>NC_135480.1:61294196-64201696 GCF_052094955.1 Ictidomys tridecemlineatus | reverse complement strand
TCCCAGGCCCTGAGAGTAGTGGCCAAGCCACTGTGGGCTCTCAGAGGCCTGACCTCTCCCGGGATAGCCTCTCAGTGGGCCTCCTCATTCCACCTTGGATATTAGGCCATCCCTCAATTCAGAGCTGCCCCTTCCATAAAGGAGGCCCCAGCTTCCTGCAAATTCCCAGCTTTGCCATTTCTGCTCCTCTACTACCTCCTCCAGGTAGACCCTCCTCCAGGTGCTCCCAGCCCTTGCACTCCCTGTTAACCTGGTTGCCTGACCCCTGCACACCTGTGTCTCCACCTGCAGGGGCAGGGTGAGGGCTCCCTGAGAAAGGGCAGTGGTCAGCCCGGCCCGAAACAGATGACCTGTGGAGAAGTGTTTGTTGAATGAATATTATTTTGTCTTTCTTTAAAAGCTGAAGCCAAAAAAAATACATCATCACAGCTCAAAGCCTGGTGTGAGTCAGAAGTTCAAGGCTGTTTGCCTCCTTCACTGGCATCAAAATGCCTGTGAGCAAAGAAATGGCCTAGGGAGATGGCAGGATTCTCTGGCCCCTCCGCCAGAGCTGGGGCACTTGGAGATGATCTCACTAGACAGAGGGGCCCCAGTGGTAAGAAGGTGACTTTCCACCCAGAAAGGTCATCTCAGGGGCCTCAGCATGGGGCAAGTCAACTCCAGAATATCATAGGGAGACCAAATCATGGGGACCTTCCAAAGTGGGCATCCTGTATGTGTTTCGCCTCAAAATTTGCTGAGAGGAAAGGTACAAGGGTGTATGTAAGTATGTGTTGGGGGCAGGGGTGCAGGGGTCTGTCTGCCTGCCTGCTCAGCCAGGAGGTGGGATAAAAAACCATCAGGCTGAAGGCCACTCCTCCAGGCAAATCTAAGTAGATGGTGCGATGTAAATATTTAGGCCCCAGGAGCTGTTCCCTCTCCCCCTGGGGAGGCCTGGAGACTTCACAGATGCAGGCCTGTGATTGATACCATGTTCTGGACGTCAGCTGGAGAAGCAGCCTGGACCTGGTGAAGCAGGGAATCTTGGAGATTCTTGGCTCAAGAGCACAAGGGAAGGGGCAGGGAGGGGGAGAAGGAGTAGAGCAGCCTCCCTTCACGCTGCCCTCATTTCCACTACTCCTTCTGTCAACAGCCTACAGCCCCAGGTCAGCATGTAGGGGAGGCAGGCAGAGATAAAGACTAGTGGATTCCTAAGGGGCTAAGGCGCTCTGGGGCTAGTTAGGGTGCTGGTGATCCAGAGAGGAGAGGACAAGTGGGGAGAGAAGGGAGGGGAAGGGAGGAGAGCAGGAGCTGAGGTGAGGGGGAGAAGGAGGACCCAGCCTGTTGGTGGTGGTTTCTTCTTCTTCTTCTTCTTCTTTTTTTTTTTTTTAAGAGCCACAAGCTGAGATCAAAGGTGATATTTTTACAGCAACTGAAATAGAAAACCACTGGACGCACAGTGGGAGGTGAGCAGCCAGGACACAGGCTCCTTTATGCAGCCTGTGGCTGCAGCAAGCACGCTGCCCTCTGCCATAGGGCGTTGGGGGACAGTGTGCTGGTGATCTTCCCAACTCAGGTTCAAGGAAGAAATCCGGATGAGCTGCAGCCCTCCATGCTGGGAGAGGAGAGGGACAATGAAAGATCATAGTGGGCATCAGATGCCTTCCACCCAGGTCCACCCCTGTCATTTGCTGTCCAGTCAGCTGTTGCAGGCTTTCTACGCATGTGAGAGCCCTGTGACAGAGGGTTATCACCCATTTTATAGAGGAGGAAACCCAGGCTGCAAGGGAAAGTGATGAGCTCAAGTCCTATAGGGAGTTGGGTACAAATTCAGGGCTAGCTGCACAGAGCTTCTAGTCCAAGGTTCTTCCTGATGTCTATAATCTCCCACCCACCTATTCACACACCAAATTATTTATTGTTCCCACCATTCCTGGTCCTAGCTGACCGTGGCACAACAGGACCTATTTGAACAATGGGTCTGAAACCACAGTGGTTCCCTGACCAGCAGCATCAACAGTACCCACGAACATGCTGGGAAAGCATATTCTCAGGTCCCAACCTGGACTTACTGAACCAGAAGTTCTGGAAGTGGGGCCTGGCTTTCAGAATTTTATTATTTATTTATTTTTGTTTTGTTTTTGTACTGGGGATTAAACCCAGGGTGCTTAACCACCGAGCCACATCCCCAGCCCTTTCTCATATTTAGATACAGGGTCTCAATGAGTTAAGGCATCACCAAGTTCCTAAGGCTGGCTTCAAACTTGAGATCCTCCTGCCTCCATCTCTGGAGCTGCTGGGGTTATAGGAGGCACCACTGCTCTGGGCACCGTGGCACAGGCATGTAATCCCAGTAGCTCAGAAGGCTAAGGCAGGAGGTTCACGAGTTCAAAGCCAGCCTCAGCAATGGTGAGGCACTAAGCAACTCAGTGAGACCCTGTCTCTAAATAAAATACAAAATAGGGCTGGGTATGTGGCTCAGTGGTCAAGTGCCCCTGAGTTCAATCCCCAGTACCACACCCTCCCCATGCACAAAAAAGAATCGCTGCATAGCATTACTCAGTTTCCACATCTGAACTCTGGGGAAAAGAACACCAGTCTTAAGGTCTTAAGCCCATTATTAGCTGATACACGTGCCAGGTGCGTGCCCTGTGCCAGGCATCCTTCTAGCCCTGTACAAATACTAAACTATTTAATTTTACAACAACCCTCTGAGATGGAAATTAATCATCTCAACCACATAGGTGAGAAAATGGAGGCACGGGGAGGCAAAGGAACCGGCCTGGCTAGCCCGGCTGGAAAGCATCGGTGCTAGAATCCATGCTCTTCACAACTCACCAACGAAAAGCCCCCAGCGCAGGGTCTGGCTCTCAGATTGTGTTCTGGGCATGGCTGAGAATGCGATGATGGCAATCAGTATTACCTCACCTGAACTTGAGATGATGACCCTCATTCTGTGAATGTGAAATCTGCTGCCTTGTCATGATCCAGGCGTGAGTCAGCCGCAACCGCAGCCTTGGTGTCTGAAACCCCAGAGCAGCACAGGCCCTCACCCTGCACCCAGCTCAGAGACCACAGTGTACCATTCTGGGCTCCTGAAACATCCCAGCTTGTCCCAGGGCAGAACACAGATGCTGACAGAGGGTCTGGAACACCAGTTTGGCTACTCAGGGTCTGTGTGACCTCTCTGGGCTCTGTTTCCTCCTCTGTCAACTGATGGATGACAGTCCTAACTGCAGGGTTTCTGTGAGGTTGAGCTTGCACAGAGCTGGCTGCCCGGTCTTCCCCCTCCCTGCCACGAGCTCGGTGGAAACTTCTTAGGACCCAGAAAAGGTGTGAAAGAAGAAGAAATGATGCAAATGCATTTGTCCTCTAGCTCCCTGCCCTTTTCCAGATCTCCTCCACACAGCCGCCCTGGTCAAGTTCTGGGACCAACTACTGGCAGCTGCTGCATCCAAGCCAGATCAGTTACCTGTGAGGGGGACAGGAGTCTTTCTCTCCGCCAGCCCCCTGGCCAGGGCAGGCATCCACAATCAGCAGGAACATTTGAGCACCCGCAGCCACCAGGCCGAGTCTGGCTGGGACATCTGAAGTTCGTTAGCTGCCTGCTCCCGGGGGGCTGACCCCACTTGGTGAGAATAACCCAAGACAGAGATGTAGAGGACACGGCAAACAAAGACCAGGTGAGGGGTGGCCATGAGGGGGAGGGGGAACAGAGTCTCCAGAGTGGCCTCTGGGGACCCCCAGAGAGCCGGGGAGGCTGGGAGAAAGCCCTGGGCCTGGCCTAGCTCCAGCCCAGCACCGACTCACCGGCTGTGCAAACTGGGGGCTGGGACAGACTCTCCCTCTCCAGGCCTCCGTTCTCCATGTGCGTATCAATGGAGGGGGGCAAACTGGGCCTCCGGATCTAGAATTCCACTTCTCTAGGAAGTGAATGATGGAAGGTGTTTTGGAGGGAGGGATATAACTCAGAGGTGGAGAACCACGATCCACCCTCAGGACCAGAAGGGAACAGGTAAGACCAGGAAGGGACGACACAGAGGAGTCAGCTGGGTGCTCTCTTGGTGCCTGTGAGTGGCAGACACAGTCATGCTGGTCACAAGGAGGAGAGTGGTGTGGGCTGAGCCTTCCAGAAATAAGGCTTCCAGCTGGACCAAGGGGCTCCTCCATTTCTGAACTCACCACTCTAAGATGCTGTCCGGATAGGTCACAGCTAACTTTTCATTGAACAGTTCTTTTTGTCCACTTATTTTATGCCAGGCTCAGGTCTAGGACCTGCACACATATTAAAATCATTTAACCTTTTCACTAGATGGCAGGTGCGGGGTGAATGACCAGCCTGGAGTCTGACCCTCACCTGGCAGGCCCTGGCATTAACCTTTCTCCAGGCATCTAGAAGTCAGTCAGGCCGGCCCAAACAGGTCTCTCAAGATGGTGCCTCCTCCCAGCACAAATATAAGTGACACCAGGCAGTCTCCCTTCCCACTGACAGCATTGCCCCTGTCCCCTTCCCATCTCCCATGCTCCTGGGAGCCAGGTCACTAGAAACCTGTTGCCTAATTGGTCTGGAATATGCTAAGGACTGACGGCCCATCTCCATCCTCCTCAGGGAGGCCTTCTGTGGGGACTCAGGTGGGCACACGTCAGGCAACATCCCTGACCTGCACAGCACTGGACACGCACCCAGCCAGAGGGGACTTCTCAGAGCCCTGGCTTTTCTGTGGACGCCTCCCTCCTTGGTTGCTGTGTTCTGTCCTTAGATGAGCGTCCCTCGTCGACAGGCCACAGAGCTGTTTGCTGAGCCAGGAGTCTTTGGATTCATTTGCCTTTCAGCATTTCTAAGAAAAACCCAAATAGGAGTGGGAAGCTGCCCAGGTTCACATAGCAGGGCAGGGCCGGCACAGCCCTGCCCTGCTATGTGATTTCTAGATCATTCCCAATTAAACAGTTTATCACTTTCAAATATGAATTACATAACAGTAGGAAATGAGAAAATATGGACAAGCAACAGTTAAAATGATAACTTTAGTTTTTCAGAGAGACTTGCACTGTCCCCTCCCTTCTCACTCCCCCTCGTCCTCCCACGACCCCAGCCCACCCCCCACCAACCCCAGCCGTGATCAATATCTCGCCTACTTTTGCCAACAGCTGTTCCCTGAGGAATAAAACCTGACAGCAGATGCTGGAAGACAGCCTTAGACCGGATTCTGGAAAGGCCTGACGTCTCTTCCAGAAGAGCAGAGTTTCCGCCTGAACGGAATAGTTTAAGCGCAGGATACAGTAAGAACTTCTCCCAGTCAGGAACCCAGGGACTACCTCTGGCACTGCCCAGTCCGAGGAGTGGTTGTGTGATCTTGGGTTAGTCCCTGTCCCTCTTTGAACCCTGGTGTCTTCCATTGTAAAGTGAAGACTGTGACTTAATCAAGTAGTTTCCCCATGGCCAGTCTCAGGCTGTCGACTTCTCTTAAGTAGGACCCATGCCTTCTCTTTTCAAGTAGAACAGAGAACTTACGATAAAGGACAGGGTTCAAGTCTGAGGCTGTCATTTCTTCTCTTGTGTGAGTGAGCACAGGCAGGGTACCATACCACCCTTAGCTCCTTGCGGAAAGGCACAGATTAGAGTGCAGGCCCTGTGTGTCCCACAGGTGGTGAACGTCTGTCCCCAGCCATCCATGGGCTGTGTGTGTGGACTGTTGCACACAGAAGCCAAATGAGGCCTGGCACTGCGGGCTCCCTGTCAGGGACTGATGGCAGGATGCAGGTGCGCCTCCCCGTCTAGCCCTGCCTAATATCCCACCTGAGATGGGTGTGACTTGCCAAGATGTCACTCAATCTGCTGACCACAAGACATCTCAAAGCAAGACTCCACCCTTGAAACCTTATCCTTGCCTCTGATGTCCCCACTATAAAATTAAAAAAAAATGCGGGCCCACTCTCTTTCCAGCATGGACACTGACCCTTAAGGTCACAGAGCCATCCTGCCCTCCATCTAAAATCTCTGTGTTGCGTGATTTTTCGCTGCTTTCTTAGCTTTTCACCAGCTCTTTAAAACCCAGTTCCTCTCGTCTGCACGGGTCATGGGCGAGAGTTGAAGTTCGCCCCTGCCTGCCCCGCGCCTGGCTTCGCCCTGGCTCCGAGGGTCTGGGCCCAGGCCTGTCCACGGAGCCACCGTCTGCCCACAGTGCTCACATAGCTCTGGGGAGAGGAGCGTGTGGACCCTGGGCCCAGCCCACCGTGTGAAGCGTCAGAGCTTTGCTCAGAGGGCCTCGGGGCCCATGACATCATGGGTAGCATACCATGTTGGAGCTAAGGCCATTTGAAGAGCTAGCACTGCCTTTCTTCTTTCTTTTTCCATTTTGGCTAAGGCAGGAATGTGAGAGCTGCTAAATGACTGCAGGAAGGAGGAGAGGCTAGGTTCCAAAACTGACTATGGTTTCTGGGGGTCCTAAAATGGTGAACCCCAGAAGTCTGGCCTCTGCTTCCATTTTTTTTTTTTTTAGAGAATTTTAATTTTTTTTTTTTTTTTTTTGGTTTTCGGCGGACACAACATCTTTGTTTGTATGTGGTGCTGAGGATCGAACCTGGGCCGCACGCATGGCTGGCGAACGTGCTACCGCTTGAGCCACATCTCCAGCCCTGGCCTCTGCTTCTTAAGCCCATCTTGACCCCAGTCCAGGCTCCTGCAATAGGACCTAGGTCAGGGGTACAATGGCCTCCCTAGTGCCCACGAGCTCTTTGGACCTCAGTTTGCCATCTATGGAGCAGTCATATTAGCCCTTCCTCTGTGTACTGCTGATAAAAAACAATCTGCCACATCCATTCATCCATTCAACCAATATTTATGAAGCACCTTCTATATACCAGGCACTGTCCCCAAAATGGAGGTATAGCAGTGAGCAAAGCAGATAAGATTCCTGCCATTATAGAGCTGACATTGTGATGGGGGAAGACAGACAAGGACCAGATTAAAAAAGTGCCTTAGTCTTCTATTGCTACAACAAAGTACCAGAAACTGGGTACCTTATGAAGAAAAAAAGTTTGTTTGGGCTTGTGATTCTAGACACTGGAAAGTCCAAGATTGGGAGGCCATACCCAATGAGCTTCTGGCAAAGGTTTCATACTGCATTTACACACAGTGAGGAAGCAGAAAGGGGAAGCAGGCACATTCAGAAAGACTATGTGCATGAGAGAGAGACAGGGCCTAACTCACTCCTGTGAGACCTAAAATCCAATCCCAAGAGAAGTAACCCAGTCTCTTCAGAAACACGTTGTTAACCCCTTCATGAAAGTGGAGCCCTGGTGACCCCCATTGCTTCCCACTAGGCCCCGCCTCTTAAAAGCGCCAGGGCCTCTCAGTACCATTACATGAGGGTCTGAGCTTTCAGCACCGGAACCTTTGGGAGACAGGTCACACCTAAACTGTCATGGCAGGGAGGGATACAGTGTATCACAGGGATGGCCAGTGCTGTGGAGGACAGAGAGTACCAGTGGGGAGGGGCAGAGCCTGTTGGGAATTCCTCACAGAATGGTCAGCAAGGGCCTCACTGAGGATGGGGCCTTTGAGAGGATGGGAAAGGAGGCCGTAAGGCCTTGTCGTCATTTGGGGGAAGGGCATTCCCAGCCCAGAAGGACATGGGCTATTGTGGAAGCAGGATACAGTCGTAGGTGGCTTCCCAAGGGTCCCTCCTACACTTCAGAAGCCCTCAGCTCTGTTCTGGGCATGGGCAGTTAAGGACATGGTCACAGATGGTATGGCCACAACGCTGGGTGGACTCCCTTCAGCAGGCCTGTGCTGAACACTGCTCCAGGCCGGCACGTGCCTGAGGTGCAGGGAGAGCCCACCGCTGCCTGCCCAGTCGTGGGGGCTGGTGTTGGGAGGCCCAGCTCCACTCCTGGCTCTGCTGTGGCTGGCGGGCAATGTGACATAAGGTAAGGCACTGCCCCACTCTGAGCCTCTGTTTCCCTGTCTTTTTTTTTTTTTTTAGTTGTTAATGGACCTTTACTTATATAAGGTGCTGAGAATCGAACCCAGTGCCTCACACATGCTAGGCAAGCGCCACGACCTCCACCTACTTTCCCTGTCTTTAAAATAAGATGATTGGTGATTGCCAGGGGTAGAGGCAAGAAGTTTAGGGACACGGCTGCTATTAGGGATAGGGCTTCTTTAGGGAGCAATAAAATGTTCTGGAATGAGATAGCAGTGATGGTTGTATAACTTTGTGAATATTCTAAAGTGAATTGTACACTTTAAAACTCTTTCTGCTGAGCGTGGCGGCGCACGCCTATAATCCCAGTAGCTCAGGAGGCTAAGGGAGGAGGATCACGAGTTCAAAGCCAGCTCAGCAATTTAGTGATGCCCTAAGCAATATGTATCTTAGGATCTCACTAAGTTGCTTAGGGCCTCGACAAGTTGCTGAGGCTGGCCTTGCACTTGCAATCCTCTTGCCTCAGCCTTCAGAGCCACTAGGATTACAGACGTGCATCGCTGTTCCTGGCTGGTTAATTGATTTTTCACAAGAATACCATGATAATTAAATGAAGAAAAAAAAAAGTCCTTAACAAATGATACTGGGACAACTGGATATCTACATGCAAAAAGAACAAAGATGAACCCCTACCTCATATCATATACAAAAATTAACTCAAAGTAGATCAAAGACCTGAATGTACAAGTTGCAACTAGAAAATTCTTTGGGGGAAACATATATAAAAATCTTGTTTATAGAAAACTTCATGTCCTTGGATTAGACAACTATTTCTTTTGTATGATGCCCAAAATGCAAGAAACCAAATAAAAAACATAGTGAAATTGAAATTCATCAAAATTAAAAGCTTTTTGCTTCAAAGGACACTATCAAGAAAATTAAAAAGCAACCCACAGAATGGGAAAAATAATTACAAAAAAGTTTCTGGCAAATGTTTCATATCCTAGTATCCAGCAAACATAAGGAATCCTTACAACTACAACTCAATAAGGAAAGGACTTATAACCCAACTTTTCAAATGGGAAAAAAGATTAGAATAGACATTTCTCTGTAGAAGATATTCAAACGTCCAATAATCCCAGATGCTCCACATCATTAGCCATGAGGGAAATTCAAATGAGAATCATAACGAGATACCACTTTGTACTTACTAGAATGGCTAGAATTTAAAAAAGACAGAAAATAACTAGCATTGTCAAGAACATGGAGAAATTGGAATCCTCAGACATTACTGCTAGAAATGTAAAATGGTACAGCCACTTTGGGAAGAGTCTGGCAGTTCTCCAAAATCATATAGAGTTACCATATGATCCAGCAGTTTCACTCCTACACGTGTATGCCAAGAACTGGAACCTGTATCTCACACAAAGGCTTGCACATGACTGTAATCTATAATAACCAAAAAGTGGAAGCAACCCAAATGTCTACCTGACTGATAAATGGGTTAACAAAATGAGGAACATTCATGTCGTGGGTTATCTAGCCATTAAGAACAAACCAAGGGGCTGGGGCTGGGACTCAGCAGTAGTTCACTTGCCTGGCATGTGTGAGGCACTGGGTTTGAGTCTCGACACCACATATAAATAAATAAATAAATAAATAAATAAATAAATAAATAGATGTCTATCAACAACTAAAAAATTATTTTAAAAAAGAACAAACCAAGTGTTGATATAATATGAATAAATTTGAAAATGAACTTGGGATGTCCAGGATGTAAAAATCCATAGAGACAAAAAATAGAAAAGGAGATTTGTGTTTTCTTGAGGCTGGAGCAGTAGGGGAATGGAAAATGACTCCTAATGGGTGTGGGATTTTTTTTGTGGGGTGATGGATGGAAATGTTCTCCAATTAGAAGTGGTGATGGCTGCACATCTTTGCGATATACTAAACATCACTAACCGTACACTTCAAAAGGGTGAATTATGTGTCAGTTTTTTTCACATAGTTGTATAGGTCTGGAGGGGACCCTGCAGAACACTGAGCCCAGTGCCCCCCATAGTTTCATGGTTAAGATGGGGAGATGGTAGCCCAGAGAAGGGAAGGATCAGGCATTAAGTTTGAGGCAAAGCAGAGATCAGAATAAAAAACCATTGCCTCTGCCCACCACCTGGATTGCTAGTTCCTGGAGGACAGGAACCTTTATCCATCTTGTTCCTCCTGTAACAACAGCATGGGAACGGGCACATCACCGAGGACACAGAACTGCACTCATTAAAAGAAGGGGACAGAGACCCACATCCGGGAATACCGAGAAAACATGGGCACCTGCCCTCATAACTGGGAAGACAGGGGATGCTCAGGGTGCACAGAACCTCCTGCACCACCTACTTGGTCCTTCTCTTCTTCGTTCTCCTGGTTTTCCTCCCATGATGGGGAATACCCGGCTGGACACTCGGGATCCTACTTTTAGAGCTTGCATTCCAGGGGAGCCTAACTGCTTCCTCCCAGAGCCCATGTACACATTCCCAAGGAGGCCTCTCTGCCCCAGTTGGCTCACACACTCCTCCTGGGTCATTGATATAGCCAGGACAATAGAATTCTCTAGAAGGCCAAGCCTTCTAACAGGGTACTGGGCTCTGTGATGGGTGGCCCTACCAGAAGCTCAGAAAGGCGGGGGGGGGGGCCTCGAAGGGAGGGGCGTTTTGCCATCAGAAGTGGGAGGGAGGCTGGTCAGGCACAGACTCAGCTGCCCTCTCCCTCGCACAGGGACTCAGCCAGGGAAGAAGGCAGCCAGGGTGTTTGGATGCAGTGACCTGGGGGCTCATGGCCCAGGTATCTTGCTTTCTGTGTACAGGTAGCAAGTGACAGAGCCTCCAATTTCTGGACTCAAGACGAAAACAAGAATTCAGGGTCACAGAGTTGAAAAGATTAGAGGTAAGGAAATAGAGTGACAGCCCAGAGCCTGGCACACAGTAGGGGCTGTTATTATCATTATTGATGTTTTGGCAGGGTTGATCTTTATCCTCCGGAGTGAGAATGCTGAGAAAATGCCACAGAAAATGGGGACCACCCAATGCCTAGATCCCTGCCCCAGGGTGAGGGGGATGGCAGTGAGGACCACTGCTCCAGAGGGAAGGATTATATGTTATACTCCTGGGGCTGAGAGGGGACTTGATTGTAGGCTCAGGATCAGCCCAGTGCACCCCAACCTGCTGGGTGACTTTGGCTTGGTGACCTGCCTTTTCTAAGCTCAGGGTCTCCTGCACCTGGAGAACTGCTCAGGGCTCCTGCTCTATTAAAGCTGCTATGAATTCCCCAGCTTCGCCTTTCAAAGTGGCCTGTACTGCCTGTTTCCTACAGCAACTGAGCAGCCCTTGCTGCCAGGCTGAGCATTTGCTCTTTGCAAAACCCTGTGCTGGTCACTGGGATTCCTAGGTGACTCCTCAAGGTGCCTGCAGCCTGGCTGGAGAAATAGCCAGCATCACCTGGTCCCGGGCTGTCTAGTCTCTGACTCCCTGTGTGAGGAGGATTCTCTTCCAGACAGAGTCACACAGCAAGTCACCACCTTCCCCTAGAGCTCCTGGGAGCCCAATCTGTAACAGAACTGCTTAACTACAAAGGTGTGAGGACCTGGGCCCAAGGAGGTAAACGGCAGCCCAGCCCCCAAGCCTCAACCAGAGTCAGTGACATCATCCCGAGCCCTCTCCTGTTTCCCCAGCAACAGGGGTGCTGCCGAGGCTCCCCAGGGCCCAGAGCGTCTGGATTTCCTTGTGCATAACTGTACCTCATCCACGTTGTCACAATTAGATTGTCAGTTTGGGTTAAGTCCTGTCGGCTGACAGCTGTCCACCTCCTCTGGCTCCCCACACTCCTCACATCAAGCAGGCAAAAACATCCTGCTCTGTCCCGCAAGGCCATGGACAGAGTTTAGGGACGCAGCAGCCCAGCCCTGCCATGCGCCTGTTATGTGGTCTTGGATAAGTGGCTTCCCATCTCCAGGCCCACCTTGGTCTCCCTATCTTCAAAATAAGGCTAATAGTGTTTGCCCAGCACTCTGTTTTCTCAAGGCAGCTGCAAGGTTCAGAAGAAACCGTAACTGTAGCAGGGAACTGTGCCGCTCAGCCTGAGGTCCATGATGGCTAAGAAAATGAGCAGACAGACTCTGAAGGGACCGCTTTAAATCCCCACCAGAGAGACAAGTAAGGTTAGTCTCTCCAGTGGTCTACCCTGAATGTCTCTGGCTACAGATGTGACCCAGGTCTTCTCTGATCTCCCTCCCAATCTGTTCCTAAATTGAAAAGATGCTTTTCCCTATAAGACCTGAAGATTCAGAGTAGTCTTACTGGGTGGGAGAGTCTAGCGCCCTGCTTCCCACGCCAGCTGCTCCCTCCCCCTGTCCTCTCCCTGCGGCATGCACAAAATTCTCCTGCTGCCATCCCAACAGACTCCCAGGAATCCCTCTGGCCTCACCTCCCAGTGAAGCCCCAGACCTGCCCCAGACTGGAGTCCCGCCTCTGACCTTGCCCCTCCCCCTCCTGACCTCTCCTTGTCTCCCTTGGCAGCCCACGGCAGGGCTGGTCCTCCCTTTTCCCTCCTGTCACTCTTCAAGCACTGGCGGCTCCTAACCACCCACTGCTCGCTGGCCCTTCCCTAGCACACGGTTTTCTCTAGTCTTTGCTCCCCCTGCTCTCCCTGATGGGAACCCCCCCCTGCCCAGGCCACCTGACGGTTCCTCCCCCACCTGCACATTATTTATACAGACATGAATGCTAAGCATAGATGAGCTTTCCATCTGGAACAGTTTATATACCTGGCAGAAGAGGAACTAACCTTTATCAAGGACCAATTCCATCCCCGACACTCCACATCCATCATCTCCCCTTTAGGCCCAGTGGCAACCCCGGGCAGTAAATTTCACTTCTGTTTTCCAGGTGAGAAAACTGAGGCTAAGACAGGAGTGTCTTCCGCACAGAGGCTGGGTTGGTGCCAAAGCCCCTAACGGTGGTCACGGAGCTGGAGCTGGTTTAGACCCTGGTGGACACACTTCCCATAAGGCCTGGGCACAGGTACATGAAAAAACTTGCTATCGAGTGAGATTGTGCTGCTTTGCAAATGCTAGGGACAACTGTGATGCACTCAGGGCTGTGGGATAGGAGAGGGGACCTCAGGGAGAGAATCTGGGTCCCAGAGGGAATGATGTGGGTCTTTGTTCTCATGGGAGGAGGATTCTCTTCCAGACAGAGTCACTCAGTAATGGAAGAAACTGTCCTGGGGTATGAAAGCAGGGGCTTGGCATTTGTGTGGCAGTCTAGAGGAGTAGTAGGTGTCCTCTGCATTGATGTGTTACTGGGGATGCAGTAGTGGATGACAGACCATCATGGACCCCATGCTGCTCCCAGATCACTGGTGACATTACAGGGACTCTGAAGGTCAGAACCTCAGGGATCTAAGAGGGGGTTGCCCGCCTCTCAGACTGAGAAATGACATTGGACAAATTCAAATTAATGCATATTGTTAACCTTTTCACTCTTTAAGCCTGGCTGCTTCATGTCTCCACTGCTACACAATAAAGCAGGCAGGACTTAGTGGCTTGAAACGATGATGGGTTCTTCTGCTCCTGGGTCTGGCTGGGACGTCCAGCCGACCTCACTGAGCTGACTCGTGTGGCTTCATGTGACGGGTGGGTCAGCCAGGACTGGGTTGGGTGAGGACGGCAGGCCTCTCTCTGCACCAAACCCATCATTCAGTAGCCCAGCCTGGGCTTCTCACTGCAGCTGGGCTGGGCTTCGAGAAAGTGGGAGAGAAGCTATAAGTTCCCTGAGACTTGGGCTCACAGACACAGAGAGAGAGCTTGCCTTCTGCCATCCCTGCTGGGCAAGCAAATCATGAGGTCACCCACGAGGGGTGAGGGAATAGATTTTGCCTTTGGATGTACTCACGTTCTGTGTGTCCTGGGATGGGAGATATCAGTGATGTTAAAAAGCTATCTCACTGGCCTCCCCAGAAAGGGTTTAGAGCCAGTGACAAATGACTGCAGGGCTTCCAGGCTGGGTGTCAGGAACCTAATTTCCCTGCCTACTGCAACCTCTGTGTGTACAGTGAGGGCACTGGGCATGGTGGTCTCTGGCCCTGTGCATGGGGGCGGGGGGCAAAACTTGGATGACATTTCCCCTCTTCCTCTAGGCACAGAGACACTGACTTGTGTTCAAATCAGAGAAGTAGAAGTCCAATCATAGAAGAAGCCACCACCCAGACACACGCCTCAGTGACCCATTGCTTTCTATTCCTTGTCTTCTGGTAACAGAAAACCCCTGGCAATTCCCAGGGCAGTGCCCCATGGCAATATCCTCTGTCACTCAAAGGGAGAGCATGTGACTTAAAAAGCCAATCGGCCCCTTCCCAGGGACTGATGCAGAGAACCCAGAAGACAGGTCTTCTCTGAATGGAATTTCTAACTGCGACTTTTGGGGCAGGTTGATGTGACCCCAGTGAGGAGCCCAGCCAGATGGGCTCGAGATCAGCAAGAAACAGAAATGAGTATTAGACACATGGTGTTCTGGAGGCCCTGGCAAGCACGGCTCTACCTTCAGGTCACCGGCCACCCTGATGTCTCCTGCAGAGGAACAGCCAGTTAGCAGTTCTTGTGTTTAAATCAATTGCAGTGAGGTTTCTCTCCTGGAGCTGAAAGAAGACAGAGAAACACAAACATTGTCTCCTGAGCAGCCACCACCACCAAGATTAAACACCCAAGAGCTGAAAGCAGCCTTTCAGAAGTGACGCCCTCAGCAGACATATGACGGGTGGTGTTTTGTTATATGCACCCAGGAAAGAAACCTCTCCACCAGCCCCTGCCCCAGGCTGCTCCAGCAGTAAAATAACAATACCTCCCCTGAGGTCCCTGAGGAGGAGGACCTGCCCACAGACCTGGGCATGCAGCTGAGCTCACTCAAGGGCTGAGGGATCTTGCACACGCTACCCAGCAGGCCTGGGGCTCGGTCAGCTCAGCCACAGAGCAATGCCTGCACGCAGGACCTGCCAGCACATGGGGGAGCTTCCCGATCCTGTTATCTCCCAGTAACACGGGGAGGGAAGGAGTTAGTGATTTTCCTATTGTGCTAAGGATGAGACAAGGATTCTAGCTGCCCAGTGACATCTCCATCCCTGGAGTCCCAAATGCTTAAACAGAGGATGTAAATCTGAACCCAGGCCCAGGAGCTCCAATGGCACACCTGTTACTGTTTAGTCCCTCTCCCTGCCCCTTGCCTGGACCATCTGGTATCATAGAGACAGTGGGCTGGGCTGCTCTGCTCAGACCCTGTTCATCTGGCTTCACAGGCAGGCCTTTCTCAAAGCACTCTGGTGCTGGGAACCGCACCCTTCAGTCTCTCTCTGTCCACCTGGGAGGTGGCGATGAGGGCTTCTGCCAGTTTTGTCCAGGACCAAGATCAGGGTTCTTTAAAAATGCTTCTGGGAGCCAGGCTCAGTGGCGCACATCTGTAATCCCAGTGGCTTAGGAGGCTGAGGCAGGAGGATCATGAGTTCCAAGCCAGCCTCAGTAAAATCGAGGCGCTAAGCAACTCAGTGAGGCCCTGTCTCTCAATAAAATACAAAATAGGGGTGGGGATGTGGCTCAGTGGTTAAGTGCCCCTGAGTTCAATCCTTGGTAGCAAAAAAGAAAAGGGCTGGGGTTGTAGCTCAGTGATAGAGCGCTTGTGTCGTCCACGTGAGGCCCTGGGTTCGATCTTCAGCACCACATAAAAAATAAAAAAATAAATGAAAATAAAGATATTGTGTCCATCTTTAAAAAAGAAAGAAAGAAAGAAGAAAAAAGAAGCAAAGAGCTGGGGAAGTGGCTCAGTAGTAAAGTGCTTGTCTAGCATGTGTGAGGCCTGGATTTAATACCTAGTACTGCAAAACAAAAACAAAAAAACCATGATATATCCCACTGAACACGTTCTCAAAAAATATCCCCATGGGCCAGGCACAGCAGTGCACATCTATAACCCAGCGGCTCAGGAGGCTGAGGCAGGAGGATCATGAGTTCAAAGCCAGCCTCAGCAAAGTGCCCCTGAGTTCAATCCCTGGCAGCAAAAAGAAAAAAAAAATTAATTCTCAGAAGCCAGTACTTGTGGGGGGCCTAGGGTCAGGAAAGGGGGAGGGAGTGTATCTGAGGTTTCTTCTTTCACATTCATGGCCCATCCTATGACACAGGTCAGAGTCAGAGACTAAGACTTGGGTTGAGCCAAAAAATCCCTTGGAGTCTTTCTAGTTCAGTCCTCCACCTACAGACAGGTGACTGGAGCTCAGAGAACAAAAGCCTACCTGCTATCACAGAGCAAATCAGCGGAAGAGGTCCACACTAGAGCCAGCTCTCCTAGCGCCCCAACCAGGGCCCCTGAAAACAGCCAACTGGCCCCCGCCCGCATCTCCACAGAAGCTTTGGCCTCCAGGGAAGGCAGCTGAGGAGAAAGAGGGGTCAACAGAGGTCAGCACGGTGAACGGAACTATGGCTGCCCTCACCCCCTCACCCCCATGTCCTTTCAGCCTGGGTGCCTCCCTAGGCAGGGCATATGCAGGGTCGGTGCTGGAAAGATGTTCAATGGCAGTCAGGCAGGGACTGAGATTCTGGCTAGCAGGAAGCCCTCAGCACGACTGGGCAATCAGATAACCAGAATCACTGGGGGTGACGGAGGAGAAGGTATTCATCCCACAGCAGCTACTGCCAAGAGAGGGCTTGCCCTGCCCTGCCCCTCCGGGACCTCCTCCCCTCCAAGAGGAGCCTGAAGCCCAGTGGCCAGCACAGGCCTGCCACACAGCAAAAGCTGGACAGAGGGAAGGAGGAGGAAAAGGAAATGGAAAGGTCAGTGGGTTCTAACGATGAAAAGAAATCCTCTCACAGATGTCTCAGGGAATGCCCTGCTAAAGTGCTCCTATTGTACAGTGGAGAGACTGGAGTACAGGGAGGGACAGACCCTTGCTCTTGTGCCCTTGGCCTTTTTTGTTTTTATTTTTTGGTATTGGGGATCTAACCCAGGAGTGCTTTACCACTGAGCCACATCCCCAGCCCTTTGTATTTTTTTTTTATTTCAAGACAGAGTCTGTCTAAATTGCTGAGGCTGACCTAGAACTCATGATCCTCCTGCTTCGGCCTCCTGAGTGGTTGGGATTACAAGTGTGGGCCACTCCCCGCCCCCCCACCCTTTGGCTTTCAATCCAAGCTTTTGGGACTACTTCCTCATAGCCCTCTCTCCCTCCCCCTCCCCCAGGACAGGGTTTCCAGCCCTAGCTGAGCCTGGATCTTCATCAACTAGACTAACTGGGGAGCTGGGAAGGGCTAGGAGGGGTCAGGCTTGGGCTTCAGAAGTTCTGGAACCTGGGCTGGGGATGTGGCTCAAGCGGTAGGGCGCTGGCCTGGCATGCTCGCGGCCAGGGTTCAATCCTCAGCACCACATACAAAGATGTTGTGTCCGCCAAGAACTAAAAAATAAATATTAAAAAAAATTCTCTCTCTCTCTCTCTCTCTCTCTCTCTCTCTCTCTCTCTCTCTCTCTGTCTCTGTCTCTCTTTAAAAAAAAAAAAAAGAAGAAGTTCTGGAACCATCTCCTGGCCTCCCTAAACTGCCATGAGACCATGGAAAGTCATTATTCCTCTTCCCCTTTGTTCACCATGAGCCACAGCTGCAGTAGACTCTGAGCTGGAGGGATCTGGCTTCTAATTCCCATTCCTACAGTTGTCAGCACTTCCTCTTTGAGTCTCAGCTTTCAAGTCTGTGAAATGGGAATACTAATCTTATTAATCATTTTGTGGGATTGTATTATAAGTCTCCAGGAATTTATACAACTTGTGAATATCACACACCTAAAAATAAAATCAGACAAAATCTATATTGGAACCCAAAGTCTATATTATGATTGTTTTCAGTTTTTACTCCAGCTGGGAACCAGAAGGGGATTTTTGGCAGAAGCGCTCCTTACCAATGTGTGGGGGCTACTGACTTAGTTTCTCAACTGAGCAGACAGAGTGCATCCTAATCAGAAAGGCCACCTGGAATGGTTCTCACCAGTTGATCATGGTGGTCAAAATACAGGGGCAGGGGAGCTAAGGACATTCTTGAGCCCCTAAAAAACTTTGTTGCCAACCTCTCAGGGGCAATAAATAGCCTTGCTCCTCCTTTACCTCCTAAATATGCCACCCAAAGCCCCACTATTTTCCCACTTCTTTTATAATGAGATTGACCCCAGTGCTCTGGGATGGGAGATGGGGATGTGTTCACAAGGATATCCCCATGACCGTGTGCAGGAGTATGTGTGCATTCTCTGCGTGCTTGAGAGCTATGTGTGAGTTCTGACTGCATGTGTGGAAACTTGTGTTTGTGCCTGAACTGGTTGGGGGCGGTCTATAGATTCAGCCTCATCCTAATGACATGTGTACAGCCACTTCACACCTGTGTGCTCCTGAGTGTGTGTGGGCATATGATGTGTCTAAGCATCTCCCACAGAGTGAACCTGTAACCATTTGTGGTAATGTGTCTCAGCCCTGTGTGGAAAGAGGGACTGGCTGTAGAACTTGGGTAGTATTTGTTTGGCTGGGAGTTTGCTATAGACATTGTGGGCCCAGGTGTGTGTTGCATGTGGAGGTACCTGTGGCCAGGTATTGGGCAGCTGGAAAGAATGAGGAAAAGAGGGGTGGGGTGAGACAAGTCCTTTTTAGGTCTCCATTTTCCTTTCTACTAATGAGCTAGATTATCCTTGAGCACATTCTGCGATTGGTTTAAAACACCCTTGCAGAGCAGAGTCATGGCGCCTCTTTTCTCCTGGGAGGGCAGGATCATTTAACTGGTTCCAGAGGCCTAAAGAGATGACCAAGACCTGGACACCAGCCAGAGTCTCAAGACCGCGGACGTCATCAGCAGCCAAGCTGCGAGATGAGCACCCTAGTGATGCTGGAGTTCCAGACTGGGACCTATGATGGACTTTGTCTGGGGTGGAAGTTCCTTTGCCGGGTTTCTTCGAGGATTGGAGATGGACCTTACCTGGGCCCGGCGCTTGGCTGGCACTCAGTAGGCACGCAGCGGTCACGCTTAGTAAACGCTAGCTGTGATGAGCAAGACCCCTTTTGTACCTCAACGGGCCGCGAAGTCTTTTCCAGCCGCCGGCGGCGCCGCGAGTCCCTAGCATCCGCAGGGACCCCGCCCCCGCCCCCAGCGCGCCGCCGGAGCCACCCGGTGGGGTTCGGCGCGCTGACGTGGGCGGATCAAAGAGGCTGCCCGCGCCTTATAAAGCAGTTTGGGGCGGCCCGCGCTGCAGATCGCGCCCGGCGAAGGGGAGAGCTCCAGCGAGCAAATGAGTGCAGGGCCCAGGCGCTGAGCCCAGCGGAAAGCAGCTCGGCTCCGCGCCACGGTTCGTGCTGCACGCCAGCCGATCTTCATTTGCGGGTATCCTCGGGATTCTTCTCCAGCCGCTCCACAGTGAGGGTGTCCTCGCTGCTTGCCTGCCGAAGTGCGCTCGGGTCCACTAGGGGCCGCGCTCGCCGCTCGAGACCCATCTGGACAGCAGGGCACGCAGGGCGCGCACGGAGAGCGCCCTGAGAGGTGAGCAGTGCTTGTGGGCAGCCGGCAGACACTCAACGGGGATCTGCTAAGGCTGGGGGCGCCCGAGTCCGAGGGGACCGCCACGACCCCCTTGGGCACCCATTCCCGGGCAAGCACAGCATGTCCTCCATACCTCTCTTCCGCGGCAGTCCTAGGAATTCCGCTTGCGCAGCGCAGCTTCGGTACCTGACTTGAGAGTGGTTGCGGGATGGGGTGGGCTGCGCAGTTCCTAGGGCCCTCACGGACCTTTCCTGGCCCTGTCCCCCACTCCAGGACTCGACCCCCTCCCTTCTAGTCAGCCTGCTGATGAGGTCATGCCCGAGCCATCCCGGGGGTGGGGGACTTGGATCCCTCGGCAAAGGGAGTGTGTGCGAGGCGGGAGAGGGTAGCAAAAGGCAGAGAAATTCGGCAGCTCCTACCAAATTGGAGGATGGGGGACGGATGCCTTGTTTTGAGAACTTCCAAAGGCAATCAGGGTAAGGCAAAAACCGAGTTTGTTTACAGACCTGAGTTCCAGGATGGGGGTTGGGGGGGAGGAGAGACCTGACCCCTGCCCCGCGGCACATCTGGAGCCACCCTGAACATCTGGCTGAGTTCGCGCAGGAGCCCACACCTCCCGCCACAACCCCCATACCCGGCGCTGCGGTGTCTCCTGTTCCCTCATGGACCTGGGGTACGCAAAGTCGAGCTCCAGAGTAGGAATCCCAAGCTCCCCACCCTCCTCTTCCACTTCCAAAACACCGAATCTCCGCGGTGACGCGGCGCAGCGGCCGCAGCTGAGCAGACATATCCCGAAAGACTCGGGATTGGGGTAAAAGCCCGTTGGCGGTTGCTGCCTTGCTACACTTCTCCAGGTAACCTTGAAGCCGTGATTCACTCGGTCCACTACCCGAGGGCTGCACTACCCGAGGCTAGACCCGCCAGCGCGGACCTTCCGTGCAGCGTGGACACTGCCCCTGGTCGCGGCGCTCGCTCTGGGCCCAGCACCGGCGTGTCGGGGTAAGGGAGGCTATGCAAATCCTCGCCTCCTTAAGCTCAGAGCGTAGGCTGCCCTAGAGGCGAGGTTTCCGGAGACCTCCACGGCACGAGACATGACCACCTGTTGTCGGCACTACGCTCACGGTGTCCAGCGTGTGCACAGCCGTGGCGGTCCCCTTCTCCACCTGCTGCAGGTTGGGTAGCTTGGACCTATTCTCCAGGAGGAGGGAGGAAAGGACCTCTATCTCTGCAGACCCCGCACTTTAACGCGAGCGCACCACTACGCGCCTGGCCCCTAACGAGGCTCCGCGCAGGGCCTGAAACAAGTGATCAGGACTGACCGAGGCACGTAGATGTCTTAAAGAAAGACCGGAACGGAGAGAGGACTCATTCCACACATCATCCCACCCTCAGACGAGGACACCCGGACCCAGGAAGAGGAGGAGAATTGCCCAAAGTCTCACCGCTGGGGAGATCCCACCTTGAACCCCGGCTTAGCGCCCCCTGGCGGGCCGGGGACTCCGAGAGGCGAGTGCGCTCTGACCCGCAGGGCTTAGGTTGAGGGTGACCCAGCGGCCCGTGTGGCTGTCCTGGAGGTTCTTACACGGGACGGGAATATCCGTCAGGACCCAGAGGCCCAGGCCAGAAACTTCCTCCACCAGCGACGAGGTGGAGCGCCGGAGGAAATCTGGAACTGTCGAAGCCACTCGGAAAGAGCAGAGACTTGCTGCAGGCCTAGGTCCCGGTGCACCGTGTGACCTGGGCGGTCTCTCCTCTCCCTAGGAGAGTTGGACTAGACACTGATCCTCCGCTGTAAGTCTGCGCGCCTTCTTCCTTGTGCAGCTCTTGGACCCTCCCCACCCAGTTATGCTGGGCGCCGTGGGGGAGAGCCCACACTTCAGGGGGCGGAGAGGAAAGACGGTGACTGGAATTTTGATCCCCTCCCCCATTCAGCAGATATTTTTCTCGTTCTGAGGAGTGCGGTAAACTTCCAGGACTAGTAAGACAAAGGATTCGGATGTAGACTAGGTGGAAGGAGGGGTTCAGCTACACCCATAACCCTGCTGTCACCGAGCCACTGTGCTGGGCGCTTAGCTGGGGGACTCTGTAGAGGAGGAAAAAAAATAATTTGGAGTTTTCTCCTTGCCTTTCCTCTTGCCTTTCTCCTCTCTCTCTCTCTCTCTCTCTCTCTCTCTCTCTCTCTCTCTCTCTCTCTCTCTCTCTCTCTCTCTTCTTGCTTATGGCACACATGTACTAGCACATACTACACAAGTATACGTAATAATGGAAACCGGCAGAGGGAGGCTCAAAGACTCAAAAGAGGATTGGGAGGTTGAAAAGACCTCAGCAGATGTGTGAAGTTCAGTCCCTTGATTTTACAGAAAGGGAAACTGAGGCTGGAGGTGTTTGAGGCTTTGCCCAAGCTCACCGTGCCAGACGAGAACTCTTTCTCTTCTAGCGACCCCCCACCCCCAGTCGGGCTCCTCCTTTTTCTAACTCTGCAATTCCTTTAGAAAGGAATCCCTTTGTCTCTGCTCCTCGGAGGGGAAAGGGGCTGCTGGGGCTGTGTAGGACTCCAGGCGAACGCCAGGTGTTGGTAAATTTGGGAGAAGCTGGGAAGGGAGTTAATGAGGTGAGAATGAAGAGGGGGAGAAAGCCGCAGAAAGCAGCTCTGCGGATTGTGAGCGGGCGGGGTGGCAGCAGCTGCGCGGCCCTGGGACGCCGCCTGGCGGTGTGAGGCAGCATCGTGCCGGCTCGGCGAGCTACTCGGCTCTGCCAAGGCCCCTTGGACCCGCCTGGAACCTGGCCACGCACCTCACTCTCTCTTGCCCTCCAAAGTGGATCCACCAAATAGGAACTCGGAGATTCAAGACCTTGATTCACTATTGCTTTATAAAGAACTTTGCCATCCCATTCCTCATCCTCCCCTTCCCAGACAGAAACAGATGCCCGGAGCAAGCCCCCATTTCCTGACTTCTCACTCGCTTGATCTCACGGGACACTGATAGACCTGGGAACAGAACACTGAGTAAGACAGCTCACTGGAACAGCCTGTTTCACATCTCGTGGCCTCAGTTTTCTCATCTGTGAGATGGGCTGCCGAGAGGAGCAAAGGCTATCGTGTTAGGAGAACGTTCCTTATAAAAAGTGAACTGTGCCCAAATCACCCCAGTTTACAGAAGGGATCAGGAGAATCGCCAAGGGCTGTGTAGGACTCCAGGCGAATGCCAGGTGTTGGTATTTGGGAGAAGCTACTGATCAATAGTTCGGCGATAAGAACCCGGATCCCAGGCCTCGAAGCTGCTGTCTCCAGCCAGGACCCCTCTTGTTTCAGTCCCTGGGTCTGTAGGTCTGTCCAGTTTCTCCCTCTACGGCTTTCAGCCTCGTTCTCTGAGCCTGTCTCTCCCTCCCGCTGACACTGCGCCTGGTCTCTCCCAGCGACTCTGTAGCCTCCTGTCCTTCCAGGGCGGCCGGCGCTGCGCTAGGTGGACACGCCCTCGGCCGCGCTCTGGCCGCACCTAATTCGAGCCAGACTCTGGCGGGTCCCAGGGCCGGGCCGCGCGCTTGGCCTCCCCGGGTCCGACCCCTCCTTTGTAATTTGAATAAAACGCCTCCCCGTCCGCGCGCCGCCTTAACCCGCCGCCTCGCTCTCCTCTCCCCGACTGCAGGCGTCGTGCGCGCAGGACCCGCGGCGGTGGCGGTGCAGGCGGCGGGACTTCGGCGTGGCTTCTGCTGGGTGCGACCCCCGGGCGTGCCCGCGGCGCGACGATGAGGGCGCGGCCGCAGGTCTGCGAGGCTCTGCTCTTCGCCCTGGCACTCCAGACCGGCGTGTGCTATGGCATCAAGTGGCTGTAAGTAGGGACCTCGCCTCCAAGCTGGGGGGCCCGGGGCGGGAGTTTTGGGCAGGGGAGGGCCTAAAGGGGTCTCCTGGACTGGTCGAGTTTGCCAAGACCCGGGAATCCAAGATGACTTGGGGGTCGTGAGGAATTCATTCTTCTTTAGCCTCGATTTCCTCCTCTGCAAAATGCCGTCCTTTCCAAGGGCTTTCGCATCGGGCAATGGAATTGTCCGGTCCTGGCCAGCTGATGTTTGCGCAAAAGCCACCGAGGTGTCTGTCACACACCTCCGCAAGACATCCTTGTTGAGGGGCGCACTCGCTCAAAGGGGCCGGCTCTAGATCATCTCCTTCTCAGGCTATTGACCCCAACTGGAGGTTCACATTCTTGACCTCTCAGCCTAGGTGACCTTGGGGAAGTGTCATTCTACCTCTGAGAGCCTCAGTGTCTTCCTCCCTCAGAGGAGGGGAGACTCAGCTCACTTAGATTCCATGGGAAAAGAGGCTCGGGGAGAACCTCTGAGCTGTCAGCGGCTGTGCACACGTGCAGGGGTTCCTTTGGGTATGAATATCAGGGGGCCATAGGAGAAGGTCAGGTCTCCTCTCCGTGGGCAGCCCACTGGACAGAGATGGGTGCGGAGAGAGAGAAGTGAAACCCGGCCCCTTGCTGGAGGAGCTGCCCTCTGGGTTGGGAGAGATAAGCCCAGGCCGTAAATAACTCCACAAGTGTCCAAGTGTCCTAGAAGAGACCGGTGCTGGGGTGTGGGGGCCCAGAGGTGAGGAAGCCACCTGGTGGGGTCACACACTTGGGACACTGGGGAAATTTTCCAGGGCTTGCCCCCTCACCACTGCAGAGCTGCATGCAGATAGTTAGGCAGGGCACAGTGGGGAGGAGAGTATGATGGTGGAGGAGACTCCCAGGGTGGGAAGGTCCAGGACAGGACACAGGTCTGGAGTTGGGGCAGGGGCAGCGGCAGCGAACCATGCAGATAAAACAGCAGGGAACAGATTATGGGGGCTGGGGAGGGGCCCCTAGGAGGGCTTGGGGATTAACTGGAACACAGGGAGATAGCGGCTGGGCCGCCAGCAAACAGTCTGGAGGTCATGGGCCCTGCCCCTTCTGGAACTGAGTTATCAATTAATTGATGACTCAAGAGGGGAGCCCTGTCTTCTGGTGCTTCCTGTTTGTAAGGAGAGGCCTGGGCAGGTGGTCTCCCCTCCCTGGGGCATAGGCTCCTCCCAGCTGCCCCTCATGAACTTTGAGAAACCACCACCTTCCTCTGGCCATAGGCAAAGGATTCTTCCTGTGGGCAGGAACCCCGGTCATTGAGAGAATCCTCCCTCACCCTCTCCCACTGCCACCATTTTACGGATAAGGAAATGAGGTCCTGGGGAAGGGAAGGATTTGCTGAGGGCACAAAGAGCATCAGAGACCTGGAACTGACTGGGCTTAGGTGACATTTGTAGTTCACAGGGAGACACGGGGACACTGCTAACATCCAGGCCCTATGGTGGCAGGAGTGAAGCTCTGAGAAGTGCGTGATTCACACAAGCCTTCAAGCTGGCATATGGCAGGACAGGTAGCTGGCTCAGCCCAACACCCATGCTATCTGCACTGTGTAGCCCAGGCGCTACCCACTCAGTGTCTGCCTTCAAGAAGCTCCCAGCCTCTTGGTGGGGAGGGACATGTGAAAATGCAAGGTAGGCTGTGAGCTATCCTGGGAGGGAGCATAGGATCCCAGAGGAGGAGTGGTCAGTTCCACCCAAGGGAGGTAACTGCAGCTGGGCTGGAGGATTCTGATGGGCAGAGATGGAAGGCCAAGCCAGTGTCCCAGATGGGAGGAACAGCAGGAGCATAGCAGGAGGCAGGACCCTGCCTCAGGGAAGCTGGGAGAGACCAGGAACCATAAGCACCTGCTAGTAAGTGCCCCAGATGTGGCTCCAAGAGCTGTGGTCATTTAATTCGTGAATGCTCTTATGTGGCAGGTGATAATCTCATCACTACCATTTTTACAAACAAGGAGATTAAGGTAGAGAGAGGGTAAATAACTCACGCAAGGTCACACAGCTAGTTCAGGGTGTCTGTAGGGAAACCCCAGCACAGTGGTACAGTGGGAGCAGGATGCTGGGGACTCATCCAGGAGGATCAGCTGTCCTGGGGCAATCCTGGGGCAGTGCTGCCCTGGACTTTGGAAAGTGACTTGTAGATGAAAGGGACATTTGACACAGAATCTGAAACCAGATGTGGCTGAGTAACTTGGGACGCTCACCTGGTGGGCTCACCTGCCTGAGCAGGTGGGATGGTAGTCAGGAATGGAAGCACCTGCTTCCTGGAGACCCTCCTCTAACTTACCTCTCAAGTCAGGTGCTTGGAGATCCCCAGACCAGCAAGTATTGGGGGGAGGTCTGGGCACCCACCCCTTTGGTTGTCTGGGTGAGGGAGGGCAGAGGGTGGTCCCATTACCTGTGGGGTTGCCCCATGAGAAGACAGGCCCTCCCTGTGCCACTCACACAGGGGTGGGGCCTCTTAAGGAAGAGTCCCAAGAAACTCTAGAAGGGCCATAGCTGCTGCAAAGTGAAGTGGAAGGAGGGAGTCTCAGCTTGGGCTCATTCTACCAACGTAGCCCCAGGCAACCCTTCAGCCTCTCAGACGAGGAGCCCCCGCCTGGCCCTGGGAGGCCTGGGTTCCAGCTCCATCTATATGATTGGCTGTGCACAGGTCAGGGCAAGCCCTGCCCTTCTCTGGGCCTCAGTTTTCCCACTCGCACCCTGGGAACTGGCACTGCCCTTTAGCTTTTCGATTGTCAAATCTGATGGAGGCTGTTGGGGCTTCCTTGCAGGATGGGACACAGAGGGGTCAGCATGTGTGGGGACAGGGCAGGGAGCTTCTGAGGTCTAGGAGTCTCCTCTAGGTAGGGCTCCATCTGCAAGTTCCAGGCCTTCACCACCCTGAGTCACCACAGGTCCACAGTGGAGGAAGGGAGAGCTGGCTTGGTCCCTCTTGACTGTGAAGCCCTGGGACAAATTCCTAGGAGGAATAGGAGGACTCTTGCCATGTGGCCTGGGGGCTTCTTCCTGGGCTGGCAGCTGCAGTCCCCTGCCTGGTGTGGCTGGAGAAGGAGGAGCATTTCTGAGGAGCCCGGTTCCTAAACCTAGGGCCTAACTGAGGAGTCTTGCTTGTCACAGATGGAAGAGTTCTCCAAGCCCACCCAGGGGGCTAGACAGAAGCCCAGCTCTTGCTCCACCCTCCCTGCCTGTGAGCATCAGAATGAGGTGTAGTCCAGGAAAGCCCAAGGTGCTGGGCAGGTGGGTTAGAGTCCCCAGCTCCTCAGACTCCATCGCTTTCCCACCCCTGGGTCAACAGATCCACAGAGGCAGAACCACTGGGTCAAAATTTGTGGTCCCCTAATGTCCACCCAAAGCCCTGCCCAAGGTCCTCCTTATCCTGAGGATGCCTCTGCCACTGACTGTTGACCTCATCCCATCTCTCTATGGGGGAGGCAGGAGCTGCCAGGCCACATTGTGGATGTGCTAGTGGGGACCCTTCTGAGGCCTCATGAGCCCAGAGCCGTGACCGAAGCATCTGATAAAGAATGGACTGCAGCATGGCAGAGACCCTGGGGCTCTCGAAGCCTGACCGTAGGTCTTTGGCTAAGATCTCATCATATGGCCTGCCTCTGTGCCTGGGCAAGAGGGATGGAGGCCCTTCTTTCGAGGTGGCCTTACCTTGGGTAGGTGAAGGTAGGGCTGCTGACAACCTCAGTAAGACCACTCAGTGATAGGCTGGGCAGGGTGGGCACTGGGGAGCCTGGAGGAAGCTGGGCAGATGCCGTGGCCCTGCAGGAGGCGGAGGGGGAAGGACCACCCAGGCGCAGAGATGGGCTGGTGTAGCGGAAAGGAGAGGGAGTACATGGCTCAGGCGATGGGGGAGAGGTGAAGCCATTTGCCCAGTTCCTGTGTCACCCTAAAATGTCCCCGCCATCAGAGCCTGTGTCAGTCCTGGGCATAGAACACTATGGATGTGTTCTATGGGGCTGGGAGAAGGGTAGCAACATGCAGGGTCACGTGGTAGGTGGTGACTGAGCCAGAGTTTGAACCAAGCCTCTGTCAGAGCCAGTCCCAGTAGACCCCTGAATCCTGAGTGAGAGAAGCCTGCTGCCCACCGCCACCCCTGCAGAACCCTGGCACAGGCCTCCGGGTGAACTCTCTGTTCCCTCCTGTCCTTTCTTCCACCCTCTCCCCCACACCCCACCCCTAGATAAACCAAAATGTTTCCAATTAGGGGTCTGCGGAGGGAGGCAAGCCTGGGGAGACATCCACACAGCGACTCCCCCACCTCCTGCCTTAGTCCTTGATTACCTCCCCAAGGGGGATTTAGTTAGAAACGGTCATTACCACTAATTACCAGAGGACTGCGGGCCTCCTCTGCTGTGGAGTCTGCTGCCTCCGCCTGGTGCTTCCAGAGGTGAAGCCTCCCCCGCGGACTGTAGCCAGCTGCTCCTGTCCCAGCCAGTGGGTCCCTGGGGCCTCCCTCATAGGACCTTGCTCACTGCTAGCTGGGGAGGCCCTTGCTTGATGACTTCATAGATGGAAGTTAAGACCCAAAGTGGCTGCCGGGGTCCTCAGGGCCCCAGGCAATGAGCATCAGGTCCTGGGAGCTCAGAGCTCCCCTCCTTTGGAGCTGTGGCACCCAGCACTCAGGCACTGCCTGCACTGAGACAGGATCAGCCGTCACCCTACTTCTTGGCTGGAACAGGAGCCTAGGGAATGGACGGCAGCCCACGCTGCATGAGCTTGCACTGTGCTCCTGCCATTAGGCCACATGTTTGATTTGCTGTCACTCATGCAATCCTTCCCATTTTAAAACTGAGAAAACAGACTCAAAGTAAAGGAACAAACTGGCAAGAGCAAGAGCAGGGAGGCTCGGGCCAGCTAGTGCAGAGCAGGGCGCCCAGGAAGGAGGCCCAGGCATCCCTGAGGGCCTGGGCCTGCTGGGGAGGGAAGACCAACTCACAGGGGGATGCTGGGAAGCTCCCCCACTGGCTGGGCCTCTGTCCTCATATGTGATAATCTGGTCCAGGATGACCCCTGAGCCGAGGAGTGAGAGCTCTGTTCACTGGGAAATGGAGCCGATGCTGGGAGGAGCTGGAGGGGCTGTAAACCACCAAGAGCCCACAGAGGCCATGGCGTTGGCATGCGCAGTCAGAGCCCTCTCAGTCAGGGCTTGGGGGGTTTAGACAACAGGCACCCCAAGAAGGCGAGGCCTAGGCAGCCTGGAACTGATCCAGTTAGGTCAGGAAGCCCTGTCTGACGAGGCTCTGTGGACCACTGGTGCTGATGCTGCTGTCCAAACACACCAACATGTCCTTGCTCATGGCTTGGGGCCACTCTGCGCCTTTGATCTTGCCCCTTCCTCTGCCTGGAAGTCTTCCCTCCTCATCCAAGCGCATTCTCTCATTCTGTAGGGCTCTGGCATCCTGTTAGCCGCCTGCACCCCCACCCCATCATCCTTGTGGACAGCTTGCTGATTTTATCTGGGGAAGGGGTCCAAATCTTTTGCCTGGCTACAGGCCTCACGACATAGCAAATGGGTTTAGTAATTAAATGAAAAGATGAAGAGCTCCTAACTCATCCTGGGCATATAGTAAATGCTCAATTAATAGTATATGTAATTACTATGATTATAATAATCTAGCAGTTAGCACAGTTTTGGGCACATAGCTGCTCAGTGCTGAATGAATGTTGAGTAAAGAGAAATCATTCACAGCTGCGGTGAGAACTCTGGATAGCAAGGGATGAGAGGGCTTTGTGAGCTGCAGACCCCTTTAGTGCTGGTACAATTGTCATGTGGCTCAGGTGGGTTGGGGTTGTGATCCTATGTTATGGTTAGGGCTTTAGGTCCAGAGGGGGCAAACAATGTGCCCAAGGTCACACAGGAGTAGGAGGGGGAACTGCTGCTCCATCCTGGCTCTTTACCTCTGGTTTTCCTGGCTCCCTCCAAGAAAAGCTCCAGTCACTGAGGGGACAGCTGAGCCGGCAGGGCCAGCCGCAGCAACAGGGCCCCTCACAGCCCTGTCTTTCTTCCATGGGTCGTTTTCGGCGGCGGTGTGCAGGGCGCTGTCCAAGACGCCGGCCGCCCTGGCGCTGAACCAGACGCAGCACTGCAAGCAGCTGGAGGGCCTGGTGTCTGCACAGGTCCAGCTGTGCCGCAGCAACCTGGAGCTCATGCATACCATCGTGCGCGCCGCCCGCGAAGTCACCAAGGCCTGCCGCAGGGCCTTCGCCGACATGCGCTGGAACTGTTCCTCCATTGAGCTCGCCCCCAACTACCTGCTTGACCTGGAGAGAGGTAGGGCGGGGGCTGTCGACAGCACGCGGGTGGGGGTGAGTGAATTCAGGCGTGAATCTAGGTGTGTTTGGATAGGTGGGTGGATTCACGGATGGGTGGATTCACAGGCTCGTGGATGGATGAGTGGATCGGTGGATGACGGACCGGCACGGACGCAGGCACGGCTGGGCAGGCCGATGGGTGCATGAGTCATTCATAGGTACGGGCATTCAGGCGTGAGCCAGCGAGTGAGTGAACACTGTCGAGTGACACGCCAGTGCAGGGAGCCTGAGACTCTACAGGTGCACACACACCCCACAGCATGGGCGGAGGAAGCAGGACGCTCACAGCATGCCCCAAGGTCGTTCCCATGGTCCTGAAGGTCAGCCAGGGACTATATCAGTGAGAAGGCCGTAGAGCCCACCCTCAGGTAGCAGGTGTGCCCCAGGCAATCCTAGACCAGCGGATGGAAATTTTTTTTGTGGGGGTGAGGAGTACTGGGGATTGAATTTAACCACTGAGCCACATCCCCAGCCCCCCCCCTTTTGTATTTTATTTTGAGACAGGGCCTCACTAAGTTGCTGAGGCTGGCTTTGAATCTTATGATCCTCCTGCCTCAGCCTCCCAAGCCGCTGGAATTACTGGCGTGCACCCTGGTGCCAGGCTCAGCTGATGGAAATTGCGGGTCTTGCGGGTGCACACGGGGTTAGGGACAGGACATCTGTGAAGCAGGCTTCCTGGAGGAGGCGGGTGTTGGGGACCTGGCTATGATAGAGAGACTTTTGACAGACAGAAACACCCAAGTGGGTCTTATCTCCCCACTGTGTGATAATAACTCCTCTTGTGGATCCTAAGCAGTGACAGCTCCTGTTTGTGTAGCACTCGATGCGGCCTCCTTCCTTCCTCCTCAGTTATCTGGAGGCCAGCTCGGGCCTGCCGGGGGTACTATCTCTGTACTCTGCGGCTAAGGAAACTGAGGCTCCTGAAGGGGAAGTGACTGCCAGTTAAGAGATGGAGCAGAGCTCGGACCCAGGGGACAGTGTCCAGCCAAGGCACGTTGCTTCTGCCCGGATTAGTTTCCTGGGCAGCTGTGACGGTGTGCCACAGACTGGCTGGCTTCAAGCAACCAAAATGCTCCCAGTTCCGGAGCCTGGAAGTCTGAAATCGAGTCCTTGGCAGGGTCTGCTTCCTCTGCGCGCCCCTGGGAAAGCTCCTTCCTTGCCTGTTCCCAGCTTCTGGTGGCTGCAGGCAATCCCTGCAGCTGCAGCACGACAGTCCCCATCTGCCACGTTCTTCAGCCCTTCCTCCTGGGCGCAGAGGGGACTGTGGGCCACCACACCTCAGAGGAAGGAGTCCCCTCCTGGCATTCTCCCTGTGTGTCATGGATCCCAAATCCCCTCTCCTCTAAGGGCACCGGCCACTGATTCAAGGTCTTTGATGTGGTCCGACTTCATCTTAGCTTGGTGCCATTTGCAAAGACCCTATTTCTAAATAAGGTCACACAGGCGCTAGGAGGCAGGACTTGAACATGTCCTTTTTTGGGGACGTGATTCAACCTGCAGCAGGCTCTCTGCGCACTCACCTGTCCCATCAGGCTCTGAGCGCCTTGAGGAGCTCAGGGCCTGGCCTTTGCTTCTCTAGAGCGAAGGGTCCTGGCAGGATGTGAGTGGGGTGAGCTGTGGGTGTGCAGGGGCTGAGGGGAGCGTGCCAGCCAGCTGGTGTATTTGGGGGACACTTGTGGGATAAGACTGACAGACTGATGGCCTTAGTGCCATCCTCCATCTACACCACCCTGTCCCTGTCTGACCCCTCAGTGGGGTGGGGGTGATGCAGGAGGGTCTCAGACCTGGGTCCGGTCCTATCCCTGGACCACCTGCCCCAAGTGACCATGCACCTCCCACCCCACAGGGACCCGGGAGTCGGCCTTCGTGTATGCGCTGTCGGCGGCCGCCATCAGCCACGCCATCGCCCGGGCCTGCACCTCTGGCGACCTGCCCGGCTGCTCCTGCGGCCCCGTCCCAGGTGAGCCACCCGGGCCTGGGAACCGCTGGGGAGGATGTGCGGACAACCTCAGCTACGGGCTCCTCATGGGAGCCAAGTTTTCCGATGCTCCTATGAAGGTGAAAAAAACAGGATCCCAAGCCAATAAACTGATGCGTCTACACAACAGTGAAGTGGGGAGACAGGTAACCACCCACCCCCGGATGGTGTGCTTGTGCCATTGGCCAGAGAAGGCCGTCGGTGTGCCCCTGGAGGGGGGCGGGGGACGGGCCCTGACTGCCCACGCCTGACGCGCCTGTGACCTCCCTCAGCTCTTCCCTCTCCAGCCAGCTGCTTGGGGCTTGGCTGGTCCCTCCTCCCCAGGTCCACCGAATCTGGCTTGTCCCAGCAGAAGGAGCCCTGAGCTGGGAGTCACGAGCTCTGAATGGCTGAGGTGATGCTGGACAGTCACTTCCTCTCTGGCCTCAATTGTTCCCATCTATAAAATGGTGCATGGGTGCTCAGCCCCCCTGTGCCTTGCTCCACAGCCCTGGGAGGGACCAGGAGCCATGGAAACTTAGGCTAAGGAGTCATCTCCTTGGATTGGACAGGGAGCCCCAGCCAAGCCGACCCCAACCTCTAAAACACACCCCAACATCTATCATCATCAATTTTTCATTAATTCCTCATCTAATAGCACAAAAAACAGCACAAGTGAACCAACGGACCTTTCTAGTTTCAAAAAAATTAAAACAAACAAGCACATCTGACACCAATCCATGGTCCAAACCCTGCGATAGATGCTTGCTTTTCTTTCCTGTGGTCCGTAAACCACTCGGGGCAGCAGCTGTCCTCCCCTTTGTACAGATGGGAAGAGGCCCCAGACGGGCAGGGTCTCCTCAGCCAGAGTCATGTACAGATGGCGTCTCACATGCCCCTTGGCCCCGCGGTTCAGAGATGCCAGGTGAGGCAGAAAGAACCTACCTAGGTGGCCCAGCCAGGGACACAAGGTGCAATGGAGCCCAAGTTTGGGGGACCCCGTGACCAGAGGCTTCGGTGCCTCTCAAAGATCTCCCTCATGTGAGGTTTCTAGAATGTTCAGGCCATCCTTGCCCAATCTGGGAAACTGAGGCCAAATCCCAGAGCTTGTATGGGAGTCTGTGTCCTGCCTCCCAGTTCTGCTGACCTGCACCTATCCATGGAGACCCAGCAGGAGCCCGCCCCAGCCCACCCCAGGGCCAGCCCCAGGCCTCCTGCCACCCTGGTCACAGCACCCCCAGCCCCTCCCTGCCAGTGCAGTGAATGACATTGTAAATGCCTCAGGTTGGCACTGGCACGGGGTGGCCGAGTCTGCTTTACCTTCTGAGGACTCCAGGCCGAAGCCTGCTGTGCTGTTTAACCCCGTGCCTTCCTCAGGTTCTGCTCAGCAAATTCCAGATTTTACATCCAAAATGGACTCCCTCAGTCCCCAGGTCCTGCCACTCATGAGGGAGAAGGAACTCTAGGAACTTGAACAGCTTCCTCCCTAGCTACTGAGTGATTTTAGGCAATTCCATGCCCACTTGCTGCCTTAGTTTCCCCATCTCTCCGATGCAGGGGGTGAGCACAGGTGACCAATGACCCTTGTAGATCTTTGCACAGGGCAGGTGGGAGGCCAGGCCCAGGTAGGGGTTTGAGTCCTGTGAAAATAAAAGGGGGTTAAAAAGCTGAATAAAAAGGCCCTTAGCCAAGCATGGTGGCACATATCTGTGATCCTAGCGGCTTAGGAGGCTGAGGCAGGAGGATCACGAGTTCAAAGCCACCTCAGCAACTTAGTGAAGCCCTAAGCAACTCAGTGACACCCTGTCCCTAAATAAAATGTAAAAAAGGGCTGGGGATGTGGCTCAGTGATTTGAGTGCCCCTGAGTTCAATCCCTGGTAACACACACACACACACACACACATAGGCCCTTAGATGGCACCAAACTCCTGCCCCTCAAGCACAAATGGGGAAACTGAGGCCCAGGGAGAAAGTGGGGCTGCACTGAGCCTGAAGCCAGGTCTAGAGTCTACCTGAGCCTCCAGGCCCAATCCTCCCACTTTCCACAGGGTTGTTATTTTCATAATTTACAAACCCTTTATTACCTATCACCTCACTGAATCCCAGGGCACTCTGCAAGGTAGAAATGGCGTTCCTGCTTTGCATGGAAAAAGACAGAGTAGTGACGCTGAGGGGTGCCATGCTTGCTGAGGGTCTTCCGGGCAGAAGCACTGACAGTGGAGAGCCATGGCTGGCCCAGGGCTGATGGGGAGGAGGTGCCCCAGCACTCACCCTGCCTCTTCTCCTTCCCTCTCTTCCTTGCCATCCCTCCCCAACTCCCTTCCTTCCATTCTTTCTTCCCGCTCCCCAGCAAGCATTTAGCAAGCCCAAGTTTTGTAGGAGAGAAAAGGCATGGAACGATTAAAGCCCACAGCTTTTGGAATCACCCTCAAACCTGGGTTCAAATCCAGCTTCATGATTTTTCTATCTGTGCAAACTTGGGCATGAACCTTCACCTCTCCGAGCCTTCATTGCCTCTTTAAAGTGGGGGAGATAATGGTACCTCCTAGATGGGCTGTGATTGTGATTCACCTGTATCATGTGTTAGAATGCTTGGTATACAGTAAGTGCTTAATAAGTGGCATCTGTTGTCCCTGCAAATGCTACTCTTTTCCTGCCCCTCCCAGCTATCCTCCTACCTCTGGGTTGGACCTCAACTCACAGACCTCCAAGCTTTAGAGCCAAACAGTCCACCCTTGGAGGCCATTGGGCATGAGTCTTGTGAGAGTGCCCAGCCACATACTGGGGGTCAAGGGTCCTGGGCAGGCCAAGGAGGGGGCTCCGGCCGCCCAGCCTGACGTCCCCCCTGTCTGCAGGCTCTACGTGCCTCTTTGGAAACGAAGTGTAAGTGCCATGGGGTGTCTGGCTCCTGCTCCATCCGCACCTGCTGGAAGGGGCTGCAGGAGCTGCGGGACGTGGCCGCTGACCTCAAGACCCGCTACCTGTCGGCCACCAAGGTAGTTCACCGACCCATGGGCACCCGCAAGCACCTGGTGCCCAAGGACCTGGATATCCGGCCTGTGAAGGACTCAGAACTCGTCTATCTGCAGAGCTCGCCCGACTTCTGCATGAAGAACGAGAAGGTGGGCTCCCACGGCACACAGGACAGGTAAGGGCAGGTCACCCCGCCGTCACTGCACTCTGCTCGGGCCACACACGGTGGGGCTCCACTGGCACCCGGAGCGTGGAGCCCCTGCCCAGCGGAGGGGGAGGCCCCAGGAATGCTGAGTGGAGATGAGAGATCCAAGGGTCGCTGCAGCACTTCTGGGAGGGCCGGAAGTGGGCAGTGGAGGCTGGCATGAGACCCCCGGCCGCCTCTCCCCTAGATGGCCAGAGACAATGACCGAGAGAGGAGAAAGGCTTCCCAACAGAAAAACAGGTGCTCAATAAATGTTCGTCAAGTAACCAGGTGAAGGATAAGGGATGTGATCAGCTGAGAGGCACCAGGGAGGTGGGCACAGGGGCCAGCTGGGCCACCCAACCAGTCTGAGGAACTGGGGGACAGTGTGGTCTGCCTGTCTTATAGAGGGATGACCCTGTGCCCCCTGACATGTGCAAGCCCTCCCCCAGTCCCATCTTCTCCCATGTCCTCCCAAGGACCCAGTTTTAGAGCTGGGGCTGGGGTCCCCCATAGCTGGTCAATCACAGCTGCCGCAGGGAGCTCAGGACAGGAGAGAGGAGGGGCCAGGGGTGGCTGAAGACCTGCTGTGAGACAGGACTGGTGAGGATCCAGGTGAGCACCTGTGGAGAGAAAGCTAGTCTTGAGCTATGGGGACAGAAAGAGCTCCCTGGTCAGATATGTCTGGGAAGCTCTCCTTGGCCGTGCACAAGGCACCAGGCACAAGGACATATTGAAGGGCCTGAGGAAGCCCCAGTGAAGGGTTGGATTAAGGCAGTGTTTCCCAGAGGTGCTTGGCTGGGGAACTCTTTTATTAAGGAGCCCCTAATAGCATTCCACAAAACTGGTGTTCAGCGGGGTTAGAGGAATATTGAACTGAGAGCGGGTGTCTGGGAACGCGTCTGGCACATAGTTGGTGCCCAGCCAGCATCTGCTTCCTCCGCGGCCCACGTTCCTGTCTCTAGGAGGGGGGTGGCTTGGGGGCTCTGTCCCCACAGGCCAGGGCAGCAGGCTCTGTGAGGAGGCCCAGGCCCCATCTGGAGGCCAGATTGAGGGGTTGGGCTGAGTGGAGATGAAATGGGTCAGGCCAGGGAGACAGGAAGGAGCGAGAGTCTGGGCTGAGGCTGCAGGGTGGGTGTGAGGGGGCAAGGAGAGGGAAGAAGGTTCTAGAACACAGAGGGGCTAAACAAAGTCCACTGAAGACCCCAGAGTGAAGAGAGGGTCTCCCTGGACCTGTGAGTGGCTCTGTGTGGGTTGCAAAAGGGCACAGCTTCCTAGCTGGGTGAGCCCGGCGCCTGTACTGATCTGAGGTTCAGGCTCATCTTCCTGAACCAGATGGAGCTCCAGTCTCACTTCCCAGCATCTCCTCTGTGCTGGGCTGTCAGTCTCTCTCCTTTCTACCCCTCTCCCACCACTGAGAGGTCCACGGGCCAGCACCATGCCTGCTCTCTTAGCACACCGGCTTGCAGGCATTCCCCCATGGACCTTGCAGGCCCTGGTGCTGGTTGGTGCTGGTTGGTTTTTGCTGTAGTAACAAACAGTCCCAGTGTCTCTGTGCCAACAGGCGTAGCATCTCAGGTTAGCTGTGGTTCACCTACCTGGGAAGTGGGGAGAGTCCTCAGGTGTCCAGGAGTAAGGGGATCCCAGAGGGGCCCTGACCTGGCCTGGGCTTCTAGAAGACTTCTTGGAGCAGGAGGTGTGGTTAGGGGCTGGGGCCTTGGGAGCAGGGGCTGCATGACCAGGCCTTGGTGGCAGTCCGGCCTGTGCACTCTGGAGCCAGCCTTGCAGCTCCTCATGTCTGAGCTGGGGAAACTGAGGCCTCACCTGCTGCCAGCATTCCAAACCACAGCCCTCTCATGATTCTTTCAAAGGCCTGCACCCAGAGACCCGCCCTCCCCCCACAGCCTGTGCCACCACTCCCAGGCGTCCCCGAGGATCTTCCCGGCCCCACGGCACCACCTTCCCAACTCCCATTCCAGGCACAATTTCATGTCAACAGTCAAGGAATAAAAAGAAACTCTGTGCCCTTCCTATTCCAGAGGGTAGAGTGGTTAACCAGAGACCTGCTGGATAGGGATAAGGGGACTTGTGGGTGTTGAGTGACTAAATAAGGGTTAAGTGACTTAAGTTTCACAGCCAGTGAAGAGCAGAGCTAGTGTTGGAACCCAGGTCTGCCTGGCTCTAAGGCATGTGATCTTCCTGCTGTTCCCTCCTGCCTCCTGCCCCCAGCTCCATATTTGAGTCACCTGCTGACTCTCCAGGGTGTCCCCTCCCGCAAGCCCTCTCTCACTCCAAGGCCCTGCCCAGTTCAGGCCAGCCTCCTCCTGGCCTTCCTGCCTCCAGCCCTATCCTTCCACCTGTTCTCTCACTATTCTGACACACACTCTTTGCTTTTGCCTGGGCTGCTACCTCTATCCAACACCCTTCCCCTCCTCTGCCGGTTAGACGCCTGCTCATCTTATGTGGGTTAGCCTAGATGACCCTCCTCTCTCCAGAACTCTTGCAGAGCCTGTGCTCAGCCTGTGGGACCTTGGGCAAGTCCCCTCTTCATACTCTGCTGTAGTTTCCTCACCCATCAAGATGAGGATTGGCTAGCTGGATACAGTGACGCACATCTGGAATCCCAGTGACTTGGGAGGCTGAGGCAGGAGGATCACAAGTTAGCAAGACCCTATCTCAACATAAAATTAAATATAAAAGGGGATGTAGCTCAGTGCTGGAGTGCCCCTAGGTTCAATCCCCAGCACCACGGAGCACCCAGGAGAGATGAGATGCCTCAGTCATCTCTAGGGCTTGCCACCTTGGGCAAACAAAAGGCTGTGGGAGCCTTTTGTTTCTGCCTGGTGCCCAGATTCCTGCTGCTCTGTTCCCATAAAACATTCCCTCTCCAGCCTCAGCCTGGCTAGAGGAGACCATCTGAACAGATGTCTCTTGACTAGCTGGAGCTGATAGCAGCAGAAGGGTGTGTGCACTTCAGAGGAAACTTTGGTGGCTCCTCATCCTACAGTAATGAGCCATGGGTCTTAGGGGAGAGACATGAGCAGTGGCTCTGGTGCCAGAAAGAACGTAAGCCCTGCTTGTCCATGGACCCAAGTGGGAGTCCTAGGCCTCTGCCTTTTGGCAAGCCTGCGTCGTCTGGATAATGGGGACAACAGCACCCTCCAACCAAGGACATTGCAGGCCTCCAGAAAGTTAAAATTCTGGAGGGACACGGCTGACACCTAGGAGTTGAGTGCCAGCAGCCTCTCTCCCTCCACAGTGTGCCCAACTCACTTCACCTCTCCCCCAAGGCCATTTTATGTGTTTCAGAATTTGTCCTGAGATTCTGAAAGTAAATTTGACTCTCACATCGATTATAATATAATTCAATGTGAAGTTAGGACGATTCGACTGGTGTGGGGAGCCTTTCGGTATTTAGAAGTAGAAGAAACAGAGACACCTCCCAGGAAACAAAACAGCCCCATCATTTTGGTAATGGGAATAGAGGGGATTAGACATACCCTAGGCAAGAGGATTACTTCAAATTCCTCGGAGATCAGGAGATCAAGAGAACCACGGCCATGGGGAGGCTTGCAGGTGGGGCCCTGGGGCGACCCACAGAGCACTCACTGACCTCAAGTTCCCACCCCCCAGGCAGTGCAACAAGACGTCCAACGGCAGTGACAGCTGCGACCTCATGTGCTGTGGCCGTGGCTACAACCCCTACACGGACCGCGTGGTAGAGCGGTGCCGCTGCAAGTATCACTGGTGCTGCTACGTCACCTGCCACAGCTGCGAGCGCACCGTGGAGCGCTACGTCTGCAAGTGAGGCCACGCCCTCGCCCAGCAGGAGCGCCGACTCCTCGGACCCTCAGCCGGGCGGGGCCTGGAGGCGCCCCCTGGACTTTTCCCATGCCAATTCCAGCTGCCAGGCGCGGGAGGCGGCTTGGGTTTTGCCTCCACTTGGAAGCCACCAGGAACAGAAGGCCTGGTCACTCTGGAAGGAGGGCCGAGACATCAAAGGAGCCGACAAGATTAAAAATAACCTGGCAGCCCCAGGCCCTGGAGTGTCGCGCTGCCTTCCAGACTGGTCCAAGCAGCCAGGGTAAGAGGCTGGTGAGACTGTGTGGACTTGACCTTTCGGGGCCACGAAGATGAGCCTTTGGGAATGTTCTGCGGGGCCCTCGGCCCACCACATGGAACCACTAGATTGGGTTGTAAATGTTTTTCGGGTTTTTTTTTTTTTCCTTCTTCTTCCTCCTTTGGGATGTGGGAGCTACAGAAATATTTATAAAACATAGCTTTTTCTTTGGGGTGGCTCACCTCAGTTCCTCTTTATATATTTTATATATATAAATATATATATATATAATGATTATATTTTAAACAAGCTTTTCAAACAGCTGTATGGAATAAATGCTGAGCGAGCCCCAGCCCGCCCCTGCAGTTTCTGGCCTCCTCAAGTGATCCTGGGGCTGTCGGGGAGGACTCTCCGGTTTCCAGGCAAGGCGGCTTCCGATTGATGTCCCAGCTCCCCCTTGTTCCCCCCACACTCGGCCCTGGCCCCAGTTTCCCTCTAGGATCTCTTGGTCAAGGGCGGGGACAGACGTCTTGAAACATAAACCCAGCTGGCAGCTCTTTGTTCCTCAGGGACACACACGCAGGCGCACAGCCCGCTCCTCCATGTGGTCCGACCTGCTAAGCCAGCTGTAAGAGAAAACTCCACCAGGGAGCTGCGGACCTCAGGGAAGGGGCAGACCTGGTTCCGCTAGCCCAAGTGGGTTTTCTGTGTGATCCTGGGGAAGAGCCCTACCTCAGTTTCCCCACTTGTAAAATAGGATTGGTGGTGATTAAGCTTGGAGGTTGGGAAAGGCCCCAGCCCTGGGCCTGGACCAGGCTGGTGGACATGATGAGGGGGGCTGGGTTCCCATTCCGTTTTGGCAGTGGAGCCAACAGGATTTGTTCTCTTTTCCACGGGGGAGAGGGCTGGGAAGGAGGTCCAAGAAGGAGGTTCAAGAAGGACTGCCAGGGGAGGGGTGGGAGCATTTGGAAGGACAGAGGGGCCAATTGCAAGGCAGAGGTGGAGAGAGGAGAGGACTGGGACTCAGATTTGGACACATGGGGATGGAGATGTTAGTTAGGTTCCATGTGGAAATTCTGAGGAGTTGGGTAGACACTGGGGCCTGGAGTTCTGAGAAGAGGCCAGTGCTGGAGGTACATTTGGGTGTCATCTGTAAGGGAGTGGGTGGGCTAGGGAAGCCCAGACTGGGGTGCTTCTGGGACAGAGCGGTAGAGAAAGAATAGGGGCAGAGGAGATAGAACAGCCAGGGAGGTGGCAGGAAACAGGTGGGGGTCCTGGCAGGGTCCCCAGGGGAGCAGTTTGGCTGGGGGCATATAGCTTTCTGTCTCTGAGGTTTAGCATCATTTCCTGCATGTGGGCAGCACTGAGAAGCAAGTAATGAGCAAGGGAACATTCTTGGGGACCCAGCCCATGACAGGTGCATCTAAATGGGAACAGTAATTAATCACTGATATCCTGCTCTGCCTGTGGGGAGACCACTCAAGGCAAAGAATGTACAGGAATGTTCAAAAAAATTTCTCTGTGTGCCCTCCACACATGGACACTGAAGGGTGGGCTCTGTCCTCTCCAGAGCCAGGTAAAGACTGAGATACCAGCTAGCAGGACTGGGGTAGAGGGGTATCTCAGAAACTGAGCAAGGGTTGTGAGGTAAAGTAGGGATTCCTGGGGGTGGAATGGCATTGATGAACCCCCAGGGGCTGGACCATGAACAGAGTGGGGGGAGGCAGACTTTGATGGCATCCTCCAAACTGGGTGAAAGCTTGCAGTGGGCATGGCCTGAGTCGTAGACTCCCAGGCGGGAAGGAATCTCAGAGAAGTCTTCTGGTCTCCTCTCAGTCTGCTTTGCAGATGTGGAAATCAGAGACGGGAAGGGCCTTTCCTGCAGTCACAGAGCTGATAAGGGGTAGGGGATGGGTTGGGAGCATTCCAGGGTGTAGTCCCTGCTAGGCCCTCTCCCTCCGCTACCCCTGGAGCATGCTCTTCTCCAAGCCAAGGGTTCATTGACCCCAAGGTCCACAAAATCAATGCCCAGTCCCCTGGCCTGGCACCCGAGCCCATCCCCCAATCCCAGGGAGCCTTCCAGCTACAGGTGCTCCCTCTGCTCCAGCCACAAGCAGAGAAGCTCCCTTACCACTAGGGAAATTCTGGAATCAGCCTGCTCAGAAGCCTACCTCTGGGCATCTGTGGGTCCCTTGGAGACCAGAAATGTCATTGTCCCTCTTGGAATCCTCTTTTGGAGCACTCTTCCCAAAGCCTTCCCCAGTGACCTTTCCTCCTCCATTCCCACCACCCTTAAAGCCTTTAACATAGCCATGGCCCTCATCCTCCAGTGGCCAGCCCATGCCTTCTCCTCCTGCAAGGCCCAGGATGCCCCTTCTGCAGGAACCCCTCCCTGACCACCATCAGTCTGGACCAAGGGCTTCCCCTGGACGCCCACAGCCTCTGGGCTCCTCTAAGGCTGAGCTGAGCCAGGGTGTCATAGGGGCCTGGGTTGTGTCTGTATCTGCCTCCCCGACTGGCTTGGGCCACCTCATGAACTGGGACAAGCACCACGCACCCATTAAGCCCTGGGAGCTGAGTACAAAACATGCCTCAAAAATGTTGGATTTGCTGGGTTGGGGATCCAATTCAGTAGCAGAGCGCTTGCCTAGCACGTGTAAGGCCCTGAGTTCGGTCTCAGCCCTGAAAAAAAAAAAGAATAAAAATGTTGAATTTGGGGTGTCCTTTGGACTTTAACCAAGCAAATGGGGAAAACAGAAGAAGGAACCAGAATGCCTCGGAAAGGGTGAACAGGTAACATGAATGCTAACATTTATTGGGTACCTCCTGTGTCTTGTTCCAAACACATTGTCCCAAGTAATTTTTATGGCAGCCTCTCCTTAGGTGGGAGAGGACCCTCTGACAGGAGGAAACTAGGCCCTGAGGGGACAGGTGGCTTGCCCCAGGCCCCATGGAAAGTTCACAGCAGAGCTGTGTCCCTTCTCCAGCTGGCCAGCAGGGGAGCCCTCAAGGCACAGGACAGTAGACCCAGTGGGTCCCTGACCTAATGGGTCTTGTGTACCTGCCACTGGCCAGTCCCTGGACCTGTGACAAAGCCCTGCACCTTTCTGACTGGCCAGGGGCTAGGAAATCAAGAGGATGTGAGAGTGGGTCCCTGGATGGTGCTCCTTCTGGCAGGCTGGGGGGTTCTGAGCAGGTGAGGCAGGGGCCTCCTCCAGTGTGAGTGACAGGCCCCAGAGGCTGCCTGGTCTCAGGCCTCCAGCAGCTCAGGAGCCACTGTGTTCAGAGATTTATGAGAATAAAATCTTGGCGCCTGAGACTTTTAGAATAAAATCCTCAAACCTGGCACTGGAAGCCCTGTACAGGCCACGCCTAGGGAATGACGGGTGGGCGCCACAGCTCTTGATTGTCACATCTGGGACTCCCTGCCCAGGCCATATTCCACGTGTCCAGTGTGTAAGGGGCAGCGCTCCCGGCCAGGCTCCCTGAGGCTTGGGAGAAGGAAGCACCTGGCCAGGACTGCACCAGCTGCACTGAGGCTGAGCGGCGGGGGAGGCTGGGAGGCTGGCTGGGATCAGGATCGGAGAAACCAGGCGGTAGAGAGGAAGCAGGAACTCCTGGAAGGGGGAGAGATTAGTTTGGTGGGAAAGGAGAGACTGGAAGATAAGGCCCCCCGGGGAGGACTGCTCAGGTCAGAGAGGCCACCAAGGGGCCCACACCCAGCCCAAGCAAGCCCTGGTCTGTTGTTCCTAAGGCATGGAGGCCAACAGCCGGAGTACACAGACCAGGCCTCCAGTCTGACACAGGCCCCCGTCCAGGACCCCAGGCCCAGGAGCGGCTACCTGGACTAGGGAGAGATCTGGGCTAATCCCAGTATCTTTTCTGTTCTCTTGCTGTGTGACTCCAGGTAACCAGGTCAGAGCCTTCTCTGACCTTTTTAATTTTCACAACTATTCTAAGGAATATGTCCTAGTATCTCTATTTTATCAGTGGGGAAACAGGCTCAGAGTGGGAAGTATTTGGCCCAAGTTTGCAGAGCCAGAATTAAAAAACTCCAGACTGTCTGGCTCCAATTCTCGAGTCTATTCTCAGCCTCCATAACCAGCATCCTAGGGACGAAGGTGGACTTATGCTAAGGAGTGGTCAGCATCATGGGGGTGGGGGCCTCTCCTACCCTATCCTCCACAGGTGAGTTGTTCGCCATTGCCTGGGTTCCTGGCCTCCACCTGTGTGGCAGAAAGATTGAAGAGCAGGTGTCCCCCTTCCGTGGCCCATAGCTCTTAGTATAATAGCAAAGCACAGAGGCAGGAGACAGGCAGAGTCCTGGGGGCTCCAGGGATCTGGGCCGGAAAGTCCATGTCTCTCTGGGCATTGGGTATAGGAAGTAGAATTCAGGAAGACTTCCTGGAAGAGGTGCACTGGGTTCAGAAGGCTGAGTAGCATTTCAGGAGATGGAAAGGGAGGTCAAGGGGAGAGAGGTGCCTAAGCAGAGTGACTCCAGGACCACACAGAGGGTGCCGGGAAGTGGAGACAGCTGGAGCTCTGGGGCAGCAAAGGTCAGAGCCAGGCTACCACAGACCCCAAGCTAGTTGGTTAGAGTAGAAGTGTCTGAGTCCACCCTCCATGTGCTGGCTGCCAGCTGGACTGTCCACTGCCTGCAGAGATGGCTGGCTTCAGGCAGAGCAATTTATCAGTCGCATACATAATGGGTCCCCTTGCTCCCGTAGACCAAATCAATATCCGCTCGGTGCCCCGGGTGGGTGGCTGCTGAAGACATTCTCCTTATCAGCCCCTTGGTCCCCCACTGCCTCACCTGCGGGGCTCCAGGGACAAGGGTGGAGGTGAGGGGCTGATGGAGGAGGAGGTGGCAGGTTAGGACAACCGTCCCAGATGCCGCCCAACTCTGGCTGGCAGGAGGACCAGAGTGCCCCACAGCCACGAGGCCACCAGGTAAGGTCGGGTTTGCAAGAGGCCCAGGCCAGTGCTCCCCGGCAGGACCACAGATGCAGGCCACAGACTTTGTGTCTCCACTGCGTTTGCCTCCATAAAAGTGTGCTGTGATCAAGGGGCTGGGGAGAGGGAGCTGTCTGGGAGGTGCAGGGACAGTATCATGTTAAACACTGTGACCCCGAGGGCTTATTTCCTGTCCAGATTCTCAGAGTCAGTTTGTCTTGGGTTCAGGCCCTCCACTCGGAAGCCTCCCACGGTCCTGGGAGTTCAGCTGACGGAGGCAGACAGTCCTGAACTGGGCCTCGACCACGCTCCGCCAGAAGGGCGAGGCTCATCTTTTCTTGAGTCTGCATTGCCCTGCCCTCCCGCCCGGTCCCTCCCCAAGGGCTGTCCTCACTCCACACCTGACCCCTCGGCCCTGGGGCAGGAAGCTGCTCATGTAGACCCTGCTTCTGTGGAGTCCCGGCATTTCCCTGGGCATTTCTAGGCAAAAGGCTGGACACCCTGGGCACCATGTGATCTGAGGCCAGTTTCAGGGGACTGGATCATCTATTTTTCTGGACCATCTCCCTGTGGGTCTGGCTGAGGCTTGTTCTTGGTGCCCCTGTGACATCTACCAGCAGCTCCCTAGTCCTATGGATGTCACTCTGGGGGCCCATTCCTGTCTTGGCAGTCGCTGTCCCTCCATCCTGCTTTCTTGCAGGTCCCCAGGGTTCCTCTCCCTGCAAATAGACTCCCTCATCACCATGAGGGAGGCCAGGACCTCAGGGTTGATGGCTGCCTTCACACTCCCCATCCAGACCGAAGCAGTGGTTTGGTTTAATATCCATTTTGGGAGCAAACATGTCCCCACCTCTTGCACACACAGCATACCTCCCCAACACCTGCAGACAGATGCCCCTCCTTCTGTCTCAGAACACACTTGAGTGCACAAACTGAGCAGGGAGCCATTGTACAGCAAGCAGGTGAGGCCTATGCAAGCCACACGCCCAAGTCTTTTTCTGCCATGGCTCCTGGTAAACTGAGTGACCCTGGACACGTCACAGCCCCGGACACTCCACTTCCTCAACTGTAAAATGGGGTGAACACAGGCATGTCCTGACCTCTCAGTGTTGTCCTGACACTAGGGAGAGGTCAAGTGGTAAAGCCTTCAGCGCTGAGCCTGGGTGGATTGGGGACCAGCTGGGGCGAGGACAGTCCTTATTAGGAAGAGTCATTCCTCCTTGGGGTCCATGCCCTGCCCTGTGCTGTGTGCTGGGGACATAGGAAAGCCAGCCCCAGATCCTGAACCACGCACTTGCCATAGGATGTGTTGAGCACTGAGGAGGAGGAGGACCCGGCTGCGGGGGACTCAGGAGCACAGCTTTGATGCTAGCCAGGCCTGACTGGGGCTCCCAGGGCTGCCCCTGCTGGCTGTGTGGCCTGGAGCAAGTTACCTCACCTTTTTGTCTCCGAGTGTTCATCTGTGAAGTAGGATTAACACCACCCACCTCGTTGGACTGTCGTCTGGCTCCAGCTGGGTGATGCGTGTCAAGCCCTTGGTGGACAGTAGGAGTTATTCTTTGGTGGCTATTGTGGTTGAAGAATCCAGTCACTGTCTGTCAACAAACTGTCACTGAGCAGGCTCTGCTGCGTGCTGGGGAGTCAGAGCAGAGACGGCTATGGCTCCGCCGCCGCGTTCCCTTGGGCAAGAGACTAACTGGCGGCTGAGAAAAGTGGATCCAGGGCAGTCAGGGAGTCAGGGCGGCCTTCCGGGGAGGACCCATGGGTGCCGCCCTGGATTTGGAAAGACAAGCAGCGCCCAGGTGGCCTGGAGGAGGACCTAAGCAGACAGCGGGGCAAGGCTCAGGGGTGGAAGAACAAGTCTCTTGGGAGACGCACTCTGGAGCCTCCAGGTTTGTGGAGAATCCAGCTCTGAGGAACCCTACACAGGGCCCTGAAGGAGTGAAGCCCGCTCCACATGCGCCTCTGACAGCTGACAGTCTGGGCCCAGCTCCTTGATGGAGTCCTGAAGCCACGGCCTCTGCGCCCCAGGAAACTGGGGCCTCTGCAAGGGCCTTTCCCACCACCAGGTCCCAGCCCCCGCCCCTCATGCTCCTCTGTCCCCAGGGCTGTGAACATCCATGGATTGGACCTCTGAGGACACCATCTTGTCCAGTGTCTCCCCAGAACCCGCCCAAGTGTGTCCAGAGATGGAGCAGAAGACTGGTGTGGAGAGGGCCGCATCAGAGGTCAGGGGGCCCCAGGGCCCAAGGCTGGGCTCGAGGCTCCAGGTGGGTGTCACCTGCCTGGCACACAAGGACTTCTTCATATTTTGGAGGATACTTCCCTCCTGTGACTGGGTACCCAGACCTCCTTCTCCTCTAGTGAACCCCAATGTACAGATGAGAAAAACAGAGGTGAGAGGCTGGGCTGACTCCCCGTGTTCTGGCCTCCCAGTGGTTCTAGCCTCAGGGGCCCCATGAGGGAGGCCCAGCCCTGAGCTGAGGTCCTGCTCCATTCCCACTGTGAGTGTGGTAGGGGCATCTTCCCCCAGCTCTCTGGGGACCTGGTCCATGGAGGGTCTGAGGCAGAAGCCACAGAGACCACAGCACCCTTCATCCTAGGACCTGGCTGCTTGAGGCAGAACATCTGTTCCCTGGAAGAAGCTCCCCAAGGGGGCGCAGCCAGAGGACTCCGTGGCCAAGAATCAGATTCACAGACTCGTCACAGCAGTCCTGCACCCCTTGGAACATGGACGCTTAGATGGGGCCACCCCCTCTCTTGTGACTGGGCCCCCGCTGTGCAAATTGCACATAACCAGCTTTCCTTGAGCACCCAGGGACTACGCATTTATGTGTCCCAATGGCTTAACTGTTATCCAACCCTGGGAGCCTGTCATGACATCCCTACACAGGTGACCACAGGTGCAGGTGACTACAGAGCCAGGCCAAGGCCGGGCTCTGCCATGTCATTCCTGGGTAGTCTGTGCCACCTTCTATACCTTAGTTTCTTTATCTGAAAAATGAGGACAATTGCGGTCCTCCCCTCTGAGATGCTAAGTAGGTTAACTGAAGCTCCTGGCAAAGCTGAAGCCCTGTAAGCGGTCACCATGAAGATGATGGTGCCGGATCGGCTCCTGTGCTCTTCAGACCCAGCTCTACCCTTGCAGCTGATCCATCAGGCCATGTCCATGGGACCATGACTCTCTGGGGTGCTTGAGGCCTGGCCTCCTGCTACAGCCACTGCCACAGTGCCGGCACTGGCTAGGTGCTCACAAATGGCCAGTTTTTATTATTTGGGGAGGAAGGAGAAGGGAAGCGGTACTTGGGGACACTTCATCTAAACCTGGCCCTCCCCCTCCCCTGGGACCTTCCTTGGTAAAGGACACCAATCACATCACCACTGGGCCCTCCCCTTTGCTGCTGCTCTGCAACAGATGCCCGTAGAGGAGGCTGGAGGAGGCTCAGGGAGTCCATGGAGAGAAACAGAAGGTACTTTGGAAAGTCTGTCTAACCCTTCAGTCTCCAACGCACTCCGTAAAAGGGAAACTGAGACCCAGAGGGAAGGACAGCCTCGGGACCACAGTGCATCAGAGGCAGATTCCTGGCTGAGCTGTGGGGCCTCCAAGGGGCTGGTGTGCGGGTGAAGCCTCCACTGAGCAGGGCCTGCTGGAATCCATCCCCATCACCTCCGTCACAGGCCCTGAGGCAGAATCCTCTGCCTTCCAAGCCAGAGTGGGTCTTGGGTCCGGGCTGGCTGGGGAAGGAGGCGCCCAAATATTTAGTCTGTGTGGAAGGGAGCAGGCACAGATCCTGGCCCAGTGGCCCTGCCCAGGCCTTGTGCCAGGAGCCACATCACAGAGAGACCCACCCACCCATGTCGTAGGGTCCCATCACATACTTTTTTACTCAAATCTGTTATGATGCCCCAAATGCCCCATTTTATGATTCCTTAGGGTTAAGGCACCATGTCTTCCCATTAGGTTCCCATTCCCTGAAATCATAATAAAAATAACAACTCACACAAGCACAGGGGTGTGCAGTTCACACAGGGCCTTCATATACCACAGCACCCCCACAGCGCTGTAGGGCAGTGTGATAAGAAGAGTGTGGGGCCAGAGTGGGGGTATTGACTTGCTCGGGGTCACAGAGACCTGGAGGGCAAGAAGACTGAGGTCCAGGTGTGACTGCAGAGCGGGCAATGACAGCTGGAGGTGGGGCTCATCCCTTGCCATCCATTACCAACCTGGGCCTCTGATCAGCCCCCTTGCAGAGATGGGACCAGCTGTCCCACAGGCTCCTCCCCTTTCTCTCTACAATTAGACCCTGGCCCTTGCCTCAAATTGACAACACGGGCTGATTCCTGCTGGTCCCCTGGGAGCCTCCGCTTCTCACCCTGTAGTCCTGAGCCCCTTTGGGTTCCCATCTCCACAAATGGGAAGCACTATCTTCCTCCTCCTTCCCCCGTGTGCTACAAATGCCAATTCTGCTACCCGACATCACACCTACTGACTCAGGAACTCTGTTAACAGCCTTGAAAGCTGGACGCAGTGGCACACGCCTGTATCCTAGTGGCTCAGGAGGCTGAGGCAGGAGGATCCAGAGTTCAAAGCCAGCCTCAGCAAATAAGTGAGCCCCTAAGCAACTCAGTGAAACCCTGTGTCTAAAGTACAAAAAAGGGCTGGGGATGTGGCTCAGTGGTTAAGTGCCCCTGGGTTCAATCTCTGGGACCAAAGAAAAAATAGCTTTGAGTTGATTCTGATTCTAGAAACTGGGGGCCCCTCACCACTCTCCGCCTCCCACGCCTGCAGGATTCATCCCAGCTTCTCGGCCTGCATGTTCAGCCCGGCCCCTCCTCTCCCAGCCCCTCCTCTGAGACATGTTCCCCACCTGCAGTGCGCCCCCCACTGTCCTGCTCTCCCTGCTCCTCACACGTGCTGTCCTCTTTCTCATCTCCAGGCCTTGTACTGGTCACCCCTCCTGCCTGTCCCTGGGCAGCCTGGAAACTTCTGTGACCCTTCAGCACTCTGTCTCCTGGAAGTTCTCCCTGAAGTGTGCCCACCTGAGTTCAATCCCTGGTACCTGTTTGTTCTGACCCCAACCGGCCTGTTTCTTTAACCGACCTGGCCAGGAAGGTCCCAGTGGACACTGGTGTGAAGACAGCAGGGAAGTGTGGCCTCGGGTTGTATCTTCTCCCCAGCCCAGCTGGCTTGGACCAAGGGTCAGGCCCTGCCCACCTCTGGCCTCTGTCTATCCAAGTGTGGGAAGTGGAGCCGAAGCAGCCCCTTGCTGCAGTTTAGTGTCCCCTGGGTGTCTCTAACTCTGGGTGAAGGTCACAGTGCCCCTCACTCGAGGGCTGCAGTTCCACTCTGCCCCTGTGGCCCGCCCCCACCCCAGGAGTGGTGACCACAGCACTGGCCGGGGTCCCTACATGGCCAGTGTGTTATCTACATCTTCCACCTCATGTTGGTCCATGTTACAAGATGGCAGGTGAGCCTGGGACAACGAGACCTGTCTGCGCTGAGCACGAGGATGGCTCAGTCGCCTCACTGGACTGGCTGGAAAGGGAGCCAGTTCCCCGCAGCTTCCCCGAGAGGCCAGCTACCATGTTATGCTGCTGGGGTTGAGGAGGGGGCAGAGGAGGAACGCACTGAGGTTAAAATGAACCGCCATGATGCTGGGGAACCACAGGGGACCTGCGTAGAGGAGGCCAGTGTCCAAATCTGCAGGAGATGTTCCACCCACTCTCCATCCCAGGGGAGGAGAGGCCCCTTCAGGGTGTTCAATCTGGCTTCTCAAGGGAGAGATTTGGAAACCTAGGCCTTGGTCCAAAAAAGTGTTTGTCATGTCCCCCACTTGACCAGCCTTCTCTGCTCCCCGCGGTTCAGAGACATGAGTCTGGGAGTCTCCAGTCTCAACTGGACTGTGGTCCAGAGCCCCTGAGGGGCTGTAGCTGCTGCGGGGTCAGGAGGGACCCCAGCACTCTAGGCCAATGGCTTGTCCATTAGGCTCCTGTCCTACCCCTATTCCTGGATGCCCCCCTTTGGTGACACCTTCCCTTGGCCTTCAAAGCCTCGATCCCCAGTTCAAATCTCAGCAACTCCTCTTACTAACCGCCTGGCCTCGGTCAGTGACTTCACATCTCTGAGCCGCTGCTTTCCCAGTACTGCCAAATGCTAAGCAAACAGTGCCCGTCGCCCGAGTATGAAACAGGGTGGACCAACTGGGGCTCCAGACGGGCACCTCACTCATCGCTCGTTCCCTCTGCTTTCTGCAGTGAAACCGTGGGATAAGTCACTCCTAGGATTTAGCATCAGAAAGAAAACACATTCTCTCCCCAGGAACTGGTGTGCTTTTTTGGATTGTATGTCACAAAAATATTTAGCTCATCATTATTGCTGTGGGTACAGGAAGTTCAGAGATAAATGTCATCTTCATCGTAGCCGTTATATCAGTCACTATGTGGTTGACAAGTTACTTCCTACTCTAGGGATTTGGGTTAAGGCTTTACAGCATCCTTTTTTAAAACTACTCCTAATCTTTAAAAAATAGAATCCTGCCGGGCACAGTGGCACACGCTTGTAATCCCAGTGGCTAGGGAGGCTGAGGCAGGAGGATCACAAGTTCAAAGCCAGCCTCAGCAATGGCGAGGTGCTAAGCAACTCAGTAAGACCTTGCCTCTCAAAAAAATACAAAATAGGGCTGGGGATGTGGCTCAGTGGTTGAGTACCAAAGAAAATTTAAAATGAAAAAAAAAAAAATCCTGTGGCAGTTTCAATTTTTTCCGTCCTGCCTGCTAGGGGAGCTCTCTGCCACCCCTGTCCCTCCTCCAGACCTCCTCTCCAGAAAGTCTGGCCTCCTGGTCCCATGTCCACCAGGTCATGCCTGTTACCTGGAATTGTTGCGCCCCAGACTAGAGTGTGTTCTAGCAAAGGCGCTCTAGACGCTACCTGAGGGATGAGCCCCTGCTCCTTCCTCCCCGCCCATCTTGAATATCTCCTTTGTCCCAGGCGCTGTTCTAGGACTTCTGCCCCACATAACTGGCACGCCTGTTGGGGAGGATAATGTACCACAAATAAATAAGTAAAACCTGTAGGGTTTTTTTTCTTCTTCTTCTTCAACCAGGTGTTGGCAAATATTAAGGAAATTGAATCAAAACAGCCCGCCAGGGCAGGGAGTACTGGTGGGAGGGAGGCTCCTGGGCCACTCAGGTTGTCCTGGGAGGCCTCACAGGGCGGGGTGGGGGGGGTGGGGGGGGAGTTCCAGGCAGTGGAAAGCCAGGACCAGGGGCTGCCTTGGTGTGAGCCAACCGTGGGGCTGAGACAAGTCAGACAGGGAATAAGGTCAGACTGAGGGGGTGTGAGAGCTGCTGGGGGCTTGGGAGCAGAGGGGCAGGAAGTGACTGCTTCATGCCAGGCTCTGAGCTGAATGCTTAATGGCCAACTTCTCACTTTACCTTCCTGGCAATTCTGAGATTTGGGTTTTGTTTTCAGACCTATTTCAAAGGGAGCAGAGGCCCAGAGAGGGAAGGGACCCAGCCAAGGTCACACAGCAGGAGGCTCTTTCCCTTTCTCCTGAATCTGTGGCAGGTTAGTGGCTGGGAGGAGAGGGGATGGGACGTGCCCTGAGACTGCTTATTTTCCTCTGCCTCTTTTCTCAGCATCTGCCCATAAATCACTTTGACACCCCGACAAGGGGGGCACGGATAGATTCAACATCACCTCCGTGGGTGAGTCGTTCCCAGGCCCCTGCACTCCAGCTGAGCTTGTGGTTCTTGGCTCTGGACACTGGCTGCCCAGCTCTGGGCTCCGCACGCTGGGCCCAGAACACCAGGGGAGCTGTGTTTTCCCCGGGCTGGGAAGGGGCTCGGGAGAAAGGAGAGGGCCCCCCCCCCCCCCCGGGCCTGGGGATCTGGCTACCAGATGAGGGGTTGGGAAGGCTGGGGTCTGCTTCGCAGAGGTCTGGGTGAGTCCTGCCGTCCCACGGGAGGTGTGGAGGATGAGGAGCACCCCCTCCCGCACCCCTGGGCATCAGAGCTGTGTTGGAGCTGGCACTGCAGTAGAGGCAGGCTGAACGGGGCTACTGACCAGAGAGGGAGGACCCCTCCCAACCCTGGCTACCCTGCCCCACTGGCAAGTAGCCACCGGAAACCGCCAAGGGATGCTGTGGACTCAGAAGTGCGCGGGGCCTTCCCTGGAGAAGAAGCCCCTGTCTGGACATGGTGGGGGGCTTGGGGAGCACCTGCCCTCTGAACCCTGCTGCCACAGCCTCAGGAACATGCACCCTGCCCCCAGAGCAACTGTGGTCTCCAAGTGCAGCCCACTTCTCAGTTTCACACTCAAGGCCCTGGTCACCTGTCCCTCTCTCCTTCCCACTCACTGTGAAGTCATGACCTTGGTTCAGGCTGCCCTGTCTGCCTGGCACAATCCCGTCACCCTGGTCATTGTCACTGTCGGCATCAAGTCCCCTGCCCCTGCTTGTCCGAAGGCCCCCCGCCCACACGGCACCTCATTTCCAGGTGGGTTGTTGCTGGGCCGGGGTCTCGCCCTGTGTTGGGAGGCAGCACGGGGAAAGGGGAGGGAAGTCAGGAATTCTAGAATCAGAGGAATCCGATGACCCCTGCCTGCCTAGCGGCCCTGCCAGCTGCTGGAGGACTGACAGGGCGAGTGTCTACCTCTCTGAGCCTCAGCACCTCTGGAGGGGGTCACATGTCAGGCCTGGCTCAGGAAGATGAAACCAAGGCCACCCCAATCCGGCCCACCCGGAGCTAGAGCCCGAGAAGGGTAGAGACGCCTGCCCCTCCCCAGCCCACCACACCCTCTTCCCCTTCAGAGCCATGCCCTCTCCCATCCTGGCTGGGGGTCCCCCAGCTTTTTTCTGTAGCGCATGTTTCTTTGGCAGGAGGCAGGACTGGCTGTGCCCCCATCCCTCACCTGCAGACCTGCCCCAGGGCTCTCTGTGCCGTGGCTGGCAGTGAGGCCAGGCTGGGTGGGAAGGAGGGGTGCTTTCCGTCTGCAGGCCTGGCCTGCGCTGGAGTGAGTGTCCTCGGATCCCCTTTGGAGTGGTGCTGGAAGGGGGCTGGACTGAGCCTCCCTCGCTGTGGGGCCTTGCACCCAATGCTGCCCCTCTCCGGGCCTCATTTCCCCTTTGTCAGTGAGAGGGCTGGCCCCTCAGCGCTGGGCAGGAGTCCATCCTTGGGCAAGACCCCTCCACCCCAACCTGTGTTCACTCAGAGCAGGGGAAGAGCAGGGAGGGGAGCAGGGGCCTGTGGGATACTGGAAGGACCTGATAGGGGTCCAGGTGGAAGGGACTCCTGGGGGATGGCAGGGGTAGGCAGGAGGGGGCAGCGAAGTGGGGTTGGCCGGTGGCCAGCCTCACCACAGACCTCCACAGGCCCCCTAATGGACCCCACAGAGGCTGTTCGTCAAGGTCTCTTGCCTAATTAACAAATTGTTCCCAGCTCCCCTCCCGCAGCCTGACCTCCTCAGCCTGTCTGTTAGGAAGCCCCATCTGGGGGAAGGGGGCTGGCTCCAGGGCAGAGGGCCCTGCCCAAGCCCCTTGCTGCTCCCACACTCCTGGGAGGCACAGGGCGCCCCACCACACATTCCCCAGCCCTGTGTGGCCAGGTGGTGAGGTAGGAGTCAGCCCTGCTAGGGGGCCTTGGCTGGGTCCCCTGGCTTCCAGTTTCTTCCTCAGTGGAATGGGATTTCAACCCTGACTTCACAGGACCATTGAGAAAGTTTGTGCAGAATCCTGGGGGAGCCAGAGCCCTCTCCCCCTGAACCAGACCCCTGGAGATAGAGTGTGACCCATGGCCACCCTTTGTCCATGCTTGACACCAGCTCTCTGCCCTCAGCAGCTTCCCTTAAAGAGAAGACCCTCCCCCACATGGAAGGCAGCCCCTGTGCTTCTGCAACCACCCCTTGCAGGACAGAGGGGACATTTGGGCATACCACAGCCCAGAGCCCAGCCTGAATCCTTGCCCTCAAGTGTACTGTCCAGGGCCAGAGGGTCAGGGGGCCAGGGTTCAGAGAGAGCAAGGACTTCCCAGGATCCCACAAGAGCTCAGACAGAGCCAGTCCCTTTCCTCTTGCCCAGGTGGGGCTTCTTGGTGGCTGCTCACACACGTGTGCACACACACATGCACACTCAGGCACACACATGCAAAGCCCAGCCGGGATAATGGGGAGCTGACATCTGCCCACCAGGTGCAACCCAGCTGTTAATCAGTGCTTGGAAGGAGCCCTGGCGCAACGACCCCCAGGGAGACGGGGGCAGCCAAAGGTCACTTGAGGTTCCCACAGCCCCTCACGGTGGCCATAGGAGGTGAGCCAAGAGCCTGTCAGCCCCTCAGCTGCCTTGTCCCATTTCCATATGGGAAAGTAGGACTCAGAGAGGAGGAGCAGGGACTTAGTGGGACCTTGCAACATTGGGAGGTGGGCTGGACTTCCTGCCTCACCCCTGTAGCTTGAGCCAGGACTCTCCCCTCCCTACCTCCACCCCAGATGCCTCTTGGAAGGAAGAGGACCTAAGACCCTCCAAACTCTGGTGGCCCAGGAGGCCAGGGCACTTAGCTCTTTAGGCAGAAAGGCGCTGTTCCCACAAGGACAGGGCTGCCACAAGTGGAAGTGAGTTCCCTGTCCCTGAGGGTGTTCAAGCAAGGGCTTGGGGCTTCCAGGGAGTGACCCCTGAGTTGAAAATTCCTCTGAAGATTGGATTAAGTACAAGTCTCTCCTCAGACTTTCTCCAACCCCAGCTCCAGATTTTCTGAGCTTCTAGAATCCTCTTGGCCAAACCTCACAGCACATGAGCATACAGAATTCCAATCCCTGCTCACTGAGGGGGCCAAGGTGGTTGCCTCTCCAAGCCTCAGTGCTCCACCTGCACAAGAAGACCATGACACAGCACCTGCTTCACAGGCGGTGCTAGGTCAAGTACAGTCCACTGTGAACAGACCAGGCACGAACCTGGCTCTGGGTTCACTGAATGTGGCTGGGAGACAAGAGCTGAGTGGACAAGAGGGCTGGGTGTGGGTCAGGGAGCCATGGGGGCTGGGGATGCCAGACAGCACCCCAGCACCTGTGTGATTGGACATGTGTTTCCCAGCGGGACACCAGGCAAGCATGTCCATCACTGCCCAAGCCCTGCCAGCCCTGGCTTTGGCTATGGGAGGCGGCAACACATCAAAGGGCCCTGAGGGTGAGGCTGACAGCTGGGCAGGGCCCACTGACCACACTGACCCCAAATGGTGGCCTGGGCCTGGGGAAAGGAGACTGGGTGGGGCCTGAGGATGAGGCTGGAGAGAGGCACGCTCTGGTCCAACAAGTAGTACCTCCTGGAGGCCAGGCTCAGGCAGGGTGTCACCTTCATTATTGAACGGGTGCCCAGACTGTGATAGCCCATTTCACAAGTGGATGCACCAAAACAAACCAACCATAAAATGCCATAAGAAGATAATACCTGTTTAAACAACAACAACAAACAAACAAGTGGATGGATACACCAAAGCCCAGAGACCACTTTTGTCTGGATGTTCTCCTGGCCCTGTCCCCAACCACAAAAGAAACTGTCCAGATGAATCTAGGAGAGGTGCTGGAAAGCTGAGACGAAGGTGTGTGTGGGGGAGGGCGGGGGGGCAGGGGGGGTGTGGAAGCCCAGGGACCTAAATGTTCAGCTCAGAGAGCTCCAGGACCACAGATCCCCACCAGCTCGTTCTCCCAGATCCTCACAACCACGTGGCCCTGGAGAAGTTCCTCTGGGCCTCTGTCTCCTTGTCTGTGAAACGGGTGGATGGGACTCACAGCTCTCCAAGGGGGCTTTCCAGCCGCGAGGTGGGAGGGACCTGGTCAGGACTTCCAGAAAGGAGGCCCCTTCAGCTCAGATTTAACAAACCATCCATTCGTCCGTTTGGTTGGAACTGATCAAAACCAGACCTGAGCTGAGCTGTCTCTCTGATTCACAGGGACTGAAGCCGCCAAGAATTCATCCCTCACTGTTTCCAGTAAATAACTGGGCTCTCGTGGGGTTCTCAGGGTGGGCCTCATGTCTCACCTCCTCTCTTCATGGTGAACTTGACCAGGACAGGCCAGGTCTGGCCATGGGCCTCCAATGGTGCTCGACCACACCAACCCAAACCCTTGGTGGGTGGTTTTCTGGGGGCCCCATCACATGGTCAGAGGGTTCAGGGCTGTAGGCTAGACCCCACAGGACCCACATGCCAGGGAGCCTGGCTCTGATATTTCCTTCATTTGTGTGGAGTCAACAAACTTCCATAAAGTTCCCAATAACCCTGAGGGGAGACCTCCACCTCCTCAGCACATCCCAGCTCTCAGGGGTCTTAAAGGGTCACTGTCTCTACCTCTTTTGTTCCTCCTGATTTGTAAAGGAGATGAGAAAACGCTAAACTGGGTTTCAAAAAGCTGCAGTATGTCATCTACACTGTGGGCATCTTCTCCCAGGTCCATGGTCACCTCTCTGACTGTGTATGCCAGCCTCCGGGGAGGGGCCTGCAAAGCCAAGGGGGAGACACCTGGGCTGAAAGGCCCCTGCAGCGCACACCCACCCCACCCACCCCACCATTTTGTGTCTGAACCTGATTAATGATTTTAGGAAGGGTTCAGTGAGACTCCTGGGCCTCCAAGTCGCCTTTTTTTTTTTTGCTCTTAATAAGTAAATAAAAAGTCACAGAGACTATCAAGGCATTGGTGGTGACAGGTCATTTGCTGACATTTCAGGACACTTCACTGGCAGCTCTATGTTCCCAGGGCTATGTCCGTTTGTCCTTCCCTTGGATCTACAGAATCCTGATTGGGAGGAGGTGGTCCCCCAGGGGCTACAACGTTCATTCTCTTGGGACTCTGGAAAGGGGATTTGGATAAATGTGCCTTTCAAGCACCCACCCTGGCATCACCTGGCCCCCTCCTGCCTGCCGTGGTCCCCATGGCCCTTCTGTGAGCAGTCAGCCTGGCTTCGGGCACCAGTGCTCTGGCTCAAGCCTGCTCCACAGCCTTCCTGGCTGCCCCCATCTGCCCCTTGTACTCTGTGGCCCCCACACAGCAAAGCTGGCTTGGGGGAGAGGGGAGACATTGTGGTTTGGATATAAAGTGTCCACCAAAAGCTCATGTGTTAGAAGCATGACACCCAGTGTAGGAATCTTCAGAGGTGAATGATTGCATTACGAGACCTGGAACTTCATCCGTGAATTAATTCTTTTTGATGGGTGAATAGTGTGAATAGATTATGGATGGTGACTACAGGCAGGTGGGCATGGCTAGAGAAACTGGGTCACTGGGGGAATGTCCTAGGGGATTATATTTTGTCCTGACTCTTCGCACTCGCTCTCACTCTCATTCTCTCTCCTGGTCTGTCTGTCTGCTTCCTGGCTGCCATGAGCTGAGCAGCTTCTTCCATCACACCCTTTCACCATGATGTTCTGCTTCACTTCAGCTCAAAGCAGTGGATTTGGCTGACAATGGACTGAACCTCTGGAACTGAGCCCCAAATAGGGTTCCTCTAGTGAGGCATTCTTGGTCACAGCATTGAGAAATGACTTCCACAGGGCACTGCGACCCTTGCCTCCCACCGCAGGTGGGCCTGTCAGATCATCTTGCACATTTTAACAATGCTGAGGAGGTCAATAGATCACCTGCCCCCATCAGCCACTTGTTCCCTTAACAAACTATTCTTTGGCCTCTGGGGACCCAAGAGGATTCAAACCCACCAGGTTCAGGCCCACATCTGATGACCCCTGGCTCTCCCCAAGCCCAGACTCAGGGTGCCTCCTCACAGGGGTGGGGTTGGATCTTCCTCTGGGTCTCAGCACCCAGCCTATAACAGGGAGGGGTAGAAGGTTCCAGAAAATATGAGTGAAACATGCCTACCCCAAACCTACACTCTCCACCACAGGTCTGCCTCGGAGGCGGTGAGGAGCAGGGAGCCTCCCTGCAGAGCCTGGTGAAGAAGGCACAGCATGCTGAGAGCAGGATCTGAGGCTCAAGGCTTGCAGGCCAAGGGACCTGCGCATGAGCTGGCCGGCTAGACACCTCCCCTTTGCAGGGACCTTCTGACCTCCAGGAAGCCTGCCCTGAGCTGTCCAGCCGCAGAGGAGACAGATTTCTAGTAGAGGGGTGAAGCCGGGGTGCTTGTGATGGCTTGGCTTTCAAGGGGCAGGATAACTTCCCCTGCCTTCTGCTCCCCTCCTAAACGACCAAGCAAGAAACTCCATCTAACTTGTTAGCTCCCAGCATAACAGAGCACCCTCTGGGACCCCAGGAACTGCTGGGAGAGGCCCAGCCCAGGCTCCCTTTACCACACAGGCCAAGGGCCCCATTGCTGGGGAGCAGCCCTGGCTCTGCTGCATCTGCACCCAGGCCTGCAGTGGGTGGCAGACAGTGCCCACGTCCTCACTACTTCCCAGTCTTTCCCTGCCTCGGCCAAAGAAAGTCACTACCTGGCAAGCACTTGGCCCTGAGTGCCATCACATGAGGGGAGCTGGGTGCCAGCATGGGTACAGCTGGCTTGGGGTCCCTGATGGGAAGGTTGGTTGACTTCATCCATGGACACATGCCCAGCCACACTGTCACCTGCCTTTGTGATTTCTGATTGTGGTGTACCTGGATCCTGACAGACTCTGACATGCCACACCCAACACTTGATTCCCTCAATGGGGAGACTGGGTTGAAGGATTCAGAAGGCTGCTTCTTATTCTTCAAGGTTATTGTCACTTCTCCAGCTGGGAAACAAGAAGCCCAGCAGGATTGAGGAATAAGATCCACAGAACATTAGGGCTTGCTTGGGCCCCCAGAAGTGAGATTCTGGGGTCTCCTGGAAGCCGCCAGAGTCCAGCAGAGCCCCTCCCATCTGCCTGCCGCAGCCTGGAGCTGGGCCAGGCATGCCGAGCTAGAACTGAAACCCGCCAGGGTCTGGGGTGAGGGGTGGAGGGAGTGGGGGTCTGTCACCCGCCAAGCAGGCAGGATGAGCTGAGTCTAAATAAATCACTAACACACGGGTGGAGAATTCCTTGAACAGGCGCCCAGGATTATGGACAACAGAAGAGAGGGGGGGACGTGGAGGTTTCAGGAGAACCATGCCTGCAACGCCCCCCTCTCGTGACACAGTCCATTCCTCTCCCGCTGTAGGGCCTGTGGCTGGCTGTACAGGGTGGGGGCGGCCTTGGTTGGGGGCCTTTTCTGCCCAGGCCCAGCCCCTTGATCCCTGTGTGAGAAACTCCCAAAGCCCCGCTGGTCTGAGGGGAGGGAGGTGTTGAAAGCTGCATCCTGCTCTGAGGGCTGAGCTGAGGCCAGAGATAATATCATGCATGCGCTGGAGAGCAGCAGGGCTGGGCCTCCACGGCCCCCTACTCGACATCCCCCAAACTCTGCACCCCTGCCTGGCCTGAGCTCCAGCAGCCAGGCAGGGGCAGGCAGCTCCCAGCCTGGGAGGTGGCCTGGCCCTTGGCCCCCTGGACTCACTCCAAGCCTGAGAAATCCTGGGGCTGGCCCAAGGCAGGGTCCGAGATGGGATCAGGAGGGGGACGTCCAAGGCTGAGATCTGGAGCCGGCTGAGATCATCCCAGTCCCCCCACCTCCGCTTGCTTCTCTCTGTATCTCATTTTCTACATTTGGAAAATGTAGTCAGGAGACCTGCTCACCTCAAGGGTCTCCAGGTGCTCACAGGGCACTGGATTGAGCTGTCTGGGTTTTAGCGGCAACTCCTGGGGTGGGGAGGGGCCACTGGATGAATCGATGGATAGATGAGCGACTGAACAAGCATCAGCCGAGGTCCCGGGAGACTGCAGTCCAAGCAATCCTGGGGACCAGGTCGTGAGAGGTGTCTCTTGCCCTGCTGTTCAGTAATGAGCCCGTGTGAGTCCTGCACTTCACAGTTTGCCAAGGGCCTTGGAACTCCCTCCTTAACCCCACGAGGGAATATAGGGAGGGCCTGATGTCCCTGTGGCAGATAAAGAAACAAAGAGGGCACAGCTGAGCTCACTGCCAGGCAGTTCCCAAAGGCCTCTGTGATGTCTGAGAGCCCAGGAGCCCAGGACTGCACGAGGGTAGGGCTCAGGGAGGGCTGATGCTGGGGAATTACAGGCCAGCAGGGACAGAAATCAGGTGTCCAGCTCTCAGCCCAGCCCTGACCAGTTGTCCTATTGTGGAGGATCTCGCACGACCATATCCCCAAGCTGAGGGCCTCTGCTGGGTCAGGGCCCTCCTGGAGCCAGGCCCCAGCTCCTGTCTGCCTAAAACTCTCCCTTGTCCCAGCTCCATGCGCAGTCCCTGCACACTCCTCCCCACCCCATTGGCCTTCCTGCTGTGGCCCCTGTCCACCTTTGTGGTGTGCCCTGCTGCCCCTGCAGCTGGAGCCTGACCACATCCCAAGGTTAGAGGGGGCCTTTCCCGCGACTCAGGGACAGTCTCTGACACCTGCAGCCTGAGCTATCAGACCTCCTCCCTGACCCGTGTCTGTTCTGGCTCTGAAAAAGCCCATTGCAGAGGAGCGCTCTCCATGCATTTCCAAGCTTTTCTGCAACCCCAATCACAGGGTTAAACCTTGGTTCCCTGCCTGACCTCAGGCCCCTGCCGGCAAGGGTGGAGAAATCCCCGACTCAGGAATCTGCCTCACCACTTGGTATTGGCTGTTTGTCTCTTCATCTATAAAATAAGATGGCGAGTCACACCTCAGAGGATGCACAGAATCACAAGACTCAAAGGCAAGGAGAGATGTGAACGGACTTTGAGAATTGTTGAATGTTCGAAATGCAAATGAAGCATAAGGGAACCTGGGTGGGGCTGGAGGTGGACAACTCCAGTGTGTGTCCTAAGGCCAGTTGGTCCACATGGGGAGGGCCCAGCCGTGGGGCATGTTATTCTGGAGGATGTGGGGAGTCTCTGAAGGGCTGCTAATTGGCGCCTTCTCAGGGGGCACTTACCAAGGCTTTGACTGCAAGGCTGCTTCTCTGGGGCCTTTCCTAAAACCCTCTCCACAGCCCCATTTCTTAGAGGACAAAGGTTCATCGAGGAAAGAGACCAGCCCACAGTCCCATGGTCACCCAGAGGAGGGGTCTAAGGTCCAACCCAGGCCAGGGTCTCACCAGCTGGGTCAGCTTCCCATTTTCTGGGGGCCTATGAGCACTCACACCCTCACGCCTAGGAGCCTAAGCCTTCCACCCTAAGCCACTGCCTCGGCCTCCAGCCTCCACAGCCTGATGAGGGCCAGTGGGTGGGAGGTGTGTCTCCAGGAGAACCAGAAGTGGAGCTGAAAGGGGTCTGCAGGAGGCTGACTTGAAAGGATAAGGGAGAGAATGGTAGTGGGAAGCAGAAGCCCCGTGGACTGGCGCTCTGGCTCCTCCTGGCCTGTTCCCTCACCATTCAGTCAGGGAGACTGAGGCCACGGCCCAGTGTCCTCTCACACTGGGTGTTGCCCATAGCACAGGGGGGTGGCAGCCAGCGCTGGAAATTGAGGATTTTGTGGTGCTTCAGGATGGGGCCAGGTGGCATTTACCCTTCAGCCGAGTTTGTGAAGCTAATAAAGAGCAAACACCAGGAAGGGCACTGTGGCAGCCGTGAAGAGGTCCTGGGGCCACTCGGAAGCAGCTTCATGTCCGCTGCTGGCAGGGGCTGGTGAGGCCCCTCTGTGCCAGCTCCCTCCTGACACTTGTTTCCTTTATTCCTCTCAAAATCAGAAACGAGTATTTTCTGATTTAGAGATGAAGATTCTGAAATTTGGAGAGATAAAATCACTTTCCCAAGGTCACACAGCCAACAAAGGACAGGGAAGGACCTTCAACTCAGGTCTATGGGTTTCAGGTTGGGGGACCTTTCCACTGTCCCCCTTACTGCACCCCTGCTCCCCACCCCTGTCCCCTGCCCCGTGGTCCAGAAAGGAATTTCACAGAAGGGGGCTCTCCCCAGCATCCCACTGGCCTCTACAGGGGACATGCTGCCATCAGGGTACCATCCCCACCATGGACCCCCATGGGCGCAGGTGCTTCCTTGGGGAGCAGAGATGCCTTGTCCCTGCAGCACTATGGGCATCACTGTGTCCCAAGGTCTATTGTCCCTGCTGTCCCTCTTTGTTCTCCCCTAAAAAGCCCACTTCCCACAGATGCTCAGGAAACAAGGGGGGCTACTGAGGTTCCCGTGGGCACTGTGGACCTGAATGGCCACCTGTGTCTGAGGGCTCCAGAGAGCCACAGGAGGGCGCCGCGCAGGAAGAATGGAGCTGATGAACTTGGGCTTCAGTCTCCACAGTCACTAGGGTCCCTTTCAAGACTGGGGGTGGGGGAGAGGTGGGAAACAACAGTGTATGCAAGTGATCATGTTTCTGTAAAATCTTCAGAGCCGCTGTATTTTAGCTTCCACTGGCGGAGGCCTCTGTCCCTCTCCACTGTGGCGCGCACTGCGTTTCCTTCTCTGGAGCAGCCATAGATGTCTGGAAACTTGGCCGGGGGAAGTTGAGTGGAGGACACTCTCGTTTCAGCTCAGGGGTGTATTTATATGGCGGCATAAATACTTAGTTGCATGAAAGTTCTGCTGCTGGGGCCATGCTGTGTGCCATGGCTCTCAGGAACACTCCTGCTCCCGCCCAGCCTCGTGGCACTGTGGCACAGGGTCCCATGTCATCTTGTGATATCAGTATGTCCTACAGACACTGGTAGTGGCAACATGTGGGCAGGGGTGGAGAAGCAATATCTGAAACAGATGGAGCCAGATGCCAGCCTGTAGAAAAGTCTTCCTTGCAATCAGGTGGTGTAAAATCACAAGACTGGTTCTCATCGACACAGTCTCCACACGGATGTTTGCTTCTGTCAGGGTTAGTAATGTTGACTATAAATGGACCGTTCATTTTTCTCTCTTTTCTGATGACAACCGCACAAAACACAATTTATCAGAGTTCCTGTATTCTTGACAAATCTGCAGTGGTACTGCAAACAACTGTGTGTCTACTAAGTTGCATGTTTTGGGCATCCCCACCCACGGACCCATGCGATAATTCCCCAGCTCAGCCCAACCCACCCAGTCTGACTGTTCTAAATGAAATGTCATATATATGTCACAGACACACACACACACACACACACACACACACACACACACACACTCACACACACACATTCTCCCCTCAACAAGAGCCCTCTGAATTGTGTAAATTGCAGCCTCTCACAACTCCATGTACTAGCTAGCCCGGCATGGTGCACGCCTGTAATCCCAGCAACTCAGAAGGCTGAGGCAGGAGGATCACCAATTTGAGGCCAGCCTCAGCAATTTAGCAAGACCTAAGCAACTTACTAAGACTCTGTTTCAAAATAAAAAATAAAAAGAGCTGGGGATGTAGCTCAATGGTTAAGCACCCCTGGGTTCAATCAATCTCAAGTACTAAAACAAAACAACTCTAGTACCCCTGATCTACCATAAGACCTCCCAGCCTCGCTCATAATGCCTGCAATACTCTTTCTCTGGTGTAGGTCCTGTGACCATAGCCAGGGACCCTTCCAGACCCAGGCACCCACAGGCCTCGCCTATTCATTTGGAAGCTTTGATTCCTTAACTACATACACCTCACACCTAGAACACACCCCTTCCTGAGCCCCCTCTTGCTGGAGGTGCATTTTAGCAGGTAGGCCTGAGGGCTGAGAAGGGCTGGAGAGCAGGGCTCTGCAGGACCAGACACTGGGCCTCTGCAGCTGGGCTGCACGTGGCTGATGGAATCCCCAGGAGAACAGCCTGCTAGGAAAAGAGGCTGGCGGGGCTGCGTTTCCACAGTTCAGGGTGCAGTGCTCACACTGGCCAGAGCCTCTGCAGCCTTCCTCCTCTTGGGTGCTCAGCTTCTGCCTCTGCCTCTGCCCACACATTTGTCCACAGCTCCACAGAGGAGTGTTGTCCCTTCTCCAGGAGGTCGCTTGCACCCTGGCCAACGCAGTGGTGAGGAAGCGTGGAGAGAGCATCTGTCTCCTGTGGTGGCCAATCACCCTCAGCTCCTGGGTCCACCTCGGACCACACGGGACAACCCAACCTCTCTTTCAGCAACTGAGAAACCTGCTCTCCCACTTGTCCTTCGTGGCCTGTGCCAAACACCCCCCCCTCTGAGTCTCCCTTCTCCCCACGCCACCTCGGTGTCTGGAGGCTCCCATGCGGGCACTGCAATCACCCACCCACATGTTGCAGAGAGGGAGCCTCAGGGACAGAGAGACCAGCCGGTCCTGTCTGTGCCTGACTTTAGATGGTCAAGGAGGCTGGGCTCAGCAGAGGTTCGCCAGCTGTCCACCTGCCTGGGGAACATGCCTGGCCAGGGGTGAGGTGCGAGTCACACTCCCAGGCTCCTCTGTGCTCCTTCCACTGTCGTGCTTCAGGGCAGACACCTGGCTCCTGTCCTCTGCCTCCCTCCTTCCAGGCCCTGTTCTGACTTCCCCCTGGATTGCCAGATTCTGTCTACCCACTTTCCTCAACACAACCATTTTTCCCCCTTTTCCTTTTTTTTGAGATGGCAGCTCACTGTGTTGCCCAGACTGGCCTTGAACCCCTGGACTCAAATGATTCTCCTGCCTCAGCCTCCACATAGCTGGACTATAGGCCTGAGCCACTGGGCCTAGCTCCCCCCTTCCCCTCGGCTCCTGGTTCCCTTCCAGCTCTCTGGCCATTCTTCCAGGGCCCCTGTGGGAGCTCCTCTGCCCCTCTTCCTCCACCTCCACATGAACCCAGGGCTCAGTTCTATTCCACTCCACTCTGCAGTCTCTCCCGGGATAGATCTGCACATCTAGCAGCTACCAGCATTTTCCTTTTCAAACTGAAATTTCAATGTCCCTCTACCACCCGTTTTTGCTCAGTGCCTTACGCCCATCCTGCCTCCACCCCAGTGTAAGAAACAGCAGTTTTTGTCTGGGTTAGTATAGCCGCGTCTGCTCTCCCACCCTCAGCCCCCACTGCACTTTGCTTAGAAAAACCAAACCAAACCAAAAAACAACTGTATTGAAGGACTATTTACATATAACGAACTGCATCCATTTAAAATGTACATTTATTATTCTCATATTTCTCAGTGCATTGAGCTTTTTTTAAATTGTCATTATGACATATTCTTCTTTAGGCCTGGAGACCTCCTGTTCCCAAGTCTCCTTTATCTCCTGTCTCCTTTCACCTTTGGCATGATCCATCTCTCACGCTTTTACACTCAGCCAGTTTTGCAGTTAACGTCTATTATGACTAGGCAGCCTGGAAACGTTCTCGCTTTTGTTAATCCAGTCTACCTCTATTTATTGGAAAGTTTGTTCCCTTAGTATTTATTATAAATTATTAAAATGGTTTTATTCATGTCTGCCTTTCCTGTGTTCTGTTTGTCTCATCTGGATCTTGGTTCTCAGTTCTTTCTTTCTGGCTTTTTTTGTTGTTAATCAAATAGTTTTTAGTCTTCCATTTTATTTCATTTCTATTGGCATTCTACCTATATTTCTTTGCATAATTTTTGCCGTTGCTCTAGAGATTACACTATGCATCTTTTAAAAATTTTTTTATTTGTTTTAATTAGTTATACCTGACAGTAGAATGCATTTATGCAGTTTGATAAACATACGTGGGATATAATTTCTCATTTTTCTGAGTGTACATGTTGCAGAATCATATTGCTCACGTAGTCATATACATACAGTAATAATATCTGCTTCCCTCTCCTCCCCTCCCCTCCCATCATTTCCCTCTACCTAATCTAAAGTAACATTCTTCTTCCCTAGTGCCCCCACCTTATTGTGAATTAGCATCTGCATATTAGAGAAAACATTTAGCCTTTGGTTTTTGGAGATTGGCTCATTTCGCTTAGCATGATATTCTCCAACTCCATCCATTTACTGGCAAATGCCATAATTTCACTCTTCTTTAAAGCTGAGTAATATACACCACATTTTCTTTATCTATTCATCTATTGAGGGACACCTAGGTTGGTTCCATAGTTTAGCTATTGTGAATTGAGCTGCTATAAACATTGATGTGGCTGCATCACTATAGTATGCTGATTTTAAGTCCTTTGGGTATAAACCAAGGAGTGGGAAGGCTGGGTCAAATGGTGGTTTCATTCCCAGTTTTCTGAGGAATCTCCATACTGCTTTCCATAGTGGTTGCACCAATTCCTACCAGCAGTCCTACCAGCAATGTATGAATGTACCTTTTTCTCCACATCCTTGCCAACATTTATTGTTGCCTGTATTCTTGATGGTTGCCATTCTGACAGGAGTGAGATGAAATATTAGTTTTGATTTGAATATTTTTCATATATTTGTTGATTGTATATTATCTTCTGAGAAGTGTCTGTTTAGTTCCTGGCCCATTTATTGATTTGGTTATTTGTTTTTTTGGTGTTAAGTTTTTTGAGTTCTTTATATGTCCTAGAGATTAATGCTTTATCAGAGGTGCATGTGGTAAAGATTTTCTCCCAATTTGTAGGCTCTCTCCTCATGAATAAAACTATTTTAATAATTTATAATAAATACTAATTATTTTCTTTACTGATGAGAAGCTTTTCAATTTGAATCCATCCCGTTTATTGATTCTTGATTTTACTTCTTGCATTTTATGAGTCTTGTTAAGGAAGTCAGATCCTAGGCAGACATAGTGAATATTTGGGCCTATTTTTTCTTCTATAAGGCAGGGTCTCTGTTCAAGTGCCTAAGTCTTTGATCAACTTTGAGTTAATTTTTGTTCAGGGTAAGAGATAAAGGTTTAATTTCACTTTACTATATGTTTATATGATATGCCTACCAATGCGTATCATTATTGTAGTCTACTTGGAGTTAATGAATTACTTCACATAAAATTTAGAAATGTTGCAATAATATGCTTCTATTTCTCCTCCCAATTCTCCTTAATGTTATTATTTTCAAAATATACTGTCCTACACTTTATAATCCCCAAAATATATTTATTTTTTTGTAGTATTAGGGATTGAACTCAGTGCCTCACTCATGCTAAGCAAGCCTGCTACCACTAAGCTACATCCCCAGTCCTTCCCTTTTAAAAAAATTTTATTTTGAGACAGGATCTCAATAAATTGCTGAGGATGGCCTTGAACTTGTGATCCTCCTACCTCAACTTCCTGAGTAGCTGGTATTACAGGCGTGTGCCTCCATGGCTGGCATATATAGTCTTTTACTTGATCCATGTATTTACCAATATCAGTTCTCCTTTCCTCACTGTAGATCTGAGTTCCTTCAACCTGAAGAATTTCCTTTAGCATTTTTGTCAGACACGTCTTCTGGTGATAAATCATCTTATTTTTGTTTCATACAGTATCTTATTTTCACCTTTATTTTTGGAGAATAGTTTTGCTAGGTAAAGAATAGGTTCTTTTTTTAAATATTTTTTTTAGTTATACATGGTCACAATATCTTTATTTTGTTTATTTATTTTTATGTGGTGCTGAGGATCGAACCCAGGGTCTCACACGTGAGAGGCGAGTGCTCTAACGCTGAGCCACAACCCCAGTCCAAGAATAGGTTCTTCAGCCCTTTGAATGTGTTCCAGTATTTCTGATCCCACTGTTTCTGATGGAGAACTGTTCTTCAGTATGCAAGGTATCTTTTATCTATTTGTTTAATGGATGCTTTCAAGATTTCACTTTATATTTGGCTTCTCATCTGTTTGACTATTATGTGCTTAGACATGGTTTTCTTTGTGTTTATCCTGTTTAAGATGGGTTGAGATTCTTAGCTCTTAAAGTTTTTTTTTTTTTTTAACAAATTTGGGGAGTTTTTGAGTAGTTTGTACTTAAATATCTTTTCCTGCCTTTTTCTCCTGTTTCTTTCCTTCTGGTACTTCAATTATACATATTTTGGACCTCTTGGTATTCTTTCTCAAGTGAACAAGGCTGTTAATTTTTCCCCAAACTTTTCCTCTCTCTTTTCTTCATATTAAGTAATTTCAGTACTAATCTATCATCATGGTCAGTTATAATTGTCTCTGTTCTCCATACTCTATTATTGAACCCAATCAGTGAATTTTCCACTTTAGTTATTGTACTTTTCCTCTTTGTAATTTCCATTTAGTGTGCATATATGTAATGTGTGTGTTTCCATTTTTCTTTTGAGAATTCCTTTCTTTTCACTCATTACAACCACTTTGTCCCTTAACATTTTCAACATATTTTCCTTTTATCATTTTTATAAAGCTGCTTTGAAAACTTCATTGGTAAATTCAACATTGAGACCCATTCAGAGTCAGTTGCTGTTGTAACCTCCTTGTATGGTTCATAGTTTCTTGTTTCTCTGTGATTTCAAAACTAGATATTGCAGTAATTTTTTTTGTGTGTATTTATTTGTTTCTTCTGATGACTGTTGGTATTTATTTTGGTGGGAAGTCTATTTGCTTGGGTTCAACCAGCAAACTATTTCTTCCGCAGTGTGTAGCAAATTATATCTCTGCTTTGTTGCTACCACTTCCAGCTCCTGTTTTTTTGTGGCTCTCAGGAGTCTCCTGTTCCTCTGTAATTTGGCATTTGCCTGAAGATTTGGGAAGTCCGAATTCAAATTTTGGTGCTCTTTTCTGTGGCTCCCTTGTTTCTATGAATTCTCCCCAGATGTTCTGTCCTCTGACACATCAAGCTAGTGAGGCATTAGCTTTCTGCTCCATGTGTACAGACTGGGAAAGACACTCTATAAATGCAGCTCGCTCACGCACTGCACCCTGACGAGGTAGCTCTGTCTTTCAAGGTTAGCCTTTCTCTTGCCCTTGTTTTTTTGTTTTTTGTTTTTTCTTTTTTCACCAGACACTTTAGCATTTGACTAGAGATCTGGACATTGGTGCTCAGCTCTTGGGGCTCAGGCCTTCTGTAGTCTCTTTCTCCCTGAAATTTTCAGCTGCCCTCACAGCTTTGAACCTACCCTCTGCCAGCCACAGTGGCAAGGCTGGTTCCCACCTGCTAGGGCCCAGGTGTTTGGGAGCCCTTGTGAGTCTTACCTCTTCTAGGTGCAGGTATTTTTTTTTTAAAGTATATATATATATATATATATATATATATATATTTAGTTGTAATTGGACACAATACCTTTATTGTATTTATTTATTTTTATGTGGTGCTGAGGATCGCGAACCCAACGCCTTGCACTTTCTAGGCAAGTGCTCTACCACTGAGCCACAACCCTAGCCCCAAGTTGCAGGTATTTAGGGGTAAACCTTCCTCTGGCTTCTGTTTTTAAAAGACACATCACAGTTTCTTTAAATGGTTGTTTTTCAAAAAATATTTTCCCCACGAAGAGACATGTAACTAACTGCTTTATGCCACCACGTTAAAGACGTTTCTCCCACTGCACTCTTTAAAACACATAATAGAACATGTCACTCCCCATGCTTAAGTCCTTTCAAAGATTTCCCACTGCACTGAAGATCAGGTAAAAATCCCTAGTGAGACATATAACACCATGAAAAAGTAATGTACCGATTCTATCAAGGTTAGAAATTCCTGTTAAACCCCCTAAGATTACAAACTTACCTATATCTATAATATTGTCTGAATAAGTCTATGCTGGGATTGGATCCTTTCCTTTTCCATTTCCTTCCTGCACACAGCAGAGCCAGAAACAGAGGGGTGGGGCTGGGGTTGAGGCTCAGTGGCAGAGCACTTGCCTAGCATGTTTGAGGCACTGGGTTCCATCCTCAGCACCACTTAAAAATAAATAAATAAATAAAGGTCTATTGACAATTAAAAAAAAAAAAGAAAGAAAGAGACAGTGGGGGCACTTTGGAAGTGAGGCACAGGGACTCTTTCAGCATCAAACTGCTGGAGGGCTCCATCTGAGCCCCCCAAATGACCAGTTCCTTTGGTGGATATTCTGGAGCAGTCTCCAGAGCCCCTTTCCTTCTGCCAAGACCTCCAGAGGCTGAGCATAAGAAAACATGGAAACTTAAGGGCCAGGAAACTCAGGGGTTAAAGACATCAGGGGAATAAGGAAAGAGGGCCAGGCAGAAAGGGGAGGCCACAGGGGGTACCAAGGATCTAGAACCAAGACCAAGGCTGGAACAGATGAACAGGCCCCCTCCCCTATCCTGGGGATGGCAGATATGCTCCAACCCTCAAGTAAAGGCTGTGCACATTTCCTCTGGATCCTTGTACTTTTGAGCTGCGAGGGTGGCTGGGAGATAGATAGTGACAGTGGCAAGGAAGAAGCGTTGGGACTCCCTGTTTCACCTCTTGTTTTTACTCTTAAACATATTTTACAAACAAAAACCTAAATATAAACGAATGTTTATAGCTCTCCCACAACCCTAAAACCAAAACAAATTTACAAATTAAAACCACCCGAAAATATTAAGCCAATTAAATTCATATTAGTAATATTAACTTAATGAGATGGATGATGTTTTGCTGAAACCAAATTGCGCTCCCTCATGTGACTCTGGCACTCCCTGCCACGTTGCAAGTCCCTCTGCTTTCAATGCGCCCACACACCATGCGCCAGTGACGACCTCTTCTCCCACTGTCCTCTCCCTCTGAACTTCTGGGATTCCTTTGTTTGGGCTGCAGCCCTGACATCATTTGGACCTCACTCGGTAGGAATGCTTCTTTATGGGTCCTGTCACCCGGGTTGTCCCTGCTCCTCGAAGTCAGTGAGAGCCGCCCAGGGAGGCTGGGTGTCCAGCTAGTGTTTTTCATTCCTTGGACACCCTGCCCCTCCCCCATTACTGCCTCGGGGCTGCGAGGACACAGTGCAGAACAATAAAGAGAATGAAGAGCTGAAGGTCTCCAGAGCCAAGCTTTCATTGCAAGGCCAGGCTTTGTTGAGCAAGGCAAGGCTCTGTGACTTCTGACCTGATAGAGCCTGGAGGACTCTGAATGGAGATGGGGGAGGCAGGCCCAGGGAGAGAAGGCAGGCTGTTGGTGAGGGAGGAACTTTTCCTCACCTCTCAAAAGGAAGTGAAAGTTTGAACAGCTCAGTGGAAGGGGCAAAGCCAGACCCCCAAATTCAAAAGACTAGGGGAGCCTGAGAGGAGCCCTTCCTTCTTCCTCTGTCTCTGTCCCCTACTGGGCTACACATGGGCAATAGGGCCTGACTGCCCAGGGCCTGCTGGGAAGGCCCAGGGGGGCCTGTGCTGGAGCTCTGGGTGCCTCAGGGTGTGGGTGCCACCAGCATGGGGGAACAGGGAGGGAGGGGGGCCAGTGCCTGAGCCCGAGGGAGGCCAGCAGGGCTGGGGAGTCTGATCTGAAGGAGAGCCAGGTGAGGACTGTGGAAGGCCTTGGCAGTGACTGTGTGTGGCATCCAAATGAAGGCTGAACTCTGGCATATGACGAAACAGAGGGCTGCTGTGGGTTAGGGGCAGAGACATTCTAGGCAGACACCATGGGGGCAAAGACCCTGAGGGAGCAGGAGCAGGGTCACTCTGGGAATGGAGAGTGCTTCACGTAGCTGGAGGGCAGGGTGTGTGCTAGAAGGCTTAGGGATGAAGTTGCCTGACACCCATTGTCCCCAGCTGATTCTGCCCATTGTCCCCAGCTGATCCTGTTTCATTTACAACTGCTCACATCCCACCCCCAATCTCAAACATGCACATTTAATCTGTAAATATTTCAGTACGCATCTGTAAGCAATAAGCACATTAAAAACTATAACCATAACACTATTATGCCTAAAAAACAATGTCTTTAGTATAATATTTAGTCAGTGTTTATATTTTGATTGTCCCTTATTTTTTTTTTTCATTTTGTTTAGTTTATAGGAACCAAAAGGTCCATCATAGGACTGATTGGTATATCTCTTTTTTCTTGCAATATATTCTTTTGAGAAACCAGGTTATTTGTCCTGCAGTTTCCCACCATCTGGACTCTTTGGGTGTGTTTTCCAGGTGTTACCAAGCTCTCTGCATTTCCTATAAACCAGCAGTGACACCTAGAGCAGCTCAATGGTGAGTAGTGTGAGTCACCATGGCAAGTCACAAAGGGAATTTAAACATGTTTCATAGCCACATTTTTGAGAAGCAAAAAGAAATTGATGAAATTAATTGTGATAATACACTTAATTCAATCTGTCCAAAATATTATCATTTCAAATGTGATCAATATATAAATATAAAATTATTTAATTATTTTTTAAAAACAAATCCAAAATTCAGTGTGTAATTTACACTTGAGCATATCTCAATTTGGACTAGCCATGCCTCAACTCCTTAAGAGCCACCTGGCTAGCATCCAAGGTACTGGGCAGCAGATAGAGGCTTGATTATATCCAACTTTTGCCAAGAATACTTTCTGGGTGCTGTGTTTTCCCATCAGGAGGAATAAAATGTCTGGTTGCCTCTCATTTTGTGACATTAGCAGCCACTGGTGGTCATTGTTTTTGATGTGCTAATTCATTAGGAATTACAAAGTGGTGATGCTCTAATTCTCTGAGCCCTTTTGATTCTTTTCACTTGGAATCCTTCCATAAGAGAAACTGCCCTTGCCAACTACTTGGTCAGCCAGCGTGTGTGTACACATAACAGCAAGGGAGGCAACAGCTTGGCTTTCTCTTTTCCTTCGGAGTTTAGAGTGGCCAGGGTGTTTGGGAGGGGTCACTGTGTCTGTAGTGTGCAGAGGGGGTTGACCGCTCAAGAGTGGCCGAAGAAGCCTAGGGGGAGGCCGTCATAATCCAGGTGGCTTCCCTCGCACAGAGTATCCACAGGCAGCTCCTCTAAACCTCAGGTGTCTCCTCCAACAGGCCCCCAAAGCTCTCAGTCACCCTCAGGGGCTTCTTCTACTCTGGCCTGTCCTGTGACAGGCACTCCCATCAGGCCCAGTGCCAGGCCTTGGGTCCTTGGGTGGGAAGTCCCCAGCGCTGCACCCTACACAGGGCCCAGAGGGGCTCCAGTGGACCCCGCCGTCCTTCCCTCTCTGCTTGCTGTCCTAACCACACACAGCTCTGCCTTCTCCTGCGCCCTCTCTCCAGTGCCTCCCTTCTTTCATCCTCCCGTCTTCTCCCTGCTGCCAGCTCCTTCCCACTAGCACTGACAGGACATTTTCTCTCTGTCTCACATTCCCCTTCACCTCCCACCCTACTTTTCTCCACCTCTTTACAGCTAAACTGCTCCCAGGAGTTGTCTCCACTTCCCCCAATCCTGGCTCTCAGGCTCACCAACAGCCTAGAGGCTGCGTCTGTCCTCACATGCTGTGGGCCTCATCTTCTCCCCTGGGAGAGACCCCTCGCACTCTCCATGGTTTCCCTCATTTCTCTTCCCACCTTCCTGTGCTCAGCCTGGTGGAAGCTCCTCTGCTCTGGCCTCTCTTCTGCTAATCGTGCGCACGGGCCCCCAGTAGCCTCTGCCCCCCTCCAGTTGCAGACTCAGTCCCTTCCTCTGCCCTCACCTCACACCAGCTCTTTGCCCTCTGAAAGTTCCTGCCTCGGTCACACACTTGGCAGCTCCCTGAAGGGCAGGGATGTCCGCTTAGTGTGTTTGTCACCCTGGAGCCTGGGTCTGGCTCTGTATGCAATACCCAGTGACTAGCTGTCCCATAAATGAGTATATGCAGGTCCCTGGCAATGCCTTTGCTCTTGCTTCTCACCCTGGCAGACCTGTCCTGTTCATCCCCTCGACCTACCTGTCTAAGGTGAGTCTTTCAAAGAAGCCTCTCCTAGTCGTCTGCCCCCCACATCTTGTGTGCCTATGAGTTGCAATTTACCCAGCAGACCTCACGGATTCTGTAAATGTCACTAATAATTACAATATCTACCTTCCCCTTAAGTTGTACTTCGCTCCATGATCAAACTTATGAGGTGCTGATTTCCTCATTCTATGCACAGACGTGTCCTCCTAGATCTGCTCCTTCCTCTTAGTGAGGTGCTGCTAAGCAGGATGAGTTGTCAGCAGCCACCAGGTTGTCTGGACAGATCAGAGGGAATAATCTGTGGGGCCTCAATGGGATTTGGGGTGCAGAAGAAAATCCTGGGGGGTGGAGATCAGGGCCTTGGATCTGTGTGAACTTGGGCAGGTCACTTCCCTGGGGGACTTCCGGGTCAAGTGATGATAGTAACACCTTGCCCTCATCCTTTGAGGGCTCTAGAAAGCAAGCACTGTGGTGCAGATGTCTGTAAGACAGGAGAGGCGGCAGGGCCTCGGCTCCTGTACCAGCTGCCCTACCTGTGGGTGCTCTTTGTCAACTGGGACATTTACTGCAAATCTGTGTGATTTTCCCTCAAATGCAGACCGTTTTCTATTGTTTACAGTCAGTTCTGCAGTCTTATTTGATTCTGCAACAGTTCTGCCTCTTCATGAATGAGTTTTGATGCTGACCCTGAGCACACTGGGCCTCCACAGAGCTTCCAGGAGACCAAGAGACACAAGAGTGTGAATTACACAACTCTGGGGTCTAAGCTCTGTCTCATCTACACTCCCATGCACCCTGACACACACACATACACCCACCTTGTGCCACTAAAGGGAAAGCTTAGGCAGAAGAGCAGAGAGGGTGCCTGGCAGGTTTGTGGGAGCAAAGGGAAGCTTACAAGTTCTGGAGACAAACTTGCATGATCCAAGGGTCACATATCACTTGCATGTGAGGTAGACTGGGAGGACCTCACATTGTAATAGGTGTGGCTGAGCCACTGACTCAAAGATCAAGTAATTTGTGAAAATTAATTTGTGGAAATCCTTTGAGGAATAAGGTCTTCTCTCCCTCTCTCCCCCCAATTTATGTATCTTGTTTTTATTTTTTGGTATTAGCAGGGATTGAACCCAGGGCACTTGACCATGAGCCACATATTTTGAGACAGGGTCTCACTAAATTGCTTAGGGCCTTGCTAAGTTGTTGAGGCTGGCTTTGAACTTTCAATCCTCCTGTCTCACCTTCCCAAGGTGCTATAAATAAATTTTTATAAAAAGCTTTTTCAAGTAAATTTTTGAAAGAACAAGTCTACCCCTGAAAGCATCAAAACATCTTTCAATCATTTGGAATCATACACTGTCTTAAACTATTTTATGTATTTTCCTTTCAAACTAGATCTAATGTACCTTTTTTTCTGCTGACTAGGATCCATCTTTAGGAAGTCACATGCAAGCTAGGATTTTATTTGGTGGGGCGGGGTGGGTTGCTGGGATCTCTACCACTGAGCAACGCCTCAGCCAAGCTGACTTTTTAAAAAAGTTTACTCTTTTATTACTTTTTGCTATGTATTTTACAAGTCCTTGTGTCTAGGATTTTGAGCAGATGGCAGAGTGGTAGTGGTTCTGCAACACCCTCTGGTCAGAAGCAGCCTGCCAACAAATGGTTTAGCTCTCAATTCCTCACAAACAGGCAGAGCAACAAGTTAGAGCCCTCTCCCATCCTGCCAAGTTTTGGACTCCAAGGCAATCGGAGACAGGTTTTGAAGAATGAATACAAATTTGCTTGTAGAGCTAGAGGAACCTCTGTCCAGGCTCAAAGGAAAACCTAAGGGAGGGCTGATGTCACTTTGCAGAGGGACAATGGGCTCAGAGAAGATAAATGGCTTATCTGTCACAAAGCCAGTGAGCGACAGACTGGGACTGGGTCTGACTTGCCCTCCTGGCCTGTGGGCATCTCCCTCCACCACACCTGCTTCCTTCCTGAGACCTCCTAGCAGTTTCTCAGTAAGGTTATCCACTATTTCTGCCCACCCTAATCCTCCATGCTTTTCTGATTTGCTGCTCAAGTTGAACAGGGACTGAGAGCTCATTAGAATGGTGTGCACACAGCAGACCAAAGGCTGTCAGCCTGCCACTGTCCCCTTATGTTCCTGTGCCTGAGCTCAGTTGCAGCTATTTCATCAACTGGCTTTTTCATTTTTCTTTAGATGCGTGATCATTCTTTATCTGAATTGCTGGCTTCTAGAAAAGTGTGGAATTATTTTATAGGCATGCATTTTTTTATTCATTTAAAATCCACAAGGCTGAGCTGTCTGCCTACAAAACAGTAATTAGATATGCTAAGAGGAAAAAAAGAACAAGAAAGCTATCAACTTCAAAAAAAAATCAAGAGCTCTGGGCACCAATTCAGCAATGAAGTAGTCGACAGCTGTGAGAAAGACTTACAGATGAGGTGGGCCCACACAAGCTCATCTGCCAGGCGGCAGACAGGAGGATGAAGCTAATTAGGCGCATAGGCCGCATCTCGGCACTATGTCCACAGCACTCTCCATCAACCAGCCCAAAACACTTCAATTTGTTGAGAGCTTTTGCAGAAAAGTAGTGTCAGCCCTGGTACCTATTCTCCGTGTGTGCCTCAGTGACCTGACCAAAGCCCAATGCAGCCCACACAAGGAATCCTTGTTGAATGACTAACTCCCCCCAAGGTGCACAGTGCTTTGTAAAAATCTTTAAATGCTGTTATTAAAATGTTGCTCCTTCTCACCACCTCACAGGATTGAGGTATTAGCCCTACTTTACAAATTAGGATCCAGATTCAGAGAGATTAAGTGGCTATGCCTGAGCTCCATCAGGAAGCCTGATGAGGAGCCTCAAGCACCCTTACTATTTCTGTGAAGTGGCCTCTACAGGACAAAAGGAAGCCAGTACTGAAGGGGCCTCTATGATGGTGCAGGCCCCAAACTAATGTAATCAGAAAAGGGCAGGGTTGTTCCCAAGGTTTTAGAAATTAAGAAATGGGGGTTCTTAAAATGTTCAATAACTCGATGAGAGTTACAGCTTCAAAGTTGCAGAGCTGCAGAGACATGCCCGTTGCCACTGGGCATTCAGAATCCAGCTTCTACAGAGCAGGTACTGACTGCACTGTTCCACCCGGCAAATTCTACTCCATGTGTACCCCGAGAACATGAGGGACACAGGGATGAACTTTTTTCCAGACACAGATCTATTTAGTAAATAAAAAAGAAAAAAAGATTAATCAGACTCAAACAAGGATCACTGGAATCCAGCCTTGGCTGGGCTGCTAGTCATAATTCAGATTTGAGTTAGTCTTCTGCTTTGAAAACCTCACAAAGCTTCTTAATAGTAGCCCACTGAATTCACGCAGCAAACTCTTACTGTTTGCCAAATATACATACGAGGCCCTGCCTTGCCTCTGGGAACTTTGCCCATTCTGTCTCCTCCTCTATAATGTAAGCTTTTATACATCTTTCACCTACATAACTTCCACGAATCTTCCCTTTTCTTTGAGCCAGAATTAAGTTTTCTCTGCATTCCATAGCCAGGTTCTATAGCTCCATGACAGAATTTATCACATGGAGTTATAAGTAATTTCTAATATACCTGTGCCCCCCACCAGAGAATGTGGTCGAGGTCAAGGCTTCTTAATTTGGATTATTTTGTTTAGCTCAGTCCCCTGTATGTGTGTATGTGCACACACACACGGTGCACTCAATAAATGCTAAATGGTTGGCTGGCTGTGTACGAACAAGATTTTTATAGTTAACCCAGTTTCAATATGAAATTCAAAACAATAAAGACAGGACTCAAACATAGCAGGAAAATAACATATACTTTTAACTCTCAAAATAAATACTAATCAATTTTATTTTATAAATACAGATGCTCAGTTTTTTTCCAATTACCAACAGATTAGTTTCACATGCCATTTATTATTGGTGGTGGTTTAAAAAATTATTTAAATAACCAGTTAGGTCAGGATAAATGGGCACCATTAGAACTGCTAAAAAAAATATAGCTGGGTACAATCTTCCAAAACTAATATTCTGAGGGAAAAAAAATCTGTGGAATTTCTAAAGTGGTTAAGGGGAAGTGGAGAGAGAAAACATAATCAAATATTCATTTGATAACATTTGCTGGCTGTTAAAAGTATCTTAGCTATATGAAAACCAAGGGGTTCTTAGCAGTTCAGAAATAAATAATAATGAGTTTCCATTTCAACTTATCTCCTCCAAGCAAATTCTATTTTTTAAAATGATTTACAAGACTAATTAAAAAGATGAGTAGGAGATAGATCATCTTGTCTTTTGGCCTTGGCCACTTTAAAGAGAAGCAAAATGAATTCTGAAGTTTTGGAAAATATCAAACCATTATTCTTGGAGACATGTAATTCTGTAGATTCTACCCAGGTCACGGCAGAAAGTGCAGGCATCAAACAATCTCAAATGAAAACGCCAAGCCCAAACTAAATACATCCAAACCTAAGTGATGTTTTGATGCATACATCAGTAGACAGCATGGATCCCGTGAAAGTATAGGCAACTACTGATCAGTTCTGTGCAATCCAATTACAGTCAAGGGCAGGGCTCCACGCTACCTTGTCTACAAAGTGAAAATGAGGGAGGAAACCCTAGAGCTCCAGGTTCTATCTGTGTGGAATCTGAGATGGACCCTGTAGTCCTGAGGCTTTATATGTGGCCCTACTGCCTGATGGTGCCAGAGGCGAGCTGTGTGGTACCACAGGGGCTATGACTGAACGCACCTAGTGAGGTTAGCAGCCCCACGTCTGGAGAAATCATAAATCAGACATGATTCACCTTCCTCTCTTCAGTACTAAAACTGATCTCCAAACAGTTTTTCCCTTAGGAGATGTTACTTCATGGGAGAACCCCATAGCATGATGCACTTAATTAAGATGGTGCCTCTCTCTACCCTCTTTTGACTCTTAACATGAATGACAGCACACTGCAAAGAAGTTCCTGCTCAGATGGCCTTTGCTCAAGTTCTAAAGTAGCCCCACTCTTGATGTGGGATAAGATGGGCTTTCTTTTTCTTCTTCTTCTTTTTTTTTTTAAATATTTTTTTAGTTGTAGATGGACACAATACCTTTTATTTTATTTGTTCATTTCTATGTGGTGTCGGGGATTGAACCAAGTGCCTCACGCATGCTAGGCAAGTGCTCTACCACTGAGCCACAACCCGGGCCCAAGATGGGCTTTCTTCTTAATAAAATTCAAGCTTTATCAAATCGCATGAGAGCTGGATCTGTCTGTTATACAATTAATTCTGTGAGTTCTCTACATGGAAAATAACAACATGAAGTGGTCCATTAATAATGTAGCCATGAATTAAAACTAGGCCCAGGAATGCTTGGACAAATGTGAAAATAATGAGACCTATGAGTTAAGCTGCTATGTAGGACAAATGAAGCTACTGGAAAGTATACCTGTGAAATATGTTGTGTTGCTACACACAAAATGTAAACTCAAATGAAGTCAACAGTGTCAGCTTAGAGACAGCTATGGCTCTTGTTCAGGCTAGTCTTGTCATGATGTAATATAAGGAGACGTATGTTTAAAAGGAATTTCAGAACTGGGGAAAAAAAATCAGGTCGAGTGAAGTAAGTTCAATTTTTATTTTTCTATACAATACATGGATATATGGATAAATTTTCCTTAAAGAGCTTGCAACCCTGAGGCAATGTCCTTGGGTACATAATGTATAAAGCAACAGCAAATGAAATTTGAATGCAGGAATGACAATTGGACTACAAAACATAATTTATTTATGAAATTGCACACATACCAATAATAATATTCTCTATGCCTCTCTAATCACTTAATCCAACTATCTCAACTGCTTTGCAGTTTGTATATTGGACAGCCTGACCCTCTACATATATTTTGTCATTTACAAAAGCCTTTCTTCGGACTGGAATTTAATAAATTAACATGGGATTTACATATAGGGATTTTTGTCTGGTGTACTGCCAGAATGCACGCCTAGTTCTTGCCCACATAAAAACTTTGCCCCCTCCCCCAGTGCCAAAGAAAACTGGATGCCATCTAACTGCAGTAATCTTGGGGTCCTTCAGGTTCCCCTGGGAGTCCCTCAGAGGCAAGTTTCTCATTTAATTTGAAAGTTAATCAAAGGTATGGCAAAGGAGATGAAAGGTCATGACTGATTAGAAGAAATGGAACATCAAGACTAAAACTGGGTTTTAGACCAGTGAACCTGACCTGTTCCCAGGCTACACGGCCCATCCATGGTGAAGATAAGGCAATGGGGGAGTCTACAGATTGAGTGTGGTGCCTGGGGGCAGGGCACGGGTTGAGGGGCCTGGGAATAAGAAGACCACTCTACTTCTTATTTACCAAACTACGAGATGGCCACAGATCCTTCAGTAAATGGTAGAAAGCTGTTTCTGAATATTCCATTTCCCCAAAGTTTTATAAACTATGGTGAGGGCAAATGCTCATGAGAAACTAAAGGTGAGTTCATTATATTACTTATATATTATCATCTTCCCTCTGAGGATTACATAGATGTGTAAATGAAAAGCAGACAAATGCCTATAAGGTGACTCGAGCTATAAGCTCGTTCAACTAGAGGGTGACTTTTGCCTTAAAACAATCATCAGGGCTAAAAAGCAAATCCTGAAAGCAAAATCTAATTTCGCCTGGCCCATTGATATACAATGATCCTGAGTCCCTCCTCTAGTCCCAAAGTTTGTTTCTCTGAGGAATATCCTCCATTAATATTTGCTTTGTGTCATAATTATTAAAAAGGGTAAGTGCAGCTTTTCCCATTTGGGGCAGGGATGCTGCCCTGGTTCTGGTGTCTGTCTGCTCACTTCACTTATCAGAACTCCTGCGAGGCCGGCGGAAGCTGGATACGTTTTCATTGAGTGCATAGATCCTGCGGGAGAACTCCTCGAACTCTCCTAGGACCTGATCGTCACACTCTACTGCCACAGCACTGTCCACTGGGATGCAGTTAAACGCTTCCAGCTGATCGCCTGAGGTGAAACCTGTGGCTTCCAGCCCAATGATTTCTTCTGCCTGCTCCACGGTACAGCAGAGCTCAGCTCCTGAGGCCGGGTGGAACTCACCTGGAAGCTGGACGCCGGCAGAGCCAGCCTCGCTGGGCAGTAGGGTGCCATTTACTGTGGTAGGACGCCCAGAGGTAACTTTTCCTCGATCCTGGTTAGTGGTCACGCTCACATGGTCTTCATTTAAGCTGTCATGCAAATCTATTCCTTTTTTCTGGTTTTCTTTGGAGAAGTCCAAGGAGGTGTCCAAGGAGGATGACAGAGATGCTGTCTTTCTCTCACACTCTCCTACAGAAGGGATGGTGGTCACAGGCTGTGCTAACGCTGAGTTGTAACTGGGAGGAGGGGTTTTGTACTGGAGTCTCTCATTCTCTGAGTTGGCCCGTTTTCGATGTCCTTTGTCTGGTGAAGGGATCCCCCCTGAGAAGCCTACATCTGCACCCCCAAATATGGAGCTTTGTCTCTTTGGAACAGGGATTGCGCTGGAGGTGTGATGTCTGTCACTAGAAGACAAACAAAAATGAGAAGTTACTTTCTACTTTAGCACTCAGCTTAAGCCTTCTGGGTCCAGGGACAGGGAACGGCATATTTTAGGTTTGAGATAATAAAACTAGATAATAATCAATCTTAAGACAGTACTTATATTGTCCCCAAAACAAGAAACAGCATGAAGAATGCTGGATCCAGCCTTGGGAAACTTCAAGGATATAGACACATTCACTATATTTAAGAGAAGAGTGCCCAGGAAGGAATGGGGATAGAACACCCAGGATAGAACACTGCAGGCGAAGGAGCTGGCTGACTGGATCTGGAAAGAAAACACATGAAGGATGCAGTTGATGCCACAGATGTCTGAAGGGCACTGAATATCTTGTTTTCAATATTCAATCCTTAGTTTATCTTCGTGGAACAGTCATCCTCATCTGGCAGAGAAGATAAAGGACTGCCCTTGATAACTCAGGAAGGCAGTTGACAGGGTAGACTAAAACCTGGGACTCGAGACTTGACAATTAACAGCTTTTCCAATATCCAAATGCTAACCACTCTGCATTAAAGAACTGGCAGAGAACATCAAGGGGACTTTTTCTTTCTTTCTTTTTAATGAAAAATTAACTTGGGAGATGACTTCTCCTTTACAAGGCTAGCCACACACACGTTTTACAGTCCTCAGTCTTCAGTGCCTTCGTTTGAGCCTGAATTACTTCTCAGGAAGATATCTTTGAGCCAGCAATAATAATCACTGTTGAGCTATACAAAGCTTTATAGTTTCTGAAGTAATTTCACATACATCATTTTGCTTAGTCCTTGTAAAAACCCTGTCAAGAAAGCAGGGTAGGCATTATTATACTTGAGTCTGAAATAATAAATAATAATCAGTTAATGGCAATAGACTATCCAGACCCTGGAAATGATGGTTGTATTGTATACTATGTTAGTTAAGCCCCTGCCAGAATATTGATAACAGTTCTAGATATTATTATATGTGGATAAAATTGGCTTTAATACAACTAAATCCACAGACTGGGTTGAGAGGCAGAGAGAGGCATGAACACAAGAACCACTTGACATGTATTCTTCAGATGAGGAAACATACACAGAGTAGTTAAGTGGTTGGTAAAAGGGTAGCACTAGGCAGGAGCAGAGGCAGGACATGAAATCATAGATGTTTGACAACTAGTTACTATGTGCACTAGGCCTTGCGGAGGGAGACGGGTGCACATCAGCAGGCTCTGACTGTAAGAAACTTCCAATCTTGCAGGAGAAAAACATCCATAATTACTCAAGTAATACATTTTCAAATACAATTTCTGTAAGTGCTCTAACAAAGAAGAAGGGATCTAGGGTCCCTCTACCTGTGACTATAGCCCAAGCTCTGAACGAGCTCTCTGCTCCTCCTTCTCTCAGGTGTTCTCATGCTGGATTAATCCTGTGGCCTCAGACACTCAAGCAGCCTTGAGAAAAGGTGACCATGAGGTTTGTAACCACAGGTCTGTGAGACCTTCTTGCTTCACTCTAAGTGTGGGGTGCCAGGAGAGATTTCATAATTAGGGGTGGTCACTGGGGTACTTATTAAACTGGGCAAGAAGATAAGTAAATTACCGTTTTTAGTTCCCAAGGGAAAAAAAAAAAAAAACTAAGCAAAATCCAGCTTAATCTAGGTCTTCAGTTAATATGTTGTCAAAACTCACAGTAATTGGTTAAGCTACACATGTGGCCGGCTTTATTGTTTTTGCTTTACCACTTGCTGACAGTGTCCCTCTCTAAACGATTTTGCTGGTTGACTAGGTAATCAAACCAAAACAGAGCATCAGCACCACCCAGAGAGTCTCCTCTGTACAGACAAGCCCAGGAGGCCGGCAGCTGGGCCAGCCTGCAACATCCAAGCAGAGGGTGCAAGGGTGTGATTAGAGGCCAGGGCCTCAAGTGCTCCAGGCTGTGAAGAGTGAAGAACCTGATAGCTCCCTCTGCCTGCCCTTGCCCCCAAGCCCCTTGAATCCTGCTCTGCTTCTCTGCTGGGCTCCTGGTGGGCTGAAAAAAGGCAGAGCATCAGGAACCAGCTTGGACACACCTAGAAGTACCTAAGACACAAGAGGAAAAGAGTTTCACTGATTTCACCTCCCAGAGAGCTTTCTTGAACACTGCATTCCACAGAAATAATAAAGTGTGATACCTGGACCACCAACTACAAAGGGAAGGGAATGAGATCGCTAACGTTCCTAGCACTGTGGAAGGTCCTCTGCTACTCTTGGAACCCTTACATGTGCCCTGTGAGAAAGGTAGGCAGGTAGCAATCATGTGGGTTGTTTAAGGCTGAAGACCTACAATGGAACTGACCTTGAGTCCATTCTGACTCGGTGTCCCAGCGGGGAACTTTATATTCAAACTCAACTAATATTTTCTAAGTAAGTGCCAATAAATGGCACACAAGCCAAAGGCCATTGCACAGGGCTTCTCGATTTCCCACAAGCCCTAAGCTGCCATGCTACCCCTCTTCGTGGATGGATTCTAAAACTTGAGAGGTGGAGACTTTAGTATTTTCTGATATACCAATTTTGTGATATTGTTCTTCTGTTCCCTTGAATGTTTATGAGAACTTAGGTAACAGTATCAGATAAAAATTGGAAAATTATCAAGAAAACATTCTCTCTTATGAATGGTGAGGAAATGAGGTATTCTGGATAAACAACAAAAAAGTCTACATAATACCTAAAATTTTATCACATTTTATTTTTTTCTTTCGATTTTCAGCTATGTGAGAGAAAAAACTTAACTATTTTTTAAAATAAAGACTTACATTTTAAAAGAGCTGAACAAAATGGGCATTTTCTTGATGACTTGATGATTGTGGGCCATTATTCTGGACCTGTATTATTAAGTGATGACACAGTTCAGAATCCAGAGGGTTTTCAGTGACACTGGTTTCTTTTTTTTTTTTAAATTTTTTATTTTTTTATTGGTTGTTCACAACATTACAAAGCTCTTGACATATCATATTTCATACATTGACACTGGTTTCTTAGGATCCAAGTTTTTATTTTTTTGTCTTCTCTCACTGAAGATTTAGAATGTTTCTAAACTTTTATTATTAAAGAATAAATTGCTATAAGCATTTCTGTGTAAAAACAATGCATATATTTTAAGTGAAACAATTCTGATTTTCATATTTGAGAGGTTTTTGAGAAGGACCCTTTATTAGTCATTAGTACAAGTTAATTTTTTTTTTAATTTCAATCTTTTTATTTTTTAGTTTTCAGAGGGCACAACATCTTTGTTTGTATGTGGTGCTGAGGATCGAACCCGGGCCACACGCTGCCAGACGAGCGCACTACCACTTGAGCCACATCCTCAGCCCACAAGTTAAATTTTTTTAAAAAATATTTCTTTAGTTGTAGGTGGACACAATACCTTTATTTTATTTATATGTGGTGCTGAGGATCGAACCCAGTGCCTCACATGCACAAGGTGATCGCTCTACTGCTGAGCCACAACCCTAGCCCCACAAGTTAATTTTTTTTAAAAAGAATTTTATCTAATATTGCCTAAAAAGAGAAAGCTAGCAGTTAAGAAGGCCAATAACAGATTTTAAAAAAAGGAAAAAAACAAAAACAAAACAAAACGCTTAGGCTTTAAGATTCTTCTTGTTTGACTAGTCTTACTTCATCATTATTTCAACAAAGCTCACAGACTTTCTAATTATATGACCAATTTTTAAATGCTGTTGACAATTTACTTATCAAATTAAATTAGTACATTATATAAGATGTAATAAAAAACTTAAAAGAGTTTCTACTCTTTAAAAAAAAAAACAACAAAAAACCCCCAAGGGGCTGGGAATGCAGCTCAGTGGTAGAACATGTGCTTAACATGGGTAAAGCCCTGGATTCAGTCCCTAGCACTGCTATAGAGACAAAAAATAAACTCCCTCTGCCAAAAGCATAAATCTGAGTAGAGGAGAAGGTGTAGCAGAAAAGGTGGCAGTTTTTCTTTGCCCTCCATTCCTACCAAGGGGCCCCATGTATCCTGAGGCTCTAGACTTTGGTGTGCAGAATCTGAGATTTAAGCAATGGGCCTGAGTCCACCAGTTCACTGTACACCTTCTCCCCATCAGCCACTTGCCCCATATGATGGCTCTTCCAGCTTGGCTCAGGTCCAAACAGGAAACATGATATCTCAGGGTTGATGCTACAATTAATAGGAATTTATTAAAAAACAACAACCTAAAGATTATTGTAATTGCAAATTTACTAGGCTGTAGTTTAGTAAGACACGGCATAGAGTGTTGAATAACTGAACCGTATCAGTGACTGTTAAATTTTTTAATAATAAACCTTTTGCTGTAAGTGAAAAAGGATTTCCTTGGGTCACAAATAATAGTGTAATGAGGGAGAAGCCAAGTGGCTTGAAGTTTAGAGGTCAAGGAGGATAGTTTGGTTTAAATTTGGCTTCTTTGACTCAAGTTTTCTCTGAGCTCTCAATTAAGGTGATAAATTTCTTTCTTATTTTGTTAGTCCTTCTTTATTACAGCTAGTTACCTTTCCTTATCTCTTCAGTTCTATCTAGAAATAGTGGTCTGCAAAAAGGCTGTTCGAAACCGGGATTCTTGGCCAGTTCGGTCACTACAATCCCATACATCTGGAGTTACAGCTTCACCATTTATTAGTTACATGTCTGTGGGCAGTTTTCTTCTTTGTACAATAGATCACTGGGCCTTATAAGGATTAAATAATGCACTTAAAATCCTTGGCAGAATGCCTGGCACATACACTGGCAGTAGTGGCTGGAACTGCAGTTACTGTTATTATGATTAGCTTCCATGGGCTTCATAATTCCAAAAGCATTATCCTTATTTTACAGAAATGGCTCAAAGACATTCAGGGCTTATAGAGGAGCACAGAGGAGTAAGCAGCAGAGGAAAGACCAGAACCCAGACCTCCTTTCTACTACTGTTCTCTCCCATACAGCATGCTGCTTAAAGCAGGAGCAGAACTCATCTCCGATTCTGTACATCTGTATATGTTGACAATGGACATTTATTTATTTATTTATTTATTTATTTATCTGTGGTGCTGAGAATCGAACCCAGTGCCTCACACATGCCAGGCAAGTGCTCTGCCACTGAGCCACAATTCCAGCCCAAGTGTAAAAGTTTTTTTTTTTTTTTTTTTGGCAGGGGTACTGGGGATTGAACTCAGGGGGGCATTCCACAACTGAGTCACATCCCCAACCCTATTTTGTATTTTATTTAGAGATAAGGTCTCACTGAGTTGCTTACCACCTCGCTTATGCTAGTGCTGGCTTTGAACTCATGATCCTCCTGTCTCAACCTCCCAGCTGCTGGGATTATATGTCTGTGCCTCTGTACCCAGCAGCCAAGTATAAGAGTTTTACAGAAAAGGTACCAAATTTTTCAACAGATTTGTTCTGTCCAATGTGAGTGGGAAATTCTTTTTTTTTTTTGGGAGCATGGAGTGGGGAAGGCTTTGAATAAGGCAGAAATGCTCAAATGCCTCTATTCAGATATCTACCAGCTGCTTAGGGACTACAAGAATTACCCAGAATCCCTTAAGAAACATTCCAATTGTCTCTAAATCCCTGATATACCATTTTTCTTTAAGAATTTAGCTTGAGAGGGAGAGAAAGGAAGATATAAATGAATTATTATAAGAGGAAGACTTTCTATCTTTGCCTAATACCTAGCCATAATGCCAATCTGGAAATAGTAGAGGCTAGTTCCCTCTACTCTTCTATCCTTGCCCTATCATCTTCTTTTCATTCCTTCTTTTCTTCTTGGTTTTACTGCTTAAAGCTACCACCTCCTTTTATAGAAAGGAGATGAGGAGAGAGAAGACAAGGTAAGAAAACACCAAAATGTGATTCCACATCTCCAGTATGCATCACTGCAGAACTCCAAATGTCACTCCACCACTGTGAAGTGTTGGTTGGACACTGCTGAAGCACTCCACTGTTCCAAACCGGTTAACTCATCTGTAAAATGAGTATATCCACCTAATAGCCATTGCAGTAGGGATTGAATGAGATACACAAGTAAAATTTTTAGTACAAGCAACAATGAATTATTAATAATAAAACAACAGCAACTAACATGAATGGGGTGCTACGTTAAGGCTTTATCCTTGTCTCATTTAATCTTCACAATTTATCTATGAAGGGCTACAAACGTCATCCTCATTTCACATATGAAGAAACTGAGGCACAGATCAGGTAACTTGTTCAAGGCTACAAAGCTACTAGGTAGTAAGCTGTGATTTAACCAAGTCAGTCTAACTACAAATAGATGTTAGTTCCTTTCTCTTTTTTGGCACCAAAATACCAAAATTTGATCTCTATTTCTGTTTGAGGGAGGAGTGAGAACCAGATGAATCATTTTTAGGTCATGTGGATTAGTATCATTTCCTTCTCTGCTTGCCTACATTAAGTTTGTTTAGCTTTTCTTTTCTTTCCTTTAACTTCATAGGACTTGTACTGTTAGGCATTATAAGCATCAATTATGAGCAGAAATAAATTCTGCCATAAAATGATGTAAATGTGGAAACTTAGGGGAAAATGAAATAAAGAAAAATGTAAAGATTGACCATATCAAGAGAGTTCTTGAAGCCAGGATGGGTTTTTACTTAAAAACAGTTCCTTTGCCTGCTGTTCTCTTCCAGATTCACTTGGGCTTGTTTTATCTGTCTACAATCAGGTCTCATACTGTAAAGTATTAGGAAGGAGTACAATTCACACAGTCTCAGATATGTGTCCTTCCCTCCCTACAAAATGTTTCCTCTGAGGAACATTACTAGATCACAGCTGGTCAAAACACTAAATCTTGATTGTCTGGATCCTGGCCAAAATCTACAGCTACATCTTGGTGGAATAAGAATACTTAAAAAGAAAGAAAGAAAAAAAAAAACCCAAACCTTTTAAACAACATTTGATCATCTTCTTTCTCCCCTGTAGCAAGCTATGACCTCATGGCAGTGAGACCTCTACATGGAGGTGTTTAAGTTGGTTTACAGCCATCAGAAATGTTTGAAGCTCTAGGTACTGCTCTGCGCCAATATCATGTCAACTGTGCTAAAAAGCAATAATAGTTTCTCACCTTCTTAAAGATTACTGCTTAAATAATGCAGAGCAATGACAGGGCTCCACAGAGTGCCAAAAGCAGGTTGCCAAGGCGAAGCTGAGGCAGAATTACGTCTTTTGGCAGCTAAGAAATTATGACATAAAGTTAAGTTTTTTCAAAAAAAAACAACCTCCATAAATTAAGCTACTATCCTTTTTTGAAATTGAGCAAAGGGTGGGATTTATCTTTCTCCTTTCCCTCTCTCCAAACACAAGTGCAGTGCCTCCTTCTGTGAAAGCTACATTTCACAGCCTGATCTGATGCCCCTGAAGGCAGCAGGGGGTTAATAGTGGTAAGCGCCATCTCCAGCCATGGCAAGCCATCAAATGGCCTCTCACCATTACTAGATAAGTGCAAGTGCTTAATCTTTGCCCTGCATGTTAACAAAAACACCAAACAAAATAAAAATAGAAATAATCCTGAGCCAAAAACACAGGCTGCAATGTGTGCCAATGGTCATTTCCCTTGAGCTCAGTTTGGAAGGTTTCCTGCCAAAGTCTGACTAAATAAAAACAGAGTATAAAAAGGTATAACTTAACAAGGGAGACTTTAGATTTTATTTAAACCAAGTAGTGACGGAAAGATGAACCTATGAAAGAGAATGTTCTACAGAAAAGGATGAAATAAGCAAGCTGAGGAAATCCAGTTCCCCAAGTGATGTGATGTGAGGACCTGGCCATCAGAGACCAGCTTCGAGGAGCCCACAATCCATGTGGGTCTCAAAGTTGAGCTCCCTGGGGTTGGGGAATACACAGGGATCCTTTAGGAAGACAGAAAGAGGTTCTAGAAGAGGTCAAGTCAACCACTTTACCCATCAGCTTTCACTTTAAGAAATCATCATATAAATTAATGTACTGAAATTACAGTCAGGCAACCAACCTTACAAGGACTATAAAATGGTCTGTAGAAAGAGACACAGACCATCTTGATGTCATTTATACAGAGCATAAGTAACATCCCACAAGACAGCATGTAAAGAACAGGAAAGAGATGCCAGGAATGATACCTGGGGACCCCTTGGAGTATCTGGACAGCACTTGAGACTTGGGGATAATAAATTGTTTATGCTGAAAACTAGGAAAAAACCCTGTAACTCTACCTTTGCCAGGGAAACCAGAGGAACAGCAATCTCACAGAACCTAGCCACAGAAAGAACTCGATAGGGAAATTAAAACTCTGGTCAGAGAAGGCTTTCAGAATTTTAAAACTAGACTTGGAAGGGAGCTAAAGGAAGCTAGGACTCCTGAGGCCGATGACAGAAACCGTGAAATGAAGTCTCTGACTGCTAAAGCTGAGCTACCACCAAATTTCTAATAAACTCTGACATGAACCAAACCATGGGACTTTAGTTGTTTGTTATTTTAAAAGAAAAATGGATAGCTCCGCCACCACTTTCAGAGATGCTGAGGTCCTGGGCAAAAGTGCCTGAGTCAACAGTGCCAGTGAATTATCACTTCATAGAGACTGTGGGACTCTGAGGAAAGCATCTTGATAATCACATCCTTTTGGTTCTCTGAATTAAGAGGTGCAGCATAGAACTACAAGCTTATTAACCAGACAACCAACTCCTTCCTCAAATATATATTGAGCATCTGCTAGGACTGCACTAGACTCTGGGGATATAGTAACAATGGAAAAAGCCAAGTTTCTTTTTCTTTCTTTCTTTTTCTTTTTTTTTTTTTTAATGGGGCTTATTGTCTAGTGTATGTGTGTGGGTCCAGGCATGTATCACAGAATCATAGCCAACAGCCTCTGCCAAGTGGGATGCCGGGGCACATGGGCTAAGAAAGCTCATAAATGAGAACTGACCCAGGAGAGACCAAGGCTCAAAGGGCCAGTAGAGTTCTTCACTAGATGACAAATGGGCTGGGTAGAAAGTATTTTCTAATAGAAAAACAGCATATGACAAAATTCTATGTCAAGAAGAACAGGGGTTGTGGTTCACTGGTAAAGCGCTTGCCTGGCATGTGGGAGGTCCTGGGTTTGATCCTCAGTAATGCATATGGGGGGTGGGGGTGGGGGAAGAATTCATTGACAACTAAAAAAAGAAAGGAAAAAAAAGAACAATATTTGAGGACCCAAAAGGGTACTAAGTGAGGAGTTGGTGTGGTAGAAGATGAAGTTGGAGAGGAAAACAAAATCTAGACCCTGCAGAAGCCCATTTCTGCTTAAGTCATTAAAGTGTGCTCTAGTGTGATTCTGGAAGGTCCTCCAAAGGCCCATGTGTTAAAGGCCTGGTTTTCAGATTGGTGTCACTGGAAGGTGTTGGGACCTTTAAAAGGTGAAGCCTAGTTGGAGGTCGTAGGTCAGGGGTGTGGTCTTGACAGGACAGTGGTACACCAGCCTCTTCCTCTTTCTCTTTTCTGCATCTTGACCATGAGGTGAACAATTCTGCTATGTTGTGTACTCCCCACTGCCCCTGCCCAGAGGGCTAAAAGCAATGTTTCTGGCATATTACGAATTGAAACCTTAAAAGCTGTGAGCCAAATAAACCTTTTCTCTTTATAAGTTATTTGTTGTATACAGTAACAGTTATTTGTTATATACAGTAACAAAAAGCTAACCAATACAAAGTTTTAAGCAAGGGTGTGTGTGTGTGAGAGAGAGGGAGGGAGGGAGGGAGGGGAGGGGAGGAGGAGAGAGGGAGAGTAAGAGAGTGAGTGTATGTCAGTCTTTGGTTGAACTTGGAAAGGGGGCCCAGAGCGGATGCCAGGGGACTATAAGCTGTGTGGTGGTACAGGCCAGAGGTGATGGAGGATTGGGCCAGAATGCAAAAGTAAAGATACAGGCAGATTAGGGGTTAAAAAAGAACAAAAGAGTTTTGTCTGGCTTCTTGGCTCATATAAAAGATGAATGCACCTTTCTCCATTGCTAAGATCAGCCTGGTAACCCCAAGGCTCATGGTGTCTGGAATGGAAGATAGGTAGAAACAAACAGAGGTGTATGGAATATGCCGTGGAAGATGTACAGGAGGCAATTTAAACAGAGGTCTGGGACCAGAACTGTCTACACTAAGAATACAGTGAGGGAAGAGAATGGCCTATGACTGGACCTTTAGAGATGGCAGGTTTTATGATGAGGTAGAAAAGAAGTCCACGACATAAGGAGGAGTAGTCTAAGAGGAACGAAGAAAACCAGGAGAAGGCGCTAATTACAGGGTTCCTTTTCTAGAATCACTAGATGCCAAATGATCCCTCGTATGAAACATTTTGTTCTTCACGTAGGCGTGAGAGGCTGTATTGCATAATAACCAAAGCAGAGTAAAGTAACTGTGTAGAAACTGTTCTGCCTGGGCTCAAATCTTAGCTCTGCCACCTGATGGCTGTGTCACCTTCAAATTATTTTGACCCTTCAGTTCCTCATTTGTAATATGGAAGAACATAATGGGCCCTAATTCACAGGGTTGTTGGACTAAATGAATTATTTAAACAATACATTTAAAGTGCTTTGGAAGAGTGCTTGGTTCATGGTAACGGTCACTATAATGATATTACCCATTACTATCCACCAATAGAAGTACTGTTGAACAAGTATCATATAAAATGATCTTTATCAACTCCAAATCGACACACAGGGAATTGTATCTAAATTGAGCTTAACCCAAAGGTCAGCGATCAGTGATGGTTTCTAATGCTGTAAACCCTGTCAGCTTTAGGTGGGCAAAGACCTTATCTCCTAGCCTTCCTGAAATGGTACAGTACATTAGAAGCATGGCTCTCTACTGACACTTGTTAGCACCTGCTAAAGAAATACTCCTGAAAACAGTGACCTTTTGTATAGAATATTTAAGTGCTTTTCTGTTAATTCTCTCTCCCCATTTACTTAAGTATGACCATTTCCCCAAACTCAATTCAAGTCCCAATTCCTTCACTGAGCCTTCTTTACCCATGCCAATCTAAAATAATGCCTTTGAACTCTGAATATCAACAGTATTTCTTATTGTACCATTTTACTAATGCTTAAATATGATTATTTGCATTTCAACCATATTTCAGTATATACTGGGAAGCCTACATGAGGCTCTGGGAATAATAACATATATAAAATAAGGTTCCTATCTTTAAGGAGTTTCTACTCCAGTAGACAGAGAATAAGCCAATAACCAGAACACCATGGTGTTTTGTATGTTCTTTGCTATTACAATGGAGAAGCAAGCCAGTGGTCAGCTAGAAGTCTCATGAAAGAAGGCTATATTTGATTGACATCTTGAAGGACGAGTTAATCGGGGGATGGGGGAGAGAGAGACAGAGAGAAAGACTGTGTGTGTGTGTGGGGGGGGGATGAAAAGGAAGGGCAGGGTATTTAAGGTAGAATAAAATGCAGTATGTGAGCAGTCCAGCTGTGGAGTCAGGTCTTATAAATAGTGTTTGTCTTCTATTTCTTGAATTCCACTCCTCCACTTTCCAATCTAACTTAGTTCAGAACAAGAAATACTCAGTGAATCTATTTGTTTTTATAAATAAGTGGATTTAATTGGTTGTATTCAGATGGAGAAATTTAGGTTTTTTTGTTTTGGGCTATATAATGAGAAGTATTTACTTAATGTGGAAAAAAAAAAGAATAAAAAAGAACCCAAGTACTTACAACATGGGAAACAAAACTATCTAAATCTATAAAGTAAGTCTGTAAGTTAAATATAGGGAAGAATTTCCTATATTTATGGAGACATTAAAATAGTGTTAAAAAGTTTTTAATGACAGTGAAAAAATGCATAAGATGTGATATTATATGAAAAAGCAGGACATATAGCTGTAGAGACAACACTGTCCAGCATTATTGCCATTAGTAACTCATTCCTGGGACTAGACATGTGGCAAATCTGATTTGAGATGTGCTATAAGGGTGTAATGTATACTGAGTTTAGAAGGCTTAGTATGGGAAAAGGGAAGATAAATGTTTTATTGATAATTTTAAAGTTACGACTGGGGTTGCAGCTCAATGGTAGAGCACTTGCCTAGTGTGTGTGAAGCACCGGGTTCGATCCTCAGTACCACATAAAAAAATAAATGTATAACATAAGCGTATTGTGTCTATCTACAACTAATATTATGTTAGATATATAAGCTGATTTTATTTGGACTAAATCAAACGTATTACTAAAACTAATTTATCTGGGTTTTTTTTTGCCTTTTATAATGTGGCTGCCAGAAAACTGAAATTTACATATGCAGCTCACACTATATTTACATCAAATAGTGCTGGTATAGAGGAAAGGATTTCAATTAGAAAAGAAATACCTAAAAAAACTGGCTAAAATGACAGTGGATTTTGTCTCTGGATCATGGGACTATTGTTTCTTCTTCTTCTGTTTATTTCTGCAACTTCCAATTTTATTCATTGAACACATATTATTTTATAATTAAAAGAGTAAACAGAAATAAACAAGACACCAAAACAAAAAGATTTCAGTTTGGCTCAAAGGCTTGGTTGCTGGTGGTGAAAAAAAGCAGCCCAGGATACCCAAATGGCTTTCTGTCACTGGTGGAGGTTTAGTGCACAAAGGATGTTGGACAGCTGTTCTCCATCCTGACTGAAGACAGAAAAAAGCGGAAATGGGTGTTAACCGCAGGAGGGGGCCTGTAAGTTAAATATAGGGAAGAATTTCCTGAAGTGAGGGTGTTTAAACTCTGGAATGAGTTATGGAAGAAGCCTGGTCCCCCAAGGTCTTTTAAAATGCTACAGATACCCATATGCCTTGTGTGTTCCTGTCTAGAAGCAGGGAGATGACTTGTCAGGGTTCCTTCTAACATAGCTGTCCTAGAGTAAATAACTCCAATAAAACTTTCTTCTCCATTTACTTCTAACTAGGCTTCACTTTTCCCTTTAGGGATGCCAGCCTGCAGGCAGTGCTTTCAGGGGCAGCCCATGGGACACGGCTACCTTAAGCAGTACTCTTGAGACTTCAAAGACAATGTCATTTGATCTAAATTTAAAGACCAACATCAGCTAGACATGTTTTTTAAGCCCGGGCGGGGGGCAGGGTGTTGTCACCTGCCAGAATTCAGTTCTGAATTTTACATAAGCATGATGAAGGGAAGGGAAGAGGATAGATTTGTTTATAAAATGTGAGGCTTTGAAAAGCTTTTAATACTGGATACTCTCTCATTTTCAAATTTAAATGGATTAGCTTCAAAGCAGAACTCTCATATCATCACTGTGATTTTAAAGAAAGTCAACTGGCTTACTTATTTTAGAGATTTTTATGATTTTCAGTTTACTGAAAAAACCATTTTCCTAAATTTGCCAAAGTTCTTGGGTACTTTCTTTTTCTACTACTTTTATTTAAGTGTTGAGCTTGAATCTATTTATAAAAAGGAATGGAAGAGTAGGTCAGAAGTAGGCCAGTGGGGCTCCATGTGGAGATTTTAGCACTGAAGTGGGGCGACCTCACCTAAAAGCACAGGTTGCTTCTCTCAACATTAAATGCCAGTGTCCATCGAACACCACAAGGAATCTGGAGGAATATTCTTGTACACTGTTTAATTGTCAAGGACACTTTTCCTCCGTGCTCTGTCCTTACCAAGGTCACTGAGAATGACTGTCACTTTAAAAATGGCCCAGCTGGTCCTGAGACTTCTACTAAGTCAGGGAAGGCTGCTTTCCACTTCGCAGCAGCCTATACTGGGGCTTGGGCTCCAAGTCACAAATATCAGGAAACATGAACGACACACAGGGAATATTTTTGCCAGTCATGTCCTTCAAAATATTTATCTTATCTACTCCTTTAGATTAGAAACTAAACAGCTGTCATCCAGGCAAAGGCAGGGAAAATCTTACACTTCTGAATCTCCCTTCATCTCTTGAAGAGTGATGGTGTATGCACAGGAGACATTGAATGGATTGTCAAATGAATGAATAATACTTAATATTTTATATTGTTCTTTTTAGTTTATAAACCACTCTGACAGACACTCTTTCATTTGTTCCATACAACTATGCTTGGGAAATAGGGCTGATGCTATTGGCTTAATTTAAAAATGGATACTTGAAAACAATTTATGAAAATTATAAGGTAGAGGTGAAATTGGAACCCACACTTTCTGATCCTCAAATCTAATGCTCCTTCCTCTGTATCACACACTGCCATGCATGAAGGTGTTAGACAGTTTAGGCTATATAATCAGGAAAAATTAAACAGAATAAAAACTTCCATGAATAAAACATGACAGATGGCTTTGAAATCCTGTTCTTATTTTGTCTCACTCTGAAAAAAGAACATGGCATTCAAGGAAGACAAAGAGTCTGGGCAAACATGCTGCAGGCCACACATCTAACCCGTGGGCTTCTTTCTTCCCTTTTTCTGTTATATCAGTACAACTGAAACAAATAATTTTTGTTTGTTTGGCTCTTTCTTTCAGTCTTAAGTTTTTCAAAGTCTTCACAAAGTTTTATGGCTTGTAGTTTCCTTTTTCTCTGAGGTCAATGGGTTAGGAAAAGCAGCAAAGAGCATTTCCATCAGAACCACTACTAAAGTTTTGCAGGGTGTTTCGTGGAAAATGATGGGTGTTAGAACATAGGTGGCAGAGATAGGAGGGGCCGAGGAAGGGCAGAGAAGAACAGAATGACCACTAACAAACATGGGCTATCATGATAGGGGACAAAGAACAGGAGGCTAGGAGACAGATAACCTGAGTTTTTGGTTCCATCACTTATCATAATGTGATCCTGGCCAATCATTTCACGTTTCTGAATCTCTGTTTTCTGACCTGTTACTCGTACCCTCTTTCCCTCATAGAGTTGTTGTAAGCTTAAGTAAAAACAGAAAGTTTTGTAAGTAAGAATTTTTTATTTTTCAGGACTTCTAAATATGGGTGAGGTTTACCTAAGAAGGCAGGTTCTAAAAATATTTGTAGGCAAATGGATTTTAAGGTTCTTATCTTGAAGGCTTCAGAAAGGCCTTACAAAGGATTTGGGGTGAGAAGGAGGTGGTGAGCCTGGGCACTTAACCACTGAACCACATTCCCCATTATTTTGAGACAGGGGCTCACTAAGTTGCTGAGGCTGGCCTCAAACTTGCAAACTTCCTGCCTCAGCTTCCGGAGTTGCTGGGATTAGAGTTGTGCACCACCACACCTGGCTCTGTATCTGTTTTTTAAGATGACCATAAATTTTACAGGAAGAACAAAATTCCAAAATGGATTTAAATTTTTAAAAATACAGACAGTAACTATGATTCACTTGTTCATTTGGATAGGCTATTCTAGGTAGTGGGAACTCATCAGAATAAAGAACTGAGATCAGAAATGAGTGTGTTATGTCTGAGGTCAGCTGAGATGCAGTGGGAGCGTGGTGGAGAGATATAACTGAGGCACTGTCTCAGGACCTGGATGCCAGGGCCCACTGTATAGCCTGTTCACAGCAACCACAGCACACTGTCTCTGAGACTCAGTGCTGACCTTATCCTCTCACGGCGGCTGTCAGCAGCGGCTTGTTGCACATTCTTCCTTGACTATAATTCAGCACTGTGGCAGCTGTGCATGTGCAGGTCAGTCTGAGTCTTGGACCACTCCACGGTCAGTAGGAAGAGAAAGACAAGTGGGATGTGTAAGTGGAATTCTGGTGACATTTAACCAAGTATTCAAAAGCAGTCTCTGGGCTGAAACTCTGCTTTTCAAAGTGTGTTGCTTGGCAGTTATGACTGAGTTTGTGATCCTAGGGTGAGAAAATGGGGATTTCTTTTGGAAAGAGCTAGCATAGATCATTGAGAACTGTTCCCATACAACTGTGTTCATGACGAAAAAAGGGTTTGTTTTAGGATTAATCAGTAGATTCTTCTAATATTAGTTAAGAATTCTGTAATGTGCAAGGAAAAAAATCACTTCATTAATTTTTTTTATCACAGTTTTTCTTTACAAAGTAAGACAAAACAAGTTGTTACATAACTTTGAAGCTTACCATAAGGAGGAATTCAGTGAATGCACTGATCCTCAGCCAGTCTGAAATCCTCGACACCAAAAGAACAGACAGCAAAGTACTTCCACAGGGACCAATCTGTGAATGGCAACAACCACACAGAAAATGGGAGTGTTTCCTTTTAGGAAAGATGTAAGTGCCTCCCTTAGGAGTGTGAGTTTTTTTACCCTTTGCCCTAAGGAGCATAGGCTTGGGAGGTAACTCCTCAACCCCAGGTTGCTTTTGGAAGTTCTCAGATTTCCTGAGGCTAACAGAGCTTGTTCCAGCTTTGTTTAGATTTGTAACTTCCAGCCTGACTTCCTGCAGTGGTCCTGCTTGGAACCACCGTGTAGCATTCATTTCCCCAGTCCTTCACATCTACCTTCACAGCCCATTTTTCACTGGAGTACCATAAAGTGCTCATTACTGTTCATTCCGTGTTAATGTGCTTGGCACAGGTGGCACAGAGGGGCACTATGTAAATGTGTAAGTTTGGGGCTTAATGGGTTTGCTACATCAGTGCCAGGAGACCTAGATTCTTGTTTTATTGCTATAGGTTCATGGGTCAAATATATTCAGCCAGTCATTTAATTTCTCTGTACCCCAGAACTGAGAATTACTGGAAATCAAAGTGTTTTAGGAGGGGAAGGGCAGTGTGGAAGCATTTCCAAGTAAATATTTTGGGCCCATTGTCTAAAGAGATCTTGGAAGAAAGGGGTCTAATCTTCAAGGTTCTAGTAGTTGTGATTTGTTTCTCATTACAAATACATGGTTTTTTTTCTAATTCTGTACTTGTAATTTTGTACTCTTTTTCTTAAAAACGGTTGCCAAATTGTATGAGCTTTCTTAAAACCCAGTTTCTCCCATTCCTAAAATGAGTGTGCACTCTAGTCTTGGGGGTTTATTCTTTGCCAATAAAGCTGGGGTGGCTTTCCTTAAAGTTGTTCTCTGTGAAGAGTGGGTGGGAGGGCAAATTCTAGACAAGACAACAGCGAGTGGAACGACTCAGACAGGAAAGAACTCGCTCCAGATCTAAATGGAGGCTGGGAGAGCACTGGTACAAGAGTGGAGAAAATTATATCAGATGAGGCAGGGACCAGGTAGGCCAGAAAAGAACTTATTCTAGTTATTATATCCATGGAAGATGCAGAGCGACCAAGCTATAGCTAGAATTTAAAGATGGTGCTGACTACTAATGAGAATGGACAGTAAGGGGGACAAGAGTAAAATCCGAAAGATAAGTTATACCCACACAGCTGTCTGGTTAAGAAAAGGTGAGGGTGGCAACAGTAGAGATGGTGGGAAACAGATTGATGTGGACATCAAGGGTTTGCTGATGCATTAGACTGGATATGGTGGGAGTAAAGAAAAGAAGAAAAACCAAGGGTGATTTTCAGTTAGAGCAACTGGGTAGATGGGGTGTGATCTGCTAAAAGAAAGAAGACTGGCAGAAGGATGGTTTTAAACATGTTGAGGCTGATGACTGTGATTCTCCAAGGGACAGTGTCTGGTAGATCTCTGGCTATCCAGTTTTCAGGAGAGGTTTGCACTGGGAATTTAACTTTAGGAGTCATAAGCACATTGTAGATGGTTTTTAAAACTATGGAGATGAGAACAGAGCAGAGAAGGAAAAAGAGGAGAACCTATGGTGGAACCACGGAGAACTCCCAACCTTTAATGATCAAGTATCGGTGCAGGGATAGGCAGAAGAAAGAAAGAGCAGCCAGAAGAGGGAAGTCAAGAAAGGACAAGGTGCCTAAAAGACAGCGAGGCTGAAGGCCACTGAGATGACAAAAGGGATAAGAATGAAAAAGTGACCTTTGGGCTTGGCAACACAGTTCAGCAAGTACCTAGCTGGATAAAAGGAATTTTAGCTTACTGATAGGACAGGAAATCAGATTGCAGTGAGTTAATGAAGAATTGAACAGAAACATAACAGAACATAAACAAATCTGTAATCATTACAGAAATTAAATCCATAGTTAACAATCAACAATATCTCCCTCAACAAACAGAAACTACTGGGTTTTTGCTTGCTGTATCAGACCTTCAAGACATAGATAACTCCTATCTTACATAAACTGTTTCAGAGCACTGAAGAGAAAAAGACTCTCAATTTATTCTATGAAGCTGTTAAAATCTCATCATGTTTAGTCATCCAAATCAGGCAAGGATGTTAAAAGAAGAAAAAATTATAGGCCAGTCTCATTTCATTTCACAGATGTAGACATTCTAAAAAATTAGCAAATTAATCCAATAATGTAGAAAAAGTAATATATTATAACTAAGAACAGTTCATACTAGAAGGTGAAGATGGTTTATCATTAGAAAATGAATTACTATTAATGTTAACACATTAGAGGAGAAACAAATATAGTATTCTCTCAACAGATTCAGAATAAGCATTTGGTAAAATCCAAAATACACAAATTCATGATTTAAAGACAACTCCTAGCAAGCTGGGAATAGAAAGAAACCTCCTTGCTCTGAAGAACGATATCTATTCAGACCTGCAATAAATATAATCCTTAATGATAGAAATTTAGAAGCTTTCTCTTTAAAATGAGGAACAAGACAAGAATATCCACTATAGTTGCTCCTATTTCATATAAATTGTCAAGATAAGGAAAAGTAATAAAAGTAGTGAAAATACAAACAACATTATCTAGTGAAGTTATAATCGTATACAGAGAAAATCTAAAATGCTCTAAGATAAACAACTGTAATTAATGTTAGTAAGGCTGTTGACTGTATTGCCCAATTAAAAAAAAAAAAAGTGGTATACCTGTATACCAGTCACAAAAAGTTTGAATATTGTGATAAAAAATTTGACAGCAATCTAAACTGTAAACTACCTAAGACTAAGTATCTAGTGACCAAATATATACTTATATATTTTGTGAAGAAAATTATAAAATGTCACTGAGGCATGTTTAAAAAAAGAAATATAAAAGAATTTTAGTTCACAGAAAGATTGAATATTATAAAATAATTGAATCACTCAAATAAGATTCTAAAATAAAAAAAGCCAAGAGTTTTGAAGAATCCCCTTAACTAGGAGCTTCTCCCTGCTGGTTTTTTCTTCCCCAGAAGGGCCTGGCTGAGGAACAGCACTCCTGGTTTTCTCCACACTCGTTCTCACTCTCTCTCTGAGGAGCACTTCTCTGGTGACTTAGAGGGCCAAACACAATCTGGACAGTCATTGCTTAGGCCTACCTGGGTCTCCTGCCTCTGTCAGAAAAGCTGTGGCTCTCCAGTTCATATTATGAAAGGAGGGTAAGTTTAATTTTGAGTGATGTCTTTGTAAGCCCTTTTTATTACAGATCTAAAGCCACATTTTCCAAGCAGCTTTATCAGTAATAAAACTGACATTTTGATTGTATTAGCCTGTCTCTTATATCGTCTCTCTCAAATGGTTCCAAATGTTGGGGGTGGGGAAAGCATGCTATTTATTGAGTATCCTCAAATCTCAACCAGACTTACAGAAACTACATCTTATAATAATTAAGAATGTGGCACTAGCCCATGGTAGACAAATGAAACAATGGAGAAGACGTGGTCTGAAACATCAATATATATGAGGAATCTCGTATATAGAGAAGTGGCATTTCAACTAGAGGAGGAAAGACAGACCATCCAATAAATGATACAGGGACAATTTGTATCAATACTAAGGTAGGCCTAAGCAATGATGGTTTCCCTCCAGAGTGCCTACCACAGAGCTTTACACAGAGATTGTGCTAAATAAATGTTTGCCAGCTCACTTTTGTTATAATTATTATCATTATTATTTTCCACTTAAGCTTGATTCCTTTCCTAGCTTCCTTAGGCATCTAATTCCATATTAATACCAAATTTTGAAAATAATTTTGATATTCTGAGTAGAATTATTTAAAGAACTGTGTGTTTGCTTAACAGGAGTTCTACCAAAAGCCAGATGTCTAGAACTTGTCATTTTGAGGATCATATGGAACAAAAATAAAAAATGTCAAAGTAAAGATCAACCACAGATGTCACTTTCTCATTATCTTCAAGGCCTAGCTTTATGGCATGGGAGAAAATGAAACCAATATTATGTCCTCTACTCTGTCCCTCCTCAATATATTTACCACCTAATATCTCACTTCATCCTTACAACACACTGGTGAGATGAGCAGGGCAGGGACTACAGATGAGGAAACCATGTTCAGAGAGGCAGGACTTCAAACCCACACAGCAGGTTATTTAGGAAAAGACCTGGGATCAGAAGCCATTACTCTTTACAGGAGACCATGCTGTTCCAGTAGTCTAACTCTACAGGCTGATTCCCGGTCTTATGGTTTTGTATGTTATTGCCCTTCACCCAAGGATGGACCTTCAGGAATAAGTAGCTAGAGTCTACAGCTTTCCATTTATTTTAGTCACATAAATCAATCTAATGACTTCTTTGTATCAATCTTCACCTTTTCCTTTCTAAAAGGGTCAAGTCTTTTTTGACAAAGCAGGTTACCCATTATGTTACACTGTACTATTTATGGAACACCTGTAAAAACTGAAATTGAGCAACAAATATACCATATACTACTTATGGTAACCTTATGATAACTCTTTTTTTGGTACTGGAGATTTAACCCAGGGGTGCTTAACCACTGCAACACATCTCCAGGTCTTTTAATTTTGAGATAGGGTCTCACAAAGTTGCTTAGGGCTTCTCAAACCTGCTGAGGCTGGCTTTGAACTTGTGATCCTCCTGCCTTAGCCTTCCAGGTTATTGGGATTTTAGGCATGTGCTGGCCTCCACTTACTGTAACTTTGAAACAAATATTCATGTTGTGGGAGTTCAGTCTTTTGAGAAAAGTAATAGGTGAATGATTAATAATATTCATGAATATTATTAATGACATATCAATAATATTAAAGATAATAAATTATATAATAAGCTTTAGATTATGACTTCCATCCTATTTTTGTGTACCTATGTCAATTTCCCTGAAACATTTGCAGAATTGAAAATTGGGATTTAATAGGTTAAGGAGTGGCTTGCCTTCATGGTACAATAGCCACTGGTACTAAACATAAGACAATTTTAGTATGTGCTCTGGTCTCAGACCAGGGGCTGACAACGTTTTTTTTTTTTTTGGGGGGGGGGTCGGGGTGCAGGGTACCAGGGATTGAACTCAGGGGCGTTTGACCACTGAGCCACATCTCCAGCCCTATTTAGTATTTTATTTAGAGAAAGGGTCTCACTGAGTTGCTGAGTCTGGCTTTGAACTCATGATCCTCTTGCCTCAGCCTCCGGAATCCCTGGGATTACAGGCGTGTGCCACCGTGCCTGGCACTCCTTACAACTTGACTTACTCCTCACCACTTTTCTCCCTTAAGTCTCATAGCCACTGACCCTGATGTTCACTTGACAGGCATGTTCTTAGCATGCTCTTCAGAAAAGTTCTAGGGGTCTGTGTCTCCTTTCCATGAACCACACTGGCTACCCTCCGGGCCTGCCTCAGCAATGCACTGTCCTCATACTATCCCTGGGGCCACCTCTCCTTACCCTCCTTAGCCAGACTGGACCTTAGATCTTGCCAGGAAGAATGGCTGCCTTTCTTTTTCTTCAAATACCTCAGTGCAGGAGAAAACCCAGAGGGCAGGTGTGGAGCAACGTGGAAGTCAGGAAAGTTTTTCAGGTTCATTTTTAATTTTATAGTGTCCAATGTCAGAGATAAAAGATACTCACCACCTGACCATTAATCCGTGCTCCATGAAGTTTTTCAGGTTAGGAAGTGTTTGTCTCAAGTCTGGGGTCCCTAGTCCATGTTGGTATCTTAGCTGCGAAGGTAGAAGAAGAATTAAAAGACATTTTGGCAGATTCTAGGCAACGCTTCAGCAAGAAACACTCAAGTAACTTTTAGAATTCTGAAAGGGGAAATGTAAATGTATGATCCTGATATCAACCACACTGTTGTTTACTGTACCCTTGTGCCTTAAATTTGGAGAAGACTAAGTGGCCAGCTAGGAAATCAGGATATTTAAGCCTTCTCTTCTACTTCTGACCCGGGTAGGGTTTGCTAACACCAACTCCAAGAACACAAACCATGAAGCCAGTATTTCATCGTAGATACTGGCAGTTATCCTTTGGAGTAACTCTTCCTTCTATATAAACAAGGGTAGGGATCATCTTGTATTCATCTTTAATTCAAGTGGCTGGCACACTGCTGGTGCACGCTCAATGTTCATTAAACAAACAATCAGCAAGTCACTTTGACAGGGGCTGTGCTTTATATTTCTCTTGAGTCTCCACCCCTCCTTTTTGTCCAGAACCAGAGCACAGAGCTGGAGGGCTAGTCTGAGGAAACCACTGGCTTGTGGGCTAGACTTGCCCTTTGTTGAACTTATTTCTAACAGAGACAGTTTCTAAAATTAAGTATTCTTTGTACTACTAGATGTTTCCACAGCCTCCTTTCACTCTCCGAATACTATCATTTGGTTCCTTAATTGACCATACAGATGTGCATATTCACACGTTCATCTGCATCTCAGGTACACAGAAAGGGGACAACACACCCTTTCAAAAATGTTTTAGTCAAATGACATATATAAAGACAGTTCATAAACTGTAGAAACTGTATACTGATAAGACAAATGTGAAGAGAAATTGGTCTTAAGGTTTTATTTCTTCAGTACTTTATGGCTAAGTAAATTTTTCTTCTCTTAAAAAATAAAACCATTGGAACAACAAATCCCACTATTATGTACAATTATAATGATCCAATAAAAAAATAATAAAAATAAAACCATTACCAACAAGAGTAACTTTTTTGGGGGGCAGCAGAGGTACTGAACCCGGGGGTGCTTAACTGCTGAGCCTCATCCCCAACCCTTTTTATGTTTCATTTTGAGACAGGGTCTCACTCAACTGCTTAGGGCCTCACCATATTGCTGAGGCTGGCTTTGAACTCACAATCCTCCTGCCTTAAGCCTCCTGAATGGCTGGGATTATAGCATGGGCTACCATGCCCAGAGTAATTTTTCTATTGCTTGCATCTAGTATTCAGTTAATTCTTCTCTGGGTGTGTGTGACACTTAATAGGAAGAGTTCACTCTCACTGATACTAAGCTTTTTAAGGAAAACTCCAAAACATAATGGGGTCTCCAGAGTGGGCTGAATGAATATACACACAAAGCAAGGGGGAAGAAACATACAATGTTAAAATTAAAAGGTAGCTTGAGTATTATTGAAGCCAATCTTTTCCTTTTGCAGAAGGGGAAACTAAAGCTCGGAAAGGGGAAGCAAATTCTCTAGGGCCACAGGCTAGATAGCACAGATAACAATTAGCTAGGGCTCCTGTTCAAAATCCATGCTATTCCACCACCACCCCAATGTCTGAGAAGAAAATTGCTAACGGTACTTGAGAAGACAGAGGGAAAATATTCTTTTTCTTTTTCAAACCTAGGCTTGGTGACCTAAATCACCTCCTGAGATTTGCTGACCTTGAATTATAAGATCTATCCCATGTTAAATGACATCATTTCTTACATTAATATAAAGGCATTTTTCCATACATTGATAAAAGCAAAATGGCTGATATCCCAATATGACATTCCTGAATTCATTGTTTCAATAAAGAAGTGAAATTGTTTACACATGGCATGAAAATTTCACCTGTGATTCATACTAAAAAATATTAAATATAAAAAAAACCCATACCGAAATAACACCAAGCTATGTGTCTCTGAGCCAGTACACAGTCAATTGCCTGCCTTAGGCTCCACAATAGAAGGTGGGTGTTGAATTCTTTTCAGAGACCACAGTGAAACTGTCTCTCCAAGTCTGATTTCAACCAAAAATGGAAAATGTAAGAACTTCAAGTCTCCACCCAGGTCTTAACTCTTTAATTACTGTAGAGCACTAACTTTTATCATAGTCTATTAGGATTATATAGCTTAAAGAAACCTTGGAGATCATCTTTCCAAATTCTGTCCTTCTATAAAAGAAGAAACAAAGGCTTAAGGCACATGTCCCGACCAAAATCACAGAACTGATGAGGGCCAAAGCCAAGGCTACAACCTCTTAATTATAGCTCCAAATTCTTTCTACCATTTCATCTTTTTAGTTTCCCACATAGAGAACTAAAAGAAATGTACACATAATATAAATTTAATTTTTATTAATAAAGTACATGGACTGTTTAAGAAGTCTAAATATATGGTTTGTGTTTTCCTTTCATCTTTCTAGATAATATGTTCATGTTAATATTTTTATTCCACCCACTTTAGGTTTCATCTACTGTGTTTCTACCATAAAAGATGAGAATTGAAGCTTTCTTACACCACTCTTCTCTCACACATTTTATCCTTTCTTCCATTCATTATCTGCTGATTTTTTATTTATGAGAATTTGATACTTTACCCTCCCACAATACTTCCCTTCCTCATCCTCTCAATATATTCAATATCTCATCTTTCATTAAATCCGTATTTAGTGTTCACTTCATCATACTTACTTACACAAATACTGCTCATGATTGAGTAATGTAATGTACTATTCCTTTCTTGTACTTTTTTATTTGTTTTTCTGTTAGTGATAACTGCCATTTTTTTCTCCACTTGGTGGATTTTTTTCCGTACCTATTGCTACATATTTCCCAAACACCCACAAAGCCTTAAAACTCTTCATTTGATTGAAGATCAAAGGTAGATCTCAAGTCTACCTCTCCCCTTAGAAATTTATTTCCTGAAACCTGTGTGGATCACTTCACTTCTTAGAGGTTCATTTTGTTTATTTGTAAAATATGGATGGTTACTTATCTTGCACATCTTAAATAAGATAAATAGTATCCCAAGCAATGTCTGGTACATATCAGTGCTTGCTATACAATATTTACTAATATTATTAATACACATATACTCACTTTCATCATAGCATCTACAACTAGGCTAGGCTGGCTTAAAACTGATACTCAATAATAACTTATTATTTAACTAATTAGATTGGGAATCAGAAAAAGATGAAAAAATGAGTTATTTTGAATCAAAGAGAAAGACCTTGAGCATACTGCTCACTACTTTTAAATGTTAAGTTTTACTAAACCTCTGACTGGAGAGTCGGCAGTAAATACACACACGTCAATGTCTTCAAAATAATTACCTAGTGAATGGAAAGACTGACACATGCTGCGTGTGGTCGGAAGACCTGGGTGACAGACCCGGCTCTACTGTAAGGACATGTGCAAATTCCTTCCTTGCTTGGGTTAGTCAAATAATTTTCCAACTTTTAAAATTAAGTAATCTTTAACAAGTTACCCTGGTAAGGTATTATCAAAAATAGAAAGGAAAAGAAGGACCCAAGCCAAGGAGAAAAGGACAAGGTTAGGGAAAAAGGGAAAAGGGAGAAAGAACTATATTTATTACATTCCTACATGTGCTATTCCTTCATTCAATAAATATCGACTGATGTCCACTAGGCTAGGCTGTGTAATCTGCTCTTTGTATTTGGAACCACAGGCCTGGACTGAGCCGGTTCTTACCATATAATACCTTGAGCTTGTTGCATAACCAGTTAGTGCCTTCTCTAAAAAACAGGGCCAACAATATTTGTTTCATAAAATTGTCGTAGAGCTTAATTAGACTTTTATAGAGAATGGAAGCTCCTGAAGACTGACTTTTAGAGGATACTGGTTAAAACTTTTGGGCCTAGAGTGCTAAGCTGAAAGAGAACTAATGCCAGGGCTTTAAAGGGGAGAGTTTTAAAAGAGGAAAACAACTCCAGAGGCAGCTGTGAAGGAGAGGTTAAAAGATGTTCTCTTTCCTCTAAGGGATCTTAACTTGGCTTCCATCAAAACCTGCCCTTAGCAACTATGATCAGTATCACACTTCTCTAAGCATGGGTCCTTCTGCTCTCTCTTCTGATGGGAAGGCAGATGCCAAGAAACCGAGGTAAATAAAACATTGCTTTGGGTCTAACTGCCTCAAATTAGCCTCTGAAATAAACACCTTTTGTAACAACTTCCTACTGCACTACCACCCGGAGTCTGAGTAGTTTTTAAGTGGAATTTTGGTTTCAATTAGCTTAGACTTCAGCTTTACTCTGATTGGCTTAGGACTGCATGGAAGCAATTAAACTTTTGTTCAATTCAATGGCTGGTAGGCAACTAAGGCGAAACCTACATACAGATAATAAATTAGATGGGAAGTGGGGAGAAGCAATGTTCAGTGGTTTCGCAGGGAAGGTTAACAAATGGTATTGTCTACTTACTAGTAAAAGAAAATCCCCACATTTACTAAAACAGCCAGGAAGATCTAGCTTTATAGTTACTGGAACAAGCAGAAAGAAAGAAAACTAGAGCTAAGAGCACATTTAGACCACAACATACAACTATAACCATGTCAATTCCACTAACTATCTTTTCTGTTTTCCTTTCCCACACTCTTTTCTGTATAAAAATAGAGTATTTTTCCCAGGCCACATGCTGGTCTCATCCCTAATCACTATAGATTTACTGTGAGTTGCACCAAATAAGGTAGATCAACTGTGATGTTAGAGCTATCATGATTTGGAATTAATTAGTTCACGCAGCATGATAAATGTTGCTACCTTGACTAGGAAAAACCATTGCAGCTCTGGAGATCATATTTAAACATAAAGCGTGACTGTACTTCTGAGAAATAAATGCTGTGTTCTTGTACTCAGCATACTCTTATTGAGCTGAGAAGTCTAATTTAATATCAAAGTGCTCAATTTTATTTTTATTTTTCAAAACACAAATTTTCCAGGCCAGGAAAGACTCTGGGGGTTCAGGAATCATTTTGTCATTTAAGTTTTGGCAGAGGAAAAATTCACTTTAGACAACACACACACACACACACACACTCCCTTCCAAACTACATTCATCTACACAAGGCCACTTATTGCATGGTTTATTAGTTCCATATGGAGTCTGAGCTGAACTGCATGATATGTTTGATACAAACCGTCTGTTACCGTGAGGGAATGTGGATTAATATGATGCTTCAATGAAGGTTACTAAAAGATCAACACTTTCGTGATGGGATTACAATGAATTTGACTACAAAGAGAACTAGTTTACAGGAACTAAAAAATAAGAAATTAAGAATGCACATATGCATCAAAGACTTAACTTTAGAGTTCTGGCTTAGGTAGTCAAAAATCTCTGTAGGGCTGGTTATCAATATTTCAATTCATTTTTAAATACCAAGGTTTCGCTGACATGAGAAGAACTAGATTATGAGCTTTTAAAAAAGGGCACCACTATGTCAAAAATAAAATCTGCATTCCTAGAAGAAACTACGATTCTCTCAAAGATATGGAAAAGCTACTTAAAGAATATTAAATATGAGCCAGATGCAGTAGTGCACCCCTGTAATCCCAGTGGTTCAAGAGGCTGAGACAGGAGGAAAGTTCAAGGTCAGCCTTAGCAACTTAGCGAGGCCCTATGCAACTTAGTGAGACTCTGTCTCAAAATAAAAAAATAAAATAAAAAGGGCTGGGGATGTGTCTCAGTGGTTAAGTGTCCTTGGGTTCAAGTCCCAGTACCTCCCCCCTGCCAAAAAAAAAAAAAAAAAAAAAAGAAAGAAAGAAAGAAATGAATACTTAACATGAGTAATAATAAATGTTTCTTATAGCGAGTCACTGTTAAGGAAAAGCATAAAAACTTGATTATAAGCCTCTGGTTATAAGAACAACTCAAATACTTTCCCAACTCATTTGTAAACACATGCCAGTCTTTTCCAATATAGATATATTATCAGGTAGACACTGAACAGAGAGATGACGCCTACCATTCTGAGGTCTGAAGCTGAAAAGTCAAGCCTAAAAGTGCTATAGTCTAAGATAGCCTCCTCCCAGTCATTCTATCAATTGCTTTTGGAAGCATGGAATTAATATTAGAGTCCAGTGGTACTTTGAAAGCCTCAACCCATCTATGTCATTTACCCTGTAAATGGAGAGGTTACATAGTTTACCTAAGTTTGAACAGGTGGAGTCCAGGGACCAGAATCTAAGTTTGCTAAGTTCTAACCACAGGTTCTTTTTTAAAAGTCATGTGTTGCTTTGTTGCATTTATGAGACAGCTTACATTTAAGTCAAACTTACTCTTATAAAATCAGTCATTTTAAAAACAATTTAATTAAGATGGTGCTTTGCATCAGAATCCATGTTGGCTGGAAATAACCAGGAGCACCATTAAAGTGATGCAAAATTGTTTGGAAAGTAGTTAGGCTGCTTTTTTTTCAGTCTACCATATATCTGCCACTGAACTCAGAAATTCTATTCCTGGGTATAGGAATAAAATATAGAAACAAAAATACAAGCCCAAACAAAAACCTGTGCCAAAATATTTATAGCATCTTACAAAATAAGATTCACAAAACAGGGACCAACTCAAATGTCATAATTATGAATGTTGAGTTGCTCTGCATTGTTGTTAGCATGTGGAACCCTCATTTAAATTTTTTTTAGCCATCCTAGTGACTGCATGGTAATACCTCATTGTGGTTTTAATTTGCATGTCTCTAATGACTAATTATTCTGAATATTTTTCATTTTTAAAAAATAAATAAATTTATTTATTTATTAAATGTGGTGCTGAGGATCAAACCCAGTGCCTCACATGTGCTAGGCAAGCACTCTACCACTAAGCCACAACCCCAGTCCTATACTGAACATTTTTCATAGGCATAGTTACCATCTATATTTCTCTGGCCCTCCTATAGTTTCTGTGAGCTACCTAATGATGAATGTGAGTACCTTTGATGATTACCTAATACCTTTTTACTATCCTTAATATCTTCTAATTAGTAACCCTCTATCTAATACCATTAATGTTATTTAATACTATTTTTCTGTTTATTTCTAGCTAGACTGTTGCCTGCAATAACACAATCCTGTATGCAATGAAGAGTACAGAGAATTCCAATGTGTGAGGAAAAAAAGAAAGTGCGATCATAAATAACTACAGAGATTATTTCATACAAATTCAGATAAATCTGATATCAAAGTATTATTAGAATACAAATGAATTAAATCTATTGCCAATAATCTGTTTACATAAGGAACACAGAGGTCCATTCTAGTACCTCCCAGGTAACATAGATTGGTCACAAATACCTGACATGATCATAAACAGAAATCACTCAATTCAACAATAATTCAATAATTGCCCAATAGTTTTCTGTGTGCAAAGAACTGTATATTCAGATAAGGACTGTAGTTTAATAATGGTGGTAGAGGTGAAGATAGAAATGGAAATACATTTATTATACTATTTTTAGTAGGGGAAACTTAGGAAATTTGGAAAATTTGAGACTTAGAGACAAAGTTAAACGGTAGAGTTTGAATTTGCATCTCAGGCTTGTCTGAACCTTAATACTTTAAACTCTAACCCATGTAATAATAATGATGATAATAGAGATATCAATAGCAGTTACGTGTTTTTCTCTATGATCTGTGCCAGACATGGAACTTGATGGATTACTTGTTTCATTTAATATTCAAAATAATACTTTGAGGTAGGCAGCATAATTCCCACTCTATGCATGACTAAGTTTAAAAGGTTAAAAAAAGTGGTCTAGAATTTCCAAGTAGCAAAATAGAGGTTTGAATTCTACTCTGATAGTTTACATCACAGCACACAGTCTAAATATTGCTTATAAGCTGGTTAGAAAATATTATTTTTTAATTCCTCATTTAATTCTAATACTTATAAAACAGACTCTCAACTCTCTTTTATCAGAGAAACACATTCTTCTCTTGATTTCAGAAATTTGACAATAGCTATATCTCTAGTCACCTGTCATTCAGCTAAAAAATACATATTTAGTCTTTTAAAATTTTAGCTAGTAAACCAATCTCTGCAGAGTTTTAATCATTCTTCCTTCCTCTGAACTCCTTCCTGTTTCCCTTAAAGAATCTGATAAATAGAAAACAATTTTCCAGAAGGTTCTTTTCTCTCATTAATGACTTTTTCCTTAACATATTAATTTTACTATAATAGCTACTTCATGACTTTAAAATTATTTTGTGGAATTTCTCTGACCTCACCTAAATTACAACAGAGTTTCTAAGTCCATGTATTCAGTTTACTATGTCTGGTTGATCATAAGTAAATGGAGCTTGAAAAAAACCCAAACCAGTAATGAACATTGACATTGCCCCTCCAACTAAATTGATGCTTTTTACAATTTGTTTTGGAACAAATTTAACCATTGTTTAATCTAACAATTCATTTAACAAGAAATTAATTTATTAGATATGAACTTGTATTAGTTACCTTCCCATCACTATAACAACATTTTTGAGAGAATTTACTTTTAAAGAAAAAAGGTTTATTTTGGTTCTGTGGCCAAGTGGCCCTACTTCTTTGAGCCTGTGGTAAGGCAACATATCATGGTCATTTGAGGCCATATCCTCAATGACCTAATGATGTCCTACAGGGCTCCACTTCCTAAAGGTTCTACTAAAGCACCACTCTGGTTTGGTGGCTTTAATACATGGACCTTTGGAGGCCACTCATCAACCACGGCAATACTGACCACCAACCACGTGCAAGGTGTGCAAGGTATGATGGAGTTAATACAAAATGACTCAACCAGGAATACCCTTCTGAAAGGTTCTTATTGTGTAGAGTGATAATTAAATGAAGTTCTAGGGAAAGTATAAGAGAGTCTAAAGGGTGTGGGAAAGGGCATAATTTTAAGATGCTCCATCATCTTTACCCTCTGGTGTTATTCCTTTGATAATTTATTCTTATAGCAAATGGAGATTTATGTGGGTGGACCTAACCTTATCACAACAAACCTTTCAAAAATAGTTTTCTCTGTCTGACAGCAAAAGAGAAAATCAGGGGGATCTGAAGTATGAGAAGGGCTGGATGGAACATTATTGGTCTGAAGATGGAAGAGCCATATGAGAAGAAATATGGATGGCCTCTAAGAGCAAAGAATGGCCCCTGGCTGAAACCCAGGAAGTAAATGGGAACCTCAGACCTGTAGCTGAAAAGAAATGGATTCTGCCAACAATTTAAATGAGTTTGGGAGTGGATTATTCCCAAGAGCCTCCAGATAAGAGCCAAGTGTGACCAACACCTTGATTTTGGCCTTGTGAGACCCTGAGCAGAGAAACCAGCTGAGCCTACCCAGATTTCTGACTTGAAAAAAAAAAGGTGAGATAAGCTGTTAAATCTGTGATAATTTGTTATAAAGCAAAAGACAACTAATGCAGGTAAGAAAGATTACTTCTATTTTTTTTTACTTGAAGATATAAGAAGTAATTTCATGAGAGATGGCTGGAGGAGCTCTTTTGTGGAGAAATAATATTTAGATATAAGAAGACCAAGGGGAAAGCGTTTCTGGAACTTCATTCAACACTTCCAATAAACATTTTTGTGTATTTACTATATGCAGGCACAAAGGGCCTAGCTCTAAATAAGAGAACTAAAGTTTTTAGTAAGCAAATAGTATTTTTGAATGTTCAATACAAGCTGGAACATACTCTCTAATGGCTAATTTAAATGTCTGGGGAAAGGGTTACAAACACTGAATCATCCCCAACTTTATCTCCTTTTGGAAGTCTGAGTTCCTATTCCACATTGCTTATGGTTTCCTAAAATATTCTTGAAGATTTTCATCAGAGTAAGCCATAAGCCAAGATTATGGATGTTCGAATTTATGGAAGACTAAAAAACACAAGAATAACTGGTTTAAAACAGGCTAAAATCTTTGGTACATAAAGTAAAGCACAGTATGAAGTGATGTTTTTTATCATACCGGGTAAGCACAACATAAGTATAATGATTTTTTAAAGTATTAAGGTCACAAGTCAAAAATTCATCATGACAAAAATTATTTAGTAAAAAAATAAAAAAATAAAAAATCAATAGTCTTCCTTTTATAAATAACAATGAATTAGAATAGTACATGTTACCATTTTAAATATCAATAAAGACAAAATATTCAGAAATAAACATAACCAAAATGGTAAGATCTATTTTAAAAAAAAAAACTTTTTTGTTGAGGGATGTAAAAGATATTAATAAGTGAAAACTCATACCTTGTTTTGACTAGGAAGACTAATTATTTATTTAATTTCATGTGATGCTGAGGATTGAACCCTGGGCCTCACACACGCTAGGCAAGTGCTCTACCACTGAGCTACAACCCCAGTCACAAGAATAATTATAAAGAAGATATTTCTCTATAAACTAACATATGTACCCTGACTTTTTTAAGAACTAGTAAACTGATTTCAAAGTCCAGTTTAATTTTGGCAAATGAAAACACTTCTATAGCATTTTATGTGCCCTGTTTCAAGTATTTTATAACCATTAACTTCAATCATCATTAGGACCAGAACAGAGCAGGTATTATTTTATCCCCATGATATGTGGAAGAAACTGAGGCACATAGTGTTTAAATAATTTACACCCAAAGCCCTGACATAATGCCTACAACAAAACTCTAAATACTTCAGTGGCAGAGAACCTATTTTATTCATTGTTAAGTTCTTAGGACCTAATATCATGCCTATGTATGCCACACTTTTTTTGTCACTGAATTGTGAATTTCAAGGGAAATGTATTTATTTCCTTATTTGATTTATGAAGAGATCCTTTTAGGAAAGCGTCTGTGAGGTGTGGGACCTAAACCATAACTGGACAGAAAGTGAGCTGAACTGTGCAGTCAGCAGCAGGAAAGGAGGCAGGTCAGTAGAGATAGAGAAAAGAATCTCAGCTAAGCTCTGAGGTAGGTAAGTACATCGGATGAGTGTGTGTGCTGTGGGCAGGAGACAGGGCAAGGAACCCTTTTGTTTAACTTCACACACAAAAAACAGGAATGAAATTTTTCTTGATAAAGTGCTTTCAAAATAGTTTATACAATGAATTAATCACCTAAACAGGCATGAACAATTTTGGATGACTGATTTGGGGGATATATAAAATCAGCACGAATTCGTTTTAGATATGTTAAAGTTTCCACCAAAAGAGTTGGTAGATGAGAGCTCAGTTTGCTATTTGAATATTACATTTTGGTACTATTAATCTTTGAACAAGTAATGATAAAAAAAAAAACTATCCCTCAGGTCAATTAGTGGTTCTAAGGACTATGCCAAGGTTATTAAACAATGTGACCTTCCTCATTCAAATTGCTACTTTCACATTAACTTCCTAGCTAACTGCCAAAACTCCTGACTTAAAAATTAATTAAAAGCCAATTCATAAGAAATGGCTTAGAAGAAACAAAAAATTGAAGTGGTCTTAGACTGGAGTTGTAAGTTTCCTAGTTACTAACTGTGTGACCCTGGGCAAGCTGTTCACCACCCCCAAACTTCTAGTCCTCTCCTACACATGCATATAAAAATACCTATTTCATACAGTTATTGTTTGGTTAGTTAAAATACTGCTGTAAAACTCTCAACATAGTCTGCAGGTTCTAAATATCTTACAAATGTTAGCTCTCTTCCTTTCCCTCAATAGCCATTTCTAAAAACATTACTTTTTTTTTTTACACTAATCCATTAGTACTTTATTTTTTTCTACATCATTCATTACTAGTTTATTTTTCTAACTACCTTAAGACTCTATGTTGCTATTTTATGGGTCTCAATAGGCATCTCTAAAAAAGATAAGACCCATAAAAAAAAAGCATCCAGTGGGAAACAATAAGATACACAATATCTTGAAGATGAGAATTGCCAAAATTCTGTGAATCAGAGTAGATTGGAAAGCTGACCGAAAAACAAAAGTGGGAAGATACTGAGGGGTTATCAGGTCGAGAGCAAGAGACTACAGGAGGTAAAGGGCAGACATGAAATCTGAACCTAAGTTCATCAGCGTATATATTTTTAACTGATATAAAACTATGTTTCAAGCAGAATCGAATGAACTATATAAACTAGCTTTGGTACCAGCACAAAGTCTATTCCTTTTTGTTCCACTTCAGTCTTGAATAGGTGCTAGAACACAAACAACTAGAAACATGCATTCATTCAGGTAATAATAGATACTTAACACCTTCTAGGTGCTAGGCCATGGGCTAGGTGACAAAGGTAAAGAAGAAAGGCAGTTCCTGCTTTTAAGTAATCACAATAAAATGGAAAAGATTTTAAAATCAGAAATAGTTATATTAAAAATAAAAAGTATCACATTAAAGGGAAATATAGGCACACAGAGAAGGGTCACCTAACCAAGTCTCAGGGTGACAGGGAAGCTTAGAAGGAATTGATAACCTGACTGGACTATAAAGCACAGGAGGGGGAGTTTAGCAGGTGAGAGTCATATCCTAAAGAAAGGACACTCATGTGCAAATGTCCAGAAGAAGAGAGAGCTTCATGTGAAATAGCAAGTCTAGATAGGGGGAGATGTGAGATTACTACTAGAGTAACGCAGGTACTAGAGGGGTGGCAGCCAAGAAACAAGATGTCAATCAAGACTCCAAACTGTGAGTGTCCCCAAAGCAGTAACCAATACTTCAGGTTATGATGACTAGGTATGACAGAGGGCTGAATAGTTAACAGGCCTCAAAGAACGATGATGATCTTACACAAGGAGGGTAAAGAAATGGTCTGGAGATGTGGACAAACGTCCCATCCCTCCCTCTGTCTAAGCACTTTCTTGCTCTGTTGAAATGTCAGAAAACAAGCCTCCAAGTGGAAGGGGGTACAGGTTTCAGTTACAAGATAAAAGAAGGAAAAGGTCCCCAGCTCCTAGGATGGTTTCCAAGGGCCCGGCTGACCCTGTTTGGAGATGTCTGGAGGCTCTACTCTGGATGAGGATGCCCCTGAGGCCCATGGAGTGGCACCCAAAGCTTCATTGGATGGCAGCTGTCTCACTGTACTCAACAGGACTGCAGAGAAGGCCCATGGCTAAGGACCCAGCTGAAAATGGTAACTCCAGGAAGGGAATGTGTTTGTGAAAGAGGTTCCTATGAACAAAGTTTGCTGCAATATTTACACGTAGATGATAACAAGGGCCACAGAGGGGCACAGCATGATAGGGATCAGAGCATAACCTTTGTAGGCAGTTTTTATTGTTTCACAAAACAGACTTCTTTCCTAGAGTACCCCTGATGATCATCTGGCTTTAGCATGCCACCTTTAATGACCTAGAGATTTAATTCATCCAGGTTTCCCAATCCATTGTTGGGCAGTTTTATTTATTAAAAATATTATTTCTCACATAAGCTAAAGTTTTCTCCTTTCTGGTATGTTTCTATTTATATTAATTCAATACCTCAGCAAGGTTTAATTTTACTTTTCCTTGACAGCCTTTCAAATGTGAAGATGGCTATCTCCTTCCCTTGGACATATTCTTTACTTATGTTTTTAACTTATCTAGAATGGCTATATATTTAATACATTTCCAAGCTTATCAATAGCTTCCATTACAATCCTACCCTCTATCAGATTAAGCTATTAAAAAACCTTATTAAATAAACTTCAACAGAGAAGGGGTCTTGATTCCCCAGTGAGTCTTTGTTTTGTCTGGGCCTTCCTGAGTGCTGCAGTGTGTAATCGCACCAACTTTTCTTCTGAGGTGCCATGTCAAATCCTTCTCAGCCTGGTGCACACTGTGCTGCACCTCTTCCTGTGCTCTACTATCCAAATGCTAAATAACACTTGCCAATCCTTAAACCAGCCTAAGACACTTTGACACATGCTATTCCTTCAGTCTGGAAGGTTTTTCCTAGTATTTTCCATCCCTGGCTGCTATGGGCTAAGTGTTTATTTCTCTCAAATCCACATGTTGAAACCCTAATCCACAATGTGATGGTATTTGGTGATAGGGCCTTTGAGAAGTAGCTGTCATGAGTGTAGAGTCCTCATGATGGGATTAGAGCTCTTATAAGAGGAGACAGGAGAGAATGTGTTTCCTTGTTCTCTGCCCTTGAGATACAATGAGGAATGGGCTATCTGCAAACCAGGAAGCAGTCTTTAGAGAATGGATCTGTTGGTGTAGCCTCCAGAAAACTGTGAGAAATAAATGTTGGCTGTTCAAGCAGCCCAAACTGACTAAGACATTGGCTTATCTATTAATTCTTACCCTTTCTTTAGATTTTAGTCCAAACCTTATACAATGAGAAGCTTTCCCTGAATAAACCAGTAAGAAGAATAATGCATACCATTTAGTGATCAGTTTCTATCCGTCAAGCTCTTTGACATGTTGTAGTGTATTTTATTTACAGTTCATGAAACCATCGAGGTATTCTTTGCTTCACAGATGACAACAGTGAGGTCCAGATGGCTATGCAATTCTTCAAGGTTACACAACTAATAAAATAGCCAAGATGATACTTAAACTCTGATTCTGATTTCAAGCCCACAAATAACAAATACTGCTGTTCCCACAACAATTTAGCTTCTTTCTTTATAGCATGTATATTACAGATAAACATTAAAGAGACTTCTTCAGCATGAAGAACCTCTCTCTCTCCTATCCCCCTTTCTTTCACTAAAATCACAGGCAGCCTAAATGTAATGACCATTTCAGAATGTAATAAATTCCTCATTGATTAGGGCTTTAGGAAAAAGTACCATGACTGTCTCTTAGCAATACTGTAGAAAAGTTTTTACATAGGGTTGGGAGTTAGAGGAGATATCTCTGATTTCTAAATTCTACGACTCTTTGGATTTTAATTCTTGACCAGGATGAGATGAATATTTAGGAAAGGCTGACATTTGTGACTTGGAACATCCACGCGTGTATTCGAATCTCACTCTTCTATTGCTGAAAATACAATAAAATAAGGCTAAATCTGGTTAAAATCAAGAGAATACTTTAAAGATCACTGCTGAAGTTCTTTCTTATACCTTAAAAGAAAAAAAAAAACCCACAGCTTCCTCCATCTAGTAATTTCTTTGTGTGTGTGTATGTGGGGGGGGGGGCGGTGCTGAGGATTGAACCCAGGGCTTTGTGCATGTGAGGCAAGCACTCTACTAAGTAAGCTATATCCCCAGCTCCTCCATTTAGTAATTTCTATTGAGAACTTTGGGCTAAGAAAGCAGATTGGACATATATGCTGACCTTTGCCACCTGTTTAAACTTTAATAAAATCTTGGTGATATGATTTTCTTTACCATTTAAAAAATGTGCTTTCACTATCTTCATGCTTCCAATGAGAAAACAGTAGGTTCCCCCCCGCCCCCCTTGCCACTGCCTTCAGTGCTGGGGATTGAACCCAAGGTCTCATACATGTCAGGCAAGCACTCTATCACTGAGCCACATCTCAAATCTGACAGTAGTATTTTAAATAGACATATAGTGTTTTTCCTAGGCTATTTTACCTAGTTGATTCTTTATCTTTGATTTTAGCCATTTGACTATTATGTGTTCAGTGTGTATGTATGTGTGTTGTATTTATCCTGATTGGGGCTTGCTGAGTTTCCTGAATCTATGAATTTCTTCTTTTCATATTGTCCCACAGGTACCTAGGAATCTATGCAATTTTTTTCTTTTTTTTCATTTCTCTCCTCTTCCAGTTGCACATAGATTGGACCCTTTAACACTTGTTTTATAAGCCCCTGGTCTCTAATTATTTATTTTTCAATCTTAATTTTCCTTCAGTTGTTTTTATGTTCGAGTTCACTGGCTTTTTGTCATTTGTATTTTGCTAATAAACCCATCTAGAGATTTTTATTTTAGATATTATATTTTTCAGTATCCATATTTTTGTTTGTTTCCTTCCTTTTATTTTTCTTTTATAGTTCTACTTCTCTGCCAAGATTTCCTGACAGTTGTGCCTCAGTTTTAAGGGGAACTTGTTCCAGGACCTCCTACAGCTACTGAAATCTGCAGATGTTCAAGTCCCTTACATGAAACGGCATAGCAGCTAGGTGTGGGGTAGAGGCCTGTAATCCCAGTGGCTTGTGAGGCTGAAGCAGGAGGATAATGAGTTCAAAGCCAGCCTCAGCAACTTAGCAAGGCCCTAAGCAAGTTAGTGAGACCCTGTCTCTAAATAAAATATACATTAAAAAAAAGGGCTGGAGATGTATCTCAGTAGTTAAGCACCCCTGGGTTCAATCCCTGGTTACCCATCCCCCCCAAAGAAGAAAAATAGCACAGTATTTGCATACAACCCATACGTATCTTCCCATATAATTTAAACCATCTCTAGATTACTTATGATTCCTAATACAATGCAAATGCTATATAAGTAGCTGTTATACTGTTTAAGGAATGATGACAGGAAAAAAATCTGTACATACTTAGTACAAATGCATTACCCTCTCCCCCATATATTTTCGATTTATGGTTGGTTGAATCCACAGATGTTGAACCCATGGATATGAAGGACCAGCTGTATTTACTTTCATTAAAGCATATTCTTTTATATCCTTGATCACAGTTATAATAGCTGTTTAAAAATTCTTTGTCAGCTAATTCCAACATCTGGGTCATCTTGGGGTTGATCTTCACTGATTTCTCTTGAGAATGGCTTACATTTTCCTGTTTCTTTCTATGTCAAACAATTTTGGGTTATATCCTAGATATTGCGAGGGCACTGAATTTTTATGTTTTAGTTGTTCAACAGACAATTATAGATAGATTCAAAAAACAAATCCTATCTGCCCTATGCTGATAGTATGGAAGGTTCTCAGCATCTAAATTGGGCATGAATGGCTCATGAGGCAGTCAGAAATTTGGGCAGAGTTACACAGAACTGGGGGCTCTAGTTCTCACCTTTATACATTTTTTCCCCTAATTTTCCAATAGCTATGGATCCCTGAATCCAGTCCTGTTTTTTCAACCCAGAAAGACCATAGTTCTGAAAAATTTAGCTGCCCCTATATAGTACAAATTTGGGCTTGCCCTGGGACTAAAAGCTACACAAATGAGATACTAACCAAGCACCTCCTTCTAAGTTTTACTCTCCTTCAGTAATTAACTATTTTGGCACTCCAGTGCCTTCAGTTATTTGTCTTATAATCTATTGTTCTTAATCTGTTGAAGGTTTGGTCTGATGAGATACTCAGCAATTAGAAGCAGAACCTTCAAGGGTTTTTAAAATATATATGAAAGTATTTATTTTTATATATTAAAATATTTAAAAATAAACAAGTAAAACTAAGAGAAAATGGAAGAAGATATAATAGCAACAAAATTTTGAAAGTTAAAAAACAAGTGGACTATTGGTAACTAATTTAGCATATTTGAAAAACTTAAATTCTAACCTAAAAATTGGAAAGGAGAGAGGCAATCAGAGTTATTCCTCGAGAATCCCCATAGGCTCAGGAATTGGTGGCTTAGGTACCACTCTTGAATTGGCAGTAAAACTGGGGTTAAGAGTAGGAAGACTGAATGAAATTCTGTAATACAATTATATCCCCAGGTCCCTTTCCCAATTTTCAGACACATAAAGTCTTAATTATTAACCTCCATTAACTCTGGCTTAGGAAGTTACAGAAGAATGTGCTCCAACAAAACAAGAGAATAAACTGAGAAAGAGGAAGATGTGAATCCACCTAAGAAACAGGGCTTTTGATACAAAAAGAAATTATAGAAATCCCTAGGATTTTGGTAAAGACACGGAAAGCAATATGATAGATTAGAGTAGATCAAAGATTCCAGGAGCGATTTCTTCTAAAGATGAAACTGTCTGAATATAAGACATGTAATTGATAGTATATATATCTGACATGTCTGAACATCTTGAAAAGAGATTTAAATAACTGCTCCCCACTCTTTAGGTGCTGGGGACCAAACTCAGGGCCTTGTGCATGCCAGGCAGACATTTTATCATTGAGCCACATCCCCAGTTCCTAATGGGTTGCTTTTTAATTTTATGTAATTTTTTTTTTAAGATTTAGATAGCTAATAGAGAGTTTGGGTAGAATGAGTTAAAAGCATGATGAAAACTAATAAAATCATAAGCCCCAGTGAGAATAAAAACAATTAGGTAGAAAAAAATACTATACTACACAGCTTTCTTCAAGTGGAGTTACATTGATATGGTAATTTAAATAATAACCTATAATGGTAGAACGAGAGAACAGAAAGGGGATATAAATGAGTGAAAGAGAGCTTAACTTCACATCTCCCATGGAAGAAATCCACCCTAAAACAAGAAGTTGCTGTATTATTTAAATATTTAATGATTTGGAGAAAAATACTAAGAGTATCTCCCAAATTGTTAAAAGTGACCATCTTTGTGAAACAAGGAAAAATGAGATTTTCATATTAAGCTTTAAGAAACTATATGACTCTTTAAACTAATAGCATGTACAATTTTATAAAACTAAAAGTGCTAAGGGACTGGGGTTATCTAAAGGTACCCCACTTCCCCTCCATTTTGAATGTTTCCAATGGCAGCATCTCATGCATCCTTGTGAGTTGGCAACCATCTGTACTATACTGTAATTTTTCACTTATTTATTTTTTATTTTTTTAGTTGTAGATGAACACAATACCTTTATTTTATTAATTTTTTATATGTTGTGCTGAGGATCGAACCCAGGATCCCACATGTACAAGGTTAGTGCTCTACCACTGAGCCACAACCCCAACCCCAGCAACCCTTTTTTTTTTTTTTTTTTTTTTTGATACCAGGGATTGAACTCATGGGTACTCAACCACTGAGCCACATCCCTAGCCCTATTTTGTATCTTATTTAGAGACAGGATCTCACCGATTTGCTTGGTGCCTCGCTCTGAACTCATGAGCCTCCTATCTTAGCCTCCTGAGCTGCTGGGATTATAGGCGTATACCAATGTGCCTGGCAATATCTTTATTTTTATTTATTTATTTTTATGTGGTGCTGAGGATTGAACCCAGTGCCCCACATGTACTAGGCAAGAGCTCTACCACTAAGCCTCAACCCCAACCCTATATTGTCATTTTTTAATATTTATTTTTTAGTTATACTTGCACACAATATATCTTTATTTTTATGTGGTGCTGATGATCAAACCCATGGCCTCACACATGCTAGGCGAGTGCTCTACATTGAGCCACAACCCCAGCCTCTATACTGTCATTTTTAATATAGTAGTTGAATTACACATTAGGACAGTAATTCAGTTAGATACAAAGCCACTACTGTAATTGAGATAGTTACATAAAATTATCGGTTAAAAAACTATTAGAAAACACTAATAATACTTTGAAAATGTTTGTCAGCTCTGTTTGACTAGAAGAATGGGAAAAAGCACTCAATAACATATAATGACTTATTAGCAAAGGCATATGTTGGGAAAAATGTTTACTTATTGTAGAATTTCTCCTTAATCTTGCCTTACTTCTAAAAGTCCTGCATTTTCTTCCTAGACACATGCAAAGCCAAGTACATTTTTAAGTGAAGAAAGTAATTTCATCTTATACAAATATGCATTTACTCTCTCCTTTTAAATAGTAGGCTATTTCTTTCATTATTGCATTCTGAGCCCATAATCCAAGCGAAAGTAGACTGATTCAGTCTATCTTACATTCACAAACCTTTCCTGAATCCATGTGATATGTGAGGCATTGTGTTAGAATAAAGGGATACGTAAATCTCTCGTAAGAAACTTAACAGTTCATTCAGAACAACAGAAATGTTACAATATTGATGTATCTGATAGCTTAGTTTTTAAACAAGTTCAGCAGGAAGAACAGAAGATGATTAGAAACTCTGTGCAGGAAGGTAAAGAAAGGCCTAGTAAGACACTGGAGAATGAGGAAGCTTATTGCATGGACAAAAGGGGCAGGCAATTTCAGGAAAAGAGAGTACAAAAGCAAAAGTAGATTGGCCTTTAAGTTCAACTTTCCTGGCATCAAAGGGCCAGTTGTGGGAATTTGGGCACAAGTGGTAGCAAGAGTTTAGGCTGAAAAGCTAGGAGGGAGACAGGTCATGTGAAGCCTTTGCCATGCCAAAAATCTTTTCTGTGAGGGAGGAAATGGGGGAGAGGAAAGACTGGAGGAAGGTAGCCTATGGAAGACTATTAAAAGGTTTCATGCAAGGGCCTGACATGAACAGAATTGCAAGGTCCCCCCGCCCCGCCCCAATCCCTCCTGCTTTTTCTTATTATAAAAGGGCTCACTTGAATGCCAAGTATTTGAGTAGGGAATCTACCTAGGAAGCACGAGTAACACAAATCAGCCAATGGAAAACGACAGGAGCTCTAGTGGTGTAACTAATGTCATTACTGGTCTATAAATTTTTGCAAATGTCAAGTAATATCAGAGTTCAGAGGATAGCCCTAAGCTGAACTAGGCCCCATTATAGTGGCTATGGGTTAAGTTACTATTTGGTTGTAAAATGGGAAAAGAAAAAGATTCGTTCTGTCTACCTTAAGCAATATTATCAGGATCAAATAAAATAAATCGCACAAAAATACTTTGATAAAGAGTCCTGTTCCTTCATTTAAACTTTATGACTTAGGCAAGTTCTTTAATTTTCCTAAGCTTCAAGGTGCTCATTTGTAGAGTGAGGACACTCAGTAATTATGATTATTATCTGCAGCGTATCTTATAGAATCTTTATGGAATGTCAATTGGTTAGCTGTGTAGTCAATTATTCTCTGAGGAATAAGTATTCACAGAGTCTTGATCAGCCAAAATTTCTAAGAAAAATAAGGAAAATGGGGATAGGGACAAGATTAAAATCACTATCATTCTGCTTGCATTAAGGTCAACTTTAGAACATGATAACTGTATTTTTTTGGTGCTGAGGATTGAATCCAGGGACACTCAACAACTAAGCCACATCCCCAGCTCTTTTTATTTTTTATTTTGAGACAGTGTTTTGCTAAGTTTTGAACTTGCAACCCTCCTGCCTCAGCCTCCAGAGTTGCCAAGATTACAGGTGTGCACCACTGTGCCCAGCTGTATCTTTTAAGTTTAAATATTTCTACAGTATCTCATGCAAGAACATATCTGACTTCTTCACTGGTGTTCCTATGTACCCACACACATTCACCAGTGTGTATGCACAAGTGTGTGTGTGCACATGTAGGAATATTAAGACTCACTAAGGAAAAATAAAGCTCTCACACTTGAAAATTAAGGAACTGCATAGGCAGCAAATCTCTGAGAGAAGCTGATGCTGTGGGTTATACAAGCCAATAATTTATGTTAGGGCTTCACAAAATGTTAGACACTAGGAAAGGAATCAAAATCAGTCAAATTACTTTAATAAAAAGGTATGACTAGCTGTGCTGCCTCAGGTGGGATGCCATTTCTTGCTATAAACAGCAGTGGTTAGAATCTGGATGACTAGCTAAGCATTGCAATAATGGAAAAAAAAAAAGCATGTTATAATAGCTGTTGCTAGATCCCCAACCTTGAGGATCAATGAAATAATGCCTGTCCATATATGCACAATCTTGTGGGCTTTTTTTTTTCTTTTGTGTGTGTGTGTGGAGCGGAATAAATTTAGATCATTTCTAAACTAGCATTTGTCTGCCTAGATTTTGCTAAGTCTGTTATGGTTACGGTAAAATATGATCTTTTATATTAAATCACTTCTGACCTTGGTAAAATATTACTTTATATTAACTGGCTCTCAGGGCATTTTAATTTTATGAAACATGCACTTTAGTTTTTTAAAGTATGAAAGCAAAACTGGATATTCCTAGTACTATATCATGTTAACAAAAGCTATCAAAGATCTGGGAACACACACAAAAATACACAAACTCTCCATCTAATTAGTTTCAAATACGAAAGGATACTTACAATTAAAAACAAAATACAGCCAATACTTTAAATGCTTAAACATATAGGAACAGGTCTGACTGACTTCCTGGATTCATGTCTCCCTGCCCAAGGTTATTCCATGGAGAAAGTAATAAAAGTGAAAGATTGTGGGAAAATCCAACACCCACATTAGGGTGGGAGTCAGCAGCTTTACAGATGTGTAACGGCGAGTATTTCTAGAAAAAAATCTAAAGAAAGATATGAGCTCATGGATTGAAGTTAGGGCATCCATCTTTAAAAAAATAGGTCTTACGTAGTTCTATTAACAATCCCAATTATAAATTATAAATGTGTAACTAGGAGGTAAGTCATCTTTGTTTCATTTAGTTAAGTCAGATTGTTTTCCTTGTAATTAGCTGTCTACCTGCTCACTGCGAAAATGGCAGTGAGCCCTCAGGAACATCGAGGGAAAGTTGACTGTGGTGCAGCACCCCAACCTGCTGTCCACGACTTCCTTGCCAGCCCTCCTTCCTTCCTTCTCTCTTCTACAGGGATCATATCTGCACTGTAGCCTGAAGACTCTTTCCACCTCCTTCCACTCCCTTTCCCAATGACTCATTTGGACATGTTACTCCAGCCTGGAACCCAAACTAATGCAGCTAGTTACTAAATGTGAATCTTCTTATTGAACTATAGGATTATTTGAGAGGAAGAGAATGCTAACACAGAATTAACTACAGTGATTCTAAAACATTGTGTTTCACTCACAGTAGGGAAGTCTAATACAAGAAGCAAATTAAAAAGGCTCCTCCACTGCTTAAATTCCTGTCTATACTTGGGGTAACACACTGGGAGTGAGGACTCAAAGGTGGAAGGTAATGATATTGAATGTGAGATGAAAGTGTGGGCGCTAGCAGATTTATAAAATTGTCATTTCTTGGTATTAACTTCAAACTGCTAGTTCTGAAAAACCAGTAAACAGCAAAAGTTGAAAGCAAAACAAAAGGGTACCATATTGCCATGTAGCTGAAGGCAATAATTTATGGATTCCACAAACAATAAGTTACATTAGCAATTTTGCCAAATGGCTTAACAGGAAACTATAATGAATGGAATTAAAGAGATTATTTACTTAATGGATACTTTGGTTAAGGTGATGTGAAGGGGAACTCATCAGGAAAATCAGATTTTATACACATGTGGACTATTTTTTATAAGGAGAAAATTCTTTTGTATTCCTCCACCACAATCTAGAGCCCAACACAGGACATTCAATTAGTACTTTCTTTGGCTCAGGTGTACAAAAGGTGGATAAAACTGTATATATTCTGATTAAAATTGGCAAACCAAGATAACATATAAAGTACTGAAAAATAGGATAATACATTTTGTTTAGAAAAAATCAAATGTAAGTAAAATATGGATTAACTTTTAAAATAAATGATAGTAAGTGTATTTTAATGGCTACATTTTAGGGAGGGAAAAAGAATAAAAGTGACAAAATAATAATGAATGACTTTGCTTTTCACCTCTTCCACATCTTACCAGAATAAAAAATCTTACACCATTAACTAAAAGCTTTGCATTCTCTTAGACTCTTTAAGTTCAAATATTAATACCGCCTTTATAGAAATAAATAAAAAAGCACTGATGGAAGATGTAAAGTGCATTAGTGTTCATGTTATCTCCCCTGGTATGAATTTAATGGGTATCTTAATAAGGAGATATAAACTAATGTCACTGATTAGGAAATATATCCACTCACATCATTTAGTAGCCTTCAGTGGGGCTTGATGATGATGTCTGAGTGGAATTACTATAAAGCAAATGATGAATTAGTGTCAGGGGCAAAGGGACACATAAATGTGCCTCAGAGATGAAGCAATTACATTCTAGTACATCACAAGTTACAGGTCAACTCAAAAGACAGTGCAGCTGGTGCTAAAGTACCCTAACCAACCTGGCTAAGCCCACTGCTTAGAACTTGCTGAAGCTAAGCTATTTTGATAGCTGGACCACAGGCTTCCCTGGTTATAATAACCTGAAAGTAACATTAACATGTTTAAGTCTCTTTTAATATCCTAAATACCACAAAGTGATTTTTATCGGATTTTAAGACACAGGCACATTCCGCTCAGATGATTTCATTCTCAAGGGACCTTGTCATTATGAAGGCTTATTAAAAGAAGGCAAAGGTTCACAGCTTTTAAGAAGAATCCTAAGTGGCATTACAAACGAAATCTAAAAAAATAAATAAATAAAAAAATTTTTTTGGCTTAGTTACACAAAGTAATTTCCTTTTTGTGGTTAGTTTGGTGGGCAGAGTTCAGCAAACTTTGGAAAGAGTGACCACCACAATTAATGTATCAAAAATGTAGACACTGTCTCTCCCACTTTCTCTTCTATTTTAGGTTTGATTTCAACGCTCAGTGAAGGGCTTGACCTACAGGCAGTAAATGCCCCAAATGCCCAAATTCACTGGAACATTTGAAAGAAAAGAAATCTGTCCAAAACCCAGTCAACATTTGTTTAGGGATTGTTTTTATATTACATATTCTTAAAATGAACATAACTGTTGTTTCTAATTTATCTTTCCATAACATGAATGCAGATTTGTTTCAGTGATTTCTTTAAAAATTCTCCTCCACAAAAAATTACTCTAAGCTTGTTTCCAACATCAGTAAAATGAAGATAATAACAAAACCTGAAAGTATTACTTTGAAGATTAAGGATAAAGAATTTTAAAAAAGTTTTGCATGTAGGTAAGAGATAAAAGCAGATATTCTTATCTGCAAAGCTAAAAGGTGTTCTGGGTCAAAATTCTTTATCTTATGGTATATAACATCAAAATATGAAGCCTTTTGTAATGATGATTACTTCTCAAGAGATGACAAGAATTCACTGAAATAGTGTCATACATGCTTTTCATTCTTTTTTTTAGAGAGAGAGAGAGAGAGAATTTTTTAAATATTTATTTTTTTTTAGTTTTCGGCGGACACAACATCTTTGTATGTGGTGCTGAGGATCGAACCCGGGCCGCACGCATGCCAGGCAAGCGCGCTACCGCTTGAGCCACATCCCCAGCCCACATGCTTTTTATTCTTAAAATGGTAGGATAAAATATACCTGTAGAAAAACACATAAAATACACATATTCACTGTTTAAAGGAGAGGACTGATGCAAACTTCTGCATAGCCATACTTTGTCAACAGACAAATGCTGCCATGCCCAGGTTCCCTCATGAGCCCCTTTCTTCTTATAATCCCTTCCCTTCCCTACCCAGAGGTAATCTATCCTTGCTGTTTTGTATAGTTTTTATCCCTAAACAATATCATCCAATCTGGCCTGTTTTAGACTATACATAAAAAGAACAACACAGCAGAGATGTTTTATGTTTTGCTTTGCTTTTTTACTCAACATTAAGTTCATGAAATCTACCCCTACCATTGCTATGGTTTCATGGCAGCACATTATTCCATAACATAAACATACCAGGATTAATGATGAACATATTGCTGATGGATTTGAAGCTGTTTCTAGTCTTTGGCTATTTATGAACAGTGCTGCTTTTATAAACACTCTCATATACTATGTTCAACTTCATTGGAGAGTGCCAAATTATCTTCTAAAATGGTGAACTTGCCCTCCCATTACCTCTATTTTAAGAGTAACCAATTTATTGTGATTTTTATCATGTATGTACTAAAATGCTAAAAGGAGAAGGAGAAGTCTTGATTTACTTCAACCTCTTTATAATAGAAGGATCCAGGGTGTAGAAAGATTGAGTCTGGCCCAATGTCACAGTGAGAAAGAGGCAGATTGGGTAGAAGAACCAAAGAGAGTCAACTCTGAAGCTAGAATACAACCTGGAGCTCTTTCCAAGACCTTAAGCTACCTTGCAAGACAGTCTGGCAATGAGATACAATTCTTATCTATGAATGTGGACACAATGGGGACAAAGATAGAAACTTTAGAAAAACTTGACAACATTATGTTGTACAATGGAATTTTTCAGCCCCATTATGTAAGAAAGGAAATTGAGGCCTGAAGAGAAATTGCTTATGCAGTGCCACCATCACCAAGTGTCAACAATGACCAGCAACTGAACCCAGGTCTACCTGTACTTGTGTTCCTAGCCACACATATTCTGCCCTGAAATCCAGGAAATAGCACTGTACTTTAGACTTCATGAAAAAATAATACAAAGAGGAAATACATACTTTAAAAATGTAGCTATTTGACCTTGTTTAAGTGGGAATCTCTGCATCTTCTGGTGTATCCTGTAATCTGATGCCATACACTAATGAATAGATTGAGAGAAGAAACCTGGTTTCCAGTCCTAGATTCATAACTGGGTATCTGTACCATTTTGGGAATGTCAAAAATTATGAGTAAGGGGTGGGTATATAGTCAGTGATGAAGGGCTTGCCTATGTATGGGGCTCTAGGTTTGATCCCCAGCACCCCCCCCCAAAGACTAGATCTCAGTTTTTATTGAAGAAATTATAGTAATTTTACACAACCTCTCTCTCTCTCTCTCTCTCTCTCTCTCTCTCTCTCCCTCTCTCTCTCCACCTCTCCTTCTCCCTCTCTCCTATAAAAGCAACACATGATCAGGAACATCAGAAATAAAAAGATAAATAAAAGAATTATCCAAACAAACATACTATAATTTTGGCATATATCAGGGTAGTATTTCCCCTCTATGTACAGGGTAGTTTGGTGCCTTTAAAAATTTTTTTTAAAAGCAACTTTTTTTAAATAGTATTTTTTTTTAAAAAATTTAATTGTAGATGGACACAATAACTTATTTATATGGTGCTGAGGATAGAACTCCGTGCCCCACACATGTGAGGCACGTGTTCTTCCACTAAGCCACAACTCCAGTCCCTTAAAAGGACTTTAATCAGACTGTGAATTCAATGCCACACTCTTCTTTCTCCAATATTATCAAAAGTATTTTTTTGGGCTACTTATTCTTCGTAAAAATTTGATCACTGTGGATGCTCCTCAGTTTACTTAATCTGTCTCTAGATAGCTATTTTCAGTTATAATAAACATCTTGAACTGTTTTCAGGAAGTTGTAAGTTTTCAGGAAGAGAAATTACTAAATCAAAGGCAAATGTTCATATAAATCTATTTCAGAGAAGAAACTGAAGACTGTATGAACTTTTTGTGTAAGTACTTTGAAAACTATGAAATACTGGATGAATGTAATAATAATAATGGTTTTATCATTATTTCTAAAAATCCATATTGTATTGGACTTACAAAAATGTTAGGTACCTGGTATAAATCTCAGAATATTTTCTATAAACAAAATCATTCATATAGCATCCTGTTTGCAAATCGTATCTTGGAGAATCCTAAAATTCTTCAGATCATGTTGTAGTGAATCAAAAAACTTGATGCTTCGACATCTTTAGCAATTAGGGAAATACAAATCAAAAGTACACTAAGATTTCACTTCACTCCAGTTTGGAATGGTAACCATAAAGAACTCACACAATAATAAATAATGGAGAGAATGTGGGGGAAAAGGAACACTTTTACACTAGGCTTGTAAATTAGTACAACCACTATGGATACCAGTATGGAGGTTCCTCAAAAGACTGGGAATGGAATAATCATATGTCCCAGCTACACCACTCACTGCTATTTATCATAAAGATTCAAAGTTAGCATACTATAGTGATACAGGGAAACCTATGTTTAAAGCAGCAGAATTCACAATAGCCAAATTATGGAACCAGCCTAGGTGTCCATCAATGAATCAATGGATAAAGAGAATGAGTTACATCTACACAATGGAGTTTTATTCATTCATAAAGAAATATGGAATTATGTCATTTGCAGGAAAATGCATGGAACTTGAGAGTATTATGTTAAGCAAAATTTAAAAAATTCAAAAAGTCAAGGGTTGTATGTTTTCTCTCATGTGTAAGCTAGAGAGAAAAAAGAAGGGTGTGTGTGTGTGTGTGTGTGTTGTGTGTTTATGTGAGTTCTCATGAAAACAGAAGGAAAACTAGTAAATACAGGAAGGAGACTGGGTACTAGGGAACAAAATTGGCCAAATTATTGTTATATTGTGTGCATACACAAATACTTAACAACAAATTCCATTATTATGGATTATATCTTTCCATTAAACCATTTCATGTACTTTTTTAAAATCTATGGATGACAAAATTTCATTCCTTTCATTGTCTACAAAGTGCTAGAATGAGTTTACCATGTAAAAGATATACATACACACATCTTTTAAACCAACAGTTTATACAAGTATCTCTACAGAACTATGATTTGGGTCTATTCAGAGATAACTGTGGGCCTGTTAGAGAAGACAAAGGTTTTTTTTCTCTCTCCTTTTGAAAAAGGTAAAAATACTAAAATATAATGTGATTGGAGTTCCAAAATCTAGAATTTCAGATCTACTGTGCAACCTTTCTCTAAAAATTACAGACTCTGGGTTTTGAATCAGAAGACCTAGGTTTAAGTTCGGTCTCTACCATTGGACAGATCTGTGTGACTTTGGGGTAGTGCACTTAACTTCCCAGAGGTAGATTCTCTGTCAGCAAAAGAGGATGACAGTAATTCTACATCTCACAGGGCTGTGGGAGCCTCTAAGAAAAGTGTCCTGTACAATAGTTAGTTATAATTATACTGGTATTATTATCTGTATTACTATTATAATGAGCAATGGAGAAGAGATAAAAACTTGAGCTGCAAAGACCTATCTACCCTGCTTCAGCCATATGAATCAAAACCTGACTTAGTTTCTATTCTCAAAGGGATGAGTAGAACAAAGAGATGTGTATTTTTTTAATTTTAGTATCTTGGAAACATAACATCAATTTTTTTTGGGGGGGGAGGGCAGGTACCAGGGCTTGAATTCAGGTGCACTTGACCACTGAGCCACATCCCCAGCCCTATTTTGTATCTTATTTAGAGACAGGGTCTCAACTGAGTTGCTTAGTGCCTTGAGGATGCTGAGGCTGGCTTTAAACTCACGATCCTCCTGCCTCAGCCTCTCAAGCCGCAGAGATTACAGGCGTGTACCACTACACCTGGCCAAAATGTCAATTAAAAAAATTTTTTTATAGTTGTAGATCAATAGGATACCTTTATTTTATGTGTTCGTTTATATGTGGTACTAAGGAGTGAACCCAGTGTCTCACCCATGCTAGGTAAGCACTCTGCCACTCAGCTCCAGCTCTAGCCCTCATAACATCAATTTTTAATTCTGTTCTAAAATGGCTTTACTTTTTTTATGAGCTAAAAGTAGCTTCATTTACTGATAGCAAACAGAAAATATACAGCTAATTGTTTTAGGGGAGCCCCAGGAATGCTATATTCCACTTGATTAAAAATATAATATGCCCGAAAACGGTACCATGGCTTAGCGTAGGAATGTAGATAGAGGCAGAGAGAAGGGGACTTTAATCACTTACAAACAGAGTCTGGGTTATGTTTTCAAGAGGTTCATGGGAGAGACGATGACTGATTCATGTGTGTGCTACCTGCAAGACCCCCTCACTTTCTTCTAAAAGCTGTCTTCAGTCTAGCCTTCTTCCTACAGACATAGACTTCTTTAATATGACAAGGGAACTGAGAATGCTTAAGAGGGCCAGGTGGGATGTGTGGCAAGGTGGTAAAATCAGAGAAGTCAAGGCTGACATAAATCTATGACTTAGCAAATCTAACCCTCTTAGCTGGAAGGCATATACGTCATTTCCTTAGATCTTATGTTATCTGGGGAACTCTGTGGTCTACCAATAATTTTTAAAAAGGCCCTTTTAAAAAATTAAAAGTACATTTTTATTCACAAAAGAAATTAAAAAGCAAATAGACATGAAATACATGAACTTAACATTCACTAATAAAAAGAGCTATAAATATAAACATAGATATTGTCATATGAAAAAGGTTAATAACACAAAACACTGGCAAGAGGACAAAAAACCGGTATGTCAAACTCTAATTATATATTCTTTGACCCATTAATTAGGTATTCATTCTAAGGAAATAAGTGAACACACATGCAAATATCTAAGTGAATAGGATGCTTATTCACTGCAATGTTGTTCACAATGGGGAAACACTGGAAATGATCTACATGTGTATCAACAAGGAAACTGTTAGATAAATTATAGTACATCCATAGAATAGAATGAAATACAAGCAAAATTTTATATAGCTATATTTATCAACAGGAAACTCTTCACAATAGAGTTAAATGAAAAAAAGAAGGAAGCACAATAGAATGCATAGTATCATACCATTTATGAAAAATGTTATCTACTTAATCTATGCATATTTGCACAGATATTTAGAAAGACATTCACTAAAATATTAACGATGGTTACTTCCAAATAGTGGCATCTTACATGATTTTTATTTTTTCCTAATGATTTTCCATGTTTAAAATAAATTATACTGAGTTTGAATCATTTACTTAATAAAATATAATTTTTATTTTAAAAAATGGCATGAAAAAATATTACCTCAACACTAAAGGTTCAACAATAATGCATATGGTATCTGGATACCTTTTTTTTCTGTATACAAAAGTAATCTGATGGATGTAGCTACTCCCCTTTATGTATTCACTCTCAAATTTTGCCTGTAATCTCTGTTCACGTATTTTCAATTTGTGAAATATGGGATTTCTTAATCACAATGAAAATATTGCACTTAGCATTTCATTTGCTTAGCTAATGCCTGTTTAGCACTTTCCCTGTTCCAGGCACTATGCTAGTGCTTTATCAACATGTACATCTAACCTTCTCGTATCAACTCCACGACTTAGGAACTATTTTAATCCCCTTTTCACAGACAAGGACACTGAGTCACAAAGAAGTTAAGTAATTTATCCAAAACCACATAGCTAGAATGAAGCAAGTGGGATCTGAACCCATGTGGCCTAGATCCAGAGTACCTGCTCTTAATCACTTGCCATGTTGCCTTTATTTTATTTTATTCTAGGATTTTGGACTCTCGCTTGCTAAATTAACATTCATTAAATTACTGATTTTATTGTCACTGAACCAAGTCTGAAAATTGTAAATGTTATTCTCTAAAAACACCAAAATTTACACACAACAAATTTTGAGTTTATTTTTCCAAATATTTTTTATCTAAGCTATAATGATTACTTTGATGCCAATTAAACCAGACTAAATTCAATTTTTAAATATTTTTTTTAGTTGTAGATGGACATAATACCTTTATTTTATTTTTTTTAAATTTTTATGTGGTGCTGAGGATAGAGCCCAGTGCCTTCTACATGCAAGGTGTGCACTCTAACACAGAACTACAACCTCAGCCCCCAAATTCATTTTTCATATAGCTCATAATTCATTTCATAGAGCTTAATCATAAAAATGATAGCTAGAATTTATATTGCACCTCTCTGAACTAAGCACTGGATATTTCATTTCAGGGGACATGCATTCTTTAAATATTTTCTTCCCAGCAAAAGATGTCACTCATGGTGGTGCTTTGGAAAAGGCCAATCTAGTCTCATTACTGAACAAGCAAAATGCTAAAGTGAATCTCTTAAAACAACTAGATAAAGGAAGAGATACAGGTTACCAAAGATGCTAAGCCAAGTATGGTGCTAAATTTACACTTAGCTTTTAAATAGCCACAGAAAAAGGGAAACCTGTTATATAATGTGTTTCCTTGCTGTCTGATAACAGGAAATCAGCAAGTGTGTTCCCCTGAACTTAGAGTCAAATGATTAGGGTCTTAATTTCTTTGGCCATCTAACTGCTGTGTAACTGTGTGTAAAAATTCACCCTTTAGAGGCTTGGTTTATCTAAATGCAATATTTCTTATACTTTTAGGACTTTAAAAAATATTAAAGAGATAATGTACCCTAATATAAGCTATTTAAATATGTTACCATTGTTCTAATTTTTATTTGTAAAAATGTTCTTGGGATTGGATTTCTAGTTTCAGGTTTTTGTTTTTTTTTTTTTAAATATTTATTTCTTTTTAGTTATTGGCAGACACAACATCTTTGTTGGTATGTGGTGCTGAGGATCGAACCTGGGCCGCACACATGCCAGGTGAGCGCGCTACCGCTTGAGCCACATCCCCAGCCCTCTAGTTTCAGTTTTTAAAGTAGAAAAAAATGTCCAAAGAGTTAAAAATAGTTTTATTTTACCAATTTATCAGTTTCTATAGTTGAAGAGTACAGTGATTATAACCAATATAATATCAATGATGTTTAGTAAATTGGTTAATGACTGGTGTCTTTTTTAAGAAAAATATTTATTTTTTAGTTGTAGTTGGACACAAAACCTTTATTTTACTTATTTTTATGTGATGCTGAGGATTGAACCCAAGGCCTCACACTTGCTAGGCGAGGGCTCTACCGCTGAGCTACAACCCCAGTCCAGTGGCTGATATTTATGAAAAAAAAAAAAAAAACCAACAAATTATATATAAATACCTAACCAATAATTTCAACTACAAAAGATAGTATGTTATCCTTTTAAATACAGACTGGATACTTTAGAAAACTACCATATATATTCTTATCTCAAGTCTATTTAAAATTCAACACACACACATAAATGGAGAGAGAGAAGTGGATGGACGAATGAATGCATAGATAAAGTTAATTATCAATCTTTAAGGCAGAAAGTACAATCTTCTGGCTTGTAGTCCTTCTGCCTCAGCCTCCAGAGTAGGAGGATTAGAGGGGTACACCACCATGCCAGACTCAATGAACATTTCACACCTGAAACATGCCTGGGAGCTCACCTAGACCATACTTAGGCCCAGGAATAACACCGAAAAATCTGTCCTTCTGGGGCCAACAGTGGTCTGCCCAAACCATCTTTCCTGTCTTCACCATTAAGGTAATCTTCTGCTCTAATCAGGCTGGTGGAAACATACCCTTGGTAGCCTCTCCTCTGTGTGTTGGTTCCCTTCCTCTCTCACTAGCCATATATTTTTCATTCTTGAATTTCCAGTTTGGATATCATATCCTATGAAGCATTCCTCTTCACATCAGTTTAATAGTATAACAACAACAAATGGCAACTATCATTCACTGAGTATCCTTTTTTGTGGACAAAACCTCATCTACAATATTATCTCAATTAGCTAAGAAAAAGAAAAAAAATTGGAAGATCCAGAGGGTGCCTGTGAGTGGTGGGATTATGAACAAATTAAAAAACTCTACCTTCTTTTGTACTTTTTATAATTTCTATAATTGGCATATATTATCTTTGAATTTAGATTCCTTTTTTCAGTACTGGGGATTGAATCCAGGTCCTCATGCATGCTAGGCAAGTGCTCTACTACCAAGCTATGCCCTCAGTCTAGAAATTATTATTATTATTATTATTTTTGAATATATTTAGTTCTTTTTTTTTAATGTGGTGCTGAGGATCGAACCCAGGGCCTTGTACATGCTAAGCGAGCGCTCTACCACTGAGCCACAACCCCAGTCTTAGAAATTATTATTTTTTTAAAGATTTTTTTTAAGATGGACACAATATCTTTATTTATTTATTTTTATGTGGTGCTGGGGATCGAACCCAGTGCCTCACATGTGCACGGCAAGTGCTTTACCACTGAGCCACATCCCCAGCCCCATTTATTACTTTTTTTTTTTTTTTTTTTAAAAGGATACAGGATACTACTAACATATGGGTGGACATAGCAGATTAATGGGATAGAATTCAGAGTTCAGAAATAAATTCTCACACTTTAATTTTGGCATGAGTGTCAAGATAATTCAATGGATAAAGAGAAGTAAGGAGTAGTCTTTTCAACAAGTGTTTCTGGTTCAACTGGGTATTTGCATGCAAAAGAAGAAACATCCCCTTTTTTACACCTATAAAGGTCAATTTGAACTGTCAATTTGATTGGATTAAGAGGTTTATGGGTATGTCAGTGAGGGTGTGTTCTTGATTGCTGTGGCTATCATTTGAGGATATTGGACTCTCATATCTTCACTCTTCCAAAGCAGACTCTGCTAGTGATTCTCCAGAAGCCTTGGGTCTTGGATTAAGGTAGCACCGCTGATCCCTCTAGTTCTAGCTACTGGTTCTTCCAGCTCTCCAGCCTGCAGATGGCCACTGTGGACTATCCAGCTTCTGATCCCCTAAGCCAACTAGTAAGTCCACTTTTTATAATTATACTTCTTGTTTATTCTGTTCCTCTAGAGAACCCTAATACAATACCATACATAAAAATCAATTCAAATCAACCACAGTCCTAAAAGTAGAGCTTAAAAACTACACAGAAAGCCTAAGAGTAATTATCTGTGACCTTGGCTAAATATTCTTAGATACAAAAGTACAAACAAGAAATGAAAAACAGGTGAAATTGGACATCATCAAAACTATAAACCTTTGTGCTTCAATAAATATGATCAAGTAAATTGAAAAGGGATGGGTTGTAGCTCAGTGGTAGAGTGCTTGCCTAGCATGCATGAGGCACTGGGGTTGATTCTCAGCACTGCATACAAACAAATAAAATAACAACTAAAAGAATTTAAAAAAAATTGAAAAGATAACCTGAAGAATGGCAGAAAATAGTTCTAAATCATTTGTCTGAAAATAGAACTTGTATCTAGAATGTACAGACACCTCTTTGGATTCAACAATAAAAACAATCCGATTTTAAAGTGGGTAAAAGGTCTGAGTAGATATTTCTCCAAATAAGATAAGTAAATGTTTAGCTGAGTACTTTAGAAAATGCTCGGCATCTTAGCTATTGGAAAAAATTCAAATCTTTGAAATCACTTTCATTTAAATCTTCCATTTTATCATTCGTTGATTTCCTTTGAGTGACAAACTTACTTCACTCATTTTTGAAATAATTTTTTGCCAAATAGAGGAATAAAGAAAGACTCTGAATGGGCATAGAGAGTCTTTTTAGGGCAATGAAAATGTCCTAAAATTGTGGTAGATGCATTATTTGGTGATTATACTAAAACCCATTGAATTTGTACTCTGAATGGGTGAACTGTACGGTATATTAATTACATTGTAGTAAAGCTTTTTTTTAAAAATTTTTTCAAACTGTAGCACTTTTTATAAAGAACTTCCAATACATTAAACGGCAAATTTTGTAGGCAGCAGAGAGAGGGGGCATTTTGACTATAAAACATCCTTGGAATGTGTATTCTTGATTCCCATAAGAATTACAAAAATAAAAATGCATTTTCTCCCCATGTGTCATATACGTTGGAATATATGTTGAAGAAATACGTTTTAATTTAAGCTACTGGGTGTAAATTGGCATCAATCCCTTCTAAATAGCAGTGTGCTAAATAGTGTGGGCCCTAAGAGTGGCTAGGTTTTAGAGAAAGACCATGTCCTTGGCAAAATAAGGGTTGTTTTGCCAAGAGAAGCTACTTTTACTTCCTATGAAGACTTAAAATAACTTTAAAGATGGGGGTGGGGGGAGATAACAGAGCCAAAGTAAAGAGCTCACAAAATTCTCAGGTTTTACTCCTAATTCTACTTAACCCATAGTGTCAGGAGTTCAACTATAAAATGTAGACTTGTCTGTGCTCTACCTTGCAGGATTATAAGAAGGTCCAAATTTAAAAGAAAAGGAAATAATGTTAGTAGTGCTAGTGGGATATAATTGAGTTTGACTTTAGAAGATTTGGTTATGAATTTTCTTTGATAATAGCTGAGTTGACCTAGGGAAATTAGCATTGGAACAGCTTAATTTCTTACCTCTTCTTATTTGTTACAGACCTATTCAACATACTTCAGAGTCTGAAATGAGCTTCATGCATAAAAGTATACCAAAGCTTTAAATGTAAGTCATCACTGTCATTTGTAAAGTATACCTTTCAAAGTATTAGCCCTGTGCTTATAAGAAAGGAGTGAAGAGGCCCAACTTAAGAAAAGCCAAAGGCAGTAGGGAACAATCCTCTGGGAGCTGCCAGCTCTGACTTGTACTGGCAAGCATTACTGGAATTCAGATTGGCAGGTCTCTTATATAATGTTCCTACATTTGGGGAACTGACACATGTGTCTTGGTTTATCAGACTATGAGCACTTGAGGGGGTTTATAGGAAATCTCAGGGTGGCTACATTCTCTAGGACAGCAGTTTTCAAACTTTTTTTTGTCTGAAAATCCCTTTATACTCTTAAAAATTATTGAGGAACCCAAAGAGCTTTTTGTTTAGGCAGGTCAAATATATTAATATTTATAATGTTAGAATTAAAATTAAGAAACCTTAAATATTTATTAATCCATTTTCAAAAAACAATAGAAACCCACTACTTGTTAATACATATAATATTCTAATGAAAAACAAGCATATTTTCCAAAAAGAAATTTAGTGAGATAAATGACACTGTTTTATATTTTTGCAGTCTCTTTTGCAATGCCCAGGCTTAATAGAAAACAGTTGGAGTTTCGTGTTTACTTCTGCATTCATTTTGTTACCATATGTTGTTTTGTAAGAAAATCCCGCTTATACAGATTATAGTTGGAAAAGAAAGGAAAATTTTTATAATTTTTTCAGATAATTGTGGATATTCTTCTTTGATACTACTCCCAAACTCATCAAGTAATAGACAGTTTTGATTGGTTAGCAGCAACGAGAGTCTAAAACCCTATAAAAAACTTTCCACATCTAATACATTAAAATTCATTGGTCTACAAAACACATTCTACTGTCATGTATAACTAAAAAGAACAAATACAAAATAAAAAAAAATCATTGGTCTTTCTTGCAATTCAAAAGAATCTTCACCCATCCATGATTTCACAACATCATATACTGGTCATTTGGAAGACACTGGCTCACTGAATTTGTGTGTATGTGTGTATAATCTGATATATTCTATTATAAAATATTTAAGAATCATATGTGTTTATATCACTACCAATATTTCCAAAAACATTTTTAAGAACTGGAAAGCTATCAATCTCATGGTGGCAAATGCAAATGTTCTGAAATTCTAAGTTTCACTTAAATCTTCAATTTTATCATCAGTTGATTTCCTTTGAATGACAGGTTCACTTCATTCACTTTTGAGGAAACGTTCTGCCATATGCCTTAGATGGAATACCCAGAGTTTGGCAGTCATTCTCTGAAGCAAAGGTAATGATGACTCCATTAAAAGGCTGTTATTCAGTCAGTAACTCAGTGGCTCAGAGCAAAGCAAGAATGGTTTCTGCATACTTGTTTTTCACCACAAAGAATATTAAAAAGCTGGGCATCCCAGGGTCAATATTTAATATAATTAATAATTTTTACTGCTTCAACGTGGACCATCTTAAGTGAAAATGATTTTAAAAATATGAGTTCCAGTGGTGTTGAGTGCCTCTACTTTGATTTATTCTAAGGGGCCAGTAATTTTTGTCAGTATCATTTTGTATTATCATGCAAATATCAATACAATGCAACAGGCAAAAATGTCTTAGTAATATTATAAAAATAACCCTGTCCTCTGGGACCTCCAGAGAACCAAGGGCAATTATATTTTTACTCTAAAGAGAAAAGGCAACCTTTGTCACTTAGCTTATGCACATTGGCATGCTCATGTGGAATACTCTGAAAATCTACTGCAAGTTCAGCTTTAACCTCAAAAAACACTTAGCTTCACTGCACCTGCTTGTTTCACTTTACTCAAGTGGTGAACTAACTTAATGCATGTACATATGGCCAATTCATCCTCAAATTAAAAAGGCATTCACAGTATGGCATGAACTGTAATAAGAACTATACATGTAAGACAAACCCATCACAGTTCTTCACATTATAAGATAAATCTCCTAGTTATCTTCCTTATACAGAGCATCTTTGTTTTTTCTTTCAGGGCTGAAGATTGAACCCTAGCACACTTGTATGTGATAGTCAAGTACTCTGCCATTGAATTAAGTCCCCTAATACTGGGGGCAACTTCAATGCATCTGAAAAAGGCTGTTTGGAATAAGTGGCAACATTTTAAACTCTCACCAGCATAAATATGCCCTGATATTTACCATCTTAAAAAGCCATATAAACATCTCCACAAAACTGATTAAAAAAATACCCACCCCAAATCTCCCTTTATTCCACAGTCCTATCCAGTTATGAAGTCATAACTGGACATAGTCGATTACTCCTTTATTCCAGAAACAAAAAAGTACTTGTCTTACTTTCCATATTATTTCTCTTTGATCATTTTCTCCCCAGCCAGCTAGTCATTCCTTGGTCTTTGCTGGTTTGTCCTCCTTCTTTCAACTTCTATAAGTGATTTCATGAGGCTAAATTCCACTGTACGTATCCATCTGTATGTCTCTCTCTCTTCAGCTCTGCATTCTACCCCTGGTTAACCTTGTTTGATTCCATGGATTTAAATAAGATCTTAGGTTGATGACTCCCAAATTTCTAACTCTAGTACTGACCTACTCCAGATCCTTATATTCTTTTGTTCACTTAATGATTCTATTTATTTCTAAAAGTCAACTCAGTTTAACAATTCCAAATCAGATCTTCTGATGTCCTTTTCCCCAGTTCCATCTTCTGGAACTCATCTCAATAAACACAATCATCCAGTTGCTCATATATAAAACAGAAATCATTTTTTGATAATTCCTTTCTCTGTCATCTCCCATATTCAATCCATTTGCTCATTTCCCATGATATATTTCAAATCTGCTTATTTCTCTCCATCTCTACCGCTACTATCCTGGTCCACATCTCCACCAACCCTCCTCTCATCTTCTGAAATTGCCTCCTGACTACTAACTTCAATTAAATTGTAGTTGCCTGCAATCCACTACAGCAACTAGAGTGATCTGAAGACACAAATCAAATCATTCCTCTCTGAAAATTTAAATCATTCATTCAATAGTTTCATTTGTATTTAGAATAAAATTAAAATTCTTTCCCTGATCTCTAAGGCTCTGGATGATATATGCTGCCTGCCTACCTCAGCCTCTCAATTATAATTAAGTCCATAAATCTGCTGTGTCTTGACAAGACCTTTTCTACTTCAAGGACTTTGCCCTTGCAGTTCCAGTGGCCTCAGGGAACTTTCTATTCCCTAGCTCTTCACATGGCTGGTTCCTTGTCATGTTCAACAGTTAATTCCTCAATAAGGCTTATTTGACAACTTTATCTAAAGTAGGTCTGTCTTCAGACCTATATTCAATTAATTTTCTACTGCAGGACTTATAGCAATCTAAAATAATTTTCATTATTTAGTGTTTTTCCAGTTAAATTATGTTTAATAAGTCAGGGATAATAGCTTAATTGAAACATAATTCACATACCATACAATTCACCCATCGAATGTATATAATTCAGTGGCTTTTAGTATATTACAAAAATCATGGTAAAATAGATAATACTAAATTTATTATTTTAACCATTATTATTGATTATTTAAACCATTTTAGTGGCATTAATCACATTCTCTATGTTATGCAAACATCATTACCATATATTTCTTAAACTTTTTCATCACCTCAAACTCTATAACCATTAAGCAATGGTTCTCCCACTTGCTCCTTCTCCCAGTACTCCAATCTACTTGTCTGTATGCTCTTGTCTTCTCTAGATATTTCATGTAAGTGGAATCATATAATACTTGTCTCTTTGCACCTAGCTTATCAGTGAGGCAGGCATCTGGGATCTTGTGTGTCTTACAACCTAATTAGGCATACACAGCTAGCTTACAGTACATGCTCAATAAACAAAAAACAATTTTAAGCAAGTTACTTAACTTTTTAAAAATGTATTTTTATTACATATATTTAAGACACAGCACAATGTTTTGATGTACATATGTAAGGACATACACAATACAACTGTTACAACAAATTACATACTTGTCACTTTCCAGTTAACTTTTCTGGTATGGTGACAACACCTAAAATCTACTTTTACTAAATTGTAAAAATACAGTATTATTGACTATAAGTCTCATGATGTATATTAATGCCTCTGTTCTTAAGGAACTATCTGGGAATGTCATCTTCTTTGAACTACACATTTAGGATGGAAATATATACAACAATGAAGCATGTAAAAGTAAGGGAATTTTTTTGCCGAGCCTGTTAGATTATAGTGACAGAGGGCAAAGCCATATTTGTCTTCAAATTCATTTAACATTATCTGTTCTTTATCTCTACAGGGTGATGATGAGCCATATGCATATTCCTTACTAACTATGAGGAAAAAGGATTATAATTTTTGTTATACTACTTTTTATGCTCTGGGAATTAAAAGCAAACTATTGTTCTATATGTAAATTCTAATACAATATACTTAAAAGCTTACTGACAATTATGGTAGTACCTCATTTCTGAATCAATGCTAATTATGCCATGTCTGAGTTTTGACAGGATCATTTCTATACTATTACAATGTCAACCAATAAGGAAGTCTATTTCCAAATGAAGGGGCTGGCACTTGACACATTAGTGAATGGTGCTCAAAACAAGGCATTTGCTTGACTCACTTTCAATATCTGATCCAGCACATATACACATACCTTCAGTCAGCAGTGACATGAAGAAGGCAAGCAGGCCTGATCAATGCTCCCTGCTCTTTAAACAACACTTGAAGATTTCTACTTGAAGGCCTGTCTTTCCAAGCCTGTGCTTTCAAAACATCGGCTGGACTGATCCCAAATACTGAAGTAACAAATATTACTAAATTCTGTCATTTCCTCTACCAAAAAGTGATTTTACTACTACTTCTGGTTGTGATGAAAGGCCCTATTGACTATTCAAATCCTCGACCAAGTTATGGATGCAGTATTAAATGACTTCACTCCTTTTTCTCTGGCACTTTAACACATGCCAATGCTTTCATCCACCTCCACTAAAGTGGCTTATAAATTACTGAGGTGGGGCCATTTTAATAGTATGATTTGTTCACATCTCTAGAGATGAGGTACAAATGAGACTGGCTGAGAAGACAAACTCCCCTTTGACAACACACATTAGTATACATAAACAGACCTTCAAAAGCTGGAAATATCTTATTGCTGTAACACTTGGTTAGGAGTCACAATAATTAATGGTTCTTTGATTTGTTACAAATCAAAATGTGAAAAAGTGGTGGTAGTAAGGCTAAAGACAAAAAGAAGCCTTCCCCAAGGTCACAAATTTGAAAGATCACATGTTTCACAGAAGTTTCCATCTAAATATTTAAATTGGAAGTTTACTGTCCCCTCCTTTTAAAACTGCCACAGTGGTGGTAAAAAGATACTTGCTTCCCAAGATGCAGAGTGGCTGATCTATTGATCTTAACACCCTCACATTCAAATCTCTCAATTTACAAAAAGAATGGAGAGGATTCAAAGTTTCTAGAAACAATCCAGTTTTTAAACAGATGTATAAAACTTGTTGAGCATATCTGTGGCTTTGGTCTAGTTAAGGAGAAAGTCAGAGACTACTTGGGAAGTTCTTCCAAGTGAGATCAGTCACTAGAGCCATGAGTCTGGTATGCAGGGCTCACTTCCTGTTTCCCATTTCAAATAGACTCCATTTGGTCTTGCTCCCAAAGCAAGCTGGGCTATTCTCAGTTCCTCTCTATACCATTCTTTGCATTCCTACTAGGCCCTGAGAAGAAAGAAGGGTGTAGTTGCACGTGTATGTATGTCTGCATGTGTGCATGCATATGTGCGTGTTTGAAGCTGGGATTTATGAGGAAATCCAGGCATTTGGTAGGGGCGAGTTTCACCTGGAAGCTTCTGACAACCTTTCAACCTTAGGACAAGGACCTAAGGGCACAGAGCATTCTACTAAAGAACACCAATTTTGCTCCCAGACTCTGCACCCTGTTGCATCCAAGTGATCTTTCCACCTACTGACTTCACTGGAGGTGCCGCCTAATTGACTTACTAATTTACTTCATCTTCCTTAGTGCTGTCTTCTTTAGCAGTTTGTCAAAGCACTGCCTTTTCCATGGTATGACACCACTGTGATCAGCACAGCTAGACAGTCTTGACATTAAAGTCCTGCTCTTTGACTGAAATACTTATCTGCCAAAAATGGAGGAAAGGAAAGCATCTTGTGGGAAGAACAGCACATGAAAAGGTGAGTCATGGGCCAGAGACTGCACAAGATTGTGTGGCTGGAGGGAGGAACATGAGTGAGAGGGAAAGTAACAGTAAAAGCAGTGTGACTGAAGGGACACTGAGTATGGGGTTATGAAGCAAGTGATTTTAATTGGATCACAAACTAGAAATTTGATCCAATTTCAAGAGGACAGCAATCTTAATAAAAACCAGATTTAAAAAAATGAACATTAAATTAAGGTTGGTTGAGAAAAGAAAGGCATCATATAGAGGTATAATTCTAGGTTTATCAGACATGAACAAGGAAATTGTTCAGTAAGATTCTAGATTTATATGGATAAAAGGTAACTCCAGCTCACAGAAGCAAAAGCATCACAAATTTTATTATTTCCACAAAACTGAAAGGTCTAAGGATATAGCTGATAATATCTCTAAATAACAGCTAGGCTGAGGGTATCCATCCATGTGACAGTCCAATTGGAAGGATGTCCTAATGAGAACAAAGCACTGAAACTGGTCTTTCTTGACTACTAGAAAATTTATGGAACATCCATCTCTTGCAAGTGTACTAAAGAAATGCTACGTATTTCTTTCAGAAAAAATACAAACTCAGGCATCTGATAGTCTCACTATGGTATGTGGAAAGACATTATTCAAGTGAGTTACAAACTCATGTGCTGTTGAAAGAGCCACAGAAATCCAAGATGGGTTGGAAGGAACATATGCTGGGTCTTTTCCTTTGGGTCCTGGATAATGAGTATGACATGGTATGACACAACAAGACCATTAAGGACTTGCCAAAGGCACTAAACTTTTACTCCATAAACAAGAAAGCAAAATGAGTCCCTAGAAGTGGTCTAAGAAAGCTATTACCAATCAAGCTGCAGACCAGGAAATTATAAAGTCCACACATTCAAGTACAAGTCCACCATCAAGTAAGATCATAGAAAAGGGCTTCTGAGTTTAGCAGGATTCCAACTGGTACCCATTGATTCTGTGTCTTCATTACAAAGGCACAGAATAAGACTGTGGCCAAAAAAAAAATTGGCATTACTAATGTAACTGGTTAAATAAAAAGGGTCAATCACAATACTTAGTTATAAAGAGAGTTAACAATCCAAAACAGTCAGAAAGGAGAGAATAAGAATGGCTTACCTGTGCTATATTTTTGTTCAGAAGATAGACACCATAATCAAATTGTAACTTCTCTCCTCCTTTTGGATACAATGGAAACCTAAGAAAAGTAAAGAAATTGTAAAGATAAGAATTTTCCAAAACTAAGTAAATACAACCTCCTAGTTGTTGACAGAGGCTGAAGTTACTTAGATGTAGCATCTCAAGATTGTACTAAATCACTTAGGTACATTCACTGCCATCTACTAATATCTTCATAATAATAGTCAACTCAGAATAATGGCTTTCTTACAAAGGAAAAACTTAAAAGGTCACTTAACAAAGCACTAATGTATTAAGAAAGTGACCGTCTAACTCCAAGGAGTTGAAGCCACCAGCTTCTACCAAATGCCATAAGCTTGCCACCCTGAAGACTTAGATCCTAGAATTTCTTTCCTTTAATACCTTGGACCTGACATCTCAACTTTTACTAAATAGTAGAGGAAAATTAAGGGAAAAATCATACTTAAAAGCAAAAATTCATCACATTTACAGTGATGGCTACTAGGATTCAACTTCTCCAGAGCAATGCACTCATGCCATAAAACTTTCAGAAATGACTTCACCTTAAAAAAAAAAAAAAATATATATATATATATATATATATGGTTGATGAACATGATATCTTTATTTTATTTTTATGTGGTGCTGAAATTGAACCCAGTGCCTCACACGTGCTAGGCAAGCACTCTAACACTGAGTCCCAGCCCCACTCCATGACTTCACCTTTTGACCTGCCTCACTGAAGTAACGAAGGGATGAAATCTGGATCTTCATAAAGATAAGAAGTTAGTTTAGGAAATAAGTTTTCCTCACTATTTCCCTTTCCTCACCCCTGCAAATGAAGAAGAAATGGTTGGTATACATCTATATTCATTTTTAAGATGTATATAGACACATTTTTTAAAGTTATTGTTACGCTGTGTGACTATACATATTGGTGGGATTCACTGTGACATATTTGTACATGCGCATAATATAATTTGATCAATTTCTTTCTCCAGTACCTCCCCTTTCTCCTTCTTCTATATTCTCCTTTTCAACTCTACTGGTCTCCCTTCTATCTTCATGAGGTCCTTTTAAAATTTCTAACTTCTCCATATTACAGAGAAAATATGACCCTTGACTTTCTGAGTCTGGTTTATTTTGCTCAACAAAGTACTCTGTACTTCCATTCATTTTCATGCAAATGACAAAATTTCATTCTTTATACTGAATAAAATTCCATTGTGTGTGTGTGTGTGTGTGTGTGTGTGTGTGTGTGTATGTATGGAAGGAACATATGCTTGGTCAGTCCTGACATTAAAGTCCTGTAATTATATGTATACACCACAGTTTCTTTATCCATTCATCTGTTACAGTATCTAGGCTGGTTTCATAATTTGGCTATTGTGAATTTTATTGCTATAAACATGGGTTTGCATATATTGCTACAGTATTAATTCTTTTGGAAAAATACCAATGAATAGTACAGCTGGGTCACATGATGATTCCATTTGTGGCCTTATGAGGAACCTCCACTATGGTTTCCATAGTGATTATACTAATTTACAATCCTATCAACAGTGAATAAGTATTTTCCCAACATTCTCATCAGTATTATTACTTATGTCCTTTTTAAAAAAGGTTTTTATATGTTCTTTTTAGTTATATATGACAGTAGAATATATTTTGACGTATCAATTACTTGTATTCTTGATGATTGCTATACTAACTGGAGTGAGATGAAATCTCAGTGTACTTTTGATTTGCATTTCTCAAATTCCCAACAATACTGAACAGTTTTTCATGTTTTGTTGGCCACTTGTATTTCTTCTTTTGAGAAATGTGTATTTAATTATTTTTCAGGTTACTTCTTTTAGTGTTGTTTTTGAGTTCTTTATATATCCTGGATATTAATTTTCTGTCAGAAGAGTAACTGGCAATGGTTTTTCTATAGACTCTCTTCACACTCTTTTCTTCTTTGCTGTGGTTGCACATACCTATATTCTAATCATTTTTTTCTAATTTTTAAGATCAAGCTTTAAGTTTTATAAAATGAAACAGATTTCTCTATTAACAGGTCAATCACAACTTACACAGTATCACAAAGAAAACATTTGTTCCCTTAGATTTGCAATATGATTACTCTCACAAATAAAATAATCTTATTGAAATGAATGGTAGATGACAATTAGCAGATATTCTTAATTTTAAATGTGTCAATTGCCTGAGGAAAGGAAACATTCTATAAAGCCTGGTAGGTAGGATTTTCAGGGAAAATAAAAGAGAATTTAAAAGCTTTATATTAAATCCTTAGGAGTTGACATTTTATAGTATCCAAAAGGTGTATTTGTTGTGCTATAAAATTACAAGAATTGGGCAATAATTAAAGGCATGAACTTTAGACACTCATTAAGAAGATATAGCTTTGTCTTTAATTGAAACAATAGAAAATAAATTAAACATGTGGTTTGACCCCAAACTGAGATGAATAAAAATGACAGAAAGCAAATTCAGGATAAGCAAAATGCAACACCAGGTTTTTGCAAGGTGTCTGGGAATCATTCAAACTCATGTCGGGTAGCGTGGACAGAAACTACATGTTTGCAAAGACATAACAACAGGGGAAGTTCAAGGTATCCAATGGAGTCCCCAAACTTCCCAGTGTTCTGTACCGTATAATTGTTATATTCTATAAGTCATCACAGGTAGCCTGTCAGAACAGTGCTCCAAACCCGAAGTTATCCTCGTTTTCCATCATAAATCCAGAAGCTGTTTCACACATTGAAAGGATAAATTGAGATCAGCACACACTGAAAACTGAACCTCTACATTTGTAATAAATTTATTTTACATTTGACTTTATTATACTTCACTGGAACTTCTTTATAGAAAGAGCCTCAAGTTATAAGTGTAACATTAAAACAAATTTGAAGAGTGATTAGAGCCAAAGGTTCAAATAGGCTGCTAAGAGAAGACCAAATATTAGGATGGAGTTCACATTTTATGATGCTTTCAGATTCTTAATGGGTCCCTTTGAACTGAGCAACTTAATTGTAACTATCACATATTCATCTTTCTTTCCAAAAATACATGGATTCATAGATTAAGCAATATGGAAAAATAGAATTCATTGTAAAGGGTAAAACCTATCACTATCAGGACACAAGAAACAAATAACATTTTATTTCAACTCTAGAAGAAGAATTACATTAGCAAACTTGAGAAAGTTTAAATAAGAATGTGGTCATAAGTACAACTAGAAAAATGTCCTTAACACAAAAACAGGACTCATTAAAGGAGAGTATTACATTAACTGGAGAATGACTATATAGTTTCTATTAATACATGCAATATAATTTATTAATGTTATACCCAAATGGCCAATATTGTTACTTTTCAAATTAAATTAAATTTCCAAATTATTTTAAAGTTCACTGACTGGACATGGCAAAAATTACGAAGTAGAAAGCAATAAATAGATTATATGAGTGAAAGAAATCCATCTGAGGCTTTCACTGTACCTGATGCCTGGTGGGGAGGAGGTTGCAGACCCCCAAACCTAATTATTGGACCCCAGCTGGATCTATCCACTTAGATATACTGTAAATCATCCGTGTGTGTGTGTGTGTATGTGTGTGTGTGTGTGTGTGTGTCTGTGTGTGTGTGTTTACTGGGAGTTGAAGCCAGGGGAACTTAACCCACTGAGTCATATCCCTTTTAAAAAATATTTTATTTAGACACAGGGTCTCACTGAGTTGCTTAGGGCCTTGCAAAGTTGCTGAGGTTGAACTCCCAATCCTCCTGCCTCAGCCTCCGGAGCTGCAGGGATTACAGAAGTGCACCACTGGGTCCAGCTACTATAATCATCTACTATAAGTCATCTTATCATTATGGACTAACAAATTGGCCTAGGTCAGTTTACAACTCTTTCTTTCTCTAGTCAATCTCAGTTTCTAATTTTACACTTACTGTGCGATTATTTAGTTAATATATGCCAACCTTAGTATACTGTTGGCTCCAACAGGACAGAAACAGGTTTTACTTTGTTCCTCTTTTACCCCGCTGGTTCTGTCTAGCACTGTTACTAATAGATAATAATATTTTTTAATTAAAAAATAGATTCTAGCCTGGTGCTGTGGTACATGCCTGTAATCCCAGAGGCTTGGGAGGCTGAGGCAAGAGGATCATGAGTTCAAAGCCAGCCTCAGCAACTTAGTGAGGCCTTAAGCAACTCAGCAAGACCCTGTCTCTAAATAAAATATAAAAAGGACTAAGGAAGTGACTCAGTGATTAAGCACACTTGGGTTCAATCCCTGGTGCAAAAAAAAAAAAAAAAGAGAGAAAGATTATGTGTAAAAAAGATTTGGAGTGCTTTAGTATATAGCAATTCAATAGGAATAAAGAACTGTGACATGACAATCAAAAAAGCTAATGTGATCCCAGGCTTCATTAACAGAAGCAGAGTTTTGTAACAGTGTTACTATTACTTAAAAGAAACTGATCTGCCTTGGTTACCTACATGGTAATGGAAGAGACATGACCTCATTATTAGGTCTTCAAGGATAAATGTAGTATTCCTTCCATTTCCTGAGTCCTTTAGAGAAACACACCCAGGATGACTAGGGAAATGGGAGCCATATATTTTCTTTTGCCCAGGCTAATTTTTTAATAACAACTTTTCTCTTTTACTTACTCAGGGCTACAGTGACAATTTTTACTCACCTTGTTTTTTTTATATATGTAGTGATTTACCAAGTTGACAAGCCATTTTCCTTCTGAAACACTCTTGTCTCTTCATGCCCATTGCCTCTCTGGATAATTCTTTCTTGTGGGAGGTTTCCTACATACTATAGGATGTTTAGCAGGGCTGGCATCCCTGTCTACTAAAAGCCAGTAGTATCCTACTCCCAACTGTGATAACCAAAAATGTTTCCAGATATTGTCAGATGTTGCCTGAGAGGGAGGGGAAGGGTGATAAAATTGTCTTCAGTTGAAAACAACCGTCTAAACTCTTACCAATTTGATTATTATAACATCTTTCTAGCCAGCACCTTTAAGCTGGTTCATTATCTATTATCACTGTCAGATTGATTTGAGGCAGTCTAGTAGGTTTTTAAAAATTAAGTTATGAGGGCTGGGTTTGTAGCTCAGTGGTAGAGCACTTGCCTAGGATGTGTGAGGCACTGGCTTTGATTCTCAGTACCACATATAAATAAATAAAATAAAGGTTCATCAACTAGGAAAAAAATTAGAAAAAAAAATAAATCACAACAGAAAAGACCAAGTTTTTCTACTCTCAGATCCATCATTTACTTGTTACATGAACTTGGATAAATCATAACTAACACTCAGTTCTCAAGCTGTAAAGTAGGACATCATCTTTCCCGCTTCCTTCACAAGTATCTTGTGAGGATAGAACATAAAAGACTGAGAAAGTGCATTGATACTGCAGAGCATGATAAAAACATAAATTATTTTCTCTCTAATGAGACTTCTTATCATGTCAACTTTTCAGCCCTGCTTTCTCATCAGTTATTGTTTTAAATTACAAATCCTCTGCCAAGTTTCAAGGCCTAAGTGATCTGATCTGTCTGTCCGATTTGTCTGCCATCTTTAGCCCTAGTGTTTTCTTCAGTTTCATGATCAGACCAAGTTCATTTTTCTTTCTCTGCCTTTGCTGACTTCCTGGAGATGCCCATCTTTCTTTCTTTCCCTTCTAAGTACTATACCAGCCTTTATAAGATCTAGCTCAAGTCTACACATTCCTTTTAAAAATTCCTTGACCACTCTAGGCTTCACTGATTCTCCATTGACCTTCATGTTTCCTAATGCCTAGTGACTGGCTGCTAGTCATTTTCTTATTTGTTCATTCGGTACAATTTTTTTATTTTGGCTGCTTCACACTTTATTTGAGTGCTGTGTCACACTTAAAAAAAGTAACCAAAGGGGCTGGGGATGTGGCTCAAGCGGTAGCCCGCTCGCCTGGCATGCATATGGCTGGGGTTTGATCCTTAGCACCACATACAAACAAAGATGTGTGTCTGCCGAAAACTGAAAAAAAAATATTAAAAAAAAAAATTCTCTCTTTTAAAAAAATAAAAGTAACCAAAATAAAACTGGAGTATCAGTCAAAGAACATAAAACTCACTTTGAAAGACATTTTTCAATGTTTGTTTCCCAAAAAAGTCCCCCTGAAACAACTACAGTAAATTATGAGTCAACTCTGGTATGTTTGGAGATTCAGAAATTAGGATAGATTTTTACATTAATACCTACTGGATTCCTCCATTTAGGAAATTTAGAAGACCACTTCTGTACCTGGTGAGATGATCTATTAATTTGAAGCAACCAGATCTTAGCTGGCTTTGCTAAATCTTAAAGCTGCATGGACTCCATAAAGAAGCAATTAAAGAAATAGACAAACAAACCTCACTCAATCCTCCAGCAGAGCGGGGGGGGGGGGGGGGGGGGTGGGGGGGGTGGAGGGAGGGGGAGATAAGTACAAAAGTTTAGGAATGCAAAATGTGACCAGCATGCTGCTATGCCTGTCTCTAATCTTACCTGTGTGAGAGAGAGACCTGACCAAAGATCAATTACCAAATCAATCCAGACTAAACTGAATCTCCACACAGAATTATTTAGCTTCAAGAGAGAGTCAAACTAAAGAACCTGACACTAAAAATGAACCATGTTTTACTTTGTCAAGGAAAAAAAAAAAATCACTTTCCTCCTAAGCTGTGTAATGCCACTGAAATTTCAACCCTGACTCATTGCAAATTGACAATGGTGCAGAGAAACCATAAGGCAACATCACGGGCACACAAGAGGAGAAAGGCTGGCTGTGGGGGTTTCACTGGGGACTGTCAAAATATTTAAGCATCTGTTTCTGTGTTAAAAAAAAAATCATACTTATTAACCAGGCCAGAATGTACTCTTTAAAAAAAATAAGCCATTTAAAAAAGAACATTTTCTAAGCCAGGTCCAAAAAACCAAAGGTCAAATGTTTTCCCTGATATGTGGAAGCTAACCCACAATAAGTGGGGGAGAGGATAGATATTCAGTAGATTAGATAAAGGGGAAGGAAGTGAAGGAAGGGGGATAGGGAAAGGAAAGACAGTGGAATAAATTTGAAACAATTTTCCTATGTACATACATGAATATACCACAGTGAATCCCACCATCATGTACATCCATTAACAATGGGGTCATGGGCTGGGGTTGTAGCTTAGCAGTAAAGCGCTTGCCTAGCACATGTGAGGCTCTGGGTTCGATTGTCAGCACCACATAAAAACAAATCAATAAAATAAAGATATTGTGCACAACTACAACAACAACAAAATATTAAAAAAACACAATGGGGGTCCTAACTAGAATAAGATATATTATGTATGTACAATTATATAAAAATAAACTCTATTGTCATGTGTAATTAAAAAGAACCAATTAAAAAAAAAAAAAAAGACTAATCAGCTGGTCACAGTGGTCTATGCCTGTAATCCCAGCAGCTCAGAAGGCTGAGGAAGGAGGACAGTGAATTCAAAGCCAGCCTCAGCAATTTAGTGAGGCACTAAGCAAATCAGTGAGACCCTGTCTCTAAATTTAAAAAAGTATATAAAAAAGGGTTGGGAATGTGGCTCAATGGTTAAGCATGCCTATTTTCAATCCCCCGTGCAAAAAAAAAAAAAAAAAAGATTAATTAAATGACAGGAGAAAAAAATAAAAAAGAACATTTCCATTTTCATTTGTGTCTTACTATTTTAATTGTATTCAATTCATTTTCAAATTTTAATTCTTTTGTTTAAAAATTTTACTCTAAGAACTATTTAAGCTTACACTGTAATTGCTATTTCATTTTGAGCATGATAACCAATAAGTAGTAGAGAAAGTCACTATCAATAGATAGTCACTGGTCTGGGCTAAAGTTATAATCTACAAAGAGCACCATTAACAAAGGACACCTTTTGGCTGTAGGGAACAGAGGGAAAAAAGTGACCTTTAAAAAGTCAGATCTGATCATGGCACCTTTTCTCTTGCTTAAAACCATTCAAATATTTTCTCTTTCTTTTTTTTGGTACTGGGGATTAAACCCAGGGGTGCTTAACCATTGAACAAAATTCCTATTTGTTTTTTTTTTTTTTTAATTTTGAGACAGGGTTTCGGTAAGTTTCTTACGGCCTTGGTAAGTTGCTAAGGCTGGTCTAGAACTTGAAATCCTCTAGCTTTGGCCTCCCGAATTGGGCTTACAGGTGTGCATCACTGAGCCGGGACCACTGAAAGATTTCCCACTGCATCTGGATTAAAATTTAACCAATATAGTGTGGCCTCTAGGGCCTACATATTCTAATCCATCGCTACTTCTTGGCCTATACACCTCACATCATTCTCTGTATTCACTATGCTCAAGTCCTGTGGCCTTTTTGTTTCCTTCTTCTCCAACTTGGGGCTTCTAAATTTGCCATTCCACTTTGCAGCGTTTCTCCTTAAATCTTCAGAGAGCTGACACCTTCTTGTTGTTCTGGATACTGACTAAAATCACCCTTAGAGACCACCTCAGAACACTCAATCTAAAATTGTTCCTCAGAAACACTGCAATGGACCCATTAGACTGAGTGGCCGGGTGTACTGATTTGAATATCATGAAATGAAGAGATAACTAGATGTGTTGTGCTTCCAGATGTGAAATAATAGTAATGCCTACAAGAATTCATATGCTTGCTAAAATTTTTACCTCTAGTTTACAGGAAAATCGGGAAAGAAAAACATGTTCAATGACAACAATAGAATGCAATCAGCAAAATTCAAAATATGAGAGAACTGTACAGGAAAACAGAAAACTTAATTTACAGTAAATTCCCTGTAGATGGAATGCAAGGAACAATAAATAAGGAGAGAAACTTCAGATTAAAGGAGACAAGATGTGGAGCAATCAAACTCCTATACATTGTTGATCCGAGTGTAAAATTTATGTGCTATGGAAAAAGGTCGGTTACTTCTAAAAGTAAACATTCTCATTGTAGGATGTAGCAATTCCAAAAACAAAGAAAAATGAAAACATTTGCAAACAAAAAAATTGTGTACAGAAATATTCATAGCAGCTTTGTTCATAACAGTAAAAAACTGAAAACCTCACTAGTCAACATGAAGAGAATGGATAAACAAACTGACATATTCATATCATGGAGCACTACTCAATAGTAAATTAACTACTGATATGCACAATAACACAATGTAAACATGCCAAGTGAAAGAAGCCTTATACAAATAAGTTCATACTGCAGGGCATCCATTTACATGAAGTTCTAGAACTGGTAAAACTAACCTATGGCTGAACCATGTTTGCCCAGGAGCACTGGGGAAGGTAGTAATTTTTGGGAAAAGAAAGGGACCTTTCTGGGGAGAGTAATGTTTGGTATCTTGATAGGAATTGGACTACACAGATATTTGCAAATGATAGAATTCATAGAATGTCCATTCATTGTATGTAAGAAAAAGAGGATCTTAAACAAATATTGAGCTCTCTAGTTAATCATATGCATGATGTAGTACTGTAGGAAGTGTATTAATACTTGCAACTTACTCTGAAATTTATCAAAATAAGTAGGTTAATAGATATACAAGAGGGATGGATAGACGGAAAGAAAAATAACAAAGCAAGTACAGACAGTAAAATGTTAACTGCAGGTATGTGGGAATCCACCACAAAATTCCTTCGACATTTCCGTGTGTCTAGAAATTTTCATAATAAAACCTTGGGATAAAATAAAAATAAACCAACAAATGTTTAGCTAGTGGTAAGTGTTAAAAGAAAAATAAAACAGTATGCTAGAGAATGGCCGTCTTCAAACTTTAATTTCATACCTCTGAGAGCAAAAACCTGTGAACATAGGAACCATTTCTACATGTAAGCAACAAATATTACATTTTAATAACTTACATATGGGTACTATTGTACAAATATACTAAAAATATATGCAAAGTAGAAAATTAAGATGATGACTTAATAAATGCTTTAAAGAAGACTGAACAGACATTTGTAATGGAAAGAGCTGTGAGAACTCATTTGGATTCTGATTTGAAAAAAATCTATTGTATAAAAAAGGATTATGAAACAACCGGAGAAATTTGAACAGGAACTATTTGATGACATTAAGGAATTATATATTTTTTTAAGGTGTGATATGATATAGTCATTATGTTAAAAATTATCTTTTAATAAATGTCTAATAAATGTATTGAAAGATTTATGAACAAAATGTCATTGTATAGAGAATTTATTTAAAAATAATACACTGGAATGAAGAGAGAAGTAGGGATACAGATAAAATAAGTTTAATGACTGTTTCTAATTATTAAAGCTGGGTAAATGGAGGTATGTTCTACTATTTTCTGTACTTTTGTAAATGCTTAAGATTCTCCATAGAAAAAACTTAATTAAAAAGAAAAAAAGAGACAAGAGGATATTATTTTCTCTCTATCACATCATCTGTTTTACATTTGCTTTGGGTCTTGTTCCTCCAACCAAAATGTAAGTTCCAAGAAGGCATAGATTTTTATCTGTGTTGTTTACTATTGCATTTCCAGTATGTAGAACACTGTCTGCTATTGTACAGACATTTAGTAAATGTTGCTGAATACTTGAAAGCCTCAAAAGCCATCTATACCATAATTATCTCCTGAACTATGTTAGAGTATTTCTCTTAAATTTCACTATTATATTTTAATCATATTCTGTATATCTTCTCCAACTGTCCCAAAAACATTTCAAATTCTACATGTTAAAAATTAAGAGTATTATCTTATTCTTCAAATCTGCCACATAAACACTCATCAAAGAGAGATAAAGCAGCTATACTAATGTCAAATCTACTTTTTCTAATTCCACTCACCTCTATGTTCAAGCTAGAAATTTTTGTCAAGAATGACCTTCTCTATTCTTTCTTGGCTAATTTTTACTCATCCTTAAAGATCCACCCTGCTATCACTGATTCTAACAACCTTCCCTATTGTTGAGGCCTGAGCTAAGGGCTTTGCTTCTGTGTTCCCAAAGCACCTTGTGAATTCTGTTATTCTTATACCTTATAATGAAACAATAGCCTATTATATGTCTAGATTTAATCAAAAACTTTTTCAGATTAGGAAGAATACTCCTGCAGGAGCCAGCATACACTTTCTTATCCTATTTTTTGCTAAACGGAATGGAATCATCTTTGATGATTCTTTCTCCTTCACATCTAATTGATCAGCAAATCCCACAAGGGTCAGGAACAGCTAAATGGAGAGATGGGTAAGGAGGAACATGAGAGTGAGAGAGAGAGAGAGAGAGAGAGAGAGAGAGAGAGAGAGAGAGACAGAGACAGAGAGACAGAGAGACAGAGAGACAGAGAGAGACAGAGAGAGACAGACAGACACTGAGATTGATTAATCTAGGCCACTTCCCAGAGGTGAAAATTTAAAAACTAATTATTAAGAATTGTAAAGATCAATCAGAAAATGGATAGAGAGGAGATTAAAGAAAGAACTCATTCAATCAACAAATAATTTACTTACTTTTGAACCAGAGATTCTGATGAACTTGGGGCAAATAAGCAAATATTCTTTTTGCATTCACTAGTTCACCAAGTATCTGTGTGCACTCACCTTGTGCTAGGCACGGTTCTAGGTACTGAACTAGCACAGTGAACAAAAATAGATAAAAAATTCCTGTTTTTATGAAGTTTACATTTTAATGAGGGAGACATAACAATTGAGAGAACATTCCTCATGAATGTGACATTTTAATAAAAACCTGAAGAAAGCACAAAAGTGTTCCATGAAGTGGAAACAAGGAGGGCAAAGGCCCTGAGAAAGAAATGTCTGCTATGTTTACACCTGAGGAACTGAAAGGGGGCTGGAGTAGTTGGAAAAGAGTGAGGAGAAAAGGAAGAGAGATGAAGTGAGCAAGAAAATGGGTCCAAACACCAAAACAGACTGGTAGACCAATGAAACAGAATAGAGGACACAGAGGCTAACCCACAAAATTACCATTATCTTATTTTAGACCAAAGTGCCAAAAACATTCACTGGAGAAAAGATAGCCTCTTCAACAAATGGTGCTGGGAAAACTGGAAATCCATATGCAACAAAATGAAATTAAACTCTTATCTCTCATCATGCACAAAACTCAATTCAAAGTGGATCAAGGACCTAGAAATTAAACCAGAGACCCTGCGTCTAATAGAAGAAAAAGTAGGCCCTATTCTTCATCATGTTGGATTAGGCCCCAACTTCCTTAATAAGACTCCTATAGTGCAAGAATTAAAAGCAAGAATCAATAAATGGGATGAATTCAAACTAAAAAGTTTCTTCTCAGCAAAAGAAATAATCTGGGAGGTGAACAGACAGCCTACATCTTGGGAGCAAATTTTTACCCCTCACGCATCAGCTAGAGCACTAATCTCTAAGTATATAAAGAACTCAAAAAGCTAAGCACCAAAAAAAACCCAAATAACCCAATCAATAAATGGGCCAAGGATCTGAACGGACACTTCTCAGAAGAGGATATACAATCAATCAACAAATACATGAAAAAATGTTCATCATCTCCAACAATTAGAGAAATGCAAATAAAATTACTCTAAGATTTCATCCCACTCCAGTCAGAATGGCTGCTATTATGAAGACAAACAACAAGTGTTGGCAAGGATGTGGGGGAAAAGGTACACTCATACATTGCTGATGGGACTGCAAATTGGTGCAGCCAATGTGAAAAGCAGTATGGAGATTCTTTGGAAAATGGGAATGGAACCACCATTTGACACAGCTATCCCTCTCCTCGGACTATACCCAAAGGACTTAAAAACAGCATACTACGGGGACACAGCCACATCAATGTTTATAGCAGCACAATTCACAATAGCTAAACTGTGGAGCCAACCTAGATGCCTTTCAGTAGATGAATGGATAAAAAAAAATGTGGCATATATACACAATGGAATAGTACTCAGCAATACAAGAGAATAAAATCATGGCATTTGCAGGTAAATGAATGTAGTTGGAGAAGATAATGCTAAGTGAAGTTAGCCAATCCCAAAAAACCAAATGCCAAATGTTTTCTCTGATATAAGGTGACTGACTCATAGTGGGGTAGGGAGGGGAGCATGAGAGGAATAGATGAACTCTAGATAGATAGGGCAGAGGGGTGAGAAGGGAAGAAAGGGGGCCAGGGGTAGCAATGATGGTGAAAAGTGATGGACCTCATTATCCAAAGTACATGTATGAAGACATATATAACCAGAGATAGGAAAAAAATGTGCTCTATATGTGTAATAAGAATTGTAATGCATTCTGCTGTCATTTACCTTAAAAAAATCAATAAAAATATAAATTGTAATAAAAAAATTTAAAAAATGGGTTCAAACTATGCAGGGTCTCAGCGGTTACAATTTGGTTTTAGTGCTGAATGGCAGAGGAAGTATTGGAAGTTCTGAAAAAAGGAGACAAGAATGACTGCACTGTGAGGATATACTGAAGGGGAAAGAGGACGGAAACAATGGAGCGACTACTTTAAAAATTTAGGCAAGAGAAGCCTATAGTTTGAACCAGCACAGTGACTAGAAGTGGTAAGTAGTTCAATTTTCATATTTTGAAGATAGAGACAATATGATTTACTGTTGGATCTTATCTAAAGGGTGAGAAGCAGAGGGGTCAAGGATGACTTCAAAGTTTTGGGCATAAGTAACGGACAAATGATATCTAGAGTCTGGGGTAAGAAACAGTTCAGGGGGTGGGGGTAAGTGCTATAGGATAAGGCTGGAGTGGTCAGCAGGGACCAGACTCTGCAGAGTTTTATAAACCACAAGAAATCTAGACTATATCCTTAAGGATAATGGGAGGATTAGAAAAGATTTTTTTTTTTAAAGCATGGGTGTAAAGGGATCAGGGTTTATATTTTTTAAAGATCATTCTAGCTATAGTGTGGTAAAGAGGAACAAGACTTGCTTTGGAGTCTGTTGCAATGGCCCAGGCTAAAAATGGTGACAGCTTTGATTAGGATTCCAGAGTAAAAAGGAAGATATGTGAACAGATTTAAGCTGTAATTTGAGGGAAGAACCAAGATGATTTTGTCATAGACTGGTTCATAAGGCAGAGACAGAAGAGCTCAAAATGACTGCTTAGTCCTTTCCTGAGGAACTAGGGAAATGGTAGAATCTGCATTGGCCTAGGATCACTGGAGGAGGAGCAACATCACACATATAGTTAGAAAAGAAGTTGGGGTAAAAATATCAATTAAAGAATTATAGACATTTAGATGGAAAGTGAAGCCAGAGGTATGAGGTATGAATGAGTGGTGGCCTAAATTAGTCACATAAAAAAGAACTGCCTCAGAGACTTGAGAATCCCAACAAAGAATGGGGAAATGAAAAGAAACCATAAAAGGGCTGGTTAAAAGATACACGGAAAACCAAGATGCTCATCAGAAAAGCTAGAGAAAATTTTAACTGAAGAAGGAAGATACCATTGACAGTCACATGTCACTGACTGGTCAAACAAAATAGAGATTAAAATGTCTACTAGCCTTAATTGTATGAGTTCACTGGTAGGGAACTTTGAGAATATGGTGACACCTTTAAATGAAGCAGTGAGGATGGGGGCAGGCTGATGTGAGTTTTGGAGCAATAGAGGTGAGGAAATGAAGATGATGAGCTTGGCATCTAGAGAGGAGAGTTCAACAACCGGAGGAGCGCGGTGAAGCACAGCCGAATGTAGGTTCTGAGGTGAGAGGAATGAATTCTCTGTCCCATAAGTGAGATCCATACCCAAAGGTGAGGAAAAGAGTCAGATGGCAGGTGGGACAATTCTCTCCTTCTAAGAAGATAGATGAAAGAAAACCATTACTGTGGATGCAGTTTATTCATCCAATGAACTTTCAGTGAACTTATATTCTGTGCCAGGTTAGTGCTGGGTAGGAGAGACAAAGGATGGGAAAACAGACCTGGGGCTTACAGACACTTCTCATAGAATCCCAATCATGAATGTGTAATTTATAAATTAAGTTCTCTGAAGGAAAGGCACACTGTTTCAAGAAAGAGAAAGAACTTCTAAGACAAAATGGCTTCAGCTGACATCTCCAAGATGGGTAGGAGATGCCAGAATTAGAGCAAGCAACATATGTTAGACCTCTTGTCGAGGGAAACATGTTGCTTCAAGGAATGAAAGAAGGCCAGAACAGTTAGACTGAGGGGAGGAGTGGCAAGTGTTGAAGCAGATGAAGATAGATTACGCAAGTCCCTCTAGATCACATCAGATCATGGTGTATGTAACCTTTATCCTAAGAGAAACAGAAAAGAGTGACAAAAGTCCTAGTAGGAAGTAAAGAAGAGAGTTGGTTGTCCTCTTCCTTTGGAGGAAGAAAGAAAATCTATAATGAAAGATCACATGTGCCAATCAAAGAGATTAAATGTAATATGGTGGTTAATAAGATGTCATCCCAAAATTTTTAAAGAAGAAATCTTGTGATGAAAAGATTTACATCAGAGTATTCTTTGCCAATATTAGATACAATTTTTTCAGACAGAGCTGTTCTAAAAAGAGAATGGAATTTCAGGGAAATCAGATTCCAGATAATTTCAGTAAGAAGGTTAAAAATAATCCCCATTTATTTTTAACATGGTAAGTTGCAGGGTTGTGGAAATCGTTAAAGAACTCAATATCAATTTCCTTACAGAAACTGCCCAATTTTTCCATACCTTTTTTATAACTGTTGAAAAATAGTCCATAGGCAAATTTCAGTGAACAGAGCACAATTAAAGGATGGAAATCATGTCTTTTTTTAATAGTCAATTTTGTAAAATAAAAATTCTGCCAAGTAAATCAAAATCACATTCCACCACATTAACAGCCATCCTATGTTTGCCTGGGTTTAACAGCACCTGTTTCCCACAAAATCTGTAAATGTTAAAAAATATTTAAAAACCTACAATTAAGCATGCAAGGTACATAAATACTTGGTAATGCCAGAAGATATTTCCATCTGGAACATAAATTTAGAATAAAAACTATTCATCATTTCACATTTCTGAAGGTAACCCTTACAATGTGGGTATTTAATATAGGTTTGTTTAAATATATCAGCATGCTTAATGGCATATTCTCTATGAGCCATTTGCTTATATAGTGTTAGGAACCCAATAGGTGCTTAGTCCTTATATCCAAATTATTTACTTAATACCTATTTTAAAGGAGAGGAGGAGAAAAGTAGAATGGGGGTGGTGGTGATTAGGCTTTTAAGTCAATTAATGCTTTTAAGTCAGAGAAACAGAGGCTCATGTCCCAGTTTTGTTATTTACTTGGGTGTGAAATATGGCAAGCTACTCTAAACCTGCTTACCTAACTCTATAAGGGGTTTAATAGACCAGTCTTTCAGGATTGCTATGGGGAGTATATTAAATAAGAAAATCTGGACCCAGCACAGTTACTGGGATATAGTAGGCATTCAATTATTATTATTACCTTTCATATGAGTATGCTTCACTTCCTTCTTTCCCTCCCTCTCCTATCTAGAAGTATCTCAAGGAGAAATCCCCATATTTTATTCATTTTGTTCACTCCTGAAAGCACAAGCATTTTTAAGCACCTGGTATTTTTTAACCTTATACTTTACTTGTTCATACTTGTTCGTGTCTTATTCCCTCAATTAGAATGTAATGTCCTTAAGGACATGGGTGTTAAGTTCAGATTTTTTTTTTTTAAAGAGAGAATGAGTGAGTGAGAGAGAGAGAGAGAGAGAATTTTAATATTTATTTTTTTAGTTATGGCTGACACAATATCTTTGTTTGTATGTGGTGCTGAGGATCGAACCTGGACCGCACGCATGCCAGGCAAGCGTGCTACCGCTTGAGCCACATCCCCAGCTCCCTTAAGTTCAGATTTTTATTCATAATGGGACATGAATAAGTAAATGAACAAATCAGACAGTTAAATACTGAATGAGAAATATCTAAGTGACTATAGCCTTGTGAATTAAAAAGCAAATGCAGATTCAATTAGAAAGATTTTAAGATTCAGAAATACTTTCATCATTCATTTTTCTTTCTAATTTTAATACACCTATAGACAACCACTCTTAAAAAGTACTTTGAGGGCTAAGGATATAGCTCAGTTGGAAGAGTGCTTGCCTAGCCTTCACAAGGCCCTGGATTTAATCCCCAGCAACGCAACACACACACACACACACACACACACACACACACACACACACACACACACACACACACACACAAGTACTTTGAGCTTCATACACACAAAAAAAATTCTTTGGTGGGGGAAAAAATTCCCAGTTTCAGAATGGCATCTGCTATGGATTAATAGGAGACAGAGGCCTCTACCACTTGAGCAAAATCTGTGAAACTGCCAGACCACCACAATGCTGATGCTGGATGGCCTTCAGGGAGTATCTGTCAGGCACTGGGGATTGCACTTAGCACACATTACCTATATAATCCTAGCAACTGTCTTATAGGCATCATTACTGAAGTGTCCAGGGTCAGTCTTTCCTAACACATGATGAGGGCCAACAATCCCACTCCACTCCACACCACTCCTCCCTCAAACTTGGATGCATTATTTCTTCCCCTTGTGCCCTCTTAGAACCCTCTATAATCCCTAACACTTTTCATACTTTATTGTATTTAACTGTTTATTCTTTTGAATGTTCCACAGGATCATAAAAATCTTCCACTTTGAGCCTAAGTCTTATCAATACTGTATCTTATCCATACTGTTTTAGTTATGTATTTATGGAAAGGAGGGAGGAGCAAATGTATGGATGGAGGGGTAGAGGTACAATTCCTGCCCATGCCTGTGCAACTCCTAAACCTCTGCTTTTTTATTCTGTGCTCCTTTCTAGTAACATCTCATTTTGCAAATCTGCACTATTTTGGAAATTTTATTATTTCATTCAAGTTTTTGATAAAATGGTGGTATCTTTCTCCCAACAAAACAGATGTTTACAGACCAAATTATTACCAAATTCATCAATTGATTTGATAAGCTGACACTGTGAAAACCACCAAATCTAGCTTTTATGACAGTGTTTTAGGTTTAGAGCTAAGTCAAAAAGGCAGAGATTGTCAACACCAATAATTGTAGGCCTCATTAAAGTCCAAAATTGAACTTCTAAAGTCCTAGTAACAATATCACATACATTTACTTTGGAGACTTATATAAATAAAAGTAAATATAAGATTTGGAAATAAACCCACTTAATTCCACTAAAACAAGTTTTCAATAACTGCATGCATAAATCTGTTAACTACTCAAAATTTAAAGACTAATTTTAGATCATCTATCATACAACCTAAAAATTTTTACCTACTTTCTGGATGTCAAAGCTCAAAATTATACACATAAGTTAGCTAAAGTCAGTTTTGTAAGTGAATATAGTAAGAATCCATATATTCAGAATGTATTTGAGAAAGAAACATTTCAATTATGAAATTGCAAGAGGAATCTGCTCAATTCATCATCTTACCCAATTTCAGAGCACAAGAAGAATTCAGAAGCCCCTAAGTCATTCTGTTAAGTTTGGACTTCATAGAAGAAAACTCCAAAGATCACTGACCTGACAGCAATCAATGCAAACAACTAGATTGTCCTAATCAATCTGCCTTAATTATCAACAAGTTTTTCCCATTTCTGACCAGTCATTTGGAGCTGACCTCTGACAAGTACTTACAAGTCATCGAAATCTCATTTTATTTTATAGCCTCATATTTGTTATTGGGCTAATCTTTACCTGTTCTACATCACACAACAGCTCAAATATTTGAATGGTCCAGCAATAAATTTCCATGGTCCCCCTGAGTCAGTCAGATGTTAGCTGTTAAGTAAAGCTAAAAGGATCTATGCTTCATAAATTTCCTTCAGGGTCCACATTTGCTCTTACAGGCTGGGCTTTCAAGCCCAAACATCTTTATAGCTATGTGCAGTGATTTATTAACTCCTCCTTGTTTTTATCCAAAAAGATCAATCACATATGTATCAATAAGCCGGTGTGCTGGTGACTGTTTTTTATTGTACATATAACCACCTGCCTTTAATACAAACTTCAGCCTAAAGCTTTTGTAAGCGCTTGCTGGATTTTAACAACCTTCACCTGTTTCTAATTTGGTATAAAACATATGGTTTAGCTCTGCTATTTAGTTTTAAGCCAGTCTTTCCTCTTTTGGACCCAACAATAGAAAAGAAAACAAATCCAGGGCACAGAACCCTAAGTTTGGAGGATGTTACACACACACACACACACACACACACACACACACACACCCATACTTATTTGCACAATTACCTTTGAAAAGCATTTTTTACAAGTAACAGGAATAAATATTTTGCAGTGATAAAATTATTACATTTCTTTGAAAAAATTAGATGTGTCTTGAGGGTTCTAAAAATTATGTTCCAACTGTGAAATGACTGTTTAATTTCAGTACCTCAAAAAAGATAATAGCTCTATCTAGCTGCCTATGAGGTCAGGGAAGTAAGTTTCTATCTTTCTAATCAGGAGTTTACATTTGGCCCAGCAAAACCAAAATTTTCCCTTTTCCTTTCCCTTATCCTTCTCTAAATTAGCCCAAAAGTTTAAGAGGCAGAGAGCCAGTGGAGAGAGAACAACAATCTAACCCAGCATGGTAAAGTCAATACGAAAATTAAGAGTGTCTGGGTGCTAGGGCAGCAGGAGTAAATCCTCAGGAAAGAGTGACTAATAGAAATGTCTAGCAGAGGCAGAGAAGTCAGTCCAGCCTCCCACAGCTCTCCCAGACTTCTTTCCTGCACACGTCTCCTCCTCCAGTCAGGGGGGACTTGACAATACTGGCCACAGTTAGCACTGAATCTCCTATTCAATTTCCTCCTTTCAGGCCCACTGCAAATGCTCTTTCTGAAGCCATCCTCTAGTTCCAGAACTAAGAGGCTTCCATAAGATTTATCAGTATTTATTTCTCATTTGGGAGTATGGACTCACCTTGGGCTTGGTTTTACATTCATATGTTTACATGTATATTTTGTGCAATGATTTAACATACCAAGTGTTGGATAAATGTTCACTAAATGTACTAAATTGGTTTACAAACAAACTTTGTATAAATGAGGCCACAAAAGCACACTTAAAAATCGATGCTTATTTTTATCAAAATAAAAGATGTACATGGTTTGAAGAGTTAAACTGTTCTAAATGTTAATGGTAAAAGCATTGGTTTACATGTTTATTAGCTAAAATGTTACTAGCTCTACCCTCAAGTCCTGGACCTAAGAGCCAATTATTCTCAACACTTCAAGCTGCCTTTTTCCTGGTCTTTACCCTCCATGTTTCTAATTAATATACTTTAGTTCTATTTCTTGATTCTTTGGTTTAAAAAATAATCTATTGACAATGTACTGGGGAAGATGAGGTCTTACATATGGCTTCCCCCACTTCTTCCCCAAATACCCACACTCCCCATTCCTCTCCTATTCTCTGTAGGGTCAACACCCCACTTTTTGATTAAAAGGATTTGCAACATTGATATTGTTACTATATAATAATTATTTTCAGCTGGGCCATGTAATGTATAATAACCATATTTTCTTTCTTTTAAACTTGGTTTCTCTGGAGTTAACATCCACCTAGTTTTTTTCACTTGCTAAATTCGTGCAACACTTATTAATTTATAACCAGACTCCCTGAAAGCAATGAAAATTTCCTCTTGATATAGTTACATCCATCAGATAATCTCTCTCTTTGAGCCCCTCATCTTTCCCGCTCGAGGCAGCCAAGGAGCTGATGGACGATCTTCCTTCACCCGAGAGCCCTTGCTGCTCTGCTGTGTCAGATCCCTCTTTTCCCTTGAAAGATGGTTTCCTCTTACTTGGTTTAAGTCCCTATGTTAATGGAGCACATTTTCAGGAGCTTCCCAGGAAAGATGTGTGAGTAGATTTTTCCTTTTTTAGGACTTTCATGTCTGAAAAGTCTTTTTATTACCCTTATATTTGATAATTTGACAGATAAATAAATCTAGGTTATAGAAATAATGTCCTCTCAGAACTTCTGAAGGCATTTTTCCACTGCTTTCTAGCTTTCAGTGTTGCCTTTGAGTAGCCAGGTATTATGTTCCTATTCCTCTGTAGGTTATTTTTTCCCTCTGTAAGCTTTTAGAATCTTCACTTTATCCCCAGGATCCCACAAAGTCACTGTGGTGTGTCTTTCCCTGCTGGCTGCATACTGACGGACATTTCAATCTGAAAAAGTCTTTTAATTATCAGAATTTTTCTTATTTCCTGGGCAATTTCCAACCTTCTGTTTTCTTTGTATCTTTTTCCCTATCTACTGGTATTTTTGGATGTTGGATTATCAGATATTTGAGGAATATCTTTAGTTTCTTACTTTTTATATTTTTGGTGTTTGTTTTTGTCCTGTCCTGCTAGCCCCAGTAGATTTATCAACTTTATCTTTCCTCAACTTTATATTTCAACCTTTTGTTGAATTATTTTTAATCCCACCATTTATATTTTCCAGCTCTTACCTGTCTTTTAATGAATGTTCATCTTGTTTTTTATTCTTGAATACAGTCTTCTTCCTTTTATTATTAATGTCTTTAAAAAAAACCCTTGGCTTTTTTATTAATCCCAATATCCTTTCTTCTACATCTCCTTTTTGATTTTTTATTTCTGTATTTGATGTGAGAGGTCTTCTCAAATGTCTGGGGACTCCTTGGTGGATCATTTATTTTCAAAAGTACCAAGCTGTGCACAGTGACTGGGAAGGTTGAGACAGGAGGATCACAAATTGGAGGCCAGTGTCAGCAACTTAGCAAGACCTTGTCTCAAAATAAAAAATAAAAAGGTCTGGGAGTGTAGCTCAGTGATAAAGTGCCCCTAGGTTCAACCCTACCTCCCAAAAAAGTGAAGCACTAAAAGTGATTGAAAACTGTGCATGGATGCAATGGGTCACAAGGCAACTTTCACTATGAGGTCTGGCAGTTTCATTTGGAGATTACAACTGTAAGAAGCTGTAGGTATTTTCTCTTGGATCAGTTTCCCAGGGCCTTGTATAGACATTTGCTGAATTCCTCTTTTAGCATGGCACCTCTGTCCTCAGTTATGCCGTTTCCCTGAATCCAGGATTAGTCTGGTTTGACAACTCAAGAGTAAACTTTGGGGTGGGGGCTGTAGCTCAGTGGCACTGCACTGGCTTTGCATGTGTAAGGCACTGGGTTTGATCCTCAGCACCACATAAAAATAAATAAAATAAAGGCATTCTGTCCATCTACAACTACAATAATATATATATTTTTTTTAAGTCAACTTTATAGAGTTTACTCTTGCTGGGGTTGGAAGGGGCAGTTGCAGGACAGTGAGGCTATTAGGTTACTAACTTCTAACACAGACTCCCAGACATGCATGTCTCACCTTCTAAAACACCAAGCCTCCAGCTACAGAAATTCAGAGCTTCTCTGAATTTCTGTAGCATGAACCAGTTTGCTTCTCAATCTGGCTTTCCCCAATACAGACTCAGGCTGTCATTTTTGCAGAATGCTAAGATAATGCTATTCCTCCACCTCTTATTCAGTAGCCAACTTTTGTTGACATCTCTTTTCTCTGCAGGTTTCCTCTCCTGTTGCTTTTCTCACATGAGGTCTAGGTTTTAAAAATTGTAATCCTTGTACTGTTATTTTAGTGGCATTTAGGGGAGAAAAGGTAAGCACATTTGTCCAGTCAGAAGTTTGAAGTTCATTATTAATGATTACAACAGTGTCTTCCTTTGCTTGTGTCTTGCCAGGCTTCATGTGCTGTGCTTTACATGTATCATTTACTTCCTACAACCCTTGGGCAGAGACTGTTGATTCCTTTCCAGCACTCATTCTCCTCTTCTGTATTAACAGAACCCTTAAAATTTAAAAGGTCCCCCAGAAAAAAACACATTTCTCAACACTGTATGGAAGTTGGAGGATACAGAAGTCCTTAGGAGAGGGAGAAGCACCCATTTCCCTGCTGGCTGCATACTGAAGACACTCTAGCCATCATCCTGGACCATGAGGGTCACACTCCAGAGAAGGCAGAACAGAGGCCTTGAATTTTCAGAGACCTGGATTTTATGAAGATATGCAACTGCCATTCTAGCTCTGGATTACTGAACCTGAATTTTTATTCTTGATAATAAAATTTTATCTGTTTAAGTCATTGTTAATTTGAGGTTTCTATTACATACAAACTCCAAACTGACACTATTTCCTCATATTGAAGGTTGGAGAAGTGACTTCCCAAGGTTAAGGTAAAAAGAAACATCTGAGATCCAGGTCTTACACCAAAGTCCATACTTTAACCACAAGCTTTCTTCAAATTATTATATCATAGAACCATACACATATATGTGTGTACGTATATACACATACACACACACATCATAATTTAAGGGTTGAGCATCACCAGTATCTCATGAATGAATAATACAAACGTAGGAGTCAGAGTTTTGTTTGCTTTTCTACAAAAATAATAATTTTATGAATTTATTTAGCTAAATCATAAGAACAAACATGCTTCTGTATCATGCAAAATGTATATATAAGTGTTTCACCAAATTTTGATATAATGTTGGAGATAATCTAATTTAAAATGTAGATTTTAGCCCAGACATAAAGAAAGCTATACTCTAGAATATATAACTTCCTATTGAAGTCATGTACCAATATATTAAAATGCTTCTTATAAATAAACACAGTAGTTTCAAAAGTATAAGCACCAAATTGAGTGTCCCAGTAGTCCATACATAGTAAAAGCCCAGTATTTATTAAATCAATACAAATTTGTTCTCGACTCATTTTCTTAGAAATATTTCCCAGTTGCCCCTCAACTTAAAACAATTACTCCCTCACCTTTATTCCTATTGTTTGTACAACTCAGCTGGAACTTTTTATTTTTTTTTAAATGAAAGGACAATTTAAGTAATAGTATATATTTTTTAAAAAATAAGAGAATAATGATCTACATACCTACTACCCAGACTTGATAAATTGATATTATTTTGCATATTTTAGCCAAAGTAAATAGAATGTTATAGGTCACGTGATCAGTCTTTGTTTACCATCTCTACTACTCTCCTCTTCTATATTAGTTAGGATTCCTTCAACCTCGAGTGACACAAAACTCAAAAACTGGTTTAAATAATAAGAATAGAGGCAGACAGGTCCCAGACTGGCTTACTCAGGAATTTGATAACCGTATCCAGGATCTAGGGTTCCCATATTTACACTCTGCTATACTTAGAAAATTGGTTTAGGCCCATTCATGATGACAAGGTAGTTGCTGTTAAATTGTTACTGCAGTCCTAGCCTAGAGGCTCAACTCTGAGGGTCCCAACAAATAAGCTCTGGCCACTTACTCCCCAAACCAAATGTAAATAGTAACAGTGTCCCAAAGTGGAAAGAAAGGGAAGGATCCTGAAATGAATGTAATTTCAGCAGCTTCACAGGACCCTTCTTTTGTGGTTTTCTGCATTCAGGGTCTCCTACTGGTAGGGACTAACCCCCTAAATGCATGCTTTCTTCTGCTTGCCAAAACTAGAGTGCTAGGCCCAGAGACCTGAAGCTGAGGGTCCTAACAAATCAGGTCCTGCTGCTTGCCACAAAAACCAAACGTTTTGAAAAAAGTAAAGGTGAAAAGCAGGAAAGGAACTTTAATTAGTATAGCATACTAGGAAGACAAAGGGACCAGTACTATTAGCCCTGTCTTTGGAGAGTACTGACAAGAGCTCCCAGATGATACAAACAAGGAGGGCCAGGAGCACACACAGTGAAGCAGCATTGGTCAAGCCATGGCCTAGTTAATCATTATCTTAGCACTGGTCAGGCTGGGCCTTGTGACAACAACAAGAAAGTTTCTGTTGCTTTGGGGGTAGTTTTGAACCATCACAAGATGTATATAGATAAGACCTGTTGTTTCTGATGCAAAGTGACTTAGAGCAAAGGAGACAGATGTAAAATGGAGGCAGAGATAAAGTTTTTTTTAAAAAACATTTTTTAGTTGTAGATGAACACAAATTATCTTTATTTATTTTTATGTGGTACTAGGGATGGAACCCAGTGCCTCACACATGTGAGGCAAGCACTTTACCACTGAGCTATAGCCCCAGCCCCGCCACTCCCCCCCTCCTCGGCTTTTTTTATCCTGCTTTTAGTTATCCATTGGACTTTTTCAGGCCCAAGTACAGAGTCAGGGTTTTTAGCAAAAGCAGCCTCTATGCTCTTGTTATACAAGCAGGTATCATTTATAGAGATAATATCTGTTAGAAGATAGCAGATCTTTATTCTTTGTCTCTCATATACACATTAAGTAAACCTTTTATTAAATTCTATCACTTCAGAAAGTGCGAACTCACACAGAACTAACACTCCCATGAACCCAGCTCCTAGATCTAGAAACTAATTATTATTAGTATCACACTTTAATGTAAAATTGCTCCCCAAAATACCCTGTAGAATGCCCCAGAATTCTGACTCAACACCTAAACCAATCACTGGTGAATGAAATGGAATCATCATGATTGGTAAAAGCTAACTGTGGTTTACTCTCTGGGGCTTGGGTAGTGGTGGGGTCCACCATTCCTAAGCAAATGAAGAGAGTGAATAACAAAATGGAGCTCTACTGATAAACAGGAAGTCAGGAATTTGGCTGTGGTTACACAGACAACAGTGTCTGCCATGTCTTCTGCCCACAAGCCACTACCTGATGAATATTTGAGTATCACTTTTTATGCTTTCAAAATATGAGTACTTCTATGAGAGATAACAAATGATGCACATGATTCTGCAATGTTTTCATTCAATATTGTTTTCTGAGAACTATTTTTGTTAATATACACATTAATATATTCCTTTGAATTCTTAAATAGTCAATCTTATATCTATCCCTTATCTTCTTTATATTCTTACTGTAGCAGATGTATGCTATTTTGAATTTTGCTATTTTTTTCACTAAATATTCTGTCCTTGGAGCATTTTTTTTACAGGACATACTTAGAAACAATTTGTCACCATTTTACTAGTTTCTGCCAAATTATTGCTGAGACCCTCTAGAGAACAATGTGTAGCTGTAGAAGTAAATTTCTTGAACTTTCTGTGACATTAGTTTACACATTAAAATAATAATAATGCATATATATGAAATACATATTAATTTAGAACCCAAAATAAAAGCAACTATAATTTTCTGTTTATTGCTGTTACTAATCTTTATATTCCTAAAATACAGTATAAAGCCTATTCAAATGTGTTGTGAATTTTTACCATGTCAACTGGCTATGCTGGAGACATTTCCCAGAATACGAATCAATGCTTATATGGATCCAGGTTAGAGCTGAACAAAAATAGATTTGAATAAGACTTGGAAGACAGAAGTGAAGTGCCAGCCTTAACATTCTGAAGGTTATGTGCTACAATTTGGATGTGAGGTGCCCCCCAAAAGCTCATGTTTGAGGCAATGCAAGAAGGGTTAAAGGTGAAATGATTGGGGTATGAGAGCTTTAACTCAATCAGTGAATAAATCCCCTGATAGGGATTAACTGTAAGGTAACTGAAGGTGGGTAGGGTGTGGCTGGAGGAGGTAGGTCCCTGGGAGCATGCCTTTGGGGTATATATTTTGTATCTGGCAAGTGGAGTCTCTGTTTCCTGGTGTGATATCTTGCCACACTCTCTGCCCTGAGGTTCTGCTTCACCTCAAGCTCTGACCTTTGAAACAGTGAGCCCCAAATTCCGCCTCTAAAATTGTTCTTGTCAGTTTTTTTTTTTTTTGGTCACAGCTGTGATAAAGCTGACTAAAACATTGCGATAATTAGGTACAGTAAGAGAGCTACACAAGGCTGCCTCTAGGTTCCATTGGTCTTTGTACCCCCATTCTGCATCTAGCTCTTGTTCCCTGCTTCCTCTAGCAATTCCAGTCCCACTACTAGATACAGTGGCAACAGCCCCCGTAAATGTCTCTACCTGCTCTCCTCTGGGGTTCCATTCAGCAGCTGAATCTACCTTGCTCCCTACTTTCTGGTCTAAGGTTGTTCACATGCACCAGAGATTTAAAAGGATGACTGTGACTTTTCTCTACCTTACAACTCCCCGTTTTGGGCTCTTACTTTTCCATCTTCTCCAACCAACAATTGTGTAAAATCTACTACCTATAGTAAAGCCCACATATTAAGGTATTTTTTATTGATTCTGTTTACTTTATTAAAGCCTAATTGAAGTCATACCCTTCAGTAATTTTGCATTGGCTGTTTGTCTTTTTATCATTTGCCCAAGAGTTCTTTATGTTGTCTTTTTTTTCCCTTCTTCCTCCCTTCATCCTTTCCTTCCTTCCTTTCTATTTGTGTGTCAAAGCTTTCATTCACTAGCCTATAAAAATAAAACTTTTAAAATTAATTTTTATTTATATATGATAGCAGAATGCATTACAATTCTTATTACACAAATAGAGCACAATTTTTCATATCTCTGGTTGTATACAAAGTATATTCACACCAATTTGTGTCTTTATACCTGTACTTTGGATAATAATGTCCATCACATTCCACTATCATTTCTAATCCCATATCCCCCCTTCCCCTCCCACCCCTCTGCCCTATCTAGAGTTCATCTATTCCTCCCATGTTCCCCTTCCCTACCCCACTATGAGTCAGCCACCTTATAACAGAGAAAACATTTGGCATTTGATTTTTTGGGATTGGCTAACTTCACTTAGCATTATCTTCTCCAACTCCATCCATTTACCTGCAAATGCCATGATTTCATTCTCTTTTATTGCTGAGTAATATTCCATTGTGTATATATGCCACAATTTTTTTTATCCATTCATCTATTGAAGGTCATCTTGGTTGGTTCCACAGTATAGCTATTGTGAATCATGCTGTTATAAATATTAATGTGGCTGTGTCCCTGTAATATGCTGTTTTTAAGTCCTTTGGGTATAGATTGAGGAGGGGGATAGCTGGGTCAAATGGTGGTTCCATTCCCAATTTTCCAAGATATCTCCATACTGCTTTCCATATTGGCTGCACCAATTTGCAGTCCCACCAGCAGTGTATGAGTGTGCCTTTTTCCCCAAATCCTCTTGGGAGCAAATCTTTACCCCTTACACATCAGATAGAGCACTAATCTCTAGGGTATATAAAGAACTCAAAAAGCTAAGCACCAAAAAAACAAATAACCCAATCAATAAATGGGCCAAGGACCTGAACAGACACTTTTCAGAAGAGGATATACAATCAATCAACAAATACATGAAAAAATGCTCATCTTCTCTAGCAATTAGAGAAATGCAAATCAAAACTATTCTAAGATTTCATTTCATTCCAGTCAGAATGACAGCTATAGTGAATACAAAACAAACAAACAAACAAACAAACCTTTTTATTGAATCCTGACAGAATGAAGGGCTTCTCCCCTGATTTCTGGGTTAAAAAAAATTCTCCCCCAAATCTGTATATCCTATTATTTTTGGCCAAACTCATTTTCTGATATACTTTCATATATTTGTTGTATTAATACCTATGGTATCATTGTTAATGTCAAAAATCCCTTCTTGCCCATTGTTATCCTGTTTTCTCGCTACTTCCATGTCAGCTTTTGTGCTTGAAAATCCAGTATAACACATTATTTCTATTTCTTTGCTGCTGATCTAGCATTGTAATTTGCACACTAGCAGTTAGCCACTGTGGACTAAAGCTCTTCAGTTTAGTTATGGTACAGTGAATCTCATAACACCTGGGGGAAAAGAGATATATACTGTAGTGCATTATTTCAAATTTGAAAACAATTTTAAATAAAAATATTATAAAGTCTTGACAAATCAGAGTGGCACAAGGCATAGCTAGATAAAGTGATGTGTGTGTGTGTGTGTGTGTGTGTGTACAGCCACTTATTCAGCTCTATTATCATGGGAGTTTTTAATGACCAGATTGCTCTTTCCATATTTCCTTTTTTAATCTCTACTTTTTTTGGAATTACAACTTCCTATTTTTGTTCTATAGGCTTCCATTCTTGTTTTGTGGAAGCTGTTTCCTTCTTTGCCATTTGAGAATTCCTAATAAACTTATGTTGCTGCCTTTTTCAGAGTCTCAATCACTTCTATTTCTTTAGGTATGGATTCTGTTTTCTGACTTTTCCCACCTTTGACTTTTCTATCCTCATGCTTTCTGGTCAAGGAGCTCCACTGTTGCCTCAGACTGCTCATAACTTACTGCCCCACGGCAAAGTTTCTCAACAGTAGCACTACTGAATTATGGATCAGAGAATTCCTTTTTTTGTGGGAATGGGGGACTGCTGCGTACACTGCAGGGTATTTAGCAGCACCTCCAGCTTCTACCTAACTAGACATCAGTAGCATTCCTTTACCCCAATAATGACAATAAAAAATGTCATCTGGGGGCAAAATTGCTCCCAGGTTAGATCCACTGACCATTGGGACTTCACAGCATAATCATGGGTCAATACAGAGTACACTCCCTGCTTCTGTGGGGTTTCTGCTTTCTTCCTCCATAGTAGGCAGACAAGCAGAGAGCTTTCTGGGCCTTGCTCTCAAAGTATCTAGCTTTACAAAGTTAGCTCGGCTCAGCTTCACATCCTATGCTTATGGTGAAGACTAATTGTCTTCTATTTTCTTAAAGAACTAGAATTCGAGCCCTTTTTGCCTTTTCTGATTCCAGTGTCTCAGAAGCTTATACTTCTAATTCTTCTTCACCACCAGTTTTCTCCACCATTACTAGTTTACAAAGACTTTATTTTGATTTTGGATACACTGACATATATGATTATTATTTACACATTAGCTATTATTTCTACATGTCTTGTTTTTTAAATTATCATATCAAGGTACAGTTATAAAGTCATTATGAAAAATCTAATTTCACAATTCTTGAGGGAGGAAGCTGTGAATGAGAAATAGCTTTTGATATAATATTTGATACAAATGACTTCTAATTTATTTTCCTTGAGATACAAATAAAAATACTACATATTTCCAATCTTGCAGTCCCCTGATGAATACTGAGGTTTGGAACTAATTCAAGTTTAATAGTGACTGTATTCTTCATTCCTCCCAATATACGACTAGAGTATAAGCTTTCTGTGAATATAAACAGTAACTTATTTTTGTGTTTCCTACAATAAATTAGTCATACAGGTGAAATTCAATAAATATCTCTAGATTTACAAATATAATTCCTACTTTTCCCACCCTATTTCCTACTTTGGATACAGCCTCATCTTATATAGACCATGAATACACCCAGGACAAAGAGATCCTCAGGCTTTGGAGGTCTAGAGACTGAATTTAAGGTAAAAATAAAAAAATCTAGGCATCGAGCATAAAGGAAAGCCTAAGAGCAGGCAATAAACTAATAAGAATGAATCATATAATGTCCCATTCACTCATTGGATCAATAATATAATGGCTTGTACTTACTAATTAACTTGCCACATGCAAGTCTAATAAATTTTTATGTAAATTCATAAAATTGTTGCAACAATTCTCATGATAAGTATTATTATTCCCATTTTACAAATTAGGGAAATAAGTTTAGTTACTTGCCCAACGTCTCATGGTTTTCAAGTTGCAGCAGTAATTCAAGTAAGCAAACAGCAAAGGCAAAGGTTTATAATAATGTGGGACATTCAGGAAATAGCCAGTTATATATGACTGAGCACATACAGGATGCTCTTCAGGAAGCATCAAGGGATGATATTAAAGTTACATTATGAAATTCATAGATTCTTTCCTAAGACTTTGGACTATAAGCTATAATCACTAAAATATTTTAAATGTTAAGAGTAATATGATTAGATTTTCATTTCAGAAAGACAACTGAAGGAACAGGTAAACTGGAAAAAATTAACAGGTTAGTTAGGAAGTCACTAGGCAAAAGTAGCAGCAGCAAAAGTGTGGTAGAGAGGAAAGCACAAAGTTCAGATATTGTTGGCATAGTTATTTAATGGACATAAGACGTGAGAGTATATGAAGTGAATTTTTTTTTTGTTTGGATAACTGAATGAATTTAGACTGCATTCACCAAAATGGAAATGTGGAAGATAAAGCAGATTGTAAACAGGAAAAAAAAAGTCGTGTTTTAGAAATGTTGAGGCATCTGGGTTTAGATGTATTCTATATAGTTGGCTATATGGTTTACAGATCAAAGAGAGTCATTTTTTTTTTCTTAAGTTTGAACTTCAATTTTTTAGGCTGATAATTTTAAGATCTTTAAACAACATATTCTTTAAATCAGCCTGGGCCGAAAGGAGTTCTTTTTAACTTGTCCCCCAGAATCCCAGAATCTTTCATAAAAGACTGAATTTGAAAGAGTCAAGTAATAGAGTCATAAAAACAATCTACTCTTTAGTAACTACTCCTGGGAAGAGACTGGATTATTCAATTCCTGAGGTGTAAGTATGATCAAACTGAGTTTTAGCATCTTCTAGGAGTTTAAGTTTTGGGGACATTACAGAGGGAAGAGGGATATTTTACTCAAAGAAATCTCCTGAACATAATAATTGGCCATGGTTCTGGGAATCTTCTGTTTTTCTGATAATACATGATAGTGCTCTACATGTGTGCATGTGTATACTCAGGTAAACCCTAAGTGAAGCACTGTGGTACACACCCACGTGTGAGACTCACCACAATGAACCATGCTATTTTAAACTTAATATTTTAACCTTGAATTTCCTTGGCTAGATTTGACTGGAGGACCACTACTATTGGAGGACCACTGCTTTGGTCTTGCCAAACCCATAGATCCTGATATAGCATAATCTGCTGGGAGTGTTTAGTCCTAAAACATTTTAAAAAGTACATTCCAGTCAGTTATTGGGCCTTTACACTTTTTTTTTACATATATATATATATATATGTAGTATATATGTGTGTGTATATATATATATATATATATTAGTTGTAGATGGACATAATATCTTTATTTCTATTTGTTTACTTTTATGTGGTGCTGGGGATCAAAGCCAGGGCCTTATGTGTGTGAGGCAAGCACTCTATCCTGAGCTACAACCCAAGCCTTGGGGCCTTTACTCTTAATGACAAATTGACACTTGAGACTGGTCCCAAACCACCTATAAACCAACTTTATTTTTCTCTGTTCAAAACCAGATTGTACTTCTATTCCTATATTTAAAGAATCTTGCAATGTGTTTACAAAGCAAGAGCATGCCAGATAAAGAAAGAGCTATATTAAATAAAAGGCATGAAACAACATGGCTTTTAACTTCTCTTGAAATTAGATTATAAGCTTAGATAAAATGTCTACTTTCTTAGTCTGTTCTATAAAAAAACATCTAGCATAAAGTCTATTCATATGGTAGACAATGAGTAGCATTTACAGAACTGATTTTAAATCCGTTTCTGACCATTTCTTTTTTGGTACTGGGAATTAAAACCAGGGGTGATCTATCACTGATCTATCACATTCCCAGTACTTTTTTTTTTTTTTTCCCTTTTTAGAGATGGTCTTGTGAAGCTGCTTATGGCCTCACTAGGTTGAAGAGGCTGGCCTCAAACTTGTGATCCTCGTGTCACTGCCTCCCGAATCACTGGGATTATAGGTATGTACCACCATGCCCAGCAAGAAAGAAAATATTTTAAAATGTTGTTATTGCTCATTATTATGGCCAACATAATAATACATCTTTATATCATAAAAACCTAAAACAATATCTGTTACACAAAGTAAACATCTGATGAATGAATATACAGGTGAATAGTTCATTTGTGCATTCATAATTCCGATAGCCTAAGGATCCTTGATTTTGAATTAACATTTAATAATACAAAATTAAGTATCTGTTTTAAATTACTGAGGCAGGGTTATATTCCAATAAAAATGAAGCAAAGTGAAATATGACTAAAGTATATCCCCTCAGAAGGAAATACCACCTATAATATCCCCCTAGAATCTCTGAAGGAAAATAACATGTTATTTACCAGCTCCCTTTTCAAACCAAATTATTAATTGCTCACTTATGATTTATGCAGAAACCATAAATACATAAACCAGAAAATAATTTTGAAAAACCTCTATCTCTCACACAGAATATTATTCAGTAAATTCAATATTAGGACCTGCCTTCTAAAGTTTTCCTCCAGTCACAATTTTTTTTTAAAAGATGGAAACGACAAAATTAAGAGTATTTAATATGCTCAAAATTAAATACTCCCTGTATGGAATCTTACAACAGAACTTGATTAAATAAATTCATTCGTCATCTACACATTTGAAAGACTTTGAGTATAGGTGTCAATCAAACTCCAAGAGACCTGCCACTTCTTATTAGCTTACCAACCTCGTATTTATACAAATTAAAATAATAAAATGCTTCAGTTGCTTATTGGTGTGTTTAATTAACTTACAACAGTGAATTCCTATAACTAACTACAGTTAACACTTCTAGTATTTCATCACTAGACTCTCCACATCATGAACCTGGGAGCCATCATTTATATTAATGGGAGTTACTAACAAGCATCATGGGAAGAATTAATTCTTTTGTAAGCCTTTTAAAAAGGTTTCCAATAATATGAGTAGCACTCAAAATTCTAGGCATTATTAACACCAATCTTTACTCAAAAGGAAATATGAAGAACTGCTACTATAAATTTACTCTTTACTCAAAAGGAAATATGAAGAACTGCTACTATAAATTTTACAAGAAGCAAGAAATGGTGTACTAAAATGATATGAATTATGAGAAAAAGTAACCTCTCATATCAACCTTATGTTAATAAGGAGAGGCTATGTATACAGAAACATGTATCCTGGTCTTAAAGAAAGCTTTAAAAAATGTTAACAGAAAATAACATTGCATAGAAATGGAGACTCTGAAAGGAATAGTCTAAAAGAATAGAGGCACTTTTAAAAATTAGATACTAGTTACATAATTGTGAATAATTTCAATATGGGAGAGTAGAGGTATCCATGAGAAATTTATTTAAATATCTATGTAAATAGACACAATAAATATTTGTAGGATGCATGCATGTAAAAACTAGGAGTCTAGTATATAACCAGGAATGGGATGTTAGGTTGACTAGGATTTGTGCAGATTTAACTGTATAATTAAATTGCTTTCTGAAATAGATGAACTAATTGCAACTCTCACAAAGAAGAGCTCCTTTTCCTCTACATGTCTATTTGGCACTAAATAAAATAGACATAACTTTTGCCAGTTTGAGAGACATAAAATTGTGCCTTTTTCTGGTTTTAACCCCATTTTCCCGATTACTAGTGAGGCTATTTTTTTTAATGTTATTAGACATTTAGGGTCTGTTCTTCAAATACTATGTTCATATTTCTATTAGGTTATTGTTCTTTTACTTACTGATAAACAAGGTTTTTTTTTCTTTGAACATATTCTAGATACTAACTTTTTGTTAATAGATGTGCTACAAATTATTGGGTTTATACCCAAAGGACTTAAAATCAGCATACTACAACAATGTAGCCACATCAATGTTTATAACAGCTCAGTTCACAATAGCTAGACTATGGAACCAATCTAGATGTCCTTCAATAGATGAATGGATACTGAAAATGTGGTATATATACTCAATGGAATATTACTCAGCTTTAAAGAAGAGAGAAATTATGGCATTTGCCAGTAAATGGATGGAGTTGGAAAATATCATGCTAAGTGAAATAAGCCAATTCCCCAAACCAAAGGCCGAATGTTTTCTCTAATATGCTAATTTACAATAAGGCGGTGGTAGTGGGGGATGCAGGGGAGAGGGGGACACGGGATGGGTCTAGAGAAGAATAGCATTACCTTAGATTAGGTAGAGGGAAGTGAAGGGAGTGGGAGGGAGGGGATGTGGGGATAGGAAAGATAGTAGTTATTATTATTATTTATTTATGTATACATACGACTCTGCATGACCTATATGATTCTACAACATGAATACTCAGAAAAATGAGAGATTATATCCTATCTATGTCTGAAGTATCAAAGTGCATAAATGCATTCAACTGTCATGTATAACTAATTAAAACAAAAAAGAGAATGAAAAAACAGGGAAAATATTTGTAATTCATTTTATGTACAAAAGGCTATTGTCCCTTCAAATCTCCTACAAATCCATAAGAAAAAGATTAATAATCCCCATAGATTGATGGGCAAAGGATGTCATAGACAGTTCATAGAAAAGCAAATACAAATATTGTTTGATGCAATAGCCCTACTTCTTGGACTGTGTCCTACTTGCCTATACATGAAATGGTATTCATACAAAATCGTTTATTGTGGAAAAAAATGTGAAAATGGCCAAATGTTAATCAGTAAGTCATCAGTTAAATAGATTATAGTATAATCACATAGTGGAATGTTATGCAATTAAAAGAAGCTCTTTATGTATTGCTATGGGAAATTTTTTTATATATGTTAAGTAAAAAAATTAAAAGAAAGGAGCACAATGGTCTCTTCTATTCTGTTTTTCTGTCTTCTATTTGGTTCCATTGGTCTTCTTTTTTGTTTTGGTGCCAGTGTTGCGTTTTTGTTACTAAAGCTCTGAAGTATGGTTGGGGTCTGGTGTTGTGATGCCTCCTGCTTTACTTTTCTCTTTTTCTATGCTACCTTTTGCATAGAAAAGGAGAAAATTGGGAATATTTTCATGCCTGATTGTATTTGCAGAAAGAAACTGAAAAATACACAAAAAGTAAGAGAAATAACTGTGAGGGGAGAGATTGGAAATGGGTGGATAAAAGAGAAGATGAAAGTAGACTTTTCAATATATACCTTTTCTAAAAATTTTTCAAACTATAAGAATGAATTATCTTTAAATAAAATTTAAATTAAAAATAAAAAAATCAATATGATTTATCTCTGTTAGGTAGTTGTAGGTGGAAGCAATAATATGTTTAAATCAAATTGGTTATATATTTATTATAACCAATCTGTGTTCTAACGTAACTTTAAAGATATATTCCTATGCTTGAATAAATTCATCTTGATGTTACCCACTACAGATAATAATCCTTGAATGTAACTGTATTTTTTCTTAAACAAAGATTAAATATTGAGTTTGTCCTTCCTGTTTCTGTGCCTAAAAGAAAATTGCTGAGCAACTTAAAGTGAATTCTCTTATGGAGCAGGGTGGGAAACTAGAAGCTATGGTCAATGGAAAAGTGCAATGGCTGCTCTGTACCTATCCTTTGATGGCTTCTAGGCTTTGCCTGGACAGTTCCCAGTGCTCCTCCATGTTTATCAGCTCCGATGGTTAGGGGCCATCTCATCAAGCATGCTTTTGATGGATATTCCAACCCAACCCTGTGCTGATCTTTAACACACCCCTTATAATGTTGAGAATGATTGTCTACAGACCTGCTATCCATTCTTGATGCTAATTCAGCAGTCATTTTATCTAACTCCAGCATCTTGTGCTATGACTACTGCATACTACTCCTTATCATGTGGTTGACAAGATTTCTTAAGATATAACTCTCTTGTGATTCAACTATATGTGAATTAAATATTACATCAGTTTTCATTTTTAAGGAATTACAGAAGAAAAATGAAGATAAAAACTGTTTATTTAATGTGATTCAGAAGTTATTTTTTGATCATCCTTCTTAAATGTAAATTATCTAGGGGAAAGTTACTATCCAGGACAAAAATCCTTAGAATTTGTCTAGAGAATGTTTAAAATGAGATGAAGTTGGATGTTAAAATAATTTCACATTTACCTAAAAATAATTTTCTTATCTCCATTCAATTATAGTAGTCCCTTCTTATCCACATGGCATATGTTGTAAAACCTCCAATGGCTGCCTGAAAACGCAGACAGTACCCAACCCCATATATAAGCACTGTGCTATGGTTGACAGCCAATCTGAAAACAGAGATAGCCACTATTGGCATATCTAGCGCATGGATACGCAGGACAACGGAAAAAGTCACATCCCAGGCAGGACACCTCAAGATTCCATAATGCTATTTAGAACTACACACAATTTTTCATATGGAGTTGATTGAGGGTAACTGAACCCTCAGAAAGCAAACAGTGGGTAAGAGGATTACAATGTTTTTCAGAAAATATTCTGCAAATTATCTACTATAGGCTTTCTAGCTTGATATAATTATCCTCATCTCCTCCATTATTTGCCTACTCCCTCCCCCACAAATAAAATTAAACATATTAAGAGTTTAAGGAAAAAAGCGTGCTTTTATTGTAACATCAACAAAATAAAGTCTTAAGTGATTAATTCTTATCAGAACTCAAAGCATCTAGGCTTCCATATGATAAATATTAATATACTACAAAAGGCCAGTCCACACATCTCACATATTCTCGTAATAAAACAAATATTTAACTCATGACATAGCCCACTATTAACTAAATATATTATTCCTCCATCCCATCCCCTTCCAAGCATCACATTGAATTTCTATTCTGACCTGAGTATACTGCAAACCAGAAAAGCAATAAGTTCAGGTTGAGGTCACATGTCAGAGTCATCTGGTTTTCTTTTTTATCCCACTGTCCCATTGCATTACTGTATTTTAATTTAGTTGGTTGCAGAAAGCTGAGATGACAATAATACTAGAGAAGACTTCCTTATCCAGATAATAACATCAGCACTATAAAAGCACACTTCATTAAAAACAACACATACTGCAACATACTTGCAAGTGTTAGCAATGAAAAAGTTGCACAATTACTTTTGACTCACTTTCCACATTTCCCCTCTCTCAGTGGAATGCCTAATCTTCACAAGGTGTTCATTTCCTGTCTCACCCAGCAACCACCTTCTGCATTTTTATTTTGTTGATCTCTCCTGCCTGAATTTCCATGGGGATTCCTCATCTTAAAACACGCTCTTTGCTCTCATTCCTCAACACAACTCCACCAGCACGGCTGCCTGTGCCTTGGATTACAACAAGCACAGAAGTTAATAGCTTGCTATGGTCCTAAGGGACACTATGAAATAATGATTATCCCGGCCAGAGCATCTAGAGTTAAAACTATGGGCCACAGTATGGGGTGTCAGATTACCTAATAGCATTTGCAAAACCTGAACATCCCTGTTGCTCTCCTAATTCAAGAAATATTTATTTGAGAGTTTATACAATACAAGGGTGGCTGCAAGGCATAAAAGAAGTTTAATTCTTCTTTTATGAGTATGATTCGGTTTCTACACTGGCAATATTTCAGATAAGAATACAAGAAATAACTTGAACACCTCCCTTGTATAACTGATCTGGGTTGTTGTTTAAATCAGAGTACAAATAAAAGCACTTCATTTCCAAGATACTCTATGTACAGAGAGTTGTTCACAGGACTACAAAAGACAGTACACAAATGACAGGAGCTTAAGGGGTAAGTTCCTGATAAGGGAAGAATTTTATGCACTACCACATTTTGATCCCAGAGATGGCCAGGAAGGCATTATAGATAAATAGAATAGCATGGACAATGAGCACCAAGTTAAGAAATAATGTGATGCGTTTAGAAAATAAACAAGAATAGATATGAACTAGGAGTGGGCTGGGGACATGACAAATAAGTTAGTAGTGGGCTGGGCTGGGAACTATTTAGTTTGAACATGCTCTATATTCCTTTCAAGAATAAAGGCTTCAACATTCACTAACAAGAGGGCTTCTAAGACACAGATACTTACTTGACTCCTTAGTGGATTAAAGGTAGTATGTTCCCTGCCTGTTTGAAGTAAGAAGGCTTCAGACTGACAACAGTTTTTAACCTTGTGTTCTGGAAAATTTCACCAATCCTCTGCATTTACACCAATAACTTAAAGATGATAGATCTCTTGGTGTTGTTACAAAGGAAAATGTAGTATTTTGTCACTAGCTTGCATTTTTAATTTTCCTTAACCTTTTCTGAAGCTCATCCTTACTTCTGGCACCTAGAATTAGTAAGAACTTCCATATAGTTGCCTGGAATTTCCATTTCAGAATTCAGTGTCATACATAATAGTAGTTGCAAAATTTTGAAAAAATATTCTGTTATAAGCACTATGCATTTCATGTAATCCTGTTAAAAATCTAGTGAAAGAATGGCATAGATATTATACAAGAACAACCAAGATTCAGAGAGAACATGTCTTCTGGTAATAAAAGAAGCCAACTTGCCTCCAAAGCCTTAAACAGTTGGAAATTAAAACACAAAGAAACCTTGCCAAGTCTAAATAATGAGGCAAAAAGGAAAAAAAAGGCACATTGTATTTTTTAGGAAAAAAACTAATGCTAAGTGAACCAAATGGTAAATGTGACTTAAGCAATTAACATTTTCAGTGAGCAATTAACACAGTGACTCTGCTTAATATATAAGGATTCATGTCATGGCATTTTTCATGAGACAGTGTTCCCTAAATTGGGGAAAGGAATATTTCAGTCTCCGGTACAGACCCATTTTGATAGACACAGCACTATCTCCTGTATGTTTGCACTCAGAATCAGGCTTGTCTACCATATGTAGGCCATAACAAAGTGAATGTCCAGGTAACTTATTGTATATGACTTCACTTCATCTTTCAACCTGTTCCTCCATTTGTGAGACAAAGGGTTTAATCAGATGATGTAATCACAATGAGTCTATAATTCTGCATGAACTTTTTTTCATTTTTATTTCTGTTCCATGGTGTAGTACCTGCTAGTTACCACAGAGTTAACCTACAGAGTTTTAGAAAAGTTTTCAATGAACAGAGATTTTTTTCACTTAGATCAGATTTATTAAGTAGAAAATCCAAAGGCACTAATAATTTCATTAACAGTCATTCTGGAAAACATTTATTTGAATATACTTTTATGTTGCACAATAAGAAAAATAGAAAACCAAAGCTTTTGGTTCACACTCTTCCACTGCCTTAGTCATCATATTCACTATTCAATTCAAAGGTTTGAGGTTTGGATCTACAGAGAACTCTAAATGCCAGCATTTAAGCAACAACCTACAGCAAAATGAAGCTGAAAGGTTATTAGAAATGTTCTAACTCAGAGAAAATACAGCGGAAGAGTTGAAAGTTACACCCATAGCACTCATTCCCAAGTATAGTGTGAAAAGCTCCCACTTCTGGCAGGAGGCCAACAGAGCTCATGGGATGCCAAGAAAGCAAACAGATGCTAATTTAGTGCAAATGGCAATCATTTCTGACCTCTGCATTAAAAAAGCCTGATTAACAAACAGAAGCTAAGAATTTTTATAGAAAGAAATCTATAATTCTTAATAGAAGAGGCTGTCAACAGGTGTTTATGCTGGAAGCAGGTGATAATAAAAATGAGAAGTCAGAATTACAGCAGTCTCAAACTAGGGTGCTGGAATTTTCATTCATGTTTTTCAATATAAGCTTTATATTAATGAATTCCCAGGTCCATCACTATTTCTACAAAAAAAAATGATTACTTATACAAATAAAGCTCAAGGTATTCTAACCACTTCAACAAGATGACATCAGGAAAAAATTCCCATCCATTTATTCATCCATTCATTCATTCATAAGGTAGTATAGCCAAGGCAAAGGGGTAGGCTGAGAGAATACAGAGGTAAAAAATCAGTCTGCTCACTACTGCTCTGAAAATTCCTTTCTTGGGGCTGGGGATGGGGCTCGATCGCCTGGCATGCGAGGGGCACTGGGTTGGATCCTCATCACCACATAAAATAAGGATGTTGTGTCCACCGAAAACTAAAAAATAAATATTAAGAAAAATTCTCTCTCTCTCTCTCTTAAAAAACAAAACAAAACAAAACAAAAAAATTCCTTTCCTGGCAAAATGCAACCTAATGAGGGTGAAGGAGAAGCTATATAAACCTCTAGACCTGTCTATGTGATTGCAAGGAAAAAAAAAAAAAAAGAATCAAGTCACAAGATTTGGGGACCTGTCTGTCCAGTTGCTTTATATATAAGCATGTATGACTTCTGCAACTGGTCACAAAAAAGGGATCATTAGGATAGACTGTCCCATTCCCATAAGCATCAGAACATTAGATCCTGCACAGTAACTATGATCTTGGCCCAATTTGTCTGAGATTCAGCACACAAGTTTCTTTGTACTTTCACAATTCTAAGAAATATCTGAATCAATGATATAAAAAACACAATCCCTAGGGTTACAGTCAGTATCTTCCTTACAGAAAATCAAGGAAATGGGAATAACAACATTAACATTTCTCTAGGTTCCAATAAAGTCCTAGAGGAAAAATAGCTGCCCATCTTTTAGAAATCTGAAAAATCTTGCTGTGGATAGGCTAGTAAAAAGTGCCTGCCGTCGTCTTCCTTTTTTTTTTTTTTTTTAAGTACCAGGGATTAAACCCAGGGGTACTTAACAATGAGACACATTTTTACCCTGATTTTTTTTTTTCAACATTTTATTTTTATGTGGTGCTGAGGATCGAACCCAGTGCCTCATGCATGCCAGGCAAGCGCTCTACTACTTGAGCCACATCCCCCAGGCTAGGGGGCTGGGACAGGATCTCACTAAGTTGCTCAGAGCCTTGCTACGTTGCTGAGGCTGGCTTTGAACTTGTGGTCCTCCTGACTCAGCCTCCCAAGCAGATGAGAATACAAGTGTGGGCCACTGAGCCAAGCACCACTCTCAACTTCTCCTTCCGAGAATAAAACAGGACACTTCAGACATCTTTTGAGGGCTTGAAGAAGACATGTGTTGGCCAGCTAGGTCCTAGCTCAATGATTAAATCAGTAAACCATTCTGAATGTATTATCCATTAGACAACTTAAGTAGCACAATAATGATGACTAATGAATTTCATTCCAAAAATCACTTTAAAACCTATTTTTCAGTCTTCAGTGAAAGAAGTGGGAGGGACGTTGTAGCTGGAGTTACATTCCTTCATGTTTTGTGGCCTAAGTTTCACAGTGAAATGCAGCAAAAATTTCAGAATTTCCCTTTATGGTGTGCAGGTGCACAAGTAATGGTTTAAGGAAGGTGTCAGTCCAGACCTGTGCTTCTAACAGGCCCAAGGAAAGAATCCCACCCCCCACCCCCTTTCTAGAAAAACAGGCTAAATAAGAGCTCTGAACTCCAATATCTCATGTGCCAATAGCCAGATGAGGCAGGTAATCAGAGAGGGCAGAGGCTGAGAATTCCTAGGCCTCTATTATATTAACTATAATTTGCCCAATGAGTCATTCAATTCCTATTTCCCATCTCCCATGAAGGAGAGATTCCATCTAATACCCTGGAAAGGTTTATATCAAAATTGAAAATCCAGAAGAAAAGGAAACCATGTTAATCTGCTCTTTCAGTGATCCAGGCTAGAATAACTAAGGTTGATTCAATCAACAAGCATAATCAATAAGTGTACTTTTACTTATTTATACATCTGTTGTTCCAAAACGGATTTGAAGGGATTTATAAAAATGCACAAACCAGCTACAACATATAATAATTCACATAATCTAAGGCATTCTAAAATGTATCATTACCTATGTAACACTTAGTAAAGATAAATGCTATAATAGTATGATATGCCATTATGGTAACATAACCCTCATTTGTAGTGATATTAAAATAGCGAAAATGTATATATTTTCATCAACAAAATATATGTGTTTCAGTAACATAATGTTTTCAGGAGGAAGGCAGAGGTTAAACATAAAGTTCATTTACAAAAATGTAACTCCTATAAGTTTTCCTATCTACCAAAGTAAAAATGTGTAACATAACTTAAATCAAGCTAGCCTTCTCAGATTGCTTGAGAAAAATCAATCAATAAACAAATCACTGCTGCCAATTGCACTGAGGCATATTCCTTGGAGGTGCCCATATATTAAACTGTTCCTTTCCAAACTAAAGTTATGTGGCTGATCTGAAGAAAGAATATTATCATTTCAAGGGATATTCTTCCTTTAAGCTCCCAAAGCAATTTTCCTATATAACTCATATTTTAAGTCAGATGACCATGGTGAAATTTTATAAAAATCTGGAGAGACACTTAATTCTAATAATATTGAGCCTAGAGAAGAGAAGATAAGGGGTAAGGGAAGACCATTTTCCTCAAAACTATAAGGTGCTCTTTCACAAGTACATATCTAGTCATGGTAGTCTCTCTTGCTTAAAAGCATCTGGGGGTCCCTTCATTTCTTATAAGTAATGTTTTTCATCACTAAACAAACCAAATGATGTCAGTGAAAATGGTCTAAGGACCTGTCCCTCTAGAGAAATGGAAAAAAAAATCAAGCAAAAATTGTCAAAATTAAATATGTCAAAATTCTGGAAAACAGTCAAAGATTTACATCAGCCAACTAAACATTAAATTGAGAAGAAAAACAAAACAAAACAAACTCAAAATCTGGAGGAAAGCTCTGCAGTATTTTCATTTGCCCTGATCCTGATCTCTCCTTCTCAGCTAAGTAGCAGTATTGAACACAGTAGCCTATACTCCAGTGTGGGACCATTGGTTCCTGAAAGAACAGAACTGACCTTATTTTTATTTATTATTATTATTTTTTGTGGTCAAATCTACTGTATATTTTTCTTTTATAATACTTTTCCACTGAATTTTAAAATTTTTAAAAATTTGTTATATAAGACAGCAGAATGCATTTGAACTTATATTACATATATACAGCACAACTTTTCATATCTCTGGTAGTATACAAAGTATATTCACACCATTTGTGTCTTCATACATGTACTTAGAGTAATGATGTCCATCTCATTCTACTTCCTTTCTTACCCCCATGCCCCCTCCCTTCCTCTCTCTCCCCTTTGCCCTATCTAGACTTCATCTATTCCTCCCATGTTCCCTCTCATCCCCATCATGAATTAGCCTCCTTATATCAGAGAAATCGTTTGGCATTTGTTTTTTGGGATTGGCTAACTTCACTTAGCATTATATTCTCTAACTCCATCCATTTACCTGCAAATGCCATGATTTTATTCTCTTTTAATGCTGAATAATATTCCATTGTGTGTTTATCCCAGATTTTCTTTATCCTGAAGGGCATCTAGGTGGATTTTACAGTTTAACTATTGTGAATTGTGCTGCTATAAACATTCATATGGCTGTGTCCCTATAGTATGCTATTTTTAAATCCTCTGGGTATAGACCAAGGAGTGGGATAGCTGGGTCAAATGGTGTTTCTCTATACTGCTTTCCATATTGGCTGCATCAATTTGCAGTCCCACCAGCAGTGTATGAGTGTGCCCTTTTGTCCACATCCTCACCAACACTTAGTGTTTGTATTCTTAATAGATGCCATTCTGACTGGAGTGAGATGAAACCTTAGAGTAGTTTTGACTTGAACATTTTTTTTAACATAATACCTTTATTTTATTCATTTATTTTTATGTGGTGCTGAGGATGGAACCCATGGCCTTGCACGTGCTAGGTGAGCACTTTACTGCTAAGCCACAACTCCAGTCCCTGAACATTTTTTTTATATATTTGTTGATTTTTATATCATCTTCTGAGAAGTGTCTGTTCAGGTCCTTGGCCCACTTATTGAGTGGAATATTTGGGTTTTTTTGGTGTGAAGATTTCTGAGTTCTTTATATATACTCCAACTGATGTGCGTGTGGTAAAAATTTGCTCCCATTCTGTAGGCTCTCTATTCACTTCACTGATTCTTTCTTTTGCTGAAAAGAAGCTTTTTAGTTTCAATCCATCCAATTTATTGATTCTTGATTTTAATTCTTGCACTGCAGGAATCTTATTAAGGAAGTCGGGACCTAATCTGACATGATGGAGATTTGGGCCTACTTTTTCTTCTATTAGATGCAGAATCTCTGGTTTAATTCCTAGGTCCTTGATCTACTTTGAGTTGAGTTTTGTGCATGATGAGAGATAGGGGTTTAATTTCATTGTGTTGCATATGGATTTCCAGTTTTCCAAGCACCATTTGTTGAAGAGGTTATATTTTCTCCAAAGTATGTTTTTGGTGACTTTGTCTAATGTAAGATAACTATACTTATGTGAGTTTGTCTCTGTGTCCTCTATTCTATACCATTAGTCTGCAAGTCTATTTTAGTGCCAATACCATGCTGTTTTTGTTACTAGTGCTTTATAGTATAAGAGCACTGTAAGTGCTGTAGCACAGTTTAAGGTCTGGTATAGTGATGCCACCTCCTTTCCTCTTCCTATTAGGGACTGTTTTAGCTATTCTGGGTCTCTTATTTTTTCAGATGAATTTCATGATGCTTTTTCTATTTCTGGGATTTTGATTGAGATTTGATTTAAATCTGTATAGTGCTTTTGGTAGTATCGTTATTTTGACAATATTCTCTAACTCCATCTATTTACCTGCAAATGCCATGATTTGTGAATTGTGCTGCTATAAAAATTGTGCTAAAGAAAGAAATTAAAGAAGACCTTAGGAGATGGAAAGATCTCCCTTGTTTTTGGATAGATCTCCCTTGTTCTGTATCTAATGAACAGCAGAATACACATTCTTCTTAAAACTGTGTGGGACATTCTACAGGATAGGTCACAAAACAAGTCTAAATTTCAAAAATACCAAAATGATAAAACTAACTTCTCTGTCACAATGGAATTAAATGAGAAATTAATACTCGGAACAGAACCAGATAATTCACAAATATGTAAAAATTAAACAGCCATTGAGTCAATGAAGAAATCACAAGGGAAATCAGAAAATACTTATAAGAATGAAAACAAAAATACAACTTTCAAAAACATATGGGATATGGAAATTTATAGGTGTAAACATTGAAATTAAAACAGAATGATGTTGGAGCCGGGCAAGGTCGCATGTGACAATACTATCAGTTATTTGGGAAACCCTGAAATGGGAGGATCACTTGAACCCATAGGTTCAAGACCAGCCTGGGCAACATAATAGACTCCCTTTAAAAAGAGGAAGGAAAGAATATCTGAATGCCCTAATTTTGCTTGTTTTTTTTTTTTTTTTTTTTAAATAGGTACTGGGGATTGAACTACTGAGCAACATCCTCAGCCCTTTTTATATTTTTATTTTGAGTCAGGGTCTAGGTAAATTGCTTAGGGCCTTATTAAGTGGCTGAGGCTGGTTTTGAACTTGTGATCTCCTTGCCTCAGCCTCCCAAGCCACTGGGATTACAGGTATGTACACCAACCATGCTACCTAACTTTGTATTTTAAGAAACTATAAAAAGATTAGAAATCAAAACAAAAAGCTAGCATTAAGAAATAAAATAATAAAGATGAATAGAGATAAACAAAACAATGAATCAAGGAAAACAAAAATCAGTTCTTTAAAAAAGATCAACTGATTGTGAACTGAGCTGCTAAAAACATTGAAGTGGCTGCATCACTGTGGTATGCTGATTTTAAGTCCTTTGGGTATAGACTGGGGAGTGGGATAATTGAATTAAATGGTGGTTCCATTCCACGTTTTTTAAGGAATCTCTACACTGCTTTCCAAAGTGGTTGTACCATGTTGCAGTCCCACCAGCAATGAAACAGTGTACCTTTCCCCTCACATCCTTGCCAGCACTTATTGCTGCTTGAACTCTTGATAATTGCCATTCTGACTAGAGAGAGATGAAATCTTAAAGAGTAGCTTTGATTTGTATTTCTCTAATTGCCAAGAGATGTTGAACATTTTGTCATATATTTGTTGATTGATTGTATGTCTTCTGTGAAGTGTCTGCTCATTTCCTTAGTCCATTTATTGATTGGTATTTATTTATTTTAGTGTTAGGTTTTTGAGTTCTTTGTATATCTTAGTGATTATCTGATGAGTGTGTGGTAAAGATTTTCTCCCATTCTGTTGGCTCTCTCTTCACGTTATGATTGTTTCCTTTGCTACAAAGACGCTTTTTAGTTGGAATCCACGAATTTATTGATTCTTGATTTTATTGCTGTGCTTTAAGAGTCTTGTTAAAGAAGTCAGGTCCTAAACTGACATGAAAATTTGGGCCTGCTTTTTCTTCTATTAGGTGCAGGATCTTTGATCTAAGTCCTTGATCCAAGAACTAAATTCTGGAACCAACCTAGATGCCCTTCAATAGATGAATGGATAAAGAAACTGTGATATATATACACAATGGAATATTACTCAGCCTTAAAGAAGAATGAAATTATGGCATTTATAGGTAAATGGATGGATCTGGAGAATATCACGCTAAGTGAAGTGAGCCATGTCCCAAAAAACCAAAGGCAAAAGTTTTATAATAAAGGGGGGGGGGAATGGAGGTACTTTGAATTGGGTGGAGGAGAGGCTTTTGGGGAAGGGAGTTCGTGGAGTGGGGGGAGATTATTACCCTATATACAGGTATGATTGCACAAATGGTGTGACTCTATATCATGTACAACCAGAGAAATGAAAAATTGTCTTCCATTTGTGTAAAAAATAAAATTAAGAAGAAAAAGATCAACTAAATAGAAAAACAAAAATGCAAATAACTAAAAATCAGAAACAAAAGGACATTATTATAGATTGTATAGAAATAAAAATGACAGTTATGAAAATATGAGAACAACTGTATGCCGACAAATTAAATAATCTAGATAAAATGGACATATTCCTAGAAACACACAAATTGTCTAAATTGACTAAGGAACACATAAAAACATCTGAAGACAAGTAGTAACAAGGAAAAAAAGACAAATAAGTGATTTAAGAACTTCCAAAAAAGTTCAGGACTAGATAGCTCCACTGGCGAATTCACACAAATATTTAAGGAAGAATTAGAGACTCTTCAAAAAATACAAGAAAATACTTCCTTCCATATTTTATGAGGCCATGCCAGTATTACCTTGATTCTAAAGTCAGAAAAACACATCAAAGATAAATAATACTATAGTATCTCATAAATATAGAAGCAAAAAAAGTCAACAAACACTAACAAACTGAAACTAAAAGTATATAGACCATGAGGATTAAAGAAAGGATTACAGACCATGACCTCATGGGATTTTCTCAGGAATGGACGGGTGGTTCCACATACAAAAAACAATCAATATAATATACCACATTAAAATAAGAAAGAACTAAAACCACAAGATCATCCTAGTTTTTACACAAAAGAACATTTGACAAAATATAAAATATCATCCTTTCATGATAAAAGCATTCATAAAACTAGGAATAGAAAGGAATTTCATGAATATGATTAGGAGTATTTATGAAAAAGTCAAAGCTAATATCATATTCAATTATAAAAGACTAAATGCTTTCCCTCTAAAATGAGGAACAAGACAAGGATGATGGCTTTCACCACTGCCATTCAATGCTGTACTGTTTAAGTTCTATCCAGAACAATTAGGCAAGAAAAATAAAAAGCATCCAAATTGGAAAGGAAGAAATAAAACTATCTCTATTCACAGACAATAGAAACATGATCCAATATACAGAAAATCCAAATAATCTGTGAAAGAAATTAGGAAAATCATTCCACTTATAATAATATTCACAGGATAAAATATATGGCAATAAATTTAACCAAGGTAATACAAAACTTGCACATTAAAAATTACAAAACACTGTTAAAAGGAATCAAAGAAGACCTTTTATAAATGGAGAAAGAAAAAAAAGAATCACAGGAAGATTTCTCATTAATATGACAGCAATAAAGATCTGAAGAACTTCAGACCTCATCATCAAACAGATATGCAGTCTAAGCAAAGAAGAGATTTAAATACAGTGACTTGGGGCTCAAATGTGCACTCCTGGTTAGAGATGGTGATCGTTGTTCAAGGGCTGAAAGAGATTGATCAAAACAATGAGAACTAGATGACTACACCCTTTGACACAGAGACATTCCCCTTGGCTGAAATATATAATAAAGTGAAAGCAGCCTACTAAAGAGTCCTCCAGATAACAGTGAGGAATAGATCCATTTCAACAGACTGGAAAATCTCAATACAGAAATACAGGAAGCATGAGAAAGCAAGGAAAGAAAATGTCTCCAAATGTCGACAGCCCCCCAACAATGAAGTAGATAAAACGCCAAAGTATTTAAAAAATTGATGGAATGATCAAGGAACTAAAGAACATCTAAGGAATGAACTTTAGAAAATATAGGAGGTGAAAGACAGATCAATAAAGACACAGATATTCTGAAAAAGAACCAAATAGATATCCTGAAAAAAAATCAAACCAAACTAATAATTCAATGGAAAGTATCACTCATAGATTAGATCATGCAGAAGACAGATTTTCAGGCCTGAAGACAGGGCATATAATCTTGGAAACTCAGTCTTAAAGTAGAGACAATAAGAGACCAAGGGCAGAATACTCAGGAAATCTGAGAGAAAATTAAGAGATCAAAATTAAGGAGTGCTGTCATTGAGGAAGACAATGAGATACAAACTAAAGGCATGCATAACCTTTTCAGTGAAATATCAGAAAATTTTCCAGCTTTGAGAATGAAATGGAAATCCAAATACAGGATGCATTCAGAGCCCCAAATAGACAAGATCAAAAAAGATCCTCTCCAAGATACATTGTAATTAAAATGTCTAATATACAGAACAAGGATAGAATTTTTAAAATCTACAAGAGAAAAATGGCAGGTCACATTTAGAGGTAAACCTAGACAAATCACTAAGCCCAGAGGTCTTGGAATAATGTATACCAAGCTCTGAAAGATAACAATTGCCAAACAAGATTGCTTTTTGCAGCAGAGCTATTCTTCAAAACTGAAAGTGAAATAAAATCTTTCCAACCTCAGTATAAACGAAAAGAATTCATGACCACTAAGCCAACATTACATAAAATACTTTTTTTTTTAAAGAGAGAGAGAGAGAGCGGCAGAGAGAGAGGGAGAGAATTTTTAAAATATTTATTTATTTTTTTTAGTTATTGGCGGACACAACATCTTTGTTTGTACGTGGTGCTGAGGATTGAACCCGGGCCGCACACATGCCAGGCGAGTGCGCTATCACTTGAACTACACCCCCAGCCCCATAAAATACTTTTTTAAAAAGAATATATTTTTTAGTTGTTGATGGATCTTTATTTTTTATTTATTTGTATGTGGTGCTGAGAATCGAATCCAGTGTGTCACACATGTTAAGCAACAGCGCTACCACTGCGCCATAACCCCAGCCCCTACAGAAAAAACTTTACAGAAATATTTCATGCAGATGAAATACAAAGCAAACTTCATAGTCAGCAAATGAATGAATCTCACTAGAAGAGTAGCTAAGAAGAGTCAAATTTGAATAAAGCATCACAAATAAACCACAATGGCAGATATTAATAATCATCTCTCTAGAATGTTCTCAACTCTCCAATCAAAAGACAGACTGACAGAGTGGATTAAAAAAACAGGATAAACCACATGTTGCTTACAAAGGGCTTAACTCATAGGCAAAGACATTCATAAGCTGAAGGTGAAAGGATGGAAAATGGAGATTGAAAACAAGCAAAAGTAGCTACTACTATATCTGACAGAGCAGAATTCAAACCCAAATTAATAAGAAGACACTAGGAGGGCTAGAGTGCTTGGTTAGCATGTGTAAGGCACTGGGTTTGATCCTCAGTACCACATAAGAATAAGTAAAATAAAGGTATTGTGTCCATCTACAACTAAAAAAAAAAAAAAAGACAGAACTACAAAAGTCACTTCATATTGATAAAGGGGTCTATCCAATAAGAGATATAATAATTAAAAATATTTATGCCCCAAATGTTGGTGCGCCTACTTGCATAAAACGACACTACTCAACACAATATCAGAAAGATTCCACTATAATATTACTAGGTGAATTCAATATCTAGTAGGTCATCTAAATATAAACTAAGTGAGGACTCTTCAGACATAAAAAATAGTATTAATTAAATGGACCTAACAGACATCTATAGAGTATTTCATCCATCAATAACTGAATTCACTTTTTCCTCAGCTGTATCTGAAACTATCTTCCAAACAGGCCATATTTAAGGACACAAAGCAAATCTTAGCAAATACAAAAAAAAAAAAAAAATTGAGATAATTCCTTGCATCTTATCAGATCATAATGGAATGAAATTAGATATCAGTAACAAGAATCCATTTTAACACATGGCAATTAAATAATACATTTTTGAAGAGAAATGAGTCATAAAAGAAATCAGGTGAGAAATAAAAATATTCTTAGAAACAAATGAGAACAGAGATATGACTTATCAAAATATCTGGTACACTGTGAAGACAGTTTTAAGAGGAAAGTTTACAGTACTACATTAAAAAAAAAAAGGTTCCCAATAAGCAATCTAATGTTATATCTCGAGGCCCTAGAAAAGCAAGAACAAATTAATTCCAAAACCAATAGAAGACAGGAAACAATTACAATTGTAGCTGAAACAACAAAAAAACACCAAAAAACATAAAAAAAGAAACAAAAACAGTGAGAGAAACCCGGAATCAACAAAATTAGAGATGAAAAAGGAGATATCACTGCAGACATTGCTGAAATCCAGAGGATTTTGAAGATTTATATACCAATAAATTAGAAAACCTGGAGAATACTAACAAATTTATAGACCTACTCAAACTGAACCAAGAGGACACAGAAAACCTAAACAGACCAATATCAGGCAACAAAATTGAAGTAGTAATGAAAAGTCTCCCAACAAAGAAAAGCCCATGACCAGATGGAGTCTCAGCTGAGAAAATGCCAATTCTCCTCACATTATGCCATAAGACAGGAGAGAGAAAACTCCCAAATTCATTTCATGGAGCCAGAAACAACCTGATTCCAAAATAAGATAAAGACCCATCAAGGAAAGCAAACTATGGACCAATATCCATGATAAACATTATTTTAATCAGCTTTTTTGCCTCTGTGATTAAAAGACCCAACCAGCACAATTAGTTTCAGAGGTCTCAGTCCATATCCAGCTGGTTCTCTTCCTTGAGGCTCAAGGAAGACTGAATATCTTGGCAGAAGAGTATGGCAGAGGGAAGCAGCTCACATGATGATCAGACAGCAGAGACAGAGAAAGATTGCTACTTGCCAAATACAAATAAATTCCCCAAAGCCAAGCCCCCAATACCTCACCTCCAATCCAGCCACACCCCACCCGCCTTCAATCACTACACAATCCCATAAGGTGATTAATTCACTGATTGAGTTAAGGCTCTCATAACCCAATCATTTCTTCTGTAAACCTTCTTGCATTATCTCACACACAAGCTTTTGGGTACACCTCACATACAAATGATAACAAACACAGACACAAAAATTCTTAATAAAATGTTAGCAATTCACATTTAAAAACATATTAAGAAGACTGTACACCATGATTAAGTTGGTTTCACCCCAGGGATGAAAGGATGATTTAACATATGAAATTCAATAAATATAATTTTCATTGCATAAAGACAATTAAGAACAAAAATCACATGATTATCTCAATAGACCGGGTGGGGGGTGAGAAACTAAGTATAGAAGGAACTCACCTCAATATCATAAAGGCTATATATGGCAATTCCAAAGCTAACATCATATTGAACAGGGAAAAACTGAAAGCATTTCCACTAAACTGAGGAACAAAACAAGGATGTCCTTTACCACTCCTATTCAATATAATTCTTGAAACACTAACCAAAGCAATCACGCAAGAGAAAAAAAAATTAAAGGAATAAAAATAGGAAAAGAAATAGTCAAATTATCTGTTTTCCGATGACATGATCCAATACTTAGAATTCCTAAGAAGCTCTACCAGAAGACTTCTAGAGCTCACTAACAAATTCTTCAAAGTGGCAGACTACAAAAATAAGATCAACACAAAAATCAACAGCTTTCCTATATTCCAATAATGAATCTGCTAAGAAAGAAGTCAGGCCTCCCCCGCAAAAAAATCCATTCACAACAGCCTCAAAGGTAGATAAATAAATAAACAAACAAATAAATAAATATTTAAAAACTCACCTTGAGAACAAGTCCAATCAAGGAGTAAAAATTATAGAACACTGAGGAAATTCAAAAAGACCTTAGAAGATGGAAAGACCTACCATGTTCTTGATAGACAGAATTAATATTGTCAAATGGACATATTACCAAAAGATTTCATGCAATCCCCATCAAAATATCAATAGCACTCTTCACAGAAAAAGAAGTCTTAAAACTCATATGGAAGAATAAAAGACTCAGAACAGCCAAAGCAATACTGAGCAAGAAAAGCAAGGCTGAAAGCATCACAATACCTGATCTCAAATTATACTACAGATTTATAGTAACAAAAACAACATGGAACTGGCATTAAAAACAGACATGAAGTTCACGGAAAAGAAGACAAAGAGACAAATCCACATAGATATAGTCATCAATCTTTGACAAGGTGCCAAAAACATATGTTGGAATACAGATAGCCTTTATAGCAAGGTGCTGGGAAAACTGGACAGCCATATGTAGAATATTGAAACTAGATCTTTATTCTTATTTGTACAAATTTTAACTCAAAATGGATCAAAGATATAGGAATTAGACCAGAAACACTACAAATGCTATAAAAAAAACATACAGTCAAGAGTTGGGGATATAGCTCAGTGGTAAAATGTTTGCCTGGCATGCACAAAGCCCAGGGTTCAATCCTTAGTATAAAAAATAAAAAAAAAAGAAAATAAAAAAAGAAAAAGAAAAAAAGGGAAGAAAACATAGAGCCAACACTCTAACATCCTTAATAAGATTCCTAAAATTCAAGAAATAAAATCAGAATCATTATTAAGTGAAATGGCAACAAATCAAAAAGCTTCTAAACAGCAAAGGAAACAAGAACATGATGAGACAGCCTATAGAATGGGAGAAAAACTTTGTCAGTTACTATTCTGACAAGGGATTATATCCAGAATATACAAAGAACTCAAAAAACGTACACGCATGCACACATGCACCAGTCCACAACAAAACAATCAATAAGCATGAAAAATCATCTAATGAGACACTTCTCAAAAGAAATACAAATGGCTGACAAATATATGAAAAAATGTTTGACATACTTAGCAATCAGGGAAATGCAAATTAAAACTACACTGAGATTTCCTCTCACTTCAGTTAGAATGGAAATCAGCAAGAATACAAGTTACTGGCAAAGAGGCGGAAAAAAGGTACACCTATATATTGTTGCTGGGATTGCAAATTAGTACAATCAATTGAAAGCACTACAGGGATTCCTCAAAAGGCTAGGAATGGAATCACCATATGACCCTACTATCCTAGTCCTTGGTATTTATCCAAAAGAACTAAAATCAGCATACTCTAGTGATAACACACATGACAATGTTTATAGCAGTGTAATTAACAACAGTCAAGCAATGGAACCAGTCTAGGTGCCCATCAATAGATGAATGGGTTAAAAAAATGTGAATATATACACAAGAGTTTCAGTCATAAATAAGAATAAATTATATCATTTTCTGATAAATGGACAGAAGTTGAAAACATCATTCATGCTAAGTGAAATAATCCAAACTCAGAAAGTCAAGAGCCCAATGTTTTCTCTCATTTGTAGAAGCTAGAGAGAAATAAGAAATTTAAAAAAAAAAAAGGAGGGGGAGAGGGATATAATGAAAATAAGGAGAACAGAGGAGTAAAGGGGGGATCGAAGGGAAAGGAGGAGAAGTATGTAAGGGGAGCAACTGCAGAATCAAAGTAACCAACTTATGCTATGTGAATAGATGGATACATCCCAATGAATTCTACTTTAATGCAGATCTATACTATAGCAATTTTAAAAAACAATAATAGAAGCAAAACTAGTAGAATAGAGGAAAGGGACAAGGGGGAAGAAAGAAAGAAGGAAAAGGAAAATACAGGGAATTGAGAATGAGCTAACTATGCTATATGCATTTATGATTATGTCAAAATAAACCCCACTATTATGTACAAACTTAATGCACTAATAAAAACAAAAATAGAAAAATAGTTAAAAAATAAGATGGCAATACTCCTCAAAGTAATCTGTGGATTCAATATAATGCTTATCAAAATTCCAAAGGCCATTTTTGCAGGAATGGAAAAGTTAATTCTTAAATACATATAGAATCCAAAGACCTCTGAATAGCCAAAACAATATTAAAAAGAAGAACAAAGTTTGAGTACTTATATTTCCCAATTTCAAAGCTTATTATGATATTGGCATAAGACTATGACATATGGACCAATGGAATAGAAATAAAAAACCACAAATAATCCATGACCAATTGATTTTCAACAAGGGTGCCAAGGCCATTCAAGGGGAAAACAATATAAAAATTACCTCAAAAATGGAACAAAGGCTTAAATATAAAAACTAAAACTATTTATTATAAGAAAACAAGGATAGATCTTTATGAAGTTGGGTTTGGCTGGAGATTTTAGATATTACACCAAAAGCACTAGGAACAACAACAAAGACAAATTGAACCTCATCAAAATTAAAAACTTTTCTGAATCAAAGAAAAGAATATAAAAGATCTATTTTAATTGCTTCCTCTTCAACCCATTAATGAAAGAGAGATTCATAATCCAGAGTTATGGGATTGGTTAAACACTTAACACTTGACTCTGGACAAAGGAGATTGGTCACAGAATATGAGTGACATGTACTCCCAGCCTGGGGAACAGAGCACCACATACCATACATGGGACTCTAATTGAGAAGAGTGAACAACAGAGTACAACGGTATGAGTATGTTAGAAACTTAAATTCTAAGACAACAGTGTTGGAAGGTGGGGCCTTCTGGGAGGTGATTTGGTCATAAGGGCTTAGACATTATAAAACAGCTTGACAGAGAGAGTTTGGTCCCCTTACATCTTTTCTGTCTCTCTTATATGAGGACAAGATATTCCTCCCCTCTTAAAGTTTCAGCAAGAGGGCATGGTCTTAGAAGCAGAGAAAGCAGCTCTCACATGAACCTGTTGCCACCTTGATCTTGGGGCTTCCCAACTTCTACAGCCAGGAGAAATAAATTCTGTTTATAAATTATACAGTGTATAGTATTTTGATAGAGCAGTGTGATCAGACTAAGACATAGGGTCTGTCTAAGACCAGCTTTTAAAATTTTAATTTGTTATATATATGACAGCAGAATGCATTACAATTCATATTATACATATAAAGCACAAGTTTTCATATCTCTGATCGTATACAAAGTATATTCACACCATTTGTGTCTTCATACATGTTCTTAGGGTAATGATGTCCGTCTCATTCCACCCTCATTTCTACCCCCTTGCCCTCTCCGTTCCCCTTACCCCTATGCCTTATCTAGAGTTCGTCTAATCTTCCCATGCACCCCCTCCCAACCCCACTATGAATCAGCCTCCTTATATCAGAGAAAACATTCAGCATTTGGTTTTTTGGGATTGGCTAACTTCACTTAGCATTATATTCTCCAGTTCCATCCATTTACCTGCAAATGCCATGATTTTATTCTTTTTCATTGCTAGACAGACAAGCTTTATAGTATCAAAAGTAGAGATTACCCCTGCTTCCAGCAGGAGGATGTGATTAGTGTATTTCAGTGATTTCCTAGCTAGCAGGGGAACTGAAATGCAAGGCCTTTCAGAAGTCCTCACAGTTTCACCAGACATCAAGGCAGTATGTAATACCTTCATTTTAGGCCTTAAACTGTAACAAAACACAAGAGAATGGGAGAAAATATTTGCAAATCATACATCTGATAAGGGCCTAATATTAAGAATACATAAAGATGCCTAACCACTCATCAGCAAAAAAGAGACAAACCAATTAAAAAATGGACAGAAGATTTGAACAGAGATTCCTCCAAAGAAGATATCTGAACATCCAGTAAGCATGTGAAAAGCTACAAACATCATTATTCAATAATATAAATAAAAACCAAACAAAGATACCGCATCACATCTGGAAATACAAAATGGTGCAACTGCTAGGAAAACAGTTTAATGATTCCTCAAAAAGTTAAATACAGAATTGCTATATGACTCAGCAATTTCATTAGTAGGCATATACTCAAAAGAATTGAAAATAGGTACTCAAACAACTGTATGTAAACATTCATAGCAACAGCTATAGTATTCACAATAGTCAAAAGGTGGAAATAACCCAATGTCCATCAAGAGATGAATGAATAAACAAATGTATACACACTGAATGGAAGATTATTTGACTATAAAAATGAATGAAGTACTGATTAGGCTACAATATGGATGCATCTTGAAAACATTATATACTAACTGAAAGAAGCCAGAAACAAAAAGGCCACATATTGTATGATTCCATGTATACAAAATATCTAGAATAGGAAAATACAGAGAGTCAGAAAGCAGAATGGTGGTTGCCAGGGGCTGATGGAAGGCTAGGGATTAGGGAGTAACTGCTTAATGGATACAGGGTTTTCCTTTGGAGCGATAAAATTGTTTTAGAATTAGACAGAGGTTGCACAATACTGTGAAAGTACTAAATGCCACTAAATTATATACTTTAAAATCTTTAATTTTACGTTATGTGAATCTTGTCTCCACTTTTAAAAAATGAAAGACAAGAAATTCAGGTCCTCAGTTTTATTTGTTTTTGAAACTGAAAAGAACACTGGGCTCAAAATCAATCAAACACTGAAAAAGGCACTGATTTAAACTATACATGTGCTTCTTAGCTGAGAGCCTTGGTAGACCAGATACGGATTTATTCCTTAATCTCTCAGAAGACTGGCTCCCACCCCCTTTTGTGGATACCAAAATCTGAGATTTTCAAGTCTCTTTATAAAATGGCATTGTATTTGCATATATAATATGCACAACCTTCTATATACTTTAAATAATCTCCAAATTATTTATAATACCTAATGCAATGTTACTGCTATATAAATAGTTGCTATATGGTATTATTTAGTACAGACATATTTCTCCGTGGCTTATTTCTAGCCTAATTTTGGTGGAATTCCTGGATGCAGAATCCACAGATACCAAGGGTGGACCGTAGTACTCATTTCCTCCATACGTGTCTACCATTCCTCTTTCCACCCCTCCACTTTCCTTCTAACTAGCACTTTCCTAAGTATGCTTAAATATTTCATTTCTTTATGCCATGAACAAAACATTCTTTCAATCTAAAATGTAATTCTTAACCCTAACTGCACAGTAGAATCACTTCAGGTTTTTAAAAAATACCTAAAATCCCTATATTGGATCACAATTTCTGGGGAAAGGCCAGGAATCTGGGGATCAGATCATGTTTAGAAGCTTCCCAGATGATTTTAATGTGCAGCCAGTAATGAGAATAAGGTCTTAGGTTATTCTATATCCCCTTTCCTTTTAGCCTAGTGTGGTATTTTCTAAATTCCAGTTATTCACACACCAGCATAAATCTAGAAATTTGGTGTTTTTCTAGAAATTTAGCCATTAATTTTAAATACCTGTCTATTTTCTCTAGTGTTGTTCTTTTTTTCATTCTCATACTGGTCATTTTGCCTTGTCTCTTCAGTTTCTAAATTAACCCTATTAAAGGACTTATCAATCTAGTTGATTTTAGGTCTAGAACTTTTGCCTTTACTATTTTCCCCATTGCATAATTATTCATTTAATTTCCAGTTTCATCTTTATTATTTGCTTCCTTTTACTTTTCAAGCGCTACTTTGACTGTTCTTGTGTGGCTTCAGATAGAGAATTAAATGATCTACACCTTACAACTTTGACATGCTGTATTCTCATTGTCATTCAGTTTAAAATTTCCTTTTATTTGAAATGTTTTGAGACCCAGAATAACCATTTTTGGCATATGTGCCATGTGTGCCAGGAAAATACATCCTAAAACCTTCTGTTGCAATATTCTTTATACATGCTTAGGTCTACTTTAGTAATTGTACTGTTCAAATTTTTAAAATATTAATTTTTGCCTGCTTCTTTCTAATAATAGTTAATGAAAGAAAATTTAAAGTCCTCTACCATTAGATTTCCTTGTAGTTGTGAATTTTTGACTATAATTGAAGTTATATTTTTAGACAGATAAATATACATATTTAGAATTGACTGTATTGTCATAAAATGCCCCACATTATTTAAATTCCTTAAATTTTACTTTGTCTAATATTTGTATAATTATATTAGCTCTCATTTGGATAATATTTCTTTCAATATTTCTGGTTTAATTAAAGTACTCTTGAAAGCAGGATGAGTTTACTTTTTTATTTAGTGTGACAACATTTTTAAGAATATCAATATCATTTACATTTAAGGTAATTACATGATAAATTTGGGTTTATAACTGCAAATTTACTATTTGTTTTCCATTTATATCACAGAAACAGAAATAATGTTTTTTTAATTTAATGTTCACTTTTTTTCTTTTCTTGCCTTCCATTAATAAATCAAGTATCAATTTATCTCCTTTACAAAATTTCACTTGCACAAAACAACTCTTTTAGTGATTATGAGATTATAACATGCATCCTTGATTTATGAGAGTATAACAAATTACTATCTTTGCCACTGTCTAAGGAAAGCTAGAATATTAGAGTACTTTAATTCCATTTTACTCCATCTTATCTTTTGTCTTAGAGTCATGCATTATAATGATTCTACATACATTTTGTGTGTGGGTGTCTTATATTCAATAAGACATTACTAATTTGTTTCATACTCAAAATTAATTTCAATATACTTGTATTTATACTTTTTGATGCTTTGTTCCTTCTTGCATGTCCATTTTTCTGGTTTTTCGTCAGTATGTTGTTTAGTCTACACTGTGTATAGAATTATAAGTTGGCAATGATTTTCTTTTAATACTTTAAAATGTCATTGTATCACCTTTGTACTTTAACTTATTTCTTCTGAGAATGTAGCTATTGGTCTTATTATAAACCTTTTGGTACTACCATGTCTTTTTCTCTTTAGTTGTTTTTAATATTTTCATTTTGTATTGTGTTTTCAGCTGTTTAATATTCCTATGTATGTTTTCTTGATCGTTATTATGTTTTATATTTAGTGTTTTCTGAAAACTGATTTTTGTAAACTGATTTCTTTGGTTAAATTTGAAATATTCTCAATAATTATCTCTTGAATTACTGTGTTTACCTGGTGCTCTTTCCACCCTCCCTATGACCACAAATACACATATATTAGACATTTCTATTGAATCCTACATGTCTTGCACTTTATATTCCATCTTTTTTGCTCTTTGTGCTTTGGTCAGAATACAGATGTTCCTTGACTTACAATGATGTTACCTTCCAACAAATACATCATAAATTAAAAATACCTCAAATTGAAAATGCATTTAATACACCTACCAAACATCATAGCTTAGTAATACAGAACACTGTAGAGTATCAGCTGTTACCCTCTTAATCTTGTGGCTGCCTGGCAGCCACAGCTCACTGCTGCTGCCCAGCTCACACAAGAGAGTATCACACTTATCACACTGCATATTTCTAGCATGGGAACACATTAGGAATTAAAAATTCTAAACACAGATTCTATTGCATGAATATTGCTTTTTACACCATTGTAAAGTCAAAAAATTATCAGTTGAATTATTGTAAATCAGGCACTCTTCATATTTTTTTACTGCCCTATCTTCCAGTTACTGATCTACTTTTCAGTTATGTTCAATGTGCTGCTAAGCCTTTTATCTTTTTCCTACTTGTCTCTCTGACAAATCTTTTAATCATTTCACTTATTGAGTGACAGGCAACAGGTATTGTGAATATTTACACAGCATAAGAGATTGACCCTCAACAAAAGTAAAGCAAATGAGTCAGTTTTGCTAACATCAGCAATTTTTTGAAGTATAGGACTTGAACCACTAGAATCTAAATGAATAACTGTATTATATTTAAAAGAAATGGAGTCTACACCCATACCACCCTGCATGTGTCCGATCTCATCTGATCTTGGAAGCTAAAAGAAAGGAGCACTTAACCAAATTTATATAAAAATTGCCAGATTTAGGTCACATTTTATATTTTTAATATACCCCATGTTTCATCTAGGCTTCATTTTAAAAACATGAAAAAAAAGACACTTACTCTCTCTCCTTTTCAGTCAGCTTGTCATTGATATTATCTTTGATTGTTGATCTAGACCCCTTATGAATTATAGGATATCTGAGGGGCACTTGTAGGAAAAAGGAAATCATGGAGACCAAATGTGCAGTGTAACCAAGGGCAACAGCAATGCTTCCATCATCTTTTGCTGTAAATTCGAAAGCAGAGGAAAAGAAAACAACCATTTACCTTATAAATGTAGCTATGAGATAATAATAAATGTAGCTATGAGATAATAATAAATTAATTTCAAAGGAGATTTATAAAAATAAATTACAAATAAGACTTAATCACTTATCTAATTATATAAATTTTATACAAATCTAAACACATTTTAGACTTGAAACTTTATCTACTATCTATATTTAAAAGTATTTCTCACTAATTAAATGATCATATTTACAGACATATACCTTAAGCAAGAGTTCTTAGTGTATCCAAATACCTATTATTTCCTTTCTGAGCATTTTTAAAAGGGGAATTAATGCTTGAAACTATTACATAATGTGAAAATTAGTTTCAGAGGTTTAACACTATATAATCATTTTATATATTATTCATTAACAACTTTCTAAGCAATATAGTTATAGTGTTGTGTTATTATGCAACATTGATTCTGAAGTGCAGTAAAACGGCATGGTATATTCCTTATAGGATATGTTTATTTATGTGAGAAAGGGTTACATGAATAAATCTATGATATTTGAGAATGGACTAAAAGAAAAAAAATACTTTATTTATTTATTTTTGGTACCAGGGATTGAACCCATGGATGCTCTACCCTGAGCCACATCTCCAGTCATCTCCAGTTCTTTTTAAGACAGGGCCTTGCTAAGTTGTTTAGGGTCTCACTAAGTTGCTGAGGTTAAGCTTTGAACTTGTAATCCTCTTGCCTCAGCCTTCTGAGTCACTGGTATTACAGGCGTGTGTCTGGCATGATAAAAATATTTTAAACAGCAAAAGTGAAAAGTCAAAAACTTAGTGAGACCCCAAGCAACTTAGTGAGCTCCTGTCTTTAAATAAAATACAAAAAAGGGATGGAGATGTGGCTCAATGGTTAAGTGTCCCTGGGTTCGATCCCCAGTGGGGGAGAGAGGAACCCATACTGTTTATACGCTACCCTATGTATGCAATTTAGGGGGAAGTTATTGCTAAAACATGCTTGTGTCACACAGTTAAACATAAGCATGTAGCTTCTTAAAAAGCATAAATACATTATAAAACTCATTATCCAGATTTCTGCCCCTACCTATCAAGGGATAAATGATGAACTTAGAATAATGCAACAGAAAGTTTTGAACTTCCCCAGAAGGAAGGAAAAAGTAACTGCTTGGTATACAGCATTCCTAAAATAAGTTATAAAATACACACACACACACACACACACACACACACATCCTTGCACATACACTCCTACTAAAAGACTTTACATTAATCTGGACTGGCCCAGCTGTCTAGAGAAGATGGGCTAAAATGATTGAGATGACCATGGGTTGACCATTCCCTGAGTTCTAAGGGCACCTTCAACTTCAATTATTAATAATACTTTTCACATCCTTTTGTACTTATATTTAATTATCTAAGCTCTGTTTTTTTATGGTAAGGATGTTACTAAAGCTATCCACTGCTCAGTGAATTCTCTACTCTTGCTACCATAACAGACTGCTGGGTTCTCTTTGATCATCCAATAAAAAACAGGTTACTTTTACAACTATATATTTTTCTTCTGTCCAGAATCAAATGTAGTACCTTTTATTTGAAAATAATTCATTCACCAAGAATTACTAGACTAGATAGCTTTTTAATGCCATTTCATTCATTTTACAGATAAAACAAGGCTCAAAGAGATTAAGGAAACTGTCCAAAGTAACACAGCTAGTAAATCAGTTGGCCTGATGCTAAATCCTCCATCCTTACTACTACTATATCAGTTATACCATCCTGTCTTAGAACTTTAAAGTTAAAAAACTAATATGCCAAAATTTAACTTGGGAGCTTGGGATATGCCAAGCTTATGAAACTCATGTAATTACTTCATACTTTTCTAGTAAGGGCAAAGAATACACAAAAATCTGAGTACCCGATGATCTGTATAGTGCTTGACAGAAAAGGGGTTTCTCAACCCATGTTTGCCATTCTTTCAAAACAAACTCGTGAAAAAAAAAAAAAAAATTAACAATATTCATTTGACCACTAAGTCATGTCCTCACTAGCTAGAATTCTATTTTTAGAAACCATGTCCTTTTGCCTCAGTCCCTCCCAAGTACCTTGATTTATATTCAATACTGTGTTTCTATATGTCACACTACCTAAGAAACTAAAATTATGAATTCATCATCCAATAATATCAGAGCTAGGAGAAACCTTAGAAACCACTGAGTCTGACACTATTAACTTAGGAGAAAAATGAGGTCCAGGGGATATGGCTTGGTCAAAGTCATATAGGTAAAAATCACAGTGATGGAAGTGGGAGAATTGCATCCACACCTCAGACTATCTCTGCTCCTAAAATACCTAGGTCTGGTGGCACAGCTGGGACTGTGAGTTCTTTCCCAGGTTGCGGAAACCTGCTTCCTACTTTCTGTAAAGAACAGAGCTTACCAAACTAAAAATATTTCTATGAGTAAAAGGACTTTAAGAATCTTTAAGAATCTTCTTTAGAAGGAAGAGAGGAAGAAGAGGACTTAGAATAATGAAGGATAGTATTATGCAAAATTGGGACTTTTCTATGTGTGCTTTATACGAGGTTTTTCCTTTTCAGCATAACCTGACAGAAATGGATTTGAAAACCTCCAGAAAGCAACAAGAATCCTCTTCATCTGACTTCCACATAGGTCAAAAGAAAACTACGATTGTTTAAAAAAAAAAATCTATCCAGTGCTAAACCCTCAAGCATCTACACTTTTTTCTCCTACTATGAAAGGGACAATGCTAAAGAACCACATTTGCATATTTTGAGACTACACATCTTTCTTAAAAGAACAAAGAAGTGTTCTTTTAAAATTACCTCCCCCAATTAACAAAATAACTTTGCTTAAATTTTTAAAGATAAAATGGCATCTCTAAGAGAAGCCTACACATAGAAATCAAAACCCAAAAGGAAATAGCAAACAATGAAAATGAAATAATATTGGAAATCTGCTTTGATTCAAGTTATTCACACTCACCATTGTTGCCACAAGACTCCCCGCTCCACCTATTAAAAACCCTAGGTTGTTTCCCATTTCAGGCCACAGTGCTCCATCACAGCCTCACTGTTAAACACTGTGGTGTTGGATTTCCAATATTGAGGCTTTATATTAAAAAGCATTTTAAAAGGACTATGGGTGAAGCATTACAGGACTCAAGGGTATTGCAATACCCTCAAAAGGAAAACCACCTCCTGGTAGGGAAGTCACTTTCATCACCCCAAGACCACTGAGCCTCCTGTGGGAAAATGTGAGCTCATGTGGTTAATTATGGGTATTGCAGGCCATGCAACCTCAGATGTCACATTCTGTTGCCAATCACTTTAGCTAAAAAACCAAAAGGTTTAAGGTTTCCAGCATTCCAAGATCTGAAAGACTTTTTACCTGCCAAAGCCAAAACATGGCCCTCTTGGGTGTACTTTTCCAGTAAGCATTAATGACGTCCGTAACACCTAATGCAGAGCAGAGGTTTGTATTTCTTATATTGCTCTGAGGGTTAGAAAGGTCACAGATGATAGTTTTGTTGGTGAGAAGAAATTGGAGGGGGAATCAAGGTCCGGGGAAGAACAGGAATGAACTGTAAGACTCAGGTATGTGAAAAAGATACTAATTCAGACAATGTTTTAAGGGACTTAAAAACAAAACAAAAGCCCACAGTTTTCCCATAATAAATATTTCTGACTTGTGTTTTAAATATAGGAAGCCACTCAAGGCTGCAGCTGTTGTGTAATTTTTATGACAATAAATCCTACAAACACACAATGGCCATAACATAAATTAGTTCAAATGTTCCTTTGATTTATACGTTGGACAAACTATTAATATTCAAATGCATCCAAGTACAATAAGTGATCTAAAAGCTCTTACCATCCTGCCTTCCCAATCACTGAGGCAGCTGATTTGTTAAGGAATCAAGCACCCACTGATCCAGACAGGACAAAATATTTAAGACTCTAATCACTGCCACAGCATCTATGGAATCAGTCCATGTTCTCAATGAGACACTGTTTGACATATGGACTCTCCTTTCCAAGAAATCATGCCTGCATAAAGGGATACAGACACAGAAGGAAATCTGGGTCTCATTACCACAAAAGGCTCTCGTGTTATGGATTACTTAAAAACACACGCAAAAACATTGTTTTTTTTTTTTTTTAAGCTAAACGTCTTAGTCAATGGAACTCAGATGAATACCCTTCACAGTTTTCTTCCATTGTGTCCAGTTCTCTTTGTCATACTCTAACAAGAACTTACCCATTTGGAAAAGCTCAATGAATGCTGTGTTGGGCCCCTATGTTGGGAGTTTCCCAAATAGTATCAACCTATGCAGTATAAAGTCTATCCAGGGAAGTCTCATGAATAGCACAGGAGTGACTAGTTTGGAGTTCCTTCACTATAGTGTCTCCCAGTATGCAGCTGCTATAGAATACTAAAAAGTGGTCAGATGCTTAGAAGAGGTTACTATTCAAAGCAAAGAAGGAAATGACACCATGGCAGGAATAATATAGAGCTTAGAATAAGGAACACTAGTGTTAACCTTAGCTTTATCACTGTTAATATGAGTCCTTGTAAAAATCAAACTCTCTGGGCCCCAAGTTCTTGTCTTTAAAAAATATCTAGAGTAATTCCTTTCTTCACAGAGGCATTAATTCTCATAATTATGAGATTAAAGTAATAAATTTGAAGACATCATGCATGATGTCCCAAGTTACAACATTTCTGCTCACCCAACCTAAAATGTCCTCCCATGCTTCTTTCCCCAGGGGAACAGCTATTTCTTAATATAGCTCAGGCATCGTCTTCTCTATAAAGTTTTCTTCATCCTCTCCTGGTAGAATTGATTATTCCTATTTCTTTGAGTCCCAAGTACCTGGTATAACCCTCTAAGTGCCTAATATAGAGTATAGATTCAGTAAATATTTGACTGGTTTGATTACAAATATAATGCTCTCAATAAGACTATTATTCTCATTAACTTTGGATCAATGTCTTAATTTTATTTATTTATTCTCAGCACCTGCGTAGCAGATAAGAAACAGGCACTCAACACATTTACCACATTGAAGTGTCTTGCAGAGTGCTAAAATTAAAATTTTAAAGTCCAGTACTACTATACATGCTTCTTAAAATTTCTGATTCTTAGAAGTTATAGGGAATGAATAGGACCTTAGCATAAAATCAAACTTATTTTTATCTCCCATTTCATTTTTCAGCAACTGCATTAAAAGGTTACATTAATTTTTTAAAGGTTAGGGAGAATGTATATGGGCTTAATTAGGCATTCTAAATGTAGTATAAAAGCTATGAAAAACTAGGAAACAAGGCACTTGAAAGAAAAGGAAAATAGAACCAAGACCCCCACCACCACCAGTAGATTAAAGTTAACAGACCACCACTACTGCTCTTCCACTTCCCTTACTACTTTTACTACTTCTTCAAATAATTCTGTACTTAGCAGTCAGAATGACTGTTACAAGCATTGCTTAGCTCACGTCATTCTCCTTCTTGAAACCTGCAGGTGTTGCCCACTTCATTGAGAATAAAATGGAACTTCTTTAGTGTGACCTCCAGGTCCTGGATGACCCCTCCTTCCAGTGCTAACAGAACTCTTCGCCTTGTTCACTGTGTTCTGGCCACATAAATCCAGATGGTTTGATCTTTCCTTCATTCCTTTCCTTTCTCTCTCCTTTTCAATGAATTCCATTATATTTATTGCATACCTCCTATCTGAGAAGTTCTTTCTAATGTGATCTCATCCCATCATCACAATGGATTAAAAATATAAACATGACCTCATTTTACAGGTAAGGAAATTAAGCTGCGAGATTGCATGATTTACCTAAATGAAAATCTTTTCTCCCATACCTGTGGCCTGGGGTCTTTTTCAAACTTTTTCAGGTATGTCAAACTCATGCCTCCTCCATCATGACTTTTGTACTTAATGCTCTCTATTCTGGGAATACCCCAAGCTGTAGCATAGTGGTTCCTTTTAGTCTTTAAGATTTCTGTTAAATGTTTCTCTTCAGAGAGGTCTTCTCTGATTGCTTTATTTAAAGGGGGTTTCTTCATTCTTTAAGATAATATATCCCTTGATTAAATGCTTATTAATTCCTATTCATTGGTCTGTTTCAATAGGCTGTATGCTCCATGAAAGGAGAGAATATGTTTGCTTTTTCATTATTATATCCTCAAAATTCAGCACAGTGCCTGCCATATAGGTGTTCAACAAATTATTTTTTCAATGAATGAATGAGGAAAATGATGTGCCAACAGCTTCAAGAAGCCACAACTGTGCCCAAAATTAATACCAAAGCACATTTTGTGGGACCTATAGAAATCTGAAGGCAACAATGGCAACCAGATAAATCTTAGCTCTATCACCATCTAGCTCTGTAGTCTTGAACAAGTCACTGAATACCACTTTCCTTAGAGGCTTCCTTTGGTTTTGTGAGGATTAATATAAAGCAATATCTCATGCTTTTACAAATACTGGTATATCTCAATTTTTACAACAATCATGTAAGACAGGTAGGATATAATATCCTCATACCATTGATTAGGAATATCAACTCATAGGTTACATACATGATTTCCTCCAAACTACATGGTTCATGGAAGGGGAATCAGGAGTTGAAGAAAGGTTTTCAAACTCTTGGTTTACCACTCTCTTTACATCATGACCCAACTACCTCTTGTAAAGGCTGAAGAGGATAATAAATTAAAAGAGTCTTAAATGTTCAAGGACCACAAATATTAATAGTGTCTTTAAAGGGAAATGGAAGAAAATCCTGATCAAAACTAGTAAGGCTCCCTTCTTGTATAACTACCCAAACAGGTTTAATATGTTAGCTCTGAGAATAATTTATAAAGATATTTAGTAGGTCTCAAGGCATCGTTTATACTAAGGGAAAAGAAACCATTTTGAGAATCTTTTTTCCTTGGCATAGTTGGGGATATTAGAAAACAGAAAAGATTTTAAAATGTAGGAATTATTGTAAATCATATTCCATAACACCTGTGTGTAAAAGGAGAGAAATGATAGTACAACAAATTAAACCTATGATAGCAGGAATGTCACAAAATTAAATTTGTAATACTTTTCAGGTTAGTAGAATAGAGCTTTGTAAAAAAAAAAATAGTAGAGATAAACGTTTGCTTTTCTTCTGCTGCCAACCACATACAATTTTTCATGAAAATCAAATCAACAGGGTAGGGAGATTATTTGTATTCTTAAGAACCCAATTCCCTGATTTGCTTAAAGCTCATTTAAAAATGATTTTGTTTTAAATTTCAAATGCAAGTTACAATAATTAGTTTTCCAAAATTAAACCTCTGTTATATCTTCTATTAGTGAATATGACCTACATTCTTCTAAGTGGGAGGAGACAGAAGGTGCAAAACCACTTATGGACAAAGTGCCAAGCAAACAACATTTCAAGATATCTCTATCCTCATATATTACATATATACCAAATCTTTAGAAGTAAAATAGAAATAAAGTACCTTGGAAATCCTCAGAATTAGGTAACTTGACACCGCATACAAAATAATCCTTATGCTCATTCTGTGAATTTAACCAAAAAATGAAATTAATTTTTTTATATATAAAGCAAAGAAATTTTAGCAGGTCACAGTTGACTTAGATATAATACAGTCTTAGACTCTAAATATTATTATATTTGTTAAAACAGGGTGATGAGACATGATGATTCAATATTCTATCTTCCTGTAGTTATACATACTTAAAATTTTCTGTAATAAAAATGTTTAAGACATCATGTCTAGGGAAAACCATGAAATATTATTATCATAAAAATATTTCTAATTGATTCTTATCTATAAATGATTTAACAAGATTCTGTGAGCAAGTTCAAATCCTGTTTGTCGTTTTCTCTGAAAATTAGTCTTTTACATCAATTTTCATTGAAAACTATCAAATCTAAAGGATTCGGTTTTACAAAAAAGGAATCTGGGGCTGGGGTTGTGGCTCAGCAGTGGAGTGCTCGCTCAACACATGTAAGGAGCTGGGTTCGACCCTCAGCACAACTTACCTAATTAGTTTTAGATAAGTTTTACTTTTTATATTTATTTTAAGAAGCTAATTAAAAATGTAACATCCAGACAGTCACCCCAGGAATATCTTAATGAACACCAATAAATATAAATGAATTAGCAATTATATTTTTGAGGCACTGTACATGCATCTGCAGGTAGATATCAGAAATGGTAGTAGTGGATAATCTTCTTAACTAAAAAGAGTATAAAGATACAAAAGGCATTTTTCTATGATGAATCTCATCTCACAACCAAAATGATATTTTAAAAAAATTAAGCAGCGGATGCTAATGCCAACTAAGTATTAATTTACATTTAAAACAGATACTAGCTCCTGAATGAGCCATAAGGGAGCATATGGGATTAAGACTAATGAGCTTTACATTGAGAGTAAACTTCAAATGGAGAGCATCTTTTCAAAAAGATAAATCTTTTCAGAAAATATGAAACTTACCAAATCAATAGGGTAAATGTAGGAAAGCTCAGAAAGTAACTGCCTACAACGAATTGTCAACTGAGCATTAGTCTTCAGAAAGAGTTCTCTAATGAGGAAAGAAAACAAGTACTTATTAGAAAATATGATTGCATTCACAACAGACAAGTTACAGAACCAACCCAGGTGTCCGTCAATAGATGAAAGGATAAAGAAAATGTGGGAATATATAACACAATGGAGTTTATTCGTCTTAAAGAGGAGGAGGAAGAGGAGAATGAAGTTATATGCAGCAAAACAGATGAATCTAATGAGCATCATGTTGAGCAAAATAAACTAGGCTCATGTTTTCTCTTGTATGTGTAGGCTAGAGAGAAAAAAAGGGATTTCAAAAAGAGAATGGAGACCATGAAGATAGAGAAAGAGAATTAGGAGGAGGTTGGAGGGGAGGGCAAGGAGAGGGACTGGCAAATGAAATTACTCAAATTACATTATGTGCATTTACCAATATATCACAATAAAATATACTATTCTGTATAATATGTACCAATAACATTAAAAAAACATGTATGCATGCTTTTTTAACATTTATTCTATGTAATTAATGCAGAAAAAGATTAAATGGTCTATAGGCCACAGAAAATTAAAAAGTAGAGGTACAAATTATACCCATGAGCCCTGAACTCTCTCTAATATCAATTAAGCTAACTACAAAATGAGGGCTATAGTGTATGCCCAGCACCATGCTAAGGAATGTAAAGTGCACAAATAACAATTCACTGAGTACCTAGAGCTTCACAAATGGCTTTATTTAATTATTTCAACAACTTTAGTAGGTTGATATTATGATGCCCATTTATAAATAAGGAAACAAAGTTTGAAGGGGCTGAGTAAACTGAGCAAGGTTTTGTAGACATTATTAATGAGGCCAATTGATTTCAGGAAAGATCCATATGGTGCTTCTCAGAAAACAAATAACAACAAGAACAAAAACTATTCTTCACCCTATTACAATGTTAGAAAAGTAACAAAGAACAAATAAGCAAACAGCTGTAGCATGAAATGACCCAGCTCTTTTCTTTAACTAAGAAATATGACCAGCAGGGCTGGGGAGGTAGTTCAATGCTAGAGTGCTTGCATGTAGGAGACCTTGGAATCCATCTCCAGCAAAAAACACACACACATGCACATACACACAAAAAAATATGACCAAATACTCATAGAATAAATTACCTGCTCAATTAAAAGACATCAAAAATTTAAGAACCAAAATAATGTAGAAGAAAATATAGGTCAAAGTGAAATGGAAAAGGTATAGAATGGAAAAGGCGAGGAACACTTTGATATAGTATGAAATACATATGGCCTTTGTTCTAGGTCCCAATCACAGAACACCTAAAACCCTAGGAATTTCCTAAGTGATAAGAGTATTGTTTTGTTATTCATTTAAGCCCACACTGATCATACCTAAGCTTATGACAATGAGGTGACTTATGGTGGGAGGCATCTAGACAACCTAAGGATAGAAATGGTCACTAAAAAGACCAATTAATTAGGGGGCTGGCATTTTCAGTTCTACCCACCAATCTCTTAAGATGATGATGATGGAGATCACGGCTGGAAATTAAGTGCTTTAAAACTTTTGAGCAAGATATGATAAGCTTCTAAATTGTGGAGGTGCCCTGAGGAATGGCATACCAGAGTAGGCATAGAACTTCCCTCATACTTTGCCCAATGCCTCTCTCCTATCTGCCTGTTCATTTGTATCATTTGTAATAACCTTTATAACAAATCAGTAAACCCAAGTGTTTCCTTGAGTTCTGTGAGCCACTCTAGTAAATTACAAATTAATCAAACCAGAGGAGGGGTCTGTGGGAACCCAGTTAATTCAGAAGCACAGGTCACAGTCTGGGTCTTGTGATTAGTATCTAATTGTGGGGTGGGGTGGGGGTCTTAGGAACTGAGTATAGATAATTACATCTCCAGGCAGATAGTGAATGGTATTAATCATAGGATACCTGTTGGCATTTGCTGGAGAATCTGGCATTAAATGTTATATGTGAGAGTAGGAAAAGAACTGTTTCTTCTCTTATATAAACAGCACTGAAGATGTAATGGGCCCTAGTTCTGGCTTTGCTAGTGAGCTGGACAGCTCAGTACCCAGAGTTGCTTTCTTCTCTGCAAATTTGAGGATTAGGATAGATGGTCTCTATGTTTCTTTCTTATCTTAATATTCTTGAATATTCAGTTGTTAAGGTTTTTCAGAGAAAAGTGCAGGATGGAAAGACTCCAGGAAAGTGAATCAAGATGAACAAAGGAAGTGAGGTGGCAATAAATTAATCATGAAATATGTTGGGAAAAATTATTAGCATCTTTCTATGTTAGGGAGCACCTAAAATTAACTGTAGTTGTATAATGACAAGTGACTGAAGCCTATGTGAAAACTGAGGAAAAGATTCACCATAGAAAGAAGAAAAAAATATGTTAAAAATATTATTTTAAGAAGAGAAGTCTGAGAGCATCATGGAGGGATGACTATAAAGGTAGAGAAATCGAGGGTAGAGAAATTTTCTAAGTGCTGCTGAGGTAAACCAAATGAGTTATCAAGAAGCAGGAGTGGGACAGAAGAAACTATTAAAGTAAAAAAACTACAAGCTAAGCTGTATATAGATGACAGGAAGAAGATTCAAACATTATGCCATGTGGCCCAGGGAATTTAGAACAGTGTCATATCTCTGATAAACTCAACCATCATAGCAATTTTTCTCAGTGTTGAATTTACCTTTTTGCAGTGCACTCTTTCCTCAACTCATTTAGGGATTCCTTCTGGAGCTGAAGCTTGAGGTGCTCAGTTGAAAATGCACTTCCTAGAAAGAGAGATGAAGGGAGACAAGTCCAGATATAACACTGCAGATAGGACTATGCAACCACAACCACACAGGTAGAGTCCAGTCCCCTGTCAGTGACAGCGAAATAAAAAGAATAAGAAGGCAAAGCAGGTTGGGCATAGACATCTGCAATTTTCACCTAAGTCCAGCCCCTAGCAAGAACCTAGCAGGGGGTCTAAAAATCTCTATCCATAATTTCTGGACTGATGAACAAGAAACTTGGATAAGATCTCAAAATTCAGGCTTCACTTAAAAAGAGAGTGGTTAATTTCTTTTCAGCCATAAATACTATATAAGAACATTACTGAAAATACAAAATATAGAACAGGAAAAATTACTTGCATTTTAATTACTATAATATAGTTCATAAATATTAGTAGTTTCCATGAACTTTCATCTTGCTTTTAATACAAATAGTTTTAGTGAGAATCACAGGCTATAGGAAATATGTGTTCTGAATTTTTCAATATTATGTCATGAGCATTCTTACATGTTGACAGACAGTCCAAAGTCATGCCTATATAAAATTTAACTTCATAGATGTGAATTATAGGAAGATTCCACATTTCATCTGCTACCTTCATATCCCAATCCCATTACAGAATATTTAATTGCCTTTAAGTCTTTGCTTTAGATTTTTAATGATTAATATTTGTGTTTATATCCCGGAATGTTGTGTTTATATCAGTTTTTGGAACCTCCATTTTTGTAATCATAACATCCTTTTATATCTTTCTACTCTGAAAAAATGAGGGTCTCTTACATTCTTGACAGTCTAGAGTTATTACAAATTAGGAGGTCCTCAAGCACAGAGAAACACACTTAGATCTTAACACAATACGTTTTATATTTTACAAAGGAGTTTAATTTTGTGAACTGTGACCCAATAAGAAAAAGATCCTCAACTCTCTGCACACCTCCTATTTTTACAGAGAAAAAAGAAAATTGGATAATTGACCAAAATACACAGTTTGGACCTATTATAGTTTGAATGTGAGGTTTCCCCCAAAAGCACATTTGTGAGATAATGCAAAAAGTTCAGAGGAGAAATGATTGGGTTGTAACAGCCTTAATCCAATTACTGAATTAATCCCCTGATATGGATTAACTGAGTGGAAACAGAAGGCAGGCAGGGTGGCTAGAGGAGGTGGGCATTGGAGGCGTGACTTTGGGGTATATACTTTGAATCTGCCAAGTGGAGTCTCTCTCTGATTTCTGATCATCATGTGAGCTGCTTCCCTCCACTACACTCTTCCACCATGAAGTTCTGCCTCACCTCAAGCCCTGAGGAATGGAGCCTGCTGTCTGTGGATTGAGACCTCTGAAATGGTGAGCCCCCAAATAAACTTTTCTTCCTCTACAATTACTCTGGTAAGGTCATTTAGTCACAGCAGCAAAAAAGCTGACTAAAACAGAACCTTAACACTAAATCCACCAACTTAAGCAGTTGTATCACATTTCTAAACACTCTTCTCATTTCTCAACTTTAAAGTTTAGTAAATAGAAAACTGCCCCTGAACACAACTTAATCAAGGACCGCCACTTATCTTCTTTAGCCCTTACTATAATCCCTCCTAGACCTTTACCGTAATGACTTTGTAAGCATTTAAGTTGATACCCACACCTATATACTTTCAACAGAGAAGTTTGTGAATTCTTCCACCAGTATAAATATCTGCAGTATTACCCTTCATCCCAATACATTAGGCTGCCTCAACTCTAACAGTGGTAGCAAAACCACAAATAGGGATCCAAGAGAGAATGGGCTTCAAAATACATATACATGTATTTTGCTCAATTTTGAAAATGGTTTAGAGTATATAATTACATGACTAAAGGGTAAAATCCTTGCAAATGTGGTAGAAAAGAAAATTAAATATAATTTCTAAGTAGCTAACAGGTTAATATGTAAACAAAAGATAAATGTGGATGAAAACTATAGGTGTTCTCTGTATTCTTTTTCTTGTAAATTTTCTGTAAGTCTGAAATGATTTTCAAATAAAAAGAGCAGATCCAAATCCAGAAAAGGGTCACTGGAGAGGCTATAATTTTCCATAGGCTTCATCAGATTCAAGGACTTAGAAATCACACTGGTATCCATCCCTCCAACACATATCAAGTTCACTTTTCTGTTTAAAGGAATACAGTTCACTGATTATAGGTTGAGTTCTGTAATAAAACTGAATAAGTTGGGGTTAGGCTCAGGCAGATAAAAACTAAATATATGAAGATACCTCAGAAAACTCAACTTAAATTCTAAAAGGAATAATACTAGCGTGGAAATGATGTCTCTATGGAGGGTGTTTGATATTGTGTCCTTCTAAGATGTCACAGCTGGAAGTAATGATGTTAAAGTGGGTTCTATCCCCAGCATCACTACCAAAAAAAAAAAAAAGTGAATCTAAATACACACACACACACACACACACACACACACACACACACCTCTTGCTTCTCATCTAAATTTCTTCCTAGATTTAGCATTTATCTGTGATTTTTGCTGGAATCAATCTTTCCTACACAGTTGCAAAATAATGCCCAACTCCAGTACAACCTCCATATTTATTAGTTGCACTCAGCTTTCTTCTCTAAGTAAGAGTCCTTCTACCTTTTCCCTTAACTATTACCAGTGATGAATCATGGATTCTTTATTTTTTCAATGATTTATAATTCATTATTATATATAATTATTTTATATATAGTAAATATATAGGCTCCAGTGTCCTTGTGACATGTTACCATATTGTTATTTGAAATAACAACTTTATTAACATCTTACTTTCTGTAGAATCTGTAATGATTCTCCCTACCATTCCTGATATTGGTAATTTGTGCTGGCTTTCTTTCAACTTGTTCAGTCTGACTATAGGTTATTTTAATAATCTTTTCAAACAACTATCTTTTGGTTTTATTGATATCCTCTACTCCTTCTGTTCTCAATTTCAGAGAATTCTATCCTTCATTTTTTCCCTTCATTCTGATTTATTTTCTAGTTTTAAGTTATTGATTATTGATTAAAGATCTTTCTTTCCTAATGCAAGTTTCAAATGTTTAGCTTTCCTCTAAGCTTGCATCCCTTCACATGTTCATATGTGACAGTTTCATGAGTTAATATGGTATGTTGGGTAATTTCTAAGTATTTGAAATTTGCTAGATATCTTTGAATTAGTGACTTCTAGCTTATTTCTGTTCTGGTGAGAGAATATGCTTTGTATGATTTCAATTATTTTGTATTTGTTAACAAGTTCTATGATACCAAATATGGTCTAAAAGAATGTTCCAAGTATACTTGAGAAAAAAAAGTATATTCTGGTACAGTTCAGGGGAGTGGTAATTTGAGAGTGTTTTTGAAGTCTTATATTCTTGGTGATTTTCTATCTGTTCTATCAATTACTGAGAGATGGGTATTAAAGTTTCTAATTATAATTATGCATTTGGCTATTTTTCAACTAACCACAAGAAGTTTTTATCTGTTCTCGGGCCTGCAGAGTTTGAAGCTCTTCTCCCAGAATTTTAATGCTTTTGTTCTTAGAGAAAGACTATGCTTTTCCTGCAATAGTATTTGCTCCTCTTTTCCAGATGTAAACCTTGGATTAACTGCTCTGCCTATAACCTTCCTTCTGAATATGGAATGGAGGACCATGCAGAAGTTGTGTAGCAAGTGTGAACTGCCTTGTAATTGCTAGGGTTTCATACTAGCCCACATTTGACCATAACTATTTGTTAAAAGCTTTAGTTGAATTATTTTACCTTCTTATTCAGTGGTCCTAACTTCTTCCAGTGCTCTCCGTTCGTGATCAGTACTCATATCCTTTCTCACTGGAGATGCGTGTCTTTCCTTACACATTGGGCTATGTGGCTGCCCTGAGACCCATTTCTCGGATAGTTTCATGAAAAGTTATAACCTTATACAGTTTCCTATGTCTCAGGAAGACGCTGGAAGTCAATTCTAAGAATACTAACTTTTTAGAAGCTCTTCTTTGTTCTTTTTATTTTTAATTTTTTTGTTCCTTTTGAGTCAAGCTACTCTATTTTTTCAACTTCATCCCATTCATGCTGTTTTTTCTTCAATTATCTGATGACCCTTGTCTCTCCCTTCAAATTCATGAATGAATGATTAGATAGTTTCAGTATAGACAACTGTTATAGTTTCTTTGAAGCTGATAATCAGGCTTCCTTTTAGGATATATGTGTTGAGAGAAGGTAGTACCTTTATTTTAAACTGAATATCAAATAAAGAGAATTTTGCTTTGTGGTTGTATTATTTTAGGGTATTTCACTCCCTAAGTAGAGCTAACTTTTATGTCTTTCTCTAGGTCGGTAATAAAAGTTCACAGTCACTTTAGGATCTGCTCTACCATTCTACCATTCCAAACACTTAGACCATGGGGCCTAACCACGTTAAGAATCAATTATGTTTACAAATCAGCTAAAGCTTGTTGTTATAGGGAATTACTCCAGATACAGAGGAGAAAGAGAATGGCCCAACAAGTCCAATACTCTGATCACTGCCATAGTTAGTTCCTGATCTCTACCCTTGAAAATTCTAAGCTTGAAATCTCTGAGTGCTCTCCATGTCAGGAACTCTCACTGTAGCTTCTTCCATTTCTGTTCTGGCTGCATTTTTCTCTACTCTAGTTTATTCCTCCACAGTCCTATCTACTTTATAACTTAGAGAACTGTGTCAAAATCTTTGTGAGTCTGATGGTACTGTCTTGGTTTCACCATCACTATTGATTTATCCTTTATGCATGTTATCTTTATTGTATCAATGGGTCTTTGGGAGAGAAAAACAGTGAATGAATGTGCCTGGCTCACCATCTTCCAAAACTGCTTTCTGAAATTCTTGTCCCTGCCCAAGCATACACCAATGTTTCTCTCTGCTAAGAAAGATGGCCTATTTATTTAGCAGGAACACAAGTCAGATGTTATAATTTTAATAAGCCAATGTCAGCATTGGCTCCTGTAAATCTAATCACCAAGAACATGAATGTTGCTTCTACCAACAAAAGAAAACACAAGACTTTTCAAGTTCTCTCTCACCAGTTTGATTTCAGATTGGTCAATGGCCAGCTTCTGTCAAAGTTACAGTTAAAGCTAATAAACTATGATTTTCTGGGTTTTCCAAATTAAGTCAGATCACCAAAAAGCAATATATTTGGAATTCTTTAGCTTCTCTTCCACAAATTGCCTTTTTAAATAATAATTTATGACACTGCCCTTCTTAGGGGTTAATAGATATTTCTCACTATGACTTACAAAATTACAATGAACTGTATTTCATTCTGATATTGAATATGGTGTACATAATTAACTGTGTGCTAATCTCTCTCAAGATCTAATGTTAAGAGAAATATTTTTCCTCACTTTCAATAAGTGCTAAATTTCCTTGTAACAGGCAATGGGAAGCAATTGATACCAGCTACCCTTCGATACAACTGGCTTGACTGCTGAAATCAGAGCTAATTTTAGTTCTTAATAGGTTAATTACATGGGGACAGTGCACTTAAATTAGAAAGCCCATGGACTTAGGAATCAGATTTGGAATGAAATTCTACATCTGCCATGATGTTTTGCCTCATCTCCAGCCCAGAGCAATGAAGCTGGCCGTCTATGTCTGAGACCTCTGAAACAATGAATGCCAAATACACTTTAAATCCTCTACAGTTGTTCTGGCAGGTCTTTTGGTCACAGTGGTGGAAAGGCCAACTAAAAACATTTCTCTGGTCTCTTCTATGAACACTTCTTAAATCCTTAGTGGAAGGAACTACCTTAAATTAAGAAACTACTCTCCTTTATTGGAATTGCTTAAGGAATTCCCTATTCTACTTTCTTGGCTTGTGTATAAAGTGCTCCCTACACCTGTAAGGTTTCACCTTTCCCCCACCTAACTATCTACTACATATTCTTACTGACTCAGCATGTCACTTTCACCTGGACTTCTGATTTTTCAGATGCAGACCTTCTGTATATTCTTACATAATACCTTTTATATATCTCTGTCACATACTTATCACATCTGTCATGATTCTAACATCTCACATAGTTTCTAGCTCCTTTTAAGTGTTACATAAATGATGAGTAAATGAACTGACAAGGCATCCACAAGCATGCACATGTGCGTACACACACTTGAACAAATGAGTTGTTGTTCCACTTCCTTTTCATACCTTATGGTATCTTTTTACCTGAATGTTGAACCATCAAATTATAAATGCATATTTGGAAATACCATTTCCTGTGCTTTTAAGGAGTAAATGGAAAAAATATTACAACAAACCAAAATACATCAAGTGACATATATCTATACATCTGTACCTTCCACTGGAGAAGGAGGAGATTTAAATATGACAGTCTGCCTTTCTTACATCCAGTGAAGGCATTACTAGAATAAATTATAAGTGTATAGAAATTTATTTATTTATAAAATAAAATGAAAACTTTGCTCAGGATCCCTATGTTCCTCCCCATGCTCCACCATCACAAACTCTCACAAGTGGCATTCAGTGCTAACACTCAAAAGTAAGAAAATGTTAATGATGCAGTCCTAGAGAAATACTGCTTTCAGGTCTAGAAATTTTTGAAAGGAAAATATTAATAAATTTTAAGGAAATGTATTTAGGAATTTCTATAATATGACTATAACAATTAAAACATATTCAGATCAATAAAGTTTGAATTCTGCCACTATTTCTAGTAAGTATAGCTAGAGTTAAAAATTGTGAGAAGTATTTTTCATTAAAAAACCTTACAACCTAAGTGAAGGAGAAAACTGTTAATATGATGCTTAATAACATCTTCATAAGTTCAAATAGAAACCTATGGCTTTTTGAAAGAAACTTAAGTATTAACTCAAATACACTTTATAATTCTTTTTTTTTTAAGAAACTGTCAATTTGTCAAACTGGGAATTTCATATAAAGCATTTCATACTTTGACCATCACTTCTAATTCACTGAAATTATTAAGAGGAATGTATTTTCCTAAATCTGAGCAATGAAACCTGACATATCTGATCTCTTCTATACTCTATGTCATTAAAACAATGTGTTTGCTTTTGCTTGTCCCTTCCCAAAGGGAACTGGAAAATCTAATAGGAGAAGAATATGGTTAGGGAATTCTAACAGGACATTCCCTCCAACTGCCCAGAAAAGTTGAATGGATTGTCTTAAGGATAAACAGAAAATGGCAGATCTTTCATGCAGAGATCTTAAGTGCTAACAAACCAAAGGAATCTTTGGGGAAGATTCACTTAATCATTATTTCCTGGAATGAAAAGGAATAAAGCAGAAAAGGTTAATCTCTAGCTCTTGGTCCATGGGCCAGATGGAAACATAATAAACTGTCAGTTTACTAGTCAGACATACTAAAGAAAGAACATTTGCCCTAATCTTATTTGGTGAAAACAAGAAAGGCTTTAGGATCAGAGAAACTTTATTTGAATCTGTATCTATCACTTGATTGTAATATTGGGAAGTATTTGAGTTCCAGTTTTTCTCATTTGGGAAAAGGGAGTAAGAATCATCTTCAAGGACTATTTGGTGGAGGGAGGGGTAACCAGAATGAATTCGGGGGCACTGGACCACTAAGCCACATCCCCAGCCCTATTTTAAATTTTATTTAGAGACAGGGTCTCACTGAGTTGCTTAGCATCTTGCTTTTGCCGAGGCTGGCTTTGAAATCACGATTTTCCTGCCTTAGTCTTCCTAGCTGCTGGGATTACAGGCATGCACCTAGCAAGGACTATTTTTTTTTTAATTTTTTATTTTTTTTATTGGTTGTTCACAACATTACAAAGCTCTTGACATATCATATTTCATACATTAGATTGAAGTGGGTTATGAACTCCCAATTTTACCCCAAATGCAGATTGCAGAATCACGTCGGTTATACATCCACAATTTTACATAATGCCCAATTAGTAATTGTTGTATTCTGCTACCTTTCCTATCCCCTACTATCCCCCCTCCCCTCCCCTCCCCTCCCTTCTTCTCTCTCTACCCCATCTACTGTAATTCATTACTCTCCTTGTTTATTTTCCCATTCCCCTCACAACCTCTTATATGTAATTTTGTATAGCAATGAGGGTCTCCCTTCATTTCCATGCAATTTCCCTTTTCTCTCCCTTTCCCTCCCATCTCATGACTCTGTTAAATGTTAGTCTTTTCTTCCTGCTCTTCCTCCTTGCTCTGTTCATAGTTGCTCTCATTATATCAAAGAAGACATTTGGTATTTGTTTTTTAGGGATTGACTAGCTTCACTAAGCATAATCTGCTCTAGTGCCATCCATTTCCCTGCAAATTCTATGATTTTGTCATTTTTTATTGCTGCACAGTACTCCATTGTGTATAGATGCCACATTTTTTTTATCCATTAATCTATTGAAGGGCATCTGGGTTGGTTCCACAGTCTAGCTATTGTGAATTGTGCTGCTATGAACATCGATATGGCAGCATCCCTGTAGCATGCTCTTTTAAGGTCTTCAGGGAATAGTCCGAGAAGGGCAATAGCAGGGTCAAGTGGTGGTTCCATTCCCAGCTTTCCCAGGAATCTCCAAACTGCTTTCCAAATTGGTCGTACCAATTTGCAGTCCCACCAGCAATGTACAAGAGTACCCTTTTCTCCACATCCTCGCCAGCACTTGTTGTTGTTTGACTTCATAGTGGCTGCCAATCTTACTGGAGTGAGATGGTATCTTAGGGTGGTTTTGATTTGCATTTCTCTGACTGCTAGAGATGGTGAGCATTTTTTCATGTACTTGTTGATTGATTAGCAAGGACTATTTTAACATCTAAAATATCTGGCATGTTACAGGAGTTCAGTAAGAGCTGTTTCACAGAATTTATGTGGGATTCAAATGAATGTACTTTTCAAGGTTTTAGGTGACATGAAATACCGAGAAAAGCACAGAACTTGAAGTCAAAACCCAGAACTTGAAGTTGAACTGGGTCCATATCTCATCTTTGCTCCCAATTTTCTGCGTGTTTCTGGCCAAGTCATTTACTTTGCAGTACCTCATAGATAAAATGAAGGTACCAACATTTGCCCAACTTAGCTTTCAGGGATGTTTTGAGGATCAAATATGATAATCTTTATTAATGTTCTGACGTAAAGTAATACATATGTGTTATTCTAATTATCAAGAAAGCAATTGTATTAAAAGTAGCTTCTTCCTAAAATTAACAATGTTTTCTAGGTACCACTCAGCATCTGTTTATGAGAGCCCTAGATTCTACTGAATACATTTTCTTAAGAACAGTGTTATATATCATTTTAAAAACTCATCTGTATTTATTACTCTTGAAAACTGACTTTTGACTTGAGTACTACATTTTCGTTCACAAGCTTTACTTTTATTTATTTATTTATTTTTATGAGCTACTTTTTGAAAGGCTTTGTAAAACACCTAGGAAGGTTTATAGTTTTGTTCCTCTAAATATATATTTCTTTGGAAAACAAGTCCTGGAAAGTTTCTCCCAGCAGGTTGTTTCAGTTTAAATACTTGGTTCTAGAGGACGTACATGCACAGAGGGTAACTACAAGGGATAGAAAGTTTAAAACATGGATCATAACAAGATGAAACTCAAGCCATTTTAACAAATATTTTTCTTTTAAACATTGAGGTCTATAGTGGAACACTTCAGGGACAAAATATTTGGTATGGTCTACTTAGGGATACAACTTGGTAGCAAATACTTTAGACTATGAAGTTAACAATAGGTTACATGTCTTAGAACAAACATCTCAACCTGGTTAAAATAAGCCAGCATGAAACTAGAAAAAGCATTACTATCTCTACTTTAGTGCCTAAAATATCATAGTATCACCTAAAAGTAGAAAGAAATCTTATTTCTCCTTTAAGTAGTATGTCATGCCATATAGATTGTTTAATAAATGTTAACAAAAACAAAGAACAAAAATATTCTATGGAAACATATCAGGAATGACAGGGTTGGTGTTGTGGCTCAGCAGTAGACTCTCTTAGCATGTGCAAGGCCCTGGGTTCAATCCTCAGCACCACATAAAAATAAATAAATAAAATAAATGTATTATGTCCAACTACAACTAAAAAACAAATATTTAAAAAAAAACATATCAGGAATGAGGGGAAGTAGGGAACACATGTATGAGTGGTTCTTCAGAAGCTCAGTCTACATCTTCAGTGCTCAATGTGCATCATCTCCTTCCAGGGGCGGCATTTCTTCCATTACAGCAGCACTGGTATCATCAATACCTACACTAAGTTTGATCATCCTGTTAGCATGGGTCTGGGGATCTTCCAAACCAAAGTCAGAAGACCAGAGCATAGTTTCATACAGCAAGGTGACCAGATCTTTCACAGACTAGTCATTCTTGTTAGTCTGTGCCTTTTGCCTTAAGGTCTCAATAATGGAGTGGTCAGGGTTTATCTCCAGGTGTTTCTTTGCTGTCATGTAGCTCATTATTGAGCTGATTACAGAGCTTGACTTTCATGATTTTTTTCCATGTTTGCTGTCCAGCCATAGATGCTTGTAATGATACAGCATGAGGAGGTCACCAATCAGTTTGACACAACCTTTTTCTCTAAGATGTCCTTTATGATCTTGCAGAGGTTTTTCAAAAAATTTGTCTTTTTTTCCTTCTTGTTTCTTCTCTTCTTCATTCTCTGGAAGCTCTAAGCCCTCTTTGGTGAGAGACACTAAAGTCTTTCCCTCAAATTCCTTGAGTTGTTGGACACAGTACTCACTGATGAGCTTGATCATATAGATCATATAGATTACTTCTAAACCATGCTTCAAAGACACTCCACACAGGCAGAGTCTGGTCCTTGGTCTCACCTGGGATACAGCAGATGTGTTTCTGGTTTTGCTTCATTTTGGTGAAACAGTCCTTGAGAGAAACCATCTTGTTCCCAGAAGCAGACAGTGTAGTATTGTAACAGCTCTGAGAGCCTCTTTATCTTCTGCTAGATCAGTGAACAGTTCTAAGCATTTTTTTGAACCAAATTCTTAACGATTACTTTCAAAATTTTGCTTTGTTGCAACAATTCACAGGAAATATAGAGAAGATCCTCAGAGTTCATTACTCCTCTAATGAAGTTCAGATATTCAGGGATTAGCTCCTCACAGTTATCCATGATGAAAACTCTGCATACATACAAGTTAATGTTGTTCTTTTTCTTTCTGTTTTCAAAGAGATCAAATGGAGCACATCTTGGGACAAACAACAACAACAACCCCTCTAAATTCCAACTGTCCTTCAACAGAAAAATGCTTCACTGCCAAGTGAGTTTCCCAATCACTGATCAAGCTCTTATAGAACTCTCTGTACTCTATGTTAGTGATATCAGCAGGATTTCTATTCCAAATGGGCTTCGTTTTGTTGAGTTCTTCATAATTGATATACTTCTCCTTAATCTTCTTGTCACTATCCTTCTTTTCTTCTTCTTCATCAGAATCAACATCTTCAATTTCAGGTTTGTCACAGGCTCCTTTTTCTTTTCCCTCCTTTTTATCGTATTCTTTAGCCTCATCATCACTGACTTCTTTATCACGTCCCTTTTCCACAAAGAGAGTAATGGGATAGCCAATAAACTGGGAATGTTCTTCACAATCGCCTTTATTCTTCTTTTCCCCAAGTACTCAATTTGATCTTCTTTCAGATGAAGGACAATCTTTATGCTACCACCCACTGGTACCCTTGTGTCAGTACTGACAGTAAAGGAGCCCCCTGCAGAGGACTCCTAGGGATACTGCTTATCATTATTGTGTTTGGTGATCACAGTCACTTTCTCAGCAACCAGACACACAGAATAAAAGCTGACACTGAACTGGCCAATCATGGGGATGTCTGTACCAGCCTGCAAAGCCTCCATGAAGGCTTTGGACCCACACTTGTCTATAGTACCAAGGTTATTGATCAGGTCAGCCTTAGTCATTCCAGTTCCAGTAACCACAATCGTGAGGGTTTGGTTTTATTTGTTTGGCATGAGATTAATGTGCAGCTCCTTCCCAGAGTCTAGCTTACTGGATTTGTCAAGTTATCATATCTGATTTTGTTCAGGGCACTGGACAACCTGGAAATCAGCTCCCACAGTAAGATCTCTTTGAGGAGAAAGTGTTGATCATCAATAACATCAACAGGCAATCTGTGCTTGGAAGATGAAGGTCTTCACTTTCTTGTCCTCTGTGGGCTAGTCCTGGGTTTGGGTCTTCTCCAGCATTTTGGCTGGGTTACTGCATGGGCTCTGCAGTATAGCAGCACCAGGATGCTGAAAAGCAACTTTACATATCATTTTTAAAAACAAATTTCCAGAAACTAATTTTGGTAGAGTGTTGCTTCTCCAAAAGATATGGGGGTTGGGTTAGGACCAAAGACTGTAAATAAAACAAAATTAATTAGTGGGAAAGTCCTATGACTTCAGACCCTAATGAGGGGAAGTCTGTTTTTATTTTTTTAATTAAATATCATGAGTTAAATTACTAAAATCTTCCAGAAATGAAAATATATACACATTAATACTGAAAAGATCAGTCACAACTCAGCTGGAAGTTGCTCTAGATCACAAGTTGAGAACTACCATCTCCGAGGTACAGGAAGGGAAAACATGGGTGTACAGAGTAATAAAGTTCTTCAGAGTGATGGGGTCATTCAGGCAAGTAAGCAAAATGGACAGAAATTCTCTATCTTCTTTCCAATAAATCATTCTGCTGCATTGGATTTTTTATGAATAAAAACATAAAATATTATATATAATAGGCACCTGGTTTCTTCCAAATATTTATAAAAATTCATTCCTATAGCACTATTATGGGCTGTTAGCCTTATGGAACAGATGTTTTAAAAGATGCAGAAGTTAAATAATTCCTTTAGAGTCAGTCTACAAAAATCAGTAACAAAGTAAAGATTAGATATCATATATTAGTGATTTTATATTCTAATTGAGCTCATGGACTCAGAACCAAGTGCCTATATCATAGAATGTCTCTGGTTACTAGGTCAATTCCTATAATCTACTTTAATATAGGATCTACTAATAAATATATTTGATGATCTGCATCCAGCTACCTCCTCTTTCCCACTCCCCAGGTGTGATCATTCCAGTCTACAGAGACTCCAGTGGGCACAGAGTGAATCCAACAGCACCTCTCAATCTCCTACTTACACGAGGAAACAGTGTCAACTAGATCCTAACCTTTTAATGATTCTATGATTTTCAGGGAAATACAAACTAATACTTATCTCAAAAACATATAAAAACTGGGGATATAGCTTAGTGGTAGAGTGAATGCTTAGCATTTAAGCAAAGGACTGAATGTAGATGAGACATAGCAAAGCTTATTTAAGGAACTAAAAGAAGTTTAGTGTGGCTCAAGTATTCCAGTTGAGGTGAACCATTGGAGGCTTTTGTAAGGCATCTTGGGTTGAAATTTAATGGTACAGAAACCCACCAAAGTATGATATAAAACTGTTTTATTCCTATTTTTAAAGATCACTTCAGTTTAAAAATTTGTCATATCATACATATCCTTGCTATATGAAGTATGGTCCATAGATTAACAACATCAGTAGGACTAAAACACTTTATAGCAGCACTATTCATGAGAATGAAAAAGTGAAAACAACCCGAATATCGATCAATTGATGAATGGATATATAAAATGTAGTATGTACATATAATTTAATACTTTATTAAATTTATAGAAGTATTGATACACACTAACAGTATGGTTGAAAATATTTCAAAAACATGCTAAATGAAAGAAGTTGGTCGTGAAAATACCATATAGTATATAATTCCATTTATGTGAGATCCCCAGAATAGGTAAATTATAGAGGCAGAAAATAGATTAGTGTTCCCTTAGGATTGGAAATAGGGGGAATATGGAATGAAGCCTAATAGGTATCAGTTTTCTTTTAGAAGAAATTAGCAAAAATTAAATATTGAGTTGTGAATACTGCACAATCCTGAGAATTAACTAAAAAAAGACTTAATAATATACTTTAAAATGGTGACTTATAGGTACGTAAATTAGACTTCAGTAAATATGTTTAAAATTTTTGTGCCAGGCATGGTGGCACATGCTTGTAATCCCAGTGGCTCAGGAGGCTGAGGCAGGAGAATCATGAGTTCAAAATCAGCCTCAGCAACTTAGGCCCTAAGCAACTCAGCAAGACCCTGTCTCTAAATAAAATATTAAAAAGGCTAGGGCTGGGGTTGTGGCTCAGTGGTAGAGCACTCGCCTCACACATGCGAGACCCTCAGCACCACATAAAAATAAATAAGTGAAACAAAAGCATTGTGTCCAACTACCACTAAAAAAATAATATTAAAAATAAAAATAAAAAGGTCTGGGATGTGGCCCAGTGGCTAAGCATCTCTGTGTTCAATTCCTGGTATCAAAACAACAACAATTTTTTTTTGCAATTTTGATATCTCTGTAATATAATTAAAGTTAAACTATAATGAAATTACAATTTAATTATTTGATTACAGTGTCATCAAATTATAACAAATAAATAATCATAGCAAGAACTATGGTTGCAAGGTTAGAATTCTAACATTAACAAATGCTAATCTTTGGATCAGGCTTCTGGTAAATTTTTCTTCAAATGCAATATAATAAAAAATCAGTATTACTTTAAAAATTTAATTATATATCTATACAGCAGCAACATGTAGAAAATAAAACTTAAAGATACTTACAATAGTGCCATAAAATATAAAAATTCAAATATAAATTCAATTAATCATGAGAAAAATCCACATACTAACAACTACTTTATTTCAATAATGTTTTCTGAAGAGATCTAATAAACAAAGAAATATATCATTTTCTTGGGACAACAGATTTATTGTAAAGATTCTATTAATCGCAACTATATTGATAAATATACTCAAAGCAGTTCCCTCAAACTCCTTGCAAAACTTTTTTTTTCTTTGTGTAGAAATTCAATGAAAATGCAAAAGGTCACAAAATAACAAAAGATGAACTTAAAAAACAACAATATACTTAAGAACTTTAACACATATTAATACCTATTATAACATGAAGAAAATTCAAACAGTGAAACTGTGGTAGAAAACCAAATTAATGGAACAAAACAGAGGGTCTTCAACAGACTTAACCGAAGGCAACTACATATGATTTTATTTCTATAAAGTTCAAAATTAGGTAAAACCAATCTTTGGTTTAATAAGTCAGGATAATGGTTGATCTGTTTGGAGATGTACTGAATGGAAGGGAGGAAGTGAAGGCTTCTAAGGTTTGGGGGTCTTGGCAATGGTGTTTCTTGATGTAAGGGTCTACTTAGATGGGTGCATTCACTTTGTGAAAATTCAAGCTGTACATATGTATGTATGAATCTGTATACTCTTCTGTGTATATCAACTTCAAAATTCCTCAAAAATACTTTTAAAATTAAAGATTGTCCTATCAATATATTTATACAAAGATAACTATTTGAGCCTATGTAGAAAACCTACTGAATGTGAAAGTTACACTGTTTATATGGGGTTTCAACTCACCTTTTTCCTGTAATGCAATTTGTTGCTTATGCAGTAATGCTACTTCCCGTCCCAAAGCTTTCTTCTGTCTTTCCAGTTCATTGCGAAGCACCAAAATTTTTAATTGCAGGCATTCACTTTCTTTTTTCTAAGTAAATAAAATCACAGGTAAATTTATGAATAGAAAATTTATGACTATAAATAATTATTCATTAGCAATGTTTCAAATGAATAATGGTTTAATATTCATCAAACCTTAATTCTCAAGTAACTTAATTATCAGCCCTATCATTTTAATGAAATAAGCCAAGAATAAGAGTAGAAGCACATCTTAAGTCTAGGTATGGTTCTAAGAGCCCAAAAACACTACAAAATATCTTGGGTTCCTTTCCTGATATTGTAATACAAGATATAAAATTATTAGTAAAGAAAAAAATGGAGGGGCTAAGGATGTAGCTCAGTGGTAGAAGTACCAATACATGTTACAACACAGATGAGCCTTGAAAACATCATGCTATGTTAAAGAAGCCAGTTTTAAAATGCCGCATAATATAATAACTTCATTTATATAAAAACTTCATAAACGGTAATCCAAAAAAAAACAAAAATTAGATTTCTATTCTTGCCAAGCTGAACCACAGTGCTCTAATTCCCAGCTCATTTCAGAGAAAGACACATAGGGCTTTCGTATCTGTTAGGCAATAAGGAACTATTAATTGCAATTATATTGATAAATATATTGATATATATTAATAAATATATTGATAAATACAAGTCCATGGAGAATCAATGAACACCTCCTGAGGAGCCTGTACTTCTACTACATACTGGGTAGTAATGAGATAACCCTTTTTCACTCCAATGCAGTGGTGTCAAAGCAGGATATTGGTCTATACTTTTCTTTTCTGGTAGTGGCATTATCTGGCTGGTTTAGTCAGTTTTTTGTCACTGCTGTGACCAAAAGATTTCATGAACAATTTTAGAGGAGTTTGGGACTTAGTTTCAGAGGTCTCAATATACAGATGGATGACTCCATTCTTTGAGGCCTGACATGAGACGGAACATTATGGTGACAGTGTGTGGCAGAGGCAAGCAGCTGAGAACATGGCACCAGGAAGCCGAGAGAGTTCCACTTACTCAGGACAAAATACACACACCAAAAAGCATGTCTCTAAGGAACTATCTCCTCCAGCCACACTCTGCCTGCCTACAGTTACCACCCAGTTAATTCCTATTAGGGAACTAATTCACTGATTGGATTAAGGCTTTGATAACCCAATCATTTTACTGCCAAACACTCTTGTATTATTTCACACATCAGATTTGGGGGGATACCTATTATCCAAACCATAGCACTGGCTTTACAGAATGAGTTTATAAATGTTCCTTTCCTTTCCATTTCTTGAAATAGTATGAAGGGCAATAGTGTTAACTCTTCTTTAAAAGGTCTGGCAAAATTCATCTGTGAGTCTTCTTCCTGGGCTTCTTTGTTGGGAAGACTAATTACTGCTTTAATTTCACTGTTTATCATTGGTCTGTTGGGTTGTTGTTTTTTTTTTTTTTTTTTATCCTCTAGGTTCATCTGGATTTCAGTGGTATCTATTGTAATAGCACCATTTCTGCCTCTTATTATCAATCTTGTTTATTTTTTCAAAGAACCAATTCTGTTTCACTGATCCTTCATATTGTTCTTTTAGACTCTGTTTCAGTAATTTTAGCTCTGATCACTTAATAAATTCTTATCTCCTTCCAGAGGTATAAAATAGCTAATCAAAATTAAGATAGAAAAAAACCCCAATCCATTAAATAAATTTAAAAAGTTACCAAGACTTGAAATAAGCCGGTGAAAAACTTAAAAAGAAAAAAGTCAGAACATGATTTGATTTCTAGACAATGAGAAAGTCTGGGAACTAAGATGCACTATGCTATGGTCTTGTTGAAACAAGGAGCATGGAAAATGATTTCTGGAACTTGTGTTAAAAGTAAGTTATAGCAATCATTTCTCACCCCAAATGCTTTCTTCTTTATCTCTGAAATACTGATTCTAAACAGATGGGATCATAATCCATTAAAGACATTCAGGCACAAAAACAAGAGCTATTTCCAATCATTATATTAGGCTTAAAAGTCTGTGAAATATGGCTTTACAAAGAATATTCCTAAGTAAATTTTCTGAACACAGTGAAAATTTATGAGGGACTTCTAGATGAATATTTATGAGGGATGTGCTCCTAGATGAATCTGACATGTTTTCGGCTTTCTGTGAATTTAGATCTACTATAATCAAAAGACTTTTGGTCCTGCCAAACTAAAGTAAGAAGGAAGTAATAAAGTCTAAATATATATCTCCAATAGAATATTAGCCTTAAAAAGGAAGGAAATTCAGCAATATGCAATAACAGGAATAAACCTTAAGAAAATTAACAAAGTGAAATAAACCAGTTATAAAAAGACATATTATATGATGGTACCACTTATTAAGTACTAAGAGTAGTCAAAATCATAGGAACAGAAAATAGAATGGTGGTTGCCAGGGCTTGAAAGTAATGGAGAATGGGCATAGAGTTTTAAGTTTTACAAGACAGAAAGAGCTTTGGAGATAGATGGTGATGTTGATTGCACAACATTATAATGTACTTAATACCACTTAATTAGTCATTTAAAAATGATTGAGATCATAAACTTGATTGTGCATTTTATAATTTTAAAAAGTGAGGAGAATAAGTCAGTGAGGTTGCTTATCATGAAAGAAAAAGGAACTAAGACAAAATTTGCTTTTTCTTCAGCAATCATATAGAGCGATCAGGAAGCCAAGGATCTTCTTTTATCACTGAAGGGAAAGAAAAAAACAGATAAAGTCTTAGGAAGTAACCTTTTCCCACAAAGAGCTAAGTGATCAATTCTAAAATTTTCCACAAAAAATGCATATTGAATTCTACCTAAGCAGAGAAAGAAAATAAGCAGAAAGAAAAGCAACTCTTCAGAAAAGAGGACTATGCCTGGCTGGGGGTTAACCTGTTCTATTCCAGGATGCACACTGAAATTAGGAATGTTTTCAAGATTCAAAGAACTAAAATTACAAGTTAATCCAAATACTAAGCTAATACAGGACGGCATGCACATACTGTGTTTGTGTTATGGTCCGTGTGCGGAAACTGGCCCATTTACAGAAATATATCAAGTAATTCAAAGCCAGAACTGTTGGCTTTCATTTCTGATAAGTAGAATAAATTAACCCTGCCCATGTGGGATCTGGTTCTGTTTCCTCTTAAATAATTCAAGACAAGTTGCTCAAAGATCTTAACATCCCATATCTTCTAATGGGTTTCTTTATTCTATTTATGTGTTTATTCCAAGTGTGACTAATGTCACATATTTATCTCCCATGTATCATTTTTATTTGGATTTTAGCTGTTCTTTTATACAACACTGTATCAGAACTGAAAATCACAAACATCCATTTATTTTCAAGCACAGATTCCTATTTATGGGTCTTTAGCAAGAAAATCATGGGCAATATTAAACATTAATTTTAGAATGACAGTTAACCTATAAATAACACATTAATGGAAATGAATATTATCTCAGATCATACTGGAATTAAAAATATTACCCTAGGAATCATGAAGTTTCCAAATATATTCATAATAATACTGTTATGTCCTTTTTCACTCTCACTTTCTCATAAGTATAAAAGTAGAATGTATCGGAATCTACAAGATTTGAGATATCACAATAGCAGATGTGAGAATCCAGGTAGTTTATTAAACTAGAAATGAACTTTAATGAAGTTAAATTCACAAAACTTAAAATAATGCAACTCAATTCATTTTAGAAAAAACACGTATTTTTCATAAAAATGTATTCTTACATTAACATAATGGATTATTGTTATTCTGAAATTAATTAGGTAATTAATTATTTAATTTCTAGTATAATAAATATCAATAGCATAACCCATGTTATTTTGAGATTATCACAAATGACGAGTATAAAGGGGTCTTAAGATCAAAAAGTTGAAAATTGGTGTCTTAAGGCATATTTTATCCTCATGTATATTTCCTCAAACTGGAAATAATTAACAATCTAAAAATGTTCTAGAACTATAGAAGTTGTCCTAAAGTTTACCAATTGCTTTTTTTTTTTTTTTAGCACGGGGAGCTGGGGGGACCAGGGATTGAACTCAGGGGCACTCCACACTGAGCCACATCCCGAGCCCTATTATGTATTTTATTTGGAGATAGGGTCTCACTGAGTTGCTTAGGCCTCGCTTTTGCTGAGGCTGGCTTTGAACTCACAATCTTCCTGCTTTAGTCTCCCCATCTGCTGGGATAACAGTTGTGAGTCACCATGCCAGGCTTACAATTGCTTTTACATGTCATTTCTAGGATCTTTCCATTGTACTTACACCTTATCAACCCCTAAGAAAGAGAAAAGACTTCTTTACAAATTACTTCATCCTCTCCATTAATTTCATAGACTCAGTGGCAATATGAGGTCTGGAACCCAGGCCTAGCTAGAGAGATAAAGCACAATATATATAAAATAAAATGTATAGGAGTTTTAAATGCTAAAAGCTAGTATTTGAGGATTCTGGAGACTAATCAATAGTGGCATTATTTTGAAGAGAGGTCAAAACTTGGTGTAAGCAAACACCACAGTAAATTTTCCCTTTCTATGGCTTTGTTCTGAAAATGGCTGCAAACTCCAACAGAAAGCCAACTTATCTTCCCAGATGGAATAAACAAAGGGAAAAAAATAAGATAATCAAGAATGCCAAAATGGAGGAACCAAGGAATGGGCACCCCAAATTCTGTTTAAATTCAATGGAATTCTCTAAACCCAAAACTACATAAGCATGAGATAAACAGAAAGCTGCCTGTGGCTAAGAGTAAAAAAAACAAACCAGAATCTGAACAATGCCCATTGGAGACATGACAGTTTAAGCTTAACCAAGTTAACTATCTGCTAAAATAAGAATATCACTCTTCAAAGTAATAAAACCTAAAGATTCTACCAAGTTACACTCACAATTTCCAGGATACTATACGATATTACCCAATATATGAAGAGGCAGGAAAATGTGACCACTCTCTAGGGAAAAAACAATCAATGTATATATAAAAACAATTCAGGCTGGGCAATTCCAGGGTGAGCCCGAGGATTGCAAGTTTGAGGCCAGCCTCACTAATTACCAAGGCCCTAAGCAACTTATTGAGACAGTGTCTCAAAATAAATGATAAAAAGAGCTGGAGATATGGCTCAGTGGTAAAGCGCACTGAGTTCAATCCCTGGTTCAAAAAAAAAGATTAAATAAATTCAGATATTGGACAAATCACATCTTTAGATCCCTAATAAATACAATGCCAAAAAATTCCTTATCATCAGATAAAATGCAACAAGATATAAAAAGGAAAATATATTTTAATCAATACAGGCTTATTCTAGAAATGCAACATTTAAAACTTGAAACTAAATTAATGTAGTTCACTACATTAGAGAAAATCATATGATTGGTTCAAAGATGCCAGAAAAAAATTGACAAATTTCAACATCCATTCATGATAAAAATTCTCAGAAACTAGAAATAAAAGGGAACTTCCTAAATAAAGGGCATTGCTAACATTATATTTAATGAATAAAGGATGAATTTTTTCCTCAATAAAACCAGGAACAAGGCAAAAAATTCCATTTTTATCATTTTTCCCCCACTGAACTGATGTCCTAATAAACACACAAAATGCCCTTTTCAAACTTGTAGACATTATTGTTCACATAGAAAATCTCAAGAAGTCTACAAAATAATTATTATAACTAAATTAATATAACAAGTCTATAAGATACAAAATTAATAAATTAAAATTAATTATATTCTTATACGCTAGTAATATACAAACAGAAAATAAAAATTCAAAACCAATTATATTTGTAATAATACCCTATCTTCCCCCCCCCAAAAAAAACTCCACAAAACACTTAGGAATAACTTTAACAAAAGGCCTTTAAAATCGCTATAATGAAAGGCATAAAACATTAATGAGAAAATTAAAGAAAGATCTAAGTAAAATGGATACCTATCATATTCATGGACTGAAGAACTCAATATTGCTAAGATGGCATATTCTCCACAATTTTATTTATAAATTCTTATCAAAATCCCAGCAGCTTTTTTAGCAGAAGCTGACAAACTAATTCTAAAGTTCACTTGGAAATATAAGGAACCAAGAAAAACAAAACAAAAAACAGGGATTGGGATGGGTTGTGGCTCAGTGGTAGAGTACTTGCCTAGCATGCGTGAGGCACTGGGTTCCATCCTGGCACCACATAAGAAATAAAATAAAATAAGGGTATTGTATCCACCTACAACTAAAACAACAACAACAACAACAAAGCAAGGGAATTTTTAAAAAGAACAAAGTTGGAGGAGTTAACCTATCTGGTGTTTTGTTTCGTTTTTGTACCAGGGATTGAACCCACAGGCACTTAACCACTGAGACACATTCCCAGCACTTCTTTTTTTTTTTTTTTTAAATTTTGAGACAGGGTCTAGCTAAGTTATTTAGGGCTTTGCTAAGTTGCTGAGGCTGGCTTTAAACTCACAATGCTCCTACCTCAGCCTTCTGAGCTGCTGGGATTATAGGCACACACTACCAGGTTCCGCTCCCTATCTGGTTTTAAGGTGATAAATCTACAATAATAAGAGAGTTTGGTATTGGTGAAAGAAACATATAGATCAATGGAATAGACTACAGAACACAGAAATAGGTGCACACATATACAGCCATCTGACAACTAAATCAAGGTAAATAAATGGGGAAAGACTCAACAAATGTTATATCAACTGAACATCTATGTTGTGAAAAAAATTTACCTTTACTTTATCTAGTATAAAAAAATTAACTTGAAATGGATTGCAGATCTAAATGTAAAGCCCCAAACTATAAAATTACTAGAAGACGATGAGACAAAATTCTTATGACCTTAGGTTAGGCAAAGGCTATTTATAATGAATAAAAAATAAATAAAAAATGTTGGATTTATTGGATTCATCCACCCTAAAAACTTTTGCTCTTTAACACCACTAAGAACACAAAAGACAAGTCATGGACTGAAAGAAAATGCACCAACATACCTATCAGAAAAAGAACTTAAAATAATCGCACACGTATACTCTATAGCCCAAAATAAGAAGGTAAAAGTCTCAATTTAAAAATGAGAAAAGAAAGTAGTTAACTTGATACCACAAACAAACAAACAGATAAGTAAACATAATGGGAGTTAAGTTTCTCACTATTAGAAAAGGATATTACAGAGCATGGCATGGTGTCACACACCTATAATTCTAGCTACTCAGAGGCCAAGGCAGGAGGATCCTATGTTCAAGGCCAGGCTGGGCAACTGAATGAGATCCTGTCTCAAAATAAAAATAAAAAGGGCTAGATATGTTGCTCAACAGTAGAGCCCCTCTGGGTTCAATCCCCAGTACCAAAAAGAAAAGAGAAATTAGTAGGAAGTCTAGAATGAACCTTATAGTATTAGAGTCAAAAACAGCAGTATGCACTAATGTTTATTTGAATACATAAAGAGATAAACAGATACATGTTTATCCATAGATAACTCTGTCCACTGAGAGGGTCTATAAATAACTACACCCATTAACAACAAGCACACTCAGTGTTCACACCATTTTTTCTATATACTATTACTCAGTGAAATAAATAGAGTTCTTTGGAGAAAGGGCTGAGACAGAAAAACATATGATGAGCTAGATCATATGATACCAGGGAATAAGGAAGTACTTAAAAAAAAAAGATGGGGACATATCAAAAGTATACAAGAGTCAACTTAAAAGATATTTTAATAGCCAAATTTACAAGTTGATTGAGAAAAAAATAACATAGCACTGAATTATAACAAAAAGTATAAAACACATGAGTTCATACTGATAAAGTGAATAAATAAAAGGAAGGAGAAGGGACAAATCTTTCTGACAAAGAATTCCACATAATATGTGTATACATTATCCCCTCTCCAAGAGGTGGGGCTTACTTCACATTCTTATATATTTAAACTTAGTAACTTGCTTTCAAAACATAGTATGGGGCTGGGGATGTGGCTCAAGCGGTAGCGCGCTCGCCTGGCATGCATGCGGCCCGGGTTCGATCCTCAGCACCCCATACCAACAAAGATGTTGTGTCCGCCGAGAACTAAAAAATAAATATTAAAAATTCAAAAAAAAATGTTTAAAACATAGTATGGATCTCTCTCTCTCTCTCTCTCTCTCTCTCTCTCTCTCTCTCTGCCCCTGCCAACCTCCAAGAGAACCAAGGAAAAGGAATTTTCTCCTGGTGAACCCTGAAAAATACTACCTTGAACAAAAGGTCAAGGTTAACATCCACAGTGATTAGTAAATGTGATTTTAAAAAGGAAACACTAAGAAACTGCCATAGATCAGAGAAGATAAGAAGACCATGATGACTCAACATAGTATCCTAGACTGGAAACTGGAACAAATCAGTCTAATCAAGGCCTATTTTACAAAACACCTGATTGGTAACCCTCAAAACAATCAAGATCATCACAAATAAAGAAAGCCTAAGGAAGAATGACTACTAAGTGTAGTATGCTTTCTTGATTGGGATTCTGGAATAGACATTAGGTAAAAACTAAGGAACTCCAAATGAGGTCTGGACTTTGGTTAATGATAAGTTATCAATCTAGTTTCATTAATTATACAAATTTAATATATCAAGGTAAGATGTTAACAATAGAAGAAACTGGATATGGAGTATATACAGTAAGTATCTATCTGTACTATCTTTGTAATAATTCTACATACCAGAAAAGTTTTTAATTATTAAAAAAAAAAAAAGAGAGAGAGAGAGAGAGCAGCTGCTCAGGAGACTGAGACAGGAGGACCACGAGTTCAAAGCCAGCCTCAGCAAAATCAAGGTGCTAAGCAATTCAGTGAGACCCTATCTCTAAATAAAATACAAAAAAAAGGGCTGGAGATATGGCTCAGTAGTCAAGTGCTCCTGAGTTCAATCTCTGGTACCAACCTACACCCCCCAGAAAAAAGATGTTAGTAGAAATACTAGCAAACCACAAATAAGAATCCATATATACATTATACATTGATGTTAATACCTTAGTTTTGACTACATATCATAGTTAAATAAGCTGTTAATATTAGGTGGGCTAGGAATGTAGCTTGTAACTTGCCTAGCATACCTAGAGTCCTGGGTTTGATCTGAAGTACTGCAAACAACAAGGAAAAAGAACATGAGGGAAAAACTATATAAAAGAAATATGGGAACTGTCAAAATTATCTTTATAAAAAGTTTCTGGTAAATCTAAAATTTTTGAACTATTTTTTAGTTGTTGACGGATCATTGTTTAATTTATTTATTTATTTATATGTGGTGCTGAGGATCGAAACCAGTGTCTCACACGTGCTAGACAAGCACTCTACCACTGAGCTATAGCCCCAGCCCAAGAGTTTATTTTTTTAATGGGCAAAAATACCTAAACTGATACTCTAAGAAGATATGAATAACCAAATACTATGAAAAATGGTCATTATAGAAATGTAATTTAGAAGGAAAATGAGGAAACATTACATAACCATTAGAATGACTAAAATTAAAAAGACTAACCTCCTAAATGGAACAAACAAATCCCTGAAAGACACAAACTTACCAAGGCACTTAAGAAGTAGATCGTTTATAAACCCATAACTCTCAAAGAAAGTAAATTTCTAGTTCAATACCTTGACACAAATAAACCTCCAGACTTAGCTAGTTGCAATGGCAAAATCCTATCAAACACTGAAGAAATAATTCCAATTCTATACCTTCTTACAGAAAATAGGAGGAAAAATTTTCCAGTAAGTTAGGCCAACACTACTCTGACAACAACACTAGACAAGAAGATTACAAGAAAGCAAAGCAGATCAATCTTCATCAATATATATACAAAGTTCTTCAAAGCGTTTTAAAAAAATGAAACCCAGTATTGTTCATGAATAGAACAATTTATCAAATGCAAAAGGCCTTTCCCCAGGAAGGCAAATTTGGGTTAACATTCAAAAATCAACCAATGTACTTCACCATAATATCAGAAGAAAATAGAAGAAGCACACAATTTTGTCCAGAAGGGTTATCTGATGAAAACTAAAACACGTAAGTAAAAATGTAAGACAATGGTAGAAATTTTATAATTAATATAGTTAAGTGTGAAAAAATGTTGGGCGTTGATTAATAAGACAAGATAATCAAATCTTTGAAAATCATCAGGTACAAACAATTTCTCATAACAGATTTAATTACTTAAAAGGAATTAAGAAATGGTCTTAAGTAGTATAGAGAAAGAGGAACAAAGGAAGGGAGGAGACGAAGGAAAGTGGAAGTACTGAAGGTTGAAATGGAGCAAAATACATTTCATGCATGTATGAATATGTTAAAAAGAACACCACTATTATATATAATGCACTAATAAAAACATTAAAAACTGCTATTATAAAGTAATCCAATTTATTTCAGATGAATAATTTACTTGAGACAAGGAAAAGGTAGGTGGAAGAGGAGAACAAGAAGATGGTAATGGCATTGTGCTAGATTTCTTCTTAAATTCAATGAGTAATTTCCTGATTACCCACAATGTGTCACTTTTTTAAAAAAAGGCATTTATTAATTTATTTGTTCTAATTAGTTACATAGGACAAACAAATAAAAAATGGACAGTAGAATGCATTTTGACACATCATACATAAATGTGGTAAATTAATGGAACTGAAGATATCATGTTAAGCAAAATAAGTCAATCCCAAAAAACCAAAGGCCAAATGTTTTCTCTGATATGAGGATACTAATTCATAATTGAGGGGTGGGGCAGTTGCCAGAGAAGAATAGAGGTATTTGGACTACGTAGAGGGGAATGAAAGGAGGGGAGGGAGTACAGTACCCCTGTCTAGGAAGGACCTTAGAATGAATCAGACATTATTACTCTGTGTGTCACTTTCTAAATAATGGAAATATAGCAATGTGTGAGAAAGAGAGTAATCCTTCCTCTTACAGAATTTACCGACAGAAAAAAATAAAATAAAATACATATCATATTAAAAGTTATTATGGTTTAGATTTTAAATGTCCCCTAAATGAGTTGAAGGCTTGGTTACCTACATGTGACACCACTGGGAGGTGGTGGAACTTTTAGGAGGTGGGTCTCAATGGAAGGAAATTACATCATTGGGGGTATACCTTTAAAGGGGATATTGAAATCCCAGCCCCTTCCACATTCTCTCTTTGCTTCCTGGCTGCCATGAAGCTCTGCACTCTCCGCCATGATGTTCTGCCTTGCCATGGAACCAGAGTGAATGGGGCTGACCATGGACTGAAACCTGTGAAACTGTTGGGTCAATATAAAACTTTCTTCCTTTACCTCCAGTATTCTGTCACTGTGACAGAGAGCTGATTAACACAAGTGTCAGTAAATACTATGGAAAAAAATTTAAGCAGGAAAGGAGACACATGTACTGGGGCAAGATTTTCACTGGTGTTATTAGAGAACTAGAAGATTTCTGGGTTCACTTTCAGTTCAAACATCCAATGACTTTCTTCTACATTGACTAGGCAGCATGAAAACACACAGTGAACCTCTGAACCTGACCTCTTTAAACTCATACATTCTATCTCCTTACTCTTGTGTGTCAACACTTATATTTTAGAAAAACAGGATTAAACATACATTTTTCCATACTGAGACAAAGCGTATGTTGTCACTTAATAAAACAAGTAATTTCCCAATCTTGCCTTGGGAGAGGAAAATAAGAAAAATAAAACCTAGTGATTTCTCCCCAGACAAAAGTTCTAAAAATGCAGCATTTTTGTACTCAACATAAAGGATTAAAACTAGTTATTTTTTTCCTCCCCCTCCAATATATTTATGGTCTGGAATTTGGACCTTTACTGGCACTAAGTTACAACAAAAGGTGGTTTAACAATGTCTCTGGAATGAAAGATTTTTCATAAACAAGAAAAGTCACATGAATAAAAGAATTACTACTATAATTATTTTAGCAAACATATTTTTGTGGCTGATATGTGCCAAGTACAGAACTATTTTACATATTAGGTTGAACAATAAGAAATTGTTATTTATAGGTCAAAAACAGTAATTTTATATAGTTTGAACTAATACATTAATTTCAAATTCCATAAAACAGAAGTTTGTATATATTAAATGCATCGTTACTTTTCTATAATTCTTATATTATCATCTTGGGAAACTTTTTTTGCTTTTATTTAGGGATGTAAAGGTTCTCAGCTAAGTGGTACAAATAAATGGAAGATGCTATCTATCTGTGATAGTTCAAGCAAGCAAATACTTAATTTTATCTAAAATTTAACTTGAAGATTTGAACTTTAAGTATCATGATCATGTGGCTTCATTTTATAAAAAGCTCAATTTATTAATCATGCCTACTATTCTGCTTATAAAGATTCTTCTTTCCAAAAATGAGTTTTTGACCAAATCATACTGCATGCAGGTACACACATATAACATAACAAATCACACTATTATGTATATTTACAACACACAATAAAAATTATTAAAATAAATTTAAAAATTGATGATTTTTTTCTCCAGAAGGAAGAATATAAAACAATCCAAAATTATACTAATTTCTTCAATCTGTTAATTTATATTAGGATTTCCATTTCTTTAGAAATGTTTCACTAAACTGGTCATGGTGGTGCATGCCTATAATCCCAGCATCTTGGGAGGCTGAGGATCCAAGTTCAAAGCCAGCTTCAGCAATTTAAGCAAGGCACTTAGCAACTCAGGGAACTCCTGTCTCTAAATAAAATAACAAAAAAGCGCCCCTGGGTTGAATCCCAGTACAAAACAAAACAGAGATGCTTCACTAAACAGTACTTCTCAAAAAGAAAATACTGTACACAAACTAGCCTATTATGCTCAATCCAAATAAATTTCAAATTCATCTGTTAAAAGCAGTTTAGTCTCTAAAGTTTATTTTTTTTCCTCTGGCAGCTATTTTTTATTCAGTATACAGTTCATGTTTACAGGTCAGATTTATGAAACATTCATAAAATAGTCTGTTCTTTTCTAAAATTGTATGTCATCTAAAATTTCATCTAACAGAATAAGGCAGGTACTTTGTACAGTATTAGCAGTTAGGAAAATTTATTTCCAACATTTAAATGCTGACAAACACTTTTAGTGAAACAATATTTAGAAAAAAAAATAACAAAAACTACCCATAGTTTTTTTAAAAAAGAATTAATTCAAGAAGAATATGATAATACACTTAAGAAAACAATAAATTTAAATAAGTAAATATATAAAAACCTACCAGCTCATTGCTTGTAGATGTGAGTTTTAGTTTTTCTTCAATTTCCTTTCCAATTTTCTGAACAGTTACCTGAGTCTGCTTAATTGCACACTGGGCTCTATGAAGCCTAGAAATACAAGTTGCAGAAAATCTTAAGTGAGTTAATTATAAACTCAACACAAAGCCACAGATATGATAATATTTCTAGGATAAATAGAATTAATAATGGACCCATAATTCACATCTATAATGAAAATATAGAGGGGGTACAATAAATCCTAAAATAATAATACTCTAAAACACCTTTCTGCACCTGCTTGCCTGCTTCTGATATATTAAGAGATAGAATGAAGGTCTCACAAGAAGAGCCCACAGGAATAATCCAGTCAAATCTTGTCACTCTACACATGTAGAAACTGAGGTCCAAAGAAATAAAGTGGATTGCTAAATTCTACCAACTGAGTACCACTGCTATCAAGGCTATTACGTATAGATACCCATAAGGATAAAAAGAATTTACAATCATTCCAGTTAAAAAGCTTAAATCAGCTGGACAAGGTGATGCATGCCTGTAATTCCAGCTACTCAGGAGGCAAGGCAGGACGATCAAAAATTCAAGGTCAGCCTGAGCAAGGTATCCAGACCCTGTGTAAAATAAAACAAACAAAAAAGGTCTGGAAATAAAGCTCAATGGTAGAGCATTCCTGGGTTCAATTCCCAGTGCCAACCCCAAAAATAAACAAACAAACAAATAAATAAATAAATAAATGTAGCTTATACTCTGAAACAGGTTTTTTTTTTTTAATCTTATTTATCCATTTATTTATTTATTTTTGTACTGGTTGAATCCAGGGATGCTTAAGCACTGAGCCACATCCACAGCCCTTTTTAAAATATTTTATTTATAAACAGAGTCTCACTGAGTTACTTAGGGCTTTGCTAAGTTGCTGAGACTGGCTTTCAATTTGTGATCCTCCTGCCTCAGCTCCCATGTTGAAGTTGCTGGGATTACAGGCATGTGTCACTGCTCCTGGTAATAGCAACTTTATTTTTGAGTCAGAAGTCCTCAAAGAACATTGAAAAAATTGAAGAGCTGTTTTTCTTTTTCCTTGTAGTTTGTAGGACTTTTGCTTTTTGGTCTATCTTTAAATATGGTTTATATATTTCACAGGTCACAACTGGCATGTGGAAAATTCTTAGGAAGGTACAAAACAATGTACTAGAACAAACAAGTGAATTTAGTGAATTTTAGTAATGTCAGAGTATACAAGGTCAATATAAAAATAAATCAATTACACTTCTATGTTAGCCACAAACTATTGGGATACAAAATTTAAAACAATACCTTTACAATAACATCAAAAAATATAAAATACTTAGAAATAAAATAAACAAAAGATGTGTAAGATCTCACCCTGAAGTTATAAAACACTGCTAACATATATTAAAGAAGAGCTAAATAAATGGAAAAATATATCATGTATACAGACTGGAAGATTGAATATTGTTAAAATGTTAGTTTTTGTCAAGAGACCAACAGTTTCACAATCCTAAACAAAATCCCAACGTGCTTTTTTTCTGTAGAAATTAATAAGTTGACACCATAATTTACCTAATAGAGCAAAGAATCTAGAAGTGATAAATCAATCTTGAAATCTATCAGATTTCAAGACTTTCTATAGAGTTACATAATCAAGATACTGGCTTAAGGACCAAAAAAATAGATCAATGGCCAGGTGTGCCTATATACAGTCCCAGCCACTTGGGAGGCTGAGGCAGGAAGGTCACTTGAGTCCAGGACTTTAAGGCTAGTGTGAGCATCCAATCTCAAAAAAAATCAATTAAATCAAATAAAGAGTGTATTAATAGAGCTACACATATATGGAAAATTGGTTTTTGACAAAGGAATCAAGGCAAATCAGTAAAGTTTTTAAATAAAATCAAATTTTTTAAAATAAAGTATAGGAATATTAAAAAAAAACTTGGGAGAAAAGTAGCATCATCCTCTACCTCACAGCAAGTGAAAAATTAAATTAAGGAAGATCATAGTAAACAAAAAAGCTAAAATCATAAAACTTCTCACAGAAAATGTAGAAGAATGTCTTGCAACCTTATGGTAGGGAAGGATTTATTAGAAGACACATTTAAAAAATACAAATCATAAAATTAAAAATGGGTAAATTGGACCTCACCAAAATTAGAAGCATCTAATTCATCTAAAGATGCCATTAAAAAATGAAGGGCTGGGGATATAGCTCAGTTGGAAAAGTGCTTGCCTCACATGCACAAGTTCCTGGGTTTAATTCCCAGCACCACCCAAAAAGGCATGGTTGCACACACCTGTAATCTCAGTGACTCAGGAGGCTGAAGCAGAAGAAGAGCAGCAGTTCAAGACCAGCCTCAGCAACTTAGGGAGACCTTGTCTCAAAAAAAATAAAAAGGGCTGGAGATGTAGGTCAGTGGTAAAGAGCCCTGAGTTGGAAGAAAGGAAGGAAGAAAAGAAAGAAAGTGGGGGAGGGAAAAAAGAAAGGAAAGAAAGGAGGAGGAAGGGGAGAAAGAAAAATAAAAGGCAGGCCACAGACTGGGAGAAAATATTTGAAAACATCTATCTGACAAAGGACTGTGCTTGGACTATATAAAGAACTCTTACAAATCAATAACAAAAAGAAACAGACAAAATAGTGAAACAAACACTTCACAAAAGAAAATGTAGGTGGGCTCAGTGGCACAAGCCTATAATCCCAGCAGCTCAGGAGGTTGAGGCAGGAAGATCCAAGTTGAAAGCCAGTCTCAGCAATTTAGTGAGCTCTAAGCAACTTAATGAGACCATTTCTCAAAATAAAAAATAAAAAGGGCTGGGGACGTGGCTCAGAGGTTAAGCGCTCCTGGGTCCAATCCCCAGTACCAAAAAGAAAAAGGAAATGTAATGGCCAACAACATAGAAAAGGTGTCTAACATCTTAGTCATCAGGGGAATACAACTTAAAACATTTCACAGGGATTAGAAAATTAAAATTAAAATGACAACACCAAATGCTGGCAAGGATGTGAAGCAACTGGAACTTTTCTGCACTTCTTGAAAAAGAGTTAGTAATACTCTTAAATAAAACATTCTGAAAAACTGTTTTATAAAGTTAAATGTACATCCAATCTATGGCCCGGCAATTCTACTCCTAGACATTTATCCAAATGAAAATATATTTATATAAGAAGATTTGCCTAGGAATGTTTGCAGAAAACAATGCAGTGTCCAGAATTCCACAGTAAAAGTCTACTCAGCAATAAAAAAAAAAAAAGGAAGGTAACATGAATACACACAATATGGATGGATAAAAACTTTGTGTTGTGTTGTGGGGGAAGCCCCAGACCAAAACGCACATGGTGTATGATTCCCTTTATACAAAGGTCAAGAACAGGTAAAGCCATTCTATAGTGACAAATCCAAACAGTGGGATGGGGTCTGTTAGTGATCAGAAGGAACAGAGAACTATCTGGGTTGATGGAAATGTCCTACATAAACATTAGGAGGAGTATAGCAAAACTCAGAAAATTTACATGTAAGAATTGCACATTTCACTACATCTAAATTTTACTTTGTTTTAAAAAATTGGTCATCAACCCTAACCTGAAAATAATCATGTATGTGGGAAGTTCATTTTATTAAGGATTTGATGGCACTAATATCTCTGCCAACATTATTATCATGATGACACTGCACACTAAAAACATTCATGACTATTCTTTACTTTTGAAAATTGCTTGATAGTCATTGAGAATTTCTTAGGTCACTTAAAAAGGGCCAACTCTCATTACGGCTCCTTTGCTCATGAGATCAGTAATTCAACAACTTCCTTAAGACTCCTAAAGAATTCACGAGAAGATACCCCACCCCATAGCTTCCTGCTCTGGCTGTGTATGTTTGTTTATTTGTTTTTAAAATATGTATATAAATATATATAAATAAATATATATATGTATATATATTTAGTTGTTGATAGACCTTTATTTACCTATTTATTTTTATGCAGTGCTGAGGATTGAACCCAATGCCTCATACATACTTGGCAAGAGCTCTACGACTGAGCTACAACCCCAGCCCTGTATGTATGTTAAACAGCACTGATGATAATACTTTCTTACAAAGGCACCTCTAAAGAAATTTTAAAGAAAGAGAAAGGCCTTTGGGCAGTGATCCCTGCCTACATCTCCAGCCTCTGTTTTCTGATATTCTTTACCTTGCACCATCAACTCCAACAATACTACACTACTGGCAATTTTCCAAACATTACACACCATTTCTCACTTCCACAGCTGTGTATGAGCTGTTGCATCCACCTTCAAGTTCTCCATGTCCCTTAATAAGTAAATAAACTCCTAATCCATTAGGAGGCAGGTCAAGTACAGCCTCTTCTTCAAAGGCCTTCCCTGACTATTCCAACAGGTAGAGGCACTCCTTTCTCCTGGAAATACACATCACTTCATGCATGACATGCACAACAAGTAGTATTACAGAAATCCATTTTACAGCAACTGTTGGTGCCCCTGTTTCTGTACTAGATCTTTCTAAAGGGGGGAAAATCCCATTTTCTCATATATATTCTAAATGTTAAGCACAGAACACAGCACAAAAGAGGCACTCCGAATATATTTGCTAGCTGAACATCTAATGTCTAAATATAAAAGTACAGTCCTGAGATTTGTTAATTTTGCTTGATATAGTAGAGTTTAATTGAAATATCAATGTGAATTTTCTACTTATAACTTCAAAATATTATATCAAAACAAAAATCACACAAATTAAAGACCATTCTTTCAAGTAGAGAAATAAGAAATTTTTACCAAAAATGATAGACATTATCAACCCAGAGGAAAGATCAACAAAACAGCCTGTTACTTTAAAAGGGGGAGAGAGCTGCCTAAGACTTCACTGCTATGCAAACAACCTTGTCAAATGGTAAAGACTTTAAAAATAAAAATGATTCATGACCATAATTAATGTATGACTTCAACTATTTGGCTCTCACTGCCCCAGACGCTTTCTGATCTTACCTTAGGGGCTTAAAACACACAGACAGAGTCACATTTCCTCCAATCTTCAGTGTTATCCAAATAGACTTTCAGAGCCCCTGCTACATCAAGACAGCTAATAAGGTCCCCCTTTCAAATCCAACAGGAGAATAAAAGTTTGAAGTGTTTAGGCTTTTAAAAACAAGGTAGGACATCCCGATTCTCTTGGGATTGAGGAGGTGAAGGACTGACAAGAAAAGAAACAACTGCTTTACCTCCAAACTGGCTGGCTAGTCTGGGAGAAATGTTTCTCGATTTTGCAAACGATGAAAAGAATCTATAAAGAATTATATACCATCTAGTCATCTGAGTGACTGGTCAATACCACCACTAACTCTTCCCAGCTAAAATAAAACTCATCTTCATGAATGCTGGGGAAGAGAGATCAAGTAGCTATCTGACAGGTATTTTGGTGATAGCAAAGAGACATATCCCTATTACTTAACATAATTTGAGATAGCAATAAATTGAAACTGGGCTTAAAAAAAGTTCTTTGAGGTTAGATATTGTTGTGAATATAAAGATAACACTTAAAAAAAGGTATTATGTCAAATAAATAATAACAAAGATTAAGACTATCCAATCAGATATTAACCATCATTTCAGTTAAGAAGATGTTAGAAGACAATTTCTGTTTAATTAACACTGATTAGATCACATCTGAATGCTTTATTCAAGTTTAAGATGAACAATGACAAACTGGAACACTTTTAGAAAGGCAGTGAGAGTGAGGTACAGTTCCCTATGGCTTGCAGATAGATAAAAAGAAAAAAATAAATGCAGTAAAGACAGGAGTCTGTTGACAAACTGATACCTGATACCTTATTATTAATGATCTTGTACACATATGAAGGAGCTAAGGTTTTTATACTGAAGCAGTAGGAAACCATTAAAAAAAAGTTTTAAGCTTTATTTTTAAAAGTTTTAAGATTTCTTACAATTGCAGTTTTAAAAGCTCTTTCTTCTTCTAATGGGGTGAATGGGAAATAGGGGAAAAAAGACTGGAAACAGGGAGGTTACTGCAACAGTCCAAGAAACAAATGTCACAGCCCCCCAAAAAATAGGGGAAAATAGTTATAGAAGTGAAAAGTGAGAGACAAGAGAGATAAAGATTGATGACTGAAAACAAATTTCCAACTGATATGGACTGAATATGATTTAACTGACATCCCCCCCCAAAGATTTATTTGACTGAAGGCTTGATCCTTAAAGTGACAGTATTGGGAGGTAATAGACCTTTAAGAAGTAGGGTCTAGTAAAAGGTCTTTGGGTCATAGAGGGTGCTCTCAGAAGGTAGATTTTGTGTGGACCCTTTTTAAGTTCTTTTTAAGTTCTCAAAAAAGGAGTAAGTCTAGGCCCCACCCAAGCTCTCTCTGCTTCTGGTCTAAGATGTGATCCTTTCTCTCACACACACTATACCCACTGGCCATCCATCATGAAGCCTTTGCCAGAGCCTATACAATATTGTTTGAACTTTGAACCTCCAGAATTGTATGCTAAAAAAATCATCTTTATTTCATAAGTAGCCTGTGTCAGTGATTTCATTAGTGATGAAAAGCTAATTACTAAAGCAATAACAAGAAGACTTTACTATAGATCCTACAGACATATAAAGGGAATTAAGGGGAAATAAATAATAATTCTGTGCCAATAAGTTTATTTTAGATGAAATATTAAAATTGCTTAAAACCCACATCTTTCCAAAAGAAATAGAAAATATTAATAATCATTACCTGTTAATTAAATTAAATTTGTAATTAAAAACACACAGGGTTCAAGATGGCTTTGCTGGTAAAATACCAGTTGTAGTAAAATCTTTCAGAGAATAAGAGGGAATGCTTCAATTTGTTTTATGAGGCAAACACAACATGAAACCAAAACATGACAAGATCATTACAAGAAAGTTACAGATTAGCATCACATATAAGGGTAATATTCATTAACAAAATGGTATCAAATCAACTCTAATAATGTCTTTAGAGGTTCATACATCTTGATCAAGTGGGTTTACCTAAGCAGTGTAAGGTTGATTTGAAAAAATCAATGACAGAATGAAGAAGAAAATCATATGATTATCTAATAAAATGAAAAAAAGACATTTGATAAGATTCAGTACCTATGCATGATTAAAAACAAAAAAATCCTCAACAAACCAGGGGAAAAGAGAAACTTCCTAAATCTGATAAAGGATTTATAGAAAAATCTACAGCAACTGTTATACTTTAGGCCAGAAACAAGGCAAAAATGTTCAATTTCATAATTCTATTCAACATTGTACTACTCAATGTCCAAACAACCACAATAAGGCAACTTAAAGAAGTCATAATGACAAGAAAGTAAGAAGCAAAAATGTTTCTTTACAGAATCATGATTGTGTAACATAGGAAAACCCAAAGTTCTAGAACTTATAAACAAATTAAACAAATTATAAGATTCCAGAATAAATAAAGATCAATTGGGTTGTTTACACAATATCAAGAAATAACTAAGTATAAGCCTAATAAAAGATGTTAAAAGATCTACATACTAAAATCATATAACACAGATGAGATATTGAAGAACTAAATAAATGAAGACATAAACCACTGTATGAATCACAAGTCTCAATACTGTTAATAAGTTAAGCCCCCCCTAAACTGATCAAAACAATCCCAGTCAAAACCCCTAACATACCTTTTTCATAGAAATTGACAAGCTGATTGTAAAATTGATAACAACATTCAAAAACCTAGATTAGCCAAGAAGATATTAAATACCAAGGTTAAAAATCTTACACTACTAGATTTTATGAGTTACCATAGAACTATAGTAAGGCAGCAGCAGTTATATGAAACTAAACAAACAGATCAATGAAATATAATTCAAATTGTAGAAAGAGACCCATTTCTACATAGTCATATTTTTAATTAAGAAAGCAAAAGCTTCGCCAATAAATAGCACTGAAATAATATTCACATAAGAAAAAAAGTGCACTTTAACCTCTACCTTACCTCATATGCAAAAATTAATTTGGGATGGAAACTACAGAGTAAGAAAATATATTCATAACCTTGGATTAGGCAGAGGTTTCTTAACTAGGATTCATCAAAAGACATTATTGAGGAAAAAAAATGAAGACACAGACTGGGGAAAAAAACACTTTGTGTATAAGTATACACACACAAAGAACCCCCTCAAATCAGTAATATAATCAATCCAATGAATACAAATAGGAAAAATATTTGAAAAAACACTTCAAAAAGAAAGACATAAAAGCGACCAAAAAGCACATGAAATGGTGCTTAGTATCTTTAGACATTACAGAATTAAAATCAAAATCAAGACAATATACCACCACATACCCATTATAACAGCTAGAATTTACAAAACTGACAGTATCAAGTGATGGCAAGAAGCAGAGCAACTGGAACTTTCACACACTGCTGTAAAATTGTGTAACAACTTTTGAAAACTTTGAGGCAATACCTAATCAGTTAAGTATACATCTCTTGTCTGGGCTAGCAGCTCTGCTCTTGGGTAATAAGAGAAATGAAAGCAGGTGACTACAAAAGGTATATGTAAGGTGTATGTATTAGTTTTTCACTACTACAATGGAATACTTGATGTAGCCAGTGTATGAAGAAAATAGCTCACAGTTCTGGAGGTTCCAAGTTCCAAGATGAGGGGCCCACTGGTTCTGTTGTTGGTGAGGGCAGCAGGTAGTGCCACATAAGGCAGGGATTCATATTCATATTTCAAACACTGGCTAGCCAGATATTACTACATGGGAGACTGCCTGGCAGGCTGAGGCAGGAGGATAACAAACTCAAGGTCAGTTTGGGCAAGCAGTCATATCTTGAATCAGGAAGCAGAGATAAAAAGGGTCAAGCTTGTTCTTCATATAACCATCTCTTTATGAGAACTATAAAGGGGTCAAGAGCTACCTGATCCCTTCCAAGGGCAGCACCTTCAATGACCTAAGGACCTCACACTAGGCTCCACCTTTTAAAAGTTCAACCACTTCCCAATACCATCACCCTGCAGACCAAGCTCCATGGGCCTTGGGAGATACCTAAACCATATACAAACCACAGAAGTGTTTCTATTAACTTCATTCTTAATAGCCCCAAAGTGCAAACAACCTCAAATGGCTATCAGCAGGATAATGGATAAAAGAATTGTAGTAAATTCATAAAAGGAAATACCACACAGCAATAAAAAGGAATAAACTACCAATCCATACAAGAACATGGATAAATTTCAAACACTGGCTAACCAAATATTACTACATGGGAGACTGCATGGCAGGCTGAGGCAGGAGGATAACAAACTCAAGGTCAGTCTGGGCAACTGAGTGAGACCTATCTCAAAATAAAATTTAAAAAGGACTAGAGATGTAGCTCAGTGGTAGAGCACTTGCCTACCATGTGTGAAGCCCTGGGTTCCCAAGTACTGCAAAAAACAAACAAAAAAAACCAAACAAACAACAAAAATTTTGTCTGCTGAGCAAAGGCCAGAAACTAAAAGAGTACATCATATGGCTCTAATTATAAGAAGTTCAAGAACAGGAAAAGCTAGTAAATGATGAGGCCATAAGGAAAGAAGTGTTTGAATCTGCCAGAGGTGAGAGTGAAGGTGTCAGAATGACTGGCAAAGGGAATTTTCTAGATAATGAAAGAATCCTAGGCTTTCATTTGACTGATGATGACATGAGCATGTGTACTTATATACATTCACCAAGGCGTACAGTTAGGTCTCTGCATTTTATTGTACATAAAGTATACTGCAAAATAAAAAGAAACAAAGAAAGGTATATGGCCTAGGGAACCAGGAAAATGATGATGCCATTTATTGAGATGGGGAATATAGGAGAAGCAGTTTGAGAAGTTCTTTTTTCAGTTCAAGGTGCCTGTGCAACATCCAAGAGCAGTGTGGAAAACGAGTTGAACTACGGATCTGGAGCTCAGGAGACAAATCTTGGCCAGAGATAAAATGTGGCAATCATTAGCACACAGATGCTATAACATTATGAAATGTTACATTTCATAACACTATTAATGCTACAAGAGTGAATGAGATCACCTCACAAGAGTGTGAGAATGAGAGAGAACAGAGCCTAGAACAGAATCCTGAGGAACATCAATATTTAAGGGATTAGAAAAAAAGAAACAAACTTTTTTTCAAAAAAAAAAAAAAATTGAGCCAGAACATCCGGAGAAATGAGAGGACAGCTGGGAGAGCTGATGCTATAAGCAGTTAAAGAAACAGAATACTTCAAAATGACCACCAACTCAAAATCAAGTAACTCAATGCCTAGTCAGGTTTCTACCTATTTTAGTAATAAGGACATGATTTTAAAAGCCATTTCAAATCATTCACCTCTAAATTCACCATCTTCCACAGAGCCAACAGCCTCCTAACTGGCTTTTCAGTTTCACCTCTTATCCTTCCCAATTCCCTTCTGTATGTGCTAACAAAAGTGCCCCTTTCTGCTTTGCTTGATTGCTCATTGTAACTTATCTGCCCAAATAGCCTTTGCAATGCCTGCCTATAAAGCTTTATCTCCATGTATTTGATATCAGCTATATCATTGTGTATTGGAACACATGCAACAATATTCAGGGTAAAAAAGAAGAGGAAGAAAAGAAAAACATGATATAAAGACTAAAGACTTTGCCCCAACCAGTAACACAGTCCTGTACCCCAGGACTAAAAGAGATTTTAAAAGCTTTTATTTATATTGCAACTACAGAGGTTTCCACACATTAGGATTCAATTCTCTGAAAGACAACTAGAAATATCATAATCTACAAGCTTACAATTTAAAAGATCAGTGCTAATACAGCTATACCTAACCACTTTATCTTTCTTCATCTCTGATAAACACTAAATGTTTTAGACACTGTAGGTCCTCTGATGGCTGGGGCTTGCTGCCTATACAGGTATGGAAGGGCAGCTAACAATACTGTGTACATGCTCTTAGTCAGATTGATAACACCTTCCATCAATGAGAAAAAATTATTCCAGTCACTAAGGAGACTGGGATCTGTGAATGTTCCTACACTAAATACAATTTTCAATATAAATTAAAAATTCTATTTAACTTAATCTAGACTCCATGATAATCAGAAATCAGTATGGTGCTGCTGCAGCTGCTAGCAACACAGCACTTTACTTGTTCCTTTTCCCTCACTCTCCCTCACTTCCTTTCTATTATTCTCACTATAAACTCTCCAGTTTGACATTAATAAAAGGCCTTACTCTTTCTCATCTATGCCCTCTTCAATCTATCTGTAATAATATGGCACTGAAATATTTTTTCCTAAAACACACATTTCAACAGCATCTTCCAGAAAATCACAACACTGAAATGGGGCTCAAGAGATCTTTCAAATCTTAGTCTATCTATAATTAGGATGAAAACAAACAAGTAGAACTCTTAATACAAAACAGATTAATATACATTCATTTTAGCCTGCCAATTCAAAGTTCATTAAAACCTAGCTCAGTCATAATATTAACATTATGAAAACTCTGAGGCTTAATACTATCTGGCACATAGTACATTTATTTATTTAATAAATCATTGCTGAATGAATAAACATTTATTTAGTGCTTGCTGTGTGCCAGGCACCAGGCTAAAATCTTGCAATACAATTTTTATTTAATCCCCATAACAACCCAAAGACTTTGTACATCATTATTCCCATTTTACATGTGAGAAGACTGAAGTTACAAAGTGGCAGTTTCAGAATTCAAAACCAGGTTTGTGCAATTTCAAAGTCTATGGTCTTTGCTAGTACCCTATTTTATATCTTTATACCCATCATTCCCAAGATAATACTTACATCTTTTCCCCTACATACCTCAACATCAGTAGCATATTATATGTTAAATACATTTTTAGTTTTCAAAGTGCTTTTTCCTCGGACACACTCTTTGGGTTGAATCTTTCAATTGTATGGGTTCCAGTTCATATTTTTCCCTGTGTACCAGGCTACTATGTGCCTTTTTCTTCAATATTACTGATGTACTCACAATATGACTCATTCCTCAACTGCTTTCTATTTTATCTTTGTAGTAAGTAGATTCCCACCCTCTAGTGTATATCCCTCTAGTTTACATGCCCTGTATAATCTCCTCCCCTTGGGTATCAGAAGGACTTATTTTTTTTTTAAATCTAGTTTTGTTGGCTATTTTTTTTAATATTTATTTTTTAGGTGTAGATGGACACAACACAATTCCTTTATTTTTAATGTGGTGCTGAGGATCAAACCCGGGTCCCGTCCGTGCTAGTCGAGCACTCTACCGCTGAGCCACAATCCCAGCCCTCAGAAGGACTTATAAACATGCAAGGTTACTATATTGCTCCTGGATGTTATTTTTAAAAGGTAAAGGAACTTGGGGGATATAATTAAGGTTCTATATCAGTTGTATTAATCAAAAGGGAAATCAGGTAGGTGCTAGGGACTGAATTGTGCTGCCCAAAATTCATATGTTGAGGCCCTAACCCCTAATATGAAGGTATTGGAAATAGGACTTCAAGAAGGTAATTATGGTTAAATGGGGTCATAGAGGTAGGGTCCTATCCTGTAGACTGGTGTCCTTATAAGAATAAAAAGGGACTGACTCTTTCCCCTTCTTCCTTTCTTCATGCCTTCCAACCAACACCATGATTTCAGCCATGTGAGAATATAAACAAAAATCCCAAGGAAGCTGTTTCCAAATTTCTGACCTAAAGAAGTCATAAGATCAAAAATGGGTATTGTTTTAAGTCACTAAATTTGTAATAATTTACTGTGCATCAATAAAAACTAATACACTCTTTCAATCCAAATCTTCACTACCCTTCTTTCTAGCCCAATTCTAATACCACTCATTTTATGATTCCATTTACTGGGTTTATTACATTAGTCAAGATAACATCTGTACTTCTTAATCTTTAGCCTAATCCCTCATCTGATAATGGTCAATAGCATCTTTAATTTACTCATTCATCCTCTTTTCACACTAAGTATTTTTCCATGTTGCTAGTATTGAATTTAGTATTGAGGGAAAAAAGCATTAGAAATAGTCTATGCTTTCCAGAAGCATACGATTTATTTACACATTCATGCAATTAGCATTTACCGTGTGCTAAAGTATTAGTCATGCCTTGTGTTAAATACTGGAGATCTGTGTATCTTCATAATGCTCAAACTTTGTGAAGAAATGGATATGTACACAATTGTAATAATATGATACATGGTAAAACAGAGGTATACAAAGGGTAACAGCTGAGCTTAAAAGAGAAGCATCTATTCATGGGGTGGAGTTGTGTGTAAGTGAAGGATTTTTGGAGAAGGTAAAAAGTGTGGCTGACATTAGAAAGAAAAGTAGGAATTAGGTAGGTAAAAACAGAGAAAGATTCCAGACTAAAGGAAAAGCAAGTACAAAAACAGATGGGAAAAAAGCAGCACAACATTTTAAAGAATTATATATAGCTCAGCAAGCTAGAGCACTTGGTCTTGCAAGTGGTGACACTCAGAGATGAGGCAAAAAATACAGGAAGGTCAGATTATGAAGACTTGGCTTATCAGGCTACAGAGTTTCATCCCCAAAATAGTAGAATAAGTCTTAGACTGGGAAACCTAACCAGATGTATCTTTTAAACTTAACTACTTGGGCTGCAATGTGAAAAGACCAGGGTACCTGAAAACAGACCCCGAGATTCATTTTGGAAGAGAAGGAACTCAATTTAGAATCCTAGGAACAATTAATATTTAATAAGTGTAACTCCTCTCTGAATTGTGGTCCCCCTCAAAATCCCTGGAACCATGGCTCTACCTAGAACTCATATCCTGCTGTAATCACTTGTTTGCAAGCTTTCTTCAGAGTTGAACTCCAAAATCCTCAAAAGCCAGACCTCTATCTTATAAGCGTTATGTTCTTGAGCTTTCCCATAGTACCTCATACACACAGGCCTTCAACAATAGACCTTCTATAAATGTGACCTCCCTTCCCTCCCTCATTAATAGGGAAGAGCTCACCTCACCCTCCCTTAGGCCCTCAATGAACAGTACACATTCAATAAATAACAGATGACTATTTTAAGATTTCTTCTATTTTTTCAGATTCTAAGAAATATTTGTTGATTGATAAATTTATGTTTTCTTATAATAGGTCAAGCATAGAAAAACTGCCTTTCATAGAAAAGTGCCTTAAGAATATATTTTTAAAGTCTGCAAAGCAAAAAGGTGCTATCATTTCTCATTCTAGATACTACATGTCTGTCAATGGAACTCAACTTTTTCTGGCAAACATGTCCCCCTAATCATTAATACTGGCTTGACTAGTAACTTAAGGTTCTATTGCCCATATGGCAAACCTTGTTCTTCTCATACAGTTGGTTTTAGGATTCACGTACAAGACTATACTCTTATCCCAATTAAATTCTTCTTGAAATTTAAGATGAGTTAAAAAATATTCCACCTTTCCAGACCCCAGAGATGATCTTATATATGGATACTATTATGTAGATAATCATCATTTCTGATAATTTTATTATTTAGTTTAGTATGTTTTCTAAACCTTTGTTCAAACACTTAATTGTAATATCCTCAAAAATAGAGCCATGTTCCTCCTGTTCACCATTACATCCCCAGCATATTGCAGTTTCCAACATGCAGTACTCAATAAACATCTGGAAGGTAAATAACTAAATGAATGGACATACTGAACAAAACTAAAATAAAAGGCAGAGCGCCACTGGGTGGTGATGCATGCCTATAACCCCAGTGACTTAGGTGCCTCAGGCAGGAGGATTGGATGTTTGAGGCCAATCTGAACAACTCAGCAAGATTCTGTCTCAAAATGAAAAATATAAAAAAGGGGTGAGGATGTAGCTCAGTGGTAAAACACTCATTCTACCATGCTGCTGAAAACTTCCCTCTAGGATGACAGCAAGTCATTAAGCAGTTACCAGTACATCTACCTTTTATGTCACTTGGCTCATTCTTCATCTTGCTTCCAAAGCTACCATGACATATCTTGTCACACACCTTGCTAGATTCACCTGTATCTGCAAGTCTAATTATCCTTTCAGAATGGCTATTTTGACACACTTTCTTCTATTTTTTGTATAGTATGTCTGACATACTTTGTTCTTAGAAAAGACTCACTAAAAGAGATAGGATTTAAGCTGCAATTTGAAGGAAGGGTAAGTAGACCTCTGACAGCTATATGCAAGGGAATGGGCATTGAGAGTATTGGAAATAGCTTTTCAAGATCATTAAAGGAACAGAGTGCATTGCCTATACAAAAGACAAAGTAGGTGATGTACAAAAACAAGAGTGCATGAGAACAATCATGAGAGGCATAGTGGAATTTAAATGCCTAAATGTGTGTTTGCACCTACAGCAGTCTCAGAAACATGGGAACCACTCAAATACTTATTATTTAAGTATTTGGGTTTATTAAAAATGATAATTTCCCAAAAGACGAGGAGTCTACCCTAAAGCTTTATTCAACATTCCTCTGTCTAGACCATGCACATAGTTGAGAACACATAGTCTCATGGCAATGGCATCAAATTAGAATATTTTTGCTACTTATAAAATTAACATACTTTCATGGAAAAGTAAATGGTACTAGCATCGTGGGTGGGAAAATTCTATTCAGGAGATGGTAGGTAGTGTGAAAGCATGTGATAATTAGTGTTTCAGGTCTAACCAAAATGTACTCTCAAAATTAGCAGACAATACTGATGAAGCAAGAGTTACAGAACAATAATCAACTCTTCACATTTCCAATTTACAACTCAAATAACTCATTTCAGGCAAAAAGAACCACATTTGGCATAAGAACAGGCTAAATTGTTCCCAGACTTTTTCATAATACCATCCATGTGCATTTTAGCAAGTTTAATTTAAAATATATTCACTGTACAATAAACACATTTGAGGAAGTACATAAGATATGTACTTCAGAATTAGAAACAAGAAAGGGGACAAACTGCAGATATGGATGAGATTTTTTTAATTTAAAAGGAATACTATATACAGCTTCAGCCAACAAGTTTTTTTTTTAAAAAAAAGATAGAAATGTAAATGATTTTATAGCAAATTATAAATTACCAAATTGTCCCAACAAGAGAAAACCTGAATAGATCAATAACCACAAAGAAACTAAAAGAGCAACTTAAGCAGGGAAGTGGATACTGTAGGCCCTGATGAGTTTATAGGTAATATGGTTTTAATGTCAAAACTCATGTTGAAACTTAATTGCCACTTTAACAGTATTGGGAGGTGGAAACTTTGAATGGTGTTTAGGTCATGAAGGTTCCACCCTCCTGAATGAATTTTTGCAATTATCATGGGAGTGAGTGTCATTATAAGAAGGTGAGTTTGACCTTCATTATAAGAAGGTGAGTTTGACCCCTTCTCTCCTATGATCCTCTCTTTCTCATTCTGCTATGTGATACGTAGGCAATGAGAAGGGCTTTTAAGATGCTGGCCCTTTGATCTCAGACTTCCAAGACTTCAGAACTGTAAGAAATACATTTCTATACATTATTAATTTCCCAGTCTCTGTTATTACGTTATAGTGGCACAAAAGAAACTAAGAACATCAGTACCAGGAATGGAGAATGTTGCTATACCTTGTACCTCAAAACATGGAAGCAGTTCTGGGACAGGGTAATGGGTAGAGGCTGGAAGAATATGGAGAACAAGCTAGAAAAGGCCAGGACTGCCATGAATGGAGTCTGGGTCATTCTGGTAAGCTCAGAAGAAGAAAACCATAGATAAAGTCTGTATCTTCTTAGAGACTATCTAAGTGGTCATAACCAGAACACTATTTGGATCATGAACAGTAAAGATAATTCTAAAGAGACCTAAGATGAAAATGAGGAAAAAGATGTCAGAACCTGGATTAAAGATCATTCTTGTTATAAAGCAGCAAGGAACTTGACTGAACTGTGTCCATGTCCAAGCGGTGTAAGGAAGAGAGAATTTAAGAATAATGAATTAGGGTGTCTGGTGGAAGAAAAGTAAAGTATTCACACTGCTGTGTGGCTTCTTTTAACTACATATAGTAAAAATGCACAAGGAGAGAACTGGTTTAAAAACAGAATTTATCACTAAAAGGGGAGTAAAACAAAAAGACTGGGGGAAACCGCAGCTTGGCTATGTAAAAAAAGTACATTCATGAGAGAATACCAAGGACAAAGTCAAGCAACTGTTTGATAAGGAGATTATTATAAATAGAAGGAAGCCAGGTGCTATTTATCAAAACAATGACAGAATAATCTCAAAGCCATTTCAGAGAAATGAAGAGTAATGCTCAGTGTAGCCATGATGGTGACGCCACTGCAGAACCCCACTAGGGCAATGCTCAGTGGAGCTATGGGGGTGGGGCTTGTGCCTGTAGCTCCTGCAATACCAGCCTAGGAGAGCTGCAGGAGCTACAGGCACAAGACCCCAACCTGTGAGACCTGTTACATGGGCTGAGCCTGGCAAAGCCATCAGGAAAAAGTTGTCTTTGGAAGTCCAATTCCCACTTCAGGGTATCTAGAAGGCCACACATGAAGTGAAAGGTGATTATTCTTAAGGATAATTTAGAATTTAGCACTGTTTCCACTGTAGGTTTTAAACTTGTATAGAACCTGTTACCCCTTTTTTCTATTCTCCCTTTTGGAATGGGAATGTCTATTCTATGGCTGTCTCATCATTGTATTTTAGAAGTGTGTAACTTGTTTAATCTCATAGGCTCACACCTGGAGAAAAATTTACCTTAAAATAAATTGTGTTTTGAGTTTACCCATGACTTCAAATTTCTGAGCTGATGCTGGAATGAGCTAAGACTTTTAGGCTATTAGGATGGAATGAATTAATTTTATATGTGAGAAAGACATGAACTTTGAGCAGCCAAGTGGAGAATGCTATAATTTGAATGTCTGTCTCAGGTATTCTGTTATGGCAGCACGGAATGGACTAAGATAATAGGTGAGATTTACCACCTACATCTAAAGTCTACACACACACACACACACACACACACAGAGTCAAATAATGTGAACATATAGAGCTTCACAATTCATTTTACACCAGCTATAATCCTTACCAGTTTTGAAATGAACAGAGGAACAACACACAAAACAAACTATAAATCCAACCTCACAAAGATTTGCAAAATACTAAAGAGGATGTCAAGTAAACTTAACTCAGTGCTATATTAAAAAGAGAAAAAAAAAAACACCATGTGCAAGTAAACATTATTCCAAGAACACTAAGACTTGTTTAAACTTAATTATGGCTGTCTATTTGATATTTTATGCCCTTAAATGGCCTGGAAACTTCTATTTCCCCCTCTGAACACTGGGGGTAAGGGGGACAGCCTCCATGTGAGAAATCTGACTAACCTGAGAATGCCATATGTGAGGAAGTGCTAGCCACTTAGAGAGGCTACTCGGAAAAAGATGCCCAGGAGACCTACAGTGTTCCAGTCATTACAGCTGAGTCCAAATGGAATAAAGAAGAATTCAAATGTTGAGCCCAGCCAGTAATCTTCAGATGACTCCAGCCACTGATGCCGTCTAATTGCAAATGCATAAAAGACTTCTAAAGAAAGCATCTAACTGAACTCAAATCATCCCATGGACTGTGATGATGCGAGGATAATGAACCACTAAGTTTTGGGGTGGTTTGACATATAATAATAGAACCCTTACCATAGAAGGCTTAGCCATGGTAATAGGTAAGAAAAGTTAAGAAGACCATATACTCAGGAAAAAAAGAAACAAAATTGTCATATACAAAAGTATCATTATAAGCCTTATATACCCAAGAGAGTCAATTAAAAATCATTAGAGTGGGACACTGTGGCACATGCCTATAGATCCAGAGTACCGGAGGCTGAGGCAGGAAGTTCACTTGAGCCCTGGAATTTTGAGGTCAGCTTGGGCAACATAGTGAGACCTTGTCTATTATTGGAGGGTGAGGGGGCACTTAGAATAAAAGTTCAATAAAGTAACTAGATGCAAGACCAATCAACATGCATAATCTTGAATGACTTTAATTTCAAGAGCTTTTCCATTAATCTTGTACAATATATTGAACAGAATGATTATTTCAGTTGGTGAGATAATGCTACCAGTGCAGTATAAATTTTTATTTCATTACCATAATTAAATTTCATTATAAGTTGTTTGACATGGCCTGAGCTTATGATCAGAGAGTGTATCTTTAACCCTGGTTAATCAGCTTGTAAATTTTAATCTTTTATCAAAAAATGGGGCAAAAATAATGTATTTGAACCAACATATAATCATTCCTAAAATACTGTTTAAATCTTATCACTTGGGGCTGGGGTTGTGGCTCATTAGTTAGAGTACCTGCCTAGCATGTGTGAGGTACTAGGTTTGATTCTCAGCACTGGATTAAAAATAAATAAATAAAGTTATTAAGTCCATCTATAACTAAAAATATTTTTTAAATAATATAAATAAATAAAAATAAAAATGATTTATTATTTTTATCATTATATTATCATTTATAATACTCTATTGCCTCTGTGTACAGCCTATTTTACCGAGATCCACACTTTGCAATCTAAATTTTACTCTGCCCCACACTGTGTATAATTTCAAAAGATCCTTCTACTCCAAAAGATTCTTCCTGTTATCCTTAGCTCATCCTTCATCCTTAGTTTATGCTCTTCTCCCTCACTACAGACCCTTAAAATTCTGCTGCAATCCCATGTGTCTCTTCATCTTTTCCCTTTAAGACTTTAGGGAAGTCACATGGCTTTTCCTTTTTCTAAGTCTATTTTAATGCTCTCAAAACTACGGATATGTACTTCATATGTTATTTTATTCAATAAGCGTACACACCACAAAATTTAGCATGTGATTATTTTCTGTTGCCACTACTTTTTCTGTGTACTAAGTCTTATTTGCCTAAATAGACAGAAAGCTTCTCATCTTCTCTTGTATCCCCTGTTCCACTGTGTCTAAAAAATGGTGGTATACTTAGTAAGAATTTGTTATACATACATATTTATTATATTTAGAATTATAATTTAAATATTCTTTTTTTTTCAATTAATTGAGTTTCACAAGAAGAGCATTTGAAAAAGAAAGCATGGACTTTGGCTAAATCCTAACAGAAAGCACTGGGGTTAAGCCATGAAGAGAAGACCTGAATTAGTAAACCTTAGAGAGACAAAATAGACTGCAAAGAGAAGCCATTATCACCATGTTTGACCAAGAGACAAGAGGTTTCACTATGGATGTAAGGGACAGAAAATAGAGAATACATTTAAATTGAAGTATTTAGATAAGAAGTGAGACTTACTTCAAGGTAAAAATGACAACACATCTCAAGAAACTCCAAGAATCATACTTTCAAATACACTGGGTTCCAACTAGTGTATTTAATGACCTCTCTGAAGGTTGAATATTGCATATACATTCCAAGAGAACTGGGAATGAAGCAAGAAGATGTGATTAAAGATTATCAGGAACAAAGGGGGGATTATTCAATAATTTAGATATTCTTGTGTTTTTTTCGTTTTCCCTTAAATCTTATTTTTTAAAAATAATTATTTTACAAGGTAATATTAAAACCAAACTGCAGCTAGTTCCCCATCTCTTCAAAACAGTTTGTATTCTGAACACTAGTACTCAATGTCATTTGTTTTCATTGTTTCTGATCTTATATGATCAAGTCTTAGACCCTAATATATTACCAGGTCCTTTTAAAAATTACAAGGGTTCAGAAAGAGGCTACCTTTTCTAGGATTCTGCATTTTCAGGCTTGTGATTCTAAAACTGCCAATGCAATGTAAGAGTTAATAATGACTTTCACTTGGCCTTGAAGTTCTAGCATCTAAAGTTCTCCTAGACTATGACTTTTAGTGTAAGCTGAAGTTCTTCAGAGAAATCAACTGTGGAAAACTGACATTTCCTTAATTTGAATATTGAAAGATACCCAAAAACCAAAAGAAACAACTGCAGGCTGGAGGATGAGATGGTACATATGGTGATACTAGTGACTAACTTGAAAGGCTTTATTGAAGAGAAAAAACATTTTAAGACTGTATTTAGATCTTGACAGAAGATCCAAGAAATATCCTAATTTTCAGGGAAATTAATAGGAAGATGGAGGAATACACAATGACAACAAAAATCTGGTTTCATCATATCCTTGAGTAGTTTATAGATGTTAGAACATTTTTATGGAGTTTGCTTCCAAATATAAATCAATAAATGACTACTTCTTTTGTTGAAAAAAATCTCAGCTACAAAAAAAAATCAGTTGAATTAAATAATATGCTTATTATTAATGACATAACTACAAATATTTTGTCACAAACTTTTTTCTCTAAATAGTAACAAACAGTTCAGACAAATATGTAATCCAGAGACTACCAATTTAGTATTGGGCATGAGTCAGAATAACCAGAGCTGCTATTTTACTACAAAAGGTTTCTTTCTCAATTAGAATCCGGAATAATTAAAATGATAATTATACAAAATAGACAACAAAGTCACACAACTTTTTAATAACAGGCAGAATTTTTACAATTAATATTACCTACTTATGAAAATATAATAGGTAATTTGATACATTTAATTTTATAAATATAATAGATAATAATAATATAGGGGTTAAGAAGGTAGACTGGCACTGGGTGGTTCAGATCCCAGCTCAGTTGCTTATTAACCACGTAAACAGATGGATGTTATCTCACTTATATTGTGCCTCATTTATAAAATGGGAATAAAAATTGTATATTCTTCAAAGGTATATTTTGAGGGTTAAATACTTAAAAAATCTAGTTTTATCAATTGATAAGTATTCAATATCAGAAATAATTCTAATTATTATTATTCCCCTGCCCTTTATAGTTATCCCAGCAAGAATGCCACTGTCTAAAGCTCTTTGGAGGTGACCACAAAACTTGTGATAAAGTCTCTGTATATCCTCAATAATGGCAAATCTCTACCATTGTTGGAAGTCTTGACAACTTAGAAATTATCAAAATAAATCTGAGATACATCTTTTTGTGAGATGAGCTTTTTTTGTTTTTAACTATTTTTTTAGTTGTTGATAGACCTTTATTTTGTTTATTTATTTATATGTGGTGCTGAGGATCAAACCCAGTGCCTCACACAAGTGCTCTACCACTGAGCTACAACCCCTCTACCACTGAGCTACAACCCCAGCCCCATAATGAGCTTTTAAGTAGAAAAAAAATGTGTTGGTAAAGCAAATGTTTATGTTATTAGTTTAAATGTCAACTAAAATCACCTTTAAAATAATCAAGATGAAACTTGACTTTCTTGTCAATTAAGATCACCTTTTCAAAGGAGTTATTTCAGAGGTCTTTTAATTTAAAACTCTCCCCAGTTAGATTAAATGTCTTGCTCAAAGCTCAAAACCATGCCAATCAGAAAGCTGGAACTAAAACCCAAGTTTCTAACTTCCAATTCTCTTCTTCCTGTACACCACTGCTTTCATGTCCTCTTTGCCCCATCCACATGATACATTTAGTCCCATTTGCACTTAATTATGAGTTTTAAAAAAATGCTCCTAGAAATTAAAACATTTTCATAGAATCTCTTATTGCCAATACATGAGATTAAATTTTCTCATTATGGTTTTTGGTATACTGTTTCAGAATCAGCTTAACAAATTTCTCCATTTGGCCTACCAGCTGAAGAAAATGAGTAAGCACAGGATTTCTTCTACATTGGCAGTTATGTTGCAGTTTTAACTGGACACAAATCAAAATTAGTGCAGTGTCTCCAAAGGCAAGTTTCTACCAGCATACTAGTACTTACAACTCAAAATCTGTTCCAGAAAATAAACTACCATACTCTTTTTTCCACTCTTTTCATCCCACTGGACGTAGTGCATTTCTAACCTTGCCCATTCTCAAATGTCTCACAATTCTTTTAATCACTGATAAGCAAAAATCAATCTGAAGAGGGTAAGAACTCTTGAGACTGTATGCTCATGAAGCTTCCTGAGCTATACAGGGTGTGTATGTATATGCATGTGCATAGGTATATGTATGTGTTTATCTATGAATATGTGCAAGATTGTTAAGGATACTTTGCTATAATGAAAAAGACATACAAATGGAAGTCAAAAGATTTGGTTCAAAATTCAGTTGTTCCAGTTTAAGAGCTATGATTTACAGGATATTATGTAATCTCACTAAGCAATACTAAGCTCTGCTTTCTCTATGAAGAGGAAATAGATGATATAAATCTAACTCCCATTCTAGTGTGTCTTGCCCATGCATGGTAGACTTTCCACAAAATGGGTCCAGTTCAAATCTGATTTGGGAAAAAAGGTAGACAAAGAAAATTACATAGACAGCAAGGTAGAATTCACACCTTCCACTGAAGTAGGCTGGAAAAAAGTCATTTATTAACCTGAAGTTACTAAAATGTTCTTCAAGATATCAAAATGCTTAAAATCAGTATAAATTATTTCATTTTTACCCCAAAAAGAGCAATAGACTAGATTTAATTTCCACTTGAAATAATTAAAAAATATTTTGATTTTAATAAATTAAGAAAACATGAACCATTTTCAACTTTTAATTTTTAAAATATTGTTTTCTGTCTCCTGTTCCCCTATTTTCTTCTTCTTACACACCACTTACACATATATTAAACCTCAAGAAGCTGTACCACCGCATACTGATGCTTTAATTTTGTTTCAGCTTTCTCTTTTTATTAATTAATTTATTTATTTTAATTAGATATATATGTTAGCAGAATGCATTTTGATTCATTGTACACAATTGAGGCACAAGTTTTCATTTCTGTGGTTCTACATGATAGAGCATCACACCATATGTGCAGTTATACAGGTACCTAGGGTAATGATGTCCATCTTATTCCACCATCTATGCTGTCCCCATGCCCCCTCCCCACACCCCTCCTTCCCTTTTGCACCATCAAAGTTCCTCCATTTTTCCCATGGCCCCACCATTATGGGTCAGCATCCACTTATCACAGAGAACATTCAGCCTTTGATTTTTTGGAATTGGCTTACTTCACTTAGCACCATATTCTCCAGTTCCATCCATTTACCTGAAAATACCATAATTTTATTACCTTTTAATGCTGAGTAATATTCCATTGTGTGTATATACCACAGTTTCTTTATTCATTCATCTATGAAGGGCATATTGAAGAGCATCTAGGTTGGTTCCACAGTTTAGCTATTGTGAATTAAGCTGCTATGAACATTGATGTGGCTGCTTTACTATAATATGCTTATTTTAAGTCCTTTGGGTATAGACCTAAGAGTGGGATAGCTGGGTCAAATGGTGATTTCATTCCAAGTTTTCTAAGGAATCTCCATATTGCTTTCCAGATTGGTTGTACCAATTTGCAGTCCCACCAGCAATGTATGAATACGCCTTCCCCCGCACATTCTCGCCAACATTTGTTCTTATCTGTAGTCTTGATAACTGCCATTCTGACTGGTGTGAGATGAAATCTTAGAGTAGTTTTAATTTGCATTTCTCTAATTACTAGAGATGTTGAACATTTCTTCATATATTTGTTGATTGAATGTATATCTTCTTCTGAGAAGTGTCTGTTCAGCTCCTTAGCCCATTTATTGATTGGGTATTTGTTTTTTCAGTGTTAAGTTTTTGGAGTTCTTTATATATCCTGGAGATTAGTGCTCTATCTGACCCAAGTATGGCAAAAATTTGTTCCCAAAATATAGGTTCTCTCTTCACCTCGTTGATTGTGTCTTTTGCTGAAAAGAAGCTTTTTAGTTTAAATTCATCCCATTTATTAATTCTTAATTTTATTTCTTGTGCTTTAGGAGTCTTGTTAAGGAAGTCAGGGCCTAATCCGACATCATGAAGATTTGGGCCTACTTTTTCCTCTATTAGGTGCAGGGTCTCTGGTCTTATTCTTAGTCCTTGATCCACTTTGAGTTGAGATTTGTGCATGGTGAAAGATAGGGGTTTATTTTCATTTTGCAACATGTGGATTTCCAGTTTTCCCAGCACCATTTGTTGAAGAGACTATCTTTTCTTCAGTGTATGTTTTTGGCACCTTTATCTGGTATGAGATTAATTATATTTATGTGATTTTGTTTCTGTGACTTCTATTCTGTATCATTGGTCTACATGTCTATTTTGACGTCAATACCATTCGACTTTTGTTACTATAGCTTTGTAGTATAGTTTAAGGTCTGGTATTGTGACACCTCCTGCTTTACTCTTCTTGCTTATCCAAGTGTCCACTGACAATTAGTATGTCATCAAGTTTACTAGTCTTTTATTCTGTGACATACTTTTTTCATCCATCTTTCTCACATGTACACACACACACACCATTTCAGGTGTTGCAGTTTTCATCTCTTAGAATTTCAATCTGGGTCTTGCCAAATTTTTCCATGCATCTCTTTAATATGTTCAATCTATTCATTAGGTTTTGAACATATAAATCTTAGTTGTAATAACTGTTTTATCTATCAGTTCTGGGTTAATTTCAGTAGATTAATTCTGCTACCATTTTGCATTATATTTTTCTGCTTATTCATATGTATGGTAATTTTTAACTGGATGTCAGGCATTGTAAATTTTATCTTATTATTTGCTGAGTATTTTATATTCCTATAAATATTCTTAAGATTTATTCTGAGATATAGTTATATCATTTGGAAAATCTGTTGTTCCTTTCAATTTTTACTTTTAGGCTTCATTAGACTGTGCTAGGGCAACATTTAGGCTAGGGTGGATTTCATCCATCTCTGAAGCAAAAATTCTTCTGAGTAATTTATTGTATGGCTCATGAATTATGGGCCATAATCTGGCTGTTGGAAATAAGCGTTATTCCCTGCAAAGTCTCTGCTTATTAATTTCTTCTAGTTCTTGTAGGCGCTTATTTTCCTGGCCTTGGATCATTTCTCCAGATGATTTACTGATCAGTACTCAAGTGAATACTTGAATGTGACCCTGTATATAGTTCTCTGCACTTTCCTCTTTGTAGCTCTTTTCTTTAGTACTGTGCCCTGAGAACCTCAACACTCAAGCTTTTCCTGAACTCCCAGCTCTTTCTCTTCTACTCTAGTAGACCCCCTTGCTCTGCTGGGACCCTCTCCCTGCTCCTCAGCCTGAGAGTTTTCTGCACATGGTCCACCTCGTGTGTTTCCCTGTTCTCAGATACTTTTATTCTTTGTTGCGTGATGTCCTGAATCTTAAGAACCATTGTTTCATGTTTTCTTAATTTATTAAAATCATAAAATATTTTTAATTATTTTATGAATATTATAAACTCACAAACCAAAGAATCTTAAGCAGTCCCAATCATAAAAAACAGAAAACTAAAACTGGGGATATAGCTCCGTTGGTAGAGTGCTTGCCTTGCATGCACAAGGTCCTGGGTTCAATCCCCAGAACCACAAACAACAACAAAAAATACAGAAAACTATACCAAGACACATCATAATCAAATTGCTTACAACAGCAATAAAGAGAAAATCTTAAAAGCAGTCTGAGAAAAAGACACACTGTACATAGATTGCAGAATATATCAAAATGACAGATTTCTCATTGGAAACAATGCAAGCTAGAAGATAGTGGAGCAACATCTTTAAAGAATTAAAAAAAAAAACTAGATTTGCATGCCCAGCAAAAATTAGGATGATATAAAGATATTTTCAGACACACTGAAAGAGTTCAATTACCAACTGAAATGCACTGTGAGAAATGCAAAAGGAAATACTTCAGACATAAGAAAAGTGATACCAGATGGAAATGTGGATCCATGTACAGGAATGAAGAGTACAAGAAATGGTAAATATGTGGGGAAATATAAAAACTTTTCTCATTATGGTCATGTACCATAAAATGACATTTTGGTCAACAAAGGACCACAATAGTGGTCCCATAAGATTATAATGGAGCTGAAAAATTTCTACTGCCAAGTGACCCCTAAGTTATTTTAATGTTGTAGCACAACATGTTACTCAGGTTGTTTGTGGTGATGCCGATATAAACCTAATGCACTGCCAGGGTTATAAAAGTACAGCACATATAATATGAACAGTGCATAATGCTTGAAAATAAATAACTGTTACTGGCTTATATATTAACTATATTATGTTTTTTATCATTATTTTAGAATGTACTCCTCCTTATAAAAAAAAAGTTTACTTTAAAACAGTATGCTTGCTGTGTTACTCCAGGAGTAGCCTCATACATCTTGTACTGTCACAATCATTTCATGTGAAATGATTGGCCTATACCATTTAGATTTCTATACGATGTTCACACAATGATAAAATCATCACAAGTTCAAATGCAGCCTTAGCAACTTATCGAGACCTTCTCTCAAAAATTAAAAGGGCTCAGGACGTACTCAGTAGTAAAGGACCCCAGGACCAAAAAATAAAAACAAGTTAATCAGAGTTTAAAGCAAAAAATAATAATGTATTATAAAGTTTACAAAAGAAGGAAAATATGTGATAATTGCAAATAGACTGCCATGTTACTTTTCTGTCACGGTGATGGAAAACCTGGAATAAGAAAATTATGAAGAGCAAAGGTTTGTTTTGGCTCAAGTTTTGGAGGTTTCAGACCACAGTCAGTTGGAGCATTGTTTGGGGGCCTGTGGTACATCTTGGCAGGAGCATGTGGTAGAAGCTGCTGCTTACCTAATAGTGAACGGGAAGTGAAAGATAGATAGAAAGGGGCTAGGGTCCCAATATTCCCTTCACGGGCACACCTCAAAGATTTCTTTCCACTAGGCCTACTTCTAAAAGGTCTCACCACATTCCAAAAGTACCACAGACTGACAAACAGGTCTTTAATACATGGGCCTTTGAGGGACACTTACCCAAACCAGAGCAGTTGATAAGAGAAAAAGAGAAGAGCACTGATATGAGGTCTTGTATTGTGAAGTGATACAATATCACTTGAAGACTACATTATAAACCCTAGAGCAACTATTACAATAACAAAACAAAGAACTGTAGCTGATAAGTCAACAAAGAAAATAAAATCCAAAAAACTACAAAGAAGGGAACAAAAATCAGATGGGACAATTCAAACACAAATAGCAAGATAGAACTCAAATTCAACAACAGCAGTAATGAATATAAAATAGTCCAAATACCCCTAATTAAAAGGTGAAGATTTTCATATGGGATTTTTAAAAAGTGTTTATACTTGCATAAAGATAAAATAGGTTAAGAGTAAAAGGCTTATAAAAGATACCTATTCAAAACAAAAAGTAGCTATATCTAATATAAGACAAATGGATTTCAGAACAAAAAACTATCAGCTGGAGTAAAGATGGCAATCTCACAATGATAAAAATGTTAATTTATCTAGAGGACATAACATGAAATTCTTAAAAAAAAAAAGAAGAAAAGAGAATATAAATCTAAACGCTTATTCACTTAATATCAGAGCCTAAAAACACATTAAGAGTTTGGATCTGGACTATCCCCTAAAGGCTTATATGTTGAATGAAGGCTTGGTCCCCAATGCAGAATGTTCAGAGGTGGGGCTTCTAGAAAGGGACTGGATCATGAGGGCTCTAATCTCACCAGTGGACTAATTGATAGATAAATTCATAATCTGAGAGCATTACTGGAAGGTGGAACAAACTTTAGGAGGTGGGGCCTAATTGGAATAAGTAGATCATTGCAGGTGTGTCCTTAAAGAGTGGTGTGTCCCCAGGCCCTTTCTCCCCTCTCCCTGCCTTTCTGGTCACCATGACATGAGCAGCCACCTTGGTCACATGCACCCATCACCATGATGTTCTCTGTATCACCTCAAGCCCAAAGAAATGGAGCAAGCCAAGCACAGATTGTAACCTCTGAAACCATGAGCCAAAATAAATCTTTCTTCTTTTATTTTCTCAGATATTTTGTCATAGTAGCAAAAAGCTAATACAACATACAAGTAACATATGAAGTAAAATATGATAGAATTTTAAGTACAAAAAGACAATTATAGTAAGAGTTCAAAATTCTCAATAAATAATAAAATGAATAGAAAAAGTAAAAATATTTTTAAAAGCACTAAAACACTATATACTAAATATATAAACATTATATACTAAACTGTTCCTAATTAACATTTGTAGAACACTCAATAGTAACAGAATACATATTCTTTTCAAATGTTCCAGAAATATTTAACATTAAATATTTGGAGCCAAAATCCAAGTCCCAATAAACTATAATAATTTTCCTTATCACAACAGAATTTAATTCAAAATCAATACAAAAATGTATACCTCGGACTGGGGTTGAGGCTCAATGGTTGAGCGCTTCTCTAACGTATGCAAGGCATTGGGTTCAATTCTCAGCACCACATATAAGTAAATAAAGGTCCATAAACAACTAATAAAAATATTTTTAAAAATGTACACCTTAACTATATTTAGTTTATTATATTAACTATACATGAATGAAGTTGTTTTTAAAAAAAAAAATCTTTAGTAATTAAACCCAAGGTCTTTCATCCCATTAATTCTTCTGTGGGTATATAACTAGCCCTATAGGTAAGGACAGCATGATTCTTTCCTAAAAGTTACTGTGGAACTTACTAGACACACTCAGACAATTTCCTCTGTTCCTTCTTTCAACCAATATTTATTCAGAAGCTATAATGCAGAACAGTGCTGAGCTAAATGCTAAGGGTACTACTAAGATGAGCTAGATCTGATGTTTTCCAATAATCTCTTTTAAAAGATTTAATTCAATGTTTACTGGTGACAGAAAACAATGACTTTTCTCATTTTCTGGTCCTTCATTTAAAGATATACACAAAGCACACAAATGTAGACTATGAGATTATAAATTATGCCCATCTCTCTACAAAACTGATCATTATTTTGCTCTGTAGTTTAAGTACATCTGATCACCATGCTGGTAGGAAACATCAGTGTTAGAATGTGTGTTATGAAGACAAAGTGAAAATTTGAACATTCCCCACAGTAGCATGCCTTTCGACATTATACCTATGCCATCCATGAACCTCTGCTGGTTCCTTAAAAGTCACATTAACTTTTCTAATGAAAATATCAACATTTGGAATGTTTTGGATGAAAAGACTGGGCAAAAATAAAACAAGGTTTATTGTGTAATTTTGCACACACACCCCCATGTTGGACACTATCACTATCCAAGTAAACTGTTTTACTTACCACTCACCTCTTGAATAGGACTACAATGAGAATACAGCTGGCCCCTGATATAAGATTTTTAGACTTTAAAATGGTGTGAAAGTGATATGTGACCAGTACAAACTGTACTTTGGATTTTTATCTTTTCCTGGTATATGCAGTACAATACTCTCTTGACAATCTTTCATGATGCTGGGTGGCAGCAGCAAGCCACATCACCCAGTCACAAGGATAAACCACCAATTCTCTATAGCATCCCATGTTGCCAGAGTTTTTTTATTTATAAGTATTCAGTAAGTTACATGATATACTCAACACTTTACTATAAACAGGCTTTGTGTTGGATGATTTTGTTCATAGATTAATGTAAATGTTCTATGCAAATCTGAGGTAGGGTTAAGCTAATATATAATATTCAGTAGATTAGGAGCAGTTTTAACTCACAGTATTTTCAACTTATAATTGTTGTATCTAACTAACTCCATAGTTAAGACAAGGAACGTCTGTAACTTGATGTAAAAAGAAAGGTCACAAAAATATGAACCAACCTTTTCTTTCCATTCTTCTTTCTTTCCTGAATATTTCAGTGAAAGGCCATAGGCAGAGCAAAAAAAAAGGAAAACTATCTTGCAGTATTGGGAGATACAGGGAGCGGAAGCAATGCAGCACTGGGTCTAAGAGGCTGAGCAAGGTCACAGGGGTTAACAAGTGGGATGAGGACAGTATTGACTCACTGCAAACACGGAGCCTCAGCAGGGTAAGGATAGAATCTCATGGTGATGGTGGTGGGATGACAGCAGCAACAGGAGATCGATTACATACAGAGGAATTGGCCCAATAAATACATTAAAGATAACAGGCGGCCAGATTTTTCCATGTTGGAAAAAGAAGTAAAAAATACAGAAGGGAAGAAAACTAATATGAACCTGTTCCTGTTGGACTGGAATTGAAGATACCTGTGTGAATTCATGGTTTTCAACATGATTAGACAAATAAATGTAGAGAGAAAAGATATTTTAAAAAATGATGCATATGTGTATGTTTATAGATGTATGCAGGTATATACACTTCCTAGCTCTCTCCACTAAGAAAGCCTGGTAGCAGTGATGTCCTAGTTACAAAGAACACACAAAGGCTCAGATACTGGTTTCTGAAAAACACTATTCTTCACTAAAAGAAACCAGAGTTCCTTGGAGAAATGACTGATTCTAACGCAAGGGCAAAGGAAATATGAGCTTGGAATATGCTGTGCCAGAAAGTAAAAAGTACTCAAAGAGTGATGGAAATATGTCATAATAACATAGAAACCAGCTTGAAGAGGTTCCCATGGCCAAATCTGGAATGATTGCATTGAATATCAAAATTAATAATTATAGTACCAGACTCTAACCCACTGGGTAAAACAGGGATCTGTGTCTATAAACAAATAGGAAGGAAAGAGAGATTTTCCTTACACTGGAATGTCAACTGATAAAAGTAGAAGAGATGAAGGAATTAGAAAATAATCATTTGGCAACCATCGTTTTAATAATTAATTTAGCCAAGAAACATCAAAGTATGTTAAAACTAGTGGAGAGAAATTCAACTTGGCAGAGACCATTCTAATCAAGGTTCACAGATAATATCACTAGTAATGGAACAAATCAAGATGTGTAACATCTGATAGGATGCAAAAACACTACACTGCCTCTATAGCAGGTCTTCTAAAAATGCTTAGCTTGAATCTCTTAATGAGAAGACATCTGACAAACCAAAATGAAGGCCATTACAAAACAACTGGCCTAAAAGTCTTTTAAAACATCAAGGAAAGACTGAGATATTGTTTCCAGTTAACAACTAAATACAATGTGTGATTCTAGATGAAATGTTATAAAGGACACTGAGATGCTGAAGAAACTTGAATGGGACGCATGGAAAGATGCAAGTAATATACCTATGTTAACATCCTGATTTTAGGAGCCAGGTGCGGTAGTGTACACCTATAATCCCAGCAGCTCCAGAGCTCTGAGGCAGAAGAATCATGAGTTCAAAGCCAGCCTCAACAAAAAGTGAGGCACTAAGCAACTCAGTGAGATCCTGTCTGTAAATACAATACAAAATAGGGTTGGGGATGTGCTCAGTGGTTGAAGTGCCCCTGAGTTCAATCCCTGGTACCAAAAAAAACAAAAAACAAAAAAAACAAAAAAAAACACCTTCCTGATTTTAATAGTTATACTATGGTTATCTAGAATAATATTTTTAAAAAATATTTTTTAGTTGTAGATGGACACAATGCCTTCATTTATTTATCTTTATGTGGTGCTGAAGATCAAACCCAGTGCCTCACCCATGCTAGGTGAATGCTCTACCACTGAGCCACAACCCCAGCGCATAGAATAATATTCTTATTTGTAGAAAATATGCATGAATTTATTTGGGGATGCCAAGGAATAGTCTAATTTATTTTCAAATGCTTATGGGGGAAGAGCTCTTTGTACTATTTCTTCAATGTTCCTACAAATTTAGAAATATTTCAAAGGAAAAACGGATAAAATGCTCAAGAAATCAAGGCAGGGACTATTAAGGTAGCAATATCCCAAATTGAGATGTCCATGAGGAGACATATTTGCTCACATCCAGTGAAAGCCTGTCCAAATTCCTCTCTCTGTGAAAACAAAGGTCAATCTAATGACAGCATGGTGGGAAGAGAGAACACAGGGAGCTACTCTTTTTCCTAACTGACATATTTTACTAGGTCAGCAGCTGCCTCACAGTTATAATTCACTCAGTAGCTAATTTGTCGTGGCTGTTTTCAATAACAGCAATTTCCAATGATGTCACAAATATGAAGAATAAGTATACAATTCCACTGACATCAGAAAAGATCTCCCACATTTATTAACTTTCTAGATAACTCTATCATATGCTTATCCTCTTTAATTGTCAAAAACAAGTTTTGAGGGGCTGTGGTTGTGGCTCAGTGGTACAGTGCTTACTTATCATGTGTGAGGCACATAAAGGTATTATGTTTATCTACAACTGAATTTTTAAAAAAAAATCTGAAATTTTAATCACTTTGGTTAGGAATATATCCTTAATTTATTACTTATATGGCTTCTGACATTGAATATAATGAAAACAATGATACATTTTCTTAAATATTGATGATCACTATTAACATCAACAAGATGCTAAGATTTATAGAACTGCCCTGTATTATACAGCCCTTCCTACACCATAGTCATTTTAAAATTATGATACCAACTTTTAATATTTTGTCTGCCTTTTCTCTTTTCCAGATTCTCATACAATATTCCTCAGGGTTTTCAATGTGCCTGTCAACAGTACCCCTAACTAATAACATTTCTTCTCATCATAATTTGTAGACGAGCACACAAAATAAAGAGTAAACAGTTTCTGAACAATGCCTATGTATTCTTCATATGCATAAAATGTAGAATGTTGAAGAATTTTTTTATCTAACTTTAGGTTATTATTTGGCTATCATAAATTGATTCTGCCAAATAAATGAGGCACTATTTTGTTTCCAAGCAACATATTAAATGTTGTTTGAAAACAAGGGTGAAATTCACATGTCCAGTCACAGGAAACAGAACTTTGTTCTTTTAAAAATAAATAAATAAATAAATTGGGCGAAAATGTCCATCCAGTGGCACATTTATTGGATCTTGAGTTGAGAAATTCTCCTGGCATCAGTACATCACATTTCTTGGATCTATGGTGATATTATAAAGAGTGTTGATCTGTGACTCAATTTTTGCAATCCTCCTAAAGACAAAGACAAGAGTGGATAATAATAACACAGCAAAATGCAAATTTTTTTAAAAACTTGATAATGTAAAAATGTGATTGCTAACAAAAACAGAAGGAGGCAGGCATATAAATGTGCTAAACTCTCATATGTCACTGCACAAAGTTGAGTCACTATCTCAAGTTTATTTATCAAACAGAAACAAAGTACTCTATGTCAAGTTTTAATGATAACCACCATAAGGAAAAACAAGAGTTAAAGGTGGTTACTGCTAAGGAGTGGGGTGGGATAAGGCTGTGGAGGGCAGAACAGAATTTTCGCTTTTTATTTTTAGAGTTTGATTTTCTTTTTTAAATGATATACAGAGGTCTCACTCAATTTTTAAAAATATGCCAGGCATGGGCAGTAGAGGTATCGCTTTCTCTAGGAAATGTCCCATGACCACTCTGGGGGCTCTTTTCACTGTGTTCCCAGGAAAACAGGCACAGGACATTTATGTCCACACATTTATTCTACTGCACGTGTTTAGTTGTCTGACTAACCCACCAGACTGGAACCTCCTTGAAGGTCGGGATCATTTACATTTGTATCCCCAGCATATAGCCAGCACAATAACTAGTAGAAGTTCAGCAATAAATATCTGCTGAATTAGTGAACAACAAATAAACAATGGTCATAGTGAACAAAACTGATCATAACTATTCCTAATTTGGAAAACAATATTTAAAAGAAAAAAACTGAACAGAACATAATTGAACATTTAGAGTTGTGTCATGCTAACTATATCTTAACCAAAAAAATTTACTTTGAAAAGAACCTTTTGATGCATTCCCAGGAAAAGTTAAAAGAAATTTTAAAAGGAAAAAAATGCCTTTTCCATTTGCTTTCTATCAGAGGCCCTTTCGACACCTCCTACGAGTAGTGAAAAATCAGTATCAAATACAGGCTGACTTGCAGATGCCAGCACATACTGTGCCTTGTCAGAGTATCTTTCTGAGTGGTGAATTTATTTATGTATAAACAATGTTTCAAGTCTATTCAAATGGTTCCACAAAGTAATTCCACATGACAACTTCTTTCTACCATCAAAATCTACTTATATTAAAAAGAAAACTGTAGTTTAAAAACAAGCACGGAGAAGTTATGGTTTCCAAGGCTACAGGGAACAACTTAGTGTTGAAGCATTAAAACTGGAATGCCTAACATAGTTTAAGTATATTTTTTTTCTCAGAGAAATTATAAACTTTCTTTTTCTATTTGTTGTGTGTAAAAATATTTCTATAATAATAGTTTATTATATAAAGAATCAATAAGTAAGATATTCATTTTTAGTCTTAAAAATGCACCATTTGAAGTTAGCCATTTCACCATTTTTGCTGTTCAGCTCCCAAGTATGAAGAAGTGTTAGGATTACAGGAGGCTTTGATCAAATGAACAAAAGCAAATGGAGTGGTGGTAAAGTCAAAAAGTATTTAAAAACTTCAATATGCACATGGATTCTGCTGAAGCAATATAACCTGTTAAAAAGAGCATGGAGGGGTTAGAGTTGTAGTTCAGTGGTATAGCACTTGCCTCACATACATAAGGCACTGGGTTCGCTCCTCAGCACCACAATCAAATCAATCAATTAATCAATAATGTTCATCTACAACTAAAAAAATATTTTAAAAAAAGATCATGGAGTCGTGATGCTTTGTTTTGAGAGTCCTCAAGCTTTTGGAGGGTACCAAGAAAGTATTATAACAATCTTGCACAAGTTATTAAACCTTCCTGAGCCTCAACTTATCCATTTGCCTAATGTATAGGATAGCTGTAGGTATTAAGTAGGGCAATAAAATATATACAACACATAACACACAATTTTAAAATGTGGTAACAGCGCAAGTGTCAGGGCACACACCTGGAGTCCCCACTATTCAGGAGATTAAGGTAGGAAAGTCACTTAAACCCAGGAGTTCAAGGGCAGTCTGGGCAACATAGTGAAATCCACCTTAAAAAAATTTTTTTTTGATAACTAATATTGAGGAGGTAAGGAGCCTATATAAAAAGGTAATGCAAGGTTAATAAAGTTAAGTGTCCTGGTCTCAGAATGGTTGTCAAGTACAAAAAGGGTACAAGAAATGAAGTGAGATCCATGAGGGCTTCTTAGAGCAGAGGAGTGTGATCTGCATCTGGAAGAATATATTTAACATGTCAGGCAAGCATCCCCTGCTGTTCCCATGCTACTACCCAGGTATAATCTTATGTTCTTTGTACTGCCTGACTGCCCAATTGTTCTTTGTTAATTTAACAGCTTTATGTCCAAGGAATATGCTTAACACCAGTGACTATAACAGTGAGCAGGATAAACTAGAGTCCCTGTCCCCACAAGGCCTAAAATCTTGGGCGTACATAATAATTACATAGGGATTACAAAACCATGTAAGGTTTTATATAGAATCTGAACAAGGTAAACAGCAAAATAACCAGGTTACTGAGCAAGCGGTCCAGATTTAAATTAAGTATAAGGTAGGGGGCTTCTTTAGGCCTCAGTCCACCTATTTTAACCCAGCCTTTTCCAAGAGCCACACTGATTACACTTTTCCTGTGGGCAGCTCTTCATGGAACAAGATTCTTATTTGCATTCTGTTATTGTTCAATTGAGGCAGAGCTCCCACTGGAATGGATAGAATGGAGGGTTAACTGACAAGAGTAGAACAAATTCCTACAAATAGCAGGTTCTCCATTGTGCTAGTCAGCTTTGTGTCGAAGAGACCAAAATACTTGACATGAACAATTTAGGATAGGGAAAGTTTATTTTGGCTTACAGTTTCAGAGACTCAGTCCATGGTAGGTGGACTCCATTGCTCTGGGCACAAGGTGAGGCAGCACACTGTGGCAGAAGGGCTTAGTGGAGGGAGGCTGCTTAGGACATGGCAGACGGAAAGCAGGAAAGCAAAGGAGCAAAAGGTCCACAGGGAAAATGAACACCTCCAGGGCATGCCCCCAATGACCCACCTCCTCCAGTCATGCCACACCAGCCTATAGTTACCATTCAAACTAGGACAGACTGCTTAGGTTACAGTTTTCCTAATCCAATTGTTTCACCTCCAACATTCCTGTGTTAACACAGGAGCTTTGGGGGTCACCTCATACTTAAAATGTAACATAAATAAAGATTTGTTTCCAGTGACTTTTTATTTCAAATAATTGATGAGCATTCTTTTTCTCAATTACTGAACTTTACTAAATCCTCATCTAAAATTCTCAACTACAAAATTTATCACATAGTATACTGCATGATTCACAAGAATGCTGTAGGGTAAAATTCTTGACTGCTAATATTTTTATATGCCATTTCACAATCATAATCATAACTAATCATCAAAAATGCTTTAGAAACCTATAAATTTAATCTAATAATGAGAAAATCATTAGACACCTCAATTGAGGAACATTCTACAAAATATCTCCTATCTGTCAAGGTCCTCGACAAGAAATGTCTGTGATAGGGACAGCAAAGAGAAGCCTCATGAGACATGGTGAATAAATATAATACGGTATACAGGAGGAGATCCTGGAAGAGGACTTCTGAAAAAAGTATGGACTTTACTCAATAATATACCAGTACCTATTCCTTCATTATAATAATGTACCCTATTAATAAATGATATTAATAGGATAAGTTATAGGGATGGGGATGTAGCTCAGTGGTAGAGCACTTGCCTAGCATTTATGGGGCCCTGAGTTAAATCCCTAGCACCGTAACTTATATATATATATATAAAATAGCTCATCTGACATCACATTAGACTCAGGATGCTTATAATGTCATTGTGAAAAGTCAATACAAAGAAATTAGCCAGCAAAATCTAAATCAGTAGTCCTTTTTATTCAAGCAAAGAAATGTGTTTTTTAAAATTCTGCCCGATTATAATCAAGTCTAAAAATATATCTCTAAGATCAACAATCCTGTATTTTTGCCACTGAGTTCTTTCCCAGCTGACATGACACTTTTTTTCAACCTAATCCTCCTCCACAAAATTTCTGATATCACAGTTCAAGCTTGACTATCCTAAAAACTAAGTGGGCTGTCCAATGCTTAAGAAAGTAGGACTTGGAAAGATGTTCTGTGCCAGGTACCTTAAGTAGTAAGAGCAGGTAGCCAAACCCCAGTGAGATCTTTCTCCTCAAAAGCTAAAGAAATTATTCTACACCATTTTTATGGCATTTAAAATGTACTGTCTTATAAGATCCATGAGTTATTCATATACAATAATATATATACACATATCCCCAACTCTAGATGCCATGAAAACCAAGTCTATCTTTCTATTTCTTTGGACTCAAAGTGCCTCACATGTGCTATTCTGAATGATAAAATTAAGAGCAGACTCAAATGGCAATAACAAACTTAATCATAGGTGTTTTTAAATTGAGGAGAAATTCACATAATATACAATTAACCACTTTAAAATGTATAATTCAGTGGCATTAGTACATTGAGTGTGCTACAAACATCAAGTAATCACAGATCCTTATCTTAGCAATAATTGAATTCAACTACTTCCTTCCTTGTGCTCTTCTGCAATAGTCAATAAATATCAATTTCCCTCCTTCCTTTTACTATATGCTGGTTTTTCTCCTGAAATCATTCTGTGATTAGTTTGCAGTAGTACCAGTGGAACGTAAACATAGATTCCAGGGATAGGAAGCATTCAGTCTGCTCCAGAGCAGCACTCCATGGCATACACCTCTAATTGATAAGAAGAAAGAAAGGAAGGAAGGAAGGGAGGGGAGGAAGGAAGGGAGGAGGAGGAGGGAGGAGGAGGAGGAGGAGGAGGGAGGAGGAGGAGGAGGAGGGAGGAGGAGGAGGAGGAGGGAGGAGGAGGGGGGAGGAGGAGGAGGAGGAGGAGGAGGAGGAGGAGGAGGAGGAGGAGGAAGAAGAAGAAGAGGAAGAAGAGGAAGAGGAAGAGGAAGAAGAGGAAGAGGAAGAAGAGGAAGAGGAAGAAGAGGAAGAAGAGGAAGAGGAGGAAGAGGAGGAAGAGGAGGAAGAGGAGGAAGAGGAGGAAGAGGAGGAAGAGGAGGAAGAGGAGGAGGAAGAGGAGGAGGAAGAGGAGGAGGAAGAGGAGGAGGAAGAGGAAGAGGAAGAGGAAGAGGAAGAGGAAGAGGAAGAGGAAGAGGAAGAGGAAGAGGAAGAAGAAGAAGAAGAAGAAGAAGAAGAAGAAGAAGAAGAAGAACCACCATCACCACCTTTTTACACAGAGTCAACATTTGGCATTCACCAGGCTCACCTGATGTTGCCTCTACTTTTCATAAACTATGACCCAGGCTAGTTATTTTAAGCCTCGGTTTCCCAATTTGTTAAAGTAAGATGATAATACCTACTGTACAGGGTCATTGTGAGAACAAAGTAAGGTCAAATGGAGCTCCAGTGTTTTCTCCCAAGCTCTACAAAATGCTAAGCCTGGAGACGAAATGGACTGAGTGTCTGCCTTTGCAACTGCTATTTTCCAGACCACTGGTCTCCTCTACTTTCTTAAAACCTTCGGTCCTTTTAATGTGTGTATCATCTAATGAAGCCACTTTCCCTCCTCACTGCTATTATCTGTAGTCCAGTGACCAGTCCAGCTTAGTAACTGAAGATTTTAGCATCTCTCTCTCCCTGCTCCCTCTCCAGCCCCACTACTCTTGCCATTACTCTTGATGCCTTCTACATTCCTGTAGAGGGCTCCATGGAACACTGCAATCTCTCAGATTCTTGCCCCTTACTTAATTCAGCTAGTTATTCTCATACTTTAAATAATAATCAGTAGCTTCAGCAGCTTTTTAAAGCCTCAATTCCAAGCATCTCAACCCCTATCACCCTTTATCTTTCCAAATCACTTCCAATACCCCAATCAAACAATTTGTCTTCGCCATCAGAACTTGTAATCCATTGATCCTTCCAGTTTTTCATTCATCTTACTTCAGCCCTCATTTATTCAGCTTAGTTACCAAGGTCTATCATTATAAATCAATTATTTGGCCCTCTCTTCTTGGTCCTCTTCTGTCTTTTGAACTCATCTGGCAAAACGCCATTTCTGATTAAACTCACTGCCTTCTCCATCTCTGTACCCAAGTAGCTAAACACAGCTGGAGAAGTACACTCAATATGCTAAATGGGTTCCCTTTAATGTATAACCAAAGTATAGTCCCTGAACCAGCAGCCTCAAAATCACCTGGAACTGTTAAAAATGCAAATCCCAAGATTCCAACCAAGCCTAATGATTCAGAAACTCTGAGGGTATGGAATAGCAGTTTTATACCAAGCCATCCAGCTGATTTTGATACAGGATTAAAGTTGAAAAAACCAGTGTGGTCGATTCACTTTCTCTTCTTCTACAGAGCTATTTTACACCTTCACCTTTCTCCTTAAAACTTACACATTCCAGCCAGGCATGGTTGCGCATGCCTGTAATCCCAGCGACTAGGGAGGCTGAGGCAGGAGGATTAAAGTTCAAAGACAGCCTCAGCAACTTGGTGAGGCCCTAGGTAACTTAGCAAGACCCTATATCAAAATAAAAAATAAAAAGAGCTAGGGATATTGCTCAGTGGTTAATCGCCCCTAGGTTCAATCCCCAGTACCAAAAACAAAAAAACCTTACGTATTTCCTCCACCTTCCTGACTATGGGCTAACAACTCTACTGAAAAATAGATGCAATCAGGTACTTCATCTATTTCATCCTTCCACCACAAAATTTCCAAAATGATTCTGTAACTACTTAACTGTTACTCCCTGCCTTTTGTTGTAATGACATGCAGACACCTTGTTCTTGAGGCCAAACCATTCACTTGAACACTGGGTTCCAATCTCTCTCACTAACCAAAAGGTTTTGTGGCCGCTGTTTTTTTTCTTATGCAGTCACAAATTTTCCTATAGCACATGAATACACTAAATACTTCCCATCTCAAAATTAAAAAAAAAAATCCCTTGATCTCTCATTTTCTTCCATCATTAGAAACATTTCTTTGCTCCTCTGTACAGAAAGAATTCACAAGAGCAGTCTTTAATTCCTAACTTGCTTGCTCTCATTCTCCCCTAACCTACTCCCACCATACCACCAAAACTGCTCTTGTAAATATCACCAGTGTTTCTAGCTGCTAAATTCAGCATTCTGTTCTCATTACTCACCTTAACCGATCAGGAACATGAAATTCAATAATGCCTTTCAAAATAATTAATTTACTTGGTTTGGGGGATACCACATTCTCTTAGATTTCCCCCTAATCCCATTAGCTAACACTTTTCTCTTGCTCTACATCCTCCATTTTTTTTTTTTTTTTTTGGTGGGGGTGGGGAGTGGGTAGGTACGAGGAATTGAACTCAGGGGCACTTGACCACTGAGCCACATCCGCAGCCCTATTTTGTATTTTATTTACAAACAAGGTCTCACTGAGTTGCTTAGTACTTCGATTTTGCCTAGGCTGGCTTTGAACTCAGAATCTGCCTGCCTCAGTTTCCTGAGCCTCTGGTAAAACAGGTATTCACCACCTCACCTGGCTCCTCCTCTTCTTAAATGCTAGAGTGCCTTGAACAAATTCTGGAAGGAAGGAGGGGTGGAGGTGATTCCTCCTGTGGCAGTAATAGGCTCGCTTAAGAGTAAAATTATCAGAAAATTTCCCTACTTGTGTCTGGAGTTGTGGGATGGCTATTTCACAAACAGCAGTTTTGTAATCACTGATTCAGAGCTGTGGTGGGCTAATCTTGCACCTAGTGGTAGTGTGTCCCTGAAGCCTAGTAGCAGCCTTCCAACTTCTACTTTTCCAGCCTTGTGATGATAAATACCCAATTCCCAGTGTTAAATCACTTTCTGATTAAAATATAGTGGTTTACATGTCCAAGACTGAACCTACACTGATACAATTTCCATTAACTGGCTATTCTTTTAGCATCTCCAGCATCATAAATAATGCATTAAACCTAATATGTCCCAAATATACTCTTGATTCCCTATTACCTACTCCCCCAGCCCTCTCAAGTAATCTTGAAGCAATTGTTTACACATACACACCACCACAATTCACCTACTCTGGCTAGATAACTTGGGAATTACCCTGAATTTCAGCTTCCCACACATACCCACATCTCAGCATTAGCAAGTACAGTTAGCTCTATCTTCAAGATATGTCAGGAATCTGATCACTTCTCTTCAGTTACCTGAACTGCTACTAGACCAGCCTAAGTCACCCTCATCTCTTGTCTGAACTACTGCAATAATTTTTTAACTGATCTCCACCTTGTTATTCTCCCTTGTTACAGCCCAGTCTATTCTCTATATGGGATTCTTCCCATCCCCCCACCCCCTGCATTATTAGTGCTGGAGATTAAACCCAAGGCCCTGCTGCACATGCTGAGCATGCACTCTTCCACTGAGCTACGCCCCCAGCACCAGAAACATTTTCTGTAAGTAAATTCTGATTATATTACTTCCTTGCTCAAAACTCTCGAACAGCTTCTTATCATGCTTGGGAAAAAAAATCTAAAACTCTACACAATCTCGCCTATGCCAACTTTTTTCACTGCTCAAACTAGACTGATCCCTGGCTGTATTGTTCTTCCAACAAACCAACTTCACTTCCACCTCAGGTCTTTCATACTTGTGATCTCTTTTCTCTGGAATGCTTTCCTCCAGATGTCCCTACAACTTACTACCTTATCTTTTTCAAGTCTTTGTTCAAATATTTTCTTCTCAGTGAAGTCTGCCTTGGTCTAAAATAACATCTTACCATCCTCAATACTCCCTTCCCCAGCGTTATTTTTCTTCATAGCACTTACCATTAGAAAAAAATAAAAATAAAATAAAATTCTGAATTTCCCACTAAAAAGTCACTTCCATGAGGATAGAAGCTTTTTTCTTTCTTCTTTAGGATATATGAGAGGTCTAGTGCATAACCTAAATAAACATAGCTATCTTAAGACTCTCTACTCTCAGGAACAACAGATCTATATTCTTTTTCTCTTCCAAATTCTATATTCTACTCTTTTCAGAAAGAGTGAAAATTCTATAGGACATGGGTGACAACGTGGGTAAAAAGAAAGAAAACAGAGTCATAAAATCCTGGTCCTGTCATATTGCAAACTTAGGCAAATCAACTCCCCTTTCTGGATAACAGCTTCCACAAAGGCAAAGTAGAGATAACAAAGAACAACAGCAAACCCACAGGTTTCCCCAGAGGATTAAATAAGATAAAGTGTGTAAAGGACTTAACTGGGAGAGTACAGACTCAATAAATGTCTTTTACTATTGTTATCCAAAACTTTTTTGCCAAATTAACTAAATAACTACTTAAAGACAGCAGCCATGTCCCCCAAAGTCCTTCCTTCTCCATGCTAAATATCCTCTCTTCCTAACTCGTCCTTATTCGACTGCTTTAAAACTATTCACCATCTTGGCCACCTCCTCAGATTTTTCCTCATCAAAGTAAACTGGGACTCATACAGAATATTCCAAATATGATCTAATGAACACAAAGTCCAAGAAGACTATTACTTCACCTAATCTGGACAATATATTTTAATTAATGCAATATAAGACAATCTTAGCTCCTTTTTTAATGCTGCTGAGTCAATTTCTTGGCTTACACTGAATTCTTCATAAATTTCAATCTCCAGATGTTTTCCCTTAAACTGTTTAAAGCCAGTTACCTTGCAAAACTCAAATCTGACTGTGTTGCTTAATCAAAGAATCTGGGAAATACAAAATCAGTGCTACTGTGGAAAAGTCATTTTACCTCTAAGGTTTTATGTTTCTCGTAGAGTCCAGTTTTAAGGATTGGAAGGAACCCAGAGAACAGTCAGGGATGCCAACCAAAGAAAAATCATTGTGATCAATCATTTCAGACTTAACATATTGAGGGAAAAGATAAAAAGAGCCCTGGTCATACAGACATAGACACACTCCTCAATGGCAAACCAACAGGACTTAATGAACATCTCTTCCAGAGAGCAAGGCAAAGATGAGGAGCATAGTAGGCACACAGTGAAGGGATTTTAATGCAGCCTATTATGAAAGTCTCTCCTGTGCAGGTGCCATGAGACTCTGAGAAACACCTGTCTCATTTTCTGCTCAGATGCAAAACCAAAAACATTTCAATGGGAGGAATATGGATGCAATTGGTAGTCTTAGCAAGAGAAAGAATTTCTCCATATGAGATGAATATGTGCGATGGAGGGACTTGCCACAAGATAGATCTGGACTCCACATGATTTACTAGCTGAATTCCTTGGGATCAAGGTTCACAACTTTTCCAAACTTAAGTTTGCTTACCAATAAAACAAAATTATAATAGTAGCATGGCTTTTATGAGTATTACCAAAAAATGTGTATGTAAAATTTTCCACCTTGAAGTACTTTTTGTATTTTAGATGCTCAAATGTTGCTTTCCTTCTGCAACCACTGTGTAGACCCTTTGTAGAAAGAAAAATGAAAAGAAATTCTGACCTATTCCTAGAACATGAAGTACTTAGAAATTATTATTCACTTCTCATGAATGAAATACCCTTTGCTTGCTGTATTTGTTAATCTGTTCTACTAGAATATAAGTCCCCAAAGTAAGAATCTGGCTTCTCATGTTAATAGAGTATTTCCAGTCATAAAGAATCAACTGTAGGAATAAGGTTACTATAAAGCCCACTCTGAATAGATAAATATGTTGAATCTTGGATTTTCTTCAAAGGTGCAACATTCACCTTTAGAACAATGCTTAGTCCAAGGGTCAGGCGATATTCTGATGAACATAATATATTAATTCTCCTAAAATCTCTCATAAGTTCTCTTAATAAAACAGCATATAAAAAATCAAGCTATGGGTGGGGTACGTGTTTAATGGTAACTGGTTATTTTTATTGGCACAGACATTAGGGTGAAATCACTAACCCTTGGAAAGTTGCCTTGGAACATGCCTGGCACCAGTGGGAATGTAGAAGTTACAAGGCAGCTATGAGGGGTGTGATGGCAAAGCCTTAATTTGCAGTGACATCTTAAACAAAGAAGTCTTAGTAAAGTAACCCTGTGAATTCAAGCCAGAATTGAAAGACAGGGGCAGACATGGAGAACATCTCTTGGGCAGAAGACTATTCATATACTTAACTGCTCTCAAAGAATGTTCTCTACTTCTTTTTTTTAAAATTTTTTTTTAGTTGTAGATGGACACAATACTTTTATCTTATTTATTTTTATGTGGTGTTAAGGATTGAACCCAGTGGCTCACATGTGTGAGGCGAGTGCTCTACCACTGAGCCACAACCCCAGCCCCTGTTCTCTACTTCTTAAAGTCTGATTTTATTATTTTATTTTTCATTCACCATTTTAACATTTGAAAATTAACTTTTAATTTTCTAAGCCAAGAGTTCTAAGCCAAGAGTTCTGAACATTGCTCTGGGAAAGAATCATTTAAATTACCCACCATCCTCCCATTCCCTACTGAACCTTCAGTAAAGTAGATAAAACAGACTTGGCAGCATGAAAAGCTCACAAGAGGTCTTAATTAAAGACTAGGAGATCTATCAGAAAGTCTTGACTACTGCTTCTCTCATTTAATAATTTAATGTACAATGCTTTTGCATGACTTTTTCATTAGCAGTTACTTCATCCAAAATGAAATAAATAATCAGATATTTATATTAAAAATATAATTACCACAGAACATAGCCATGGTTAGTTTTTCATTTTTGGAAAGGTGATAAAAGATCTATGAGTTTAAATATTCCATGAAAAACTTATCTGTTATTCAGCTATCATCCAACCAGATTTTATGTTATCGATGGTTTATTCATTAATTCATTTAACAAATATTTACTGAGTATCTACTCTAAGCCAGGTTGGTGTTATATTTTAAAAACAAAACTGTATACTATAGATATAAGATCCCTATACTTATGTAGTTTATATGCTTGATTCTTATTCTGAGAAATATTGTAAGGCAAAAAGTGTCTCAAATACTTTATTTTAGTTTACACACACACACACAAAGGTATCCTATCAGTGCTGGGAATGTAGCTCAGTGGTAGAGTGCTGGCCCAGCAAGTAGAGGGCTCTGAGTTCAATCCCCAGAACCAAAAAAAAAAAAAAAAACATACTGTCCAAGAAGAGGAGTTCATAATATAACAATATTTCTAATATAAATATTAAAGTGGTTTCTGAGCCAAAATAGAAAACGTTATGAATTTTTGTAATGATTAAAAGAATTATAAAATAAAACTACATGCACTATTACAACAACAATTATGAAAATCTAAAAGAAAGAGATGATTTCCTTCCAAAAATAACTTGCCAACAATAAACCAAGGAAAAATTGGAGCAAATGGATGCAGCAATAGTACAGCAAAGACTGGAAAAAGATTTACTATTACACAAAGTACTTGATTTATATGATTTAATTGTTAAATTCTGACACAACTTTGAAGAACTGAAAACCCCCTAAATTATTTAATCTATTTCATATAATAAAGATGCTAATTTAACAAATATAGTATTAACTGCTATGGTTCAAGTACTACACTAAACACTTTATATTAATGTGTTTAATCCTCCCAAACTAGGATTGATAAAAAAGGCAGCAAGGTAGATGCTCTTAATAACATCATATAACAGATTAGAATTATAGAACAAAATGGAAAATTTCACAATTCAATTTTAAGATCTTGGGAGAGAATGTTTACTTATCTCCTCTCCACTCAAAAGAAAACAACTACTACTACCTACTACTACCAATACTATACACTAGCCTCACTTATCGCAATCATCAAAAAAGTAACCTATAACTATTAGTATCACAGAATCAGGAAATCTACAGACCTTCCTATTTAAAACTATAAATAATGAAAAATTATAATATTAGAGAAAAGGCATTTTAAAAACTCGCATGGTTTAGGCCCTGGGTTCTATCCTCAGCATCACATAAAAATAAACAAATAAAAATAAAGATATTGTGTCCATCTAAAACTAAAAAAATTTTTTAAAGAATAAACAAAAATTTAAAATATTTTTGAAAATTAACAGAAAAAATATTCTGAATAGCAAAATATTAATCATTTTTAATTAAAATAAGAAAATGGAATACTTATTATAACTATTACTTTTCAAGATTATTTTCAAAGTTCTAGAAGGCTTAGCAAATAAAACTCGAAAATCAGTATAAATGTTGTAGGAAAAAATAAATTCTCTATTCTTTAAATAATGATAATGCAAATGCCGAGTGTATGCTACAAGTAATCAATAGAACATGCTTTAGAAAACTGGGTTTGGGGGCTCAGGATGTGGCTCATTGTAGAACACTTGCCTAGCATGCACCAAGCCTTGTGTTCAATCCCCAGCCCTGATAAATAAATAAACAAACAACAACAAACACTGTGCTACAGTCACACAATGGGAGGGAGGAAGGGAGGAAGGGAGGAAGGGAGGAAGGGAGGAAGGGAGGAAGGGAGGAAGGGAGGAAGGGAGAAAGGGAGGAAGGGAGGAAGGAAGGAAGGAAGGAAAACTGGGTTTGATCCCCAGCATGAGAGAAAGAAAAGAGGGGAAGGGGAGGGGAGGAAAGGAAAAAAAACAAAATAATCGGATATAAGTCATTACATATAAGACTTTATTAAAATTATAGCTTTCCTCTATAGCAAAGAATAGAAATGGAAGACATTTTATACAAAACAGTGTAAAAACTACAATATGCTTTAAGAACAAATTTGATACAAAGGCTGATAATCATATAAAGAAAGCTACAAAATATTACTGAAGGGATAAAATATAATATATACAAATATAAATATATACTGTGTTCTTGGATGGGAATGCTAGTATAAACATTATAGCTCTCACAAAATTAACACAAAAATTTAATTAATATAAAAATCCCCATTAAAATTCCAATATGGTTGATATTTTAGAAAAGAATAAAGTAAATTTAAGGTTCACAAGGAAAAATAAAAGTCTGAAAACAGCCCCCAAAATATAAAAAAGAATAAGAATTAGAACAAATAAAATTAGAAAAAAAAAGAATAACAAGATGAAGACTCGTCTTACTTGAGATTGAGATACACCAAAAAACGCTATAAGCAAGTCAATTTGAAAGTGGTAAAATAGACAAAAATATCAGGAAAACAAAAAATAGAATTCAGAAATACATCCAAGTATGTTTGAGCTTTATATATAACAAAGGTAGTATTTAAATTTGGTGGGAAAAGAAAGATTCTGGCACACTGGATTTATCTGATAACAAATTAACCTCAGTCTCACAAGATATGGAATATCTATACAATATATTTAAGAATTCCAAATTATATTGAAGATTTAATAATTAACATGCTATAAATAAAAAATTTAGAAAATATCTATAAATTCAAATTATAAGAAACACTTCTTAAATATAAAAATGCCCAGAATTATATAAAAAAGCAGAATTATATAATAAAATAAATATTAAGTTTTGGTATAATGTATCATGAGTCAAAAAGTAACTCTACAGGTTTGATTTTTAAAAAAAAAAAAGCAAGGACTCTTAGAAATTTATGAGAAAACTGCAAGCAATTCAATTTTTTAAACACGTAAAATATATGAATAGGCAAATTCACAAAAGAAAATGCTAAGTGGCTAACTTCAGAAAAGATATCAATTTAACTTGTAGCTCAAACTAAGTACTTTGTACCAGACTAAGAAAAATTAAAGTAACATGTAGGTGTCACTTAAACTCATCAGATTAGTAAAAATCACACACACAAAAAAAATGATACTTCCTGTCATCAGAGATTCAGGGCAAAAGGTAATGCCATATATTTGTGCCATCTGGGCTAACAATGTGGTCTCTCTTAAATATTTAAACTATACATGCTCTGACTCAGAAATCCCAGTCCTGGGATTTTAATCCACAGAAATAAAAGATCATAAAAATAAAGGTGTATGTATGTATGTATGTATGTATGTATGTATGTATGTGCATGTGTGTGTGTATTTACTGTAGCATCGTGTATCCTGATAAAAGAAACAAACTTAAAAAACTGAGCCAGGGTAAATATTAAAAGCCTATCAATAAGATAATGATTGAATAAATATATTTCAGCCCTGTTTAAATGCTACTTAAAAAAAATGAATTGAAGGAACTTGCTTATGGAATGTTGAACAAGAAAACCAAGATATAGTAGAGACATTTACCATACATATTTTTCACTTCAATTTTGTAAAACAGTAATTCAACCATATACATATATGTATAGAGACATACATACATATATATAAAACATATATAATTCCCAGGACACAAGAAAAAACTATGGGGGAAAATTCAGATGGATGCAGATAAACTGGAGACTGTTAATGTGGGTGAACAGATGGCTAGGGGTCATTTGAACATGCACTTTGTGTTTGGGTGTTTTGGGTCAGGGAACTGGGGAAAATTGTTTAAAGAAGAAGAAAAGCCAGAAAGTAAAAGAATGGGGGAAGAAAAAAGTCTTCTCTTAAAATTATTCTAGCATTTGTTTAAACCTATTTTCATGAAAATGTATGTATGGGTGTGTGTGTGTATGTGCGCCTTTAGTACACATATGCATGTATATATATATATATATATATAGAGAGAGAGAGAGAGAGAGAGAGAAAGAGAAGAATGAGTAAGAACAAAATGTGCTATTATACATAAATACAAATTTTGTTTACCCAAAGCTTACATTAAGTACCAAAGCTTTCTTTTAAATTTTGGTTGAAAACCTTTCTAAACTTATCTCATGCCCATTTTCTTACAAAAGCTCTAATAATCACAGTTTTCTGTTTTACTAATGACTTGACATCAATATGGCATAATGGAAAAATGCATAGGCACTGGAGCCTGGCAGGCCTTTATTCAAACCTGCTTTAACACTTACTCATCCTACAGGCCCAAGCAAGTCTTCTTACCTTGCTAAGCCTCAGTTTCCTCAACTCTTATATAAAGATAGCATTAGTGAAAACCAACACTGCATAATCCATGATTCTCATTGCTAACTTGAGTCATAAACTGAACCTGGAGGTGTGCTTGGGCAAAGGACTGATGCTCACACACCGGAGCAAGCTAGCTATGCTTTTTTACTCAGCCTCTCTTTATAGTTGAATTATTTCATCCTCTCTTTCCTTTCACATGAAGTAGTGAGACAGGGATGTATAAGAATCCAAATATACTGATTACAAAGGTAAGACAGTAGCTAATATGATTTATCACTCAGCTATATCCCAGAATCAAAAAGTATATTACAAAGAGAGCAAACTTTCACTTCTTGCTGTCAGTGTGTCTATCTTAATAGTAATCCTCTTAATTCCTCTTCTAACATATTTTAAGTAAGCACACAGACATTGGGTAAGAGCTTAGGCTCTACCATGAAAAGTAAAGTACATGAGTTTTACTATATAAACTTTATGACATCTTCTGCTTACAGAAGAGTTCTTAGCCTAGTAGACAGTTGCAATTACCACTTAAGAGAGAGACCATTAGGCAGGAAGAAAAAGAGAAACAAAATTGTCCTGCAACCTGAAAGTTGGTTATCACATTCATAATTTTAAAATGTAGTTAATACCCTTATACTTCTCATTTCATCAGTTTTTTTAATTAATTTATTTTCTAAAAATAATTTATTTCTTGTTAGCAGCTCCCCTTTAAGATAGAAAGTTTGTAAATAAAAGTTTTTCCATCAAAGTTAGGGGAGGGCAATTTGCCTGTAGACAGTCAAATAAAGATCTTTCAGAAAATCTTACTATATAAATGTAAGATTTTAGCCAAAAAATCCTGGGCTGGGGCTGTAGCTCAGTGGCAGAGCACTTTCCTAGCATGCGTGAGGCACTGGGTTTGATCCTCAGCACCACATAAAAATAAACAATAAAATAAAGGCATTTTGTCCATCTACAACTAAAAAAATAAAAATTGTTTAAAAAAAGCCACAAAATCCTGAAAACCTCACCAGATGTTTCATGGAGGGATGAAGAAGAAAGAGGCAGTTGAGAGTTCACAGGCTACATTTTCAACACTTTCTAGATAATAGCCTAGGATTTTTTTTAAAACTCTCATTTTATCAAATGGAAACCAGTAACAGGAATAACAAAACCTTAGCCCTCTACAACCTGAAGAAAGTATACTTTGATCAAAAGAAAAGCATTTATCTTCTCCTTAATATACTTGATCCACATTGTAACAGCACTAATAATAGATCAGTAAAACAAGCAGCTCTCTTTGGGGATGTTGGGATAAAGGAGAGAGCAGTGAAGAACTAATTAACACATTAAGTGCTCAAAAAATGATAGCTATCAATTACTGTGGGATAATTGGTGGGGTAGGAGGATGGGAAATTAGAAAATAGTGGGGGTACTGAACAATGTCCTTTGAATACCAAATGAAGAAGTGTGAGCTTTACTCTAAACATGATGGCTTCAAGACTTCTAAGCAAATGAGTGACAAAAACTGATTTATCTTTTAAAATATGACACTGGCAGCAATGTAGCAGCTGAACAGCACTAAAGCAGTATAGAAGATTATAAAGTTAAGAAATGTGCTGGTTAAGATGATGGTGTCTGGAGCTAGACTGCTTGACATTAAATATTAGCTTCACTCCACTAGTTGTATGACTTTGAATAAGCCACTTAACTGCTTTGTGCCTCAATTTCCTCATCTGTAAATAGGAAGAACAACAGTTATTACTGCATAAGGATGTTGTGAAAAATAAGAGTTAACTACTGTAAGGCATTTAGAGTAATTCCTGGCATAAGTTAATGCTGAATTAAATCTCAGCTCTTAATTGCATGTAACAAAAACTGGAAGTAGGGAGACTATTTAGGAGGTCAAGAAATAGCATAGGAAAATAAAGGTGAAAACAGAGAAGGGTGGATGGATGAGACATGCCACCGAAGACTCAAGAGGATTTATAACCAAATAAATAAATCACTGAAAGAAGGAGAAAGAAATAAAAATGACTAAGATTAATTACTAGAGCTTAGGTGCCTGGGAGGGTGCTGATACCATCAGACAAATCAGAGAACAGAAAAGGAAGAGGTGGATTAAATCTAAGAGTGTGGTTCTGGCCACATCAGGGTTGAGATTCCTCGAAGACATAAATGTTAAATGCTCAAAGATCACTGGAAAACACATACTGAAAATCCAAATCTATATCTAGAGATATAGATTTGAGAGTTTCTAACATTTGGATATGCTGACTGAAGCTGTGGCCACAGAAGAGAGTACCAGGGAGAAAAGCATAATGCAGAAAAGTCCTAAAGAACCACAACAATTAATCAAGAGATGCCAATCAGACAGAAGAGAGGAGACAATACAACCCCATGGAACAATTCCATACTTCTAGAAGCTTTCTAGCTTTGGGTAAGAAAAGATGTTTTCACATCTTAAACATCTTTTCACTTGTTAAAACATCTTTTATTATGACTATTTAGGATTAATACAGGTAACTTGAAAGCAGAGGCAGTAAACATAGAATGGCAAGAAGATAAAGGGAAATTATGCTGAAAAACTAAAAAGCTAGTGGTAACAAGAAAAAGGAACACTGGATTAAAGGAGAAAGCTAATTCCAAGATGAGAAAAATAAAGGGACAGAAGAAAACTATTATTCATTGAGTATCTAGTATATGCTATTAACTGTCCTAGGAGATTTCAAATATTTTACCTTATTTAATTTTCATAATATTCTCAATACTATGAGATAAATAGTATTCCCATTTTAAAAGAGCAGGCTGAGGCATACCTGTTAAGTAACTTATCCCAAGCCTTGCATCCAGTCCACTTGTACATGGCAGGTTCAGAATTAGAACCTAGGTGGAAGGACCACAGCCCTTGACTTTCCCTTCATACTTCTACTTATTAAACTGGTAAAAGCAAGACTTTTCAAAAGGAGAAGGAAAGAAACCAATAATAACTGTACTAGGAGAAAATCAGGACAATCATTACCTGTCTCACTACAATAGAGCTACTTCTTTTAGAAAGTGTAAAAGGAAAAACAAAAAAAAGTAACACCAAAAATTCTCTTTAAATCCCAGAAAACAGATATAATTAGTGACAACACTCTCACCCCTCAGTCTGGCCTAACTGCCACCATTATTTGGATTCCAGATTGCAACCATCATGCCTCTCCAGCTCTCTTCAGTCTTTCAGAAGCTCACTATCAACAATGAGATGGGGGGGGGGGGGCGGAGAATGGCATTATCTAATAAGCCTACATTCCTCAAACTAGAAGGAAAAGTGATATTTTAAAAAATCAACTTCTGCAAAAAATGCTCATTTTATACCACAGTATAACACTGCTTTATACGCCATTGAAATCCCCTACTTTTTTCCACCTAAAATTGTAAAACAAATGAAATCTCAAATCTCAGTTAAGGAACAATATTGACACCTTGTGGTGAACATCCTCAAGTATCAAATAGCAATAAGTAAATTGGCTCTTAATTAAATGTCTCTTTACCTGAAAACAAACATTTAACCCATGAATTTTCAAGGGTTAAGATGCAAAAGTTCAGTGACACACATACACATAAAATTAGAGGGAATATACAAATACCAGAGGCACAACAGTATAGCGAGAGATACTAACTAGAATATACTCTCAAAAAAAAGAAAGAAAGAACAGTCGACCTGGGATCTCATCCTGACTCCAACCAGCACTGAGAATTTTAAAGTTATGTGATATTAAAGAATTCAGATTCTGTGTGTTTTCACATAAAATTATAGATCGGGTAGCAGCAATTTTATAAGCCAAGAAAAGAAAATGTTTGTTTATTTTTTTAATGACAGGGACAACATTGCCTATCTAGAGAGAAAGAAATTAACAATTTAATGTGACAGGTGCTCAAGTTTTCCAACAAGCACTCTATATCTATCATGACAAAAATTATGGAAAGCTGGACATGGTGGCACACAACTGTAATCCCACAGCTCAGGAGGCTGAGGAGGAAGATCACAGGTTTGAAGCCAGTCTCAGCAACCTAGTGAGATTGTAAGCAACCTAGTGAGACCCTGTATCAAAATAAAAAATAAAAAGGGATGGGGCTATGGCTCAGTGGTTTAGCACCCCTGGGATCAACCCCTGGTCCCCCCATCCCCCTCCAAAAAAAATTAGGAAAAGAGGAACATTTAACAGTTAATAGAGCAGGTGATAGATATTTATTACTATGTCTGAGAAAAAGAACTAGCACACAGGAAATTCCATTTTATTAACTATGACAAGTACAATTTAAAGTTGCTAGTTATCCCTGGATTCAGGTTGAGAAATAGACATCTGATCTGTTCAGAAAAAGCATTATTTGTGTTATTAGCTATAAATGAATTACACAATGGTGGTGAGAAAACCACTGTTAATAAAACAATTTGAATCACTAATATATCTGAGGAATCTGGAAGGTACCCTAGAAATGAAACCCCCAAGAGCCAAATCATTCCAAGTTCAAGGTTAAATAACCAACTAATTACCAAGCCTGGTGATTTTGCATTTATAGAAGGCATTGTTTTTTTCAGAAAATTTCCTCAGTCATTATATTATGTGCACCTTGTAAGCATCAGTCTAGAAAGGTAAGACTGTGAAAAGGTGCTGGTTAAAAAATCTTCAAAGCAATCTTCAGTCTGGCTCCTGTTGTGTACCCTGAGATAGAGAAATCATTCAACATCTCTTGGCCTCAGCTTTTATGCTTAAGACAAGAGCTATGATCCCTGATGTGTGAACATTCAAAGGTTCTAAGAAATCAAAATAACAGCTGTGGGATACCAACCTTGCATGTGACTGAGTCACACTCCCTGGCTGGGTGCTGAAGTGCTCAGTGGCAGAAATGTGGCAGAGCTTTCCCCACTCTTCTTGGTTGAGGGACAGTGTCTCATGCATGGGTGTGTCTTGCTATAGCCCCATGGGTGGAGCTACGCTCACCTGTTCCTTTGTAATATAACCCCTTGCCCTGTTTAGGATAGAATCTTCCATGGAAGTGCCTTGTGTGTGTCCCCTTCTCTTACTGTGCCCTTGGGTGTGGCCTACCCAGATGTCAGTCAACCTGCTGACAATGGACATCATGAAGATAAGACTCAGCCCCCTGAAACCTGACCCTTTGCCTCATTTCAATAGCTTCTCCTCAATAAAAGGGGGTCAGCACAAGCTCCTGCTCTTGCGCTCGCGCGCTCTCTCTCTCTCTCTCTCTCTCTCTCTCTCTCTCTCTCTCTCTCTCTCTCTCTCTCTCTCTCTTTCTCTCTTTCTCTTTCTCTCTCTGCGCGGACCCTTAAGGTCAGAGGAGCTATCACATCGACCCCAAAGAAAAAGGTACTTGTTATTTTGCACAGCTCAATTAGCCCAGTTTAACTGGAGTGACCCCTGAGCCTTTTAAATGCAAAAACAGAAACCCAAAAACTAGCTGTGAAAATGCTTGGATATTACACAAATTTATAACATCACTACTTCTATTTTATTTATTTACTTTTTTTTTTTTTTGAAGAATCAGAGAAGTTAAATGAATTGGGATTAATCAAGGATAGCTGAAGTTAATTCCAGCGTTCTGTATTGTACCACAGGGCTTCACAGGCTCCCACAGCCGTTCTCCATCTCCTGTTCTCCTATGTATTCCACAGCATCCCATGCCTTTAAACTATCCTCTTTTAGCCTCTATGATGCTACAGTATTCCTCCTCTTCTCCCTGACTTAGGATATTTTCTTTTAATTCTACTGGTTTATCTAATATGATCCCACAATCTCATTCCCAGAAGACATATTTAATATAATTATATCTTATCTATATTTAACTAGGGAAAACAGAGGTCGAGATAATAGCAGCTTACCCACATTTTCAACTAGACATTCCTCTTTTCAAGACTTAAAACTCACTATGACCCAAACTGAATAGACTAAAAAATACGTATATATTTTTACAACTCTTGCATTCTATCTTCACCTTCAAATTACTAAATCCTGACAGTTCTATTATACATCCTAAGAAGTCAAGGTGAAGGCAATTCCTAAATATAAATCAAAAGTGGTCTTAGTGAAAATCACTGTCCCCTAAGAGTAATTTACACAATTCATGTGACCAAACTCTATATCATCACGTATAATAAGATCCAAGTTTCACATAGAAAAGGCTATTTTTATAATGTTTATAAAACAGCTCTTTCTCCAATCATCCTTATGGACTCTTCCTCTAGTAGATATATAAAGGATATCTAATGGTCTGAAATTTATGATGTGTTATGTAAACATTAGAAAAATACTGCCAAAACCAAATTTCAATGAGTAATCTGTCTGAGTAGCGTGAACAAAGATTGAGTGTCACTGTTAATTTTCTTTTAAAATGCATTTATTAGGGTAGCTTGCCCCCCTGGGAAAATGTCCTTGATGAACTATCACATTTAAAATCAAAGAAAAAATTTAAAATCTTTCAAAATTAAGCCCAGACATTATAAAAATTAGAGCAGAAGCACTTAAACCTCTGAGCATTAGATTCATGTAAAGCTCCTTTGGCTTGCCAAAGATGATTCTTTTAAGATGAACATCAGGTGGAAACTCTGGGGTCGTGGAGGGCTTTTCTAGTTACTGCTATGGCCGTTAAGATTTTGATAAGTCTAAATTTTGCACTTCTGGATGGTGCCGTTTAGAGTATAGAAGACCAACAAATAGCTCACGTCCTTGTTTTAAGATCACTGGCTTCCAACCACTCTTCCCCACTGTCCAAAGTGTGATAAGGGCTTTCCCAAGACTTTATGAAAGAGGTAAACTTCAATTACTGTAGCTATAAAATTTATGAAGTTTTCACTAAAAAATGCTAAGCCCGAGTAACAGCTTCTAGTACACCCGTACATTCTTTCACATGGAAAAGTCACAAATTCAAAATGAGAAAGATTCTTAAGAATTTAGGGGGAACTTTTTCTTACCGTAGCAAAGAGAAGACATCGTAAGAATTGCGAACACAGTTCTGATCCACCTTAAGAAGAATATTCTTCTGAGCATTTGAATAACCCTGAAAGACATTAATCAACAAGTAATCAAAATGAAACAAAATCAAATCTGTATGAGTTAATTATGCTTGCCTTTTTAAAAATATGACTAAATATCTGAGTTTATTTAAAATTTTAGAGATTTCAAGAAATTAAATATAATTTCCATGTAACTGAAGTCTAACCTTTCAGGCAAGCGAATTTAAAATAAATTTCTTTCCCAGTTTCCCACAGAAACAATGTTTCACATTATAAATTGTGGTGAACTTCTCCAAGAAGCTTCAGAAATTCTTTTAACATATTATGTGACTGAAGAAGAGTATTAACAGTAATATTTCAACTATGCCTAGCCATCATGTATAAATAATGTTTATTTGGGGAAAAGGAATTCCAAGTTTTAATCAGGAATGTAAGAAACAAATATTTCCACTCAGAGGTACAAAAGAGTAAGGAAGGTTTCTAAAGAGAACATACACAACGGTAGAATGAATTGGACATAATTTTCCTATGTTCATATACAAAAACACAACCAGGGGGCTGGGGTTGGGGCTCAGTGGCAGAGCACTTGCCTAGCATATGAAGCCCTGGGTTCAATCCTCAGCACCACATATTTTATTTGTTTATTATTATTTTATTTGTTTATTAACAAATAAAATAAAGACATGCTGTTCACCTACAACTACCAAAAAAATTAAAAACAAACACACGACCAGTAGAACTCCACATCACATTCAACCACAAGAATGGGCTCTAATAAAATAAGTTATACTCCATATATATATAATATGTCAAAATACACTATAATGTCATGTATATCTAAAAAGAACAGAGGCTGGAGTTGTAGCTCAGTGGTAGAGCACTTGCCTAACACATACAAGGCACTGGGTTCAATCCTCAGCACCACCTAAAAATAAATTAAAAAAAAAAAGTATTGTGTCTATCTACAACTAAAAAATTAAAAGAGGAGGAGGAGGAGGAGGAGGAGGAGGAGGAGGAAGAGGAGGAGCAGCAGCAACAACAACAACAACATAGCACAATTCCATAAGAAAAGGACAGGTATCTCGCCATCCAAAAAAGGCAGCATAAATACTAGTTAGGAAAAAAAGACTGTAGACCCAGGCCATCAGGCTTCCAATTTGAGACCTTAATACACCAGTTTCATGATCTTAACTAAGTTCTCCTCAGTTTAATATTGGTTTCTTCCCCTTGTAATACAGAATTCTAGTAGTATCTCCCTAACAAATGTGGGAAGTAAAAGAATTAATATTTCTGAAATGAAAATACTATATAAGTGCTTGCTATACTGCTAGTATAAACATCTTTTTTTTTTAAAGATTATGTTGCTCAAAGAGAGAAAGAGAAAGGAAAAGGGGGGGACAAGTGAAATTCTGTCAAAATAGAAGAAACATCAGTGGAATAGAAACAGGGAGGGAGGAAAGACAGAGTAAAGGAAGAACAGTGGAATGAATCGACCTAACTTTTCTATGTACACATATGAATATGCATCAGTGAATCTCACCATCATGTACATCCTCAAAACAATAATTAAAAAAAAAAAAAGTAAACAGCAGAATAATCAGCAGAGGGAAGAGAACGGGAAAGGGAAGAGGAGTTACTAGGTGCTAAATTAGAGCATATTATATTCCGTGCTTTTATAATTATGTCAAAATGAATCCTAATATTATGAATAACTAAAAAGAACCAATGAAAAATGTGGAACTAGAAAAAAGATTGAAAATCTCATAAAAATAAAAAGATTGTCTAGCTCAGACATTAAAAAAATGTTACTAATAAATGCTTGTTAATAAATTGGACAACTTAGATCACACTAACTCCTTAAGAAAACACAGACTGTGAAAACTGACATATTATGAAAAAAGAATATCTGACTAGTACTGTATCAATTTCTTAGTGAATTATCAAAACTCTTCACACATACAGACCCCCACACACAAAGTCCAAATTCAAATTGTTTCACTGATAATTCTATCAAACATAAAGAAAGAACATCAATTTCACAAAAGCCCTTCAGGAAGCAGATAAGGAAACAATTTAAAACTTTTAAGATCAGAATTACTAATACCAAAATTTGTCAAAGACATTGCACACACATACACATACATATACACATACAGGAATCTCTCATGAACAGAAACACAAAATCCCTAGCAAAATGTTAATAACAAACTAAACCAACAATATATCATCAGGATAAAAAAAAAATCATCACGGCACAGGGCGTGGTGGCATATACCTGTAATCCCAGTGGCTTGGGAGGCTGAGGCAGGAGCATCACAAGTTCAAAGCCAGCTTCAGCAAAAAACAAGATGCTATACAACTCAATGAGACCCTATCTCTGAATAAAATATAAAACAGAGCTGGGGATGTGGCTCAGTGGTTGAGCACCCCTAAGTTCAATCCCTGGGTGCCACGAAAGAAAAGAAAAAAAAAACTAACAAAATCAGATGAATACATGAAACAACTATCATAAGCCTAATATGATAAACACACAATTATAAAGATGCAATTTGTGACAACAATAACTTAAGGGTGGGAAAATAGAGCTATATAGAGAGAGGAAAGTTTGTATACTATTAAAACTAAGCTGGTATCAATTTGAACTAGAATGTTATAAATTAAGACGTTAACTGTAATCCCCAAGGCAACCACCAAGAAAAAACTAAAAAACATATACTAAAAGAAATGAAAAAGGAATTAAAATGTTACATGAAAAAAATATCTAATTCAAGAGAAGTTGGTGATGGAAAAAATGAGGAACAAAAAAGATATAAGAAAACAAACATCAAAACTGCAGAAGCCCTTCTGTATCTGTAAATACATTATCTATAAAAATGACGACACACTCCAATTAAAAGGCAGAGATTGAATCCAGTACAGAGGTGCATACTGTATTCCCAGCTACTTGGGAGACTGAGCAGGAGGATGGCAAGTTCAAGGCCAGCAGAAGGACGGCAAGTTCAAGGCCAGCCTTGACAATTTAGCAAGAGCAAGGGATGTAAATAAAAAGGAGGGTAACTCAATGGTTAAGTGCCTTTGGGTTAAACCTCCAGTACTGAAATGGAGGGGGGTAAGATTGGCAGGATAGATTTTTTTTTTTAATGATCTACTATATGCTGTCTCAAGAGACTTACTTCAGAAACAAACAAACAAAAAAAGACTGAAAAGAGCTCATATCAGTGCTGAATATAACTCAGTGGTATAAGCATGCACTGGGTTTAATCTCCAGCACAAAAAGAAAGAAAAAGTCAGTCAGTGATTGAGACAGTCCAGGGGGTGGGGTGTCACATGCCTGTAAACCCAGCAATGTTGGAAACTGAAGACAGGAAGATCACAAGTTCAAGGCTAGACTCAGCAACTTAGAGAGTTCCTGTCTCAAAATAAAAACAAAAAAGGACTGGGGGATGTAGCTCAAAGATAAAGTATCCCCGGTTTAATCCCCACTACCAAAAAAAATAAAATAAAGGCAGAAATACATGGAGACATCAACAGTCCACTTTTAACAATGGATAACACAATTAAACAAAAGATAAACAATAAAAGACACAAATAACACTGTTACCACACTTAACAGACACATGCAGAAGCCTCCATTCTCCTCAGTTGCATGTGGGATGTCCTTCAGGGCAGATCATATGTTCAGATACGAGGCAAATCTCAATATCTTTCAAAAAACTGAAATCATACAAATTATCCTCTCTGACCACAGTGGAATAAAACTAGAAATAAATAATTAGAAGAAATTTGTGGGGAAAAGCATAAATGTGCAAAGTAAACATTCTTGGATAATCAATAGATAAGAGAACAAATCACAAGGTAAATTTTAAAATGCTTTGAATTGAATGAAAATTAAAACACCAGTTCAAAACTTACAGGATCCAATGAAAAAGTGCTGAAGGGAAATTCACAGCTTCAAACATTTATATTTAAAAAAAAGAAAGAGCTCATATCAGTAATCTACCTTCCACCTTAAGACACCAGAAAGAAAAGAAATTAAATGCAAAGGGAAGAAAAAAGGAAATATAAAGATTAGAGCAGAGTTCCACAAAATAAGAGAATATAAAAACAATACAGAAAAATCAATGGAATCAGAAGTTAGCTCCCTGAAAAGATCAACAACCAGACATCCTCTTAAGATAGACTAAACCAGAGAAAAAGAAAGAAGACTCAAATCTCTAAAACCAGGGATAGAAGTGAAAGCATTATTTCCAATCTGACAGAAATAAAAAGGAGTATATAAGAATACTATGAACAAATGAAGCAGACATAATGTTCCCATGTTCATATGTGAATACACAAGCAGTGAACCTCCACATTATGTACAACCAACAAATAGGATCTTAATTAGAATAAGTTATAATCCATGTATGTATGTGTCAAATATACTCTATTGTCATGTATATCTAATTTTAAAATTTTTTAAATTTTGATGTATATCAAAATTTGATGTTTTGTAAATTTTTAATTTTGATGTATATCAAATTTAAAAATTTTATAAAATACTATGAACAATTATATAACAAATCACATGAGTTAGAATAAATAGAAATTCCCAGGAAGACAAATGCTATCAAAAATGGCTCAAAAAGAAACAGAAAATCTGAACAGATCTATAACAGATAAAGGGGCTAAATCAGTAATCATAACGCTATCAGCAAACAAACAAAACAGAACCAGATGCTTTGACTGTAATTTGAAGAAAAAATATCACCAGTCTCAAAGTCTTCCTAATAAAAAAAAAAAGAGAAACACTTCTTAGCACATTCTATATAACCAGTACTACCCTAATATCAAAGCCAGAGAAGAACATCACAACAAAACTATAGACCAATATACAAGGATCTTTCACAAAATACTAACAGAACTAATCTAGCATCATGGTAAAATGATTATACCATCTGATCTATTCTGGGCATATACCCCAAAAGAATTGAAAGCTAGGATTTGAAGAGATATTTGTACAGCTACGGTCACGGTTGTATTATCCACAATTGTCAAAGGGAATAGAAGCAAATGTTCCTAGATGAACATAAAAGCAAAATGTAGTTTATTCATACAGTGCAACATTATTTAGCCTTAGAAAGTAAAAAAAAATTCTAGCACATGCTATAACGTTGATAAACCTTGAGGACATCATGTTAAATGAGTCAAAGGACAAATATTGTTTGATTCCATTTAAAACAAGTATCCAGAAGAGTTTAATTCACAGAAACAGAAAGTAGAAGGGTGACTGCCAGCAGTCAGGAGGAAAGAAATTATTGTTTAATGGGTAGAGAATTTCAGTCTTGTAAGAAAATAGGTAGTGGTAATGGCTGCACAACAATTTGTACTTCATACCATTAAATGTATACTTACAGTGTTTAACAGGATACGTTTTATGTTATATATAATTTGCCAAAATCAAAAATATTTTTTAAAAATAGTCTACATCATGAACAGGTGGAATTTACACATGGTATGCAAAGGTGGTTTAATATGCAAAATCCTTACTAACACACCACAAAATACATGATTATCTCAATGCAGAAAGAGCATCTGACAAAATCCTTTTCATGACTTTTTTTTTTAATCAACAAATTAGAAACAAAACAAAATTCTTGGTGTTGGAGTTGTGGCTCAGCGGTAGAGTGCTCGCCTAGCAAGTGCAAGGCACTGGGTTCAATCCTCAGCACCACATAAAAATAAATAAATAAAAAAAATAAAGGTATTGGGTCCAAATACAACTAAAAAAATATTAAAGAAAAGAAAATTCCTGACTTTCATAAAGAGCATCTACAAAAAACTCAAAACCAACATCACACTCAATGAAAAAAGACCAAAAGATTTCTCCATAAGATCAAAAAGACAAGCGTGACTGCTCTCACTAGTTCTATTTGACAATATAGATTCTATCAGTATGGTTAGGCAAGAAAAATAGCATGTCCAAATTGGACCAGAGTAAATGGAACAACACCCCATGTTCATGGATTTAAAGAGCTAATATTGTCAAGAAGGCAACAATTCGCAAAGCAATCTTTTAGATCCAGTGCCATCTCCCTCAAAATTTCAACAGCCTTTTCTACAGAAATGAAAATACCGATTCTTAAGTTCACATAGAATTGGAAGGGGCCAACAAACAGCAAAAAATAATATAAAAAGAGAACAAAAAAAGAGTCATACTCCCAATTTCCAAACTTACTACGAATCAACAGTAATCAAAACAAGATGGCACTGGCATAAAGACAGCCATATAAATCATGAAACAAAATGGAGAATCCAGAAATAAACCCATACACAATGATGTTTCAACAAAGGTGCCAAGACTATTCAATAGGGAACTAACGGTGTTTTCAACAAATGGTGCTGAAACAACTGGATAAATACATGCAAAAGAATGAAGCTGAACCTGTCTGTAACATCACATTATAAAATCATCTCAAAATGAATTCAAGACCTAAGTTTAAAATTATAAAACTATTAGAAGAAAATAGGTGAACCTAGATAACCTTGGATTCATCAATGGATTCTTAGATATGATACCAAACACATGGAAAACAAAAGAAATAATTGACAAATTGGACTTCTTTCCAATTTTAAAATTTGTGCTTCAAAGAACACTATAATGAAAATGGAGAAGTAACCCACAGAATGGGGGGGAAATATTTCATAAATCTTAAAGGTGAGAGAGGTCTAATATCCAAAATATATAGAATAATCTTACAATTTAACTTTTTTATTAAAAATATAAACAACCATTCTTAAGATGGACAGAAAACTGAAAGAGACATTTCTCCAAAAAAGATACACAAATCACCAACAAGCACATAAGAAGATGATCAACATCATTAGTCATTAGGGAAATGCAAATCCAAAACCACAATAAACTATTACTTCATATCTACTAGGATGGCTATAGTTTAAAAAATAATAATAGTCAGCAGAAAACATGTTGGCAAGAAAATTGAAAAATCAGAACCCTCATACATTGTTTTCAGGAATGTAAAATGGACAGCCACTGTGGAATAAAGTTTAATAATTCCTCAAAAAATTAAAACAGAATTTAAAATTGACATAGCAATTTTGTTCCTAGGTTCACACCTAAGGAGGAAAAAAAACTAAAAACAGGCACTCAAACACTTATATACAAATGTTCATAGCAGGACTACTCACAATATTCAAAAGGCAGAACAACCAAATGGCCATCAACAGAGAAATGGATAAACAAAGTGTGGTATATACACACAATAGAATATTACTTGGCCCTATAAAGGAATGAAGTACTGATACATACTACATGAAGATTTTTAAAAATTAAGCTAGGTGAAAGATGTTGGACACAAAAATATCATATACTGTATGATTCCATTTATATAAAATGCCTAGGCTAGGTAAATCCATAGAAAGGGAAAGTGGCAGCTGTTTTTCCAAGGGCTTGGAGAAGGGCAAAATGGAGTGTTACTTAATGTGTACAAAATACTCTTTTGGGTGATGATATTGTTTTACATTTTGACAGAAGTGGTGCTCAAACAACATTGTGAATGTATTCCATGCCGCTGAATCAACCACATTAAAATGGTTAATTTTTTAAAAATATTTCTTTAGTTGTTGGTGAACCTTTACTACTTATATACAGTGCTGAGAATCGAACCCAGTGCCTCACACATGTTAGGCAAATGCTTTACTACTGAGCAACAACTCCAGCCCTAAAATAGTTCATTTATTACATGAATTTAATAAAATAAATAAAATAAAATAAAAAGAGATGGCTATTAAATAATCTATATATCGTGAAGGCAGATGAGGAAAAAAGAGGACAGACATGAGACAGTCTTATTAATTAGCTTCAAAATCCAAATAAGATACTAGAAATAGATTCAAGTTTCTCAAGAAAAATGATTAATGATGTTTTACTTTGCTTTTCTTATTTTATGCAAAAAGTTGCCAAACATTTTTTTTCTATTAGAAAATCATCCACATCCACTAACATACAACTAAAAGCAACACATGACAACAGAGAGCAAGCATTCAGCTGAGAGCCACTAGGCCGGGTTTTAATCCAATCCACCTGTCACATGAATGAGGAAATCATTTAACTCCTCTAGCCCTCAGTTTAACTATAAAATGAAACTACAACTAAGAAAAGCAGTAATTTAAAATTGAGAATGTTTATGAGCATTTACAGCAACACCAGGCAGTACTGTGCTTCATATTAACATTAATGATTAAATGTTACTATGTTACACGTTAACATATTTGATGCTCACAAAACCCACAAAATAGGTACTAATATTATCCCCACTCTAAAGGTGAGGAAACTGAGACACAGAGAGGATTAAGAAGAAGAGCCATGCAGTCTGGTTCCACAGCTCATGTTCTTAATGACCAGCTATATTTGATCTCACAGACCTTTTTCAATTCTAAAATTCTAGGTCCATGCACTTTTAAGGCAACTTAAGGACGCAATTAAGCCCTTCTGCTTCAGCCATCACTTAGCAATTAACATTCTTGAAATATGCTAAGAGGCTTGTTCTGAATGACATCTAACTTCACCAGATGTTCAATCCCAACAGAGCTCTGATGAAGGAATATAATGGAAAGAAACGGCTCATTTGTCCTTGGTTATCTGTGTGAGATACTGCCAAGTGCCAAAGAGCTCAGAAAAGATTTACATGTCACTCAAAATTCTTCTGAAGCCAGTCCTAACAATTTTGTTTCAAGGAAGAGAATAGTCGCCAGTCTCCTCGCCTGTTAAAGTGTTCAGGAAAAGAGATAATTTTACATATCAAACAAGCAGGAGCAATTCCAGGCAAACCAGGTGTATTTCTAGACCAGTGGTTAGCAAGCTTTTCCATACTGGGCCTGATAGTATTTTCAGCTTTGCAAGCCATATATTATCTTCTTCGTTTTTTGTTTCTAATTCTTTTAAAATGTAAAAACCACTCTTAACTTGCAAGTCATACAAAAACATATGCTGAACTACAGTTTGCTTACCCCTGTGTTAGCCCATTGGATAGGTCACTTATCCAACATGTTACTATACATTTTGAGAGACTGAAGCTGATTCAGCAGTCACAAGACTGTCCTTAACTTCATTAAAACTACAAAAGTTGTACAGAAACAACTTACTTAATAAGATAACTAGTTATGATGCAAACAGCATTATACATACCCTTGTCCATTTCAGTGTTTACTAAACACCTGACACAGAGGATGTTAGGCAATTGCTATGATCATCCTCATGAAGTGCACAACCCAGGTAAGGTTCCAAGTGAAGGAAATAATGCAAAGATGTCATAAGTTAAAAAAAAAAAAAAGAAGAACTATAGGAGTTCTAATGTGGTAAAGATTCCAGGTAGTAGAAGCAGAAACATCAAAGTCTGCAGAGGTGACAGCATTCAGGATGGATTAAGAAGTTCTGAAAAGCTAAATGGCAGAGCAGGAAAGTCCCACACAGACTGAACACCTTCAGCCAAAGCCTAGTGGGAAAACACAAGCTGCATCAGAGAAGATTAAATAGTGGCCCAATTTGTTCACCTTCAGTGATGTGAAAATTATTTGGAACCCTGGAGAGGAAAGGAGGAGATACAGCTGAATAAGTAGATTGGGAGGTCTGGAGCACAGAGAGGATCAAATACCATGCTAAAAGTGAAGACAACTTATGGGCAACAAAGACACATGAGGCGTTTCTGACATTGTGGAGTAATGATCATAGCTGTACGTAAGCAAGGGTACTAAGGTAATGACAAATATGATGAATTGGAGGAGGCAGAATGCCCAAATACCAGTTAACTGGCTATTATAAAAACCACACACACTAGATGTACCGTGAGCTCAATAGCAATGGTAATGAAGAGAAAGAGAGAAGCATACATAGAACCAAAAGTACTATTAATGGGATGAAGTTGAGCTGATGGAAAGGAGAAAATCGGGTCAGAGATTTAGACACAGCCAACAGACAATGAGGATTTATAATTTTAAGCAATGAAATTATGCATTAACAAGATTAACCAGGCAGTGGTGAGTAAGACAAAGTAGATATAAAGATCCAAGAGTCCACAGGCCTGCCAGGAAACTACTGTAATAATCCTGCTCTTTGGGGATGCTGGTCTGAGCTTGGATTACAACAAGGAAGATGGACAAGTAGTCATGGATACCAGAGTTATTTCAAAGAAAGACTCAAAGACTCAGAGGCAGACTGAATACAGTGGATAAAAAGAAAAAAAAAATCAATCAGAATTGACAAAATTTGAGGCCTAAATAAATGGAATAATGGTTAATAAAGATGTGAAAAATTGGACAGGAAAGCAAACCTAGAGAAAAAATGAAGAGTTCTATTTAAAGCATAATAATTTGGAAATGGCAGGTATCTATGCAGAAATGGTCAGAAACCACAGACAGAAGTAGAATTTCAAATAACAAGCTAAACAACTAATGATAACCAAGTAGCATATTCCAGTAGAACTTCCAATAACTAGTTCTAAAGAAGCTTCATTCAATCATTCAACAAATATTTATTAAGTTACTACTATTATATGCCAGACACAGTGCTAAATACTAGGGATAAACTATTTTTGGTGAAGACAGACATGCCCCTGACTTCATAAAGTCAATTCCTACAGTTTGGAAGGAAAGAAAAATATGAACAAATGGACAATCAGAATATAATAAATAATTTAATGAGGAAAATATAATGCCACATGTTAGGTGAGCATAAAAGAAGGGTATCCAAATTAAATTTAGGAGATACATCACAGAACAAGAAAATCTTCCTTAGAAATGGGTCTCAAGAGTGGCATGGAAATATTTTAGCACAAGAAAATTTTAAGGATAGGGTATTCAGAAATAAGGAATTGGATCAAAGTAAAACTCTGCAAGCCATTAATTACAGAGGGGAAATGCTAAAGACTTGACTTTAAAAAAAGGAGGGACATGATCAATATTTTAGAAATGTCAAAACACAGTAAAGAAGTAGATATTCGGCAGCCACCATCAGTAGTGTTTCAAAGACAAAACGGTCCAGATGACTCCTCTGATCCAGCTTGGGAAGGAGTGGTGCTATTCACTGAGTTAGGGAATTATAGGAGACGGTCTTCAGAGAGGATGAAGGGAACTGAGTTCCGCTGGGGCCATAAAATGTATGTGTCTACTAGATGCTAATCTAGACCAGAAATGCAGACCTGAGAGGGATCAGCAAAATCCAGATAAAATATGTTACAGAGAAGAAAAAGGTCCAGTGGAAGCCTGAGGACAACAGTTTAAGAGCTCCACAAAGCTTTCCCTAGCCGACCCCAAGCCTTTTTCATGTTATTCTTCAAACTTAATTACACTTTCCCCATGGCTCTTCTTTGCTTAATTAGAACAAGAAATAATAATGGACAAGGGAGAAAAAGTGACTCATCCTACTACTTGGACACTTCAGATGCAGCAAATATGCTTTGTATGACCACTCCTAAAATAGCTACCTGATGAATTAACAGGGAGCCTCTGATCCTATGTGTATATATTCCTGGACGTTAATATACTTTAAAGTGTAAGCCAAGTTTAAACTGAGAAAAACTGTGCAAGTATCTCTGTTAAGCATCAGCACTCTCCGCCTTGAGTTCTGATGAAGCCCAGATGCTGAGTTGTTAAGAAGGGAAGGTGAGACCTCTTAAGACACTGAGCTGAATATGTACATTCCCCCAATTTGGCGGGTTTCAGGCATGCTTTTCCTTTCAAAACAATGAAAAGCAGTATTATTAAGAATCGTATTATTAAGCAAAAGTATATGAATCCTAAAACAAAAATTTTTTTTTAATTCAAGTCAACAGGGATGAAGAGATTCTTGTTCACAAGTCACTGTTTTAAAGTACCCCACAGAAACAGTCACAACTATAATCACACACTCCCAAGTACAGAGTGGACCAACTGTCTTCAATGCTACTCCATGGCAGGAGGACTGAGAGTGACCACACTAAAGTAGCCAACCCCTCAGGGAAAAGGCTATTTCACAACAGAGCAGAGATAGGAACAATGTGATCCTTGGGAGAAAATATTCACTAAGCAAAGTCCACACTAAATCTTAGGACTGTAAAAGTCAAAGATAACCTGGGCACTAAAGGGGAAAAAGAACTTATCCTACAACTGTGAAAACAGAACTGAAAGAGGAAGAAGGCTAGGGTGAAGGCAAGCTACCTAGCACTGCAGAGGACAGAGCTAGGAGAGGGAGTCCCCAAATTAGAGAAAAAGATTGTAAACTGAAATTGACTTATCAGGGGAAAAATTGGTCAAGAATGCCCTCATTAAAATCTAACCCAAAAGAAAATGGTAAAAGCAAGTTTTCAAAATTTTAAACAAAAAAATTTTGAACTTTGTGACTCCCCTGCTGAGGATGAATCTAAAGCTCTGTTTCTGTTTATTTCTCAGGAATCTAAAACATCTATACAAAGACTCATGCTTCCAGTATTAAAATTCTCTAAGGCTCAAAAATTGTGCTAAGAAGACAAGCGCCTCCAAATTCATAACAGGAAACGTGGCATTTTCCCAGATTATTCTCTGGCTTCAATGAAGAGAGAGAATGGGACCACACTGCAGCAGCAGGATTTATAAATATGAATTACAGGATAAGATGATTTTCCAAACATCTGTCAAAAGTTAATTTGATCCAAGAGAAAAGTGGGGGAGATTCAGAGGGAAGCCAAATATAGTGACTAATGTGTGGAACTTTTGTAGACTTGGGTGGGTTGATGGCCTCAGAGGCACTGCATGCCTACCCTTCAATAATAAATACCCAAAATCTGTAGAATAAAGCACTTTATATCATTCAAGTGCCTGCCTGTGGACTCTCTCATTTGATTCTCACAATGCACAGCTAGTAGATATCTCTGGCTAAAAGTAAAGATAGATACTTGGTACTTTGACACACTATATGAAATAAGAAGAAATACCAAGATGCCATGTGGCATAACAGTTATTAAAAAAAAAAAAGCCTTCAAATGATCACATTTGAATCCAAGTTACGGATCTGCTACTTAATCAGCTATATAATCTTGGATAAATAGTTTAATGTTTTCTTCCAGGCACTTCACTCATAAACTTAGGATAATAACAGTCTCTGTTAAAATAAAAACAAGGAAAGTACCTGGTTTGTTTTCTGACACATTTTAGGCACTCAACAAATGAAATTAGCAATGGTCTCTTTTTACACCTGGTGTAATATTGTTCCTAGAAGATCACACCAGCTCAAATAGTTCAGAAACAAATTTAATCCTGAATTTAAAAGAGGCTCAGATACCTAAATGTTTTATAACAAAGCAGGCAGCTAATACAAATAGCCAATGAGAATTTGCCCAGGATTTGCTTCTTCTTGATGGGAGTGGGGAGATGAGTACAATATTTACAGGAACAAGTTATTTTTATAATTTTCCAACTTTTCTTTGATGATGTTCTATAAGACTGGAACAGAAATTATATCATACTCAGCTCTCTGTAGTTAAAATACTTGGGGACACTTAATTCCTACTTCTGAATATTCTGCTTATATACTGTGTGAGATGTGCTTTGGAAACAAATTAGATCCATTAACAAGACTACTACAAGGAAATAGTAATCTTTTAAATTTCTCAGTTCTATAAAGTTACCTAAATAAAAATTTTTAAACTTTTCTGGGTTTTAGCATTTTTAAAAAAAATATTTATTTTTTAGTTGTAGTTGGACACAATACTTTTATTTATTTTTATGTGATACTGAGGATCGAACCCAGGGTGTGCACATGGTAGGCAAGTGCTCTACTGCTAAGCCACAACCCCAGCCCCAGGTTTCAGCATCTTTATCCTGAAAATGAAAACACTCATATCTCCAATAGCATTAATCACAGTTAATGAAGTGAAGGAAGAAATCTCAAGAGAAAATTAAATAACAAAAATCATATAACCATTACCTTTTCATGTGGTGTGATGAAGAAAAATGCATATCTAGAATAAGACAGAGATGTGTTCTGATCCCCAGTTCTGCCACTTTACTTTATCCTAAGATACTGGGATATATTGGAACATAATTATCCCACATATGACCTATAGGTCTAATAATGACCTATTAGACGCCTGCTACTGAGCCTGGCATTAGAGATATGAAGTAGTTTGTGCCTTTAGAAATGAAGAAAGAAATACCCTCCAAAACATAATAAACTGGCACAACTACTAACAGTTATGTTCAAAGGATCCAGAAGCAATGAGCAGTAACACTATATAGAAATGATTAAGTCACAGAGTTAAAGGAGATCACTTTACCTGTGAAACAATTTTCTCATAAAGTAAATAATGATAATAATTGCTGCCCTTCCTTACTCCAAAGTTGCTGTAAGGATGAAGTGAAATTACTTTAGGTAAATCTCCAAAGATTAAAGAAACATGAATAAGTATGAAGTGATTTGATTATATTAACTATATATCATATATGTAAAACTATTTTTATATAATATGTTTACAGGTATGATAAGTTATCATCCAGAGCATGAAACTAACTTGCTATATCAAGTTCAAGAGGTTGTAAGGCTTCCTGGTCTCATTCTTCATCTATGAAAAAAAAAGATAAATAACTCTAATATTCCCTTCAGTGACAACCAGCAAATTCAGATTTTCTTATGTTTGATATAAGAAAACTAAAATAAAGAGGTTAAGCAATTTGCTCAAGGAATATAGTACTAGAACAAATCTGGATTAGAATTCAGGTTTTCTACTTTTCAAAAGTACTACTCTGAAAAATATAAAGAAATTCATTTGTACAGGCTCCTAAAACAGACTCTGAAACCGACTTGTCCCTAAATATTAAATCTGTTTGCCTATGGTATTTGAGATAATCACCTTATGTGTTCACTTTTGTGAAATATATCACTAAATTCCTTTTTTAGAATGGCTCAGTGGTAGAGCACCTGCCTAGCATGTGTGAGGCACTGGGTTCGATCCTCAGCACCACATACAAATAAATAAATAAAATAAAGGTCCATCAATATCTAAAAACATATTTTAAAAAAAAGAAAGAAAGAAATTGCTAAGAATTTCTTCATTTGAAAAGATTGTGATCCCTTAAACCTGTATTCCATTCCAGTTTGAATTTTTTTCCATTAAAAGAGAAAGTACTGCCATCTACTGGGCCCAAAAAATATTGCTGCTATAGTTTACAGTCTGAGAAAAGAATTTTTGATATATTGTCTAATGCTTTTGAACTTTCTCAGTACCTCAATAAGTTAAGAGTTATGCCAAAATGAGTTACATAAACTAAATATCCGAAGTTGAGGCTGGGGATAAAGTAAAATAAAAGAAATAAAATCCTTTCAAGATTTTTATGCCCAAGTATTGGTATGATAGCCCTAAACATGGAAAGCATTCCCCTGCATCACTAACATTACATTCAGCCCCTACCACATCCCGGGCAGTGTGGAAGGAATACAATGCTGATACAATGTTAAGAATTAGAGATCAAAAACTCTAACCACAGTGTTTAGAGCCCAGTGAGTACAAGTTTTTATTATTGAATTCTACTCATGTGCCAGGCTTGTCATAAACATTATCATATTTAATCCTCAAAAATAGTTCAGGATAAGGTACAAATTGTTATCTGTATTTGCAGATGAGGAAAGAAACTATCTTGCTGTTTTACATAGGGAAGCAGCATTCATGCCTGGAATTAATTCCATATCAATCTAACTATGAAACCCACAGCCTTAACCACTGGGAATGTGTATTCACCCAAAGCAGTGGAGTCAAAAAGAAAAGAAGAGTGGTTGCCAAAAGGAAATTAAGGCAAAGATAACCTTACATGTACATACAAAAGGCAAAATACTAAACTGAGGTCTAAAAGGTTTATAGCTTATTAGTCCAAGAGCATTTGCTTTCCCATCCTCCCTTAAACAGCCATCCTAACAGGTAGGCCCACCTAGAAAACATCTCACCAGGCCACCGAGCCTTATCCACCAACCTGTACCCACCCATCAAGCCACAGGTGTTCCTCTTTGATTCTCCATCATTTCCAAACATTAAAACCTCTTTCTGAGATGCTCTCCAAATTATTTAAAGTTCTTCTACAATTCACCTGAATTATCTTCAAAACCCAAACAAATGATATCAAAGTAAACTTTTCAAATATACACCTCTATAAACTGGAGACCCTCTGGAGTACATGCTATATTATCTCCTTGACTAAAAAACAAATGTTTGTGAATCAGTGTTTTACATTTTTGTATTTAGTAAGAGACATGCAGTAGATGCCTGGCATTCACTGACAAAAAAAATAATCATTTTTACAACCAAAGACAAAAGCTTCCATCATCACTTGAGTACCTCTTTGCACTGCTGTTAAATATTTGAGTGTCACATTTGTGTGCCAAATAAATGAAATGTTACTGTAGAAAATTAATAAGAGCATATCACTCCCTGATAATACCAGCAGGGGCTACTGAACAAAGGACTAAAATCCATATGCACATTTTGGTTAAAGATTTTCACTGTATTAATTTCCAAACATACCCTGGAAGGGGAGAAAAAACTATCCACTGCAGTGAAGTGGAGAAGTTTACTAGGTTCCTAAAAACTCAACAGAAATGAGAAAGGCTTTGGGAGAAGGAGATAAACAAAAAGGGGAAAGTTCTGAGCAAATAAGTAATTACAGTTTTGAGACCCAAGTGTGTGAAGACAAATTAAAAGTATGAAAACAGAGCAGAGATTAACATCAATATAATCAGCAGCAGCAATAACAAAAGTGTATGTGACCACTAGTGCAAAAAAAAAAAAAACACAGCCAAAGAATTGGTCAATGAAAATTTTAGTTGTAATTTTAAAGTTGTGTTGAAGGGCTGAGGTTTTGGCTCAGCAGCAGAGCGCTCCCCTAGCATGTACGAGGCACTGGGTTTGATCCTCAGCACCACATAAAAATAAATAAAATAAAGGTATTGTATCCAACTACTATAACAACAACAACAAAAAAAGTTGCGTTGAAAATGTGCTTGGTTATTGTTTCACAAGAACAACTTTTTAAACATGTGTTTATAAGAACACATTAAAATCCTTCTCTCAAAGCCTGTCGCTTTAGTATTTTTATGAAATAATTCAAATACAAAGTTATGATATCTATTTACAATTACTATAATTAAGAATATATTTGCACTTACTGCTGCCTCCACACACGTTTCTGCTTACCATTTGTTTTATTTTCTGCTGCCTTCATTGTCTCCTACCTAGTTAACAAGGCTTTGTATTCTTTCTATTCCCCTTTTCCTTTGCTAATTAAAAATCCATAATAATGTTTCTTAAACTTTTAACATGCACACTTGAGCACAAACTTTTCTATCAAATCCTAAAGTTTTTTACAATCTTACAACCCCTATTCTCCCAAACAAATCAGTGACATCAGTGAGTTTTAATCCTGAAATCCACTTTACCTTATTAGTGTCATCTAGGGCAGTGCTTCTCTAAATATCAGTGGGGAAGAACCAACTGTTTGGGGATTTTTTTGTTCAATCCATTGTAAATTAATACTTTAGTAAAATACAATTAAAAAGTTATAATAGTATTTAATTGTATTAAAGGTTTTAAACTTTTAGTCTCCCTTAGTGTATTTAGTTCACCATTGGCTGGTGATCCTTCTTGGACTACCACGGGCCCACAGCCTACATTTCTAATAACAATGGTCTAGTTTGTTTTATCTTAAAACACACCTACCAAATATTGTTTTTTTGTTTGTTAGCTTATGGTCAGTAGTTAATTATATTCACTAATGTGTTAACCATTTTTATACCCTTGCTATTTGCTTTCATCCCACATCCTCCCTTTGGGATCATTTTTCTATTTGCATCATTCGCTATAGGTAAAAAGTCTACAGGGAGGTAAGTCCCTATCTTTGAACACATATTTGTGGCTCTTTCATGTCACTCCAGACTGTAAGCTCACTAGAAACAGATTTATATACTAGCGGTTAACAGTGCTGTGAAGATATATTTCTTCTGGCATCTACTATTGCTAAAGAGAAGTCTGCTATTAATTCATAGGTAATATTTCCTTTCTTTCCCATAGCTTTTAAAATTCCCCCTTCTAGGTAGGTGCAGTAGTGCACATCTGTAATCCCAGAGGCTTGGAGGCTAAAGCAGGAGGATCCCTAGTTCAAAGCCAGCTTCATCAAAAGCAAGGCACTAAGCAACTCAGTGAGACCCTGTCTCTAAATAAAATACAAAATATGGCTGGGGATGTGGCTCAGTGGTCAAGTGTCCCTGAGTTCAATCCCTGGTACAAAGAAAAAAAAAATCCCCTTTTAATTAGATTACCCCTAAAGTTCTGCAGTTTCTCTATTTGTTATCTGCAGCCTCCTTCTGTAACAGAGAGAATTCTACCTCAGATTTCAGGGTTCTTTTCGCCCTGTGAAGCTCACCTTCCAGCCAACTCTGCCTACATCTTCATGCTTCTATTTCATTCTGTTTCAGAGATGGCTAGTATTTTGTTTTTAATTTATTTTATCAAGGTAAGTCTCTTTAAATTTCTCAGCTTTGATCAATTATTGCTTTTTTGTCTGATGCAGAAGAGGGTCTCAACGGACATATTTATGCAATGCCATCTTGACTGCAAACCCTGCCTGTGGCTTTCTTTTAAAAGAAAAAAAAAGTGCTTTTTTAAGGTTTATCTAATATGTCAAGTTGATAAAGGCACAAGATGGGCTGGACTTCTCAACTGGCTAACTGAAGAACCACAGAATAGAATACACCACATATTTAACAGAAATTTACTCACAGTATGGTCTTAAATGCCAACTCTGCTATTTAGTTGCTATAGAATCTTAGATTATAACTTCTCTGTATCAATTTTCCTTTCTATAAAAGTACAATTGTGAAGTTTAAATGAGGTAAAGATATACAAAGTGTTTAGAATAGTGTCTGGCACGCAAGCATTCACTAAATATTAGCTATTGTTATCACTGCTAGAGGGAAACATTTTACTCTGTATTCCCACATCTCCAGTCAGGAGAAAAACTGTCTACTCATGTCCTAAAGGAGGAGGTCATGAAAGGAACATTTCCAGTTCTCAGATGCCTTCACTTACTCCTTCCCAGGAATGGCAGATGATGTACCTGATTGTTTTGGAGATAAAACTGGACATGAATAGCTTAGTTCTTTCTAGATTCTCTCCAATCAAGAATAGACCATCTACAACACATTTACAAACTCTGATTTTGGCTTGGAAGATCAGATTTTTTGCTCCTGAAGGGGCAGTCTCATTTTCATTCATTTTGTTATTTGCAGAGAAAAAGATTCAGATCAAAAGTAAATATATAAAGCCCTTTCAGTTATAGTCAGCTCTTTTAGTCACAGAATTTAAGCCACATTTGCTTATCAGTTGTCAGTCATAAAGCAAATATTCTTATCTTCATTTATCTACCACGTAACTTATTTCTGAACTTGTTCCAAACTAAGAAGAAAGGAACACTAGTTATTGGCCTACCCCAAACCTCAAAGACTATAGTATGTAGCTACAGGGTTGTTGGGGAATTAAATACAATAACAGATGTAAAGTTCTTATCAGAGTAAGATGTTACCCCATTACTATGTGTCAGACTTGTGCTGGACTGTGAGTTGTTACTAGCTGCAGGATGAACTGAATGCCTGTCTCCCCGCAGTCAGGATAGCTAATCTTGGGCAAAGACACTACAAACGGCAGCAGTAGCAGTCTCACGATTCTGATTAAATCACATTTTTATTAAGCAAATGACATGTCCCAAGACATATAGAAATCTATCCTTAAGAAACTTATAACAGCTAAGCTATGGAACCAAATAGGTACCCTTCAACAGATAAATGGATAAAGAAAATGTGGTATGTATACACAACTGAATACTACTCAGCCATAAAGAAGCATAAAATTATGGCACTTGCCAGTAAATAGATGGAACTGGAGACTATCATGTTAGGTGAAATAAGCTAATCTCCCCAAAATTGAATGTTCTCTTTGATATGTGGATGCTGACTCACAACAGGTGTGTGTGTGTGTGTGTGTGTGTGTGTGTGTGTGTGTGTGTGTGTGTGTATGTGTGTGTGTGTGGTTTCACCTAATTGGAATGGGGGGGGGGAGGAGGACGAGAATGGGAAAGACAGTAGAATGAATCAAATATAACTTTCCTATGTCCATATATAAATATGCAACCAGTGAAACCCTCATCATGTACAACCATAAGAATGGGAAGTTATGTTACATGTATGTATATGTCAAAATACATTCTACTGTCATGTATAAGTATATGCAAAAAAAAAGAAACTTATACACTAGAAAGGAGAAAAACAAGCTTAGTTACTAAGTGGTTTATTTTATGTCAAAAGGATACATAGGATGCTGATATACTGTAAGAACTCAAAAAATGAAGCTCTAAAAAAGAAAAAAAAAAAGTCTATCATGGTTTGAACTGAGTTTCCTAAAACTCCCCTAAAATAATTACATTTTACTAAGTCCAATGGGCAATTTTTACTTTTTATTTGGCCTCACATCCCCTTAAAAAATAAACAGAAAGACAAATTTTAAAAACCAACAACAACAAAAAATGAACCAAAAGCTCTCTCCTCTCTTTATAGTCTCTGATATTCTACAAGAAACTCTACTCTCTTCCTCTGACCATTCCTCCTCATCACTTTCCCAATGCCTCCTTCTCTACCTGGCTTTTAACAGCAGGAGGGCCTCAAAGCATGGTTACTTAGATCCCTTTTTTCCCCTCACTGTTCCTACTCTATGTTATCCACACTTATAATTTCAATAACTATTTGCCATTGGCCCCACATTTATGACTCTAACTAAGATCTCAGAACTCCAGATTCATCTATCTGAATGCCTACTTGTCTTTCACACATGAATGTCTCAAAGGTATCTCAAACTCTGCATGACCAGGTGACTTAACTCACCATCTGCCTCCACCAACCCTGGTCTTCCTCAGTGTCCCTTAGCTTTCTGTACGAGGCACCTTAATCCATCCAATTACTTCATCCAGGCCAGAAATCCAGAAGTCATACTTGACATCTTTTTTCTACCTTAAATTAAAACTATTATCAAGTCATAATGATTTTATATCCTAAAAGTTTCCTAAGTCTCTCTTCTGGAGTCGGGGTGTAGCTCAGTGGTTGAGCACTTGCTAGCATGAGCAAGGCCCTGGGTTGGATTCCTAGCACCTTCCCAACCCTAAATCTATGTTCTCTTCATTCTACCACATTCCTATCTTAAAGTATCAACATCTCTTACCTGAGGCTCCTTACTGTCTTTCCACATACATTCTTGCCTCTTCTATAATCATCCTTATTGCAGTCAGAGTAAAATCATTAAAACACAAATCTGATTTACAACACTGCCACGCTAAAAATCCTTCAATACAGGCCCCTGTTCTTAGGTAAAATCTTTTGGCATCATTTTTCCTCATCACTCTGACCTTCCTTCAGTCTCTCAGACTTGCCATGCCCCCTTCTACTTCATGGCCTTCTGGCATGTTAACCTGCCCTTGCTGGATTACAGCTTCAAAAGTCAAATCCCCAAGAAGGCCTTTCTTGAGGCAGTAGAATAAGCTAACCTGAACTCCTGGGCTCAAGTGCCCTCCTGTCTCAGTGGCTAGGACTACAAGAGTGCACCATAGCACCTGGCTTCCCCATTATATTCTTAGCACTTGGAGTACAGTAGCTGACATACAATAGGTGCTCAATAAAACGCTGCTGAATGAATGGAATATGCTAAGCAATGGCATTTCAGACAACCAAGAATTATGAAACAACATGATCACTAAGAGCAAATTAGGTATAGAGTTCCAAATTTTTAGGTAAAACACCATAAAACAGAAAGAGCACAGGTTTTAGACGCAGATAACCTGAAATCTCAACTTGGCTCCTTTTTAGATTCTAAGTCCATCGCTCACAATCTGTTTCCTAATCTATAAAATGGAGAAGACAAAACTCATCATATTTGTTCATGGCTCGTATTAAGTAGGGAAAAGAACACGGGTTATCTGGCAGAGTACCAGAGTGTAAATATTTGGTGAATATAAGCTCTCTGCCCTCTCCTTGCTCTAATGGCTTTCAGACATAGAAATAGTGTTGACTATTTAAAAACAAACAAACAAAAAAAATAACTTTTGGTTTCTTAAACTTACTGAACGTTAGAAAAGACTTCTGAAACATTTTAATAAAACTACTGCATTTAATCAAAATTCACCATTCTTTCTTCTTTTTAATATTTTTAGTTGTAGATGAATACAATGCCTTTATTTTATTAATTTATTTTTATGCAGTGCTGAGGATGGAACCCAGTGCCTCACATGTGCTAGGCAAGTGCTCTGCCACTGAGCCCCAGCTCCAGACCCTTACCATTCTTTCTTAACCACCAAAGAATTAAGTGGAATATGAGAAAACAGCTAGTTTATGTTTTCCTTTAAGAAAATATAATCTGGATTTAGAAAAGATTAACTGGAGTGGTTATATGCCTTACAAAACAAGTTTTCACTCTAAAGAGCATTCAACCTAAGCCACACTACACAACAAACTAACAATGATACTTAAAACACAATTCTATTTACACAGAGCTTTACAGGATTATGTCTATTCAGGTGCAAGGCACACCTGCACTATACAAAACTTACAGCTTCAGAAGAATCCTCTTACCTTATGTTCAAATGGAGCACCATAGTAGCCATCATTTAGTCCAAAAATTATTTCATTTTGGTTGCGGGCATGAATCTAAGAGAGGAGGAAAACACACAATTAGTTCTTCTGATTCCATTCACGTTTTAACATGATCAGAGAATTGACAGTTAAAATACAGTATACTTCAATGGTGAGGAAAAGGCTGGCTACATTAAACAAACCAGCAGAAAACAAATCAGCTAACAAAAGACCAGGTGATCTTTTGCTTTAGTCAAAGGTCTCATAAAAGCATCACGTGAGATAACAGGCATTCCACATGTTTTCCCACAAACAATTCTGAGGTATCATAGCTATTCCTGAAGGACTTCACAAGCATACTATACATGCTCTGATGTCAAAGAAAACAGCCCTGTTAGTCTATATGAATGCTTTGAAAATATGAAGCCCTAGAAAAATGTTGAGATTAATATTATTTTCTATTTTCAAAAGCACAATTTAAAGATATTAGTAGCCAATCCATAAAGTCTTAATAGGCTACTTAGTTCCTATCTGCACATCACTGTTTTTCAGACACTACTGATGGGTGCTGCATACAATACAGTGTAACCCTAACTCAGTTCCACCTAAAAGGTAGGAAGAATAAAACTTTTTAAAAAACTAAAGAATTGAGATGTAAAATAACTCAAAATAATATAAACTGTCCAACAATAAAATATACAAATAGATTTAATTAGTTTATTAGAAAGAGTTGTGTGACTTTAAAAACTAGTAATAATTTTTCCTGTTGTGAAGTATGAAAGTGAGGGTTCAAGTGAAAGAAAGACAAGGAGGGCTACCAGAACCAAATAATTGATCTCTATCTCTAGCTAGAGAGATAAAGCAGCCCAAGACAGTAGTAGAACATTCCTGGGAACATTCACCTGACTTCCATAACAATCTCTACTACTAAAACAAGTTTTAAAGCACATTCCTATTTACCTACATCCTTTTTTTTTTTTTTGAACTAAATGCAACAATACCAAAAGACAAGTCTACAATCATAAATTTATAATAATTTATATAAAAAATTTGTAATCAAGAAGTTTTTCCATATTACAAGGCAAAACAAAAAGCATTATGAAATCAGTTTCAAGACTGGGAATTTTAAATCATATTAAGTGTTTTACAGACATATATACCATGGAAAAAGATTAAAATTATATTCATCAAAATGTTAACAATGATTATAGCTGGGCAGAGGGTTACATATTTTTTAAAAATTTTCTTCTTGGGCTGTGGCTGTGGCTCAGTGGAAGAGCATCTGCCTGGCATGTGTGAAGCACTGGGTTGGATTCTCAGCACCACATATAAGTAAAGAAAATAAAGGTCTATCAACAACTAAACAATCTTAAAATTTTTTTTCTTCTCTACCATTTTCAAAATTTTCCAAATTGTCCAAAAGAATATGTATTACTTTTTATTTTCCTTTTGGTATGGGGGATTGATCTCAGGGGTGCTTAACCACTGAGACCCATTCCCAGCCTTTATACTTTTTATTTTGAGACAGGGCTTGCTAAGTTGCTTAAGGCCTTGCTAAATTGCTGAGGCTGGCTTTGAACTCTGAATTCTCCGGCCTTGGCCTCCCAAGCTCCTGGGATTACAAGGGTGCACCACCTCACCCAGCAAGTAAATGCAATCTTGATTAGTCAGACTGTGTTTGAGTGAGTGTGTGTGGGTGTGTGTGGGTGTGTGGGTGTGTGTGGGTGTGTGGGTGTGTGTGTGTCTCTCTCTCTCTCTCTTTCTTTTTTTATTTTCTGGTGCTGGAGATGGAACCTAAGGCCTCCTGCATGCTAGGCAAGGGCTCTACCACTGAGCCCCGGCCCCAGTCCCCATGAATTATTTTTTATATCAGAAGAAAATAAATATATATACAAGTAAAGGAGTAGGTGGGGAGATAGGGACAGAAACAAATCCAGCATGAAAGTAAAGTTCTCAAAGTATAAGCTTCATGCAGATAGATGCTGAAAAATAATTAGTTAGCTGAAAAATAATTCTAAACTTAAAAAGATATGCAACTAAAACTAAGTGGCCTGAGTTCTAATAAGCTCTTCAGAGAGAACTCTTGACTTTTTTTTATCTTGATAGCCCCAGTGCCCTATACTCTGCCCAATATACAGTATTTAATCAATTTTAATGGCACATGCTTTAATTATCTCAGGAGCCAAAAGCAAAAAATACTTCTTGCTCTGTCCTACAGGCTTGTCAAAAACTTGGAATGAAATGGATGTGAAAGTATTTGGGGAAGTTAGACATGAGAAGTAATTGGGGGAAAAAATCTAATAATTGCATTAGAAACTAGGCAACTACAAAGCTCAGAAAGAGCCTTTTGTTCCTAAGAAAAAAATCATGAGTCACAAAACCGGCTGTAACACATTGAACACTAGTATGTACACTGCAGACTGTTAAACTATGATAATAAAAAGTGTAATATGGGGGCTGTAATATTGCACTTGTCTAATTTGGGGAAGAACCTGGTTTCAATCACTCGCACCACACACAAACAGGGTAATACATATTCTCTTTTACTCATTAAAGATTACTGGCTCAATAATAGCATTAGAATCCGAATAGGGAAACTACGGACTATAAAATTCTACTAATCTAACTACAACCTCATATTTTGGTATCTTTATGAAAAACAGCACACCTTCTAAAACAGCTGATTAGAGTTAGTAAAATAAATAATAAACAGTGTCTGAATCATGGAACAAATAACAACCTAAGTCTACCAAGCACTGTGTGAGCTTTGGCAAATCACTTAATCTCTCTGAACTTCTGTTTTCTCAATTAAATACTAAAGAAAATTAAGGATCTTGCTCATGTGATCTTCAAGAGGCCCCAGGTGATTATGTGCATGTAAAAAGATACCCCAATACTAAAGGCTATAAAATTGCTGTTGATACACCAAGTTCTAACTGCTTAAACTAAGTCCAGGCATTTCTGCCATCACACATAAACTAGAAGCTATAGAGTCCCTGTCAGCAGAATCAACAAATTCTTTGAATTCCCACCTTGAACAAAGCTATTTCCAAATTCCCCCTTCTTTGTCATCAAAATCCAAGTCAAATCCAGCTTAGTTCATGACTTCTAGTGAAAACATCCTGATAAACTTTAAAGGCTATTCAGGAAATGTGGATTGCACTTGTAGCTCCAACATATATCTTTGGACAAGCTGTATCACTCAGGCCACTAAGATTTCCTCAGCTAAAAATAGAAGGAATTGATTATGCTCTATCACATTATACTTCTGTGCCTCTTCTCATCTTTTCTTCCCCTGGTTAATTCTAATATATTCAAAATTTACTCAGGTACAACATAATTTAATTGATACTGGAAAACATTCCATTCAATGATGGCAGAATACGCATGACATGTTCATGAAACATGCGCCAAAATAGACCAAATATTTAGGACCACAAAATAAATATTAAAAGGATTGAAATCATTCAAACTATCTTCTCTAAACTCAACAGAATTAAAGTAGAAATCAATAAGAGAAGGATATCAAGAAAATCCACAAATAACATATCTCTAATCCATGGTTCAAAAAAGAAATAAAAGGTAAATTAGAAAAGATTAAGGGGTACCACAGCATACTCCTGAAATGCCAGACACAAGGGAGACTGAGGCAGAGGGATTACAAATTCAAAGACTGCCAATGCCACTTAGAGAGACCAGTGTGACTCTAGATCATGTTCAACCAAAAGAATGGGGTCAAACTCTAATGGGTTGCAACCCATGTATATATGTGTCAAAATATACCCTACTGTCTGGTATATCTAAAAACATCAAATTTTAGAAGGTTTTTAAATTTTTTAGGAAAGATCCTGTCTCAATATTTAAAAAACAAAAAAAGAGGAATGGGAAAGCTGGTGTGTAGCTCAGTAGTAGAGGCCTGGGTCTGGGTACAATCCCTGGTAATGAAAAGAAGAAAAAAAAAAGCCAATGTTCGGAATTCAATGAAAGCACAACATAAAAATCTGTGGAATATAAATGAATTAATACTTAAAAGAAATTTTATTAAATGTTTATTTTAAGAACAAAAGAAAAGGTGCTGGGGTTGTAGCTCAGTGGTTGAGCGTTTGCCTTCCACATATGAGGCACTGGGTTCGATCCTCAGCACCACATAAAAATAAATAAATAAAATAAAGGTAGTGTGTTCATCTATAACTAAGAAATATATATATATTTTTTTTTTTTTAAAAGTCTCAGCGAAGAAGAGCAATTTAAATCTGAAGCGGTCAAAAGAAAAAAAATAATAAATACAAATCAATGGAATTGAAAATAATAATCAATGAAATCAAACACTAGATCTCTGAAAAGTTAATAAAATTGATGAATATCTAGTCAGAGTGATCAAGCAGAAAAGAAGACAGAAAACACCAGTAGCAAGAACAAAAGTGGAAAGAATCATTACAGACCCTATACAATTAAAATAATTTAGTAACAGCATGGGAAATTTTATACCAATAAATTTGAAATGCCAGATGTGATACACAACCTCTTTTGGAAGAAAAATCATCAAAGCTCACAAAAATAGTGATACATAGCCCAAATAGCTCCACATCTAATAGAGTCATACTTTAAAACTTTCCCACAAAGAAATATTAACATATAGATGGTTCTACTGAAAAATTCTGTCAAAACTAGAGGAATAAATAGCAACAAGTCTACAAAAATTTCTCCAGAAAACAGAAGTAAACACTTTCCAATCCATTCTGAGATCAGCATTACTCTCATACCAAACCAAACAATCAAGGCACACTACAAGAAAGGCATAAATAACCCTTATGAATTTAGATTCAAAAAAATCCTAACATAAGATTAGCAAACTGAATCTAACTATATATAAAAATCCAACATGTTTATACATATAAAACTGTAACTGTACACATAAAGGAAAATCCATCTTAACCAAGTAGGGTTTATACCAGCAATGTGAAAAGGAGGTCTTGACAAAACTCAACCACCAACCTAGTGTTTATGAAAATTATAGCTAATATTATACTGAAAGACTCAAATGTTTTTCCCCAAGTTTAAGGAAAAATAACAAGGATATCCATGTTATCTACTTGTATTCAACACTGTACTTGCAGCCTCCCTGAAATATGATAAGAAAAATAACTAAAAATATATACAAATTATAAAGGAAGAAATTAAATGTGTTCTTATCAATCAGTAAAAAGGAGTCTTAAAAAAAAAAAGTTCTGAACCTACAAGTGAGTTTAGCACAGTTATAGTATATGAGCTCAATATAGAAACTTTCATTTATACAGGCAACAAAAATTGGAAATGGGAATATTTGTTGAAGAAATCCTATTTAAATTACCAAAAAATATGGAATCTATAGGTTCAAATCTAACAAAATATGTGCAAGATTTACAGGCTAGAAACTACAAAACACTAGTGAATCAAATCAAAGAAGAAGAGTTTCATAAATGAAGAGATACATCATGTTTGTAGATTGAAAGAGATTCAATATTAATAAGATGTCAATTCTCTCCAGATTTTCTTAAAATTTTCCAAAACATTTCCCAGCAGGGTTTTTGTAGAAATTGTCAAACTGATCCTAAAGTATACATAGAAAAGCAAAAAACCTAGAATAGCCAGATTAATTTTTCTTTTGTTTTTATTTAAATTAATTTTCAACTGATATATATAATGAATAGTCAGAAAAATTCTGAAAAAACAAAAAAGTTGGTAAACTCAAACTAGGTGAATGAATTCAAAATACACTTAGTTTTATAACTATAGTAATCAAGATGACTTGATATTAGCCTTAGGATAGACATAGAGCTCAATGAACCAGGCAATACAGAAACAGAAGCAATTACAAATGACTTATCATAGAGATTTTCAAATAAGGACAAAGTAATTCAATTGAGAAATATAATGCCCTTTACAATTGTTCCTGTATAATTGTTCATTCATTTGCAAAACAATGCACATTGTAGTTCATATAAATGTTAATTCAAAATGAATGTAAATGTAAAGTCCTAAAAGGTAAAACTTATAATGGAAATTTCCTCAAACAAATAGAAGAAAATCTTAGTGATCTTGAGTTAGGGAAATATATCTTAGAGAACACATAAAAGCATGAAATACAAAAGAAAACTGATACACTGGACTTCATAAAGATTAAAACCCTTATGCTCTTTGAGTGACACATTTAAGAAAAACAAGACTGGCACTATACTTGTATGATGCTCAATATCCTTTTTTTTCTTTTTTCATTTTTTTTTTGAGAGAGTATTTTAATATTTATTTTTTAGTTTTCAGTGGACACAATATCTTTGTAAGTGGTGCTGAGGATCAAACCTAGGGGCCACATGAGTGCCAGGTGAGCACCCTACCACTGCTTGAGCCACATCCCCAGCCCTAAATATCCTTTTTGACATTAGGCAAATTAAAATTAAAATTAAAATTAAAATGATATCACTTTAAACCATTAGAATGACTAAAAAAGACTAACAGTAGGAAGTGTTAACAAAGATGGGGAACAAATGGAACTATTACACATTGCTGATGGGAATGCTGAATGTCATATTCACTTGGGAGACCATCTGGCAGTATCATGTAAATTTCAATATGTGCTTAACCATTAGACTCAGCAATTCCATTCCTCAGAATTTATCCAAAAGAAAGATATTTATGTCAACACAAAGAACTATACTTAAATGTTCACTGCATTATTCACTATGGGAGATGATTACTCTACATTGTCAACTTCACCATACCCTTTAAAAGGATAAATTCATTGTATGTACATTATACCTCAATATACCTGGCTTAAGGAAAAAAAAAAACAACTTTATTCTGAAGTCATCCCTCTCTGAGACTCTCCAATTTGGTCTAAATACTTCTTCTATGCACTTCCATAGCTCTCGATGAAGGTATTCATCATTACCAGTTTACGTGGCCTAAAAAATCTTGTCTTCTACTCTGAATCCTTAACACTAAGAACAATGAACTTAACCAATTCTGCCTTTTATCCTAATATATCTTGAAAGGGTAAAAGAAACTGAAGTTAAAATGTAAAGAACCAGGTATTGTAAAGTTTCTAAGCTGCAAAGCCAGAGTTAAAATGTAAAGGACCAGGTATTGTTAAGTTTCTAAGCTACACTCAAAGCCCGAAATTCCTGTAGCTGTTAAGACAATTCCCGGGACTGCCCATTAGATATGTGTAGGAATATCCCCTAGTTGCTTACCGACTTGGTCCCAGTGCAGCTCAGCACGTAGGCACTTCAGGGCCTAAACCAATCAGTTTGAATGTACACCCCACTTTAGGACTGACCTATCACCCCCGCCCGACATGTTCCTGCCAATGAATGTACTAATCATGTTTGAGAGTTGTTGTTCGATTTTCCGGAACCTCATGATGATTTGCTCTGATGTATGCAAAGCCCCCGCCCTCCCCAAAAAGTGTTTTAAGCACTGCTTAACCCCTGCTCTGGCCTCTGGGCCGCTCTCCCTTCTTGAGTGAGCACGTAGCCCCAGCGCGCTGGATCTGCAATAAACCCCCTTTTGCTGTTGCATGAGTCTGTCTCTTAGTGGTCTCTTCCTCCGTCGATCGGCGGTCCCTTACAATCTTATGTCTTACTTTCTTCTAAAAGTTTGTAATTCTATTTTATCTGGTCTTTAGTAGTATGTTACTTGTTATACCTAATTATTTCATAGGTATTTTTACTTTCCACAATTTTATTAAGTTTCTAATTGGCTTTAAAAAACATAATTTTTCCTTTATTTTAGTTCTCTATTACTCCAGCATACTTCCTTCCATGGCCAACTTCCTAAGGAGATACCCAAATGCTGACTTTCTGAAATAGGGTAGATTAGAGACAAGCTCATTTGAGAACTTGAACATTACCTAAGGAATGTGTGAGTTGAAACACATGATTAAAACTAACTTCATTAGTTAAAAATCTCAATTCCAGACTATAGACATGCAACAATATGTTAAGAACCACCATTTTCCACAAAATGTAGATACTTTCAGATGAGCAATAAGCACATACTGGAGAGAGCCAGGTGTGGCATGTGGGAAGAGAACAGAGTATATATGCCTCAGTACCAGTCTAAAGGCAACAAGTATATCTGGAACCAAAAGAGAAGAAAAACGGCTTACACCAAAAGTCATTGTTTTACAAGTTTTAATTGAGCCCTAGGGTCTGGAGATGTAGTTCAGTGGTTAAGTATGTACTTACTATGGTGCAAGGTCCTGGGTTCAACCCCTAGGACTCAAAGTATTTTTAAAAGACCAGCTCTAAAACAGGACAAGATAAAAAGATTCAACAATTGTAGGAAATTAGAATTAAGTTAAGAAAGGAACATAAATATTAAATGCACTGCTCCGGTCACTATAGAAAGACACAAAATAAATAAGAATATGATAAGAACAAGGCCTCACTAGTACATGGAATCTAAATATGTTTATCTCAAAGAAGTGGTAAGTAGATGGTGGTTTTCAGGGGCTATGCAGGAAGAGATGTTAATTTAAAAATATACAATTTCAGTTAGTCCAAGAGATCTGTTGTAGGGGCTGGGGATATAGCTCAATGGTAGAACATCTGCCCAGCAGGCTCAAGACCCTGGGTTCAATCCCCAGCACTATAAAAACAAAATATAATTTAATTAAAAATGTTTAAGTTAAAATACAGTAAGCAAAATGAAGGTGGAGAATTTTTTCAATCTGAAAAAAAAAGATGCAGGATTAAATTGTTTCTTTAAAAAGAAACAAACCAAAACATATACAGTAAATAAATATTTTTTAAAAATCAAGGATGTTGTAAATAATCTATGACTAACATTTTAGTGTTACTTCTAATAGTAACACCATAAGGGTCACAAAATAAAAAAGGCACTCATTCTAAAGTGGGGCTGAAGGTTACCAAATATCACACATATACAAACCAGTGTAGCATAGCACAAAGAGAATGATTTATTAAGTCATCCAGGCCTGGATTTAAATCCTAACTCTACCCATCTGTATAATATTGAGTAGATTCCCTTTATAAGGCTGCTACAAACCTTAATGATGATAACCTATGTCTGGGATGGCAAACAGGTTTTATTTCATATGCAACTATGATTGCTAGCTGTGTCCTGTAATACTATTAGAAACAACTATACTTTTAGGCTCGGGAAAGAGAGTGCTGGTATCAGTAAACTACATCAGTCACTGGTAACAGCAAAGATAGAGGAAAGGTAGTAGTTAGTACATAATCCAGGCATTTGTCATCCCTGTGTTCAATAAACAGTAGCTCTTCTAATTTCTGGAATAACCCCACTTCACTGGTCAAAAGAGAGGTATATAATGGCATATTTCTTATTTCGACTTAATTTTCATCAGATTCTAGAGTTGAATATCCAATAAGACAGAAAAAGCAGAATGATGTGAGAAAGCATATCCTTTCTTGGAAACATACACACAAAAAAGAAACCCTTAAATTAGCAGATTATGGTGTTTCTGCATAAGTTTCTTCAGTTAAATATATTTTTTAAACTAGATAACAATTCAAACCTAACAATAAAAGGAACAGAAATAAACAATAGCCTATGTAAAGAATCATAAAGATCTCTCTGTATAACAGAAAATGTAGAGACAGAAGCATCAATACAAAGGTTAGGTTAATTTGGAAATGACAACCACTGAAAACCACAGTCTAAAATTTAAAAATTACCTGCTGACCCAAGTACTTCAGTCCATCCAAACAGACTTTCCATTCAATCAACAACTGGTAGATGTCCTCCTTTCCACCCCAAATCTTCACCACAAAGCAAGAAACAGATGTATCAAGACGGTCTGGTATTATTCCAAAATCGAGACTCCGCCATGTTGGATTCTGTTCATGGAAATTAAAACAAGCTTTAAAACTCTAACTTGTTTATAATTATTTCAATTAGGTAGCAAAACATTTTGTTTTTAAAAATCAAAAGATTTCATAAATATATGAAATTTCAAAATTAAGTGAACCAAGAGATAGTCCAATTAATACAAAGAGGATGATAATGGTACTTCTAAATTTATCTGCTTACTTATTATAGTCTCTAGAAGGAGCATAAAATCCCATGTCTCATTAATGTGGCTTTAAATGGCAATTCATTCATTTATTCAACACTTAATAAATAATTATTAAAAGCCAAAGCATAAACAATACACCCAGAGAGCCTCTAACTCACAGTGGAGTTCAAATCTCTATTTAACATAATTATATCACAGGGGATGTAAATCAATGATAGAACACTTGTGTAGCATGTGCAAGGCACTGTGTTTAATCCCCAGCAGTGAAATAAATAAATAAATAAAAATAATCATATTTTTTCATAAAAAGTTCAATAACAGAATTATGCAAAAGGTACACAGTAGCATGGGAAGGAATATTAAACTCTAAAAGAACAGAGCAAGAATCAGAAGCTGTGAAATTCAGCTTTTAAAGAACAAGCAGGTTTTACCAGACTAAAATAAGGAATTCCAGGCAAAAGAAACATGACACACGAGGGATCAAAGGTGTGAAATAGCAAAGTGTGGTCAGGGAACTAAGAACAACTGTTGGCAGGAGTGGAAAGACACAAAGATGGAGAGAGAATCAAGGACTAAACAAACAGAAGGATCTTTTATACCTTGCCAAGGAGCCAACACTACTCTGTATAAGAGATTGAGCCATTGAAATTTTAAAGTTAGGAGTGACAAGATCAGCTTTACGCTCTGAATGAACATTACTTTTTATGTAGTTAGTTGAAATACTCTCTGAAAAGTCAAAATTCTAAGGGTTTTTAATAACATCAAAAGAAACTAAATATGAAGTATCAATTGCTTTCATTTCCTCTAGAGTAAATATTTGGACTTTTATTGATGAAGGTAAACATAACCAATCTTATTAAATTAGCAACATTCATATTATTTAAATCAGTAAATAAAAAGGTCTTCATAAGAGTAACTGTTCTTGGCTTTGTGGCAGTTTTTTCCTGAACAAAGTAGGAGGGGATGTGGAGAAAACCCAAAGCCCAGAGGGAGAAAAAGGGCTAAATGGCATGATGATAAAACAGTAAGCACATTTTACAATCATTTTTGTATTGGGCTATATAAAAACTAAATCCCAAGCCAACAGTGGTGGCACACACCTGTAATCCCAGCATCTGGGAAGCTAAATAAGGAGGATTGCAAGTTTAAGGCAAGCCGTGGCAATTTATCAAGACCTTATCTCAAAAATAAAATTAAAAGGGCTAGAATGTAGTTCAGTGGTTGAACATTCCCGGAGTTATTGTTTTAGAATTCTAATCTAAGACCAGCAGGACTCCATACTTATATGATCCTTAGTTTCTATCTCATTATCATTGTTTTAGCAGTCCTGCTACATAGGGGCAGAATTTCATTTAAATGTAAGGATACCATTAAGGTTTACAAATAACATGCCGACCTATACCATGAGAAATGCTAGAAGTTCTTCAGACTGAAGAAAAATGATACCAGATAGAATCCTGGATTTACAAGAAGGAATATAAAGGGCTGGAGTTGTGGCTCAGTGGTAGGGAGCTGCCTGGCATGTGTGAGGCACTGAGTTCGATTCTCAGCACCACAGAAAAATAAGTAAAGGTCCATTAACAACTAAAAAAAATATTTTTTTAAAAAAAAGAAGAAGGAACGAAGAACACTGGTGATGATAAATATGTGGAGAGCAAATATAAAAGACAATACTGTCCAAGGGGTGAATAGAAGGAACCTACCCACTTCTGATAATGACAGGTTGGGCAATCTTCCCATTGAAAATAATGAAAAATGTTAGCTAAAATATTTTTAAAAAATCTAAACCAAGAAGGCAAAAACCCAGAGAACTGTGGGATCTAGAAGACTTTTGTCTGCAAACCACTGCTGACCTATATAAACTTAGGACTTTGGTCCTGGCAGTCTTCAAGAGACACAAAGACATAATTCAAGACCCAAGTACAAGCCCCACTCACATCTTAGAGAAGTCGCTCTCCACAATGAGTGGGGACCATGAAAGGGTTGTATACCCTCAGTCCATGAGTGAAACAGAACTAAATCCCACCAAACTCCTATGTTAAATATGTGTAGTCAAGAAGAATGGGGGGAAAGAAAGTCTCTGAGTAAGTAATTATACACAAAGCAGCAAAAGAGAAAAGAAAAATATGGAGAAAACTTTTAAAAACACGCATGATAGAGTGAAAAAATCTAAAATGCATTTAACATACAATCTAGAAATAGAAAATGGATAAATGAAGAGGACACAGCACTACTTGAAGAAATAGTATCAATTTCCTAGACTGATTTAAAAACAAAAAGCCAGGTGCAGTGACACAAGACTGTGATCCCAGAGACTCACGAGGCTGAGGCAGGAGAATCACAAATTTGAGGCCAGCCTCAGCAAATTAATGAGATCCTGTCTCAAAAAAAATGTAAAGGGCTGAGGATGTAGCCCAATGGTAAAGCACCCTTGGGTTCAATTGCCAATACCACAATCAATCAATAAAAACAAAAGAAAGCAAAAAAACATTAATTCTCAGGACCAAAATATCCAACAGATTCCAAGTAAGGTAAATAAAAGTAAAAACATATCAAGACATATAAAGTGAAAAGTGAAACTACAGAACACCAAGCAGGATGCAGTGGCACACACCTATAAACCTAGCAATGTGGGAGGCTAACACAGGAGACTCAAGTTTGAGGCCAGCCTCAGCAACTTACCAAGACCTTCAGTAACATAGCAAGACCCTGTCTCAAAATTTAAAAAAATAAAAAAGACTGGCAATATATCTCAGTGGCAAAGCACGCTTGGATTCAATCCCCAGTAACAAAAAGAGAAAGAAAAAAACAAAACATAGAACAAAGGTAGATCCTAAGTGCTCCCTCAGGAAAATGACCTTTAAAGAAATCACACATAAACTACTGACTTCTCAACAGCAAGAACAGAAGCCAGAAAGCAATGGAGTTGTGCTTTCGATGTCCTGAAAATAAATGACAACATAGAATTTATTTATTTATTTATTTATTTATGGATACTGGTGGTTGAACCAGAGGTAGGCACTTTACTACTGAACCATATCCCTAGTCCTTCTATTTTTTATTTCAAGATAGGGCCTCACTAAGGTGCTGAGTCTGATCTTGAACCTGCAATCCTCAAGCCTCAGCCTCCCAAGTCACTAGGACTATAGGTATATGCCACTACACCCAGCTGACAACCTAGAATTCTACCTGCAATAGAATATTCTTCATAAATAATAGTGCATGTGACACCAGCACATACTCATTAAAGAAAATTCTAGAGGATGTACTTTAAGACACATGGAAAGTGAATCCAGATAGAACATTTGTGTTGCAAGAATGAATGAATACCATAAAAGTGGTAAATATAAGAGTAAATCTAAAGGAGAGATGGAATTTCTCACATTGCAAATTAAGTAGCTCAGCAAACTTTCTCCAAAAAATCTATCAATGAACCTGGACAAAACAGTTGAACAACAATTTCAGGGCCGTGAAAATCAACCAAATTGGGGATCAATTGGTAATAAAAAATTCAATGTCTTCAGGTTAAGAACAGGGAAGTATGTGGCATTCTTACCCAGGGATGCTTTTATGCCCAACTCCATTTCAGTATGCAAAGCTGTTCTATTTGGGAGAGGTGGGTAATTGTAAAAAAAACTGGCTTGATTTGAAATGGAGCATAGAAAAACTGCAACCCCAGCAACGCTGTAACACTAGTAAGCGCAATGGCAAATGAACAGGGAAGACCAGCAGTTCAGTAGCCTGAACTTAGAGTTCTGTTTGTGATAAGCAATGGACTGGGAAACTAGCCAGAAATTTAATAGGAAGATCTAGAAAATGAGATAGCTATAGGGGGCCTTGATAAGCAATCCGTGCATCCACCCAAGGAGACTCCAAAAAGGTCTAAACACCCACACATTCCTGACTGACTGAGCTGGCATGCACATGTGGGACAGAGATGAGAAGGCCCAGTGGAAAACAAAAGCCACAGAAAATTTAAAGACCGCCCAAACTTGAAATGCACTCCCAATCCTTAAGCAAAGGTCAATGTTGAGGTATCTGAGCCCAGAGTCTGACCAATCACTGGCTGACCAATGCACTATACAGACCCAGGAGTAAACACTAGAAATGTGGATGGATTAGGAACAACAGCAGATAATCAACCAGACAGAACCACTGAATTATGGAACGGTGTGAAGATTCTTTTAACTTCAGCTTTTCTCTGTCAATGAAGACAACTAAGAGGCAATATAGAAAAAAGTGCTCTAATTTAGTAATACTGCTAAATTACATAAGCCCCTCTCTGTCTTAGACTCTTCAGTTATAAAAACTGAACAAGCTATCACCTCACTGAGTTTTCTGAAGCTTAAGTAGTACAGTAATAATAACTAACTATAGAAATAGCTAAAACCTAACACCTGAAGACAGATAATATATGAAAAGTGCCTAGCAAAATGCCTCATCTAGCATATAAGAAATATCTAATCTGTTGAAAACATTAGCCCTATTGATCCCAACAGTAAGTCCACATGAAGTAAGACAAGTTGTTAATCTCAAAAAGTTAAAAAGACAAAACACTGTATTTTAGCAAATCCAAGAAACCACAACTTTCTCTATGACTTTTACGAAGAACTGATTTTAAGATGCATCTACATTTCAAAGAATGAAAAATGTGCATCTTAGAATCAATGAAACATCGAAGTTCAGCATCATGTTATATAAGGTTGCCTAATAAAAACAGTACCAGAAATTGAATCTTGATGTCTAGAATTTGTCTCACATTCTTTTTCGTACATTATTTTTGTTTTGGTTTTTAGCTCCCACTACAAGCCAGCAGTCAGAACTCAGAACAAAAGAAACCTTAAGGGATTGTCAACCTCTTCTCTATTTTAGATCCTACAGCTAAGAGGCTACAGCAGGAAGAGAGAACTCTATTCTCTTCTCTGGGGGAAAGGAAAAGGGAGAACTATGCAGAACTTAAACTTGCTCTTGCTGCTCCACCACACATTACCACTGACTAGGGTGGGCACACAAATAAGTGACTGAACATGACACTATAGGCAAGAATATTACTGCAAGAATAAAGTATGCCTTACAGATTAGCCAGGAAGGGCCTGTCCTTCACCAGTTCACCCAGATCGCCATCAAGGACTTGAGAAACTTGGAGCCAGAAGTTCTGGGCCAAGCCCTCTAGTTCCAGAGCTTGAGGATATGCCTAAACCCCCTGGGTCTGAGGCTCCTTCACCCACTCAGCCTTACAGGAGTATGAGCGGTTCTCACAGGCCTTGTAGAACAAGCCAAGCATTATTCCTGATTTAATTTAACATGGTCTATAATGCACGTGAGGAAGCTGCATACAACAGAGAAAAGGACCTATAGTTTACATATTCTAGAAATGTGAGAAGTAAAACAGACTGTTGGACTTGTCAGTCCAACTCCAGTTTTGAAATGAGGATGTTGAGGCCTCTGACTAGAGCCCTTCTCTGCCTCCCCCGACCCATTCTGTTCCAGGTCATTTCTCTCTCACCACAGGGTTTCAGTTCAAGCATTTCTTCCCCAGAGAAGTCTTCCCTGATCTCCCAGGAACCATCAGACTCTACTGCCAGACCCTACATGAGATGGGATCTTTTCTGCTATTGTTTTTCCAACTTAAAATATAACACCATGGAGATACAGTAAGTACTCAAATATTTGTTGAATGAACAAAGAAAAAACATCCTATTCCTGGTACTCTACTGGAAGAAGACCTAATCAATTTGGGGTAAAAACTGTTTAAAGCTAAGTCAAGACCAGAGAACACAGCTTAAGATTCTTTTGGAAAAAGTGATTCATTTTCTCAACCAGTATGAATCATGCTTTGTAAATAGAGAATAAAAACATTTTGCTCATTTTTACTACTGTTGTAATTATTACAAGAAAGGAATGAGCAATGAGAGCCATGTGTGCCCTAATGTCCTTAGGGCTGACTGCCCTTCTCTATGCTCCCAAGGATCCTGAGACTAGATCACTTTCTTAAAGGACTTGCCATGATACATCACCTTGATTTTCTTGTCTGCCTTCCCCTCAGTAAAGGGGAAATTTCTATCAGTATATTTGACCTCCACCGTACCTGGTACCTTGCAACTGTAAGTTCTGTATGTCAGGCTCCATACTACCAAAGTGACTATATATTTTTATTAAACCTTCACAAAATTTAAGAATCCTGTAAGTAGACAGCATTACTCAATTTTTCAGAGGAAAACTGATGCTGGGAAATATTTTAAAACTTGTCTTAGGTCAAACAGTTGGTCATATCTGAAGCTGGAAGACATAAAGATATTAGATAACTTTTGTACAGGAGGTGGGCCATGTTGCTGGAGACCACTTCACATAAGAGCAAATAGGCTTTATGTCCCAGGCAGCCCCCAAAGGGCAAGTGACATATAATCGGTGTTCCTCATGAAAACCCTGAGTCCTTGAGAAAAGGCTAAATAAAAAGCTAAAAAGGGAAGACGAAGGAAACCAAAGGTGATATGGATATGAAAAATTCAAATATGAACATTTTACTTAATTGGAATTCAACAGACCACCAACTCTATGTCTTGAAGAGTCAAAAACTGAAAGCATGAAAGAAGAAAAATATCTCAAAAATCTAAAATTAAAGGGCTGGGGATGTGGCTCAAGCGGTAGCGCGCTCGCCTGGCATGCGTGCAGCCCGGGTTCGATCCTCAGCACCACATACCAACAAAGATGTTGTGTCCGCCGAGAACTAAAAAATAAATATGAAAAATTCTCTCTCTCTCTCTCTCTCTCTCTCTCTCCCTCCTCTCTCACTCTCTCTTAAAAAAAATAGAAAAAAAAATCTAAAATTAAAATCTCAAAATTTGTACAAAATCTGTTTATTCTTCATTGGCATTATTTGGCATGTTTTTCCAGAAGAGACATTTGATAAAAAAGAACATCCCAACTGCCAATAAACACTTGAAAATATGCTCAACTAGAACTGACCATAAGGAAGAATAAGTTAAAGTCACAAGATAATACAATAATACCAGAAGGAAAAAATACCAGAAGGGCTAGAAGAGAATAAACACGAGGATACATAGTACCTAAAAACTTCCCACTACTGGTAGGAATATAACTGGTACAAAACTTTGGAAACTATTCCACAGTGTCTACTGAAGTAACCTGTTACAGCTCAGCACACACACTCCTAAATGCATGCCACAGAGAAATACATACCTATGTTCATCAAAAGATATGTTCCTTACAATAAATGAACTACTACATGTGACAACATGGATGAATCTCATAAATATTATGCTGAGCAGAAGAGCATGTGTCACATAAAGGTTCAAAACCAGGCAGAACTACTCTATGAGGAGGGTGATACTTTTACGAGGTGGTAGTGACTAGGAGAACACAGGAGGAATTGGTTATGTTTTTATTTTTCCTTTCTATTCTATTGTTACTGGGAATTGAACCCAGGGGGACTTCAGCACTAATCTACATCTCCAGTCCTTTTTATTTTTTGATACAAGGTCATGCTAAATTAAATTGCTCACTAAGTTGCTCATACAAATTGCATAAAGATTTTATTTATTGGACAACAGTTCAAGAATTTTTTTTGGGGGGGGGGGTTATTGAGGATTGAACCCAGGTGTGCTTAACCCCTGAACCATATCCCAGCCCTTTTTGTATTTTATTTAGAGACAGAGTCTTGCTGAGTTGCTTAGGGCCTTGCTAAATTGCTGAGGCTGGCTTTGAACTCATAACCCTCCTGCCTTAGCCTCCATAGCCACTGGGATTATAGGCATGCACCCAACTTAGTCCAATAAATTTTTGTTTTCTTTTATTTCTGCTGGGGATCAAACTCAGGGCCTTGTGTATGCCAGGTATGCAATAAACTTTTTCCCTTGCCTTATTCATCTCTCCACAGTCTTCCTGTCCCAATTTAGGAATTACTTATTGTGAACCTTTCCTAATTTCTCTCTCCAAACGATGGTGAATAACACTCCTACATGTTTTCATTGTATCCTGTTGTTCCTGGTACTATAATTGCATCCTAGACTCCCTCCAAATTATGTGGTTAACCAGACAAAAGTTGGACAACTTTGATGATGCAGTTTAACACAGGGTAACATAATCTGACATAAGCAAAACACACACATTAAATGCTAATTCATTCAGCCACAATTCACCTGAAACATAAACTGGGTTTAAGAATCACTCAAGCCAATAACTAAAAAAGTATCTGTACTGTTCAGTTCCCTACCCCCAAAAAAATTAAAAACAACTCAGTCACATTTTCAATCGAACTTGTCGTTCTACTAAACTGTCACATTTTCCCTAAAAATACATGCTCTAAAACTTGTTTGTTTAATTATAAGTCTCACCGACCTCTATCAGACCTCCAGCCAACATTTAATCAGATGAAGGAAGTATGATTTTAAGAGAGGCTATGATTACAGCAGGCCTCTTGAACATCAGTTTTACCAGTCACTTGGGTCATGTGACTTAGATCAAGGTTCTCAGCTTGTTTCCTTAACTATACTACAGGAATCTCTCTTACCGTGAAACATTGTTAAAGTTAGAAATAACATATATAACACACCTAACATGCTATTTAAATCACAGATGGGGAGGAAGATGGCGGCGAATAGAGTGTGACACCCCCATGTACCGTGTCACTGCGCAGGTGATTAGCGAGTTTAGAAAGGCCAGAAGCTATCTTGTTAAGAATGTCCAGCAAAATTGGGGTGTACTGAAACCTAGAGGAAGAATTTCAACACCCGAGGATCAGTTACTGCGGCTCAATCGCGAGTGAACCGTGTGCCTGGAGATTCAGGCTGATTGATCAGTGGCCCGCTCCACAGCTGGAGCCTCCGCTCTGACGTGCCAGCAATGCAGAGAAACGGATTCTATGGGGTCCTGCCAACTGTGCCTTCACAGTGCTCCAGGCTGAGTTCTGGGTTTGAGATGGGAGAGAGAAACAGTCCAGATCTGCCCTCCACACCGGACACCCCACTGAGGAAGCCAGCGGCCACCATATTGGGGAGATGATATCACCATCGCCAGCTTCCGACGGAAGAAACCCCATGGCAGCAACTTCAGCGATAGAACAGGTGTGTGACATTTAGCCCTCTCCAATACAGCGGGGAAATCGCACTTAAAATCTCTCCCCGGCTTTCCAGGGGCATGATTATCAGAGTGAGCGTGAATAGAGGCATGGGGAAAGGTAAAGGCACCGGACCTCCAACTCCCCCCTCCCACCAGCAGCGAAAAGGAAACCTGTCTCGCCAGCTCTAGGAGGAGTGGCTATCGGAGGGAATCGAAAGAATAGGGGGCTGGTTCCCAATACCCGCGCTCCACATCCAGCAAACTGCAGGCCCAGAGTGTAGCTTGAACTGTGGAAAGGTACCACACTGGGGAAGGCCTAGCTGGCATGAGAAGCGAGGAAAATAGAGGCCAGGAACAACCCTAAGTGAACGGGATTGGAGAGACACCAGGTGGGGGAGGTGGGAGCCACCTCATATGGATTGTTTCCCTACAGCCCAAGGGCAAAATCTTGGTCAGAAAAGCACAGCTCCACCTACTGGAAGCCAAGAAAATAGAAGCCTAACAGTGCTTTTTCTTTTTTTTAATTGTAATTTTTATTTTATTTTATTATTATTTTTATCATTTCTTTTTCTTTTCTATTTTTTTTCTCTTTCTTTCTTCTCTCCCTCTCTCTTTCTTGGTTTTCTTCCTTACCTTTTCCCTATCTTTCCTCCCAAGCATGACCACTCTGATTATGTGTAATTTACTAAATACAAATAGATGAATATTACAAGACGGTCTATAGTCTGCCTAGGCCTTAACTACCCCCAAGTACTCCTGTCTATTCTCTTGTTAATATCTGCCTGCATTGGAGCAACCCCCCAAAGAAGCTAAGATATACTAACCTACATACCATCATATCTCCTGACCTTAACATAAAATCCTAAGTTCAAACCTCAATTCTCTATATGCCATCAAAATCTGTAGGCCTTTAATGAAACTGATGAATTTACCTTAAATCACAATTAAATCCAACATCTCTAAACATTGTCTCCCAACACAAAGAAGAGACCTTGGAGCTATACAAACCAAAACAAATTTATAGGAAAAAACAGAAATACAGCAGTCAAACAGAGTTGGAAAGTAATGTGAGCACCATGAAAAAAACAAGGGAAAAAAGGATTAGAAACAATGCAGGATAACTTAAATTTACAGGAGAACCTAGAAATATCAGAAAAAAATGGACAGATTAAAGAATTCAAGGCATACCTGACTCAGATGGAATGGAATCATAAAGAAGTCATTAGACAGCAAGTCCAAACAATGAAAGAATACTTTGAAAATGAATTACATAAACCAGATTCAAGAAGCAAAAAATCAACTCTACCAGGAGATAGAGATTTAAAAAAAAAATCAAACAGTAATCCTAGAAATGCAGGAAACCATAAACCAAATCAAAAACTCAAAAGAGAAAATTACAAGTAGACTAGATCAAGTAGAAGTCAGAACATGAGATAATGAAGACAAAGTATATCAACTCGAAAAGAGTATAGTCAATGCAGAAAGGCTGGTAAGAAACCACGAGCAAAACATCCAAGAGATATGGGATGTCATTTAAAAAAAAAACTTAAGAGTCATTGGGATAGAGGAAGGTATAGAGGTCCAAAACAAAGGAATGAGCAATCTGTTGAATGAAATAATTTTAGAAAACTTTCCAGACATGAAAGATGGAATGGATTGCCAAATCCTGGAAGCCTACAGGACCCCAAACATACAAAACTGTAATAGACCAACTCCAAGACATATTATTATGAAGATATCAAACATACAGAACAAGGAGAGAATATTAAAAGCTACAAGAGAAAGGAGGCAGATTACATTCATGGGTAAACTAATTAGGTTAACGGCTGATTTTTCATCACAGACGTTGAAAGCGAGAAGATCCTGGAACAATGCATTTCAAACATGAAAAATAATGGATTCCAACCAAGAATATTGTATCCAGCAAAATTAAGCTTCAGGTTTGACAATAAAATTAAAATATTTCACAATAAACAAAAGTTAAAAGAATTCACAGCCAGAAAACCAGCACTGCAAAGCATTTTGAGCAAAACATTACAAGAAGAGGAAATGAAAAACAGCACCCAAAACCAACAGTGGGAGGTAACTTAGTAAAGGGGGGAAAAATTATCAAAGAGGAAAAACAAGCCAAATTAAAATAAATAAATAAACAAACAAACAAACATGACTGGAAATACAAACCATATATCAATACTAACCCTAAACGTTAATGGCTTAAACTCACCAATTAAGTGACATAAGCTAGTAACTTGGATTAAAAAAACAAATCCAACAATATGCTGCCTTCAGGAGACTCATATGATAGGAAAAGACGTACACAGGTCAAAGGTTCAGAAAAATCATACCACTCACATGGTCCTTGGAAGCAAGCAGGAGTGGCCATACTCATATCGAATAAAATCAACTTCAAACCAAAGATAATCAAAAGGGAGAAAGAAGGACACTATATACTGTTAAAAGGAACCATTCACCAACAAGACATAACAATTATCAATATGTATGTACCAAATAATGGTGCTGCAACGTTCATAAAACAAACTTTCCTCAAGTTCAAGAATCAAATAGACCACAACACAATAATTATGGGTGACTTCAACACATATCATTGGACAGACCCTCCAAACAAAAGTTGAATAAAGAAACTATAGAACTCAATAACACAATCAATAACCTAGACTTAACAGACATATATAGAATATATCAACCATCATCAAGTGGATACACGTTTTTCTCAGCAGCACATGGATCCTTCTCAAAGATAGACCATATATTATGCCATAGGGCAACCCTTAGTAAATATAAAGGTGTGGAGATAATACCATGCATCTTATCTGATCATAATGGAATGAAACTGGAAATCAATGATAAAAGAAGGAAGGAAAAATCCTGCATCACCTGGAAAATGAACAATATGTTGCTGAATGATCAATGGGTTATAGAAGACATAAAGGAGGAAATCAAAGAATTCTTAGAGATAAATGAAAATACTGACATAACATATCAGAATCTATAGGACACAATGAAAGCAGTTTTAAGAGGGAAATTCATTGCCTGGAGTTCATTCCTCAAAAAAAGAAAAAAAAAACAAATAAATGAGCTCACACTTCATCTCAAAACCCTAGAAAAGGAAGAGAAAAACAACAGCAAAGGTAGCAGAAGGCAAGAAATAATTAAAATCAGAGCGGAAATCAACAAAATTGAAACAAAAGAAACTATTGAAAAAGTGACAAAACTAAAAGTTGGTTCTTTGAAAAAATAAATAAGATCGACAGACCTTTAGCCATGCTAACGAAGAGAAGAAGAGAGAGAACTCAAATTACTAACATATGGAATGAAAAAGGCAATATCACAACAGACACTACAGAAATACAGAAGATAATTAGAAATTATTTTGAAAACCTATATTCCAATAAAATAGAAGATAGTGAAGACATTGATAAATTTCTTAAGTCATATGATTTGCCCAGATTGAGTCAGGAGGATACACACAATTTAAACAGACCAATAACAATGAAGGAAATAGAAGAAGCCATCAAAAGACTACCAACCAAGAAAAGCCCAGGACCAGATGGGTATACAGCAGAGTTTTACAAAACCTTTAAAGAAGAATTAACACCAATACTTTTCAAGTTATTTCAGGAAATAGAAAAAGAGGAAGCTCTGCCAAATTCATTCTATGAGGCCAACATCACCCTGATTCCGAAACCAGACAAAGACACTTCAAAGAAAGAAAACTACAGACCAATATCTCTAGTGAACCTAGATGCAAAAATCCTCAATAAAATTCTGGCAAATCGGATACAAAAACATATCAAAAAAAATTGTGTACCGTGATCAAGTAGGATTCATCCCTGGGATGCAAGGCTGGTTCAATACACGGAAATCAATAAATGTTATTCACTACATCAATAGACTTAAAGATAAGAACCATATGATCATTTCGATAGAGGCAGAAAAAGCATTCAACAAAGTACAGCATCCCTTTATGTTCAAAACACTAGAAAAACTAGGGATAACAGGAACTTACCTCAACATTGTAAAAGCTATCTATGCTAAGCCTCAGGCTACCATCATTCTAAATGGAGAAAAATTGAAGGCATTCCCTCTAAGATCTGGAACAAGACAGGGATGCCCTCTCTCACCACTTCTATTCAATTTAGTTCTCGAAATACTGGCCAGAGCAATTAGACAGACGAAAGAAATTAAAGGCATAAAGATAGGAAAAGAAGAACTTAAATTATCACTATCTGCGGTTGATATGATCTCATACCTAGCAGACCCAAAAGGGTCTACAAAGAAACTACTACAGCTAATAAATGAATTCAGCAAAGTGGCAGGATATAAAATCAACACGCATAAATCAAAGGCATTCCTGTATATCAGCCACAAATCTCCTGAAATGGAAATGAGGACAACCACCCAATTCACAATATCCTCAAAAAAAATAAAATACTTGGGAATCAACCTAACAAAAGAGGTGAAAGATTTAAACAATGAAAACTACAGAATCCTAAAGAGAGAAACAGAAGAAGAGCTTAGAAGATGGAAAAAATATACCCTGTTCATGGATAGGCAGAACTAACATCATCAACATGGCGACATTACCAAAAGTTCTCTATAGGTTTAATGCAATGCCAATCAAAATCCCAATGGCATTTCTTGTAGAAATAGATAAAGCAATCATGAAATTCATATGGAAAAAATAAAAGACCCAGAATAGCAAAAGCAATTCTAAGCAGGAAGAGTGAATCAGGTGGTATAGTGATACCAGACTTCAAACTATACTACAGAGCAATAGTAACAAAAACAGCATGGTACTGGTACCAAAACAGGCGGGTGGACCAATGGTACAGAATAGAGGACACAGAGACCAATCCACAAAATTATAATTATCTTATATTTGACAAAGGGGCTAAAAGCATACAATGGAAAAAGGATAGCATCTTCAACAAATGGTGCTGGGAAAACTGGAAATCCATATGCAACAAAATGAATCTGAATCCCTTTCTCTCGCCATGCACAAAAGTTAACTCAAAATGGACCAAGGAGCTTGATATCAAAACAGAGACTCTGCGTCTAATAGAAGAAAAAGTTGGCTCCAATCTACATATTGTGGGGTCAGGCTCCAAATTCCTTAATAGGACACCCATAGCACAAGAGTTAAAAACAAGAATCAACAAATGGGACTTACTCAAACTAAAAAGTTTTTTCTCAGCAAGAGAAACAATAAGAGAGGTAAATAGGGAGCCTATATCCTGGGAACAAATTTTTACTCCTCACACTTCAGATAGAGCCCTAATATCCAGAGTATACAAAGAACTTAAAAAATTAAACAATAAGATAACAAATAACCCAATCAACAAATGGGCCATGGACCTGAACAGATGCTTCTTATTGGAGGACATACAATCAATCAACAAGTACATGAAAAAATGCTCACCATCTCTAGCAGTCAGAGAAATGCAAATCAAAGCCACCCTAAGATACCATCTCACTCCAGTAAGATTGGCAGCCATTATGAAGTCAAACAACAACAAGTGCTGGCGAGGTTGTGGGGAAAAGGGTACACTTGTTCATTGCTGGTGGGACTGCAAATTGGTGCGGCCAATTTGGAAAGCAGTATGGAGATTCCTTGGAAAGCTGGGAATGGAACCACCATTTGACCCAGCTATTCCCCTTCTCGAAGTATTCCCTAAAGACCTTAAAAGAGTATACTATAGGGATACTGCTACATCGATGTTCATAGCAGCACAATTCACAATAGCTGGACTGGAACCAACCTAGATGCCCTTCAATAGATGAATGGATTAAAAAAATGTGGCATTTATACACAATGGAGTATTACTCAGCACTAAAAAATGACAAAATCATGGCATTTGCAGGGAAATGGATGGCATTAGAGCAGATTATGCTAAGTGAAGCTAGCCAATCCCTAAAAAACAAATGCCAAATGTCTTCTTTGATATAAGGAGAGCAACTAAGAACAGAGCAGGGAGGAAGATCATGAGAAAAAGATTAACATTAAACAGGGATGAGAGGTGGGAGGGAAAGGGAGAGAGAAGGGAAATTGCATGGAAATGGAAGGAGATCCTCATTGTTATACAAAATTACATAAGAGGAAGTGAGGGGAAAGGAAAAAAAACAAGGGAGAAAAATGAATTACAGTAGATGGGGTAGAGAGAGAATATGGGAGGGGAGGGAGGAGAGGGGAGGGGGGATAGTAGAGGATAGGAAAGGCAGCAGAATACAACAGACACTAGTATGGCACTATGTAAAAACGTGGATGTGTAACTGATGAGATTCTGTAATCTGTATACGGGGTAAAAATGGGAGTTCATAACCTACTTGAATCAAATGTATGAAATGTGATATGTCAAGAGCTTTGTAATGTTTTGAACATTAATAATAAAAAAATAAATAAAAGAAAAATAAATAAATAAATCACAGATAGGAACTTATTAGCTATCCTCATTCTTATCCTCTACCATGGAATTTTAAACATTCTAATAAAGATTTTAAAATCCCACAAAAAAAAATAAAAACTTGCTTTTGAAAAAATATTGAATGATTAACTTTATAACCGTTAAAGGTAGTGTCATATAGGTTCATTATACAATTTGTCTACACTTTTCTATAAGTACAAAGTCAATTTTGGAGAATTTAGTCATATGCATTGATATTGGTCCCATCATTTCAGTTATCACTGAATCCAGTGATCCTTCAAACATATTAATTATTTAATCTCATCTTGAACCAAAAAAAAATAGATAATCTAGAGAGTGTGTCTAGTTGAAGGGAAAGGCATTAATAATAAATTAGACATTGTTAATTGTTATCTGCTAAATATATCTTAAGAGGAAATCTCAACTCTGACATATAATTTGGAGACAAATCTCCATCTAATCTATCAAAGGCTAGTTACTCAATGCAACAGACATTTACTGGACTTCTCTGGGTAAAGCATTAGGCTTAAGACTATACCAAAAAGGAAAATAATGAGTCCTTGTCCACCAGATGTTCCCAATTTTGTAATACCTATAACTGTATCCCTTCCAAAAACTCATTCTCCTGTTATCCAGCCCTTGACTACCATCTCGGATCTCTCCAGATCATTTCCTCTGCTGCCCTGATTCTCAACTACCTTGCCCCTCTTTCTCTATCAAACTTGCCTATTTCAAACCACCCCTGCTCACTCTACTCAAAATCTTAGCCATTTTCTTACAACCTCGAGTAAACTCCTATCTTTATAATTTCCTGTTTCTTGGCTTGCAACAGTCTTCCTCCAAATATACAAAACTTGCTCCCTTACCTCTTCCAGGTTCTGCTCGATGCTTTCTTCTATGTAACAATCACAGCCACCACCTCTGTCAAATACTCCCATTATTCTGCTTTACTTTGCTCCATTACACTTATTACATCCAACATATGACCATTTATCATCAATTCTAACTTACACTTTCCTTTGCATTGTAAGATGAATTCTGGTCTTGAGAAAGAGTAAAATCAACAAGGTCCTATAATCTTTAGCCACAAGGTGGCAGTCTTCAAGAGTCACTGTAACTCCATTATAACCTTAAAAACAGCTGCATTAGTAATTAATTCTTAAATACTGCACATTTTTGGCAGTACATATGCTGAGATTAATTGTCATTTAAAATATCTCTCTTGATTTCAACTTAAATAAAAAGAAATCCTATATGTGATATCAACAATTTATACTCAAAATAATTTTTAAATCAATTGTTCACACCAATGTAGAATAACCAGAATTCCCACAGATGGTAAGAGTGTAAATGAAACAATAATTTTGGAAAATTGTTTAGTAGCTTCAGCTAATCATATGCATATTCTCAGAAATTCTACTTCTAGATACATACTGAACAGTAATGCATACGTACATCCACCTAAAGACATAGGAGAACATGTATAGTGGAGCACTCTTCGTATTAGCTCAAAACCAGAAACTAACCAAATGTCTTTTCAACAGAAAAATGGATCCTCTGTTATATTCACACAATGGAACACTATACAATACAAATCAAATACACTGTACGATATGAATTAATCTTACAATATCAAGTTGAAATATAGAAGTCAGACAGCAAAGAATATATATGACAAAATTAGTATATGGTATTAAAAATCAAAAGAGGAATAGTAAGTGAAAAGAGATGGGGAAGCTTCTGCGGTAATGAAATATTCTATTTTTTTATCTGGATGCTGATTATTCGGTGTATTCCATTTGAAAAATTTCATCATTATTATACTTACGATCTATAAACCCTTATACATGTGTGTTAAGAATCAATTTAAAATATTAAGTTTTTATTTAGGCAATGAACTACAGAAATGAGAGATGAGAGACATTAATTTAATATTTGAGAAGCAACTATTTATCAATGAAGAAAGAACTTCATCCAACTTCCTTATGAGACTTAAAGAAATTCCCACAAGCTGAGGAAATTAATTTATATTTTATTGCTGACATACAAATAAAGGATTCCCTAACACAAGTCAAGCAATGCAACTGAAGGAAGAAAAGACTGTTAAACATCAAAAGAGATGGAAAAAAATCCAAATAAGAGGTTACAAAAGTTAATCACAAACCTGACAAGACCATGACCCAGGCCATGTGCTTCAGTTTAATGACAAGTGTTTGTTCATTTATTTAATTTCTTTTTATTGTTGTTGAACATAAAATAATGGTGAGATTTACAATTTGTATACACACACACACAATATACATATATATATATACATAAATATATAAGTGTACGTGTATCTAAAACCTTCTTGCCAATTGTAAAAGCTCACCATTATTTTGTGTGTGTGTGTGTGTATGTGTGTATGTTTTATATATATATATATGTGTGTGTGTGTATAAAACATACTACACATACACACATGCACACACAGTACATTATACATATTTTCTTGTTTGCAAAGTCTAAGGAAAGCATAATACAATGACTATGGGAATTATAAAAATGAAGCATACAAGGTCCTTGCTTTTATGAAGATTATTATATATAAAATAAGCAAAAACAAACATGCAGTTATTATATGGATTTAGAATGATACCAGTAGTTCAAGAAAAGTAAAAAGTACTTTAAAAAGGGGGGGATTTCTTTCTGCTAAGAATTATAATAAAGCTTTCAAAAGCATCTCGAATTGTGTTGTCTAATATAGTAGCTAAGGGCAACATATGGCTATTTAACTCAAATAAACTTTAAAATTCAGTTCCAAAGTAAGACTCAACCACATTTCAAGTGTTCAATGGCCACACATGGTTAAGACTGTACTCAGTGGTACACTGAACATTACCATCATTGTAGAAAGTTTTCTTGGATAATGATAATCTGGAGCACTTAAGAGTTTAAAAGGGGCCCAGAATAGGGACAGTTTATACAAACTTTGAGAGAAAATACTCTTATTAATTACTTTTAATACTTTCGAGTTCATTTTTCCATGTTTCCTTTGACATCAGAGTGGCAAAACAAGCTACTCTGGTTGAGAATCAAGCTCAGGATATAAACCTAGGGAAAAAGTCTAAAAGTTACACGAGTGAAAAAGAATACTTATAAGTTCATCAGTGTCCAACTAAGTTTACCTATGTCTTTCTAGAAATAAAGTATTAAACTCTTCACGTAATCTTATGATACTTAATTGAGGATGTGAGGTTTTAGGATATTAATACATAGGGGTGAGTCAATAAATTTGTACTTTGGAAGAATTATTTTATTCAAGAAACGTTTGCTATGCATCTTCTAAATGCCAAGTACAATAGTAATCATCAGAGATAAAAGCATTGAAACCACTAACTCTACCCAGCAAGTATCACAATAGCTGAAGATTTAAAAAATCCTAAACAGGGCCAGGTGTGATGGTGCAGGCCTATAATCTCAGCAGCTCGGGAGGCTGAGACAGGAGGATCAGGAGTTCAAAGCCAGCCTTAGCAAAAAGCGAGGCACTAAGCAATTCAGTGAGACTCTGTCTCTAAATAAAATACAAAAAATAGGGCTGGGGTTGTGGCTCAGTGGTGTAGCACTCGCCTAGCACGTACAAGGCCCTGGGTTCGATCCTCAGCACCATATAAAAATAAATAAAGGTACTGTGTCCAACTAAAACTAAAAAATAAATTAAAAAAAATAAATAGGGCTGGGGATGTGGCTCAGTGGTCAAGTGCCCCTGAGTTAAATTCCTAGTACCACCCCACTCCCCAAAAAAATCCTAAACAGGAAAGAAATGGAGTGGAAGGGAACAATGTACTGTCCCTGGCTTATCTTGAGTATTGTTGACTACTGTAGGATTCAATGCCCATTAAACTGAACCAATCACAACAATTTAGAAGAAAAGTAAGAAAGAAGAATTCCTTCAGAAAGAAAAAATAAAAATTTTGTAAAAATTTTTTAGATGTTGATGGACTTTTATTTTACTCATTTATTTATATGTGGTGCTGAGAATTGAACTCAGTGCCTCACACTTGCTAGGCAAGTGCTCTACCACTAAGCCACAGCCACAGCCCAAAAAAATAAAATGTACTGAACCTATATTAAGATATAAAAGCAAACAAGAGTCTTGGCCAAAAATATAATTCCAAAGAGTACCCTTAAAATAAATATCAACAAACCAACATTTATTGAACAAACTACCCAACAGAATAAGTACACTGGGAACACGGGACAAACAATGGCAGGCTTGGACCTCCAGAAGCTTTCACCTACTTTGGGAGAATGCTCATAAACAATTACAATGCAAGCAAATGTTATAAAGACTATACTCAGGAAACAATTACTATTCACAACAAACTGAGATGAAAGGGACTCTTAGTCTGATTCACTCCTTTGTCTTGGATCCATTCTATAATATCCTTCAAGTATTCAGGCTACATGTACCAGGAAGGCAGTTGTCACAACTTCAAAGACAGTTTCAAAGCAATTGAATATAGAAACCAAAAGGAGCTCAAGATAGAAGTTAACAATCAGAGAGATGATGTTTAGAAACAAGAATTTGGAAATCAAATGAATATCAAATAAATATAATACTAATGAGGTAGAACAATATACCAACATACCACTTGGTATAGGATCAATTATGACACAAATCCAGGAGAAAAAGCCATGGGCTACTGTAAGCCACTCCCAACTACAGAAATGTCTGGCCATGGGAAAAGGTATAGAAGAAATCAACAAAGCAAAATTCTACCCTATCTGGGCCTGAATCACCCCTAGGTCTCCACTGCAAAACTATCTCTATCCACCTGAGCCAAGACAGGAAAAATTAATAATTTATTCTACGTTAAGCATGGCAAGAGGCATTTATCATATGTCATTTAACATTTATAGAACCAGAGCTTCAGACTTCTCCAGAGACAGGCTCAAGGAACCTCTCTGTCCTAGGATCCAAATCTGTTATGATATCTTAGAGACATTTAGGAGACAGCTTGAGGAGGAACAAAGAGCAATAGAGTCCTAAAGACAGTAGTCTGGATTGGGGTTCTGGTCCTGAAGTTGTGTGTCTCTGCTAAAGTCACTGGGCCTCTCTGGCTATTGATTTCTTAAGATTTGTCCCATCTGCCCGACAGGCTGTTCTAAAGATGAAAATGGAGTAACATATGTACAAGGATTCTATAAATACAATGCATCACTGATATGCATTTATTCATTTAACAAGCAGTTAAGCATCTATTTTAGACTCCAGGGTTACAGTCATGAACAAGACTGGCAAGATCTTGAACAAATGGAACTTACGTTGTAGTAGGTGAAAGGCAGTTAATAAACTCAAATAAGTGAGCAATAGTGATAAATGCTACAAAAAAAACAGGGTGATATGAAAAATAAAGTGACTAGAGTAAAGAAGGAAATGGTCACAGGCCTTGCTGAAACCTCAAAGACCTCTTCAGTCAAGCAAAGAGCTGAGGAAACAAGTGTATAAGGAACAACAGGTGAGGCATGTGTGAAGCACTGAAAGAAGGCAGGCTTGAACACAATAAGTGAAAAGAGTGTTCGGAGACGAGACTGAGAAAGTAAACATGAGCCAAACCCAGTATGGGCTTAGACCTCTAAAAAGATGTTTTCTTTTTTCTTTCTCTACTTTTGTTTTTCCCCCTGGTACTAGGGATTGAACTCAGGGACACTTTATCATTGAAGTACATCTCCAGTTCTTTCTATTTTAAGACAGGGTCTCACTAAGTTGCTGAGACTTAGCATCAAATTTTTGAACCTCCTGCCTAAGCCTCCTGAGTTGCTGGAATTACAGGCATGCATCACTTCACCTAGCCCTAAAAGGATATTTTCATTATCAAAAAGCTCTTCTTTTTTTTTCAATACAGTGTAATAAATGAAGCATTTATGCAAATATCCAGCATATACATTATCAAACATAGGTCACCTCCAACTTTGTAACTGAGCAATGCCACAGCCAAGAAACAATATACCTTATACAAAGACCCTATGCAAAATACTCTTAAAAACCATACTAAACAAAGATAACATTTATTATGTTTGGCAAGTCAAATAATAAAAACACTCTTTATAATAAGTGAAAGTTTCAGAAAAAGAATTTGAGTTTTTAACAAAGTTTCCAATAGAAAAAAAATTAATTTAGTGAGTAAATATTTATCAAGCACCTACTATGTGCCAGGCATTTTTCTTAACAAGATAAAAGTGAGGAACAAATAAGTGAATTTAATAATAATCAATTAAAGATTTGCCAAAGTATCATAATATGAGAACTGAGCCTCAACTTATTTTACATCTCTATGTTTTCTGAGGGAGGGGTTATATAGGCTTAATCATATGTACCTGTCCGAAAGCAAACTTACCAAGGAATTCTTAATCACTTCACTTCTATAAAATTCTGGAAAAGAAGAAAAAGAACAGTAAGTGATAAGAAAGAAAATAAGCTAATTAACTAACCCTTAATCTTGTATATTTTCAAACATATATTCTAGTAAAACATTTTAAACATGTTCAAGAAATAAAGATTAAATTAAAGTGCTTTAAAGGGGAAATATAACTTTTGAAGAAGGTTCAAATCTCAGGTTTAATTTAGTGATTATTGTCTAGCTCCTTTTACCACAGATTCTAACTTGAGCCCTTAAAATCTCAAACTTTCTTCTTCCTCCCCCCGCCCCCCACTACTACTCTCTATAGCTGATTCCATTTATCCTGTTCTACTCAAACATCTCTATAAGTCAAGCCAGGTGGCTCACTCCTATAATCCCAGCAATTTAAGAGGCTGAGGCAGGAGAATTGCAGGTCTGTGACCAGCCTCAGCAACTAAACAACACAGCAAGACCCTGTCTCAAAATTTTAAAAATACAATAAAAAGGGCTGGGGGTGGGCTGGGGATGTGGCTCAAGCAGTAGCACGCTCGCCTGGCATGCGTGCGGTGGCCGGGTTCGATCCTCAGCACCACATACAAACAAAGATGTTGTGTCTGCCGAAAACTAAAATAAATAAATAAATATTAAAATTTTTTTTAAAAGGGCTGGGGGTGGGACTCAGTGGCTAAATACCCCTAAGTTCAATCCTGGGTACTTTAAAAAAGAAAAAGAAAAAAATCTCTTATGATTATTCACTGTAGTCTTGTGGAATAAATACTGACCTAGCAACCAGGTAAACTAAACTCAATCTCCACCTCTGTCACTAACATTCTGTCTCTTTAACTTCCTTAGTCAACTTCTTGACTAGACAAACAGAGAATTAGAGTAATAATCAAAGGTCCTCTAAAAACATCAAAAATTCTTGATCCTACAAACCTTCATATATGTTGGTGTTACAATACCCAAAGACAACATCAAAATACCTTAGGTTTCTGACCCAACAATGCTCCATGTTCCCTCTGCTTACTCTGCCCAAGTAATCCCAGTGCTTCTCTGCCACGGCAGAACCCATAAGGACTCCCGCATCCTTATATTGTTTCCCCAGTGTGATGTACGTCCTACTGGTACTTGAGATGATCTGAGGTGATACATAGACAAATTTTTTCCCTAATATGTTGAAATTTATGTGTCACATATTCAACCCATAACCATAAGCCCATGAGCCCCAGCACTTGTTCTGTACATCTACTCTTTCCTAAGCATGTTAAACCACTCCTGGCACAGAGGAGACACTTGGGAAATATGTTTTACTGATTAAACAATTTCACAGATTATGCTTAGACATAAGTTTTAAAATAATGAATTGGTCTTTGATCTTGCAATTTTACTTCCAAAGGTTTGTCTCATACATTCATGTGTTTTAGGAAAAACACCTTTAAAAAGATTGTTTTGTATAGCATTATTCAAAACATCCCAAAAATTACAGTAACTTTTAACAGTTACAGAATCAAGAGATGGCAAAGCATGGCTAAAATGGCAAGTTTGGGCTGTCATACTACATGCAATCCATTTAACAAATGCTTATTAGTGCATCAAACTCACTCATAACAGGAAAAATACAAGCTTAAACTATACTGCAAAACTATTTTTCACCTATCAGACTGGCAAAAATTCAAAAATTTGCATAGTCCATTTGTGAGGCTATGGAAACAAAGGCACTCACGCAAGAAGAAATTCACATGAAGGCAATCTTGCAGTAGCTAACAAAACAAAGTGCACAATCTTTTTGTCCCAGTAAGTGCACTTCTTGAAATTTACCCTACAGGTATACTATCACACAAACAAAACAGTGTACTTACAAAGTTGTTTGATGCAATACTATATCAAAAGACTGAAACAGCCTAAATGCCCAAGAACAGGAGCCAGATACATAAATTATGGTACACATATTCAGTGTAAAATTATGTAAGGAAAAAATTAGGGAGGGTCTTTGAACCAACATGGAAAAAGCCATTTAAGATACATTAAGTGGAGTAAGTAGGGTGGTATCTGTGTGTGAACAAGAGAGGAGAAAAGAATAAGAACACTCCTATTTTTACTTGTATTTGCCCTAAAGAATCTCAGGAAAGATGAACAAAAATGAGTAAGAATGGTTATCAGGGTGAGGTGGAAAACTAGGATGATGGGAGACACATGAAAGGGAGGCTTTAATTTAAACCTTTGTATATATTTTGAACCACAGACTGAATTATCTATTCAAAAATTAAATTTAGAAAAAAAAAGATATGTATTAGCACATGCCAAGTATTGTTCCAGGTTTTAGGAACACAACAGTGAGCTAAGGTAAACTTTAAAATTTCTGCTCTCATGGAGTTTACATTCTAGTGGAGGAGCCATATGTTACCAAATAACTGAACATACTGTATGCTGGATGAGCGTAAGTACTGTGGACAAAAATAAAGCACAAAAGACAGGCAAGATAGTCACAATCTGCGAGAGGGTTAGTGGGTGATCAAGGAATTTCTCTGAGAAACAAGAGGAATAAAGACCTGCAGAAAGGTGAAAGGCTAGTAATGTGGCTACCTGGAGGAAAGAGCTTGGGGCAAATAAACAGCAAGGTCAGGAGGACAGGAGAGGAACACGAGAGGCAGCAGAGGGTCAAATCATGAGCCTTCAAGGAAACTACACGAGTTTTTGGCTTTTATTCTGAATGAAGGAGGAAGCCACTGGAGGAATTTGAGGAGAATATCACAATCTGATTTTCATTTTAATAGAATCTTAGTTGAGAAGAGACTGAGGGGGAGACACAGACAGACAAACCTGTTACAAGAACACTTCAGCAATTCAGGCAAGAGATGATGGTTTGGAGATTGCAAGAATCGATCTGATTATGGCAACATATTAATAATAACAGCAAAAAGTACTTGTTAACAAATTGGATGTGGGATATAACAGAAAGATGACAATCCAGGATGATTCCAAGGTTTTTAGCAAGGAAATGGAGTTGCCATTTTTGTAATAGAAGAATGAATTCAGGATTAGAACATCAGAAATTCATTTCTGAACATACCACTTGTTACAGTTTGGATCCGGAATGCCCCCCCAAAGGCTCATGTGTTGAAGGGTTGGTGACCAATGCAGCAATGTTCAGAGGTGGGGCTTTTGGGAAGTGATTGAGGGCTCTGACCTCTTCAATGAATTAGTCCACTGATGAATTTATAGTTGAAAAGACTACTGGGAGATGGCGGAAACTGGAGGAGGTGGGACCTAGCTGAAGGTCACTGGGAATTACATCTTGCCTCCCCACCCCTCCACATCCACCTCTGCATCTTGGCCATCACAGAGTGAAGAACATTGTTCCAACATTCTCTCCTGACCATGATGTTCTGCCTTACCACAAGTTCACAGAAATAAAGCCAACTATGAATTGAAATCTCTGAAACATAAGCAAAAATAAATCTTTCCTCCTTTAAGTGGTTTATCTCAGGTATTTGGTCACAGCAATGGAAAGGTGACACCAAGGTTAAGTTACTACTAGACTTCAAAGGGGGTTGTACAACTGGATATAGGAGTATGAGTTCAGAGGAAAGGTCAATAGATCATATTTAAATATGAAACTTGGATGAGATCATCAAATTAGATTGTATTGAGTTCTTCTTCAGATGTATTGCAGCTAGTTGGTATTCCAGGAGAAGACAGACACAGATATTTCAACTGAGAAAATAACTGAATGAAAAACAAATTTGATGTTATAAAAATTTCAACTTTATGAGGGAAACAAAATTAGAACCTAGTTCCCCATCCATACAACAGGCTTTATTCTATGGGGATATAACAATTGGTATTTGATGGGAACTACCTTAACCGAAAATCTCCTACCAGCACTAAAAAGATATCAAAAGTCAAAAAATTTCACACATATATTCTTGAGACCTGCTAAAATAAAAGAATACTTAGAAACCAGCATTTCAGATATTCTTCCAATAAAAAAATTTCTTGTAAAACTAAGAAATGATACCACTAAATAGGTAGTGCAAGTAGTTCAGTGAAAAGAGCCAACTGACCTTTCATCATAGTCATTTTACATCAAGGACCATATAATGATCATGAAATATTCATGTTTGTCATGACAGGTCCAATAAAATAAGGTGACCTGCCAAGCATGGTGGCACATGCCTGTAATCTCAGCAGCTCGGGAGGATGAGGCAAGAGAACAGAGAGTTCAAAGCCAGCCTCAGCAATTTAGCAAGGCCCTAAGCAACTCAGCAAGACCTTGTCTCTAAATAAAACATAAAAAGGGCTGGAGAATGTGGCTCAGACAGTGCCTCTGGGCTCAATCCCTGGTACAAAAAAAAAAAAAAAAAAAAAAATCACTAGGATTACTGAGAGAAAGCTTTACAAAGCCCAACAAAACTTATGAAGAGATTTCATTCAACTATGAGATTTCAGAGCAGAAGGAAGTCACAGAAATCCTCAGTTCTCTCATTTTAAGGATAAATTAAGTGAGGCTCATAAGGCTTCCAAGTGAGTGAAAGACTCAGTACTATTACGAGGCCTTGGAATTCCCTGTGATTTTTTCACCACCTGTTCCCTAAACATGTTCATGATCATTTCGTTGAGATAACTTCAAAAAACAGCCTATAATAACATGTAAGTTCAAGATGTACTCTAAGCCAAAAGAGGAAAAAAAAGTCATTTTGCTTTCATCTTTACATCATGGTCAACCAGTCCCATGACTACTCTCTTTTTAGAAACTATTATGATTAATATTACAAATTTAATAATTGCTATCATTTTCCAAATTCCTAAAATGTGCTTAGTACTATTAATTACTAGTATCAGAAGTAAAAGTGGAACAAGGACACAGTTTTAACAGCATAAGCAAGGACTGACTACACAAAAAAAATCAAAAATTAAAAATACTCCAATACTGTCTTATATCACTAGTGACAGAACCAATTAGTGAGCAGCTAACTAAATGTACTAAGGTCTACAAAAATGCCTTCACTTTAAACCACATATTGACCAAACTGTTACAATTCCCTTTTGAACACATAGGAAGATTACATTTCCCAGCTCCCTTTTCATTTAAAAAAGATGATGAACAAAAAATGAATAGAAAATAAAAAGAACAATTCATCTCATTTATGGCAGATAAAATGTAATGGAATTGATATGGTCCATTTCCACTTAAAACTCTCCCACGGGCTAGGGTTGTAGCTCAGTGGTAGAGTGCTCACCTCGCATGTGGAAGACACTAGGTTCAATCCTTAGCACTTCATAAAAAGAAATAAGTAAAACAAAGGTACAACTAAAATATATATGCATGTATCTAAAAATAATACTAAAATAAAATAAAGGTATTATGTCCATTCACAATTTAAAAAACATTTATTTTAAAAAAAAATCTTCCACAAGCAATCCTCTCTCTTTCTATGCCAGATGCCATATACTAAGGAGAGAAACATGTGGAAATAGAAAGAACTTGCAACTAGAGAAGAACTGATAAGAACACCTGCACTGGCATTAGTATAAGAAATTTATTATGTGAAACCATGAGTCTTTCGGTATTTGTTACAGTTAGCTTTAATAGTTAGAATAAAAAATAAAAATAAAATCAAATTATATGAGAATATTACCATTTAGAGTCCTTTCTTTCCATCCTTAAAAAATTATGTTAATGCTATTTACTACTATGAGGGAGTTTTTACACTATACATTTCTTTTTTTTTTTTTTTTCATCTTTTGACACTAGGGGTTGAACCCAGGGGTATTTTACCTCTAACCTTCATTCCCAATCCTTTTTTGTATTTTTTTATTTTGAGATAGGCTCTCACTAAATTGCTGAGATTGGCCTTGACTTTGTGATCCTCCTGCCTCAGACTTCCAAGTTGCTGGTATTTCAGGCCTATGCCACTGTACATTTTGTGATTGAAATTTTTAATAAGCATATATAGATATTTTTAAAAAGAGAGATGGGCTGGGGATGTAGCTCGGTGGTAGAGTGCTTGCCTTGTACATGCAAGGCCTTGGCTCAATCTCTAAAACTAAAAAAAAAAAAAAAAAAAGATAAAAATTGTTATCCTGCATAGCATGCATGAGCCCCTGAGCTTGACATTCCAGCAGTGGCCAAAATATATATGTATGTGTGTGCGTGTATTATATGTATATATAATATATTATATATATACATATATATCAACAATTATTCCTTTAATAAGGATGCCTTAGTAATTTTCAAAACTAAAAAGATAAAATGTCTCAATTTTTTCACCTTGCCATATGACAAGATTCAAACAGATCCTTATTATCACTTATTAAAATAATGTCACATTTTTAATTTTGGTACCAGGGATGGAACTCAAGGGCACTCAACCCCAGCCTTATTTTGTATTTTATTTAAAAACAGAGTCTCACTGAGTTGCTTAGGGCCTCGCTTTTGCAGAGGCTGGCTGTGTACTCATGATGCTCCTACCTCAGCCTCCCAAGCAGCTGGGATTACAGGGCATTCACCACCGCACTGGCTATAATGTCACCTTTTGTTAACATAAATGAATCTTTAATCACATCTTACCACACATTATTACATTATCTCTATTGATCTTCATACAAATCTCTCTTGCCTACCTCATAAGACATCATTTTCTTTACTTTGCAGGTAGGAAAAATAAGGTTCAAGAAACCATGATCTTGAGCCAACGTAAGGAAGACACATGTTTGTAGTCCTGGCTACTTGGAAAGCTGAGGTAGGATGATCACTTAGAGTCCATAAATTTGAGACCAGTCAGAGCCTCAAAAACCAAAACAAACCACCAAAAATAAAAAATAAAAAAATATGATCTTCATCCAAAGTCATAAAGTTGCTGATCTATAGCTAGTGTTAATGTATTTTTCAGTCCTAATCTGCTATTCCCATTATTTTACCATGCTTCTTTTCTTACACCATCCCACTTAAGTCAACTGGTTTTATACAAGTGTCTTTTGTTTCAACCTGTGTTCCAAAGATGATTGTGATTTTGAATTAAATATTTCATCTATTCTTAGAAATGCCACTTACGGAAGAATCCATAATATAATACATGAAAGAGAAGAAATATGACACTCTTCTGAAAAGGACCCCATTACAGAAGAAATTACAGGCATAAGAAGACACAAACATGGGGCTGGGGATATATATAGCTCAGTTGGTAGAGTGCTTACCTAGACTGCACAAGGCCCGGGGTGCAATCGGTGCAATCCCCAGCATCACCAAAAAAAGAAGACACAAACTAGATTTCTATTTTACCATAAGAGCAAAAAAAAATGTTTAGTGGAATAACATACTCCATTTTAAATGCAGCTACTGGAATATTAACAGCTACATTCATAAAAAAAATGACAAACTATCAGAAAGTTACCAGAAAGAACTATTAGCCACGCTTCTTTAATATGTATAATTGTTCAACATGACAGCATGACAACTGAACTTTCCAATAAGCAGCAATAACTGGAGGCACTAAAAAAATCACTTGTGCTACAAAAGAATAAAAATGAGATGTAACAATCGATGAGTCCACAAATTCCCTTACCTTTATATATTTTTTCAGTATTACACAAGTGAAGTGTGAAGTAGGTATCAAGCAGTTGATGGCCATTTCTATTAACAATGTTCCGGGCCGCAATGTTTCTAAGATGCCGAAGACGCCGCTAAAAAGTAACAACAAAGAGAGACAGCATTCAGCTTTTTCACTCCTATATAATGTTCCAAAGCAACAGCTCAAAAATGAAATTAAGACAGGTTGTCCCAGTCATTTATTTGTTGACCCAGCAACTGTAACCCCATCTTTCATTTATGCCTCAGCATCCCCTGTCAAATAGGAATTAGTCCTGCCCTATCTCGTTTGCAGAATAGTTGTATAAAATGAGAGCAGATATGAATTTTTTTTTGAAAAGCATAAATGTCATATAAGTGCTATGCTCATACAAAAGAACATCAGTATTTCCTAGAATGTAAACTAAGTAGTAGCTTGCTTTTGTTCTGCAGGATTCTGGTAAACATGAAAAGTCCATCTCAGAGCTGGGGTTGTGGCTTGGTGGTAGAGCACTTGACTGGTATGTGTGAGGAAAAGGCTTCAATTCTCAGCACCATATATAAATAAATAAATTAAATAAAGGTCTATTATCAAGAGCTAAAAAAATATTTTAAAAGAAAGTCCATCTCATACCAAGAGAAAATCAGCAGTTATTACAAACATACACCCCTGTTGCTAGTTTAGTCTAGCTGACAGATCATTTGTATAATTAGAAGAGGTCAGAGCCAAAAAATAAAATAATAAATCACTAGTCACTCCATCCAGCCAATAACTCTACTCTTCAGAGCTTAAATTCTGGCTTTACCAACAGCCAACCAGTCTCTATTTCCTAATCAAGCCCCCTTCTTAACAACTTCTCTAAACCGAGGCTTGAATTATTTGGAGTCTTAAGTATTAGAAACACAAAATCTCCATAAGCAATAGTAGAAATCAGTAAAAATACAAGATAACCTTAAGGGATAGATCAATCATTTCATATCAAAGAGAAAATGTCGGCAATGCTGAAATCTAGGCACTTCGGATCCATCCCCCAAAGCTAATTCCTTTTGTCAGAGAATTCTCTTCAGAGACTTAAAAACAGAAACCAAGTGCTCAGTTTCACAATGTGCTTACAGCTCTCCCTTCAGGCTGAAAGCCAGTCCATTCTCCTGAGGTGGTTCATCTTCAGCTACACAGGCAGACGGCCAGAAGGGCCCAGCTCCTTTTCCATACACATACCAACTCAATCCTTTCTCCCAATCTAGAGATTAAGATTCTTTTAGAGAGGTTAATAAATTGCTTAATCCTCTAAGTATGAAAAGTTCCAAATATATTTTCAAAAGTTTCCTAGGGCTTACTCTGAAAAACTAATTTTTGCATAATCTTCCCAGGATTTCCATTTCACACCCTGGATTACAATCATCATTTTCTCCTGCTGTATACTTTCCATTAGCCATTTCTATCAAAGTTTTAAATTTACAGGAACCACTAATCATCTATACACAATAATCACATTTAATTTACTGTATGACTGCAAAATGAGGCCTCAGTTCAAAGACCTGAAAAGATCACCCAAAGCCTTTGGAGTAAAGTACAAGCTTCCCATCATCGTTATCAAAGCCTGTGCAGTCTGACTTCTAAGGATCCATCACACACACTTTCTCAGCTCTGTGCTTTCTGCTCCGGTAACCTCTCAATCTAGAATCCTGCCTTCTCTTTAAGGAGATTCTATTCATACTTCAATGTTTAAAGGAGAGGATTCCTCCTTGATTTTCTAACTGAAATTCTTTGCTCCTTTACAGAAATTCTTTGCTCTTTACAATTCAGCCTTCTGTTAAAGTTAGTTGTTAATAATTATCTTCCCTATTTATCTAGCAGGAAAAGACTTGATGATAGAGATCATTACCAGCATGGTACTGTTAGCACTAATTAAATGTTTACCAGGTACCATGTACTGTGCCAAAAACTTCATACATGTGACCATTTAATCCTCATGTGACTGACCATTTAATCCTCCTAACTCTGTAAGATTAGGTATTACTTATTATCATTATTCATTTCTTCATTTCAACAGTTTTGAGTAACTAAATATAAAAAAAAAAAAAAGAATGGGCTGGGGATGTGGCTCAAGTGGTAGCGCTCTTGCCTAGCATGCGTGAGGCACTGGGTTCGATTTTCAACACCACATAAAAATAAAGATATTGTGTCCACCTAAAATTAAAAAATAAATATTAAAAAAAACAATAAATAATAAATAAATGAGAGGAAAAGAAAGAAATAAGGAAAGAAAGCTAGGGGGTTACACCTATATTACATGAGCATTTCTCTCTATATATTCTATTTATACACCTGACGGATACAATTTGGTCTTTATACTCCCCCTATTACTATAGAAGACAGAGCAGTTAAGAGAGTCATTTTATGATAAATGCAATCATAATGGAATTAACTGTCTTCCAAAGCAGTATGTAGGAAACTGAAATCTGTAGTGGAGGTGCAGTAGGCATTGTTAAACAGTCTCTCCGATACATAGGAAGTAAGTACAACCAACTCCAAGCACTTTCTGACTCCAAGGTTAGGATTCTCATCTGAGTGGATTACCAATTTAAATCTACCAATGCAGATAAAACAGAACTGACTACATAAGGGCATTTTACAAGAAGGTTTACAAAAAACAAAAACCCCTCCACAAATAAACCAACTCTACTAAAAACACTGACTTTGGATTGTATGACTCTGTATTTTCCTTTATTTACTTATTTCAAAAACATTAGAGTACGTATTCTCATTACACTGTAATTAATTAAAATACAAGATGCTCTCAGCAACTTGATTGAACAAAGGAATCTTGGTAAAAGGCTGTACATGTAAACATGAGCCCTCTTGTGCCCTATGTCTTGGCTTCTTCTTTGATAATATCTATTACAATTTTATTTATTTTTTATTTTTAAAAAATAAAAAATAAATAAAATTTATTTTTAAAAACTACTAACATAGAATAAAAGATAACTGAAACAAGATTACTTCATCTAGTTATTATTATCAGTTACAAATAATTGTTAGAACCAAAACATTCTTCAGTTTATTGTTCTTTGCAGGAACTTTCAAAATCACCTTGCTTGAAGTAGGTAAATGTTGAAAAAAGTTAAAATGAAAATAAATACATTAAGATCAAGGAAAGATAAAATGGAACAGATAAGGGCTGGGGCTGTAGCTCAGTGGTAGAGCGCCTGCCCAGCATGTGTGAAGTACTAGGTTCAATCCTATTGTGTCAATCTACAAAAAAAATTTTTTTAAAGGAGCAGATAAAGGGCTAGGGATGTGGCTCAAGTGGTAGCACATTCGCCTAGCATGCGTGAGGCACTGGGTTCAATCCTCAGCACCACATAAAAATAAAATAAAAATATTGTGTTCACCTAAAACTAAAAAATAAATATTTTTTTAAAAAGGAACAGATAAGCCAGTTGGTATGAGAAAAAGAAAAGCAGGATAAGAAAAAAAAATGTAGAGGAAAGAAAAGGGTACTGAGGTGGTGAAGAGATAGTAGTCTGCCTGAAGACTAACAACTCCAGGGGCAGAACTTCAAGAGAGTTCACATAACTCAACCAACACTGCCAGATACTAAGACTCGTTTATATCTTCTTTGTTTCTAGTTAAATTATTTTTTATATATAAACATTATTTACATAAATATGCATACTTGGATCAAGACCCAAAAAATACTGAATTTAAACTGGGAATGTAGCTCAGTGACGCAGCATTTGCCTAACATGCCCAAGGCACTGGATTTGACTCCAAAGCACTAATTAATATAAAAAATTTAAGAATTTAAACTAAAAAAATTGTTTGAGCAGCCAAAGAAGAAATTCTTAGGTGCAAATATAACAAAATGTGTATAAGATCAATATGAGAAAACTGTAAAATTCTGATGAAAACTATCAAAGAAGATCTTAATACATAGTGGAATATTCCAAGTACATTAAAAGGTTTAAAAAAAACAATAACCAATACAATATCAAGAAAAACAAAGTAAAAGAACTGACACTACTATAAAGTTACAGTATTCAAGAAAGTGTGGTACTGGCAAAAGAAGAAAAAAAGAGAACAGAATAGAGAGCCTCGACACAGACCCATACTAATAGTCAACTGTTTTTTGATGAAGGCTCAAAGGCAATTAATTCATTGAAGAAAGTGTATTCAACAAAAGGTGATGAAATTGGACATATATGTACAAAACAAAAAAATAAATTGAGACATAGATCTAAACCTTACACCTTTTACAAATCTTAACTAAAAATAGATTATAGAGTTCAATGTAAAATACGAAACTATAAAATTCCTAGAAGATAACTAAGAGGAAAATATAGGTGACCTTGGGTTTGGCAATGACTTTCAGATACAATGTCAAAAGCATTCACCTGTGAAAGAAGTAACTAATATACTTTTCCTTAAGTGATCTGGAATCCTTAATAGAATCTGATGCCCATCTACCAAATGGTAGAACACAGAGCACTTCAAATCTAAGAACTGATCTAAGAACTGAAATTGGGTTCAAGCCTCAAAAGTCTTCTGGTATAGCACAAATCCTCAGGACTCATGTACATTTTGGGTACTCCAGAGTATAAAGTCTAGTGGTACTTCATGGGCTGGCAGCAATATCTATCAAACACATTGCTTATGATTGTCTCTAAATAGAATTAAATACCAGGTCATCTCTTCCAATGGTCTATTCATAGACATTAAAACCAAACTGCAATGTGTTCTAAAATCATGGCATTTGCAGGTAAATGGATGGAGTTAGAGAAGATAATGCTAAGTGAAGTTAGCCAATCCCAAATAACCAAATGCAGATTGTTTTCTTTGATATAAGAAGGCTGATTTATAATGTGTTAGGGAGCAGGAAAATAGGAGGAACTCTAGATAGGGCAGAGGGGTTGGAGGGGAAGGGAGGGGGCATGGGGTTAGAAATGATGGTGGAATGTGATGATCATTATTATCCAAAGTACATGTATGAAGACCTGAACTGGTATGAATATACTTTGTATACAACCAGAGTTATGAAAAATAGTGCTTTATATGTGTAATAAGAATTGTAATGCATTCCACTCTCATATATAAATTAAAAAAATAAATAAATAGTTTCAATATCTCATGAAGGTAGAAACATTCTGAATAATCAAGATTTACACACACTTTAGAATTACTCTTTAAAATAATATTTACGCAGTTTTCCTTAGCAGCATCTCCTTAAAACTTCCTCAAATGCTTTACTCTGTGCTTTCATGATGATAAAATACTCCTTGTGCATCATCCTACAGTGGTAGCGTTAGGCAGCTGAACTGTGGTCTAATAACATCCATCCCCAAAACTAATCAGGAAATTCTGATTTTTACGTTTGAATTAACATATAGCTTTAAAATCTTTAAAATACTACTATCTGTAAAGCATGCTATATGAGATTAAAAACATAAACATCCACCTTTGATTTGGGGGAGGAATTGATGGAATGAGAGCACAACTTGAACACCTGAAATATTAACACTGGGCAAAAAGACAGGGAGGGCAACCCTAAACTCCTTAACTTTAAAAAAAAATCTTTAAAATATAAATTTGGCTGGGCTTGATGTCCCACACCTATAATACCAATCATTCAAGAGGCGAAGGAAGGAAGATGGAAAGTCCAAGGCCCACCTGAGCAACTTAGTAAGACCCTGTTTCAAAATAAAAAGGGCTGGGGGTGGAGATCAGTGCTACAGCCACCCTAGGTTCAAACTTCAGTACCACAAAAAATGCGTGTGTGTGTGTGTGTGTGTGTGTGTGTGTGTGTGTACGTGTGTGTGCGCGCACACACACATTCCAATACAAAACTTAAGTGGCATACACAATAAAATTTCAAACATCTGCTTCAGTGAGATAATAAGAATCACTCATTAGCGTGATTGTAAACCAGTACTTCTAAAGAAACTAAAATAGTTGCTTTCCTTGTTAACTACTAATTTTCTTAGAAAGCTGCTTTATAATTTAACAGTTGCCTATATGAAACTTTTTGGTTTGGTTTTTGTGTTTGTTCGTTTGCTGACTTGCTTTGGCCTGCCAAGCATCTATTCTGGTTAAAAAATAAACAAACAGATCTTCCTTTGTAGGACCTCCATCCCACTATCAGTCCTGTAGAGTTAACCAGAGCACCAGCATCAGGGACGTTAACGTGATTCAAATCAGGCCAATCAGCACATACCATTTCCCTGATCATTACATATGAATCATGAGGGCCAGGAATTGTATTAGTAGTTCTTTTTCTACCAACCCATTCTCACCCACCCTCCACCCATCCTACTGTCCCCAAGTCTGGAAGGACACAGGTTAGAGATACTAGCAGCCATCTTTCTATCACAGAGAAATCAGTGAGGAAGAAAGCAGAGTCAAAACATACAGAATTTAGTCCTGCAGATACCATTTAAGTCTCTGGATCAAATCATACATAAAATGAGAGTTATAATGACAAACATCGGCCCATCCTTATGGAACTGTCAAAGATTATAACTATGGAGAGGATTTAATTGTAACTGTTTATTAAGGATGTGTCACATAATAGCAGGTTAGTAGAAGAAGAGTAATAGTCAAACTTAGTGGCAAGGTACAAAAAAATATTTTATTTTGGTTTGGTTTGGGGAAGAGATGAGAGGAGGGGAGGGAAGACAGAAGTGAAGAGAGAATAATATCAGCCAAATTATATTGCTAAACTTTGTTTAACCAATCTCACCATTATGTACAACTATAATGCACCAATTAAAAGCGGGGGAAGAGGAGCTAAGGATATAAAAAGGTAGGTCATAGAAAAAGAAATGGAAATGGTCAATGAACACATGAAAAAAGGTAAAATCACAACCACAATTAAAGTTATGCACATGAAAACATTCTACTTTGTGGGCATTTATAGTTTCCAAACATGACTGTACCAATACATCCCATTTCATATGCTCTCTTACAATGTGATGTTGCCCCTCTTTCACCAACAACTGAGATATATGTTGTCTCCCACTCAAATGTGGGCAGATCTGTAAATGTAGCAGAAATGACCATATGTGACTTCTGAGGTTAAATCATAAAAGTTGATTTGGCTTCCACTTGACCTCCTTGAAACCTAGTTGGTCCTAGAAGATAGCCAGACATCTAAGTGACCACACCCTGAGCCTCTGAGCCTCCAAAATGACAGCAAGGTAAGCAGAGACAAGTTGTTCCCACCAAGCCCAGACAAAAGTACATTCATGAGCAAAAATAAATGATGTTAATTTAAGTCACTAATTTTTAATTTGTTACATAGCAGAAGAGACCTATCTGATTAAACATACTATAATATTTTTCTCTGTCAGACAGACATAAGTAAACAGAGTTGGGGGAAACTGGTCCAATTTGGAGCAAGGGCAACTTAGCGACAATTACAAAATTTGAAAATGTTTATAATACTTGACCAAGCAATTCTATAATTCACAAAAATGTGAACAAATTTGTTTATTCCAGTATGCTATAAAACAAAAACTCAATAACCACTATTTAATGGTGATATGTTCATGTAAAACCATATAACAATTTTTAAAAGGCCATTAAAAGTGCTGGTATGAAACACAAAAGAGCAGGTTGTTTTAAATATTCACATAAAGAAACATTGCTACAGTCCCTAAATAATGTAGATCAGGGTTGGCAAACTTGAAAAGGTCAAAGAGGAAGTACTTTAAGCTTTATCAGGGCAAACCCAGTCTGTCTGCATTTTCTTTTTTTAATTTATCAATGTAAAAACCAGTCTTGGCTCATTAGTTGTTAGAAAAACCAGCCACTGTTAGCTCAGTTTGCTGATCCCTGATGTATATAATCACAGATAGCATGAGATAATTTTTTGAAACAGTGTTTGCTTTTGAAATGTAGTCAAACTTGTCCCGGACAATTCTCTCATTTGTACTCTGATCTCCCAGTTACATTCGTTTTTTTAGTTTAGATATTTATTCTCAATCTAGGACAATGGCAGGTATGAATTAAGACTCAGAGTATTCCAGGTAAATTCAAATTACTATTACACTTTGTTATAACACTTAGGAGAGCACACCTAGGAGAAAATTAGTTTTTAACATTTCCACAGAAGGTAAACACCGAAGTACTGAGCCAAGAGTTTAAGCTTGATAAATTCAAGTCAGCCTTTTTTAAAAAATGAAAAATCCCCATCTATATTATAGAATTCTCAATCACCTATATTTTCCTAATCCTTTGATCCTACCTGAAAGACTTACTGTGAGAAGTTTTGAAAAAATATAAGAATGCTTTAAAAACTAATGCCTGATGCTATTGGCTATAAATAAGTGGTGCCAACAGTCAGTGTTACAGATTTAAACAAATAATCCAACAACCCTAATCTCTCATAAAATATTTTATAGTTCTTTGTTCCTAAATAAGACCTTTCCCTGGCACAAATTATGCAACCTTGGAACTGAAGCCTCTATTTTTTTTTTAGCTTTATTTTGTTTATTTATTTTTATGTGGTGCTGAGAATTGAACCCAGTGCCTCACACATGCTAGGCGAGTGCTCTACCTCTGAGCCACAGCCACAGCCCCCCCATGAAGCCTCTATTTTAACATTAATTTTTTTTCTCCTTCAACAGGAATTAATATGCATTTACTAAACACTACTAAATTTTAAAACAGGCTTCTACACAGGAAAAGACAAAATACACTTCTGAACTATCTATGCTTGGTACACATTCTTACCTCTATATTGTTTATCCCCAATCTCAGGGGAAGGTCTGAACTTGCCCATTTCCTCCATTTTTCCCTCCAAGCTGCTCTAAGAAACAGGCCTCTGGAGTGACGTCCAGGACAGCCCTCTGCGTGATCTCTCACCCTCCCTCTCTTGCTCCCTTCTTTCTCCTATCTTGTTGGCATTTCCTGCACATTCTACGCATAGGAACTGTGGGAATACGAACATGGTATGCCCTAATTTCACAATATGTAACTTTACTAAAGAATGTGAGTTTGTGCATATAAAAAGGATAAATTTTAGATAACAGTGAGCCGTACTTAGAAATATACAACACAGAGTTACACAGGATGACCTACCTAAAGAGGATAACAAATGCAAGACAGAATATAACCATCAGTAGTTCAAGTGTTAAGAGTATTATTAATGCCCTTGATTTATTTCAAAATAATTGTGGATAGGGGAGGACAATAGGTAGGAGTATAAAGTAAACAAATCCCATGAGGTAATAGTTATTTGGGCCAGGTAATAGGTTCCTGGGAGTTCATAATACCCATCTCTTAATCTCTCTCTCTCCCCACATTTATAAGATATACATGCATTTCAACATAACATGGACATAGCAATAAATATTGTACATGTATGTACATATATTTACCAATAATAACAAACAAAGTTTAAAAGTAATAACAATATAAACAGAAAGAAAGGATAACAACATATTCGAGCCTAAAGGAAAATCTAGCTCAATGGAGTTACTAATTATAGATAATGGATGTGCTTGGGGATGAAGAAAATAGATTAAAGATAAAAAGGAATCAAAGATGACCCTTAGGGAAATGAGAACTAATCAATAAGATGTTAGGAAAATAGGGTAATCATCAAAAAAAAAAAAAAACACAAATTTTAGATGACTTATAAAAGGTATATAGCTGGATAGGAGTAAGTTCCATTGAGCTATTGCACAGAGAGGACTATAGGTATCAAGAATGTATTATATATTTTGAAAAGCTAGAAGAAAAAGAGTTTGAATGTTTTCACCATAAATAAATAATAAATGTTTGAGGGAATAGATAATTTGCCCTAATTTAAACATTACACAATGTATAATATATCAAAAGGTCACATGGTATCCCATAAACTTGTAAAATTTTGTTTTTATGTATCACCTGAATACTTCTCAATTTAAAATTTTTTAAAAATCAAATTATATTTAAATGTAAACAACTGAAGCATAAAAACACCCAAAGAGTCATTTTATAACCTCAAAGGTCTAAGAATGACAAAATATATGAAACTACAGAAATGCTACTACATAAAATGTTTTAAAATTATACAAAGGAATAAAAAAAGAAAAATTTAATTCACATAAAAAGAAAAATTTCACTAACAGATAAAAGAATTCCTAGAAATCAATAAAAAATCTAACAACCCAACATAAAAAAATGGCAAAGAACATTAACAGGGGCTGGGGCTGGGGCTCAGTGGTAGAATGCTCACCTAGCATGCATGAGGCACTGGGTTCGATCCTCAGCACCACACAAAAATAAAAAATAAAGATATTATGTCCACCTAAAAATAAAATACAAAATTAAAAATTAAAAAAAAGGAATATTAACAGATAATTCACAGAAAAGGAAACACAAAAAGCTTTTAACATGAAAGGATCCTCCTTATTTAATTAAAAAAAAAAAAAAAAAAAAACTAAACTAAAATTGACAGACCAAAAATCTGATACCTATTTTGAGAAAAGGCCATGACAAAACAGGCACTTTACTGAAAGGAATGTAATTAGTACAGCCTGTATGGCTGGCAAATTTCACGATTATCTACCAAAATTACAAATGTGAATGTTCTTTGATCCAAAATTCCACTTCTGCATTTGTGCTAAAATATACTTGCAGATATATAATATGATACACTGCTACCCTATGGATCTTAAATGTTTCCCAGTAGCCCATGTTAAAATTTGTTTCTCAGAGAGGTACTAATTAACATGTAGTGGAAACACTAAGGGATAGGGCCTGGTGGGAGGTTTTAGGTCACTGGGGGCATGCCCTTGAAGAGGACAGAGTAATACCAACCCTTCCTTTTCCTCTCTTTTGAGTCCTAGCCATGAGGTGAATGGTTTTTACTATGGCCCATTGCTCCCCATCATTCCCAAAAGCATTTCACAGGCAAAAAGCAATAAGGTCAACAGTCTCTATTGAATGAATGAAATCTCCAAATCTGCCAGCAAAATAAAATTTTTCTCTTTACAAGTTGATTGTCTCAAGTGCATGTTACAGTAACATGCAGCTGATTAATTCATGTAATGAAGATTTGCTTATATTAGCAAAAAACTAAATAATTTTAATGTCTATCAATAGGGACTAGTGATAGTCTACACTACAATGAAATACTATGTGGCCCTAAAGAATAAATAGGCAGCTCTTTGAGACTGATATAGAAAAATCTCCAAAAATATACAATTAGTTTTTTTAAGTACAGTTTATATAGTCAGGATGTTTAGCATGTTGTCACTTGTGTTCCACAAGGAAAAAGAGAATATAATTAAGTAATTACTGGAGAGGCATAAACTATAACTGATAACCCTACTTATCCCAGGAGACTCAAGATATGGGTATTAAACTGTTCACTTGTATCCTCTTATACACCTTCTGAATCATGAATCATAGGAATATATTATTTTTAAAATAAAACTAAATTTACATTTTTAAAAAACAAGAGAAATGACAACAAACCTTTAAACACAGGAATATGTGACAGCCATTCCCTGTGTGACCTAATGGTAAGAGCTCCAACTAAAGTTGAGAAGCCTGAACTTCAAGAGAGTTCTACCACTCACTAGTGGGCAAACTACGCACTGTCTCCCTTTCCATAAAATGGAGACGTTTCTACCTTTCTACCTCTGTGGGTTATGGCAGAGACCAAATGAAATAATGGATATAAGAGCTCTCTGAAAAACTGTAAAGTACATTATAAACATAAATACTTTATGTTAAGAATAAGTACTTTATAAACAGAAATAAGAATGCCAAGGGAGGGATGTGGTTATCAGTGGAAATGATGGATTGATTTTGGTATTTCTAATTTGAAGTAAAGAGACAGATTTAGAATTCATCTATTTTAATAGAGGTAGGAAAGTCAGAAAGGTAAAACATTTCTGAAGTAGAAACACTCAATAAATAGGACTGCAGAACTGGAAAAGACCCTGAAGGTCATTCTAAGCTTTTGCTGCTCTGCATCACCTGGGAATGTATTGAAAATGAAGAATTTTAGGTCCCTGAACAGATCTACACAACCAAAATCTGTATTTTAACAACACAAAAGATAATTTATATACACATTTTAAGTTTAAGAAGCACTTATCTAAGCCATCTTGCATACGTTTTAATTAACGTTTTAATTGAAGCCCTATGTAAAGGCACCCACTCATGTTCATGCTGTTGATAAGTAGTAAAACCAAGACCTAGACCCAGGCCTGAGCTCCTGGACTGGTAACCTCATGTGTTTGCTTCCCAGACAGCCTGTTTTGAAACCTTTGAGTCATCTTTGCCTTTCATATCTCTCCTGTTCCAACCCCATTCTTATCAACCATCCAGACCCACCAGTTCTTTCTTTATAGTATCTCTGGCATCTGGTTATTCTTTTCCACATCCATCACTTACTGCTGTTATTCACACTATGATAAACAATTCCCTTCTACACATACATCAACTTCCTCTTCTGCAAATAAGAGCTTAGTTCCAAATATCAAGCTCCAAATAATTCATTAAGAAGGTGCACTTCATTAAAAAGTATTAAGCTCGGGGGCTGGGGTTGTGGCTCAGAGGTAGAACACTCGCCTAGCACATGTGAGGCAATGGATTCAATCCTCAGCACCACATAAAAATAAATAATAAAGATATTGTGTCCATCTATAACTAAAAAAAAAAAATAAATAAAAGTATTAAGCTTTAGGACTGGTAGAGCCCTTGCCTAGCACACACGAGGCACTGGGTTCAATCCCCAGCACCACATAAAAAAAAAAAAAATCTAAATAAACAAAATAAAGGTATTGTGTCCATCTGGAACTAAAAAAAATTTTTTTTTAAGTATTAAGCTTTAGTATGCTGATTTCAGGCAGAATTTGTGTTTGAAACCTACCAAGGCTAGCAAACTATAAGGTATTTCTGACACAGAACCTTCATGTCTCCACTTTCACTATTTTTTTTTTCCTGCCTATTTAGACCCTTTTGCCCTTCTAATCATTTGCTTTTAATCTGCTGGTACTTGAAAATTCTAATAACTAAATTTGCTGTAATAATTTCTACAAGTAAAGACTACAGGAGCTCTGAGTGAAAGGCTAGGATATATCCTATAAAGTAAATTATGCATTCTGAACAATTTTGTGGCACTTTCTGAGCTCACAAGTCTTTGCATACTTTATGATCAGTTGGTTATGTACAGTAGCTTCCTGCTTTCTAAAGAAAAGTCTAGGAAAAATTATTCCCTGTGTGCTCCATAGAAAAATAATTCTATAAACAAATAAATTTGGGAAATACTTCATATTAATACGTGATCCCAATCCCATCCCAGCAATGCATTTACAGGTTGAGCTAATCTGGAGAGAGAGAGAAAAATTTTGCTTAATCTGGTATTTCCTAAATTTGTTAAGGAGGCCTTGTGGCCAAATAACACCCATTAAACAGCCCAATGGTTAGAATTCCTTGCAACTAATTCTGGTACAACAAACTTTCTTTTTTACAACACCTGAAATTATGTTATTTATTTGTTAATTGTTTATAATCTATCTCAGGAGTCAACAAACTATATAGCCCATGGTCCAATAAAACTTCCTGTTTTGTATGTCTTACAAGATAAGTGGCTTTTATTGAGTGTTTAAAGTAGATAAAAATGAAAAGAATATTTCATAGCACGAAATTAAAAATTTGTGTCTATAAATAAAGTTTTGCTAGAATAGAGCCTCACTCCTTTGTTTACATAGGGCTAATTTAATAATAATAATAATAATAATTGCTATGAAGATAGAGGGTCTGCAGAGGCTGAAACATTAACTACCTGGCCCTTCACAAGAAAAAGCTTGCTAACCCCTGTCTGTCACTCATTAGAAAGCAAGGTTCAGGAGAGCACCTTGATTACTGCTCTAGACTGTCTCTGGCATTTATAAGCATTTATATTTGTGGAATGTTAATAAGTGAAATACTACTGAAATGAATTTTAAGAAGCCAAACAAAATATCATAGCTGAGAAAGTCCTTTATCTTTGTCAGCTTTCCTTTACTGTAATAAATACCTGAGATAAACAAAAAAAAAAAAAAAGAAAGGTTTATTTCAACTAATAGTTTTGGAGGTTTCAGTCCATGATTGGTTAGCGTACTGTAGCTTGGCAGTTTATCACAGTGGGAAAGCATGGTGGAGTAAGCTGCTCACCTCATCGCCATCAAAAAGGAGAGAGAGGAAGAGTTGAGGTTACAATATATCCCCTTTGAAGGCATGCCCCCAATGACTTAACTTCCTTTCAGTAGGCCTTACCTCCTAAAGGTTTTACCATCTCCCAACAATACCATGGGTTGGCAACCAAGCCATCAACACATAAGTCTTTGGGAGAAGTTATCCAACCAAAAGCATCAGCAATTACTTTATTTATTTATTTATTTGTGTGTGTGTGTGTGTGTGTGTGTGTGTGTGTGTGTGTGTGGTGCTAGGGATTGAACCCAAGGACTTCTGCATGTGAACCAAGCACTCTACCAACTGAGTTTATATATATCCCCAGCCAAGCATCATGCAATTACATTGATCCTTATAAGATACCTTGTGAATAGAAAATGTCAGTGAGAAGAGTGGTAGATTTTATCCACTAAAATGTTAATATCTAAGTAGATAGGAGAAGCTACTTTCTTTTTCTTTTCTTTTCTTTCTTTTTTTTTTTCCTTTGGTACCAGGGATCCAACCCAGGAGCACTTAACCACTGAGACCCATCCCCAGCCCTTTTTATTTTACTTATTTATTTTTTTATTTTGAGATACAGTCTCACAAAGTTGCTTAGAGCCTTGCCAAATTGCTGAGGCTGGCTTTAAACTTGCAATCATCCTGCCTCAGCCTCACGAGCTGCTGGGATTACAGGCGTACTCCATTATGACCGGCAAGAAGCAACTTTCTAAATGGTTTTGTAGTTTTCAAGCAGTTTTAAAATAGATGAGTCTGTGTATCAAAAAATGCACTCAGTAAAAATGCAGTTAATGTACAATTAAGAAATTCTGTACCAGCATAGTGACACATGCCTATGATCCCAACAATTTGGAAAGCTGAGGCAAGAAGATGAAAGTTTGAGGTCAGCCTTAGCAACTCAGCAAGGTCCTGTCTCAAAATTTTAAAAAAAGAAAAGAAAAGAAAAGGGCTGAGGATGTAGCTCAGTGGTAGAGTTTCCCTGGGTTCAATCCCCAGTGACACAAAAAATAAATTCTGGGCTGGGGATGTGGCTCAAGCGGTAGCGCGCTTGCCTGGCATGCATGCGGCCCGGGTTCGATCCTCAGCACCACGTACAAACAAAGATGTTGTGTCCGCCGAAAACTAAAAAATAAATATTAAAAAAAAATTCTCTTCTCTCTCTCTCTTTTAAAAAAAAAATCTGCAACTCTACAATGTCCCCCATCTAATCATTAGACAGATGTCTTTTGATAGAAATGTATGAATATCACTCCAGAGTGATATTCCAAGGCAGCTGCTCTTTGTCTATTTATTTTAAACATCTTCCATGTAAAATAAACTCCATTCAGTCAATTGATGAGAAAAGTCTGAAATACCTATTATTTTGTCCATAATGGTACCAACTCTATCTTAAGATGAGTACGTTCCTATAAAATAAACTTAACCTGTAATGCTCATTTGCCTACCATGGCTGGTAATCTGTTTTCTGAATCAAAAATTGGGAAACTTTCTTAGGCTACCAGACATTAACATTTTAGTGGATAAAAGCAGTACCAATTTTCTCAAAAACATTCATTCATTCTTTTTATTAAAAGGAACAAAGTTAAAAATCAGTTTTTCATAATTCTAAATAAGACTGTTTTAATTTTGCATTTTAAAAAGTTTAACTTTCTGGATTGGCTCTTATTCAAGAGAATGATTGGAATTGAGGAAGGAAATAATTCATATCCTCAGAAACGAGATATACAGAATCCTGTGCCTAACACATTCAAAGAAAGAACTTTAATAAGTATCTGATGCATAAATGGTTACCTCAATAGCTTACCCTACTCTGTGCTTAGAATTAGTTTTAATATAGGCTAACATGAACTTGAATTATTTATAGTTCAGAGTTAAACCGTGAGTCATAAAAAGAACCACCATGTTAAAGAACATCAAGTTTTTCCTGGAAAAATATAGATCCAAGTCTGATTCCTACTTTTTACTTTTACATCTTCCCTTCTTAAGCAAGAGTCTACCAACAAAAGCTAAAGGAAGGGGCTACTTTCAGCTTCCTAATATTCCTCATTATTTAAAAAAAAAAAAAAAGTCTGCTTCTTTTAGAACATTCTAAACACCATGATAGGAAGAAATGCCAGATATTTCAATGGTCCTCCAAAGTGCTGGGCTCTAATACTCTCAGCTTCTTAATAAATACACTTTATCAGAGTTTTCACAAAGAATGAATAAGTAAAACATCTAATAACATCACTATTTAGTAGAGTCTACATCAGTCATCACCAATACTCTAAAATTCCTCAATCACAAAATTCTAAAATCACCAAAGGTTACTGTTTCTGAAACTTTCTTAAGAATGTTCAAAAAAGAAGCAGTGTGATAAATACCCAGGGACAAAACAGGAAGACTGATCACTGAAACTCCAGAGGGACATTCCAGTTTCACTCTAATTCACACCACAAAATGTGGGTGTGAAAGTGGAATCTGAGCAGCCTCTACCCCATTTTAATTCTAGCAAGCTGTGAGGATACCATGTCAAAGCACAGAGAGAGGTTTACAAAACAAGTTCTCCACACACCCAGGCAAGCACAGTGGAACTGCTCATAAGATGCAGGTTCTAGTTATTTCTCTGCCACAAGCAAGAACAACAAAATGATGAAGATCTGTTAAACTAATACTCTTCACAAAGTTCTTGAATGTCAGGAATAAACAAATGGCCTCGCCAGGCAAATAGTTTCACGTCTGAGGACTTCAGACTTTGCATCTGTAAAATTCCATGATTCAAAATTCATATTTTCATCTTAAAAGAAGATGGAAAACAAGGTTATGTGATAATAAAACAAGAAAGTCTACTACAAATAAAAAATTCCAACAAGTTTTCCATTCTCTATTTGTTTCTCAAACTGCCACAATACAAAACACTGAAAAAAAATTAACTATTAACAGTATAAAACATTACCAATGTCAAAAATCTAAAACAAAGTATAAAACCTAGATATTTCAATCTGTCTTAAAAAAGATGACTTTAATTATTATAAAACACCCCTGGTTCACCCAAATAAATTTAAATTTCAGATAAACAATAAAATTTTAATGTAATTAAGTCTATTTTGAACACACATATAAAAAAAACCTCTGGTTTGTAACGCATTTCAGTACATTAAAAATGACAAATATTTCTTGTTCTCTCCAGCAGTAATGTCTGACAGGTAAAAATAAATAGCTTATCAAAAATACATGCACATTTGGAAACTATGAAAATCTAATTTTTCATTTTACCACACACCTCAGGTCCAACTTAGTTTCAGTTCTGTTCCTGCTCTATTTCCAGTCAGTTTCACTTCTTAATTTTCTGCCACAAAGTTAAGAATTGTGATCTTGAAGTGAACACTAAAATAAAACAGCTTTTCCTTTCAATTGACAACTAAACATTTTCACAGGAAAAACAAAGAAAGCCAAAAAAAGAAAAACCACTTAAATTCCTGATGGTATTTTGTCACGTTAAAATAATGATTTTAGGATGTTAATATCTTGAGTTCCCAAAGCTTCCTCATAGTTGTTTAACAAAAGCCTAAGCTGATCAAAAATTGCCATGATTTAATTTAGAGACACACAACTATTACTGCATTTTCCATTTTGAGTGTGTGTGTATCACAGGGGACTTGATAAACATTTGTGGAAGAAATAACTGTAGGGGCATGGTTCTGTGCTGCGTGGGGCATGTATTCCCAGTAAGATACAGCTTTCTCTCTACATTCAGTGGCCTTACCAATATAACATCTTCAAAAAAACAGATAATTAGACTTTAAAAGTAAGAAACCTAAATAAACACAAACATATAAAAGGGAAATATATGTCATGTAGAGCTTTATTTATTAAGCTTTATATCTGCTTTTGGGCTTCTATCTTTTTGTTCCTGTATGTGTTTTAATCCCATTCAATCTAATCTTTTCTTTTTCTCTTTAGGCTACAAAGTCTTCTAAGAGAAGACCCATATACAAAAAAAAAAAAAAAAAAAACTTTTTGAAAAATAAAAATATACCATAATCAGCACAGTGCTAGGTGAAGATGCTGTGGAAATACAATATAAAACATGATGGTTCCCAACCTTGAGGTAACAAACTTTTTAATCAGAACTCCACAATAAGCACTTGTATACAGCAAATGGGAATATGAGATTTAGACTGCAGTCCCCATGTGGATGCTCTTTTGACTTAGGAAAGTTACCCAGACATAGCTCTCTGTGGTCAGGACAATGCCCAGTGAAGAACGGAGCTGTGAGACATCAGCAACACATTTACCCAACTACTGCTGGGAGACTATGTCAGCACCCAAATAAGGTATTTAGATAAAGTACTACACATTCTATATTCCTTCTGAGCATTGGTGGAAGTTCTTAGTTAAGAGAGAGAAGAGGAAAAAAGAAGAAACAAAATAAGTGAGAGATAATCTTGTTGCAGCAAACCATTTCTCAGTTCTGCAGACTAACTATGCAGTACTCTTCTGCCCAGAACTATTAAATCACTACTTTTACTATACCTTCTGTTCTTTTTAATATTGCATATGTAATAATAATAGAAATTGTAGTGCCTTCTTTTGCATTCTTTCTCTGCTGTACTCTTAGAAATTAGTCTTTATTTATCCAAACTGACTCTAATCTCAGGGAACAGGAAGAAAGTTCTTTTTTGCCACCATAAACAATGAATTAGAATCTTCAATTACTCATTGTAAATCTAATCCTTGTTCATCTGATCTAATCTATCTTGAAATCAGGCAAAATTCTATCATACATTGTAAGAATCACAGTTGTAAAGAGTGGCAAAGTATGATTCAAACCTGTTTCTATAATGCACTATTTTATCTTAAAGATGAAACAAAGAGTTAAAAAAAAAAAAAAGTTACCTAGACCTTAGATTCCTTATCTGAAAAAAAAAATGAAAGTGGTTACTGACAAAAATCTTCCATGCACATACTTTGTGTTCAAGGAGGGGGAAACAGCTAGCACAGGAGTCATGCTAGTAATCCCAGCAATTCAGGAGACTGGTGCAGGAGGATTGCAAATTTCAGGCCAGCATCAGCAACTCAGTGAGCCCCTCAGTAACTTAGTGAGATCCTGTCTCAAAATAAAAAAAGGACCAGTGATGTAGCTTAATGGTAAAGTACCCCTGGATTCAATCCCCAGGGGAAAAAAAAAATGAGAGGGGGGGAGCATAAAAAAATAAATTTCCATGCCTTAAATGTAGGCTACACATAGTGACTTCCTTCCAGAGAATAGTGGGGAGTAGTAAGGTACAATGAGTTAAACATGCAACAGAGCAACCTGACGCACACTACTTATGGTGCTCATTTATAAGAAACATACTTTGGTCTTCATCACCAGCTCCTAGCATAGAACTCCTAAAACCCTTCTAATTTCCTGAGCAACAGAGGTGCTAGAAAAATATTTTCTAGTAATATTCGGTGGTTGACCCTCGTTCCCAAAACAGACCATTTCTTGGGTGATAGGACCATCTTTTTCCAGATAAGGTGACTCTTTGTGGGCTCCTGGATCATTATTGGTCACCAGAAAGACTAGGCATGATCAGAAGTGTGGACCTTTCAGCCCCGCTCTTACCAGGAAGGAGAGAGGGACTTGAGATTGAGGAAATAATCCATTGTACCTATGTGATAAAGCCTCTATTTTAAAAGAATCTCAGAACTTTAAGGTTGGTGAACCCACAAAGGGTGGGAGGGCACAGCAGCTCAGGCTCACTTCCCCATGCTGTTCCCTATGCCTGTCTTCCATCTGGCTGTTGCCCTATATCGTTTGTAATACTTTGTGATAAACCAAAACACCAAAGTAACATACTTTCCTGAGTTCTGAGCCACTCTAGCAAATGTTGAAAATGCAGGACCAGAGGAAGCCTCAATATACAGCCAATTCCTCAGAAGTTCTGGAAGCCCAGACTTGAGAATCGCATCTGACTGAGTCTTTAATTTATGGAATATGATGCTTATTCTAAGAAGATAGTGAGAAATGAGCCAAATTACAGGACACCCCACTGGTGTCCACTAGTGAAATGCTATGTGTATGGGGGGAAAGCCCAGACATATCTGGTGTCAAAGGTGTTGTATGGAGGGTATAATAGAAGAAAACATTTTTTATCATCATACTCTACCTCAGCTGATGATGATGAAAGTTAATATCAATAGTGATAAATCATGTAAATAGCATATTTGTTTGATATAATGAAAATAGCACTTTGCTCTTAAAAGCCCCCAACATTAGTCTTAAGAAAAAAAATATCAGCCAGGCACAGTGGTGCACACCTAAATTCTAGCAACTCAGGAGGCTGAGGCAGGAGAATCACACATTTGAGGTCTGCATCAGCAATCCAATGTGACCCCTCAGCAACTTAATAAGGTCCATCTCAAAATAAAAAATAAAAAGGTCCCAGGATGTGGCTCAGTGGTTAAGTTCCCCTGGGTTCAATTCCCTATACCAAAAAATAAAAATAAAAATTAAAATCCACTTATTTGAGGAATCTAGAATAGTCAAATTCACAGGGGGAAAAAAAAAAAAAGAGTAGAACAGAGTTTAACCACGGGCTGGTGGGAGGTGAAAATGGGGAGTAGCTTATTGGGTGTAGTTTCTGTTTGGGACAATAAGAAAAGTTCTGGAGATGGATAGTAGTGATAAATGTATCACACTGAGCATGTTCTTTTTTTTTTTTTTTTGTCTCTAGTTGTTGATTGACCTTTATTTATTTACTTATATGTGATGCTGAGAATAGAACCCAGTGCCTCACACAAGCTAGGCAAGCATTCTACCAACTGAGCCACAACCCCAGCCACTGAGCATGTTCTTAATGCCACTGAATTATACACTTAAAATTATTAAAATGGCAAGCCAGGCATGGTGATGCACACCTGTAATCACAGCTACTCAGGAAACTGAGGCAGGAGAATCAAAGTTTAAAACCAGTCTAAGCAATTTAATGAGACCCTGTCTCAAATACCAAAAATAAAAGGGTTTACAATCTAGCTCAGTGGTACAGTGCTTGCCAAGCATATGTGAACCCCTGGGTTCAATTCCCAGTACTGCAAATATATATATAAAGTTGGCAAACTGTATGTTACATATAGATTTTATCATAATTTTTTTAAACTAAGGAAATCTGAATGAATCATGAACTTGTTAACAACTTATCAATATTGGCTGTTAAAAAACAAAAGTACCATATTAATGGAACATGTTAAGAATAGGGAAAATTGGGCTGGGGATGTGGCTCAAGCGGTAGCGCGCTTGCCTGGCATGCATGCGGCTTGGGTTCGATCCTCAGCACTACATACAGACAAAGATGCTGTGTCTGTCGAAAACTAAAAAATAAATATTAAAAAAGTTCTCTCTCTCTAAAAAAAAAAAAAAAAAATAGGGAAAATTGGGTGTAAGGTATATGGGAACTTCCCATACTATCTTCTCAATTTTTCTGTAGATTTAAAACTGTTCTTAAAAAAGTCTGATTTTTAAAATTCAAGGTTCATAAAGACTGATATCCCTAACCCACCAAGAGAAGAAAAAAATACTTTTCAAATCAACTAAAAATATGAGCAAACAATTAGAAAAATTAATGCTAAGGACATGAACAAGCAATTCAAAATACATTAAAATGCTAAATGGAAAGACATTCAGATTCACAGGGATGGACAGAATAAATGAGATCATATATTTACTATGCTATCTGTTATATAATGAATGGAGCTGTTAAAATATAACAAGTAACTAAAGAACTGAATTTTTTTTTCTTTTATTTTTTTTAGTTTTTGGCGGACACAACATCTTTGTATGTGGTGCTAAGGATCGAACCCAGGCCGCACGCATGCCAGGCGAGCACACTACGGCTTGAGCCACATCCCCAGCCCAAGAACTGAAAATTTAAATAACAAAAATACATAGAGATGTGTATGAACTATGTATATGTGTATATTATGTAATCTGTATATAATTAATCAGGTTTGGAAAAGGATGAGAAAACTTATGATGCTCAAAGTTGGCCAAAATGTGGGCCCTTGAATAGGGAATAACTGCTAATTAATCTGAGTTTCTTTGGGGGATGATGAAAATGTCCTAAAATGCATTGTGATGATGATTGAATACCTCCATGAATATACTAAAAAGTGTTCAATTTTATACTTAAATGGGTGAACTTTGTGATTAGCAAATTGGATCTCAATAAAACTAATAAAAAAAATGTGGTCCTTTAATTAGTTTAAAGGTAGAAGTGTAAATAGGCACATTCTTTTCCAGAAACATTTAGCCAGTATCTTCTCAAGTATAAAATAACAACATGTGTACATATACCCATATTTCATTACACACACGCACACACACACACACTCACACACACCCATTCTTTTGACTACAAAGATTTCTGTATATGGATATTCACTGCGACGATGTAATAGAGAAAAGCTGGAAATAGTCCAAAAGTCTATCAATACGGCGTTAGTTTAAAAAAATCATGGAAAATGTGACATGTATGTATGCTGATATAGAAAACTGTCCAAAAAATAATATTTGAATTTTAAAACTTGTTAAAAGGAAGGAATTAAACCAAGTTAGAAATACTTAATTCTGAGGTCTTCCATTTATACTTCAAGGGGATTAAAACTGCATGCAAAATTGTGTGTGCATGTATATATGTAAGCATATTTTCTAAGAAAAGCGTCCACAGCTTTTACTGAATCTTAAAGAAACATGTGATCTTCGAAAAGGGTTACTAAATAATCACTAAAAAACCTCCTAAGATACTGAATATCTGAGGAATGTAGTTAAGTTATACCCAAGAGAGGAAGCCTTTGGGGAGGAAAGAAATTCTCCCAATTAAGCTTTTAAGAACATACTAAATGCTTCTACCACAAAATTTTTATCCCAAGACTCCTACATCTAAGGGTGTAAAGGGAGTTATTCTTCAGTTGAGCCTATGTTCATTCACCTGTTAATTACAAACCTCAACCAAAAACTAAAGAGCAAAAATAGTCTTCAAATTGTATGACTATTTCATGCTTAAATTACAATTAAAAGTAAGAACATACCAAAGCAAAGGGAAACAAAGTAGTAGTGCCGCTTGACCTAGTAGAGGAGCTGATCTGCATGATAGCTAGTACTCACACGTTAAGACAAAGGTCCAGGAGTTAGTGGTGACTTTTTTAAGATAAGCAAATTAAAATAAGACAAATAAATCAGGTCTTATATATAGTTTTGTGAGCAAAAACAAATCTCTTTAGGCAGATGAGGCAAGAGAAGTCTAATATTTTTGGAATTCATGTTATATAGTAAATTAATATCTTCAATATTACAATCACTTTTAGAATCAATGGGACTTAATAAAGTTGGAATAAATAAGTATAAAATAGCAGGGATACTCTATCCTAAAATTAAAAATATGCCTTAGAACAGTATTTCTTAATCAGAGGTAGTTTTGTCTCCCTGTAGGACATGTGGCCACATGTGAACACATTTTTTTATCATCGGGATTGGGGAGGTGCTGCTGGAATCTTATGGACAGAGTCCAGGGATGTGGTTAAACATCTCATATCCTCTGCTCTGTTCCAAAACATTGATGGTGCCATGTCTTAGAAACTCAACCTTCAAGTAGGCTAGGGGACCACTGAAATCTACTTTGAGATTATCACAGAAGTCCTAAATCAACAAGCTTTGTTTATTTGTTTAGAAATACTGACACCCTGTCAGCAAGTATGGGAAGTATTGACATGGACAATTTTCAAAGTGTTGTTCTACAGACAATAATTGACTCTTCAATTTATCTACATTTTTGAAATAATACATAAAGTTCTGAGACAGGCAAAAAATGATTTCTGAAATCAAAGTGGTTCCTTTGGAGAGAAAGGAAAGGGAGAGAACACAAGAACGACTTCTGGAATGTTCATAATTCTGCATTTCTTAATCTGGGTAATAGTTATATAACTGTGCTCACTTTGTGACAATTCAGCAAGGAGTATACTAATAATCTGTGTACTTAACTCTATACAGATAACACATCAACAAAAAATGTTTATTTTTAATGGTATATATTCATACCCTAAAAAGATGAACATTTTGATCCAGAAAGCTAAATTAATATCAACTACAAAAGTAAAAATATTTTGTTATATAGGCTGCCTTCCAAGAATTCAAGGAGGATGACACCCCCAGAAAGCTGTAAATAGCATACTCAGCACTCCTGCAGCATTCAGCTGCACACTCAAGCCACTATATATCCCTTGGCATCAATCCAAAACTGTGATAAACACTAACAAATGCGGTCCAATTTATTCCATGAACAGTTTGTTCAGATTATTCTCCTAGTGTTAAACTGTGAACTGTTATCAGAAAACAGACTTTATCAAGTAAATGATGGTTTCTCTTTTCTAATCCCACAAATTCTCAAATCTCCCCCAAATTAAACCCTTCTTGATCCCAACTCCTCAGGATTTCTCCATGCTTTTTCTAAAAGTACCCAACATTGCCTCTCCCAATATCCACCTTTACAGTCCACCTTCACTCTCACACACACAAAAAAATTCATATTCAAGCTTAATTCAGAGACCTATCTTCCCAGCCACATTTGTACCCTCTCCCAAGACTTCATAATACAATCCAAACCTCACTACCCTCAAACTCCTAAGATCCTCCACAAACTCCCTGCCCAACACCACCACAAAACCAGGCACATGCTACCCTGTTCTTTTAAATCCTCTCCTACCACAGCTTTGCCTCTGCAAACATTTCTACCTCCCTACTCAACGGCCACCACTGCGACTATTATCTCAACTTTTCTCTTCCCTTTAGTCCTCTGCTTTCCTATAAGATTCATTCCAATCTCACCCTCTCCCCACAACTGCTGCTTTCTTCTTTACGAACCCTTCCTAAGGCCCCAGAGCCGGGATGGAAAGTTACAGAAAGAGTATGAAGGAACTTGCTCTGTCCTATGTGAAGGTATGAGTGAAGGTGGCTCAAGCCTCAAGCAAACAATGCTGTGCAGGGACTACAGAGTCAGACACTGGATTCTGAAAGCCAGTCCCACCACTCACTAACAGCAAGGCTTATACTCTGGTTTCTCTCAGATGGTGTAAACCTTTTGCCTTTACTAACAGGAAGGCTTTGGAAAAAGCCTCCATTTCTCTTAACTGCAAGATGGGAATAACAGAAACAGCTATCTCACAGTGTTATGAGGATTCAATGGCTAATGACCACTGAGCACTCTGCTCAAACCCAGCATGGTAAACTCTCAATGACTGACAGTTTGTTTTGGTCCGTTTCTGGGAAGGAGGAATAAAGGGAAGGTGAAAGACACTCTAACTCTCATTAATGCTAAGATTTCTGTAAAAACTCCCTTTGGGGAACAGAAGAAGGGCAATAGGAGGGAAAAAAAAACTCTACAGATTTGTGGATGTCACAAGATTTTTATCAGATCCCCAAATTTTTTGTTCCCTCTTTCTTATCCTTCAACAACGTGGATGAGAAGCCTTCAAAGAGAAGTCCCTCCATCCAGAGAGTCACTGGAGGGAATGAAGTAGCAAAGAGTACTCTTTATTACTAAGTCGCATTCCTTGGGGGTCTGAGAATTAGAAAGGAAACCTCCAAGGTCCAATCACTTTTCTCTAGAGAAACGGAGGAGAGCACTTCGTAGTAAAGGGAGATGAGAGTAAGTGCGAGAAACCCTAACTCCTCGCTGTTCCAGCAGCAGAACACCAACTGGTTTCTCCGGGTGGGGACGGAAAGGGAAAGCGCTTCGCCGCATCTCCTGGGGCACAGGGCTTCTCCGGTGCGTTCCCAGGAGGGATGAGGGGAGGGTCTGTGCAAGGGAATCCCCCATCCCTACAAAGCGAGAGGGGCCCGGCAGCCCTAGGGGAGTTTGGCTGGCTCTCTGCGGTCTCCTCACAAGCTCATCTGCGGTGCTGGGATTCTCCAGGGGCACAGGGATCTCCCAGAGGTTCGGCCATCGCTGGACCCCTCCCCTCAAGACCTCCTGACAGCCCACCTCAGCTCCCCGGCCCCTTCCCAGAGTCTCCCGGCAAACGCAGAGTCAGCCGGAGCCACCGAGACTCCACGCGGGCCTTCCCCCGTCCCTACTGAGCACCGCGAGCCGACGCGCTTACCTGCTGAGACGGCAGCTCCACATGCAGGGCCCGCGCGGCAGAACCTGGCGGCAGCGCGGCGGCCGGGCCCGGGGGCGGCGGCGGGACCGGGCCCCCGACCGACGCTGAGGAGCTCATTTTGACCCAGCGGCCGCCAGGCGGCGGGACTGGCGCTCCTCCCGCATCCGCCGCTGCCTCGTACCCACGACCCTCCGAGCCCCTGCTGCCTACAACCCTCCACCCGAGAGGCAGGACTGCTCTGTCCCCGCGCTGGCCGCTGCCGCTGGCTAAGGAAGAGCCATATTACCGCAGTGCAACCCCCTCTGCCGGGCTGAGACCTGGCCCACTCATTGGTTCCGTTCTTACAGGGGCGGGAACCAACGGCAGCGAAGGGACTTGCTATTGGGTAACAGGTCAGTCCGTCGCCGGCCGGAATGGGCTGGGGGCGGAGGCGCTCCAGGATGGCCTCAATTGCGTCTGTCAAGCCGGGATGAAATTTGGGGCGTTGCTTCATTTTGTCCTATTTTTATTGGTTCTTTCACTAGTAAGGGGCGGAGCCTCCTGGGGTGCTGCAAAGGCCATTGCTCAAGATTTCTGCCAATTGTCAGTAAAGGAAGAGGGGCGGAGTCTTAATTAGGTAGAGCGCGCGCCTCAGCTCCGGAGTCACGTGCAGAAGGCTGGAGCGTCACCTGATTAGTGAGAATCAGTCTTCTGAGCCACTTCCGCCCTGACCTAGTTGTCATGGTAACAGGCCTCCGGTCGAGGGCGGGGACCCTCTAGGCTGGAGCAGTCATTGCAGGCTCCTTAAGCCATCTTTTGCCGAGGTGTTATAATCAACGTGCGAAGACGAAAAAGGAATGCTTTATAGTTTAGCAGAGAACTACCACGCAGGATGAATGAAACCAGAGTCCTGTCCGGCAGTCTCACCAGTTTTTCACGACCAACTCTACCCTCGAGTCCACGCCCCTCCTCGCACTCCACTAACTAGTGCTCTGGAGCCAAAAGGTGTGCCAACTGCCCTGAACGCAACGCTGTTTCATCTATACCGATGGGTTGCTTCTGCTGTCCCTGGAAACCCTTTGCTACTTTTCTTTCCCTAAAACTTGTTTACCCACCTTGAGTTAGAAACCTTTCCTATACCATAGTCCTGATTATTCTATTGCATTGATTGGGGGTTTGGGTTTTTTGTGGGATTTTGTTGTTGTTGTTGTTTCTTGGCGGGAGGGGGTGGGGGGAGTGTCAGGGATTAAATCCAGGGGCGCTTAACCACTGAGTCGTACCCCCAGGCCTTTTTTTTTATTTTAAGACAGGGTCTTGCCAAGTTGCTGGGGGCAGTTGAACGTGTGATCTTCCAGCCTCATCCTACCTGCCCGCTGAGATTACAAGCTTGGGCCACCTCGCCCAGCTGCCTTGTCCTTTAATAGGCATGTTTAACACATACTACCAATCGCTACTCTCAATCCCGAGCGCCCCCCCAACACACACACACACACACACACACACACACACACACACACACACTTACTTTCTCTCTCTCTCTCTCTCTCTCTCTCTCTCTCTCTCTCTCTGTCTCTGTCTCTGTCTCTGTCTCTGTCTCTCTGAATCCCTCTAGCAAGAAGACATTTCCTTATTCATCCCTGGATTCAGTGCTGACAGAGAATAAGGAAATGTTTTTTCGATGTAAACAGCTCAAATGCCTTCTCTTCCGTGAAGATGTTTGATCTTAATGGTAGAATCTATATGCAATTGCTTCTAAAATAAATAGCACTGAGTCATTCTGCAGGATACTGATGTGCCTTCTCCCCCCAGACTGAATTCCTACACCACCTGGACTGATGTAGCAAAAAGAACACAGTGCTTTAGAGTCAGACACAACAGAAATCAGGCACTTTGAGAATCTTGGCTCTGCCACCCTCTAGGTGACACAAAAAGTTCATTTCCCACTCTCAGTTTTAGTTTTCCCATTTGTAAAATAGTTAATAGGGTTGCTATGGGGTTTAAGTTATTAATGTATGTCACAAGCCCCTGTAACAACTGACATATAATAGATCCATTTAAGTTTTGTGAGTTTTTTCCCCAGTGGACTGAGAGTGTAGCCCCGTGCTAGAGCACATGCTAAAAATGTGTGAGCCCCTGGGTTCAAACCAGAGAACCATAAAAAAAAAAAAAATTAAAAAGGCAAACATACTATCTGAAAAACACCTTGGATCTAATCTCAGAGCTACATCACAAAGATGTCATCGCCTCCTATTCTGAATCATGGTGGAAGCCTAGGGTGTGTGGTCAGGTGTTTGTTGAGAAGAAAGTAGTTATGAAATCCTAAATCTCAATTTAGTTCAACTCTGTGGTGCCAGGATCTGGTGGGATTTCACAGAAATCTAAGCTGTTTCTAAGCTGTATTCATTTCCTGAAGCCACCAAATTAAATTACCACAAACTAGATAGCTTAAAATGAATTTATTCTTTCAGGGTTCTGGAGGCCAAAAGTCCAAAATCAAGATGTCAAGGTGCTTTCTCAGAGGCTCTAGGGAAGATTCCTTTGTTGCTCTTCTATCCACTGGTGGCTCCAAGAATTCCTTGGCTTCTGTCTACATAATCTCTTCCCCTATCTCTACATGAGCTTCTCTTCTTCCTGTGTCTTCTTTCTCTTATAAAGATATTTGTTATTGGATTTAGAGCCCACCCAGATAATCCAGATTTCATCTTGAGATCCCTAATTGAATTATATTGGCAAATACCCTTTTCCAAATAAGGTCATATTCACAGGTCCCAGGGGTTAGAACAGAGTGTGCCATCATTCAGCCCACTCTCCGAGTTAAGAAAATGGGCCTAGAAAGAGTGCACAGAATTACTTCCTCCTTTGGGAGGATCCCTTGTGAATAGTAATTGACACTCAACAAATGTCCAAGAGAGCTTCTCTATGTCAAACCTTTTGCTAGGTGCTGGGAAACCCAGATCCTAGAGGAGCTGCCCACTCCTTGTTTGAAGATCCAGTAAGTATATAAAAAGTGATACTCCAGTTGCTCAGTGCTGGATTGGAAGGAAGCCCAGGGACAGTGGAAGCCAAAAGAAAAAATAGTTGAGAGTCAGATTTCACAGTGGAGTGGAGACTGAAGGATCAATTCTCTCTACAAGATTTTACTGAGGTTCAACTCTGTACAGGCTGACTGCTGGTTGCTGGAAATGCAGGCTTCAAGTACACAACCCAATTCAGACATACTACAAAAACTAGAAGACCTGGAACTCCCACCCCTGGAGATATGGGGAGAAATCAAATAGCCTATTGCTTGCAAAATATTCAAGAAAAGGTTATAAACTATCTTGGACATAGTAAGTGTTCAGTAAATATTACCTTTCATTATTTTCATATGGCTTATTCTAAAAATTTTTACATTATTTGGATTTGAATCTATTTTAATATATGACTGTTTTAACATAAAACTAGTTTAAGCCACTTACAAGTGAAACTTAATCCCCACATTTATACATTAATGCTGTTTAGAGGTAGAGTCTCTGGGAGATAATTAAGATTACATGAGAGAATGAGAGTGGGCGGCCCTCCATGATGGTATTAGTGGCTTTCTCTGCCATGTGATATGCTCAGCCATGTTATAATGCAGCAAGAAGGCCCTTAATAGGTGCCAAGCAAAAGCTGGAGCCATGCTTTTAGACTTCCCAGCCTCCAGAACCCTTTGCCAAGTAAACTTCTAGTCTTTATAAATTAGCTGGATTCAGTTCTTTGGTTACAGCAACAGAAAACAGATCAAAACAGTACTGAAATCATTACGTACGCAGGGCCAAATAACCAAACCTACCCCAATCCACTTTGCTTCCTCTTCCTTTTCCCACCTTATGGGCCTAATGCATTGGGTAAATAAGAGTAATAAAGGAAAGGTTAATATTTTAATATCTTGAACTTAATTAAATTAAGTCTATCCTCTTCCTTTCAATAGAGCTCTTTCTTCCGTTCATTTTCTTGCTTAGTAATGATACCTTTGCCAAGCAGCCGGCCTTCTTCATTTTAAGAAATAATGTAAATAGAATTCCTGACTGAAAGGAGTTCACAGATCCTTTCAATATAAAGTGCTAGATGTAATAATTGAAATGACATATAAAGTATTATGAAAGCACATAAGAGGAAGTTCTAACTGCAGCCTGTTTTCCAGGAAGGCTTCCTAGGGGAAAAAGAGTATTCTAGGCAGAAGGAACAACATAAGCAGAGGCTCAGAGCAGAGGGCATAGCATTAGCATAGTCTAATGTGGCTGAACAAAGGCTGCGTGGGATAGTAACCGGTTAAGAGGCTGGAAGAAGCCTCCAGTGCCAGTTGAGAAGAACCTGACGACCTGGCTGAAGAACTTGAGTTTGAAGTTGGGCAACAGGAAGTCACTTTTAGAAAGATCACCCAGGCAGCCCTAGAGAGGCAGCTTTGAAGGGGAAGGACTAAAACCCGAGTTTTGCAGTGGCCAAATGAGAAATATAAAACCCCAAAGAGGCAATTCCCCCAAAGAATCCAATCCACAGAGCACAGGCCAAGGGGCAGGTCCCTGGGCAGCGTTTCTCCTCCTTTTCCTCCAAGGTCACTTTCTTAAAAACTCTTCCCAGAGCTGAACTAATTGTGGCCTCCTCTGGGCTCCCCGCATCTGATTTCTCTTCAGTATGCGTATCCATGTGCCTAGTCCTATGGGATAATCTGTTTGTTGCACTCTCTCTTCTTTGAACCTCTGCTTTTGATTTCTCTCTGAATCTCTAGTGTCTTGATGTAAAGGACATAATACAAACACCAGGAGACCTGGAACAAGTCTTCAGTGAGAAATTGACTGAATGTAGTCAGTGGATAAATGTTTGCAGAAGTAAATGTTGGGGTCACTCAGAGGCCTCCTATGGAAGTCACCTCCCCATTATTTAACAAAATGCCTGAGATAATCAGTCAAGGAAAAGCTTGATTTGGGATCAGGATTTCAGAGATTTCAGCCATGGTTACTTGGCCCTGTTGTTTTGAGCCTATGACAGCACAGTATATCACAGTACGAGCATGTGACAGAGGAGGCCCACTCACTTCATGGCAGCTGGGAAGCAAGAGAGAGAGGAAGCGGGTAGGATCCAAACACCCACTTAAAGGGCATGTTCCCAGTGACTTGACTTTCCTCTACTAGGCCCCCACCTCCCAAAGGTGCTACCACCTCCCAGTGATGTCAGGGGTTGGAGACCAATTTCAGGAACATTCAAATTCAAACTGTAGCACCCCTCTAGCTCCCTAACTGGAATAGCCCCAGAGGGAGGAAATAAACTCTCTCTGGGCTGTCACAAAAAGCTTGTAGCAAAGCTTAGACAAAGACTTGGGTCTCTTGTCCTCGAGACCAGGGCTTTTTCCTCAATTCCAGAGGTGTTGCTTTCTTTTCTTTTGTTTTTGTTATTTTCTTTTCCTTCCTTCCTACCTTCCTTCCTCCCCCCACCTATTTCTTTTTTTCTTTCCTTTTGGTACTGGGAATTGAACCCAACCCAGGAGTGCTTAACCACTGAACCATATCCTTAATCCTTTTTATTTTTTAATTTGAGACTGGGGCTCCTAAGTTGCTTTAGGCCTTGCTAGATTGCTGAGGCTGGCTTTGAACTTATGATCCTCCTGCCTAGGTTTCCTGGGCTGCTGGGATTATGAGCGTGCTCCAATGGTTTTTCATGCTGTCACCGACTATACATGGGCCAATGTGACACAGGCTCTTGTGATTGTCCAGGCCAGCCAGGGTAGGACACAATGGATATAGTACATCTAACTCAGGGGGCTGATTTAGCAAAAGGCATCCAGAGCAAACTTTCCTCAGGAATAAGGCTTTTATAATGAGGTCTGAAGGACGCAAAGGAGTCAATTGGACAAAGACTAATGTGAGCAAGAGAAGCAGTGTAGGCTCGGGGAAAAGGAGGAATGGCCTAAAGAAGGCACAGGGAGCTCTAAGGGAACTAAAAGAGAAGGCCAGGCAGGAGTGGGCAGAGAGCAGCCAGTGCTGAGGAGGAAAACATTTTTGAAAGAATTGCCATTTCAAAAACAAAGCAAAACCAAAGACCTCCTTTTCATTTCTTTTACATTTTGGTATTGTTTCTATACATAATTTTGCATAGCAGAAGCAATACTATCTTTACAGTGCTTGGAGCTTCTCAAGTTTAATCCAGCACAGAATGAAATAGGAGATTCTGGCAGGGGCCAAATCCTGCCATTGTAGGCCACAGTGGAATGTGGATTTCTTTGAGGTATATCAACAACTGTTGAAGTGTTTAAGCAGGGAAGTGACGTGACCCAATTTATGGTTTAGAAATGTCACTCTGGCCAGGCAGGGTATAGCACATGCCTGTAATCCCAGAGGCTCAGTAGCCTAAAGCAGGAGAATGGTGAGTTCAGAGCCAGCCTCAGCAACAGCAAGGTACTAAGCAACTCAGTGAGACCCTGTCTCTAAAGAAAATACAAAATAGGGCTGGGGATGTGGCTCAGTGGTCAAGTGCCCCTGAGTTCAATCCCCAGGATCCCCTTCCCACCACCACCCCCAAAAAAGGAAAGAAATGTCAACTGCGTCAAAAGTGAATTCAAGGGTAGGAAAAGTGAAAATGGTAACACTGAATTGTGGACATTTCTTCATTGAATTTGAGGACAATTAGAACAAAGAAATATCACTAAGTTCCCAGGAATAAAAGGGCTCAAATGATGCCTGATTTCCTGTTAGGCTGATTCCATGATTGGGGAACTCTCCCCAGGCAGGCATGATGTTACTGAGTTTCTGGAAAGTAACACCCTAGATATAAAGTACTGTGGCTAGAAGCCTCTAAGCTGGGATCAAAGCCCTGGATCAGTGTGGACCTGCAGCTTATTAGCTGCATGGATTTAGGCAAACTGATTCCCTTCCCTGAACCTCCAGGTTTCTCTGGGGCAAGAGTAGACTAATGTTTGCTAAGTGCTTTACATACATACATTACTCTGGTCAATCTCCAGGGGATTCTATGAAGCAAGCATTTTCTTAGATTTACAGATCCCTACAAAGAGGCTCAGAAATAGAAATGACTTGCCCGCAGTCACGTGATTCTTTGGGGCAAATTGACAGTGTGAACTCAGGTCTCCTATACTACACTTCCTTTATTAATTAGAATATACTATTTAAGACTAAATTTTGCCAAGAGGATGAGAATCTCACTCCCATCCACAGCAAAGCATAACTGCAAAAAATCCTAAGGGTAAAACTCCCTAAGCAGTTCTTCTTCTTTCTCTTCCTAAATAATTTAAGGGGCTGGGGTTGTGGCTCAGCGGTAGAATGCTTGCCTTGCACATGCGAGGCCCTGGGTTCAATCCTCAGCACTACATAAAAATAAATAAATAAAACAAAGGTGTTGTGTCCATCTACAACTTAAAAAATAATAATTTTAAACAAAACCCCATAGGGAGGGGCCAAAAACAAAATGGTAAAGCCTTGTGAGGGGAGCTTAGAGGCGAGGAGTTCCAGAGCAGAAAGTCAGAACCAGAGCAACGTGAGGAGGGCTTCCATGCAGGGGCAGGAGGGTGGGAGGAAGGATCCTGGCGAAAGCCTCAGAACTGAAGTGGGTGATGAGTTGTCCACCTGGTAGGGCCCTCTGGAGCCAGGTGGCACAAGTGCCAGAGTTCAAGCAAGATGAGGATGAGAATTGCCTACATAATTTTGGGGGCTCAGTGCAAAATGAAAATACAAAGTCCCTTGTTCAAAAATTAAGAATTATGAGATGGTGATAGTGTTAAATCAAGCATGGGGCCCATCTAAGCATGGGACCCTGCACCACTGCATAGGTAACAGCCTTAAGAAGCTGGTCCTGCCAGTGCCAGGATTGAGGATGCGGGCAATGGCAACAATAGAGATTGGCTCCTTACACAGGGGCTGAGCAGCTAGTTAGATAAATAAATAAGTGAAGGGTAAAGATAAAACAGTTTTATCTCTATCATAATATGAGAAAAAAGAACTAGGATGGAACCTGAAATTCATCGATACAAATTGCCCAGATCTTTGTTTCTAAGTATCATCTCCATTAGGGGAAACCAGGACACTGGAGAGGTAGATGATTCTAAGATTAGGCTAGGAAAAAAAAAATCACAAGATGGGGCTGGGGCTGTAACAGTGGCACAGCGCTTGCCTAGCATGTGTGAAGGACAGGGTTCCATCCTCAGCACCACATAAATATAAAATGGATTTAAAAAAGGCATTCTGTCCATATAAAACTACAATAAAATTTAAAATAAATCACAAGATGATCCTGAGATATCTAGTTGTGCCAGAAAATAAGGGACTACTTTAAAAATGATGGAGGAAGATGATGTCAACAGGACACAAAAGCCAGTTTAAAAAGGCCCCAACTCCCCAAATCTGTATAGGTATCAGAATAAATAATGACAGAATGGCCCCACTGAATAAAATGGGATCCACAAAAATGAAAAAATAAGGATTCCTGAGGTTCTTATCAATAGAAATAAGGAAATATTTACATAATTGTAAAGTATGAAAAAAAAATACCTTTACAGTAGAAAAGTGGGGTGGTCACCATCTTAACCCAGTGATGATGACCATCATCAGTAATTGGACATACTGGAATCATACAGGTTATAAGCTGTGCTATTCATTGTTTATTCTGATATTTAAACTGGCATCATCTGCCACCTAATAGGATGTGGTGAGAAGAGCCCATCATCATGTCTGTGATATGTCTGCTAAAATGGATAACCTGAATCAATCATGAAGAAACTAAAATAAAACAAAACTGAACAGAATTCTGAGAACCTGACCATAATTTCCTAGATTATCAAGGTCATAATAGTGAAGGAAAGATGGAGGAACTGTTTTAAGATCAAAGAAAACTGAAATAATAGTGGCTCTGAACTTCAGTCTTTTCCTAAAAACATACATTTTTAAGATAAACTTTGTTAAACTTTTAAGATTTGAATTGAGTCTGAGAACTAGATGGTAGTAATAATTCTATGATAATTTCCTGGTGTTCATGGATTTACTGTGGCTATGTAGAATAATGTGTGGGCATCAGGTCTGAGTAAGAAGCCTCTCATGCTCTATAAAGAGGAAGCAAGGTCAATGTTGATTAGCTGTGTGAGTAGAGAAAAGTGCTTTGGCTTCTCTGTACCAAGTTCCCAAGATTAGGAGTGTTTGCTCCAGAGGATTATAAATTTACTGTCTACTCCTGAACGTTTTGAATCCATGATTTTAGCGTTTTTAGTTAGCTGAGGGTAGGAGCTGCACAAATGTCAAACTATCAGAAGCCCAGGGAGTCATGTGACCTTTGCCTCAGAACCATCCCTGGTGCCCCCTTGTGGTCATATTTGGGAACCACTGTTGCAATCATGAAAATGACAATTTTCAGTCTGGCTGCAGCCCCCACCACCATGCAAGGGCAGGGTCTTTTGGTAAAAGTTTCCATCTCCCTCTCCTGAAGTGAAAACTCCCAACATCTACCTGGAGTATCCAGCCACAGTTTGAAAGCAGGCTGGCTTCTGCTCTGAACAGGCTGCTGCACTACATACATTGCCATGGAAAGGGTATCCCTCTGCAATTTAGGATCTGGTTATTACTGATGCTCTCCTTAGGCAGATGTAGTAGAATTCCATAATACACACGGGTTATCACTATTCACAAAATTAATGCTTGAGAATAATGGCCTCCCCTTATGGGATGGCCTACAATAGAACCAGAGCTTGGCAATCCAGTGTTCAGCCAGCCTCAGGCTGGGGGTGGAAATGGAGCTGATCTTCTGTCATAAATCTGGCCTTGCCTCCATCCCCAAGGAACTGCTGTTCTCTGATCTGCGCTTTCCATCCTAAGGCCTGTCTTGTGCTATAGAACCCTGCTTCTCCAGAGCACTTCCTCTCACTGCATCTTCTAGAAACTCTGAAGAAACCAACTTCCTGCCATTCCAAGTCAGGTGCTCCTGCAGACTTTACACTTTCTGGTCTGTCCAATCAGCAACTCCAGCTCTCCCACCTGCACCTGCTGTCCTTCCCTCCTCCATCCTGCCTGGAAAACTGTCAGCTACCCTTCGAGGCCCAGCTCAGGCACTGTTTCTTTAGTGAGACACCCCAGATTGGGTTAGAGGTGTCTGTGTCATAGCCCTGACCATCTGTGTCCTCAGCAGGATGTTAGTCTCTGCAGACCACTCACAGCTCCCAGCAGATGAGCAGCTTCCAGGTTGGAGGAATGGCAAAGGCAGGCAGGACGGGTATTCTGGCAGTAATGGGGCTGGAATGTTGTCTCTTGGCCTCAGCTGGGAGGGGTTTCCAGATGCTTAGTATTCATTGAACTGAATGGAACAAGAGCATAGAGAAGTGGCATCTTCTGAGACCTTGTAACCACTAAGGTGGCAGCAGGCCTGGTCACCCCCTTTTTGGTGTAGCTGGGCCAAGGGCAGGGAACATGATAAGTGATCTGTAAGGAATTTCCAGCTCAGTCATTCTAGGACCCTCCTGCTAGACAGCAGTCCTTTATCACATAGGGTAGCTTGCTAGCTGCTCCATGGCCCTTGCCTCTTGGTATTCACTACTCCTCCTCTCAGGCATGAGCTAGACCTAGATGCCTGCATCTAATTAAAAGGAATGGCAAAACCTATACCACCTTCCAGGTTTGGGCTCTGAAGCTCTGAGACTTCTGACCTGTTCATGCACTCTACCGACTGATCCTTCTTGCTCAGTCTCTTATGAATCCCACTGCTATGTCACAAGCTACCGTATGGAAAGGCACCCATGGCAAGGAATTGAGGGAGGCCTCTGGTTAACAGCCAGTGAGGAAGTGAATCCTGCCATCAACCATATGAATGACCTTGGAAGTGGATCCTCCCTCTCTTGGGGTTTGAGACAACTGAGGCCCTTGTCAACACCTAGATTGTAGCCTTGGCAGAGACACTGAGCAGAGGACCCAGCAAATCCTGGACTCTTGACTCTGAGAACCACAAGAGATAAAGTTTGAAGCCACTAAGTTCTGAAGTTATTTGTTAAATAGCCATGGAGGAATAGTGTACCAGAAGTCCAGCAGGCAGCCCAGCTGGGGCGTGGTCCTCCCCACATGTGGCAGCAGGATACAGACAAAGCCCCAGCAATAATGCCTGAGGGTTCTTGTTTCCATTTATTTGTCTAGGAATATACAAAAGACTGACATGGTACAATGATCTCATGGAGAGAAAACATAACACAAAAAGGAGGGGCTAGGTTTCCTCCACAGACCACCCCCCCCTCAGAAAGGCACATATATGTGAGGATCGGGTTTGGGGGCCTTCAATCTGGACCCAGTGTTGCACAGGAGGCCAAGCCCCTCTGTGAACAGAAGAGGAATTCTTCCTCACACCAAACTTGGGGCATGACTCAGGTAGAGTGAGGCCACTGGGAAGGACATGCTCCAGGCTAAAGCTGAGTGTATGGAACCTGTGCCATCGGCCTCCTGAGCAACAGTCTCTCCAACTGCATGTGTGACTGGATAATCCAAGATAGGGTGCCTCTGGGACAGTATCACTGGAGGCCAGTCCAGGCTCAGATTTGCGAGACTGGGGGTAGGCTGAAGCAGGCAGAGAAGCATTCCTGATGCCCACCACTGCCCTCCCAAATAACTGCACCCTCTGCATCTTCCCCTCATCAAGAAGGACCTGTCCTGTAGTCAAGCATGGGGTGGTGGGAACAGAGGTGTCTGGGTCAGAAGTGGCTTTTGCCTCTCATCCCTAGGAGCAAAGAGCAAATCATCTAACTGGCCTGAGTCATTAATGGCTGTCCTTCTTCCCCCAATTAATCAGAACTGAGCCTTCTCTGTCATTTGGGAGGGGAAGAAGAAGGGTTGGTTGAGAAACCATAAAGGCCCAGCTGTGTTGACCACCACCTAGAGCAGGGCAGACTGGAAGTAAAAGACCTTGAAATATTTTTTCTTCTTTAAAAAAGACCTAACATTGTAATGGTTTAACAAATTATAATTTCTTTAAATAACCCACAGACACCCATGACGCTTCCAAATTTACAGAACAAAAAGCACGATTTGCAGCCGGGTTCCTTCCGGTAGCTGGCCCCCAAGGGCTAAATCAGTTCACCTCCAGGACCTCAGTCTCTGGGAGGCCAAACTTGGTCTTGTGCTTGTCAAAGAGCTTCACCAGGGCCTCCATGTACATGGCGTGGTACAGGTCGATGTCCTGCTGGGTTGGATGCTCCAGCTTGGGGATGGTGATGGGCTCACCCACTGCAGGGATGGGGCAAAGGCAGCTGGTTAGTCAGTGTTCTTGGGCAACCCCTTCCGGGTATCTACTGACTTCAATGACTGTGCAATGTGCTGACCATACACCAGAAACTGCCTGTCTCAGATTGTCCCTTTTTATAAATGAGAATACTGAGACCCAGGAATTTGGGAAGGGCCCTGCCCAAGACAACACAGCCCTGAACAGTGGATGAAATTATTGCACTGCACCCTGATAGAAGTTCCTGTGAAAGTCACAGGATCAAGTAAAATGGCTTTGCTTTTGCTCTTCTCTGGGTGAGCTACATTGACTCTTTGAGCCCCAGTTCCGGGTCTGTCACATGGGGAGCCTTCCTCATGGGTCTTTCTAAGGATTCTGTGAAGAATGTGACAGCTCTGAAAAGCGTGTAAGGGCAGGAGAGGAAGAACCGACACTGCTACGCTGTTAATTTTTGTATCTTGCTCCATCTGCAGAACCAATCTACCCCTAAAGTCCTGCAGTGCAATTTCTGAGATTTCTTCCAAATCCCTGTACTTATTCTCCTCTATCTCTACTGCCACACCCTCAGCTCAAGACACTACCACAAAAGCATGGAGACTGACCTTCCCTGTCCATTTCTGCCCATCCCCAACAGACCCAGGGATCACTTTAGAATGCAAATCTGAATCTCCCTTCCCAAATGCTCTCCAGCAGCTTTCCATCCTCAAGGCAAAGAGCCCCTCCTTGGCACTGCCAGAGGACCTGTCCGACTGCAGCCCTGTGAGGGAAGCATGCCTACTGCCTTGCTGATGCTTTGTCTCTGACCACAGCACAAATCACACACCTGCTTCTGATAATGCAAAGTATCTGTGTGAGCTTTGGCCTGTCAAATCTACTGCTCAGGGTCACAAGCTCCTGTGACATCACCAACTTGTGACCTTTAACACATGCACGTATGCACAGCTCTGCAAATATCAAAAACAGGCAATTCTTTGCAATCCTATAAATTGTCCTGAATATACCTGAATCGATGTAGCTGAGGGCTGAGTGTGGCCAGGCTTTGCCACATCTCTCCCAGGTCTATGCGACTCACTTTTTTCTTTCTGCTCCTCAAAAAACCACACAATCTTTCCCTAACTTCACTTAGGCTATTGTTTCTGTCAGAAATTCTCTTCTCCCTTCTTTTACTGATAATTCCTATCAGCAGTGAGGTAAGGTCCCCACTGATAGGAACTCCTAGGGTACCTGTGCATCCCCATCACATCCCCAGAGGTGTTTGCTGGAACACTATCTTCCCAGATGGGCCAGTGGGTACTGCAAACCATCTGCAGGTCTTATTTCCTCACCTGTTATGCTGCTAGGTTCATAGAAATGGATCCATATACTCCTTACCCCCACTGACCATTCCCATTGGCACCCAACACATCAAGGTCCTCATGGTTAAGAGCAAGGCCATCACAGCTGGGTGGCCTATTCTGGGATCTTGATGTGCTCAGGACAGCCCTTGGTGTATAAATTGGGACTCACCAACAGTAGTGATGGGCTTGGAGTAGGGCACCAGCCCCCAGGTGTCTGAGGAAAAGAGGCCTCTGCCATGGAAGATGCAGGGAGCGAAGCCTATGTACTTCTGGAACTTCTTCTGGACCCATCGGCCCCAGGAGCCCTCCTCGAAGATCACCTGCTTGTATACCTCGTTCTCCCCAAAGGAGTAGGTGGGAACCAGGTCAGCTCTGGAAGGGAGAGGCCAGGGTCTGTCACACTCCAACCACTGGTCTCAGTTCTTACTGTCAGCCCTAGAGGCCCTGCGCCCCAGCCAAGCTGCCCTCAGGCCTGGAGTAGACCAGAACCACATGTGCCTCATAACAGACTCTGATGAACCCCTGCCCATTTGCCAGTGCCTGCTCCGGAAGGCCAACATTCACCCTCTTCCTGAAGGCCTGCCTCCCTGTCCCTCCCCACCCCAGGGGTCTCTCAGCTCTAAACTCATCACTGTGTCATAGCCTCAACACACTATGTGTTGTCTCTACCTGTCCCTACTCCCTTCCCTACCATTAGGGCTCCTTGTCAGGGTCTGATCTGACCATCCCCAGGACTGGGTTCTGCAGAGCAGCCTCTTACAAAGCATAAAGACAGGGTCCTAATGGAACAGAGAGGAGGGCTGTTCTCCTGTCCATATATCACACTCTAGGATGCATGGGACCTTGATGACATGGTCTAGTGTCTTCCCTAACTTGTGTGTGACTACAGGCTACATCTCTCTCCCTCTGTTGGCCTATGCATTACTGGAGATCTGTCACCCCAGGATCCTCCTCCTGAGTCACCTGGAACCCAGATCTGAGAGGAAAGCAGTGGAGCTGGAGTACAAGAAGCATGACTCTGCATGTTACAATGTGTCCCCACCAGTCCGTTAGCCATACTGGATCTTCTCCAGTGGGAAATGGGGACTCAATCTCCTCACTTTCTGGGTTGCTGGATGTGCTTGGTAAATGGAATATGCTGATCAGGTGGCAACACAGAATATGCCTCTGGTTTTCTACACAGGGATCACAGAGACCCAAGTCGCCCAGTTCCTCTCTGCCTGTTCTCAGGGTCACCCTCCAACAAACATTCCCTGATGTTTCTAGCCAGGCCATCCTCCTCCTGACCTCTTGCTTTCCTAACAGCCCATCTGGCCCAGATGGTAAGTTTTTCTGTAGTTCTGCAAGTGAGGAAGAGGCCACAAGCTACAGCTCTGCTCCACCCAGACACCTGTCTACACTTGGGCAAACTTGGATTAAACTGTGCTGTCTGGGCTCCAACATGCTCCTCCCCTTCTATGCTTTTATGCCTTCAGTGGGGGTGGGCTGGGCTTTGTCAACAAAGGCCAAGGAGAATCCAAGCCCATCCTATTGCCCTGGGCTGAAGCAAATGCTGGATGTGTGTGTATACTTACCCATGGCGCAGGGCCAGCTTCACAAAGCCTTTTCGGTTCCGCAGGGTGACAGCATTCTTGCCAGGCATGGAGCTCAGGGACTCGGCTGCACCCCCCACAACAATGATGATGGCATTACCACTCCCATTCTTTGAAAGCAAGTAGTCTATGGTGTCCCGGTTGACAGGGCAGATGCCTGTTAGACAGGAAGGGACACCCTGTCAGGATTGCTCATTGAACCACTCCCCACCAACTGTGCAGTCAAGTGTAAAACACAAAACCCTATACTTGGACCCCAGACCTAATTCGCCTACGTAGAAGCTGTATTACCCTATGTAAGCTATCCCTTTTCCTGAGCCTTGGCTTTCTTATCTGTTCAGTGGGCATGATGCAAGGTTCTTTGGGGAGTTCATTAATTCAGCAAATTTCCCCTGAGGTTCTAACTCTGCCATGCTGATGCCAGATGCTAGGAATCCCAATGTGTCAATTGGCAGGGGGCCAGCAACAGTGCTGTGAACCCTGAGGAGGTTGTACAATGGACAATAAGAAGGCTGGGCACCCAGAAAAAGGACTGTCAAGAGGAGACTTCAGGGGGAGGCTGTTAACCAAGATGAATCCTGGAGACTCTCCTGCTCAGCCCTGACCCAGTATGTCTGCGGCAAGTTGTAGCTCCCAACACAGGACCCTGTCAGCCTCCTGTGTTGCCCTGCTTGATGGGGAGGCTCAGCAGAGCCAGCAGGGGTGAATTCTCACCTCCGGACATCAGGTACTCCCGCAGCACAGGCATCCGAAAGTTGCCAGCCAGTGTGGCCAGGTAGGGCCTTATTCCAGGGAACTTCTTGCTTACTTCAGTGGCTTCTGTGCTGAAGTTACAGAAGGCACCGAGGCCCATGATGCCATGGGGGTGGTATCCAAAGATGTAGTTCCTGGTGGTCAGTAAATTGTGTGTCTTCACCAGCTGCCAAGGAAAACTTTAGGTCAGAGGCAACTGGCCAGGAAAGGGACAAAGGGACCCACTTAGAAGGTGTGCCCAAAGGACGCAGTGGCATTCCACATCTAACTTCAGACTCTCATTTCTGGGCCACAGGTGGTTGGCAGCCACCATTTGGACTAGGAGGGGGGAGTCTTCTCCCTCATTCCACAGCCACACTCCACTGGCCTCCTGTCTTCCCCTCTTCTCAGTCCCTCCTTCTCACCAAAGCCAGAACAACTGCTCTAAAGCCCAAATCCAACCCTTGCTACTCTCAAACTAAAGAGAGGGTCCACACTCTATCAGGGTGAAGCTCCAAATCCTTAGTTAGGCAAGCAGGTCTCAACTGCAAGTTCTGCCTGTACCAGCAGCCTTCCCAGCCCTGAAGGGAGGGTCTGTCTGGTCTTGCAGCCTGAGGCTCCTCAGCTGCTCCCAGTACAGCCCAGCTCTTACTCCTCCAGCACAGAAAAGAAGCAGTGCAGCTGGCCTAAATGGAAACTTCCTGCCAGAAGCCAAGCTCAGCTCAGGTTCTGAGGTAGGAAAGACAAGAGAGGGTGACTATCAGCCCTGTTCCAGCCAGACCCAGGTGTGTGGAGGGGAGAGGTGGCTAGGCAGTCAATGACCTGGCCTGTGGTACTGTCAACAAAGTTGTCCTGAGATGCTCCAAACATTGACTGGCTTCCTTAAGGTCTACTGCCTACCCTGAAACTGGTGTTATGAGAGGTAGGTGTTACAAAGTGTCCCTAAACCCCTAAACCCTGAGCAACAAGAGACACCAGGCCGGGGGGGGGGGGGTTGTGGCTCAATGGTAAAGCACTCGCCTAGAACGTGTGAAGCCCTGGATTCGATCCTCAGCACCACATAAAAATAAATAAATATAATAAAGGTTAAAAAAAAAAAAGAGAGAGTCAGTCACCAGGCCTCAGATACCTACCTAGGGAACATCATGGGGGCAGAGATTCTTGAGAGGGAGGAAGATAAGGGTATTTTGTTTATAAAACATTACTTTTTTCACATTAGAAAAACAATCCCTGCAATACCTCCCCCTCCATCCAGATAAACCACTCTGACAAAGTGTTCTTATTTTTTACTTAAAAATGCATATGCCTCTTTTCATAAACCACAAACATGAACTTACAGTCTGAGTATCATTTTTTTTAAATTTTCTACCAAATACATCCGAGCTACTACTGGTCCTGACCCAAATCCCTTGGTCTCCTTGCAGCTGCCTGGCCTGTTGTTGCACAGCTATGTATGTGTAGTAGCACCAACTCAAACCAAGTAGAGGGACATTTTAAAGGCATCTAAACTTTCCCTTTTACAAACAGTGCTTCAAGAGGCTGGGGTTGTGGCTCAGTGGTAGAGCACTTACCTAGCCTAAGTAAGGCACTGTGTTTGATCCTCAGCACCACAAAAAGTAAATAAATAAAAGTATTGTGTCCATCATCTATAATTAAAAATATTTTTTTAAAAAAGAAATAGTGCTTCAATAAATACCTTAATTTTGCCCATATATCTGATTGTTTTCATGAGATAAACTTCCAGAAATATGAACAGGTGGGTCTTTTCAGCTTGGCAAGCCTCAAGCACATTCCCAGCTGAGTGCCTGTCACTGTCCCTTTCTTGCATTGAAGCCAGCTGGAAACAAAGTCCCTGGCCACTGGCAGAACATCAGAATTTTCTGTGACTCCAGATTTGGGGATCTCCTGGCTCAGTGAGGGTCCCTGTGATCAGTTTTGGGGGTATAGGTGCTGGTGCTGGTGCTGGCCTCAGAAAATAGAAATCTAAATCTTCAGGTGACAGAGGACTAAAGGGGATATATCAGGACATCACTGGCCACATACAGCTGCCAATATGTGTGCATGTGAGCCCGAATCTCTAAGTTTTAGTCCCTGCTGTGTGGAACATTTGTACCACATTTGCCTTTTAAGGCTGCTCAAAAAGCCAACCAGGTTGGGTACACTGTGGCACATGCCTGTTATCCCAGTGACTCAGGAAACTGAGGCAGTAAGATGGCAAATTCAAGGCCAGCCTCAGCAACTTAGTGAGACCCTGTATCAAAATAGAAAATAAAAAGGGGTGGGGATGTGGCTCAGTGGTAAAGTGCCCCTGGGTTCAATCTCCAGTACCAAAACAAAACACACACACACAAATCCAGCCAGCTCTTAGCTGCCCACCAAATAAATGAGCAGCAGCAGAGGACTTTTCCACCACCAGGGTAGAGGGCAGCAAGGGCATGTGAAAGAGCCAGGTTGACAAGAGCTGGGCAAGGCTGTTGTCTGGCGTCCTAAAGAGCTCTGCCTACCTATACAGGGCTCAGCAAAGCCAGAATTTAAACCTTGAGCCAGTTTCCACAGAAAGAAAGATAGGTAACAAGGTAGGAGCCAAGGCAGCCATTACAGACTGAAAACACTCCAGGCTGGATGTGTGTCCCAAAGGGGTCAGCAGAGCCCTGAAGATCCAGGCCATTCCTTGGATGACAAGGTGGAAACCAGGGCTCAGAGAAAAGAGCTGCTGCTTTCCCTGAGGAGTTAACAGTGAATCATCTCTGTCTGGACAAGGCCACCCAACTGTGCTTTTCCCTGGTCATATAATGAAGATGTAGGAGTCAATTGGTAGGAGCCCAGCTAGCTTTATAAATCATTTCATCCCTCCCCAGGACTCTGATGGCATAAATGGTTAAATGAGGTACCTTGGGGCACTGTGAAGCTTAATGGCCTTTGGTGGGGACCCCAGAAGAATGCAGGCAACTGATACAGCACTTTTGGTTTTGGGTTTGTTTGTTTTTGTACTGAGGATTGAACCCAGCAGCACTTTAAACCAAGTCCCCACCCCACCCCCCTTTTTTCCCCCCTTTTATTTTAAGACAGCGTCTCACTAAGTTGCTTAGGGCCTCGCTAGGTTGCCAAGACTGGCCTGGAACTTGTGATCCTTCTGCCTCAGCCTTCCAAGTCACTGGGATTACAGGTATGCTCCACCATGCTCAGCCTGATACAGCTTTGAACTAGCTCTCCTTCACAGTGTCTTCCCCCAGTGCTGGAGAGAAGGTCCACTCTGGAGGAGAAAGGCACCACAGCTGAAGACTGTTGACTGCCTGCTCTCATGTTCCCTGTTTCCCATGGCAAAATCCCAGGTCTGTGGGCCAAAATGAGCTTGGGACACATTCCTGGAAGGTCACTCCTCAAGCCCTGCCTCCTAGGCTAGGAAGGTGCTCCAGTAGATTTTCCTACCCTAGCCCCATACAGAGGAAGACACTTAGGCCCAGGAAAGAGCAAGGATTTGCCCAAGCTTACACAGCAGGGCCCTGTAGCAGAAGAATGGAATAACATGGGCCCTGAAGCAAAGGGAGTAAGAACAGAGGAGTAAGAACATGGGCCATGAAGCAGGCAAGTTGGCTCCTATACCATCTTGCTTTGTGACCTTGGGACAGTCCTTCCTCTCTTGGCCTACTCTGCCAATGAAGTAATTGGACAGAGTCTTTCTCAGTCTCTTCTCCAAAGGTCCTGCCTCTAACCTCAGGGAGAGGGAACAGGGAACTGGCTGCTGCTCTTCCAGGAAGCCAGCAGTATAGGTAGCTATGGCTGACAGCTGAGCCCCACCTGTGCCAGAAAAAGAGATGTTCTCTGGACCAGCTGAGCTGCTCTGGTGACAAAGATCTAAGAGCCACACAGAGAAGAAAGAGAGGAGGGGTGGGTGGTACAACTGGAGATCCTCATTACATAACCTGTGGCAAGAGGCCAGGCAAAGTGGGTGGGATGGGAGGGTCACACACAACCCTAGAGTGTAAGACCTGACGTCAATCTCCAAGGCCAAATCCTCCTGGAACAGAGGGGAGCCTGAGGCCACAAGGGCAGGAACAGAGCTCAGCACAAGGCCTCAAGTGGAGGCTTAGTGTCCCAGGCTGAGTCAGGCCCAGCCCAGCTCTGTTCCTGGTGTCCATGAGCCCTCAGAGGGCCAGCATGCACATGCTATATGGCTCCAACTTCCAGCTGACTTCTTGGAAAAGAGATGTGAGGACATAGGGACCTGCTGTGCAGCCTAGACAAGTCCTTGCCTCTCTTTGGGACTTAAGTTTCCTCACCTCCAAAATGAGAGGGTTGCATCCAATGATGCAACATCCTCCCAGCAACAACAGCCTCCAACTGTTTACAGTCAGAGTAACAGGGCTCAGGAGAGGGAGGAGAGGGAGCCCTGATCTGGAGGAACAGGAAGGACCTGAAAGGACTGGGGTGGACAGAAGGAGCTGGCCCTGGGGCTGTCCCCATGAGATGCAAGGCAGCGGAGGAATGCAGGGTTGCCCAGCCACCTCCTCCAGGTTGTCCCAGTGGCTGACTCACAACAGCAAACGCACACCACCCTGCACCACACACCACACTTTCACATTCACGTGCTGCATCTGCTGGGCGGCCTTGGCAGCTAGAGTGTGCCAGGCTGGGTGCTGAGCGAGCCGGCTCGACAGGTCTTTATCCTTTGGAGAAAACCTTCAGGATTCTTTGGGTCCTTCCTCTCCTTTGTTCCCATCAACAGCTCCTCTCCCCCAACTTTTCAAACTTGGGGCTTATGTTCTCCCTTTTTCTCTGCCCCCTCATTGCTGTGCTCCTAAGGCAGTGCTGGGTGCCCCCACCTGAAGCCTTCTCCAACCACTCCAGCACCTGGGGTCTCATCCTTCTTTCACTGTTCATCAAATTTCCTGGGCCCTAATTCCCATGGCCAGGACCCAAGTAACTGGCTGAGAGAAGTAATACTCTGTAAGACCTCAGAAGAAAACAAAGCCCCTCAACAGGCTACTTTCAGTTCGATCCTTGGTTCGGGCCAGATGAGCTTAGACTACCTTAGTATTGCTCTTGATAAATCACCTCCATTTTAAATTATGTCCTTAATACTCACTGAAGGGAAAACAAACAGTGGTCATAATATATGCTATTATACCTGATCCTTCTGTCACTCAGGCTCTCAGTGATCTTTTAGATCCAAAGGCTAGATCAAGTCTTGTTTCCCCAAAGAACAACACACATATCTTCCATTCTCAAAACATGAAGCCAATGACAATCATGTTTGTCTTTTTGACTTTGCTGCCAGAAAGCTCAGAGCTGGATGTGAACTTCAACTGTTGTTTCCCCTTGTGTTTGAAATATTAGTACTTTTCCCTGAAGTCTTAACTTTTCTCTTCACCTGGTCTGGCATTATACATATCTGAAATTCCCTCCAATCTTGCATAAAGTCAGGTGCAGGGAGAGCCCACACAGTTCATCACCACATAAGTGGCCACTCTGCATGGGTAGGTTAAGGTCGGAGTTGAGATTTTCACCAATTCCCACCCTCCCAAGATAGAATGAGTCCTTACCTGGATGGGAAAATAGTCTCGAAAGTAGCGCCACACAGCCCAATTTCGTACCCACTGTGATCTCCTGCCACCTTCCAAGAAACAAAATACAGTATTGGGAAGAAGTAGGAGTGGGGGACATTTGGACAAGGCAGACAAGACAGCGCCAGTATGAAACCCTGAGGTAGGGGACTGTCAGCTCATGTGGCATCTTTGTCCTTGCCCACTGGGCCCTTTCCCACATATTCCCCTATTATACAAACTCTTGACTGAAGGGGAGCACCCACAGGTACCAGGATGGTACCCTGTGAGGAGCTTTTAACCCTCCACCCAAAACTACACAGTGGACTAGCCCAGTGCTTTTCATAAAGTAGGAATAAAGTAGAAAAAGGCAGAGCCCGTGGTGAGGAACCGCAGCGGTGCAGGAGGGGCAGGCTTCCAGGGCCAGGGAGTGGGCGGGAGACCTGGCACTTACCTTTCTTGGGTGTGTTCCAGTCAAATGCCAGCCAGGTGAAGTAGAGCACAGCTATGAGCCAGCAGTCAGTGCAGAAGGTGTACATGAGGATGGCACTGCAGGCCACTCCTGGTGGGGGGCAGATGGCCACAGGTCAGGCCCTGTCCTCCTGGCTGGGTCTCAGGCTCCCCTCTGGACACTGGTGGAGTGTTTCCTGTGGCACTAAGCTAGGCAAAGACAGAGCCACAGCATGGAGGCCCACAGACCCTACCCCTGGCAATGGCTAAAAGGATGCCCGGCCCACAGGACGTGAGCCTCATCTCTCGGATTCTGACAGGCTGTCCTGGCACTGACAGGCACCTGGGTTCCATGTTTTCTGGGATGTAGTATCAGAGGAAGGAGACTTGAAGCTATTCTTATTGTCCCTCCTTGTAAGTCCTGCCTACACAAGTGCCCAACAAAGTTACTATGGGTAAAGGGAGGAAATATCTACCAAGTGCTTCTCTCAACTTTTCAAGACTTGAACTGAACCACTGAGTCACTGAACTAAGGTGACATTTTCCCCATTTTAAAATTTTACTTATTTATTCATTGTGGTGCTGGGGATTGAAACTAGGGTCTTGTACATTCTAGGTAAGCACTCTACCAACTGAGTTATATTCCCAGCCCTAGCCCATTTTAGAGAGGAGAAAACTGAAGGTTGAGGGGGAAGGTAACTTGACCAAGGTCACCTGGCAGGACAGTGGCAGAGCCAGGATTCAAATTCAAGTCTGATTCTAAAGTTCATAGTCTGCACTAGGCTTTAGAAATTCACCAAAAATGAGAAATTTCAGACTGTCACTGAAGGAACCTGAGAGAGGGGACTCCTGCCCCAAGAGGAGGGCTGTCCCCCTTCCAACACAACAGAGAGACAAGGAGTCCCTGGCCAAAGGTCAGACCCTGTCAGCCTTCCTCTCATCAAAAATCCAACAGGGCCTGGAGTTGTATCTCAGTGGTAGAACGTTTACCTAGCACACGTGAGGCACTGGGTTCAATTCCTAGCACTACATTAAAAAAAGAAAAAGAAAAAAACAGGACACTTGAAGACTCCCCTGGGGGCCAGCTTCCATTTGGTCACTGTGTTCTGGACCTGCTGGCCATAAGTCTGAATGAGCTGGCACTGGAGGGAAGGAAAGCTGATAGGTAGCCTGGTTTATCTCTTGGTTCACACTTTGATAACCACACCAGGGCTTCTCTCTTTCCAACCCTTCCAGAAGTGCTCTCCAATACCAAACCATCCCACAGGACTCTCTCATCTCTGAACTCTCCTCATTAGGGAGGGGCCAGATCTTTGTTCCCTGGCACTCAACACAAGACCAGGGGGCAGTAGGACTCATGCTTGATAGGAAAGGTATGAGAGAGGCCAACTCTGTGTGCCCACTCTCTCCTGAACACTGAGCTTCCTGGACTGAGAATTCCATACCATCTTCTTCCTACCACACTGACCTTCCTCTGGGTGTATGTGGGAGAGGACATGGCTAGATGCAGACCCTTGGTGAACCTAGGGGAAATGATGGCCCTTATCATCCCCAATCCGGTCACATTCTACACTCCTGAGCCAGCCTTTCCCCAGGGTACAACTACCTTGGGAGGGACAGTGACTAGTGACCAGACATCTGTTTCTCAGGACCTGCTTAGGGAAGCTGAGTCTAAGGGAGCTTTTGCAGGCTATAAGACCTGTTAAAGGCAACTGTGGGATCCCTAAGGCAGCTGGGCAAAGAGCCACGTCTATGTTAAGACTGATTTGCAGTTTATCTTGGGCCTGGAAAGGGATCTATTCTAGCTCCCATATCCATAGGGATCCAAGCTTCTGTAGAGGCTCAGTGATGCTCCAAGTGGGACTGGGCCAGTCCTATATGGTTCAGACTAGGGTGTAAACAGTCTGGAGACCAAGCTGCCAGCAACCCCCAGCTCTCCTGAGGAGCAGAAGGTGGAAGGGGCTGAGAGCCTTTGACCCCACTGCCTGGAGGGCTGGTATCTCTGGGAAGGAGAGTATCCCTATACCCTACTCTGTGGCTAAGGTCACCTAGATGGAGAAGAGAACTATTGAGTAGTCCAGAAACTGCAGCTGGTCTCTTTCTCAGTGGGGCCACTCCCCACCAGTGTGTCCAAAGCCCTATCTCACAGATAGGTCAACTCTCTTATCATTATCTGCCTCTCTCAATAGATTCCCTCCAGCTGACATCACTTGGCCCCTGAGCACCTTGAGAGCTGAAACTAGGTCCAGCCCTAGCCTTAAATACAGGAAGGTTTATTGAAGAAAAGAGTGAAGTAAATACACCAGATGGTCATCCTTTCTCAGAGCCTCTGTCCCATCTTCTTAGGTCATGGGTGCAACAGGAACCAATGCCACGGGCCCAAGAGATATAAGCCATGTGCCTGAAAGACCTGCTTGTTCCACACAGGGAGGCTCAGGGCACCTTCACACATCACCCACTCCTGACCATCCTGGTGGCCACAAAGCAGCTCATGTTGCAAAAACCCTAGCACCTGAGATCTGTAATGCAGGGCAGTGTGTGGATGTTTGGTGGCAGGGGAGGTAGCAGCAGAACTGGTGAAGAATAAGGACTCTGGGACCAAAGAGACCTGAGAGTTGGCCCTGCCATGTACTGGCCTCAACCCATCCCCAAAACTCTGCTTCCTTAGGGTTGGGAATGAAGAGTGATGATGTTTAAATTGAACACACAGCCTGGCAGACAGTAAGTGTACATGGACTTGGATGGGGGAAGAAATGACATCTGAATTTTCACTCACCTTTAATGGAAATTTAGCATCTTTCACTTACAAATGTAACAAACCACACAAGTATCAGTGCCTGCTGACATGACACCAGTAAACAAAGGTATTTTCATATCATAGTGCAGCAGTTGCAGATTCTTGAAAAATTATTTTTCATCCTACTTCAGAATTACAGTAATTATTATACCTGCTACTAGATCTTTTTTTTTAACTTAATGTAACAACAAATGTGTTACTGTGTTTAATTAGGTTTCTAAATATACATTTACTTTTTAAATATTTAGTTTTTAGTTGTAGGTGGACACAATACCTTTATTTTATTTTTATGTGGTGTTGAGGATGGAACCCAGTGCCTCACCCACACTAGGCAAGCGCTCTACCTCTGAACCACAGCCCCAGCCCCACATTTGCATTTTAGTATCATTGGTTCCCTATGAAAGTCAATGTACTTTGTACTACAAATTTAAAAGCACTGAAAAAGTCTGTATTCTTCATCAGAATATCAGAGGGTTCTGTGGTTTGGAGGGAGGCCTAGAGGGGGCAGCCACAGCAGCCTTCACAATATGCTGTGAGCCACTGCCAGCAGGTATGGGATCCAGTGGGAGGTAGATGAAGGGCTGCTCAGGGTAGTAATTAGCAGCAGCTTAAGCAGACCTGCCCATCCCACCAGGTCTCACCCCACCTACACAAGGGAGTTAAGAAGACACAATAGGCTGGTTTCTGGGCTGGAGTTGGGCTTGATCAATTGTTAACCTACAGCTTGGGGCCATCCCCATTATATGCTGCGTGGGTCAAAGTTCTACAAGCCAAGTCCTGACCCACTAAGACAGAGAGAGTCTGAGTCTAAGTGGGAGAGCTTTGTAGAAGAATAAACAGGCAATCATCTGGGTTCTTGTCCTGATCCCTCTATTTTCTTCTCATGTGATCCTGAGAAAGAACCTGTTCCCACTAAGCTTCTGATTCCTAATTGAATAAGGGGATGAGGTGTTGGGGCACTGTGTTCTCTACTTCAGGTTTCTAATAAAGTGGCCAAATGCAAGTCAAACATCAGGGTTTGAGCTCTGAAGGAACAGGTTTAATTTGCTCTGTTCTCCAAACCAATGTTTCTTTATCTTTTTGAGGCCATACACTTCTGAAAGACTCCTGAAGACTGCTATCTGTGGTCCTTTCCCCACAAAAATGTGCAGTCAGCAAAGCATGGTAGTGCATACCTGTAATCCCAGCAGCTTGGGAGGCTGAGGCAGAAGGATCATGAGTTCAAAGCCAGCCTCAGAAATTTATCGAGGCCCTAAACAACTCAGCAAGACCCTATCTCTAAATAAAATATAAAAAAGGGCTGGGGATGTGGCTCAGTGGTAAAGTTCCCCTGGATTCAATCCCATGTACTAAACAACAACAAAAAAATACATATACATATATTTATAAATATATATACACAAACATACAGAGTCTTGTATATAATTTTTAATCTAATTTTATGGGTTTAAGGACTCTCTAGAGCTCGATTCTTTGGCTTAACAGTGAAGACTAGCTGGCTATTCCAACCAGGTCCATTAATTCTGGGCTCCCTGGTACAGTGAACTCCCCAGGAAACATACTGGCTTCCACTCAAATTCCAACTCAATCATTTGATAAGCATGATAATCTCAGTAGTTACTGAACCTCTGTAAATTCCCACTTCCTTTCCTGGGAAGCGGGATTTGAGAAAGACATGTCAGGGCTTGGCATACTATGGGATTTGCCCCACTCCTCTGCCCTGCAAATGTGATCTTTTAAGCAGAAGTCCACTGTTCGGATGTTTTCCATCGTACATGGAAGGTCTCAAAAAGAGGGAGTAAGTGGAAGGAGGCTATGGAGAGGATGTTCCTGTTCTAACTTCTGTTGGTAGGGAGACCCCACCTACCCGTCCAATGAGCCCCACTTACCCAGCACGAGGAAGGACAGGACCCACTGTAGTACTGAGATGACCTGCAGCTGCTTTTCTACCTTGGACCTATTAAGCCAGGTGATGGAGAAGAGATCCTGGAGGGCGGAGAGGATGCTGGAACCAGTACCTGCAGCAGGAGGAAACATGAGCCTACTGCCATCCTTCCCTCCAGTCTCAGAGCCCCAACACCAACCTGCCTCCCAGAGGTGAGTGCCTTCTTAGACATGAGGACATGGACTACAGAATCAGACATACCTGGGTTCAGATCCTTGCCCTATCACTAAATGGCTTTATAACAAGGTGTTTAGATGCTCTCTGTGCCCCAGTTTCTACATATGCACAATAGAAATGGTTTCCAGGCTAGCTCTGGATCCAAGTCTTGGCCAGGTCCTCTAAAACAGCCAGTTCGCTTCCCTCCCCTCTGTCCCAAACTCCTGTCATCCTTTATCTGGATCTATCACAAATATTTAATCTTTGCTATCTGTGTCTGTGAGGCCAAGGACAGAGGTTCAACATCCAATTTGCAATGTTTTCTTCTCCAAGTGTACTTTGAGCATCCCCAATCCCTGCCCTACCCCCTTTATCCCAGGGACTGATATCTCCCTTTTCCAAGGAGTAGCGCCTCTTATTCCCACCCCCAACACCACATCGCCACCATCTGCAGAGACATTTACACTGTCAACTTCATCTCAGTTTGGGGCCCAAAGGGAGCCAGGTAGGAGCCTTTGCTTCCCTGAAGGACCCTTAGTCAGAGAACTTCAGCAAATTGGAGGACACAGAGGGCTGGAATGATCTTTACTATCAAGCAAGCACCCAACCTGGAGGTGAGGACAAGATTATGCTCTGTGATTATGCCCTTACAATGATAAGCTGAACTCAGCAGTCTATGGGCAGTGGAGCTGGGAAGGCTGCTAGAGAAACAGCACTGGAGAAGATCATGGCAAGGCCCCTGACCCATGCTCACTCTGTTCAGCACTAGACTAAAGCAGGGGGCCACCCCACACTCCTCCACTGCTGAGCTCAGCTGCCTGCCCTTTGCTCAGCACATCTTCACTGAGCGCCTATTGTGTGCTGCCAGAACATTCTTCCCCACCACCCACTGTGCAAGGCCCAGCACAGATGACTCCGTCAAGATCTTGTCCTTGAGGATCTCATGACCTTTCACTCTGGCCTGAAGCTGGGAACCAGGAAAGAGAATTTAGGGGCTTACACTCAAGCCTTCACATTTCAACAAAATCTGTAGGGCAACAAGGTCATAACAGGGTTCAGAAAGAGACTTACCCTTCCTCAGTGAAGTTAACAACTGCTTTGACTTTTAGAAGGCAGGTGGGAAATGCCAGGCCTCAAGGTGGACACATCAATCATGTCCCCTTGACCTATCTGATGCAGCAGAGGGAGGGGACTTTGTTCCACTCACTACAAGAGCCCAGGTAAGACCATGCTACTGAGCACCCAATATGAACCATACATATTGGGTGCTCAGTAGCATACAATGCTCCATAGACATAACTAAGGCAGAGCTGGCAGTGTGTGAAGTCACAAAAGCAAATAAGAAACTGGTCCCCAGAGCCCAAGAAGTTTGACTCCTTCACCCCCTTTTACAAAGTTCAACCACCACAGGCCCTTTCTATCTCATACCTGCCCAACAATCCATCCTAGAGCCCAAGGGCCCTACAGGGTCATCCAGTAAAGCCTCATGGAGACTGAGCCTAGAGAGAGGCACTGGCTGGCTCAGGGATACCCAAGCAGTAAGTGACAAAGGTGGAACCCAGGACTTTCACTGCTGTTCAGACACCTCCGCTTCCCCGCAGCAGCTGCTGAGTGAAGGACTCTGGCTGGACCTGTGCACAGTGGGGCCTAGACAGATGACTTAGTTACATTAATACATCCTTGAGGGTTCTAGACCTTCACCCTGATCTATATGTGCAGGGAGGCCTGGGTGAGTACATGTGGGAAGGAAGTGAGGCCCAAGTCCAGGACTGAACCCCTGATCCAAGGCTGACTGGCCATGTCATCAGCCATAATGGGCTTTGCCTCCTGAGCTGGGCAGGATGCAGTGATGAGGAGCCATGCTATGAGCAGCATAATGCTTCATCTGGTCCAGGCTAGGTACCCTCACTGGAGAGAAGGCAAAGGATTCTCCAGTACTTTCCTACCCATGGTGTGGTCTGAAACAGTGAGGTCTAAAACAGCCTCACCCGTGAAAAGCTGGTCAGAAATGCCTGGATCTACTGAGTCAAATCTGCATTTTAACAAGACCTCCACTCATGTGATTAAATTTGAGAAATATAAGTTCCTTAGTTTAAAGACAGGTAGATTAAAAATGGGCAAAGGGGGCTCAGTGGCAGAGCACTTGCCTAGCATGTGTGAGGCACTGGGTTTGATCCTTAGCACCACATAAAAATGAACAGATAAAATAAAGTCATGCTTTCCATCTACAACTACAAAAAATTTATTTTAAAATGGGCAAAGGAAGAGAGCTGAGACTACCACATTCTGCTGGGCCCAAAATAAAAGTGACAGGGAACACAGCATCAGACAACTTCTCATACCTGTCTGTTTCAGACTACAGATGGACCCCCAGGCCAACAGTCTGAGGAGTGCTTAAAGATAGGTGTACTGGGGGCTGGGGTTGTGGCTCAGTGGTGGAGCGCTCCACTAGTACATGCAAGGCCCTGGGTTCGATCCTCAACACTACATATAAATAAATTAAATGAAGGTATTGTGTCCAGCTACAACTAAAAAATAAACAAAAAAAATAGGTATACTGGGGCTGAGGCTGTAGCTCAGTGGTAAAGTGTTTGCCATGCATGTGAAGGCACTGGTTTCAATCCTCAGCACCGCATAAAAATACATAAAGACACTGTATGTTCATCTGCAACTAAATAAATATATATATATATAAAAAAAGATAGGTGTGCTGGAGTCATCTTACCTCGCCCCCAACCTCTGAGACAGAACCAGCCAACTATGGTTGTGGCAGCACTCCCACTTGGGGAGGGAGTGCCAAAACTCCTCATTGGTGACATGTCCCCGGTGGAAATAACTGAGAAAACCTAAAAATTCTTCCTCTCTGTGTTTATTAGGACTTTGATGAGGTTCAAGCACTTAACCCTCATCCCTGATACATAAAGAAACCAAGTGCCTAAGGGGCTCACACAAGTCCCACATCCAGCCAAAGCAGAGCCCAGGCTGTTCTCATCCTGCCTTATCCAGCCCAAACCATGGCCCACAGCTCACTCTGCCAGCCAAGTGGAACCGCAGTCTAGGAAGGAGAGGCAGAGTTTCCATGGGAGCTAGTGTGGGCCACAGGGAAAGGGAGGCTGCGGATGCAACTCTACCTTCCTCAGGTCAGGCCCACTCCCTCAGCCCCACCTGGAGGGCCAGAGCCCAGCTCCAAGGTTGGCCTGTCTGTGATGCTGAACCCAGGCCCCAGTGGAAGCTCCCAGCAAGCTAAGAGATACTGAGTCACTTCTCTGCTTGGAAGGCCCCTCACCTGAGATTCCCTGACAGTGAAAGAAAGCAGTTATATCCTACAGGAAGCCTTGGGAGAGAAAAAACCTCTCCTTCTTCTGGACCATGCAAGTCTGGAACTGTCTGGGACCATCTTGCCACAATCTTCTGTTTGCAGATGAAATCAGGAGATACCAGCACAAGGAAGGAATAAGAGCGAGTAGAGCCCTCCCTCTGGGCTCCCACAGCCCCTTCGTGTATTAACTGTCCATTTCAAGTCGATTCTCACATGAGACTGGGAAGCCGCCTGAGGACCAGGCCTGGGTCTGATCTACATTTGGGTTCCCAGGTCCTGGCCCAGAGCAGGTACTCAGAAAGGTTAGCTTAGAGAGAGGAAGAGGATTTCTCTGGTCTGGCTGTCCCTCAGGCCTGTGGGCTCCCTGTATGTGGGGCTGAGCAACAGGTATCATGCCCAAGAGGCCCCAAAGCCTTGAAGCCTCCACAAGCACTTGACAGGCACTCCGGTTCCTGAGAGTTTCGCATCACTACCCCCATTCTGATGGTGACACGTGGCTAAGGGCCAGCCTAGAAAAAGAGCTCAGAGAGGTTTACTGTGTGTAAAGGCCCAGGAGTCCCAAGGCAGCAAAGGCCTATGTGTCCAAGTCAGACTGGGCTACCCACCAGAAGGCCAAGCCAGCCCCATCACTGAGGTCCCCAGAGCCTCTCTTGCCTCCCAGTTTCCCTACTCAGGAAGGGAATCCAACCCCTTATCTAGAGATGTCCTTTTTTCATGGGAAGAGACATGATAGGCTCTAAAGCAAGTTAACCAATCCTGGAAGAAGACTCCCTGTGGCCAATTCAGACAGACATTCCTGGACACCGTATATTTTACACAGCTCACTTGTTCCAACATTTGAGAAGGGGAGAGGGAATACAGATGCTGAGAAGCCCCAGGCAGCATTCTTACCATGCAGAAAGCATCCCCTACCCCTAGGATGAAATGGTGTGTCACTATCCCATAGCATCACCTGGGAAGGTGGGCAAGGCAGGGAGCAGCAGCCCCAATTCACAGAGAAGGAAACTAAGGTGAGGTGAAGCCACTTGCTTGTGTTCAGGGTATCAGGGGCCAAGTCTCAAGGCAAGTATTTGAGCCACAAGTCCCTCACCATTTCTGTGATGCCATGTCACTAAGGGACATCCCTATATAACAAACCAGTCCACACCCAGACTTCAGGAAGATACCCTGGCTAAGAAGGGCTGCCTGCTCTGCTCACACCATGCCCAAAGTCTCACGGGGACAATCCTGTGCAGACTGGCTGTGCAAGGAGTGTGAACCCCACCCAGATGCTCCCCAAAATCATCTCCTGCTGTGAGGGCAAAACCATAGATTTCTGCAATAGTGGGACCAAAGACCACAGTCTCGGGACCCAGCCCAGGGCTGGCAGCGGCAACAGGCATGTTGGAACCTCCTTACCCAACATCTGATAATAGAATGACTAGCCGCACCCCAGGGCTGACGAAAGCAGAGCTTCATGGGCTTCCTCTCATAGTTGCCTAAGGGTGGCAGAGCCTGAATACCAGCACCCCAGATCTGGGTACCTGGACCAGCTCGGCCCCTGCCTGGCTCTGTGACCTCAGGCATGTCACTAACCTTTCTCATCTCTAAATGGGGTGAGGGCAAGAATCCCCACCTTTCAAGGTTTTTAGGGAGATCAAATGAAAACTGTGTGTAAGGTACATTTGGGGTTTGTTAGGTGGCACTAGTATTGCTTCTGCCATCTACTAGAAAGGCATATAAATAATGAGCAAGAGGAGCAAGTGACAAGGCTATCCATCATAAGAAGAGGCAGCAGGGTGAGTGGAACAGTAGGGGAGGCTCCCCCCCACCACCCCCCAGAGGCCCGGAGGCCTCTCCATGTCTCTAAAGACAAGGTCAGGGAGGCACAGAGGAAGAGAAAGGGACTGTGAGCCGGAAGAACTGCCAGACTCAGAAGGAGTTCTAATGAAGGGCCTGAAGACAGATGCTCACTGGTCCAGAAACAGGGAAGGTTCTGTTTGCCCAAAATAAACTGAGAATGGAGAAGTAAGAATGAGCAGTCAAAGGTAGCTTCCAGGGGAAGGCAGGTGGGGGCAGAGATAAGACCCAAAGCCTGAAGTGGGGCACTAGGGATACACAGTGAGTCTGAGGGAAGGATAAACCAGCTACACGTAAACGTATGACATAATTTCAGACAGGGATGAGAGCCATGAAGAAAAATAATTTGGAGCCATGAAACAAACTCCAGGGGGAAAGGGTCCCTGCCCACGGAGAGGCACTGAGCACAGTGGGGGAGCATGGTCAAGCAGAAAGCAGGTGGGCAGGTCATGCCTCTGAACAGCCCACCCAGCTTCCTCTGCCACCTCCACTATCAGCATCTGGGGACAGCATGTGCTGGCCTGGAGAAGATGCAGAAAACAGGAATCAGGAGGACCTGGCCCCTGATGCTCAGGAAGTGTGACCTCAATGAGTCATTTCCTGTGTAAGCCTCAGTTTCCTCATCTGTATAGTGGGCTAATACCTACCTCGCCAGTTTGTTGAAGGAATTAAATGAGAAAATGGATAGGCAAGAGCTTCATAAAAAGTAAAGATCTGTGTGAATGCTAGTTAATTATCAAGTGAGTCTCAGTGTCCTCTCCTGTCTAATGAGTATGACAACACCTGCCCTGCCTTGGAGAAGAGGTGCTGGTGACTGATAGAAAGGATTCAATCCCTGGCTCTGAAATTTCCTGCTGTGGAATCTTAAAAACTACTACCTCCCCTCCTTGAGAGGGGGATCCTTGTGATGTAGGATCCTTGTGAGGAATTTAAATAATTCATGGAAAAGGGCCATGGGTCTGTTAGAGACAGAAAGAGCCAGGGGGTAGTAGAGGTGTGAACAGGCTCTTGGCCTCTCTGAGTGGGCAACATCATGCTCCATCACCTGGCCCAAGGACACTACACCTGGGCCTATCTGGTTCCAAGTACTGCCTGGGGTGTAGGTGAATGAGGAAGTAGCCCTTAAGCTATTCCAAAGGGCTGGGTATAAGTTGCATGGGGGCAAAGATTAGGCATACTGACCCCTGGCATACCATTCTAGCATGAGGGAGTCCAGGAAGCCAAGCCAAGTGCTAGAGATGTGGCTTCTTCAAGGACAGAAGTGAGCTATCTTTCAGGCTCCCCCAGGGAGGCAATTTCAGCAAAAAGTCCACATGTGTAATGATGACCAGATCAGACACAGTGAAGCTGCCAGCTCTGGAGGGTCACTGACCTCCTGATGACCTGACATCCTGGTGACCAGCCTGAAAAATGTTTCTCTGGGAAGCTTTCTATCTCCCACCAGCCAACCCCCATAACGCCCCCCCCACCTCTCTGAAATACTCGCCTTTCTCATTATGGTGTGTGTTTGCAAGAACCATGTCTCATACTCCTAGGTCCCTGTGTTTGCATGGGGTCAGACACAGAGAAGGTATTTGGTCAATGTTTGCTGAATGACTGAATGTTTGAGGGGATTTTGATGAATGAACAGGGCCCGAACAAGAAGAGAGATAAGCCCACTTCCCAGCTGACTGCTGTGCCATGCTAGAGGGTCAAAGGGAGCATCCTGGAGAACCAAGAAGGAAAGGCTTACTCTAGCCGGAGGGGTGGGTTAAAGTCAGGGCCGTAGTGACAGCTCCAGAGGAAAGGAGGAAAGGGTAGAGCCTGGATGCTAATGTTCATGAATGTGTGCCAAGTCCCCTTTACTGCACTGGCAGGGAGCTCCCAGACCCTACCCCCCCGCTTGGACACCTGCTAGAGGCTACTGGACTGCCCACCCCAGATGGGACTGAGGAGACAGGACCATGAACAATTATACACAGAGGGCCACATAGGGCCAGGAATGCAAGGGAGGTCCCCACCAGCCTGGGGAGTACTCTCAGAGGTGCCTTCCCAGGGAAACAAATATCTTGGGTGAGATGCCATGCTGACAAGAGGAAGGCAGGGGTCAGGACCCTAGGAAGTAGAGTCCGACAGACAATGTCTGCAAAGGCCTGGAACCGGAGAGGGAGCATAATTTTGAGGAATTGAGTGCAAAAAGTTCAATCACGCTGGAACACAGAGACTGTGTGGGTCTAGCTGAGAAAGTGGAGAGGGGAGAATGTCACAGAGTTCTGTCCTCCACCCTGAAGGCCAGGAAGAGAGCCAGCCAATGCCCCATTCCCTCCACCAACTTCAGACAGGGAGGCTAGCCACCATTCACCAGGATCCACCACACTGGTGAGTTCTTTTCTGGAAAGAATAATAGTCTCCTTTGAGGCCTCTCTTTTAGAAATCAGGTATCCTTAAACAGGGCCCACTGGGACATCGCCCCAAACGGAAGGCCAAATGACTGGAGAGCCAACCCCCAGCCATACCTTCTGGGCTGGGAAGACAAACCTGGCCTGGCCGTCCTGACCGACCTATGTGTCTATCAGGCTCTAAGTTCTTCGGCCTCCTCCCCTCTCTAGGTCTCTGTTTCCCCAGACCCTGCATTTGGAATTTGGAGTTGCAGTCTGAGGTCCTATCAACTTGGGCCTTCTCTGCTCTGCTAGAAACCACTAATGAATGTTTGTCCACAAAAGATCCTCCTAACAGGACTATGATCCCCATTTTAGGATACTTCAAAGGTATGGTTCTTCACAAATTTGGTTTTCATGAAGTAGAGTCTGGGAAGGTGAAGCCAAGAAAGTGGGATTCTTCGGATACCATGTTCCTGAGAGCCTGAAGCTACAACCAGGACCCTTGACATGACTACTGAGGACCCTAAACGGCCCACTTTCTCCACCCCCACCTTCTGACCTAGCACATTCAAAAATATCGTAGTGGGAGGGGTTGCCATGGCAACGCCACCTGCTTGCGTGTGCATCACTAAGGAGTCCCCAGAATAGTCCCTTATGACAATAAATGGCAAGCGTGGGGAGACAGGTTCTTCTGGGGCACTCACCTGGGCCCCAAGAAGGACATAATCCCCATTTTCACAAGGAGAAGCTGAGGCCAAGAATGAGGAAGAGATCAACCCGGAGCCATCAGGGGTAGGAATGGCTCACATTTCTCCAGCAGAGCTGGAAGGAACGCCAGGGCTCCTCTCACCCAGCCCTCCTCACTGCACCCATGGGGAGTGAGGCCACATGTGAAGCAGGCACAGAGGCAGGCTCTGGCCTAGGCTCAGGACTACTAATTGCTCTAATGACAACAGGAGTTCAGCCAGGTATCATGGTGCATACCTGTAATCCTAGTGCCTGGGGAAGCTGAGGCAGGAGGATCAAGGCCAGCCTAGGCAATTTAGTGGGATTGTGTCTCAAAATAAAAAGAAAAAAGGGGCTTAGGATGTAGTTCAGTGATATGCATGAGGCCCAGGGTTCAGCTCCCAGTACCACCCACACACGGGGGTTCACATTTTCTGCTTCTGTTGATAGGCCTCAAGGGTTCACAGGTTCTGCACCATAACTTGCAAGATACTCTTATCACACCATCATCCATTATATACAGGAAACAGAGAGTCAGGAAGCCATGGCTGCAGGCTGAGTGCAGAGCAATTCCGTGGCAGAGAAGGGACTCCATAGACCCTAGGCCAGACTCAGTCCTGACCCCCAACTTAGCCAACAGTGGCTCCACACCAGGAGTACCTGGGAGTGCTAGAGGCCAAGACATTCTGATTACACAAGCTCCTCTCCCGAGGCTCTCAAGGCTTCCTTCCCTGGTAGATGCAGGTGAGCCACTGCAGGCCTGGACACAGCATCTTGTGCCCCTTGCCTCTGCCTCTCAGTACACCTAGCCCTCAGCCCGAGCTGGACACTCAAAGGCCCTACAGTCAGACTGCCCCTCCCACCCAAATCACATGCCTCTACTTAATGCTATTCTTTGCACCCAAATTTTCTTGCTTGCCTTGCTAAGGGCTAAGCACCTTTCAAGATTCAGAATGAATGTCACTTCTTCCAGGAAGCCTTTCCTGACCCCAGGGTGATTTAGCTTCCCTTACTGCCTCTCCGGGCTTCCACAGTTGCCCCTATTCCTCCCCTGTCACTGCTTGAATCACTATGTGCCATCATCTTGTATACATCCCCCTGGTCTCTCCGTCCCTCAAAGGTGGGGATCTTAACTGACAAACAGGAAGTACTCAGTCAGTGAACAAAGGACCCATACCAAGTCCCCACTTGCATATCACGCAGCACAAATGACAAGGACTCATTCACATGAGTGTCACAAACTAGTTTACAAGGCACCTTCCACTCACTTTAACTCACTTCCTCATATTCTGAGACAGGGAGGACCAAGAACAGAGGGCCACACAGGGCCAGGAATGAAAGGGAGGCCCCCACCAGCCTGGGGAGTACTCTCAGAGGTGCCTTCCAATGAGAGTCTGATATTTCTTTTTTTATATATATCTTTATTTTATTTTTATGTGGTGCTGAGGATTGAACCTGGTGCCTCATGCATGGTAGGCGAGTGCTCTACCTCTGAGCCACAACCCCAGCCCGGAGAGTTTGATATTTCTGATTCTGTTTTTGAGATGGGGGAGTGAGAGGAAGTGAGCCACCCAACCATGTCTCAGGGAAAGGCAGAGCTGGGACTCTGGCTTTCTGACTTCTGGAAGTCATAAAGGAGTTGGCTCCACCCACTTGGCACTCAGCCCCAGGGGCTAGCTTCTGGCCAGGCTGTGGGTGTCTCCAGGACGGGGAACAGCTGCAGCCCCAGCACCTAGCAGAGACAAGTGTAGAGGCCTGAGAAAGAGTTAAGGAATCACACCAAAGCTAAAAGCAGGGTTTACTGCCAAGAGGAACAGGGAAGTCCCACTAACAATTCATTCACTCAACAAATATTTATTGAGCACCTACTACCTGCCAGCACTGTATATGATAGGGACACAATTCTGAGAAAGACAGACAAGGTCTCTGCTCCCAAGGGGCTGACATTCTATTTTTTTTCTTATGGGGGGGTACCAGGGGGATTGAACTCAGGGGCACTCAATCACTGAGCCAATCCCTAGCCCTATTTTGTATTTTATTAGAAGCAGAGTCTCACTGAGTTGCTTAGTGCCTCGCTGAATTGCTGAGGTTGGCTTTGAACTCGTGATCTTTCTGCCTCCATCTCCAGAGCCACTGTGCCCAGCCTGGGGATGACATTCTTAAGACAGAGACAACTACCTAAATAGATAAGCATATGGGAGAATTTAAGTAATTATAAGGGCTATAGAGGTACAAGATGTGGCAACTGGGGTGGCTTCCAGGCAAGATGACCAGGGAAGACCTGAGAGGAGACCAAATGTTCCAAGGTGAGCAATGCAAAGATCTAGGCAGGAAGGCATGCAAAGGCCCTGAGATAGGACTGAACTGGGGGCAACTGGAGGATGAAGAAGACTATGGTGCCAGGTACAGTGGCACACACCTGTAATCTCAGCAGTTTAGGAGGCTGAGACAGGAGGATGGTGAGTTCAAAGCCAGCCTCAGCAAATGTGAGGTGCTAAGCAACTCAGTAAGACCCTGTCTCTAAATAAAATATGAAATAGGGCTGGGGATATGGCTCAGTGGTAAAGTTCCCATGGGTTCAACCCCCAGTACCATAAAAAAAAAAAAAAAAAAAAAAGCCGAAGATGACCATGGCAATGGAGAAAGAAAAGAATTTCGAAGGTTGGAAGTATAAAGTGGGGGTAAACTAGCAGTTAACCTGGCAACTGAAGTCCTGGGGCTGCTGGTGTCTCTCTCCACCAGGCAAGATTGGGGCACTTCCTCATAAATCTTGAGAAGGGGTGAACCACCATTCCCATCATGGAGACTGGGAGCAACCTTCACTTGTTCAGTACACTGCTGAGTGCCCATGATGCACAGCACTCAGTCCTTCCCAGCCTCATCACACTTCTCTTATTTATGGAGGCTAGCCACAGACTGGGAGATGCATCTTAGGTGTCATACCCCTGGACAAGTCCCTTCTCTCTGAGGACCTCAATGTTTCCATTGTACCATGAGGGTTGGGCCAGATCCAGTGCTAACAGATATCTAAGTTTTGACTCAAGTACTTGCTGCTGAATTTGGGGGCGGGGGAGGGGCAGGATTTCCACACTGGCCATTGAGTCATCCAGTCCACTAATAAATTATTACTCTTGTTTCTCCTCTCCCAACTCAGATGAGCCCTTAGTAACTAACCCAATGTAGGGGAGGAGGGTCTAACCCTCATAGTGCAGACGGGAACACTAAGGTCTCCAGAGAGAAGGGACTCATCCAGGGGTATCAAAGCCAGGCTAGAACTCAGATCTATATTCCAGGCTGTGGCTAGCGTCATTCAGTTACCAAGAATTAAAGGAGATAGGACATGAGTGATGTTCTCATTCTATGACTTGGATTGCATTAAGTGACTGCCAAGTCTCAGTTCCACAGTTACCCCCCACACACACAGTTAAGTCTCAGTTCCATAAAAGCTAACTGCTTAGTTTCACCCCCCCACTAGGCCCCCACTTGTATAACCCCAGGGATGGGGAACTCTAACCCTACCACCCCAACCCACAAAGTCATTAACAGCTACTAGAAAGGATTCCTTTATTGTACCAAAACCTGTCCCCCAAGTCCCACCCAATTTCTGGCCTTACTCTTTGTAGTCACACAGAATAAATCAGCTCAAAATTTTATTACCTCCATCTCATGCTGGGGCCTGTGCTGAACCCTAAGGATATAGGCAAGCATCCAAGGACTCTTCTCTGAAGAACCCCTAGTCCAGGGACAGAGGCAGGTTACAGACGCAGCTACCACTGCAGCCTCCACACCTGGTCCAGCACAGTCCTTCAGAGATTAAAAAACACCAATGCAGAACCTCCTCTCCAACATGCACAAACCCAGCCACGCTCCTACAGAGAAACCCGGCACCAAGGTATCTATTGAAATCTCTCACCCATCATAGGACTTCCCTTCACAGAATCCATGGTCTCTCCTTGAATACTGCCGCTGACAGGGAGTCACCACCAACAGGGTGTTCACCACCCACAACAGTGGGAACTTATCTGCAGAGGCAAACTAGGCCACTGGGGAGTGTCTTCAAGGACCAAGGATATGGCAAGCAGGTTGCTTCAGCACCCTCCCCTACCCCACCCAGTCTTTCACCAAAGTAGATCCCAGAGAGCTAAACGGACTAGTTTGCATTTCATATTAGCCCTTGCTACATTCCTTGATGTAATTCTTTGAACCCAGTTTGTAAAGTCATGTTTTCATGGGGAAATGCTCCTGGTATATTAAATGACTTGATCAAAACCATTTGCTAGAGCACAGATTCTCCTGAGTAACTCTAGGTCAAAAACATAAGAGCTATGGTCACTGGTTCCTGGAAGGCACAGCTCACAGCCCATGGACAGCAGAGCCCAGGAAGGGGATCTCTAGGAAGGACTGCCACAGAGAGTACCTCCATCTCATGACATGGAGATACACACAGTTTAAAAGCGGGAACATGGGTAAGTCCCTTCTTTCCCCTGTTAAGGGCATCAAAGGGCATAGCAAATAACAACAGCAACAACAACAACAAAACATTCTAAGTGAGAGAAGAGGCTGACAGAAGCTAGTGGGCTGGTGCGTAGGATAGCTCAGGCTGCTTCTCCCTGGATGGTAACAGCAGCTGAGTATCCTCTTTGAGCACCAAGTAGGGCAGAAAACCACAGCAATAATCAACAAGGAACAACACCAATGCACAGGACAGTTAAAACTGATACAGCTCCAACAGGGGCTAACTTGCAGCCATGAGCATATTAGAAATGATTTTGATTATTGCAGCATATACTGATGACATATTATTAAGAGAGAAAAAACAGGATTCAAAACTATCTACAGCGTATTCTCAACTTTAATCTGCATAATATGTATAAAGAAAATTATACAGAAATATACTAAAATGATAATAGGAAGCTATCTTTAAATAGCTGATTTACCAGCAATTTTTATTTTTTTTTTCTGTTTGTCTATATTTTTCTAGATTTCCATAATTGGCATGTTTTATAACATAGGTGAGAACAGGCTATTGTTGGTTACTAAAGAAAAATCCCAAGTTGGAAAGGTTCAGCAAGCAGAATAAAGACTCAGGAGGAAAGAAGCTTCATGCATGAAACACTGGCAGAACAGGACAGCGTGATGACCTCCCAGGATCTCCAGGATTTGTATTTAACACCCCTCCCCTAATAAGGCATCTGTTAAGAAAATCTCAAGCAACGTGTATGATCCCACTTCAGTTTCTCCAGCTATAGGTAAGGAATGTGGGGGGTGGAAGGAATGTTTTTCCTTTCATGCAAAAAGCTATGATATTTGATTTCACCCCTAATTCACTGAAGGCTTCAGTTCCACCCTGGAGGACACCCAGGGTTACCCCACCACCGCATACACACATACACACACACACACACACACACACACACACACACACAACACCAAGGTTCAGAACTGCTAATGAGTGGGCTCCACCCCCCGGATTGGCAGATGAGTGTGAGGCAGAGGACAGTGGGGGCACACCTGTCCCAATCAGGCATGTTCCCCAGCCAGGCATGTTCCCCAGCCAGCGGCTGTTTCAGGGGATTACAAAACCCTTGCCACCCAGTCCCATCTAGTCTCTGGCTGCCAAAGCTTGCTCCACCTGGTGAAGGGTGATGGGAGGGAACCATCAGGGGTCAGGAACAGTACTGAGGACTGGCGAATAGTTCTCCAATATCCCTAAAAACTGAGAAAGGTGGGTGGTGTCACCTTCATCAGATGGGAAATGGGAAGTGATGCAACAGATGTCGCAAAAAATCAGTGCCAGGATACAGAATGAACTCAGACTTGAGTAGGATGCCAAGCTACGTGGATCCGACTGGGTAACCAGACTAGGTAAAGATGATTATTATTCCCTCATCCCAGACCCTCAAAAGGAAGTCCCCAAAATAAAAAAAGGGAACTGGGATCCCAACTTGCAGTGGCCATTCCTCCGCATCAGTTTGCCTCAGAACCCTTTCCTGAAAATCTTGCAGTTGCATACCCACAGGATGAAAGCCTCCAGGTGTGACAGACACTCACCCCATCTCCCAGAGCCCTTGGTGGACAGGGCAGATCCTCCATTGGCGCCCTCATTCCGAGCAGCTTTGGTCCGACGCTCACCTCGCAGGACCCCAGAGTAGGCGGCAATGAGGGTCTTCATGCTGAAGTCAAGGCTGGTCACGGCCCTGCGGGAAGCCGCCTCACCCCGCGTCCCTGGCCCATGCCCCGGCCGCCTGGGCCAGGGCTTCGCACAGAGCACTGAAGCCCGGGACTGAGCCCAGCGGAGGTGGCTACGGCACCGCGAGCAGAGGCAGGCGGCGCGCGTAGCGCTGGGTGGAGGAGAAACAAGAGCCAGGCGCCAGCCCCGGCGCTCGCAGCGCGGAGCGCGCACTTTATAACCTCACAACGGGGCGGGCCGCGACGCGGGAGGGGGCGGGGCGGGCAGTTCCACTGTGCGGCCCACACCATGTCCTTGCGCGGCGGGGGGGAAGCTCCTGGTTCTCGGCGCGGTGCGGACCCAGGCCAGCGTCGAGGTCTGCCCTACGCGAACTCAGCCGACTGAAAGAGGGAAGGGGAGATGGTTTCTTCGTTCCAAGAGCTACATCCGGTTATTTCAGCTGTTCCCTCAGCCTGGCCGCTTGAACTCCCCTGCAGAGATTGGTACGGCCCGACAGCTAGAACGTGGGCAGGGAAACTGAGCACGTGCGGAACCCGCCAAGGGCGTGCGGGGAAGTATGTTCTTATTTTGGCAGTGCCTCCCTTTGGCTGCAGATGCAGAGGTCTCGTCTGGGGTAAGGGATATCGAAATTATGTTAGGCCTGAACTCCTAAACCACCCCAAACGCCTCTGCCTTTCCATTTATCGGAAAACTTCACAGAGCATCTGTACATACTGCTGGGTGCTGGGGACCCAGCAGGTGAGATCAGGATCTGCCTTTGGGTGCTCACGTTACAGGGGGGAAGGGAACAGAAGAGACAGACATGTACACTGGTGACAAAGGTGGGACAAAAGAGAAGCTGGGGGCTATGGAACTACAGAGAAGAGAGGATCCTTCCTCAGGATAGGGACTGGATGCACTTCTCAGAGACTAGAGACGTGCATGGCAGGTGTGGAATCAGACCTAGAGTTCGGTTCTAGTCCTGCCCACCCGTACCCCCTTTCGCGGTCCCATACTTTCTTCTTGGTATTGAGGATTGAATTCAGGACTTCACACATGCTAGGCAATCACGCTAACACTGAATTACACCCCCAACCCCTTTTAAAAGATTTTGAGACAAGGTCTAAATTGTCCTAGATGACTTTGAATTTGCCCTCTTTCTACCTCAGCCATTTGAATAGCTGGGATTATAGACCTGTGTCTAACGTCAGATCTGGTCTTATCTTTTTGAATGTCAGTTTTCACATTTACAAATGAGAATAATAATAATTATTATTGGAGGTGATTTAAGAACCAAACAAGACTCGAAAGGAGCACTGCTAGTACCTGTACATAGAGTTCTGAAATTATTTTCATTGTCTCTGGATGAGTAGGAGTTTTTCAGATGGAGGGTGTGAGGGCAAGGTAGAAGGAAAGGCATAAAGTCTTAGAAAAGTCAGCATGTAGGAAGAGGGAGCTGGAGTGGCAGGAGCCCAGGCAATTGCGAGAAAGGAAGCCAAAGTGAGATAGCCTGAGGTCTGATCTTAGGAAGTCCTTTGGGTGCCACTCTTGAAACATTGAAGTGGGAGTGTGTTTGGAGGAAGACTTTTTAAAATATGGAACTGAAACTGGTCAGATGAGTCTTAAGAGCCCTGTAGCCATAGTATGGGAAAGGGTCAGGAGGGGCTATAGGACAGGAGGGCAGTGTGAAGGATGTGGAAAAGAGCTGGGTGAGGGAGGGCACCTCAAGCTAGGGCAGTAGTAGAAGGAATCCAGGGAAAGCCTGATCTAAAGAAAAGCACAGGAGGGCTGCACATGTAGCTCAGTGGTATAGCATGTGCTTAGCCTGCCAAGGCCCTGGGTTTGATCCCCAGCAGCACCAGAGAGAGAGGGAGAGGGAGGGGGGAGTGAGAGAACACCCCTAGGAGGAGATGAGAATTAACAGAATCTATGGAGTGATTTATTGGACAACGGAGGGAGTGGGCAACAGCATGTCAGTGAGAAGAGGATTCCTTGGCAGAGCTTGAGCAAGCAGCCTGTGGGGTCACAGCATGAGAGGAGAGCAAGCCTCTGATTTTAAGGTCTTTCCCATTCCTTCACAGGTGAGGGGAGAAGAATGAGGAGTCACAGCCACAGGGCAGCTTGTTACTAATACCTCTGGTGAGACTTAGAAACACTTCCCATTTGTTCAATTTACAGCCACAGGTATAAATCTCATTGAGAAAATGTCACTGAACCCTGAGGACTGAGTCAACCAAGTAGAAGGAAAAGCATCCTAGGCAGAGGGATCAGCATGCAGTGAGGCCCTGAGACTGGAAAGAGCTCAGTGTATTTTAAGAAATCAAGGGAAGGCTAAAGGCACACCATATCACTGGGGGACAAAGGGGACTGGTATATTCAAAGATTAGAGGATGGAGACAGGTGAAGTAGACTTTTGGGGCAAAGAAGAGTATAGCCACGGGATGCCAAATCTGCCAGTGGATTGTTACACTGTCTCATTCTGAGAGACCAGACTTCCTGTTTTGACTGGAAGACCCCAGGTCATTGTGTGACTTGTGCCTGCTCATGAAGGGTCTCCTGTGGAGGAACCTACCCACTCACATCTAGAATGATCTAAGGGGCAGAGCTTGAACTAGAGGGCAGAAGGCCTGGGTTTTGGCCCCTCCTCTAACCAACTTGCCAAGTGTCCTTGGGCAAGTCACCTTTCCTTTCTTATCTAGGTTTCAATTTCTACATCATGAAATGGAGGCTCCTATCTTGCTGACTTGAGTATTTGAAGATCCAATGAAATCCTAAAGTGGTGTTACCACTTTGCAATGAAAAGTAAGATCTCATTATTTTAATGATAATAAATGGCAAGACTTCAAGGTAAACAAGTCCCACTTGAAACATTCAGATCCCAAGTTCATCTGTTTCAGCACATTTTTCCTGTGTACCTCCTCTGGGCCAAGTGCTGATTAGGACACAGAGGAATCAGACCTAGTTCCTGCCTTCATGAGACCCATCAAGAGATGACATTTCAAAGTCAGTGTCACAGGATGCACCAGGCTCTGGTGCAAGGTATCATGGAAGGCTACACCCAATTCTGTCCTTCCTTCCTGTGCTATCACTGCAGTGTTGGTCTCTCCTGGGCCAGGAGCATCCAAAGGACAGGAACTTCTCACTCTCTTCATGGCACTCAGTTCACATGGACTAACCAACAAATGAGAATAGTAATCATAGAGGACGGGGGAATGGTAAATTGGAAGGTCAAGAGGAGGTGACATGGGGCTGAAGATGTGGCTCAGCGGTAGCGCGCTCGCCTGGCATGCGTGCGGCCCGGGTTCGATCCTCAGCACCACATACCAACAAAGATGTTGCGCCCGCCGATAACTAAAAAATAAATATTAAAATTCTCTCTCTCTCTCTCTCTCTCTCTCTCTCCCTCTCTCTTTAAAAAAAAAAAAAAAAGAGGAGGTGACATTGCTGCTGATGAGCCTGATTCTGTCAGGCAGAGAGGAAGGGAAGATGTTTAGGCAGAGAGGAAGGGAAGGTGTTTAGGCAAAGAGGAAGGGAAGGGGTTTGAACAGAGGTCCTGGAGATGGGAGCCTTGAGCACCCTGGTGTGGCTGGAGGGGAATATAGGCAGAGGAATGTAGGAGATAAAACTGGAAAGGTTGACAACAGGGACCAGATCTGAAGGGCCTCGTAGTCCCACTGGGAAACTGCTTCATCCTGTGTGGGAGGGACCAAGGAAGGGGTGTGAGCAGCTGAGGGACCTTGATCAGATATGTGGGTTAGAAAGATAAGCTGAGCTGGTACTATGAAGGTGGGGGCTTGGGAGTAGAGCCAAAAAAATCCAGCCCCCAGTTTGGACCCCTCATATGTGGAAGCATCCACCAAAGAAAGCAGAAGCCAATCCAAGGGCTTACACAGTCACATATTTCTGGGCCACCTCACAGGTCAACAGCCCCTGGCATCCTAACTTCTGGAACTTTCCCGCCCTTTCCTCCAGCAACTACACTCAAGGCAACTGCTTCATTACATTGGTACAGATTAGATTTGGATGGAAGACCAGACCCAGAATTAGAGAAGCCCAGATAGAATATTTCTTGGAAACTTTCTGTTTCCCTGGGCTCTTCTCCCCTGCATGAGTTGGGCCTGGGAGACTCGCAGGAGGCACTCCCCTTTCCACACACCCCCTCATCCCTGAGTTTCTGTATTGACCTGCCCTGCTCTTCCCATGGGTGAGGAGGACATTTGTGAGATGTGTTCTGGGACGTGGGACAACTTTTCTTCATTGCCTCCCAACCCAGGCTATGGTTTGGAAGGCATGGTACGCACTTTGGCCAAACCAGAGATAAATCGAGTCATACCTACAAGAAGGGCTTGACCAGAGTGGGCTTTACCAAGAGTAGTGCATCCTATTTCTACCTTCAGTCACCAGCATTATGCTGCCATTGGGAATGTGTGTGGCTTTGCAGTTTGAAAGGGTTGTGACACAGGCACATTGAGACACATTACAGTAAATGCAGCGTCAGTCTCTCCATTGCACAGAAGAAGAGAGTAAATAGCTGGTCTACAAGGCAGACAGGATGCCTGCCCTATGAAAGGCCCAGAAAAGAAACAAGCATTTACCAAACACCCTGCTTTGTTCTAGGCCCTGGCTAATGTGAGCTTCCCTGGTCTTCATAACCACCCTGCAAGGAATGATTATCACCCCACTTTGCAAATGAGGTGCAGAGAAGTGATGTGACTTGTCTGTGACCATACAGTAAGCACAGGCGGAACAACCCTAATATCTGAAATCTGAAATGCTTCTGGTCCCAAGCATTTTGAGTAAGGGATACTCAACCTGTGCTAAACCCAGCCTCCCTGAGCCTGCAACCCACACGCCTTTCCTGCCTCACAGGGCTGGGAAGGGGGGAAGACCACCTCCTACACCATGACTCCTTGATGAAGCAAATCCCCATCCATTGCTTTCTTTAAGCTTCCCCGACAGGTCCATGAGGTTATTCCCATTTGGCAGTTGGGAAAATTAAAGCTCAGAAAATGGAAGAGCTTGACAGATGTCAGTGATGTGGGATTTAAACCAGTCTCATGCCCAAGGGCTAGGGCCCAGAGGGGTTAAACTCACTCAAGTGATCACCTCTCCTGACAAGAAGTTTGGCAGAGGTTCAGGAAAGGGGAGGGCAGCCTGGCATGGTCCTCTGGCTCAGAACTCATCCACCTTCTTCCCCAGGCAACAATTTGCCAGCCAGAGCAGCTTCATGGCATGGCTGCCCTTCCTGGACCACTCCCCAGCCCCATTTCCAAGCCCCCTACTGCCCCTCTTCTGGGGACTTGTCCACACATTACTTGATTGTCAGGAGCCAGGTGGGGTACATTCTCAGATGCTGGGCTACCTCATCTCAGAGCAATGAGAGGTCAGAGAGGTTTTTAGCAGGAGTGAGGTATGCCCAGAAAAATAAGTGTAAGGAACACCTTTAACTGGCACCCCTATGGCACCCTTCCTGATGATCTCTGCCTTTTATGTCTTTCTCTGAAAGGACAGCCCACTCAAATGGGTAATTTGAAGAAAGTTTAGAGACTATTTACAAAGATGTGGATAGGGTATAGGAGAAACTCCAGGGATGGATGGGGCCTGTGCAGCCTGAGGCTAGTGACATTGTCTGGCTATGTGGCCAGAAGGACCAAGAGGAGGAAGCCCGTGGAGTGGGAGCTGGGTGGAGAAGGCTGTCTGAGAGAAGCTGTGGGCACAACCCATGGTGACCCTGCCTTCCCACCAGCCTAATCCAGGGCTTCCTGTTGCCCAGAGGGTAAAACAGCCCTTGGCTTGACACAGTCCCTGTGGATCATCCAAGGATCCAGCAGAGTGCAGCTGGAGAGAGGTGGGGAACTGGGCTGAGGGAACTTGAAGTTATGCAACACATGGCCCTAGGAGGAACTGTCCCATCTCCTAGTCTCTGTAGACCTCTAACTATTCTTGTCCAGGGCACCTGTAACTCCTAATGTTTACACACCTGTCCCTTCCTGGAGAGGCGCCCAACACAGGGCAGGACTGGAGATCCTTAGGCCTGTGCACAGGAGGGATTTGGGTGATGCTGGGTGGAAGAAAGGAAGCAAAGGAGGAAGGCAGAGGGAGGGAGCAGAGTGGATGCTGTCACAGCTGGGGCTGAGTGAAGGAGTGGCAGAGAAGAGGAGTGGTTCAGGGGGGCTTCAAGGCCTCAGTGAAATATGGATGTAGGGCAGGGGGACTCTAGGTTTCAAACCAGAGCGTGACTGCTCTCCAGCTCCATGACCAGTCTTAGGCTCAGTAAAGGCCTGTGGTCCTATCTTGTGTGAAAGGTCTGGCTGACAGCAGAGACCCTTGGGAACCAGCCATCAGAACAGCCCAGGCCCCTTTTTAGAATGTTCTGTTGCAATATGTACAGAAAGCTCCCCTTGCATCATTCTGTCTGCAAGTTTCTTACTCAACTCTCCCAAGGCCTTGTCCCTGTGGGGTGGGGTGGGGTGGTGAAGTGGGCCGGGGTAGGGGTGAGGGAATCGTGCACTACACAGAGCGCTCTCAATACATTCCCTTTTATTCATCCTTTCATCTGGCCCATCCTTTCTGACACCCTCCCTACTCCTGTGCTGGATCCTGTGGGTGCAGTCCCTGCTCTTCAGGAGCCAGGGGGAAGAAACAGACAAATAAAAAGACCATTATTGTTCAACAACAGTTTTCCCAGCTCTTTGGCGGGGAAACACTTTCTTCAAATACAACTGTGTTCAGAAGCCCCAAAAGTGACATGGATGATAGGGGATACTCTGCCTTAGCAAAGGTGGTCCCAGGGGTCCATCCACAGGGTTAGCCTCAGTTGTCCTGCCAACCCATGCTGGTATCCGGGGCTCTGGAGAGCACAGTTTGGAAACTCCCACAGTACAGATTGTAAGTGCTTAAGTCAGTGAGGCCCATGCTCCTGCACAAGGCTGAAGGTGCAGACCTAGCGGGCTGGGCTGAATAGGTACTGAATAGGGGATCAGGAGAGGTTTGTGAGATCATTTCTATAACGATTGCTAGTATTCTTAGGCAAGACACATCTCTTAATCCATGTCAAATCCCCCTGATAGGAGTTTCAGGTTGAAAAAGCCCTGATCTTGGCATATTTTTTTGTGGGGGGGCGGGGGTGCCAAGGATTGAACTGAGGGCTGCTTAACCACTCAGCCACATCCCCAGCCCTTTTTAAATATTTAGAGATCATTGAACTTGCAAACCTGCTGCCTCCCAAGCTGCTGGGATTACAGGGCTGCACCACTGCACCTGGCATGATCTTGGCATTTATTGATGCTGCTTACTGTGCCTCAGTTTCTCTGGGCCCTGGTCACATGGGAGTAAGTACAGCACCACCCTCCAGGTTGCTGTCAGGGCTGAAATAATGAACATACAATGCCCAGCACAGGGCGTCGTATATAATACTTGACAAATACTATTAATAGAAGAATTACAAAGAAAATAAGAATTGGCCAGTTAGATTGCAGATGGGGCAACTTTCCAAAGGTCTCTGATCAAACAAAGGTGGAGGGAAGAAACCAGTGGACCTTGAGGAGCAGAAATGACAGAAAAAGGCCATTCAGCTTGGGAGATTACTACAACGGAAAATATAGTGTAAGCAAGGTTCCTGGAAGGAGCAGAGCCCAGTGACAGTGTCTTAGTCAGAGGAGACTGGAAATGTTTCACACTTGACTCAGAAGACCTTCCCCAAGCAAAGTCCACTGTGGTAGGCTCTGGGCTGCTGGGCAGACGCAGAAGAGATAGGGAAGATGCAGAGATGGGCAGAGCAGACTCACCCCTGCTCTCAGGAAACTTGCAATTTAGGGAGGTGCTTCTGGGCACAGATGACGGTAACACAGGAGGGAGAAAGTTAAAGATGCCAGTAAAGAAGGGGTCCTGAGAAACCAGGAACACCTTATGGAGGAGGGCGCAATTGAATGGGTGGCCCGTATCTAATTAAATGATCCACTAGGCTCATACTGTGTGGCAGTGATCTTCATCAGAATCGCCAGGTGGACCCTGTAACATAGTTTGCCGCCCCCCCTCCTCCTGGTTTAGTAGGTCTGAGGTGGGGCTGATAATCTGCTTTTTTAACAAAGGAGATACTGCTGCTGCTGATGATGCTGCTGGTTGGAAGCCCATATTTTGAGAGCTACCCCTGAACTGCTTTACAGTGAGGAGATCGCAACAGAGCATGTGTTCTGCTGTATTAAATTGCTCTAATGGGCTGGGGATGTAGCTCAGTAGCAGAACTTATGCTTAGTATGCTCAAAGCCCTGGGTTCCATCTCCAGCAGTAAAAGATTAAATAAATACATAAATCACTAAATTGTTCCAGTGGCATCCCAGCAACCCTACAGCAGAAATTGGTAATCTCCTTTTCAATATCCCCGCCCCCTGCCCCCGCCAACTGCCCACCCCTTTTGCAGTACTGCAGATTGAACCCAGGGCCTTGCACATGCTAGGCAAGCACTTTACCACTAGTGTTCAGCTGGATAAACACTGGGAGATTGCAAAAAGACATTTTCATTTTTCCAAGAGAAGCAGCAGCAATTTTCATAAACAGCAGACAGTAACACATACTAAACTTCAGTATTTCTTATCTGCCCATTACTATTCTAGCCACTTGACATGGGTAGATTTTTTTAAGCCTCATATCTATGGAGTAGATGCTATTATTAGTCCCACTTTTCAGATTTAAAAAATGAGCCAGGCCAGTGTGCTGACACCGTTGACTTGGGTGGTTGAGGCATTGAGTCTAAAGTCCAAGGCCATCCAGGGCAACTTAATGAGACTCTCAGCAACTTAGTGAGACTCTCAAAATTAAAAAAAAAAAAAAAAAATAGAAAGGACTGGGAATGTTGCTCAGTAGTAAAGTGCCTCTGCGTTCAATCCCAAGTATAAAAACGGTTTGAATTAAATTTTTAAAATATAATAAAAAATGAGCTAGGGATGCACAATTTTGATCCCAGCTACTCAGGAAGCTGAAGCAGGAAGATCACAAATTCAAGGCCAGCTTCAGCAACTTAGTAAGCCCCTGTCTCAAAATAAACAACAAAAGGTTTGGGGATGTAGTTCAGTGGTAGAGTACCTCTGGGTTTAATCCCCAGTATGGGGAAGGGGGACAGAGGGAAGGAAAGAGAAAGACACACAAAAGCTAAATACTTGAGTATGCATCAGCTGGAGCTGATGAAGCCAGGCTTTATTTTTTATTATTTTCTTAAAGATAGAGGAGAGAGAGAGAGAATTTTTAATATTTATTTTTTAGTTGTCGGTGGACACAACATCTTTGTTTGTATGTGGTGCTGAGGATCGAACCCGGGTGGCACGCATGCCAGGCAAGCGCGCTACCGCTTGAGCCACATCCCAGCCCCTGAAGCCAGGCTTTAAACAGGCTGTCTGGCTCCAAAGCCCAGGCTGTATAATAACTTCAAAATCCCTGCCGGATTCTAAGTTTGGTGGTATAAGCTGCATTCTATAAAAGATGTTCTGTGCCCCTCAGAACAGCATTGGGATTGAGTACCTGGGAGGGGCAGCCACCCATCGGTTCCCTCTCCAGTGGCTTTCAGAGATCCCCATCCTGGCCTTGGCCTAGGCCCTGAATACAGCATAGTTCCTGAACAGGCAGGAGAGCCACAGGGCCATACCAGGGAGGACAGGCAGCCTCAGATAGGAGGCTCCTAGGGTAGGCTTCCTACAACTCCAGGTTCCACCCTCAGCCTGGCCTTGTAGGTTTTGTTGTTGTTGTTTTTTTTAAACCAGCAACCTGCCCAAGGATGTTGACTCAGAGCATGCAGGAGACACAAATAAAGGTAGGAAAGCAAATATTTTGGATGAGATAACCAGGATTAGAAGTCCCTGAAAGCCTGCAGTGGAGTATTGACTCTGCATATTGAAGAGAAAGAAATGAGAAGTCAGGCTTTGGCTGAGTGTCTTTCAGCTTCTCTCTTTGGAAACCTTGGCCTCCCGCTGGCTTTTGAAGATGGGGAGTCATGAAGCTGAGTAGAGTTGGGATTTCTGATTAGGCTGACCCTCTGAGGAAAGTTGCGTACTCTCATGGGCACATTTGGAAACACACACACTGATGCCTCCACCTCCAACAGCCAGAAAACAGTTCTCTCCATCCCCACTGTCCAGGGCATGCTGCTTTTAACAGACAGCTATATTAGCTCTGGCCCTGGTCCCCTGTCTCCAAACTTCCAGGAGGACCTTGCAGCCATTCTTTCCTTGACCCCCTTACCTCCTAGGATGAGGACCCTCCCCGCTTTGTTCCCACTGTCTCTCTCTAATGTGGACCCAACTCTCTAGTCACATCAAATAATTTACTGTGCTCCTGAATGTGCTTTTCCATGTCTGGGTCCCTTGAACTAAAGTCCCCCTCCCCCAGCTTCCAGTTTTCCACACGCTCCTGCCTGTCCTAACTCTACATATTTTCTTCTAGGAAGCCATCTTTACAACCATATTCCACCCCTGTTTTTATTTTTTATTTTTTTAATGTTTCTTTGTTTTTAATACCAGGGATTGAACCCAGGGGTGCTTAACCACTGAGCAGCATTCCCAGCCCTTCTTTATATTTTATTTACAGTCAGGGTTTCACTGAGTTGCTAAGTGCCTCACTAATCTGCTGAGACTGGCTTTGAACTTGCTGTCCTCCTGCCTCAGCCTCTGGGGTTACAGTTGTGCATCACTGTCCCCGGCACCCACCCCCTATTTTTTAAATTTCACTTTAACTTTGGGATCTGAGCTGGGGATTTGTGGGTAATAGTTCAGGATCTCTCCCTTCTGGAAGTTCACAATTCATAGAACATGTTTTGGAGATGCAAATATTTCTATGTCAGTTTATCTACATTCTTCCTCCTCCACCTGACTTGGGTAAGGCTAAGGCTGATTCTGACATCTCAGTACCCAGCACAAGATTTTCCACAGGGAGGATATCAGCACATATTTTTTAAAATTCTTTAAAGAGTAAGGAATGGATCTTTTTCATCTCATTGCCCTGAGATCTGTTTTCTGCGATCATGTGCACTCTGAGGGCTTGGAAAATACAGCGTGAGACTCATTGTTAAATCTTATGGTACCTAGAATAACTGATGCCATTCATCCATCCATTTGTCCATTTACTCATTCATCCAACACATTTATCACATATATGCTCTTTTTTAAGATCTGTGTAGATCAGCAGAATGAATCTGACATAACTTTCCTATGTTTGTATATGAATACAAAGGCAGTATAACTCCACATCATGTACAACTACAAAAATAGGAATTTATGTTCCATGTATGCATGATATATGTCAAAATACATTGTACTGTCATGTCAACTAAAAATAAGAAATAAAGAAAATTTTTTTTAAAAATCTGTGTAGGTACTAGGAAGAGAGCAGACTCAGTCCCTGCCCTCCTGGAGCTTCCACAGTTCAAAGTCAAATTGAGAGGAAGGAATATAGACTGCACTGGAGGTTTCAAGGAAGGGGTCCTTAGGTGGGGAGACCAGATGTGAATCTAGCTTTACTCTCTGTGTGTGATGCTGGGCGTGCATCCTGTTATCTAATCTTCACAACCGTGAATGTATTCAATGTATGTGTTCACAGCAACCTTAAAACAGAAATAAAGAAACCTAGGCTTAGAGAGGTGATAACTTGTAAAGGAAGAGATGGGACTTGAATTCTGGTTGTTCTGACACCAAAGCCTTTGCTGTTACTCTTCATCTGGGCCTAAATGGAAGGAAGTTAAAGGGTAAAGGGAGGAAGGGATTTGGGAATTTTTACAACACTGCCATTGGGAAATCCCCAGAATTAAGTCCACAGCTGTCACTTATATACCTGGTATTGAGAAATAGGCTCAGACCTGAGATAAACTCTGAGGAATTTGAACCCAGTCAGCTAGCGCAGGATGTTCCCTGCCAAGCCAACCCCACCCCATTTGGGACCAGAGATTTGTTTTCTGCAGTTTGCACATGTGGTAGCCCACATTTCTCCTCTCATCTTTCCCCAAACTCATTACTTTACAAATGACCCATGTGCAAGAAATGGCCTGGCCTCTTCTGAGGTTCCTCTATTAGGGCATTTCATCTAAAATACCAAATATAGTGGCATAAAATTGCTCAATGTCATTTGTTATTCTTTTAATAGCTATAGGAACTGCAGTGATATCCCTTTTGCATTCCTGATACTGACAATTTGTGTCTTCCCACTTTTTTCCTTGGCCAATCTGACTAGAGGCTTATCAATTTTATTTTTTAATGATATTCTGTACTTACCTGTTTTCCATTTCATTTACTTCTGCTTTTATCTTTATTCCTTTCTTCTGCTTGCCTTAGATATAATTCGCTCTTCTTCATAAGCTTAGATTTTTGATTCTGTCTTTCTTGTTTTCTATTATAAGTAGTAAATGCCATACATTTTCCTCTGAAAACTGCTCTAGCCACATCCCGTAAGTTTTGATATGTGTATTTTCATTTTCATTTAGTTAATGTTTTAAAATTTCTTTGTAATTTCTTCTTTGATCCATTATTTATTTTAAAATGTTTTGTTTCCAAATATTGGGAGATTTTCAGCTACATTTTTGCTATTGCTTTATAGTTTAATTTTATTTTGACTATAAACATAATTTCTATAACCCCAATTCTTTTAAACTTGTTAAGAGTTGTTTCATGAATAGAATTTTGATGAATTGTCTGTCTTGGCAATTTTTTTTTTTTTTTTGCCAGTCTTTAAGGGGTACTTCAAAGAAGTGTTATTCTGCTGTGTTTGTGTATAGTGTTCTATAAGAGTCAGTAATAACAAGTTGTTTGATATGATTATTCAGTTATCATATGTCATTCTTATTTTCCATTTGCTTGTTCTATCAACTAATAAATAAAAAGAACATCTAAAGTCTCTTCTCTAATTGTGGATTTGTGTATTTTTTTCTTTCAATTCTCTTTGGTTTGGTTTTGTGTATTTTGAAGATCTGTTATTAAGCTGTGTGAATTTAGAGTTATTTTGTCTTCTTGATAAATTGGCTCTTTTAATATCATATAACATTCTTTTTATCATCATATAATATCCTGGTAATACTATTCTGAGACCTACTTTGTCTGATAGTAATACAACCACCCTAATTTTCTTTTGGCCACTGATTATTGATAAGTAATGTAACTTTTTCCAATCTTTTACTTTCAATCTGTCAATGTTTTTATATTTAAAGTGAAGTTTTCCTAGTCAACACATGGTTGTTTTTTTTTTTTTTCTTTTCTTTTCTTTTCTTAAAATCCAATCTACCCTCAGGAAGCTGAGGCAGGAGGATCACCAACTTCAAGGTCAATTTAAGCAATTAAGTGAAACCCTAAGCAACTTACTTAGTGAGACCCTGTCTCAAAATAAAAAACAAAAAGGGGTGAGCTCAGTGTTAAAGTACCCTTGGATTAAATCCCCCAAACAAAAAACAAAACCAAAAAAATCCAATCTGCCAATTTCTGCTTTTCATTATTAATAAAATTATTAATATGGCTGGATCTAAATCTACTACTTTGCAAGTTGTTTTCTGATTTTTTCATCTCATTTTTTGTCTGTTTTCTCTCTTTTCATATCTTCTTTTAGATTAACTTAGAATTTTATTATTTCATTTGATTCCACTATTTTTGCTTTGGATAGTTGATTATTTTTCGAAGTTATTAAAAATGAGAACAGATATCTTAGTCTATTTTCTGCTGCTATAGCAGAATACCCGACACTGGGTAATTAAAAAAAAAAAACAGGTTTATTGTGGCTCATGATTCTGGAGACTGTAAATTCACACAAACTGTAAAGTTTGTGTGGCTCCCTGAGAGAGAGCCTTATGCAGCTTTGATTCAAGTCAAAAAACAGAAGTACAAGCAAATGTGTTTGGAAGAGTGAAAAGGGGGCCAAACTCTCATGATAGCTCTCCTATTCCCAGAAGAAAGGCCTTAATCGATTCATGAGGTCCCCACTCCATGACCCAGAGCCCTCCTAACACCACTGCACTGTGGAATTACAGTTCCAACTCAAGAATTCTGAGGGATACAAACAAAACCAACAACCTTTTATATTTTCTTTCTTGAGTGTCCTTTAACATTTCTTGTCATGTAGGGCTGCCAAAAAATTCTCTTATCCTTTATCTGTAAAAGTTTTTCTTCTGGGCCAAGGACCTGAACAGAAACTTCTCAGAGGAAGATATACAATCAATCAACAAGTACATGAAAAAATGCTCACTATCTCTAGCAGTCAGAGAAATGCAAATCAAAACCACCCTAAGATACCATCTCACTCCAGTAAGATTGGCAGCCATTATGAAGTCAAACAACAACAAGTGCTGGTGAGGATGTGGGGAAAAGGGTAAACGTGTACATTGCTGGTGGGACTGAAAATTGGTGCGGCCAATTTGGAAAGCAGTATGGAGATTCCTTGGAAAGCTGGGAATGGAACCACCATTTGACCCAGCTATTGCCCTTCTCGGACTATTCCCTAAAGACCTTAAAAGAGTGTACTCTAGGGATACTGCTACATCGATGTTCATAGCTGCACAATTCACAATAGCTAGACTGTGGAACCAACTTAGATGCCCTTCAATAGATGAATGGATTAAAAATGTGGCATTTATACACAATGGAGTATTACTCAGCACTAAAAAAATGACAAAAATCATAGCATTTGCAGGGAAATGGATGGCATTAGAGCAGATTATGCTAAGTGAAGCTAGCCAATCCCTAAAAAACAAATGCCAAATGTCTTCTTTGATATAAGGAGAGCAAATAAGAACAGAGCAGGGAGGAAGAGCATGAGAAAAAGATTAACATTAAACAGGGACGAGAGGTGGGAGGGAAAGGGAGAGAGAAGGGAAATTGCATGGAAATGGAAGGAGACCTTCATTGTTATACAAAATTACATATAAGAGGATGTGAGGGAGAGAAATTAATTACAGTAGATGGGGTAGAGAGAGAAGATGGGAGGGGAGGGGAGGGGAGGGGGGGATAGTAGAAGATAGGAAAGATAGCAGAATACAACAGACACTAGTATGTCAATATGTAAAAACGTGGATGTGTAACCGATGTGATTCTGCAATCTGTATTTGGGGTAAAAATGGGAGTTCATAACCCACTTGAATCAAATGTATGAAATATGATATGTCAAGAGCTTTGTAATGTTTTGAACAACCAATAAAAAGTTTTTCTTCTACCTTAGTTCTTTTTTTTTAACCATTCAATTTATTTTTATTTTTTTGTCATACATGACAGCAGAATGTATTTTGACATATAATACATATATGGAATGTACATACATCAATCATAATGTCTATTCTATTCTGCTGCCCTTCCTATCCCCCCTACTCCTCCCCTCCTCTCTCATCCTTTCTCTCTATCCAATCTAATGTGACACACTTTTTTTTCCTTTTTCTCATCACAACATCATATATGTATTCTGTATAACAATGAGGTTCTCCTTCCATCTTCCGTTATCTTAGTTCTTAAATGGTATTTTCACTGGGGATGGAATTCTGGGGTGACAACTTTTTCCTTTCAGTGCCTAGAAATCTCTCTCTATTGTCTTATGACTTGCAAAAATTCTGACAAAAATCTAAAGTATTATCTTTGTTCTTTTGTATATAATATTTCAATTTTTTCCTCTGGTTGCCTTTAACGCTGACTTTTTATTTTTGTCTTTGGCCGTTTGTATACTTAGGCATGTCTGTTTTGAATTTATCCTGATTAGTGTTCTCCCAATTCTTAGACCTGTGATTTGTTGTCTATCATTAAATTTAAAAAATTCTCAGCCATTATCTCTGAATATTTTTGCTCTTCCTCCTCTTTTCTCCTCCTGGGATGCCCATTGCATACAACTTGGACTTTGATGTTATCCCACAGTTCTTAGATGCTTCATTTCCCCCTTCCCATGTGCATTCTTTTTTCTCCTTATGTTTCATTTTGATAATTTCTATTGAGAATATTCACTGATTCTTTCCTCAGCTGTTTCCAACCACTGGTGAGTGCATCAAAGAATTTGTTTACCTTTGATAGGTAGTTTTTTATTTCTGGCATTTCATTTGATTCAATACATATATTATATATATATGTATCTATATTTATATAGGTTTATTATTTAGCATAGAGATTATATATATATATATATAATCTATGAGCCATTGCTCTGGAGTTAGGGGTGAGGACACTTCTTTTGGAGTGACAGTCCTGTTCTATTAGGAGACTGCTAGGTGAAAACAGTAGCTCTGGCCATCTCTACCAGCCTGCCCTACCACCATGGAGCCCCCATTATATATAGTCTCCCCTCAGTTCATATGGTTATCCATCTTTTCTACTGATCCTCTCACTTGTTAATCAGAGTTATTTTAAAGTCTCTGCCTTACGGTAACTATTTCCTCAACCTCCCCAGCAAAACAGTCCAACTCCATAGACAAGAAGTAAAGGCAGGGATTCCAGAGTTAGGTTGCCTGGGATTGAGTTCAGCTCCATCCCGTTCCATCTGTGTGACCCTAGGTGAATTACTTGACTTCTCTGTGCCTCAACTACTTCCTCTGTCCCCAATGTGGATAATAAATAACCAACCTCGTAGAAATGATGTGAAGATTAAATGGCACCATGTAAAACTCCCTCCATAATGCCTGGCACATCTGAATAAAGGTAGTTGTGGTAAGACTGTGCCTTGCTAGTACTTTCCATGTCTCCAAGACTCCAGTACTAGCTGTTTGAAACATGGTTGAGTTTTTCTTTATTTTGCTAAGAGGTAGGCCAGGTAGTACAGTGACTCACTTGGGAAAGGGAGGGTAGGACTTTGTTTGCTTTGTGACCTTTGGCCCAGTTCCTGGTGAATTCTGCCCATATATCCATTTCTATAGTGGGAGTTGAACTGATTGGAGCTGTTTCAATCTGTGGCAGGGAGCAGGGTGGGGAAGGAGTTAAGGGAGGGCTTCGGAGGAGTCAGTCACCAAGATGGTGTCTGACTATCTACAAATCACATAAATTGCCAATCAGAGAACTTGGGGGAGCTCATGTTCATAGAGTGCTTTAATTGTCAAGGTTCAGTTGTATCAGGATCTAATTTAACTGTGACAGGGTTGTTTGGGTGTGTGAATCGGGGATAGTTCATTCCAAGTGGACAGCAGAGGGAAATCCCAGGAGGGGATTGGGCCAAGGTCACCCAGTGGGATTTCATAGAGTTGCATTGACTCCAGGCTCCTGTTTCCCATGCAGTGCTCTTTTGGGGGCCTCCAGGCTCTGGGGTACCTGCTCCCCAGCGTTTTTGTGGCAGCTGGTACTTCTTTCAGTTAGAGGGTGGGTAGGAGTTGGCTCAGTAGAGAGGCAAGGAGGTGGGTGCCCAGGTGGCTGCAGGTGGCTCACACCAGACAGAAGCACCTCCAGAGGGGAAGGGGTGTCTTCCATGGCTACCTCCTGGCCCCATTGGCCTGATAGGGTCATAAGAGATTTGTTGAATGAACAATTTTAAAAATTTCTCTCTCTCTCTCTCTCTCTCTCTCTCTCTCTCTCTTTTCCAGGCTTACTGAATCCTAAACTTTCCGAGGTGGTGATGAGCTGTGTTCCAGGCCTGGCACCCCACAGGCACACAGGAGGCCATTAGTAAATATTTATAAAGGGATCATACTACCAGACCCGGTTCCTACAGGGACCAAAACAAAATGACAACTAGTACCCTCAATGTCTGTGAGACTCCAGTACTAGAGGGGATTGGAGGGAATGGAAGGTTTTTGTTTCGTGGGTGCAGAATTTGGTTTTGCAAGAGGAGAGAGTTCTGGAGATGGGTGGTGGGGGTGGTTGCATAACAATGTACTTGAATTGCGCACTTGGTGAAGTTGGGCCGGGGTTGTGGCTCAGTGCTAGAGCACTTGCCTAGCACGTGTGAGACAACTGGGTTTGATCTTCAGCACCACATTAAAATAAATAAAATAAAGGTGTTGTGTCTTATCTATAACAAAAAAAAATTTCAAAAAAAGGATGGTAAAGTTTGTGTTACTGTATTTCACCATATTTATCAATGAAAAAGAGACAAGAAAATGGAAGAGAGACCAGGAGATTAGAGGAAGGACCAAGGGAAAGGAGAGAAGATACTGGGGAACAATATTGACCAAATTATATTGTTATATCTTGTGCATGTTGAATATATAACAACGGATCCCACTATTATGTATAATTTTAATGCACCAGTAAAAATATGGTGGGAAAAGAAAAAACATTGGGAAAAGAAATCTGACAAAAGAAATACATTTTCTAACCTGAAGAAATAAAATCAAACAGCAGCAGTAAAGCCCTCTGTGAACAAACACTGGTAGGGGAAGGCGGGGGCATGTGGGGGAGGTTAAACCTGCATTATTTCTGTCCACTTCAGCAAATAAAGGATCAGGCTGGGCGGTGCCAAACAGTGGGTCCTGTCAGATAGAGACACACACCCACCCCACCTGGGTTAGCTCTCCTGCCCTGAGCACCCACTGGCACCCAACCCTGAGCATTCACTGGAGGCTGGGCAGGAGGGACAAAGAGATGGGATTCCTTTAAGCTCTTCTTCACCCAGGTCTCCTTTGTGCAATGTCCTTTAACTTTCACAAAAGCCTGGGAGTCGGGTCAAGCCAGTGAGGCCATAGGACTGAGCCAGTTATACAACCCTGGGACAGTACATAACAAGAACAAAAATAGCCACAAGCTCTTCAAAGCTCACCGTGTGCCAGGGGCCTGCCAAGTGTGCTACGTGCCTTATCCTAGCTAATCCTCACAGCAGTCTGTCAGGTTGTTCCTGTGGCCATGTCTCCATTGACAAATGCAGAAACTAAGTCACAGACATGATACGTAACAGGTTCATTCATTCACCGAGAGTGCCGTGTGCGCAGGGCATGGAACTGAAGCTTGAGTCTTATGCTCTGAGATGCTGCTCTCGCTGGAGTTCCACCGCTGGCCTTCCACAGGTGGGGAATGGAGTCCCCTGGAGCTTCAGCTGACTTCTGAAAGGGACTCAGCCAGGTGATGGGAGAGTTAAAGTTGGCATCCAAATCTCTCAGTTTCCAGAACCATATCTTTCTGCTATGCAAGTCCTTATCTGAGGAGAAGGTCTAGATTTTATCACTTGGAACACTCTCTGCCTCCAAGCTGCCCACCACTGAAGGCAGCATGGTGATATGGATCAGATTGAAGAGGAATTCTTGCCTTGCTGACCCCCATTCTGAAAGATTTTTTTTTTTTTTAATTTTCGATCTCAAGTGCTTCATTTCCCAAGAAGAGATGATAGTTTAAGGATATACCACCAGGATTGGGGGACCCCAGAAGGCTCGAGAACACTTCTTAGCCCAGGGCTGTTGTAGGATGTTGCATAGAAAGCCTCAGGCCTTCAGGGGAGGTGAAGGTGAGCAAATAGCATGCAGGAGAGAACCTGAAGGCCTAGCTCCCCTCAGGAGCCTCAGTGTCCTCTTTGGGTTGCAGGAGACAGTCAAGGTAATGGCTCTAGGCCCAGCCTCCTTGGCCTTTTTGGCAGCATCCCTGAGATGAGAGGTCCCTGTGAGACTGGCTTTTTAGGGAAAAGCCCGAGGAGAATCTGGAAGAGAGCTGGGTAAGCAGAGCTGGGAAGGGCAAGAGGCTAAGCAAACTGCAATTCCAGGTCCAACAGCTTCAGTCCACTCCTCAGGGGGCCCTGGTATGTGACTTATGCCCTGGAGTTTGTTCCTACTTAAAGTCAGGCAGCTGCCTTTAACCACTTAGTCTTGACTAAGGGTCACCTGGGGTAGTAGCGGGCAATGTAATTCTCAGGGGTTTATCACTCTTTACAAGTGAAGAAAATGTCTTCAGTAGTCTGGGGCAAGCTCAAGAGAGGTGTGAGGGCAGGGGGTGACAGAATGGGACACTCAGAAATGGTAAAGCAAGTCTGAGAGCTGGGGTGTGGCTTAGTGGTACAGCACTCACCTAGTCTGCACCAGGCCCTGGGTTCAATGCCCAGCACCATGAGGAAAATTTTAAAAAGAACCAGGCATGGTGGCACACACGTGTAATCCCAGCACTTTGGGAGACTGAGGCAGGAGGATCATGAGTTCAAAGCCAATCTCAGCAACTTAGTGAGGCCCTAAGCAACTCAGCAAGACCCTGTCTCTAAATAAAATACAATAAAGGGCTGGGGGTTTGGCTCAATGGTTAAGTGCCTCTGGATTCAATCCCTGGTACCAAAATAAATAAATAAATAAAAGAAAGAAAGAAAAGAAAAAGAAAAAGAAAGAAAAGAAAAAAAAATGAAAAGGGAGTCTGGCGCTTTGGTGGGGCACATCAGTGCCCCTGCACTACCTCAAGATTCACCCTCGTCATTTCAGGATTCTTCTCTCTCCCCAACAGCACTGGATCACTGGGAGAAGGGGTGAGGGTCTGTATAGACTAGGACCCCCACTTTTTCTGCATGGGAGCTTTGAAATGTGGGGGTACAGTCTGGAAATCCCCAAAGAACTCATGTCACAGTTTGGTAGGGCTAAGGGCACCTGGCTGTCCTCTGCCCTCTCCTCTGCTGCCCATGCACAGAGCCTGCACAGCTGTACATACTCTGACACATGGGGGCACAGGTGCCCTAGTGTACAGACTTGTATTCATGCACAAGCATGTGCAAGCTTTCACACAGCCTTAGTGTACCATGGACACCCTTGCAGAAACATGTCCATAGACCTGCATGCACGTTTGAGTTCATGCGCTCCTGAGCCTGTAGTCAGAAGCATAGCCAGTCAAGGCACTTTCCCCCCCTAACTCTCAGCGAACGGAAGGGAAGGGGGATGGGCAGAAAGGGTCCAGAGCCAGGCCAGTTGCATCTGGTCACTGAGGATTGACCTTTGGCTGGAATGGCCTAGATCACGCCAGTCCTAGAGCCCAGGCTCTTGTTTGTCTAGAGTTGCCTCTGGAGGACTGATAAAGGTGTCTGAGAGTTCAGCTGCTGCCCCTGCCCACAGGACTCCCCACCTTAGAGGCCTTAGAGTCAGCCAGGAACCCCCTGTTCCCCGCCCCTCATTGTACAGATGAGGAACTGCCATCCAGGAGGGAAATGAACTGGGCTTCCTGATACCCAGCCCCAGAACCAGCCCTGATTCCTCTCCAAGTGGTTAGAACCAGCAGGAGCCTTGTTATTGGGAAGCAGGGACACAGTGCAGAACGGGACAGCTCTGAGGGGCTCCCAGTCTAGTGCAGGCCACAGAGTGTGATCAGCTGGTCAATGCTGGGCTGGCAAGAAGCAGAGTCTGAAAAAAAAATAAAAATAAATTAAAAAAGAAGAAGAAGAAGAAGCAGGGTCTGTGGAAGCCCAGAGGGAGCACTTAACAGCCCGCTCTGAAGGCGGGAGGGATCAGGGAAGGCTTTCTGAAGGTGATTCTAGGATGACTCAAAAGAACAAGGGGAATTAGACTTGGTGGTAAAAGGCATCTTAGGCAGAGGAAGCATCTTACCCAAAATGAGCGTCAGAAGCTAGGAGAAGAAGCAAGGCACCCCAGAGGAAGAATTGCATTCTGGCTAGAGAGGAGGGAGTGACTGGAAAGGAAGACTGGAACCAGAGAGTGAGGATGGTAGACATCCAGGGACCTGGACCTTCCAGAAGGCACGTGGGGACCCCAGGAAGTTTGAACCAGGGTCTGGTGTGGTCAGAATTTTTCTGGGAAGCTGCCTCTGGATGCACTGGGGAGGGGAGACAGGAGACTGGGAGATAGAGCAACTGATTAAATGGGGCCTGGTGGAAGCTTTGCAGGCCAAGGGGGAAAGTTGAGGTTGTCATGAACGGATTCATAGAATAGAGGACACACATTTCCACAAAATTTTAATTGACAAAATTCAAAATAAATAATCAAGTGTAATTTTTTTTTTGTAACAGAGGTCCACTAATAAAAAGGATGAAATTCTTTTATGGAGGACAACATTTCACTTCACTGGACTCAAATTTGTGTTCCCTGTCACCAAATTGATTGCAAATCTAAATCTGTGAAAACCCTCCTTAACTCACAGGTCATTCAAACAGAATTGGTTGCTGAGCCGTGATCTAGACCAATGGAGCCTGGGTAGACATGGGCAAGAAACAAGGGACTGTCCCCCCTTGTCAATGCCTGAACCTCTGCCATTACTACCATTATCCAGCATTACTCAGTCATTGGGAAGAACAAAACCCTCTTGTCAATAGGCAGATACCAGAATGAAATCCTATAATTATGACATCTCAGCATGAGAGGGACTTGGGTCCCTCTCTAGCCCTCACCAGGGAAAGACTCACATGCATATGCCTCTTGGAATTGTACTGTATGCCAAGTATGGAGAGTCACTTGCTTAAGGTCATGGTGCACACTGCTAACAGAGCAGGGATTTGAACTCAGGACTCTGGAATCCTCAGTGCTGTCCCTCCCATTCCTTTGCCCATGCCACCATGGCCTTACCATAGATCTCAGCCAACATGGAGGGGAGGAACAAGACACAGAAGGAGTAGCATTATCTCATCTGCCCAGTAGAAGCAGACCTCAGGCTCCTGCCTTCTCTTTTTACCAGTCCAGTGACAGAACTGTCTTTCTAACATACTTATATTAGCACATTTAACTTCCCAGTGAGGAATCTGAGGCTCGGAGAGAATAACTCACTTGGTATCTCTGATAGTTTGAAAAATGCTTCCCCCAAAGATACCTATGACTTACTCACTAGAACCTGTGAATGTTATATGGCAAAAAAAAAAAAAAAAAAGAAAAAGAAAAAGAAAGAAAAAAAGGGAAAAAAGGCCTTTGCAGATGTGTTAAGGATTTTGGGATGAGGAGATTATCCCGATGGGGTCTAAATGTAGTCATGTCCTTATAGAAGGAAAACGAAGATTTTACCAGACACAGCAGGCAGAAGGTGAGGTCAGGATGTAAGCGGGGGGATTTGAAGATATTACTGATTTTGAAGATAGAGAAAAAGTTCATGTGTGATTCTAGAAGCTGGAAAGGGCAAGGAGGCAGATATTCCCCTAGAGCCTCCAGAAGACAGACAGCTCTACTGAGACCTTGTGGAGATGACACTGCTACCACTGATTTTAGACTTCTGGCCTGCAGAACTGTGAGAGAATAATTTTTTTGTTTTTGTTTTGCTGTACTTGAGTCAGAACCCAGGGCCTAGCATGTGGTAGGCAAGTGCTCATCCCCTGAGCTAGTTGTATGTTAAGCAACTAAGTTTGTGGTACTGTGCTATGGCAGCCTCCAAAAACAAATACACATCCCACAGCAATTTTCTTAATGTAAATAAACTTCTAATTCTAGAATAGTTTTATAGTACAGAAAGTTGCAAATATAGTAGAGAGAGTACCTATATACCCTTCACCCTAAAATGCTGCCCTATGTAGTATTTTATATCACTACTGTACATGTGTCACAACTAAAGAGACAACCTGATGATTTAATATTTTGCTCCTAGTTTTTTCTAATAATTTTCCTCTGTTCTGAGAACCCATCCAGGAGACCTTGCTACAGTCAATTGTTACCTCTGAGTCTTCTCTGGTCTGTGACAGTTCTCAGTTTTTCCTTCTTTTTGATGACCTTTAATTTTGAGGGAGACAGGTCGGGTATTTTGTGGAATGTTCCTGAATTTGGAACATTCATCTAATGTTTTCCTGATTGTGCTGTGATTTATGGAGTTTGGTGAAAGACCACAGGAGTGAAGCATTGCCCTCATCACCCCCTATTAAGAGTATGTATTGTCAACTCGACTCACTACTGGTGACATTAACCTTGGTCTTTCCATACTCTACCCTTGGAGACAAGTTGCTAAGGGTCTCTCAATTCAACTGGGAGACAGCTCAACTCATCCTCCCTGAGGTGAGAATATCTGCATAAATAACTTAGATTTTTTTAGGATTATCCTTCCTCCCTCCCTCCCTCCCTCTCTCCCTCCCTCCCTCCCTTCCTTCCTTCCTTCCTTCCTTCCTTTCTTTCTTTCCTTCCTTCTTTCTTTCTTTCTTTTTGTTTTCGGTTACAAGGATTGAACTCAAGGATGCTTTACCACTGTGTAACATCCCAGCCCTATTTATTTTTTTATTTTGAGACAGGGTCTCACTAAGTTTGCTTAGGGTCTTGCTAAATTGCTGGGTTGTTTGTGATCCTCCCGCCTCAGCCTCCACAGCTGCTGGGCCTCAGCCTCCACAGCTGCTGGGATTACAGGCATGCACCACCTTACCCAGTTTAGGATTCTTCTGTAAGGGATATTTGTCTCTCCCATTTACTTATTATTTAATCATGTCTACCAGTATATGCCCATGGATGTGTATTTTATACGTTAGATCATAATCCCAATATTATGTCATTAATTTTGTTGCTCAAATTGTCCCTGCCAACATCATTGGGAGCCTTTCAATTCAGCTCTTGTAGGGGATGACCTATTATTCGGAGTTTTAAGCATATCTTTATTTTCTTCAGACTCATCCTGTATTTTTCCAGCCCCCGTTCTAGAATAAGCCATTTTTACCAAGCATCTCAGGAATCCCCCATTTTTAGAGAGTGGTATTAGAAGCCAAGATTTGAGATTTAGGTGTGCTAGTTGCTACTGGGTGCCATTGCTTCTCTCAGAAGTCAGAGCTAGGAAAAGCATGTATGTGTACTGACTGGGGGATATATACATATTTGTAACTATTTCTGTAACTTCATAAACTAACCATAAGTTTATACTGATGTATATCCCCACTCTAATGCCTGATCACATGGGCCAATAGAGCCTTTCTCCCTCTCCAGCAGTGAGAACATGGCTGCCACCATCCAGTCACTTATTTGTTCAACCTCATATGCACGTCCAGTTTCAGAATGGTGAAGTTACAGCCCACGAGAAATTCAACACTACCAACTGTGTTTCAGTGTTTATGTACATTTGTCACGCACTTTCCCATCAAAATACATTTTTCAAAGTTACTTAGGCCCAGCCTTCCTCCTCCCACTCCCTTTAGGATGTTTCCTCATGTGTTTATATGACAATGAATATTCTCTCATCACCATAGTCTGCATCCCACCCTGGGATTCCCCAACGTGATTGATCTTTAAAATGTCACTTCTATACTAAGGTTCACTTTGGGGTTTGAACCAACACAACGTGTCATATAGACAGCACTACAATACCAAGTGAATTCACTGAGCCATGGGAGAAGAGATGACTCCAGAGAAAGGTTCAAGGAGTTCCCAGAAGAGAGGGGGAACAACTCTGGACCAGAGGGGTTCTTGGCCTATGTGTTGCAAAAGAATTTCAGCATGAGCCAGACAAAGGCAGAGACAGAGGTTTATTTAGGAAGGTAGATACACATTCCGGGGAGAACGCAGGCCGTCTCCAGAGCAGAAAGCAGCCCTGACTTGTAATTCGTTAATCAGTTGTAATTCACTTTTTAATTGGGGAGACAGACATTTCTGAGATCTTCTGGTGTCATCCCCAAAGTCTGGATTACTTTGTCCCTGTGATGAGTGTGTGTTCAAGGACAGAAAACTAGGATGGGGAAGAAAAGTAATCCTGTTTTCCCTGAGACTAGGGAAATGGAGAGATTAAGAGAGAGAGAAGGGGAGAGATTAAAAGACGAAGGGAGACAAAAAGAGAAACACATTTTTTTGAAAATAAGTCACAGTGGCAGAGCAGCAAGAGCTATATTCAAATCATAAAGAGGACCACTGTTACAAGAACAAGTTAGTGAACCTCTCTGAGCCTTACGTTAGTACTCTTTAGATACGCAGCACGTGTCACAGGTTGGGTTTTCCAGGAAACAGATTCAGAGATAGTGTGTAGCCTGCAGGTTGTTTATTAAGGACATCTTGGGATTAACAGTGGTGGAAGAAAGTGGAGGCTGCAGAGTGGCCTGAAGGGAAAAGACGAATTTCAGTGATCCTTCAGAGCCACCCTACCAAGGGCCAGAATGACTGCATAATCAGGGGGGCTGAAGGCATTTCCTGTAGCTGAAGCAACAAGTTGCTCCTCATCCTGCCATCCTCTGCGCCAGTGGAAAGAGCTCCAGGTGAGAGCCAGAAGACCAGTCCTGGCTCTCCCACCTCCCAGCTGTGCAACTTTGAGGGGTCTCCTCGATGTAAGTGGCTAAGATGACAAGTCCCACCAATCCAAGTTTACCAAGTCACGTTGTGTCCCTCAACTCACAACAACCTTAGAAAGCCAACAATGAGGGCTGGGGATGTGGCTCAAGCGGTAGCACGCTCGCCTGGCATGCGTGCGGCCCGGGTTCGATCCTCAGCACCACATACCAACAAAGATGTTGTGTCCGCCGAGAACTAAACAATAAAACATTAAAAATCTCTCTCTCTCTCTCTCTCCCTCTCCTCTCACTCTCTCTTTAAAAAAAAAAAAAAAGAAAGAAAGAAAGCCAACAATGAGTCACAGCAATGAGTTCCAGGGCAGGGCTACTCCTGTGTGGCCTGGGGCTGGTTCATCCACCAACAGCTTGTCACTGGTTCCTGATGAAATCAGTGCAGAACTGAAGGATTGCTCAGAGGCTTCAGGGAAAGGTGGCAGGGCAATTTTATGGCCAGTGAAATTAATAATAAAAAGCTTACTATAGCTTGGTTTTCTTTTTTCCATTTTTCTTTTGATAGATAGGTAGATAGATAGTAGATAGATATAGAAATACATGCTTGTTTGATTTTTGGTACTGGGCATTGAGCCCAGAGGTGCTTAACCATGAACACATCCTCAGCCCTTTTTATTTTAATTTTGAGATAGGGTCTGGCTGACTTCCTTAGGGCCTCTTTAAGTTGCTGAGGCTAGCCTTGAATTTGTGATCCTCCTCCCTCAGTCTCTCCAAGTCACTAGGATTACAGGAATGCACCACCATGCCTGGCCTTGAGGTTTATATTTCACAAAATGGATAGGCCCGTGAAGAATTAGAAATAGGGAAAAAGTAAATATCTGGTCTTTGACCACAGATCAAATATTAATGCCCATACATTGGTCTAGGGCACCCCCAAATACAGGCTGCTGACAGCTTTTACTCTTTTTCCTTCAGTTTTGATCCTTTACCTATTGATGTTTCATTGACAGAGTTAGGATTTTCTTGCTGTTTTATATTTTGTTCTGTTCAGTTTTTGCTTGTGCTGAAGACTGAACTCAGGGCCTTGCACAAACTAGGCAAGTACTCTACCACTGAGCTACACCCCCAACCCATTTCTGCTTGCCCAGATTTTGTAAGCTATCGTATCCATTCTCCTGCTAAAATGTAACTGTATGTACATGACACCAGTTCAGCCTGAAATGGGAAATACTCAGGTTTGGTTCCAGGTAGGGAGCAAAGGGAACGTATAGGATCTAAGACATGCAAAGATTGAAGACATAAGCCCTCAGGATTTTCCAAAGCCTGGCATTTATAAAGGGGAGGGGTAAAGTAGAACCCGGTACTGAATGCCCATCTATAGACAAAACGATTTACAAGTGAATGAACTGACTCAGTGAAGGGAGATGACTTATACAGGGTCACACAGGCCACCAGGGGTCAGTTTAGGGAAGGACCCATATACCTGGCTAGCTCTTGGATCCCTGGCCGTTTTCCTCGTGCCATTCTGGCAGGTCTGGGGCCAGAACTGGGCCAGATGGGAACAGCGGGTGATAGTTGCCTAGACAGGCAGCCCTCATGCTGGGCCAGAATTCTAGAAAGACCTTTAAGCTCTCTGACAAATGAACCTTGTCTCCTATGAAGATGTTATTGTGCATGTCATTAAGACAATGCAGGTAGAGCCTTCCTGAGCCTAGCACACAGTAGGTTCTCGGTCGTAGGGTGCCGAGTCCACCCTTGCATGAGGCCGTTTAGACAGATGTCAGTTTAGCCCACAGCGTCTTCCACAAGCACCAGCTCAAGGACCTTCCAGGGCTCCTCCCAAGTTTGAGGAGAAACTCCTGGCTGATTGATAAGGGGCAAGGCGGAGCCAGGGACCTGGTTTACCTTGGTCACCACTGTCTATCTCTGGCACATCACAAGGGTTTGATAAAAGTTTGCTGAATGAAGATCTAAACTCCGGCCTCCTTTCCTCTAAACCTCACCCCTGTGCCCCGAACCATGCCAGAACCTCGGCCCTGTGCCTGTGCTTTCCCTTGTGTCCGCCTTTGCTGACTCAGCAGTGTCCCTCTGATGTCCTCCCACCTCCTTGGCAGAGGAGAAAGCAGATTCTCCTTGTGCCGTGGAGCCTTGGCTCATGCCACGTGGCTGCCGGCTGTGCTGTGCTGGCTGACCCCTGTCCCACCTGCCACCCTGGCCAAGTTAACATAAAGCAGTATCAGGCGGGCCGGGCCTCAGCAGGCCCTTTGTCCCCATTGGTGATATGCCTGAGAACTTCTCCCCAGGTCAAAGGGCAGCCTGATTTCCAGAGGAGACTCAAGCTGTCCCCCTGCTTGAGGACCTCTGACCCTCTGTATCATGCCTGACAAATCCTCTCTTGTGTGTGTTGGGACAGAGGAGACAAAATGTGACAGGCTCTGAGGGTGCCTGGCTAAATTAATTACCAAACACTTAGATGAATCGGGCCTGGCACATTGGTTAGGGAGGCCCACAGACATAAAAAGAATCTCCAATCTCAGAGGCTTAGCACAGTAAAAGTATTTCTTTTTCTTTTCCTTTCTTTCTTTCTTTTTTTTGTACTGGGAATTGAACCCAGTGGTGCTTAATCGCTGAGCCACATCCCCAGCTCCTTTTTGTATTTTATTTAGAGACAGGAACTCACTGAGTGGCTTAGGACTTAGCTCAGTTCCTGAGGCTGGCTTTGAACTTATGATCCTCCTGCCTCAGCCTCCTCAGCCTCTGGGATTACAGGCGTGTGCCTCTGTACCTAGCAAAAGTATCTCTTTTTGTACACACAAAGTCCAGTGTGACTCTTTCTGTTTGGGTGGCCTTCCTCTGAGATCAGAACTCCGTATTCCTACCATGTACTACCGTTGTCTTCAACGTGGAGGCCTCAGGCTTGTGTGAAGGAGAGTTCTTTCTCCCCTTCCCTCTATTTCCCATCCTGGCACCCTCAAATCAATAGCCACCTTGTTATGGTCATCATTTCTTTGCTCAAATTGTTGTCCCCACCCACTTGAGTATCCCCTGCCAGTACCCTGGCACGTGGGTGGAGATGGCTGGGTCTAGTGTCCAAGAGCTCATCTCCATTACTGCGGCCACTGTCTGCCATGCTGCCCACAGTGAACCCAGCTCCCAGTATTCACACCCTTAGATGGAGTGTGAACTGGATCAAGTGAGTCACACCTAACCAACCAACCAAGGCACAATCCATGGCTAGTGACTCAGAGACTAGGTCATAAAAGGCAGGATGGCCTTTCTCTTTTTCCCCTCACTTGCTCTGGGAGAAACTATGTCATTGGCAGCCCCATGGAGAGGAAGAGAGCCCCCTGCTCCCAGCCATGTGAGTGAGCTTGGAGGTGGACCCTCCAGCCCTGAGCAAGGCCTCACAGACTGCAGGCCCAGTGGACAGCCTGGTTGCTGCTTGTGAGACCCCTGAGGAACCACCAGCTAAGCTACTCCCAGATCTCTGCGAACAACTGTGAGACCTGTTGTTTATAGCAGTTAAGTTTTGGGCCTGAAAATGGTTCAGTGTGATGGGAGCCTAGGGATAAGGAAGAGAGAGAGAGACAAGGATGAAGGAAATTGGGCCAGATGGTGGGGAATGACCAATGGTAGGCTAAGAAGCGTAGGCTTCAGGTGGACATCTTCTGTCTTCCATTGATCCCTCTAGTCTACTCTCCGCCTGGCTCTGGACTGCAGCCACAGGTCCTCCTTCCCTCTAGCTTCCAGTTGGGTTCAGGCAGTGGGGAACTTGGCAGGAGATAGGATAGAGGGAAGAGTGGGGTGGGCTCTGGGGAAGACAGTGAGGTGCATGTTCTTGGCTCCTTCCCTGCAGGGTCATGACTTCTCTAGATTGAGATGCCTGCTGTGTTTGTCCTTCCAGGCCTCAGGGCAGCAACAGTGCCCCAACACCATGGCCCTGACTTATGTCACCATTCTCAGGAAATTCTTTCTTAATGACACCCTCCTCAAATTATCTTCTGGTTCTTGCTGACATGGGACTGGTACAAACCCTAGCCTAGCAGCCATGGGGAGCCACAGGACTTTGAGCAGAGAAACAATGTGGCTGACTTCTAACAGGGACTTAGACTCTTCAACTTCTGCCTGCAAATGTCCAACAGGTAACAGGATTTAAAAATTGGCCTGTAATTCCAGAGGCTCACATGTTCAAAGCCAGCCTCAGCAGCTTTGCAAGGCCCTGTCTCTAAATAAAATATATTTTAAAAAGAGCTGGGGAATGTGGCTCAGTGGTTAAATGTACTAGGGTTCAATTCCTGGTATTAAAAAAAAAAAAAGTTGGCATCTCTGCCTCCGTTTTGCATCGGTCTCCTTTGTTCAAAATTGCTTTGGATTCCAGAACAACAGGTCTAATTGATAAACATCTTGTGAGAAGTCAAACCACCTCCAGGCAACAGCAACTTTCTTATCTCTGACAAGGCCCCACCTGGTCAATCCTGAGGTAATGATCAACTAAAGCCCTTGTCTGTGTAATCTGAGCTCATGTCAGTACCTTGAAGACAGGGCTGAGACACTTGCTCTCACTTTGCTTTCCCTGAAGAGCCATGATTAAAGTTCCTTTCCTGCTTTTCACTGTTAACTTTTTCTGTTTCATTCTGGGACAAGTAACTGGATCTGATTTGTTGGGACCTCCGGGTTTTACCTCTGGCCTGGGACTCCAGTGCCAAGATTCGTGTTTTTGAAAGCCCACCATGGCTGTGCATGTGGTGGGTGGGGGACAGAGAGATGGAGACAGGGCAGAGAGGCAAGGTTGAGCTGGGGCTGTTGGCTTTATCAAGGCCAGACGGGGAATGGGAGAGAGACAGAGTTGGGGATGGGGGAGGAAACTTTTACATTTTTGGTCAATTGCAAAGATGGCCTGTAGAACCCTCTCTGTGTCCCTGCCTTTTGTACTGTGACATTGCAGCACCTCCCATCCTGAGGCGGAGCCTATTCCTTGCCCCTGGCCTCCTGCCTTGCTCCCACCAATGGACCAGTGGAAGCACTCTGCAAGTTGTGTGGCCCAGGGCTTGAGTCCTCGCAGCTGTGGCTGTCATTTTTTTGGAATCCAGCCACTCTCAAATCCTCAAAGACCAGTCAGGATAGAGACAGACGCATGCAAAGAGAGGCCCTGCTGTCTCAGCACCCTAGCTATCCCAGCTCCCTCTGACCCACTGGTTGAATGCAACATGGCGGCCCAAGAAAGACCTAAGAACCCCCCAAATTCTGCAAACCCACAGAATTGTGAGAAATAATGAAACCTTGCAGTCTTCAGGCAGTACGTTTGGAAGTGGTTCACAACCCAGCAGGAGGCCACTGTGTATCTCCTTTGAGACTCTTGCCCTTCCTTCCAGGCCTGGCTCATGGCCACTTTCTCCAAAGTTTTCCCTGGGCTGGAAGTCATCACTCCCTTCTGCTCCTTATTCCCAATACTATTGTGACCCATATGCCAAGTAGCATGGTACCAGGCCCCTTCATGAGACCCTGGAGTCACCTGACTGCTGCATGGCATGTACAGTGCATCATTCCATAAGGACATGGAGTGGCTCATTGACTTGGGAACTACAGCAATAGAGGGAGATGTAGTCTTTATTTGTCAGATGACAAATTTGAGGCTTGGATGTGATTTTTCTCAGGGTCTCTGAAAATAGATGGGACCAGATTGGAACCCCAAATTATACTTCTCCAAATGCCCGCCCCCAGGTTGCAGGGATCTGCTTTTGGAGGGAAGGGTCTGCTTCTTCGCTAGAGGGGAGGGGGCCTCATGCCTCCTGGCCATCCTCCTGATGCATGTCCCTGACCCAGGAATCCAGAATTCTCCTTGTCAGGACATCACTCTCCCCCAGATACATGCAGTCTAACACACCCCACACCTGGTTTTTGTTCTCTGAGTCAGCTGGCCATAGACATACTGTTTTCCCCTATTTCCTAAAAGAATAGGACCAGAGGTGATTAACTTAGGTGATGGGTCAGGAAAGAACATGGTCTTCTGTGGACCAGAGTAATCCAGGTCTTGGGAAGATGGGTCAGGGCCACAGGGCCACAGGGCCTAGCTGAGGGTCAAAAGCTTTGACCTGTATCCTTGATGAGGGTAGGTGCAGGGGCAGGCAGGAAAGAAAAAAAGGGGGGGGGGTAAAATAGAATGCTTTCGTTAATTGAACTGACATTTGTTGGGTCCCTCCTTTTGTGCCAAGGTCTGAAGTTACAAAGAATAAGCAAGAGGAGTCCTCCTGGAGTTCTCAAATTATGTGCTGTCAAAACCAAGACTCAAAGGTCATCTAATTCGGGGAAACTGAGGCTCAGAGGGTGGGGGAAGAGGCCTGCCCCCAATCACAGTCAGTCAGTGACAGTGGAATTCTCTTTGCCCACCTTCCAATAACCTCTGGCTGCCACAACACAGCTCAGAGGGTCCAGAAATTTGAAGGTGCATTGGGTGAGTGCAGGGACTCACTGCCCACCACCTTCTCTCCAGCTGGAGGAGGGAGGGACATCCAGAGTGTGATACAAGGGGGCAGGTAGGGGAAAGGGCTGGAGCTGGGAGCTTCTTTTGTGCTGTTACTCAAGCGTAGAGGAAGAAAAGGCTCGTTACTCTCTTTTTCCCTACATGCTCTTTTGTAATCTTTGAGTGACATTACAGGAGAGGACAGAGCCCCCAGGAGTCATTTTCTTCCAGTTCTCTCTCACGTTTCATAGATGAGCATCCAGAGGCCAAGGAGAGGGAGACTGGCAGAGCTTTGGCTGTAGGAGTGCAAATCACAGATTTCAGTCTGGTCTCCTCTTCCATGTTGCCAGCTGTGGTTGGACTTGTAGAAGTCTGGGGAAGCTCTGGAGATGTGTTCAAAACACATGCAGGATGCCTCCTCAGGTTCCAGCACTCTGGCTGAGCTCCCAAATGCTGGTTCGCCCTGGGAGCAACCTCCCTCCTGGCTGGAGGTGTTCAACAGAACTCCAAGTGTTGGTCAGCAGGGATGTTGAACTTGGACTTGTGGGCCTCAAAGAGGTTGCATAGCTCATTGATATAGCACTGGTGGAGCTGGTCCACCTCCTCCTCTGAGGGCCTCAGTATCTTCTGCACCTCGATGGGCTTTCCCACTGCAAGACACACAGGTGGCAGAGGAGCAGAGTGGGAACCACTGGGGTGGCAGAGGCCCTTGGAGCAGGTGCCCAGCCCCACTGTCATGCTGCAGGAAAGTGCCTTCAGCTACCCCTTCCAAACCCAACTTCAGGAAATGGATTCTAAGTGGTAGGGCAACTCTAACATTCTGATAAAATCTATCAACAGACAGGTGTCAACGTGCCAGGAAATGTGCTAGGTATTCTACATGTGTTCTTCCCTTTAACCCTATGGGAGCAAAACCTATCAATATTCCTATTTAACAGGTGAGGCATTGAGGCTCTGAGAAGTTAACTAACTTGTTCAAGGTCACATAGCTAGGAAGAGTCAGTACCAGGTTTTAAGTCCTGAGTGTGTGCTCTTCCCTTCCAGGCTATACGATTCCGAAAGCCCAGGATGCTACAGTCAGAAGTGCCGTATTGCTGGGACAAGGGTGGTTCGCAACCCAGGCAGCTTTTCTTCCCTTACTGTCCCACAAGCTGACCCGCACTTCACTCCTCATCACAGAGAAGAATCAGGAAGGCTATTAACTAGCCCTCTTCCTCTGGTTCTGTCTGGCTGAGAAAGCAGCTCCCCAACCCTCTCCTCTTGACAATAGCTCTGAAGGCAGCAAAAGTATTAAAACTCATGAAAATATTGCCACATGACACAGGAAGTTTCCAAATATAGGGATTTACCAAGTCTGTTTAACTAACAAATGATGGATGGAGATGAGATGAAGGGACCTCTCTACAGATTTTGTCAGAGGAACCTACTTGGAATACAAGAAGAAAACAAAAAGTGTCTGGATAGCTGAAAAGATGGTGTTAAGTCTCTGAATTAAATTTCAATTCCATTTCTTGCGGGAAGATACCTTACGCTCTAATTCAGAGCCTATTGATTTCTACTTTGCACACAATTTTAGCATACGCAGAGTGCCCTTCCCCGGTATCTACCTTTCCAAATAATCCTCACCAGATCCTCTGAGTCAGAATTAAACCCTCCTGATTCAAACTTCAACTTTGTTACTCAAAAGCAGTTATTTAACTTCTCCGGCCCTCAGTTTATCATCAGTGAAATATACAATAACCCTGCCTCAAAGGATGCTAGAATAATTTGAGCTGTTGTACAGAAGTCAGCTGCGTAGTGCCGGGCACACGGCAGGTGCTCAGCAGCCAGTAGTGACTGTTCTTTATGTCGGTGTCACAGCCCTTATCCCAGACTGCCTTATATTAGGGCCATCTGCCAATGTCTGTGCCTCCCAATCTAGAAGGTGAGCCCCATGAGGGAAGGGATGTACCTGGCCCACCTCCATGTCCTCTGGCATCACATAGCCCAGGTCCCTGTTCCTGTAACCTCCCTCTCGCAGACTGGATCTGGTCTTACCGATGGTGGTGATGGGCTGGCGGTAGGGCAGGAAACCAAAGCTGTACTGGAAGATGCCGCGGCCATGGAAGAGGGGGAGGGAGATGCCCATGATCTTCTGCAGCCGATTCTGGACTCGGCGCAAACAGGAGCCAGAAGAGTTCTGCACCTGGTCAAATAGGTTATTCTCCCCAAAGGAGAAGATCGGCACTAGAGCTGCCCTGGAGGGAAACAGAAGAGGTCTGTGGGAGGCTCCAGAAAAAAACAGGAGTGGAAAGTTCACTGGGCTTCTTGCAGGGACTCCATGACCAAGTTCAGGAGCAGAGGATCCAGCCTTGGGCTAGAAGTAGGAGGCTTGGATTGCCTCCTCGACCTGCCATGGCTCCCTCTCTGACCTCGGTTGCTCCGTGACGTGTGAACAGAGTGCTGCAGAGAGTCCTCCCAGACAGAAAACACCTGCATTCTCTCCTAGAAAACTCTCCCCATGCCAGTTGGCTCCTTTCCTCCCAGAAGCTTCCCCCAAGGTGGGAGAATGTCTCTTCCATATGCTCCTATCCCCATTCTTTCAGATCCCATAGGTCTCAGCTCTCCTGCCGGCGTTGGGGAAGATGTCCACTCCCACCTTGAACTATGTCCATCAGCCATCGAATTTCACTGGAAAAATGGAAACTCTTCCAGGAATTTGGGCATGAATCATTAAAAAGATAATCTTCATTGTGAATGAACTGAGAAGCTCTCTGCTAAAATAGAATCTGGTTAGTCTTTCTTGCCTCCCCACCAAAATATCATCCTTGCCAACTTCAGATTGAACTGAGTGCAGTCCCCAGAGCCCCATCCATACCCGTGTATCAGGGCCTGCCTGACAAAGCCCTTTCGATTCCGCAGTAACAGCGTGAAGGCCCCAGGCCTGGCATCCAGTGCCTCCTGGGAGCCCCCCACAATGATGGCCAGCAGGTTCCCGTTGCCCTTCTTGTTCAGAATGTAAGCAGCGCTCTCCTTATCTGACGTGACCAGCCCTGGGGAGAGAGGAGGATGGTCAGGTGTGTGGTGAGGGGACAGGGACTGTGAGGGGGGGTGTGCCCAAGAGAAAGACCACTAGCAGTGCCCACAGAGGCCTGGGATCCAGCTGGGAGTCCCCTGAGTCCTCTCCTTCTTCCCAACCTCCTCACTGGGCTCAGTGATCAGCACAGCACTGCAGGAAGTTCCTTTGGGTCTAGCCATCTTCTCCTCCTGTGCATGTTTTTAGAAGAAATACAGAGCTTTTGGAAGCCCTCCCTAAAGTCCCCCCACCAGAAACACCAATCTTATGTTCCTGAGCTACCTGGAGCAGGAAGACTCACCCCCAGACATGATGTAATCTCGGAAGAAGGGGGCCCGGAACCACAGGTTCAGCATCATCAGATGGGGGCGGATGCCCGGGAAGAGCGAGGAGAAGCCCGTGCTCTCAGTGCACAGGTTGATAAAGGCTCCGGCTGCCAGGACTCCATGGGGATGGAAGCCCGCAATGTAGTTCTTGGAGGGGTCCAGCTCAGCGGTCTTGACCAGCTGCGGGGACAGCACCCTGGTGAGTCAGAGCTGGACCTGTTATGGATCTTGACTCTGCCACTCTAGTGTGACCTTGGGTAAGTCGTTGCCCCTCTCTGATCCTTAAGTGCTTCATTCATAAGTCGGACAGCCCTGTGCTGTGGTGAGAGACCATTTCTGGTGATACCAAGGGGCTGGCTTTGGATAAACTGTTTCCTCAGGCTCCTCTTCTATAAAAGGGGAACATTTGGCTCTGCGCCTCTCCCTTGCCAGGCTGCTGACAAGCTGTGCTGTGAGGAGGGTTCCTAGAATTGCCAATCAGCCCACAGGATGTGATGTGAAGGAATCAAAGGGCCACACGGGGGCGCCACCACTCTGGAAAGCCCATGCTAACAGTACTGTGCACTTCAGACCTGGGGCTGAGTGTGCGCAAGCTGTAAGAGGCGTGGATTCCTGTCAGGTTGAAAGAGCATGCAGTTCCCTAGACTGGCTCTGTTCTGGATTGCCGCCCTGTACTGCACAAGTGTCTCACCCGGTGGCTCTCTCTCCTCTCCCCACCACCCTGCAGGCCAGTCCTTTGCTGCCCTTTGTTCTCTCCCCCTGCCAGGACAGAGACTTGCCTTGGTGGGGCCTGTGGCATGGAAGGTGTGCCAGGGTCCACCAGACACTGTCCATGGAGAGGGAGAAAGAACTGTTTGTCCTTAGTAGCTTCTTGATGAAATAGGGCGAGGACCAACGGGGCGGGACCTGAGCTAACAGAGGCTGTACTGGTCACCTGGATCTGCAGAGATTATTGCTGGAGGCCAAGGTTGTTAGCAATCTTGGCCTCACTCCACTGGGAACCCTGGAGCCCAACCTGGCTTTGGGAACCATTGCCATCAGGGTGGGGCCAGGCCTAGGGCAGGAGGCTCCCTGCCAGCCTGCAATTTGCACTCCCTGGGCCGGGGCAGCTCCTTTCGCTCAGACTCCGCTTTGCCAGGTAAGCGGTCTTCCTGTCACCAAGCTGAAAGGGTCAGGGATAATTCTCATTGCTGCCTTTGGGGCCACAGAAGCCCGGCTGCTTACCCTCAGAGCAGTCTGGAGACAGCACTGGATCCTGTCTGCCCAGTCCAGCCTGAATAGCTCTAGATTCTTCTAGCCTTGGCTTTGACAACACCCCCACCACCACCATCACCAAGATGGCCTCCCCAGACCAGGACAATCCTCTTCCCCTGGGAAGTAGGGGACTTAGTAGATATGGCAAGATAGAGACCCTGGTTTTTCTCACTGGGAAGGCACTTGCTCTAGAACCCATTGAAACATTTCCTTAGAAGTTCCCTTTAGCTAGTGGGAAGAAATTTTGTACCTCCATAAAGGCAATTTGACAATATCTATCAAAACCAAAAAACAAAAACCAAAACAAAACACAAACAAACAAAAACCCAGTGCAGTTGCACATGCCTATAACAAGCATCTCAGGAGACTCACGAGTTCAAAACCAGCCTCAGCAACTTTGAGAGGCCCTAAGCAACTCACTGAGACCCTGTCTCTAAATTTAAAAAGGGGGATGAGGGGCTAGGAATATGGCTCAGTGGTTGAGTGCCCCTGGATTCAATCCCTATACAAAAAAAATATATAAAAGAAAGCATTTGTGCATAGAGAAAAACCTTGCAAAGGTAGGGACCTGTGTCCAGGCGAGTAGGCCAGTATTTGCATGTGTATCTACATGTGTCCACGTGTGTGCACTGTGGAGCCATCATAGTCCCAATGAGGCCTAATCTGTACCTCCCTCAGACGTGGTCTCTACTTTATCTTTCTGTGCTAGCCCCTTCTACATGACTCCTGTCCCCAAGTCTACCTGGCCCTCACTGAAGATCATAGACCACTGTGTCCAAGGTGTGTCCCCAGTGCTGGTCTGGGACAAAGGAGATGCTCTGGAAAGTGTGGAAGGAAGGTGGGAATGAAGGAGCCAAGAAGATGAGACTGAGATATCCCACCTCAGAAGGAGGGGCCCTGACTCGAATCCTGTCCCACCAGGTCACCTGCATCCCACTAGCATGGAGTCAGGAGAACCCTGAGCAGGGAGTCAAGAGACTGGATTTTACCTCTGGCTCATGCCTGGGACCTTTGCCAGGCTCTGGCCCCCTCAGTGCCCCAGTTATCCTCTTCCACAGGACAATGATGACACTTTAGGTTTACTACAGGGTTCAGAGAGATAAATAAAGATAAATAAAGAGGAGGAGGCAGTTGGTGAAGAGCTGTGGTTTGTCTTGCTTCCTCCATTCTGTTGGGGGAATATTGATTGTGACTGAGCAAGATAGTGGGGGTCTGGGGATACCCTGGCTACACATGCCCTGAGGCTGGGTGTGGCACAGTGGGAAGTGGGTCTAGAAAAGGGCACAGCAGCTTCCTAAGCTTTGAAGTTTGCTATTTTTTTAGAGCGAGCAAGAGAGAATTTTTTAATATTTACTTTTTTTTCTTTTAGTTTTCGGTAGACACAGCATCTTTATTTTATTTTTATGTAGTGCTAAGGATCGAACCCAGTGCCCCGCACATGCCAGGCAAGCACACTACCACTTGAGCCACATCCCCAGCTCAACTATTTTTTATTGATTTCATTTATATATCATAATATTTATCCCATTAAAATATACAGTTCAATGCACTTTTTTTTTTTTTTTGGTACTGAGAATAGAACTCAGCAGTGTTCTACCACTGAGCTACATCCCCAGTGCCCCCTTTTAAAAACTTTTTAAAAATTTGAGGCAGGGCCTTGCTAAGTGTTCTAGACTGACCTCAAACTTGGTATCCTCCTGCCTCAGCCTCAGGAATAGCTAGGATTACAGATGTACACCACCACTCTCAACTCAATGCAATTTTATAAGATTGTGTAAGCATTACCACTACTTCCAGATCATTCTCAACACCCCAGAAAGAAACCCATACCCATTAGGAGTCATTTTCCCTCACCCCAGGGCCCTAGCACTGCTAATCTGCTCTCTACCTCTCTGAGTTTACCTGTTTGGGACACCTCATACAGATGGAATCTTACAACAGGTGGACTTTGAACTTGGCTTCTTTCTCTTGGTGTCATGTTTTCTAGGTCTATCCATGTTGTAGCATGTATCAGAACTCCTTTCACATTTGACTGGATGACATTCCATTGCATGGCTAGAGCACATGTTTGTCCATTTGTCAGTTGATGGACAGTTGAGTTTCTACCCTTTGAAGCCAACCCCAGTAAAAGTGAACTCTCACTAAGCACCTTAGTGAGACCCTGTCTCTGAATAAAATACAAAAGAGGGCTGGGGTGCCCTTGAGTTCAATCCCAGGAACAACAACAACAACAACAACAACAACAAAAAGCAAGCACCCGTGCTGCTGGCTTGTTTAACACCCACTAAGACCACAGGAAGGCTGGCTGTGGTATGATAGCCCTACTTCTCAGTTAAGCAAGCTGAGAGGCTTGCTGAGGGGTTAAGTGACCTGCACAAAGCCACACAGGTGACTGGGATCTGAATTCTGCCATCTATACAGAGAACACAAAGAGGCAGGAAACCTTTATTCCAGACCCAGGGAGACAACTGGCACTGAGGACTGACTTTGGAACTATCTGGTCAAACTTGGTAGAGTCGACCATGGGGCTACTCAGGCTAGGCAAGCTGGCTCATGACTGGTTTGGGATTTTCAAGACTCCAGCCTCACTCTCCTGGGAGAGGTGTTTCCTGCATCGGTAGCCCACCTCTCACTCCTCTAGGGCCCCAGAGGGAAGAGCCTGTTCAGGGCCTACTTATGTACCCACATTATTTGGCATCAGCAGGGTGGGGGACACTCCAATAAGGCACCAGAACAAGTGGTACAGCTCATGCCTGCCGGACTGGAATGACAAAGGGGAAGCAGGTAAGGGCTCAGAGTGCAAGTACTTGCAGGCTACAGAAAAAATAGGTTTTTTTCTAAGTAAGAGGTAGTGTGGAGGATGAACTCCAGGGGGCGCCAGAGAACATGGAACCTAGACAAAAAGATAGCTGTGGTCAGGACTGTGGGTAGAGGGGAGGAGGGAAGAGTCAGAACAGGAGTGTAGGACCCAGACCCCATGCTCTAGATCAGTGGTTCTCAGCTAAGGTGAGTTTGCCACCTCCTGCTCTCTTGATGTGGACATCTGGTAATGTCTGCAGACAGATTGGGTTTTACCACTGGGAGAGGGTAGTACTTCTGGCATTGAGTGGGTAGATGCCAGGGATAGGAACAGTCTCCCCCCCCCCACACACACAAATTATCCAATCCAAATGTTGATGCTGTTGGGGTTCAGCAAGCCTCCCAGAGATCTACCTGGCTGGGAGCAGAAGGGGACAGTGTAGGAGACCCAGTTCCCTGCAGGGCAGCCCTAGGGCTGGGGAACATCTATGCCCCATGCTAGTTCCCCTTGCCCTGGACTCCTGGGAGAACACTGGAGCCAGACCCAGCTTCCCTTGAAGAAACACCTCCTTACAGGCATCTCAGTGAAGCCAGAGTTCAAAAAGACAGTCAATATTAATAATAAATAATCAGGTCCGATCGGGAAGGTGGGGTCTGGTTGGAAAATAAATCAAATGTTGTCCTTTCCCCCTCCCCCTTCTCCTGTAAGCTAGAGTTCCTGTTATGTGAAAGCCCCACTGTCTCAGGTGAACAGACCCCAGTGTACCAAGATGTGGCAGACAGGAAGGAGAGGCCACTAAGTCCCTAGTAATGCCTGGTGGGCTACAGGGGAACTAAGGGCTTGTCCCAGGTATGGGTATGGGTGGGGAGTTGTCCTACACTGTCCCCAGCCTGGTTCGGATCATGACCAGCAAGCACATTGTGGGCAGTATTTCATGACCCTAGGTCATAGCCCTGGCCACAGAACTTGGTCCCTCCCAAGGCCTTGGCCTGCCTAGACTATTTACTCTGGGTGATGAAACATTCACAGTGGGGGACACCCAGCTCCTGGGCCAGTCTTGGCATGAGGTGGGGACAGCTACATGTATGGCCTGACTCCTACATGAATGGCCTGACTCTCCTGCAGAAAGCTAACAGGATGACTTCGGAAAGCTTCAAGGCCAAGGCACAGTTTTCTAATTTTGCCTGAAAGTTCATCACTAGAGGCTAGTTCATAAAGACACAGGGAGAACTGACAGAAGTTGAGAAATCATGGAAGGACCTCACATTCCACAAGAGAGTGAGGAGGCTTGTGAATGAAGGGAGAGCTCAGTAAAGCCAGGACAGCCTGCCTTTTGCTCACTCCAGGGTCTCTGCAGGGCCTTGCTGCCCAGGTGTGCAGAAAGAAGGGGGAGTCTGCAGCTCCCAGCCTAGGAGCCACAAAACAGAAACGAACAGCATCTCTCCCTCTGCTGGCCACTCATGGTACTGCAGCAAAGGGCCTTCAGTATGCAACAAGCCTGAAAAACTGTGCACATAGAATTTCTGCAAATCAAGTCCATCCAGTGCTGATAGTAGTGAGGTTGAGAAACCCTCCTTGAGAGCCACCAAGGAGGGAAGGAGCAAGAAAGGCAGTGGAGCTGCCTCAGCATCGCCTCTGCCAACCTGCAGCAGGAAGTACGCCAGGGACAGAGCAGCTGGACGCTGTCCTTTGGAGGCCAGTAGGCTGTCAGAAGACATTCCCCAGAGAACTTCCGGTTTTCCAGTTCTGCAGGGTGGCCTCTAAGGCCTCTGCAGTGACCCGAGCTCCTCTCCAGCCTCCCCACAGGTGTACTCTGCTTTATTCTCCTGGAACCCCAGGCTGCTGCTCACAACCCTGAGTCTGTGCTTGCACCACCCCTTTGTAGGTGGCCTTTCTTTTCCTGGTGTGTGAGGATCCAGCACACATGGACGAGAGGCCAGGGTCAGGACCTGCAAAGCTCAACTACGGGCTAGAACCTGCTGCAGGTGACCAGATGTCACCTATACCTCCCCAGGCTACAGGTCACACTTCCCCAGGAGAGCTCTGAATTTCCTGGTTCAAAAGAAGGAGCCTGGGACTAGAGAAGGGAGTTCAGAACCTCAGAGCTCAGAAGTCCTGGGGAAGGGATGGGGATTCCGCCACAAAATACCCATGGCTGCTCTCCAGACCCCACAAGCCTTGCTTGTCTTTGCTGACAAGATCCTGGAAGGGGGCCCTGCAGAGAAAACACATCTAAGGGGTGGAGAAGATTGCCTCCCACCCGAGTCTGCTAGCCCACATGTTCTGCCCTTTGACTCCAGTGGCCCTCATGGGCATGGCAGCCTCTGCCAGCCCACTTCAGCTCAGCCCTACCCACACAGGCCCTGCTCCCTGTTGTAGCCCAGCCCTTTCTAGCTCCAGGGGACCTCAGGAATCTCAGAGGGAAAAAAGGCAGGATCCCTGACTTTGAGTTCCCACGACTTCAGCAAGCTATTCAGCCTTGCAGGCCTATTTCCTCCACCTCCCCTCTTTTGCTACCTGGAGATCTAATTCCTGGCGGGGCAGGAAGTGGTGGGGCTCCTGGATGGGATGGAGAAGCCAGGCAGGTATGAAGGTCAGAGCCCCAGGGCTCTAGGTTCTGAGTCCCTTGGACCATGCCCAGGTCTCCTCAGAATCCCGCTGAGTCTTGAGGTTCTGAGAACCTATGAGAGCTGGCCTGCCTGGTCTCATGGAATCCACAAGGCCCAGTATGTGACATCATCTCCATTTTACATAGGCAGAGAGTGAGGCTCTGAGAAAATGTATAACTCACCCAATGTCACACATCTGCTATGTGGCAGACCTGGGATTAGAATCTAGTCCAACCAACTCTAAAGACCACACTCCACACCTGCCTTCTCTCCTGTTTTCAGGCCAATTAGCCCTGCCTACCCTTCTGTGTCCCCACTGCCTTCCTCCATTCTATCCCATCTGTTCAATAAACCGTCTCTGCCTGGCTGCGTAGACCACAAGTTTAGTTTTTCTGGGCTCAGTTGAAGGAACCTACAGGTCTTTTCAGATCCAGAGATCTGGTCTACTCAGGGCCAATCTTCAAGTCCAGGGCCAAGTGTTCACAATCACTGTGAGGTGTCATGAACCAGAGAGAGAGAGAGAGAGAGAGAGAGGAGACATGAAGGCACTCAGAGCAGGAAGATCAGTTGGCTTACTGGATCCATGGGAAACCAAGGCTCAGAGTGGGACAAGGCCTTGTCCAAGGACACACAGCTTGGCAGAAGTAGGAGCAGGTTAGAACCTGAGGACCGTTCAGAGCTCTCTTCCTGATACCCTTCCTTATCCATACCAATGCAAAGCTTTAAAATTCGTTGACAACTGACTGACCGACCTTGGTCACACCGGTGTCCTTCTCTGGTTGGCAGAGTGTGACTGTAGGGCTAGCTGGTCTCTTAAGACCCATAGTTTGTTAACTTTATTTTAAACTGGGCTGCTGATGGGATTGCTCCCTGAAGGTCCACATGAGGGACACAGTACATGTCCCATAGAGCTCCTTCAAGTCCTGTATGTTCATCAACCTCACGCTGGCCCCACGTCCCTGTAAATGGAAAGCCACAGCTAGAGAGGAGCTGGTCTCTTCTCCACGTCTCTGGGTGGCGGGGGACCCAGGCCTGGGCCTTCCGGTCCAGCATCCTGAACAACGCACACGGGGCTGCACTGCCCCCACAGAGACGTGAGGCACTGGGGCCCTGACCCCACTCAGCCAGCTTCTCCCCCCATCCCCCCCAAAGCAGCCCCAGGACTCACCGAGACGGGGAAATAGTCCTTCATGTGCTTCCATATGACCCAGCGCCTGAAGGTCTGGATGGGCCTGCCGCCCCGCCACGGCTTGTCCCAGTCCAGGTACCACCAGGTGGCATACAGGATGGAGAGGAGCCAGAACCTTGTGAAGAGGAGGCCTATGAAGATGACCACGCAGACCTGGGCTGAGAAGGAAGGAAGGCAGGTGAGACACCCAGGCTGAGCCCTGCTGCCCCAGGCGGCCTGACCCCTGCCATCTCCCTGGTGCTCAAAAAATGGGAGCCGCTGATTGCAACAAGGGTTCTAGTTTCTATGTTTGAGGATCCCATGGGAAAAGAAGACTCCTTTCTACCCATTCCCCCTTCTGTTCACCCTCTGCTTCATCTTTCCAAAGGTAAGTGTGTCAGGGTCCCTCGCTTCTCTTATGAAAAGAGCCCTCCTGTGGCTTCCGCACAACTTCAGGGCACAGCCCAAGCAGCTCAGCCTGGCATCAGGCTCCCAGGAGCTGGCCCCGTCTCCTCCTGCTCCTCCCTCCCCTCTCCCAATATGCAGTCCCAACGCTTGCTCTTCCTCAACCCTCCAAGCTCCATTGACCTCGCCTCCAAAGCCCTTGGCGAGGAGTGGGGAGGCAGGAAGAGGCCAACCCCTGACCGCCCTGTGCGTACAGCAGGGCCAGGACCAGGCCCAGCGTGGAAACCCCTCTGATGTGCAATTCCCCATCCCGGCTGCAGGCTAAACCTGGCTTCACCTCAGGGTCAGGAGGTCTTTAGGACCACCCCTCATCTGAGGCCAATGAAGCATCATTCCCAGAGAATACCACTCCCTCTGCATTCCATTTTCTCCACACACTCATCTCCTCCTCTTTCTTCCCTCTGGCAGGGCTCGAGTTGGAACTCTGAGTCTCATGCACACCAGGCCAGTGCTCTGCCACTGAGCCTCAGCCTCAGTCCCTACACTCGTGTTCTTAAAGGAGGCCAGCTTCTGGTTGTGGAACTCCTCTTGGAAGTAGGGTGGACTGGGCCTGCCCATCCTGCCAGACTTCCTGGAGGAAGGGACTCTTGAGCCAGTTTGAACAGTAGGAGAAGTTTGGTAGCCAGCAGCTACAGACAACAAATATTCACTCTGCATGGAGCACCTACAAAGTGCCAGGTGCTGGGGTCCAGCTGTGAGCAATGGATGACTTCTGGCCGTCAGAAAGCTGACTTTCTAGAGTTGTGTTTGGGGCACTTTGAATACGTGTTTTCCTTTAAATTTTTTTGCTCTAGTTACACACATGACATGAATTACCATCTGATCAATTCAGTGGCATTAAGGACCTTCATACCCTGTGCAGCCAGTTCCACTATCAATCACAGAACTTATTTATCATCCTAGTAGACACTCCCACTGCCCCTCCCTCCAGACCCAAGCCAGCCTTCTATTCTCTGAAATGTTGACTACGCTGGGTACTTCACATAAGTAAGATCCTACAGCGTTTGGCTTTTGTGACTGGCTTATTTTATTGGGCGTAATGTTTGCAGTTCATTCAAGTTGTGGATGTGTCTGAATCTCCTTTCTTTTTAAGGCTGAATAATATTCTATTTTGCTTATTCATTTATCTGTTCATGGACATAGGGTTGCTTCCACATTTGCTCTTTGTTTTCAAACACTATTGAATAATTCGCTACCGGAGTGGTGGCACATGTGTGTAATCCCAGGAGGACCTTGAGTTCAAGGTCAGCCTCAGCAATTTAGAGAGGCCTTAAGTGACTCGGTGAGACCCAGTCTCTAAATAAAATACAAAATAGGGCTGGGGATGTGGCTCAATGGTAGAGTGCCCCTGAATTCAAAAAAGAAAGGAGATTGACTTAAATTGTTTTTAATTTTTACATTAAAAAATATTTACTATAAAAGTAAAAATAATTTTAAACTCCCAGCTAGGATTCTTCCCTTGGGCAAAACCAAAAGTCTGTTCATGAGCTTCTTTTAAGAAAAGGAGCTCTGGAAAATAAAGGTGAATTGTTAATAGTGTCTACCTGGAGGCAAGAGTATGGGAAGTCTTTGGGCAGGGTGTGGGTGGGGTGCTGGGGACTGAACTCAAGGGCCCTCTACTTAGATCCTCCTAGCCTCCGAGTCGCTGGGATTACAGACGTGCGCCTCCATGACTGGCTGGAAGTCTTTTACTTTAAGGGCCCATGCTTTGTTTGAATGTGTTACAGTAATATGTGTTATTTTTGAAGTCAGGAGGAAAAAAGGAAAAGTTAGAAGAAAACAGAATGACTCCCACCACTGCATTATGCCTCGACCTTGGGCTCACCCTTTAACCCCTGTTAGGAAGCAAACCCAGTCTGTGGGTCTTTTCAGTAATTTAGGAAGGAAGACACCACCTTCTTTTACATAATCCTCATGACCTGAGGGGGAAACACTTAAAATGCCCACTTTAAGGCCTGGATGGACAGTGGTCCACTTTATGTTTTGAGTATAGCCCTTGCTGCTCTGCCATGTGACTTTTTTTTTGGCGGGGGAGTGGGTACCAGGGATTGAACTCAGGGGCACTTGACCACTGAGCCACATCCCCAGCCCTATTTTGTATTTTATTTAGAGACAGGGTCTCCCTGAGTTGCTTAGCGTCTTGCCATTGCTGAGGTTGGTTTTGAACTCATGATCCTCTTGTCTCAGCCTCCGAGCCACTGGGATTACAGGCGTGCACAACTGCGCCTGGCCCGATGGATTTATTTTGAAAATGACCTGTTTCTTCCTCTCCCTTTCTGCCTGCTCTTCCCTAACTGCTCCCCCTCCCTAATCTCAGGGAAACAGGATTACCTTTCTTCCCCATCCTAGGCAGAGTTATCTGTCCTTGAGCACATACCACTGAAACAAGTAACTCAGAGTTGGGGGTGACACCAGAAATGACTATCTCCCAAACGAACAAGTGAATGACAACTCCAAAAAGAAATGTGGAATGTGACCTTTGATACACCTCTTTAAGAGCCCCCTGTTCCTCTGATGGGCAGAATCACAGCCTCTGGGACAGGAGTCTCCTGTGCTTCTCCTTTGCTAGCAATGCAATAATAAAACTTCTTTTTTTCTCAAAACTATGTCCTTGTTATTGGATTGGCATCGGGGACAAGAACAGAGCTTTCAGTACCACAGAGAGGATCTATAAATTGGCTAAGGTCACACAGCATACTAATAAGGGGGGACCTGGGATTCAGTCCTGCTGCTTGGACCAGATCATGCTCCCAGCATTCCTCATTCACTCAACAGATGTTCTGGACTTGGACTCTTCAAGGAGCTGTAGCCATAGCCAAGAACAGCACAGGCTGTGAAGAAACACCTTCCTTTCCCATGTAAGAGGTGGGAGTTGTGGAGGAGAGGAAAGGACACAGCCAGCAAACAAGTCACCCAAGAACGCATTTGACTTGGGGCTCTGAGCCTTTGGTGAGTGGTCCTAGTTGACTTTTCCAGCCACTTCTGTGCCATTTTGCAAAATGTGTCCGTGACCTCCAGCATGAACTGTGTGCAAGGTCCCTTATTCCTCCTCCGCTCTGCACAGGGGGCTCCCTGCCTGGGGGACTTGATTTTCCTACCAGTCTTTGAAACCTTAGTGTTCTTTAAAACCTCAGCTTGGGAGAGTGAGGCAGGAGGATTGTAAATTCAAAGGCAGCCTCAGCAACTTAGCAAGACCCTGACTCTAAGTTAAAAATAAATAAATAAATAAAAAGGGCTGGGGGCATGGCTCGGTGGTTAAGCACCCCTGGATTCAAGTCCTGGTACCAAACAAACAAAAAATAGTGGCTGCCTGAAGTGCTACCTCTGCTTGTCACCACCCCTGCCACTCTGTTCCCTCTGTTAGATCTGTTTGAGGTGATTAAGCCACCCACCCATGCGCGCCAAAGAACCACCAATCAGGCGCCCACAGAACTGCCTGTCAATCAGCAGGGTCTCCTGGCCAATTCTGGATCTTAGCCAGCTAACCGCAACCAACCCCAGTAGGACAAAGGACTCTAAAAACCCCTTTTCCTGTCCCAAGCCCTCCCTTCCTGCCCTAAGCTCAATAAAAATTCCAGCCCCATACACTTCTCCTTGGCCCTACTCTGCTGGTCTGAGGGTCCCGCCAGGGAGCAAAATCTCAATAAAGCCTCATTCAGAGCCTTTTAAAATCTGCCTCCTGTTGGTCGCTGCTGCCTGACCTTACACTCTCATCCCCCTGCTCACAGGTGACTTCTTGGCTCCAGGTTCCACAGCCCCTCAAGGACAGTGACATTCAGGACTGAACTCCTAATCTCTCAAGCCTGCTCCTGAGTGCCCAAGTTCAGTGACGACAGCCAGCCAAATGTGGGTGAGACTGGGCATCAACTTGGCCTTCTCCCTCCACCCATCCATTCCTTCTGCTCCTGCCCAGGACCCATCTCCTGAAAATCTCCTGACCCCAAACCTTCTCTCCACCCACTGCCACCCTTTTCAGACTTTTTCTTAAGGGTTCAGATGGCAAATATTTCAGACTTTGCAGTTTAAGGGGCAAATTGGAGGATATTATGCATGTACTTAAGCAGCTATTTTTAAATGTAGCCTTTAAAAAATATAAAAACCATTCTGAACCCTTGGACTGAACAAAACCAGGGCGCTGGATGTGGCCCATGGGCCCTAATTTGGTGACTTCTGATCTAGACAGAATGCTCCTGCTTTTGGTCCCTTCCCCACACCCTCAGCACAGCAGACACATCGACGGCAGGCACAGGGACCTTTAACACCCAGGCTGGACCTTGTCACTCCACTACCTGAAACTTCCTCAGCTCTCCTTTGCCCTCAGGTTAAGGGATAAGACAAAACCTCCTGCTCTTGGCACAAATGAGCCCAGATCCTTTTTTTTCAGCTGTCCTCCCTCTGGCCCTCCAGGCCCAGGGCTGCTTTGACCCCTACGCTGCTCCTGACCTTCCAGGTTCCTGTGATAGTGAAGGAGCCAGGCAGGGCCACAGGGCTGCAGGGTGGGGTGGGCATGGCCAGCTGGAAACACTCTTGCCCTAAAAGATAACAGGAGGCAGGCTGGGCATGGTGACCCTCGTCTTCTGTGATCTGTTGGCTACAGTCACCTGGCACTGGGTCCCCAGAGCCCTTGGACTTGACAGCTTAGGCCTCCCTCCTTCTGCTCTCTTACTGACTGTGGCTCCCACCTCCTCCCACCCCAGCCCCTCTCCCCTCTTCTACCTCCTTAGCCCTTTCTCTGGCAGGAGGAGCCCAGGACTCTGGCTCTGCAGCCTGGGCCTGTAAGGCACTTTCTCTGCTCATCTACGCAGTGGAAATAACCAAGTCTGTGTAACATGTTTATCAACCCTTAGGGCAGAAACCCATGTCAATTAGAAAGGATGCTAACGTAGGGTCCAGGAGAGCCTGCCGTGCTGGGAATAAGTTCTTTGGCTGTGAAACCATAAAGAAATTCTGAGGAAGTGTGGGGTGGGCACATATATTGTGTGTTAAAAGGCCACTGACCACAATGTGTCGACATTTTAGCAACCAGGAGAGAGCACAGGCTGAACCCTAGACCCAGGGGGAACAGTTCTTCCCTAGTCCGGTGCCAGCAGATGAAATGAAGAAACCCATTCATTCACTTCCACCTCCCAACACTGCCCCAAACCCTCCTTTTTTTTTTTTTTTTTGTACTGGGGATTGAACCCAGAGGTGCTTAATCACTGAGCCACATCCCCAACCCTTTTATATTTTATTTAGAGACAGGGTTTCCCCGAGTTGCTTAGGGCCTCACTAAACTGCCAAGGCTGGCTTTGAACTCATGATCCTCCTGCCTCAGCCTCCCGAGCTGCTGAGATTACAGGTGTGTGCCGTGGCATATGGCCCAAACCCTCCTTGAAAACATTCCCTTCAGCAGAGCTGGAGTCTGGGCCACACGTTGCTGCAGATGACAAAATCGAGTCCCGGAGAACCTAGTTCCTGGTTCCCCTCTCCTTCCTTACCCCAGTTCCCACTCACCCCTTCAGAAAGGAAAGAGCAGTCTGGAACTTTCCTAGCATCAACTCGATGCTTCCCACACCCTCAGCAGCCTGCAGCAGGATCTCCTTGTGTCAAGGGGGAACACTTGGCCAAAAAACTGCTCAAAGCCACAGGCAACCCCACTCCACGGCCCAGTCTCTCTGGGCAGGGCTCCGAGGCCTCCAAGAACCTCCCAGGACCAACATTCTAGGTGCAGCTGGGTGGCTGCTCCTGGTCTCCCATCTCACCCAGCCCCACTTACCCAGGGCCAAGAAGGAGAAGACCCACTGTAGGACCGCCAGAGTCTGCAGCCTGCGCTCCCAAGGCACGGACAAGGGAGCAAACTCCACCATGCTGGCCTGGCTCCCAAGGCCTCTCCACACTGCTGTGGCGAGGTGTGTACAAACCTGTGGACAGGGTGCCGTGCTCAGCCCAGCCCAGCCCAGCGCCAAGGCCTCTGTCCCGCCCAGGCAGGGACAGTTTCCTAGAAGGAACCTTTGAATTCATCTGCTGGGGCCTGGCTGAAGGAAGTTGTACAACTCTTATCACCGCCTTAGGCAAGGCCTTATCTGACAGGCCACCTCTGTGACTGGTTGAATCTTGCTCTTCCTGCCACTTGGCCCGTGAAGTCCCAAGTGTCATGTCATCCCCTCCCCTTCCTCCTGGTCAGTGCTTAGTTCCATCTCTCCATCTCCCCTTTCTTGCCGTGTCCATCCTCCCCCTCCAAGAACTTCTGCAATAGTTCCCATCGGAAGGCCCCGACCCCACCACCTCCTGCGCCACTTCTCTGCTCACCCAGAAAGCAAAACTCTTAGAATGGCTGTGCTCCCTGCTTGCCACCTTCACCTCCCATCTGTCTCCTCCTACTCCACATTTTAGAGACCAACATTCCACAAAACTGCCCTTGACCTCCACGTTGCCCAGACCTCATCCTGGCCTAGGAACAGCCTTGGACATGGCTGATGTTCCTTCTTCCTGCACACCACTTGGCCTAGGGACACCACGCTCTCCTGGTTTTCTTCGTAGCTCGCTGTCTGCTATCTTCTGGTGTCCTTGTGGCTGTCATCCTTTATCAGACTAAATGTTTGAGCTTCCCCATATCCTCCGCCCTTGGGCCTTCTCCCTGCTTTCCACATTCACTCTCTTGGAGATTGCATCCAGGTTCTCACTGTGTAGTTTACACAGGGGGAACTTCCGAACTTGCATCTCTAGCTCTGACTTCTCCCTGAGCTTCTAAACTTGAAAATCTAAGTGGCTATTTGACATCTTTGCTTGAATGCCTAGTTACCTCTATCATCACATGTCTAAAGCTGAACTCAATTCCCACCTTTGCCCATACCAGCTCTTCCTCTTCTCCTTCTCATTTCCAGTAAAGGGTAACTTCAGTAGCCTGGTGTCATGGCATATGCCCGGTTTCCCAGTGGCTCGAGAATCCGAAGGCAGGAGGATTGCAAGTTCAAAGCCAGCCTCAGCAACTTAGTGAGGCCCTAAGCAACTCAGCAAGACCCTCTCTCTAAATAAAATATAAAAAGGGCTGGGGATGTGGGGGATGTGGGTAAGTGCCCCTGGGTTCAATCCTTGGTATAAAAAAAAGGAGGTGGCGGGGTAACTCCATTTACCCAGTTGCCAAAATCAGAATCACATTAGATTCTTTCTGTTCCTCTCCATCCATGTCTATCACTCACCATGTCCTGTTGGTTTCTCTAAATCTCTCCTTGTACATAGAAACAGTGTTTGTCAGCTTTCTGTAATTGTAACAAAATATCTGAAATTAATAAACTTATAAAGATAAAAGGTTTATTTTGGTTTACAGTGTGGGAGGTTCAAGTTCATTATTAATTGGCTCCTTTTCTTTTTGGCATGTGGTGAGTCAGTAGTACATCATGGCAGGAGGCATAGAGCAGAGCAAAACCATGTACCTCACGACCTGGAAGCAAAACAGAAGAAGAGAAAGTGAGTAGAGTCCCACAATCCCTTTCAAGAGTTTGCCCCCAATAGTCTAAAGACCTTCTACCAGGCCCCACCTCTTAAAGTTTCCAACATGGCATCTGGGGACTAAGCCTTCAACATGTGGATCTTTGCAGGACACTTATCCAAATGAGAGCATCAGACACACAGAAAGATCACAAGTATATACAGAATGGTGTGTTTTCATAAACTAAACACCCTCATGTTGCCACTACTGAGATCACAGATAGACCATCACCAGCACCTCATGTTCCTGACAGTCACTGCTCCTCCTGTAGGCTCACCATCCTGTCTATGATTTTGAAATTTATAAAGAGTAAATCATGTACTACATAATTTTATTTTATTTTGGGGGAGTACCAGGTATTGAATTCAGGGGCACTCATCCACATCCTCACTTATTTTGTATTTTATTTAGAGACAGGGTCTCACTGAGTTGCTCAGCACCTTGCCATTGCTGAGGCTGACTTTGAACTTGGGATCCTCCTGCCTCTGCCTCCTGAGCCTCTGGGATTACAGGCGTGCACCACCTCACCTCCCTCATGTACTATATAAGTTTTTGAGACTGGCTTATTTGACTCATGATTATGATTTTCAGTGTCTCGAGTAAGTGTTGTAAACTTTTTCTCATTGTACAGTATTTGGTTGTGTGAGTACGCCAAAGTTTATCCATTTTACTGCTGATAGGTATTTGGGATGTCATTGTTTCTGGCTCCTAAGAATTGTGCTGCTATACACTTTCTCACACGTATCTGCTGATGCACATTCTTACACTTTTCTGTTGGCACATGCTTGGAAATAGAGTTGCGGAGTCTCGTGGCATAAAGCTAGATACTTTTCTGAAGTGGGGACACAAATTTATGCTTCCACATGCCTTATCTGACAATCCTGGTTATTGTACATCCCCCTCCATTTTTGTGGGTGTGCAATGGTACTTCCTTGTGCTTATAGTATTTTCCTAACAACTCATAAGTTTGAGCACATTTTAATATGATTTTTTTGGCCATTTGGGTATCGTCTTCTGAAAGTTCTTCTTCTAGTCTTTTGTTGATTTACATATCCTTTCCACCTCCATGGCCAGCCTCTCATACACTGTGATTCCAGCTTCTTTACGGAGTCTCTGTCGTCCCATCTTTCCATCATCAATCTCAGCACAGACACAGGGACTGCTAGGTTTAAGGGTATGTACACATACATTCAGGTTGGGGAGTAGTACCAAACTGCTTTCCAAAATGCCCCAACACCAATGTACATTCTTCAATTTACATGTATGAGAGAACCCCTTGTGTCCCTATCCTGACACTTGGTGTAGTCAGGCTTCTTGTTTGTTTGTTTTTAAGAGGCAGAGAGAGAATTTTTTAATATTTATTTTATTTTTTTTAGTTTTCGGTGGATACAACATCTTTATTTTATTTTTATGTGGTTCTGAGGATCAAACCCAGCGCCCTGCGCATGCCAGGCAAGTGAGTTACCGCTTGAGCCACATCTCCAGCCCAGGTTTCTTGTTTTTAGCTGGATATAAACTGGTTTTGTTGTTGTTGTTGTTTTTGTACTAGGGATTGAACCCAGGGTGATTAACCACTGAGCCATATCCCACCCCATTTTATATTTTATTTAGAGACAGGCTTTTGCTAAGTTGCTTAGAGACTTGCTAAATTGCTGAGGCTGGCTTTGAACTCATGATCCTCCTGCCTCAGCCTCCCAAGCCACTGGGATTATAGGTTTGTGCCACCGCATGTGGCATGAAATGGTATCTTGCTTTGCATTTCCTGATCACTCATGTTGAACATCTCTTCCTTTATAGGTATTTTATTTTTTTGTGAAAAGTTTGGTCCTAACTTTTGCCTATTTCTTTTCAGTGTTTTTTTTTTTGTGTGTGTGTGTGCTTTTTGTACAAACTTGAAGAAATTTTTATGCAGTTATGGCACCATATCTCAGATTTAACTTCTCTTTTAAGGTGTTATTTGATGAACATAATTAGTCTTTTATTAGACAGACATTGTTTGGTCTGATTCAGGAAACTTTTTCTTACATACCATTAAGAATTTTCAAGTTTTGCTTTGATATAAGTTTTAATTCCTCTGGATTTTTACATAGTATGAGTTAGGTACCAATTTTATCTTTTAACCTAAGGATAACCATTTTTTCAATTTCCACTTGCTGAACGTGTCCTCTTTCCCCCATGATACTGTATGCCACCTCTGTCATGGAACAGAGTTCCACACAGGCCTGGCCTGTGCCTGGGCTTTTATTCTCTCCCATTAGTCAGTTTGTCTGTTGGTGTCTTACTGTCTTAATTATTTAATTCTAATATCTGGGGGTGGGGCCACTTTCCTTGCTTTCTATCTTGGACGTGTCCAGGCTAACATTGATCCTTTACTCTCTATACATATTTTAGAATCATCTTAACAAATTTCAAGAGAATCTCTCTTGGAATGTTGGACTTTGATTGAACCCGTAGCTCATTTGAGGAAACATATATGAAAAAAATGAGAATGTACTAAATGTATAAATTAAATAAGGAGGAATTAACTTTTGTGTGTTGACCTTGTATTTGGAAGCTTGCTTTTTGAAATGTATTAGTTTCAGAAGACTTTGTGGCCTCTTTGGAGTTTTCTAAATAGATAGCCAAGTCACCTGTGAGCAAAGAAAATTTTATTTCTGCCTTCCCAGTCTGTATGCCTCTTATTTATTTTTCTTGTTTTATCACATTAGCTGATAAGAGAGGACATCCTTGCCAGGCTCCCAATTTTAAGGGAAAGTATCCAGTGTCTCACCATTGAGTATGCTGCTAACTACAGGTTACTTGTGGATGTTATGTACCACACTGAGGAAGTTCCCTTATGTTCCTAGTTGTTTGAGAGTTTTGATCATGTGTGGGTATTGGACTTGGTCGAATGCTTTTCAGCAGCAGTTGATATGATTTTTTGTCTTCATTAGCCTTTCAATGTGGCAGATTGATTTTTGAGTACAGAATTAAGGTTCCGTCTGCATCCTTCTTACTCCAGAGCTTTCTTTCCCCATGGTCACACTCTCCATTCCATGATTACAACTGGTTTGCTTTCTAGAATATTCAGTGAAACCCTTAAGCTCAGGAACATGGTGGCTCAAAATGAGAGAATCTAGTGCAGAGAGCTTTGATGAAAGATCCAGAAAAGGCAGAAAGTGAGTAGAGGGGAATGTGGAAATGGGAGGAAGAGGAGGAAAGAGCAGAAGAGCGCTCCAGCACCAGAGCCGGTAGATGCTCCCTCTAGTGGTCATTCTGAAAAACTGCAGGTAAGATAGACGGTTCCTAGGGTGGGGCTGGAAAGGCTCACTCGGGAGGTGGCAAAGGGGAGAGCTGCTGGGTGGGATTGGAGAAGGGCTGTCTGTCCCTCTCCAGACCTTGTCAGGATGGAGGCTAGTGAGATCCTTAGGACTGTATGGTATCATGTATGCTTTGGAGTATGGCTCTATGAGGAGGAGGAGGAATTATTCTCCAGAAGAGAAAACAAACTTGGAGATGTTAAACTAATTGCTCCAGCTCACCACAATAATAACTCCTTTCTTTGCTTGGTTTTTATTTGCATTTGTTTTTTGCTTGTTTTTATGAGATTGTTTTGAACCCACCTAGATCCTAGCCTTCTTCTCTCGGCTCCCATTCTCTCCTAGGTGACCTTGCTCATGACATGGTTTTAAAACTCCTCTGTGTATGATGACTTCCAAGTTCAGGGCTCCAGACTGCCAATGTGGTGGCCTCACTTGGACATCTGGAAGGTGTCTCCAACTCCACGTGCCCAGCGTGAACTCCTGGCTCTCTTTCCACCCCATCCCTGGAGCATGTTCCTTCACCTCTCAATCCAGGAGCAGGACTGACCCTTTCTACTCCTTACAGGCCCTTCTCCAAAAATGTGGCTGTCGTTGTGTGTGTGCGTTTTAACTGTGTACTTCCCTGTTTAACATGGTGACTGCACGAGGACTTCCAAGCTCCTCACCATGGCCCACAAGTGCCTCCTTGCTCTGGTGTCTCCAGCAGCTCTTCCAGCCAAGCTCTTCCTCTTGCCCACCCAGGTTCACTGGGCTTTGGCCTTCCTGCTTTTCTCTCATCCTTCCAGCTCCTCAAGTGTTCCACCTCCCTTGCCAGCACAGGGCCTTTGCTTGCGCTGTTCCTTGCTGAGGGCCATTACCAAGTAGGAATGACGCATCGAAATTTCCTTGCCAAGCGTACCCCATGCTGCTTAGAGGACATTTGATGGGACATTGCATGCATGCTTTAATAAGGTGACCTTGCTCAAGGACCAAGGCGGATCCGGGTTTAGAGCTGATCAGGTTTGAGGAAGTAAACTCCTTGAGTTTAAGGCGTTGCCAGTTTAAGATAATGGGTTTTAGGGAAGTTGGAGGTTGAAGATTATTGCTGGGATTAGGGTGTTCCTGCTGCTTGTTCCGGTTGAGTTCTCGTGAGATAAAAATGGGATTTGGAGATAGCCTCGTGGAGTAGGTGAATTGTGCGGGCAGATGGCAGAACGCGATTGCCCCTGGACCTATGTGGAGGCGGTGTGAGAGCGGGAATAAAGAATTGCTGTTTGAACCTACAAAGCTGTGTGGTGGCTCGTGATTCTGGTGCCAAGCCGAGACCTTGGCAGTTCCCTAGGCCTGGGGTTTTCTTTCCCAGCTTTTGGGCTGCTGACTCCTCCTCCTTCAAGTCTTGGTTTAGGTGGTGCCTTCTCTGAGCAGCCCGTTGCTCTCTCTCCCTGCACCCTGGATATCTCTGCCACAGTCCAAATCTCTTGAAATCATTGCATCTGTAACTGTATCTACATCTGTTTTAGTGAATGGTAAACTCTTCTGAGGCAGCAAACCCAATGACATAACTCATCCACCTCGTCCCTGGGAGATGTGTTTGCTGAGTAAAGGAATGTGGAACTGAGGCTTTCTCTTCCTACTGTAGTCTTTCTGAGAGCTGATGGAAGTGCCTGCTCTTCTGATGTTTCCTACTACACCCCGTGTAGTGGCCTGGTCTATGCAGCAGTGTCTAAACTGTGTTCTGTGGAATATTTTGATCTCAGAAGGGCTCCGTGGTGAATTAAGTTTAGAGGGTCACAGGACACAGCATAGTCAAGGCTCAGAGAAATCCTACTGTAAAGAGCCCATTTAGCTCTGAACCCAGTTGTTCCCGACCTTGTTTGCCTAATTGTTGGGATACAATTTGGATGGGCTCAGGGTTAGGGGCCAGAATCTGCCCAGAAATTGCTGCAGAGGCAGCCTGGACTAAGCACTGGAGCCTGGGTGTTGGGCCAGACAGGGTCCCAGGGCTGAGTGTGGTCCTCTGTGACCTGGTGGTGATGAATAGCTGGGTGCCTATAGTCGGCTGAATAAAGCACCCCAACAATATCCACATTTTTTTTTTTTTGTACTAGGGATTGAACTCAAGAGCACTTGACCACTGGGCCACATCCTCAGCCCTATTTTAATTTTATTTAGAGATGGGGGTCTGACTGGGTTGCTTAGGGCCTCATTAAGTTGCTTAGGGCCTCATTAAGTTGCTTGAGCTGTTCCTTGCTGAGGCTGGCTTTGAACTCTTAATCCTCTTGCCCCAGCCTTGCAAACTTCTCGGATTACAGGCATGTGCCAACTGTGCCCAGCTTGATTTCTACATTTTAATCCCAGAAACTGTGAGCAATATTTTCTACCCGAAAAGAGATTTTTTGGGGTGTAGCTAAATTAAGGTGTTTGAAATTGTCTTGGATTATCCTATCTTACCTGGATGTGCCTGATGTAATCTGTGGTCCTTGTAAAAGGCACAGGGAAGTGAGAATCACAGGAGAAGGCTGTGTGACCATGGAGCAGGGACTCTAGTTCTTACTTGGAATGTGGTAGGTGGGGCATGCCAAGAAGCTAGAAGATTCTCAGGGCCTCCAGAGGGATACAGCCTGGCCACTCCTCGACTTCAACTCAGCAATGCTAATTTCCAGACTTCTGGAACCACAAGAGAATGAACCTGCATTGTTTGAAGCCACTCCACTGTGGCCATTGTTACAGCAGCCATGGGAAGTAAATCCACATGGCCTCACTGTGGCTCGCTTCTAAAGTTTTTCTTTTTTCTCTCCCTAACATCCCTGACAACATTCTTAGCCAACAATCTGTGCTCCTCCAGCTGGTCTGCTCCACTTTCTGTGCAGAGCCTGGTCCACCCTCAAGGACCAAGTCAAATACCACTTCCTTCAGGAGATCTGCTGTGACCCCACCAGGCTGAAGCAAGGATCCACAGGACTCAAGTGGGAATCTTCCCACTCCATGCCCCTGCCTCATCCCCTACCCTGTGATGGCAAAACCAGACCTGATTGTAAAATGAAATTATGAAAACGTTATGGTAAGAAACCAATGCCTGGAGAAAGGGCCAGTTCCCTCCCCTCCATTAGCCTTTCTCCAGGAACCCTAGTTAACCATGGGTCCTACCCTGTCTCTAGGAGGCTGACTATTCCCTTTTGAAATGTAAACACCCCTGTGCCAGGATTTAAGGCTAGAGATTTAACAGAAGCCTCTGAACAGAGCTGTTTCTTCTTATCTGCATGCTTTACGTTAGAAACCCTGCACAGGCCTTCAGCCTTGTAGATTAGAATTTTTTTTTTTTTTAAAGAAGAAAAAAGCCCCAATGATAAGACAGGTCTAAGATGATGCCAAATAACCTATAAATGTTGTGAAAAGCTGTGGATTAGGTCTCAGAATTTGGAGCTTGTTCTCCGCTGGGCCTGCCAGTATAAAATAAAATTTGGAGTTCGCCCCCATCCAAGTACAGCTCGTGGCCTCTATACAGGTCTGTTTCCCACCACAACCCCACTGTGAACACCCAGAGAGGTTCTGTGAGTGGGATAAATGAACAGTGCATGAGCTGAAAGCCTAAGTGGAAAGGTCTGTCCCCTCCATGCTCTGTGCCCTCACCTTGGGAAACCAACACGGCACTCTGCATCCTGGACAGTTTCCTTTGGACATGCCACAATTCCCAACGTGACATCAACAATGCCTAAACACTTGAGGCTCCCATACTCTGGAGTAGGGTCAAGTGCAATGGTCAAGAGAAGTAGTTTTTGTTAGTCCATTTGCTTCCTATAGGCCCCACATTCAGTTCTCTAGAAGGTTCTATCATCTTTCAAATCCATGGTCGCATTGGTGGTATAGTGGTGAGCAGAGCTGCCTTCCATGTCTTCCCTCCCTGGACTGCAGGCTGGACCACTCTCACCTCTTCACTGGGCCCCGCCACAGCTTTCTCCCTGTTCTTTCTGCCCTTGTCCCCCACCCCAGCCAACTCCCCTCCACTTGGCCATAGGCAGAGGAAGTTTCTAGAACCTACGCCTGACAGTGTTGCTCCCTTGCTCTGGCACAGCAGGAGACAGACAGGGGTTTTGGTCCCCTCCGTCAGCCAGTGGGGCTGCCTTGCCCTTTGCCCACATCAGGGTTTCCGAGAGGCCCAGCGTGACTCTGCCTGCCGAACTATGATACCCAGTTCTCCCAGGAAACAGCTGCAGCCTCTTTCCTCCCCAGCCACAGCTGCGACCTGAAGGGACCTTGCACGGAAAGGCTGGCAGAGTCCTTCTGAGCCTGCCGAGGCCCAAAGTCCATTCTCATCCTGACAAGCATAATAAACTGCTTTTACATTAAATACCATTTACTGCAGTACAATTTTTAAAAGGATTTTTATCATCTTGAGTTTTGGGAAGAGTCGATTATTCATCTTGTTTGGTAACTTGAGCCTGTATTTATAGCTAAGTAAGAGTTGATCTGTGCTGCCCTTGACTAGTTGGCACAATACCATGTGTGTAGACATTTAATTAAACGTATTAATTTTGATGTTACTGTTTTTCTGCATGTACTTTGGAGCCAATATATTTCTCTTCTCAGGGCTTAAATATTTGTGTAAGCTCTTGCAAAGCTCATGAGCCCTAAGCCATGAGAATATTAGTCCCTGGGTATCTGCAAAGAGGCCTGGCCCCCAAAGAGCTTAGGGCTATCACCGCAGAGCTGGGTGGTTGGCACCTCACATCCATAGGCATTAGGGCCACATCTGCTGTGCCTGAGCGGTCCTGGGGAGGAAAGGGGGGTTAAAGAGGAAATCCCCACTCCAGAGGCTCTAGGAAATTCTAAGCATCCCTCCCCACCTGGTACCTTCCTGTTGTCTTCTCTTGCCCACCCTGGCCCCACCTGTGATGCTGGCTCTGATCCAGCTCTCTAGAAGTTTGGTTCCTCCAAGAACCTACTGCCCTAAGCTGAGTAGAGCAAGGTCAGAGCCACTGGCTCTGGCATAAGTCAGTCTCATTTTTAGTGTCCTTCTGTCCCAGAATCCCTGCCTCACAGGGCCATAGAGTGGGATGAGTAGAGGCTTTGGAATCAGAAAGACCTGGATCAGAAAGGCTGGCTCAAAAGGGAAGGAAGCTGGGAAATGAAATAGTTCCATGATTTGGGGCAAGTCATTTCCCTGTCTGATTCCCAGTTTCCTCACCTGCAGGATGGGGTAAATAATACCCACTCAGGGGTTGCTCTGAGGATCCGGTCCGATAGGGATCCACCAGCGCGATGCTCTGCAGTCGGTGTAGGTGCTTGAAGAGTGGTTTCTTTTCCTCCAGCTGTTCCTGGTTCTTGAACTCCTCAGTCACTGTCCCAGCTTCCTTCCCTTTTTCAGTGGTCCTTGCCACCAAGGCATCCTGGAGGTGCTGTGCTAAAAGGCTGGGAAGTCTGTCTGCTTGTAACCAATGCCTGCTGAGCTCAGCGCTAGGCAACTCGCACAGGTGATATGAAGGTGATATTCTCATTCTTGGCCAGCCTGATAGAGTGTGTAATGTTTCCCCACATCCTCTGCTCCCCTTCCCTATCCCCAGCCTCTCCATGCCCTGTCCCCACAGACATGCAGAAGGCCAAATGTGGATCCTCTTGGCCAGGTTTCAAGCCACAGTTCCCCGTATTCATCAAAAGCAAATGGACTAACAAAAACTACTTCCCTTGACCATTGCACTTGACCCTACTGTTTAAGCCCAGTAAGAAGGCATATCTTTTAAAATAGAAAAACATAATTACTTAATTTGAACACTCATCGTGAAAGATTCTGAGTCAGCAAACCATTAAGTGGATTGCAGTTAATGTATTTTCCTTGCAGAGAGTGGATGGCTGGCATCCAGCTTCTGTCCAAACTGTAATCACCTGCAAAAGATGGCAGCACCAATCTGGCTGACCTTTCTCTCCACCAAAATTTCATGTGCTTTTCTCAAAACCATGGACAACGCCTTGCTGCTTAACAAGCAGGGTCTCTAACGTGCCTTCTAGTCACCAACCTATATTCATTATTATTACCACTATCACCATCAGCACCAGCAGCACCATTACTGTTATCATCACACCATCCAATCACCTGCTAGGCATCAGGCAGTTACCCCATAACATCACTACCAGGTTACTACTATTATCTCTATTTTACAAATAGGAAAACTGAGACTCCAGAAGATAGATAAATCATTTCTCTAATTGCCCTGCTGGTAAGAAATGGGGCTGGATCTTATTGACTCCAAAGTCCAGATTTTTTTCTACCATGATATATTTTATTTCCTGTTTTTCCTGTTTTCTCTTTGACTCCCCCTCTTTCTTTACTTGTTAGCTGCTCCTCTACAGTGCTGCCACATTCCTGGCATGCCCTCAAGATCAAATATTCTGTTTTTATCCACATGCTTTCAACTCCAAGCTATATAAGGTACTTGAGACTCCCTTGTACTAGAACTTACTTGCTGGGGGGCTTAGCCCTTCAACATCCACTGAGGAGCTTGAGGACGTGGAGAAAACTCCACTGGAGTTGTTTTCAGAGAACAGTGTCTGCTTTATTTTACAGCAAAAATAGGTTTTATAGTGAGTATGTGCCAATTTACACAGAACAGTCCTGATAGGCCAGGGGTGATACATACATATCATCTTAGGGAAGTCCAGACACTAACAGTCCAGACACTAACAGTCCTGAAACTGCCGCGTAGCCTGACCCCACACCAACAGTGGAATAACTTCTTGTCAAAGGAGTAAGGAAATGTCCCTTGCCAGTGTTCTGACAACACTTTGTCCCAAAACATGGCATTCTATGTTAGGACTTCCCTGCTGTGCGATGAGCAAGATAAGTATTCCTCCATGAGGGTGCAAGGTTAAGCCTTGCAGCACTTAACTAGAATCTGTTACAAATTTAGACCTACTAGTCTCCTAGTCCCTTAAGACTTACGCTGGTTGAAAGCAGAGATGGTCTATTCACAGTGTATCTAGGGACCAGGGCGTGGCTCATGATGTACTCAAAAGTTTGTGGGATGAATCTGTCAATGAGTGGATGAATTATGAATAGATGGATAAAGAGACCAATGGATGGACAGAAGAAGAGTTGGTGAATAAGTGTATTAATCAAAGATTAAGGATAACTCTTAAATCTGCATTCCCAACCCTCTCCATTTCCCTCCATCCCCAAATGCATGTCAAAATATCCACGTGGCTCCTTTGCTGTCACCTAAAACCAAACCTGTAGAAACCTGAACTCTCTCCTCACTGATTCCTTCTGATCTTTTTTGGACAACGGTATAGCCATTCCTCCTGGCTGATCCTCTGATTCATTCAGTCAGTACTTTGATGGGGGGAGAGGTCATGTGCTATGTGCCAAACACAGTTCCAGAGAATAGAAACAGAGAGTAAAAGAGGCAAGATCCTAGGGAACTTGAAGAATTTCTCAGGCAATAGTGGGGTAGAAGGTGAAGAATCAAGCAAAAAGCAAGTAAAAAAAATGAGTAAAGTAATTCTAGAGCAGAATGAGCGACATGTTAGGGAAACAGATTGATGAAAGAGAACTAAGAGACCTCACACTAGAAAGATGCTTAGAAAGGCTTCTTTGAAGATGTGACATTAAGCAAGACCTGGAAGACGAGGATAAGCTAGCCATATGAAGAGCTGAAAGAAGAACATTCTAGGCAGAGGAACCAGCAAGTGCAAAGGCCCTGCGCTGGAAAGAACCTAAAGTGCTTCAGTAATAGGAAGGCAGCAGTGGGACTGGAGAGCAGGGAACACTGGGAGGTTAAACCAGAGGAGAGCGCTCAGCCTGAGCAAGGTCCCACAGGATCTGGAAGATCATGGTAAGGAGTCTAGATTTTATTCTAGAAGCAGCAGCAAGGCACTGAAGAGTTCTACACAGGGGAATGACATGATCCCCATGGTAGGTGGGCAAGGAGCTCCAGGCTCAGGGGATCCATGAAAAGTCACTAGAAAAGGGATAAATCTAATTCCATGTGTGTGGCCGCAGAGCACAGAAAGGATGTCATCCAAATGATTTTTTTGGGGGGAAGACACCATAACACCGTAGTTTACCTTGACAAAAAAGTGCAGCAAAAAGAAAAGGAAAAATCAAGCTCATTTATGCATATTAACAAAAATCTTCAAAGTTTAGTGAAAGGAATTCTGAAGCACATTAAAAAAACACACACCACAACCAAATGGGCTTTCTGCCAAAAAGGCATGAATGTCTTAATATGAATAACTGATTTGGTAATTAAATGTGTTGACAAATCAAAGTGGAAAAGATATGATCATCACTAAAGTGGCTGATAAAGCATTTTGTACATTCGTCATCTGTCCTTGATTTTTACAATACTTCCTTAGTCAAATAAAAGAAGATGGATACTTCTAAATATTTTATGCCAAAAGTCAACAACATGCCTAATGGTGAGTTACTGGAAACTTTCTTATTAAAGTCAGGGACAATAATTCTGGGGGCATGCCCTTGAGGGGATATTGGAACCTTCCTCTTCCTCTCTCTTTGCCTCCCTGTTGCCATTGGTGAACAGACCCCCTCTGTCACATGCCCCTGCCATGTTGTGTTACTTCCCCACAACCCCAAAGGCAAGGGTCCCAAGTAACCATGGACTGAAACCTCTGAAACTGTTAGGTAGGAGGTTAGGGATGCCAAGATGGTGGAGCAGGGCACAAGAAAAATGCCACTGGAGCATAAAACAGGGGATGAGTTATCATATTCCCGTTTACATAAGTCCCATTAACAAGACAACTCCCACCACCATGAAAACTCCTGCCATGATTTGTTATTCTAAATACCAGTGGGGGTAAATTAGGTGGTATTCAAATCAGGTATCATAGGGTAACCAATGGGAAGGTCTTCAGGCTGTAAAGGGAGGAGAATGCTTCACCACCAAGCAGATAAGACAAGAATTCCCAGACACTGGAGCCTCTCTCTCTTGCTTTGCCCACTCTTCTCTACCTTATGAAGTGCTACTTTTACCTCCACCTTCAATAAATTTGTGTTTTGTCTGTTTCTTCTATGTGTCTTGTTCAATTCTTCACTAAGGACCAAGAACCTGGACCCTAACTGGACACCGCAACAAAACCATAAGACAAAATAACCTTTTTCTCTTTGTAAGTTGATTATCTCAGGTATTTTTTCACAGTGACAGAAAACTATCTAATACAATCAAATATCACTGCACATCTATTAGAATGGCTAAAATAAAAAGCACGGACACTACCAAATGCTGTCAAGGATGTAGAGAAATAGGATCCACTGATAGAAAGAAAATAAATTAATATAGCCACTCTGAAAATCAGGTTGGCAGTTTCTTAAAAAGTTAAACACACTTATTATACAATCCAGCAATTGTGCTCCTAAATGTTTATCCTAGAGAAATAAACACATGTTCACATAAAACTTGTACATGAATGTTCACAGAAAGATGATGTCTTAATATCCTAAAACTAGAAACAACACTAAAGTTCTTCCATGAGTGAAAGGTTAAACAAAATATAGCCCCTCCACAGAATGAAGTACTACTTGGCACACCCCAAAATAACTTTTCTTTTCTATTTTTTTTTTTTTTTGTATATCAGGGATCGAACCCAGGGGTGCTTAGCCATTAAGCCACATCCTCAGCCCCTTTTTATATTTTATTTAGAGACAGGATCTCACTAAGTTTCTTAGGGTTTTGCTAAATTGCTCAGACTGGCTTTGAACTTAATCCTCTTGCCTCAGCCTCCCTTCTGAGTTGCTGTGATATAGGCGTGCACCACCTTGCCTTGCAAGAATAAACTGTTGATGCCTGTGACAACATGGATGGATATAAAGAAACCATAATGAATAAAAAGTCAGATCTTAAAAGGTTGTATGTTGGGGCTGGGATCTGGGTTTAACTCAGTGGTAAATCATGTATTTACCAAGCATGAGTCCCTGGGTTTAGTTTTCAGTGTGCGTGCTCATGCACGCAGGTACACACACACACACACACACACACACACACACACACACACAGTCATACACTCTATAATTCCATCTAGAAAACATTCTCAAATGTCAAGATATCAGAGATAGAGAACAGATCAGTGGTTGATGGGGGCACCAGAGTCATGGTACGAGTGTGTGGGGGGGCTGACTATGTGGGGTAACACAAGGGAGCTCCTTTGTGGTAACAGAATAGTTCTGTATCTTCATTGTGGTGCTGGTTACATGAATCTATAGATGGGATGAATGTCACAGGATGGCACACAAACAAGAGCATGAAAACACTGGGGGACATGCAAGTAAGGTCTGTGGTCTAGTTAATTGTGAAGTGCCAATGTCATTTCCTCATTTAGATAACATGCTATAATTAAGACGTTAGCCTTAGGAAAGCCCAGACAATGGGACTTGGGACCTTCTTGTGCTATTTTTTTTCAGTTTGCAAGTCTAAAATTATTTAAAAATAAAAAATTTAAAAGATACTCCATTTGTAACTACAACGATAACCACTATAAGAAAACTAAAGAACCAAATAAGCAGAGAAATTTGCCAGCTTCATGAGTGGAAATTCTCAAAAAAAATCACAAAATGGAAGTTCTTAAATATTCAATGAATTCAATACCATTCCATAAAGCATTCCGCAAAACTTTTTTCCTGGAAAGGTTTCGAAGAATATGACAAGCTACTCTAAAATTAATATGGAAGAATTGAGGGCAAGACTTTCCACTGCAATATAAGCACCCAGGGAACAGAGATATTTGTCTATTTTGTTCAGTTTTTTATCAGAGTATGGAACAGTGCCTGGGACCTCATACATACTCAAAAAATATTTGTGAAAAAAAAGGCACTGTTTTTTTTTTTAAAAAAAATAGTAAATAGCAGAAAGATTAGTAGCAGACAGGGAAGGAAATAGGGGGAAGAAGAGAGGAGAGAAAGGGGAAGTATGGGGACTGAATTAGAGCAAATAATATTCCATGCTTTTATAATTATGTTAAAAACAGACCCTAATGTTATGTATCACTACAAAGAATTAATTAAAAATACTTGTGGAAAAAAATGAATGACAACTTAAAAGAAAAGATGTAGGAGGAGGAGAGATTCACCCTATCCAATATTGTCAACTATAACAATTTTTATCATTTAGTCACAGTAATAAATTAATAGACCAATAAAGCAAAATATGGAGCTTAGAAACAGATCCAGGTACATGAGAAAACTTGTAACATGCTAGAGGAAGCACTGAAGGTGAGGAAAGGATGTATTATTCAAATCCCATGCTCAAAGAAACATGGCAGAAACTAGATCCACAGCTGTTTCAGGATTCACAAGCCACATGAAGATTACCTAACCACAAATGAATTTATCTTCTGTCATAAATAGAATTCCAAAAGGGAGCAAAAGAAGAAAAGCACAAAGATTGAAAACATCACGAAAATCCAGAAGGCTAGTTCAGCATCTCCACAACGTCATTAATGTTCCTGTTTCTCTCTGTCTGTCCTTCCTCAATCCTTAGGCTGCAGTTTGTCTTTGCAAGCTTGTCGCCTCATGGTGGCCAAAGAGGGATTCAGTCTAGCCTGTGTCCATTTTTTTTTTTCCAGAAATGTAGATGGAGGAAGGAAGGATAAAAGAAAAATACCTGTGTCAATAAAATCATTGTTTTCCCAGAACTCCCTAGCAGTCTTCTGCTTATGCCTCATTGGGCAGAACCATGTCACATGAACATGGGAGATAAGAAAGTCCACAGGCAAATGAGTAAGGACCTCACTGACCTGAACTGAAGCAACACAGGTGCTCTCAGTAAGGAAAAAAGGAAATCTGTTGTACTCCCTCATATCACAAACAAAGGTAGATTTAAATAAAGAAAAAATACTTAAAAGAAATCATCCGAATGACATCAGATGTAAAAAATGCAAAAGATGCAAAATTGTGAGCCTGTTGTGGTAGTGCATACCTATAATCCTTGCTACTCATGAGACTGAGGCAAGAGGATCACAAGTTCAAGGCTGGCCTGGGTAGTTTTGCAAGATTCTCTCTTAAAAAAAAAAAAATAGGGCTAGAGATATAGTTCAGTGGTAGAGCATCATTGGGTTCAATTCTCAGTATGTCAAAAAATAAAAAAGAAGAAGAAAAAGGAGGAGGAGGGGGAGGAAGAGGAAGAATACAATCCACCGACTAATAGAGGGACAAGTTTTCCTACATTAAGTTTCCTACATTAGGTTTCCTACATTAAGTAAATTTTCCACAAAGTAATGGATGGATAGTTTTCCCACATTAAAATTTAAGACATTTGTATGTCAAAAGATATTATCAACAGGGTGAAAAGATAAGCCACAGCCTGGGAAATGATATTTGCAATACAAAAGATTAACATGTAGATATATAAATAATTCCTATAAACAACCTAATAGAAAAATGGGCCAAGATATGAATAGGCAAAACATGGAATCATGTTTCTGATAGGCAATCAGCATGCAAAAAGATGTTCAGTCTCACTAGTAATCAATTTTTTTTCCTTTTGTGCCAGGGATTGAACCCCAGGGCACTTAATACTGAGCTACATCCTCTGCCCTTTTTTGTATTTTATTTAGAGACAGGGTCTTGCTGAGTTGCTTAATGCTTTGCTGAGTTGCTGAGGCAGGCTTTGAACTCGCAGTCCTCCCATCTCAGCCTCCTGAGTTGCTGGGATTACAGGTGTGCGCCGCTGCACCCAGCCAGAATCAAATTTAAATCCCATGATATGACATTTCATACCCATCTGATTGGCAAAAGTGAGCAAGTCTGGTAATAACAGGTCATGTGTGGTTATTCAGAAATAGAGACTCTCATATCACAAGTCAGGGTGTAAACTGGTAAAAATTCTGTGGACAGAATTTGTTCTCATACATTTGAAAAGGCATTCACCCTGGGATCCAGAAATTTCAATTCTGGATTAGCAAGAGAATTACTTAGAGAATTGCTCTCACTTGGACCATGATAATATACATAGGAGAAGAGACATACTATTTATAGTAACTAGAAAGCAGAAAAAAACTTATATATTCCTCACTGGAGGTGTGAATGTGCCACTGGGTAACATTTCCATCAGCGACAGACCACGTGTAAAATTGGTGTGCCCATGTGGCCTAGGTGTGCCATCTGCTCTGCATCTAAGCTCATGCAAGTGCACTTTCTGATGTCTGTACCACAACAAGGTCATCTACTGGCACGTTTCTCAGAATGTGCTCCTGTCATTAAATGATGAATGATGAATGATGGGGTGTGTGTGTGGGGGTGGTGGGTTTATTAACAACAGACTTGTTGTTAAAGAGTAGTTAAAATGGCCTAACCAGATCTGGATATCAGTATAGATAAATCTCAAATTCCTATTGATGATTGAAAGGAGCACTTGTAAGGGCTTCTGAAAGCATTATAACATTCAGAAAAAAAGCATTCAAACCACACACACATACAAACACACAAAACAACATTTATTATAGGCTCATGTATATTTACGGAAAGCACAAAAACGTCTCCTCTCACTATCTTCTCTCTGGTGACAACACTGGAGGAAGGAGCCAGGGTGGGCTCAGTATGGAGCTTGGAACGCATCTGTGCCTCCACCAGGGGACTCTCACCAGGAAAATTTGAATGATATGAGCATCAAAATAAAAAGAGAGAATAATAGATTCAACCTATAAAAATAACAATTCATGAAGCCATACTGGTATAAACAAAGAAAGATGTCAACTAGCAAATGTAGAAATCATTATTTGGCAAATATTATAGTCATAATTGATTAGGCAAGAGTCCCCAATAGTTGTTAAAACTAGTGAATAAACATTTGATGAGTAGCAGGAGAGCTAGACTCTAGAGGTATCTGGCCTTAGTATCCTATTTGGATATTATAATTAGGAATATTTAGCTAGAGATCGAGGGATATAATAGATACTTTAAAATATATCTTTAGATGATGTCATATGGTGGTCTCAAAGACAGATGGAATTTGCAAGAATTCTTGTTTTGGCTCAAGAAAAGGAAGAATTTTTTAGGCTGGGTCTTAGTTTGGGCTGCTATAAATGGAATACCATGGAGTGGATGTTTCAAAAACAAACATTTATTTCTCACAGTTCTGGAGCCTGAGAAGTCCAAGATCAAGGTGTTGACAGATCTGTTGTCTGGCAAGAGCCTGCTTCCTGGCAGGCGGAGGCTCTTCACAGTGCACAGTCACATGGCAGTCACATGCCAGCACTTGCTCTTTCTCTTCTGATAAGGACACTAGTCCACTGTGGAGGCTGCACCCTCATGACCTCATCTCTCCCAAAGCCTTACCTCCTAATACCATCGTCTGAGGGGTTAGGGTTTTAACAAGTAAGTTTTAGGGGATATGAGTAAGCAGTCCATAATAGTCTGCAACAACCAACTAAGAGATATATTCTAGAATTCCCAAATTCTCGGATTCTTAATGTTTACTTATTCTAGGATCTAGGGCTGTATTGTTCTATTATACTGAGATTCTAGGATTCCAAATAAATATTTTATGGTTATAAAATTCTGCCATTCCTTTGATTCCAGGATTCAAGGATACCACTTTTCTGCTCTAATTCCTATTTCTGTAGTCATCTGCTCATAGCAAAAGCACTGAGTTATAAAACCCTAATCCTCTAGTAGTTTCATAACTGATGATCCAAATCCATCAACCACCTCCCCTACCCAGCCTAAAAATTGGGATCCACTCTCTCCTGGTTGTGTTCCTAGTGGTATTAGAAAGGCTCCCAGTTTTTCACAATAAAATACACTATTTGTGATAGGTTTTATTTTTTGATAGTCACTCTTTGACCCGTTAGGGAAGTTCAAGTTTGTTACGATGCTTTAAAAATTAATTATCTGGTGTCAACTTGCATTATATTTTTCAAAATGTCTATTTGAGATTATCGTGTGGCTTTTCTCTTTATTCATTTACTTATTTATTACGAAGGATTTAACCCAGGGGCACTTAACCTCTGAACAACATCCCCAGTCCTTCTTTTTAGGGTTTTAACAAGTAAGTTTTAGGGGATATGAGTAAGCAGGGTCTCACAAATTTGTTTAGGGCCTTGCCAAGTTGTTGAGGCTGGCTTTGAACTTGTGATTCTCCTGCTTCAGCCTGCAGAGCCACTGGGATTACAGGCATGTCCATCATGCCCAGCTTGACTTTTTCACTTTAATCCATTGTGTATGATACTACATCTACAGGTTTTCTGTTATTAAAACAGTATTTATTCCTGGCATAAACATTACTGAATATTGACAATTATTTTATTGTACAGCTCTAAATTGTTTGCTGATGTTTTATTTATGACTTTTGTACCTATGATTAGCCTTTAATTTTCCATCTTTGTGCTATCCTTATCTAGTTTTGGCACAACTATTATATCAGCTACCTAAACTTTGATGGAAAGTTTTCTTTTTTTTTCTGTTCTGCAGAATATCATATCTAAGATATTAAAGTTTTGTGGGACTCACCTGTAAGTTCAAATGGACCAATTTTATTTTACTTAGTTTTGCTGTCTTTTGTGTGCAGATTTTGAACTACTGGTTCAATTTATTGAATTATTCAGGTTTTCTGTTCTTTCTTGAATTGGTTTTAGTAAGATATATTTTATCTTAGAAAGATTGTTTATTTCCCCTAGGCATACTAATTAGAAATTACTCCCAAGCTTCAATCAATTCAATCTTTTTTTTTTTTTTTTTTTTTTTTTTGTACTGGGGATTGAACCCAGCGGCGCTTAACCACTGAGCCACATCTCCAGCCCATTTTTTAAAATATTTTTTTTAGAGGCAGGGTATTGCTGAGTTACTTAGGGCCTTACTAAGTTCCTGAGGCTGGCTTTGATCCTCTTGCCTCAGCCTCTTGAGCACTTGGGATTACAAGCATGAGCCACCATACCTGGCTCAATTTAAAGTTATTGTGTGGCTATTGACAAATGGATTCTAAAGCTTACTCAACCTGGAGAGGCAAAAGTCCAGAATGGTCAACACAATATTGAAGGAAGAGGACAAAGTTGGGGTCTGAGGTTACTTAACATCAAGACTCATTATAAAGGTACAGTAATCCACACAGTGTGGTACTGGTGAATGGCAGACAAATAAAAGGGACAGGATAACGAGCCCAAAAGTAGATCCACATAAATACATTCAGCAGATCTTTGACAAAGGAGCAAAGGCAATACAATGGAACAAAGATTATCTTTTCTACAAATGTTACTGGAACAACTGAACATCTACAAGAAAAAAAAAGAAGAAAGAAAGAAAGAAAGAAAAAAGCGCCTTTACAAAAATTGACTATTGACCTAAAATGTAAATGTGAAACTATAAAACTCCTAGAGGAGTTATCACAAGAGAAAATCTAAGTGATGGTAATGACATTTTAGATATAATACCAAAGGCATCATCCATGAAAGAATGAATCAAAAAGATGGACTTCATTAAAACTAAATGTTTCTGCTTTTCAAAAGACACTGTGAAGAGAATGAGAATGCAGACCACAAACTGGGAAAAATACTTGCAAAAGACATATCCAATGAAGCACTGTTATCCCAAAATTCACAAAGAACTCTTAAAACTCAACACTAAGAAAATGAACAATCCCATCAAAAAATGGACAAAAAACCTGAACAGACACCTCACCAAAGAAGATGTACTGAGGCAAATAGGCAAATGAAGGTTCTCAACACCATTTGTCCTTTGGGACATGCAAATGAAAACAAGAGTGATATACTACTATGCTGATCTACTAGAATGGCAAAAATCCCAAATGCTGACTACACCAAATACCTGCAAGGATGAGGAGCATGGGAACTCTCATCTGTTGGCAGTGAGAAGGGGTCCAGACACTGTGGAAGACAGTTTGGTAATTTTTTACAAAATTAAACATGCTCTTACTGTATGATCTAGCAGTTATGCCCATTGGTAGTTACCCAAAGGAGTTCAATCTTATGTCCTTACAAAATCCTGCACCCAGGTGTTTTAGCAGATTTATACACAACTGCCCAAACTTGGAATCAACCAAGATGCCCTTCAGTAGGTAAATGGATAAATCAAGTGTGGGGCATCCAGATAAAGAAATGTTAGTACTACAAAGAAATGAGCTATTGAGCCACGAAAAGACATAAAAGTGCCATGACTGCATATTACTAAGTGAAAGAACAAATCTGAAAAGTCTAACACTGTTTGATTCCACCCCTATGACCTTCTTGAAAGTGAAAATTATAGTCTGTAAAATGATCAATGGTTGCCTAGGGCTGTTGAGGGGGTGATGAAAAGGCAAAGGACCGAGGATTTTTAAGACAGTGAAACTACTCTATATGATGCTATCATGGTGGATACCTGCCATTATACATTTGTTCAAACCTATAGAAAGTATCACCAAGGGTGAGCCCTATTGTAAGATATGGACTTTGGGTGATAATGAGGTGTCAACATAGGCTCATCATTCATAGTGAATGTGTCACTTTGGTGCACCATGTTGATAATGGAGAAGGCTGTATGTGTACGGGGAAAATGGGGCATTTGAGAACTCTCTGAACTCTCTGCTCAATTTTGCTGTGAACCTAAAACTGCTCTGAAATTGTAAAATTACTTTAAAAAATATTTACTTAAAAATATTAAAATTACCCCAAATTTAGTACTTTAAATTACAATAGACCTTATTTCGCACAGTTTCCTTGGGTAAAAAATTAGCAGGATGAATCTGGATCAAACTGTCACATGAGATTGCAATCAAGATTTTAGCCAAGTGGGATGCGGTAGCAGACACCTGTGATCCTAATGACTCAGGAGGCTAGGCAGGAGCATTGCAAGTTCAAGACCAGCCTGGACAACTTAGCAAGACCCTGTATCAAAATAAAAAATAACAAAGGGTTGGGGATGTAACTCAGCAATAAGAGTGCCCCCTCTACTAGAGGTTCAATCCCTAGTATCACCACCGCCACACAACAACAAAAAATATCTTAATCAAGACTGTAATCATTTGAAGATTGTTTCCCTTCCATGGCTGATTGCAGGAGGCTTTAGTTTCTCATCATGCAGTTGCAGTGGGGAAGAAGTTCGTGTAATATGGTGGTCATCCTCCCCACCCCATCCCCAGTAAGTGATGAGAAGTGGGAAAAGTGGAAAACAGTGGAAGCCACTATGCCTTTTCTGATCTAGCTGCAAAAGTCACACCCGGGTATTTTTGTATCGTCCTGTTGGTTACATAGGTTGGTTCCAGCCAGTGTGGGAGAACCACACAAGGTTGTGACATCAGAATGTCAGGGGTACTGGGAACACTCTTGGAAGCTTGCTGCTGTGTAGCCTTTTTCAAATTTGTCAGCAGAAAGTAATTCTTAGTCTTTGCCAATGATTCTTTCAATCTGCTATTTCTGCAATCCTTACTATATTAAAATCACTGATGCATGATTATTTTTGTTTCAAAATAAACATCTATTTCAAAGAAGCTATTGATTTTTTTTGACAAGTCTTTAATGTATGTTTGTTTATATTTAATCACATTGCTCCTTTCTGTAATGTTTCCCTTTGGTTTGGGTTTGCTCTGTACTATTTTTTACATCTTGAGTGTAATCTCTAGAAGATTTTTAATCTTTTGTTGTATCTAAAATAAGCATTTAGACCATAGATGTCCCTGTTAATACTGTACTTAGCTGCATCTCTCTTTTTTTCTTTTCAGAGCTGAGGATTGTACTTAGGACCTTCCAGATGTTAAGCAAGTGCTCAGCCACTGAGCTAAATCCTCAACCCCATCATCTCACAAGCTTTGATAATGTACTGTTTTAATTTCCTTTCAGTTATAAATATTTCTAATAATAGTAGTTTCTTTTTAAACCCATGAACTCTTTTCAAAGTTGTTTTTCTTTGCTTCATTTCTAAGTATGTTTAGATTTGTGATTAATCTTTTGTTATTGACTTTTAACATTGTGCTGTCATGCATATGATTTGTATGAATTTTTGGTTCTCATTTATATTTGTATTGTAGCCTCATATATAGTCAATTTTTATATATTCCACGTAATTTTGAAAATATATACCCCTCAGTTGTTGGATGCAGGACTCATTATATCAAGCTTATTAACAGTTTAGACTTTCTGCATCTCTAAAATTTTATGTGTTTCATTTGTCAGTTACCAGGAGGTGCTTTTTAAAAAATATCCCTCAGGGATGAAGTTGATGATGACGATGAATGGTTTGTGTATTTTTTTTCTTAAAATTCTACCAAGTTTTGCTTTATGTATTTTGGAGCTCTATTGTTAAATGAAAGCCACAATACATATTTCTGGCAAACTGTTTCTTCCATTTTAATATGGACCTTCTCCATCCCTAAAATGCTTTTTATTTTAAGACCAATTTTGTCTGATATAGACCGTGGTGCCATCTTTCTTATTTACCTAATACATCTTTTCTTTTTTTTTTTTTTTTAAATATTTATTATTTAGTTTTTGGCCGACACAACATCTTTGTTTGTATGTGGTGCTGAGGATCGAACCTGGGCCGTACGCATGCCAGGCAAGCGCGCTACCGCTTGAGCCACATCCCCAGCCCCCTAATACATCTTTTCAAACCACCTTTTTTTCAATATGTATGTGTCACCGGGTTTTAAATACTGTATGTTTCTTGCAAATAATATTTAGTTGTGCTATGCTTTGTTTTGTGTTTTACTCCAATCTGAGATTCTCTTTTAGTGGGAAAATTTTGATCATTGATATTTACCCCAATCACTCATATGTTTGGAAATATCTCTACTCCCTTATTTTGTATTTAATGTTTGCCATGTTTTTTTTTTCCTATCTTAGTCTTTTAGTCAGCTTTTTCACTACTGTCACTAAAAGATCTGACCACAGCAATTTTAGAGGAAGAAAAGTTTGAGGGCTCACAATTTCAAAAGTCTCAATCCATAGACAGCAGGCTCCATTCCTGGGGGCTGGAGGTGAGGCTGAACATCATGGCAGAAGAGGATGGCAGAGGGAAGCAGCTCATATGGTGATCAGAAAGCAGAGAGACAAATACAAACATGGGCTGGGATTGTGGCTCAGCGGTAGAGCCCTCACCTAGCACGGGCGGGACCAGGGCAGGGTTCGGTCCGCCGCACCACATAAAAATAAAGGCATTGCGTTGTGTCCATCTACTTCTAAAATATATATATATATATATAATTTTTAAAAATCAAACATTTACCCCCAAACCATGCCCCCAATGCACCACTTCCTCCTACCTGCCCTAATTACCTCTGAATTAATTCACTGATTGGATTAGAGCTCTCATAACCCAATCATTTCTCCTTGAAACCTTCTTGCATTGTCTCACACACATGAACTTTTGGGAGCTACCTCACATCCAAATCATAATACGTAGTTTTGGACTTATGTTTTCTATGAGCTTTATTTATGAATGTTTTATATTTATATAAAATGTACCACATATAACATATCACATGTATATAAAATATTTACACTTACACATAAAGTTTCCCTTTTCTTTTTAGTGTTAATTTTTATATTAATAAACATTATAAGTTAGTAAGTTTATACTTTACTACCTTCACAAACAATAAGAACTTTAGAATACCTTGATTATGATCCCTCATTCCCATCTTAACGTGGTATTATTTGCCAGAGTTTTTGTTCCATGTCATTTTCATACACCTGAAAGTTGTTCAGGCATGATTAGATCCACATGCTTAAATGATTAAAATACTAAAACAGATCCTTAAAACAATGGCTCAAATGAGAGATGTATGTTTCTTTCTCACATCACAGTCCAGTAGTGAATGGGTAGGCCAAGTGCTAGACCCCATGAGGTCATCACCTAAACAGCTTTCTTCTATCTTGTTTTTATGCCCTTCCCTCCCCAGGATTAAATTTTGACCACAACATTCTTAAACATCATATTGTATTCTTAAAAACTTGTTTTAACTACCCAAATGATAATTGCCTCTACCATGTCCACATTCTACCCTTTAAGGAGGAAGACAAAGTTGAACACAAGTAATTATTATAAGGAAGTGACCTGGAAGTATATATGGTTGTGTTATGCTGCAAGGAAGGTTGGGAAATGTAGTTTCTGGCTGGATGACCAAGAGTCCATCTAAAAGTTGGGGACTTTGTTACAGCAAAAGAAGGAGGGAATGGGCTTTGGTGTACAAACATCAGAATCCTGTGTTCTCTTCTGATGTTTTCTGTGTTTATTTTAACTGTAGGCAGCTACCCCCCAGAGACTGGGAAAAAAAAAGTTACTAACAATAATAACCTCATGGTCATTAACAACAATAATCTCATGATCTCTCATTTTAGCAATTCCAATAAAAAAGAGAAAGTATCTATTTAGGATGATTTCTCCTGACTGGTTCAATGTGGATCATATCACTAAACAAGTTGCTTTGATCAGACAGATGCAGTCCCCTGGTAAACAGGTGTGTCATTCATCTGCTCAGAAAGGTTGGTGGGATAGGCATACCCCAAACCACATAGCCTGAAAGTAGGAAAAAAAGTTGTCTTCAAAAGTCAAATATTAAGGTGCTGTTAACACCAGAATGAATGCTGAATAAGCCACATAATAGATAATCGTTAAAATTGTTCCATAGGGCTATTGGATGGTCTAAGGATGTTGTAGAACTGAATGTATTTTACAAACTCAAGTAAATAAATATGGAAAGTGACTTGATGACAGAGTTGTTTGAAATGCTTTTGCTTTCTGCTGTCCAGTTTAGGTGCCATTCACTCAGCACCTATGTTCACCTGTTATACTGACCATATTGTGTGCCAATTATTTACTTATGTCTGTCTCCCAGGCCTCCCATAACACACACTTCCAATTGACAGCTTCTCTAGACCTAGATTCCATTTGTGTCTGATAATGCCCAAGGCACAGAGTAGGCATCAGGGGACCAGACTTATTTAAAATGAAAGAAGGATAAATTCTCAATGACCCCCAGAAAAGACATCCCCTTTCAATTCTTGGCTCTCCTTATTGCCTTTGTAGATCATTATTGCAAAGATATTAGTCAAATCCAGGGATTGGGGTAGGAAGCATCAGAACAAATTATGTTGCTTATAGAAATTTATCTCCTAATGACTGGAAAATTGTAGCAGCCATCCTTTTATTTATGGAATTCAAATCAAATCACCAAGAGGAAAGACCCAAGTGGGAGGAAGTTCAGGAGATAATTGACTAATCCAGCTGTCTTATCATCCTGTTTGATTCCAAGGTTAAAAAATCGGGGCTGTGTTTTGCAATCAATTCCTAATCTAAACATATAATGACTTTCTCTCCCAGAAACACCAATGCCAGCTTAAATGATGCTGAAAAATATGCCTTTATTTGAGGGGAAAGAAGCTGAACATCAGGCAATGTAACTAGGGGTAGGAAGTGGAGAACAGTGTGGGAGACACATGTGGAGAGACATCAAGGACAGACCAAAAGGTAACCAGAGAAACAAGAACCTTGCCAGAGAAGTATCTAAGTGGCTTGCTTAGGAAGTGCCAACTATGTGTCTTCTGGGTGTGTATTTTGAATATAATAGCCACCATTTATATGCCACTGTTATATGCTAGATGTGGTAGCAAGCATTGTAAGTGCATGTTCTCATTTTACTTTTCAGAACAACATTGCAAATTCAGAGTTGGCATCCTGGTTCATAGATGAAATTTAAGACCAGAAAGTTGCAATGATTTGCCCATGGCCATACAACAAGGACTACAAATGCTGGGATTTGAATCCCTGCAGATTGGATTTGACTCAAAGCTTTTGCTCTGAGTCCTTCACTATCACAAGAATATCACCTTATGGAAAGTATTATTTCCTCCATTTTCCAGAAAAGACAGAGGCTCAGGGATGACCCAAGACACTGACAAGGCCCAGGGATGACAAAGACACTGTCTGATTCGAAAAATCTATTTTTCCTCCAAGGTAGAAGACCATGGGGAACAGGGATGCCCCCTGCCAGAAAGTCCCTGCAGATCAGACCCTACACTTTCCTGGGGAATAGTCCCCCTCCAGTTTACCCCTCAATTTCCTCCCTATACCCCTATCCCAGAATCCTATTACCATCGACTTTCTCTCGCTATGGCCTCTGGGCTGAAGAGGAACCCTGTGGTTCTTGGGAAGGTCTAAGACACTGCTTCCCAAGGATCCTCCAGGGAACAAATAATCAGGACACCCCAGCCTGAGGCCCCCATTTCCACACATCTGAACAAGGCCTGACACCCATTAAGTGCTTGGATCAGGAGCCAGTCACACTGGGTTCAAATACAGTCCCATGACGGACCAAGCAGCACCTCTCTTTTTAAAAACATCTATTAAGGGACAGACATTTCACAAGGGATTTCCTTCCATATTTCATCTAATATTTCTTCTCCTTCAATGATTGGCTCTATTTTACAAAAGAAGAGCCTCAGGTTCCTGGAGGTGAGGTGACCAGCACAAGGGCAGCAAGTGCTTGAGACTTGAACCTACCAAGGCCACAGATCCGCTGTTGCCAGGGAGCAGAGGAGGGAGGAGCTGCCAGAGCTGAGGGAGGAGGGGAAAGAGAGGGCAAGCTCCCAGCAGCGCGCGCTGACGACAGCAGGTGATTTTTTTTTTTTTCTGCAGCGCTCTCCCTCTCAGCATCTTTCCTGGGTCCCCCCCCAACCCCCCTTGCTGAGCGGCAGAAAAGGGTGGGGCAGCCTCTCTGCAGCAGAGGCGGCGGCGGCAGCGGCTGCAGCATCATCCAAGGCAGCAGCGGAGACGGCGGTGCTCGGTCTGCGCTGGAGGTGATCGCCTCCATGCCCTACTAGGTGGCCGGCTGCTACTGGACCGGCGGAAAGGAGAATCAAGCCCGGTCCGTGGAGCCTGCAGCCACACCACCCAGCACTTCCTCTGCGCCATGGCTTAAGCCCGCAGTCACCTCGCTTCGCCTCGCCTCGCTCCCCAGGGTCTGCGCGCCGCCGCAGCAGCAGGGAGGGGCGCGTCCCAGACGCCCTAGCCGGGGACTCCAGGACGCCGTGCAGCTGGCCCTTCGGCGCTCGGCGCTCGCAGCAGCTGCGTTCCCGAAGGCGTTTGCAGCCGGTAATCGAGGCACTTTACAGACTTTATCTTAGCGATAGCTCTCCCCGGGTGCTCTCTGAGGGAGGAGGTCGAGGTAGTAGGCTGATTGGGGGAGAAAGCGGTGGGAATCACATTGGTGGGTAGGGACCAGGGGCTGAAGGAAGATTCTAGAGACTTGCTTTAAAGATACAAAAAGAAAGAGGGCCAGTTTTGCATCTAGCATCATGGCGTGGCCGTGCATCACACGGGCCTGCTGCATCGCCCGTTTCTGGAACCAGTTGGACAAGGCGGACATAGCGGTGCCGCTGGTTTTCACTAAGTACTCGGAGGCCACCGAAAACCCGGGCGCCCTACCGCAGCCGCCACCGCCACAACAGCAGCAGACTCGGCCCCCCTCGGCGCGCGCGGTCGCCATAGAGACGCAGCCGGCCCTAGGCGAGTTGGATGCAGTTGCCCGGGCAACAGGGCCAGCGCCCGGGCCTAGCGGCGAACGTGAGGCGGCGGCGGCGGCCTCCGCCCGGAGTGGGCTGGGCCACGGCGCGGGTTCCGGCTCCACCTCCAGGGCAGGCCCCGCGGACTCGGTGATGCGGCAGGATTACCGCGCCTGGAAAGTGCAGCGGCCTGAGCCTAGCTGCCGGCCGCGCAGCGAGTACCAGCCTTCGGACGCGCCCTTTGAGCGGGAGACCCAGTATCAGAAGGACTTCCGTGCCTGGCCGCTGCCGCGCCGCGGGGACCACCCGTGGATCCCCAAACCGGTGCAGATCCCCTCGTCCTCTCAGACTACCGCGCCTATTCTAGGGGCGCCCAAACGCCGGCCGCAAAGCCAGGAGCGTTGGCCGGTGACCACCGCCGCCGAAGCCATGGAGCAGGACGCCCCAGGAGGAACCGGTGTCCTGGCGGCCGGAAAGGCTTCCGGTGCGGACGAGAGAGACACCCGCAAGAAGGCGGGGCCCGCCTGGATGGTGCGTCGCTCCGAGGGGCACGAGCAGACGCCCCCGTCCGAGGCTCTAGCGCAGGCACAGGCCCAGGCACAGGCCGGAGCGGCCGGAAAGGCGTCCGGTGCAGATGAGCGCGACACTCGCAGGAAGGCGGGGCCCCCCTGGATAGTGCATCGCTCCGAGGGGCAAGATCAAATGTCTGTGCCGGCTGCTCAGGTCCAGGCCGAAGAAGGTGGTCCGGCGGCTGGAAAAGCGTCTGGTGGAGATGAGCGTGACACGCGCAGGAGGGCCGGGCCCCCCTGGATGGTGCATCGCTCCGAGGGGCACGAGCAGACGCCCCCGTCTGAGGCTCTAACGCAGGCACAGGCCCAGGCACAGGCCGGAGCGGCTGGAAAGGCGTCTGGTGCAGATGAGCGCGACACTCGCAGGAAGGCGGGGCCCCCCTGGATGGTGCATCGCACCGAGGGGCACGAGCAGACGCCCCCGTCCGAGGCTCTAATGCAGGCACAGGCCCAGGCACAGGCCGGAGCGGCTGGAAAGGCGTCTGGTGCAGATGAGCGTGACACTCGCAGGATGGCGGGGCCCCCCTGGATGGTGCATCGCTCCGAGGGGCACGAGCAGACGCCCCCGTCCGAGGCTCTAGCGCAGGCACAGGCCCAGGCACAGGCCGGAGCGGCTGGAAAGGCGTCCGGTGCAGATGAGCGCGACACTCGCAGGAAGGCGGGGCCCCCCTGGATGGTGCATCGCACCGAGGGGCACGAGCAGACGCCCCCGTCCGAGGCTCTAGCGCAGGCACAGGCCCAGGCACAGGCCGGAGCGGCTGGAAAGGCGTCTGGTGCAGATGAGCGCGACACTCGCAGGATGGCGGGGCCCCCCTGGATGGTGCATCGCTCCGAGGGGCACGAGCAGACGCCCCCTTCCGAGGCTCTAATGCAGGCACAGGCCCAGGCACAGGCCGGAGCGGCTGGAAAGGCGTCTGGTGCAGATGAGCGTGACACTCGCAGGATGGCGGGGCCCCCCTGGATGGTGCATCGCTCCGAGGGGCACGAGCAGATGCCCCCTTCCGAGGCTCTAATGCAGGCACAGGCCCAGGCACAGGCCGGAGCGGCTGGAAAGGCGTCCGGTGCAGATGAGCGCGACACTCGCAGGAAGGCGGGGCCCCCCTGGATGGTGCATCGCTCCGAGGGACACGAGCAGACGCCCCCGTCCGAGGCTCTAGCGCAGGCACAGGCCCAGGCACAGGCCGGAGCGGCTGGAAAAGCGTCTGGTACAGATGAGCGCGACACTCGCAGGATGGCGGGGCCCCCCTGGATGGTGCATCGCTCCGAGGGGCACGAGCAGACGCCCCCGTCCGAGGCTCTAGCGCAGGCACAGGCCCAGGCACAGGCCGGAGCGGCTGGAAAAGCGTCTGGTGCAGATGAGCGCGACACTCGCAGGATGGCGGGGCCCCCCTGGATGGTGCATCGCTCCGAGGGGCATGAGCAGACGCCCCCGTCTGAGGCTCTAGCGCAGGCACAGGCCCAGGCACAGGCCGGAGCGGCTGGAAAAGCGTCTGGTGCAGATGAGCGCGACACTCGCAGGAAGGCGGGGCCCCCCTGGATGGTGCATCGCTCCGAGGGGCACGAGCAGACGCCCCCGTCCGAGGCTCTAGCGCAGGCACAGGCCCAGGCACAGGCCGGAGCGGCTGGAAAGGCGTCTGGTGCAGATGAGCGCGACACTCGCAGGAAGGCGGGGCCCCCCTGGATGGTGCATCGCTCCGAGGGGCATGAGCAGACACCCCCGTCTGAGGCTCTAACGCAGGCACAGGCCCAGGCACAGGCCGGAGCGGCTGGAAAGGCGTCTGGTGCAGATGAGCGAGACACTCGCAGGAAGGCGGGGCCCGCCTGGATGGTGCGTCGCTCTGAGGGATACGAGCAGACGCCGCTGCCAGCTGCCCAGGCCACTGGCCCAGAGGGTGGCAAGGGGCGCGCAGCTGCAGATGCCCTCAACCGGCAAATCCGCGAGGAGGTGACCAGTACAGTGAGCAGCTCCTACAGGTGAGACACCAGCAGCAGCTCTCGCAGTAGGGCTGGTCACCCTTATCCTCTCCTGAAGACTGCCTTCACAGACCACACATACCCATTCCTCTCTCATGCCAGACCACGCCCGTCCTCCAGTCTCATGCCAGGCACTCTCCCACTGCATACTCCCTTCCCTTGTCCTGTGTTAAAGCTGTTAGTTACCACTCCAGTCTTCCCAGATCTTTCTCTTTACTACTTTAGTCACCTTCCCCCATCCTTGCTCACCTCAGATCCCCACTTACCCAACAGAGACCCTGCGGGTTTCTTCACAGCTGGGTTGCATTTCCTTTCTGTTCCCTGCAACTCACCTGCTGCATTAACTTGGCCGCTGCCCCTTGCTGGCTTCACTGTTGCCCACCTACCTTGTCTTCCTGCAGGGTTCTCATCCTTCTAGAAGAATACTTTCCAAGTGACCTCTCACCCTCCTCCCCAGAACACTTCTTTTGGATCTTCATTCTTCTTTCTCTCTCAGTCTCTGGGCTACACTCAAGCACCACACCCTTTTCTAGATTTCTCCCCAGGTCCTTTCAAATCACCCTCCTCCTCTATCACTCAGACTTTGAAGTCATTTTCCTCCTGCTTCTTACTTGCTGTCACACATTGGTCAAATTTCTCAATCTTTTTCAGGGCCAGGTTCTTAGCTGTAAGTTGTTATTAATAATAGATATCTCTTAGTGTTTTCCCATGATTTATTGATTTTAAGTTAAACATCCAGGGTATTTTTCAATACCTACTATAGGCCAAGCACTGTGCTGACATTGTGAGGATTCAGGAGGACTGCTCATGCCAGGGACATAGTGGTCATTAGTTCGTTTCCGTTCTGACCTTCTACAGGATGCTTCATTGCTCTGATTTCTACTTCCTAGACGCCTGGTCCCATTTCTCCTAATGAGGCATCTCCTTTCTCTCTCTCTGCCCTTCATGGTCTCCAGATGTGTTTCTTACTCTCTCACCACCAAGAACTCCGTCTTTAGCAAGGTTCAAATTCCTTGTAAATGAATGTCTTCAAGCATCTCCCCACTCCCAAATTCTCCCTCTGCTGCAGTCTCAATCCTTTCAGTCTGTTTTCTCACCTGCCCTTATGTTTCAACCAACATCAGTTAGCTAACCAATCACAGCTGGCTGAAAATGTAACACTGGGTTGGGGTCTCTAAAGAAGCAGATGTGCATGATGAATAACTGAGCTAGAGGTATTCAAAATGTGGCTTATGGGGTCCTTCATCAGTACCACAGGAATTAGTTGCCTTCTTCCTGGTGACTGAGGGTGGGGGGCAGGTTGCAGAATTAGTGTCCTCTGCTAATACCCTTTAAGGTACCCACACATACCTTCAATCAGACTGATGTCCTCCAATGAACATGACAAACACTTTCTCCCATGTCGAGAAAAAACTAGCATATGGAGACATCTTCCCTTGTCTTCCTAAATTTCACCTCCTACTTACCATCTCTCTCTTGATTTACTGCTATCACAACCTCACTGTTCTCCTAGAAATACATTGCTTCCTTTTAAAGTTCTGGATCAAACAAGGACACATATTCTTTTCTTTGGATAGCCATAATGAGGTGGAATTTTCATAATATTTTTAAGCTGTTACCAAGAAAGGAAACAAATAAGCAAGGAGCATAAATGAAACCAAGAGGTAGTTTTCTGGTTCTGCAATGAATTTCTTGTTTATAAGGTCCTACTGCATTCCCTGAGAACCCTATGGCTGGCCCAACATTACAGATCGCTGGTCTGTGGCTTCATCTTCCTCTTCCCATTCTACCATCCTACGGCAGGTGGAACCTCACCACCCACTAGGTAGAAGCTACCTCTTCTCACCTCCATGTAGTTAATGACAGTCACAGGAGAGGGCCCAGGTTCTCAAACCTCCTATTCAGTTTATGTTCCCTAATTTGTAGGACTTGTTTTGTTTCTGGATTATTGGTCAGTCAAGGAATGACTGCAACCTGTCGGATGAAAATTTTGGTTTGTACCAAATTTGGGTTTGTACCTTTGCTCTGTGCCTTTTCCCTTAAAACAAAACCTTAGCTGTGTAATAAGCATGTTATGTTTCAGTTTGAATTATACACATATGGAAATGATTAGATTGGGTAGGGGAAGGCTGTGCTCGTGCAGCTGGTGAGAATGATTATTTTTTAGGAGCTATTAGAACTCTATCAACCTGTTAAGAAAAATCTTTGAACACTTCACAATTTTTTTCAAAAAAACAATTCAGGTCTTCTCTAAAATTTAATGATAATATGACTTTGGGCCACGAGTGCCTTTTTGCTTGATAGTCAACGCGTTTTGAAACATTAAGAGAACGAGTGTTGCTAAGAAACATTAATTTCTTTAATTAACAGTTTGTGTATAAGACAAATTTGATGTGAAATTTCACATTATTTTTTGTTCCAGAATAAAAATTAACCAATGACAGAAAAATGCACTTTGGGTGAAATGAAATTTGAAAGAAATAAGATATTTAATAAATTAAATACACTATTAGAGAAATACAATATTAGAGAAATGCTAAGGAATTATAGGCTTACCTGGAACTTTGATTTTCCCTCCCTATTATCTCAAATTATTTTCCTTGCTATAATTCTGGATATTTACTGAATTTAAGTATGTCCCATGTCCACTGTAGGTGGGCCTTACATCATCACAGAAAGCAAGTAAGACTCCATTTCAATGATAAATTTGATTTATAAAATCTTTTCTTTTGCCACTTTACATAAATCATGGTATATTTATACCATGGTGACTGGTTCCTCTCATGGGCTTTACAAGTGACATCTGTCACATGACATCAATGTGAGCAGTTTGCTTGAGAAAGGACACATAATCTATCAACATAATATATCGGTATATAACATAAAATACAATTCAGCTTTCAGAATCATATATATGCTAATAGACAGCCAGTTAATAGTATTAGATATCCTTTGAGTACGGTTTTGAGAAACCTTCGTTATTCAATAGTTTGTCTGATTCATAATGCATTCATACTAGCTGGGAGTTTCACATTCAAGTGGCTATCTGAGGCTTTGAGAATATTTCACAATCATAAGGTGTATTTATTTTAATACATTTATTTTACACAGATGATATTAGAAAATTGAGGAGCATGTCTTTTTTTTTTGAGAAGCATGTCTTTGTTACAGTTTTTCATGTTGAGGATGGATTTCACTGGGAAGCCATTTGTGACTTTAGCTCTGGCATTCTCAATTAGAAAATAGATGAGTCATAGGAGGGGATTAAAATTTCTCTCCCCTTCAACCCCATTGCCCTGGCCATTGGTTAATAGGGATAGATGGGGTAGCAGGTGTCCCTATAGAAATGCTAATGAGAAACTGTTCCTAGAAGAAATCAGCTGGGGCACCAGGAGGCAGAATTAATAAACCAGAGGCAAAATACTTGAAAAATGAGAGTAATAACAAGGAAGTCAGGAAGAAAAAGAGCCTTTAATGTCTGCCCTACAGCCTTATGTGAATGTGAGAGAAAGGCCCATCTGATTTAGTTTGTGCTATGCAGAACTGCCCTGTACCACAACTGTCCATTTTCCTAATTGCCTCCTGCTTAAGTTCCACCAATACCTCAAGGTCAGTCTTGGATACTGAGTCTTCAGCAATGCCTTCCTAGATCCTGCCATTCAGAATTACCATTTTTACTATCTAAACTGTTATCACTGTCTGCTTATTTGTCAAATACTTTTTATTTTATTTTATTTATTTATTTATTTATTTATTTATTTTGTGTGTGTGTGTGTGTGTGTGTGTGTGTGTGTGGTTTATCCATATGTATTCCACCTCCCAGATCATGGACACTTAAAGAGAAGGGCTGCATTTGGCCATTTCTATACCTCTCACAGCCTAATGTTCCTCTGCATTGTTTAGATTTGTTGATCCAGTGGGATATATAGGACTTAGTGAACATTTTATTAATCTACATGTTGACTAATTTCCTTTTGTCTCGTTTAATTGAATTTATTTCAGAAAATGACCAACAAGCCCTTGCTATGTATTCAAGCTAGGGATACTGAAAAATAAGTTATAATTTTACGGAGGGAAGTCATGTCCTCTTTAATTGGGATACAATCTGAATTCCTCTAGCTTACACCAGAAGGCAATGTTCAGATGGGGAAAGGTGGTGAGCATTCCAGGCCTGACTCTTGATGTACCTTTGCTTAAAGCCAGGGGCCTCAACCCTGGCTGCATGTTGGATGATCTGGAGGCCTTTAAAAATGGTGTTGCATGGAGAGAGGCTGATACAGTTGGTCTGGGGTGGGGCCTGGGCATCTATATGTTTTAAAGCTCTCTTGGGTTATTCTAATGGGCAATCAGGTTATGACATATGTCCACAAGGCAAGCTTCTCAAAATTCAGTATGCAGAAGAATCACCTGAAGAGCTTACCAAGATTCAGATTCCTGGGCCACATTCTCAGGCATGCTGCTTCAATAGGTTTAATGTGGAGCCTAAGAATCTATTTTTAATAAACACTATAGATAATTTTGTTGCAATTAGACTTCTGGCTTTACTCAAGGAGACACTGCTCAGAGAGATTTGCTGTCTTTAAGGGATGATTTGCCCATATACATTTATATATGGGTCAACTTACATTTTCTTTCATGTTCTTTGTTTATGTTTTATAATTTTCTCCATAAAGATCATTTCTATAATTATAGGGTTGTTGGGGGTTTTTTTTTTGTTGTTGTTGTTTCTTTTCTTTTTTTGGTACCAAGAATTGAACCACAGAGCCATATACCCAGCCCTTTAAAATATATTTTATTTAGTGACAGGCTCTCTCTAAATTGCTTAGGGCCTAGTTAAGTTGCTAAGGCTGTCTTTGAACTTGTGATCCTCCTGCCTCAGGCTTCTAAGCTGCTGGGCCTTCAACACTGTGCCCAGATATAATTATAGTTTTTAAGTTTTATTTTTTTATAGATAAATCTTTAACTGGATTCTATCTTTATGTATAGAATGAAGTCAGAACCAAATTTTCCCCCCATATGGAAAGTCATTTATCTCAGGCCCTTTTTGAAAGTTTACCTTTTCCCCACTAATTCATGATGTCTCCTTATCACATAAGGGTCATACATGCTTAGTTATTATTTCTGGGCTCTTTGTTCTATTATATTAGTTTGAGCTAATACCACAGTCTCTTATTGTCTTTTTTTCACAAGCTGTGTTTTAATTAGTGTTCCTATTACAAAGAGTTTATTTTATTACATTTTCTAACTTATTGTTGCTCAGATGCATTGCCGCAGTCTGGCTGGGCACAAGATCACGAGCCACTCACGGCTTTGTAGATTCAAACAGCAATTCTTTATTCCCGAACTCACACCGGCCCTCTAAAAACACATTCTGGGGAAATCCAAGTTCTGCCGCAAAATTCACGTCCTCCACCAGGCTTTGAATCCCAAATACTTTCTGAATTCCACAGAGAACTCAACGGGAACTCAGGCAGCAGGATACGCCCTATTCCCAGTAGGAATAACCTTAAACCTGAAACCGCCCTAAACCCAGATTGTTCTAAACCGGAACGTCCTAAACCCAAGGAGCGGGATACTCCCTAAAACCTGAATGCCCTAATCCAGTAGGATCCTCCTTAAACCGGGATCCACCCTGGTCCTTGAGCAGGGTCACCTTTCTCAAACATACATGCAATGTCACTTCAAATGTCCATTTCCACAAGTCCTTCCTCTAAGCAACATGGGGTACACTGGCAAGGAAATTTCGATGCGTCATTCCTACTTGGCAATGGCTCTCAGCAATGCATTATTTTTTATAAGTTAATCTTATATTCAGGAACCTTACCTTACTCTCTAACTAGTTTTATATATAGATGCTTTAGGATTGTCTATAGAGATAATGTATGTTTTTAGCAAATAGCAAATTTTTTATTTTCCTTTCGAATATCTATGTATCTTGTTGTTGAATTGCTGCATTGATTAGAAAATCCAGTTTAGGTTTGAATAATATGCAGTAACAGACATTTTTTTTTGTCTTGTGACATGGGCCTACTTCTAAAATTTTATTGTTAATAAAATTAACAATAAAATAACAATATAACAATAAAAAACAATGTTTGCTCTGTTTTTATGAGTTTAGAGTAAGAAACTTCTTGTTATCCTAGTTTGCTAGGGATTTCTAAAATGCAGATGGGTGTTGAATTGTATTGAATAAAGCATCAATTGAAAGGGTCTTATGGCTTTTTAAAAAAAATATGATGTTAGATTTCTTCCTGATGTCAAACCATCTTTACATTCCTGGGATAATCTTGCTTAGACAAAAATATTTTTTTGTGCTGAATTTGGTTTGCTATTTTTTATTTAAAATGCTTGCCCATATATTTGTAAGTGAAACTGGTCTATAGTTTTATTTTTTTATATTGGAAGAAAGATTATGAAATTAGATGAATACATTTTTCTCCTTTTTAATTGTTTGGAACAATTTGTATGGGAAAGGCTGTTTCTTAAATATCTGATAAGATTCTCCTATAAAACTTCTGGATCTGGTGTTTTTTTCATGAACTTGTTAATTCTATAAATTTGATGTCTTTCATAGAGATTAAGTCAGTTTTGTGCTTCTTCTTGGACTAATTTTTATAATTTATATTTTTTCTGGAAAATTTCATTTTTTCTAATTTTAAAATGTATTGACATAAAAAAGTCTCTGCTTATCTGTAGCTATATTCCCTTTTTCATACCTGATATTAATTTGTATCCTTTTTAGGATTAGTATTATTGAGGTTAATTTTGCTTTTTAGTCTTTTCAAAGAACAAAATTTTGGGTTTGTTGAAAATTAATCTCTCTCTCAGTAAATCTAACCCTTATTTTTACTATTCCTTTGTGTGTATGTGTGTTTCTGAGCATGGAACCTAGTATCTTGTGCATGCTAGGCAAGTTCTTTATCTCTGAACTTCATCCCCAGCCTTATTCCCTTTCTTTTCATGCTTCTGAGAGGTAGGTATTGGCTAGGTTACCCCTGGCTTTGCAACTTTGGATAAAGATTTTGGATTTGTTTTTGTAGACAATCATGAGTCGTTGAAGGAATCCTAGCAGGGAAACAAGATAATTTGATTTAAATTTTGTACAATTCTTGCTGACTGATAGGAGAAGAGGGGCCAATAAGAGGCAAACTATTGAAACCATGCAGAGAGAAGGATAAAGCCTTCGCCATGTCTGTGGGCTGGTGATTCATAACATAATGCAAGTAGAAAACAGTGGATCATACTGACCAACTGAGGTGCAGGGAGGAGGCTGCAATCCAGGATGACACTTGTGTTTCCTGTTTGGATAACTGGCAGTGATGTTAGTCACTAGTCACTGGGATGAGGATTATAGAGGAGAAAAATGTCTGAAGTGGAGGTGGAGCTTACTTTTTAATAGATAGAATTTGCATTTGGGGATACTGAGAAGAGGAGTTCAAGAATCAGTCGAGCAGATGGATCTGAAGCTCAGGGAGCAGTCTCACCTGTAAATATAAATTTGAAAAACCTCAGCTTGTGGGTGGTATTAAGCTGTGGGAGCAAGTGAAATCATCCTTGCAAAGGGAGTAGAGAAAATTAGCCATCAAAGAATGGAGCGCTGGGGGATACAAGCATTTGGGGTACTGACAGCATAAGGAATATTTGTGAAAAAGATAAAGGAGTCATCGGAGGGAGTGAAGAAACTAGGAGAGACGATTGTCATGGAAATTACATCAAGGCCCTAAATTAGCAGTGCTCTTCCTATTTGGAAATTTTTATAGAGAACCTACTGTGTGAAAGGCATTTTGTTCATTCTTTGGTTGACCCTGTACCTTTAACTCTCAGAGATATAACACTAACCAATACTAATCCCCAAAGGAGATACAATACAATTAATTCTTAGTTACTTTCCTAGAGAAAAATGGCATCTAATGTACATATGAACTTGAAAAGTCAATCCAGTGATCGTTCTAAATCTACAACCACTAAGAATCAAGCACTTAATGTTCTAGCAACAAATCTAAACTAATCCAACAAGTGTTCAGTAGGATGAAGGGGCCATCTCTGTAATGCAGCTTTGCCTTTACAAATTATGTCAGTTGTACCAATGTGGACAGGTGAGGCTCTCTTTCTTGCTGAATAAAGATTACTTCAAGATGGGCCTGAAGCATCAAACTAAAAGTTTCCTGTAGAAGCTAGATTCACCATTAGAAATAATAATCATGGTAGCTAGTTGAGCCTACTGTGTGCTTGTCAGAGGGCCAGTAGCCTTAGATACATTATCTTCTATAATCTTCATAGTGGCCCTGCAGTAATAGAATAGTTACTTCCCTGTTGGAGCTTGGGATCCATAGGCCTCTTGTTTGCATTTAGGCTTAAGAGCTTGGAAAACACAGGTTTTCTCTGCGCTTGTGTTTTCTCTCTACTTGGCACTTTCTGCATGCCATATTAACATGTACTGTTTCAACTCAGTTGCAGTCTGTAAATGTTAATATCTACCATATAACAGTCCCTGAACTAAGTCTTGAGATAACAAAATGGTCCTTGTTCTCAAGGGGTTTGTGTTTATAAGGCAGGGGCAAACGTGCTGAGAAGTTATAGGTGCCATGATACAAAGCCTGTGCAGTGTAGTTGGACACAAACGGGGAGAGGAATTAAGTCCTCTTGATTCGAGGTTTATTGGGAAAGGACTCAGCAGAGAATGTGACTGGTAGGCTGAGTCTTGAATGATGAGTGGACACTCAATGAGGAAGGAACCAATTAGAATAAAGGTTGCAATCAATTTCATACAGTAGAACTTAGAGGTTATCATTTCATAAGATGAGATGGCAAGGAGTGATGTAGGCTTCTTTTATCTTGTAAACAAAGGGAAGAATCAGGATCAGGTCTTAGAGTTTAGAAAAGGTGATTTTGACAGCAGTGGGAAATTTGTATTGGAGGCATTAGGAAGAACAGGGTCAAGGAAGAAAGCTGTAGTCCAGGTGAGAGATGATGACAGGACATTCATCAAGGGAATCATGTCAATATGTGTTGATGGCATAGAAGAAAATGATGAGTGGCTAATGGAAGGTAGGCAGAAAGGGAGGAGGAGTCCAGGATGTCTCCCAGGTTTCATGATGTCTGGAGAAGAATGATATCATTCACTGGGCTGTAAAGCATGGTTGTGGCCAAGTTGTTGAGGTGTCTCTGGAAGATTTACATGAGTGCTTAGTGCAGAAGGAAAATGTAAACACACTACTAATAAGGATGTCAACTGGTACAATCACTTTATAAAACTCTTTGGTATGATTTATTCAATTTAAACACATTTTTATCCTATGACCTAGCATTTTCATTCTTGAATATATACTTAACAGAAATGAGCACAGAAGATTTGTACAAGAAAGTTTATGGAAAAATTATTAATCATAACTAAAATTAAAAATAGCCCAAATGACCTTCAATAATAGGATGCACAAACTATGCAGAATATTCTTACAGGACATGGTAGGCAGAATAAGGCCTCCCTCAAGGATGTCTCCATCCTAACTCTTGGAACTTATAAATAAATATATGGCAAAAAGGACTTTGAAGATGTCATAAAGTTAAGGATCTTGAGATGAGGAGAGGAACATGGATGATCCAGGTGGGCCTGGTGTAATCACAAGAGTCTGAGGAAGTCAGGCATGGATGTCAGAAGGGTGCAGTGTGATAAAGTCTTGGCTGGCCATGGCTGGCTTTGAAAAGAGAAGGGGGATCAGTGCCAAGGAATGCAGGAGCCGCTAAGAACAGGAAAAAGCAAGGAAATGGATTCTGCCCTAAAGTCCCTAATGACACCCATTTTGGACTTCTAAACAACAGCACTGTAAAATAATAAATGGGCATTGTTTTGTGGTCTTTTGTTATAGTAGCTTAGATGATTCGTGGGATTTCTGTTGGCAGTTTACACCAGATACTTCCTTGTAGCGAGGGGCCGCCTGGTGCACTGTGGAATGTTTAGCAACAGTCCTGGCTTTACCCACTCCAGCCATTAGGGTTTCCTGCCCCTCCCTGCCCTGAGTTGCAGCAATAAATATCTCCAGACATCACCAAAGGCCATTTTGGGGGACACATTTATTCCTTATCGAGAATGACTGTTACAGTGCAATAAAAAAGAACAAGTCATAGACCAAAGGATGAGTGAAAGAAACTAAATATAAGCATACTGTTTTAGTCAGCTTTTTTGCTGCTGTGACTGAAAGATCTGACCAGAACAACTGTAGAAGAGAAAGTTTATTTGGGGGCTCACTGTTTCAGCGGTCCCAGTCCATGGACAGCCAGCTCCTGGGGCTCGAAGTGGGGCTGGACATTATGGCAGAAGAATGTGGTGGAGGGAAGCAGCTCACATGATGATCAGAAGGCAGAGAGAAAAACTCCACTTGCCAGATACAAATATATACCTTAAATGCACATCCGCAATCCCACTTCTGCTGGCCACACCCTACCGGACTTTAACCACCCAGTTAATCCAATCAGGGGATTAATCCCTTAAGGGAGCTGCTGCCAACTTCAGCCTTCATGCCATCTTTCTTTACTATCCTAAGCCCTTGCCCAATCATTTCTCCTTCAAACTTCCTTGCATTGTCTCACATGTGAGCTTTTGGGGGACACCTCACTTTCCAACTATATCATGCACGAAGTGAATGACCCAAATTATATGATTTCAAAGACAGATGATAAAAGTACAGAGCTGGATGTGGTGGCACATGCCTGTAATCCCAGTGGCTGGGGAGGCCGAGGCAGGAGGATTGAGAGTTCAAAGCCAGCCTCAGCAAAATCGAAACACTAAACAACTCAGTGAGACCCTGTCTCTAAATAAAATACAAAATAAATAAAAAATAAAATGGGGATGTGGCTCAGTGGTTGAGTGCTCCTGAGTTCAATCCCCAGTACAAAAAAAAGTACTGGATGGTAGTGGTAGTTAGGATAGTGGAAGTCTCTGTGGGGGATGGGTAGACAGGTATTGGCTTACAGGAACCTTCTGAGGCATTGGGAAGGTTCTGTATGTTGATCTGAGTGGCAGTTAGATGGTTCTACCTATGCAACAGTAAACACTTATGGACTTTATTCTAGGCATGTTTTTTTTTTAATATTTATTTTTTTTAGTTCTCGGCAGACACAACATCTTTGTTGGTATGTGGTGCTGAGGATCGAACCCGGGCCGCATGCATGCCAGGCGAGCGCACTACCGCTTGAGCCACATCCCCAGCCCCATCTAGGCATGTTATACCTCAACAAAAAATAAAATCAAAATACAAACTAAATGGAAGTGTAATTTGATGCCCAAGAGAAAAGGCAGAACAGAAAAAGAAAGATCTGGACAACACAAACCTGTTGGTGAGAATCGAACTCATGGATGCTGGGCTGGGAGGGAATAGAGAGGATGAGGACACGGAAGCCAGAGCCCAGCAGGCAGTTAGACCTCAGAGAAGAGGGGAGAGCAGTCAGTGAAGGGTTGGCATTGGCTTCTGCTTGCTCTCCACCCTCCTCCACTGCCTCTACCTCCCAGCTCCTGCTAGTTAGCCCTGGGCAGTACCCCTGGCTGTGTGCAGTAATGACAGTCCTCAATATCCCCGCTTATTCTAGCATGGTCTCCATCACTGTGCAGCTTTCCAGATGAATGAAGAGATTTTTGCAGGACCAAACCAGTGGAAAAATTGTGCCCAGCCTCAGGCCGCAAAACCCACAAGTACCTCCCTGAAATACTCCCTCCTCCACAGTGCTACTCCCTTGTGGTCATTGTCCATTTCCCACAGTGATTTCAAAAATCGGCCATGTGTGACATATCTTAGAGTGCATTTTTTGCAAGTCTTCTATCCTTTAAAGATTGGTCACCACTAAAGCATTATAATTAGAAAGGTAGACAATGAAAAAATGCCAAAGAGCAGAATATTAGAAAGAACTGAGACAATTGAGCTTTGACCTCATTTGCTGAGTGCTTACTCTGTACCAAACACTTAAGCATGTCTTTTTATTTAGTCTTCTTATTGGCTTTTTAAGGTAAACATCTCTATCTCTAAAGATGAAGAATAGAGTTATGGAGGTGTGGGGACTGAGATCACACAGCCAGTCTGTGGCCACATGGCTCAGAAATCTGGTTCTCCTCATTCCAGACCACAGCTGTATCTTGCTCAAGCAGACCCCATTAAGACACCATCCTCGAGGAGGCTGCTGCCATCCTCAGCCTTCATGCCATCTTTCCTCACTGTCCTAAGCCCTTGCCATTCTCCTTGTTTCTGCAGTGGGAAGGGACAAGTACTCTTGCCATTCCCTGTCCTAAAATGTCTCTGGATCCCCTTCCCTCCAGTGTAAGGCCCAGCCTTGGGTCTGCAGTCAAAGCCTGCCAGAATCTGACCTATCTTATGCTTCTAACCTTTCTATTCATTGCTAATGGTGTTTTTGTTTGTTTGTTTGTTTGTTTTGTTTTTTAAATACCTGATGTTTTTTCCTGGGGGTTGTCAGCCCTGGTTGCACATGAAAATCACAGGGACCCAGGGGTGCTCTGACCAAACCATAGCCTAAGATGGGCTCTCACAAAGCCCACACTTCTCCAGGCCTGGGTTTCACTCATAGTTTTCCTTCCTGCCTTTCTCCTTTCTTTTTTCTAAATCTTTCCTCTCCAGGGCTTTTAGTTCATAGTGACATTTTGTAAGCCTTCTATCTTTTAAGGATTGATTCATGCTGTGAAAATAGGAATTAGGTTGGATCTATTTGATCATAATTTCAGAATAATGATTAAGGGTGTTTAATATTTTTATTCCAAGTTCAATGCAACATATTAAGAATATACTGGGACTATGGGCCATGAGGGTCCCTGATGAAGAGTATATGATCTTTGCTTGATGGAGACTGCTTCTCATGAGGGAGATAACATGGATGCATGTAACTAAGTCCAGGTTAAAATCAGGGCCAGCGTTCTCTAGAAGCACTACAGGGGTGTTGATTCTTTGGAAGATTGTGGAAGGAGTGATTGTTTGCATCCTGGGAAGTGTCTGGTAGCCGGTGAAAGGCTTAGTGACCATCAAAATTCAGTGTGAAGCATGCCTTTTTAACTTATAGTGTGTCCTTGGGGAGGCTTTGATTTTTCTCATCAAATGGAACAGTGCAGCATCACAGAGTCATGATGCAGATGGAGAGAGTTCATGTTTGTGACAGCCTGTGCCTGTCTCAGTAAGTGCTGGCTGCTTTTGTTGTTGTTGAGAGAATGAGGCAGAGTAGGTTACCAAGGGAAGTCTTTCATTTATTTATCTGGCAACATCTATTCCTTCTCGGATGAGGGACTGTGCACCTGTAAGGTGCAGAGGTGGATAATTTGGTACCTGTCCTAAAGGAGCTCCTGGTCTAGTGTGAGAAGTGCATATGAAGAAAATTATGGTAATGGTAGTCATTACTGTAATAGAAATTTGCAGGAGGTGTTGAGGGAGGTCAAGGAGACTCTGAGTATGGGTTCTAGGTTCTGGAATACTCCCTAGAGGAGCTAGCTGTACCTGTGCAGTGTGTCAGAGCACAGGACTCAATTCCACTGGGAGAGGAAAGAATAAGAAACTGTATATCCCTTCCCAAGGTCCTTAACAATGAACTACGGGGACAGAAGGCCATTTGAGGTACAGTACTTCCTTCTTTCAAGTGTCCTGCTGTATTTGGGACTTGGGGTTCAAATCCTACATACCACATACTAACTGTACAACTTTGATTACTTAACCACTCTTTTCTGATTTTGTTCCCTTACTCATAAAATAGAATGAATAGTATCTACATTGTAAGGCTGTTGAAGGATACTAATATTTTATTAAGTCAGTGACTCTTGCCTGCCTTATTTACCATTGCACGTCATCACCTAGCCTAGTTCAGGGTGTTTAGTAGCTGCTTAAAAGATTTTATTTGAACAAGAGGATAAGTGATGTATGTACAGTATTTATCTAGTGCTTAGCCCATATTTTATAACCACTTAATAAATGGCAGTTAGCCTCATCACTATTATCCCTGGTAGGTGGAGTGCCACTTGGCTAATAGGAAGAAGCCCCTTTGCTCTTCTGTTTGCACAAACTCGAAACTTTTGGGAAAAGAACCATAAAATGCTGGAAAAGATTTTTTATGGCATTTTTACTCCAGCAACCATTTCCGAGTCACTATTTTATAATCTGCCTATGTAAATATTAATTAAATGGGAGGCCAGCCTCTTGCCAGGCTGTACACAGAAATCATTGCATGCATAAAACAAGAAACATAAAATTAGAATCTTAATGAGAGCAATTAGAAAAGAATGATTGTTAACAAGCTTAAATTTTCTCTGAAAATGAATTAAGAACTATTTTTGTGCTTAGTACTATTATCTAATTTTTACTGAAGTCTGGAGTTTGAATTTCCTAGGAACCACCAGAGTGTGGGTTGATTGTGTGCGAGCTCTGGATAGCATTTCCTTCGTGGGCTGTAATGACTTCCCTGCTGAGGATCTTTCTGGGCTTCTCTGACATTTTGCCAGTATCTCCCCCCAAAGCACAGGAACCTTAAGGACTCCTCACTGGATTTTTGCAGAGCTGTACAAGAAATTCCATTCAGCCTAAGTTCCCTGAAGGCAGTGCTTGACCCTTGTGCTTTTATCCCTCTCTGTGATCCAGACACAAAAGACTGCACAACCAATGTGTGCAGAATGTCTCCAGTGGGGAGCAGGACCTGACCATTTCTCCCTTGAAGATTTAGTGGGCCACTGGATTAAATATGCAATTCAGATCTATTCAGTGGGCACAGGGAGAGGGAAAATGAGGAGTAAAGGTATAATAAAAGTGGGAGAGAAATGTCAGTAGGCCTGTCAATGGGAGTATCGTTGCCCACCAGTGCCACACCCCACAGCCTGGTGACATGAGAAGAGAGTATTATCAAGGTCACTAAGTATGGAGTATCATTTCTCAACTATACTCCTGTAGTACATAGTCACCCACAATTTTCCATCCTTTTAACTCACCATAACCTTGCTTTGCAGAGGCCGCTTCCTACCTTCTGAAGGCAGGCAAATGCCCAAGGCACTGGCAAAAATAAAAGCCAGACAATAAGTTGGGTACGTAGATCACTCTTTCAAAAGGAGTCAGGTTAGCTTTTCATTATTCATTTCCAATAGGTTATTCTACTTTGAAGCAGACATTTGTCAATCTCCTACTGTATCCATGTAGCTTCCTGTCCAGAGACACTTCTGGACATGTCTAACATGGAAGAGAGCCACAATGTGAACACTGACCTACAGCAAACTTGGTTAAGCCTTACAGGACTTTTTGTGTTTTTTGAGCAGTCATCCTACCCATTCTGACTTGAAGCATCAAGGAAGCCTTCTGGATTCAGTAGATAAAACAAAATAATCAGGCAGGCAGTGAGGTGGCACTTTCTAGTCAGGAGGGCTGCTGGGCATGGAGAATTAGGCTTGCCTATGGGGAGCCACAGACCTTCAGATATGACAAGCGTTCCAAGGGAAAGGACTGACCTGGCAGGGATGAGTCTGGGAAGGTAGCTTCAGTCTAGACCAGGGATGGGCTAACTTTCTGTGAAGGGATAGAATGTAAATATTAGAGGCTTTGTAGGCCAACATGCAAAATTGAGAATATTATGTATATACTTATAAAATTAGAGAGAAAACAAATTTCTCAAAAATTTTTAGTGACAAAATTAAAAATAATAATAATAATGGAATAATTTTATGTAACATAGGTCTGTTAATGAGAAGAATGGATTTTTTAGGAAAGTAACATTGGCTGAGTTGGGGTTCAAAATTAGTGTTGACTTTCATTAAATTTATTGCAAATATCAATCCACAAAAAACATTCCTTGGGGGTGGGGCTGGGGCTCAGTGGTAGAACCCTTGCCTAGTATGTGGGTGGCCCTGGATTAATCCCCAGTACTGCCAAAACAAACAAAGAATCAAACAAATAAACACCCTTTCCTTGCTCATGGCTAAACAAAACCAGGTGGAGAGCTGAATGTGGCTTGCAGGCCATATTTTACCAATTTCTGACCTCTGCTATTGAGAAGAGAACACTGTGCTGCCAGGTTTCAGATTTTGTATTTAAGTAGCAAATAATACCTGAGAATAGTTGGTTTGACTGGGCCTTACTCAGCACATCATTTAACCTTCCTAAATGGACATAGTCACTCTCTTGTTTCCTTACAGCTGAGAAGCAGCCGGAAGCTATGTAAGTGTAAGAGCCTCTTTGTCTTTATGTATAATGGGTAAGCAAGCCATCTCTCATGGCAACCAAGAATACAAGATATAGGATTCACCATTATGAAATAATATGAGTCTCTGGCTGCTGTGACCATTTTGTATGGGGTTCTCTTGGGATTTAGAACAAGGCTTTTAAAACAAATAGACAAGGAATAAATGGTATTAAAACAATCAAGGGAAAGTAATCAATCTGCCTTGAATCTAGCAGCCAAGAGTATCACAGCCAAGAGTATCACTCTATCCTGGGGGACTTAGGACTCCTCAAAGAAGCACCTGCCTCATGTAGCTCCAAAGGAGATTGGACTGGTGAGGGGTTTGTTCATTCTAGCTGCTGAGAATCTCATCTAACACCCCCATTCTTTGGGGTGCCTTTTAGCACATCAGAATCCTCCTAATCTAGACTGCATTTGTGAGAAGGTGATACTTTATAACCTTTATAACCACTGTCCCAATCTGCGTCCATGAAGGAATTTTGGCAGAATGTTAGTTTATTTATTCATTCAGTCAGTTCATACTTGTTAAGCTCTTCTTATGAAGAAGACATACCTAGACTTTGGGGAAATGACTAGAGGTCCAGGGCTTGGGACATCCTGATTTTTGTGATAGCTTCTACTTCAATCATAAGGGGAAGTATGATGGTAATGGTGATAGTAATGATAATGAAGATGGTGCTGGTATTGGTCCTGGAGCTGGGGAGAGGGGAAAGGACAAATCAGCAGACGCATGAATATCTTTAGGAATGGGGTTGGTGATGGAGAGGGAAAAGTTCTGTAGAAAAAGTGAGCAATCAAGGGAAATTAGTGTAGAGCCCCCCCCCCCACCCATCCATGGTTTCCTTGCCATGGTTTCAGTTACCTGCAGTTAACCTTGGTCTAAAAATATTAAGTGGAAAATTCCAGAAATAAATAATTCATAAGCTTTAAATCACATGCTTTTCTGAGTAGCTTGATGACTTCTACGCTATCCCCCTCCATCTTGCTCAAGATGTGAACCATCCCTTTGCCCAGGGTCCAGCATGTTCCAACTGTACACCACCTTACCTATTAATTCCTTGTAGGTGTCTCAGTTATCAGATTGACTGTGGGGAGTGTCACGAGTAACCCTTATTTTACTCATTAATGACCCCAAAAAACAAGGATAGTGATGCTATCAATTTTATTACAGTATATTATCATTGCTGTGCTTATTAGGTATTGTTATTATTCCCTTACTTTTTTTTTAATTATCAGATTTTATTTAGCACGCCAATACAATTTATCCTGGTAATAAATTAATATGTAGTTATAAAAATGTTTGTGCTATCCAAGAAAAATGCTTTTTAATGTATAAAGTATATGTAGATCCTTCAAACAGCCGACTTAATTTTCAAACTCAGAAGTTGGTAACATCGCTGATGAAAATTGGGAGTTTCCCTGTAATTCATGATTCAAAAGTTTTGAGTTTATCAAGGTTTCAATTGCCCTTTCCATTCTGGCAATCCCCCACACCTGAAATGAGAACTGATAGCTGAAAACGTTCTGATCCCATCTCCTATACCTGTACAGGTGAGGGATCCACTGGCCTGGCCTCAAGACCCAGAGCTAATCAGACAGAGATTGGATTAAATCAGTTCACAGAGGTGCTCCACAAATGTCTGTGGGGCTAAATAAGGCACAAGCATCACTCAGAAATCCAATAATACCTGAAAAACCTTGGTTTTACTTTCTGCTTACTATACAATTAATTCCTGGTATGGTCTGTTGTAGTTCTCAAACTTAAACAACACAGTTGCTTTAAAACAAAATCATTGCTATTATTGCAGCATTATCAACAATCACTGACTGCCAATGATGTTTGTATTTCTTTTCTCCTGGGATGTTTGAACTTGGGCAAATTTTCTTCCTGTTCTATGCTCACTGTAGACCCACACCAAGGATGTCTGTTCTTGCTTGAAATTCATTGGCAGCAGAGAAAGTTTATATATAGTTAGTACCATCTAAAATGAGGTTGAGACAGTTCATTTCTCTTTGCAGGTCACTGCCCACTAGAGTTAACTTGTATTCTGCTCTGTTCATCTGAGCAGTCACTTTGCTTTTCAAAGTTGTGTGGATTACTTCTGGGCTGACGTGTTCTAAGCAGCAGTGAGACTTCTCATCATGTCACAAATATGCCATATAATGTACGAAGTATATCTAACATATAATTTTTGATTTATTATGTCTCAGCCTAATGGTTGCATACAGCCATGCTACTGCCAGATTTTTTTTAAGTCCACTTGTTTTAATTTAAACTTCCAAAGATTGTGTGTAGTTTATTTATCAACCAGTACAGAATACTCATACTCTAAGAAGCTTTTCTAATTGCAGGAGCCACACCTAAAACAACTTGCCAGGTATCAGTGCATTTTCATACAGACAGCAAAGTTGTGTTTATAATGGAAATTTTTTCCAATTTTCTTGTGATTCTAATTTCTTGCTACTCTCAGCACTCTAGCAAAGGAAGACTAATAGTCTATCTTCATATATTTCTCTTACTCCCTATCAACATTTCTCTATAGGAGTGCATGTTTGGTTTGGTTGCATGCTTTAGAGGCTTATTAGATGTGTCCACATGGACATATTTATTCAGAACAGGCCTCCCATTTTTAAGTTCATTCTCTATTGTAGATGCTCTACTTTTTAGGAGTAGTGACACAATACTGTGATAGGCTAAAAGCACTGGAACTAGCCACAGAGACTTGGCATTAACCTCTCTATGAAATGCACTTTCATTAGTTTTATCAGAAAATAAACAAAAATCAAGACACAAAAATATGTGCTTTGATCTGGTAAAATAATTAAAGCATTCATTTACTAATTTGGCATGTTTAACTCCTCTCATTGTTAACAATTTTGCTTCCTTCTGATTTTTTTTTAATCATGTCATGATTTTTAAGGAACATAAGGACTCTCTACTTCTTCAATCATTTCACTGTAGATTTTTCTTCCTTATTCACTACCACAATAGAACTCCGTGCATGAAGTGTAACAGAAAAAAACATGCTGAACAGAACCTGAACATTCTAATAATAGCAAGACTGGGGAGACTGGCTTGGTGAGGGAACTGGAAGTGCAGTACTGATGAAGCAACAAATTTTAAGTTAGAGTAATAAAGCTGATGTCAAATTTCAAAGAAAGGGCTAATTTTAACCATATTGGTAACTAATTAAAAATATACCTTTTAAACTAAGAAATCCTAATGACTGAGGTAGATGATGCTGTTATCAGATACTGAATTAGATTTAAAGTATAAGGGAAAGAAAGCACTGATGTAAAATTATCTTCATTTCAATTCAGATGGATAATTAAGAATGCTTCCAGTTCAACATTCTAAACATGAAATCCAGGTATGACTCATCAGGTGCTCACTTTTCTATTTGAAGATGAACTCAGCAGTTGGTGAAAAGATCCACACGCTAACAGAATGGCAAACCACAAAACAATTGTCCCCGTGAAAAAAATCAGTTACTCTGCGTTTGATATTTCCACCTGGGCTCATTCTCAACTGTTCAGGATGTGGATTCCTGAAGGTTTCTTCAGCGTTTAACTAATTCTTTGTTGGATGAAGGGGCCGGGACTGTTTCTCCACACATAAATTGATCTTTGTCATAAATCACTTTTATAATGAGAGAGCAGCTAGGACACGTTGCCGCGTCTTCCCCATTCTCCAAATCTTCCTTGGTGATAGAAAAGTTATCCCCACACAGACAGGGGTAGAAATACGTTTCGGAGTCCTTGTCATATTGGAAGTCCTCGATCTCCACCTCATTGTGAAACACAGCCATGAGGTTGTTGGGGCCAGCAGAGGGCAGGTGCCCCAGCCGTCTGACAATGCCTCTGTTGGTGTAACTTCCCGAAAGCCGGCTGGGACCCTTCCCTTACGTAATTTTTAAATTAAACTTTAACATAGGTGTGTATACTTAAAAATAAACATAGTATATGTGGGGCCCCACACAGTCTGCAGTTTCTTCTTCGGTCTGGGAACATGTCCTCAGTGAATAGTGGGGACTGCTGTAGCCATGGCTACTGATTGTTAACCACAGTGCAGTGGATCAACCAAATGTCTTGGGATCAGAAAACATCAGCTCAAATCCCAGCCTCAGAAATTTACTATTTGTTTCACCTTGGTGAAGTTATTTCAAATCTCTGAGCTTCAAATTCTTTTTCCAGGAACCTGAAATTTAAATATTCTTCTAAAATTGTTTTTGCACACATCAATAGTGTACACTAATTCAAAAAAGAATTGGCCCCACAGAATGGGGTCAGAAACACTGAACTCCTTCAACTATCCTGGTAAATTATTTTCTTCCCTTGTATGCAAGGTATGCGGTTCAGAGTAGATGCTCCACAAATGTTAGCAATTGTCATACATAGTATTTGTGATATTTGAAATGTGATGAGTTCCTTGTCAAGGCCAGAACTAAACATGACTATGGTGTGTTTATGCTTGTGTGTGTGTGTGTGTGTGTGTGTGTGTGTGTGTGTGTGTGTGTGGTGTATTAGGGACAGGGACAAACAGAGGATTCAGAGTGCCCGAGATTCAGATGCCCTTTCAGCCTGTTCCCCACCCAATGCCGACGGCCATCTGCTCTGAGCAGCCGCCTGTCTGAGAGTAGAGGGTATCCATGGAAACCAGTGTGAAGGTTGCCAAGAGGACTCTGTGGCACCCTGCCAGAAGGATAAGTGGAAATCAAGTGGAACCGAAAGTGACAGGCTCATGTGTGTTCAATGGAGTGGGAAGTGGTCAGCTGTGAGAGCCAGGGTAGGGCCTGAGCACAGTCAAGCTAGCATTCGGGCACCCAGAAGAAACCTCCAGACAACTCAGGGGGCCCTGCACAGCTGTGCTCCGGAGAGGCGCTTTAGAGACTCTCACCAGTAATTTCTGTATCTGTCTCTGTCCCTCACCTCTTCTCTACCTCTCTTCTTACTTCCTGTGGTAGGAAATTTAGTAAATACAGTACAGAGAAGAAAACTTAATTTAAAAAAGAAAAATTTAATCACCTCACATTAACCACCATTCATAAGTTGATGCTTAAATTTTGGTGTTAGTTTACCTTTTTTAATTTTTCTTGAGGTTGAAATCATGCATTTCCAACTCTGCATTCTTCTTTCTAAAAAATTCTTTTGAGTCAGACATTTTACTTAGAGGAATAGAAAAGCAGGATTTATAGTAAGATAGCTTCTCCCTTTTCATCCCAGATTAGCCTCAGTTAATGGCTGAGTCAGAAATAACAAAATGATCCCAAATGGATTTTCCTAAGTGAATGCTATCATACTGCCTTAGCTGGTAGCACCCACTGCATCATTTTCCAATTTTTGAATTGGAGATTTTTTTAACATTAATTTTTTTAGTTGTAGGTGGACACAATACCTTTATTTTGTTTTTATGTGGTGCTAAGGTTGGAATCCAGTGTCTCATGCATACTAGGCAGGCGAGTGTTTTTTCTCTGAGCCACAACCTATGCCCCAAATTGGACATATCTTATGTATTTAAGCAGCTTTGATAAAGTCTTGTGAATGAAGGAAATAAAGAAATGGAACACAGGGAATGTAATAGGGGTTGTTTTGCTGTTTCTGAAATGAGCATTGAGATTTAAAATGTATACTTTTAGGGAGTGGGGGGCGCATACTGTAATCCCAGCTACTCTGGAGATTGAAGCTGAACGAGCACAAGTTCAAGGTTAGCCTGGGCAGTTTAGCGAGTCCTGTTTCAAAATAAAAAAATTAAAAGGCTTGGGGTATAGGTCAGTGGTAAAGCATGCATGAAGCCCTTCTTCGTGATTTATGGTGCAAGAACCAGGGGTCCTATTGTTCTTGTAACCCACCTGTGTACAACTGGGAAGTTGGGAAGGCACACCCTAGTGGTGGGAACTGAGTCCTCACAGCCACCAACATGTTTGGGGGAAAATAGACATTCCATGTGGAGGGATCAAGATGTCATTTCAATCTGAATGTGTCTCAGATGGACTCATTGTGTAAACCATTCTTTTTCTGATTAATTAGTGCAGTTCTGTAGAATCTTGAGCGGGACATTTCATGGGGATGATGTCAGCCATCCTGAGAGCTGTGGGAAAAAGCTAGTTCAAGGGGAGCTTAGCAGAGTGCTGGCAAACCAGGGCTCACACGGGGCCTCCGTAATATTCGTGCCTTTCCCCAAAGCATTATAAACTTTTCATTCGCATCATTTAAATAATTGCATACTATACTATCATGTGGATGTAGCCTGTTTTATTTAACCATTCCTATATTTCTGGATGCTTCACTCATTTTCAATTTTTTACCACTGTTAATTCAAAACTAACTTCCTTGCTTGCTTCCTTCCTTCTTTATTTCATTCTTCCCTTCCTTCCTTCTCAAATAGCTCCATTTCAAAGTCATAATTTAGAACACCAGCAATTTAGTGAACAGAAGGAATTTTATAAATGTATTGTTCTGCCCCCCTCCTCCATTTTCCTGATGTGACAGCTGAGACTGGCAGCTGGGTGTGTGATTTGTCCTGTAGTGCAGAGAGGTGGTTTCACAAGAGGGAATGGAATCCAAGGCGTTAAGTCCTCATGGCCCAGTGCTCTTTTCTCTCCCAAGCAACCTTGCTCCATCTCTTGGTTGTACCTGCTTATGTATTTCACAGTCCATCACATAGGATGCTCCAGCTAGTCTACTCAAGACCCTTGAAATCCCTGGGGTCACTGTAATGCAAGTGTTTCTACCCTTAAAAAATATTTGTATCCTTATAAGTATTTATTTATGAGTAAATACTGTCATTGTCATGGCAAACTAGAAAGCAAGGACTCTCTCATTTTCAGCTTAGCGTCAGCTTGCATGATTGAAAGGAACCAGTGATAACTTGACCACTCCATACTGCTCTGCCATGCACTTCTACACTTTCACTTGAAAAGACGAATATATGTTTGGGAGCAGTTTGAAAATCAACACAAAGTAAACCCCAAAGTGAACCCAGATCAAGGAATGAAGCTTTATTTAAGCTTATTGACTAGCTTAAAATTAATTCAACAAATATTTTTTAAACCTTGAAGTGAAGAAAACACTGAGTTACTCTAACAATTATTCAAAAGAGAGTTTGTATTCAGATTGCTTCTGGTTTAATTTGGGAGACTGTTTTAATTGTAGGTTTTATTATTCGGGTATTGGAAGACCAATTGGGAAGATAGTTTATTCCCCCCAGGAAACACCAGGCAACACTAGGCCACATGGGAAGTAGTTGGGGAAGCATGGGCAAGAGACCTTGTTTTGGTTTTCTTGGGAAGGAATGGTGAGGTAGGGTAAGCAGGCTAGGCAGGTTGAGGATTGGCTAGTTTGAAGAGTTTAGATTGCTCTGGGACTTAGGGGCTGTCCATGTGCACTGAAACCTGGTCTAGAAGCAGTAGGACACAGGATAGTGACCCAAATGCAAGACCCTGTGAGAGCCTGATAAAGGAGATGTGGTTGGGGAATGGGCATGGGTTTGTTTGCACATGAAAGGCATTCTCACAGGCTGGTTGCTTACTGTCTCTAGGAATTGGAATGGGGATAAGGGACAGTTTTCCTGGGATCTTTTTTTTTTTTTTTTTTTTTTTTAAAGAGAGAGTGAGAGAGGAGACAGAGAGAGAGAGAAAGAATTTTTAATATTTATTTTTTAGTTCTCGGTGGACACAACATCTTTTGTTTGTATGTGGTGCTGAGGATCGAACCCGGGCCGCACGCATGCCAGGCGAGCGCGCTACCGCATGAGCCACATCCCCAGCTCCTTTCCTGGGATCTTTAAGACCCCAGATGCTAAAACATCAGAGGAAGAAGACATGTCTAATTCATAGGCCAGGCAGATGCTCAGTGTTAGCATTCTATAGGGTAAAAGTTGTAGGTAACAAAAGAGAAGTACCCTTTGGGTGTTAAAGAGATTGTTTTTACAATACTTGCTCTGACACAGCCTTAATGGAAGAAATGGCTTTCCAGCAGGGCACGTGAGGGCAAGCAGCCCAGCTCCTACCACTCATTGGCAAGCTGCCCACCTTGGGAAAATTACTTAAACCCTTTCAGCAACGTTTAAACACTCATTTACTCCATTTATATCCCAAGATGGCAGGTCAAGCAAATATCTCAGTGTGTCTCTCAATGTACATGAGCCTGCAACAGGGTCACCTGGTGTACCTGTGTAAGATGCAGCTTCCTGGAGCCAGAATCAGACTCCAAGGGTGGGGCTCAGGAGCCTGCCTTTTAACAAGTCCCTCAGTCCTACCCTGTGTGTTTCCTAGAAACACTAGAGTTGGAGACAGCCTAGAGGAAACAATGCTAGGCGCCCTCTAGAATATAAAGGGTAAAGTTCTAAACACTCACAAAGAGATTTTTATGTACTTCTTACAAGTACAGGCTTTACCATGCTTCAGAATCCTACCCGTCAGCTCCTGGCCTCAGTCACATCTGCTGAGTAGCTAATAAGCACATGTACAATAAACACACCTCCCCAGAGCCCTACCTCCTGCAGCTTGGCCAGTCTTAGGCCAGCTGCTTAGGGAGGCTAATGTTACAGATGTTCTGATACCACACAGAAAGCCCTGAAACCAAAAAACCAAGTCCTCAGACTGCAAGAAGTTTCCAATCACAACGTGGCCATGATATAACTGTGTGATTTCAAATTCCTGATTTATCCCCAGGGGTTTCTATTTTTACCTCATTTTTTATTTTTTTTTTTATTTTTTTTTTTAAAGAAAGAGTGAGAGAGAATTTTTTTTAATATTTATTTTTAGTTCTCAGAGGACACAACATCTTTGTTGGTATGTGGTGCTGAGGATCGAACCCGGGCCGCACGCATGTTAGGTGAGCGCGCTACCGCTTGAGCCACATTCCCAGCCCTTTACCTCATTTTTTAAACTATAAACTAACTGGAAGTGATTTGGTCAGTTTCAAGGGAAAATACATGAGTAAAATTTATCAAACTATTGCTAAGTCCTTTGATCTGACTGAGTAGTGCTGTCGCAGGCAGGTGCCCTATAAGCTGGGGCTGGAAATTGAAGGGGTGGGAAGACTAACATTCACTAAGCACCAGGTGCCACTCGTGCCTTGGCATTGACATTTTCAATCCTCACAGCTACCTGTGAGGTACATTTTCCTGCTTCACTTCCATATGGTGAAGTTCAGACATTTCCACTCCCTTGCCCAAGATCTCCTGGGAAGTATGGGATGCATAAGGATTTCCGGCTGGCTCTGCCTGCTCAGAACTCTGTTATTGCCCAGCCAGAAGTCTCCAGGCCCAGGGGTAGTTGAAAGGACACTCCTTTACCATCTAACTAGTGATCTTTACAACACTCTGGTGATAGAGCTTCCAGGTTGTGAACTGATAACTCGGTCCACTGACCTTCACAGAGACGATTCTTCTCAGATCTCTGAAAGAACAACCAAATTCCTGGCTGCCTATTTTGCTCCACATTTTCCTTCCCACTCCCTTAGTAATTATACAGTAATTATTATGTTGGTAATTACCTCATTAGTAATTTGGTTTGAGAAAGGCCTTTATAAGCTACGAGATTACAAACGACAAATGCAGTTTTAATAGCCCTTAAACACTCATTAAGAGGAAAAACAGTTTTCCTGTACAATATTTTGAAAACTGTTGGCATCTCTCTTAATTAATGTTTCTTTAAAGAGCCCAACGTTTTCTTGTCTGAAGAGCTGGTTTCCAAATAAGCAAAAGTGCCCTGAAAGTACTAATAAAGCAGAGCGGCCTCAGGGCCCCACCACTTCCTGGGTGGAGACATGGGCCAGGGCTTTGGGAAAGCTGGAAAAGACACTGGACTGACAAGGAAATTTGTATCCCGGTCATGGGTCCCCAGAGCCAGCACCTCAAAGTCCTTTCTGCTGAAATCGGGTTAGAAGCCCCTGGAGGCCGAGTCTGTCCTGCTCGGCTCTCCCGGCAGCCCTTGGCTGAGGAGTGAGGCACTGGGACTCCTCAGTGCAGCAGGCCCAGCTCCTCAGTCGGGCTTCACTGACTGCCATGCACCCCCATGTCCCACCCGCCAGTGACTCAGGCCACAGGCACAATTTGGAGTCTATGGAATTTGCTTCCACCATCCTATGACTGTGAAAAACCTTACATCTCCCATCTTTGGGAAGTTACTGTCAACAAGATTCAACTTGTGTTTGTGTTGACATTTTTGCCACTGCCCCCAACTTCATAAAGAAGAATGCAACTTCTCATTTATGTGCCCGAGCACATTGAACAATACTTCCTATGCCATATTATTCGTTTATGCAGAAAGTATCAGCGTCTCGGCTGCCAAGCCTGGGGACAGGGACATAGCTACTCCTGCCTACCCCTCCCATATCTCGTATCTGGATTGTGAAGGTCATCTTCCTACTAACTGGTCTCCCTGCTTCTCTCTTGCCCAAATGGTAGCTTTTCTGAATGCAGCAGCTGGAGGAAATCTCAAATGAGAACCAACTCATTGGGTCCCCTTGGACCCAATGGTGGCTTCCCATCTCACATAGAAAAAAGTCAGACCCCTCACTCTAATGTACAAGGCCCTGCCCCGTCTGTCCTCCCTTCACTTATCTCACTTCTTGGTTTCTAGCCCCTGTTAGCTCTAGTCCAGCTCTGCTGGCCTTGGCGTTACTCAGACACCCCTCCCGCCTCAGGGCCTTTGCCCTCTGCCTGGAACACTCTTCCCCAATATGTCTACAAGGCTCATTTCCTTCAGTTCTCTGCTCAAGTGTCACTTGATCAGAAGGGCTATCCTGTGACTCTAGGTAACAGCAAACAAAAAGACATATATGCACTTGTGACTGTCACCTTTTTAATTTTAATATTTTTTAGTTGTAATTGGTCACAATACCTTTAATTAATTAATTAGTTAATGTTTTATATGGTGCTGAGGATCGAACCCAGTGCCTCACACATGCTAGGCAAGCACTCTACCACTGAGCTACACTACCAACCCCAACTGTCACCTTTTATTGCCCACCTAATTTGGTATTGTTGGGCAAGTGCCTGGAATTGCAATGAATAACACAAAGGAAACCTGCCCTGGGCTCAGATCTGCCACTTGTCAACTCAGGGATCCTCAGCACCCCATTTTAATGAAAATAGAATAAATCTAATGAAACTGAGATGAGGATTAAATAAGAGGGTTTGGTAAAGTCAAGAACTTGCCCCCCAAGGCACAGAGCCAATATTTGAATCTCAAATCACAGTAGAAAATAGATATAAATGAAATTAAGAGAGAATCTCTTAGAATCTTAGAATTTCTATTGACTAGAGAATTTCCACACCATTGCTAAAAATTCATTCATTCACACACTCGGTGTCCATTGCCAATGGACAGAAATGCCTCTGCAGGTGGTATTTACTGGGTAGAATTGGATCATCCCATCTCAGTAACATGACTGGACCTCGGTGCCTAGCTCCTGGAACAGCAGAAAGGATCAATTTTCATTGATCTTTTTCTAGGCCTGACCTTGATATCCCTTCCTGTCTCCCCCTAAATATATCAAAGCACCCAAGGAGGGAAGCGTGTTCTCCTGCAGCTGAATTTCAATGATTTCAGGTTGAGGTTTCAGAAGCAAGTACATGACCATTGAATAGACAGCCCTTGAATCTGCTGCCCTTTCCTCTCCCTTCATGTGTGAGTTTTGTTAGCTAGCACGGTCACTCTGGTCACTCTCGGGCCATCCATCATTGTCCTTTTGAAAGCACTTTTGTGCTGTCTCCTTCTGGCCCTGTGTTAAATGATCTCATCTGGAGGAGGGGATTGGGAGGGGAGTTGACAAAGGGCAGAGGGAATTTAAGAAAATACTTTGAGAAGCTGGGTGTAGCTCAGTGATAGAACTTGTGCTTAGTATGTGCAAGGTCCCAGTTCCATACCCAGCACCACCAAACAAAATAACATGGCGGGGAACCCCAAAACCCAACTTCTATTACATTTCATTAATTCCTTATATCAACACAGCAAAGCTCAGGAAGGGCAGTTCTTGAAGTTCTGCAGCTGGTAAATGGCATAATTGAGATTTCAAACTCAAACTGCTTGATGGGCCACGCTTTGTTCTTGCTGAGGATGAATGCAGATTACAGGACAAGTGACCCAAAATAGATCTCCCAGCAGTCCCACCAACAATTAAACTGTTACCCAACAATAACTCTCTTTGAAGTAATTCAAATTATACTTCTTACATAGTCACACTGGCACCCATGGTGTGCCTGGAGCCAAGGGCTGTGCCAGGCACTTTACGGACAATATTTCCTGTGTTCAACATTCTGTGGTAGCAATTTTGGTGTTTCTCAAAGTGTGTTCCTATGACCAACTGCATAACATCACCCGAAGAACCTGTTAAAATAGAGATCCCGAGGCTTCAGCCCAGGACTGGCAACAGTGAAGTGTTCGTCATTAACAAATTCTCTGGTATATTCAACATTCAAAGTTTGATAGCAATTATTCTTAAAAGATAAATCCTTTGTTATTAATGAAACACTGAAAGTCACTTGTCTTTTTTGAAGCCTTTGTACATTAAGCATTTGTACTTTAATGCAGTTATTGATTCTTTTAATGAATAATGAGTTTAGGAAGGATTCAGACAGGAAGTTGGAACTCAGTTCAAGGCTAAGTTGAATGAATTTTACCTGGCACCCAGAGGAATTTGAAGGAATTTATTATTAGGACACACTACTAGGTCACAACTATAAAACTCAAGTCCTGATATAAAAATAGTCAGGAATTTGTCCTGTAGAAGGAACTTCTATAATATTCTATAACATTTCTAATACAAGCTTCTCAAGTATTTAAGTAAACTATAATAAACTATATCCAATAAGATACAAAATTAACTTGATATCTTTTAATGATCATCAACTGTGTATTAGATGTAGTGGGTTACAAAAACAAACAGGCCAGTGAATTCTTTTTTTTTAATTTATTTTTTTTGTTCTTTTTAGTTAACATGACAGTAGAATGTATTTTGACATAGCATATATACATGGAGTATAACTTCCCATTCTTTTGGTTGTACATGATATGGAATTACACTGGTCGAGTATTCATACAAAGTTATGAAAGTTATATCTTTCTCATTCCCATCTCCCCTCCCTTCCCATACTCTGTCCTGTCTAATCTGGTAAATCTCCCCTTCTCCCTCTGCATCCTCTCCTCATAATTGTGAGTCAGCATCTGCATATCGGAGAAAACTACTTGGCCTTTGGGTTTTGGAGATTGGCTTATTTCACCTAGCATGATAGCCTCCAGTTCCATCCATTTACTGGCAAATGCCATAACTTCATTCTTCTTTATAGCTGAGTAATATTCCATTGTGTTTCTGTACCACATTTTCTTATCCATTCATCTATTGAAGGACTCTTAGGTTGGTTTCATTAGGTATTGTGAATTGAGCTTAGGCCAACAAACAAAGAATAATTAATACTAACTTTTCACAAATACTTACAAAAATTTAAAAAAAAAAGAGTGAAGCTCATCTTATAAGGTGAGTATTATTCTGATAGCAAAACCAGACTAAGACAGTAGTCACCTGTGGAGGTGGGAGGCGCCAAAACCCAGGAGTCACATGCTGGCTCTGTGACTCAAGCAGGTAGTTTTTAGAGGGAGGGTGGAGACAGGGAAGTCAGAAGACCTTGGTGAGGACAGTGGTGGTGAGGACAGTGGTGACAGCAGCCCATGCACACACCTCCACGCACATAGAGTTCACATCCTCTTGCTGTAATTTAGTCTCTGGGTATCTCGTGGCCATGGATATTAAGAAGCTATTGTAGGAAGCGTGTAGCTCATGAGCAGATGGAGATTGCGCTTTGTCAACAAGACTGGCTCTTCTGCCTTCTTTCTCTTCTCCCCAACCTCTCCCTCAGGTGACGCTGTTTCCCTGTTGTTCCCTCACTGTCCTCTAAGAACTGCTCCCTCCAAGTAACACCCTGCCGGCACGCCCACAGCCTCATTTTACAGACTTGGATTCCGCTCCAGATCTGGTTATTTGGTTATGACCACTGCAGTTTAGACTAATCCTTTGACAAGCCACCAAGTGATGGCTGCTGTGCAATCAACCTTTTCTTTTCAATCCCTTTGGTCTCGAAATAAAGGACTATTTTGTGTGTTGGTATTAGAGCAAAGCCTCTTACCATTTGTAGTGAAATCTTTATTGAATGCATGAAAGAGAATTAGTTCAAAATAAATGTACTTCTAATCCGGGATGCCAAAAAGATTCCCATCCTGGGGACCACTTTCATTAGTTGACCTGCTGGAGTCCCAAGCAAAAACATGATAGTAAGACATAGGCCCATTGGAGTCCTTGTGAGTTTGAGTCCTGGCACTGCCAGAGACTTACCAGCTCTGTGACTTTAGGCAGGTCACTTTACCTCTCTGAGCATCCATGGTCTAATCTGTAAAATAGGAAAAATGAGTTCTATCTTGAAGGTTGGTTTGAGATTAAATTTACATCAAATATGTAAATCCATTTTAAGTCTCCTGGAACATTGTACATTGTCACTATTTGGAAATGTAATTTTTACATTGAACAAAGACAACTTAGGACATTGTAAGATGACTTTATTTTTGCTTCTAACTATCCCTTTAAATTAATTGTTAGTATTATTTTTCAATATTGAGGATTGGCCCCAGGGTGCTTTACCACGGAACTACATCTCCAGCCCTTTTTATTTTTTATTTTGAGACTGGGTCTAAGTTGCCCAGTCTGACCTCAAACTTGCAATCCTCCTGCTTCAGACTCCACCATGCCTGGCTCTGCCTTTAAATTTATTCTATGGTGCAAGTTCTTCCCTTTCCCTTGGATGAAATTTGGGGCAAGTCTCATGACTTGGCAAATAGCAGTAAATAAAAGTTCTCTAGTCATTAAAATGTCTAGCCCCATGTAATAGGCAAAGGGGTAGCCTACTTAAAATTGGTGTTCTTCTCCCTCTGGCTCTCTGGCTTGTTCCAGGGGAGGAGCCTACAGTGGCACCTCGACCCTCTGTCCCTCCCTGGCCCCACCTTGAAACCTTCCAGGGTTTCTGGCAGGCAGCCAAACCAGAGAGGCAGATTCCTGCTTGGACTGGCCTCTGCTGGTGGGTGCTCTGGCCAGCAGGTGTTTAGGTGTGCTCAGTCTCTTGCAGGTGCTTTGCTGGGCTCTTTGGAGACCCCCACCCATTGCCGCAGACCTTGCCCTGCAGGCCCCTTGATAAATGTGATCCCTCTGGCTGGTATCGTACTCCTTTCTCATCTCCGAGCATCCTGCAGTCCCTCCTTCTTCCTATTGGTGAGATCTGTTAGCCCTCTCGAGCCCCTCTGGTTCAGGGAAATAGCACTGTGCAGTTTGTACTGATGAACACAGAGTAGGAGTCCCCACAGCACAGCCATCTGTATCTCCTTCACTCTGCACCTGGACCAGCCAGCAAACCATTTCCTGAGCCTTTGGGTTTCACCGACGAGTCAGTTCACCATAGCTCCGAGGTTCAGGTGTCCCTGAGCCTTTCTTGTGATGTCAGTTGAAAGGGAAACAGTCCCTACACAGATCCCAGACTCTTGCTAATGTCCCTTCACCATTCTCAGCCTTTCCTTTGGATATCTGCATTGGGAGCCCCATGTCTTGGTGCTCCATCCAAGTCTTCCAGTTCGGTCCTGGGACATGGCTATTAATGGTACCATTCTTGTTTAATCCCAGCATCTCTTGATGTCCAAGGTCAGGACACTTAGCCCCTCAGCCTGTCTCCTTCTGGAAGATGGGAATGATGATAACAGTGGCTGCCTCCCTCACAGGGTCTCTGTGAGCAGGAAATGAGAGGAAGCAGGAAGCAGACTGCACCCAGTTCCTGGTGCTGGGGAGGCTCCTCGTATGCAGGCTGCTTTCACTCTCATGGCCATTCTCACAATTAATCTCAAAGCAATCAATCTCTAACTGGGAAGGCCACTTACTCTCATACCCTTTTGTTACCAACCCTTCCTCCCTTACTGCTTGGCAGAGCGCATGTGCACCCACGTACACCCGCTAGCTGATGCTCAAGCAGGACTGCGTGTACAGTGACTGTTTGGAGGAGTCTCCCACAACCAGCACCCTGCTGCCCTGTCCCCCTCGACCACCACTGATAGGTTTATCTCTTTCCACTGTCTCTTGCAACTACCTAATTGAGAGGTGGGTCTGTGTGGGCCAGCTGCTGCTGGTCTGCTGCTGGGTTCTCCTGATAGCACACAGTTTCCTGAGGCAGAAAGATGGCTTCCACCCATTGTTGGAAAATTGCTGGTGGGAGCCTCTGTGTTAAATGATTATAAGCAGGAATTTGATTTTTTAATCTCAAGCAGTAACACTCTGCATTTTGCCCCTCTGCTTTTAGTTGTTTCCTCTTAGGCTTAACCCAGTCTGGCTTTGCTCCAAATGAGAAAAAATAATAGGCTGGAAGGCTTGTTTTAAACTCGTGATGCATTTTTCTGTTACCCGTCACAATGATCTTTGGCCCCACACCATTGGTTACAGACTCTGCTCAGGGCTTTTTTGTCTCCCTGCATCTCTCTGGGCTATGGCAGCTTGCCGGTTTCTGTTTTCGCTACTGAAAGACTCAAGGGTCACTCCAGTTGAACTGGGCTGACTGGGCTGTGCAAAATGACCACACAAGAGACACAAATACCTTTTTGTTTGGGGTCGCTGTGACGGCTCCTCTGGCCTTAAGGGTCCTCAGGAAGAGAGCGAGAGCATGCGCTGACCCCTTTTATTGAGGAGAAGCTATTCAAATGAGGCAAGGGGTCAGGTTTCAGGGGGCTGAGTATCTTTACGATGTCCACTGTCAGCAGGTTGACTGACACCTGGGTAGGCCACACCCAAGGACACAGTAAGAGAAGGAGACACACACAAGGTGCTTCCATGGAAGATTCTATCCTAAACAGGGCAAGGGGTTATATTACAAAGGATCAGGCGAGCGTAGCTTTCACCCATGGGGCTGTAGCAAGACACACCCATGCACAGACCCCGACCCTCGAACCCAAGAAGGGTGGGGAAAGCTCTGCCACATTTCTGTGATTGAGTGTCTCAGCACCCAGCCGGGGAGTGTGACTCAGTCACGTGTAAGGTTGGTCTCCCACAGCAGCTCCCATACCATGTGACGCTAATCATTTGGTTTTTGGCTTTGCTCTCTGTCTCTTATCCCAAGTGCTAATACAGGCCTGGGTCATGGTGCCACTCTCTGAGGCTGTGGATGAGTCACTGTACCTCTCTGAGCTTAGTTTTCTCATCCATAAAGTGGAGAGTTGCTCTGAGGATTAAATTAAATAGTGCAAAATCTCTGCTGCTTGGGAAACCCTCGGTGAAGGTGACCATCTTATAAGTGCTGTAGGCGCTCCATAAATGAATAATTTGTTACCAGAGTTGACACTGGGTTTCCTCATTAAATAAAGCATACATGAATCTACAGCACCTGTTGTCCCCAAGTGGTCTCTCCTGAGCCTCTCATTGTCTCCAAGTAGCCTGAGTCACCCAACTGAGATATCTTCCAGGCCACTTTGACACTAAATTCGGTAAGGGGATCTATTTAAAATAAAAGCCCAAATTATTTTTTTGTTTCCATTTCCTGTTAGTTAAGCTGTTTTCTCCATCTCAGCTTCCTGCAAGTGGTCATCTCATGCTGAGAACGGAAGCTGAAACTGCCCCCAGCCCTGGCCCAGGGCCAGTGAAAGTCAGAGCACCTCAACTGTAACATACATCTGCCTCACACCATTCTGCCGAATCTCCATATGTGTATTTCCTGTTTTTTGTTTGTTTGTTTGTTTCCAAAAATTATACTGTTTCTGCTGGGGCGCTGGGACACACACCTATAATCCCAGTGGCTTAGGAGGATCGCGAGTTCAAAGGCAAGGAGCTAAGCAACTCAGTGAGACCCTGTCTCTAAATAAAACAGAAAAAAAGGGCTGTGGATGTGGCTCAGTGCCCCTGAATTCAATCCCTGGTACAAAAAAAAAAAAAAAAAAAAAATTAGACTGTTTCTGTAGGATGGGAGAAGGAAACTACCTTCCAGTGTCGGCCAAACTGAACTTAGATTTATTTCCCCTTTTTATATCATTCTATCTTATGTCTGATGTGGGTAGGTGACCAAATCCAGCCAGTTGGGATCCCAGCAGCCTCTGGCCTGTGCTCCAGTGACAGTTTCTCTGCTCTGAGGTCTCCAGTGGCTCCTACTATTTCCAGCGTCAGATTCGAGCTCAAATGCTTGGCCGCACCTCACCATGCCATCTTATGTGTCTTTCCTGCCCTTCCTATAATTCCCAGCTACAAAAGAAAGCGAGCGTTGGGTGTGGTGGCACACGCCTATAATCCCAGTGGTTAGGGAGGCTGAGGCAGGAGGATCGTAAGATGAAAGTCAGCCTCAGCAAAGGAGAGGCACTAAGAAACTCAAAGAGACCCTGTCTCTAAATAAAATACAAAATAGGGCTGGGGATGTGGCTCAGTGGCCGAATGTCCCTGAGTTCAGTCCCCAGTACCCCCACAAAAAAAAAGAAAGTGAGCGTCTTCAGGTGCCATCCAGCTCTGCCAGCTCTGTGATTCCCCTGCAGTCTGGTTCACCCAACAAGCCTTTCCGTAGAGCCTGCTCCATGCTGGCCCTGGGCACCAAGCTGCTAGGCTTGGGCACTCAATAGCTCCCGTTCTCACAGGCCTCCCATCTATGTAGGCTGTCCAGAGACACCTCAGCAGAAGGGAATGTATGTGACAGCTGGGGTAGGAGTCCTTGACCTGTCTGGGGATTAGTGATAGCTCACAGAGGTGACATCTGAGTGGAGTCAAGCACAGAGCATGGGGCCTGGGAAAGCATTCTAGAAAGAGGAAACTATCATTAAAGAACAGAGGTGTGCAGCGGTTTGGCAAAACTGCTAGGGAATGAGAGAGAGAGGCAAAGAGCCTCTGAAGTAGGCTGTGCTGGACTGGAATCTGCATCCAGCTGGGGAGCGTGGCCTTGATCCCCCAGACGTGCAATTCACAGAGGTCATTTAATCAGGCCAAGTATCTGTTCAACTGTGGCCATAAGTGTGTCTCCCTTCTGGTAGTGTAATTTTCTCATGTGACTGGGCACTCATTTTTAGCTTGCTATTCAAACAAGAGAGATTGTGGGATTCTTTATTTGTGTGTTGTTATTGTTCTTTATACCGGAAACTGATTAATGTAACATAATGAGAAAATGTCAGATCTGTAATTAGTTGTTCAGTCTTGAATTTGATTTTGGTCCTTCAGTTTATTAGCTGTGTACCCACCTATGGCCTTGTCATGGGGATTAAAGACAGATGTGTTTTTGTGAAGCATCTGGTACACTGTAGACCCCCATGTCCCCTTCTCTTCTCTCCCGACTCTGTGGCAGGTCAGAGTCTGGTAACCTGCACAATTGACAGGTTAAGAAAGCTGAGGCATTGTTGTAGGCACTGATGTGACGGTTTCCTTTGAAATGTTAATTGCTTCCCCCAAAGACTGGGTATTCTGAAGGCTTTGTTTGCCTAGCTGAACCCTGGTGCTGGCTCTGGAGGATGTAACAGACTCTGACCTGCCGTTCCAGCTGTTTGAGAGGTGCCACTGAAGACAATGCCAAGCACTGAGGCTGTGTTAATGAGTGTGGACATGATCCTCTTCCTGTGAACAGCTATGGGAAGCTTGGAGGAGGGAAGGATTGCAAGAATTTCAGTGCCTCCCTTTCTCTGCCTGAAAACCCTTACTGGTCTTCTAAAATACCAGTAAGATTCCTCTCTGCAAGCTCCTTAGACTTCCAGGTCCCTTGCTTTCTTTGGCCCTGCTGTCTACCTTGTCATTTCTGTATTGGGTGAGGTTCACTGCCCTACTCAACAGAAGTTCTCGAAGGCCAGTTCATGCCTTCCTGTTACTCAGGATGCTTTCTCAACGCCTGTTGAACCAAATAGCTAGCAGAGGTTCAGAGACATGAAACAAGATTTAAAATGTTAGCTGAGTACCTGCAATGTGTAAAGTGAATGTTCATAAATGCTGGCTGCCCAGTGAGGTGAGCCAGGGGACTTAGGCAGGAACCTGTGATAAAGGTGAAAATTGCCTTTCTCAGGACATGGACCTTCTCCTGATGGGCCCAATATTATGCCAGCTTGTGTCTTCAGCCTCTTTCTTTTGTTGCTGCCTTTGTTATTTTTGGGTTGTGTCTGAAAGTCAGTTTCCCCAGTAGGAAAGAGAAGAAAAAAAAATTCAAGGCAAGGACAGGCCATACAGACATAGACCAATTAAAGTGCTTCAGGAGGGCAGCCTGTGGCACTTAGGATGTGGAGTTGGATGGCCTAGGTTCCATTCTGACCCCGATGGCTGAGATACCTCAAGGAAGATCTCGCACTTCTCTGGGACCCAGGGGGACATCAGCCTTACCAGCTGCATTGAAGGTGAAAGAGCAAGTGCATGAGTCTGCCCCTGCCCCTCTTGTAGACAGGGAGTAAGGGAGTCATTTGTCTGGGGCCCTTCTCTTGCCCCTGAGCCTCTAAAGGTGTCAGCCACACCAAATCACAGTCTCCCTGGGTGTTAGCCCAGCAAGTGATGAGCTTTACCCCGCTGCCTTATGATGAGGTTCTACATCCCATTTTTAAGTAAACCTCTCTGGATTTCATGGCCTGAAAAAACAGTCTCACATGTCCTCAGACTCTGACACCTCTGAGCATGTCTGTTACTTCTCCTAGAGCTAGCAGGGTGCTGAAACTTGCTGGGAGTTAAGTTGCAATAGAAAAAGAAAAATAAGGAGCTATGAAAATTTAGTTGCGCCTGGTAAGGGAAGTCCATAATTCACTCACCAGACTGCCTGCCCCACAATCCATGTACCCCAGGGGGACATCACTTCAGATGAGCTGAGGGGCAGGGGGAGCAGCTGGAGGCAGGATTTAATGGGGATAAGCTCCAGTGAATCATTAGGAACAAGAACCAAAAGTGATATTGAATGCAATGAAAATGGCATTGTGGGGATCATCTATTTAATATTTTTACACTCAATATTATTTAATCATTTCTGATATCTATTCATGCCCCAGACCATCAGGCTTAGAATTCATTCATATTTATAAACAAAGGTATGATTTGAGGCCTTCACACAAAATGATAACCAAGAATTTATAATATGTTAAAAAATGCTGTCTTATCCAAATTTGTGACAAATTTCTGGAAATGAAATTACCAGATCAAAGGTTATCGATGTGAAAGGTGTCATTTGCTAATTCACACATTCAGTAAACATCCTGTACCTAGGATGTACCAGACACTGTGCAGAGCCCTGGAGCTGCAGACTGCCCCGGGGTTGGACCAGCCTACCTTTCCCCATCTCTTTGCCAATAGCGGTGCCCTTATGCTTCTTCTTCTTTGCCAGTCTACATGAAAGTAGTGGTAATTCCCAATGGTTTAAAGATTTAATTGTAAATTAAATACATAAATGTGAAAGGTAAAATCTTAAATAAATATTGATACTACTATGGAGTAGGAAAGGACTTTTAAAGTGTAACCTTAAGAGTAGACATGATAAAGGAAGAAGAGCAAACCACATCCAAATTTAAGGTTTATATAGAGATTTGAGGCAAAAGACAAACTGGGAAACATAGTCACAGAGAATTATTGTCTTTTGCTTTTATCTATAGTAGAGAATTCTTACAAATAAGGAAAAGAAAAGTGAACAATGAACTAATTGCTACATGTCATTTTTACAATGAAGAGGTAAAATGGAGGGTGCCGAGTCATTTGTTCAGCAACACTGGTCGGGCGCATGCTGAAATGTGCCAACTTCCAAACCAGGCACCAGGGACATGGACGTGGATCTGACACCTTCTCTGCCCCCCCAGGCCCCACAGGTGGGCTTGGGAACAAATTCCTAAAAGCACAGCATGGGAGGTCAGGCAGAGAATCTGGTAGAAGGCCCAGGCATCAAAGGAAGCAAGGATCATCTTCTTAGGAGAGAGAGCAATGTCAGGAAAAGAGACATTCCAGCTGAATTTGAAGCCAGTTTTATTCAGATATAATTTATTACATAACATAAAACTCATTCCTTGTCAGTGTATATTTTAATGAGATTTAGCATGTTTTTGTACTGGTGTAGCTATCTTCAAAAGACAGTTTATGTTGCCTTCTCTCAATCCCAGCCCCAGGCTGCTACTGATCTTTCTATTTCTACATTTTGCCTTTTCTAGAAATTTCATATAAATGAAATTATATGACACCAATTATTTTCTCTCAGGCTTATTTCATTCAGCATGTTATTATTTAGGGTTAACTCTGTTGATTTGCATCTTTTTATTGCTGTGTAGCACTGTATTGTGTGGATATACCCATTTTGTGTATTTGTGCATTAGTTGAACATTTGGGTTGTTTCAGCTTTTGGGTGACTAGGAATGATGCTGCTGTTAAAATCCATGTACAAGTTGTTAGCAGATGTGAGTTTTCATTTCTCCATGATACTTAAGAGTAGAATTGCTGGGTCGTATGGTAAATATGTGGTTATCATAGAAATAATTTTTTCAAAGTCCTATTCTATTGACCATTCCCATCAGAAATGTATGAGAGACCCAGTTGTTCCACATTCTTGGTGACTTTTGATATTGCCAGTGTTCGTAATAGCCATTTTAGTGGATGTGTAGTGGTATCTAACTGTGGTTTTAATTTGTATTTTCTTAATTATTAATAGTGTTGAGCATATTTTCATATGCTATTTGCTTTTGTATATCTTCTTTGGTGAATTGTCTATTAATATTTTTCTTGTTATAAAGTTGGGTTGTTTGTCTTACTATTGAGTTTTAAGAGATCTTTATAAAAGTATTCTGGACATAAGTCCTTTATGTTTAATAAAGGACATATATTATGTATGTCTAAGATATATATCTAATATGTCTAAGAGGTGTGTGTCTTAAACTATGGTGATTATCTTTTTATTGTCTTAATGATGTCTTTTGAAAAGTCAAAATTTCATTTTAATGAACTTTATCTTTTTTTTTTCCTTTTGTCCTGTTTGAGTTTCAAATTCTAAGAAATCTTTGCCTATTCCAAAACCAAAATGATTTTTTTCTTGTTTTCTTTGGGAAGTTTTATGGAAATTTTATAGTCTATAGTTCATTTTTAATTATTTTTTATGTATGAGGCAAGGTAAAGCAGAGATTCATTTTCTTTTCATATGGGTATCTAGTTTTCCCAGCACTATTTGTTGAAAAGTTTACTCTTTTCCCCAGTGAATTATCTTAGCACATTTGTCAAAGGTAAATTGGTCATGTATGTAAGCCAGTGGTATGATTTAAGTATTTAATAGCTATTATCTAGAAGAACTTTATGGGTAGAGTTGGCCAATTTCCTGATGTGATACTCTTGCATGGTATCTTTCAAAGCTACTATTAGTTTCAAAATCCACTCACTAAATTCCTGAGAATTTAATAATCAGTTCTATAAACCAGTAGGAGTCAGATTCAGCACACTACTATATACAAAGATCCATCTCTGAACTCTGTTTTCTGTTCATATATCTGTGTGTCGATGCTTAGGCCAGTAACATAATTGATTACTATAGCTTTTATAAGTTTTGAAATCAGGTGGTATAAATCTTCAGATTTTGTTTCTCTTTCTCAATATTATTTTGGCAATTTCTTTTTCATTTCCATAGACATTTTAAGATCAACTTGTCATTTTATTCAAAGAATCCTGCTGAGATATTTATAGAATTGCTTTACATTTATAGATTTTATCAACTTCTAGATAATTGCCATCTTAATAATATTGAATCTTCCAAGCTATGATGAGTATGGCATATATATTTATAATTACCTCTTCAGTTTCTCCCAGGGATGTCATGGAGTTTGAAGTGCACAGGTGTTGCACTTCTTTCATTAAATTTACTCATAAGTATTTTATTTTTCTTAATGGTATTGTGAATGGATTTTTAGATTTTTATTTTCTCATTGTCTGTTCCTAGTATATTATACAGAAATATAATTGATTTTTGTATATCAATCTGGTTTCCAGAAGCCTTGCTAAACTCACTCATTGTTCTAATACCTTATTTTTAGATTCCTGATGAGTCAAATTAACTCCTAGTTTGAGCAGTTTAAATTTTTGACTATCCATCTTCATAATAATATCCATACTGCACACATGGGCTTTCTTTGTGTGAGACACTTTCCCAGGTGCACAGAGGCCTGGGAGCTGCAGGAAGCCTATGACTTGACGTAGATATTAGCTACATGTAGAAGGAGCCATTTACTTAATAAGGGGACCCAAGCCCTGACACTTCCCATTGTAACTGTTAGCCACATCAGATCCTTCTAAGGAGAGAAAGATTTTTTTCTGCTTATCTTCTATTCATGTGAGATCAGCTTCAGACTTTATATACTGCCCTTTTATATGTCCAACATATGCTTTACTCATTTTGGAGTGCCATCACATCCAGTAAATACATGTATTTACTGGATATTAATGGATAAGAAGAGCGATCATTACTGATTAGCGTACTGGCATTCTCTTGATGCTTCTCTTTTCTCCCATTCGCACAAAGGCAACTGAGAGACAAGCAAGCAAACACACGTGCTGCGTAGATCCCAGAGATCCTCTCTTGACCCAGGCATTTCTGGCTAGGAGGAAGCATCTTCCACACCCTTCAAAATGGGGAGAAAATGTTCTCTCAGCCACTTGGCAACCCTCTAGGTTCAAGGATGGTCTTTTCTTTTAATCTACTGATCCTGCTTCCTTTAACCACCATCTCCTGACTATAGCTTGGCAACTGACTGCGTTCACAGACTGCCTGTATCAGAGTTCAGCATGGAGCCTGCTTTCTTTCACTCTAATATAACCAGTGTAGACAAGATTTTTGAACAGAGACTTGATATGTTTCCATGACAACATAAATTACCCATGAAAATCCGTAGGAAGATTTTAGGCCATTAAGGCTTTAAAGCTCTGCCTTCTTCCCTCTTAAAGCACTTAAGAAATGTTGAAATTTTTATTGTGAAGAGGATAGGGAAAGAATTTGATTTCCCAAGGATTTAGATACATAATAAATAAATCTGGGGCTTTGGGGAAGAGAAATGAAATTTTTATGTGGTCCTAGTTGGCAGTAATCCATTATTCTAAGTCTCCACTTTTGTCAAGAAGTGATTTGTACCAATTAACACATGCAGCTATTCACAGCAGTAGAACTTGTTCCTTGTGTAATTCTATTTCGTTTTTCTTGTAAATGTCAACCTTTTTCACATTAGAAATGAAAGAATGGCCTCCATTCTCTTCTTTCATGACTCTTTCCTTCCAAGACCAAACCTTCTTTCCTCCCTTCCTCCCTCCTCTGGGACCTGGCTTCCTCTGTGATGGCTCTCTCTGCTGCCTTTGGTCTCTCCCTCTATAATTGCTCTTTCACTCTCTCCCCCTTGAGTCGCTGCATGCAAATGTGCTTAAGTGGGACAAGTCTTTAAAATGTGAACGTCTGTTTATGGTGGATACTCAGTATTGAAGATTCAGTGAAGCAGGCATTCGTTGAATGCTACTGTGTTCAAGTCTAACAGGAAATACGCTCAGTAGTAAGCCTGATGTTAGAAGCTCAATTTTGCCCACTCTGGGCATGAGAATATTGACTGCAAGTGGTCAGAAATATCATGGTAGTTGGACCATCATGTAATTGTCTATGTTTCTTTCCCCAGCTGTCAGCAAGGCTTGTGAAGGTAGAGGACTGCAGCCATGCCTGGAACACAGAGGATCTGCAATAATTTTTCTTGAATAAACAACTCTGTAATGAAAATCAAATGCATTTATTAAACAGTTATTCACCCCAAACTTGCAATTCTGGTATGAATATCCAGCCCCTCTTCAACTAAAGAACTCTTTTACATACTTTCTCACTTAACCTCCACATGGATCTTGTATAGGGCTCATGTCAATCCTTCACAAATGGCCCAGCAGTTAGAGCTGGGTTAGAGCCACGTTTGTGTCTTTTGAGGAGCCACGTTTGTATCTCTTCTCTGGCCCGGGCTCAGGGCCTCCCCTCACCTTGTTAGTCTCCCTGCATCTCATTGAGCCTGGCACATGCTGTGTTCCAAGACACCGTGTTCTCCTGAGGCCTGTGTCTGTTTCTGCACACGCCCTCGGCCCAAGGCAGTGCATCTTTGGTTTTCCAGCCCAGGAGGCTTTGCTACCTTCTAATGAAGGCTGCAGACTGTTCACCTTGGTTTCTTAGGACCAGAGCATGACCTCTCTCCATGAACTTGATGCCACAGCCCTCCTGGGTGCTTGAACTTCAGTGCTGGACTCACAGCATTGCTTTCTGCCTTGCTGAGGTAAAACAAGAGGATTTTAAACCCCTTTTGGGAAGAAAAATTTGGGATTGGGGTTTGCATTTGAATCTATTGCTGTATAACAAATTGCTTCAAAAATTAGCAACTTACAATAAGTATTTATTATCCCATACAATTTCTGAAGGTCAGAGATCAGGAATGGCTTGTCAGGGTGGGTGGAGCTCAGGGTCTCTCATGAGATCACATGAAGGCTCGCCTGAGCCTAGTCCACTTCTAAGATTGCTCACTCCCGTGGCTTTTGGCAGGAGGCCTCAGTCCCTCCCTACATGGATCTCTCACAGGGCTACTCGAGTGTCTTCATGACACACAGCTTGCTGTCCCCTGAAAGAAGTCAAGGAGAAGCCTATAATGCCTTAAATGGCCCACTCTTAGAAGTTATGTGCCCCAATTCTGCTATATTCTGTTTGTTAGAGTGAGTCACCAACTCTAACCTCATCCAGGAGAGGACATCAAGATCTAAGGTAGGAGTGCCAAAGAGCTTAGGACTTACTGTGGGAAGTGATGCCATGATATGCTTGTGTAGCAATTTTCCACTGTTCCCCTGGGGTGGCCCAGGGGCTTCCTGTTCAGACATTCAGAGGAGAGAGAAGCAGCATTCAGAAGGTCCAGAAGCAGCATCCCTGTCCTAGCATGGTGAGGATTATTTGGGAAAGAAAGAGTTGTGAAAGAACAGAATGGAGGCCAATCTTTCATTTCTAATTTGAAAGGCCCTGGCATTTACAATAAACAATGAATTAGAATTGCACAAGGAGCAGGCTTTAGTGCCGTGAGTCAAGTGGAGGCCTTACCCTCAGCAACTGCAAGGAATGGAGGGAAAGAAGATGACTCAGGTGACCTTCTGGGAGCTAGAACATGGCAAGTGCCACAGATAGAAGCAGGCCAGAAAGGATGCCTCATGCAGCCAGGGGGTCTGATTTCAGCCCAGGGGTTTGGAGAGACCCCTGGAGGGAAGAGCACAGGAGGCAGGTGGCATTGTGGTTCAGTAGTCGGAGGTGTGGAGAAGAGAGAATGGCAGGTCCAGAAGCAGCATGAGTGACACTCAGTGGTAGGGAAGGGCAGCAGCATGCAGTGTTCTTTCCAGCAAAACGGGTGACATGCAGCTACCACAAAGTGCTGGTGCGAGAATTAGGTAAGATGATGCATCTAGAGCTCTGCCCAGCACCTGGCACACAGAAAATGCTCACTAAATGACTGAGGAGATAAAGAAGGCTGGAAGAGTAAAGTGGGGTCAACTCACAAAGCTCTGCCTGCCATCCTGAGGAATCATAGCATGGGGGAACTAGAAGGAGCCAGAGCTTGCACCTCATCCTGGAGTATCACCACCTTTCCTAGCTGGCAACCTAATGCTGGGTTCACAAAAATCTGACTATTTCAGTAACTTAAGAAAATGATAAGAAAGCAGGCAAACACAGAAATGCCTTTTCAAAATCCATGATGGCTCTCCTACTTTAAGGGTCCATGGAAAGAAAGCCACTGGAATTCTTTATTCTTATATAGGGGACACACAAGGGGAGGGTTCATGGAACATTTTATCCCCAAAAGGGCAAATGGGTAGGATTACAAAGGAACAAGTGAGTGTAACTCAACCTCAGTGGGGTAACAGGTACTCCTGGAGCCATGCCTTGATATCCGAGCTGGGGTAACGCCTAAGTTATGGCACTGCCGTGCCAGACTGAAGGCAGTAATTGTTCAGAACCTGGTGCATTAGGACTTAAAGGTGGCTGCATCCAGGGCAGCTCCCAACACTGTAGGAACTGGAAGCTGCTGGTGGTCTGCAGGTGGGAGTGGCATGGGATTTACCCTTCAGCCTGTGCCAGGTGAATCAGAACTAAGGGGTGCTGGTGCTGTGATCCTGATGCCATGTCCAGGCAGAGGAGGTTCTGAGGCCCAGGAGAGGCAGGGGCAGAGGGCTGGACAGGAGAAGTTGAAGGTAGATATCTGTAGACACTTTTCAAAATGGCCTCTGCAGTAAGACACCAGAGTCCCTGAATATGATCAGCAGCTGTCTAAAACTTCTAAGGGAGCAACCAAAAACACTTACCACTGAGTCTCTAGGAGATGGCTCAAGCCAGGCCTGGCTCTGCCATTCCTTGGTAAGGCTTAGGGGCTGGCCCAACCGATTCTCCACAGATTTTCTCAGGACACATGAGCCATTGAGGAGTCTGCAGTTTGCTCATCCACGGGACCCTCCTCTGTCCCTGCAGAGATCATACAGGAGATAAATCAGGCATCAAGCCACAGACAGCAGGATCCAGCCGTGGATCTGTTGTGGAGGGGACAGTGGGCCTTTGGTCATGCAGTTAGACACCAAAATGTCCTAGTGGCTTCACACACCATGATACAAGAAAGCTTGGCATGAGGAACATCTCTAGGATGCCAGCATTAGCAGCCTGCAGATATGGGGCCCTCTTGATATGCCCAGAGCCCACCTCTAGTGTGCATCCAGACTGGCTGAAGGGAAGTTATTTCTTGTGACTGTTGCCGAGAGTTAAGGTGGCCATGAGTCTAAAGGACCCTAAGACAAACCTGGGCTACATGTCTGCCTCCAGGTGTTGGATGGTGGAAGGGTCATAGGTTTCAGAGTGAGTCATTGGTATGCCACCAAAGAACAAGTGTCTGCCCCATCTGGGGTGGGGAACAAAGAGCTCAGGAGGAGGTGACATTAGCTGAACAGAGAGGAAAGAAGACGATAGCTACTTCCATTCACTGTCCACTGAATGCCAAGCCTTTCAAACCTCTGAACATGTAAAAAAGCCTGCATGGCAGCCGGCGGCATGGGAAGAGGCCTGGCAGGACAGACAGGAGGAGAGGCTCAGTCCAGCCCAGCTCTATCTCTCTGCAGTCTGATTCAGAAGGACCTCTCTTCATAGCCATGCAAGGGAGGTTGGACCCCAAAGTAGGATTCTGTTCTGGATTTTCTGCTAAGTATCTTATCCTTTAAAAAGATGAAATGAACTCATGAAAGAATTAAAGAATGACATGCAGTTGCATAGTAACCACAAAATTAGCTGGTAGAGTCGATGAACCAGGAGCCAAGAGGGTGGGAATCTTTGTGTTGAGTAACCCAGGAAGGCTTCCTGGAAGAGGAGAACCCTGAGCTGGGCCTGAAAGAATCATTACAACTGGGGCTTCTGGTAATAGGACGCCATCCCTAGAGAAACACTGCTGCCTTGCCTAGAAACCCTCAGTGGCTCCCTGGGCCTTCCACCTACATCCACATAAGGCATTCCAGGCCCTCGCCTGGTCACCTTGAGGAAGACCCCTACCCCCCACATCCTGAGCAGCCCCTCATCTGTTTGCTCTCTGAACTTGCCATGCAGACCCAGACTGGTGCGCGAACCCCCCACATCTACCCCTTCACCTTTGCCTTCAGTGCTCTTCTCCCCGGTCTTCGTCGCCCTTCAGAATTAAGCATTCCTCTTCCACTCTCCCTCTGAGCTCTGCTCCATTTGCTTCCTTCTGCCTTTTTTAGGATCACACATGGACAGGTCCTGACTCACTAAGTGATAGACACCAACCGCGGCTTACTCATCCCTGCGGGACACGTGCCACACCCATGACTGGTGTTTGGCAAATGCCAAATGAATGGACGAATGAATAAATGAATGATGGGGTATAAATGTGGTTATATGGGCAAAGGGGGCTGTGGTGCAAGGGACCACGAACTCTTGGCAAGAGGCACTAGGCATAACTCACCTGTGAGTGGGGTCCACATGGTTCTTGGTCAAGACTCTCAGGGCTGGAGGAGCTCAGGAGTCACCTCGCCCAGCCTGTGTCATCCCACCCTCCATAGCAATGTGGACAGCAGGCTAGGCACTGAACAAGCACCTTTGCTGCAGACAGGTGAGCACGGTTGTTCTAGCATACTCCCAACATGCAATGGGAGCGTGTGGGCTGTAGAGTTGACTAACCTGCCTTCACATCCAGCTCTGCTATTTACCAGCTGTGTGGCCTTATGCAAGCAACTTAACCTCTCTGAGACTTGTTTTATCTCTTTTATTAGTGGGTTTAAGACTAGTTCCTCTTCAAAATTGTAAGAATTACAAAGAATATCCAAACCAAAACCAAAACCCTTCAGTTTATAAAAGATAATAAGAAATAGTAACTTTATTTAATTGTTTACTTTAGATACTAGGGCTTGAATTCTACAGTTGAGCCACATCCCTAGCCCTATTTTGTATTTTATTTAGAGACAGGGTCTCACTGAGTTGCTTAGTGCCTCACTTTTGCTGATACTGGCTTTGAACTTGCCATCCTCCTGCCCCAGCCTCCTGAGTTCTGGGATTACAGGTGTGCGCCACTGCACCCAGCCTAATTTTATTTTTTTAATTTATTTTTTAGTTGTATATGGACACAATGCCTTTATTTATTTTTATGTGGTGCTGAGGATCGAACCTAGTACCTCACACATGCTAGGCAAGTGCTTTACCACTGAGCTACAGCCCTAGCCCCCTAACTTTATTTTTTTGACATATGATTAGTTGTTGCATGTGGCTGGAGGAGGTTTTAAGGAGAATTTGAAGAAAGTTCTAGGAAATGGAGTTTGGGCTTAAACCTAACAGTCTGTCATAATTACAGTGGACCTATGATGGGATGCATTAACAAGGTCTCATCTGATGTACCAAATTTGTTCAAGATCAGGGTCACTACTCCCCTCCCCCACCCCCTCCATGGGTGGGGTCCACGTCCCATGGATGATGTTCACAAGTGAGACACTTGCCAGCTCACCCACTGCAGAGATGCATGGAGCTGCAGAGGCCGGCCAGTGGGAGATGACCCAGAAAACTGCTGAGGGACAGTGCATATGTATCTTAGTCCTAGTTCTGGAAGCAGGTAGGGGTAGAAGCATAGAATCTGGATTTCTGCCATCATCTACTGAGAATAGGTTGGGACTGGTTTGGCACAGGCAGTGCCAACTCTTAGGGGCTTGTCTAATGGAAAGGGCTTCAGCTCTAAAGGGTGGGAAGACCTGAGCTTTGGTAGGTAACTATGGCTGGTGCTCGGCATTCCTGGGGGACAGTCCCAGGCCTGTGTGTAGAGCCACCGGGTTCCTAAGTCTAATCATGACAGCCAACTGAACCTGAGGAGGTGGAGAGAGAGGAGGAGAGGTGAGGAAAGGACCAAAAGAAGCCCTGATGCCTGAGTAGGTGGGTGCTGTTGACAGAATCAGGAGGGTCTCAATTCCCATCCCATGCTCCTCCCAGCTGCCCGTCTCAGTGAGTGGCATACCCCCAAGCCAAAGCCCTTGCACCTCCCCAGATTCATCCAGGCCCCGCACCTCCCACGGTTCATGCCCAGTTGCCATCTCAACTCAATTCCTCAGTCCCCTCTGCCACTTCCTGGTTCAGGCCCACACATCCCTCCTGACTTCCACCAGTCCCCTGCTGGGTCCTACCTCTACTCTCTCCCACAGTCCACCACGCACACCACTGTCAAAGTGCTCTTCCAAAAATGGATCTGGCCATATTCACCCTTGGCTGGGACTCATTGGCAACTTCATGTTACAAGGCAGACCCTCCCCTTAGCATGGCCAGCAGGCCCTCCATGGTGACTAGGCTCCTTGCTCTTCCATGCCAAATGGGAACCCAGCCACCCACACTGCCCACAGGCTCCCGTGCTACTCAGGAGCCTCTGGAAATGCTGCTTGATCTGTCTGGAACCCACCTTTTGGCCAACCTCCTGCCAGTCAGCTCCCCCTGACTCCCAGGCTGGGGTGAGGCTCCATGCTCCTCACTCCCTCCTCCTTCATTGCTTTCAGGGTCTTTCCCTGGAGCAACCTCAAGTCCCTCTGCCTCCCATACCTGATGCCCAGGGACTGTTCTTGCCTGTTTAGGCTCCACAGCTCTCAACCTCCAGAAAGGGAGAACACAAGCACTCTGGAAATATTTTGTGAATGAGTGGGCGAAGATGAGCAGCGAGGGAACCCTGAAGAAGACAAGTCAGCGAGGAAGACCAGACGGTTGGGGTTTAGGGACACTGAGTCAGAGGTATTGGTTGGGCATCTAGGTGGTGGCCCAGGCTGCACTGGAAACTTAGAGGTAGCGGCCCCTCTCTTCACATAGGAGCCAGTCCTAGAGATATCCAGAGAGCAGGAGGTCAAGCCACCAGCTAGAGGCTTAGTGCTGCCAAATTGGTTTTAATAGCTGAGAGCATTAGAGTTAGAAGGACATTCTGGGACATGGTTAGCCTAATTCTTTTATTTTACAAATGAGAAAACAATGTTCAGTGTGGGAGAGGCCTTGGAGAGGCTGTTCTCTCCTGCAGACCAAAGTCTTTCTGTGGCCCCCTTTCTCTGTGCCCTGGAGGAGGAAGTCAGTGAGGGTGAAGGGGCCCTTGGAAGAACCCAACTCTGCAGATTCTCGCACTAACTACTCCTTATTCATGGCCCCCAAAGGAAGCAGACCCCATCAAGGCCTCAGGGCCCAGAGCTTTGCAGTAAATGGCACACACTTATAGGGAGGACCTCGTCCACCTTCAGGGGCAGCCCTGTTTTCAACACTGTTGGCCATCTCTTCTCCAGCCCTAGGACAGATCAGAAAGGCAGAGAGGGATTGCTGTAAACAGGAAAGCTGACAGGCTGACAGACCAACCGGCAGCGGTTCACACCAGAGCACACGGAGTCTCTCCTAGATTCACATCCAGACACAAGTCTTAGCTGTGATACGCCATGATGTTCAGTGCATGCGGCTTCTTTAAGACTTATAAACGCTGAGCCGTTTCACAAAATTTTCATCTAAGTTGATTTCGGTGGTTTCAGTTCTGGCACTGCTGTTTAAAGGGAGGACCCTTAAGATTCTACAGAACAGCCAGGCACAGTGGTGCACATGGGAGGAGCATGGGATGGGAATTGAGACCTTCCTGATTCTGTCAACAGCACCCACCTACTCAGGCATCAGGGCTTCTTTTGGTCCTTTCCTCACCTCTCCTCCTCTCTCTCCACCTTCTTCAGGTTCAGTTGGCTGTCATGATTAGACTTAGGAACCCGGTGGCTCTACACACAGGCCTGGGGCTGGTCCCCAGGAATGTCGAGCACCGGCCATAGTTACCTACCAAAGCTCAGGTCTTCCCAGTGGCTTGGGAGGTTGAGGCAGGAGGACTGCAAATTCAAAGTCAGCTTCAGCAACTTAGCAAGGCCTTCAGCAACTCAGTGAGACACTGTCTCAAAATAAAAAATAAATAGGGCTGGGGGTGTGGTTCAGTTGGTTAAATGACCCTGGGTTCACTCCTTTGTTAAAAAAATTTAAAAAGGGGGACTAGGAATGTAGCTCAGTTGGTAAAGTACTTGTCTTGCATGCACAAGGGCCTGGGTTCGATCTCTAGCACCAAAAAACCACCCCAAACGAAAAAATTTAAAAAGGAATCTATAGAACAAAAGTTCTTCATTGTGAGAAAGGGGGAAGGAATTTGGCATTCATTGGTAGGCTACATTAGAGATGGTAGTAAGCCTAATACATTGTCTCATTTCACAACTCTAGATTTGCACATAGCAGCATCCAATATCTGTTGAACTGAATGACTGACTGGGCTGGGTGTTTTCAGCCTCATTTCAGAGACTGGGAAATGAGGTCTGAAGATTTGAATTGCCTGTCTGCAGTGTGGAACTAGGAGGGAGCTCAAGCACTTTCCCTAAAGCACTACTGCTATTGCTACAACCTGGGTCCACTTGGCAAGAAAGACAACTGTCACTTGCCATGATCAAAGAATAGCATTAACTCTCCAGCCACGCTCAGTGCCACAAGCACTAATTGAGAGCTTGCTGTGTGCAGCCCGAGTCAGGAGCCCTGCTTCCAGGCATACAATGTTTTTTATCACTTATGTTTTCTTTGACCAACAGGAATGAATTCAGAGCATGGACAGACGTCAAGCCTGTGAAACCAATAAAAGCCAAGCCTCAGTACAAGCCCCCAGATGACAAGATGGCTCATGAGACCAGCTACAGCGCCCAGTTCAAGGGGGAGGCCAATAAGCCAACAGCAGCTGACAATAAGATCATGGAGCGCAGAAGAATACGCAGCCTCTATAGCGAACCTTTCAAGGAACCCCCAAAGGTGAGACAGATCTTGTGGGGAACCCTTCAGCACGGCCTGAGCAGAGCTTGGGAGTGGGCACCGCAGACACTGGCCGGCCCCAAGGGCTCCTTTCCTTTTTAGCACACTGAGACCCACGGGCATCTTCAACAGGAACCTTTGTTAAATTCAAAGGAAATGTTAGCTGTGGGGCCTGTGATCCCAGCTATTATTGAGAGGCTGAGGCTGGGAGGGTCATAAGTTCAAGGTTGATTGGGCAACTTAGTGAGATCCTGTCTCAAAATCTTAAGAATAAATGAAAAGGGCTGGGGATGTAGCTCAGTGATAGAGCTCTTGCCTAGCAAGTGTGAGGCCTTGGATTGCATTCCCAGCACCGAAAAAAATAAAATAAAATAAGGAGATGTTAGAAAGAACCATTACCTGAGATTTAAAAATCAAAACAAAACAAAACAAAACAAAACACCTTAAAGGTGGGCAGAATTCCAGAGAACTAGCTTCTGCATTTGAGAGATTCAGAAAAGAAGTAGCAGGAAATCTCACCTGAGCTGTAAATCCCTTCATCTTAAAATAGCTGTGCTTCTGCCTCCGTAGGGCCCTTCCCCCCACCCCATTCCATTCCAGCCCCTTCTTTTCCTCCCAGGTGTGCACACAGCCACCCTCTCATTCTTCCCTTGATAACACACCATCCACCAGCAGGGTTCACTGTCTCAGCACACCTGTCACATCAGCTGCAAGATACACTCTGTCATTAGTCACTAAACAGTTTGTGAAAGTGTATTTGGGAGTTTTCTTACAATACTACCCTACCTGATTTGTGTCTCAGTGTGAATTCATACTTGGGGGAAGGAGGTTGGAGATGGAGCTCCCAAGTAAGAATCGCACATGCCAAGCAACCTTTTTCTGTGATGTCAAACCATATGGAATTGGGTACACATCATCTCTCCTGCATGTGACAGCAGAAAACATCTGACAACCTAAATACTTTTAGAACCCAAACCGTCTTTTCTCTGCTTTTGTCCTAAAGTCTAGTACTCAGGTGGAGTTTCCTAAGTGGCCAGGACCATTTTATAAGTAAAGGAACTACCCATTGCCTGGAACATTTCAGGAAACCTCTCCATTCCAGACAAACCAGGATGACTGCTTACCTTCTTTGCAGATCAAGGGTGACTGAAAAATCATAGGAACTCAGCAAGTCGATGTCCCACCCACAGATGCGGTGGGACCCAAGACATCGGGTTGGCATTGAACAAAAGAAGATTCCAGTGGAGGAAGGAGGAAGGATAGGGGAAATTAAATCTAGAAATCAATGGGCCCGAGTAGCATATCGACCCATCATGCTCAGTGGCTCCAGAGTTCTCTGAAAAAGAGCAGGCTGTGACCTCAGAACAAAGGGGAAGACTTAGAAGAGGTATCCCAGGGAGAGTGGATTGGGCTTGGAGCAGCTGCTCTGGGAGAAATTGTCGAGGTGGCCCGTCAGAGATGTGGCTGGCCGTGCAGCCCCAGTGGCCTGGTGAGGCTGGACACATCCCACCTCAAAGGATCTCAATAAGAACACTTCTCCATGTGCATTCCCATCTCAGAGACAGAAACAGGGGAAGGCCAGCTACTCACAGCAATAAGCCACTGGGTTCCTAGCATCTGACATCAGCCAAAGTTCATCTTGCACGAGTAGCTGTCCATCATGGGGGGCTGAAGCTCTGCTCCTCATGCCTCTTCAGCCTAGGCCTGGGGTGATGGAGCGCACCGCTCTGAGCAGAGGCGCAGAGAGCATTGGAAGCATAGGCTGACTCTCAAGTCCTGGCCTGGAGGTGACCCACGTCCCTTCTCATATTTCAAGGACTACAGGAAATCATATGCCTGTGCCTGAGTTGAACAAGGTGATGAGGTATAATATTCCCACAGGGAGGGACAGCAGATTCAGTATAACAGTGACCCGCCTGCCATCTGGGGAGGGGGCCACCTAGGGAGGGGATAGTGAGTCCATGCAGCCAGAGAGAGTGCTGCCATAGAGACTAACCAGGGAGTTCAGACAGAGAAACCAAAAGGCCAGTGTCACTGGAAGTCCTTCCTCCACTGTGCTTCCCGTGTCAGACTTGCTCCCCGTTTTCCTTTGATTAATACCGTAATGTCTTCTTCTCTCTGAATCCTCTCTCCCACCCTCTCCCCTTGTGTTTCTGTATTTGCGGTCCGTCTGTCTCTCCATACAGGTGGAGAAACCTAGTGTTCAGAGTTCCAAACCAAAAAAGACCTCAGCGAGCCATAAGCCCCCGAGGAAGGCCAAAGACAAGCAGGTGGCGTCAGGCCAGGCTGCCAAGAAAAAGAGCACGGAGAGTCCCAGTGCCACCAAGCCCGACGACAAGGAGCAAAGCAAAGAGATGAACAATAAACTGGCTGAGGCTAAAGAGTAAATGTCACTGCACTTTCCTTTTATTCTTCTCTCTCTCTCTCTCTCTCTCTCTCTCTCTCTCTCTCTCTCTCTCTCTCTCTCTTTTTTTAAACCAACAAACAAAAAGGCCACAAAATTAATTAGAGACTTCCCCTCTGCCTTGGTCCTGAGTGTTCCAGGAACGCTTTGGTTTTGTTCTTTTAGTGGAGGAGCCCTGGTTCACACACAGGGCCACTCCTCCTCCTGAGGGTGGCCTATGTCAGCCTCGGGACCCTGGGACACCAGGAAGCCTTGTGCACTGGCCGTGCCTCCCCCGGGGACCGTACTCAGCCAGCTCCAAGCCCACCTCCTGGGGGGGTGCTTGGAAATGTCTGCTGTAGGGTCTCTTCCTCCTGCTCCTCCCAAGCTCTGTGTCAGCTGGTTGATTTTGAACTTTAGATGGAGTTTCTTTTCCAAAGTTTAGAGGGTGATCATGTGCTATAGAAGCTCAGCTTATGCTTCACGATTGACAACATTTGTGGAAATGTTAGAAACAAAACGAAGGAAAAAGCAACCTCCTTGGCCTTAATGTCAATGGAATGGAGTTGTCTGTTAACTTTAATCTTCTAGAATCTTCTGTTAGAAGTGTGTGCCTATGTTTTGTTTCCTACTGGTGGGCTTTAAGTTGTACACCAAGTGATAGATAGGCACCTGGTGACCGAGACCAGGCCAGCGGTGGTAAAGGGTGGGTGTTGTAGGTGTTGTAGGTGTCATAGGAAGGCCACAGCTGTAGGAGACTGCCTTCCCATTTGTCCTCGGCAGGCTGCCAGCGTTGCAGAGTGACAGGTCGAGGGCGACTAAGGACGAAGGGTCCAGGTGGAGAGAGAGAGGACTTAGTGCGTGCTTTCTGTTCCTGAGCTGCCGCCGCGGCAAGCATGGCGGTGCTGACCCTCCCTCGCTGAAGGGTCTCCCTCTGCTCCACAGAGGCCAGCGGTGCCAGTGCCGAGCTTCAGGTCAGGTGTTTCTATGACACAGCCGCAGGCTAGGAGAGGACCCTGTGAAATAACTGTCAGGTCTTTTTGACCTCATTGATAGAAATTTTAAAAAGCAGCTCTCAATGTATTCTGTGATGTGTATCTGTGTGGCCAAAGCCCCGGGGGAGGTGAGTGCCACCATAGCTGTGCTAGAGTTGTGTTGTAGGAATTAGGGAGTCATTGTGAAAGATCCCGAGTGCTTAGGAGGGAACCCCAAGTGTCTACCAGAAAGAATATATTTGCAAATGTGAGGTGTGGATTGCTCAGCACACTTGATTTCTCCTGTCCTTGAAGGCCATCTTCCCCAGCATTCTGAATGGCTGGGCTGTGGCCAACACCCAGCCTCTGCCCGGGTGCCTTCTTTTTGTCTTGGAGGAGAAGAGTGGAGGTCTCCCAGCTCCATACCTCAGAAGCCCCTCCGGGTTCTCCCAGGTTAGAAGCAGCAGAGCTCCCAGGCTCTCTTATTCTCACTGCCCAGGCAGCAAAGTGTCTGTGTTCTATTTTGTTTGTTGCGGGGCTGGTTGAGAAGGTCTTTGCAAACTAAAACAGCATGTGCTACACAGGCCTAGTTTTAATAAAATAGGAAAACCAGAAAGAAGAGTCTGTTCAGGCCACTGCCACCTTCCTTTCCCTCAGGGCGTGGCCTGTGAAGGAGAAGTGCCGAAGGCAGGAAATGCTGGTGAGTCCCAGCACTTATGAATCACAAATTTTAAATGCCTATACGGAAGTGACTGGCATAGATCTCAGTACTGTTTCCGGCAACTTGTTAGCTAATCATAAAACTTACCAGGGAACTCTAACAGAGAATTTGCAGATGTCTGGTCATTCTCTTAAGATTTCAGCCTTAGCCAGACACGTGGATGCTAGCTACAGCTAGGATTTCTCCACGGAGCATTTTGCAGATCCAGTGAATCAGAGTTTAGGACGCACAGGGGATCATTCAGGGGTCACTCACATACGGAATGCCTTGTGTCAGCACTGTGCTAGACTCGGTAGGCAGTATAAATAAATCTGTCTCCACAGCAGCACAGCCAGAAGAATGCACCTGATGGTCCCCTATGTAGAGTGGCTGAGCCAAGTTGGTGTTGCCCAAGTCAGGGTTTGCTTCAAGGGCCTCACAGGCTTTTGCAACCACTTTGCAGCCCCAGGGACTGCAACTCCTACCCTGCCCTGCCCAAGGCTTTAGATGACAGTATAATCTCCTTTTCAACCTGTCAGTGCCCCCTTCTTTGTCACACACCCACCTGAGAAAACTCTGTGGTTCACTTTGACTCTTGAATGTGTCACTTTCCTGGCAAGAAATTTCCTTTGATTTCTACTGTTTACAAATAAAACTCAGCCAGTCTCGTTCTGTATCCTGAACATACTGAACGAAACTGATCTTGGTTCCTCAAGCAGTGTTTGGTGTTGCCTTTCTGGAGGTGACGGAGCTTCCAATGCCTGTCCTGCTCATTTGCATACATTTCTCTGTGGTTGCTGCTCCTACCCCTAGCAAGAGGGCTGGGACACAGACTCGGCCCTTGCCTGCTTGGCCCGCCTGCAGAAATCCCCGCAGAGCTATGCGCTGGCTTTCCCAGCTCTGTCTTCTCTGCCCAGGATCCCGACCAGTCCATATAGCTGTGCCTCACTGAGGCAGACAGGAAGTGTCTAATTGCGATTTTGTGGCCTGGGTTTTGTTGCATACCACAGATTGTCTATGTAACGTGTAGCGCACACCTCTCTTGGTGCTATTTCATTCCCGCTGTTAGTAAGAGAATGACAAAAATATTCATGTATAGCCAATTGATTGTGACGTGCTTGTGGTCTGTGCTTGCTCAGAAAACAGACAACCGAACAGCTTTTCCAATTATAAATAAATGCTAAAGACGAACACCACTTTCTTGATCTTATTTCCTTGGTGAGGCCCAGCTGAGTAGGTGAAGGAAGCAACTTTGGGCATTTGAGCCCCTCTCCACGAGCTGTACCCTGCATTTGTCCTGGGCGACTCCATAATGCAGCTTGACTCTTTTAGATTGCCTCAGATACTAATTGCAAGCAGTCAGACTAAGTGTTGGGAAAGGCGAAGATGGACCGGGAGACGCACTGGCCAAAAAGGTAGCGTAATGTTTTGATCCCCTGTCTCCGGATGGGTGACCCCTGCGCCCCGCACGGCCTTGCTGTGCTGGGAGGCTGGGCTCCGACTGCAGCCCTCCCTGTGAGGAACTAGGAGCAGTGCTGGTTCTGGCCTTTCTCCTTGCAAGGGATGGCAGGCTTGTCTTCACTTGCTCATTTAATCTATGGTCATTCTAGAGGGTTCACCTCCAGGGACGGCTTTCCATGTGGGCATGGGGACTGCAATCGTGTATGCCTATCGTGGGGGTGCCAAAAAGCCACCAGAGAGGCCCAAAAGAGGTCACGACAGATCAGGTAGTTGGGAGCTCAGATGAAGGACAGCTTTCTTCCTCTGGGGGTTGGGAGTCGTGGAAGGCTTTGTGGCAGAGGGTGCCTTGAGGGTGGTGGGATATGGGGTGCAGAGGATGCAGAGTATGCAGGTGAGCAGGTCTGGGGGTAGGAAGGTGGGTGGGGGACCAGGGGAGAACCTCAGTGCTAGGGCCAAGTTTTCCCACTTTGTTATCCTTCTGGTAAAGTGGGAGGCAAAAGACTTCATTCTCTTCATTTTCAACATGTATTGATTGGATACCTTGTGTGTGCCAGGCTCCGTGCTGGGCACTAGGGAAGCAGGATGACTGAGACTCTGCCTCTGATCACAGTGGGGCATGAAGGAGGAATCCGTTCTAGCTGGTTCTGTGGATCAGGAAGGACTTCAGCAGATGGGTAGGTGTTGACCAGGTGAACAGAGCCGGGGTGGCCGAGGCATGCCAGGCAGAGGGGTCTCTATGAGCAAATGTGTGGAGGGGTCACAACCCCCTGGGGGGAGCTCAGGTTCGGTTGGGATGGGGGTAGTTCATTTGGGAGGGAAAGGGCAAAGGCTGGAGAGTGGCAGAGTTCAGTGGCGGAAAGGCCTGGTGCCATGAGACAGTGGCTGCTGACTGGGATCTCCATTTCACCCGCCCAGGTGGTGCCCACACCCCGCATGCTCCACCGCCATGCTTATCCCCCCTCCCCCTGCATTGGCAACTGCCACAGGTCCTCTCCGGCTCTAGGCTAGGAGCCCTAGGGTGGGACTTTTATTCTATTGCTGGCCCTGATTTCTAAGGGTTTTTTGGGGGGTGGGGGTGGGGGTGGAGAGGCAGTGGTAAGAATCAATCAAGGGTAATAATTTTTAAAAACCCATTATATATTTGTTTTCCAGATGATTAGAAAAATTCCATTCACCTGTCCACTTCTGTATGATGCAGAAAACACAAAAACGGTTCAATACATGAAACAAATACATACTAGTCAGATCTCTTTAGATCAGTTAATGGGGAAAGACAAAGTAGGGATTGAGAGAGATGGTAAGGAAGACAGGAGAGAAGCAGAGAGGTAGGAAGAGAGGCAGAAAAAAAGACACAGAAACACACAAATAAGACACCGAAACGAACCTGAAGAATAAGAGAAGGGAGATACACTCAGAACCCAGGGAGGGCAAGACCTGGGCAACAGGGAAGGCAGGAGGCAGAGGTCTGGCCGGCTTCCCTGGGTTGCCTGGTGAGCAGGGCTCCACCTCACACCTGCAGCCCCCCACCCCACTCCCCACCCCACCCCGTGCTCTCGCAGCTGCCCGGAGCCCAACCTGCTGCTCAAGTTGCCTTCCTAAAGCAGAAAACAAGCAACTGAAACCAGCAGTCTTGTTTTTGTTTTTTTATATTTTTAGTTGTAGATGGACACAATACCTTTATGTTATTTATTTATTTTTATGTGGTGCTGAGGCTGGAACCCAGCATCTCACATGTGCCAGGCAAGCGCTCTACCACTGAGCCACAGCCCCAGCCTCCATCTAGTTTTTTGTTTTTTTTTTAGGTGGACTCAACATCTTTATTTTATTTTTATGTGGTGCTGAGAATCAAGCCCTAAAATTGATCATTGTTTTTGCTAAATTAGTTATGAGCATATTTCAACTCTTCCTGAAAGTTTGTACATTCTTAGTGAAATTCTTCCCTCTTTTTCTATTTTCACCGGGGTTTAAGATTTTATAACCTGTGTCTCACAGGTTTGGGCAGCTGTGTCAGGTCCCATGTCACAAGGGCTATGGACACCCTTAGCATGCCATCGTGGTCACAAGGTCCTCTTAACTGCTTGGATGTCGTACAGCAGTTCATGTTCTCAGGAGGTAGCCTAGGGACCAACACAGTTGAAGCAAGGCTCCACCCCAGCCCCAATGAGGCTGGCACTGCTGAGACACTGGTCTCGGAGGACACGGGTCAGGAGAGTCAGCTCTTTCAAAGGCAGGACGATAGACTCTCCTGCACGGTACCTGCAGAACCAGGCAGGCACCACCCACCATTGAGCACACGCTTCCTGGCGACACCCAGTCCATCCTAGAACACCCATAACAGGGAGAGCTAAGGCCAGCACGCTTGCACGCTTTAATACTAAACTGTGTGGCTTCTGGTGGATGATGGCAGTGTCCTTAGGCGTCACCCTGTTGATGGATGGAATCTGTGCGTTGTGCAACACTGCGCCTTTCACCACCCTCTTTGAGCTTTGGTGTCCTCCCCTGGAAATGGAGGCACTAGGACTCGGCTCAGGGGAGCAGAGTGGGAAGGACATGACACGAGGGTGGTAGGACATAGAGTGGACACTAAACACGGTATTTCAGGCCCTTCCCCTCCCTTGATAGTACTTGGAAGGCACGAGTTCCATTTCTTGCCAATAGAGAAGCAATACATATGAGCTAGCTGTGCATGGTACACACTCGAAAGAACACTTCTAAAGCTTTCCAGCTATTGCATTACCGTGAGCCCACAGACTGAATAATGTTCTAAAATTTTTCATCTCTTGATTGCTTACAAAGCATTTCTTTCTGTTGTTTCATTGAGCACCCCACACCCCCACTCCGACCTTGCCCCACCAATGCTGTGGAGCAAAGGTTTTCCCCAGGTAACAGATGGAAAAGTGAAGCTCAAAGGAAAGGAAGCACCAGGGGCTAGGTCTTCCCTTCCACAGCCCGGGCTTTTTCTGCCCTCTTCTGAAGGAGGCTGGGCTGGCCTGAGGTGAGTCAGGTTTCAGACAAGTGGCACTCAGTGAAAACTGCACCTCAACCCTCCAGGACCACACTCTGGTTGGGCCATTCGCCCTCCAGCTGGCTTGCCCAGCACCCAGCACCCTCTTCAAATCCCCGAGTTTAGACACAAACTGAGGGAAAATAAGAATTGGATCAGGTCTTCACACACCACTGACTCAAACATCTTGACTGGACTGATCATTGTCACAGTCAAATACACAGTGTTTTTCCTTAACTGATTAAGTGACTGAAATACAGAACAGAGATTTTCCATTCACCAGAAATACACTTGATACTAGAGATACCAAAAGAAAATTGTCATCCGATACCTGGAGTGTCGGATGACAGGCCATCTTTTTGTGTTTTTTATTTCAAACAGTGAAATTGAGCTTGAGTTTCTGCCCTCTGTCCTCATGTAAGTGGCCGCCCTTCACTTGTTAACTTGGCATTGTATATAACTATCTCAACAGATGGCCCCAGACATCTTATCTGAGGCCAAGGGAATTTCAGAGGCTGAGAGGAATAAATTACTGCCACTGCTACTGGCTTAAGCTGCTGGAGGGATCTTTAGACTTGCAAATCCGACCATGTCACACCCTGCTTCCAACCATCCGTGGGCTCCTGGTGGCCTGCAGAAGCTTGTTGTTCTCTCAGTGCGCCATGCTGCTTCTCACCTCCATACCTTCCCCACGCTGTCCCGCCTGCCCAGAATGCCCTTCTCCTGCTTCTCACCTGGCTAACTCATCCTTCAAGACTGCTCAGGGGACTGCTCCAGGAAACCTTTCAGTACCTCCCAGGCTGGGTAAGATGCTCACTGTGTGTGTCTCCATCACAGAACTTACCATATATCCTGTGTCATCTGCTCATGTGTGTGTCTGCCACTGGATCACGTTTCCCCCAAGGGCAAGGTCGAGCTTCTTCTCTCTGTTTTTGTAGCCTACTTCCCGGCCTGATGCCTATCACACAGAATGTCTTCTGGAGTATTTGCTGAATGGACAATGAATGAATGTGTGAATGACCATATTCATCCTGTGCCTCCATAGTCACCATGGTGCCTCCACAAGGCTTTATTCTGTCTAGTGACTTTCCCTGCTCATATGAAAGAGGTGCTTTTGAGATGCATCACAGCAATGGCAGAGCTTCTGTTCTGGCCAGTGTGCGTCTGCACTTTATGTAGTCACTTTTTCTAAACAGACCTGATTTCATAAATTCATGAACTCTTAATTACAGGGTAATCTTAAGAGATTACCTAATCCTACCCCCTGCCCAGTGCAGAGCCTTTAATTCTGTGATGACAGAAAGGTATTCTCCCTACCCCACCCCAGAGCCACATCCTAGAAGGAAGGACTCAGAATTAGAGCCAACAGTCCTAGTTCTAAATCCAAGCTCTGCTTTCTGCTAGCTGTGTGACTGCCACTGAGTTGATTTCTTTAAGCCTCAAAGAGGTGATAATAATAGTAGTCTCCACTGCTTTCCAAATCAATTTGTTTCTCAGGTTCAGGAAGTAGGAATTGGGCCGGCAAAGGATAGCATGTTACAGGAGCCTGGTTGTTTTTGGAGTCTGGGACAGCAAATAGGAAGAGTATTAGGATTAAGAAATTAGGAATGGTCCTAATCAGCTGGACTGTTATGAGAGGCTGACAGGGGTGGGCGATGATGTCCTCTGTAAATGGGGAAGAATCATGCTCTGTCAATACTTCAGTTCTTGCTGGCCATCACTGCCCAGTTACTTATCTCCCCTGGTCCCAAACTGTGTGGTAGCTGGGGCCACCCAGGGAAAATCCACTCCCTCTGCCACATGCTGGCCTGAGGTTAAGACCATTTAGAGATGCTCTTGCCATCTGCCTCCCCAACCCCAGCCCTTCATCTCTCTGGTCTCTCCTCCCTCAGCAGACCCTATAAATCACCTTGTACAGATTCCATTTTTGCAATTACATGTTCATTTGAATTGATCTCCTTTGAACACATGAAGCCAATTTTGATAGATTGCTCCAGATCCCATTCTTTGCTTTAGTGGGGAGAAGGGGAGGACAAAAATGGATTATTAAATTCCCAGGAGCACAGAATGAGACAAGAACTGAGCCATTTCTGTCTGGTGGCCCTAGTCCAGGCCCTTTACATTTTAAAAAGGGTCATTAAAAGGATTATTAGATTCCTAGTGGCCCATTGAGACCATCAATCTTGCCCTTGACTTTGTTTTCTTTGTGTTAACACAACCAAGGATGCTTTTTACAATATCGCTGGGATTTTAGTTATTTATTCTTAGCAGATAAAAATTTAGAAAAAGCATTTAACAACAGTAATATAAGTAAATAGCAGGGCAGAAAACAGCCCCCCAACCCACTGCAGACCTAATACAACCCTTCCCCTGATCTTCACTAGAGCATTTCCTCCTGGTGGGGACCCAGAGTGTAGAAAAGGTAGGAATCTGCCCCAGGTCTCTGGTCTGGCTTTTATGAAATGCAGAGTTGGCCCAGTCTACAGAAATGGATGGAAAATTTATTTGGCTTTTAGGCATTTGGCCTAATTTCATCCTTAGAATAAAGTTAGAGTCCATTGCTCTCCTCATTCACAGACAAAGAAATCAAAACCGAATGATTAAGAACAAAGTCACACAACTTATAAGTGATGAGCTAGATTTGAAGCCAGGTCTGGGTGGCTCTAGAGTGCATCCTCTATCTGGTCCTTGGGCCATCACTGGGATTCCTGTTGGGAAGAAGGCACACATCCTCCTGAACAGGAGGCTCCTCGTTCTCTCCCAAACGTACCACTCCAAACACTCAATTGTGGAAAATGAGTCACGTGAAGGTCACAGATGCAGGGTTTGATCAGCACAGCTCACCCCCCCACACAACCCAACCCAGAATTAAGCCTTGTGGTGGCAATATTTGTCTAGCTGTGGCCCTAGCTACTCTTCTGGTGGTGATGAGCCACATCTGGAGGACTCTGTGACCCTAGGCTGGTAGACTGACTGGCAGCCACACAGGTAGAGCTTCATGACGTGAGTGGGGATGGGCACTCCTAGACCAAGAAGACACTGCTTTCTGAGGATGTCTTCTTTGCCAGGGGCAAAGTCAGCCAGGGTCGGAGAGTGGGGTAGTAGTGGTGGTGGTGTCGGGTAATAGAATCAGGGTTGAGGTGATGCAGGACTGGCCAGGCAATTGTTGGGGGCTTAGCCCAAAAGGACAAATCTCTCAGTAAATGCAACTGGGAGCTCTGATCAGAGACCTGTAGAAGTCACTGGCTCCAGCCAGAACTAGTCTGGGTCAGCTTATGTGGAACCTGGTTCAGATGCAGCAGACAAATTTGGAATCTCTGTATTTGTAGAGAATGAGCTCTTCAGTTAAGGTTCTGACATTGCTGTGTGCTCCCTATGCGACCTTTGGCAACTCACACCCCTTTCTGAGCCTGTTTTCCAGTTCCAGAAAATGGATGAGAGAATGAGCTCTATCTGCAACCTGATGCGTTGTGAGAACCAAAAACCATGTTGTGTGTACAGTCCTCCTAGAAATCCAGAAAGACGCAGAAAAGGCTGCTAAGGTGGTTACAGTGCCACCTGTAAACGTGACTGTCAGCAGTTGGTCTTGTATGAGTTTTTTTAGACCATCTACTATGTGCCAGCCCAATGCTAGAACTTTCTGGATCTCTACTATATTCCATGGCCTAGCACATAGTAGGCTCTTTAAAAATATTTATAGAAACATTTTGTTTGAAAGGAAGGAAGCAAGAAGGTGAGAAAAGAGAGAAGGGGAAGGAAAAGGGAGGGAGGAAGGGAAAGAGAGAAACAGCAGACGTGGTGGTCCCTGCCCTTGAAGCACAGACCAGAGGCAGCTGTGAACCAGTTGACAACTGAAGTGAGGGGGCATCTGGGGTGGGGGGCTATGGGAATACTGGAGAAGCTGGGGGCTGGGTGTCAGCAGTGGTCCCACTGAGGAAGTGGCCCTGGAACTGAATCTTCAGAGGGGGCTTCCATAGGCAGAGGGGTAGTGGGTGGCTGGCAGCCAGCTCCGCAGACCTGAGAAGCAGCAGAGTGGCAGGGGCTGGTGAGTGGGGCATGGGGTCCAGGGCAGAGGGGTGTGTCCTGTTTGGAGACCTCACCTGCAGTATGGCTTTCAGTTCTGGGCTCATACTCAAGGGATGGGAACTGACCGAGACAGGTTATGAGGGCGCCAGGTGGGACAGTGAGGGCTCTGGAAGCCAAGTGTGTAACTATTGTGACGCTTGTGTTACACAGAGAGGCCAGGAATTAGGACACAACTGCTGCCACTTTGAATCTCTGAAAGGCTGTCCTGGGGCAGGCAGCAGGGTGTCCCCAAGAGGGCGGCTCCAGAGTTCAAGGCCTGGATCAGGGCAGGGTTGTGCAGAGTGGAGCTGCAGGGAACACAAGTTTCTAGAAGTTCAGATCTAACCAGTGGTCACCAAGGAGTAGGCCATCTCACTGGGGCAGGTGCCGACCCCAAAGACAGCCCAGCCAGGTGACAGGGGACAGCAGCAGAGGCCCAGAAGGCCCCACTGCCCCCCGGCCTGCCCTTTGGTTCGGCTCTATGGAGCTGTGCTTCCATGAAACAGAGAGGGAAGACTTCTCCAGCCAAGGATGTCTTTGTCCCTTAAAGATCCGCTGGAGTCTCTGAAGAGACACAGGCTGATAGGGGCTCAGGGGCAGGGCTGGGATGGCTCCCGATGCTGGGGGTGGCAGGTGTTTGGAATGTCTGCTTAACAGTCTTTCTAGTGGCTGTTCAAGGCAGAGCCCAGGTCTCATTTCTGTGCTCCCAGCCCCAAGTCTAACACAGAGTAGGGTTTTACTAGATTTTGTCCAATGAATGGATGAAAGAAAAAAAAAATAAAAGAGAATAAAGAGAAAAAGTCACATACATACCAGTCATTCAAGACTTGCACTCAGGGAGGCCAGGTACTTCTGTCAGTCAGATGCTGCTAGGTACTCAGGACACAGAGAAACAAAAAGAGCCCCACAGTCTAGCAGGAGAGTTAGATAACAACCAAACAACATGTCAATTACTGAAACAGAGGCTCCCACAGAGTCCTGTGGGGGAGAGAGGGAGAGAGCTTCTTGCCTCTTATAGATCCTTCCTAAGAATAATGAGCCTTCCAATCCCCCAAGGCAGTGTTCACATCTCTGGGTTAGGAGTTTTGTTTGTCTCTAACAAACAAGGGCACGTGTGCAGGGCCCATGGAGGCAGGGAACAAAGCCATGATATCACCCTGTCTGGTACCACTTCCTGGGTCCACTGTGGCACCATTGGCCTGGTCCCCACTCTTCCTATCCTGACCATCTTTGCTCCAAGTGAGTGTGCTCACTCCTTCTACCCACTCCCTGAGGCTGGAAGGCCAGTGCTTTCATCTGGAGCTGACTATGCATTTGCTGTGTGGCTGTAGGAGAGCGACTTGCCCTCTCTAACCAGATCGCTAAGTCCCTCTTTGGGCCTACCATTTACTAAACAACCTGTACTCTGGGAGTCGCTCTGCAAGCACTCAGCTAATCCCCTTTTGAAAGATAAGGAAACTGAGGCTTGGAGACTGGTGTGGCCATGATGGCCACCTTGTGGCTAAGGAGCTGGGTCAACATTGGAACTCAGCTCTACCAGCCTCTGGCCAGTTGGTGCACTTTCTCCTCCAAGAGGTTACTTTTTATATCACATGTAACAGTGTATGTTAAAACATCTATCACAGGTCTGGCAGGTAGTGATTGCCCAGTTAATAAGTGTCTCTTTCTTCCTTGGGGCATTTCTACCCTGCGGAAGGCAGAGGATTCTAGGACAGGGCCCTGTGCTGGGAGTGCTGTGTAGTTCTGGGCTGCTTTGATAGTAAAATAGGAGACGATCTGGAAGGGAAAAAAATACACACGGGCAGATTATAGGATCAGGATTGTTTGTAAGAACAGCAGTCAGTGGGAGGCAATGCAGGCCTTTCTCCATCATAGGGCCCTGTGATGCCGCTCTGGCTCTGGGAAGCAGAAATCAAATATCAGTGTGTGTGTCCTTGGGAGGCCTTAACTGTCTCCATGGAAATAAGAAAAGGCAGAATGTGAAGTATCTCAGACTTAGGATGTTTCACCTAATCTCGGAAGGCTAAGTTTTACAAAGAAGTCAGAACCTAGCACAGAAAGCAGAAAGGCTTTTTTTTTTTTTTCTGCACTGGGAATTGAACTGGGGGCCTCATGCATGCTGGACAGGCACTCTACCCTAGCCCAAAAGGCTCTTCTTTATTCACTCATTGGAATGTATTTAGTCTGGCCTCCCTGGGTCAGGGACAGTTTTAAGTACAGAAGATACAATGATGTACAAAATGGACTTGGTCCCTCCCCTTTGAACACTTCCATCTAGTAGGAGAAACATTAATCCAAAAGAATATAAGAAATTGCAAAGCCGGGCGCAGGGAGCACGCCTGTGATCCCAGCAGCTCAGGAGGCTGAGGCAGGAGGATTGTGAGTTCAAAACCAGCCTTAGCAACTAAGTGAAGACTTAAGCAACTCAGTGAGACCCTGTCTCAACATAAAATATAAAAAAGGGCTCAGTGGTTAAAGGCCCCTGGATTCAATTCCTGGTGCCAGGAAAAAGAGAGAGAGAGAGAGAGAGAGAGAGAGAGAGAGAGAGAGAGAGAGAGAGAGAAAGGAAGGAAGGAAGAAATTGCTAAGAAAGAAGAGAGAAAGGAATGTTTCAGGGACAGGAGAGCTGGCAGTAGTGGGGCCACCACCGACTGTGGGCTCAGGGAAGGTCCCCCTGGGCAGCGCCCCAATGAGCAGACAGATATGGAAGCATTAATCAGGTGAGGAGGGGAAGAAGAATTTCCCAGGAGACACAGCATGTGCAAAAGCCATAAAAATGGGAAGGAGCTGGGCAGGCTGAAGGAACAGGGGGACCCTGGGGGCTGGGGCACAGGAGCAAGGGAGATGGTGGGAGCAGGCTGCTCAACTGGATGACCACGAACAGACCTTACTCTTTATTCTTCATGCAAGGAGAAGCCACTGAAAGGTTGGTTGTGAGCAGGGAAGGGACAGGACCAGGTTTGCTTTCTTGAAAGATTAGGATCTCAGTGTAGAGAATGCATTGGAGAAGGGCCAAGAAGATGGGACCTCCAGTTAGGAGGCTGTGGACAGTGGTCTAGAGAGGTGACGGCATGGCAAGGGAGGGGGTGACATAGATGGGACTGGAGGTCGCAAGAAGGAGGTTAGGCGAGCTTTTCGAGGGACAGGGAGATCTCAAGGATGACTCTGGATGACTCTGGGTTCCTGGATGGAGCCAGGAATGGAGGATAAACTATATTTCCGCAATGATAGTCAGTCTTCCTGTTTGGACTCCTTGTTCTAGATGCTGTGCTGGGCAATGGGGCTGCAGGTGAAGAGTGTAGCCCCTGCCTTTGGGGAGCTCACAGTCTGCTGGGAGAGCTGCCTGGCAGCTGGGGCACCCAGGAATGTGGAGGGAGACGGCACAGCGGTGCTGCAGATATACTCACAGGAGGAGCTTGTGAGAAGGTGGGACCCAGGCCAAGCCTTCAAGGTCTGCCAGGGCTTCTGCAGGGAAGAGTGGTGGAAGAGGTGACCCAGGAGGCAGGAACAGCAGACACAGCACAGAGAGGCTGTAAACAGCATGAGAGGACAAGGCAGGGAGAAGGGTTCAGAGGACGGCTGCCTTCCTCCATGCTGCATGAGGGTCAAAGGAGATAAACTGTCCTTGCCATTACTGTGGGGACGGATTTATTTGTGTAACACACCTAAGCACTCTAGACATGCCAGGAATTATGACTTCAGGTGCCTGCCTAACGGGACCGACCCTCTGATCCTCTGTCTTAGCACTCAGCACTTTTATCGTTATCCCCATTTTACAGGTGGGGAAACTAAAGTCTGTGTGGTTGGATAATTGCCCAAGCTCTCAGGCAATGAGCAGCACAGAAGCCAAGTTAACACAGCTGGTCTTTCTCGCTTTTGAGAGGTCAGTGCTGATAGGGTGCCCAGGATGGGAGGTAGAGGGCCTGTGTCCCGGGCAGTCTTCAGAGTATCTGCAGCTGGCCCAGAGAATCAGGTTCAGTTAGGCAAGTCAGCCATGCCCAAGGACAGCTGGCCTGTGGCTGAGAAGGGCTGACTCCAGCCCACATCTACTAGCCAAGTTCCATGCTCCCTTCCACTCAGCACTGTGATTGCAGTCCCAGCACACTGGAGGAGGTGGGCATTTTACAGATGGGGAGACTGGCAGGGAACTGTGGGGCCAAGTGGCGATAGTCAGTGTCAGTGAGGTTTTCGTGGTGCCCCTGAGGGCAGTTTTGTGCATAGGAAAACTTGTCAAGGCCATTTTGGTTTTAAAAAAGAATGCTTAAGTGGGCTGGGGATATAGCTCAGTTGGTAGAGTGCTTGCCTTGCATGCACAAGGCCCTAGGTTCAAAGCACCACAAGAAGAAGGAAAAAAAAGAGTAAGAAGGGGTGCAGGATTAAAAAAGAATGCTTAATTTATAAAAGTAAGAAAGTAAAAAATCCAGTGGGATGTAACAATGTCTGTTAGGAAGAACCTTATTTATAACTTGATTCAACTGCCCTAAATAATTTAAGTTAAATTCTAAATACTTTAAAATAAATGGAGCATAAAAATATGTTGGGTATCAGGTTGTCACAAAAGTCCCACTATTGTTTTTATAGCTGTCTTATATTTTTCAACTTTAAATTACAAGTCTCATTTAATAGATCAATGGCTTGCCTAGACCTGTGCAGGAAACAGCCTGCCAATCTGTCACCAGCAGGGCCAGGGCAAAGCCAGAAGCTTTTCTTCCCAAAAGTGCCCTGAAAACATGTTGGTCCCGTCTCCCTTTCCTTCCATCTCATCAGACGCCATGACGGCAGCTGGTTGAAGGGTTTAATGCTATTTACTTTCTTCTCAAGTGCCATCCACCAGAATTTTTGATGGTACAAAGAAGTTGAATTTTGCTTTTCTCAACATGAAGAAAAGTTAAGAGTTTCCGCTATTTGGTCTTCTTACTTAAAAGATCCAACATTGCTTATTTTAAAATTGCCCAACAAAGGGACTCATTGCCAGGCAAACACTCTTACCCCTAGATTTTATTTCATGATAAAATATAGGAGGTAAATGTTCAGGCTTTCACAGTAAGTGGCAAAGGGTTTGTTTCGAGACAGAGCCTCACTATGTTGCCTAGAATGGTCTGGAACACCTGACCTCAAGCGATCCTCCCATTTTAACATCCCCAGTAGTTGGGACCCAAGCATGTGCCACCATGCCCAGGCACCAAAAAGGTTTTAATTATTCATTTCATATCCTGATTATATTAAAAACTTCTTTATAAAAAGAAAAAAGTACATAAGAAAAACTAAAATAAATTATCGTTTTAACTTAATTATTCCATTACATGATCACAAGATGAATCTGTTATTCTAATATGACAAATTATCTTAAACATTATGCATAGTTTCAAGCTAAATCAAAGCAGATTTTTCCTAAAGTTAATACAATAAAAAAGTTAATAGTTTGGGATTAACTTATCAGTTCTAATTTAAAAACAAAAACAAAAACAAAAACATTTATTTCTTAGATGTAGATGGACACAACACAATGCCTTTATTTTTATGTGGTGCTGAGGATCGAACCCGGGTCCCGCCCGTGCTAGGCGAGCGCTCTACCGCTGAGTCACAATCCCAGCCTCTCAGTTCTAATCTTAATTCTAAACTATCCCATGATTAAAGACATTTAGCTACTAAGGGAAAGTATTTACTAATCAAATCAATACAAGGCTATTGATCCCTGCAATTTTGGGGTTAGTGAACAGCTGGCTGAGAGTACTTATTAGACTGAGGTTTCTGGGGGTGTCATGGGAGGCAATGCCACAAACATCCAGAGAAACTCTTTTCTGCCCACGGCTATGGCTGAAGGGCCAGCCTTGTTTATGATCACCATGCCAACAGGGCACTCCCATGGCCTGCCAGTGGGGTAGTTCTGTAGCCCAAGCCCCTGAGATCAGGCCTAACCCTGGTCACTATCTTTTGCCCCCTCTGAGCTTTATCATCCCATCAAGAAGACTGTGCCCAAGTCACCTAAAGGCCTGAGAAGATATCTCTAATCGATTCCCTGCTTGATTCTGTTCTGAATTCAGTTTTTCATTTTCCTCTCTGGCTAGCTACCAATGACTAGAATAGTTTTAATATCATCTTTGGATCCTGCATACTCCTCAACGGGCTTGCCTGGCTCTGTCCTCATGGCCAGGACAACTGCACTTTGCATTGTGCTGAGCCAGGAGGCCTCCCTCAGCTCTCCCCGCTACTGTGATGCTCAGAGACAGCAAGGGAACTGGACAGACAGACTGCCTGCCACAGTGGACCCCGATGACAGGGGTCAGCTCTTAGGCAGCTTGAGATGCCAAATTCAGTGAAAACCTTCTAGATCATGACTTAGAAGAATAAAAACAGCCCAAATTTGTGTAATTTTACTTCTAAGCACATAAATAGAAAAAAATAATCATAAAACTGCGCAATCCTACCTTGGTACCAAGCCCTCTGTGTGCAGACCTCTATCATCACAAATTTCGGAGGAATTTCACTATTCCCCACGAATAGATGACAAGGGAGGCCCAGAGAGATTAGTCCATAATGAGGTGAGGAAGCGTTGCCAGGTGGAGGTGTCACTGGAGCAGCTGCAAGAAGCAGGTAAGACTATTCCTGAAAGCCTGGGAGGACCTGTGAAGATGCTGACGTGGTTCTAAGCTCACAAACCTTGTGGTGAAGAGTAGAAGACTAATAATTAGAGCTTCCTTGCACTGAGCACCTGCTCTGTGACAGACCCTGGAGCAGGAAAGACCACAGATCAATCCCAGGGCAGAAAGACCCAGACCTTAGTCCCTGGTGTCCCCTCACTGCCTCCATCACTTGCCCTCTCTGGACCTCAGTTTCTTCATTTAAAATCTAGAGTAATAAAATCCTTCCACATGCTTCCTAGGGATGTGTTCTGAAATGAGATATGAGAAGTGATTTGGAAGGCGTGATGTGCCTAGGGGTGCCAGGGTCTGTGTCGCCAGCTGAGCAATACCTCTCTTGAGTGGTGGTTTTTAGCCTGGCCTTCGAGGAAGGGGTGAGAGCTGGCCAGGCCGGAGTGTGGCAGTGTTTGTCACATGCTCTCTGCAGGTGGGTGGGTCAAAGGATGGGGAGGTGGCTGCAGTGAGGACTCTTGACTACAGGAAATAAGTCCAAAAGCTTTGGAGCAAGAGAGAGCAAGGGTTCAAGGAGACTAGAGGAAATGCAAGTGGGGACAGAGGGAGGGATAGGCCCCCCTCACTGCCTGAATGGGGAGTCCCAGCCAGTTGCCTACCAGAAGTGGGGTGTGTGTGGTGGGAGTGTTGCAGGAAATAATGGGGTGTACTGTCTCTAGAAAACTGAAAAGCAATAATGGAACTAGTTAAAAGTCGATCTAATTTTTATTATTATCATGTGCTTACCATTCTAAAAAATATTGGTAATAAGTACTTTTCCCTTTACGGGGGTGAGAAGGAAGACATTCCCACTACCCCTTTTATGTTATGTGGTGACCCCTTGCCCTTCCCAGAAATCAGCTCTTAATGCTACAGGGAGAAAAGAAACTTGGAAGCCCTTGAAAACAAGGACAGAGGGGTCGAGCCTGTAGGGTCACCTGAGTAAAAGGCTAAGATGGCCCCAGGATGGGACCAGCAAGGGGCCTGGGTGGAGTGTGGGCTGGACTGGCTACCGGGATGCCCACTGGACGACTCCAAGTCCAGCTGCAGTACTGCCGTTGTCACCCAGGCACTGTCCCCCGTGCCACGTGCAGGTTATAATCAATTGGCAAACACATTGAATGACTGGTTCCTGCCCTTCACCCACCCCACATTTTTTACTAACACAGAAATCAGATTCTCCTCCTGCCTCGCCAATAAGAACCACCCTGCCCAAGCTCCACTAGGCCAAGTTTTATCAGGCAATCTGTGCTCTGCCTTATCCCTGGCCCAAGTTCTGTCCTCACAGTGACCACCTTTTTCTCCTTTGCAGGAGCCCAGTCCAACCTGCCGGAAAGACACATAAGGCAGACAAGGATCAAGGTCCTGTGGTCCCAGGGCTTCTGAAAGGTCAAGGCCCTGTGGTCCAAGAGCCTCCAAAGGATCAAGGTCCCATGGTCCCGGGACCTCCAAAGGATCAAGGTCCTATAGTCCCAGGGCTGCTGAAAGGTCAAGGCCCTATGGTCCAAGAGCCTCTGAAGGATAAAGGTCCTGTGGTCCCAGAACCTCCAAAGGATCAAGGTCCTATAGTCCCAGGACCTCCAAAGGATAAAGGTCCTGCGGTACCAGGATCCCTGAAAGATCAAAGTCCTGTGGTCCCAGAACCTCCCAAGGATCTAGGTTCCATGGTCCCAGAACCAGCCAAGGACCAAGGTCCCTTGATCCCAGAGCCTGTGAAGAAACAAAGTCCTATGGTTCCAGCTAAAGTTTTAGATCAAGGTTCCATGGTACCAGCATTTCTGAAGGATCAAAGTCCTGTGGTCCCAGCACCTGCTAAGGATCCAGGTCCCTTGGTCCTGGAGCATCAGAAGGATCAAAGTGCCATGGTCACAGCACCTATAAAGAGTGAAGGTCCTGTGGTCTCTGGGCCTGGAAAGAGTCAAAGTTTAGCAGCCCCAGAGCCAGTCAAGGGTCAAGATGTAGTGGTCACTGAGCATCTGAAGGGTCGTGATTCTGTGATTATGTCACCTGTAAAGGATCAAGGCCCTGTGTTCCATGAGTTTATGAAGCACCAAGACCCTATTATCCCAGCACTAGCCAAGGATCAAGGTCTTATGGTCTCAGAGCCTCCAAAGAGTCAAGTCCCCATGGTCACTGAGCCTGTGAAGAAGCAAATTCCTATAACCCAGGTGCCTCTGAAGGATCAAGATCCTCTGGTGCCAGCACCAGAAAAGGACCCAGGTCCTACGGTTCCTGAGCCTCTGAAGACTCAAGGCCCCAGGGGCTCTCAGCTGCCCACCATCTCACCTCCACCCCCTGTCACGATCCCAACTGTCCCTCATGCAGAATATATTGAAGGGTCCCCTTGATGCCCCTCCCCTTGATGTGCCATCAAAGGAGCTGGCAGTGGAAGGGCTCCTCCCTGGGGCGGGGAAGACACAGTTAATCTGCATGAAATGTGCTGTATAGTCTTGCTGGAATCTAATAAAACTGGTCCTTCTGGTTCAGCAGTGTCTCCTTCCAGCTCTGTGGGGGAGGGGGCACATGCGTACACATGCCATGTTTGCTCAATACCGTGTACTCTCAAAGCAGGCAGGTAGGCCCACCTGGGCCAGAGGAGTCTAAGAAATGCCCAGGGGTTTAGCTTTCATGGCTTTTTGGCCAAAATGTCCAAAAAAGAACAACTTAAAGGAGGGAGAGTTTACTTGGTACTCACAGTTTCATAGATGAACCACTCCATCGCTCTGGGCCTGAGCACATCATCAGGGAAGGACCCAGCAGAGGAAAGCTGCTCAGCTCATGGAGGGGTCAGGAAGCAGAGACAGAGGGGGAAGGGGCTGCAAGGAAGACGAACCAGTCTGGCCATGCCCCCAGTGACTCACCTCCTCTAGCCACACCCCACCTCCTATGGTTACCATCCAGTCAGTCCATTCAAACTAGGATGGACTGATTAGATTACAGCTTTTATAATCTAATCATTTCACTTCTGAATATTCCTGGATTAACTGCAGCTGCCGGGTACCTCATATCCAAACCATAACTTCTAGTTCCTGTGAGATATCAGCATATGATGGGAGTGGGCAGGTGATGCTAGGACATCAAGGACAAAATCCCTCATGAAAATGATCAAGACAAGCCAAGGTTCAGAGCCCATGGAAGCCTAGCAAGGGCTACCAAATCCCTAAAGGCTGAGCCCTGAATGGGCTAGAGTTGGAGCCTGCAGATGAAACAGGAGCAGGGACACAGAGTAATTCTGGGTGACAATTATTTGTCACAGGCTCCATTTTAAAGCTTACACAAGAGTTAAACTTCTTGAGAAAATTAGGCCTCTGATCATGAGTGTCAGGACACTACGGAGAGTAGAACCTGCTCTGATGATCTTTAGTCAATATCCATGACGGCTCAGTCAGGGGCTTCTAAAAAAAGCCTTGAACCTGGTACAACAGCACATGCCTGTAGTCCCAGCTACTTAGGAGTTTGAGGTGAGACAATCACTTAGGCCCAGGGGCTCAAGGGCAGCCTGGGCAACAAACAAGACCCTGTCTGAAAAAAAAATTTTTTTTAACTGGGTGTAATGGTTGAAGCTGGTAATCCCAGTGACTTGGAAGGCTAAGGGAAGAGTATCACAAACTTGAGGCCAGCCTTAGCAATTTAGCAAGGCCCTAAGCAACTTAACAAGTAGCAAGGTCCTGTCTCAAAATAAAAAATAAAATGGACTTGGGATATGGCTCAATGATTAAGCCCCACTGGTTTTAATCTTCTCTCTCTCTCTCTCTCTCTCTCTCTCTCTCTCTCTCTCTCTCTCTCTCTCTCTCTCTCTCTCTCCTTAACATAAAATAAAAATAAAAATGCCTGAAGTCCCCCATTTATTCGTTCATGCACCAGACCTTTCCTCAGTACCTACTTTGTGCCAGGATTAGGGTCACTGTGGTGAAGAATCACAGTCTTATGAAAATAAAATGTGGTGTGGGACGAGGCCCCCGGACAAGTAAAGGCCTGGTCTTGAGAGGACAGTGAAAGGGGGATACCCACTGGGACAGACAGGAAGGCTTCCTGTGGAAAGTGGCTGTGGAGGTGGGCCAGGGTGCTGGACCACCCAGGCAGGGAGCAGAAAGGGGCAACCTGGTGTGCCTGGAGGGCCAGGGAGAGGCTCCTCCAGAAGGCACTGAATGAAAGGATCTGGTTTGCATGAGGACTTGACCAAGGAGTTGGCAGGTCTTTGGAGCAGAAAATTGGGACCTGTTAGGGGTGATCAGTCTTATGAATCCCAGGACATCAGGGAGACAGAGTGGTGTCAGCCTTGTGACCTGTGACAGTGGGCTGAGGGAGAACCACAGCCAGGCCACAGGGAAGAAGACGGGGGAGCCTGAAGCTCAGCCTTGGTCAGAGATGGATCCTGCCAGTATCCCACTGCTGTGGTCCTCAAAGTCCATGGTGACCTCCTTTTTAAATTCTAGAGCCCTCAAGGGTGGGGGAGCTCCACCCATTGTCCCTACCAAAGTTGGCTTTCTTTTTTTTTTTTTTTTTTTAAATATCTTCTCACTTTTTTTTTTTAAGAGAGAGTGAGAGAGGAGAGAGAGAGAGAGAGAGAGAGAGAATTTTTAATATTTATTTTTCAGTTCTCGGCGGACACAACATCTTTGTTGGTATGTGGTGCTGAGGATCGAACCCGGGTCACATGCATACCAGGCGAGCGAGCTACCGCTTGAGCCACATCCCCAGCCCCCCAAAGTTGGCTTTCAATGAACATGCCTGACCCTTTTGAAGATCATTGTTAAAGGCCCTCCCTTAAAGGAGCTCAGCTCAGTTCCTAGATAAACACAGGAGGCTCTGATGACTACTGAAGGAGCCTTCCCATCCTGCCCACCCTAGCCTGCCTCCTTACTCCGTTCCCACAGCATTGGGGCTTTCTGTTCCCAGAAGCACTTATGGACACATGCATGCGGGTGCGTGCGCACACACACACATTGTGATGTTTCTCCTGGCCCCCAGAGCTTGCTGCCATATGAGCTCTCCAAATCAGGAACCTGAAGATACGAAAAGGCCACACTGAGCTATAAGGAGGTGTTCTGTAGGGAAGCCTTTCTCCTCCTCTTTTCAGTTCTTTCTCTGATCCCACACCCGGTCCCATGACAAACAGGCCAGGAAAATGATGGCAACATCACCTCAGGCAAGCGTCTCTGCAGGCCACCCAGACACCTGGGCCCATGTCCAGGGTGCCATTGGCTACCAGAGCTCCACCGCTGAGGAAGAAACAGGTGGGAAGCAGGTCTGGCAGTCAGTGTCCCTGGGTGTGACTGGGAGGGGGTGCTGGTCACTGAAGCAGCACTGGGGAAATCAGGAGGGAAGAAGTGAGCCCCATACAAAAATCCTTCTAGAGACCTAAAGAGAAGCCCGAACTGTAGGGAGGAACCAGGGGCCTGAGAGGCCCAGCATGGTTCCAGAGACTCAGAGGTGACCAGCATCAAGAGGTGGGACAGACTGCAGATGAGGAGCCATGGCTGGCGGGTAGATTTGGCAGCTTCCCTGGGAGCCAGTGCGGCTGCTTCAGTATCTACATTTGTAAAAAGTACTGACGTCAGAAGAGGACCCGAGGGAGAACACCTCCAAGTTGGGGGTGAAGCTGCAGGCTGCAACCGCTCCAGCACCTGTCTGGGTTCAGCTCAGGTCTCCACTGCCCAGAAGGTAGGTGAGGACGCAGGTGAGGGCGCAGGTGAGGAGTTCAGGGCCTTGCCACCGGGACTAGGGCAGGGAAAGGCAGAAAAGGAAACAGCTCTGGCCTCCTGGGAGGCAGATCTCATTGGTGGCCTGGTTCCTCGCTGGCTAAAATGAAGAAAGATGAAGGACCCCTGGGCCATGGGCCCAGGCATGTGGGGAGTCTCTGGAGGGAGGTTCCCGCTGCTGGCCAGGGTCAAGCCAACCCGCGGAGGCCAGGTAGGCCGGCGGCCCGCACAATACCATGCCGGAGGTGTCCAGGCTCTCGGCACCCCGGGCGCACAGAGCCTCGCCGTGCAGCTGGACTCCGGGTTCACGGCTCGCGCAGCCGCAGACAGGAACAACGTCCCTGGGTGCGAATGTGCAGAAGAGGCCTTGGGAGGCTCCAGAGGCCCAGAGCCTGCCCATCGCCCACTGCCCCAGGGCAGGCCCCAGCAGCCTGAAGGCCAGGCCCGGAGGCCTTCTCTCCTCGTTGGCGCCCCCGGTGGCCGATTCCGGGAAAGGCCGCGATGTCATTTCTTTTCGTCATACAAGGATCCCCGTATTAGTAACTTCTCCCTCCACACCCAGGAGGCCTGAGAGCCCACGTGAGCCTGACCTGCTGTGTGGCCTTTTGCATCCTCTGAGGTGCTGGAGGAGCAGGGAGATTGTCTGTGTGGATAGCTGGTAGGGACAGCCCCGAGATGGGATGGAACAACAACTTCTGGAGCCGTTGTTGTCGAGTAGGGGGATCTCCTGAAGGAAGAGACTATTACAGCTGACCTAGACCTAGTTTCCCAAAAGAAACCTGGAATTCCTCTTTTGCACCAGTCTCCCACCCTCTGCTTCCAATCCATCGCTAAGGTCTGCCCACACTCAGCTAAAGACATAGTCTGCACACTTCATGTCTATGAATCCGGGTACAGCACTCGGGGTGTAAGGAATGCCGAATTTTTTTATTTTGATAATTCACCGTTGGAGCCCCCTCCTGTCCTTGCCGGGCTTGTCAGGAAATCCAATTCTTAGTCTTAGGCTTTCACTATTGCGGGAGGCCTTGGTCATTAGTGAAGATTTACAGAGGTTATCACTCCTGCTGCCCACAGCCCAAGCCAGGGCCAACCCAGCAGCCACGCTTCTGTTACACTAGCCTGAGAGCTCCTGGAGCCTGCCCAGTTTTCCCAGGCGCCCCTATAGTCATCCACATCCAAGACTGACCCTTGGCCATTTTGCAATCAGGACTGCTCTACTCCCCACAAGACAGCCACTGTTTCCTGTCATCCACCCAAACACCTACTCTCTAATTCCTCTGGGCCTCAAGCCCTCTGCCTTCACATCCCCCACGAGTCTGGTCCTGGTTCCTGTGGGCCCTGGCCGCACCCTGTGCATCCCCACAGTAATGCCTGAGGGTTCCAATTTCCCCACAGTCTTTCCAGGATTTGTGTTACCTGTCTTTTTCATTATAGTAGTAATTATTTGGCCTATTCCAAAATCTTGATTTTTTTCTTACACACCCAATAAGTACCTAATAAACATTTGTTGAGAAAATTAATGGACATCCAGGAAACAGCTGGGTTTGGCAGAAGGATGAGGAGGGGGCTCCATGGGCTGCCACTGGAGGGGCAGAAGCAATGGCATGAGCAGAAGGAAAGGGGTGGATGGCAAGAAGCTGAGCGGGGCCTGCAGAGGAACCAGGAGGTGGCAAGAAAGAAGGTGGGGGCAATTGCAGGAGCTGAGTGGTGGTGAATGCCTGCTCTGTCCCCATAAGCTCGCTGCCCCCTGCTTTGTCTCATGGTGGGGTCCCATCAGGCCCACCCCACCCATGCCTCACTGTATTCCTAGCTCTCTGGCACCCCAGCTGCCGCACCTCTATTCCTGCTGCCCCTTCACCTGGAATGCCTCTTTCCTTTTCTGTTCAGCTCTAGCTTCCCTGTTTCAGTAGTCTCCCCTGACACTGGCACAGCCTGAAGCACAGTGGCACGATGGAAAGAATCTGACTTTAAAGTTGAGATGTAGACTCAAGTCCTATCTGTTATATGAGCATCACTTCTTAATTCATAGCTAATACTTACTAGCCACATATTATTTTCTGAGTACCATGGGCTACCTTGTTGAACACTCACCACAACCTTGTGTTATGATTCCCATCTTACTACTGAGGGAACTGCGGCTCAAAGATATCAAGTAACTGTCCGAAGATCACATAGCAAGGGAGTGAGTGGTAGAACAGGAATGAGAGTCAAGTCTGTGAGGCTGCAACACCTCTGCTGCTAAGCATCGGAGCACACTTCCTTTGAGCATTTCTGGGCACCTCCTGTGCACTGGGCATTGTGCTAGATATGGTGATATAGGACACGGGCAGACAGGGCCTTCTCTGGAGGTTACTGTTGGAGTCTCAGAGGAAGGCACCGCTATGGAGACTGGGGTGGAGATGATTCGTAGAATCCCACTGGGGACTGCCACTATGAACTGCAGTGTGGAGCTCACCCATATCAGTAACTTCTCCCTCCACACCCAGAGGCCTGAGAGCCCACGTGAACCTGACCTGCTGTGTGGCCTCAGGCAGCCACTTCACCTCTCAGAGCCCAGCTTCCTCGCCTATGAACTGGCATAGGAACAGCTACTCCTTAGGGAAGCTCTGAGAATTCAATGAAATTGTACAAAGCCCCTAGTGGGAGCTCAGTGAGGGTTAATCCTGCTCCCTACACCCACATCTAGAACCCTCTGGATCCAGCAGCTCCTCCTTTCTGATTTTAACAAGCACTATAATGGGAACAACAGGGTGATCCTTCCAATGGCCTCCAGGGGGCAGGAGAGCTCCACACAGGGAGGGGATGGCCCACCGTGGGGCGGGGAGTGTTCAATGTGCAGCCCAACTTCCCATCTCTGCTGCCCCCACTCCTATTACCACCCCACCTTCCCTCCCCATTCACCTGTCACCTGCACCAGGCCCTCCCCCCACTCTGCGGGGTATTGGAGGAGTGACTTGGGAGCACCGGCCCTCCTCCCCTGTGCAAGAGGAGCAGCTTGGCTTCAGGGCCTCCTTGGGGGTGATATGTGGGGGGTCACATTCAGACCTGGCTCATCTCACTGACCTTCCCAGGGGAGCTGCTGCACTGAACTTCAGAGACTGGAGCTGGGGTTCCCACTCCCTACTCAGGACTCAACATAAGGATTAGAAAGACTTCCCAGCAGGAAGCAGTAGGCATGGAGTCCCTGCTACTGATGTTGAGGGAAGAAGAATTGAATTAAAGGCCAACATAGCGAGGCCCATCTCAACGACTTCCCACCTTGCTGGGCAATTGCAGAGGTTGGTTAAGTCACTTCTGGTCATCAGCAGGTTACACACCTCCATTATTAGAGCTGGTCAGTTCCTCTCCTGCCCTTCCCCCTGAGGTATGGAGACAGGAGCAACCTCCCAAGTGACTAGATCAAACTCCAGGTCACCCTCACTGGCCAAGGGGCCTCAGGTATCTCAGCTTTGATGTTACCTGTAAAATAGGGCTGATCCCTACCCAGCCCAGCTGTAGGAGGGAGGCCTGGATAAAAGGACACACCAAATAGTCACAAAACACAAAGTGGTACCAGCAGGTATTATTAAAAATCATCATTCTGATCAGGAGGTACCTCCTCGCCCTTCACAGCAGCCCACCTGTCACCTCATTCTGGGAACCAGAAGCAGCCATGGCTTCCTCCTCTGGATTCCCCAATCCATGGTTCTCTTCTAGAACAGCCTTTTCATATACTCCACAAAAATGGTCTTAATGCCTCGTAAGTGTATGATGCCGCCTCTAGATCCAGGACAGGAACCTGGGTATGATGCAGAACAGACAGACATGATCCTGTTCTCAGGAGCTTCCAATCTCATGAAAGGCAGCCCAGGAAGGTACACCATAAGTGGTCAATGTCATAATGCCAAGTCAGTAAAATGAGAAAATGTGGTATAGAAACGGAGGTGTGATGGCGCACACCTGTAATCCCAGCATCTCAGGAGGCTGAGGCAGGAGGATCATGAGTTCAAAGCCAGCCTCAGCAGTTTAGCAAGGACCTAAGCAACTCAGAGACCCTGTCTCTAAATAAAATACAAAATAGGGCTGGGGGTGTGGCTCAGTGGTCTAGTGCCTGAGTTCAGTCCCTGGTACCAAAAAAAAGAAACTGAGGTAGGAGAGGTGTTGATTAAGGTAAGGCCTTTCTGAGCAAATGACCTCTGAGCTGAGTTCTGAATGCTGATGGTGGGAAGGGAGGGGGACGGGGGGGGGGAGGGGCGGGGGGGCCGGAAGACCTGTGAATATCTACAATAAGTAGTGCCTGCCTGTAATCCCAGCTATCGAGAGGCTAACACAGGAGGAACCCAAGTTTGAGACCAGATTGGGCAATTTAGCAAGACTCTTTCTTAAAATAAATTAATATATTATTTAAGGGAGGTAGGGATGTAGCTCAGTAGTAGAGCACCTGTGGGTTCAATCTCTACTACCAAACCAAAGCCAAAAACTACAAGTGCCATTTTGGGGGAGGAGGCCACAAGAACAACCAGCGCAAAGGCCCTGAGGCAGGAGAACAAACATGGCACATTTGGAAATAGGAATGATCCAGGTGAGCAGCAACACATACTGAGTTCTGAGCATGCTCATCGCTGTCCCTAAGTCTCCCTTCTAAAAAAGCCCCTTGAAGGTGGAGAGGACACAATACAAGACAAACCTAAGAATGTGGTTTTGGTAAAAGTGCATGTGGTAATGCTGGGAGTCAGCGGGCCCTTATGCAGCTTTGCCCACACCTTGGGGAACTCTGCTGGATTGCCTGGCCGGTAAGGGGTTCTTCCCCACAAAAACAGACGGATGTCCAGAGAGGAAGAAAATAGACAGATGTCCAGAGAGGAAGAAAATAGATGGATGTCCAGAAAGGAAGAAAATAGACAGATGTCCAGAGAGGAAGCGCTTTGCCCAAGGTCACACAGTCTATGGATAGCTGACGTGGGCCCTGAATCCAGTCTCCTCTGCCTCCCTGGCCTCTGGTCTCCTGTTCTGTCCTCTCCCCTGAAGGTATGGTGTTGGGAGCCTTAAAGACCAAGAGGACAGTATCAGAGGAACTGTGCTGGGTTCCTCCTCCCCTGCTACAGAATCCACGTATGTGCTGGACCACCTGAGAGCAAGTGTCCCACCAACTCCCTCCTTCCACAGCCCACCACAGGCACTTTACCAACCAGGGCCTGAGCTCCGATTCGTGGGCTCTGTCAGATGCAGTCAGCTTACAATGAAAAGCAAACAGACTGAAGCCTGGGAGGCCGCAGCCCAACCTCCTCAAGGCTGCTGGGCTTCCCCTATGGGCTTGCAGTGGGCCTGCCTCATGCCATTGTCTGGGGCTATCTGCCAGCACTGCAGGGCCTGATATGGACTATTAGACAGAAGGACTTTGTCCCCTGGGAAGAATGACATGGCAATCTCCTGATCCAATCTTCTTCCATGCGCCAACAAAATTTAATTGGAAAAATTTTATTGAAAAAACAAATTGTACAAATAAGTTCTTATTTTGACAGAAAAAAAAAAAAAAGGCTCACGTTCCCTCTTCCCCCCATCTTTGAAAAACTAAAAAAGGAAAAAAAAAAAAAGTTCATCCCAGGATGCCCAATACAATTCTCGACCAGGGTCTGCCTCCTCCTATGAGCAGTTTTTCCCATCTCCTGTACCCAAGCCAGTCATTTTGGGGTGCCTGGTTCCAGGGACTGCAGCACCTAGCTGTGTAGCTGGAGGAAGTTGGGAGAGGCTGGGGGAAGGGGAGGGACTGAGGCCATGGGAGTGTCAGCAGAGGCCTGGGCTGCACCCCCAGCTCCAGGTCCCACCTATAAGAAAGGATTGGCTGGATCCAAACTTGGAGGGTGGGACAGGATGGCTATCTCCCAGGTTGCACAGTTTGTAGGGTCTCTGGGCTCAGCATCATGGCATCTGGGGACCCATGTCCGAGCGGAGTGGACTCTAGCTGGGAAAGTCCGCTCAGGTGCAAGGAACCCTGGTCTGGTTTTCCACCCCCACCCCATGGGATATCCAAGACTGGTACCTCCCCCCACAATAGCACCCATGTGTCTCAGGAACCTTCAGCTGCTTCCTGTCATCCCGTGCCCACCTGAGGGCCCTACAATTCATCTCGCATCTTGTCACCCTTGGGCCGGACCAGGCGCCCAATGAACAACAAGGAACCGCTCTGGGTGTCTCGCACCAGGAAGATGAAGGGGTGGTCTGCGTAGAACAGCTTGGGGCTGCGCAGCTCCTCACGTCCATAGATGTCCTGATCAAAGGGGTTGCCCTCTGTGTCCCACTCGAAGGCGGTGGCATGGAACACGCTAGCCAGGTACAGGTCCTTCTTGCCCGACATGCGCGACAAATCTGCCTTGTTCTTGTCGATGGCCTCGGTCAGGCCGAGCCCCGCCAGGTGTTTCTGTGGGACCAGGTGCCAGGTGAGACCACGGCATTCAAGCCTCCACCCACATCACCCTGACCACCCTGAGAAGACACAGCCAAGCCCAGGCCACACAGTCTGGGTGCCAAGTCCATCAGGGGCTTCACTCACACGCTGCTTTCTCTGTTTTCCTCCTCAAGCTCCAGAGGAGGAAACTGGGACTCAGAAATAACAATCAGATGTGATCCCTGTGCTGCCCAGCAACCTCAGGCTGTGCCCCTCGAGGTGGACTCCAGGGACAGATAGCAACCCTGGGAGCAGATCTGAGGGCAGGTCCCCTGACCCCAATCCAGACCCACCAAACCCACAAAACTCTGGGAAGGGGAGTGGACAGATCCTTCTTAAACTCTCTAGGAGATTTTAGCACACCCAAGTACTGACAAAGACAAATCAAAGGACAGCTAAGTCCACATCACTCCGGGGCTGACAGCATGTCCCGAGTGATACGACACCTGGGGTCTGCTTCCAAACGACCTGATGCCGGGACGAATGGTGGCTTCAGATGAACCACTATGGGGTATGAAGAGATGAGGGTCAAGCTGGGTGATGGTCATATGAGGGTTCCTTCCACTGATCTATCAAAATAAGGTGCTACAATGTTTCATGATAGAAAGTTTAAACACACACACAGGCATGCATGTGTGCATGTATGCACCTTCCCATGGCTCTGCACAGCACTTGGAGGCTAAATACCCATGTCCACACAGCAGCCTCCAGCCTCATCCCCTGGAATGCCCCACCCTATTCTCCACAGACAGCCTCCCTGAACAACTTGCCTCCAAGATGGCTGTCCTCTCTTGTTCTCCCCTCAGGGCTCTCCATCCCTGAGACAAGCAGTGCCCCGCAATGATGGTCTTGTCTGTCCCTCCCACCTGGCTCAGAGCTCTGGAAGGGGATAGCCCTAGACAAGGCTCTTTGTGGAGGTCAAGACTGACTCTCAGTGTAAGAGAGGTCAGTGAAGGACCATTGGCTGGCCAGGCACAGTGGCACAGGCCTGTAATCCCAGCTATTTCAGAAGCTGAGGCTGGAGCATCACAAGTTCAAGGCTAGTCTCAACAACTTAGCAAAACCCTGTTTCAAAAATTTAAAAAATAAAAATAAAAAGGATCAAGGATGTGGCTCAGCAGTAATGCACCCCTCAATTCTCTCTCCAGTACAAAAAAAAAAAAATTCAAAAAGAAAAGGAACATGGCTGAGTGGACAGCCGCCTCGGGAGCCCAGGTTTCTGCAGAACAGTCTCTTCTCTCTGGCAGGGCCAAACAGTGACAAGGCCTGGGGTCCTGAGACTCAGGCAGTCCTGAGAGAGGTGTCTGAGCAGGCCTAGCTATTCATCCTGATGACTATGCACAAGTCACCCACCTTGAATTTGCCAACTCAGTCTACCCCATGGACTGTAAGTCCTGTCTCTGCTGAGCTCCAAAAGACACAGCAGAAAAAAGGAGAGACCATTGGCCAAGGGATGGGGAAGAACTGGGGCCAGGGCCAGGTGGGAGACAGTGCAGACTCTTCTTTGGAAACTGTCTACAGTACAGACCATTACAAGCCCTACTAGGCTCTGGTTTGGAGCTTAAGCCCCATTCCATCTTGAACTTTCTCTCCAAGCTCTCTGTGCAGTAAATCTGAAGTAATCTATGGGTCAGGAGCCTTCCTGGGAACCATTTCTGGCACCCAAGGCAAGAATGACATGAGTTTTCTCTCTTGAGTAGGTCAATTGTCTCCTCCTGACAAAAAGGCCACCCCATGTCTTCACCTTGAGGTCTAACTGCAGCTCCCCCACTTTCAAGCTAGTGGGATCTTGGGGAGTCACCCTTTCTCTCTGAGCCTCTGCCCACCACCCACATTGGTCACAAGGGGGAAATCCCCTTGAGCATGTGTGCAAGTCTTGGCCATCCTAAGGGACCTGGATGTCAATCTTATGTGGTGGATGACACTCCAGCTTGAGCAACCTCTAACTGGACATTCCAGACTCCCAGAGGCAGCACAGTGACTAGGGTCTCACTTGAGTGTGCAATATCCCAACTACTGGCTAGGTAACTTTGAATAAGTTACTTAACTTTTCTGAGTCTCAGTTTCCTCATCCATCAGCTACAGTCCTCCCAAAGGAAGTTGTTTAGAGGACTGAGAGAGCTTAACATAAACAAAGTGCTTCAATGGCTGTCACACAGCAAGTGTCCATGGTATGATCAACTGCCCAAGGGCAGGTCCCACACATCCTCCCCTGCGTTCCCCCTATCGGAGCCCAGCCAGTACTGCCTAGACACCCAGGGGACACACTGGCCTAATCCCTTCCTCCTCTGCCAGGGCTTGCAGGGCCAAGTTGGGCCAACCCTCACCTGTAGATCGTGGGTCACCTCCACCACACCCTTGGGCAGGGAGATGGCGACAGCCTTCTTCTGCATCTTCCCCATCCAGACCTTCAGCTGCTCCTTGGTCAGCAGCTTCTCAAGGCGCTCGAGTGGCTCCACGTGGTGGGGCATGATGATGATGAGGCTGGAGAGCTTGTGGGCCAGGGGCATCTCCAGGATCTGCAGCTTCTCCTTCTCATCATCATAGTAGTTGTAGAGGCCTGGGTGGAGAGCAGAGGACACTGGGTGTGCTGTGGAGTGGGGGGTAGGACGTCGTCTAGACCCCCTGCTCCTCAAGGCACCTACCTGTCCGGTGCATCATTGTGACACCCACGGTATAGGAACGAGTCACCATGAAGCCACGGTTGTCCACCATCTTGTGATGGAACTTCTCGTCCCAGTGTGCTATGGTGGGAACAGAGCACAGGGTTAGAGATCCAGGTCCCCAGACACTATCACAGCCCACTGCACACCGTGCTACACTTATCCTTGCCACGGGCAGGTGACCATTCTCAGGGCCAGGCTTCAATGTGCCTCTCTCCTGAGCGCCCAGCCCAGAGAGTGCATGTTCCCTGCTCTTGGGTGAAGAGTGCCCTCTAGGGCATGCTGTCTTAGAATGCAGTTCCTCTAGTAGGTCCCCAAGTGACAGGGATCTCATTCCACCCTCACCTCAGCCTCCTCCATGTCCACTGCCTGTGTGGCACTTGTCAGGTGTTTGGGAAACCTGCTGAGCTGGGCTTGCTACCCAGCCCGATTACTGAAGGGGGACTGTGTCCTGGGCAGGAGCACCCTGGACCACCCTTATTCTTGTTGGCAAGTTCTGTCTCCATGACCAGAAAGATGATGGGAAATTGGTTAATGTGTGTTGGGCCACAACCAGACCTGCCTTCTGATCCAGGCTCAGCAACTGACTGTGAGAGGTCTCGGCTCTCTCAGCTTGGCTCCATTTATAAAATAGGTTTCCTCATCCTTACAGCCAACCGATAAGAGTACCATCCAAGTAGGTACTCACACATATCCACTGACCCCAAATCTATCTTCAGTTCAATTCACATCAACTCCACCAGATCTTGACTCTCTACCTGCCAGCAGAGCCTCAGCTTCCTTGCCTGTGAAACAGATGTAACACTGCCTGTCTCCAAGGGCTGCTTTAAGGAATGGGTGCCTTTCTCCAGCTCACGTTCGGGGCACAATGGATTCTGAATTTTATGGATTCCAACACATACAAGCTATGGCACATTGCTTTGATGAAAAATGATATGTAGGAGCACATATCACATATCTGGAGTCCCTCTGAGGGCTTGCATCCCTGTCCCAGTCCTTTCAACCACTGGCTACCTCTATGAATTTGGTTTGTAAAAGATCTCTGAATCTAGTGTATAAAACATTTCAAAAACCGTTATGCCTCAGCAGGTCGCTGTGTTCAATGAGGAGCAGCGAAGAGCCCCCACAAGGAACTCTAGGAAGAGCCCGCCACCCTCACACCCTGCCCTGCAACTCACGCTTGAAGAACATGGCATTGACCAGCAGGGCGCCATCGGTGCGCTCCACGTCCTTGGTGACCTCGGGCAGCTTGCCGTCGGTGGTCTGCGAGGCCCACTCGTTGATGGACTGCAGGGCGCTGCGCTTGTCGCGGAAGTTGATCTTGGAGTGCTCGCAGTTATAGTGCTGCTTGCTGCTGCGCACGAAGTCGTCGGCGAAGCTCACGGAGCTGGGCCCATACAGGCGGCTGCCCAACTTCCAGGTCACGTTGCGCGCTGTGGAGTTGCTGAGCGAGCGCAGCAGCTCGCCCAGGCCCGCGTGCACCTCCTCGTCCCGCAGCTGCTCGGCGCTCAGCACCGCCTTGGCCTGCGAGGCCGTGGCCGCCTTGCCGCCCAGAGACACCAGGCCCAGGGAGGAGGCCACCACCACGGGCGATAGCAGGATATTCTCCACAGCCTGGTCCTTGGCCATGGCCTGGTACAGGCTGAAGGCCAGGCCAGCGCTGCGCTGGGCCAGAGTGGCCGCCTTGGGGCTCAGCTTCTCTGAGGTGCCGGGGGCTGCTGCGGGTTTCTTCACCTCGGCTGCCAAGGCCATGGCCAGGAGGCAGAGGGTACCAAGTAATGGGAGGGAGAGCATGGCTGGAAGGTGGGTTGTGTGCACCGCCAGGGACCTGTGAGGGCTGCGAAGAAGAGTGTGGCCCTGAAGCCCTGTGTCTTCCTTCCCAGCTTCTCCCCACCACCAAATTTCCTGAAGATGGGTACGAGTGAACCCAGAATTGTGGAATCCCAGATCCCACTCAGGGCTGCCCATTCTCTCAGGGGTCAATGTAAAGCAGGGTTCGTAGCAAGTCACCACCAGGCCACCCTATTGGTTTCCTGCATTGGGCATCCAACACTTACACATATTTATGTGTTTACTGTAAATTTATTTCTGCCCCTAAGTGGCTTGTGGCTTCCAACCTGTCTGGTTCCCCCACTGGATCCTGAAGGCCTAGCACATGACAGGCCTCAGCCATTCCTGAGAGGAGGTAAACCAGGGCAACTTGCCAGACCCAAGGTCTCTATCAGTCTATATAGAGCTAAGCTGTGATCTCACATGACCCTGAGGGCCCTTTTCCAGTAAGAACAAGGAACAGCAGGTCTGAAAATCTACAATAAGCCCAGATGCCTGGGCAAAAGATGTCCTGTGGGACAGACCTATGGGCCTGCCCCACCCCCATGCCTCTCCCCTTTCACTCTGGGATGTTAATGAGCCACTGCTAGGTTTATTCATTAAATGAAGAAGTCCAGGTGTTCCATTCTGCTACCCCTGGGATGACCTTGAATGTGTGTGTGCATGTGTGTCCACCCAGCCTGTCTCCCTTTTCCACACTGCAAGGGCCTAGGTAGACTTAGCCTGCCAGGCTGCCTACAGCCCCTGGACCAGACAGGAAATCCCAGGACTAAAGCTCTTGGGAGCAATTCCTTGGAAACTAGGAGGGGAAGGGGGTTTCCGGAGAGAATAAGGGCAGGATCCTGGGGAAGGGAGTGAGTCATAGCTCAAAGGAGTAGTAACCCCTCCCCCCACCATCAGAGGCTGGCCAGATGTGTGTTCATCCTCCTAGGAAGCTGAAACCACCACATCAGATTCTATTCTGCACTCCTGTCTGACAGCCACTGCCACACAAGCCATCTGCTCCATGGCCTCAAGTTTATCCTCAGGCCCCTTCCCTGACCCCAGCAGTAGCAGGAACCCCAGGACGAACACCACTCCCCTTTCTGAGACTTTCAATCAGAACAGTCTCTATTCATGAGAGATTTCCTCACACACACCCTTCAGGTCCTTCCCCTCAACCTCATGCAACAGCACAGAAGAGACAACAGGGAAAGAGGAAAAGTCAGAAAGAACCCTGGAAGAGACAGTTTCCACTACTTTGGCAGTCAAGTTTCATGGTCCTCCTACACACACCAAACAATATACTCTTGAACTACACCAAATAAATATGAAAACAATGTAAATGAAAATTATAGTTGGAAATGTATCCTAAAGGAAGATAGAAAATTTGAAATCCTAGTGGAAGGCCCTCAGGGACTTTGGCCAGTGGGGAGAGCACTGGATTTCTGGGTAGCTTCTACTGTTGGCATCCTATCAACCCAGCCAGGTCTCCCACCTCCCTAGGACCTTGAAGTTTCAATTCAAAGGAGAAGCAAAGGGCCTCAGGAGAGGGAATGACAGAGGAGCAGAGTGCCACTGAGCTCCACAGACACCTGGGGGATGGTACAAGGGAGTTTGGGACCTCACCCTCAAGCACTGAAATGACAGAGGACCTCAGGCCCAGATGAGGCTCCAGGCCTCCTCCCTCCCAGCCTTGGCTCCTTCCCCACCAGGCCTAAGGCCTCAAAGGCAGAGGTAGCATATAATTTATTGCATAAACAAGGACACTTAAGAGAGTAAAATGGAACATTTCTAATTATTCTGCCAGGACAACAGGCACATGATCACCCTACTCAAAGGCCACCTCTAATCCAGGCAGCTGATACTGAGTTCAGAGCTCAGATAGGGCTGCACAGACCACCAGCATCCCCTTCCTTAGTGGCTGGTGGAGGAGTGCAGGGTGCCACGTGGCAGCCACCATCTTGACAGCCCCCACCCCCAGCCAACCAAAACCTCAAAGGGCTGGGAGGGGCTTCTCAAGAAAGCTCCAAATGACTAGTTTGGGATTTCTCAGGCAGCCACATAGCTCCTGCTCCTGGTGACGTGGCAGGCAAGAGGCTGAATTATCTCTGTAGGCCAGCAGAGGGGGCTTCCAGCCTGGGAGACAGGAGGCCTGGGTTCAGGTCCTAGGGGGGCTATGGATTTGCCAGGAGACCCCAAGAGCCTCCCTGGCTTCCTTTCACATCTGCACTTTTCAAGGGAAGATGCAAGGCTGGGAAGAAGGGCCGCCCCGTTAAACCCAGCAGCAAGAATGGAGGAAGGCAAGTTTCTGCAAGCAAGCCAGCTTCCCACAGCCCAGCCCATCTTGCCACAGAGAAATGCCAGCCCTCAGGCCACTGTTAGACAGTCTATCTACAGTTGCATAAACAAAATCCAAGATCCGCATAGCCCACAGCTGGCTGGACTGAGCTGGGGCTGGGAGGGGAGGGAAGGAGAGGCTGGGGGTCAGAGGGTCTCAAATATTTGAGAGGAGTCTAAAGTACCTTGAAACTGCCTCAGAGGGAGGTCAATGCCTGACTTTTTCATTCTGAAAGAAAACAGAAGAGTGAAGACAATGGGACCCCACAAAGGGGAGGTTGGGAGTAGGGGCCAAGCCCAGCCCCCAAAGGGCACCCGTCCCAGATTTCGAGGGACCTCAGAGATGAATCACGTCACTATACAGTGGGAGAAACTGAGGCACATCTGGCAGGACACTACCCCAGGTCCCTCAAGGACAAATAGCGGTCAGACTTCCTAGCACAGGGCTCCATCTATTCAGAAACACTCACAGAACCCTCCTGAAGGCCACAGGTGGTGTCCCCTTGCACAGCCAGAACAACAAAAGTCTGCTAGGAATCCTGGTGACCAGAGACAAAGGCCAGGGCAGGAAAGGGGGATGGGTACACAAAGGATCAGAGGACTAGAGGGTGTGGCCCCAGTCCAAGCTTCCAGGCAATCAAAGCCCCCAGTTTTCTCCAGGCCTCCATCCGGGCCCTGCAGCCCTGCAGCACAGAGGGACCAGCGGCAGGAAACCAGGGAAGAGGAGGGGCCAGGACTTCAGGCCCGGCTGGAAGTGCTTTCATTCTTCCCCTCTCTAGATGCCTCAGGAATGTGTCTAAGCTGGGGGTAGGGAAACCCAGCCTCTGAAGAAGCCCTAACCCTGCAGTTCCTTCAGGAACCAGGTGGGTAGACAGAGTAAGGGTGGATGACTCCCTCATCTCCAGTGAGTCTCTCGGCCCCAGTCCCTGCCCCCACCCTACATAAGACCCTGCAGACTCCCACTCCCTTTTTGAGGGGGAGGGGGGCTGGCTGCTTATCTCTCCCTCAGCTGCCATGCTCTACACATACCACTCATCAGAAATGGAGCCCCTTTTGGTGATTCCTCCTGAAGCATGGAACCCCAAAAGCCAGGACCTCACACCCCAGGAAAAGCTGAGACCGGTTCACCTCCTCTCCTAGGCTCAGATGACCCCCATCAAGCCTGGGAGTGACCCATCAGTCACTGCAGGACCTTGGTCCTCCAATTGCCAAGCTGACCAGCCGCATCCCTGTAGGAAAGGCCCCAGCTCCTCCTTCCTGTTTGCGGAGGGTCCCGTTCAGCACCAACTCCCAGCCCCACTGTCTGTCTCTGCCACTACCGGCTCCCTGAACTTCTAGGGGCGCTGCACTTTTCCCAACCCCCGAGAGTGCACAGATCCCCGTCCCAGCCCTGCTCCCTGCGCCCTGCCCTGCCGGTCTGTATGGCTTCATCGCCTCCAGGCTGCGATTCCCCCTCACGATGCTCCAGCTGCCCCCAAGTGCCTGGGACTTCATTTTAGGGGCTCTGGTTTGGACCCAACGCCTCCTAAAGGCCACCCGCCCCCTCTCCAGAAGCACCCCAGAATTGTTGAGCGCTCCTCCTGCCGCACCTACCCCTCACCTGGGTCGGGCCGGCTCTGGGACCGGGAGTCTCACCTCCGGGCTGCTTTGGGTTGACTGTACTCTCCGCCCGCTGCCTCAGGCCCCGGATCTATATATGGCTGTCCCCACCCCCTCCAGCCCCCGTCCCGAGAAACTTCTGGAAAGTTGGAAAAGGCTTCCGCAGGGCGCCCCAGCTCCACCAAAAAAAAAAAAAAAAAAAAAAAGCCAAAGACCTCCCCCTAACCGCCTGCCTCCCGCCCTCTGTCTGCAGGCTGAGGCGCTGTCCAGGCCCCTGGGTCCTACTGTCCCCCTTCTCTAGCTGGGCTGTGGGGCATCAGTGAGTCCCCCCATGGTGACTAACTAGTCCTTCAGAGCACACCAGTGTCCTTTGATGCCGAGGAGACTTGGGGACCCTGGTGGTCTTGGAGATGGGGAGGGGGATTGGGGCCACTGAGCTAGCTGGAGGAGGCTTCAAGGTCCAGCTTCCCCAGACTGGAGCCCCTGCTCCAGGCTCTCCAGGCAAGCCAACCCGCTCCTGATCTCACATTCTCTCTGGCACCCCTTTCCTTGCTCTGCTCGGAGTACATCCATTGCCCCTCTCCACTCTCACTGTTTTCAAGGTGAAACTTAATTGGGTCCCCCAATCCCTGCTTCTCCTCAGTCAGGGCCCCAGTTCTTTGCAACAGGGAAGGTAGTCAGACTTTAGGAGTCAGTGCCCTTCAGTTCTGGGTTGACCCCAAAATCTTCATCCTCAGCTGATCTTTATGTCAGTGGCCATTCTGAGACAGTGAGGGCTTGAACCAGACCAGGTACCTGCCCCTCACCCTGGAAAGTCCAGGTCTTGCAGAGACTGCTGGGGAACATCAGGTGGTACTGCTGGGTATGGAGAGGTACACAGAAGGAAAACCCTGGCTATCCACTAAGGACTGTACCACGTGATTTTCTGTATTATCTCTGCCACCACCCCTTCCCTGAAATTCTAGGGGTGCTGCACTTTTTTCCAGCTCTGACTTCCCATCCTTGTGCAACTCTCTGTGCTACCCCTCAGGTTTGCTCCATCACCATCTAACTAGCCCCAGTTCTCCATTCCACAGTCCTTGACTGAAATATGGTGCTAATCGGAGCATTCAAGTACTCAGGAGGCTGAAACAGGAGGAAGGCAAGTTCAAGACCAGTCTGGCCAACTTAATGAGACTCTGTCTCAAAATTTAAGAAAAAAACAAAAAGGATTGGGGTTGTAGCTCAGTGGTAAGACACTTGCCTGGAGACCCTGGGTTCCATCCCCAGTAATGAAAAAAAAAAAATTGTGCTGTCATTTCTTCTTCTTCTTTCCCCTCTTTCCCTTTTTCTATCTCCAGTTCATTGTCCCTGCACCCCTTCTGTCTCAATGCCTTTCCCCAGGCTCCAGATCTCACTATCAACCCTTCCCACCCCACCCTCCCACAACTGATAGTACCTTGAGCTCTGAGTTAACCTAGGGTATTCATTGTTCTGGCACTGGACAAAGTCCCTGACCTCAGGGATGTCCATTGTGAGGGGTATGTGCATGTTAGTAGAGAACTCAGTAAGACAAATTGTTTAAAAGACCCCGCCCCAACCCTCTTCACTAGTGAAATGATAGATAACTAATGGGCACAGTATGGAGAGGAAGGGACAGAGTATAGAGACTGAACTTCACTCACTATTAGTCCCTCGTTCATTCAATCAGCAAAATGTTTGAGCACCTTCTTTCTTCCAGGTCCTTGTCAGATCCTGGAAAGCAAATGAATTCCAGTACCCAGTAGATGCATCCTCTGGGTCCCTGGCCTCAGTCATTTTCAAGGGGAGACTAGCTTCTCAGTCTGGATCAAGGTTAGGCTGATGCTATTCAGTCTTCTGACTCCAGGGACTATGAGAAATCTTAGATCTCAAAAGCTTCAGACTCTGAATTAGGGTCAAGGGATCACCAATTACTTGAATCCTAAAGTGACCACCATACAACATGATCTTACACTTGAAGCCACATAGAATCTTTGAGCCCAGCTAAGGGTTCAAAGGATCTTAAAATAAAAGTATTAAAAACTCTGAGCGGCAAAGCATGTCAAATGGCGTAGACTCCTGTCTACAAGTGCCAGACAGAAGTCTTTTCTGCTATATCTTAAAATGTCAGGTTCCTGGTACCTGTCTCTACAGGGAACCCTGTGGCCTTCAGAAACAGCCCAGTATTTTTTTGGAGGACAGGTCTGATCCTTTTGATTCACAAAAGCTTCCACCCTTGGGGTGGTGTCCACCTCTTTGGAGTAGCTATCCTAATTCTTGTGTGCGTCCTGCTTCAACTGTATCTGCCTATAAGGAGAAATCCTTCTATATAAGGACACTGCCTGGATCTCCCAGCAGACCCCATCCTCCACCCTCACTCTCACCTCGGCCCCAGGTGAGCTCATGACTTCGTCAGTGAGCTAAGGACTGAGACAAGGACAGAGAGGGCTCATCAAAGCTAGTGGAGGTTTGCCTTGGTCTCTAGGAGATTCCAATGTCAAAGTCTCATCAAGAGTTCCTTTCTATCAGGCATGGTGACACATACCTCTATAATCCCAGCGACTCAGGAGATTGAGGCAGGAGGATTGTTTGAGGCTAGTGTGGGCAACTTAGCAAGATCCTGTCTCAAAATTAAAAAAGATTAGGGATGTAGCTCAGTAGTAGAGCACCCCTGGGTTCAATTCCCAGTACTGCCAAAAAAAAAAAAGACTTCTCTTCCTCTGTACACTTTCATATCTCAGCTTTCTTAGGCCCTTAGACCTCACCAACATTGGAGGGGAAAGCTGAGAGTACTATGACTGTTCCATTTTGTAGAGGGGTAAACTGAGGCTCATGCTGTCAAATAAACCCAGATGTCTAAAAGGTGAAGAATAGAGGGGACTGAGGCTCTTCATTTATAGACAGGGAAGCTGAAGTGGGGGCCAGTGGGGGATCTGTATCTGAAGTCCCTCTGCCAGCCTCACCAGACCCATACCGAAGCGCAGACCAGGCCAGAAGCCTCCTCCATGGCTTATCATGCTACATGATCTCAATGTTATCATCCCGGATTGTCAGTGAATGAATGTCCCTGGAGATTTTGGAAGAGCAGGGCCTCACCCTTGTCATCTTGAATCCTTAGGTCCCAGCTCAGGTCATGGCACAAAAGAAGCATTTGGGGCCTGGGACTGTAGCTCAGTGACAGAGCGCTTGCCTAGCATGCATGAGGCACTGGGTTCTATCCTCAGCACCACATAAAAATAAACAAATAAAATAAAGGCATTCTGTCCATCTACAACTACAAAAATAAAAAAAATAAAATAAAATAAAAAGAAGAAGAAGCACTTGGTAAACACAGCCAGCCAGCACCAGTGAGTGATGCGCAGTGGCCGACCCAAGTCTACTGCCCCGCCAAGCATGGCCTTTTGGAGGAAAGAAAGGCCACGGCTCCTTTAAATTTCCAGCATCAGCAAAAAATGTCAAGAGCCTTTGCCACATTATTCTTAGCTCTGAGCCCAGCCCAGAGGCTGACTGTGGCCCTTCCCCCACATTCCAGGCTGTACTTTCTGGAAAAAGCACTCTTTGAAGGGGGGTGGGGGGGGAGATTCTGAAATGCAGAGAAACTCAAGGATTTCTTTCGTGTCTGGATTCTTCCAAGTGCCTGCAAATCTGTTCCTACTACCCTGCACACAGGAGCTCAGCTGGAAAGGTCCCCAGACAGCAGGGAGTAGAAGACCAGCAAGTCCAATTGCATTTACAACTGAGACCAAGAGTGGGGCAGGAATTTGCTCAAGGTCACACAGCAAATCAGAGATGGAGCTGGGCCATGGAGTCTGTGCCCTGGGCCCTCTTTCCCTGCACACCCTCTCTAGCTGACAATTGAGATAGGCAGGCTCCCGTTCTGCCAGGGACTACACAAACAGCCATGGCCACATTCACTCAGTCCTCACCCCATGGACTCTTAGGACAGAAACTAGCGTGTCATGTAAGTGCCCAGCCCGTCCACGTGCTGCCCAGCATCCTCTGCCTCAGCTTCTGGGGTTGCTGGTGTTACAGGAGCATACACCACTGGGCCTGGCTAATGTCTCAATCTTAACTAAGAACATTAGTTGAGAGACGTTTAATCCCCTTTTCCTTTTTATGTGGCATAAAGCTGGGCCAGAAAGGCTTTGACAACCAGTTCTAGTGATCCTGTCCCTGGAGGAGGCAGGGCCACCCCCAGGCTGCTCCTCCGTGACAGCTGTCCAGAGCCAAGTGTGTTCTCCGGCCAAGGCATGAGTCAGGAAAACGCTGCTCTGCAATCTCTGATTCCCTCTCATGGAGCGTGGGGCCTTCTGTCCAAAAGGACTGTCCTGCATGCTGCCACGTAGGAGTGAGGGAGGCAACAGGCCACCCTGGGGGTAAGGAGGCAGGCACAGATTCATCCCTCCTCCTGGAGCAGGCCCGCCTCCACCCCCACCCCTCGGCATTTTTCTGGTGCCTAGGGAAGCCACAGGAAATCCACTGCCTTCACGCATGCTCTCCAGGGTTACCAGCCCACTGATACGCTGTGCTTGTCCACGTGGCCGTGAGGAGCGCACACATACATCTCCAGCAATCCAAATGCACCACATGTGGCCCCTGTGCCTGATAGTCATGTGTGCGAGGGCACAGGAGTCCTGCCTCTTCTCAGCCTCTGCTTCCCTGGCCTCCTCTGGCCATTCTCGGAAAGGGCTCAGGCATCAAGCAAGACCAGGATGGGACAGGCGTCATTAAATACCACCCTGCCCTTTCTCTTTCCTTCTAGCTGTCCTCTCCCCCAGGGGCTTCTTCACATGATAACAATGATGTTCAGGTGGTCCACAGGGCTGTCACCTCTGTCTTATATCTCTGATGCTCAAAAAAGGGACCTTGAGCTCTGACAACCTCCCAGCCCAGCTCTAATGTGCTCAGTCTAGTGCAGCACCCACTCAGGAGACCTGGAGTCCTGTCCCAGCTTTGCCACTTCTTGGCTATGTGCCCATGATCTGATCACCCCCTCTGTAAACAGGACTGCTGCTCTCAAGGCTGATGAGAAGCACAGATGGAATAACACCTGGAATGACGTCAGACCTCCTCTCCACACATCTCTCTTCACCTCTTCCCCATTGGGTCGAACCCGCCACACAAGGAAGCTGCTGCGGCCCTCTCCTGCTCTGTCTTCTGAGTACTGTCCAGACCGTTCCACTCATTCTTCACCTTGCATGTACATGGGACGCTAACAGAGGGCCAGGATTACAGCAAGGACTTCCCTGGGAGGTACAGGTAGAGATGGCAACCTGGCAAGCCGGAAGAACTCAGCCTGGGAGTCAGGAAGTCTGGGACAGGGTCCGTCTCCATCTCTACTCACAACATGACCAGGAAAAGTATGTGCCTCTCTGCATCTTGGCCTTCTCATCTGAAACACAGGGAATATAAGCAGGATCTGGGTAGATCCGAGGGATCTGAATTTAAACAGGAAGAAGGTTTCACATACATTCCTGGTCAAAGGAGAAATCAGGACATAAAAGGCATATTTATGCAAGCTTTTAAAAACACCTTAGTGGTGTATTAAGAATTGTAATGCAAATAATAATAATAATAATAATAATAATGCTCATGTATAATGGCATAATTTGGAGTGAACATATTTTATATACAGAGTTACGAAAAATAGTATTGTGAATGGATAATTATGATTGTAATGCATTCCACTATTGTCATGTATGTAAGAAATAAAAAAAAAAGTTAAAAAAAATAAAAACACTTTAGTGAATAATTTCCTGCCACATTGTCTATAATAGCAAAAATTGGAAACAACTATTCTTAAATACAAGTGGAAATACCTTGAAGTTGGGAAAAACAAAAAGTGAGGAAATTGGTGGGGGTGTTTGGTTTTGGTTTTATATAAAAATAAAACCTTAAACCCCTAAGGTTGCTTTACCACTGAGCTACATCCCCAGCCCTTTTCTTTTTTTTTTTTTTTTTCGAGACTGGATCTTGCTAAATTGCTGAGGGCCTTGCTAAATTGCTGAGGCTGGCCTTGAACTTGTGATCCTCCTGCCTCAGCCTCCTGAGTTACTGGGATTATAGGTGTGCACCACTGTGCCAGGCGAGGAAATTCTTTATGTTCTGAAATGAGTTTATTTCAGCATGTGGAAGAATGTGTAAGCTCAGGTGGCTCTAGGGTCACTGAGAAACTGGTAACACTGGTTGCAGGGCAGCAGGAGAACTGGAGGGAACTGCAGAGTGAGAGTCTTTTCTTTTCATCTGTTATAAATTTCTGGACTGTAGGAATGTATTCCCTATTTACCTATTTTTAAAATTTGAAATGATTTGTGTTCTTTGTAAAAAAAAATAAGTTTAAGAATCTAGCTTAGGGAAATGATTCTTTAGTTTTGAGCACAGATTCATGTACAACAATGTTCATCAGAGCCTTTTTTGAAGACAAGATCAGTAAGGGAGGGAATATTGGCAGACATCAGAAAGGGGGAGGAGCTATTGTAATCCTCAGGCAGAGAAAGAGGGCTGAGCTCAATGGATTGTTGCATTAAAAACAAAATAGCATTTTCTGCAAATTTTATGTGCAGAGCTACAGATGTCTGGAAGAGTGTTCACATTTCATAAATGTCAATGCTGCTTATTGGATGACTTCTATTTATTTAAAAAATTTTTCTGATGTTTAAAGGCCTGGGTTAGTTTTCTTTTTAATGCTTACTATAAACAATTAATAAAATGTGTATCAGTGTGCATAGTAGTCATAGAGAAAGTCTAGAAAGAAATATTCAATGGCTCAATAGTGTTTATCTTCAGAGATGAAACTACACATCAAATCTTTTCTGTGCTTCTCTAAAAAAAGAAAAAATTGGGGGCTGGGGATGTGGCTCAAGCGGTAGCGCGCTCGCCTGGCATGCATGCGGCCCGGGTTGGATCCTCAGCACCACATACCAACAAAGATGTTGTGTCCGCCGAAAAACTAAAAAATAAATATTAAAAAATTCTCTCTCTCTCTCTCTCTCTCTCTCTCTCTCTCTCTCTCTCTCTCTCTTAAAAAAAAAGAAAAAAAATTTTCCTAGTATTGGAGTTTGAACCCAGAGCCTCAGGTATGCTAGGCAAGTGCTATATTCCCAGGCTTTTTATTTTGATTTTGAGACAGAGCCTCACTAAGTTGCCCAGGCTGGCCTCCAACTTGCCATCCTTCTGCCTCAGCCTCTGGAGTAGCTAGTTTCTCTGAATTCCTTTAATAATCAGTTTTTAAATATTGATAAAATAAATAGAAAAGGGACATCCAGTGGGAGGTCATCCTCCAACCTGTGGGCGCCATGCCTGAGTGAGGGCTGGGGAAACTGCAGTCTGTGCCAGGAGGTGTTGGAGCCTGTGGCTTGGGCCAACTCACCACCACCCTGGGAAGACTGGAGCTGGAGCTAAGGGCCCTCTGGCCAGTCCTGGGATTTCCCACCCACCAGACCTGCTTAGTGGGGAGTGAGAGGGGGAGGTGGAGAGGAGGATGTCACAATAACCCAGAGCAAGATGCTGGAGCCCAGACCTAGAGAGACACCACTGGGCTGTGGAGGGCCCGGCTGTGGATTGAAGAGGGAAGGTCTGGGCGGAGGAGGGAAGAAGGCCTGTCTGGCATCTGCCAGCTGAGCAGGTGGCAATGGTCCCTCTCTTGAAGACTCTCTTGAAGGCAGGGGGAGTTGGGGAGCTTCCTTGTGCATAGATTAAAGAATCCAGGGGGCTGTAGTGTCCCATGTCTGGCTCTAGGGACAGAAGGCCAGCCTGGAGATGACAATGTGGCAGTCGTGGCAGGGACAGTAATGGATCAGAGCAAGTAGAGAAGGTAGGAAGGCCGCAGCTGGGGAGAGGCAGGGCCTTGGCAAAGGAATCGGCTCCTCCAGGAGGGGAAGGAAGGTGAAGCCAGCAGGGCTGTGGGAGTGGGTAGGGCCCAGGGGAAAGGCCAAGGGATGCGATGGAGCAGTGGCCCTCCTCTTCCCTTCCTCCCTTCCTGAGAGTGCTGAGGGGGACAGGCCTCAGCAGCAGGATTCCTGTGACTCGGTGGCGGGTGGGGTGGGCCAGTGCTGGGGTCTGCATACTCGGCCAGGCCTCATTGGCTGTGGAGACTGGAGCTGCGCAGAGACAGGCCGAGCTGATGCAACGTGGGCCTATCATTGCGGAGCCTGCTGAAGGGATGCAGCTGTGCTGGCCGCTGCCCAGCGGTTCTAGCAGGGGGTGGGGGCTGACTCTCAAGGCTTGCTGGCCTCTGGGACTGCAGCCCAGTCAGACCCAAAGGCCGTCTGTTCTGGGTCTGTTCTGACTCAGGAGGGAAACACGCCTTTCATGGAAGCACCAAAAGAGCCCTCAGCTCCGTGTGTGTGTGTGTGTGTGTGTGTGTGTGTGTGTGTGTGTGTGTGTGTGTGTGTGTGCGATGGGGGTGGAGCCCACAGCTAATGCTGTGCTGCAGATGTTCCTCACTGGCTCAGCCTTTCTCAGAGCCAGCTGGAGAAACAGGAGGGGAGGAGAGGGCCCTGTGCCCCCACAGAGCTAGCCTTGGCTGAGTCACCACAGGGTTTTACTCTGCTCACCTCTGACTCTGAGCATAACTTTGGGAAAGTCCCTGATCCTGCTGAGCCTCAGGTTCCTCATCTCTTTAGCTGGGACAGATAATGTGGATGAGTAGCGAAGGGAAGGGGATCCCCCAGGGGTACACTTAACCAGGCTGAGTCCCCAGAGAAAACTTGGGAGAAAGGTTCCCATCACGTTGCTGAAAGGTAGGCATTTTAACCCCTAGTTTGTACCTGAGGACACCTAGCCTCTAACAACCTGAGAATGACAGGTCTGGATCCAGCCAGGTCTCTTTGCTTGGATTCCTGGATCACAGCCAGACGAGATTAGGAGGCTCATGCTGGCATCAGTGTTTCCAAGGACTCTGGGAGTTGCCCACATTTCTTTTTAATATTTATTTATTTTTTAAGAAAGAGTGAGAGAGGAGAGAGAGAGAGAGAATTTTTAATATTTATTTTTTAGTTCTCGGCGGACACAACATCTTTGTTGGTATGTGGTGCTGAGGATTTAACCCGGGCCGCACGCACGCCAGGCGAGCGCTCTACCGCTTGAGCCACATCCCCAGCCCCCTGCCCACATTTTTGGGCACAGTCTACAAGTTGATTACTTTGTTAACCTTGTCCAGGCCCCAGGCAAGGGCCTCTAAGTATTTGGGCAATGAAGAGAGGTGGCCAGGTTTGAGGGAGTCCCAGTTGGGGGTCTAAAGGGCTGGATCAGAGCACAGGAGAGGCCCATGTGCAGCTTGCCCAAGCTCCCAGACACAGGATTACAGCCCTTGAAGATGGGTAGAGGTGGACTGAGAATTAGAAAGGATCAATTCCTGGTCCCAGGCACAAACCAGGGAATCTGGCTATTGAGACTAAGGTGAAGGGACACTCAGCTCAGGGCTGGGCTCAGAGGTTTGTGGAACTCAGTAAAGTTTGTGCAGTGAGTTGGTCCACAAGAGGCCTTGGGGTGGGCAGCACCATCATCTGAGGTCCACAGCATGGACCTGTCCCCACATCCTGGCCAGATGTCTGTCTTGCCACCTAGAGTGGGGCTGTGCCTGTCCTGGTTCCCATGGGTGGGGTGGGGACAAATAGGTCAGGTGCCCGCGGAGCCGGCTCTGCTTCCACTGGGCACTTTCAGAGATGGAGACTTGCTCAAGGGTTACCCACTAGGGTGTCACCCAGGATCTGCTGCTTGTCCCAAAGCCCTCATGTGGACAGAATTCCATCACTAATAGGTCACTTATTATCACTCAAAATCAGTTTATCCTGAGCCACAATGCTGGGACAAGCCCCATGCTAGGAACAAGAAGCAAAACCAAACTCACTTTCTCCAGTCAGGGAAATGACAGGGGAGGAAGCTGAGCAGAGCTGGAGCCCAGAAGTTCCTGACCTGGTGCAGGGCTGGGTGGGGGTCAGGGAAGACTTCCTACATGAGGTCACCTGAGGCTGGGAAGTTCACACTAAGTAGAGAAGACCTATGGGAGGAGGGCAAGGCGCTTGCCTTTGGCACACAACCTAACAGAGGCACCCCAAACCTTGGGAGTCACTATCAATAATATTTTCATGTAGTTTTTTTTTTTTTTTTTTTGATACCAGGGATTGAACCCAGGGATACTTAACTACTGAGCCACACCCACAGCCCTTTATTTGTATTTTATTTAGAGACAGGGTCTCACTGAGTTGTTTCAGGCCTTGCTATGTTGCAGAGGTTGGCTTTGAACTTGCAATCCTCCTGCCACAGCCTCTCGAGCTGCTGGGATTACAGGCATGTGCCATTGCACCTGGCTCATGCAGTATTTTTTAAAATAAAAATCAACCCCAAATCCCATTATGAACAAAATATCAACATTTTAACCGAAGACAGGATCAGGGCAGACTTCATGAGTGCACAACCTGCTTGGTCTTATTGGGCCTCCCACAGGGTTAAACATGTTGCTGTTGCCATTTTGAAGTTTTTAATAAGTTTTAAAGGAAGGGCCCCTCAAATTGTGTAGTGAGTCCTGGACAAGGCCAGTAAAACAGGATTGTGTCAGCCATAGCAGAACCTGAGGCAAAGGAAAACTAAACAATATTTATTTAAAATTAGGTATTTTATACATCATGGATTTGTTTGCATTAACTGTGACTTTTAAAAATTATTACATGAGGCCAGGCATGGTAGTGTAAGTCTGTGATCCCGGCAATTCAAGAAGCTAATGTAGGAAGATAACAAGTTCGAGGCCAGCCTGGGCACATAGCAAGGAGGCCCTAAGCAACTAGTGAGACCCTGTCTTAAATTTTAAAAAAATAAAACAAAGGACTGGAGAAGTAGCTGAGTGGTAGAGAGTCTCTAGGTTCAATTCCCAGTACCAAAATAAAATAAAAATTTTACATGAGCTAGGCATGGTGGCTCACACACGTAATCCCAGTGGCTCCAGAGGCTGAGACAGAAAGATCACAAGTTCAAGGTCAGCCTCAGCAATTTAGTGAGGCCCTAGGCAACTTAATCAGACCCTGTCTCAAAAAAAAAAAAAAAAGGACTGGGAATGTGGCTCAATGGTCAAACACCCCTGGGTTCAATCCCTGGTATCAAAAAAAAATTATATGAAAATATAATTTTGATTATTGAGGTTTTTAAATTTACACTTGAGGTAAACACCTCTCTATCTCTTAATACCACCCCCTGAAAGAGGGTGAGGAGAGGAAAGCCAGGCAGAGGGAACAACAGGGGCAAAGCTGGGAGCCCGAGCAACAAGTAGAACTGGCGCATAAGGTCCTGGGGAGAGCCTTTGGGCACCCCAGGTCCCACTCTTACCAGAGAGGCACCCGATGACCCTACCCCACAAATCGCTGTCCAGAGCCTCAGTGCCCCATCTACAAAATAAGAAAAAAAGTTTCAACCTGTTTCCCAGATTGTTTTGAGGGATACAAAGAAGACACTGGGTTTGCGGTGATCTGTAAACTGCGCAGTGTGAGCACAAGTTTTGTGTCAGATGAGGTGTCCTCCACCCCAAGCAGATGCATGGTCATTCATCTCCCCTGCTTCCACCCCTCACACAACTCTCCCTCCTTTCCAGCAGCTCCAAGACCCCTGACCCTCCCTCCGAGTCGCCCCACAAAGCCTGGGCGATGTGGAGGGAGGGGACAGGGGAGCCAAAAGCTGCTCCGTGTTCACATGAGAGAATCCTTAGAAGTTCTTCATTTATTCCTTCTTTCTTCTATGCAACAAATGTTTACTGAGAACACACTACAAACCCAGCAATCTGGAACCCAAGAGTGAACAGAGCCAGAGCTCCAGCCTCACACGCTGGCCAGGAGAGAATCATAAAAACCAAGAAGAAACGGGGACAGGAGGAAGGAGGTGGACCACTTCACATCAGTGACCTGAGATCTCCAGAGTGAGGAGCTGCCTTCATTTCCTGTGGCTGCTGCAACAAATCACCGCAGAGCGGCTTCAAACAACACCAATGCATTGCTTAAGGTGCTGGAAGTCGAAAGACTAGCACGGGTTGGTACTTCCTCCTGGACGCTCCAGGGGCACGTTTTCTTGCCCTTTCCAGCCCTTGGGCTCCTTCACGCACTGTCCCGCCTCCACCTTCAAGCTCAAAGCCAGCAACCCTGCAGCTCCAAGTCTCCCCTCTCCAACTTTGGCTTCGGACATCCCATTTTTTTTTTTTTTTTATTGGTTGTTCACAACATTACAAAGCTCTTGACATATCATATTCCATACATTAGATTGAAGTGGGTTATGAACTCCCAATTTTTACCCCAAATGCAGATTGCAGAATCACGTCGGTTACACATCCACAATTTTACATAATGCCCTATTAGTAATTGTTGTATTCTGCTACCTTTCCTATCCCCTGCTATCGCCCCTCCCCTCCCCTCCCATCTTCTCTCTCTACCCCATCTACTGTAATTCATTTCTCTCCTTGTTTATTTTCCCATTCCCCTCACAACCTCTTATATGTAATTTTGTATAGCAATGAGGGTCTCCCTTCATTTCCATGCAATTTCCCTTTTCTCTCCCTTTCTCTCCCATCTCATGTCTCTGTTTAATGTTAATCTTTTCTTCCTGCTCTTCCTCCCTGCTCTGTTCATAGTTGCTCTCATTATATCAAAGAAGACATCAGACATCCCACTTGATTCTGACCCCTGCCTCCCTCTTATAAGGACCCTTCTGATGACATTGTGCCTCCAATAAAAACCCCCTGTCTCAAGATCTCAAATTGAGTCACATCTGCAAGGTTACATGTTCCCACGTGCCAGGGATTAGGACAATGACATCTTTGGAGAATTTTTATCCCTCTCACCAAAGAAGCCAACTTGGCAATGACCTTGTGGTGGGAGGTGAGCACCCCAAGCAGGGGAGCTGCATGTGTAAACATTACAAGGCTGGAATGACTCGGGCATGTTTCTGCTTTGTTGTTCCGGTTTGAGACAGGCCTTACTGTGTTGCTCAGGTGAGTCTTGAATTCCTGAGCTCAAGCAATCCTCCCACCTCAGCCTCCAGAGTGTGGGGCTACAGGCATGCTCCACCCTGACTGGTTCCCTGGTTGTGTTCTAGGAACAGCAAGAAGGCCAGACTTCTAGGGGGGAATGTTCCAGTTACCTTGATTTTAATCAACTCATCTGTGAGGCCAACCTCACCTCTGCAGACAAATGTGGTGGGCTCCAGGACCCCTGAGCATCACAACAGCACTACAGGGCATCCCCTTGGCAGTCAAGGTCACCCCCTCCATTCCCCTGCTTCTAGCATCAGGTTCTTCGTATCTTAGAAGAGCCCAGGATGTTTGAAGAAGGGGCCTGGCTGGGCATTCACCTGGGCCCAGGCCAGACTGCTCTGGTAGAGGACTGGGCCCAGCCTCTGGTACCTGAGTATAATCCTGCTCTATCCTCCCCACTGAAGGCCAGGATTGTGTGGCTGAGGGAGGATGAGGGCAGGAAAGCTGGACCTGGGGTGGTGTAGAAGCCCTCAATGGTCATATTGTTAGCTCTGGGCTGTGGCAGGGAGGGCGCCAGGGTCTGCTGAATGAGGCAACTGTGCTTGCTGGGTGGGGTGCCCAGGTCAGGGGTGCTCTTGGGAGATGGCTTCTACTCCCCATCGTAGCCCCAGCTCTGCCCAGACCTTGCCATGTGGCTTCCTTGGCACCTCTCAGAGACCACAGCTGTAACTGGCTGGCTCATGGTGCCATTGGATGTTGGGTGGCAGCCTTCCCTGACACAAGGTAAACTCCCCGCATAAGCTGGGAGTCTGTCATCTTCATCATCTTCATCATCACCAAGACCCAGCGTCTGGCACGACCAAAGGTCTGGCTCCGAGAAGGTGTTCCATGTGTGCCTGCAGTAAGTGGATGGAAGAATGAATGGATGAGAGATGGCTGTCACCTGGCCACCTCTTCACATGGCCATTGTACCCTTGTTGACTAGCCTCCTGTCCCCATCTTTCCTCCTCCACACTGCGGCCAGGGATCATTCCAACATACCATCTAGTTAAAAGCCTCCTCGGGCTCCCTTCAATCTCTGCCCACACTTCCAGCTTGGTGTCAAGGCCCTTCTGGATCCTGGCAGCCTGGCCTGACTCTACCCATCGGTTCTCTCCTCTACCCAGCACCACTGCGGGGGCACCCCTGTTCTCAGGACTTACTTATTCCTATGCCCAGCCAGCCCTTCCTCTTCTTCCCCACGTGGATGTCTCTTACCAGTGGCTATCAGCTCCTCTAGGAAGCCTGCCCTGACTTCCTCCAGCCTCCTCCGGGTTCCCCCAGTCCCTGGGCTTTTCTCTCTCAGCATCTGTTGTAATTGCCAGTTACATCTATCCCCTTTCCAAGCCCTGAACCCCTCATGGTCAGGGACTGAGTCTGACCCCTGTCTTTTTCATCCCTATGGCCCTAAGCACAGTCACCATTCAGAGCAAGGATAGCAGAAGTGTCAACCTAGACCCAAGACAGTGGGCGGGTCCTGAGACCTGAGTTGTGGATGCTTCTGCCATCTGGTGGCCAATTTAGGTCATTATGCATTTCTGCTGCTTTCAGGGACTTGCAAGGGTAATGAACCTTGTGAGCAGCAATAGTTGAATATAGTCCCAGGACTAGTGGCATCAGAATCACCTTAGGTATCATTCTTACAGAAGGACAGTTAAGACACCATGTCCTTGAATGATTCCTTCTGGTTCCCAAAAACCTAGCCAAGTGAAGGGAACAATGAGAGCAGGCCAGGGATGGAAGGTCCAGATACGTATTATCTTGAAGGACACTGGTTTTCTCTTGTGCACATTGGGAACCAAGGCAAATCAGTGTTATCTACAGAAAATTACTTTCTTGCATGTAGATCAGGACAGTGGCTGCTCCGGATGTTGGCCATACAAGCAAACCAAGCAAGTTAATGCTAATGTCACTGCTTCTGCAGCCTAAGATATAAAACCCCTCTCAAAATGGGGACTGGTGTAGAAATGGGAGCACTGTGGAGAGGATATGTGTCATTCATCCAACCAGCTATCCCTGTACAAAGCTCCATGAGGAACGGCAGCTCTGCTTGGGGAAGCATCATAAGGGTTGGAGGTGCTACCAGTTCAGCCTGTCGCCACTGAACCCTTCTTGGGGCAGTCACTGACCTCTATAAGCTTTCTCCAATAAAGCACAGGTCTCATGAGGCCTTCCTCTTTTTCCCCACCTGGATGACTCTTACCTTCAAGTGCTTTCTTTGGTCTCTCTGCATCTTCATGTCCTGGCACAACTGGGCTGTGGATGTGACAACGTAGAACTTGTTAGAAGTGAAAATTATTGGTCCCCACCCTAGACCTATGATTCAGAAACTCTGGGGGTGGAGCCCAGTCATCTGAGTTTTAAAAAGCCCTCCAGGTGATCTGGATACCTGCTAAAGTTTGAGAGCCTTTCTCCTAGTACCCCAGACCTGAGCCACTCCCAGGAGCGCCGGGTAATGGAGGGGGCAGGCCTAGCACGGCAGGCAGAGAAAACAGCATTGCCAAAGTTGAATTTCAGATAAATAATGAAAAACAGTTGTTGCAAATATTGCATGAGACACAAAATTTTAAAAAATTATTCCTCTTTTGTCTGAAATTCAATTTTAACTCAGTGTCCATTTTCTTTTTCCTCTTTTTTTGTGGGGGAAGGCAGGTACCAGGGATTGAACTCAGGGGCACTCGACCGCTGAGCCACATCCCCAGCCCTATTTTGTATTTTATTAGAGACAGGGTCTCGCTGAGTTGCTTAGTGCCTCGCTTAATTGCCGAGGCTGGCTTTGAACTCACGATCCTCCTGCCTCCGCCTCCTGAACCGCTGGGATTATAAACGTGCACCACCACGCCCGGCCTGGGTGTCTATTTTCTTCCTTTCTAAATCTGGTAACCCTACATAAAAGACATGGCTCTTGGCTTAATGCTCTGCTGTCACCATCTTGAAAATCTTAATAATTTTTTTCACAAGAAGACTACATTTTTGCTTTGCACTGGATTCTGCAAAATGTAGCCAGTCCTACAAAGGTCCCTATTTATGTCCCACCTGGAACATTCAGGATCCAGAGCTCACTGGCAGGGGAGGAGGGTTGGACCTGCAGCAGCTGAGCTGTGCCTCCAGATTTTCCAGCAAACTCTCTTCTGCAGACGCCGCAGCTCCTCCCCATGTGGGTCAAAACGCATTCTTCTCCCCAGATTGCAGCCCTGCCCTGCCGACTGGCTGCCTCTGGTCTTACCACTTCTACTCCACCTTCCACACAATAAAGTAAAGTTCAATGTCACCCTCCTGCTCAAAACTTTTCTCTGCATATCTCCTTATATAGCTCTTGTGACAACCAGTGGCTGGCCTCACAGAGCATAGAGCTAGATGCTTCTCTGATTATCTCTTATAGCCCATAAATAACTCTGCCTCTGACCAATGCCCCAGGGTGGGGCTACTGTGAGCAGCACCTGCCTACTGCCTCTGATGGAGAGCTGAGTGTCAGCCCTAGTCAATGCCTGACTTGGGAAGAGCTGCTGCCCAAGATGGCAACAGAGGAGAGCAGGCAGAGTGGTTGCAGAATGGTTTGCTAAGCACCTATTATGTGCCTGGCACTATCTTGGGTGGGAGAACACAATGACGAAACAAGTAGATATCTAGCCTGCCTTCTATAGAACATCTCTGCAGATTCTGCCAGGCTTTCATCTCAGGTGCTTTACTCTCAGTTACTGTTATGGTTTGAATCTGGAATGTCTCCCCCAGAGGCTTGGTCCCCAATGCAGCCATGTTCAGAGGTGAGGCTTTGGGGAAGTGACTGGATCATGAGGATTCTGACCTCAGCAGCGCATTAATCCACTGATAGATGATGGGCTGTTGGGAGGAGGTGGAAACCAGGAGATGGAACCTAGTTGAAGGCAGTGGCTTACTTTGAGGCATTCCCAGGGGACTATATCTCGTCCCCAGCCCCATCCCAGCTTCCCTCTGCTTCCCAGCTGCCCTGAGCTGAGCAGCTCTCCTCCTCCGTGCCCTTCCACCATGATGCTTGGCCTCACCCAAGGTCCAGAGCGGTGAAGCCGCACACCAGGGATTGATACCTCTGAAACTGTGAGACAGAAATAAATCCTTAATCCTTTAAGTTGTTTTTGGTCACAATGACAAAAAGCTAATAGAGTGCCTAATCAAACAGGAGAGGACTGTGACTCTTTTTAAAAATCTCAGTGACTATGGGCTGAGGTTGTGGTTCAGTGGTAGAGTGCTTGCCTAGCATGTGTGAGGCACTGGGTTTGATTCTCAGCACCACATTTAAAAAAAAAAAAAAACTAAAAATATTTAAAAAAAACAATTTCAGTGACTATTTTTAAAATTTCAGAGGCAAGTAGGAAATCATTCTATTCTTTCTGGAAGATTTGATTCAAAATTACATGGGGAGGAAGGGATGGGGCACAGATAGAAGTTCAGCACGACCAGACCATGGCTGAGGCTGGCTGACAGGACAGAGTCCACTACACCAATCTCTCTAACTTCATGTATGATGGAAATCCGAGACGACAGAGCCTCTCCCACCCTCCTCAGCTCTCACATGGGCTCTTGGGCTGGATCTAGGAACCCAATTAATACGAGAGCTGATTAACAAGAGAAAAGCATCAGAGTTATATTGACTTTACATGTGCATGGAGACCTTCACAGGACAGTGAAGTCTGAAGAAAGACCAAAAGTATGATGCTTTTATGCTTTTTAGACGAAGAACAGTACATTTATTATGAAGGAAGGATAGGACAAGAGTGTCTGGACCAGGGTTTTGGATTTAGTGAACTTTCTATTTCTATAACAAACACTTGAGATAATCAACTTATAAAGAGAAAAGGTTTCTTTTGGCTCACAGTTCTGTAAGTTCCAGTACATGATTTGTTGACCCCCTTTTTTGGAGGCTGTGGTGAGGCAGATCATCATGGCAGAGCATATGGCAGAGCAAAACCCATGACCAGGAAACAAGAGCAGGGAGGGGGCTGGTGGTCCCACAATTCCCTTCAAACAACCTATGGACCTCCCCCTGGCCCCACCTCTTAAAGGTTTTATTATCTCCCAACAGAGCCACCCTGGGCCTGGGTACCAAGGCTTTAACGTGTAGGCCTTTCGAGACATTCTGAATCCAAACTACAGCAGGTAGCAATTCTAGAACTGTTAGGAAGAGAGAGGGGCAGGTGGAAGCTGGTGGTGGGTAAGGGTCACTTCAGAGTTTGCGTTCTCAGGTTCGCTGCAGCCCCGGATACCAGTCTCTGGTGAGGAAGGTATTTTCCATCCTATTTTCCTCCTCCACGTAGAATCTGTGTGCTTGTTGTATGTAGAAAAAGACAGGCACCGTGGATTTTTCTGAAGTTCCAGCTCCTCAAACGATTTCAGCATGAAGATGGATAGACCAATTCAGCACTTTTTGAGTGGGCACATCTTGAACTCCTTCAAAATCATCCATTCATTGTTTTTTTTTTTTTAAGAATCCACTTCAAAGTAATATCTCATGCAATGCAGGGGGCACCCCTTCTCTGGGGTGAGCTGGCCTCAGAAACTAGAAACCTTTGCTCTCCCTCTGTCTCTGCCTCTGCTACTCCTCACGGCTTTCCCAGGGTGGGATGCAGAGCAGGAGAGAGGGCAGGAAAAGCCCTCCTTTGCCTGACACTTGTGAACTGGCCTGGGGACACTGGGACATGGTGGATGTCCAAAGTCAACTAACTCACAGATTCCCTGGGGTTTCAGGGAACTTCCTGTTGGGGATCTTCTCCTGGACAGAACCTTGCCCCCCTCCACTGGCAGCTTCTCTTCTTAGGCACAGGTGTCCGCAGTTCCCCCTGCCTGGGGTCTCCCACCACCCTGCCAGCTCCTGTCCCTAGGCCCTCCTGTGGCACCCGATGTCCCATCTGCCCTGGCAGTGACAGCTACTCCCAGGGCGGCACTGGCTCTCTCACTCCACCACACACATGGTTGCTGGCCTCTGTGGCGTGTGAGGTCCCAGCCTGGTGCTGTGTCCCCCACAGTCAAGGCATAGTTATCAGGCCCTTGGAACAGCTCTCCCTCTCTCTCTCTTTTCTGTCACCAGGGATGGAATCCAGGGTCACTTAACCACTGAGCCACATCCCCAGCCCTTTTAAAAGTTTTTTTTTTTTTTTTTTTTTGAGACAGAGTCTGACTAAGTTGCTGAGACTAGCTTTGAATTTGAGACCCTCCTGCCTCAGCCTCCCAAGTCACTGGGATCACAGGCCTGTACCACTGTGCCAGGCTCTGAACAAACAGCTCTCTTGACGCTTCCTCATTTGATGTATAGAAAGGAGGGAGGCTCAGAGCAGAATGATAATTCTCTCTAAACAAACACCAAAAACCTTTTAGCAGGAAGGGCGGGCAAGGCGGGGCTGGTGGGGGCAGCTCTGCGAGCTCCACTGAGACTTGTCAGGCCCCAGCCTCTGAGCCCCTGCTGAGACTCCAAAGTCAGCTGGAGGGGCCCCAAGCTCTCTGTTGGAGAGAGTCCTGGATTGGGAGAGTTGTACAAGAGCTCTCCCTTTGTCCCCTGGGTCCTCCCAGCAAGGTCTACACTCAACCTCTGCCTTGGGGGGTGGGCAGCCCTGCCAGGCTCACTCCTCCCCATTGAAACAGTTCACCTAGTTTTAAGGTTGTCTTGTGTCCCGTCTCCCTGTCGGACTGGGGGTCCCTTGAAAAGTCCCTTTGGGGCCGTGGAGTGGCTCGTGGCTGGGTTCCTGCTGTGCTGACTCACAGGAGGGGTGGAAACAAGAGCTACAGCCCGCCTCCGCCCAGGGTCCCCTGTAGGGCCTTCAGGGGCAGGCACTGTCACCCGTTTTAAGATGTGAAACGAAGGCTCAAAGGTGAACTCACCTGGCCAGGGTCACAGGCTGGAGGGTGGGAGAGGCGGACTGACTGGCACCTTTCTGAGCGCAGAGGACCTCCTGTTGTGCAGAGACGGGCCTCCCCCTTGCTGGATGGAGGCTGGATGGAGGCCAGACTGCCTCAGACCCAGGAGACAGGGACTCTGTTTTTCGTGGGGTCATAGGAATCTGAGAATCGGGGATAAGGAAAGTCAAGGCAGGCACGGCGCTGCTGTCTCCTGAGGTGGAGACTAAGTGAAATCAGGGTGGAACTCGGCTCTTCCTGCTCGCTGGCATCAAGGAGCCTTGTTCCCTTAAGGCCTCAACCCCGCCCGGCCTCCAACAGAAGCCCCAAGACTCCCAGGGATGGGGGAGACACATGCTTGGAAAATGGCAGGTTGTGGGTGCTCAGGGTCTGGGTGCCCCTAGGGGCGGTGAGAGGTCCTGGCTTAAATAACAGTGGCTTAAACAAGAGGGTTTCTCACTCAGTTAGAAGTATGGAAATGGTCCAGGGTGATCTGAGGCTCTGCTTCCTTAGTCCTTAGCATTTGGGCTCCTTCCAGCTCATGGCTCCTCCATTCCTAGGACATAGCTCTTGTCTTCAAAGAACAAGATGGTAGCTAGAGCCCCAGCCATTACAGCCGTCTTCCAGTCAGCAGATATAAGAAGGACAAATAAGTGCATGCCCTTCTCTCCAAGGGCACTTCCCAGACTCACACACAGAATTTCTGCTTATATTCCATTCATCATAACTGTAGTCCCAGAGCCAGAGAAGGGTGCAAGACAGTGTGAATGCTGCTGCTACTGCTGCTGCTCCTCCTCCTTCTCCCCCTGCCTCCTCCCCCTCCTCCTTCTCCTCCCCTTTCTCTTCTTCTTCCTCCTCTTTTTCTTCTTTTCCTTCTTTCTGGCACTGGGATTGAACCAAGGGGCACTTGATCACTGAATTTCCTCCCTAGTCCTTTTTATTTTTTTATTTTGAGACAGGGTCTTGCTAAGTTGCTGAGACTGGCCTCAAACTTGGGATCCTCCTGCCTCAGCCTCCCGAGTAGCTGCAATTGTGGGAGTATACCAGATGCCTAGCTAGCTGGTGGTCTTGCTTCCTGATTCACTGAAAAAGTTGAAGCCACTGGATGGGGCTGGGGATGTGGCTCAAGCGGTAGCGTGCTCGCCTGGCATGCGTGCGGCCTGGGTTCGATCCTCAGCACCACCTACAACAAAGATGTTGTGTCCGCCGAGAACTAAAAAATAAATATTAAAAATTCTCTCTCTCTCTCTCTCTCTCTCTCCCCTCTCTCACTCTCTTAAAAAAATAAAAATAAAAAGCTAGAGTTCAATCTAGCAAATATGTTAAAAAAAAAAAAAAGTTGAAGCCACTGGAAAATAACTCCCACAGGTTCCAGGGCCACAGCTACTGACCCCTGCACCTGTGCACCCTCCGGCTGCTTTTTCTCCCACCCCTGTGGATAAAGCCTCCATGCCTGTCCTTTATGCACTGGATTCCACCTCGGCCTACCCAAGGTCATGACTCCCACAGTCACAATACCTTGCTCCCCCTGGATCATCCTCATTTCAACCTTTCCCACCAGCATACACATCTCTCCATCTTATAAAAACCTCTGTTTTACTCTTCAACCTCTTTCTTTCCTTTTCATATTAAAACTTAGAAGAATGGTCTGTATCTCTCTCTGACGGCTTTTTTCTAACCCTCGTCTAACCAACACTCCATCTCTGCCTTTCCACTGAAACCAAGGTCACTGAGGCCTCCCTGATGCTAAATCTGGTGGTGGATTCTCCATCTTCCTCTCACCGGTCAGCTGCAGGCTGGCCCCTCCCTGGGTGCCCCCTCCCTTGATGTGCAGGACACCACACAGCCCCAGTGCTGCCCTCCTACCTCTTGAAGCTCCTCTCAGTCTCTGCGGCTGGTTCTTCCTCCTTCCCTGACATAGGGCCCCAGAGCTCAGTGTCTGGTCTCCTATTCTCTTACGTCACCATGGCCTTGACAACCCCATCCATTTGCATTTCTCTCTGGACCTTTTCAAGACCCTTGGATTGTACAACTGACAAATGCCCAACTTGGATGTCTGAGGAACATCTGAAAATGGACATGTTCAAACCTGAATTCTGGTTTGCTCCCCCAAACCTATGCCTCCTGTCTTCTTTCTCTGATCAGAGGTGATGTCATCTTTCAGGCCCAAAATTTGAGGTCAACTGTGACTCCGCTCTTTCTCACCACCTACATGTGATCCATCAGAAAACTCTACCTCCAAAGACATTCCAGAATCGGACCACCTGCCACTGTTGCTGTTACTGCGATCAGAGCCCCTCCCCTCTCCTCCGACGGCTGCTCTCCATCTCCCAGCTTCTGCCCCTCTCCCTTCCTCTAACTCCCAAGGCCAATCACAACACTCTTCTGAGAATTCTGCAGTGCCTTCTCGAGTCAGCTGGAGCAAGTCGACTTTCTGCACCCCCTCCACCATCTGGGCTGCACGACCTTGTAGATGCGTCTTTTACCTCCCCATCCCCTCCATTCCAGCCATGGCCCCCTGGCTGAGCCCACCAGGGACATGCCACATCAGCACCCTGGCACCTGTTGGTAGCTTCAGATTTTTACTCAGAAGTCGTCTTCCCTGTCCACTCTATCTAAATGGCAAAGGTCCTCACAGACGTCCCCTGTTCACCCGTCCGTGCTGCTCTCTGTTCCCTACCATTAACATGCATCCCATCTAATAAACCGTTTGCTTTCTCTCATTTTCTACCTCCCCCCACTAAAAGGCCAATTACGTGAAGGCAGAGATTTTTTGTGGCTGTATTCACTAAGTTAAAATAATCACCAAGTATAAATTCATTTAAAGAACAAAGGAAGGAAGGAAACCACGATGAAGTGAACACAGCGTCCTCCCTGCGGGAAGCACTGGGTACCCAGAGAGAGCAGTAGAGAAGGGAGGTGACGATGAACAGTGTGCCTATCATGATGCTGGAATGTGGACCGGGAGGAGCAGACACAAGCTGTCAATCACAGAACCCACAGGTGCCAGGGTGAAGAGACAGAGGACAGTGTAGGGGCCGTTCTGTGAGGAGGTGGTGCCTGGGCCCCATCCAGAAGTCCCACCTTGCCACTCTGCCACCTTTCTCCTAGTCCAGCTGGGCTCTGAGTCAACAGTGGAGAGAAGAATCCAGCCCCAGAGCCAGAACAGCATAGGTTTACTTATTTGTTTACCAGTGGGTGATTTGGGGCAAATTACTCCCTCTGGCCAGCCTTCCTTATGAAATGTGTCAGTTGCTTAAGCCACCTGCCAAGCAGCAGAGCCCTGCCACTCACCCCTTCCCTGGAGGAGAGTGCAGGACAGGGCATGGGCAGCAGCAGCCTCCAGCTGCGACACCTCTGGACCCACTGCCCAGGCTGTGGCTCAGCATGGCGGGAGAAGCAGGCATTGTGGGCCTCTTCTCTCCAGGCAGTTCTTGCTGGGCCTCTCCAGGCTGGCTGAGGCCCTCCAGCTGAACTGCAGCCTGGGACTCTCCCCACTTCAGGTTTCCTTCCCTCTCTCCTGTCACCATGGCCGACCATTTCCCAGGGGAAGGGAAGCTTCCTGGAGGAGGGGACTCTGGAGCTGTGTCTTCCAGGTTGACCTCCATGTACCAGGTCACGTATGTGCTGCCAGAGGCCTAACAGAAGGGAGCTGCCTGAGAGTTTCAATCGAGAGAATGGTGTGACCAGATCTGTGGCTGGACAGGGGGACAGAGGAGGCAGGAGAGCAATGTGGGGGCTGAGGTGATGGGCCCAGTCTGGGGAGGTGACTATGGGAGCCACCAGGTCAGAGAGTGGAGAGAAAAGGTTTTCCATGTTTAGGAGGAGGAAACTCGAATCCGTGACTGACTGGGCACGGGGACCAAAGTCAAGGATGGGACCAAAGTCAAGGATGGCCCCAAAGCGCTGGTCTGGGTGACCAGATGGCTATGGGGCCTGTCACAGAGACTAGAATCTGGAGCAGCTTGAGGGAGGAAGCAATGAGTTTAGTTTAGGACAAAACAAGTTTAGGAGGCCTGTGGGTCATCCAGAGAAAGCTGGAAATGTGGCTCTGGGCCTTGGGAGAGAGGCCTGGGCTAGAGAAAGGGAAAAGCCACGACAGTGGAGAGCACCTGGGTGGCCTGGTGGCCACCAATTTTGCATATTTACAGTTGCGGAAGCCACAAACAAGCGTGGTGGGCCATGTCAATCTCGGTTCTTCTTCATCCACTGCCACAGTCCCCTGAGGGTAGAAGGTACTTGCATGATCCACTGAGACAGGAATTGGTTTTGTGACTTTGGTTGTGCTGGCCGGTGGGATGTGGGCAGAAGAGAATGTGCAGTGACTGGTGAGCCCAGATATTGAGAGGAACGCGTGTCTCTGCACAGCCCCTGGAGTTTCCACCACCCTCAGGGGGAAAAAAATGCCCCGGTGGGAGCCACTGATCCCAAAGGCATGTGGAATAGACCTGGCCCAACAAGTGGTCCCAAGCAGAGCCTTCCCTGTCACTCCAGCTGCAGGCCTGAGACAAGAAAAAGAAATAGTGTCCACAAAGCAGGAGGTTCTCAGTTATCTGTCATACAGCATTTTTAGCTGACCAGTATGCCAAGGTAGGAGATGTGATCACAAAAGTTCACAAGTTATGAATGTGTGAATTTTATTACTGCTTAGAAATACATATGAATTAACGTTGAATAAAACTATAATTCTACGATATTGAAAACCTCATTATAATTGTACAAAAGACATGTTTGTGCCTTGATCATGCACCGGTCAGTGTGTGGGCGCCAGGTGGGTTGTCTGCCAAGCACCCTTTCCTAAGTGTTACCACTGCCCCTTCCTCCACATGTTGGCAAGCACAATCCCCATGTCATTCACTCTGTGCCCTGGTGACGAGGGATGAGGACCAGTGCCTGCCAGGGTCAAAGATTTTCTTACAAGGATTTTGGAACTTCCAGGACAGAGATGAAACCCCAGTTTCTTTTTGAGTGGGGGGACCATGATAGTACCCATCTTGGGCCTGTTTGATAACTCAGTTTGGTTCTCACCCTGAGGCTCACTGCATCCTGCCCTTGGAGCTTAGGAGACTCCCCCACATCCCTCCATTCACTTCCCTTCCTGCTGAAAGTAGATCAACTCAGGATTCTGTTAGAAATCAAAGAGCACTAACTAACTAACTAACTGGAATCAGAAGAGAAGCCTGTTGGAAACAGCAGGTGGAATTTGGAGCTTATGAAATTTCCTTTGGTAAAGGTATGATTATGATGCAACAGGTCTGTCTCCCGAACTAAATTGAACACTCCTCAGAGGACAGGGTCTAGTCCATTCCAAATCTCAATGCCAGCCCAGGTCAGGGAGGAATTGGGAGCTCAGCAAAGATTCCTTGAGTTGAGTTGCTATGGGAAGCCACCAGGTTAGTACTGCCATTACCATGGCGATAGATGGTTGGGTGTTTCTAATTTTTGCCCTAAACAGCACCCATGATTGCCTCTTAAGTGACATAAGAGGCAAGATGTTGTCCACTCAGCTCTCCTCTTCCTGTTCCCTGCCCAGCTGCTCCTGGAGATAAGGGATGCCCTTCTGTTCTTTGACAAAATGACACAGTGAAAAAGAACACCAGCTCTTTGCATAGAGATCTACTGTTCACCAACTGTGTGACTTCGAGCAAACTACTGACTATCTGCACCTCTGTTTCTTTATCTGTGAACAGGAACAGTAATGTTACCTAGAGTTATTATGAGTATAGGAGTGAAATGCTTGTTGATAACAACAATAGCAACAACAACACAAAACTATTCAAAAATGGGCAGAGAACATGCATAGACATTTCTCCAAAGAAGATACACAGAAGGCCAAACAAGCACATGAAAAGATGCCCAACATCACTAATCATTAGAGAAATGAAAATTAAAACACCATCTCCCCAGGCCTGTAATCCCAGCAGCTCAGGAGGCTGAGGCAGGGGGATTGTAGCCTCAACAATTTAGTGAGACACTAAGCAACTCAGTGAGGCCCTGTCTCTAAATAAACTACAAAATAGGGTTAGGGATATAGCTCAGTAGTTGAGTACCCTGATTTAATTCCCAGTACTAACAAAACAAAACAAAACAAAAACACATCTCTTCACATTCATTAGGGTGGATACTATCCAAAAAATAGAAACTATTTGTTGGGCAGGTGGTAGAGAAACTGGGTCTCTGTGCACTGCTGGTGGGAATATAAAATGGTACTATGGAAAGCAGTACAGTGAGTCCTGGAAAATTTTAAAAGTAGAATTGCCCATAAGATGCAGCAATTTCACTTTGGGGCAAATACAGCTAAAGAATCGAAAGCTGAGTCTCTAAGGAATATTTGCACAGCCATGTTCATGGCAGCACTATTCACAAGAGCCAAGAGGTGGAGAAAGCCCAGGTGTCTATTGAGATGAATGGACAATGAAAATGTGTTTATAGACCTAAAAAATGGAAATTCTGGCACATGCTACAACTTTGATGAACCTTGAGGACATCATGCTAAGTGAAATAGCCCATCCCAACAGAGCAAATCCTGCAGGATTCTTCTTACATGAGGTATCTAGAGTTAAAAAATATTCAGAGACAGGAATTAGAACAGTGGTTCCCAAGAACTTGTGGGAGGGAAGAATGAAGAGTTTTATTCAGTGGGTACAGAGTTTCAATTCTGAAAGATAAAGAAAGTTCTGGAAATGAATGGTGGCGCTGGTAGTGTCATGTGAATGTACTTAATGTGAGTGCACTGAACTGGACACTTAAAAAGGGTTATGTCGATTTTGGCACAATTCATTTTTTTAAAATGGCAAAATGCTTGCTCGGACACTACTGCAGAGACATCAGACTCTGCAGGTCAAAGCTTTTTTCCAAAATGGCACCAAGTTTTCATTTTCTTTTCTCATTATACCAGAAGTCACCTAGCTTCACTGCCCCAACCCTGTGGGAAGCCTGACGAGGCCATCAAAATTATTCAACTCATTATATATTGCCCCTTGAATATATGTCTTTTTTTTTCCTTTCCTTCCTTATCTCCTTCTGTGGCATTGGGGATGGAACTGAGGGTCTCACTTGTGCTAGGCAAGTGCTTTACATGGAGCTACACTCCCGGTCCCACAGGTCTTTTTAATATTCTGTGTGACAACGTGAAGAATATCATAAAGCACCTCTGCCACAAAGGTGTATGATGACTGTCTTCAGGAAAAGCTTTGGCACAGTTAGTTGAACTATGAGGTAAACTGGCCACTTTTCTTTTCACGGAACATCAATTTTACCGGAAAGAAATACTAACAGATGAATTATTGTTACGCAGACTTGAGTATCTAGCAGACATTCTCTCAAAAATGAATCCAGTACGTCTGTCATGTTTCTAGGCAAACTGATAGCATTTATTGCTAATGACAAAATTCAAGCTTTCGGGCTGGGGTTATGGCTCAGTGGTAGAATGCTTGCCTTGCACGTGTGAGGCCCTGGGTTCCATCCTCAGTACCACATAAAAATAAATAAAACAAAATAAAAGTATTGTGTCCATCGACAACTAAAAAAATTTTTTAAAATTTCAAGCTTTCAAGTAAAAATTGCCACTGTTTGCCACTGTGAGCCTGATAGGCTCCCAATACTTAAAAACTTCTCCAATGAGATCAGTGGTGATGTTAATAAATGTAATTTGTAAAGAAATGTTGTGTATTGAAATTTCTCAATATTTGGAAGATCTGCATAACTTAGTGAGCCATTTTTCCCCAAAAAGGCTGATGTATGAAGTTACCACAGCATATCTAGGTAAAAGATACATTTAAAGTGCCCCTGAAAGTGTGATTTTAATGTAACTGAGCATGCAAGTTTCATGGGTGGGATTTTAGAGTAATTCCAACTAAACTTCAAGAAACTACCACTTGTCCAGTTTGGCTAGTATCAAGAAGAATGGACGTAACTATTTCAAAAGGCCATTAAAGTATCCCTTTCCAACTACAAATCTGTGCAAGCCTGATTTTTTCATAAACTTCAAACAACAGTGCATCAGATTGAATGCAGAAGCAGCTGAGAATCCATCAGTCTTCTATTGAACTAAGCACTGTTTTTCGTTAATTTTTTTTGTTTTGTTTTAGAGAATTTATTTTTTAAAAAATACATTATATTAATACTTACTAGTAACTTTTTGTTATTTTAATTATGTAAATATTTTTAAATGTATCCATTTTAATTTAAGTAATGTAAGTATCAATAGGTATAAACTGGTAAGCAGAAGTTCTTCTAAGTTCTCAATAATTTGGAGGTATGAAAAGGGGTACTGAAACCGAAGATTGGAGAGGAGTGTTCTAGCATTCTTTTTTTAAAGAAGAGAACCTTTATTCTTTTTCTTTTTCTTTTTCTGTGGTGGTGAGGATCTAATCCAGTGCCTCACACATGCTAGGCAAGCACTCTACCACTGAGCCAGAAACCCAGCCGGCTGTAGCATTCTTAGTATTATTCTGACCTAACCAGAATTAGGCAGCAGGGGGCAGCAGAGGCAGCCAAATGAAAGCACCCTTTGCCTTTCCACAGTAAAGGCACTGAGCCCCTGTTGGGTGTGACCCATGCTCTGGGCTGGGAACACAGAAGTTAATCTCCCAGGACTTCATGGGAGTAATCTTTCAAGTTAATCTCTTGAAATTGACAGTGAAGGGGACAAAGTAGACACCTCCTGCCATGGGCATACAAAGGTGCTGGAAAAGGGTAGGCGTGGAGCTATGCTTGCTCACATTTCCCCTGACTAGCTGCAGGGGAGGAAGCCCCCAGGATCTGGGGTCAGAAAGGAAATGAAGGCCCCCATCCTTTCAAGATTGGATTCTGATCAGGATACTATCGGAGAATGAGAAGAGGAGCCAAGTATCATCTTTTATTAGCTTGACACAGACCCTTTCCAAAGTGACCCAACCCTCCTACCAAATAAGAAGGGGCCATGTGGATCTCCCTCATCTGCCCCTGCACCCCTGTAGTTCTCAGGCCTCCCAGAAGGGCTACCTCTCCTTGGGACTATGTCAGTCTCCTGCCCTAGCCTCCCTCTGCACATAGCTTTCAGCTTTAAGTCCTTCAAACTCCACCCAAATCCTCCAACTCTGCCTCCACCTCTGCTGCCACTCAAGTGCCCAGTCATTTGTCAGCTGCCCTGGAAAGGGCTCTCCACCATCAACAAGTGCTCCTCTGCTCCAGCCTCCTTCTCCATCCACACCCATCTCCCAGTCACCCATGGTGTCAACTGCCCATTCCAGACATTTCGTCCCCCTGTCCTCCTGGCCCGTATTAACCTCTTGCCACACTGCCCTCTCCTCTCTGCCTCAAGGGGTCCTCCTCTGGTGCTCCCCCTTCCACATTGGTTTTCTTGCTTCATCCTTGGTGGGCCACGTCCCTTCCCTGGAGCTGCCACAACTTTCATCTTGATTTTATCATTGAGGAAGCAGAGGCATACAGAGGGAGGTGGCTAGGCCAGGAAGTGTCTGGTTCCCAACCCACAGCATCACACTCCACAGTGCCCTCCAACCAGATTGCTCTCCAACCCCAATCTCCCTGTGCCCTTCATTCCCCGGTCTGTTCCCACTTAACTTACCCTCTTAACTGGATCCATTAGTGTTTAAGTCAAGGCCTGAACTAGGACACTCACCCGGGTGTCCAGGATCAGGGCCTTTGGCAATAAATTAGGCCATAAATGTTTCCCTGGGTATGTCAGGTGGGTGTGGCCACAGCCCCTGCAGTTCCACAATACATGGATTGTGGCCAAAGGGCCCCTGGGAACACCAGAAGGCATGGGAGATGGAGGGAAGGCAGAGGACCCTTGGGAGGCCCTTTAATGTGTGTGGGTGGAGAAGTGAGGCTGGACCAAAGCCTCTTACTCCCCTCAGCTCCTCTCTGTTGCTTCTAGTATCTTCAAAATGAAGTCCAAACCCAAGCCCCACACAAGACAGCCTCGCCTGCCCCTGATGAGGCATGCACAGCTTATCCCATATCAACATGACCCAAGCATTTAACAAAAATGAACTTAAGCCTTATAAAGTTCTTATAAGGCAAGTCCTTGTATAATCCTCACTATACAGATGAGGAAACTGAGGCACCGAGAGATGAGAGGGTCCAGTGTCAGGATTTGAACCCAGGGCACATGGCTCTAGCGTATGTGCCCAAACTGCTCCATTGTGCAGCCTCAGTTCTCCTTCTGGTATTGTTCCTGTTCCCCAAATGCACCTCCCTCTACCAGTCACTCGACAGTGCCCTTGTTCATGTCTTTGTGTGATTGATGTCTCTTCTGCCGAGAAGGCTCATCCCTCATCTTGGCAAGTTCTGTTTATCCTTAGATACCAAATCAAGTGTCACCTCCCCTGTGAAGCTGCTCTTGCTCTGCCCTGCCCCAGCTGAACTGGCAGCCGCTGTGTTCACAAAGCACCTGGCACCAGTGTCCATGAAGACAGCCATGCCCATACAGACAGCCCTGGATGGCCTCTTCATGAGATCAGCTTTGGACCCCTCCTCATGGAACACCTGTCACAGGTAGGCACAGTGCTAGGTGGTAGCAGGGCAGAGCTGGGGGCTCCTGACTGTCCCACCTCTGGGTTCCTGATGTCTGGCATAAGACTTGGTCCAGCTCAGGAAACAGCGAGTAGGGCCTGAGATGTACAACCCTTGTGCAGAGAGAAATCAAATCCCTGTCCTTTAAAAGCTCATCATCAAATGGGAAAACCGACCTGCAACGGCTCAGATGCAAGGGGATCGGAGTTCCAAGAGACAAGACCCTTTAGTGTCACAGGCTCCACAGGAGGATACCATGCTGCCCACTAGGAGAACAGGGCAGGCTTCTCAGAGGAGCAGATCGTGGGTGAGCCTGGAGGGATGAAGAAAGTCCCACTGGCTGCATGGGGCACAAGCAGGCAGGGGAAAGTGGGGAAGGACTCAAGGCTGGCAGAGCCAGGACAGAGAGGTGAGAGGGCACCACGTCCTGTGAGGGCTGATGAGCTCACTCTGGCCTAATAATCCTGTCAAAGAGACAGCTACGGGGGGGGGGGGGGGAGAGGAGAGCACATTTACCAGCTGCACCCTGCTACCACCTAGCGCTGGGCCTACCCCTCATGCATGCACCACATGGTTGGGCTGGAAGCAGATCTTGTGGAAAGACCTTTCTGAATTGCTTCAGTGGCCTATTAAGAAAAATAATGCAAAATTACTAGTAAATGCAGGCCTGAGAGAGAGAGAGCTGGGCTGTTGAGGAGGGAAGGGCTGCTCTTCACAGCAGGCTTGACGCACAGGCTGCAGCCCGGCTGTGAGCTGCCTCTGGTGTGAGGCATGGAGAGGGCAGAGGTTCTTGGGAGCAGTGGGGCACAGGCAGAAAAGGCTACTGTTTCCTATTAGCCTCCAGGCTCATGGATCCTGAGCGCCTGCGCCCTCCTAGACAAGCCACCCTGATTCTGGAGCTGTTCTGCTGGGTGGGCCTCCCTGGCCACAGAAAGGCCAGATTCCACCAATTCCGAAGACTCCCTCTTCTCTGAAGGTTATCCAGAGGGCAAGTGTGGGCGTTGGAGACCTGTATACTGGTCACCTCTTGGTAACCCCTGGGCAGGCCTCAGGGGTCATAGAGGGTCCTCTCTGAAAAGCTCCTTTTCATTGTGACTCTGTTCATCTGGCACGGCTGAGGCAACAGGGGCATCCAGACAGCTTTTCTCTGAGAATCTCATTCATTCACTTCCTAATACTGAGATCTCTTGAGGGCTGCCAGACACTGGGCTGGGAGGCCGGTGGGTGGGGTCACACTTCTACTGAGGTGCTCCTATCCCAGTGGCAGAAAATAGACATGAACATAATTACAGAACCTTCAAGCCAAGGGAGCCAGAACAAACGCAAACTACCTGGAGGAGTTCAGGAAGGCTTCTCAGAGGAGGTGACTTTGACTTGAGAGATGGAACATTCTAAGCACCTGCTATGCACTGGACTCCATGCTAGTCTCTGAGGATGCCACAGCAAAGAGGACAGGTGACCATTTGGCCTCCAGTTTCTTCCCTTCAACCCAGCAGGAAAGCAGAAATTAAAAAGTCAGGACCCCAGACTAGGGAACCAGCAGGAGCAACCACATTGGAGGAAGTCCATGGAGATGTTCATTGATGGAGCTGAGAGAAGTGTGTGTGCGGAGAGTGGAAGAGGTGGGGAGATGAGGCTGGAATGCCAGGCTAGGGATTCAAAGCTTGATCATACCAGCAACTTGAAGCTAGAGAAGGTTCCAAGCAAGAGCTGAAGGAAGAAGGTTTCTTAGCACCATTACCAACTTTGACACATAAGGCAAAATTGCCTCCTACCAGACCTCAGGCCCCGTGACTAGTCTGAGCTTCCTGGGGCCAACCGCCCAGTCCCTGGGCCTGATAAAGGGCCCCTTACTCCACCTCTAGCCTGGACTTCAGCCTCCAGCCCACGCTCTTCCTTGTTCTTCCAACCAAGGCCTTGGCTGGTGTACTCTACAGAGGGGACTAGGCAGCCTCCGGCTAGGCCTTGGCAGACACTGTCTCTTCTTCAGGCAGACCCTACAACATAAGCTTCTTGGGAGGTTAGAAGTATTTCCACGCTATCTGCCTTCCTATCAAACTCATCCTTCCCATATCAATGCCTGGCTTAAGATTTTCCCAGGGCTCCCCTCTGACAAACAGGGATCTTGAAGGCTTGAACCTCAGCATTATCCTGCAGGGCTCAGGATCATAAGGAAAATCCCAGGAGTTTGTGGCTCTCAGAACGAAGTCTGAACCCCCTTGTCTGTACCCCTCTTCCTCTCCCCATGGATTCTACTGCCCTCTCACTGGCAGCTCCAGCCATTCTTTACTTTTTTGGGGCTCTTTAACAAAGTTCTCCTTCACCTGCCTAGAGCTATGTGGGTTCCTGACTAATCCCTTCTGGCCTCAGCTTGCCCCTCCCTCCCTCAGGGAACCCTCTGCTAACCAGAATAGTCCAGGGGTCCCCAGAGGTGTTCTTTCAGACTCCACACCTTTGCACAAGCTGTTTCCCCTGGTGGGAATCCCTTCTCTCCATCCTCTAAAGCTTGCTCCCTCACTTGTAACCCTGCCAAGTCTCAGCATCTTAATTCTTTTAAAAGAACCAGAGGGCTGGGGTTGTGGCTCAAAGGTAGAACGCTTGCCTCGAAAGTGTGAGGCACTGGGTTCGATTCTCAGCACCGCATATAAATAAAAAATAACCGTCCATCAACAACCAAAATAAATAAAATTTTAAAAATAAATAAATAAAAAATAAATAAAAGAACCAGAGGTTCAGAAAGATAAAGTAATCTTTCAAAACCACACAGCTTTGCCCTGGAATGTGGTACTGACGGGTGGTTAGAATCCTTTGTCAGTTGTGGGATCTGGGGAGCATCACTTGGACTCTGTACTTGAGTTCTTAGCAGTGAAATGGGGTTCTTACTGGTTCTCGCTTGGTGTGAAGCTTAAAAGAAGCTGTACTGTGACACCTCCATTTCTCCACTTCCTGGGCCAATTAATGGCTTTCACTCGCCCCCGTGCACATTCAACATTCATTCATACAGCAAACCCCTCCAACGCGTGCTCTGTGCCGGGCCCTGCGCAGGGCGTGGGGGACTCAAGAGGCATTAGACACAACTCCTGCATCCAAGGCGCTGGAATGGGGAGGTGCGTGAGCAGACGACAGACAGACACATCACGACTCAGAGTGTTGTCCTCACACACCTCTGCTTTTGACTTCATATTTTTAAAACTAACAACGACGTTCCTCCCGGCGATGAACGCTGGGAAAGGGGAAGTGTGGAAGAGAGATCCGCTCTTCATTTTCAAAAACTTATTTTTCACCGCTTCTTCAAATCTGAACATTCCACAGCACTTAACTCTTCTGTGCGCACTGAGCCCTAAAAGCTAGGGATGGGCAAGAGGAGGGCAGGGTCGCCTCACCCCCGGGTTCGCGGTGACCTGGTGGCCATCCTGGCCACCGGTATCCCACCTGGCCGCCATCCTGCCTCTCCCCTGCTTTACCTACCCACCCGTGTTCCTTCCCCATGACACCCCCGCGCCTCCCACTGCAGACTTCATGCAACGGTCCCAGACAATTCAGACCACCTCGTCACTCCTTCCATCCGGGTCCCCAGGTTACCCCCCTTCCCAGCTTGGCTCTTTAAGAACCCCCAACCCATCCATTGTCCTCTCAGCAGCCGCACCTCTCCATTGTCTGCCCCGCCTTCTCGGAGGTAGAGTCCACGTTCCGCAGAGCTCCGCCCTTTACCCCTTCTCTGATTGGCTCCGGCTCGCGACAGTGCAGGGGCCCAAAGAGGAGAGCAGGCGCGCGCCCGGCCCCGGCCACGGCTTGTGAAAGGCGGGGCCTCGGTCGGCTCCGCCCTATAAGGGCGGGACCGCGCTCGCGGGTACTCGGGCGCTGGGCGGTGCTGCCTCAGCTGGGCTCGGCTCGGCTCGGCACGACTCGGGCTGCAGCTCCGGTGGGGGTGGGTGGCCAGGATGACAGCGGCAGTGGCAGCGGCAGCGGCTGCGGCGCGGGGCTAAGCGAGCGGCGAGCGAGCAGGAGAAGAGGAGGAAGTGGAGCCGCTGCCAGGAGCTCAGGAGTCCGCCGTCGCGCTGAGGTCCGCCCCGTTTTGCAGAGCGAGCTGCGCCCGGACCTCGGAAGACTTCCCCGCGGGGCTCCGGCCGCCGCGTCTCCCAGGCGGCGCCTGCCCTGCCCTGCCCTGCCCTTCCCGACCCAGCCCTGGGTTCCGCGCCCGGACTCTCCCAGCCCCAAGGTCCGAAGCGGACTCCCGGGACGCCCAAGTCTCGGCCCTGACCCGGAGCGCCGGGACGGGACAGCCCAGGCTCCACATTCGCGTCCATCGTTGCGGGGTCATTCCCAGTCTTTCTCTCAGTGTGTGTCGGAGCCCCCAGCCTTTCGCCCAGGGGTTAGCGCAAGGTGGCCCCAGCCTCCGACTGCAGTGCAAAGGAGTTCGGACGTCCCCACCCTCCGGCTCCCGGAGAACCAAACCTTCAGCTGCCTCTGATCGACTGCCTCAGACTTGGAACCGTACGAGCTCCCGGGAAGCCTGGCCAGGGTGCAGCGCCCCGCGAGGGGTCCCAGGTCGGCAGGACAGTCGGACTGAACCACTGGGCTCGTTCTGCGAGTCGAAGCTGCCACCTTCCTTCCGCTCCAAGCGCTTGCCCCGAAAGGAACACAGACCCCCTCTGCCGTGGCTGCCGGCGAGAGCCTAGGCTGCAGGTGAGAGAGCCCCGGATGCGCGGCGGAGCGGTCCAGACCCTTCGCGGCTGGACTAGAGACTGAGGGCGTGGAGGGGGCACTGGCAGAGGCTGGAACTAGCTGGGAGAAGGAGCGAGAAGGGAGAAAACGAGCACTAATTTAGCTCCCATTGTGTGCAGGTTCGCGCCCCGCCCTTGTACAAATGGTCTCTTACTTCAGGCGTACTGCTACCTCGTGAGATAGAAAGTACTATGTATTGTTATGGGTGCTGACAGATGGAGAAACTGAGGCTAGACAGAGCTGAAGTTCTCTACTCTCATTAAGCTGGGGATGAAGGAGAGGGTAAAAAAAGAATAGCAAAGAGGGGCTGGGATGTGGTTTGGTGGTAGAGTGCTTGCCTAGCATGCATGGGGCACTGGGTTCAATCCTCAGCACCACATAAAAATAAAATAAAGATATTGCGTCCACCTAAATTTAAAAAAAAAAATTTAAAAAAAGCAGAGCAAAGTTGGAGAAGAAAGGAAGTGAATAGCTGCCGGTGGGAGGTGTGGGGGGCCCAGTGCAGGGCCACTGATCTTGAGGCTAAGGAGGTGGCTTCTCCTGGCCTCCAACTCCTTGGACATCTCACCTCCCAGAGTTGAAGGCAAAGGTGGGGGGCTTCCCAGTTTCAAAGCTTTCCGCGGGGCCCAGGGTAGAGAAACGGCTCCTTATGCCTACCTGCCAGATTCTGGGGTCTCCAAGACACACTGGATTTCCTGGGATTCTGCTTATCTGATGGCGAACTCACTGTGGAGGTCCCCAAGTCAGTCCTGCAGAAACTGGAGGAGATGTGGCCCCTCAGCACTCACCCAGCTCATGTCCTTCACCCTACTAATGAGGACTGCTGAGGAGGTGCTTAGGATCATTCCCCGGATCATAAAGTCAGTGAGTGGTTGACCCAGAAGTTCCACTTGAGAAAGCTTTCCCAAGCGTCCCTCAAAGTGTCCACTCCCCTCCTCAGTTTGCAACTTCTGGGGGCGTGGCTGGGGTTTTCTCCAGTCCTGATTTGAGGTCAGTGTGACCATGTCTGAGGCTGCTGTGAAAGTCTCTGTGGTAGTGCAGGGGCCTGAGACATGGCGGAAACCCCACAACCTTTGGCCCAGATGGAAAACCTGACCTCAGTCTCTCTTGGGCAGGGGAACTCGTAGGACACCTCTGACCCAGGAAGAGAGGGCTTGTTTAAGATCTTAAGGATGAAGCTGCCAGGGCTGTGGACATAGTCCTAGGTGTCTTGAGTCCAAGGCAGGGGCTCCTGCTGTCCTTGGGGGCCAGGTGGATACAGGACAGAAGCCCTTGGCATGGATTCTTGGGCTCTTGTTCTAGGTGAGGAAGAAGAGGGCATATGGCCTTGGCTGGGACTACTTAACCCCTGCTGTACCCAGCTCCCTGGAGTCAAGGGGGAAACCACCTTGGAAAGCCCCTGGGAGGTGGAACAGGTTAGTGAAGACTAGAAGTTCGTTAGAGGGACTAGGGGAACCCAAAAGGTGACTAAGGGGCTTGGGATTCCCCCTACTCCCTCCTCTGTCTGAGGATTCAAGTCCTCATAATAATCCCTGCATCTAAACAAAGCTCTTCTTTGATGGAATAATTTCACACCTGTGATCCCATTTCATGGGGTGGTGGAGAAAGCCTGGAATCTGGAGTGAGGCGCAGCAGGGTTGGGGCATCTTCTGGTGCCTCAGCTCTAAAGTGGGGTCAAGCAGGCTCTGTGTTACCTGTGATAAAGCAATCACATCAGAAAACTATCGATAACGAGTTTGTCGTGTTTACCAAGAAGGGGCTTGTTATTAATGGCTACCTTGTATGGAAACTGAGGCTCAAAGAGGTAAAACCACTCACCTAGGGCCTTTGAGTTTGTTTCAGGAGTTATTTGAGCATCAGCTATCTATCCAGTGATCTGGAAGTTACCCAGATGGGCTAAATGGCAGCCTAAACTGGTGAGAGCAAACGGTGGTAAGTCAGACCAGGCAGGTGAACTACTCTGTCTCACACTCACTGGGCAAATCTCTTCATGCCCTGAGCCCCAGCTGCTTCTCTGTAAAAGTAGAACATCTACTTACCAGGTCATTGTGAGGACTGAATGAGATACCAATATTCAATGCCTGACCAAATATCTATTTCCTTCCCTGTGAAGAAAAGGAAGCTTGAATTTTGACCAGGAAGTCTGGGATAATTCTCAGACTTGCCTTAGATTACAATTCAGGCTATTGTTGAAGCTGCAGAGTCCTGAATTTGCTCAGCTCGGGCTTCCTATATAGATTAGATTGTCCTCTGCCATCTTCCATAGTCTCATAGCTTCTGGAATCTTCTTGGGGATACTGGCAAGGGGCTCTGGGTTCTGATGATACCATCGCATGGGAAACGGGGAGCTGGTGTCCATTCCTTGGCCCATTGTCTGGCCTCCCTAGGCACAAAGTGCAGTGAATAATTTATAGCTCCTACCCCTGGGAGGCAGGCTCAGGGAAATAGCTTTGTGTTCAGCTGAGCTTCTGAACCCCACCAGAAGAGTCAAGAGGCTCCTATTTATGCTGTTAAGTCTTGGATATGACTGTATTAGAGTGGGGGATGGAATAGACTAGAACAGCAGAGGTGACCTATTATCAACCTGATTCTCCTGTTGGAGGGCCCGATGGATCCACAGGCAATAGTGAGAGCCAAGCTAGCAGATCTAGGATCCAACTGTGGGCCTCTTATTCCAAAGAGATATGGGGGGGCATTATGGGTGAGGGTACAGGGGGAGAGGTTGTCAAAGGAGAGGGGAGGTCCTAGGGACTAGAGTAATGGGCAGGCTTCTCTGAGGTCATAGATGGTTGGGCTGGAGCTAGAGGTAACTTACTGCATCAGTTGGGGGTCCCGTCATCAAGGCTGAATCCTGACTCTGCCACCTACTCACTGTCAGACTGTGGGCAAGACACCTGGCCCTGCCAGGCTGTTTCCCTCTCTTGAAATAGAGGGTTGTTATGGGTGACCATGGGGTCACCTGCATAGAACCCAGGGCATGAAATATACTCAATAAACTGATGCTTCACTGTCCATGTGGACCACGGGGCAGGCCTGTAATAGAAGAGATGGGATGGGATGGCAGGCAGAGAGGTGGGGAGAACCCAGGGTAGTGATGCTGGGTTTGTGGGGATAGCAAGGGGCGAATGATCAGCTGGGAGGGGCCCTGGAGTGTTAGAACCCCTCTGGGCTCCCTGTGCTTCCTTTGTAAGGTGAAGACCAGACTTCCAGGTGTGGCATTCAAGTCCTTGCCCTTGGGAGCCACTGCATGGACCTGGGGCTCATTGCTCACCAGTGTCTCCTGCGTGCACCACCTGTGCCCCCATTGCTGCCTCTTTGCTTGTGGGGTGCCTCCCATCAGAACCACCAGCCCTGCCTCTTCTTCACTTATGTCCCCATCTGTCCAGGTCCAACTTGGGTCATAAATTCCCCTAGAAACATTCCTAGATTGTCCAACCCTGTGGGTACACCCCTCTGAATTTTAACACTTCACAGGAATACATAATACCTACCAACCATGGCATTTGGCGGTTTATAAAATGGATCAGCACATTTAACAATACTATGATGATGATATTAACAATAGCTAATATCCTTGAGTAATTATTATAAGCCAGACAATGTGCTAAGACTTTATGGACACTCTCATTCACACTAGTGCTGGAGGTAGCTTCTGTTATGCCCCAGAATCTGAGCCTCAGAGAGGTACATTGTCTTACCCAAGGTCACACAGCTTGACAGGAAGTAGGGAGTCAGGGCTGCAACTGTTTGAATTAGAAATCCGTGCCTCTGTCACTGAACAGCCAGCTTTTAGATGCCCTGTCTCCTCAACTCCACTCAGTACCTCGAAAGCATTCTTTGCATGTGAAGAACCTGGACAGGAGCCTTCTTCCAAGGCTAAGGAAGGGCAGTGTGAGACTGAGCGTGGGGCCCAGGAAGGAACCTTTGGCCTGGGCTCTGCAGCTGGCTGTGTGACCTGCGGTGACTCAGCCCCTCCGTGCGGTTCTCTTTGCCCACATGTATGGTGAGCTGGCGGTGTCCAAGGGCCTTACCTCTCTAGATTTCTGCAGTGTCCTCTGTGATCCTGGCAGAAGGAGGAGGAGACCACAGCACAGGGTAGAGGATGTGGTGTGACAAGCAGCTGTGATTTTTGGCCTGGCTGCTGTCTGGGCCAGAAGGAACTGTGGTCACCCAAAAGAGGGTGGTGTCCTGGGCTGCAGGCAGCATGGTCATTAGCTGTGATTGGGAGCCGGCTGGGCCAGGCCAGGTTGGCAGGACTGGGGGCAGGCTGGCCTGGCTGCAGTGGGGTCATTGGCAGGGCAGCTGGCTTCTCCTCCCTCTGCCGCCTCCAGGGCAGCAGCGAGTATACCCTGGGCACCAGAGCTTTGTGGGCCACAGCTGCCCTTTCTCCTGTTGGGGTGGCCGTGCAAGACCAGCAAGATCCTCCAGGCCTGAGGCTGCCTCCTCTGACAAGGCCCCAGGACTCCTTTCTAGCAGGTGGACGCCACCCCTCTGCTCGCTGCCTGTGGTCTGCATGGATTTGCCATCCTTGCCAGCCACCTCGTCCCCCAAGTGCCTAGCAATGTGCCTGGCACAGGTGGCCACCCCCAGGTCAGGGAGGCCATGCAAGCTGCCCTGGGACCAGTTGTTTAACTTTGCACCTGTTTTCTTACCTGTAAAATGGAGTTGGTAATAACAGTGTTGAGGTTTAATGAGGTGAAGGGAGAAGGGGGTACTCATTGAGGCCTGATAACTAGGCAGGCATTTGATCAGCGTCCCCCTCGCTCATCCTCTCGGTGGCCTTGTGAACAAGTGACTCAGTGAGAAACTGACTAAAGAGTCCAGCGAGTACAGTCAGGAGGGAGGGTGTGGCAGGTGGCAGGGAGGACTTCCCTTCAGAGTGCTGCTGAGGGTCAGTTGGGACTTGCAGAGATGCTGTTCCCAGTGACTTCCCAGTGAGCAGTGCGGGAGCAGGCAGCTGTCAGCCTGGGAGGGACCCCAAGCCTGGTCAAGGGCAGGGAGCAAAACAGGATGTCCAGTGACCTGGGTTTTCTTCCTAGGCCTTAGAAACAGAAATGACCCAGTTGGAAGGAGCAGCCAGGGATCTAGCCAGCTAGCAGTGCTGAGCAGAGTGAGTCCTTCCCTACAGGGAGAGGCAGCCTTCTTTTGACCGTCCCCTCCACACACACATCCAACCTCAGTGTGACATGGTTGGAGAGTCTGTAGACAGGCAAACACACAGACACAAAACTTCCAAACTGTGGAGAGTGCTGAGATGCTGAGGCAGGGGCCGGCCCACTGGTAACATCCTTGATGGTAAGGGGTAGGGCTCAGGTGACTTGGGCAAGTGATTAAACCTCTCTGGGCCTCAGTTACCACATCTGAAAAATGGGGCTTAATCTCAGAATCTACTTCACAGGGTTGTTGTGAAGTAGGTTAAATGGATTGTGCACGTAAAGCACAAAATAATCACTCAGGCAGGCTGGCCCTTATTATCTGTCCCCAGCACCTAGCGAGGAGCTGAGAGAACAGGTGCTCAGGAAGGCATTGGAATGAATCCCAGACCAAGGGCAGCTGCTCTGTGGAATGAATGAATGAACAGCCCAGTAGGAAGGGAGGACAGAAGCAATGACAACACAGAATGTGACAAGGCAGGCCAAGATCTGGGTTGCCCAGAGCTGTGTGGGGAGGGAGCCAGGATGGGCTTCACGGAGGTGGTGCTCCCAAAGCCGCTGTGACGTCTACACCCTGAGCAGTATCCAAGGGGACCCAGGCTCCTCTCCAAGGGCAAGCGGGTGGCTGGGGCCAACCCCAGGAAGCTGGGCTGCATAGGCTCTCTGTCCCCACCACCCACGCTGCCACCCTGCCCCTGACATTCAGCTCAGGGCGTGGGGAAGGCCAAAAGGCACCTGCGGAGGAAGAAGCGTGGGCCACGGGCCTGAGACACCAAGCTCTTCCCGGGCTGGGAACCAAACTGTCCACAGAAAAGAAGCCACAGGTCCGCACTGAGTTCTTTTATCTGCATCTTGCTCCCAAGGCACACCAGCAAGCTGAGGGGTCTCCCGGCATCCATCCTGCAGCTGTTTAGCTTTGAAACAAGTGGACTCTTAGAAAACAACCCCAGGGAGAATTCATCTCACCCTCCCACCCAGGAGGCTCAAAGAGAAAGTTCTGTCCCACTGACAAGGAAACCAGACCCCCCAGGTATCTTAAAAGAGCGGACCCCAGAGGCCAGCCCTAAGGTCAGAGCTCCCCACCCTGCCTTTGTTGTGGCTGAGTGTGGACCTGGAGGACACCCTTGTATTTTGCCTGAATCCTGGCTCTCTGTAAAATGGGGTCAGGAAAATAAGTCCCTTCTTACCTAAAAAAAGGTGTAAGGTAGGGGGTATCTTCTTCAAGCCTCAGTGTCCTCCTCTGAAAAATGGGAATAACAGTAATCTCTGTCTGAAATGAGGCCACACATGGGAAACGCAGTGTCTGACACCTCAAGGGTGTGCGGAGCAAGGCCACAGGAGCAGGGGCAGAGCCAGGCTGGGGGCAGAGCCAGGCTAGACACAGACCCCGGGCTCCCGCCCCAGCCACCTTAGCTGGATTTCCGAGATTAGGGCTGGCTGGGGAAAGGGATTGGTCCCTTGCCTTGGTGACTTCCCACTGTCCCCCTTCTCTCTAAGGGATAAGACAAGGCAGCAACATTTTGTTTTGCTTGGTTTTGTTTTAATGGTCAAAGTGTCAGGTTCTGTAACAATGAGGCCTTGTATGAATCTGCTTGTTTTTCCAACCCGGATACCCGACTGCACTGCCTGCTTCGGGCCTTGTTCCACCTGGGGAACTAAAGAATGTCAGAGGGCTTTTTTGTTCCTCTTAGGGGAGGGCGTCTGGGGACACTGGAGCTACCGCACCAGCCCTCCTGGTGGTGGACCCCACTGAAGTTGGTCTCCTCTGTCCTGAGCTGCTTGCACATAGTAGCTTAGTGTATTGCCATCCTGGGGGACTTCAGAGGCCGAAGAGCTCGCACTTGAATCCTGGCTTTGTCACTTACTGGCAGGATGACCCTGGGCACGTCATTTTGTCTGTTCTGTAAAGTGCATAATTTATACCTACAATCTGAGCCATTCAGGAGGCTGAGGCAGGAGAATGGCGAATTCTAGGCCAGCCTGGGCAATTTTGCAAGACCATGTCTCTAAGTAAACAGTAAAAAGGACTGGGGTTGTGTCTCTGGTGGAGTGCCCTGGGTTCAACTCCTGGTCCTATTAAACATCCGACCTTGTGTGAGAAGCAAATGAGATTCTCGGAGTGTAAAGCACAGTGCCTGGTGTATACTCAGTCTCAAAACAGGTAGGGAGTGTGCTCTGGGGGGTCGTCCTTCTCAGGCCGGTTCCTGCTCCTCATTCTCGGGTTCTCAGGGATGCCCAGGCTGAGGCAGGGCAGGCTGCACAGGTGAGCCCGAGCGTCCCCTCCAGCTGTGCTTTTGTAATTTGTTCTGTGAGGGGAGCCCCTTCTAGAGGAGGCCCTGAGGGCCACTGCGGGGGAAGACTGCAAAAGCAATCATTGGTGGCAGGGCTTGGTCTCCTCTGGTCCAGCAAGAGAGGTGTGGGGCCCAGAAAAGAGAGTGCAGCCCCAAGGGCTCACAGCAGCTGGGACCATCACTGTCACCGCCCGGGGTTTGAAGGAGAAGGGAAGAAGTGGTCCACTATAGGAACAGGGGCTGGGACGTTCTGTAGAGCAACCCACTCAACCCTGAGGACCCGACAGGGCACTGGACCTCCACTTCCTTTTCCCTCCCTGTAGTCCCCTTGCTTCCTGTGGCCTGAGCTCCCCAAGGCCAGCAGCACAGAGCCCAGTGCGGCCCTCAGAGGTCGGGCAGGGTGGGGCGGGGCCTGGAGAGGCGTGCTGAAGCCACTCCTACCCTGTCAGTGCAAGCCACAGAGCCCACGGATGCTGCCACCTGAAGACCATGGGGTCTCAGCCCCCGCCCAGAAGAATCTCAGCCTTCCACCTGCCACAGCCCTCTCAGCGAGAGGAGTTTGGGAGGGGCACCCATCTCTCTCTCTCTGCCTCCTGCCCCAAATCAGGCTGCAGGTGGCTTCTGGGGTGGTCCCGGCAGGGACAGTCGTATCTCTGGAGTGGGCCAAGGCCATGGGCTGGCTAGTGGCAGGTGTGCTCAGGTGCACAGAGCCCTCGGCAACCTGTCCAGTCCAGAGCCTGCGCAGAACTAGGCAGCTGGCCCTGCTTTACTGCGCCCCTGGGCCAGTGTTGGCCTCTGGCTCCCAGAGTTGGTCATTCCACCTGAGCTCAAGGGACCCCTGGGAGCCTGTGAAGGCCACCAGATGCAGTGTGGGGCTGGCAGGCCTGGGGCAATCTGCAGGGCCCTGGAATGGGCAATCTGCTGTCGGGTGTGGGGCTCACAGGGGCTCCTGCCAAGCAGGTAGTAGGCAGCATCCTGGCGCAAAACTGAGCCTGGACTCAGAGGAGGCCCAGCTGGGGGAAGGACAGGAGATGTGCTTGGGCACTTTGCATGGAAATCACCGGGAGGCCCTTGGGATAGTGTCCATGGGGCACAGCCAGGCGGCCTAAAACACACAGCCTCTGCAGCCAGCTCCTGCGAGCTCCTGGTTTCCCCACAGCTCACCCCTGGGCATTGTCTGAGTCCCCAGAGAGGCCTGAGGAGGAAGGTGTGTGGCCCTTGGAGTCACAGTCCTGGTTTGAATCCCAGCTCTGCCTCTTTTGAGCAGAGCTCAGAAGACACTGGGCGAGTCATGCAGCCTAGGTGAGTCTCAGCTGCTTACCTGTGACATGGTGGGAGCAACACTCTCCTGCCAGGCTGAAGACAGCGTCTTATATTTTAGAGGAAGTGCTACACCCACACGCATCCTGCTCCCCTTCTCTGTCTTCTGTCCATTCTTAATGCTTCTCTAGGAAGTTCTTTCTTGCATCTAACCGAAGTCCATTATGCTATAACTGAAACCCTTTTCTTCTTATTTCAGAATCTGCAGAGGCAGACTGAGGCTATCCTTTATCCAAATATACCTTGTCAGTATCTGTAGTGAATGAGACAGAAAAAGGAGCAACCAGGTGTTGGTTTTCACCTGGGAGCTTAGGGTCCTAGCTGTCAATGACCACAGCATCCTGACCAAGGCAGAGCGTGCATGGGTGCGGCATCCTAACTGTTCACTCTGTTCTTCCTCTCTTTGCTTGACCCATGCTCTTGAAAGGGTGGCTCTGGGGCAGTGGAGACAGCCTGAGCTGGACCTAGAAGGCCTGCATCCTGGTACCTTCTGCCTTGCTTTGTGGCCTGAGGCTAGTTAGCAACCTCTCTGGGCCACCGTGGGCATAGGGGATGTCTGGGCTCTGGGCTCCCCCTTTCCTACCTCTCCTCTGCTCAGACTCCAGCCACCCTGGGAAGACAGAAGATGAGGGTCCTGCTGGTGGCCGCTGGTAGGTTCTGTGTCTACCTCTCTGACCTGGGGCTCCTGAGGGCCAGTCCCCAAGGGCAGGTCACAAGTTCACAATTAGAGTGGGGATTCCTTGGGGGGATAGCACTTCCTTTCTCAGACCAGGCCTTTGGAGAGCCTGTATTCCTCTGATTACTTCCCTAGCTAAGTCAGCTGTTGAAGGTTAGGTTCGTTTGAGTCTCTCCTTGGTGTAGACCTGTTCCATGTGTGATCTGCTTTAATCCCTCATTTAGCAGGTGGCAAATCAGAGACCCAGAGAGGTGAGATGATTGGCCTGAGGTCTCACAGCCTGTCAGTGGTGGGTGGTGAGGGATCCTGGAGTGATGTCGTGGCACCTGGGCCAGGAGGTGCCCTTTAAGCCCCTGGTAGTGTGGAGCACAGGAGAGACAGGTGATGGTGAGACGAGTGGTCTTCCTGGGCAACAGGGGCCTGGTGGGCCTCGGGAAGAGCCCTGCTCTGAGGGCTGCGTGGAGTCAGCTCAGGCCCCTGGTTCTGCAGATCCCTGACCCTGAGAGGCAGTTGGCCAAAGAATGCAGGAGGTTGAAGGATCAGGAGCCCAGGGGTTCTGGGCTTGGCACATTCTAAGTGTTCTTCTGAACTTCAGTGTTGGGTTTCATGGAGGAATCAAGACTTATTTTTTGTTGCCTTTGGACACATACTAGTTTAACTTTACAAAGCCCTTTGATATCTGTGAGGCCACTGAATCCTCAGCCATCTGTGGGGAGGCAGTGTGGGATTGTTTGGGAGGGCAGGAGAGGGGCGCTCTGGAATCAGACACACCCAGGTTACATTCGGACGCCCACAACCCTTGGACCTCAGGCAAGTTAGACACCAGCTGAGCCTCAGTTTGCTCATCTGTGAAAGGGACAATCCACCCCACAACAAATAGTTAGCAATCGCTGCCTTGCTGGCTGGAGCATTAGGTGAGAGAATATCTGTGACCGCTGGCCAGGTAGCTGGTGCTGTGGAGTAGTTTTTGTAACTTTTATCATCCACCTCACTTTATAAATGGGAAGATGGAGTCCAGGAGAAGGAAGAAAGCTTGCCTGAGGCAGCGATTTAGGTTAGTCCTCCAGACTTCCTGTCTGTGGAATTTTTTCTGCATCTCCTCCCTCCTTCTCATCCTCAAGTGACCAGATGCCTCGTTGATCCAGAATCTTTCATGCATGATGTTGTCTGCAGTGACCTCAGGTCCCCACTGCCTAACAGTCCCTTGCCAGGCACAAAGTCAGCACTTTAAAGACGTTTGTCCTGTGCATGAGTATGTTGAATGGTATAAATACAGGAAGCAGTTTTCCACTTAGGAAGCTAAGTGGGTGTCAGGCCCTGGAGCTATCCTCTGCTCCCTATACCAGCCAAAGCAGTCTAATAGTTTAGGTGGAAACCTTGTTTTCAAAAAAAAAAAAAAAAAAAAGATTGGTCATTTTCTTTCAGCTCCTCCCACCCTGTCCCTTCCCTCTACTGCCCACTGGACCTGACTCCAGCAGCCCAGCACCTCTTTCTCCTCCCCTCCTGCTTGTGTGTGTCCTTCCTAATTTGTCACTTCTACCAGTTGGGGACTGAGAAATGAGACAGTTGACCTCATTTCAGCTCGCTGGTTTGTTTGTTTGTTCCTTCATTCATTCATACCTAGCTACGAACCACCGAGCCACTGGTGAGCCTGGGCCCTGCTGGGACTTCCGTCATCCTGACAGAGGACCTCTGCAGAGGCTTGTGATTGATCAGGATCTGCCCACCCCCTCCTGGCAGCACACACAGGGAATAATGGTGCACATAGTGAATGCTGGCTCAGGACGTCACCGCTGATAACTCTGTCTCTGTTCACGTCACCACCGTGAATCACAGCAACCTTAAGAAGAGCCTTATCCCCACTTTACAGACAATGAAAGCAAAGCTCAGCAGGATGAAGTTCCCTACCCAATGGCTAACCTTGAGCACAGAATTGCGATTGGGGATCATTCACCCCCAGCCTAGCCTGTCACCTTCTCCTTTCTGTGCTCCATTTGCAAGCTGCACCATATCCCCTTCCTTTCTGTGTCTGTCACCAAGGATTGTTGTTGGCTGAGATCAGACCATCTACCTCCATGAAACGGTCAATGCAAAGAAGAATGGCCTTGGCCAGCACAAGTCCCCTTCAGTGTTCGTACCTTGTCCTGTAGTGGATCCTGCGTGGTCAGGTCCCCCCACTAGTGTACACTTCCCAAACCCTGCTCTGGGGAGCTCTAGTTCCAAGGGACAGTAACAGGCTCTAGAATCCATGCTGACATACAGATTCAGAAACTGCTGGGTTACATAACTCAGAACATGCCTTCTCAGGTCCTTTAACGTGTTGATTTGGGTCAGGGAACTGCCTCAGACAGCAGTGCACAGCCAGCCTCCCCATGCTTATTGGAATGTGTACCTCCTTTGTCACAGAGCAGGGCTAGGGACTTGGGACAAGTGGATGGAAAAACTCTTGCTTTGATGCTTTACACAGGGAAGCCCCCAGCCCAAGGTAGGTTCCTGGCCAGGACCATTTGCATTTTGAAGAACGTCTGAGGAACACTGTTTAGCCCCAGAAGAGGATCTGGAATAATGGTGGGACTTGAGACATCAGGGGCAAAAGGAAGGGGGATATGTTTTTATTCTTTACCTAGCAAACATATCTCAGGCATCTACTGTGCACCAGGCACAGAGCCAGCTCTGGGAAATGCCAAGACGCGTCTCAAAGCCTTCCACTTCATTTCACCGTGCCCACTAAGGTTTTTAAAGAAAGACAAATAGAAGCCTTAAAAGGAAAAAGTGATTCTTTTCATTGTTCTGAGTCGTGGCAGTAGGTGGGTGGGTGACACATTGACTCAACTAAGTGGAGCAGCGCTGAGTGCCAGGTTTTCCCAGGGGCAGAGGGGTCACCATGAGCAGAGTGCACAGATGTTGTAAGAGGTCAAGAGTGTGGGGAGGCCCAGAGGAGGGAGCGCCAGCAGGCGGGGCAGGAGCTAGGGAATGAGGCCAGCAAGGAGGAGGCGGGTGGGACGCAGGCTCTGGCCAGCTAGGAAGGGACAGCAACAACTAGAGCAAAGGTGTAGAGGTAGCAATGTGTGGTGACACCATGAGGGACACTAGATGACGGGGCAGAAGGAGGTAAAAGGGAGCCATTGGAGGTGGGGCTAGAGAAGTCACTGGGGCAGATCGTGGGAGTCCAAACACCAGCTGAGCAGGTGCCCACCTGACTGGGAGTGTCTTGGGGACCAGGACCATGTGACATTCATCCCAAGCATCTGGCTGGTGCCCAGTAGGTGTTTGTGGACTGACAGGACTTAGATAATCCTTCCCTTCTCTGGACCTTGGGCTCCTCTCACTTGTTGTCTGGCAAGGTCCCTGGCACATCCCTTCCATCTCCAAATGGCTCTTGGGAATTCTGGGTGGGTGCAGGGGAGACCCGATTGCCTCTCCCCCCGGCCTTGAGGTTTTCTGGGCTGCTCCCGCTGGGCAGGGTCACCAGCCCCCTGGTGGGGACGTCTCTTGCTGCCAGTGGAATTCATTCCTGTGCTCTCTCCTTCAGCAGTTGGTGCCCTGAGCTCAGATGGACCACCCTGTAGACTCACTGAAGGCTCTTCTCAGGTCCCAGCCTCCATATGGGTGGAAGCAGGGTAGAGAGGTGGTGAAGAGTTGTGTCAGGCTGGGGTTGAGGGTGGTGTGCATACAGCAGCTTGGTATAGGGCAGGAAATTCTGTTGTATGAAAACAGGCAAGTTTCTAGCTCTGATCCTCAGTTTCCTCCTCTGTAAAATGGGAACAATAGTAACTCCCACACGATTCAATTGGACAGTTTGTGGACACGGAGGGCAAACTGACATGCTTGTGAACAGTTCTTGTCATCCATAGCGTTTATTTGTCCACTTTCCATTCATCCCCCAGGCCTCTGGTCCACTCATCGCCCTTTCCAGAAGTGATTCTTGGCGATGGCTTGCCTTTCCCCGCATAGGCTCCTCCTGCTGGGTAGGTTTTATCCAGGCCACGGCAATAGGAGCCTGTGAATTATGTACAAGTTGCACTCAGAGGCTGAGAGCCTTAGCCCAGTGTCTGTGTTACCTCGAGTAGGAAGAGAAACCCCACAGTCCCGCCCATCTCCTAGACCCAGGAACTAGTACTGTCCCCTCCCCAGATGCAGCCCAGAGTGCTGGGTCTCAGCCTCCTGGAAAGGGTGGGAAACACATGTCAGGGACTCCCGCAGCCTGTCTCTTTAGCACCTAGACTGGGTCCAACAACCTACATACCAGGGACTCTGTGTCCTTAGGTAGCTGGTGGGAGGTGGACCCTTAGGGTTGGTGGCCCTGAGACCTGAGGGACTGAACAAGACAATTACCCCTCTATCTCCTCTGCTGCCCTGTTCTCAGGATAGGAAGTGTCGATCAGGGCAGCTTGGTGTCTGGTGTGGATGCTGTTTTGTTTCAGCAGGGCCTGGGGCACCCACTCTGGGGGCCTACAGCCTGTCTAGCAGAAAACTTGATCAAAGTCCCCGGGCTCAGGATGTGATGCTGGGGGAACAGGGCTGGATGTGCCAGCATCCCTTCCCCCAGAGTTCCTAGGGTCCCTCTCAATGCCCTTGTGCCTGAGCAGCTCCCAGATGGTGTTCTGGCCCCATCAGGGCAGGATAGGGGGCAGACAGCTGGTGAGGTTGGCCCTGGGGCAGCACAGATGCTCCCTCTGCTTGGGTTGGTGTGTGTGTGTGTGTGTGTGTGTGTGTGTGTGTGTGTGTGTGTGTGTGAGACTGGCAGGCATGGAGAAGGATACAGTGGAATATCAGGACAAACTTGGGCAGCTTTCTGAAAAAAGAGCCCCCCTCCAACTCTTCCCTGCCTTTTTTCCCCCTCCTTCTCCCCACCCCAGGTGCTGGGGCTCCCTCCCAGCCCTCTGCCATGCCAGGCAAGAGCTCTGCACTGAGTGGCACCCTCAGCCCACCATCCGTCTTTTAAAGAGGCCAAGCAGGAACGCACCGGCTTCCTTCTCAGTTCTGCTCCTGTATCTATGCAGCCTTGGCTTTGTGACTTGGCCCTTCTGAGCCTCGGACAGTTTCTGTAAGGTGCAGACGATGAGGCCTCCTCGCTGGGTGCATGATGGGCCACCGATCCGCAGGGGAGACTCAGCTCCAGGCCAGAGCAAAGAAACTGGATGTTTTTAGATACTTGATCTGTGTCCCTCTAAGCAAGAGGGAGGGCATTTCTGCTTGGCTCCAGGAAACGGTCAGCACAGCTTAGAGGCCCTCTCACACCTGTCACAGCCAAGGATCTGCAGTACCCTAGGGTCCTTACCTTCCTCAGGTACCAGGAAAGACCATGAAGCCAGGCATTCCTGAGTGTGTGTCCCCTCTCTGCCATGCTAACCAGGTGCCTTGGGTGAGTTTGTAGTTCCCTTGACCCCATAAAACTGAGGGAACACACACCAAACTCAGGGTTGTTGTGAGGTTCAGATGAGAAATAAATTTTACAACCCTATTGGGGAAAAAAGCAGCAACTAATAGATAGTTAGGTGCATGGGGTGGGGTGGGGTCTGGGGCAGATGCCCAGGGTACAAGCCAAGGGCTCAGGCAGCTGAGGCTGAGTTCCAAGTCCTGTGACTGCCAGGCTCTGTGAGGACCAGCGGAGTGGAGCCTCATTTACTTTCCTTAATGGGACAGCTGATTAATTGGCCTCTGAGTACTCCTGACAAGCGCTCCCGTGAGTGTCCCTGGTATGTGTCACCGTTAGCCCTTGCCAGGCTATGTGTGTGCTTAGCCAGTCAGCCTTGGGCATGAGGCTGTGACCCACTGTCCTATTCTCTGATTCTTAGCTTGTCCCTTAGATGACCTCGTGGAGCAGTTGCTGTGTTGGGGACTAAGGGAGTAGGAAAAGTCCTACCCTGGGAGCCCCAGTTCCGGGCAGGTGTAAAGGAAGAATCCAGAGAAAAATCAATGGTGGGGACTCAGCTTGATGATAGAGGCAATCAGTATCCCCCAACCTGGGCAAAATTCTGCTTGGCTTTGCCACCAATTCCCTGTGTGCCCTTGAAACCTGACCTTTCTCTCTCCGGTCCTGTTTTCCCCTCTAAAACAGGGTGCTGGAGGAGTTGGTCCCAGGAAGCTGTGGCCAGAAGCGAAGCAGCATATGGGGAGGAGTGGGTTATGAAGCAGTGGCTTGGGGTTTTCACCCAGCTCCTCAGAGCTCTAGTCCATGACCTTGGATGGGTTTCCTAGGCACTCAGAGCTTGACTGACAGGGGTGTGCTGGCCCTGCTGGTGTAGAGCAGACACTGCATATGGAACCCTGCCCAGCAGTGCCTGGGGTAGTGGGCTGCGGGACAGCTTTGGCCCACTCCACTTCTCTCCCTTTATCCTGCAGTACCCAGAGGCTCCCCAGCAGACTGCAGGTGAGGTGGGGCCAGGGGAGCATGGCTGACCTCAGTGCTGAGTCTGCCGGACTGCTCCCCTCGGGGGACCCCACGGCTGGGAAGAGCTGGTCATCCTCAGCCTCTTATGGCAGGCTGGGAAGTGAGGGGAGCGCTGGGGTGAGGCGCACACACTAGGGCCCAACCTCCTGGAACCTTGCTCTTCTAGAACCATGGATTCTTTTCTATTCCCAAATCACGGAAGCAATCAATGGATTGTGGGACCTTTAGAAATGAAGAGTTGGACGTGACCTTGGGGTTTATTTGACTCAAAACTCTGTCCAGCCCAGGAAGCCTCTCTGCTGACCCCTGTACATCCTGGAGACCCTCCCATGGGTCTTAGGGCTGTCCCCACTCCAGTGGTCCTGACTAAACCCAGGCTCTACCATTGGCTCCCCTGGGCTGGTTGGTGCTGCTGCGGGGCTGGGAGGAAACCAGGCCCTTGCTCAGCTAAGAATAGAAGGCTTTGTGCGATTTAAGTAGCAGCCCCATCACATCGGGCCTCCCGCTGGGCCCCTGGGAGCTTATTAAGCAGGATCTGGGGCCACCCTGGGTCCTCCTGGGTGGATGGGTGGAGGCCACGCTTCCTGGGGATTTCACTCCTGTCCCAGGGGATAATGATTTTCCCTTTTTCCATCAAACAGGGTTCTTCCTCCTCCTCCCTGGGGCCCACTGGGGAGTGGCTCCAATTGTCCTGGGGGAGAATCTCTTCTGGGACAAATTCAAACAAACAAACCTGCCTTTGAACAGAACAAATAGATCGATGAAAATGGTTTTGTCTGAAAGGAGAGAATGGCTGATGGTGAAGACTACTATTGAGCGCCTATTGTATGCCAAACCCTAGGCTCAGGGTTTGGGGCTCTAGCCTCATTTAATCCTCCCAAGAGGCCACAGGGAAGGGTTCTTGTCCCTGTGGTGCAGATGAGGATACAGACCCAGATACTATTTGGTATAACTGGGGTTAGAACCAAGAACTTTCCCATCCCGTCGCATCTGGGGGAGAAAATAGGGATTCCTGAGAGTCCTGGGAAGGGGTGAGGGTCAGAATTCTTGGAGAGAGCCCTGAGCATGAAGGATTTGGTCAATGACAGCAGTGAATCATATTTTAACTTACGTTAGACTCTTTTCCACTTTGGGCAGCATGGAGATATGGCACTGGGCTGGGGACAGGAATTGTGGCCCTGTCACAAACATAGCAGGTATATGCATGTTTCTTGAGTTTGAATTAAACCAAACCCTCTTGGGTCTCAGAGTCCCTTCTGTGAAGTGGACAGAAGCTGCTTGGGGCAGATTACGAGGCCAAAGCCAAAGATACCTGATTTTCTGACCTGGGAGTATACTGGTCCTTCCTGTCCACAGTCCCTAATACCCCCCGCCCCCCACCCCACGCCCTGCCACCTCCCTAACCTCAGAGGTTATTTGCCAGTGTGAGAACTGGAAGGGACACTAAGAATCCTAGGCCACTCTATGGCTGTACACATGGGAAGACTGAGTCCCCAGAAAGACAGAGTGATCCAAGGTCATGGGTAAGTGGGCCTGTGAGCCTATGTCGGTGTTCAAGAAATCCCTCCTCCTTCCAAGCCAATGCCTGCTCCCTCGGGAACATTGCTTTTGGGTGGAGATCTGGAGGGCTCAGCGGGTAGGAGTCAGCTGATCCCAGCAGGGAGGCAGGGGCCAGAGATACGAGCCTCTGCCTGTAGTACCCTGGGCCCATCTGTGCTCAGTCAAACCTGCCCAACTCCACTGATCTGTCTGCACAAAGCTTCCAAACCCTCTTCCCTAGTCCCCTTTGGGAACTAAGCTCCCCATTTATCCCCATTTATTTAATGTTAAAAACATAACATAAACTTTATCATCTTAGTCACTTTAAGTGGACAGCTTGGTAGTGTTGTCTATATTCACACTGCTGTGCAGTGCCTCTCTGGGGCTTTATTTTTTCTTTGCAGTGTAGACCTCACACATTTTAGACAAGGGCTCTACCCGAGCTCCTCAGCCCTGACCTCCAGAGCATTGTCATCATGCAAAACTGGAACTCCTCCTCCCAGGCTCCTACTAACCACCATTCTACTTTCTGTTTCTATGTGACCACTCTAGGCCCCTACAGTGTTGGGCCTGACTCATTTCACTTAGCATAACGCCCTGTGGGTTCATCCATGTTACAGCAAGTACCAGGCTTTCCTTCCCCTTTGAAGCAGAGCAGCATTCCTCTGTGTGGCTACACCATATTGTATCTGTCCACCCATCTGTAAATGGACACTTTGGTTATTTCCCTTTAGCTGATGTGGCAAGAATGGGAGTTTTGAAGTGAATGGGCCTGGGTTGGACCCCACATCCAGCATCACCTTTGCTATTTGTCTAAATCCCTCCTTACTGGCTGCCTGCCCTGTGGGGTGGCTGCAAGGAACAGCAATCTGTGTGCCTGCAGAAAGGCCCGGCACACAGCAAGTTCACTGTGGCAGGATTTATTCCCATTACCTACTTCCCTTCTAGGGATGGTCCCTTTTGTCTATGGGTTATAGGACCCCCATACCCACGTCTCACCTATAGCCCTATCCGTGATGCTGGTGTAATGCCTTGGGAGTCTCAGTATATTGAAACAGGAGAGAACTTGGGCCCAGAAAGGGGCAGGGACTTATCCAAGTTCATACAGCCAGTCATTGGCCATGGTACTAAACCCAGGTCTCCAGCCCTCCCCTACTCCCCAGGATCCACAGACCTTGTCCTTAGGAGGGATTGGCTCCCCAGGGACTTGCATATAATCTTGCAAGTATCAGGATTCTGGGAGGCAGGGGCAGGGCGAGGAGCATCTCAGGAGAATCACTATGGGAAACAGAGCCTGTGACACCTGCAAGTCTCCTCTGATCTCTGACTCCCCCCAGGGCTGTGGACAGGGCTCACCTCAGGCTCATTTGCATGGTGCAAGCTTGCCCAAGGTCCTGGCCTTGCACCTGGGCGCTTCCTCTGCTTTTACTCATTCAGTCATTCATTTACTGATCCCTTCCCGTGGTCATTTCTTCAGCAACCACGCTCTGAGGCCTGCCGTGGACTGAAGGACCAGCCAGACCATGGAGACAGTGTGACATAGAAGAGAGGATTCGGGGACTTAACTGTTGGGTTCGCATCCTGGCTCTGCCAGGTATTACTTCTTTGACCTTCGGTAATGGTTTAACCCCTCTGTGCCTCACATTCTTCTCTAAAGTGGGGACAGCAATGGTTTCTACTTTACACTTGTTCCAGTTATTATCCTCACATAACATATCACCCTAAAACTTAGTAACTTTATATAAGAACAAACCTCTCATTTTCTCAGTTTCTGAGGGTCAAGGATTTAAGACAGCTCAGCAGTGGCTCTGGCTCGTAGTCTCACAGTCAGATGGTATGAGCAGCGAGGACCTGGGCAGCGGGGATTGGTGGCCTGTCTTGCTTTCCCTGCAGTCTCAGGGCTTCCTTTCTCCCTAAGTGTGGTTGGGTTGGCTCTCCCATGGCATGGCAGCCTCTGAGCAGTGGTGGTGGCTGGGGGGGCTCCAGCAGGAACATCCCAGTGAAAGACACAGGAGCCACATCACTTTTGGTGGCCTGGTCTCAGAAATCTCATAGTGCCACTTAATCCACTATTCTCAAATCCTCCTAGATTCAAGTTGTGGTAGGTAGACCCTACCTCTTCTGGGAAGATGTCAGCAGTAGACTGCAAGAAAAGCTTGGGGCGGGGGGCTGGGGTTACAGCTCAGTTGGTAGAATGTTTGCTTCACATGCACAGCAACAACAACAACAAAAAGGGCATGGGGGATGGGAGGTCCTGCTGCAGATCTCTTTAGAAATATAATCTGCTATAGTCTTGAGGGCTATGTGAGTCAAAACAGGAAATGCCTAGAACAATGCCTAGGCATTGCGTATAAGTGGTAGCTATATATAGCCAAGGATGAATTTGACCATATGCAATTTGCTTATGGTACTGATTTGAAGCCCTGAATGCCACTGCCAAAGCCAATCTACAGAACAACAGCATTTTCCATCTGGTATTGAGGAGTCTGTAGGAGTTTACCAAGCCCAGAAAAGTGGGAGGTCTTCCATGCAGCAGCAATTAGTTGTACAAAGGTATAGAATAGAGTGGAGTCCCTGGAGCAAGATAGAACTCCAAGTGGCGGGGCTGTCCTGAGGGAGAGGGGGAGATTGGAAAGGTGTGCTGAGGCCAGGTAGAGAAGAGCATTGCACATGGGGTTTGTACCTGATCCTGTAGGTTCCAGGGAGCTCTTGGCTGTTTCTTAGAGAGATGAAGGACCTGGTGTGCTACCATGGGGAAGCCCTGCGAGGTGGACTCAGCAGATGGAGGGAGGTCTGGACCTGGGTGTGGGAAGGAGGGGGCAGGCCTGATGGGGATCACTCTGGGAGTTTCCCTTTGGTTGTTTCAGTTCCAAGTGTGATATGCACACCCAGCTTGCTGCCCTCTCCATCCAAAAGACTGAACACTTTGTGATTCTTCTCTGCTCACATTGGCTCTGTTGTAAGAGAGGGTATTGCTGAGACAGGGGGCCCTGGGGAGCCTGGCAGCCAGCCTCAGGGCCACTGGCACACCCCAGGACACCCACCGGCTTCCCCTTCTGCTCCCAGCCCCATCCATGGAGATAACAGCCCTTGCACCCCTCATCCTCTCCCTCCCATAGTCCTCCCCACTCTGCCTACAGCCTTAGGGTCCAAACAGACTTGGCTGGTCCACCCAGGGCTGTTGGTCCTCTCCGGGGCCCAGTTCTGCAGCCAGGGAGCCAGCCTGAGCCCTAGCCATGCCAGTCTGCACTCCTGGAGCTGGAAACTCCAAGTGAGTCAGTGGCCAAGTTCATATCGTTTCCTGGATGCTCAAATCCCCACAGGCCCATCTCTGCACATCCGCATGTACCTCTGTGAGCCTGTGTGCTTGTACCATCTGTGTCTGTAACTGTGCTGTGTGTGTGTGTGTGTGTGTTGGTGTGTTGAGCCCATTGGCTCTCTCTGGGCCCCAAGGGACAGCTCCTTATAAATGGCAAGCAGGTTAGGAGCCTCTACATGTGACTAAGCACACCAGCCCTAGGAGGATCAGAGGAAGGACACGGCCCTTGCCCTGGGAGGCCAGAGGCCAGAGGCTGAGGGAAGATCCAGACTTCACCAACGGGGCAAATCCAGCAGAAATACAAGTTCCCAGATTTGAGAGAGCTTACACTAGATGCCAAGGCCCAGGTCACAGTAAACAGCTGCCCCTGCTTTCCAGAGCCAGCCTGGGTATCTGATGTGCCACTGAACACTAGCAGGAATGTGGACTGGGGGCTGTGCGGGCACAGGAAGACGGACGAAGGCCGAGTCTGTGGGAGTCAGGGAAGGCGTGGTGCAGAGGAAACCCGAGCTCAGATTCCAGGGACATTTGAGGGGACACAAGGGAGAGGAGTGGGGAACAGGAGAAGGACCTGCAGTCCCAGTGGAACTTGGGGGTTTGAGGATGTGGAAGGAGGCTGGAGAACAGGGAGGATGGAGGTGCCCGAGAAGAGTGAAATGGTGGGGACAGGCTTCAGGGAAGGGGATGAGCTCCTACTTGGCCACTGTGGGTGTGAGGCTCCTGTAGGACATCCAGGGGAGATGCGACTGAACCCGTGGGGGTGGCTGACATGGCCCAAGGAAAGTATGAAGCAGGAGGAGGCGGGGGCAGGAGGCAGGGAGCAGGAGGAGGCCAGGGGCAGGAGGAGGCAGGGGGCATGGTGTGCAGCCTGGGCAGCCTGGGCAGAGAGGAGCACAGGGGCTGGGGAGGCAGCGGGGAGCAGGAGAAAACCAGGCAACGGGTGTCAGGAAGCCAGGGAAGGAGAATGTTTCCAGAAGGAGGGCCAGGTCCAGTGTCAGCTGAGGACTGAGCAGGATCTGGCGGATTTTCCCATGTGGTTGTTGCTGGTGACTTGGTGGAAACAGAGGGTGGTGGGCTTAGCCCTCTGGCGGGGAAGAAGTGCAGAAAACTCTTTCTGAAGTTCAGGAGGAAAGAAAAGCAGTTTGGCTGGAGAGGGGTGGAGGGAAATGGACCAGGCGGGACTTGGGCCTGTTTATTGCTGACTGGGAGGTGGCCTGCGGAGAGCAGAGGGACTGTGCAGGAGGGAGGAAGGAAGAGTCGTCCATAAACACTGCCCTGGCCCTCTGCAGCAGGGTCTGCAGTGGTGGGGGTGGCTCTCTCCCAGGGATAGTTGTGATGGGGAGGAGGTGCCCATGGTGGCAGCCCTCATCATGCTCCAGGGCCCCTGTCTGTCTTCAGGTCCGCAAAGTGGTAGTAACCACATTGGAGTGTGGGGAGGATCCTGAGAACCCCACAGACTCAGCACATCCTCATCAACCCATTCAGGTCAGGAGCTGAGCTAGGCCCAGTAGGTTGCCCGGTTGGTTGCTGCATGGACACTTCAAAGGAGGAAAGCCTGAGAAGTCAGGACATGGATTTGTCTGCTTCCAAAGAGGCCACACCCAACCCCACCCCTGGGCCCAGCTCCCAATTACTGGGAAGTTCTTCCTCCGGGTCTGGCCTGAGTCTTTCCTGCTGTGTGTTCCCTCTGGCGAGCTTGCTCAGCCCTGCCTGCACAGTGGAGCCAAGCCTATCAGCCGGCCACTTGGAGTGGCCGCTGGTGTTTTTACAACTTGTTTTCATGAAATCGGTTTCAAGTCTCCCTGCATTCCCAGAACGCCAGACCCGCCCTGATTCACAAGGATTGACCAAAACAGGGTCTGAGCCAGTCAGAGGAATCCGAGAACTTAGTCATTCTCCCTGGATCTTCCACAGATTCTCCTTCTTTCCTTCCAGTAAAAATAAATAAATAAATAAATAAAAAGAAATAAAGTTAGCCTAAAGGACCAGGAGGGGACAGTGGTAAGGTAGAGGCTCAGATGATGCAGGTGGTGGACAGAGGGGCTGGGCTGGTGAGAAAAAGAGCCAGCATATCTGGTGGACTTCAAGTTTCCCTGCCTAGAAGGCAGCAGAACTTTTCGACTCAGAGTCTCAGTTTGCACAATGGAAGAATTAATGGCTGCACCTCCAGGTGCTGAGGTTGGTCGGATCAGTAGGTCCCAAGGCAGGAGCTGTGTGAGAGTGACTTATTGGGAAGTTTTCCAGAAGACACGCTAAGGGAACAGGGAAAGTAGAAAGCAGAGAAAGGAGGAGGAGAAGCAGGAGGCGATGTCAGCCAACTCCACATAGGGAACTGCAGCTTAGTCTGGCAGAAGAGCTCAGGGGACAGTGTCTGCCACACCCCAGGGCTGGCCCTCCTGTGGCAAAGATGCTGGGGCACTTACAGCCCACCTAGTCAGTCACTGGTGAAGGGCCACCTTGGGAGCTGGCCATGACCTTGATAAAGGGATTTCAGCAGTCCAGGGGCATCTGGACACCCCCACACACACACACATACACACAGCTGGGTGCTGGTTGTTGGGAGGGACCACAGAATCCCATGTGCCCCCCAGTAGTAAAAGGGTCCCAGTGGATATGGGTGGAGCACGCAGAGTCAGCTTCAGGGGATTAACCTGTGGATTATGTGAGATGAAGCTCGCAGGGTGCTGAGTGGCCAGAACCTGGCACCAGTAAGTGGCACCAGCGGGGGAACCCAGGGCTGGGGTAGCACCTCCTGAGAGCTATGTGGCGCTCCTGCTGCTCTCCTCTCGCTCACCTTCCAGAGGCAGAATGCCAGTGCTGCCCTTGAGGTAGGAGGTGGGACAGGCAGAGGTTAGTCTGTCCAGACTAACAGATCTGAACACCAGCAGGAAATGGAGGCCCTGTGGCCCAGCCCCTCCTGAATTGAATTTTGGCTTTTGTTGCCAGCCCATACCACTGTGTCTTTTTCTGGACTTTGTCCCTAGAAGGTGCTCCGTGTCACTTGGGGGAACTCGTGTTGGTCAGCATGTCTCAGGAAAGAACAAAAAGAAATTGTCCTTTCAGGCTGTTTTGACTAAATCCTAGGATCTGACAATGTGACTTTAACCGCTGATGTCAGCCTGCCTGGGTCGGCCTGGATGGTATCCTCCCTAACTCTTCCTCTGTCCCTCATGACAGACATCACAAGAGATGTCACCCATGACCTGATCTCCCCACTCAGGCCCCTGAGGGTCTATCCCTATAGACCATGAGAGACGTGAATACCAGTCCAGATTCTATGACCTGCTAGGTGACCTGCTAGGGCTAGGTCACCTCCCTTTTCTGAGCCTCGGTGCCCCATGTTCCTAAGCAGACCTGTAAATTGCTCACCTAAAGTGAGGCAATTTCATGATGCTGATCCCTTTGTGACAAAGCTGATGTCCAGAGAAGTCAGGTGATTTGCCTGTGACCACACAGCAAAAGGATGGAAGCGAGAGGGTGAGGGCCTGCTCCCAGGCAAGTGGCTGGTTAAGTGAGCACCTTGACATTTTTCAGCTCTGCCCTGGCCCCCAGCCCTGGCCCCTTTTTGCCTGGATTCATTAAATGCTTCACCATGTGAAGGTGAACTGAGCGAAAAGCTCCTCATTGCTGTGTCCCTAGTGGCTCACCTGGTCAGCACTAGGGGCAGCTGCTGGGTGAGGGCTCTGTGTTCAGATGGGCTAATGTCCCATCCACTGCAAAGCTGGGAACCTACAGGCCCAGGGGTGAGGGTGGACATGGAGTGGTGACCCCAGAGAAGGAACTGGTCTAAAGGGTCAGGTCCCTGCTGGGCTGGAGGTGGGGGTGCCGGGGAAACAAGTCTGCTCACCCCCAGGGGGCTCCAGCCCTATGCCAACTGACCCACCAGTAAGGACTCCCCTGGCCTCTGTCATCTTTGTCTCCACCACTAAACCTTGGGCTCCCCCATCCCGAGCCCCATCCATTCACTGGGTGCCTGGGAGCTCAGGGAACGTGCGTTGGTCACTCCACCTGTGATCGTCTAGACAGGCCGGGGGGCGGGGGGGTGGTTAGTGTATGAATTCCAGGAACTAAACCTCCATTCCGCCTCTGCCCACCCCCTGCAGTGAAGCACCCCCTGCCATGGGAGGAACAGAGCTGAGTGACAGCCTATTAAATCTATTAAATAAAACAAGTGTGACCTTCCCACCTTGAAAAACATACCTTCATTATGTAAATTGAACCACATGCATAAAGGTATAGTGTTTTTGATGTTTGTTGTACTAGGAATTGAACCAAGGGGCACTTAACCACTGAGCCACATCCCCAGCCCTTTTTTAGATATTTTATTTAGAAATAGGGTCACACTAAGTTGCTTAGGGCCTTGCTAAGTTGCTGAGCCTGGCCTTGAACTCAAAATCCTCCTGCCTCGGCCTTCTGAAGTGACAAAATATCAAGGATGTCTGAAGTTATTGTTGCCCAACTCTGCTTGGCTTATTGATGGGCTGGGATTATTTGGATAAATATTAACACTTATGATTTATGATTATTTATTTTATAACATGTATTATCTTCATTTTATCAAAATCACTAATTTTGGGCTGGGGATGTGGCTCAAGCGGTAGCGCGCTCGCCTGGCATGCGTGCGACCAGGGTTCGATCCTCAGCACCACATACCAACAAAGATGTTGTGTCCGCCGAGAACTGAAAAATAAATATTAAAAAAATTCTCTCTCTCTCTCCTCTCTCACTCTCTCTTTAAAAAAAAAAATCACTAATTTTATTGTTATAATCAAGATTTTCCTATTATTTGCGCTCTATTAATTACAATAACCTAAAGGGCTTAGAAGTAAAATATGATTATATTTCGAAGTATCTAAAGTTGAGGGCCAGTGGTGGAGCTTAGTGGCAGAATACTTGCCTAACATGCCACAAGGCCCTGGGGTCCATCACCAGCACCAAAATTAATGTGTAGAATTTGAACGTATGTCCAATCCAATGTAAACACAGGAACATTTATTTAAATTTTCAAAACTTGTTTTTATAATATCTGTTAAAATTAAAACAATGTACATCAATTGACATCAGGTTTTAAATAAAATTATTTAGAGATGAAATACCAATTCAAAAACTTTATTAAAATGAGACTATTCAGGGCTGGGGATGTGGCTCAGTTGGTAGAGTGTTTGCCTTGCATGCAGAAGGCCCTGGGTTCAATCCCCAGCATCACACACACAAAAAAAGAGAGAGAGACTATTCATAGTTGTGTTCAATGTCCATCTCATTGCCAAACTAAAGAACTAGTATCACGTTTTATGTTATGTTGGAACAATAGGAATTGTTAAATACTGTTAAAAGATTCCTCAGCCAACACGTTCGTTTTTTTGTGAATACCACACTAATTCATGAGTACTTTCAGAACCACAAAATGGAACAGGAAGAAATGCCAAAAAAAAAAAAAAAAAAAAAAAAAGGATGCTCAGCATTACTGGAAAACTGATACTTGGTTATGCAAGAAGCTACTGCACGTCGCTGTCAGAGAGACAGGAGTTGACAAGTTAATTTGTCTTCCCTCTGACTCTTTTTCCCCTCCGTGCACCTCCACCTTCCCTCACCTCCGAGGCAGCATCCACCCCCCTCAGCAAATGACCTTCCTGGCATCTGGACAGAATCACCTTTTGTTGTTCAGGTTCAAGAAATGGAGAAGAGTTCGGCTGGGGCCTGAGTGGTGTCAGGAAAGCAAATGTTTAGGATTACAGGTCACGTGGGTGTCGCGTGACAGGACTCCTGTGTGCGTTCTTTAGACGTGTGTGCCTTTGTGACCTGTGGGGCTGGTTGGGGGGCTCCTTTCCCCATCTAAGGGTGGTCTAGGGAGTGGGTCTTCTGGCCAGTGAGAAACCCTCTGTCATACAACTAGCACCAGATAAAAGATGGGTCCTGTGCTGCCGCTAGAGTTGAGGTGTCTTTATTCAGCCATTTCATTCAGGTGTGTTTGTTCATTCATATAAACAACCTGCACCAATGCTCTTGCACCAGTGCTTCATCTCTTTGTAGAACGCCAGGCCACAGGAGGCTTTTAGTGCAGCCCATGATCCTACAGAGGTTCGGAGAAGGGCACTGATACGCCTGAGATCACTACCAGGCCACAGCAGGAAAGTCCCCAGGCCAGGTGTCCCGAAGCAGAGGGTGCAGGCCACGTTTGAGTTTCTGGTAAAATCTGAACAGGTCTTGCTGTGTCCCATCAGCTTTCCTTCTTTCATCAACTTCTACTTCCTGTCCCAGGGTCCTAGGGCCATCCTGCAGGGGTGGGGGGTTTCAGCTTAAAGGGCCACTTCCTGTTTGGGGCCAAGCACTTCCTTCAAGTGACTCACAGGCTCCCATTGGCCCTGTGCTGGGGAGTCAAGGTTGGGATGGAGCCAGGCCTCAGCATGACACTCTGTGACTGGACCCCAGCTAGGTGACCCTGAGACTGAGCCCTGACCCAGGCTGGAGGTAGGAGACGGGAAATGGAAGACAGAGATTGGATCGTTCTGCGTCACCCAGCCTGTGCGCAGGGGCTCTCACAGGTGGGGCTGACAGCAGAGCTGGTACCACTCAGGGAGACTCGGTGATACTTTCTCTTCCTTACAGGACGGTGAGGTGTGACAGAAAGAGCACCGGGCCAGGAGACATGGACATCAACCCTGCCCTTCTCTGGGCTTCAGTGTCCATGTCTGTCTATCCAATGGGTGTAGGACTTGCGGCTGTGACATTTTTGTGCAGCTTGATGCGGCAGGGTTTACATTAAGACATTTGGGTGTAAGCCAGGCCTGATGGCACGCAGCTAGAATCTCAGCTACTCAGGAGGCTGAGGCAAGAGGAGACCAAGTTCAATAGCCCTGAAAATGTAGGGAGACCCTGTCTCAACATAAGAAATCAAAAGGGCTGGGGAGGTAGCCCAGCAGTAGAACATCCCTGGGTTCAATCCCCAGTACAAAAGAAAGAGAGAGACAAGAGACAGAAAGAGAGATTTGGATTTGAATTCTAACTTCACCACCTTGTGAAGTCTGCCTACCTCTAAGAACCTCTGCTTTAAAATTTAAGTAAACTTTAAGTGTTTCACACGTTAGCTAATTTAATCCTCACATCAGCCCCATGGAGTAGGTTTATTATTACTATTTTGTACATAAGGAGATTGATGCAGAGGGGTGAAGTAACTTGCTCAAGTTCACACTATGAAAGTCAAGATTCTAACTTGGGCAGTGTGGCCCCCAGAATCATGCTCTCAATAATATCTTCACTGCTTAATTGTGGTCTGTGGACCTGCAGAATTGGTATCATCTGGGAGCGCGTCAGAAATGGAGACTCTCAGGTCCCAGCCTGGAACTACTGAGTCAGACTGCAGCTTAGCAAGATCCCCGGTGGTTTGTGTGCACACTGAAGTTTGAGAAGCCATAGTCCATTTATATTCTCCTGTCACTTAGGCCTTAGGATCATTGTGGGAATAAAGGAAACAAGTGTGTTTTCGTAAATGAAGTGTAGGGATTCCAGGCATGGTGGAAAACCTGGCCACTGGAGGTGCAGAGGTAGGGCTAAGGTGCTCTGGGGTCTGTCTAAGCTGTTTCTGAGCCCAACTTTGGGTGCCTGGTATGAAGCTAAGTCAGAAGTGTGCTTTTTGCTTCCAGAGTCTGATTGGGTTGGGGAAAGTTCTCATGTTGACGCAGGCCCAGGGCTGGGCACTAGGCTGAGACACCATGGCCCTGGGTCCCATCCCTGGCTCTGCTTCTGCCTCTCTGGGTAACATAGGAAGGCCTTGGCTTTGCCAGTTTCAGTGTCCCCAAATAGGCAAAGTAGCAGCACCTCTGAAGCCTGCAGTGCTGACCCCAAGCCCCTTCCCCTCCCCTCTTCTCCCCATGTCCTGAGACTACCATCTCTCCCTGCAGTTCCTGGGCAGGGGGCTGCCCTGCTGGCTTTGGGAGCTCAGGGAGGGGGGAGGTGATGCATGAGTCACTCAGGCACATAATTGCGGTGCCCCAGATCCCGCCTCCAGCCCACCGGCCCTCCCCGCTTCGGCTGCTTTGGAAGAACAGCTGGTCTGGCAGCTACCTCAGAGAAGCAGGTCTCTGGCAGCAGAAGAGGGCCTCTGCCCCCAGGGTGGCTGGGCTTTGGGTCCTGCTTCTGTGGGCCCTGCAGAGGGGCACAGGTGGTTTGAGAAGCGTGCTGTCTGGATTTGGGGTTGGTTGGTTTGTGGGCAGCATGTGTGGAAAAAGAATTGCATGCTCCAGGTTCCCATGGGCCAGGACTAGATAAGCCACCAGATTCATGGCTTCCCCAGGGCAGGGACCAGCGTGACCTATCACTGGACTCTACATCTACATCTAGGCTAGGGGCTCCTTAAGGGCAGGGTGTGGAGGGTAGAAGGCAGGGCAGAGTGATGAAGGATCTCACTGTTTTCGTCCCCTTGTCCCCTTAGGTGTTCCAGTGAAGTGACATCTCCACCTCCGTGGACAGGACACCCTCAGGAGCTCAGCTAGCAGCCACTGGTATGTCTTTTGGGTAAAGAAAAAAGAAATGAAGGAAGAAGAGAGAAAGGAGGTGGAAACCGGCCGCAGAGAGTAGCCCCCTGGCTTCTATGGGATGCCTGCCTCTCCTGAAGGGGAAGAACAGTTATGGAAGAACAAGAGGAGCGGGAACTATGGACCCATTTTATAAGACCCACAGCTCTGGGTGGGGGTCTCTTGCTTGGGACAATGCCTGTGTACCAGGCACTTGTCTAAGGGCTTTCTGTGTAATAGTTCATTTAGTCCTTAAAAAAGCCCACAGGGTTGGTGTCATGATGCCCCATTATAAAAGAGGAAAGTGAGGCAGAGCGGTGTAAGGGTTTGCTCATTTAGGCACGTGGTAGAGCCAGGTGAGTCTCCTTCCCAGCTGGATGGTCTGTTCAAAGCCCTGGGATTCGCTGCCTCTCTGGAGTCAAGTGGTAACTAAATTTCTTTGACCTCCAATTTGGGGTTTAATGGGTTCCTAATTCCAGGGAAGGTTTGTGTTTTAAGAGAGAATTTAAATTTAATTTAGAACCCTAAAGAAAACAGTGCTTCAGCCAAAGGAATGAATGGCAAGTGGTAGCACTGGAGGCCCTGAGTCTTGGAATTGGCTGGGACCTTCAAGGTGGGCTGGCCAGCTCCTGGGATTTTCTTCTTCAGCACTTGAGTAAGGTTGGTTTTCTCTGGTTCACCGAAGAAAGAAGTCATTTGAAAGAGGTGAAGAAAAATTTAGATTCTGGGTCCTGAGACATGCCCAGAAGCAGAGACTTCTGCTTTTTGCAGAATACTGTGAAGAATAGCAGTGTTAATGACAGGGATGAAATTAGGATCCTATGCTAAACCTGAGGTCATTTGCACTAGATCTGGTGCAGAAATGTACAGATATCAGAGGTTTAAGAAAAATTTGTGGGAGAAAAGTACCTGAGACTTTTTTTAGTAACTTATTTTTTTTTCTCCTGTAAATTGGAAAAAGCCTAATTATTATTCAAAGGCGGACTTCAGCTCAGGCTCAGGAGTGGTTCTGCAGTCGTGTGGTTTACACAGCTCTGATTAATTCCTTCTTTCCTTCCTTTGCATGTTTCACCAGGTTTTCTAACCGTCAAGCACATAGGCACCTCCTTGGTGCTAGGCCCAATGCAGGGGACACAGACCCCCTATTCCAGACTCCTCTAGCAGAAAGTGGACCGGGGACAGGGTGGGGGGTGGCAGGGGTATCTTTTGTCCCCATCACTGGGCACAGGGCAACAGACACTACAGGTCTTCAGAAAATCTTGGCCACCTTGAATAAGAAGCCTCAGCCTGGAAAAGCTCTGAGCCTGGGGGCAGGGCAGCCAGGGTGCCGATGATTACCAAGTGCTGAGGCCTGTGAGTGTTCTCAAGAGCTCTGTCAGATGATGAGTGCGGAGGGAGGACACCCTGGACCTCTGGGGGCAATCAGACTAAGCCTTGCACAGGGTCCATTAGTTCAGATGGACGAGATTTGGTTGGGGTTGGGGAGGGCTTTCCTGGCAGCTTGCCCAGCCTGGGCACAGGCGTGGAGGTGGGACAGCTGTGTAGCCTGGTGTCCTTGGAGCACAGACTAAGAGGAGGGCCAGCGGGAGGGCAGGCTGGAGAGGTAGGTGTCAGGGAAGGAAGTGAAAGGATTGCTTAGATGGTAGGACCTCCGTCCTGGGCCTGCTTGGGAAGCCTGTTTGTATAGCAACTCTGCTAGTTTACATAAGTAAATAAAATAAATCACTAGCCCCATCCTGCAGGGGTAAACACCAGGCAGAGACAAGGCCCTGGTGCAAGGCCCTGCTAGACTCAGCTTCCTCCTCCCCTTCCCCATTGGGAGGGGGCCCCCCTTCTCCTGGGCCCAGGGAGAAGCATCAGAAAAAGTCACCTCAGGCCCTATGACTGAGGCTCCTGGGGAAGGCCCCTGGAATCAACTGGAGGGGTGGAGGATGGTGAGTCTGCTCCCTAGACCCTGGGGCTCCCCATGAGGCCTGAGCGAGAACTTAGGCCTGTTTGCTGGCTCCACCTGGACCAGGGGGAACCCGTCAGTGCCAGTGGGGGAGGTGGGCAGGAGGCCTCCCTACAGTCCTGGAGGCTTAGAGAGAACCTAGAGGTCCTGCAGAGCTTTGCTGGGAGTGCACACACCTGTGGCCCCACTGGAAGGCTGGGGCCACCACCAGGGAGAGGAGGCTAGAGAGAATGGCTCTAGGACTTTGTTTAGGCTGACATTTTATGGCTTAATAGTCTTGAGACCCCAACTGGATTATTCCAGGGTTTCTTGAGAGTACGGTCTTGGGTGATGTAATTCTAAAACTGGTTTGGGGCGCTTGGGAGTTTGAGCTCTGAGATGCTCAGCTCTGCTCTCTGTGAGGTCAGGTCATTCTTGATGACTACTCAGCCGAAGCTGACTGGAATCAGAGAGGTCTGAGCCTGGCCTCTGCCCAGGTGTGTCCCACACATGCAGGTCTGTGTCCTAAGGGCCTTACCTAAGGGAGGGGCTCAGCAGACTTGGTCCTCAGCCTGGTCCTGGGTGAGTCCTGCCTCCAGCATCCTCTGCTTCCTTGTCTGTGAGTGAGGTGGGGATCTTGCTGATGGCCTGGGAGTTGGTGTGACACTTCAATGGCCGGACAGCTGTGGAAGCTCTTTGTAAACTGTAAGCACTGTGAGTGAGCTCGTGACTGTAGCCGCTGCTGCTACAGTGAGGCTGTCTCCCTGCCAGGAAGAGAGGTCCACATCTGATTGTCAGTGAACCCCTCAGCTCCAGGGGAGGCAGGAGGCCCCTGAAATTCACAGTAAGAGAGCAAAAGAGCTGGAGGGACAGGACAGATGGTCCCCTGAATGCACAGTTTCAGGGAGGACACCGCCCCTTCCTGCTGGGGGACCATTTCCTAGGGAGGCCAGCCAGGAGGGTGGGAGAACTAGAGAGCCACACAGGAGTAAGATCTGGTCTTCCTTGGCTTCCAGCCTTTCTCCCAGAGAAAGAGCAATCGAGGTCTCTTGGGACAGAAGTGTTGGGTAAATAGGAGGCCCTGACATCATTGTGTAAGATTCATAATGACCCTAATTATGGCATGATTGATTCTGAGCTCTGGCTCTCAGCTCTCAGAGTAACTTTCCCCCAAACAATGAGCAGGTGTGATGAGGGCGGGTCCCACCTGGCGGTTTCCCCTCCCAGCCCTTCTACCCTTAGCCTGGAATCCTCCTTCACTCCTCCTCCAGCCCTCCCCCCCCACCACCTCACTGCAGCTGCTTTGGATACTTAGACTCTCTTCCTATCCTAGGTCTGGCCACCTTCTCTGCCAAATTCATTAGAATCTACGGTTTTCTCTGAGGCGCAGAGTGGTGAAGGAACTTACCTAAGGTCACGCAGTGAGATGATGACAGCCTAGATGTCTTGATTAGAGCCATCAAACGATGCCGGCACTAGGAACATATGAAATTTCTAAGCGTGGCCAAAGAGCTAACCACAGAAGGCTGGAGAGCAGTAGTGTGGGCCTGGGATGGGTTAGCCCCATAGTTTTCCGGGTGGACTTTTTATCAACCCCAGGGAGAGGGGAGTCCCAGAATCAGTGCTATTCCCCAACCTCCAGCCCTGGCACTGGGGCCAAAGATTTATTTTGGAGGTTTGGGTTTGTGTTTTGGAAAATGGCCTGGTTGGTGAACTGTTTGGGGGGGGTGTCTTGCTGTCCTGGGTCCCTGGAGGGCAGCAAAGCCTACCAGCACCACTGCATGGAGCCCAGCCGGGGCCTAACTTGCTGGCCAGAGCTGGAGATCCTGCTCTAGGATCCCTGATCACTCCCTCTTGGCCTTTCAGGCTTACTCTGTACTGTCCCTGCACCTGGAGTGTCCTTCCTTCCTTCTGAGTTCTGCTTAGATCCCACCTTCTCCAGCAGTCTCCACGCATAGGCCAGTACTGCAACCCAAGGACACTCAGAGTTCTGGGGTCCAGAGGAGACCTGGCCCATCAGGGAAGGCTTCCAGGAGAGGGGCTCCCTGCCTTGAGGTGGGGGTTGAGGACAGGCAGAGGGGCTCCCACTGGCACACTGGGTGGGAACAAGGGTTGGATGATCAGCAACGAGGACCACACAGGGGCCCTAGCCATGCTCCCCAAGCTCTGTGTGAAGAAGTCTCTGTGGCCCTGACCCTGTGGCACTGAGGGGTTGTTCTAGGTGAAGTTGGGGTCATTACTGAGTATGTTTATCCAGGACCCCTTGGTAGAGGCCCTTGGGGGGCAGAATGAGCAGGCAGCTAACCTTGATGTGCACCCTCATTAAGCTTTGAACCAGGCCCCAGGAGGGCAATTCACTGCCAGGACTCCCAGTAATTTTGCCCTAGGAGCAGGAAGGACTGTGGGACATGTCCTTCTGTCCTTGAACACTCTCACCTCTCTGCCTTGTTCTTGGGGATGCGGAGGGAGCAGGTGGCTAATGGGTTTTAGAAACCATGCTGGAAAGGCCCTTGGGGATCTCTGGAGGTGTTCAAGGTCCCCATATATGGGTGGGACAGCAAAGGCCTGAGGCTTTGGGGGGTCACCCAGCCTGCAGGTCAACCCAGCCTGTGGGGACTGAGCTCAGCCTCAGACCTTTAGGCCTGGGGCTGGGCTGGGGTTGAGGCCCCAGGGAGGGGAGCCAAGGCCAGGGAGGAGGGAGGATTTCCTTTGCTTGCTTCCCTCCTCCCCCTGGGGTCCCCGGCAGGCTGCAGGAGAAGGTCAGGCCTCTACCTCCCCCAGCCCTGGCACCCCTCAGGGGTTTTCCTCTTTCCTCCTGGGTTCCTGGCCTCACTCCCTGCCTGAACATCCCCACTGCCAACCAAAACACTAAGCTCTGCCCTCTGAAGCGCAGTCCACTGTTCCACAGATGCTACAGCTGGCAGATGCGGAAGGGGGTGGAAATGTGGGTAGACCTCCCTCTGCTGGTGCCATGAGAAGTCTGCCCTTCAGAGTCACCGGAACTGGGTTCAAATCTTCCCTTCTCCATGATTAGCCCTTCGGCCTCAGGCAAATCACTTTTTGCACATACACACGTGTGCGTGTTTGTGTGTGTGTGTTATATATATGTGTGGTGTGTATGTGTGTGTGTGTGTATGAGAGAGAGAGAGAGATTAACTAATAGACTTTTTGTTTTATAGAAAAGTTCACTGGGAAGTACAGAGTTCCCAAGTACCCTCTTCCCCTCCCCCGACTCTCCTCTGCTTTCACATTTTGTATCCATGTGGTACATTTGCTTCAGTTGATACTGTTACGTCATTACTAGCCCAAGTCCATAGTTTACACTAGGGCTCACTTCCGTGTTGCACATTCCATGGGGTTTGACACATGTGTAAGGACACCTATTCTGGGTCATACAGAATAGCTTAACTGCCCTAAAACCCCCAGTTCAACCTACTTCTCCCTCCCTCCCCCTGAGCCCCTGGCAACCCCTGATCTTGCTGCCTCTGTGGCGTTGCCTTTTCTAGAATGTCATATAGTTAGAATCACACAGTATGTGGCCTTTACAGATTGGCTTCTGTCACTTAGCAATATGCTTCCGAATTTCCTCTGGGTCTTTTTGGGATTTGAGAGCTCATTTCTTTTTATCCTGGAATAACACTGCATTGTGTGGATGGGCCACAGCTGAGTCATCTATTCGCCCAAGCCCTTATTTTTGATCTCTAGGACAGGGCCACGGTCCTACACTTGGAAAGGTTGTCATCTGAAAGTAATACACACCAGCTTGATGCCCAGCAAGTCCCCCATCCTCCAGGTCCCCACCATACATCCCACGAGCGAGCGACAGCACAGCAAGCTGCAATCACTGTGATTGGCAGTAATGCCACTGTGCGGATGCTGGGTCCACCATTTTGGGAACACTTTTATTGAATGCTTAAAATCTGCTAAGAACTGGGAACACAGTGAATGTCCTTGTACCAGTTGAGGGTTTGGGTTGCAAACAACAGAAATAATTCAGAGGAATTTAAGCAGAAGATTTCCTTGGAAGGGAACAGAGCAATTCCTGGAATCTGAGGCCCTGGAGGCCACCAGCCAGGGTAGGAATGAAGGGGGCCCAGCTGTAGCCAAGGACCCCAGGCCATCGTCCTTTCTGGTACAGCGGCCATCAACCTCGCAGCACCTTCACACTAGAGCAGATAGGCTTCTGGTGACTTCCAGATCTGAGCACTTAAACAGTGTTACCCAGATAAAATCCACACACCATACAACTCACTTCTGAAGTGCACAATTCAGTGGGTTTTCGTGTATTCAAAGAGTTCTACAGCTGTCCCCACTATCTAATTGCAGAACATTTCCATCACTCTAAAAAGAAACTCCATACACCCGTTATCAGTCTCCCCACCCCCGTTCCTCCCTCACACTCCCGGCCCTGGCATTCACTAGTCTACTTTCTGTCTATATTTGCCTATTCTGGACTTTTCTGGAATCATATAATTTTAGCCCTTTATAACTAGCATCCTTCACTTGGCATAATGTTTTTAAGATTCCTTCAAGTTGTTCAGATTCATCAGGTTTGATTGCAGACTTAGGCACTTCCACGTGCCCCGCCCAAGGCTCAGAGAGAGCTGGTGGCCTGTCTGAGGGAGACCAGGTAGAACCCAGGCCCTCACACCTGGCCTGAAACTCTGTCTGCTCTCAGGAAAAACAGCAGGCAACAGGGTCCGGGAAAGTAAGGGCCTCACAGCCTGGCGGAGCTGGGATAAAGGTCAGGCACATTCTGGGATGTTGGGATGGCAGAGGACCCTGGATGTGGGGGCTCAGCCTCAACATCCTGCTTTGGCTGCATGTGGGCATTGGCTGCCTCTCAGGCGTGACTCTGGGAAAGGTCTTTCCCTGTGCAAACAGGAGACCACGGAAGTTCAGGGCAGGGGCCAGAAATTCAGACAGAAAACAGGACTTTGTGCTGGGGAGGGGCTTTCTTTTGTCCCACAGCCAGCAGGAGCTATTGGCAAGGGATTTCTCAGGAACTTGGCTGGTATCAGCAGTCCTGGGAGGTGGCTTTGAGAGATCTGTTGATGCTAAGGAATGTCATTAGCCTGGCAGGAAGGGGAGGTGTGTTGATGGCTGGGGACGGGTGGGAAGCGTGCTGACTCCGAGAGCTTGTTTGAGTGTCTGCTGCCCAGTGTCTGAACTGCACATCTGTGAGCAGAATTTCTGGGTCCTCCCTGAAGCAGAATCCAGGGAGCCCTTAGTGTCTTCTCACGGCCCTGTGCTAGTCACTGGGGACATGGGATAACCAGGCCATCCCATGGAGGAGACAGGCGTGTCAATGGTGTCTATCTGGTGTGCCCAGGTAAGAGTGGGGGGATATGCAGGGCTATGGGAGGGCTCTCACCAAGCTGGGGCTCAGGAGAAACTCCCCCCAGAGGAAGAGATATCTGTGCTGAGACTCAAAGGATCAGGAAGAGGTAACTAGACAAGGGACTGAAAGCTCTGGAGAGGCCAGGCAGGAGGAGCGGCAGGGGCCAGATCCTGGTCACGTGCGTGGCTGGTGAAAAAGTTCACTCTGGTTTCAGCAGGGAGGTCCTAATGGAGGTACAGGGCCCACTCCAGGGACACCAGGGGAAAGAAGAGGCCTGAACCAGGGGAGTGGCTGAGGATGGTGAGAAGAGGGCCCGGAGGGGTGTGAGAAGCCGGCTGGGGATGGCGAGGAAGTCACTGCGCAGAGTGGGTCTGCAGGAGCCTGGGTGTCACTCTCGGAAACAGCCACTGGCCATCTCCATCAGAGGCGGAGACCGGGTGACCTTGGCAGGGTCTGATAACTGCAGCTGTGGGAGTGGACGAGCTGTCCCTGCTGGGAGGACACACAGAGGAAAGAGGGGAGGTCTGTCTCCCAGGGGAGTCCCACCAGCATGGCAGGACGCACACCCACTCGGGGGAGAGAAGAGTCACCCCAGCAGTCATCCGCTGAGCCCTGGGCCAAGGCGAGATGTGTGCTGTTCCATTTCCCTCTTTTGCAAATTGAAGGGGAATTTCCATTCCCAGGTGGGTTGCAAGGAGGTGACTGGGAAGGGGCAGCAGAGGACCTGTGGGCATCAGGCCCATGGTCAGGGATGCTGGGAAAGGACTGGGGACATGGCTGTGGGTTCCTGCTCCCAGAACGCCACTTGCAGAGCTTTGGTCACTGCTGTGCTACTCAGACTCCTTTCTGCCTACCCCTATGTGTTTCTCCAACAAAGCCAAGGCAAAGGCAGTCATCCCTACCCCATGCTGCCCCCAGGCCCTGGGCTCAGGGAAGTCTCCACAGCAGCACCATATTCCACATGCCTCTCCAAGAGCCCCTGGGACAGAGGCTGCATCAGACAATTCCCAGCAATTAAGAGGCTCATGGTCGTTCAGTATTCCCAGCAAAAGCTCTAATGCATCTTCCCCTGGGGACCGGAGGCTGTAATCCCTAGGTTGAGGTTAGCATTGGTGGTGGGGTTGGGGGTGGGAGGAGGAGATAGGCAGAGGCCCTGGAGAGGCCCAGAGGAAGAAGTAGTGAGTAGGCCCAAAGCCCAGTGTTCCCCAAGGGGCACCCGGCGGCAGGCACTTGGAGACAGGCATCTTAGGAGCTCTTCTCAGCTCGGCCCTTCCTCAGAAAGCAGGCCCTGACCTTCCCTGCACACATCAAGTGTCCACAGCCCCTCTCTCCCCCACCACGTGCCTGCCGCCTGTGGCACTTACAGCGCTGGCCCAGGAGCAGTGGAGCCTGGTGCAGGAGTCTGCAAACGTTCCCAGCGAAGGGCCAGACAGTGAGTATTTTGGGCTTTGCCGGCCATATGGTCTCTGTGGCAACAACTTAACTCTGCAGTTATAGTTAAAGCAGCCACAGACAATAATCCATAAATGACTGAGTGTGGCTGTGTCCAATAAAGCTTTATTTATGGACACTGAAATTTGACTTTCATCTAATTTTCATGTCTCACAAGATATTCTTGTTTGATTTTGTTCCCCAACTATTTAAAAATGTAAAAACCATTCTTAGGGGGCTGGGGATATGGCTCAGTAGTGGAGCCTAGCACATGTGAGACACTGGGTTGGATCCTCAGCACCACATAAAAATAAATGAATAAAGATACTGTGTCTAGCCACAACTAAAACAATATTTTAAAAATAATTAGAAATAAAACATTCTTAGCTTTCGAGCTGTATAAAACAAGGCAGCAGGTGGGGTTTGGTGGCCTCTGGGTTAGTTTGCTAACCCCAGGTTTAATGAAAGGCCCTTGTAGCCAGACTGCCTGGGTGTGAGTTCTGGGCTCTGCTGTGTGACCTTTGATAAGTAGCTAAATCTTTCTGTGCTTCAGATTTCTCAACTGTAAAATGAGGATGGCAATGATAATATTTTGGGAACATAAACTGGTGGTGCCACTATGAAGAGTAGTTTGGCACTTCCTCAAAATGTTAAATGTAAGCCAGGCACACAGATGCATGCCTACAATTCCAGTGACTCAGGAGGCTCAGTCAGGAGGATTTTCAGTTTAGGGCCAGCCTCAGCAACTTAAATTATATATCAAATTTTTTTAAAAAGCACTGGGGATGTAGCTCAGAGGTAAAACACCCTGGAGTTCAATCCCCAGTACAAAAAAAAAAAAAAAAGTTAAACCTAAGATTTATCATCTGACCCAGGACCCAGCTAATCTATCCCTAATCTATTTCTAAAGAGAAATGAGAACATATATCTACACAAAACCACATTCATGGCAATGTTATTTATAGCAACCAAAAAGCAGTGACAAACCAAGTTGTCCATCTGCTGATTAAAAAAGAATAACAAATGTGGGCTATTGTTGTGGCTCAGCGATAGAGTGCTCGTCTCGCACATACGGGACCCTGGGTTCGATCCTCAGCACCACATAAAGATAAATAAGTGAAATAAAGGTATTGTGTCCAACTACAACAAAGAAATAAATATTAAAAAAGAATAACAAAATTTGAAATATCCATACATTTGAATATTATTCAGCCATAAAAAGGAATGACGTTGTGACCCATGCTACAACCTGGATGAACCTTGAAAACATCACACGAAGTGAGCCACACATGAAAGGTTACATGTTACATGAATCTGTCTGAAGTCTCTAGAATAGGCAAGTTCATGGAAGGCAAAGTAGTTACAGGGTCCAGAGGTGAGCTGGGGTAAGTAGGGGGACCTGACTACTAATAGGTTTGCGGCTTGATGGCGATGATGGAAGTGTTTTGGAATTGGGTGGTGGGATGGTTGCACAATTTTGTGACTATAGGAAAAATTGAAGGTGACCAACACAGACTTGTACAATGTGAAAGGGTGGCTCTTACAGCATGTGAATTCTATCTCACTAAAGAAACAGCGATGAGGGCTGGCTGTGGCTCTGAGGTAGAGCACCCGCCTGGCATGTGTGAGGCACTGGGTGCATCCTCAGCACCAGAGAAAAATAAAATATATTGTGTCCACCTATAACTAAAAAATAAATATTAAAAAAAGAAAAAAAAAACAGCAATGATACTTCCTTCTTAGGATTGCTGATTGCGCTAACACAGGGCAGCCTCCTGGAACAGCACCTGGCTGTACCTTCACGGGTCCTGGAAGGGCCCTGAATGGCCACCGGGCCTGTCCTCTACCCACTGTCTCCCTGGCCTAAGACAGGGCCTGGATCAGAATATATGGCTTGGAATTCTGAAGTCTCACAGACCAGGGGTGGAACTGTCAATAACAACTGCCACATGATGGTTGAGACTTGGGATGAGGTGCCTCAAGCCAATTTCACTGGTCACACTTGACCAACACTGGCCTCCAGAAGCCAAGACCCCTTCAGGTATCCCCGGGGTGCCAAGCAGGCTGGGGCAGTAGCAGTTCAGCTCTCAATTTGCCATTGCAGCGCACGGTGGTGCACACCTGGAATCCCAGCTGCTTGGGAGGTTGAGGCAGGAGGATTGAGAGTTCAAGGCCAGCCTCAGCAACTTAGCAAGGCCCTAAGCAACTCAGTGAGACTCTGTTGTCTCTAAATAAAGTACAAAAAAGGGCTGAGGATATGGCTCAGCGGTTAAGTGCCCTGGGTTCAATCCCCAGTACCAAAAAAAAAAAAACAAAAAAAACCGTTCCATTGCTCCACCAGCCTCCCACAGGCCCTGCCAGGCTGGGCCCCTGGGCCTGGAGAATGAACACCTTGGGGCACTAGAGCAGATTCCTACATTCACCATACCCAGGTGTAACTGCAGGCCAGGCATTCCCCTTTTACTTTCTGAGCCTCATCTGTTCAACTGTCAAATGGGTTTAGGACACTACCTGCCACTTCAGCTTATTGTGACAACCAGGTGGAACAGTGGATGTACACAGGGCCTGCTGTATTTTAGTGTTCAGTGCATGTCAGCTGTTATGATAATGTATTTGAGAGTGTTTATTTTGAAAGTCTACTATTGCTAGGCACAGTTCCAGTTACGGGGGCTAGAGCAGGGAATAAAATAGACACAAATCCTGCCTTCATGAAACTTATAATGGGGTAGGCAGACAAGAAACAAAATAAGCAAGGAAATTTAAGAATATGGTTGCTCCGGGTGTGGTGGTGCACGTCTGTCACCCCAGCCCCTATGGGGGAGGCTGATGCAGGAGGATTGTAAATTTGAGGCCAGCCTCAAACAACTTAGCCAGGCCCTAAGCAACTTAGTGTTTTAAAATTTAAAAAGTAAAGAGGGCTGGGACGGGGCTTAGTGGTAAAGCAGCCTGGGTTCAATCCCTGGTGCAAAAAAAAAAAATGATTGAGAAAGTAAAACAGAGAATGTGGGAGGGAGCTTAGGGAATACAGGAAGAGGTTCCAGTTCTGTAGCAAGTCATCTGGGGAAGTCTCACTGAAAGAAGACATTTGACCAAAACCTTTAGAGAGGAAGGGAAAGAGGAAGCCACACGGGTTTGCAGGTTTCTAAGGGCAGAGCCTCCCAGGCAGAGGAAAGAGCAGCATGCTGGGCAAGGGTGCAGGACACGGGAGGGGTCGGCAGGAGAAGGAGGAGGCAGGATGGGGTCATGAGTGGATGGCAGGGACAGGTTTGGGGACCTGACTCCAGGCGGACAGGACCCACTTCAGGGCTTGACCAGAGGCTGCCCACCCCCCCCCACCTCGGCTATGACGACGCTGCCAGTGTTGAGCCCATCTCCTCAGCCCAGCCTCACAGCCCTGTGCTTCCTCCCACAGGACCGCCGGGGCCTCCATGGGTGCTTGAGGGCTGGGCGCCAGGGCGGCGGGCACGAGCATGGTGAGACACCAGCCGCTGCAGTACTACGAGCCCCAGCTGTGCCTCTCCTGCCTCACCGGCATCTACGGCTGCCGCTGGAAGCGCTACCAGCGCTCTCATGATGACACCACACCGGTGAGCCACCCTGGGACGCCATGAGAGGGACCCAGCCAGCCCAGGACCCAGGGAGATGGGGCGTTCGCTGTCTCTCTCCTGGGGGGCTCTGGACAGGTCAATGACCTTTCTGGGTTTGTTTCTTCCTCTGTGAATTGGGCTTGTAGTAATTCCTGAACCCACCTGTCCAGGTGAACCGGCAGGTGCTCAGCTGCCCTGATGTGGCTAGTTGTTAACTTTCCTCTGATGGCATGGGGGCTGGGCTGCTCCCGAGGTCTGGGAAGGAAGGCTCTACAGAGGGCAAAGTCACCCCAAGAGAAAAAGTTCCCAGCTTGGAGCCCTGGCAGGTCTAGAAGTGGGCAGTGGCAGGAGGCTGAGGAGGTGGGCCCAGCCATTCCGGAGCCTGGGAGCTGCCAGGGCCGGGGTCTGGCACCAGGGCCCAGTCACCTGAGCCCCTGGCCTGCTAGATCTGGCAGCAGGTGCTGAGCCAGATAAAGAAGGCCCCCTCAGTGCCAGGCTTCCCAGGCTAGACCCCTCGCTCCTGTCCCAGGGGCGCTATCAGCGGGTGGATCTGGTTTCTTCTCTGAAGGAACCCAATTCCTGTGTGGTGTTTATCTAAAAGCTTTGCTGCCTGGAGAACAGCTCTCCTCCTCCCTCCTGCCTGTCTGAACAAAGAAGCCAGCCTGGTAATTCAGGCAGCCCCAGGCAAGCCTCAGTGCCTAGGCACGCTGCCGCCCAGGTCGGAGGCTAAGTCAGCGGGCTGTCTGGAGGCAGAGGTCAGGCTATCTCGTCTGCTCTCTTCTGCTTATGCTGGTAAGGGACACTGAGACAGGAGTCTGGGTTCGTAACTCCCAATCCATGAAAAGCAAGGGACCACCAGAGTAGCCACCAGGACAGGTTCCTTGCCCATGTCCCCATTCCCAGGACAGAGAAGACAACGTGGCCAGACCAAGGCAACAGAGAGGCTGAGGCCTGTTCAGGGCCTCACAGCAGGCCCCTGCAGTCCTAGGACCGGAGCCCCCGCACCCCCCTCCAGGCCCCAGCCTAGGAGGCCTTTCCCCCCTGAGCTGCCTCACCTGGGAACTAGAGGTGACAACACCCTGCTCATGGCCAGCAATGGGAGATGAGGGATGGGGAGCGACTGGCTCTGGGCAGCGCTGTGCCGACACACACCGTCTCTGTTCCTCTCAGCAGGCCTGTGAAACAAGCCAGGGAGGGAATGACTAGACCAGAGTCCCCCAGCCCCACTGCCAGGAAGAGCCCAGCACCGGCCCCAGGGGTTGATCCGACAGCTATGGAGATGGGGGTGGAAAGACAGCCAGGGCAACCCCGAGGCAGAGGACGGCTGAGCTCCAAGCCCCTTGGCCACCAGTGCAGTCCTGGAGGGAAGTGCTCTCCCAGGACATGGTGTGCCCCTTGGTGGCCCAGGCCAGCCTATCTGGACTCAGAACATGGTGGGTCTTGGATGTGGCTGGCACAGGGTTCTGGGTGGAGGAAGGGGCTCGAGGCTGCTCATGGGAGCTGGAGTGGGGCAGGCTCTGGGGATCCAGGGACAGGGCCAAGGCTGAAGGAGCCACAGGAAGCCCAGGCCAGGCTGGCACAGTGACAGGAGGTGCAGAGTAGGGGCTCCGTGGATTTTGCTGACCGTATGGAGGCCTCTGTGACCTGGGAAGTGCTGGGAAGGGAGAGGAGAACTGCCTGAGGAGAAGAGCCTCCATGAGCACATGCACCTTCCCCTCCTGGGGAGCCCAGTGCCTTGAGGATGTGTGTCTGAGTGAAGGCTCAAGGGAAGGAGAGGACAGGGGGAGCTGGGCAGTGGTGCACCTCTGTCATCCCAGCAGCTTGGGAGGCTGAGGCAGGAGGATTGTAAGTTCAAAGCCAGCCTCAGCAACGCCAGGCCCTAAGCAACTCAGTGAGACCCTGTCCCTAAATAAAATACAAAATAGGGCTGGGGATGCGGCTCAGTGGTCGAGTGCCCCTGAGTTCAATCCCTGGTGCCCCCAAATAAAGAAGATGGGGAATAGCAGGGGAGCGAGGAGTTGCCTGAGGAGCCCTGGGACATGTGGGGAGTGTCCTCTGCTGCCAGGCTGGGACCCTCGGCATGGCCTGCGTCCTGCAGGGGTGCCCCGTGGAGCCAGGTGGAGCCCTCTGCATCCTTCCCGCCGGCCCCAGGCCCCGCTGTCCCTCCTCCTCAAGCTCTGCTCATGCTGCCCCTTCCCAGGACACACACTGGACAAATACAGAAACAGGAAATGGGGGACCTCAGAGGTGAAGTGACCTCCTCTCCCGCCCCCTGCGCAGGGAGCATGGAGCAGCCTTGGCAGCAGGAGGCCGGCTCGCTGACAGCCAGGAAGGGGAAGCGAAGCTTTTTATAACTGAGGATAATTAATTGGTTGTTGTCTGTGACTCATTACTCTAATACTACCAATTAGGGACGTGATAGGACAGAAGACTGTTCTCAGGCTGTACCCACTGGGCCCCGTGAAGACTGTGTCTGCGGGAGTCAACACAGTGGCAAAACCAGCTTCCCTGCAGTGGCGGGGATATAGGTCAGATACCTGGAGGAACTTCCCAGCCAGAGACTCTGAAAGAACAGATTACAGTTGTCAGCTCTCTTGCACCTCAACAGTACCTGTGCCTTTGATGGCTGTTATGACCTTAATCGATCCCTTCCATCTTACAGACAGGGCTGCAGGATGAAAGGCACAGCCTGCGCTAACCTCTGCTTAGACCCCTGGCCTCTGTCCCCTGCCCTATTCCACAACAAATAGGTTTGTCTGGGATGCGCTGGTCACTTAGTCAATGAACAGAGCTGGTACCTGCTCTGGAGTCTGATAGGTGCATCAGACCTGGTTCCCCCTCCCTCCTGGGGCCCTCAGACTGTCAGGGAGCAGATGTGAACTGACACAGCCAGGACCACCCAGGTGACCATTGGTGAACCCAGGAGAGTTGGCTGAGCTGCAGCTTAGTGAGCCCCCCTCACCAGAGTGGGGTGTGTCGGGGCCGGGCCAAGCACCCTGGACTTCAGCCTAGCGGGGCACTGAGGACCTCTGTGCATGAACCCAGAGGGTGCTGCTAGGGCCCGTGAGTGAGAGTGGGCTGGGGCCTGGGGGTGCTTGAGGGAATAGGCAAGGAGAGGGACCCAGAGTCCCGTAGACGGTGTGATCAAGAGATTGAGAGAAGGAGACCTCTGAGCATGACTCCCATCCCCCCCAGCCCCCCATTGCAGCCATTTCCAGAGTTTCCTCCCATGCTGTGCCCAGGAGCGGGGTTGCCAATGAGTGGAAGTGACCTTGCCCCGCCCGTGCCCCCCCATGGTGGGCTGTGAAGGGCCCCTCCTGCCCTGCAGAGGAGTCCACCCCACATCCTCCCACCCCTCCACCCAGCCACCCAGCCTTTTCCTATTCCCAGATAACAGCGCCATGTCTTGGTTCCTGCCCCTCCCACTGCCTGGAATATGCTCCTGTCTCCTCTGGGCCTCTTGACTCCTGGTACATGCCCCCCACCCCCTCCACCAAAATCAAGCCAGCTCTCCTTCCCCTCCCTCCCCTCCTTCCCTTCTCCCTCCCCTGGGCTCACACAGCACCCTGGGCCTGTGCTGGCCTTGAGGACTGATTCTCTGTGTCCTGCGGGGTTGTTATGAGGGCAGAGCCTGGGCCTGCTCCCTCCTGGTTTGCCCAGGGAATGACTAGAAAGAAGGACAGACATGAGAAGACAACAAACGAGAAGCTACTCAGGGCTGTGCTGCTGTCTCGGGTGGGAGAGGCCCCGTGGTGAGTCCTCTGGTGTAGGTGATCTGGAGGAGGCAGGCACACCTGTGTGGACAGGTGCACACTGCACTCCTAACCTGCTTCCCAGGCCCCTGGCTGTGGTTGGCAATAGAGGTTGCCGCCTCAGTGGTGGAACTTCCAGGGTCACCCTTAGAGCTGGGGTTGGGCACTAGAGGTGGTCAAGAGGGAAGAGGAGAGGAGTTTCCCAGCTGGCCACCAGCTCCCAGCCCTGTGGGTGTGTCGGGTGAGGATGCACTCAGAAACCCTGGGCAGCTTGGCAGGGAAGCCATCTGGAGGTGGGCTCTAGCACGTGGTTGGATTCAGCCAGATGCAATTAGGTGCTGCTGGCCGAGGGAGCTGAGCCTGACCTCCGCCCTGCCTCTATCTGAGACCCATCCAGGCAAGGGCTAGACACTCCTGGGCTTCACCTTGCTTGCAGGTTAAAATCCAGTGGTACAAATCCATGCCCTGGGGGTCCCATTAGATGACTGATGTGGCTGTGCCTTTGGTCTTGGGTAAGAAGAGACCATCTTCCAACCTTGGGGATGACCCACCCTCCCTACAAACTTTCTAGGGGTGTCATTCTCTTCTCTGGTGCTGTAGAGAAAGGGACCCAGCAGGGGTGAAGGAGGAGCTCTGGGTTTTACTCCCCCACGGAAATGGGGTGGTGGCAGGGTTGCAATAAGGAGGAGAAAATGGAGTTGATACTTCACTGGGAGCTGAGGGCTTGTGGCTGCAAGCCATGCTGTCACTGGCCTTTGGAACCCCACATCCCCACATCTCTCAGAACATACTGGCAGCACCTGTCATGGCTTCGCCACACCCAGGGGAAGTGGCTCGTGGGTGACCCTCTGTGAATGTGCTTTAGGGAGAATGGGTGGGTGTCACAGGGGCTGCAGCCTCCACCCTGGACCTGGGCAGGGCCCTCTGAAGCTCTTTGGAGGGTCCTCCCTTGAAGCCCCTTCCTGGTTCTTCTGTGCCTGTGTATATCTCCCGGGGGCTGATGCCACCCAAGGGATGGGTGGGGAGGGACCAGAGCTCCTGGCTAGGCCTGGTTTCGTGCTCCTGCTTGGTGAGTTGCTCTGAATGCCCCCCAGCAGAAACCAGGGCAGACAGAGGCCTAATTGCCTGGCATTCTGTAGCCCCGGGAAATAAATCCAGCTTCTTAGGCTGCCAGGAGCTGGCTGGGGGGTGGGGATTCTAATAATCCCTTTCCCAGTTTGGCCCTGATGCTGCAATATATCTCAAACCTGCCTGGGCTGCCCCCTCCTGCCGGAGTCTGGCTGGGCACAAAATCACGAGCCACTCACACCTTGTAGATTCAAACAGCAACTCTTTATTCTGGAACTGTCACCGGCCCTCTACACACAGGTTCTGGGCAAAATCCAGGCTCTCCACCGGGCTTTGAATCCCAAATACTCTCTGAATCCCGCGAAAACTCAATGGAAACTCAAGGAGCAGGTGCCTAGAGGCAGCAGGATACGCCCTATTCCCAGCAGGATACACCTTAAACCCTGATCTGCCCTAAACCCGGATCCGCCCTGGTCCTTGAGCAAGGTCACCTTACATGCAATGTCACTGCAAATGACCTGGGTCATGCCATGTGTCATTCCTATTTGGCAATGGCTCTCAGCACCCTCCCCCAAATCTCCTGGGTCAGGGCCAGGGCAGTCCTGCCAGAGCTTGCCCTTCCCCCCCCCCAGGAGCTCCCCACACCTACCCAGCCAGCATCTCCCAGGCCTTTCCCTTGTGTCCTTTCCCGCATTTGGAATTTGGTGAGTGTGAAATAGCCTGACAGTGGCAGGAGCCCCAGATTTGGCCTGCATGTGGGCAGATTTGGGTGTCGACACCCCATGAGCTCTATCTCCCAGTCCCTCAGCACTGCTGGGAGCTGGGACCACTGGGGAGGCCCTAGGGGCTGGCTCAGCAGAGGGAGAAGGAGCTGAACCAGGCAGAGCCAGCTCGCAGGGGCAGGACCTCAGGACAGAGAGGGAAACCTAGACATAATCTGAAGACCTCCTCAAATTTACCCTGTGGGACGATATGGCTGTTATCCCAAGTGTCGTGGTGATGTAGGGACAGCTGAAGCATCCATGTGACGAAAGTAAAATTAGATCCCTGCCTCTTACCTCACACCAAGATAAATTCCAGATGGATTAAAGTGTATTTTTTGCCTGGAGCAGAATCGCACGCCTATAATCCCAGTGATTCAGGAGGCTGAGGCAGGAGGGCCACAAGTTCTAGGCCAGCCAGGGCAACTTAGTGAGACCCTATCTCAAAATTGGAAAAGAAATAATAATAATAAAAATAAAAAGAACTGGGGATGTAGCTCATGGTAGAGCACTCTTGGGTTCAGTCCCAAGTACCAAAAGAATTAAAGGGGGCCTCTGCACCCCTGAGCAGCCTTACTTTTCCCACTCTCACTTATCCCCAGGATTGGAGTCACCTGTTTTCTGCTCAGTCACCACTGCAGGTTGCTCAGGGTGGCCTGATTTAGCTCCAAGTAGCCAAAGCCCATCAGGCTGGTGCAGAGAAGGCTCCGTGCATTTGGGGTAAGTGGAGAGTGTTGGATTTTTCACCAAGTGCAGGTTCATGTGTCCCAACACAGTCTGCTGAATTCTCTGCCATTTCTGCACTGATTTACTGACATACTCATCCTGTGTCCGTGTTTCTAGGCTGTTCTATTTTCAGATCTGTTTTTTCATTTCTTAGTTGGACCTTTTGGGGAAGAGGCAAGATGACGAAATCTCCTGAAATCTTGTCTAACTCTGAAACTCTGAAATTCCAGGGTCCCCCTGGCACTGACTGTGACTTGCAGTGTGACCTTGGGCAAGGCCCTGACCCTCTGAACTTATTTCCTCTGTGGTCAGACAAGGATAATTACATGGCCTGCTGCTCCTCGTTGCTTTGAGACAGTTGGGGATGGTGGAGGCACCTAGAACCGGCGGGTGAATTCTGGCTGTACCCATTACATTTGCCCTTTGTGACCTTGGGCCAGTTGCTTCCCCTCTCTGGGCCTCAGTTTCCTCAATTTCATAACCTGCTTTTGCAGACCTTCAGGGAGGAAGAGATAGAGAATGTCAACCCACAGTGCCGTGAAGAGGTCCTATGGGCTCTGTCCTCTGCAGGCAAGGGGGCAGCCTGGGACAGGCACAGCCAGGCTACCGGCTAGGGCCTCTTCTTCCTTCCTCAGTGCTGGCCTGACCTACTCTGGCTGCCCCTGGCGCCCACCCCTGCTGGGGGCAGGTGATCAGGCTTGCTGTCTTCAGCAGCAGGAGAAAACTTTGGTGGAGCTCAGGCAGGGGGAGGGAGAAGACTCGATCACTGTCTTCACATAATTAAAGGGCTGTCAGACGCCAAATGATAATTATAGGAACGATGGTGGATCTGGCGATGCGAGGCTTACATCTGTAATAGCTGGGCCCAGCCGCCTCCTGTGAGGTGGTGGTGATGTCATCACTGTGAACGGAGGAGGAAGCTGAGGTCTGAGGTGCTGAGTGCTTGGCCCACAGCCACGCAGCCAGTGGGGAGAAGGGCCCAGACTAAAACCCAGCTCTGCGTTATAGTCCCCCATGCCTTGGCCTTTTGACCCAAGGATTTCTTGCCCTTTGGCTGGATTTGTTCTCTATGGTATCAGGGACCCTCAGGAGCTGGCAGGTTTCAGCTCCACTCAGGGCAGGGAGGAGGGAAGGGAAATGATCCCCCTGCCTGGCTGGGGGCCCAATGCCTCAAGTGAGCCTTCACAGCTCTGCACAGCACGCCATGGCTGCTGTCCCAGTTCCCCGAGCAGGAAGCTGAGGTTCAGAGAAGGTGAACATCTTCTCCAAGGTCACTCAGCAGTGGCCAGCCCTGGATTCAAACCCAGTGTTGCTTGGCTACCAAGTCCCCCTTTCCCTGTCAGCCTGGGAGTCGTAGAAGTAAGAGCTTTTGGTCCCCCAAAGGAGCTCTGTCCCTGGAGCTACTAGAGCAGGAATAGGCTGAGCCCCCATCCCCAGAGAGAGCGCCTCTGGCCTGGGGAGGGTACGGGCAGGGGAACAGCATTGAGCAGGACAGCGTTGGCTCTGAGTGTCTTGATTCTGAGAGTCTGTGATGTTGCCAGGGTGGCCTTGGCAGCTCCTGTCCTGGCTCTGTCCGGACTACAGAGTTCAGGCTCTGGGTTCTTTTTGGGGACTCGGTGAGGTGCTGTATCTCCTATAGTGTCCCCAGCAGCAGCAGGGCAGCTGTGGGCATCCTGGCCTGGGGCAGTGGTACAGAGCAGGCAGGCGCCCGTAGTGAATGGCAGCCAGCAGTGGAAGGGCTGTCCCTCCCCGGCCACAGAGCCCACATTTCCTGCTTGGATTGGGGTCTGCCACTGCAGTTGAGCTCAGTGACTCTGTGAGCCTTGCTGCTGATAATCTCCTTTTGCTTATTATTATGCAGAGGCCTCAGGAGTGGGAGGAACAGAGGAGAGGGGTGAGGAGAGGATGTGACTATCAGCAGGAGGCAGAGTGGAGGAGCAGTGGCCTTCTGTAAACTGGTCCACTGTGGCAGGATCGTGATGGAGGGTCTCATCTCCTGGAGGGTCAGGGCAAGAATGGGAAGAGGTGAGCCAGTGATTTGGACTAAATGCCGCAGCCTCTGGGAGTCGGGCCTCTGGGATTCTCTAACAGCCACTGGGCCTCAGCCTCGTCCCTCGGAGCAGGGCTACAGCATCCTACCCACCTACACCCTGGGTTCTCTCCTGACCAAGCCGGGCTTCTTCTGGATGTCCCATATGCAGCCACCTCCAGCACACTCCCGCTGTAGCCTGGGTGAGCTGGGAGTTGCTGACTCCATGAGGGGGCGGCTCCGGCTAGGTCAGCTGTGCCTGGCTCAGCCTTTGTCCTGCTCCCTGGCGGCTGCCAGGGCGCTGAAAGGAAGGAGAGGAGGTTTGTGTCATGGGAGTTCCTGCCCTTGCTTCCCTGGGCCCCTGGCCTGAGAATAAGTCTGGGGCTTGAATGATGGCCTTGTCCTCCAGTGGCCCTGAGCATCCCTGAGACACAGTCCCTTCTTCAGTTATTCCCACCATATCTGAGTTATTCTTCAGTTATTCATATTCTTCAGTTATTCCCACCTCTTGTGCTCCAGCGTGATGCTGGACCCAGAGATATCCCAGGCATCCCTGCCCCAAAGGAGCCCAAACTTCAGAGAAGTGACCTTTAGTATGTGCATACTGTACACCAGTTGAAGTACAATAGCTCATTTAACAGCACCCCTCTATGGCAGCAGTTATGATTCCCATTTTATAGGTGAAAAAGTCAAGGCTCAGAGGGCTAAATGATTGGCCCATGTGGCAGAGCCTGGCCTTCAGAGGCCAGGCCCTTTCCACGATGATGTTGTGTAAGGTCAAGTTGGTAGGTACCAAGAGCCAGAGCAGGATGCTCCAGGAGGGCAGGTCTTTGGGAGCAGGAAAGAGCAGAGTTTGGACCCAGGATACAACCCAGAGAAAGGGAAGGGTGAAGCCACGCTGGGCCTGGGATGGCCATATGGGGTCCCGAGGGTAAGGGCAGGTTTGAGGGAAGCAGTTCAGGGCTGCTTCTGTCAGGAATCCAGGGTTCCCCACTCTTCTCCCACTTGGTGACCTCTCTGACCTCCACTTGCCCACACTAAGCCCTTGTGCAAATGAAGAAAAGAAGGCACCCCTTCTGCCACCTGCCTGCCATTTGTCAAAGATTGTCATCATGAATCTGCACCTGTGTGGAAACCCCATGCTTCTTGGCGTGGGACAGAGCCCAACTTGCTCAGCCATGTGTGGGGATCCTTCCCTCACCCTGTGCAGACTGTGGGAGACCGGGAGGTGGAGAAGTGCTATCCCTCTGCATGGCAGCGGCCTCAGGAGGCCAGTTGGGGCAGTGATCCCTGCTGCCATCCTCCGGGAGCAGGGCCAGATTGGCTTGTTAATGGTACAGCGGCACAGGCCTTTTTCCTCCATAATGCACCCTGACAAGGACCATTAGTGCCATTTGGAACCTCTTTATCAGTGGAGCTGCACACAGGCGGCTTCCTCCAGTCCCTGCCTTCCCCTTCCCCTTCCTTCCAACCGCTGTCCTGTAGTTTTTTCCTCTGATTGTTCTCAGCGCACACTCGCCCCTCCCCCTCCACTGCCTAGCCCTCTTCATCCTCCTCCAAGGGCCCCCTGTAGCCAGCTGACCTCCAGCTCCTAGCTCCCAGGCCTGCAGTCCCCAGACCCTCCAACCCTCACTCAAGCCCCTGTCCTGAAAACGGAGTTCCTAGTTCCTTGTTGCCGAGGCCCTGTCCCAGTCCCTGCCATGCCTGGGTGCCTCACGTACCTGTAGGCTCTACGCCTGACACCCTGGTCAGTTTCTAGGGGCAGGGATGCAGTCCCCCATTCTTGTCCTGTTCTGGCTCAAAGTAAGGATCTGGTCATGTCATGGAGCACAAGACCTCTGGGGGCCACCTGACCCCTACAATGCTTGTGGTCTTCCGGGCTACCTGTCGGTGTCACCCTGGGTCCTTCTCACACCTTGCTGCCGGATGTCTTCCCAGCACCTGCAGCAGGTGCTCTACTATTTCGACCTTCAGGACACTTGTGCCATCCTAAGCTGTGGCTTCTCGTCACCTGGGGCCTTGGCCACTGCTCGAAGTGCAGTGCAGAGCTCGCTGCTGCTGCAGGAGAGCAAGCCCTGGAGACAGATGGGCACCCTGCACCGCCAGCTCAGTCCGTCCAGGACTGAGCGCTCCTCTGGTGGGTGGGGCAGGGTGGTCAAGCCCCAATGAAATCTCTCCTGGATGAGCATATCACACCAGGGTGGGAGAAAAGGAATCTACCGGTTCATTATCAAGTCTTTCTTGAGTTCCTCCACCACCTGGGGATATGAGGACACCCAGCTCCTCAGTGTGCTCACATCCCGAGGGCAGAGCCACACGCAGAATCACAGACCTGCAGGTTCTGCAGATGCGGAGGTTGGTGTGAGGGTGGTGGGGCGCCAGCTGGGATTCACCCTGTAGGACAAGGATGCCCTTGGGGAGGAGAGGTCTCACTGAGGAGGGAAAGGCTGCCTTCCATGGAAGATGTGGCTCACGTAAAGCTGTAGGCTCCACAGGGCCTGCTGGGAACTGCGGCAGGTCAGCATGTGTGGGGCTGCACGTGCGAAGGTTGGCCTGGCCTCAGAGTCTGCGGAAGAGCTCAGGCAGCAGGGAGTTTGAGCTGGGGCATGACACACCAGAAGGGAATGAGGCTGGGGTCACAGCTCCCTTTGTGGGAGCCCCAGACACTAAGACTGGCCTGAGAGCTGCCAGCTGGACCCTGCAGGAAATGGGGTCTGTTATGAACAAATAAGAATTTAAGGCAACAGCAGAGACTCTGAGAAGGACTAAACGGAGGTGCTGGGCCAGCCAGGGTGGAGGAGGTGGAGTGGCCTAGCCCTGGTGGTTCGGGCCAGATCCATAGCCTGGCCTCAGAAAGCAGCATGGAGCTACCACCCAGACTGTCCTAGTGGTTCCCTGACATGGGCCTCAGTCCCCCAGGAGGGCACGTGGCCTGCTCTGCTTCTTACCAGGTTTTCTCTGTTTCTATCCTGGGTTTGCCATGCCTGGAGCTGGGGCTCGTGCCAGTATACGCCCAGGTGGGCAGGCACAAGCGACTTACCCTAAGAAGCCATCCCCACCCCAGACCTGCTGGAAGGATTGGGTTTTAGAGTATGGTCACCTTCGTCTCTGTTTTAAATCAAGGGGGGGTTAAGCAAAGCAGCCTGCCTCTGCACGTGACAATGAGTGGTGGCGGCTGCTTACCCAGACATGGGTCACCAACTTGTGTGACTCATGGGGTGGGGGGAGCTGCTAGTGTGTACCAAGTCACAGATGACCCAGGAAGATGGCTTCTCCTGCATGCTGTAGAGAGGCACAGGTGCTTATGGTATGCTAATGGAGAGTGCCCACTGTTTGCCAGCCATCGTTCTGAGTACTTGACTTGTATTAGCTCATTTAATTCTCAAATCGACCTCATGATTTGATTGCTCTTAAGTTCATTTCACAGAGGAAGAAGCAGGCACAGAGAGGTTGAGTAACACGCTCAAGGTTAGTTACACAGCCTATTAATGGTAGATAGGGATTTGAAGTCCCAGGCAGTCTGGCTCCAGATGCTGTAGTTAATGCCCCCACTGAGGTGTCCCTGGGCAGCAAAAGTGAGCGATGTTCTGGACTTTTCCTCCCCTTGCAGCTTCCTGCTCAGGCATAAATGCTGATGGAGTGGAGGCAGACTCCATCTCCATCTTGTTGGAACCATGTCATCTGGGGAATGGCCACTTGAGCAGGTCAGGATGCAAAGAGTACAAGTTTAAAAACAGAGGATGCTGCCAGGTGCAGCGTTGTACACCTTAATCCCAGCAGCCTGGGAGGCTGAGGCAGGAGGATCACAAGTTCAAGGCCAGCCTCAGCAACTTAGTGAGACCCTTTCTCAACATTAAAAGTAAATAAATAAGAAGGACTGGGGATGTGTCTCAGTGGTAAACTCCCCTGGGTTCAATCCTCAGTACCAAAAACCAAACAAAATCAGAGGGACCCTATTGCTGTGGAGTAGAGAAATGGTGTAAGGGTGCTAAGGCAGAACCCAGGAAGGCTTTCCAGAGAAGGTGATATTTGAACTGATTCAAAGGTGAACAGGGCTGGGTACAGTGGTCTGTAATCCCAGTGGTTAGGGAGGGTGAGACAGGAGGATCAAGAGTTCAAAGCCACCTTAGCAATGGTGAGGCCGCTAAGCAACTCAATGAGATCCTGTCTCTAATAAAATTTAAAAAAAAAATAGGGCTGAGGATGTGGCTCAGTGGTCAAGTGCCCCTGAGCTCAATCCACGGTACCAAGAAAAAAAAAAAATGAACAGGAATTTTGGCAGAACAAGCTTAGGGAGAGTGGCCCTTCCTGGCTGAGGGAACTGGTTGGAGTGAAGGTGGAGAAGTCAAGGGGGTTAAAGTGGGACCAGTTGGAACCATAGCTTCGAGCTGGCTGTCATTTCAGGAGGGGTCAAGGCAGTGGGAGCCTGGCAAGGGCGAGGTGGTGCCCAGGTGAAGGAAAGGATGCCTCCACCACTCCGGGCCCAGGAAGGGAGGTGGTCTCTGTTCCCTCATTACGTTGACCTCCCCCAAAAGGCTACTGACTTATTTGATGACCTTGGCAGTCATCGCCCCCTTATGCAGGATGTTCCTAGCTTGTGCTTCTGAGACTGGGGTATAGAGAAAAGAAAGGAATAAGGCCCAGGCAGAAGCACCTCTGAGCCAAAACCTCTGGAAGCAGCAGTGGTGGTCAGCATACCCTCCATCGCCACTCTGGACTGGAGACAGCCTCGCCAGGCCCTGAAGCATCAGTGCTCAGAAGAGGAGGCGGAACTTTATACTTACTTCTTTAAAGCCTAGAGTCTAGGGCCCTAGTTCTGGGGCCCTGGTCCCTAATCCTGTGCTAACTTGCTGTGTGACTTGGACAAATCAAAATCACTTGGCCTTTCTGGGTTTCAGTGTTGTTATCAGAAGCATGGGGTAGAAGTGGAGACGAGGACCTGCTTTGTAAGCATGTCTGAGGACAAAAGAAATGAGGGATGTGACTTCACAGACTGCAAGTCACTGGCCAGTGTGAAGGCTTGAGGGCAGATGAGACTTTGCTTCTGGGGACCATTTGCCAGAACAGGAGACCAACACACACTGACCTTAGTCTGCAGCAGAAAGACCACAGCTCTGGGGTGGGCCCTGTTCCTTGTTCCCCACACATTTGTGACTTTGGTCCCTGTGACGTTGGACAGGTCCTTTCCCCTCTCAGCCTTCATTGCTCACCAGTACCAAGAGGGCACTAATCCTGCCTGGCAGGACCCGCACTTGACCCCTCTCCTCCTCTGCCCTTGCAGTGGGAGCGCCTCTGGTTCCTGCTCCTCACCTTCACCTTTGGCCTCACGCTCACCTGGCTGTACTTCTGGTGGGAAGTCCACAATGACTACGACGAGTTCAACTGGTGAGTGGGGGCTGGGTCCTGGGCATCAGTGGCTGGGACCTGGGGGCTCTGGTTTGAGCCTCTCTCCCAGGTTGGATCTGAGGGCTCTGATACCTGTCCTTCCTGTGGCCTTGAGCAAGGCCCACCCCAGGAGCCTCTGTCCTGCTCACCTACAGGGCCTCAGTGAGGTTGGGAGAGAAGGGGGCGTGGTGTACATCCCAGGCTGGCAAGAAAGATGGAGAGGAAAGGAGACCCCTGCCCTGAGGGCATTCCCACTGGGACCTTGGGAGGGCACAGGAACAGCCTTCAAGGACGGCGGGGACTGAGCCCATGAAACTCAGTGCTGGCCCTCAGACCTTTGGTGTTTACATGGGTGACTCATCCTGCATGGCCTGCCTGAGGAGGCACGAGGGGCACCTGAAAAATCAATGGAGGCAGGAGCGGAAGCACACCATACGGGCTACAGGACACCCCTCCCGGGGCTGTGCCAGGGAAAAGAGGAGCGGAAGAGGGGCACAGCACTCAGCCCAGGCCGGGCCTCTGGTCATTTCCTTTTTAGACATGAACTCCAAGGCCCAGAGAGACCAAAGCCTCAGCAGAGGAGAAGCCCCAACCCCAGACCTCCTAACTCTCCGAGCCAGCCCTGGGCATGGCTGGCCATGGCTATGGTCTGGGGACAGCTCAGTCTCCTTCGTGGGCACCTCAGGTCCAAAGGCAGGGCTGTCTGAGGCAGGTACCTGGGTGCAGAAGGGGTACTGTCTCTTCTCGCCCCCAGTCCTCCCCTGGAAGGCACTGGGTTGATCTGAGGTAAAATGGGAGGGTGGGTGTGGGAGGCTGCCTCCCAGGAGACCAGGTCTCCAGCTGGAGGGTGCTGTGTGGGGGCTGTGGGGTTCCTCGGACTCGGCTTTTGATGGGCCATGCTTCTGGGATTCTGTGGGGATCTGAGACTCCGTTCATGGACCGTGGAATCTGGCTGTCCCCTTTCCTCTGCACAGCCCCAGCCTGTGCCCCTGTTATTAATGAGCACAATAAAGGACGCGCTGCGGTCTCACTCCTTCTCCACAGCAGCCCAGAAAGATGAGCCAGAGCCCTAGCTGGGTCCCAGAGGTGGCCTCTGGTCTTTATTAAATTCCATAAATCAATTATTCGTCTGTTCAGGTATCCAAAGCCTGAGTACCATTGTGAACATTTCCTCCTGGGCCTCAGTGGCAGACCCTGGATAGTTCTGCTGACCTAGGAGATCAGAGGGTGTACCAAGCACAGATGGGGAGACTGAGGCCCAAAGAAGGAGGGGACACATTCATGGTCATATGACCTGTCAGTGACAAAAACACATATTTGAGGACAGTCTGAGGAGACAGACCCAGAGAGATGAAAGGGCCCTTGCAAGGTCATATGTGAGATGCGGGTGGATCTGGCACAGGACTTGGACTTAACTATCATGTTGTCCACGGAGCCATCCACTCTTCACAGAGAGAGCTCCCTGTTCCTGGCAGACTCAGCCGAGGTTATCTGCCTGTCTTGGTGGGAGACTGTAAGGAAAGGCCACCTGGGACTGTGGAGTGCCTGGGAGCTGCAGCTCTTTGCCTGTCACCCCAGGGTCTTGGAGGCTGGGTACCAAGGTTCAGGAGATCCTGACTCAATCCTCAAGGTCTTACGAGCTTTTGGGGTTAGTTCGTGTAGTAAGAGATTGTGAGCAAGACACAAGGAGGCCCATGCTCACCAAGTGGGACAGAGAGGGCCATCTGAACTGTGGTGTCCTAGAGAGCCCCAAAGTGGTTGAATTTGAGACACTTGGGACCAGAATATCTTTCAGGAACAGTTACAGGGGAAGCCCTGCCTCAGTTTCCCCAACTGAGCAGCAAGATGACTGTGCTCATGATCTTCCAGGTAGTAGGTCTTCCCCTGGGTCCTCCTGGTATCCCCTACCTGCCCCCTTTCAAGGCCCAAGGTGACAGCAGGCTGAACCGGCCTGGTGCTGACGTTGGCTCTCTAACAACCCTGAGCAAGTTGCTGCCTCCTTTGGGCCTCAGCTCTCCTAGCTGTACAGTGAGGACGTGAGCAGTTCCATCATTCTGAGAGCGGCTAAGCTGCGGAGAGCCTTAAGAAGCTCATTCCCTGGACCTTATAATCCTTCTGGTGGGGATCTGTCCTAAGGGCATAGCCAGAAATACAAAAAGATATGCACAATTTTTTCATTTTTGTGCTAATTTGTAATAGTGAATCAGTGGAAACGATGAAGTGCCATTCTAGGAAGTTGGCTATATATGGCACATGGATTCAATAGAGGACCACATGGCTGTTTTTAAAAATCACATTTCCTCAGCACTTTTGCAGACAGCAGTAAACACTGTGCTGAGAAGAGTCTGTTGAGTGCTCACCATGTGCCTCGCCTCTTTTCCTCCTCTCAGAACCCTCCAAAGGGCACGCTGCTCTTATCTGTCCTGCAGATCGGGGACTAAGGCCCAGAGAAGTCAGGGATTACATTTCATCATCTCTGAGACCCCACATTTTCACGTTTGAACACTGGGGTGGGGGTGAGTGTTACAACCAATGGCAGAGAAGCCTGTCACTTCAAGGTCCCATTAGCGCTTCAGAGGCAGAGTGGGAACTGGAGCCAGCATGTCCACGGTGCCCAAAGCCTCCTGCTGTGGGTGCTCCTGTGTGCCCAGGGCCCAGCTTCGCTGTTCAAATATATAGGTGTGGGGGATCCACAGGAAGAAAATCCTGCAGTCTTGGTGACAGTTATTTCTGGACAGTAGAATTACGGGGAATTGTTCTTTATGTGTCTTGGTCCCCCTTGGTGGACACCAGGAGACCAAGAAGCTGAAGAGCATTAGTCATGTTCTAATGACGAGGGAAACGCTGACGGCCACTACAGGGCGAGCAGGGCCTGGCCGCTGGACCAGCCTGTGGGCCACCCAGCTGCGGCTGTGGAAGACCCGAGATCATTTTGGTTCCTGAGCCAGGCAGTAGCCTGTGGAGGTCTGACCCCTGCCCCTTCTCCTCCCGGCAGGTACCTCTACAACCGCATGGGCTACTGGAGTGACTGGTCTGTGCCCATCCTCGTGACCACAGCTGCTGCCTTCACATACATCGCAGGCCTCCTGGTACACAGGGCTGTCTCAGAGGGCTGGTCCCCCTGCTTCTAGTAGGCAGGGACACTTGGTTGGTGCTAGGCCTGCCTTGGTTTAAAGGGGGAAGCTGGCTTTGCCCAGGGTCCCTCAGGTGGCTGCACTTCTGAGACCTGGGTCCCCCAAGGAGAAAGGTCATCTCTTTTGCCAGTCTCTTTCAGCTGCCCATCCTAGAATGTCTGTCCTCCCGCACTCCTGCCCCAGCCCAGTGAGAGCCACCCTGCTGTCCACTGTAGACTTCCTCTTCCAAGAACTCCACATTAGGTTCCTGCTCCCAGTATCCCAGTGACAGAGATTCATGTGGACCCCATTCTGGTCTGGGAGTTCTTAGGGCCAGGACTCAAATCTGTCTCAGAATCCTAGGGCCTGGGACTCCCAAAATATTTGATGAATTAAGTTGGGCAGTCCAAGTGCAGCAGGGCCCAGTGGCTGCTTCAGGGAAAAATCCAAGGGGAGGGGCCTGGAGTCCTAGAATAATCTGGAAGGAGGCCAGGCTTGGACAGGGCTGGGCTGGGCATTCCTATCGCCTGTAGGAAGGGTTGGCTGACCCTGCCCTGGGTCAGGCCAGGTCAGGCACCAGCCTAACTGCCACCCTGCGGGCCTCTCCTCAGGTGCTGGCGCTATGTCACATTGCCGTGGGGCAGCAGATGAACCTGCACTGGCTGCACAAGGTAAGCCTGCCTCTGCTGGGCCAGGAGCAGGGAGGGGAGGCTGGAGGCCAGGGCAGCGGGTGAAAAGCCTGGGTCCCCCATCCCTGCCCTGGATCACAGCTGCCACTGCTCCACTGGCTCACAGGGAGCCCTTGCTGCGGGTCAGGCGGGATTCTCAGAGCCGGGCCTTTATTCTGCCTGCAGCCCACACAGGGAGCCTAGGAGGTTGCTCTGACATCATCCCATATCCCATTTGGAAGAAATGAGGTACAGAGGGGTTAAGTCACTCGCCCAATGTCTCCCAGTGCTTAAGTGGAAGGTCCAGGATTCCAGCCCTCTTGCCTCGGTTTGATCCAGAACATCAGTGGGGGAGGGCGGTCAGTGTCAGAGCTCCTATGGCTGCCCAGCCCACCCACTGACTCTGTCTCAAGTTTCACCTCCTCTTCGTTCTTCAGTGAGTTCTTTATAAAACTCTGGTCAGGCGAAGTCATTTCTATCACTTCCAGGGATCCCAGGATGACCTCAACTCTCCTACTTTCCCTCCCACCCACCCAGCCAACGTCTCCCTGCTCCTGACCTGGGCCGGTCACCCTCAGCTCCTGCTGTGTGAGACATCTCTGACCCTCCAGCCCTCCCACCTGCCTTTTCTCCTCTTTTACCCCCTTGCTCCCTGTCTCTTGACTCCTTCCTTGTTACTGGTCCCTACACACCCAGTCTTCTGTCCTAGGGCTCCCCAGTCCCTGTGATCTCCCCTGCTACATTTCAGAACATCCGTGTTGTCAATTTCTATCTGGCTTGCCCACCCCAACCCACTCCTTGGTGCTCCCTGCAGATCTAGTGCTCCTTGCAGACTGGAACTGGCATTGACCATCTCCCCACCCCAGCACCCCACTCAGGGCTGGACCCAGAGCAGGCAGGCTTCACACCACCTAGAACCTTAGCCTGCACATCACACGTGAATGCTTGGTGCAATTCCCTGGGTTTCTGATGCCCACTCTGCCTGAGTAGGTGCCCAGGTGTGGTGCAAACCTGATCCAGACAGCCCCTGGGCCATGGAGGGAAGGCTAGGTCATCTCTTCCCAGAACCTGGTTCAGAGTGGGCACACCACTTAGGAAGGTGCTAAAGTGTTCAGAAACAGCCATGAGCCCATGAGATGGGTCCAGAGTGACTCCAAGTGAAAGGGCTCACTTCCAGCTAGAAGGGGGGCCAGGAAGAGGAAGAGAGCTGAGGGCTCAGGCCTGTGAGCAGTGTGGGAAGGGGTGGGGGTCAAGGTTGGTTAATGACAGGGTCTGGAGACAGCAGCTACACCTGTAGCATAGCTGGTCTTACAGGGGTTTAGAGCAGTGAGCAGCCCCTGGGCCCGTCCCACCTTTCTGAGGCTGGTGACTCCTCTGAGCTTCCGCAGCCCCCTCTGTGAGGCACTTTCTTCTCCTGGCTGCAATGTTAACACTTGAAAGAACTGCACCAGCTGGTACCCTAGGTGGGGCTGGCACATGCTGTGGTCACCTCCTGGGGCCAAGCCTGCCTCTCAGCAGGACAGGTCACATCCACTTGATCCTGGTGGAGAGGCCTATAGAGCCACTGAGCCAGCCGGAGGTAGCACATCAATGCTATCTCTGCATGGGTACCCACCCTGGGGGCCAGGCGTAACCTCCTCTCCCTTCTCCCCTCCATCCTGTCTGTGGGATCAAGGCATGAGGAGGGGCTTACCAGGGACTGCCTCGCCAGGGGGAGGGCTCTGGGCTTTTGAGCAGGTGCTGGAAGTTTTCCATACGTATTCTATTTTTTCACGATTCTGTCATTGTATTCTAAGAAAGCTGTCTTTTGTTTTTGTTTTAATTTATTTTTGACCACATAATGCATTGATGTGGTTCAAAACTCATGACACAAAAAAGTACACAATGAAAATTTCTTTTTTTCCAGAGACATTTTAAGCACAAACATACATGTACATTTTGTTTTTCTTTCTCTTTAAACACAACACCCTCTGTCCTGCCCCTTGACAACATGCTTGGCACTCCTGTTAGGGACATTAAGAGTAGACCTTTGGGGCCATCACTTTCTCCTGCTCCCTGCTCTGGGCATTCCCAAGTTCCCTAGGTATCCATGCCAGGCCCCTGTTGATGGCCCTAGTCGCTAACCCAGCTGCTTTTCAGTCCACAACCCAGGCAGTGTGGCAATGACCCAGGAGAGGAATTTCTGGGTAAAGAATGTCTACTTTCATAATCTTGATCTTGCCAAGTGGCCTAGTTGCCAAGTGCCATTAATTCAGACTTTCTTGGCAATGTATGGCCAGGCCCACAAAAACACCCCTAACCCACAGATGTGAGCTAATTTCTTGACCTTTGCCGATCTGATTGGTGAAAAATGAAACCTAACTATAGTTTGCATTTCCCTTGGGATGAGTTAGAGTCAGCACTTTTCAGCAGCTTGAGTCACGTGCGTCTTCTCTGTCTGTTGTCTCTTAGTGTTTTGCCCTTTTTGCTATGGAATTTGCTTTTTACTTATTAATTTGCAGGAGCTCTTTATAGATTTGGGTGATTAGCCCTTTGGCTGCAGATGATTTTTCCTAGTTTATCATTTATCTTTAGACTTTGTTCATTGTATTTGTGCCACAAGGTTTTTTAGTTTGGGGTTTTTTTTTTTTTTTTTTTTCCTAAGTACTTGGATCTGTCATCTCTTTTTATGGCTCCTGGGTTTTGTGTCAGACTTAGATCTTTCTCACTCCGAGATTATATAAAATTTCTCTGTGGTATCACTTGGTAATTATGTTTTCACTTTTTTTAACATTTAAATTTTTTTAAATCTTTTTGGAAGTTATTTCGGGGCATGGTGTGATCTTACTTAGTTCTTTTTAGACGGTTTCCCAGTGTTCCCAGCTGTCTTCTCTGAGCAAGCCTGCCTTTCCCCTCTAATCTGAGATGCCACTTTGATCATAAACCATATATTTTTATACATTCTGATCTATTTCTGAACTTTTTACTTATTATCATGTTGCTTTGAACTCTTGAGTTTTATGGTATTGTTTTGTTTCTGTTTTTGTAATACTGGGGATGGAGCCAGGGCCTTGTGCATGCCAGGCATCTACCACTGGACTGCATCCCTAGCCCTGCTATGTTTTAATCATGACCTATATTTTGAATCTGGGTTTCCCCTGGATCCTGAGGAAGGAAGGACAGAAGTGCTCAGGGACTGGGTGGGGAGGGAGCCATCTATTCAACACCTGGTATTGTGAGAGAATCAAGGATCCCCTGGGGACCTTCCTCCTCCTCCCAAGTCTGCCCAGAGTTCCTGTCTCCCAGAACTCCCTCCCAGGAGCCCAGAAGGTGTGGGGAAGGTTGAAGTGTTCTTGGGGGCTTGGCAGTAAACACAAGGCCCTTTCCTTGGGATGCCACCACTGTGGGGTGCCAAAGGCAGCTCCTCCTTCCCCAGCCTGTCTCCTCCTCCTGCCACAGGGGATTCAGCCACAGCCTGCAGAGGAGGGTTCTGTCAGTGACCCAACTTGAGGCCAGAGAGGAACACTGGGAACCGTAGAGCCCCAGAGCAGCTGGGCTGGTGTGTCTGCCCACATCCCAGACTCGATCAGGGCCTCAGCTTGCTGACCACTCTGTCCACACCATCCACATTGCCAGAGAATTCAGGATTTTCTCCAATAACTAACCCAGGCTCCACAGTTCTGCCTGGTGTTCTGCCTCTATCCCTCCAGCTGTGGCTTAAGAAAGGAACATTCATTGAGAACCGCCTATACGCTAGGAACTGTGTTCATCATAACAGCACTAACCATTGGCACATAAAATTAGGCACTTACTGCGTGCATCAGGCACTCTCCACACAGAGTTTCATTCCTTCCTCACAATCATCCTGTTCAGTTGCTGTTACTTAAAATGATCCTACTAACATTCAGGAAGCATTTCCTCTCGATGCTGGCATTTCCTCATTTATCATCCCCAAACTCTCCCAGGTAGGCACTCACTGTCCCTATATCTCAGCTTAGGCAAGATTTATGAAGAGCAGAAGAACCAGGATTTGACCCAGGAGTGGGACTTGGGTGTGGCTCTCACCTTGAGCCAACTGTCTGCTATTGGGATCCCAGAACCCAGAGGCCAGGCACCCCCAAGAGGTCAACCCATTGCCCCTCTGCAGGGCTGGGTCCCAGCACCCAGGCAAACCTCTGGGATGAATGAGCGCACTGCCACAGCCTCCACCCTCATCGCCATCACAGACCACAGCCCCAACAGGACAGAAATCCAAGACCACTCTCTCAGTCTGTCTCCAGGCCACCAGCGGGGGAGTCATCCTTCCTAGCCAGCCTTAAGGCCCAGGACTCACATTGTTGTGAGTTGGTGCTATTACCATGGCTTAAGGACGCATCAGAGAGGGAGATCCACACTGAATATTCAGCAGAGCTGCTGAGCTTGTAGCTGCTGCTGCTGCATCTGTAAAACCCAGAGGTGGTCGGATTTTTAATTGTATTAGGATTATGAGGAGTCAGTTTTATTGCCTGTATTTCCACCAAAGTTACTAATTGTAATGAGATGCTCTCAGAAACGACCCTTCCGGGATGCCAGCTCTCTCCCAAGGCCACAAGGGGGCAGATGTGTGCCTCGAGTGGACAGCCTGGGTGTGGAGGGAGGGGCTTCTCAGGATGGTTAGGAGCTCCTCCATTTCCCCTCAACTCCCAGCCCTCCCCACAGCAGCCTGAACTCCATGAATGAGCACAGGCAGAGCGGTTTGTATCTGGATCCGCCTCTGAAGCTGTGAGACCAAGTGAGTAGAGCCCGCTCCCCCGGTAGGAAATGACAAGGGCTCACCCGAGGTGTCAGAATACAGGGAAGGACACCCCGAGTCCCGCTGCAGGCAGACCCAGGCACACCTTCTTCCGTTGTCCCAGAAGAGGCATGTCACAACCCATAAAGGCCTTTACCTGTTTGACTTGTTACTGTTTCTTAGGAGAGGACCTATTTTTTCCAGGCCAATGGGCTGAAATGACAAGTCTCCAAAGGAAAAGTTAATCCCGGGCAAGAATTCCTCTTCCCTGCCTGGCAGGGAGCAAAACGAGGCCGCTGTCCCTGCCTCAGGTCTAGAAAGGCCGCGCAGCCCTTGCTCAGCTGCTGGAGGTTCTCAGGGCGCTGCTGTGAGGACAAAGGGCCTAGCAGGAGGAGAAAGGCGAGAGGACATTGCTGAGGGAGAAGAGGGCTTGAGGGAGGCAGAGAGGCCAGGTGGCGTGTGGACCACGAGTCTGACAAGCCAGAGAGCAGCATGCCGTGGTCCCGGCGGGCTTCCGAGCACTGGGCAGAGGAGGTGTGACTGGGCTACGAAGCAGGCCTAGCGCACAGGGGGCTGGATGGGCAGCAAAGTCCAGGGCTCAATGGAGGGTAGCACTGGGGGCTGAGAAGCAGGAAACCTGAACTTAGTGGCACTTAGTTTGGGGGTTCCAGATGCCATCCATCCTCAAGAATCTCTGTCCCCTGAAGTTGTCCTTGTCCTCTGTCAGAGCCATGCTCCTCACTTTCTGGAGAAGCTCCCTGAAGGGCAGACCCCTCCCACATTAGAAGCTGCCAGAGCTGGGTCCCTGGGGTTGGTGGGCCTTGGTGAAGGAGCCGGTGCTTGCCCTGCCAGCTGTGCCACTGTGAGCCTAGTCCTGTGCGTGGGGCTAGGCTGCACACCAGGCCCTGTCCCTGTGGCCTGGAGCAGGCAGTTTCCTCATCCCATCTGCCCTGGATGCCACCTTCCCTCTGAGCTTGCTGGGAGGCCTGGGAGGCCGGGTGGCCCGCAGGGAGGCCCTGCTGGCCAAGTGCTTCCAGTCTCCTTCTCTCCACCCTCCCTCTTTCTGACTGTCCCTTCCTTGCAGGGTCTGCCTGTCCCTTCCTTGCAGGGTCTGGCTGTCCTCTCTCTCTGCCTTCCCCAACTGCCCCTCAGCCCATGCCATCTCTTTCCTTCCCTTCTATCTTGCTTCCTCTAGCTCCCCTGTTTTCTCTATTTCTTCCCGCGTGTCCCTAGGTTCTCTCTCCACCCTTCCTCTCAGACACCCTGGAGCCCACCACCTGCTCTGACACTCTGTCTGATGCTTCCTCCTTCCAGATTGGTCTGGTGGTAATCCTGGCCTCCACTGTGGTAGCCATGTCAGCCGTGGCCCAGCTATGGGAGGACGAATGGGAAGTGCTGCTGATCTCCCTGCAGGTAAGGGTGTAAGAGGGTGCTCCACCAGGACCCTTTGCCTTTTTGTCTCCTGTTTCTCCATAGCATGGCCCAAAGTTGGTGCAAACTTGATTTGGGTCACACAGCAGGTCAGAGGTGGGGAGGATACTGTAAGCCAGGGTCTCTGGATTCCCAGTGTCCTTATCAGGTAAACAGAGACAGGGTACTGACTTTGTGGGTTAAAGGTGGGCTATCAGCTTGCTTGCAACTTGAGGGCTTGGGCATGACTGAGAGTCCCAGGGCCCTCCTCCTCTTCACACACACAGGGAACAGCACCATTTCTGCACATGGGGGCCCTGGCTGCCATCACTGCACTCTCCTGGATCGTGGCCGGACAGTTCGCCCGTGCAGAACGGTCCTGTGAGTACTGCCTCCCCACTGACGTGACACCTAGGCCAGGTTGGGCTTCCCCCACTGGACTCCACCTGTGTAGCCTGAGCTGAGCAGGGGCCCTTGTGATCAAAGGGGCGGGGGGGTCCTGGTTCAGAGAGGCCTACAGACTCCACCAAAAAGTGTGGCTCTGTTAGCCTTCAACTGCATCTTTCCTCCAAGTGCACGTGCATGCACATGAGTGCGAGCTCATGTGTATATGTGACTTCCCAGCAGGAATGGGCTCTACCTCTCAGAATGCTGGGCTCCTACATCCGCCCCTGGCTACCGAGGGTTCCCTGTTGGGAGAAGGTGCTCCCAACCATGAGGTGCTCATGGCCTGTGTCTGCAGCTTCCCAGGTGACCATTCTCTGTACCTTCTTCGCTGTGGTCTTTGCCCTCTACCTGGCCCCTCTTACCATCTCTTCTCCCTGCATCATGGAGAAAAAGGACCTGGGCCCCAAGCCTGCCCTCATCGGCCACCGCGGGGCCCCAATGGTGAGTGCCATCTTAGGGTCCTAAGAGACTGGGTGAGGGGTGAGTGCAGCTGCCATTCCAGAGGAGGAACCTGTTGGGAAATGGATATGATATATGCAATCTAATAATAGGAACGATGCTTAGCTCTTTGGGGTAGGTGTGTGGGGAAGGCTGTGGCAAAGGCCAGAAGAGCCGGTGTGGGCCCAGATCCTGAAGCGCCCTGAAGGCATCTTACTAAAAAGATTTCACTTTTATTCTGAGGGTCCTGCAGAGATGCAGGAGGTTTCAGGCCCAGGCACAGCACTGCCCATTTTCAGGTTAAAAAGGCCCAGAAGAAAGCTTCTGGGTGAGGGGCCTGGGGCTGCAACCAGGCAGCAGGAGAACCCACCAGGCTGGGGGGCAGCAAAGCTGAGGGGCAGCTCAGAGCCCACCATGGAAGGGAAGGCTGTTGGAGCAGACTGAATTGGAAAGAGAGGATGAAATCAAAGTCGAACCCTATTTTGCCACTAAGGTGCCCCACACCTCTGCAGGAGTACTGAGGTTAAGAGTTCCAGAGCCATGCTGTCTGGGCAGGAAGCCAGGCCCAGCCCTGGCCAGCTGTGAGAGCTGGGGTTTCCATCTTCTCTGTTCCTGCTCCCCCGTCCTGTGCCATGGGGATAGTGAGCGTGCCTGCCAGGTCAGAGGGCAGCTGTTAGATGTAGTGCCCAGACAGGCTACTTGGGAGGCTGAAAGTAAGAAGAAAGTAAGAAGCCCCCTTTGGACCAAGGTCTCCTCACCCCCTGGAAGATTTGAAGCTTCTCAACTGAGGCAATACCAGACCCCACCCGCAGGGGGCGTTTGGGGACTTCCTGAGAGCTTGGTGTCTGTTGAGACCCTGGTACTCTCCCACCAAGCCATTCCACTGTGCCATTGGATTTCAGGAGAGTTAAAGGGGCCTCCACAAGTCATTGTTTTAAAAGCATGTGTATATGGGCTGGGGATATGGGTCAGTGCCTAGTATGCACGAGGCCCTGGGTTTGATGGAGCTCTGAATTCCCCTGAAAGTCCTCTCTGACTATATGAGATAGGTATTATTTTCTAGATAATACTCAGCTGGGAGCAATAACCCACATCTGCAATTCCTGCTACTTGGGAGGCTGAGGCAAGAGGCACATGTTCAAGGCCAGCCTGAACAATTTAGCGAAACCCTGTCTCAAAATAAAAATGGGCTGGAGAGAGCATTAAAGGACCCCTGGGTTCAATCACCAATAATTAAAAAATAAAATTTAAAAATTAATTTTAAAAAAATCACAGAGGACTGTGTTCCTGAGTTGGACCATGGTACTCTCCCATCAAGCCACATTCTGCTTGTTTTCTTGGGGGTAGGGGAGGGCAGGTCATTCACCCCCTTGGAGCCTGAGTTAGGGATGCCCATGTTGCTGGACCTTGTGAGGAGAGGTCAGAAGCACTCCCTTGCCAGGCAGACAGGCCCTCGTGGGGGTGGGTGACCTGTCACACTTGCTCTGGAGGCCAGAGAAAAAGAACAGTGGAGGGACAAGGAGGGGATGACCCAGAAAGGGCAATTTTCATTTTTTTTTCTTTTTTTCTGATATTGAATACCACAAAGCTACACACACACACACCCCTTTTTTTTTTCAAGGCAGTTTGCTAAGGCTGGCCTCAAACTTGTGAGTCTCCAGCCTCGACTGCTTGAGTAGCAGGGATTATAGGCATGCACCACCATGCCTGGTAGTTCTTTTCTTTTCTTTTCTTTTCTTTTTCAAAATTAGTTTATTTATCTTAATTAGGTATATATGACAGCAGGATGCATTTTGATTCATTGCACACAATTGCAGCACAAATTTACATTTCTCTGATTGTAAACGATTAGTATCACACCATATGTGCAGTCATGCGTGTACCTAGGGGAATGATGTCCATCTCATTCCACCGTCTTTGGTAATTGTTTTCTTTAGTAGAAAAATTTCCAAACACACAGACATGAAAAAATCAATAGAAAGTATCATGTAATGAAGAACCACATTATGAATCCAATACCGCCTTCAATAGTTAGCGACATTTTGCCACTCTTGCTTCATTGGTCCCCATACTTTTTTGTTCTGTTGTAGTAAAGCAAATCCTAAACATCATGTTACGTCTTATTTCAGGATGTATCTCTGATCCATAAGAACTTTAAAAAAATATAACAACAGTGCTGTTATTATATCCAACCAAATCAGCAATAATTCCTTCATATCTAATATCAAATCAATTTTCTTTTGTTGTCTCAAAAAGTATCTATAGTTCGGTTATTAAAGTTGAGGCTGGCCATGGTGGTGCACACCTGTAATCCCAGAGGCTCTGGAAACTGAGGCAGAAGGATAGCAGGTTCAAGCCCAGCCCTTCAACTAAATGAGTCCTGAAGCAACTTAGCAAGGCCCTGTCTCAAAATAAAAAATAAAGAAGTCTGGGAACATGGCTCAGTGTTAAATATCCCTGGATTCAATCTCGAGTACCAAAAATCAATCAATCAATCAATCAATTAAAATTCAGGACTACCAGACACAGTGGCACATGTCTATAATTGGGAGTCTGAGTCAGAAAGTTCACAAGTTCAAGGCCACCCTGAGCAATTTAGAGAGATCCTGTCTCAAATTTTTAAAAATAAAATAAAAACAGGAATATTTCTCAGTGATGTAATACCCCCTAATTCAATCCCCCACCACCAAAAAAATCAGGACCTAAATGATGTCCACACTGACCCCTGAGTACCTTTTAGTCTATAGTAGTAGCCATCCCTTTTTCCCTTATGCCATTTATTTGTTGAAGAAATTCATTTATCCTGTAGAATTTTCCACTTTGTACATCTGGCTGATTTCATTCTTGTAGTGTTTATTTTATAACCAATCAACTAATTAATTTTAATTAATATACAAGAATCATGCATATTTATGAGACACAGTGTTTCATTTTCATACATGTATATAAGGCATAGTGATCAAATCAGGGTAATTAGCATATCTATCACCTCAAATATTTAGCATTTCATTGTGTTGGGAACAATAGAAATCCTCTCTTCTGACCTGAAACGCACAGCAAATTCTCATTAACTATAATCACACTACATGCTGTGGAACTCCACAACTAGCTTCTCCTATCTGACTTTAACCTTGTACCTGTAAACCTCTCCCCTCCAGCCTATAATAACCACTATTAAACCCCAGCCTCTAATAACCACTGTTCTGCTCTTTATCTCTACAAAACCAACTTTTAGTGGTGTTTGAGAAGGCCCAGCCAAGGTCCCCTCTGTGTCCCTGCAAATGCATGTGGATCTGTCCATGGGTCCTCAGGTAATTGATTATCCGTGGGTTCTGACTGTCGTAAGCTGAGTGCACCTCCTGCCTGAGAGGCTGTGTCTGTGTGTCCCAGATGTGCTGTTCCTAGGTGGACTTTCTTATTTGGTGTGACTAGATCCAAAGCTGGGACTCGCAAGCACAGTTTCCTGTTCACTAAGTGAAACAACTTTCCACCCGACCCACATGCACCATCCTGACAGAGCCCCACTTGGACTTGCCTGAGGCAGGTAGGAGCTCTGAGAGGGATTATGAATTCACTGCAGGGATGAGTGTGGTAGCATACACCTGTAATCTCAGCTACTGAGGAGGCTGAGGCAGGAGGATTGCAAGTTGCAGGCCAGCTTAGACAATCTAGCAAGAACTTGTCTCAAAATAAAACATAAATTGGCTGGGGATGTTCAGTGGTATGCTGAATGTTTGACTAGCATTCAAAGGGCCCTAGGTTCAACCTCCAGCACCACAAAAAGAAAAAAAAAATTACCCCAGAAGCCCTGCATACTTGGGGAGGTCATCCTGGGGCCCTGGCAAGGGAGGACAGGTTTCCATGCCTTGCTCTAGGAGGCCAGCACCTAACCTAGGGAGAACTTAACAGTGCAGACTCTTCAGCTGCCCTCTCCTCAGGGTCTTCACAGCCCTTTCTAGGCTACTTCCTGTCCACCTTCTCAGGCACAGCCCGTGTGCAAAGGAGTCTACACCTCTTGCATGGTCCCTGGTGGAAGGAGAGATGGGTGGGGGCCTCCACCACCCTGCTCTGGGGATGGGGACTCACAATGCCCACTGGACTGGGAGAACAGGTGGCATGTTCCCTAGGCTGGACAAAAGGTAAAGAAAGGTACTCATGTTACAGAACTTCTACTGTGCACCAGGCTCTGGCCTAGGGTCTCTGATGTGCTATTCCACCTATGAGGTTGTTATCATGAGCCCATTTTATAGCTAAAGAAACTGAGGCCCTTGGGCATGGTGGTGGCTCACCTATAATCCCGGTGACTCAGGAGGCTGAGGCAGGAGGAGGCCAGCCTGGGAAGCTCAATGAGATCCTGTTTTAAAAAAATAAAAAGGGATGCAGATGTAGATCGCTGGCAGGGTACCCCTGGATTCAATCTCGACTACCAAAAAACAAAACAAAGCAAAACTGAGGCCCCACTAGAGATGGCATTTCTCCCTCTTGGTCAGCTTCAAAGCCTTTCCTTGCCATTCCCTGGCTCTCCGGTGCCAGGCTCCCCTCCAGAAGAGGAGAGTGTGTTGGAGCAGAGCATGGCCAGAGGGACATAAGGTGGGCTTAGATCAGCCACCTCTCCACGTGTCTCCTTCCCCCCTCCCTCCCTCTGCCCACACCACTTGAACCAGGTCTTAGAGGAATCCCTGGTTTGGTGCTGACCCCCAGTGGCAGAAAGCGGGTATGACAGTGTCCTCAGACTACATGGAATCAGGAAGGGAGACTTAGAACCCCAACTCTCCCAGCCTAAGGACCCTCAGAGAGCAGAGAGCACCTCCTCAAGGGGCCACTGGGGAAAGAGCCCCAAGGAGGGAGAAATGCACCCAAGGTCGTAAAGCTAGTTAATACAAAGTCAAGGCTAGAACTAGGATCTTCTGACTCATGCTGTACAGTTGCCATTTAAGCACCTTCTCTGGATCAGGCAACCTGCTAAGGGTTTTTAATCCATGTAACGAGCGACCCAGGGAGGAAGAGGACATGATATTTCATCACTCCAATGAAACTGTCACCTCAGGCACCTCCTTTCCCTCCAAATCTTCATCTGGACTGAGCTTAGGGTATAACCAAGAGGGAACATGGCATTCTGCCTTTCCCCAAGGCTACCAAAGAGCCACCAGACGATGGGAAAGGTTTCCTGCCTCAGTGTCTAGCTCAGTGCCTGGGACACAGTAAGGATAATCTCATGATCAAAACTACTATTTATTAGGTGCTAGCTCTCTGTCAGACATTTATATACACCCACCCTAACCATCATGTCTGCCCCTCCCCAAAAAAACCTGCAAGGTGTACATGACTTAACAGAGGATGAAACTGAACTTCAGAGAAGCTGAATGGGCACCCAGGCTCACACAGCTGCTCCAGGGAGGGGCCTAAATTAGAACCAGATCTGCCCCAGCCTCCCAACACAAGGCCTTCCTTTGGCTGGGGAGGGGGACGTCATTTGAATCCTGGCCCTCCCCTCACCATGCCTTCCTCTCCAGCTGGCCCCAGAGCACACGCTGATGTCCTTCCGGAAGGCACTAGAGCAGAAGCTGTATGGGCTCCAGGCTGACGTCACTGTCAGGTAGGTGTCGGGAAGGGAGGAGGGCACCTCTCCTCCTCCACAGGGTCTCTGCTGGTGGAACCTCCGGCCCCAAAGCCATGGAGATGGGAGTGTGGAGGCTGGGATCATCCGCAGCAGGGAGGCACCCTTTCCATGCCAGTGAATCTTTGCCAAACTCCAGGGTATAAGAGAGGAGAGAGCAGACTCTCTTGGTCAGGCAGAGTGAAGGGTAAGGACCTGGAGGCACAGATCCACCTGAAGAGAAGCCAGCTCTGTGTCGCGGCTTCATGGGAGGGCTCAAATGCTCAGATAAGGGAAGTTAGCTGGGGCGGGGGCAATATTATTACCGTGATGCCAGTTATATTTTAAGGGACCACACAAAGGTGATAGGTACATTTTATAGCTATAGATATTGAAATATGTATTAGAATAAAGGGGAGGAGGAATCCACCCCAATCTTATAATAGAGATCACCTCTGAGAGGGGGAGATGGGCGGGGCTGCCATATAGAGTCATACTGGCCATAACAAGGACACCATATATGTGAGGTCACCATTCCCAGAGTGGACATTGTAAAACTATTTATCATATGTTTCTAGCATGTGGTGGTGACACGCCTTGAGGAGTGGGGGCAGGGCACAGGTGCACTGGGTTAGCTCTTGGCAGCCCTGGTCGGGGAGGTAAGGTGGAGATGGGGTGAGATTCGTAAAAGAGGCCTACATTTGCACTGTTCTCATTATGATCAATGGACTTGGTCCCAAGACATGTTCTACTACTTCCTGGCGGTCAACCTTGAACTAGACACTTTCCTCACCTCGTCTCAGTTTCTCCATTATCGAGTGACCTAGCACCTATCTTCACGGATGATAATGGTCCCAGCCTTTTCCTACCCTCCCTCCCTGGCAGTTCTCACCCCACCTGACCCGCACAGAGTGGAGGGTATTGGCCCTTCAGGGTCACCTATCAGCCCCCTGTCCACTATTCAGGTAGGGAGCCTGAGGCCCAGAGAGGGGCAGAGCCAGTCCAGGCCCCATGGTGGTTGGGAGCAGGGTGTGAGGGGCTGATTGTGGATGGCAGGTGACTTGGTTGGGTGGTGACTCGGTGCCCCCTCCCCACAGCCTGGACGGTGTGCCCTTCCTCATGCACGACACCACGCTGCGGCGCACCACCAACGTGGAGCAGGCATTCCCGGAGCTCGCCCGCAGGCCCGCCTCCATGCTCAACTGGACCGTCCTGCAGAGGCTCAACGCCGGGCAGTGGTTCCTGAAGGTCAGACCCCAGTCCTAGACAGGGATCCCACACAGTGAGAGAGGCAGGTGGCCATCAACTCGGGTCACGCACGAGGCCAGGCTGGTTAGTGGCCTCTCCGGGTTCCGCAGCAGCCAGACCTCATGGTTGTCACTGCTTGATCTGGACCTGCCTCCCTGGCTGGGACCAGCTGATGGGGGTGCTGACAGCAGAACGGTTCACTCTGGGACACTCTGGAGGGAGGTCGGTTGTCCAGTCTGAGAGGCCAGAGGAGAATGGGCTGGGGTGGGAGGTGCTCTGGGAAAACCATTCCCTCTGGAAGCGGAGTTGGGTAGAGGGTAAGGGCGGGGGGCTCTGGGAGGCCGCAGCACCACTTCACCTGACGGATACCAGCGGACTCCCCAAGCCCAGGGCTCTCCACACTTGGTTGCTAGGAAAGCGGGCAGAGGCCCGAAATGGCAGGTGACAGAACCATGTGTGTCCCTGTCTCTGCCAGACTGACCCCTTCTGGACGGCCAGCTCCCTGTCACCCTCCGACCTCAGGGAGGCCCAGAACCAGTCCATCTGCAGCCTGGAAGAGCTGCTGGAGCTGGCCAAGGGCAACGCCACGCTGCTCCTCAACCTCCGCGACCCGCCCCGGGAGCACCCCTACCGCAGCAGCTTCCTCAATGTCACGCTGGAGGCCCTGCTGCGGTCTGGCTTCCCACAGCACCAGGTGAGGCCCTGCAGCCACCCCAACCAGCCCTGGCCCAGCCCTGCTCCAACCTCAACTCACCTGTCCCCTCTAGACTTCAGGTTTCACATTTGTAAAATGGGGTCTTAGGCCCCTTGCCTCCTTGCCAGGGTCCTCTCGGGGAGCAGAAGGGAACCAGAAAGTCCTTTCAGATGTTCAGTGGGCAGCAGTGGGTCCAGGATCTCCAGTTATGTCAGTGAAGGGCTGCCCAGGTCACTGTGGTGCAATGATGAGGGACCAGAGAAATCAACACCAGTTTGTGACAGCAGAGTGATGTGTGTTTGGGTTCTCCATCTTGACATGACAGCAATCCAGAGTTGTAGCCAGAGGGCTTACAGCCATGGCTGGGACCAAGTGTCCCCTGATAACCATCACATTTAAGTGGTCATCATTTTAACCTTCTTCATGCTCTAGTGAGGTAGGTCTTCTTACCCAGAGTTTGCAGAAGAAAACCCTGAGGCTGCCCCTGCTCTTGCCTATAGGTCATGTGGCTGCCAAACAGGCAAAGGCCCCTCGTGCGGAAGGTGGCTCCTGGCTTCCAGCAAACGTCAGGCTCCAAGGAGGCTGTCGCCAGTCTGCGGAGAGGCCACATACAGCGGCTGAACCTGCGCTACACTCAGGTGTCCCGCCAGGAGCTCAGGTGCTTGCCCCACCTGGCCCAGGGGTGGGACTGAGTCTCCCCTAGTCTTGACACTCTTCTCACTGCTGGACAGAGGGCAGGGCACACAGGGGTTCTGCACACGTGGTTCAGAGATGTGAGCAGCAAGCAGAGCTGGGTTGGACTGGGAGCTGGGCCCTGGTATGGGCATTCCTTCCTCCAGGGAAAGTTGGTGGCATGAGGCTGTGAAGGGAGCACATTTTACAGGCTTCCCACAGGGAGAAGCAGCCAGTGCCCGGAACCAACCAAACTCTGTCCCTGCCCAGGGACTACGCGTCCTGGAACCTGAGTGTGAACCTCTACACTGTCAATGCGCCGTGGCTCTTCTCCCTGCTGTGGTGCGCTGGGGTCCCATCTGTCACCTCTGACAACTCCCATACCCTGTCCCAGGTGCCTTCCCCACTCTGGATCATGGTGAGTTGGAGACTGTTGGGGGGCAGAGGACACCTGGGGTGGGTGTAGAGAGCTGCCTGTGGCCTACTCCTACCACTCAGCAAGCTCTGTGCTCGGGGCTGTCCCTGGGGAGGTCTCAGGGCTGGAGGTGTCCCTGATGTGGATGCAGGCTTGAGGCAAGAGGAGAATTTACCTCGCCTCTGGGGCTGCACTAAGGCGCTCGAGGACTCTGGGCCCTACTCACAGGAGGGAGCACATCACGTAGGGGCCCTCAAAAAGCAAATAGCCACTTGGGAGGTTTCGTTTGGAGTGTGTTCATTATATTTGATTTTAAAATGAGGGAAAAGAACAATAGGACAAGAATTAGGAATGTTAAAAGTCTTCCTTGAAAGTAGTGAATGAAATGGTGTCGAGCTGATGGGCTGAGCACCCACAGGCTGAGTTCCAGTCCCTGTGCTGCCTCCCCGTAGCTGGGGAGCCCTGGCTTCCCTCCTGTGCGGCTCCTGCTGCCATCTCCCTGAGGACATGAAAGGCAGACACAGGGCTCCTTATGGCCTCGTGGGTGGCATCGTCAGCAAGTTACATCTGAGTTAGGATGGACTCATGAGGGAGAGAGAACGAAGCAAGAAGCAGCCCTCGAGGAGAGGAGGAAATGGGGATCTGGGCTGTGGCCTGCACGTTAGAACCCAAGGCAGCCTCCAGGTCCCTAAATACCTGCTCTCCAGTTCTCACCTGCTTTTCATCCTTTAAAACCTCCCGAGTTGGCACAAAGCCACTCACTACCAGCACGGGTGACAAGCTCACCCCTCCCAGCATGCCCGAGACCCAGGAGCCTGAGGTTACACACAGGGCCTTGCCTTTCCCAGCCCCTCAGTGTTCCCTGGGGGGAAGCCCCTGCTCTCTGCCCTCCAGTCCTCATGCAGTGAAGCATACTCCTACCCCACACAGGTGCTACACACCTGTCCACAGGTTCGCAGCTCGCCGGCCAGTTGTATCACACCTTTACATTCATATGCACATATGTTCAGACATACAGTACCCTTGTTTCATCATTTGGTTCTTGCTTTGAGCCGCGGACCCTCCAAGTTTAACATCCATCACTTCTACCCTGAGTATGCGCGCACACACTCACACACACACACACACTCTCACACTCTCACACTGAGGCCCACAGTACGCAGAGCCCACTCCTACAAAGTAAAATCATAAGCCTCCATCCCCCTCAAGGTCCTCCTTACCCTCCCTGATGGTCACGTGGGGTCCTCCAGCCCATGGACCCTCGGTCTGGATGGGCCATGACTGGAAGCTGGCCTTGGGCCATCTGTCCACAGCCCCCGGACGAGTACTGTCTCATGTGGGTCACCGCCGACCTGATCTCCTTCACCCTCATCGTTGGCATCTTCGTGCTTCAGAAGTGAGTAGGCGCTGACACTTCCACGGCCTTCCCACCCCTTGGCAGGCCCAGCCCCCACCCAGCCAGGTGAACCTACCCTGAGCCTTCTGCAGGCCAACCGGGAAGCCTGACCACGAGAGAAGATGGGAGTCCCCGGGGTCCCCCGCCTTGCCTTCTTCCAGCAGAGGCAGGGTGCCTTCTGGAATGAGCGCCCAGCTAGGAGCCCAGAGCCAAGCTCTGTCCCGAATGCTGTGTGGACTTTGGCCACCTACGCCCCTCTGCAGCTTGCCTGCCCCTGTTAGCCGGGGCATAGGTTCCCACAGCCCTCGCCTGTGCCCGGTGGAAAGCCTCCCCACCTACCCCTCAGGGCTGCAGCTGGGATGTGGGTGGGGTGGGGCCCAGGGGAGGGTTTAGGGCCAACCTGGGGGCCCAGCCCAGCCAGGAACCAAGGGGCTGGGTTTTATTCTTGACTGACGTTCTCTCTCTGTCCCATCCTGCTCTGATCCGGCCGCATGTCCCTCCTCTCTCCCTTCCCCCCCTCTGCTGCACTCTGGCACCTCACAGCTATCACTTGATCAGGTAATTCTAGTGTGCTCCTCCTGTTCCTCTTTCTCCCTACTTGCCAGTCCCTTCTCTAGTTCTGTCTGAAAAGCTGCCGTGCACCAAGCTCTGGGCCTGGGTCACCCTCGCCAACACACCCCCTTGCCTGAAGCCGCACCCCTCCTTCTCTCCCCCAGCCCCGCTCCCTGCTCTTCCCATCCTGCCTTGTGTGTCCCTCTGCTCTCTGTTCTCACTGCAGTTTCTGCCAGTGGGGACCAGTGTTTCCTTGACAGGTCCCTGACCCTGTTTCTCAGCACCAACGTGTCTCCCTCAGGGAGGGGGTCCCTGAGCACCCCTATCCCCCAGAGTCCAGACCTATGGACCTGCCCAGTGCAGACCCCAAGTTCCTGCCTCTCTGGGCTTCCTCCTCCCTCCGTCACACTCTTTACCTTTCTCTGTGTCTCTCCCATCCCTTCTTCCCTCCTCTGTCTCTGGCCCCCACTGCCACTCCTCTCCCTGACATCGCCTCTCCCCTTCCCCTGGGAGGAGCCCCACCACGTCTTCCTGTCCTAGATGCAACTAGCTGCAGAGACCGTAGCCTGATACCTTCTTGCTGGGTTTTAATGTTAATTTCTAAGATGAGAACTTTGTCTTAGGCATCCCTTGGTCAACTGCCTTGGGCCCTCCTGGGCCAGGTACCTTTACTGACCAGTGTTTTTAGGAGGAGAACCTGCCCTCTGGCTATGGGACTGGGGGAGGGACATTTGGCCAGTTGATCCTTCCTCTGTCCACAGAGGCAGTAGACACGATACTGCCCAGTGTCGTGCTGGGTCCTTCAGATACAACCAGGACAGTGTCATTGTCCCTGGAGGGTCAGGGGCAGCATCATGGAGAAGGCGACCTGGGGGATGAGGCAGGGGGAAAAGATCATTTCCCTGTGGGCCTCATTCTTCTGTTCGTTCACTCAACGAGTCCTTGTCTAGCACCCGCTAGGCAGGCACTGAGACTGGCGCTGGGGGCCCACTGCTGGATAAGAGGTGCCATCCCTACCCCCGAGGATTTGCAGGGCAGCCAGCCCAGCCAGGGGGCAGGTGCCTTCCCCTCTGCCTCCTGCTTTCTCCTTGTCTGTCTGCTCTGTCCACCCATCCGTCTGTCCATTTCTGCTGTGCTGACCCCATCCAGAAACTCACAATTGATTTCTTGTGGAGTCTTGGTTCCTTCCACCCACCCAAGCAGGCTTTGGTCCCCTAGAAGTTTGGGTGCTTGTTTCCAAGCTGCCCTTTAGCTCCATTTGGTGGGGTAGGGTGGGGGGGTCAGGAATCCTTCTGCCTAAATCCTAGGAAACATCCAAGGGAGGCCAGGGATTTGGGGTTAGTTTGGAGGGACTACTACAGCGAAGGCAGTGTCCGAGGCTGGGCCCAGGAGACGGAGTTCTCCCCACTCTCTCTTGGTCCCTGCGTGCCTTGTGCACGCCCACCTCCCAGCCCACCCTAAGTCAGTGTGTCCACCACCCTGCCCCTCCCAGCCTTCAGGAGGATTCATGCTCCAGCCTGCCCCTCCCTTTAGGGTTGCTGGAGCAGAGCAGCAGACACCCCACCCCAAGTTGCTCTAACGCCCTTGCCTCCCAGACCTGTGAAGATCACTTGTGAGCAGTCCTATTACCCTGCTGCCCTTCCCTTCCCTTCATTTCCGGGTTTCCTTCTGGCTTCCCTGGGCCTGTCATGATGGTGGAGCTGTGGGAGGCATCAGCTGGGATTTCCTGACATTGATGTGGACTCCTGTGCACGTCATGCCTGCTAAGCTCCTTCCTCCCTGAGATTGTCCCAAAGGGCCAGGTGCATAACTGGAGGCACCTGAGACAGAACTAACCAACCATCTTTCTGGGCCGGGTTGCCAGTTTAGGGTTCTGGAGGTAAAGGGAGGCAGGAGAGCCCTGGCCGAGAACCAGTAGACTCTGACACAAGTCCCCACCCTGCCCCTCTCTGGACCTGTTTCCCTATTTGTCCAGTGGAACATGAGTCTTGCCAGTTTCTCAAGCCACATCCAGAGAGGCTCTGGAAGTGGCAGGGTCTGTGCTGCAGGAAGGGGTGGGGAAGGACCTGATGCCCATGGGACCATTTCTGCAGGTGGCGCCTGGGTGGCATCCGGAGCTACAACCCTGAGCAGATCATGCTGAGCGCTGCGGTGCGCCGGACCAGCCGGGATGTCAGCATCATGAAGGAGAAGCTCATCTTCTCAGGTAAACAGCCCGAAGACAGGCGAAGCAGTCCCTGGGCGGGGGCTCACACCTACAAGCAATGTCACACAGTGCATGTACGTAGGGACACAGACAGGTGTACATAGCCCACTTGGGTTTACACCTGCACACGCACAGAAACACACACACCTCCACAGGCAGGCAGCTTGGGATCCTGTGGCTCCCTTTCACATCACAGTTGTTGGGCAAGGGCGATGTGCGGGCGGGGAGGGGCCTGTTTGAAGGTCCATCTTCCTTCCCCTAGTTCACATACAGGCGCACAAATAATGATTTTACCCTACTCGTTGCTAGCCCCTGTTGGCAAGCCCTGTCGGATGGAAGATGCAGCTGTATGGACAGACATGGAAAATAGAGGGTTGCTGGAGCTCTCCCAATGCGGGTGCTAAGGAGAGTGGGGTCAGAGCTCCCTGGGGCAGCAAGGAAGGTTTTGGTGAGATGATGTAGCTGGAGTGTGGGGGACGGTAGAGAGTACCCGGGCAGTGGGTGGAGGGTGATCCTGGTAGGGGCAGTGTGGGAACACTTTGCCTGGGCACCAGGAACCAGAGAGCATTCTTCTGGGCTGAGCTCCACTCAGCAGACCTTCCCTGAACCCGTCTGTGCCCTGCATTCTGCCATCTCTACAGCACAGATGTTCGGGAGCCACTCTGCTTAGTCGGGTCCTAGAACTCATACCAAATGTGGTAGGGCCAAAGGAAGCAGGGGCTGTCCATGAAGAGGCCCATCCCTCCCTGGGGGACTCAGAGGAAGCTTCCACAAGGGGGACACAACACAGCTGAGAAGACGTGAGTCAGAGTTTAGGAAAAGGAAGTGTCCACAGGGACATTGGTCCCTCCCAAGAGAGGGACCAATATGTACAAAGATCCCCTGGAGACTAAGAGTGCCAAACTCAAGAGGACACAGGTGGCTTCCTGTGGCTGGAGGGGAGAGTTCCAGGGGATAAGATACTGAGACAAGGCCAGAGCGTTCAGCAGACCAGGAGGGCCTTGAATGCCAGGCTCCATGCCAGCTGGAACCCAGCAGCTGCACTGGGTCTCTAAGGGCCCCACTAGGAATTGCTGCAGGCCACCCTTCCCGCCCCACTTGTCACCATCCTCACCCTGTCCTCCCCACTCACATTCTGTCTCCCTCTGGCCCAGCAGAGATCAGCGATGGCGTGGAGGTCTCCGATGAGCTCTCCGTATGTTCAGACAGCAGCTACGACACATATGCCAACAGCACTGCCACGCCTGCGGGCTCCCGAGGGGGCGGCAGCCATACCAAGACCCTTACAGACCGGGGTGGGCGTTAGCAGAAGACCTGTCTGTCTGGGCCTGTACCTGACATAGAAAACAGGAGAGCCCAGGAGAGCTGGCAGAAGCGTGTTGGACCGAGAGCTCCGGGAGCTGGCTCCGCAGCCTCTACTTGGGGCCTGGCCCCTTGTCACCATGACCTCTCTTGGAGGGTGTTTCCTCTCCCCTGAGGCCCAGCTGGGCCAGGATTCTAGCCTTTCAGATGCCCCTGCAGGCCTGGGGCTCCTTCTGGGAAGTGTGGAGTCTGGGGCCTGGTCCTGCTCTCACAGGCCTCTCTCACATCCCAGCCAGAAAGCTTTGATGGGTCACTGGATGGTGCCATCTTCCGTGGCAACGGGGATGTGATTGCCCACCTGTGTCTGTCTACCTGTCTACCATGGGCAACTGACTTCTCCATTTTTATCCTACCTTGAAGACCTGGGCTAGGCTTTTACCCCTGGCCCCTGGCAGCTCTGCTCTCCATGTCAGTCTCAAAGCACAAGGAAGTTCTGCCCAGGGAGGAAAGCCGGTGGCTGTGATCCAGATACATCCTCCTTCCCAACCAGCCTCCCACCACCACCACCAGCCCCTGCCCCACCAGAGGGCTTGAACTATGTCCCCTAGGAGGAGCTGGAGATAGCCAGAAGTACAGGCTGAGAGCTGGTCTATCTCACACCCAAGTGTCCAACAGGCCTCTGGGGAAGAAGTGGCCCTGAGGCCCAGGAGATCTACAGACTAATACAACCTCATGTTCCCCCACTGTGGCCACAAGGCAAAGACCCCTTAGGAAAAGTGTTCTGAGCATGATGAAATGTGGACATGTGGCCAGTAGGCCTGCAGTGGAGGGAGCCTGAGGGCCTCGTCCAGGATGATTAAAGCTGCCATCTTGATGTGTGCTGTCTGTGAGTTGTCAGCAGGAGGGTGGGGACAGAGCATACTGGGTTTGGGGCTCAGTTCTGGCCCTGTGATTTGAGGAGGAAATGTTCTCAGTAACTCTGGGATGGTGGCAGGATGGCTGAGCCCCTACCCTGTCAGTCATGATGCCAGGTGTCCTTAACAGCCCGGGCCCCAGAGGTAAAGCAATTGTCTAAGGCCATATAGCTTAGAACAGGCAGAGCCAGTGTCCCACCCAGAGACTGGCTCCAACCCACATCGCCTTCCATAACAGAGGGGGACAGGTAGTTAAATGCAGGGCTGGGGAGTGGGACAGCTGGTCCCTCAGCCATATGGAGGCACTCTGAGCTCCCCTATAGAAGAACAAGCCCTCACCAGGCCTCTGTCCCATGACAGGGGGTGGCTTTGAGTTCTCAGGGCTTTGGACCTTCCTGAGGCAGGCGCACCCCTATGCCTAGCATAATGGGAACACCTGGGCCAAAAATCAAAATGCAGCCCGGGGACCACATATGTCCCTTCCTGTTCTTCAATATTTGGGGTGTGTGCTCTCTGCAGGGAGGGGTCCACTGTGGAGTCAGGGCAGATCTTCAACTCTGAGTTTGTCCCAGGAGTCTGTATGTCTTGGGTGTGTCCCAAGGGGAAAGGGTGAGGCTGAACCCCAGCTCTAGCCTGCCTGAAGCAAATGCCACACTTCCCGGGAGCCAAGGGATGTGTCTCATCTCCAGATAAGCGTAGATAGAATTCTTGGGGCCTCAAAGTTTCTGGCACCTTCTTGAAGGAAAAGAAAAGAGTCCCTTCCAAATGTTGACCCCTCATGTTAACCTCTAGGACTATCCCTCTTTCCCTTGCTACTGAATATCTGGCAAATGCTTCTTCCTGGGGCAAGGGTCAGCTCCAGCCTCTTCTCTGGACACAGGCAGTAAGTGAAACTGCTGGGCCAGTGTTGGGGTTGGGGGCACTGCCCTACCCAAAATGCACACCCCCCACCATGTTATGCCTTCTCTCCAACCTCTGTCAGGCCCACATAGGAAAGAGAATAAAACTTTCACACCAGTCCTTCCCTATCTAGTCAGTTCCCCCTGGCCCACTGGCCACACTTGGGAACCTTAAGACATCCTGGAATCTTAGGAGAGGAAAGTGGGGATGGAGGGGGCTGGGGTCCCAACTGGAACAGCCAGCCCATACCCCATCCTCCAATCCAGGGCCAGTCCAGCTGTCACCCTTTCACCCCAAATAATGGAGGTTGGAGGGCGGTCCTACCTTAGATGGGCAGACAGCCTGGCTTCTCTCCATCTAAGCCTGCAGCCATGGTCCACCCTGATTCCTCTTATATAACCTGGGAAACCTACCTTCCTGGAACCCTCCACGGCCTCCCCTTCTCTGTAGAGAACAGCCTCGCCACCTACTTCACAAGGAAACAGAGAAGGGGCCCTAGACCTCTGGCTGTCCCCTGTAAACCAGTCCTTTCTTCCTTCTGACCTCAGAGGTTGGAGCCTCATCCTGTCTGAGCCTACTTTCCACCTTCTCCAGGCCCCTCTGTGAACCCCCAGTCTCTTTTTCCCAAGAAGAGATATGAAGACCCCCAAATATCTCACATTCTTTAAATAATAGTCACACAGGAAATCTTTTTTTGCGATATAAGGGCAGTTCGCCATTCCCTGGAGCAGGTCCTCAGAACAGACTCTAGTCAAGCCTCAGGACACACACTTGGTCAAGATCACTGTGAGTGCCCCCATTCTGTCTGAGCCTGCTCTGCCTGGATCAGGGTCTCATCATACCTGGCCTCTCTAAGGGCTTTCACTCACCTTCTTCTAAGCAACCCAATATGATAGGCAGAGCAGGAATCTTGTGTATCCTGCCTGCTGAGATGAAGAGCCAGGCCAAGAGGTGGGCAGTGCTAATCAGGGTCACAATCATCACAACAGTGCCAGACTAGGTCCCAGGTGCCCAGGGTCTACCCAGATTCTTATCAAAGCAATCTTCTCCCCAAATTGCTGTCCCCTTCCAAGAGGGCAACCCCTGGATGTCAGGCTCTGTGGGCCTTTGTAGAGGCAACAAATCATCCAGAACCAGCCTGTGGAATCCCCTTCCTTGGCTCCAGGAGGCCAAGTCAGCCCCTCTCCACCCAACTCAGCCTGCCCAGTAACACCATGCCCTACCCCAATGAGCCCCCTCCAAGGGGCCTATCCCCCACTCATACCACACCAGACAGGCACAGGACCACATGCTATACAGACCCCTGTCACACACACAGACACACCATGGATATATAGGCCCATAATACACACAAGTCTGAGACACTCATGACATACATAAAAATGAACAAAAAGACACAGATACTGAGATAGAGTCAGGCAAAGTCCCACAATGACGTCTGCCATCAAGCAGGGACATGGATACAGCATAGTCACACAGAGGCAGAAGGAGAGAAACCTCAATCCACATCTGTGGCAGTCACATTCTTGGTCACTTCTGCAGCAGTGTGGTCATCCATCCACAAGTCCACACCACCTCAAGCTATAGTCACGCACTCCCACATTCACACATAGGTACACTGGAACACCAACACGTTGACAACCACCTTGCCTACCTGAGGCACACCACACACACACACACACACACACACCCCTGTGTATTACTGAAGGACAAGGCCAGCACAGGTCATCCCCAGTCCCAGGCATACCAGATCCCAGAGTTGCACACACAGTCAATCCCACTCTTACTCCCACCCCCTCCCCTCCTGGGGCTGGTCCAAGAGTGGAACAAAAGAGCAGCGTCCACCCCTCCCCCTCCCCTCCTCCTCTCCTGCTGGCGTCCAGCCCCTTTGTCCTCCCGCAGCTGAGCCTGAGTGGGAGTCTGGGCAGAGCGGCAGGGAGGGACATTGGAGCCTGGCTGCTAGGGTGTAGGCAGCAGGTACAATCAGGAGTGGTCCTCGTGAAGCATCAGCTTTGGAGCCTCTGGGAGAGGGAGTGGCCAGGTAAGTGCCAGGTAGCCCTGGGCAAGGCTCAGGATGCAGGGCTGACTGATTGTGTGGTAGTGGTGTCAGAAGTCTGAGCTGTGTACATGTGAGTGAGTGTGGGGGTGACAGAGAGGGACGTTGGCATGTTGAGCCGACTTCCACAGGTGGGGCCTCAGTCTGCGTCACAACCTTAGCCAGGGCTTACTGCCCCATGGAAGAATGCTGACGAAGCCCTACCTGGGAAGCTCTACCTTCCATATTCCAACTGGGTGGAGCCCCCCACGCTCTAGACTGGGAATCCTCAGGATGGAAACTGGGTCACAAGTCCCTGTGTCCACAGTTCACAGTACCTAGAGTGGTGGAGAGTAGAATGAAAATGTACACGTGCACTTCCCAGGACAGAACCTCTTCCCTCCTCTCAGGGAGCCCCTCCAGCCCTGGGACATCTCAGGGGGGAGAAGTCCCTCCTTTTCCTGATGAGACTGACCTCAGGGTGTGGCTTCATCCTGGGCTGGCTTAGGATACACTGAGGGCAACACACTGGAATGACCTGCCTTACCTCCCTCTGATGGTCTCTGGCTGCTCCAAGTCACACCCCCACCCTGGCCAGTGGCAGAGTAGCTAGGCATGCAGAGCCTCTACAGAGCCAGTCAGGGCTCAGCCCGCTCTACTTGTCCACCGGGAAGCTTACTTTCTGTGAAGCTACGGTAGGGAGTCCACCGCCCAGCCAACCAGGCTGACACAAGGCAAGATCTCACCTCTAGCAGTTGAGATCAGGAGAAATGGAGGGAGAGGCAAGGGGTTGAGTGCAGAGCTGAGCTTCCCTGGAATAAGACATAAAGGTGTGCTCCCCATCCTAGAGGGGTGCAAGCAGGGGCTGTATGCTTATAAGGTCCAAACCCTAACCAGTGGGGAACAGCTCTTCAGTCTGTGGAGTGCAGCTCTTCCAAACACCCCTCCTTTGCTCCTAGCAGCAAATCTCTGAAGGGGAGGTTCCCTCTGAGTCAGGTCAGAGTGCTAGAGCCAGGTTCTCTCCACTTCCCCACAACAGTAGGTACCTTCCCCTTACTCCTTTGGCTTCACTAATTCTACCCAGCCTTCTCAGTTTGAAGGACCCCTCAGGAACACTTCCCCTGAATCCCCTCAAATTGAGTTTACTACCCATTCTGTGAGCTCCCTAGATTCTTCATACTTCCCCCAGGGGACCTCTGCCAAACTGTGACCTCTGGGAAGTCTCTGAATAATTACTTGTTTCATTACATTCACTCGACTTTGAACAGGTCTAAGCACTTACTATAGCATGATACTGTGCTGTGATGGTGGGGCAGACATTAAATAAATATAATCAGAGTTTGGTCAACAGGAAGTACCTACACCTACGGGAGAGAAGCAGCAAAGTTGGAGAAAGGGAGATAATTATTACGCACCTGTGTGCACATTCGTACGCACACACTGGGGTCCCTAGATAGCCTGAAACCCTTAATCAAATACTGCAGCTCCTGTCATGGAACCGTCCTTATAGAGATATTTTGTCCATGTTCCTGGAACCCTCCCTCTTTCAGACCTTGGTGATGAAGACTCCCTACTGCTGGTAACCCCGTGGCACTGTTCTATCCCTAAATACTGCTTAGGTTTTTGTAAACCGTTCTTTTATTGGACTCTCCACAAATTACCCTATTTGAGAGCCTGCCATCTGCCTCCTGCGGAGACTGATAGAAAAAAGCTTAGCAAGTCTGAAGAAAAAAGGGCAATATGGCTTTAGTGGGTGACGGGAGGAGGTGGTACGGATAGGGCAGAGGCTAGATTAGAGCCACGAGTCTGGTTAGAAGAGCGTCTGAATGAATCCAAGCACACGTTACGTTTGTGCGTGCAAGAGTAAACCAGTGAGCGAACTAAAGAATAAGTGGCTGGTTTGGGTCGCGAGTAGTGCCTCCTGATCCTAGGCCAGCCTCGCAGGAAAATTTCCCGACGCTGTGTTCTCCACCCTGCAGGATGCGGGAGGCTCCCGGGCCGCAGGATTCCGAGAGGGGCTGCGAGGCGCCGTGCAAAGCGTCCTGCCACGCGCAGCGCGTCCTGCAGACCCTCAACGCGTATCGGCGAAATGGCATCCTCACCGACGTGGTTCTGCGCGCCGGTGGCCGCGACTTCCCCTGTCACCGTGCCGCGCTCAGCGCGGGCAGCGCCTACTTTCGCAGCCTGTTCGGGGCCGGTCGACCTGAGCGCTGCCTCGCCGTGGTGCCCGTGGTACAGATGTCACCCGAGGAGCCTGGCACCGGGCCGACAGGCAGGGCAACGGCTGCGGCGCTAGCCGTGGTGCTCGACTACGTCTACGGCGCGGGCGTGCGGCTGCGCGCCGAGGAGGAGGCGGCCGCCGTGCTGGCGCTGGCCGAGCGGCTGGGAGTGGTGGGCCTGCGCGAGGTCTGCGCTCGCTTCCTCGAGGGCCGCCTGCGCGCCCACAACAGCCTGGCGCTGCGCCGAGTAGCCGCCGCTTTCTCGCTCGCCTCTCTGGCAGAGCGCTGCGGCCGCGTGCTGCGCCAAGCCTTCTCCGAGGTGGCACGCCACGCTGACTTCCTGGAGCTGGCACCCGACGAAGTGGCGGCTCTGCTGGCGGACCCCGCGCTGGGCGTGGCACGAGAAGAGGCGGTATTCGAGGCAGCCATGCGCTGGGTGCGGCACGACGCGCCAGCCCGCCGCGGGCAGCTGCGGCGCCTGCTGGAGCACGTGCGTCTCCCGCTGCTGGCGCCCGCCTACTTCCTGGAGAAAGTGGAAGCTGATGAGTTGCTGCAGGCCTGCGGCGAGTGCCGTCCTCTGCTGCTCGAGGCCCGCGCCAGCTTCATCCTGGGCCCAGAGGTCGGCGCGCTGCGGGCCCGGCCGCGGAGGTACGGCCGGCCGCCGCTTCCCTTCCTCCCACCCTCCGCTAGTTCCGTGTTCTTCAACTACCCGCTCATTCTTTCACCATTACTTAATTCACTTAGTCGTGCGTCTTGAATGAAATTCAGTCATTCGTGCAACATTTCATAGGCCCAGTGCCCAGAATACTGCTCTCCAGGAGGTAACAGAGCAGTTGGGAGAGGCACTGAGGTCGTCCTGGAACACATTCTTTTTCTTGCAGATCATCTATAACTCTGAGTGCTTACTCTGTAGGTCTTGAAGTGAGTGCTTTGGAAACAACCCTTGCTCTCTAGGAGCCCAGTGACTAGCGATTGATATAAATGGGCGGGGACATGGAGAGTTAAATAAGGGTTTTACCCCAATCCCCAGAATGCCAGACCAGGAGACTATGGGTGGAGTAGTCCAAGATGATCTGTCACCTCAAGGACAAAAGAAGGGGATGACACTTTTACCCACTAAATCTCTTAACAGTAAGATCAGGGCCTTACTGGGGCAGAGATAATTCTTACTGTCAAAGGAATAAGGAAACCGCTGAGTTAAGGGTTTGGAAAATCGGGTGAGATCAGAAGCCTGAAGGGTGGAGGGGTTCGGGGAAGGGTTGCTTTGCTGAAAGAGTGAGCAGTCCTATTCAAAGAAATTACCGGATCGCTTGGGGGATGGAAGCCAGAAAAGTGTGAAGAGGATGGATTCGTCTCAGACGAAATGGGATCTGGATTTGAGCAAGCTGTAGCCTGTGATCCTGTTTCCTCCCCTGTAAAAGGGGTAGTAATCCCTACCTCCTACCACAGTCATAATGATTAAACGAGGTGATTTTTTATGGGGAAGGACTTTTTAAAGTTTCTTTTTTTTTTTCTGTAACTCAGAAGTGAACAGAATAAAATTCGTGGCCTTTTCCCATTGGTAACCAAAGGGAAGGTTGGCAGTGATGGCGTTCACTGGGGTCCCTGGAGAGGTGGGTATTTAGGTATGGCAGGGCAGAAGTACTGTAGTGTGGTCAGCAAGAGGGTGAGAAAGGGCTACACCTTGGTTGCTGGTCAACAGGCCTTGGGTTTATCCCCACGCCAGATTCATGGACCTGGCTGAAGTGATCGTGGTCATTGGTGGTTGTGACCGCAAGGGTCTCCTGAAGCTACCTTTCGCCGATGCATACCACCCAGAGAGCCAGCGCTGGACCCCACTGCCCAGCCTGCCTGGCTACATGCGCTCAGAGTTTGCGGCCTGTGCTCTTCGCAATGACGTCTACGTTTCTGGTGAGGGCGGGGCCACAGCAGGAGCCCCACAGAATTGGCTCAGAGCCTCCTGCACACCGCCCCTTTATTTTTCCCCTCCAGTCGGGAGACAGGGGCGGGGACTTTGCCTGATAATCTACAGATATTGGCAGAAGAGGTATGTAGTCTAGCAGGGGGACACACTGGTGTAGCTAGTGGTGTCCTTCAGCAGCATAAGTGCTGGGCTTGGGAGCCAGAACATGAGGCATTCAGCAGGTCATTCCTGAACTCCCACGTCTCATGAGTTTGCTTATGGAAACTAGGTATCATAATTCCTGCTACTCATGGAGGGTTGAGAATGGAAATGAAATCATGAAGGTGAAAGCAGAAGTGATGTAGGATTACTGCCTTACCCTCTACCCCTTCCCCCATCCCTGTGCAGATGGCTGTGCTTTCCCCTGGTCTCCAGAACATTCCTGAAACTCCTACCCTTGCCTAGAGTCCCCACCCCGACATTTGCTTCCCTGAGTACAAAGCACCCAAGGTACCCAGTGAAGATTATCTCTTTCTTCCTTATTCTGTTCCTCAAGAGCCCTAACTCAAGATCTTCTCTTCATTCAAAGCAGTCTGGGATCAGAGGGTCTTACAATGGCTCAGAGGATGTCCTTTCTATTTTCTATCCTTAACCCTTCCTTTGGGCGTCTGTGTTTCTGTTTTTTGGGGGGTGCTGGGGATAGCAAGAGGGCCTGGAGGCAACGGTTGCTTATTTCTCCCTAGGGGGTCATATCAACAGCCGTGATATGTGGATGTTTAGCTCCCATCTGCACACCTGGATCAAAGTAGCCTCGCTGCACAAGGGGAGGTGGAGGCACAAGATGGCAGCTGTGCAGGGTCAGGTAGGCATACAATGTGATTATTACCGTGGGACCCAAGACACAGATGTGAACCATCTGGGGGAAGGCTATGAACCTCCGGAAGTAAGAAGGGATCTGAGGTCCAAGAAAGGAAAGGGACTTGCCTAAGATCACATAATAATACTAATGCTAACAATAATAGCCATTACTGTAATAATGCAGGCTAGTGGTCAAAGGTGTGAGCTGTGGGGCCAAACAGTCCAGGTTTGAAACTTGACTCTTCCACTTAAGACAAAAACTTCTAGTTGGGTGTTGGTAGTGCATGCCTGTAATCCTTGCAACTGGGGAGGCTAAGGCAGGAGGATTGCAAGTTTAGGTTAACCTCAGTAATTCAGGGAGATCTTCATCAACTTAGGGAGATCCTGTCTGGAAGTATAATTATGATTTTATATATATATATATAGTGTGTGTGTGTGTGTGTGTTTATAGTTGTAGATGGACACAATACATTTTAGTTAATTAATTTATTTTTATGTGGTGCTGAGGATTGAACCCAGTGAGTACCTCACATGTGAGAGGCAAGCACTCTACCATTGAGCTACAACCCTAGCCCTCTCTCCTTTTTTTTTTTTTTTTTTTTTTTGAGGACTGTGTTTGTAGCTCAGTGATAAAAGTGCCCCTGGATTCAATCCCCAGCACAAAAAAAAAGAAAAGAAAAAAATTCTGCCAATTATCTTTATAAACTACATCCTGAATTCAAAAACACAGAAATGCTGGGTTCGGCAGTGCACGCTTGTGATCCCAATGGTTTGGAGGATGGGGCAGGAGGATCGGGAGTTCAAAGCCAGCCTCAGCAACATATCAAGGCCCTAATCAACTCAGAAGACCCTATCTCTAAATAAAATATAAGAAAGGGCTGGGGATTTTGATCAGTGGTTGAGTGCCCCTGAGTTCAATCTCCAGTACCAAAAGGAAGGAAGGAAAAAAAAAATCTATTTATTTGGCACCAGGGGTTGAACCCAGGGATGCCACTAAGCCACATTCTCCAGCCCTATTTTGTATTTTATTTGGAGACAGGGTCTGAGTTGCTTAGCGCCTCGTCATTGCTGTGACCCTCCTGTCTCAGCTTCCCTAGCCGCCAGTATTACAGGGGTGCGCCACCAAGCCTGGCACAGAAGTACTTTTTAGCATCGATTAAATGGAGGTGGTAATACTCTAGCTGTTATTAGTAAGCATCAGGTATTTGTAATCTGCATTCATTAGTCATTTTAGAGACCAGCCTCATTATCCCAGTTAAGGAGAGGAAGCATCTCAGCCAAGTTCCCTAACTGGGTGAAAGATGCCCAGGTGGTGTCTGTGCTTAAGATTTGCCCATGTTAATTTGGAAGCTGGGGTGGTGATAGTTGCCCACTCAGACTAAAGTGGTGGAGCCGCAGATTCGCCTATGGCCCTGACTCCAGACGCCGCTGATGTTCTCACCTACAGCTGTTCGCGGTGGGTGGTTTCGATGGCCTTCGGCGCCTGCGCAGCATGGAGCGCTATGACCCTTTCTTTAACACCTGGACCGCGGCCGCACCCCTGCCAGAGGCGGTGAGCTCTGCGGCGGTGGCGACCTGTGCTGGTCGTCTCTACGTTATCGGGGGCGCTGGGCAGGATGGCTTCAACACCGACAAGGTGGGTGCAGGTCTAGGGGCGTGGAAGGGGCATTAGAAGTTATAGGGAATCAGCGGTGTTTACTGTGCGTCAGCCGTAAACTTGGGTGTTTGCGTGTGCTGGTCCATTTTCTCAATCACATCAGCAGCCCAGGAGTCAGCCTAAGATTTCAGGCACGGCAACAAATTCAGAGAAATGACCCGAGTGTCACACCAGCAGCACACCTGGACTTGAGTATTCTGGCTGATCCCATCCATATGGGTCTCATAGATTTAAAAATGAAGTGAGGGCAGGGGTATGATTGAAGTGTTTTTCTCCATCCCTCTCCAAAAATACATTCATTGAAAGTCTAGAAGGAAAGGTAACAGCTCCACCACCTAAGCATAAGTACTACAAATATTTTGGTATATTGCTTTCCAGGTTTCCACGAATTGTCTTTTGCTTTTCTGTATTAGTTTTATGTTCTTACTGTAAAATTTTGCATTCTGCTTTCTAGTTTAAGTAAAAGCACTTTCCACATGCTTAGAACTTAATGGTCATCATTTCAGTGTCTGTAACATCCCCTGGGTGGATGAACTATAGTCTACTAATCTATAATAGCGTTTAGTTTTTTGTGAATAAAAACTTATCTTTTTCATGGCTGCTCCCTCCCTCCCCTGATGGCCTCATAAGCCTGTGGTCCTGGTACCCAAATTTTTTCCAAATTAGGAACCCTCACTCCTCCTTATTCCCAGGACCCCATTTCTCCAGCAAACCTTCCTGGAGTGGAATAGGGGACACCAGTAGTGGTTGGTGCCATTCCACACCTTCTCATGTAGCATTCATTTATTAAAGGCTATTCTGGGAGTCCTCTAAGGATACAACTGAGGAAAGATAGTAATGGTAAACAGGCAGCCAGCTACAGGTGTGCACCCCTGAAAGGCCTGTAGCAGCTGTAGCAGCAGGCTGCAAGGTGCGTTAGCTGGAACACCCAGAGCACCATGAAAGAGGATTGACAATGTATATAACCAGGGACAAATCTCTGTTGAGGAAAAAGGAGGAATATGGATAGTACCTTCAGCTAGGACATGAACCTCTCCCAGCTTGATATTGGGCTCAGATGATTAATCTCATTAGGGCCTAATTTCTCCTCCATTAAAGATACTGTTCCTTTGGTGGAGGAGGCAGGAAACACCCCGAAGGGCTTTAGTAGTGGGTGACATTTGAGCTGGACCTTGAAAGATGAGGAGGCTTTTGACAAAGGGCATCCAGGGATTGGGGATAGAACATAGAAAGCAGAACTAGGCTGATAGCAGGGACAGTAGGTCTCTACATTCCAAACACTAGCCCAGGCCTGGTTGATATTGGTGGTGTGCTGAGTATCCCTGGGGAACGAAGTGGCAGGACACGAGCAATGGGGCACTTGGAGATAAGCTTCACCACCACTGCTTTCCTGCCCCTCAGGTACAGTGCTTTGACCCCAAGGAAGGCCAGTGGAGCCTGCGGTCACCAGCGCCCTTCTCCCAGCGGTGTCTTGAAGCTGTCTCCCTTGAGGGTACCATCTATGTGGTGGGGGGCCTCCTGAGCAAAATCTTCACCTATGACCCTGGCACAGATGTCTGGGGGGAGGCTGCTGTCCTTCCCAGTCCCGTGGTAAGTGGAGGATCCCTAGCCTGGGCCCTGGCAATCAATGGTCCATTCAGGAAAGTGGATCTTGGAAGTGGTGGGTCTTACATGGTACAGGATTCTCTAGCTCTGTCCTCCCAGTAATGATCAAACTTTCACAGATGAGGCAGCTGGCCTTAGAGAGGCCAAGGCCACCGATTAGAACATATTAAGGCAAAGCCTAGAACTGCAAGTGCTGTATCTTTGAGTGAAGGGTTGATCTTAATGACCCTTCAGTGTTTTTTCCTACCCCCAAAGACCACCAGCTGACAACATGTTGTGCAGTGGGAAGTGGGGGAGGATTCTGCTAAGTTTACTTGCTCCAGTAGTACCACAAACAGGAGGTCCAGGTCAGCTACTCTGGTGCCTATAGTTCCTTGTCTCCTGGACTTTCTATCTCCTTCCAGAGACTATGGGGAGGTGTGGTTGGACTGGTGGTCCCTGCCAATCCTGACCTTCAGCATTCCTAAGAACCAGGAGATTTCTGGCTTCTTAGGTGTTGGTGGTGTGATTATCATTCCCAGTTTATTTACTATATCCCGGGCAATATTGCCTATGCCTCGTAAGGCACTATGTACAATGCTTTACATACTTATTCCCATTAACTGTGGAAGAGTACCCTATGAAGAAAGTACTATTATTCTTCACCCTTTGCAGATGACCTGATTATGCCTCATTTAAGAAGGGTCAAGCCAGAGCCTGAACTCTAATTTCTGCCTCCCTACGTTTGTAGGGAAAGTTTCTATTATCTGGTCTGGCCAGCTAGGATTGCAGTAGGGAGCCCCAGGCTGGACCCCAGAGTTGACTGTCTCTCTTTGTCCATCCAGGAGAGCTGTGGCTTGACTGTGTGTGATGGGAAGGTCCACATCCTCGGCGGGCGGGATGATCATGGGGAAAGCACCGATAGGGTCTTCACCTTTGACCCCAGCAGTGGGCAGGTGGAGGCCCAGCCATCCCTGCAGCGCTGTACCAGCTCCCATGGCTGTGTTACTATTGTTCAGAGCCTGGGCAGGTGATTCAGATTGGGACTGCCTGAGCCAGGAACAGGCAGGGAGAACTCAGGCATACCACTCTCCCCTCCTGGAACCTCCAATGTCAATGGCCCTTTAACTTATTGCCCCCTTTTCTTGTGAAAATAAAACCTCATTCAAAGGTTGGTGTGTGTGTATTCCAAGGTGAGCCTCCATGGCCTGGAGATGCAATCCCTAACATCTGCTCCCTGCTTTTATTGTTTTCAAAGCACTTTTATACCATCTTAATCCATCAAGCTGCTGTATCAAAATAATCAGACTAAGCAACTTATAAACAATAGAAATTTATTTTTCACAGTTGTGTAGGGAAGTTCAGGATCAAGGCATCAGCAGACTTAGTGTCTGGTGAGGGTTCTGCTTCATAGATGGCGCTTTCTTGCTGTGACCTCACCTAATGGAAGTGGGCAAGGCATCTCCCTTCAAAAAGGCACTAGTCTCAAGTGACTGCATGAGTTCCCCAAAAGCCAAACCTCACAATACGTTAGGTATTAGGTTCCATTATGAACTTTAGAGGGATACCTATTCCGCCCATAAAACACTCATTACCTCATTTACCTTCAAAACAGCACTGGAAATTTTCTAAAAGTATGAAATATTTCATGAAGGATGAAGGGCACCAGAGTCACAGGCCTGAGAACCCAGCCAGCCTGGCTGTGCACCTGGACCTGCCAGATCCCCAACATCAATATTAGGCACAAGTTCCTGATGCCATTATAAACACATGGTGTGGTCTGAGGCTCTAGGGGCAGTGACAAAACTGCTGGGTAGGTCGGGGTGTGCTTAATAGAGAGGGAACAAAACAAACCAGGCAGATTTTGAAGCTAAGCCCAAGGCTGGAAGCCCTGGCCAGGCCCATCTGCAGAAGCCCCCTTATTTATGCTCAGGTTGCCTTTTGAAGAGGAGTTATCATCTGTTCCTCATATCTCCCTCCAGAACAGGGCCAGACCCCCTGCCCTCCCCATCTTCCAGAGCCTCAGGGCCTGTCTGCAGTCTTTCCAGCTGGGGCTGGCACATCATAGCCAGACACAAAGACCCAGGTCCCAGCTGGGCTGTGACCTACCGATTATCCCAGATTAGGGAGCCTGTGACCATCTGGACACAACTGATAATGGCAGCAGGGGGAGGGGAGGGGAAGCCCAGACCCACCAACCCTGCCTATTCCACCCCATGAGTAACAGAACAAAACTAAGAAGGTACCACATTATTTACCTATCCAGGAAAAAGGACATCCAGGGCAAACTCTTTCAAAAAGAGCATCTTACCTGAGTTGGATATTTTCTGTGCCAGGCAGAGTGCCCCATTTCCTCCATGCTCACCATTTTGTCCCCAGTGTCAATGTTCTTTCCTATTTTGTGTGCCTAGGCACACCTGATACTCTACACCCGAGTTACCCACTTTCTTCTTGTGCTCCATATCTGTTGCCCCTCTTTTATCACCTAGCATATAACCCAGGCTTTTTATGTGACATCTCTAAGTTCCTAAAACACACCCCGAGGAGGCCCTAAGGCCTGTTGTGAGCTTCACCTCTATTCCTCAGTGCCTGAAAAAAAGGCCACTTACAAAATACACTCAATCAAATTTCCTGGATTTGTACCTTATACCTTTGAGGTAGGCACTATCACCATCTGCCTGTATCCTCACAAATGAGGAAACAGAATTGTCAAATGGGGTTGAGGATATAGCTCAGTGGTAGAGTACTTGCCTAGCATGCACAAGGCCTTGGATTAGGCCCCCAGCACCACACACACACACACAAAAAAAAAAAAAAAAAAATTGTGAAGTGACTTACTTAAGGTTACTGGGATGGTAAACAGTGGCAGAGTGAGGATTCAAACCTGGGCCCAGCCTTCTCCAAAGGCTGCTCTCCATGCTGCCTCACCCAGGCTCTGCTAAGGAAACAATCTTGTTGAGCACACCACAGTTGTATAGAAAGAAGTAGAAACTACCATCAATTCCACCCTGAGAAATCCTGGTCTGATAGGATATTGTCTGCCCTTGAGCCTCTAACTGGATGAGGTCAGACATGGTTTAAGCCCTTAAAGAGTAAGGCTCACCAGAAAATAATCAGAAGGGAACACATCAAGTGTTCTAATCTCCTAGGACTTATTGGTTAGCTAGAGATCATACAGAGAATCTCCTTGGCTCCGATTTCCCTGCCCTCTGTATCCAAGGCTGACTCTTGAATGAGAGAGCCTGTTACCATTCTCTAGGAGGCCAGACCATGAAAATCTTAAGCATAGATAGACCCCTTAGCCATGCAGAGTATTTTGTTTTGTTTTTGCAGTACTAGAGATTGAACCCAGGGGTGCTCTGCCACTGAGCTACATCCCCAGCCCATTTTTTTGAGACAGGGTGTTACTAAATTGCCCAGTCTGGCCTAGAACTTACAATCTTCCTGCCTCAGCTTCCCAGGTAAGTGGGAGTAGCTGGGATTGCAGACATGCACCAACACACCCAGCAGCCATGCAGGGTTAACATGCTCTCCCAGTTGAGAACAGAGGCTTAATAACCCCCAGACCCAAATCTAGTTGTTGAGTTCTAGCAATTTATAATTGATATTTTATGTTACTCTTTCTTAGTAGTCTTTTAAAGAACAATAACCAAACTTGTATGTTAAAAATAGAATGGGGGGCTGGGGATGTGGCTCAAGCAGTAGCGTGCTTGCCTGGCATGCGTGCAGCCCGGGTTCGATCCTCAACACCACATACAAAAACAAAAGATGTTGTATCTGCCGAAAACTAAAAAACAAATATAAAAAAATAAAATAAAATGGGGCTGGGACTGTGGCTCAGTGGTAAAGAGCTTACCTAGCACGTGTGAGGTACTGGGTTTGATCCTTAACACCACATAAAAATAAATAAAGGTATCGTGTCCATCTACAACTAAAAAAAAAAAAAATTTAAATATAGAATGCAGCTCAATTTATCTTGCAATTACCATAGATTCATAGGATTTTTATAAATTTAAACATATCAAGATTTTGACACTCTTATACCATGAAAGACTATTTCATCATTGTAAAAATTATTTCATACGATTTAATCCAAACTATGCTAAGATAATAATGGAAGGATGATGGTATTACCTAGAAGGAAGATGCAATAGTAAAAATGAAATCACCACTATCATATCATCCTTCAGTTTCCTTATTGTGTTTCCCAAAGTGTTATATCATCTTTTAGAAGTCCAGAAACATCAACTGATAATTCAGGATTTCTTATTTTTCTACTCATAATGAAAAAGGAGAAGAAAATTGAGAGAGGACATCATATAAATCAGAAAACGAATGTAGACACATAGCAGCACTCCAGAATGGTGGTGCAATATTCACATAAACAAAAATATTTCTTAGATTCATTTTGGTAATGAATGAATTATTTCTAAACACACAAAAAAATGGTATTTTCATCCAGTTTATTCATAACAGGAAGATTTTATTGCTCTTTTTGTAACAAAAACCTGGACCATCCTGTTTTGCCAAAAAGTGGTGTGACAAATCTTTACAGTTACTATGCATCATAATTTACTAGGTACAATTCATAGGCAGAGAAAGGCTGAAAGCAGTTGTGCCCAAGGTGACTAGAGGGAAACAGATGGGATAGATAATTTTGTTTTTAATACTGGGGATGGAACCCAGAGGTGCTGTATCATTGAGCTTCAACCCCAACCCTTTTTATATTTTGAGACACAGTCTTGCTAATTGCTGAGGCTGGCCCTCCAATTTAACAATCCTCCTTCCACAAGCTCCCAACTTACTGGGATTATTGGCATGTGCCTTGTACCTGGTTAGATATTTTTTAAAACTATGGATTGATCATTACAATTGGCCTTTTTAAGTCTAAAAAATGTCTTATAATTATGGAATAAAGAAAATGGTTGCCATCTCAATAAAATTATGAGCCATCAAAAATTTCAAAGTATTATATGCTGAGGATACAAGTGCAAACACAAAACAGTGAAAGCAATGATAAATCAAAGCCTATTAGAGATGTATTTGGAATCTGAAATCAGTAGTTACAAGATGAATATGTTCCAGTTTCAGGCATGGCAGACTACTTCATTGCATTTAAGGGACAGTGCTCATTTTATCTCCAAAGACAAGGAATACATGAAATTATCTGCTGTTTTAATTTACATGTACACACATGTATCTTCACATAGATATATATTTATGAATGAAAGCCTTAAGGAAATATATTTAACATACCATAAAATTCATCCATTTAAAAGGTCCAGTAATCTCTAGTATATTCAAAAATATGCTATTTGTTAAGATTTGAATAGTTTTGAGTATTTGAATGCCTGTTAAACCTTGCAATTATTTTTTACTATTACTCTTAGTTCTGTAAATCATTTGTAAAATGACTTAAAACATAAATGGGGGTGTCCATTGCACCAAAACAGTGAACAATGATGACCACCCTTCCTGGTATGTTGAGGGAAAAACCATAGAGTCAGCAATCCATTTCCTTTGAACCACCCAAGCAGGAAAGCAGCCCTATCATTGTGCCTATTCTCTCCTTTTAAAAGGAAAACATCCTTAAACAAGAAGACCAGGGAGCTCTGTCCTCTCTAGGCAATTTTGGATGCAGATTTAGCTCTTTGGCTCACCACACAAAGGGCTAAGGAGCAGGTTGCTCAGGACAGTGGATGACCCACCAGGGAGAGTGAAATAAATCTATCATAGTATACTCCCTGCTCAGTGAACAAAGGCCCAGCTGCACCTGGCCAGGTTAGGCTGTTGATAAGTCATTCCTAACCTAAGATTTCATGTGACTTGTTCTCAAATCAGAAATGAAAATTTTGATATCCTAAATATTTTCAATGCCTAAGAGAAACTGCCATCCTCCTAAGATACATACTGCATGAGTTAAACTGTCAACTAGGGTTAGTAATGTAATCTTCCTGTTACAGGAATGCTGAACAGATAAAATGTTAACAGGATATAAATTGTTTCCTCACCACAGCCATGCTGCTTATGTTATAAATGTAGTTTTTTTTTCTTTTTAGTACTTTGTAGACTGTTAGGTGCTTTACTCTTTTTTTGGTTGTCAATGGACTTTATTTATATGCAGTGCTAAGAATCAAACCCAGTGCTGCACACATGCTAGGCAAGCATTCTACCACTGAGCCATAACCCCAGCCCCTATAAATGTAGCTTTGATTAACAAAGAAAGAGCTGGTAGACAAAACAGTAAAAACAATCTTTGAGGTTGAAAATGCTGATTCTCAATGGCACCTAAATATTTTTATAATTCGGTGTTGGCAAGCCCCACTTTGAAATGTAACAGCTGCATTTGTTTTGTTTTGTTTTTTTAAAGAGAGAGTGAGAGAGGAGACAGAGAGAGAGAATTTTTAATATTTATTTTTTAGTTATCGGCAGACACAACATCTTTGTTGGTATATGGTACTGAGGATCGAACCCGGGCCTCACGCATGCCAGGCAAACGCGCTACCGCTTGAGCCACATCCCCAGCCCCTAACAGCTGCATTTGTACATAGAAACATGGGAGCTCAGGAGTCATTAGACAGCAACTGGGTTAAGGCATGGCAAAAGGCATAATTTCCCACTTATAATATGGGGACATCGATACCTGCCTACCTGTGACCCTTGAACAACACAGGTTTGAGCTACATAGGCCCATTTGTTTATTTATGTGGTGCTGGGGATTGAACCCAGGGCCTTGTATATGCAAGGCAAGCACTGTACCAACTGAGCTACATCCCCAGCCCTTCCATGTCCACTTATACATAAAACTTTTTTTTTTTTTAAGATTTGTGAGAACTTGTAAAAGCTTGCAAATGAACTGTGTAGCCTATGAATATTGAAAAAAATTGACAGGTATGTCATGAATAAAATATAGTCTACTTTATCATTACATGAAATACACTTGTCTATTACAAAGTTGAAAGATTTAGCACTAGTCAGGTGTGGTGGCACACACTGTAATTCCAGGAACTCATGAGGCCAAGGCAGGAAAAATAGATTCAAGGCCATCCTCAGCAAGTTATTAAGGCCTTAAATAATATAACAAGAATTTGTGTAAAATAGATAAAAAATAAAAAGGCTGGGAATGTGGTTCAGTGATTAAATGCCCAGCCCGTGCGGTGTGGGCACACTCTCACACACCAAAGTCCAAAAGATGCAGTATTAAATAACTGCATAAAATTAACTAGTTAATACTGTACAACTGTAATAATTCAGAGCCATGTCCTGTTGCTCTTACAGGGAGCTCAATTATTGCCCCACTTAAAATGCCCTGAAGTGCTTCATTCTTGAATGAATGAATGACTGGTATCTACAGTAAATTGCTTTACTGCAGTAATATAATAATATGCAAAGCATGTGTTCACTGTTTATGTTATCAGTTAAGGATTTATAAAGCTTTTAGGGAGTCAAAAGTCATACTGGGATTTTTCAACCACATGGGGTGTCTCTAACCCCGACACTGTTCACAGGTCAACTGTAGTTAACAGCACTTACTGGGCACTTGCTGAGTTAGGCAGCTTGCTGCATGCCAAGAGCTCTACATGCAGACAGTCTGGAGTAGGCAGAGATGTTAACTGATGTGCCCTGCTCACATAAAAAGTTGTGGACTGGTATTGAATTCAGACTGGCTTAAAGACTAGGGTTCTTAACTATTGCTATTATGTCTCCAGAAATATATTTTATGTGGAAAGGAAGATCCTAGTCACAACTGGCATCCTTGGTCCCAGTTAAAAGTGCAAAACTGGCTGACGGGAGGTGGTGAGCTGGGGTCTGTGCCTGAAACTTCTTGGCCCTCCTCCTGGAGATATAATTGTGGGGAGGCTCCACAAATAATCACACTTCACTGTGTGCTCCAGACTTTGTGATAGAAAGTTTGCAAGCCCAAATACTCCCCCCTTTAAAACCCTTTCCCCACTGTCCTCACCACATTTTCTATGCTTCTCCTGGTTCTACACACTGATGGTGCAATTTTGGTCTTCAACCTTCATATCCAGGTGCTCTCTCCTTGCTTATGGACAACTGATTTAGCCATGCAAGTCCTGCAACCTGTCACCAGCTGCCAAGAATCCTAACAACCTAACATCTAAGAGCCTGACAGTAACCTATTAGTGGAGAGTCCACAATAGACTTCAGCACTTTTCATATTGCCTCATTATCACCAGTGGGATCCAAGGACAGTTTTACAACAAAACTTTAGCTGCTCAGCATTAATACCTTACCTATTGTGGGGACAGAGACCCTGTGCTATAATAATCATCATCATCTGCAGTTTTCTATGTGCCAGTTCATTGACCCTGTGCTATAACGCTGCGGCCATCATCACCATCATCATCATCTACAGTTTTCCCTTTGTACCAGTTCAGTAAGTTTTGTTTCTTCCTCTCCAAGCTGCTACTTACAGCAGTCTTGTTACAACATCACCTGCTGGGAAGTTTATTTTGTCCCACAGACAAAGAACTTACAATTCTAAGTGGATTGATGAGGTTTGCAGAAAAACCATCAGGAAAGTAATTTACCACTACATACAAAGATCTGTAACTGGCTGTGCCAGTACTAAATGCTAAGGTCTCAGATGACAACTGTCTTAACCTGTTTGCATCACCCAGTTCTCTATGAATACTCCAATTAATTTTAACACATTTCACTACAAATAATCATGTCTCAACTACATCAGCACAGGCTAAGAAATAACAGGAATAAAGCAGCTTAGCTAGTGAAAATATTTGGACTTTTGATAATAGCTCAGTGGGACAGCCCTTAACCAACACACTCAAGGACTTGGATTTGACCCCTAGCACCACCCAAAATACAATAAAACCCCAACATTTTTAGCAAAATTTGCAAAACACCTAGTTTTACCTACAAGGAATAAATAAAACTTTCCCAGTTCTGGTGGAAGATAAAAGCCAAAGAACTGTCAGTTTTGAGGGTAAGCACACAACCATTTTACAGATGCAGTTACCCCAACAGGCAGCCTTTACAATATCTCACTCTCAAATCTTCCCAGAAACCTTTCATCAGTTGAGAAGGCTCATTCTTAGGATAATGTTAGCCCCACTTATTTTTGTTAAGTCAGGTTTTAGTTTCAAGACACAAGGTATTACAAAGTAAACTCACTCAAGGCCAGTAAATGGGTCACTAACACTTTAGTTATGCCAATGATTAGAGAATTCAGAAGTCCTTACAGGTTGTGCTTGCTATCCATGAATTAATAAAAACCTGATGAATAAAAGCCCTTACCATAACAATGTACAGTGCAGGTGCTCGTTTGACTCTATATAGTTAAGACAACCAAATAATCAAACAGCACTTCTGAGGCAATCGATGGAGCCACCTGACTTGGCCTCCCATTCCTATAACAGGTGTCATTAGGAAGCTGTATGTAGTGGTAAATTACTTTCCTCTGTGACCAATCAAAATGGTCTACCAGTCTTATGGGATTTTTCAAGCCAACTTTACCTTCACCAATTTCACCTAATCAAAAATATTTCTAAACAGATAAAACTGTAGACAATTTAGGTGTTTTTAATAGTATTCCAGGCTATAAAAGCTCACTGCATAGGACTTAGGATGTGGACTCTAATGACAGTTTTACACTACTTAAGGCAATTCACTTCTAAGATTTAAGCACAATAGCACAGTCAAATCCCCTTTACACTTTAGAGATGCTAAGAATTCATATAACACACACACTTAGCACAGGATGGCAAAAGTATGTACTTATATTTACTTTCTATGTGCAATACAATTTTCCTTATACAGCAGGAAAAAATAATCTTAACTCCCATAGCTCAGTGGTGGAGTGCATGTCTACCATGTGCTAGGCCTTAGGCTCAATCACCACCTTCCAAACCAAATTCTTCTTCTAAACCTGTAATCCTGAAACATAGGGATAATTAATCAAAGTGCTGCCTGCCAGCTGTCAATCTTCACAATCTCATCTTTCTCTGGTTAGCTCTGCTTGGTTCCTCCAGTTTTGGCCCTTTGCAAATACTGCAAATATGGCTTAAACCAAAATGATATGTTCCACAGTCCAACATAACTCAGCTTGAATAGTGGACAGAAAATCTAGTCAGGCCTTATGTCTTTGTACAAGATTTTATTAAATGTCTTTAAAGAGTAACATCCAGACTCCAGATACAGCTGCCAAGAAGACCCTGAAACCAAACAGAGCACAACAGTAAGTGACACTGTACCTCAGTATCAAGTTCCTTCACTTATCAAATAGGTTCACATTAAGATTAACAATACAGGAAGGCATAGTGGCGCATGCCAATATCCCAGTGACTCAGGAGGCTGAGGCAGGAGGATCACAATTCTAGGCCAGCCTCAGCAACTCACCAAGATCTTCAACAACCTAGTGAGACCCTGACCCAAAACAACAATTAAAAAAGGGCTGTGGATGTTGCTTGGTAATAAAGCACCTCTGGGTTCAACTCCCAGTACCAATAAAAATAAGAAGCAGCACCACCACCAAGAAACAAACAAAACCCTCAGATACATAAGAGGCTGCTTGTTAGGGAGCTGCTGAAGAACACCAGCCAATTACTAACAAGAGTGCCTTGAAAATCTTGAGCAAGTATTTCAGATAACAGTAAAAGTAGGATCTTCATTCTTGGATCAGCCACCCCAACAGAACTGTGAATTAAATGGGCCCCAGATTCCAACTTAGTCAATCTCCAGAATCCAATTTTATTCACCAAGTGCTTATTATCAGTTTGATACCAGTGTACACATGCGTGATCATGCATATGCACACACATGCACAAGGAATAGGAAGGACACTGCAGACTTACCTGTTATGCTGTAGGGACTGGCTGGGGCATGGCAGGGGGCTCTGGCTTCCCACCCTTCTGTTCTGAGATGGGAGTGGTGGGCAGGATCTCATCTTTGGGTTCCACGATGCTCACGTGGTCAGGCAAAGGCTTCTTAGGGCCAATCTTACCACTTGGGTCCCAGGGCAGCATGATCTTCACTTTGATGCCTAACACACCTAGAGGACATCAGACAGGAACTAAATAGTGCTTCACCAACACTCCCCTCACACACACATACAGGATAGAAAAGAGCAGTTTTCTCGAGCACCATTGGATCTGGCCCCTTCTCAGACAAATGCCTCTAAATCAATCAATGAACAGGACACTTGCAAAAGGAACCCTGCACAGCACCACAGAACGTGGCACTGACAAGGACCAAGAGCAGGATGTGACCTTTCTGACTCGTCATCATATCATCACTGAAGGGTACAGAGAAGACTAAGACAAGACAAAAACAAAGCAATGATCAACAATACAAATTTTACATCCATGCAGCTAATCAATAAACCCAAGGAGTACTAACATGCCCAGCTATTTCCAAGGTAAATCCCTACAAATACTGAGGTTGTTTATGGAAACATCTGCTTATGCTCTTTGCCTCAAATATCCCCAGCTGTTTACCCTGTCTGAGAAGCACGTGGCGCACAGCAGTATCAACATAGTAGTTAACAGGGTCCCCGCTGTGGATCATCAGGCCATCCACAAACTTCATGGATTTAGCTCTCTGTCCTCGGAGTTTCCCAGACACCACAACCTCACAGCCCTTGGCTCCACTCTCCATGATGAATCGCAGCACACCATAGCAGGCCCTTTAGAAGAACAAAAGAAACACACCTGTGTTATTAACAAATACAAAATTCATCTAACCTCTCCAGCAAGTTAAAAAAAAAAAAGACTATCTTTTTTCTCTCTAATGATCCTTTAATGAAGAGCAAATGAGATCACATTCTGACCCCCCAAAATAGTAATTCTCTTCTATTCTTCTCATAACTAATCTTAGGCTAATTTTCCTTAGGGAATTAATGTTAAGCTTCAAGCAACAAAGTGAATTCCAACCGTATCTGCATATCACTTCAGAAGGCTTTATAAAAACCAAACCCTGATGGCTCTGGGGTGGCAAAGCTCAAGGCATTTTCAAAAGTGGTCCCTAGGTAGTTTTCACATACAACCAAAGTTGAGAACTATACTTTAAAACTCCACAAGTACAGCCAGGCACATTGGTACAGTCTCTGTAATCCAGAGACTCAGGAGGCTGAGGTAACAGGATCCCAAGTTTAAGGCCAACCTCAGCAACTTAATAAGGCCCTAGATAACTTAGTGATACTGTTGCTAAATGAAAATTTAAAAGCTGGAGATGTAGCTCAGTGGTAAAGCAACCCTAGGTTTAATGCCCCGTGCCAAACAACAACAACAAAAAACCCCACAAACCCGCTCTTAATAATAACTTAGGGTTCTTCCATGGTTTACTGAAATATTCAACCTCTAGAATTCATACTCAGAAGTGAACAAGAGTACTATATGGGAACCTGGCTGTTTTGATATCAGAGTGCTGGAAAAAACTTTAGGTCTATAAAACTCAATCTTTAAAATACCTGCCTTTGCTGCCCAGTCTTATCCATTGCTTTACACCATATGAGATACCAACTGGATTATTAACCACTTCCCACCCTTTCTCAATGTCATTCAATCATCACAACTAAGGACAACTGGCATAATAACCTTTATTTAAAGGAGATCCAACGGTCAGAGAAACTCAGTAATTTGATTAGGTTGCAAAACTTCCAAGTTAACTTTAATTAATGTCAACAAAAATCACATGGAAGGCTTATTTAGACAGAGAGTTGGGCCACACACACCCCCAATTTTTCATTCAATGGGAACTAGATAGAAACAGTTTTTATTTCTAAGAAGTTCCCAGTGATGGCAGTAATGTTAGCCCAGAAATAAAACTTCAGGAATACTGTTATAACAGCGAACTGGCACTCAAATCAGGTTGTCTTTTCCATGTCCTTGACTATATTACCCAATCCCACAGACCAACCTTCCTATAGCAGAACATTCATGTCATTCCTGAGCTGAAAAACATTCCTTCCTCCAGGGCTCTGTAGTCAAGTACTGTCTAAATTCCAAACAAGGGGAAGACACTCCACAAATAGTCATACTGCACAAAGAGCTTGTCAACCAACTCCCTATTGCCCTTTATCACTCCTCATTATCGTAACTATAGTTTATAGAGATTAAGTGTCTAGATTTTATGCTGTCTCCCACCAGGACTATGTTCTCTTCACAGCCCTCAAAAGAGTGAATTCATTAGTGGATTTGCATGGCTTCTAGCTGGCTTGAATGGAGGTATCCTACAAGTGCCAAAGCACACTTATTGCCTATAGATACATAACACCAGCCGAGTTAATATGAATTACTCCTTAGTGAGTGGAGGCTGCAGTTCTATTTCTATTCTACTCTCAAAGTACGCAGAACACTTCTCCATTACAGCACTGACCACACTTTATGGCTTTTGCTTCTTTACTAATTTTGTCAGCCTACTAGTTCAGCAATGGCTTGGATTACCAGTATCTTCGGAGACTAGATGATCCTATCACTTTATAAGAGTTCATCTGCTAAATCAACAAAATGGCAGATACCATATTCTGATCCACACCAAGAGTGCATAACCATCAAGTTTCAGGACACTCACCTCCGTACAGCAAGCCCTCCTAGGAGTTTGTATCGCAGAGACTCTGCCTGGGCAATGGCACAGAGACCTCTTGTGGCCACCTTTTCAGCATAAAGCTTTAAAGAAAACAAGACACACGCTGTTAACTTCACTATTTCCAATTATAAGCCAGCACAATCATCTTTTTCCTACACCATCAAATATTATGAAGAACCCTGAAGAACTGAAGCACTTCTACCCACACATGGTACACAGGTACATAGTGACACAGTTCTCATTGTGTTCCCACCACTGGCTCACCCTAAAGCCACACTAGGAAGACCAATGGGGTAGCCAGTCTATCCTGTGTTACCTTTTCTATACTCGAGTGGAATATAAAAATTCTTTAGCCATCAAATTAGTTGAACAGACCTATAAAATTAAGCCCACTACTGATTAAGAACTTTAACAAAACACAATATTTGTAATACTCAATAAACACAAATACATTAAAGTTTCAAAGGTTACATCAAGGTTTTTTTTTAAGTACCATTCTAAAGAGCCATTTCCAAGTCCATAATAATTTCTGGCACAAACCATGACCACTCACCTCTACACTGCCCTCAGGGAAGCCAAATCTCTTCTGAACTACTGCAGTCAATTCCCGGATCCGCCGCCCCTTCTCACCAAGAACATTCTGTGTCCTAAAGGAAAAAAGGTGACAATTCATGATTCTCACAAAATTCTAAACCTAACTTCAAATCTTATGACAAAATTCTAAATGTAGCTTTTTTGTGTGTGGTACAAGGGATTGAACCAAGGGGTGTTCTACTACTGAACTACAACCCCCAACCCCACTCACCCCTTTTAGACAGGGTTTCACTAAGGTGCTGAGGGTCTTGCTAAGTTGCTTAGGCTGCCTTGAACTTGGGATCCTATGTGACGGAGTCTTTCAAGCTGCTAAAATTACAGGCATGTGCCACTGTGCCCTGCTTAGAAAGTATAAATTTTAAATAACAAGAACTAAGATAAAAATTTTTAAATCCAGCTTTTAAAAAACTTGCATCCAGGGTGCAGCCAAGTGGAGGACAAACAGTGCCTTCCCCAGTTCTCTAGCAGTGTCTGTTCCTGTCTGTCCATCTGGCTCAGAGCTCTGGAAGGGTAGAGTCATACCAGGATTCTCACAGACTCAACATGAGAAATGTCAATAAAGGACCATTGGCTAACCAGGTGCAGTGGGGCCTAAGTTCAAGGCCAGCCTGGGTACTGTAATGAGACCCTCTCTCAAAAAATAAAGAAAAATGATATAGCTCTGTGGTAGAGCACCCCTGGGAACCATCTCCAATACTGATGGGGGAGAAAAGCATTCACCAAGGCCAGATTCATTGGTTGTTTCCAAAGTTTACACAGAGTAAGTCACCTTAGTATATATAACAATCATAGGTAATGAGTGAGTTTTTACCTGGTAGCTAAGATAATGATTTCTGTCCTGGTTGGCGTAACTCGGACCTCAACTCCAGAGTAGCCATCTTCAGCCAGCTCCCGAGTGAGAAACTCATTTAACTCAGCTTTGAAGATGCCATCAGCAACAAACTAACACCACCACCACGGAAAAAAAAAGAAAAAAAAAGAAAAAACAAGTTAAAAATTAGGAAACAAGTAAAGGCTTACATTCCCCTGGACTGGTCTAGTTTATCAGTCAATTAATCACTCATTACAAAGCAACACTTCCAACAAATAACCCATCAATGATTCTATTTTTTTTGTTGTGGTGTCACGGACCGAACCCTAGGACAGCTTAACCACCTAGCCACATCCTCACCAATTTTTTTTTTTTTTTTTTTGAGAAGGCCTCACTAAGTTGCTGTGGCTGAGCTGGAACCTCAGCTTCCTTGGTTGCTGGAATTAAAAGCATGTGCCATCACATTCAGCTAATTCTCCCAATGCTCCTATTCCAACAGCAATACAGGAACCCTTCTCAGACAAATGCCTCTAGGTCATCTTTACTTAGTTTCTTCTACCAGGGTCCTTTAAACTGTGCCACAGAACGTAGCACAGAGTAGGGCCGCATGGCCAAAGATGAACCAAGTCAGACTCGTCATCATCTCTTCATTGAAGGGTTTAAAAACTGGTACTTAAACATGTAAAATAAAAAGCTGCTCTAAAGTGGCATATATATATATATATATATCTTATTAAGCACTGCAAGGACACCTACTTGTCAAAGGAGCAGTGTGGGCCGAAGATAGCAGTCTCACACGGGGACTGCAACTTGGTCGCAAAAATCCCAGCCATGTTTACCTGGTCTTAACGTACTTGTGAACTGATCTATCGATAAAAACAAACCGTCTATTTCTAAAGCTAATGACTTTTACAGCTCTTTACTCTGGGAATGACAAAAAATTGAACCCGAGAATCTCCAGGAAGGAACAATTATCAGTAGCCTCTCCAACTGAGGTCTCTGGAGTTGTTAGATACATTGAGACACTACGCAAGGAAACCGAACTACACTGTTGTCGCTCCTTCCCAAAGCCATGGGATGAGATGTGACGCCTCATGCCCTCTAAATGCTACGTTTATTATTTTGTCGGCCTAAGAAATGCTCACAAGCTCCTTCTCCCGGGCAGGTGGGGCGCCCAGCTAAGTCGGGAACTGGCGGAATCTGTATCTTCCCCAGCCACACTGCGCTCAGCCGCCGCGGGCCTCGCCCTCAATCCACTGCCATCCGCAGCCCGCGGGAACCCAAGGCAGCCATAGCCACTTCCTGGAACAAGGCACGGAGCTGTGGGTCTCTCAATAACACCCCATGAAAATCCTGGGCCCGTGCATCCCCAGAGTTTCCCGTCCTCGGGCCCAAAGGCTCACCTTCCTCTTCTTGGAAATTTGTACCGCCATCTTGCCGCCGCAAGCCCCGAAAGGAAAGGAAGACTAGCGGGCGGAAGTGAGTATAAAGGGCGCGGAGCGACGGCGAAAACACTGCGCGACGTCGACGCCGGCGGGCGCTCATGGGAAATGCAGTTTCACGTAAAGAAGACGTTAAGAGAAGAATCGTAATGGTGACACCTGTAGGCAGAACAGAACTGCAGAGCAATCTGGAGTCTAGTTCTTACCGCTCACAAACTAGCAACGTGTGGCGTAGAGATGGAAATTACAGGTATTAACTCTCAAAGCAACAGAACTTGATCAGCGGAACCCTGGTTCCTACATATTCTGGTCCACAGTAATGAAAATCTGCCGGAAGCCCTTCAATGAAATTTATTCAAGCACCCCATCTTCTCCAATCTGTGTCCATTTTCTCCGTTCTAAATGGATAATAATACTTAACATTTATTAAATTCTCTAGGAACTGTTATGTGATTTTTTTAATGTTATTAACTCATGTACCCCTACCTCACTTTCATAACAATCCATTAAAATTTGTATCGGACAGAGTAGTAGCTGGCCTGCTCATTTTTTTCAGCCAAAAAAAAAAAAAAATCCGTTTCGATTTATTATGAAAATGTCTAGCAAGGTGCAGTCACACACCCCTGTAATCCCAGGGGTTTGGGAGATTGAGGCGGGAGGATTGCAAGTTCGAGGCCAGCCTCAGCAATTTAGCAAGCTCCTATGTCAAAAAATAAAAAGGGCTGGAGATGGTAAAGAACCCCTGTCCCTGTGAGATGAAAAATAACTTTTCAGTGTACCACGGAACTCACTCACTTCACTTGAGTGAAGTCTCTGGAAGCTTCACTCAATTATTTCCTGGGCTTAGAAACCATTTTGAGTATATTTAATTCTAGCACTAAAACAACTCTGGTGCCAAGTGAGGAGTCCTATTATCATAGACTTAACAGTTCTGTGACAGCTGAGACCAAATGAAGAGGAAAAGAAGGGAATGAACCAGAGATAGGATAGGTGTGGACCTGATATATCTTGAATGTGGATTGAGGTTGAAGGGAAATTGAAAATGAAGCAATGATGCTGTGGCTATTTAAGAGAGGGGGGGGGAGGGAGGGAGGGAGGGAGAGAGAGAGAGAGAGAAAGCAAAAGCAAAAAAAAAAATAAAAAAAAATAAAAAATGATACCATGGGTCCTGATTTCAGTGGTGGATGCTTGGTGACAGCACTGGCTGAGATGAGGAAAACAGAAACAGGTTTCTAATCCCCCCTCCATCTGTCATATTCCTCTGTTCTTTACACCTCTTCCTGCCCAAGGTCTGTAAACTAAGTGGTGTCAGGTTGCCAAAACCATAACCTTGGTGAATTTGCCAGTGTGATTTCTCTCTAGGGTCATGGGTACTGTAGAAGAGCACCCTACCTTGAATCCTGGGGACACAGTGGTCCACTTCAAATAGGCTAGTCCTTTTAGGTGAATTTCCTGCATTTTCCCATTCTGATCTTTATGTCTCTTTCTCCCACAGTGTCAAATATAATCTTTTTCAAATCACAAACACCAGCATTTTCTCCTCACTCTGAGAAGTTAACCTCCCTCCTGATCCCTTCCCCCCCATACAGATTGTATAGGCAACAACTGTCTTCCATCCATCTTATAATTCTATGTACCCATGGTCATCTTTTCTTTCTTAGTTTAGGAAAGAAACAGTCTTCCTAGCCAAGGTCAGCCTCACCTTTGTGTTCTCTTTCAAGTTTCTTTCTTTTCTATATATTTTTTTTTAACCCTGAGAATTGAACCCAGGGGCACTCACCACTTAGCCACATCCTCAGCCCTTTTTATGTTGGGACAGGCTGCTCTTTATAAGTTGCACAGGCTGGCCTTGAACTTGGTGATCCTCCTACCTCAGCCTCCACAATATTTGGGCACCACCATGCCTTGTCTTAGTTTTGTTTCTTTGAAATATTGCAATCATTCCTTCCCTTTCCTGTGATACTCTTCCTTCATACTAGCTCTTTCCCTTCTTTGCCATCCCTAATGTTAAATATGCTACACACTTTCTCCAGGTGATGCCCCTGCTCGTTGCTTTCATAGCCTTCTGTATGACCCCCACCATGTCACTCCTCTCACTAGGTTGGAATGGTCTGTTGATGTGTTTCTCTCACTAGACCCTCAGCTTTGTAAGAGCCTGAGCTAAGTCTGCTTTGTTTATCATATCGAGAACCTAGGATCTGGCCAGGCTCAAGCCCAGTCAATACAAGTCTGTGAGCAAACAAATCCATGCCTGGATTCTGAATTTTAGATCAGTTTCTGGCAGTATTGTTCTTAACAAATTTGCTTGCAAGTACTGTTTCTTTTCTGGGATGTTCATGAAACCAATTTCTGAAGATTCAATACTGGGGGCTGGGATTGTGGCTCAATGGTAGACCACTCGCCTACCATGGGCAGGACCCAGGTTCGATCCTCAGCACCACATAAAAATAAAGGCATTGTGTTGTGTCCATATACAACTAAAAATAAAATAAAATAAAATAAAGATTCAATACTGAAGATGAAACCATAGCAAGTCCTCTGAGGTAAATACCTCTCTGTGGTTCCGTGATACCTCATCTGCTGCCCTTCCCCAGTAATGCAGACAGCTGCCTAGATATCATCCTCTGGTCCAACAGAAAAACCATAAAGGAAGACTTTGTCTTTATTATAATGTTCTTTGTGTTATGTAAGACTGACATAAGAAAAATGGCATTCTATTAATCTAAATAATGCTAAAATTTACAGTGCAGTCATAGAGTTCTAATGAAGAGCGGACTGTAGGAGTAGTGCCTTCATTTCCCCTGGGGTATCCAAAATGTAAATAAGGTTTTATCCAGTTAGCCCCCAGTGTCACAGAATTGTCCTTAGATACGCGAAGAAAAAAGACTGTGTCTGAGAACACATGAGACTTTGTGGCTACACTTGGGCCATGCCTTGGGTCTCATGAACACCACATAGGTACTTTCCTGAAATTCCTAAAATCCAGAGGTGAGAATTGCTGAGGTTGAATGAACACAGCCCACAGTTTCTGAGAGTAGTTTAGTGGCTTCAAGACAAGTAAAACAGAACCTCATAGAAAGCATTTAATTTACCTAAATCCAGCTCCAGGAGCCTGACAAAAAAAGGAAGTAGAGTTTAAGCAGTGTATGTGGGTGGGAGAGGGAGTGCCTTCCTCCTCGCCCCAGGAGGGCCTGGATCAGAGCCAGGCCAGAGGACAGAGGAGTTTCATCTCTTGTTGCAGGTAGTCTAGGCTAGCTATCCTGTGGCCTCATTATGGGGTGAACGTCTAATTGAGCTGAATGTTCAAACATAGATTTTCTTTTTCCAAAAAGACCCTGAACAAGCTAACTACTTTATCTAGTGTTTAATTAAAAAAACAACAACAACAAAAAAAAAAAAAAACCACCTTACCAATCCTGGAGGAAGATCTAATTCTCAAAGAGAGGAGAGGATACATCTGTTCCCACTAGGACTGCTCTTAAAGGATTGCTTTTTCAGGGTAATAGTGATCATATTTGATTGTCACTTACTTTTTTTTTTCTTTTTCTTTTTACAGACCTGGGGATTGAACCCAGAGTCTTGCACATAAGGATATCCTACCTTTATGTCTCCAGCCCTTTTTATTTTATTTTGAGATAAGATCTTGCTAAATTTCCAAGGCTAGTCTTGAATTTGCATCCTCCTGCCTCAGCCTCCAGAGTAACTGGGAGGAGCAGTTTCTGTTGTTGGACTCTTCTTATAATGAAAATTTATTCACATAGTACTTGCAAAATGAAAATGAAGAAAAAAGAAAACATGCAAAAAGCTACAAGCATACAAAGTTTTGATCACATAGCCTCTTGTGAAACAGTGTGGCTGTCTCTGCCTGCAATACCAAATCCTACAATCCTTTCTTCAGAAAGTTCAGTGTCTGTTACTAGTAATATAAATCTATACTAGCCAGGGGGGATAGTAGAGGATAGGAAAGGTAGCAGAAAACAACAGTTACTAATATGGCATTATGTAAAAATGTGGATGTGTAGATGTGTAACCGATGTGATTCTGCAATCTGTATTTGGGGTAAAAATGGGAGTTCATAACCCACTTGAATCTAATGTATGAAATATGATATGTCAAGAGCTTTGTAATGTTTTGAACTACCAATAAAAAAAGGTGAAAAAAAATAAAACAGCCATATTTCATGAAAAAAAAAATCTATACTAGCCACATGGGTCTATTATTCACTGAAAGATTGTTACTCAGAGTGGAAAAGTGTTGTTAAGTATAAACAATACCAGTCTTCAAGAATAAAAAATATATAAAATATATAATTTTTATACTGATTACATGTTAAAGAATAACATTTTAGATATAGTAAGTGAATTTTTTAAATATAATACTGGATATTGAACCCAGGGGCATTTAACCACTGAGCTACATCCCTAGCCTTTTTTAAAATTTTACTTTGAGACAGGCTTCTGCTGATTTCCCCGACAGCCTGAGATCCTTCTGCCCCAGCCTCCTGAGTCACTGGGAGTATAGGTGTGTGCCACCATGCCTGACCCTAAAATATGTTACTAAAACTAAGTTTGCCTGTTTCTTCTTTCTTTTGTTTTTTTTTCACATGACTACTAGAAAATTTAGTATTACATTTGTGATCACATTTGAGGCCTTTATTATATTCTGTTTTACTGTACTTCTGTAATCTTTTCAACTCCAGGGATCAAAGGTGTTTTACTTGACTGTTTCCATGAGACACGGCACAGTGATTGGCCGAGGATCAGCATTTAGTAAGACTTAATGGAAAGTCTTATTTTCACCACAGACTTAATGAAAATAAATGGTTTACAAGGAGTTACAAGGAATGTTAAAAACTTATCTTGTTTCTTCTCTGTTTGCTGGGAGCCCTGGGAAACTTACAGCCAAGTTTCATCCTCTATTGAGTTCTGGGGACCTCTCACTGTGGCCCAGAAGATCAGCTCTGGAAATATGGAGGAGGCAAATTAAGAGAACTTAGGAGGGCTGGGGATGTGGCTCAAGCGATAGCGCGCTCTCCTGGCATGCGTGTGGCCCTGGTTCGATCCTCAGCACCACATACCAACAAAGATGTTGTGTCTGCTGAAAACTAAAAAATAAATATTAAAAAAAAAGGAAAATTTAGGGCTGTTTCTGGATCCAGGGAAATGAGACCATCACAGTCCTTCTTCCCTATACACATATCTTTTTTATAAACTGATGTCTGATTGGTCTAGTGAATGAGTAGAGATGAACTCAGTGAGAAAACCACTTGGCCTTGTCCAATTTCCCTGAACAATCTGGCTATGTGGCCACTCAGCATCTATTTAGAATGGCAGAGTGTTTAAGGTCACAGACTTGAGATAGACAACTTGAGCTTATATCCCTGATCTGGATGGTTCTTAGCTACATGACCTCAGGCAATTTATCTCTGTATCAGTTTCCTCATCTGTAAAATGAGATGAAAATAATAATAAGTTCCCATTATGGCATAGTTGTGAGATTAAATTAATTAATACAGGCAAAGTGCTTAGTATGAGGGGCATGAAAGTGTTCAATTAGCATTAGTTATTATTACTTGGAGCAAGTTTCTGTGCCTGGACCCGGGTTCACTGATGAATCTGATTTAACTCTTGCCTCCCAAGAACTCAAATCTGGGGTCAGGGGTAAAGATAAATAAATATGATAGGCATCTCAAGTGTCATGGTAGGGATAACTGGGCACTGAGGGAGCATCTAGGAAGGCAGGGAGTAGGAAAAAATGTCACAATGTTCTAATCCTTGAGCTGAGGCTCCCAAGAGATACGTGTGTACCAGACCATGGGACACATCAGGCAGAGTGCATGGGCTAAAGCCTTTGGGGACAAAAGAACATCTTGAATTATGAAAATAGTTTTCTTTTTCTGATTCAAAATAATAAAATGTTTTCATTAAAAAGGGATTTTTTTAAAAAGGAAGAAAAATGACCCAGGAAAATAAAAAAGACACTGTGCTGGTTAATAAAAACTTTGGACGCACGAGATCTCTCCCTAGGATCAATCTTCAGTATGTAGATGCGTTATCACCTGACCCAGCCCTGAGACACATAATACACAGGTACACGGGAGAGGCTGGTGCCATGCTTGGAAGGTGGAGACAGAGTGACAGGGTAGGGGAGGTGGCGAGGTAGGGAAATCTGCAGCCAGCTCAATGTGTTTCACATTCCAGTGCTGCTACTTACAAGCTCTGTGAGGTCAGGCAAGTCATTTAACTTCTCTGAACCTCATATTCTTCACCTGAAAAGCGAAGAAATTATCATTACTCTCACAGACTTTCTGTGGTTGATTGAAATGATATCTGTAAAGCTCTTAGCTTAGTATCCAGCACATGGAAATTATTTGTTAGATGGGACAGATTATCATTGCTGTTAAAGCCAACAAACATCTAAGCATTTAGGTTTATGTTATTAATCTTCAATGACTTTGGTTAGGGCAGGTCTCTTTCAGCAATGCCAACATGTGGCTCATAGACAACCAAAACACCACTGCCTTTCATTCTCAAACACATAGGACACTCACTATTTTACTACCATGCAGCAATTCCAGGCTGAGTATATAGCCTAGAGCCCTAGTCCTCAAAAAATTTGTGCATTCTCCCTTCAAAAAGGACTCAGGGCTGGGGTTGTGACTCAGTGGTAGAATGCTTGCCTAGCACATGTGAGGCACTAGGTTCTATCCCCAGCACCACAAAACAAAAACAAATAAAGGTATTGTGTCCATCTACACCTAAAAAAGATTTTAAAAAATAATTTGAAGGATTCAAATTTCTTTGACTCTTAAGAGAGAGAGAGTGTGTGTGTGTGTATGTATGTGTGTGTGTGTGTGTATATATATATATATATATATATATATATATATATATATATATGATTTATTTATTTATTTGTGTTTGGGCTGCAGGAGATGGAACCCAGGGCCTCATGCATGGTAAGCTGATGTTCTACCACTGAGCTACATATCCAATCAAAGTTATGTAGGACTTTAACATAGGTAGACCTTTCATCATGAGTTTAAATAAACTTGCAAAAACTATAGTTTCCAGTATTAATGTCAATATTTGAAATAAAGCAGTCACTATTTTTAAATGTCCTCTATCCACAGGGAACATAAATACCACAGAAATTTGATGCAATTAGCTACTTAAAAATAAGTTTTCCCAGAACAGTAGCACTTATGTTGTTATGTTTTCCTCTCTAACTTATATTTCCATTCCACACAACCCTGGGAGTATCTTTGTGCACCCTTGAAAATCCACAGTTCCCGTGGAGTTGATCCATGACCTCTTCCCCAGCCACTCCTCTAGTCCTAGTTGGCAGAGCTAACTCAAGTTCAGTCTAGATGGGTCATTTTCCAAGAAGACCCAGCTGGGTATTTTCCCAGCCTAGTGATCCAGTGAAATTTAGTTTCTTTCCATTCCCTTTATTTACTTATCAAGAAGGTTCTGAATCAGAGTCCCAGCATGCAGGGACAAATAACACTCTTAAAAGATTGCTGCTTATATAAGTAACAATTTCACATATTAATAGCTACAATAACTGAGAGTTTATAATGTACCAGGAACTGTACTAAATACTTTTTATATATTATGTTTCCATAATCTTTATAATGCAGTTTAACCTGTTATCACACTATTAACACTTTTTACCAACAAAAGGATTCTGTCTTGAGATCAAACTCCTCGTTCACTAAATCAAATTACCGGAATTTAAAGGGAAAGGTAGCATCATTTTTCTAGACATAATTGAACCAGAAGCAGCACATGAAGAAGTTAAGAGATACTTAAGGCATTTGTTTGTTTGTTTGTTTGTTTGTTTTTGGTGGTGCTGGGGATTGGGAGATGGAACTCAGGGCCTTGTGCATATGAGGCAACCACTCTACCAACTGAACAATATCCCCAGCCCAAGGCATCTTAATTGTATTGATACCTGTTGTGAAAGTGATGGATCAAGACCGTGAATGGTGGGGAGGGGGAGATAGTAAATAGAAACCGGGAAATGACCTAAATTCCTTCTATCAAGTGCTTTTTTTCCTGGTGGCACTGGGGATTGAACCCAGGGCCTCGGCACATGATAGGCAACAGTTCTACCACTGAGCTATACCTCTAGTCTCCTATTTGATGCCTATACATAACTAAAATGATAGTAGGTAAGAAAAATAAATGATTTGGGACCACAAAGTGTTTCAGGATGGCAAGTCCAATACATTTCCATCTGTGAAGACAGGATGTCGCTTAACAGCCGTAGGAACGCTTGGAAGACAAGCCACCAGAGGGCGGCAGAGGACAACGGCGGGGTGGTCCATCGCCAGTTCCCTGGGCGGTCCAGCGGCAGCCCTGAACCTTACTGGGGGACACTTCCGCCTACCTTCTCTGACGCGGATCCAGCTTCTCAGGCAGTGAAGGGAGGCAGGTCACCTGCAGGCAAGGTTATGGTCCAAAGTTGTCCAATAGAAATATAACGTGAGCACATATGTAATTTCATGAGCTGAGCACGGTGTACACTCCTGTGAATACCAGCTGAGGCAGAGGATTGCAAATTCAAGGCAGCCTGGGCAAATTAATAAGACCTTGTCTCCAAAAAAAAAAAAAAAAAAAAAAAAAAGGAAATAGAGAAGAAAAAGATGATTTTTTTTTTTCCCCCAGTATTGTAATTGAACCCAGTGGCTTTCTATCACTGAGCTACATCCCCAGTCCTTTTTTTTTTTTTTTTTTTTTTTTTTAAACAGGGTCTTGCTGTCTTGAATTTGGATTCCTTGCCTCAGCCTCTGGAGTAGCTGGGATTACAGGCCTGGCTAATAATATTTTTTTTTCTTAATCACATAAATCCAAAATGTACTTCAACATATAATTAACATAAAACTTATTCTGATGTCTTACTTTTTCATTTCTTTTTTTTTTTTTAGTATTATGTCTTTGAAATCCGATGTGTGTTTTCTTTACAGTCATTCTCTCTCTCTTTTTTTTTTAATGAATTTTAATATTTATTTATTTTTTAGTTTTCGGCGGACACAACATCTTTGTTTGTGGTGCTGAGGATCGAACCCGGGCCGCACGCATGCCAGGCGAGCGCACTACGGGCTTGAGCCACATCCCCAGCCCCTATTTACAGTCATTCTCAATTTGAACTGGTCACATTTCAAAAGGGCTCCATAGGCACTTGTGGATACAGTTAATTTTAATTAGGTAGATGCCTGCTGCAGGACAAGTGAGGCCAAGAACTCCTCCTTGTAGCCTTGACCTCCAGCCCCTGCCACTCAACACCTGTCACAGATATTCAGGATGCATTGACCGCTGTCTCCTCACCCCTCAGGCCACCTCTTGATACACCAGAGCTGCTTTCTAAAATGCAGCTCAGCCTATGGTGCCCCAGATTAGGACATGTTCATAACCCCTCTAGCCTTCTTCCTTCAGTTTGAGACCAGAGATGTTCAGGCTAGATTTAGAAGGTTCAAGGGTTCAGGCAGCTTAACTTCAAAAAGGCACAATGACAGGGAAGGCACTGGTGACAGTAACTGAACTCTTGATCCAGTTTCACCTGGAAACGGCAGATCTGAAAAGAGGTGAGAGAAGGCTGGGGACTCATGAAGCCCGGTGTGCATCCCAATCATGTGGCCCTGAGCAACTCGCTTAAAAATTTCCCTGTGCCTCAGTTTCTTCATCTGTATAACAGGAATAATAGTACTTGTTATAGTTTGTTGTGAGATATTTACATAGTAAGAGTGAAATAAATGTTAACTTTTAAAAAGCTACATTTGCAGCTCTAATGTATCAAGAGGTGGCCTGAGGGGTGAGGAGACAGCTGTCAATGCATCCTAATTGTATTTCAACACTTTTTAATAATTACTGTTTGGCCATATGTATAAACTACTGAGAGCTAACTCAGTGGCTGTGCTGCCAGGGATCAAGACCATTCTCTGAGGATCTTCGACTGGGCCATTACAGCGTCACCTTTTGTCCCATTTAACTAAGTAGAGCCCATCATTACCACTCTCTGCCAACTAAAAATTTTTAACAGAATACAGAAAAAGATTGTCAATTTTAAAAAACCTCTTTAAAACAATTTAGTTGTTTGCTAATAAGTGGATACCACTTATTGAGTACTTGCCAAGAGTCAGATATTCTCCTACTTTGCTTTTTTTAAAACATGCTTGAAATACTCCATCCCTATAACAACTTTGTAAATCACATTCTATATTTTACAGAAGGGGAGACAAGTCTTCAGCTAAGAAGGGGGAGAAGTGAGACTGAAATCCAAATGGTCTGACTCCAGAGTCTGATTTCCACTCTGCGCCACTTCTTCAGTGTTCAGATCCCCAGATAAGTAAGTGATCTCCCACTGAAGAGCCAAGTGTCTGACAGCCGCCTGTGAGGGGTTCTTCACCACCTGCCTGAAACACACCTTTCCAGCGTTGGCCCCAGACCAGCTTCTGCTCTGCACACATTTATTCTCCTCTCTGGAGCTGATTTTCCAGTTTCTATGTCTTTGTGAATGTTGGTCTCTCCCTGCTGAGGACCCTTTTCTACTTATCAGCCAGATCTGCTCCTCCAATATTTAAGCCTCACCTGAAAGGCCCTCCCTCTGTGAATCCTTTTCAGACCCTTGCCTCTGCCTGACCTGTCCCTGTGCTCTGGGGCACTGGTCACATGACATCACCATGAGTTACCCTGGAATCTAGTTCCTCATACCAGGTGTCAGCTTCCTGCATAGTAACAAGGACCAGGATCAGGCCAAAGCTAGAGCCTGATAAGCCACTCTTTGGTATCTTAAACAAAGGGCTTAATTCACGGTGTCAGGAGTGTTTTGATAATATGTGTACATTCCTGATGCATAGTCAATGTTTCAAAAATGATGATCTCTTATGATCAAAGACAATGACTATGTTATATTTTTCTCTGAATTAAAATATAAGCAGATAGTTTCTTCATAATCATTAATATGACAATCAGTAAATTGATATGGAAAGTGATTTGGTAATAACCTTAAATATGTTAAATACATTAACCCTTTGACTCAGAAATTCCACTTCTTGGAAATTATCTTACACATATGTTCCCATATGTGAGAAATATATATGCATAAGAACAATCAGTGAAGCAAAAGATTGGAGGCCACCAAAATTTCCAATGCACCGTTTAAACAAACTATAGTACGTTTACTGAATGGGAGGGATACTAGAAATCATGAACAAGAATGAGATGGCTCTGTGAAGAGTGGGATAAACTACTTTTTAGGATTAAGTTTTTTTTTTTTTTTTTTAAAGAGAGAGGGAGAGAGAGAGAATTTTAATATTTATTATTTATCGGCAGACACAACATCTTTGTTTGTATGTGATGCTGAGAATTGAACCTGGGCCGCACGCATGCCAGGCGAGCGCGCTACCGCTTGAGCCACATCCCCAGCCCAGGATTAAGTTTTTAAAAGAGCAAAATGCAGAATGGTGTAGAAAATGTTATAATTTGTGCCAGGTGCAGTGGTGTATGCCTATGACCCAGCGACATGGGAGCCTAAAATGGGAGGATCACAAGTTTAAGGCCAGGCTGGCCAATTTGGGAGAGAGATCCTATCTCAAAATGAAAAATTAAAAAGGCTAGGGGTGCAACTCAAGGGTACAGTTCTCCTGGGTTCAATCCTTAGGACTGCCAAAAAAAAAAATGTATATATATATATATATATATATATATATATATATGTATGTATGTAAAACCTGGAAAGGCAATACATATAAGTGCTTATATATGCACCAAATATCTCTGAATGCAAACTCTAGAAATGGCTGTCAGACATGGTCTCTGTATAGAAAGTCTGCAGGGGCTTAGCTTCAGATCCACGGGAAAGAGATAAACTTTTCTTTTTTGGTTTTTGTTTTGTCCAGTACTGAGAATTGAACCAAGGGCCTTGTGCATGCTAGGCAAGCACTGAGCTATATCCCCAGCCCTTTTTATTGTATTTTGAGATGGGGTCTCCCTGAATTGCCAAACTGTCCTCAAAGTTGTGATCCTTCTGCCTCAGCCTCTGAGCAGCTGGGATTACAGGAGTGTTCACCATGTCCTCTGTTGTATGATGTGCATGTATGCCAATTAAAATCTTAATTAGAAATTTAAGATCATTTTTGCATTTGTGCATTATCATAAACCTTTAATTAACTTAAAAATAAAAATAGGGTCAGTCACAATGGCACATGCCTATAATTCCAGCAGCTTGGGAGGCTGAGGTAGAAGAATTGCAAGTTCAAAGCCAGCCTTAGCAATTTAGCAAGGCCCTAAGCAATTTAGCAAGACCCTGTCTCAAAATAAAAAACAAAAGGGGCTGGGATGGGCTGGGGTTGTGGCTCAGTGGTAGAGTGCTCCTGGGTTCAATCCCTAGTGCAGAAAATAATAATATTTAAAAAAATAAAAATAGGGCAGTGGTAGAGCACTTGCCTAGCATGAGCAAGGCCCTGGGTTCAGACCCAACATTGCAAAAAAAAAAAAAAAAATTAAATAAAAATAAAAGTGAACACCTGAAACTATTCAATCTCCCCCCCCACAATAAAGGAAATGCAAATCAAAACAATGAAATTATACTTTTCAACTGTCAGAATGGCCAGCATTTTAAAGCTGGTGTCACCAGGCATAGCAGCACAGATCTGTGATCCCCGCAATTTAGGAGGCTGGAGCAGAAAAATTGCAAATTTAAGGCCAGCCTTTGCAACTTATCAAGACCCTATCTCAAAAAATAAAATAAAATAAAATAAAATAAAATAAAAAATAACTAAATAAAAAGGACTGAGGATGTGGCTCAGTAAAAGAACACCCTTAGCTTCAATCCCCAGTACCAGAGGGCAGAGGTGGGGGGACTAAAGCCTGGTGTCAAGTACTGGCTCCCTCTGGTTCTGTCATACCTCCTGGTGATAGAGAGAAATGGTACAGTTAATTATAAAGCCACTAGGCAGTATCTAGTAGAATGTACTGGCTCCCTGTGACCGGGTAACCCCATTTTCCAGTGTCAGTTCAAAGCTGAAGGTAGAGCTGTGTCCCTGCAGTGCTTAGCATCAGCCTTGCAGCGGCAGTTACCTGTGCACTGGTCTTGGTGTGTCATTTCCAAATTTGTTTTAGTTTTTTTTTTTTTTTAAGTACTGGGAGAATATCATGCATTATTTGTATATATTAAAGGTCTAAAAGTTTAGAAATATGAACCAGGTATGGTGGTTTATGCTTGTAATACCAGTGACTCAGGAGGCTGAGGCAGGAGGATCTCAAGTTCAAGGCCAGCCTGGGCAACTTAGTGAGACCTTGTCTCAAAATAAAATATTAAGGGCCAGAGATATATTCAGTGGTAGAGCACTCGTTTAACATATGCAATTTCCTGGGTTTAATCCCCAGTACTGAAAAAATAGTAAATAAATAAAAACATACTTATATGCATATGTGTGTGTGTGTGTGTGTGTGTATGTGTGTGTGTACCTGAATAATCCTCTAGTTTTCCCTTACCCTTCATTGTCAGTTAGTTGGTTGACTTTGAGTTTCAAGTTTCTGGGTGTGTCTGTTGATATTTGAGTAAGAATATATATATATATATATACACACACACACACACACACATATATGTATATATATATGTATATACTTGTATAAATAAACATATATTATCTTTTTTAAAAAATATTTATTTATTTATTAGTTATTGGCGGACACAACATCTTTGTTTGTATGTGGTGATAGAGGATCGAACCCGGGCCACATGCATGCCAGGCGAGTGCACTACCGCTTGAGCCACATCCCCAGGCCCAACATATATTATCTACATAAACATTTTATGACATGGTTCTCAGGAAATATTAGGGAAGAGAAAAAGGGAAATGAGAGGGAAAAATATTTCTATCGTTCACTACCCTGACATTTTAGTCGTTTTTCCTCCATTTTTTAATGCATGGTTTACTCCTGTGTAGTGTTGAGAAAGTACACAGTTTTGCAAGATATTTTTTCCATCAACTTCCTAATTTGGTATTGACTAACATCTGTGACAAGTAGCGCAACTGTCCCTGTACATCTCTCAGTTGCTTGCGGGTGGGAAACAGGGGGGCAGGTTGTGAGGGGGAGGTGGGGGAGAGCTCTCTGTGCTCTGGCTACACACCAGGGCAGAGTTACTCAACCTTGGCACTGTTAACGTTTTGATCAGGATAATTCGTATAGTGCAGATGAAGCTTTGGGCTAAAGTCCCAGAAATGAGATTGCTAGGTCAAGGAGTAAGAGCATTTATACTTTTGTCTTACTGATTAATTGTTTTTTCCTATTTCTGACTAGCTTGTAAACTACATGAGAGCACGAATTTTAAAACTTTTGTGCATTGCTATATTCCCCAGTTCTTCAAACAAGACTTGGCACAGAGTAGTTGCTCAGTAAATACATGTCGAATGAATGAATGAGCCTCTTCCTGGAAGCCTGGAGATGTGCTCCTAACAACCATTCCAAACTTGGTCTCCTTCCCACCCTCAGGGCTTCAGATCTTTAAAGGCAGAAGATAGTCACTGTCTGGTCCCATTGCCTCTTCCAGAAGCTTTTTTTCCTTTGCTGCTAAAGGACTGTCGTTCTAAGGCCTGGTTATTCTCTTCCTCTGTTTCCCTTTATTTACCCTAGAAGGCATTAAAAAAAAAAAATCCTTCTGCTAAGCAGCACACATCATTTCCCCTCTAAATTTTCTTCCCTGACTACAGTTTCCTCTTTTCTAAAAATTTACAGTCACCAAATACTTGAAGGTTTGTCAGGTGGCAGAGAAAAGGGGGTAATTTTCAAAGCATAAATTCATTCATGAAGTGGTATTTTTGTGCCAGGCCCCTTATTGGCAATGAGATGAGAGACATAATGAAGACTGTTCCTGCACAGGAAGGCAGCGCCCATGAACGGCTTCCTCAAGGGAAGGGTCTTATCTTCTCATCCTGGAGTCCCGGGTGCTTAGAGCAGCGTGTGGCATATTCAAGATGTCCACCTGTCCTCCTCACCACCACCAAAAAAAAAAAAAAAAAAAAAAAGTTAGCTGGTTAATATTTAAGTCCCTTAGACATGCATAGGGTAATAAAAAGGTTGACCTGCATAATTCTCTGGCTTTCCCTCACCCTTCATTGTTAGTTGGCTGGTTGATTTTTGGTTTCGTGTTTCTGGGTGTGTCTGTTGATATTTGAGTCAACTATTTAACTGCAGGAAACTTGGCCATTCTGATTCCAGGCATTCCTTTTCTCAGTGAATACCTAAATCAGCGTTAGAGTTTCTCCCTGGGCTGGCAGATCCCATGGGAGTGGGCAGGGAGAAGAAGGGGCTCACATTTGGAGCCAGTCTGATCTGGATTCAAATTCTAGCTTCACAACTCAGTAGCTTGGCAGTCTGGGGCAGCTCAGACTAAAGCTCTTCTTGGGTTCTAACCCTGCCTGCCTTCTCCTCCCACCCCCATGACCAACTACCCCAGTGGAGAGGGATGGGGGTAAAGTCTAGAGCCTGTGACTCAGGACTGGGCAGGAGGCAGAGCTTCACTGTGGCAGTCTGTGGGCCCAAGGTCAGGCTACCTGCTTCATCTTCAAGGCTGTGTAGGTTCTATCACAAAATCGGGAATCCATGGCCATCGATTATTTCTGAGGATCTTTTGTGGCTGCAGCTCTAAACACCTTTTAGCTCTTTATCTAAACTTCCTGGATTTTCTGAGAGGTTCACATATAAATTAGAGCACTGTTTGAGTGTCTTTAATCCTATCTGGCACTCAAGTATCCATAGCATGTGTAACCAGGAGAGCTCTTAATAAACTTAGACAAACAAAACAGTACAGAGGATTTATAGACATTGGATACCTTCCTCGGTGTTTTTGTTGGAACAGGGGAACCCATATTTCTGTATTGACTGGGCCACCAAAGAAAGGTCATGTAAGACCAAATAAACTAGAGGGTCTTTTAATTTAAAAAAACTGAGCACACCTGTAATCCCAGCAACTTGGGAGGCTGAGGCAGGAGGATTGTGAGTTCAAAACCAACCTCAGCAAAAGTAAAGCCCAAAGCAACTCAGTGAGACCCGTCTCTAAATAAGATACAAAAAGGGCTGGGGATGTGCTCAGTGGTTAAGTGCCCTTGGGTTCAAACCCTGGTTTAAAAATAAATAGGAAAAAAAAAAGAAAAGAAAAGAATGATTTTCCTGAAGATTTTGCATGCATGCAATCTCAGATCTCAAGTTGAGGCCAGCCTCAGCAATTTAGTGTGTCAAAATAAAATAAAAAGGTCTGGGAATGTGGCCCCTGGTTTAATCCTCGGGTACAAAAAAAAAAAAAATTAAAGAGACATGTCAACTCAATGCAATCTGTAGACTATGTTGAATCTGGATTTCAGCAAACCAGCTTAAAAAAACAAAAGGAAACACATATGCTCAGAAGCATACACATGTGGCATTTAGGGAACTTTGGAAACTGATATCTGAGATTGACCATATCTTGATAACTACTGAAGCTGAATCATGGGCACTAGGAGTTCATTTTGCTATTTTTGCTACTTCTGGATACGTTTAAAATTTTCCACAATAAAATAAAATAAAGCCAGAAAAGAACAATGAAAAATATTTCAAATGCTCATGTCAAATATTTCTTTTTCCTTACATGTCATCAATTGCTTAAGAATCTCACCACTTTTTTATATTTGAATCACAGTTTCTGATATAGATGCATGTTTTTCCTGGAATTTATTAGCATCTTCCCCATTTTTCAGAAAAAAAAAACATGTGCTTTCTTTACCTTATGACTAAGAGAGTTCTATCTTCTTTAATTGTATTGTTAACTGAAATTCACTTGTTTTTCTTAAAGACATTATTATGAGAGCCTTCTTTTTCTGTGTTCTAATTTAAATCCAATACATGTAGGCAAACAATTCTCACTGCAGGGTTTCTTTTCTTTTTAGTATTGTTCTTCTTTCAAAATATTTTTTCAATGTTTGTCAGATTTGTTTTATTGTTTCTTGGTATGTTTTAGGTCAGGGTCCCCAGAAGCAGAGCCTCAGGTAGTGTGTTAGTCTGTTTTCTGTTATTATAACAATATACCTGAGGCTGGATATTTTCTAAAGAAAAGAGGTTTATTTAGCACTCAGTTCTGGAGGTTCAAGGGCATGCTGTTGGTATCAGCTTGGCTCTGGTTAGGACCTCATTGCCGATGGCGTCAAAATGGTGAGATGTAGTTCAGGGATTAAGAACCTCTGGGTTCAATCCCTGGTACCACACCCCACTGCCCCGGGCAAAAAAAGAAACTGAGGTATATGTATATTAATCAGATTTGTGGTATAAGCCATAACAGCTCAAAGCAGAAAAGGTTAAAACAGGGTTTTCTACTTTTGTTTTTTTTTTGTCCCCTGCCACTTCCACTCCCCAGATCAGAGATTGAGGCCAGGGCCATTCTACCACTAAGCTACATCCCTGGTCCTTTTAATTTTGTGTTTTGAGACAAGATCTTGCTAAGTTTCTCAAATTGGTGATCTTCCTGCCTCAGTCACTGGCCTGCAAACAGGTTTTCTTTAGAGAGGAGGTGAAGAGCATGGGAGGATGGGTGGAGGGGAACTTTAAATTTTTCCTTACATTTGATATTAATCATGAATAAAAGCATTATTATAATTATTATTTAGTTGTTTTATAAAAACAATCATAATGTCTGTAATCGTTGTGCAGGGATAGGAACCGGTCAATATAGATTGTGTGCAGGAAGGAGGGCCTTGGTAAAGGGTTCCCAGAGACCAAACTCTTTCCTCTGCTTCAAGGTTCTCATTGATCGAGCAGTTTGCCCAGCACTTGCTAAACTCCAGACCCTACTTTAGACTGAAGCTACCTGGGGAGCCACCTTTGCCCTTGACCTTTAAACCACTTGTTACAAAAAGACTGCAGGTAGGAAGGGTACAGTCCATCCACGTTTCCCCTGAAAAAGCTGGGGGATTCCCAGAAAACATGGTGACCAAGCTTGCTCAGGGTTGAAGAAGTTGGGGGATTCTGGGAACATGGTGACGAGGCTTGCTCAGGGTTGTTCAAGTTTTAAAATTCCAAGTCTAGCATTTCAGGAAACCCCTTTGTTCTGGGCCAACCTGTGCAATTGCTCGGCTCCCCTTTCAATGGACTCTTCTGAGAGGGCGATTCCAGTCCAGCCTCTCATTCTTCTTTCATCTTGCTTCTGCTAGAGGAGGCCAAGGAACCCTTAGCTTGTGAGTCTTTAGAAGTATGTTGTTGGGTCTCATTTTTTTTTTTTTAATTCTTTCAATTGGAATGTTTAGTCTATTTCTTTTCTTTTTCTTTCCCTTCTTTTCTTTGGGAGCTGGGGTTGAACGGGGCCTCATGTATGCTAGGCAAATATTCTACCACTGAACTTCACCCTTAACCCCAATTTCTTGTGTTTTTAAATGGGTTGCTCTCAGAATTACAATGTGCATTCTTAATTTATTCAGTTAAGATAGAATAAAATATATGAGGCTGCAACAATATAATTCCATTTGTTCCCTGCCTTTGATGCTATTATTGCCAGACATTTGCCTCCACATGCATTAAAAACCCTACAGACAAAGGGGCTGGGATTGTAGCTTCGGTGGTAGAGTTCTCGCCTCGCATGTGGAGGGTGCTGTTCGGTCCTTAGCACCACATTAAAAAATAAATAAAATAAAGGTATTGTGTCCATCTACAACTAAAATATATATATATATATATATATATATATATATATATATATTTTTTTTTTTTTTAAAGCCCTACAATAAAATGTTATTATTTTGGGCTTAAAAGTGGAGGATGAAGCCAGGTCTGGGGAACACACCTGTAATCTCAGCAACATGGGAGGTTGAGGCAGGAGGATTGCAAACTGAAGTCAATCCTCAGCAATTTAGCAAGACCCTGTCGCAAAGTAAAGAACTGTGGCTGTAGCTCAGTGGTAAAGCTCTCCTGGGTTCAGTCCCCAGTGTGGGATGACAGGGAGTTGAGGGGGGGAAAGTCTTATATTTATCTATGTATTTGCTATTTCTGGTGCTCTCATTCCCCTCTGAAGAGCTCACTTTCTACCTGATGTCATTTTCCTATAGCCTGAATAACTTCATTTAACATTTCTTGTACTGCCATTCTGCTGGTGACAAATGTTCTCTTTCATTTATCTGAAAATACCTTTATTTCAGAAGATTGATGGGTTTCTTTGTTTGGTTCTGTTTTTAGTACTTTAAAGATGGTACTCCCTTGTCTTCGGGCCTCTGTGGTTTCTTGGTTTTCTCCCTCCCTTGGTTATTTCCTTCCTTCGTTTTCTTTTTTCTTCTTGGTACTACAAATTGAATCCAGGAACCCTCTACCATGGAGTTACATCCCTAGTCCTTTTAATTTTTTGTTTGTTTGTTTTTGGAGACATTGACTTGCTAAATTGCCCAGGCTTGGGATTCTACCTCCTCGGCCTCCGAGTAGTTGGGATTACAGGCATGCACCACCTCACCTAGCTCCTCCAGGATTTCTGATGAGAAATCAACCCTCATTTGTAGTGTTTCTCTATAGACAATCTATTTGTAATATGTCTCCCCCTACCCCTTGCCCTTGTGGCTGTTTTCAAGATTTCCTCTTTATCTTTGGTTTTTGGTAGTTTGATAATGATGTGTTTGGGTGTTGCTTTCTTTGGATTTATCCTACTTGGGTTTTATAGAACCGCTTGGATTTATAAGATGGTGTTTTTCATAAAATTATGAAATTACTAATCATTATTTATTCAAATATTTTTTCTGTCCCATTGCCACTTCTTTTTCTGAAATTGAAATTACATGATTTTTGTTTCACAAATCAGTAAGGCAATCTTTTATCTTTCTTCATTCTTTAAATTGGATAATTTAGATCTATCTTCAAGGTCACTCTTTCTTCTGCAGCCACCAATCTGATAGTAAGCCCAATCAGTGAATTTTTCTTTTCATATATTGTATTCCAAATTCTAAATTTTCTGGTTTGTTCCTTTGAAGGTTTTTTTTTTTTCCCCCAATTACATGTTGAAATTCACCTGTCTGTTTACTCACTATGAACGGGTTTTCCTTTAAACCCTTGAACATATTTATAGTGGTGGGTTTCAATTTCTTGTCTAATAATTTCAACATCTGGGTTATCTTAGAGTCCGTTTCTATTGACTGCTCTTTTGCATGATCTATTTTTTTTCTTTCTTTTTTCATAGTAATTTATATTATTCTTGGTTCTTTTTTTTTTTTAATTTTAGTATTTATTGTTTAGTTTTCGGCAGACACAATACCTTTGTTTGTATGTGGGGCTGAAGATCGAACCTGGGTTGCACGCATGCCAGGCGAGCGCGCTACTGCTTGAGCCACATCCCCAGTCCCATTCTGGGTTCTTTTCATAATAATGTTTACTTTGCATTTTTCATTATAGATGCTGTGGTGACTAGATTTTTGTCATCTTTAGAGAGTGTTGAATTTTTTTACAATAGGTAATTAAACTACTGGCTGGTTATCTTGAACTTCCAGAGTTTTGATTTTTGTGCTTTGTTAATAAAGATCTATTTCAATCTTAATTAATTTTTTTGTTATTTATAGTTTAGAAAAGTTTCTTTCAGCTTAAAAATCTGCAATGGTTAGTATCATATTCGATGTTAAGATTGTCAAATTTGAAATAAATCTTTAATAATTTTCTTTCATATATAAGCTGTAAGATTTCGGATGTATCCATTATATACGTGGATAAATCTTCAATACTCTTTCATTTTTTAACTGGTTTCTCATGAGTTTTATATCATCTGCATCAACGTTAGTATTTCACGTCAAATCAGGAAAAAACATCAACAATTTTCTCAAGGTGACTGGAGTTCTTGAGAAGACAAACCTGAAACAGCCCCTGCCATCTTGGTGAGCTGCATTGTCTCTGAACCTGCTTCCTCAGAATATGGCCCCCATCTTCCTTTCCACTCCCTCCCCCGCCCTCTGTGCTGGCCACAGGTCCATCTGAATTCCCCTAAGTGTCCTGCTCTTTCTTTCCTCCCTGGCTTTTCAGCTGTTGTGCATTTCTCCCTGGAGTGCAGTTTTGTTATTCTCCTGAACTGCTCGCACCTCCTCTAGTTGTTCTTCCCCTCTGCATCCAGGGCAGTCCATGTCCATGTAACAGAGGGATCCTCTCAAAACACACTCTGAACGTGTCACCTCTCTGCTTAAATCCTTTAAAGCCTTCATCGGTATTTGGATGATGACCAAACTCTTTACATGGCCCTCCAGGCTCTGCATGGTCTGCCTATTTCTCTATCTTTCTTAGGAGCTCGAAGCCTAGGATTGATGGATATGGATTGAGGTGGCAAGGGATGAGTCAGGATGACAGATTTCTGGTTGGGCAGAGTTAGGGAAATGCCTTGGTTTCTTAACCTCTAACATCTCAAAGGAAGGCATCAGTCGGCTGCAAATCTTTTCATGAGTGGAATGTTGAAAATTCATCATTCACTCCTCAGCTCACTCCCTCTCACTTCAGTTTGACATTCAACTACCGGGCCAGCCAAGCAGAAGCTTGGGTTTGAGCACTAGCTTTATCTTGATATGTCCTTGACTTCCACACTTTCCCTGTTAGAGCTGTATTTTCTCACATGTAAAGCAGGAATTATATTTCCTTTTCTCTTTTTTAATATAATAAATTATTATTAGTAGCAGTAGTAGTAATAGTACCAGGAGTTGAACCCAAGGGTGCTTGCTTAACCACTGAGCCACATCCTCAGCCCTTGTTTTTAATTTTTTTATTTTGAGGCAGGATCTCACTAGTTTTCTTACAGCCTCCCTAAATTGCTGAGGCTGGCTTTGGACTTGTGATCCTCCTGCCTCAGGCTCCCAAGTCACTGGGATTACAGATACGTGCCAGTGCTCCCTGCTAACATAAGAAATTATTATTGCAAGTGGTAAATTTCAGGTATGTGACAGCTGGGCCCTAGCTTGAGATGACCATCTCCTCTGAGCCTCAGTTGTAGAAGTCATTTGCCTTTTTGGAAAATCACTCTGGTGTTCGGACAGAAGATGCACTGCAGGCGGACTGGGATAGGAAGGACAGAACTCTGTTATCCTCTCAACCCTAACTTCCCTTGGAGAAATCCATGGAGAGGTGACCTTCATGGACTATGGAACAGACTCTGCCCCAAACCTCTGAGTCAGCTTTGATCCTCCTCTCCACAGCTGGTCCTTCAGCAGGTACTGGTGACTTTGCCTGCAAAACACCTAGGAGCACTTTACCGTCTTTGTTTCTGCTGCACCCACACTAGGTCAAACCACCATTGTGGCTACTGTACTAATGAGTTGCCAGCCTCTGCTTTTCTCTAGTGCCAAGTCATCCTCATCCAGCAAGGCCAGTGTGACCTTAAAAAATGTAAAGTAGATACTGCTATTCATCGGCCTAAACCTTCTCCTTGAACTCACTGCCCCAAACTTCTCACTTCTGACCTCAAAATGATCTGACTCCTGCCTGCCCCACCTGGCCACTCCTCCCTGGTTATCAAAACCCAGGCACGCTGTCCTGGTTCCTGTAATTCTGTGGTTGCTGATCCTTCCGCCTGGGCAAGTCTCCTGGGGCATGCCCCTCATATTACTGGTTTCTGGTCTGTAGGTCTCAACCCAAAGGTCACCTCCTTGGAAGGCCTTTTCAGTGTACACTTGTCCCTATCACTCTCTTCCATTACTGTATTATTCATTCCCAATATGTATAATCCCTTGAAATTAAATTGTTGACACATAATTTTTCTCAATATTATTACTTTTACATTTTTATTAATTTTGATATAGGAAGAATACATAAATATGTTTTCCATAGATCCTGACAGGTAAAGCAAAGTCCCCTCTTAAATAACCCCTTTTCCCCTGTCCTAGATTTCTTCCTCAAATGAAAGCTGTTTTGTCCTGTTTTCTACTGACTCATAAATTTCTAAGACCACGAGTTGCACATTCAATAAACAGCTATTGAATAAACATTAAATCAAGGGTCAAATTCTGGCTCTACTCTGTATTAGCTTCCCTTTGGAGACTGCTAGAGGAAGGGAGGTTAGAGGCCAAGGTCAAGAGGAAGCAATGAATGTAGGCAAACTACTTAGCTTCTGAGTATCAGTTTATTAATTTATATAGAAAAGGAAAGAGTATTAATTCTCAAAGAACTGTGAGAATCAAGTTGTGCCAGGCACACCACAAACACCCTCACGAGGTTTATAGGCTAGTGGGGATGTATTTGACATCCTGCATGTTGACTCCGAAGTCTACCAATCTATGTTCAGTGTCCATAAATGGTAGAGCCACACTCTCCAAACTGGTCTGGAAAGAGCTCTGTGGGGGTGGGGGGCTAACCTAAAACCATCTGGTGCATCTTTCTGGACTGTTTGTTTTACTTGGAAGTAATTTAAAACATTATTTGTTATAGTAAAATAAACACAAATACTTATTGAGTAGAATGAAGAATTCGCCTGAATTTTAAAATTCAGGTGCTTTGGACATCAGCACCAGTGGAGATCATCTGCTTTGGTGGAAACTGTTTTATAGGTGGGGAAGCTGGGATGTGGCAAATGGCAGGACCAGGCCTTTCCATCCTGGTCAGGGGCCTTTCTGGCTTACAAAGGGAGTCTCCTGCCATCTAGGAAGACTTTAGTTTGCTCCTCTCCCTGAAGCCCTGTAGGAACAGCAGGTGGCTTCCTCTCCTTCTCCTCTGGGGTGGGGATGGAATCCAGAGGTTAAGAAGGGACACAATCAGGTTCTGGGCTTTAATCCTTTTTCTCCTGGCTCCTAATGTTGCCCAGACATGGACCACCCTGCCAGCCAATCATCCTCTACTCCCCAACATCTGGACATAATTATAGTAATTATACTGGGATATCATTACCAACTCTATCTACACTGTATAAACAATACATTCTATATAAACAGCATAGGTGACTGTTTTTGAGCATAATTACAGGAGATGTTTGCAGACCCACGATTGCATCTTAGTAAAAGATAGCTTCTCTTCCTCCCATTAATACTACAATATTAGGGACCTATGGGGTGAATTAGCCAAATTCCAGGGGTGATGGATGAGAAAGACCTCCCACTACCGGCACAGCAAGAAGGGACCTCGGGCAAAGCTGAGTCCCTCAAAGAGCCAAAAGAAAAATGGATTAAGGCCCAGAACCCTACCAGCCCCTTCTCTGGACTCCACCCTCACTCCTACTGGGGAAGAAGAGAAAGCTCTCTCTGCTGTTCCTGCAGGGGTCAGGGATCTTGAGAGGAGCCAGGATTTCCAAAGACCAAGAAAACTGCAGAGAGGGGTGGGCTAACCTCTGCTGGCAGCTGCTGTATGCGAGTCCTACCTGAGACCCGCAAACTCAAGCGAGTCCACGCGAGACCTTTCCACCTATCAACAAGTCAGTGGGCTGAAATCACTTTACAGGTATGGAAATCGGTTCTAAGGGGGCTAGTATCCAGGGTCCCAGCAGCAGACCGTGGAGCTGGGCCTTGGCGCTTTCCACGATGTGACCCTGCCGAGCCACACGCACAGGCCGGCAGCAGACCAGCTCTTTGCCCCCTTGCTTATCTCCTTCTCACAGCTTCCTCTTTCTGGCTGCCACCGACTGTCCCTGCTGGCCTCCGGTACCCCTCACCCCCACCAATTCCCTAACGTCAGCGCAGTCTGCGGCCCCTCCACCTCCTCTTCCTGTCCCTGTTGGGTGGTTAAGTGTTATCTCTCTAGAAGGGCGGGGGTGGGGATGGGGAGGGTGGAGCGTGGGGCGAAGGCCTTCCTAGGCATCCGGAGACTCCCACTGTCCCAGCGCAGGGGTGCTGCCGGGAGCTCGGTAGCTCGGCCTCAATTCCTGGACCCGGGCTTCCACCCACCCGAACACACAAAGGCTGCCCAGGCGTGCACGGGAGAGCGCGCTCGCACCCACGGCGGTGCGCACACACACGCACAACTGCACAAAGACGTGCACACCCTCCCATCCACACAAATACACTCCTAACAGGCCCGCGCCCAGCCGTGCACCCGCACCTACACACTGGGTGCGCACACGTCCCCCTCGGTGTGACAGAGGGGCACGAACTCGGGCAGACCCCCGCCCCCAACAGCGAGCTCTCGGTCTGGAGGCTTCCCACCGGCTCCCTGGGCTCTGCTGTGAGGCGCGCGCACACGCAGACACGCACACAGAGACAGGCACACGCGCGCACACCCGCACCGCTCCACGCCCCTGGCCGCTGCCCGGGAGCTGTGCGGCGCGGCGGGCGGCGGGCGGCGGGCGGCGGGCGGGCGGGGACCCGGGGCGGGGGCGGCGGCGGCGGCAGGGAGAGCGAAGGAGGCGGAGCGGGGAGCCCGGAGCGGGCTGGCCAGCGCTCCTCCTGCCGGCCGGGGATTTTCCAGACTGGGCGCTGACGCCGCGGACCTCCCTGCGGCCACCGCGGACCATGGGCGACAAAGGGACTCGGTGAGTGCGGGCGGCCACCCGGCCCCGCGCGCGTGGGGGCGAGCTAGGCGAGAGCACGGGCGGGGGTTGCAGTCTGCGTTCGCGGTCACCCGAGGACCTGGTACCCGGCTGTCCACCGCAAGTCTCCTGTGTGGTCGCTGGCAGGAGCTGGGGGGCGGGGGTACTTAGAGGCCAAAGACAGGGCCACCCCATCTGGCTTGTGGCCGCTGACCGGAGACGCACACAGACTCACTGACACCCAGCACTGGCCGGCAGACGCAGAGACTCCTGGGGCAGACTGACACACAAAACACACGCTCATATGGACACACAGACACACTCATGATAGCACACACACTGACAGCCACTGCTACACACTCTTCACATACAGTGACAGGATGTCACACACACTCCCTGGCACACATTTGCCTGCTGACACATTCCTACTGACAGCCCTGTTGGCATACGCAGGTCATACTGCAACACACACCAACTCTAACACACCCTCATGATGGCACACACATGTGCTGCACACTGATGCACACATACACTGTCACTTGGACTCTGTAACATTCAGGCTGGCACGCACACATTGTCACCCTCACATGACACTGACATGACATGAGGCTGGCATATGTCTCACCATCACAGTGGAAGGCCAGTGCTGACCCCCACAGAGGCACATCAGACTGATGTCTGCAGGGATTAAGCACCCAACAGGAGGGAGCTGCCAGACCTGGGGCTACTGACACCCTCATACCAGTACCCAGGTGACAGGAGTGGAAACACACAGCACACAGGGTGGAGGCAGCCCCTCTAGAGTCTGGGAAGGCAGGTTCCCATCCACTCTGGTTCTTTTCCCTGTGACCTCCTGAGGCCTAGGGGTTGGGGGGCAGTGCTGGCAAGGGGCTGTTTCAAGAATGGAGGGGGGGTTCCTGTGTCTTAAGGCCTGCTCTGAAAGTCACACAAAGGGATAGATGTGCCTCTGAAATGGGAAAGTGGGACAAAAAAGGCAGGGGGCTGGGCAGGGCAGCCTCTGGGGTCAGCCCTTCTGAAGGAGACAGCTTGGCTGACCTCCTGCACTGTCACCCTCCCCACCCCTGGAAGTCCCACAAGCAGCCTCTCCTGCGCTCCTCTGCTCACCCTTTCTGCACCTGCTCTTTTTTGTTACTTTCTTTCTTTACCCTATTCTATTCTCCTGTCCCATTTCTCCCTTTCATCTTTCTGTCTCCCCCTCCTTGCTTCCAACATTTATTTATTGAGCTCCTGCTGTGTACTAGGTGTAGTGTGGGGGATCAAATTCGCACCTTCTCTGAAAGAACCAACAGACCAAAGAGAAACCGCCCACTGTGGTCATCACATTTTGAGGCCCCTGACAAAGTGATTCCTCACCCACTGCCGCCTGATACTCAAAGGTCCTCCAGAGATTATTCCCATTTTCTAGGTGAGGAAACTGAGGCTCAGAGGTAACTTAGACTCTTACTATTGAGAAACTGCTTCTCAGCCATCCTCTTCCAGTAGGTTCATTTTCTTCTTCCTGTTTTCCCAAAGAGGAACCAGAGGGTTAAAGAGGTCACCTGACTTGTTTGGGTCAAGAGGGGGTTGGAGGCAGGGCAGAGGCCAGAGCCCTCTTGGTTCCTGTCTCTGTGGCTCTCCTTTGGGTACTGTCAAGCCCTTCAAGGGCCCCAAGTATGTGGGTGGGCAAGGTGCCTGCTCTGTGCTGGAGGCTCAGCCTTGGGGAGACTGCAGAAGATCATGAGGTGTCTGCATTCACCTTGACAGAAAGTCCCCATTGCAGCCACTGGCCAGCACCGCGATCCAGGTTTCTGACTTAGCAGGAGGGTGTGTGACTCCCTTCTCCAACACGTCAGTGTCCCCCAGAACCAAGACCCCCCTGGCCTGTGAGGGCACAGCAGGCAGCCTGAGCCATTGCTCTTCTCCTTTGTTCTGTGCTGCTTGGCAATCAGGGTGACTCAGCCCCTCTTGGGCCTCTCTCTGCTGCTCTGTGACTTGGGGAGAAGTGTCATTGCTCCCCTGCTGGCATGAGTTATCAGCAGGATGAGGACACCATGTGCTGCCAGGCACCTGTTGGAGACCCTGTTTCTGAGGTCAGGGCTTTTTCCTTGACTCCTCCTGCACTGCCTCAAACTCACTGTTGGACCTTGGGGGTGTTGGGCAATTGCCTTTCTCTTCTGACCTTAGTTTTTCCATCTGTAAATGGGAACTATCAATATTGACATTTTCCATGGGTCTTCCTGTGTTTACTGAATTCGCTGGGCATGGGAGGAAGTGCTGCCTATAGCCTAGAGACAGGTCTGACTAAACTAGCCCGCTGGTGGCTCTGCATGCCCTCCTCAGCCTCCCTAGCAGCCCCATGAGGTCTCCCTCTCCCTTTCCAGACAGGTTCTATATAATTGGGAAGAGAAAGGCAATCTCACTAATGGGCCATGTCTTGTTCTGAAGCCACGAGATTCTACTTGATTAATTGAAAGAGGAAACTGCAAATATCCAATACACTAAGCATCAGGCGTCATGACATCTATCTCTCCATCTGGGGGTCCAGAAATCAATGAGTCCACTCTGTTTCTATCCCTTACTAATTTCTAATGACAACATCATGGATAGAAACATCATGCGTCATCTTACTGGATTCTCCCCATGATCTAGAGTAAAGCAGGTGATTATAATGCAGGGTGACATGTGCTTTGAAAGGCCTGGGAAGGAGTCCCCAACCCAGTCCTGGGCCGCAGGCATGGGAAGGAACTGGCATTGCAGTTCCTGAGTGTCATCTGGAAGGATAAGGAGGCCACGGGTGCAGGACTGGTGACATCTTGCCTGACCAAAGGTGCAGAATGCGCAGAGGCTTAGAGGCATGAAGCACTGCGTAAGGCCTAGGAGTGGGTTGGGGATGAAGAGTGAGCCTGACGGGGTGAATGAGGACAGTGTGCCAGCCTGGGAATGGCAAGAGACGAGATTTTTCTCTTGAAGCCTTCGGTGATTCAGGCAGGGGTGTGTGGGGTGGGGTGGGCTGGAGCTGATTTTCCTTTCAGAGAAGTGCCTCTGGCAGTGGCCAAGAGTGTAGATGGGAGGCGGGGAGGCCCATAGGGGGTTCCCTGAGAACTAAGGCTTTGAACTCAGAACTACAGCTCTAGAGAGGATGGAGCTGAGAAATAGAGTACCAATAAGGAAGTAGAGTCTGTCGTACTTGCTGGTTTGTTGGACCTTCTTGTTGAGTGACTGGTATGTGCTAGAATTATGTGCATCATCTTATTGGATTCTCCCCATGATCTAGAAATGTAGGGATTGTTGCTCTCTTTATGCAGTTAAGGAAATGGACTAGGAGAGAGTAAGTAATTTGTCTACTGCCCTGTAGCCAGCAAGCATCTGAGCCAAGGCCTGCCCACAAAGCCATTTTGGCTACTTTCTAGTTCCACTCAGAGCAAGGGGAGTTTGTTTGGCTCATAGTTGGCCTCCCCAGCAGTGCCTTGCCTCAAGTATCCCTTTTGGGTCTTACTGTTCTTACTAATTTCTAATAACAACATCATAGATCAAATTTAGACAACAGGAGGGACTTCCTGAGAGTCAATGGGGTGGAATAGAATTTCCTTTCCTGCTGATGTTTATGAATTCTTTTTTCTAGGAGAGGAGGGTGGTTGTGATGGGAAAGTGTAATCACCAGCTCTCCGTGAACCTTGGCTGTCATTTCTCTTGGTGGTTAAGCCCTGCGTGACCTATCTTGGCTGGGACATGGGGAAGTCCTGTGGCTTTGGCCAGGACTGCTCCTGGGATTGTTGGACATGGTAGTGGTGAGCTGGCCCACTGTCTCTGAATCCAGGCTGACCTCTGGGCTTCCGATGTCTGCAGCGGCTCTCTCCCTTCCACGTGTGGGCCTCTTCACCTGGGGCTGAGGCTTCTCACTGGCATGGGCACAAGGGTCCTGAGTTGTCGGCTGCCAACTCCAGGTCTTTTGGTACCTCAAGCTGTGGCAATGGAAGAACAAGATACTGGGAGTCAGCACACCCCAAACGGCTGCCAAGCCATCTACTGCTACCAGAGCGGCTGCGCATCTGGCTGAGCCCCGTGGAGGGTGCACATGCAGCCGAGTGACAAGGGGGCAGGACTGCTGGCCACAGGCTGGCAGTGAGGAAGGTGTAGGGAGGCCTCTGCCCAGATGGGACCTGGATCCTGGTGGAAAGCAGAAATTTGGAAGTCTTGAGAGTCGAGTCGTGGGCCGTTACCTTGGGGAATGTGGATAACAGTGTGTGGCGAGCCGGAGAGGATGCTCAGGGTCAGCGGGGCCGTGGAAAGAGTCAGGATACGGAGCAGCTGGGACCTAGGGCCCAAGAGACTGGGAAGGACCCACAGAGGTGGGGCTGCAGCAAGACCCCATGCTTAGCCAGAAGGCAGTGGAAGGTGACCTGGGATTTGGTTGGAGTAGGGAGGCACAGTCGAGCCACGGAGGCAAGGGGAAAAGTGGCGGACCCTGCTTTCCCATATGCCTCAAGTATGCCCTGGGCTGGGAGTCAGAGGGGGCTGTAGTCATGGGGCCCGCGTGGCCCTATCCACCCGGCCCCTCTGCCTTGTGCCCAAAGGCAGAAGATCACTGCCCTGCACTGTCCTTTCAAAACCAGGCTGCGGGGTGGAGGAGCCTGGGTGGAGTATGAGCAGGCCTCAGGGGAGACATGTATTGTGCTGGCTCTTGAAAGGAGGGTCCTGTGACTCAGGCTGGGGCCCTTGGGGAGGCTTCCTAGAGCAGGTGACCCTAGATGGGTGCTGGAGCATGAGGAAGGCTTGGGCAGGGGCAGAGTTGTTCTGGACGGAAGGAAGAGCCTCTGCCAAGGTGCAGACACTGATCAGGTGCGAGAGTGAGGTGCCAGGTCGCAGAGGAGGTGGCAGCCCTGGTCAGCAGGCCTTGGTTACTGGAACAGACAGGGGTCATGGTACTTTTTCCTTCATTCATACCTTATGTGTCTTCATTACTCCATTGGTGTGCTTTATTATTATTATTATTATTGTTGTTGTTGTTGTTTTGGTACAAGGGATTGAACTCAGGGGCACTTGAACACTGAGCCACATCCCCAGCCCTTTCTTTTTTTCTTATCTAGACACAGGGTCTCGCTGAGTTGCTTGGGGCCTCACTAATGCTGAAACTGGCTTTGAACTCCGATCCTCCTGCCTCAGCCTCCCCAGCCGCTGTGCCACCACGCCCGGCAGTGTGCTCCTTTTGGTTCAGGGCTATCCACGGACTGGATAATGGGCCAACAAACAGGTTCCTGTTGATAGGAATGTCTCGCAGAGGCTTGTTGAACTGGACCAAATTTGTTCATCCCTCCTTACTTCTGCTCTCAGCCCAGGGGCTCCATAAGTGATGAAGTGACTCTTTCCCATTGGAGAATCTCCAGTGGGAAAGGGATGCTTCCCACATTGGACTGGAGGCTCAAGGGAGGGGGTCATGCTTCTCCATCAGACTGGAGGCCTTTGAAGGGAGGATGTCTCCCCACCAGGTGGAGGAATCCTCAGGGCGGGACCTGGGCTCTTGGGATTAAACTAGGTGTAGTCTAAGTGATTTCCAGGCACCCTCCCCCACGTGCAGGATAGGTCCTGTCCCAGAGGTGGCGGGGGTGGGGTGGGGTGGAGGATGGGTTGGGGGTAGCAGGACAGGGTGGCTGCTTTGAGAGGGGAACAAAGGCCTCTCTTGTCCCTGCTCCCTCTCCCCCTCCCTCACCGAGGGACCTTGGCTGGGTCATCTCTCTGGAGACGGGCTCCTCCTTCCTGGGACTGGCCCATCTTCAGTCCTACTTCAGAGGAACTGCTTGTTCCTGCCCAGGAGTCCTCATGCCAGATGAGGCCCCCCAGAGGCCTGAGGGACTCTACCTCACAGGTCCCTGGGGCTCCTGTGACTGAGGTCACCATGGTGATGGAGCAACTTTCCCTCTGCCGAGGGCTTGGGCCAGGCCTGGCTGAGACCACCATGGAGCTTGGGTCTCCTGCCTAAGAAGGGTCTGACCACTGAATTTCAAGAGCCTTCAGCAAGAGGAGTGCTGTCGTACTTTGTGTCAGGCCCACAGGAGGCAGGACTCTTTCAATGTCTGAACCATTCAGGGCTGGGTGAGGCAGGACCTCCCTTTCATGCTGGCCCTGGACCTCAGGAACCACAACCGGTCCTTTTGATTCTTTTGCAGCTTTGCCCTGGCTCCTTGCCATCAATGGGCATGGAGTTTTGGCAAAGAGCCAAGAGAGAGGTGAGGAGTAGGTGACTGGAATATACCATCCCTGGAGGGTCCCAGGGTTTGCTGTACTGCTTACTCATTGCTGTGTGACTTTGAGTGTGCCACTCACTCATTCTGGGCCCTGGTGTCTCTATGGAAGTCAAATCAGACAGCATGTGTGAGGCCCTTCTCTTGTGTTCTGGGAATGACCTGTCTTCCAGGGACCAAAGATGGAGGATGGGGCCACTCAGTCTTCTGCTACAGACCTGTGGGTGGGACTGAAACTGGCAGGGAGCCAGGTCCTAGGTTGGGCTGGTGGTGGGTGCTGAGGGCCAGGAATGAGTCACCTTCTGCTTGAAAGTGTTGTCATCTCTCATGGGATCAGATCCTTTTTTAATTTTTAAATATTTATTTTTTAGTTGGACACCATATCTTTATTTATTTATTTATTTGTATGTGGTGCTGAGGATAAAACCCAGGGCCTCGCACATGCTAGGTGAGCGCTCTACCACTGAGCCACAACCCCAGCCCAGGATCAGATCCTTTTTCACCTGCTGTTTCTACCTCTTTGGTCATATCTCCTGACTCCTCCAGGGATGTCATCTGCATCTGCAGTAACTGGCAGGTCCTCAAAGATCATTTGACTTTGCTCAGGCTGTTCCTTTCTTATGGACACCCTTCCCTTTCTTCCCTTTAAGGTTTTGCTCAGGATCATTTTCTTCAGGAAACATTCTGTGAGTCTCCAGGTTGCTCAGGGGCCCTCAGTGATCTGATTACCATAGATTAGAAGCTGATTAGCTTAGTGGTTAGGCTCTGGGAAGAACCAGATTTCCTGGTTTCAAATCTCAGCTCTGACTGTCCTCAGCTGGGTGACTTCAGCCAACTTTTTAACCCTTTCTGTGCTATATCTCCCTCTTCTGTAAACCAGGGTAAGAGATTGTCTTGAGGATTAAATGAGTTAAATGGGTCTAGCTCAGAGAGTCCCTGGCACAAGCTTAGTGCTATAGGAATGTTAGCTCTAGGACCTCCTCTTCCTGGGTCTGCTTCCATCACCAGGCTGAACTCCCCCAGGGAGGGACCCTGGTTGATTCCCAAGGCATGTCCCCACACCAGGGATCGGGCATGGACCCAGAAGTGCCTTGATATTGAGCTACATCCCCAGGTCTTTTTTATTTTGAGACAGGATCTCAGTAAATTTGCCCAGGCTAGCCTTGGACTTGGGATCCTCCTGCCTCAGCTTCCTGAGTAGCTAGGATTATAGGCATGCACCACCACACTCAGCTTGACTCAAAGGATCCAAAGTACTCAGCATTATCCTATATCATTGTTGATCCTTTGTACCCAGTGGGCGACTGTCACTCGAGAAGATCTCCGACTAGAAGAGGGTCTTGGGGAGTTCCCAGAGAGGATGGGAGACCTCAACTCAGGAAAAATGAGGGTCTTTGACATATGTGATGGAAAAGAATGTCAGCACATGTCAATAGAGGCACAGAAACTTATTTAGGAAAGCAAAGCACATCACCATCAGGTGGAGGACTCCTCAGGGTGGGACCTTGTCTCTTGGGATTAAAGTAGGGGTCAGTCTAAGTGGTTTCCAGGCACCCTCCTCCATGTGCCATGGGGAGAATGTGGGCCATCCCAAGAGTGAGAGATGCATTTTGGGAGGTCCCGGCTTCGAAAAGAAAGTTAGGGAGGGGTGAGTATGGGAAGGTTTGTGGGGAGAACATCAGTCTGATTAGCTGGAGATGGTTTGTGGTAGCCTGGTCATTCTCAGGATCCTTAGGCTGATCAGTAAATGGTGCTAGCAAGTCTCCTAAATTATAGGTATCTCTCTTAAGGTAATGATCATAAGTGGGTTATGGTAACTTTAAGATTTACAGATTTCCCAGAAATCTGGGAGTGACAAGCCCAGAGAAGAGATGGGCTTGGGGAGTAACAGGCCTGGAAAGGTATGCAGAATCTCAGACTATATTTCCTGCTCCCTCCTTTATGCCTCCTTTCTACCTATTTCTCCTATCCTACCTTGACTTGACTCATTCAACTCCCTTCCTGGGCCTCAAGGCTTTGATTGCACGTGTCATTCCAGGAATCCCTAACTGATCTCCAAGTGCTTTTTGGTGGCCTTTGCCCCATCTTCTCTCTTGCACACACTTGTCCCTAAGTCCCTCATTGGATCTTGATTATTTGCACACCTGTGATATCCTTATATGAGGTCAAGAATTCTTGAAAGGCACCCAGCCCCGGTCTGCTTGTCCCTATCCGCTGTGTAGGCCTGGCCTGGCCCTGAGCTCCATAAATATTTGTTCAGACAAGGAAGCTGAATATAGTGTTTCACGGGGAGAAGATCTACTTGGGGGGTGGGCAGTGTGGTTCGTGGGAATGATGGGACATTATTGTTAGTTTCAAAATATCGCAGAGTAGCCCAGAGACGCAGAGTTGAGATGAGTCTTTTTAGCTCAGAGGGCAGAGGTCACTAGGTGATTGGCTTTCCCTTACTGGGAGAAAGTGTTTTCTGACCACCAGAGCTTCCTGGCAGGAGGATTGGTGGCTCCTTCCAGCCTCTGGGCTTTTGCGCCTATTGCTGCCCTGCGCGAGTGCTGTCCTAGTGTCTCCCTGGGTTCAAATCTTCCTTCCCATAAGCTCCCCAGAATGGAGACAGGCTCTGCTAGCGCCCTCAGGGTAGTCTCTGTTCACCATCCCATCTTGGACATTTACTGAGCCTTTCTGGCTCTAAGCACTAGCACGGGAGAGTTGGGAGTCCCCTCTTTAGGGTGGACGTCTAGGTCTGGCTATAGTATCCCCGGTGTGGTTTGACCTGGCCTGAGCAAGGAGCATGCTTCCGCCTACCTGCCATGATCAAGGAGCTCTTTATGCAGCTGGAGAGCCCTCCCTTGGCGGGCAGAGCCCAGAGCTCCCCATCGACTGCCCACTGGGCAAGTGCTCAGAACCCACCTCATTACTAGGGACAGAATTCTGGGCACTGGATCCAGAAGGCTGTGGTTATAATCAGCTAATTAAACCACCCAAGAATTGCTCCTTGGCCCAGAGCAGTGGAGGGAAGGTGGAGGCTGAGAGAAGTGCGAGGAGAAGATGAGAGCTGGCCTGCTGTGGGCAGAGCTAGGAAACCGAAGGGAAGTGGGGAGAGAGGCTGGGGGACAGGAGGACAGATGCAGGGAGTGTGCCACGTGGGGAGATGACCAGGTGACATGGGAGCCAGGGACCCCACTTCTTCACTAATTCCAGGGCAAACCTCTTCTCCTCTTTGGGCCTCAATTTCTCCATGTGTCAGGCAGGAATAGAAGAGGCTTCAGTCTGGAAGGTCTCTCAGGCCTCTCCTCATTCACTGAGGAGGGGAGAGGCCTAATCAGCAAGCTGTCCTCCAGAGATGCTAGGGCCTCTGCCAGCCCTGCCTCTGGGAGGGCGAAGGTCTTGGCAGTTGTGTGAGGGAGGGTGTGAGGGAGGGGCTGCTCCCACCTGAGGCTCAGTGCTGTAGGTTGATCCCAAGGGAAGACTTGTTGGAGGCCTGCGGCCTCCCTGGCACATCCTGCCCTCAGGCCGTGGTCCTACCCAGTCCCCGCCCTGTAGTAGGGACTGTCCCCTGGTTCTCAAACTGGTGTTCTCAGGGAGGGACTGTTTAAAGCTCGGGCTCCCTCTCTTGGGCTCAGCAGTGTTTTTGTTTTTTTATCTGTAGGAATTTCCCAAGTAGCATCCCCAGTGTACCTAGGGGAGGAACTCCCTCAGAGGCAGAGCCCCCAGGTTTGGAGTATGGATTTTAGGGTCTGTCAGATGGGGCTTTGCTGTCCAGCTGTAGCTCTGTGACCTTGGCCAAGGGTTTTAGACTCTCTGGGCCTCAGTTTTCTCATTTGGGAAATGGGTGTAATAATGCCACCCACCTCCTGGGATAGCTGTGGGCAGAGGGTAAAGGCACATAAGAAGTCCTTGTTTTCTGAGACTGGGGGCAGAGCTCAGCTTTTGTCTTCTCTTCCCTCCCTCCTCCTCCCTCCCTCCCTGCCTCTCCCCAGCCTGTCAGGACCTCTCGCAGCTGGGTGCCCAGGAGAGGGGGGCCCCAGAGGCCAGAGGACAAGCTCACAGGATGGCAGGAAAGGGAAGTGAGATTGCCCATGGCCAGCGCTAGCAGAGTGGTGTGGTGCTGCCGGCCCCTCCTCTCTGCCCCTCACCCAGAGCAGGTTTCCTAGGAGGAAGCGGGGAGAGACAGAAAGCTGGAAGCGGTTGTGGAGGGAGGGCCCTTGGCATCCCAGCTCTGGGGGCCTCTCTCCCTCGGTGCTGTCCCTGGGTGCAGAGCCCAGAGGCTGGTTTTCTGCCAGGGAAGCCAGCCTGCCACTGTTTCACACACTCAGAAAACAACATCCCTTCCTGGTTCCCAGCCCCTAGCAGGAGGTGCCTGCCGCAGAGGACTGCGGAGTCTGGGGGAGAGGTGGCAGAGGAGGGGAAGGAGGCCTCCTCTCCTTTCCCCTCCCCCTGCCTCTCCTGCCACCAAGCAAGCGCTGGGCTCTGACTTGCAGGGGCCTCCCGACTCCCAGGAAGCTGGTTACATAAGTCAGCATGACTCTCTGATCCCATCCTCCATTCCTCCCCAGAGGGGCCACACAGGAGGAGGCAGGCGCTGCCACGATCACAATGCCCAGGCCCAGCGGGTCATGGTGACTGTCCCCATCCTGGAGTGGTGGTCCTGCTGCCTGCACCCTTTGGGGAGGAAGCCGAGCGTGCTGCCACGGGGGTTGGCTCGGAGCACTCTCTCCTCCCACACTCCTGGGAGTTGAGCTGCAAAGGGGAGAAGCCTCATTAGAGGAAACACAGTCCTGAGATAATTTGCCTACAAACTGCCCCCAGAGAGGAGCTGGCCTCTCAGCAGCCTGGGGAACAAATAGCCAGCATTTTTCAGTTTGTTTCATTGATTCCACAAACATTTCTCCAGCTCTGGCTGTGTAACTGGCAGGGCCCAGACTTCCACTACAGGCATGTCCCTGAAGTGGCCCGGCCCACCACGGTGGCTGGTGAGAAAGCATGTCCCCCACCTAATCCTGGGCCCTTTCCTTAGGTTAGGGTCCTGGCCTTCCGGGGACCATTGTGACGGAATGTTGCCTCCCTGGGCCTCTGGGGCAGGAGTCTCCAGGTTGGTTTAAATCCTTCCTGTTAGGCCACCCTGCCCACAAGAGGTTCCTGAGAACAAAGATTTCTCTGAGTACCTGCCACATCCCAGGCCCTGTGCTGGACACTTGAAATACAGAAATATGAAGAGGAAACAGTCTTAGCCCTCGGGGTACTCTGATGTTTTGGAGGAGAAGAAGTTAGAGGCTCACATCATGCTGTCAGGCCAGGGGTAAGGAGGATCCATTTGTACCTGGGACAGAGCAACCCAGGGTTAAGGATCCGAAGCTCTTCGGCAGAGCAGTCTATGGAAGGTGCATCTGATGGGAGCCAGAGGCGAGGCTTGGCTTAGAGGCATTTCTGTGATCCTAGGCTTCCTCAAAGACTGTGCCAGGCGCAGGGTCAGGCCCTGGCTTCCTTGCTGTCAGTAGGAGTGTCTTGGGAATGCAGACTACTTGAAGACAAAACAAAAAAAAAATCTGGGGTGAAAAGTGAAAGTTCTTCTCAGTGGCTTCACAAACTTGTGTGTGTGTGTGTGTGTGTGTGTGTGTGTGTGTGTGTGTGTGTGTGAACTTGGCAGGGAGGGCTCTCTATCACTGAGTTACACCCCAATCTTCCTTTTCTTTCTTTCTTTCTTTCTACTTTGAGACAAGGTCTTCCTCGGTTCCTCAGGCTGTCCTCAAACTTGCGATCTCTTTTGTATCTTTTTTTTTTTTGGTACCAGGAATTGAACCCGGGGGTGCTTAACCACTGAGCCACACCCCAGCCCTTTTTAGTATCTATGCTAATGAAAGTGCCCTGCACTTTAGCAGAGCTCATCAAATAGGTCCATCTAGGCCCAGAGAAGTGTAAGAAACCTGGAGGCATTTAAAAACTCAGCAAAGAGATTTTTTTTTTGTAACAGATTTTTAAAATATCCTAAAAATGACAAAGAGGATGACATGTCATAATCAAGTGGTTAATATGCACGTTGTCGCTCCTCACATGTTGAGCGCTGCTTTTTCCACAGCAGCCATTCAGTAGGCAAGCTTGATATGAGCCAGCCATCTCGGATGTTCACCATCTTGCAGAGTAAACGTTAGTGTAGAAAGAACTTTCAGAAGACCACTATGGGGCTGCCGGTGAGCCTTGGCCAAGACACACACAGATAGGGCTTCTTCCACCTCCAGCGTCCATTTGAGTATAGCACTGGGAAAGGGGTGCTCTGGGCTCCATCCCTCAGAAGAGAAACCCACTCCCTCCAGCAGCCCCAGCTCCAAACTGAAGGGTGAGGAACACACCCACCCCCCCTGCACCTTCTGCTGCAGTTGGCTGAGGTCAGCTTCTGACCTGGATTGGTGCAGTGGTCTTCTCCTACCCCCTTGCTCAGTCCAAACTCTGAGTCATCCTCTTACTCTGAAATGTACATCTGACCATGTCCCTTCCAGCTTAAAAACCAATCTGTTACTTCCCATCCCCTACAGGACAGTCCACATATGTTAGGTGGCCCTGGAGGCCCTGCTGCATCTGTCCCTAACTTCCTTCCCAGTTCTCCGCATTACACAGCCAGCCTTGGGGCTGCACTGACATGCCTGCATATTTCTCAGCAGTCATTGTACTTTCTTTCCACACTTTTGTGCCTTTGTTCAAGTCAGTCTCTTTGCCTGGAATGTTCTTCCACCTCTGACTGGTGACATCTTCCTTACATTTTAAGTTTATTTATATTTATTTATTTATTTATTTTAGAGAGAATTTTTATTTATTTTTTTTAGTTCTCGGCGGACACAACATCTTTGTTTGTATGTGGTGCTGAGGATCGAACCCGGGCCGCATGCATGCCAGGCAAGCGCGCTACCGCTTGAGCCACATCCCCAGCCCTTAAGTTTAAATTTAAAGATGCCTCAAGCAGTTCTGGGAGCCGTCACACTGGGCTCCAGGCAGGGACCCTTCCCTTGGCTCCATGTTCCCTCTTAAGTCTAATGGATGCCCTCCTCCTGCTCCCCCCAGTACCTTGCAGGCTTCCCTGATGCCACTTTGTACTGCTGGTGGCTGACCTGTCACTTTTCTTCATCCTGATGATAGAGTTTGGCACAGTGTGGGGCCAGAATGAGGGGTAGAGGGAGTGAATCTGGGAAGATTTTTCTAGAGGAAGTGAGCCCTGAGCTGCTGACCCAAAGGAGAAGCGCTCTTTCCCTCTTCTCACTTCCTTCCTAGTCCTGGTGCTGAGAGAAAACAGAGAAAACTGACTTTAAAAAGGGAAATGTGTATATTTTGAATTGAGGGGGTGAGCTCCCGAGATGATTAAGTAAGGCATGGTGTCCCACCTGGCCCCCTCCTTCCTTCATGCACTTCCTGAACACCTAGGACTCGAAGATGTGGGCTACAGGAACGAATTGTATAAAGCTTGTCTGAATGTGTTCCCATCACCTTAAGGTTCGAGCTGGGCCCGACTCTTTCTTTTATCTGTCTCACTGGATATGAGTTCAAGTCTCGACATGCCACTTGTAGCTCTGTGACTTCTGGCGGGTCATGTTACCTTTCCGAGCCTAAGTTTCTTATGCATACCATAGAGGTGATAATATACTGGGGATTAAACCCAGGGGCACTTTGCCACTGAGCTATACTCCAGTCTTTATTTATTTATTTATTTTTATTTTAAGACAGGATTTCATTAAGTTTTTTTGGGGGGTCTTGTGAGGCTGGCCTCCAACTTGCAACCTTCCTGCCTCAGGCACCCGAGTCACTAGGATTACAGGTGTGCCACCACACCAGCTTTCAGAAGCTCCTTGAGGGCAGCAACCATGTCCAGTTCATCAGTGCCTAGCCCAGGACCAGGCACACAGTCCATTAGGATGATCAACCATTCCAGCCTACCTGGGACTGCTCCCTGTCCTGTATTTTAGAAACCCCCTCAGCTCAGTTCTGGACAAAATGGGACTGGGGGTCCCCCTAGGGTACATTTTGCATAAAGGTCTGTGGAATAAGGATATTGATGAATTAATCATTAGTGCAGGACAGAGGTGGACTTGGACAAACAAGAGCAAGTACTGGGTGCTCACTTGTGTGTGAAGGGAGACTTGTGACACAGGGAGATGGCAGAAGTGTCTGGAAGGCCCAGGAGGTGGATAATGGGAAATGGGAAGCGCTTGACAGGGTGTGGATAAGACCCAAGGCCCAGCCTGAGTCTGTAAGGTTGCTGCTCTGAAACAGGCTTCAGACTCCCAAGGCCCACAGCTCCTCAGACACCTGCAGAGAAGGCAGTGATTGATTTCCGCCCTTAATGAGCCCCCAGATGCTCCTCTGCCTCAGTAACCGAAGGCAGCTCACTAGCTGACCCACTGTGTTTCAGCAGATCGGTCCAGGTCCTCTTTAGAATTGTCCCCTTTGGGCTGAGAGGACCCTGGGCTGGACGAGGAGAGCAGGAGTGCGGGTCCAGGCTCAGAAACCGAGTGAGCCTCAGTTTCCCTGCTTGTCCCATAGGGACACAGCCTTCCCCTGGGTTTCACTTGTGGAAAGCCCATCTGTATGTTCGGTATATTGTAGTGCACAGCAAGAGTCATTCGTTTTCACCTCTTATAACATGGGGACAATAGAACCTGCCCTGCACATCTGCCAGGGCTGTGGTGTGGGCAGCTGGGATGTGGGATGTGGGAACACTTTGCTAAAATGCTACAAATATTTGGGGGTGGGGTATAGTGGGGCTGCTCCTGCCAGCCAGGGTTCCAGGCCTGGGAGCAGGTTGGGGAGGCGGGCTGCTGACCCTGCCAGCTCAGGTGTGGAAGGATCTTCTTGGGGAGGGACTCCAGGATCAGAGAAATCCAGCGGTGCTGCCTGTCCGAGAAGCAGACGCTGTGGGCAGGTCCTGGACTCGTAGGAGCTCCACTGCTCCTGAAGCCTCCACAAGAGACAGACTGGACCACTGCAGGGAGGGTGGAGTAGCAGCGGGACTCAGTGACAAGAAGAAGGATTGCCCTCTGTCCTGGAGCCTCTTCTGTCTGTTGGGCTGGGGGCAGGGCCTTTGTGAAGGCGGGTTGTGCTCAGATCGCCTCTGGGCCCTTCCTCCAGCCCCGAGGCGGACTCACCGGACTCACCGCGGCCACTGCACCTTCAGCTCCAGGCCTTCACATTCTGCAGCCCTCCAGAGGCTTGGCCAAGCATCCGCGAGCTCAGGGTTCTTAGGAAATGTGCAAAGGAAGACATTTTTGTATTCTTTTAATTTTTGGAAGTGGGCTTCCAGACTCAGTAAGCTTTGAGCCCATCCGCTGGGCTCTGCCTCTGCCCTGGCAGGCGGCCGGGTAGTTCTTGGTATGTCCTCCGGGGGCTCTCACCCCACATCGGGGACCTGGTCCTGGGTGAGAGCTCTCTCTTCCTGCTGAGGCAAGACCTGAAAGGCATTGGGAAGCCAGTCCTGGGCCAGGCTGAGCAGGTAGAATCTGTTTGCTGTGCAAATGAGGGACTGGAAAGGTCTCTCTGGCCCCACTCTTTCTCATCTGCAAAATGGACGTAATACCTACCTGGGAAGGCAGAACCAATGATCCACAGGTGGAGCTGCCTGGTGTGGCCCCGGCTTATCTTGGGAGTTGAGGAGTGTTGGTAGGCTGGATGCAGATGGCTCAGGACACAGGTGGTGGGTCCTGGGATACGGGCTGGGGCAGGGGTGTGGGTGGTGTCAGATGCACTAAGAGGGTGAAAGTATCTATAAACTGTGCAGTACAGCTGGCTTGGGAAGGGTCTGTTGGAAACTCAATGGGACCTTCTGTAGGGGTGGGTAGACATCTGGACGGGCCTTCCCTGCTCCTGGTCTGGTTGAATGAAGAGTCTGACTGTTTTGTGTACGAAGAAGCTCAGCCTGAAAGCTAAGCTGCTTTCCTGCTCAGGAAGAGAGCCAGGCCAGAGGGTGTGCCGCATCCTCTGCTGTCATCATTGGGGAAGGGCATTTTAGTGGCAGAGTCAGTTTGCCTCCTGTCCTTCTCCAACATCAGTGCCCCCTTCAGGGAGGGGACGGAGGTGGAGAGTGGGGTGGGGCAACTGAAGAAGGAGCAAGGGCCTGGGTATCAGGCTAATTGTCAAATGCTGTTATTTTGTTTTCTTTGTTTGTTTTGGTACCAGGGATTGAACCCAGGCGCTTAACCACTGAACCACATCCCCAGCCCTTTTTATTTTTTACTTTGAGACAGGGTCTCACTGAGTTGCTGAAGCTGGCCTTGAACTTGAAATCCTCCTGCCTTACCCTTGGAGTCAGTGGGATTACAGGTGTATACCACCATACTCTGATGCTTGTCATGTCTGTGACCATGAGACAGTTATAGAATCTTTCTGAGCCTCAGTTTTCTCATCATTAAAATGGGATCATAATATCTTTTCCCCATCCCCATAGGGTTGTGGTAAAGCTTAAATGAGATAACATAGAGCTGGCACTTGTTATTTTTGTATTCTTTTAATTTTTAGAAGTGGGGTTTCCCACAAGTGCCACCTCTGGCACTTGGTAGGTGCTCAATAAATGCTGATTGTGCCTCTTGCCTGCTTCATGACTTTGATCAGCCTCTATCTTGCAGTCTACCCATCTGTCTGTCCTTCTCCAACATCTGTCTGTGTCCTGCCTTGGCTGCGGGCTCTCTGAGGTAAGGGCTGGATTTTGTTCATCCATAAGGGCCTTCCCCTGGCTGAGTACAGAGCCTTTAGGATAGCGGGGATTGGTTGGCAAGAAGCCAAATGAACCCGGGGGAAAGGAGCATTCCATTTTAGCTAGGGCCTTGCTTACCACATACTCCCTGTGTGCTCCTGCCAGAGGACTACTGTGTGGACTTCCCGTGGCCACTGTGACTCCCACTTGGCTCTTCTCAGAGCCCTTAGCAGCCCCTGTAGTCACATCACTATTTGGTGAGCTCCCAGCATCTGCTTCTCCCCACTGGAATGCAAGTAAGTGCCTCAGGAGCTGTGTCACCAGTGTTCCAGGGCCTGGCACCCGGGGCACGCAGATGTGTGCAGAACACATGGCCATCTCTGTTTTTCCTTCTCTGAAGTCAGGCCTGTTCTCCCTTCCAGCACAGCCACTTTCTGGTAATGGCAAATCCCCTGCCTCTTTCAGCTCCACTTCCCTTGTGTCTAGAACGGGAGAAAGAGCAGAACCAGACGAATCCAACATTCAGCCGGGCCTGGAACTAGTAATACTGTAATGTCAGCTGCTGTTTTTCCAAATGTACTCCAAGGGTCCCTCCAGTTCTGACCTTCCGTGCTCTCTCTGCCTTTGGCTGGGAGGAGACAGGGGAGAACATTCCATTCCGAACAGACCCTCTCTCCAGGCCTCACAATGGATTCGGGGCTCTGTACAAATTGTTTATGTTTCCCCGGCAGAATTTATTACCCAGCCTGGCCTTCTGCAATTAATTACCCAGCCGAGCAAATAACTTGTCCCCGGGAGGCTGGGCTTGGCATAAATATTTACATACAGCTGGGGGCCAGCCCAGGGGCTGGGCTGTCCCAGCAGATTTTGAAATGGAGGGAAAGAGGATTAGGGTGGAGTAGGGCGGACAGCTTTCCGTCCACTAGCAGGACTCCTCAGCCTTCCCAGGGGCTGTGCTTATGCTTTCTCTTTCAATCTTTGCGAATACACAAAACAGAGTCCCTGTTGGCAGCTGGGGAGGCTCAGGGAGGTTAAGCACCTTCTCCCAGGCTGCTCAGCTTGCAGGGGTGGCAGGATCTGAGGCTTCACCCGGCAGCTATGTAGGTGAGTGGATTAGTAGAAAGAGGCTAGAAATTCGGAAATGGAGAGAGATTCTTCTTTCTTTCTTTCATTCAACATGTATTTGTTAGGCTCCTGTCACATGGGATCGGAGGAGGCAGTGGTGACTCTTTGTGACCATTTGTCCCTTATGCAGAATGCCAGAAACTCATCCAAGATGGTCCCATTAGCAGCCAGAAAGGGGGTGGCCTGGGACCAAGTAGTCAGAGCCACTTCATATACAGAGGGAAGGCTTAAGCAGTGTTCAACAGCAGGGGCTCTGTGAGGTTCCTCTTTCCCAGGACCCAGAATTCTACTATCCTTCATCCAAAATGCTTGGGAACCAAATGCAAATGAATTTCAAAGTGAAAATGAAAGGGTTTCCAATTTCAGAGTTTGGAATTTTGGCATATACATAAAGAGCTACCTTGTGGCAAGTCTAACAATGAAATGCGTTTATGTTTACTCTATGCCTTGTGCACATAGCCTGATGGCAATCTGTACAATATTTTTAGTGTACCTCTGTTTTTGTTTTTTAATTTTATTTTTTATTTTTAGGTGGATACAATATCTTTATTTTATTTTTATGTGGTGCTGAGGATCGAACCCAGTGCCTTGCATGTGCAAGGCGAGCACTCTACCACTTGAGCCACAATCCCAGCCCCGTGTACCTCTGTTTTGACTGTGACCCATTCCATGAAGCCAGGAGTAGAATTTTCCACTTGTGGCATCCCATCGATGCTCAAAAAGTTTTGGACCATGGAGCTGGATGTGGTGGCGCATCCCTGTGATCCCAACAGCTCAGAGGCTGAGGCAGGAGAATCGAAAGTTCAAGGCCAGCCTCAGCAATTCAGCAAGGCCCTAGGCAACTTAGCAAGACCCTGTCTCAAAATAAAAACAAATAAATAAAATATAAAAGGCTGGGGATGTAGCTCAGTGGTCAAGTGTCCCAGGTTCAATTCCCAATACCCCTCACTCCCAAAAGTGTTTTAGATATTGAAGCACTTTGGATTTTAGATTTTCAGATTGGGGGAGTGCTTAGCCTGTGTCCTTGAGCTCTGCTTTTGGTAAGAGATGGCTCAGAGCGGTTGGTTTGAATTTTCACAGCAGGAAGGGACAGTGGAGACACCTGAAAAAATGTTTTCCTTGGTGCATTTATGATTAAGAGGCAGTCACTGATATCGCGCCAAACCACTCCCACGCCCCTCCTCCTTCAGAGCCCTGAGTTCTGCTTTCTGACAGCTTCCAGCCCAGCCATTCCTGCTCAGCAGCCTTGCCCTGCAGACCTCTGGAGCCCTCTGCTGGGGACCATCTTCCCTCCTTGCAGAGAGGAAAACTTGAGACCCACCAGGAAAGGAGCTGGGTACTGCTGGTCTGTACCCTCCTTCGAAAGGGCCGGCCATCCCCTGGCCCTGCATCCTGGAACCCGTAGCTGGTCAGGAGCCCCTCCCAGAGGGCGGGACCATAGCCCTGGGCCTCTCTGGCTTCAGGCTCTGGTGGAGTCTGGGGCTCAGCTTGAGACATCCATGCCAGGCGGTCAATGCCCTGTCAGAGCCTGGCAGGTGATAAGTGAGGCCCAGAAAAGGTGCAACACGTGGGCTGGGAGAACGCTGGTAGGAGGCCACATGGGGAAAGGGTCCTGAAGTTTGGGAGGCAGGAGGTTTGGGTCCAAGTGACCATCTAACCACACATGAACCCAGCGTTGACTTCGGGGGATGGAACAGAACAACAGTTCTCGCAGGTTTGGGATGAGGAGGGACAGGCAGCATTTGACTATTCGCTAGTGGCCAAAATGTGGGAACAAAGTTGCCTTAAATGTCCGTCGCAAATTGTGGTTTATCAGTGCCACAAAATATTATTCAGCTGTAAAAAGAAATCAACTATTGACTCAGCTATAAAGTGAATGAACCCTGAAAATATGAGGCTAAGCAAGAAGCCAGACACAAGGCCACATATTATCTGGAAAAGTTTATCCCAGCAATTCAGGAGGCTGAGGCAGGAGGATAGAAAGTTCAAGGTCAGGCTCAGTAACTTAGTGAGGCCCTAAGCAACTTAGTGAGACCCTGTCTCAAAATAAAAAATAAATGGGGCTGGGGATGTGGCTCAAGCGGTAGCGCACTCGCCTGGCATTCGTGCGGCCCGGGTTCGATCCTCAGCACCACATACAAACAAAGATGTTGGGTCCACCAACTAAAAAATAAATATTAAAAAAATTTTCTCTCTCTCTCCTCTCTCACTGTCTCTTAAAAAAAAATAAATAATAAAAATAAAAAAGGGCTAGGGATGCAGCTCAGTGGTTAAATCCCTCTGAGTTCAATCCCTGGTGCCAATAAAAGATATGTGAAACAATTTGTGTGAAATATCTAGAATAGATAAATCCATAGAGACTTAAAACAGACACTGGTGATCACTAGGGGTGAGGGACAGGAAAGAATGGGGAGAATGGGCAAGGAATATTCTTTTGGAGGAATATTTGGAAATCTGTTGGAACTAGATAGAGGAAGTAGTTCACCAACCTTGTGAAGGTATTAAATATTGCTGAGTTTTTAAAAAATTTTAAATGGTTAATTAATTGTATATTATATAAACTTCAATAAATCTCCTTGTGTGTGTGTGTGTGTTTGTGTGTGTGTGTGTGTGTTGTTGTTGTTGTGGATTGAACCCAGGGCTTCAGGCATGCTAGGCAAGCACTCTACCACTGAGCTGCATCCCTAGCCTCAACAAATTACTTCCTAAAATTAGTAGTAATAATAATAATAATAATAATGGCAGTATTGAGCTAAGACATGGGTGTTACTATTGGAGAAAGGGTGATGTGGGCTGTGGCAGGCTAAAGGTGGGATCAGTTTGACAGAGAGGTTAAGACTGAGGTTCTCAACCTTTCTTAGTCTGTTTTCTATTACTGTCACATAATACCCGAGGCTATATACTTTATAAAGAAAAGAGGATCACAATTCTGGAGGTTTAAAGGCATGACAGTAGCATGATCTAGGCTCTGGTGAAGGCCTCATAGTGGATGGTGCTGTGGTGGGAGTGTGTGAGTGAGATCACATGGTGAGACAGGAAGCCAGAAAGTATTTCTGGGGTCTAGCTTGCATTACTTATTTATTTGTTTGTTTATTTATTTCATCACTGGGCATTGAAGCCAGGGTCTCATGGCTACTGGGCAAGTGCTTTATCACTGAGCTATATTCCCAGCCCATTTTCTTTTGTTTTGAGACAGGATCTTGCTAAATTGCTGGGGCTGGCCTAAAACTTGTGATCCTCTTGTCTCAGCCTCCTGAGTTGCTATGATCACAGGTATTGTGCCTGCAAGGCTTGCCTTTTTATGACAATTTTCTCTTTCAAGAATGAAGTAATAATCCTAGGAGAATTACCTTAATCCTGTCTAAGGGCATAACTGCCTCCCACCAGGCTCACCTCCTTGTCTTTCTTCTTTCTTTTTTCTTTTTCTTTTCTTTTCTTTCTTTTTTTTTTTTTTTTTGGTGCTAGGGAGGAACTAGGGCCTCGTGCATGTGAGCATGGGCTCTACCACTGAGCATCAGCCTCAGCCAGCCCCACCTCCTGAAGTCCCATGCCCTCTCACCAGGACCACACTGGGGACCAAGTTTCCAGTCTGTGAAACCCTGGGGGACATATCCAAGCCATAGGAGTTCTAGAACAAGATGCGAGGGTTCAAAGCTACGGGAGCGGTGGGCAGCTTATTTATCCTCTGTTTTAGTTTCCCCATCTATAAAATGGGAATAATGAAAGTGTTTATTCTGGGAATTTTAATCTTTTATCATGGGAATGGTAAGACTTTCATAAGGATCACACGTGTTCATATTTGTAAAGCGTTTGGCACAAACTCGAAAACTATATTAAATACTTTATTATCAGTCATTCACATTTTGATTTACTTGTTCATTTACTGAGCCAGGCCCTGGCGGGCTCCTGGGGACACAGCTGCGTGCGTGACTCAGTGCCTGCTCTCAGGCGCTCCCTCACATCCTGGTGGAGGAGTCAGCCCCGCCACCCTCGCCCCCTCACGGCACCTGCGACTTCAGCTGTTAATGAACATGTCCATCATCTCCTTCCAGAGCTGTGGAGCAGGCCTCCCAGGTGGGCAGGCTCTCTGATGGCCTTTGAAAATGTACTGGGCTTGGGCTGCTTCCCTAGGCTAGAGGAGACCTGAGATAAAGTCCTGGGCCCTATGTTCCCTGTCTGTCACCAGAGAGGACAGGCCGCCTGAGCTCTGATGTCCTTCTCAGCATTTGCTAACTCCAGACCTTGGAGTGGTACAGGCCCGAGTTGGGCCTTTGCTGTAGATGTGGGAAAGGCAGGATTGGACCACAGAGCCCTGGGGCTTGAGGTCCAGAAGGGCTCATAGAGGTCCCTAGAGGTCCCCAAATGTGCAGAGATGTGCCTGAGAGTGCTGTGGAAGGTAACACAAGCCTGGTGGGGATTGGCCTTTGGTGGCCTCAGTCCACACCTGTCCTTAGTGTAGGCCGTGGAGTTCACTAGCCTATTTGTGGGGGTGGGTCTGTGCTGTCATGCTTGTTGAGATTTAACTCATAAGAAGTGTTCTGCCCTTTGGGGACTGGCATTCTAGGCGGCCAGGATAGGAATTAGGGTGTTAGTGGTGAGGGTTTCTGCCTTCCTTGGGAGAGGCCATTCCTTGTTGTCCCCACTTCTTACCCCACAGGTCCCCCTCCTGCCATCATTCAGTCTCAGAGTGTGACCTCAGCTCTCCTGGATAAAAAGAAAATCTGATTCTGGCTGCCACCCTTGCCCCTCTGCCAACCCTTTCCTGGTTCTGTGTTTACACCTGGCTGGTGGCTAGCCTCAGTCACCACTGTGAACCCACCCACAACTGTGACACCGCCCCCCCCCCCCCACACACACAGAGTCACCTGTGGCCATGAGTTCCCTCCTGTTCACTTCCAGCGAGGCCTTCCTCCGCTCGGTGCCCACATCCCCTGCCCAGCTCTGCCCTGTCTCTCCTCCCCTTCCTCCATTGCGCCCCTCGCTCCCATGCACCTGGGCCTTCTGTCTGATACTGTCCCAGAGACGGTCCTTGGCAAGGGATTTCAGAAGCAGCATTGTAGGAGGGAATTCGCTCTCCCTGCACCTTCTAAAAACAGCTACATCATGAGAGGAGACACGGCAATCCTCCCCTGTGGTCTCAGGAGGGGACAAAATGAGCAAAGGCACTGCAGGAGGGGAATGGTCCTGCGGAGGCATGTGCTCAGCCCTCTGGTTCCCAGAGCACCCAGGTCTTCTCCCCACCCCTGCCCTTCCCTCACGTAGACCCAGGCCTCGGGAGCTGGGCGCCACAGTCAGAGGGGCTTCCTGGGGTAGGATACTGGTTTACTCATCCCTTGGTTCACTCATGGCCTTTGCTAATAGCTCCTTGGTACCGGGTGCTGTTCTGAGCTCAGGGGACACAGTGAGGCCAGATCTCATCTCCACCTGGGGGCTGAGAAGGGCTCAGGACACAGTACAGTCCAAGGGCCGTTCATTCAGTCCCTCTGCAAATGCTCACTGAGTACCTGCTGCTATGTGTCGGGCCCTGATCTGGCGCTGGGGTGTCAGGCCAGCCGTGAGCAAGCAGCGGGTCCTCCTACTGGAGCTAGTGCCTGGTCTCCTGCGGCAGACACAGCCCCAGTGCTGAGGCGTGTGGAGAAGAACTAACCTAGATCTTTCAGAAGTTCCCTAACCACAGCAGCAGCAGAAAACCTTCCCAGCAGGGCACAGGAGAGGATAGCCTCATCCATAATCTCATCATTTAGAAAGAACATTTAAAACAATTTGTAGTGTTTGTCTTTGCTCTTTGTGTGTGTGATTTTGTGTGTATACACCTGAATTTCAAGCACAATTTGTGTGTGTGTGTGTGTGTGTGTGTGTGTGTGTGTGTGTGTGTGGTTTTTGCAGTGCTTAGGATTGAACCCAGGGGTGCTCTGCCACTGAGCCACATCCCCAGGCCTTTTTATTTTTTTATTTTGAGATAGGATTTTGCTAAGTTGCTGGATGCTGGCCTTCAAACTTGCAATCCTGCCCCCCAAGTCACTGGGATTGTATGAAACATGCCACTTCACCCTGCTCCAGCCCAATGTGCCCTGCTCAAGCTCAGATGTGACTAAACTCTTTATAAGATTTTAAATGCTGCTTTTCTTTTTCAACATTTTCCATGCCGTTGATTCATAGCATCTACTCATATCCCACCGCCCCACGTGTGTGTGTGTGTGTGTGTGTGTGTGTATACACATATTTATTTATTTTTATCTTTTTTCATTTTTTTCAGTACTGGGGATTGAACCCAGGACCTCATGCATGCTGGGCAAGAACTCTGTCACTGAGCTGCATCCCCAGCCCAGCAACCATATATGTTAGTGACTGCTTGGAGTCCCTCTTGTGGATGCTCCAGTTTATTTTATCTTCCCCTTATTTGGCTTACATTATCTCCAGGTTTCTTGTTATTGTAAATGATGCTGAAGTGATTCATCTTCCAGCTTTTCAATCACTTCCTGAAGGTAGGGCCCTGGAAGCAACAGGGGCCTGGGCATGGTTTTTGCCCCCTCTCAGGCTGCCGACACATCTTTCTGCTTCTTTCCTGCTCAGCAGCTTCCCCTTCTTGCCCCTGGGGGGAGAGGAAGTTTCCTCTAGGTAAATCTCAGTGTAAGTTGTTCTATATCTTTTGCTATATAACCAATCACTCCAAAACTTAGTAGCTCAAAATGACAGCTTTCATTTCATTATTGGTCATAGTTTCTGAGGGTCAAGAATTTGGAATGAGCTCAGATGGGCAATTCTGGCTCAGGTCTCTCATACAGTTTTATATGGCACAGATACTGAAGCAGCTAGGTGCTTGGAACACCTGTTGATGATATTTCTGGAGTCGACCCCCCACCCCACTCTGCACCATTGCTAACTCCCTAATCTGGACCATCTTTATCACCTAGATGAATAATATTGGCTTAAACATACAGCACTCCTTGTTGGCTTGATATTGTTCCTATTTATATACATGAAGTTGTCATTTAATCCCTACAATAATCCAAGGAAGTAGATTCTGTTGTGATATTAATTTTACAGAAGAGAAAACTGAAGTTCTGAGAGAGTCCGTATCTAATAAATGGCAGTTCCAGGACTTGTTGTTGTTGTTTTTTAAAATAATTTATTTTAAAATTTCAATTTGTTATATGTGACAGCAGAATGTATATTACACATATAGAGCACAATATTTCATATCTCTGGTAATACACAAAGTAGAGTCACACCATTTGTGTCTTACATGTACTTAGGGTAATGATGTCCATCTCATTCTATTGTCTTTCCTACCTCCATGCCCCCTCCCTTCCCTCCTTCCCTTTTGCCCTATCTAGAGTTCATCTAATCCTCCCATGCGCCCCTCCCCCCAACTCCATTATGAATCAGCCTCATTAAATCAGAGAAAACATATGGCATTTGGTTTTTTGGGATTGGCTAACTTCACTTGGCATTATCTTCTCCAGCTCCATCCATTTACCTGCAAATGCCATGATTTTATTCTCTTTTATTGCTGAATAATATTCCATTGTGTATATACACCACAGTTTCTTTATCCATTCATCTACTGAAGGGCATCTAGGTTGATCGACAGTTTAGCTATTGTGAATTGTGATGTTATAAGCATTGATGTGGCTGTGTTCCTGTAGTATGCTGTATTTAAGTCCTTTGGGTATAGACCAAGGAGTGGGATAGCTGGGTCAAATTGGGTTACATTCCAAGGTTTTCAAGGATTCTCCATAGTGCTTTGCATATTGGCTGCACCAATTTGCAGTCCCACCAGCAATGTATGAGTATGCTTTTTTCCCCACATCCTTGCCAACACTTATTTTTGTTTGTATTCTTAATAGCTGCCATTCTAACTGGAGTGAGATGAAATCTTAGAGTAGTTTTGATTTGCATTTCTCTAATAGCTACAGATAGTGAACACTTTTTCATATATTTGTTGATTGATTGTATATCATCTTCTGAGAAGTGTCTGTTCAGTTCCTTGGCCCATTTATTGATTGGATTATTTGTGTTTTTTTTTTTTTTGGTGTTAAGACTTTTGAGTTCTTTTAAAAAAATTTTTTTTTAGTTGAACATGGATACAATACCTTTGTTTTACTTATTTATTTATTTTATGTGGTGCTGAGGATTGAACCTAGTGCCTCACATGTGCAAGGCAAGTAAGTATTCTACCACTGAGTCACAACCCAGCCCCAAGAGTTTTGAGTTCTGTATATTCCCTAGAGATTAGTGCTCTATCTGATGTGTGAGTGGTAAAAATTTGCTCCCATTCTGTAGGCTCTCTATTCACCTCACTGATTGTTTCTTTTGCTGAGAAGAAGCTTTTTAGTTTGAATCAATCCCATTTATTGATTCTTGATTTTATTTCTTGTGCTAGAGGAGTCTTGTTAAGGAAGTTGAGGCCTCATTTGACATTATGGAGATTTGGGCCTATTTTTTCTTCTAATGGGTGTCTCTGGTTTAATTCCTAGGTCCTTAATTCACTTTGAGTTGAGTTTTGTACATGGTGAGAATAGGCATTTAATTTCATTTTGTTGTGTATGGATTTCTAGTTTTGCCAGCGCCATTTGTTCAAGAGGCTATCTTTTCTCCAATGTATGTTTTTGGTGCCTTTGTCTAGAATATAAGATAATTGTAGTTAGGTGGGTTTGTCTCTGTGTCCTCTATTCTCATTGGTCTACAAATCTATTTTGCTGTTTTTGTTACTTTTGCTCTGTAGTATAGTTTAAGGTCTAGTATAGTGATGCCACCTGGTTCATTCTTCTTGCTAAGGATTGCTTTATTTTTCTAGATCTCTTATTTTTCTAGATGAATTTCATGACTGCTTTTTCTATTTCTATGAGGAATGTGATTAGGATTTTGATTGGAATTGCATTTAATCTGTATAGTGTTTTTGGTAGTGTGGTCATTTTGACAATATTAATTCTGCCTATCCAAGAGCAAGGTAGATCTTTCCATCTTCTAAAGTCTTCTTTAATTTCTTTTTTTAGTGTTCTGTAGTTTTTACTGTAAAGGTCTTTTATTTCTTTCATTAAGTTGATTTCCAAGTTTTTTTTTTTTTTTTGAGGCTATTGTAAATGGGGTAGTTTTCCTCATTTCCCTTTCAGAGGATTTGTCACTGATATACAGAAATGCCTTTGATTTATGGGTGTTGATTTCTGCTACTTCACTGAATTCATTTATTAGTTCTAGAAGTTTTCTGATAGTTTGAGTTCTTCTTTTCCTATCCGTATCTTTAATTTCTTTTGTCTGTCTAATTGCTCTGGCTACTGTTTCAAGAACTATGTTAAATAGAAGTGGTGAAAGAGGGCATCTCAGTCTTGTTCCAGTTTTTAGAGGGAATGCTTTCAATTTTTCTCCATTTAGAATGATGTTGGCCTGGGGCTTAGCATAGATAGCTTTTACAATGCTGAGGTATATTCCTGTTATCCATAGTTTTTCTAGAGTTTTGAACATGAAGGGGTGCTGTATTTTTTTCAAGTGCTTTTTCCACATCTATTGAGATGATCATATGATTCTTTAAGTCTATTGATGTGATGAATTACATTTATTGATTTCTGTATATTGAACCAAACTTGCATCCCTGGGATGAACCCCACTTGATCACGGTGCACTATTTTTTTGATGTGTTTTTGTATTTGATTTGCCAGCATTTTATTGAGAATTTTTGCATCTATGTTCATTAGAGATATTGGTCTAAAGTTTTCTTTCTTTGATGTGTCCTTGCCTGGTTTTGGAATCAGGGTGATATTCGCCTCATAGAAGGAGTTTGGAAGTGCTCTCTCTTTTTCTATTTCACCAGATCCCTTTCCTGCCTGGTTCTCCTATTCCCCTCCAGCCTCTCCACCTTTCCATTCTCCATCCAGCAGCCAGAGTAAGCATATTAAAACAGGACTGCATTGTGTCAAGTCTGTGTTGAACCTCTGCCTGTATTGTATCATGGTGACAAGTAAGATCCAGCTGTCTGGCCAGGCCTCTTGGTGACCAGGCCTGCCCTCCAGCCCTGTTGGCCTCACCTCATTTCCCTCACATCTGCAGGGAGTCCCACTTCTTCCTCCAGAGTCTCCTGCTATGTTGGATTTCCATGAAGCATCCTTAGCCCCGGCCCCTTTCAGAGCTATTACTGCTTCTCCAGCTCCTAGTCAGATGTCCCTCCCTTGGGAAACCCTTTCCTGAGTCCTCAGCCACCATGCTGGGCTCTGGGATCCCTGGGCATACTTCCCTGGGAGTCACCATGTTCTTCTGTTGGCTGGATGTCAGTCCCACAGGGCTGCTGTTTTGCCCACTTGCAGGAGATGCACTGTGGCCTGTTCCCATTGTGGTCCATACCGTGGCTCTGCCCGGAGTTGTGCAGTGCATAGTCCTGCTGTCTTCCCCGCAGAAGGGAAGCTTCACCTAGGTAGGTCCATCGCAGGAATCCTCCCTGGTCACTGTAGGTCTGGCAGCCAACAGGTCTGATGTACAATAGGCATCAAATCAGTGAGTGTTGGATGTTATTAATAAAAGGAAGAACTAACATGCATTCCTAGGTGACAGACACTCTAGGCTCAACCCTGAGAACTGCCATCCTCACTTTACACTTGAGGACTCGGGCTGAGTGACGGGAGGTCTATTGATGGACGCCCTGTAGTGAGTGGAGGTTTCAGCCAGGACCGACTGGTTCCTTAAGATAAGAAACTGAAAGGAAGACTACTAAATTCCAGCAGCCTTGAGCAATTGGGATGAGGATTAGAAGAACAGGACGGATGAAAGTCATCCCAATGTCTCACTTCTGCCACTGGAGGCCTGTCCTTTACCTTGTGCCTCTGCTGCCAAGAAGAGAGCCAGGAAGGCCCCCTGCTGCTGGCAAGGGAACCTGGGGAATCAGACACCTGGAGAATCAGACAGGTCAAGCATCTCTGGGACCAGGCTGAGGTCCCAGGAAGCCTCTCAGGCCCCAGTGCTGAGTGTGCGCTTGTGAACGTGTGCACACGTGTCCAGATGGTGGTGGGGACAGGGGCAAAGACAATGCCTCCCTCCTTTTGCTCAGTCCCACATTTCCCCCTGTCTTCTTGGCCCAGTCTGCTCTCCTGCTAGGGCAAAGGCTTTCATGCCCATTTGTGATGGATGGAGGGTGTGGGCCAGTCTTTTCTGGTCTGGGAGTCCATAGTGCCTCTGATCCAGACTCCCTCCTTTGGGCTTCTTGGGTTCCCTGCAGACTCCGGACTTTCCAGAGTTTAGGCCTCAACTCCCATCTGACTAGTTTTGTTCTAAAATATGTTTTCAGTTTGTGCTAATCCTTGTGTTAGAGCCCAGCCCAGAGGTCAGGTCGGGCGCTTTAGGAAGTGTTGGGAGCCTGAGAGGGGCTTGAAGAGGAGTAGGAGTTTCCAGGTGGAGCCCCCTTCCCTTCCCCAGGGAGCCTTCAGCCCTGGGGAACAGAGCTGGACAGGTTCCTGTGACTACAGGGCCTCCCCCAGACTTTCCCATCTCTGGCGGGCCTACCCAGCTCTGAGGCTTCCAGAGGCTCCAGCCCAAGGACCACCATCCCGCTCCTGCCCCTGGGGCCTGGACTTCTTCCCTCCCTCCCTCCTTCCAGGTCTCAGTGTGCTGGGGATTCTGTTTGGGTTGGAAGGAGGTGTTGGAGGAGTTTGCGTGTCTGGCTCTTTCCTCCTCTCCTGTTCCTCCTCCCCTCCTCCCACTTGCCGCTCAAGATGTTTCCTCTGCCAGCCTGGCCCTGCTCCAGGCCCTGCTCCAGCCCCTGCCCTGCCTTGGGCAGGCAGCAGCCATCCTCCTGCGCCTGGGCTTCTGTGGGCTGTGGCTTTCCAGAGCTGCCCTTGATGCCTTCAGTCGGGTAGACGGGCAAATCCTCAGGGTGAGGGCAGGTCACCTCCTTTCTCTCCACTGTGTAAAACCCACTTCTCCTCTGAGAGAAGGCTGAACGCCCACTCCAGAGCTGCCTTCTGCTTTGGGTGGACTGCGGTCCATCCTTTTCCCCTCAGGGCCTCTGTTTCCTGGGGAGTCCAGAGCCCAGGCACATAGCAGGCCTTGTGTTCATTTGGTAGTTGGGGCTGCTGCGCCAAGCATCTTCACCTTGGGCTTGGGTCAGTGGGAGGCCTTTCCCCAGCCTCAGTGGTGGCCTGCAATGTAGGATTTGAGGACAAATCCCCAACTGAGGTCCCATCACCCCTGGGGACACTCACAGCCCCCTCTCTGAGTGCCCCTCCTGGCAGAGGTTCACAAGGATGTAAGCAGACCCACACCCTGGCTGACAGAGCCCGGGCTCAGCCTGTATCCTCAGAAGTTTGCACCATGCCCAGGGCCAGAGCAGATGCACAATAAATATTGGTGGGATGAATGGCTCCAGGAGCAGCCAGGGAAGCAGAGAGTGGCGTGACGAGAAGTGAGGGCAGAGAAGGTCCTGAGGGAGCACTTGCCAGAGGAGGTAGAGCTGAGCCAGGTATTGAAGGATGAGCAAAAGTTAGGCAGAGTGTGGAGGGCGTTCCATGCAGGCAGAAGAGCTTGTGCAAACTCTGAAGCCACGTGATATGACCCGATGCTTAGGGTATGTGTGAGGAAGTGGCCACAGAGTCTGGAAAGAAGGGCCTAGATGTCGGGGGAAACCCCAGTCTGGGGTGAGCACCCCGCCTATTGGAAAGAGACCACCAGTTAACCCCCTGGGCTGGTCCTAGGTCTCTGTGCTGAGGCCAGGGCTTGGAGGGCAGGCAAGCAGTGGAGGGGGCGATCCTGGGGCTTGCTGGGCTTGGGGATGTGCAGATCCTTCCTGAGGTTTTGGTTCTACTTTCCTGGGTGAGCAGGTTGTGGGATCTGGGCCAGCTGTGGTTGAAATAGTCTTGTGCCAACATGTAGGACAGAGCCAGGTTCCATTCTGGTCTCTATACTTGTCTGTGACTGAGCTAATTATTGACTTCCTTGTGCCATCACAGCCTCTGTAATGAGGACAGTGGAACCTCCCAGGCCAGAGTGTTGGAAAAGCTCAACAAGACAGCCTGTAGAGCTTTCTTTCTTTATTTTCTTTTTTCTTTTCTCTTCTTCTCTACTCTTCTCTCCCCTCAACAACTCCTAGCTCTTTGGACTGAGGCCTAATAATAATTCGAAGGACACTGGGCAACCACGGGCCCAATAGCCTGGTTCTCAGTGACTCTGGGCTACACCATCAGTGTCTCCTTTAGAAATGCAACATTGAAAAGTGCAAATTCCCAGGCCCTTGCATATCTTCTAAATAGGAGCTCTGCAGGCGGGGCCCAGCAAGCTGGGCGTTAAGAGCCTTCCAGGTGATTCCGACCCCTGCCCATGTGTGAGACCCCCTGCCTTATAAGACTTATGCCCTTGAGGACCTCAGTTGGAGGAGCCTGGCTTTGGCCTTGCCCAGGGAGGGAACTGGCCTCCTGGGAGGGCATTTGCACAGGGCCTGTGCTCAGCCCTTGGTGGGTTAAATGTTCTGCTGTGTCTGTCTTGAAGTCTGCATAAGGAGCCCTGCATTTTCATTTTGCACTGGGCCCATAAGTTGTGTAGCTAGTCCTGGGTGCTGGTCCCAGCTGGGGTCCCCATTAGTTGGGTAATCTCAGGGAAGTCACTTTCCCTCTGTGAGTCTTCCTGTCCTTCTCTGTGCGGGGTGGGTGGGTGGGTGGCGGTATGTGATAATCCCCTCTCAGGGTATAACTGTGAGGATTAAATGTGATGCCTGGTGTAGCTCTCAGCATGGGGCCTGGCAGAGGCCAGCATGGAGTGACATCCTGAGGCCAGGTGCCAGCACCATGCATGTCTCTGGGGATACAATAACCACCACATGGACACCATCCTTGGCTTTGCGGGGCTCATGATCTGTAGGAGGGAGACAGCTGAGGGGCAGTGGAGGCCTAATGTGGGAGTCTGACCTTGTTGGGGATCATTGAAGGCTTCCTGAGGAAGTGCCAGGTGAGCAAAACTCCAAGAGATGCAGTGGATGTGAACTGGGCGTAGGTGGGGGTGACGTCCCAGCAGAGGCAACAGCATCACGACGGTCATCGAGTTATTTATTTATTTATTTTGGTACCAGGGATCCAACCCAGGGGTGCTGAACTACTGAGCCACATCCCCAGCCCTTTTTTAATGTTTTATTTAGAGATAAGTTCTTGCTGAGTTGCTTAGGCTCTCGCTAAGTTGCTGAGGTTGGCTTTGAACTTGCGATCTTTCTGCCTTAGCTCCCCTAAGCCGCTGGGATTACAGGCGTGTGCCACCGTGCCCAGACATTAAATTATTAATAAGCCTCTGGGGAAGCCGAGGTGAGATGAGGGACAGGGAGGGAGGAGATGGGCCACCAGAGCTGAAGGTGAGTCAGAGGCTGTCTCATCCCCAGGTCTGGGCTCCTTTCCTTTCCAAAGGCCTTAGACTGCATCCTGTTAGAAAGGGAACAGGTCCCTCACCCAGAGCTCCTGGAGCAGCGGGAGGATGGCTTGGCCAGCTGGTGCCCCAAGCAAGTTGTTTAGCTTCTGGAAAGCTTGGCTTACATTCCTCCCTTCTTCCCCTCCTCTTTCCCTTTGTCCCCAGTACTGGGGATGAACCCAGGGGTGCTCTGCCACTGAGCTACATTCCCAAACCTTTTTAAATTTTTTACTTTGAGATAGGGTCTCACTAAGTTGCTGACACTGGCCTCAAGCTGACTGTCCTTCTACCTCAGTCTCTGAGTCACTGGGATTACAGCCATGTACCACCACACTGATCTTTGGCTTTTTCTTAAGTGAAATGGGATTGATCACCCCCTCTCATTGGGCTGTTGTGAGATTTAAGTGAGATGTTGCATGGAACTCAGCACCCCAGCCCCAAAGGAAGTACTCAGCTTCATTTCTCTGTATCAGTTTGGAAGCGGGGAGTCCCATTTTGGATTAGGAGTTTGTCTGCCTCAGGCTTGCCCTCTCAGGCCATTGCTGAATCCCTTGTTTAATTGTCAGGAAGATGAGTTACCTCTCTAGAGATGATCAGATGAGAGCAAGAACTAACCAGCCTTGAAGGCCCAAAAGTGGTGGCTGGAGACAGCTGAGTGTCCTCCTAAGAGACCCATGCTGGGGGAACCCACTGGGCTATATATCATAGGGGGGGGTATTGTTGGGGATGGTGGTGCATGCCTGTAATCCTGGCTACTCAGGAGGCTGAAGCAGAATTTCAAGTTCAAGGCCAGCCTGGGCAATTTATCAAGACCCTGCCTCAAAATAAAAACAAAGGAATACACTTGGGTTCAACCTTCACTACCAATAAAAAGAGGGGGAGGGGTGTTATATTTTTCCCTGATTTGATTTTGAGACTCTCTCTGGAGATTAACTATAAACTCTAGGTCTGACCTGCCAGGGCTTCAGAGGAGGTAGACCTGATTACAATGTGCTTTTCATGCATGGGATAATTTTTTTTTTTTTTTTTAGTACAAGAATTGAACCCAGGGGCACTTAATCACTGAGCCATGCCCCCAGCCCTTTTTTTTTTTTTTTTTTTAAATCTTTTATTTAGAGACAAGATCTCACTAAATTGCTTAAGGCTCACTAAATTGCTGAGGTTGACTTTGAACTTGCAATCCTCCTGCCTCAGCCTCTGGAGCTGCAAGGGTGCATCATTGCGCCAGGCTCCAGATGGCGGGTTTAGAGCAAGGAAACAAAGTTCCCTAGAGACGAGCTATGACTGAGAGGGGTCACTGCAGTGTGTCTGCACAGTCCAGAGTGGGCACCAGAAAGCAGTTCTGTAAGGCAGACACTAGGACTGAGCATAATAAAGACCGGGAGGAGGCACCAATCTGGAAACTGGGTGGAGAGTGACTGAACCCTGCTCCTGTCTTGAGAAAGTCTGACTTCTGCTCATAGCAGATGCTGAGGAAACATAAACCTCTAAGACTTCGCTGCTGGGTGATGGAATGAGCTCCCTACCCAGCAGTGGGCGCTGGTGGCAGCAACTGGGAGGCAGGTGGGAGAGTCCAGATCCAGCTCTGTCAGTGATGAGCACCTTTGTTTTATCACGGGCTTCACTGCGCCTCAGGCTCTGTGCGTGCATTAAAGCAAAGAAGTGTGTTACGTTTCCCATTTAGAAAAGGAGAACACAGAGACTTGGTCCCGGCCCAAAGTTGCCCAGTTAGTGAACTCAGGCTCCAAAGCCTTCACCACCATGAACCGACTTCCACAGTGACATGCTGTGGAGCCAGGGGCAAGTCTTACCCTTCTGGAGGCTTCTGTGTTGCCATGTACGCCCTGGGGTGGGTGGGGGGCATGTTCCAAGAGGCTCCCTCAGCTCCAGTATCCTGGGATCTGCGTTTCTGAAAGGGCCTGTCCTTTGAGACCTGAGTCCCCACACCTGCCGCACCTGCTGCTGCCTTTACTGTGTAGGAAAAGACCGACTAACTTGGACCCTCTCACACTAGTATTCCAGGCTTCCTGCCATCTAGGGATGATCCCTGGCCCCTGAACCCTGTCCCTTCCACAGGAAAGAGTGGTGGCCAGGACCTGTGGTTTTTGCACTCTGGGACTGATGGGGCTGAAGCCCTGTGGGAGGGCCCAAAGTGGGAAAGAGTTTGGTGGTGCCCCGTAGCTGCCCTAGGTCAGTGGGCTGGAGGGCATATGGGGGCAAGGAGCATATGGGGAAGAGGGGTCTGAGGAGTGGGCAGGGGCCAGATTATGATGAGCTTGTGGGAAGGGGCTAAAAGTTCTTATTCAGAGGAGGGGCTCCATCAGGCTTGCATTTAGAGTGATTGAGAAAATACCTGTGACGGTAAAGGCAGCCTTCGCCTTCAGTAGCCCTTAGTCCTGTACTGGTCATTATAAATTCCCAGATTCTGAGGCCTATTAGCCAGGAGAACTTGGGCCAGTCACAAGCTCCTGGGATTTATTTTCCTTACCAGTAATGCAACAGGAAAAGGATCTTCCTTCCCAGGGTTATCAAGATCAAAGGGAGATGATGAGAGATTTTATTTAATTTCAGTTAACCCTGTAAACATGCAGTCATCCATGTCCAGCTGCATAGCCAGGACCGTCCTCTGTGTGATGGTCAGGATGTGGCAGGACTCAGACATGTGATGGGACTCAGGGCTCTGAAAGGGCCGTGTCATAGCAACCATCCCCTTGTGGGCGCAAAGCTTTACTTCCTCCAGTTCCCTGCCCTACGTCAACCTCGGCTCTGCAGTAGCACATCTTATCTCCTCCTCAGACTCTCTCTCTAGCCTCAAAGCCCCAGCTGGGGCCTTGCAGCCTTATGAGCTCATAGAGCTTCCCAGTAAATGAGTGTGGTGTGGAGGGGAGTGTGCAGGACCCAAGGAAGTGACAGCCCTACTCTGAGCCTCAGTTTCTGCATCTGCAAAATGGGAATGAAATACCTACTGTACTAGTCCTCTAATGTTCCTGTGGCAAAGTGCCATCAATGTAGTAGCTCAAAACAACACAGTTATATTCTCTTACAGTTCTGGAGGTCAGAAGTCCTAGAACAGGCCAGCAGGGTTATGCTCCTTCTGGATTCTTCCTAGGGGGGAAGCCCTTCCCATGCCTTTGCTGGCTTCAGGATGCCACCTGCACCCAGTGACTCCTGGCTCCATTCTCCAACTTCAAAGCCAGAGCGTCACATCTCCAATCTCTCTCAGTGCATCTGTCACCACATCTCCTGTCTCTCAGAGCCTCCTGTTTCCCTCTTATCAGGCCCCTCGTGACTACATCAGGCCCCTCGGGATCATGCAGGAGCATCTATCTCCCCACCCACCTCGAGATCCTTAACTAAACTACTCTGTCCCTTCTACCACGTGAGGGAGCAGAGCTGTAATCTTAGCCTGGGCATCAAGTTGTGGGCACCTCAGGGCCATAATTCAGCCTCTCAAGTCAGCTGGGAGGAAATAGACTTGGGAAAGCCTTGCATGGTGCCGGGGACTGGCGTCAGCCCCAGTGTGCCTGCCCGCCTTCCTCTCTGTGGCCTCTGGCTCCCCACCTGTAAGATGAGCCTTGCCCATGGCAGTAGTCAGAACCTACCTTCTTCAAGGTGCAGCACAGACAGGTGGGCTGTGCTCGGGCAGAGTGGGACTCAGAGGAAGCATGGGACTGAGCCAGCGCCAGGACACCCCCTCTCCTCCTCCATGGGGCAGGTCTCCTCTCAGTTCCTGGCCCAAGCATTTCCCATCGTTCCAGGGATGGCTGATGGGAAAGACTGAGCTCACTGCTCCCTGGGGAGGGCCAGAGTGGGGGAAGGAGAGTCTGGCGCAGCTGCGGCTTGGAGAGAAAGGGAGAGGAGTCTTAGAGCGGGAAGGTCCAGGTTGTCAGCACTCGGAGGAGTTGGAATGGTGTGCTCCTCCTCAGCTCCGGGGCCTCCACGGTGCTCTTCTGCTCCGCAGCTGGCTTCTCTGTTGATGGGGACAGGTCCTGGAAATAGGGGAAGGTGTCAGGGTCCAGCAGGGGCCAGTATGAGGAATTGCCTGGGCAGGAATCCCCCTGCCTGTGAGCATCCGTACATTGCTTTAATGTTTTGTGACTTTGGGTGAACTCTTTGCTGTCCTTCAAGTCCCAGCTTGGCTGCTGCCGACTTTCTGTCACTTTCTCAGCTGCCTTCCGGGAGCTTGACAGCCCTCTCCCTCGTGGGAGAAGGAGGCTAGTTACTGGTTTGCACATCTGTGCCCTCACCCCTCCATGTGGGGGGCGTGTTCATAACAGACCCCAGCTTCCCATAGCCACTGTGGGTGGGTGTAACAGACAGAATGGTAGATGACCCTAGATGGCCTCCTGGGGGTCTGGCCTGGGTAAGGTCACCCTATGGCAGTCCTGCCCTGAGCCTCCAGCAGGCCTCCATGAGTGACTCACAAGAGACCAAATCGTCTAGGTCCTTCACTTTCGGTGATGTGAATGCCCATGCTCACGGCCCAGGCCCTCCTATGGATAATCAGGACAACAAGAGGGCGTGTTAGTCATGAGGTTTCCCGATGAGGGGGAAATCTGAGCTATGGAGGGGTTGAAGGAGAGTCTGTTGAGGACATAGCGTGTACAAGCTCATCTGCCGCGCTCCAAACTCTCTCAGGAAGCCCACGAGGCCCACAGGGACCACCGTGTAAGTGCTGGGAGACAGTGTGGCATGGGGTAAGGCTCCTCCACTTCCTGGCTGAGTGTACTTCTGTGGGATTTCCTACCCACCCCTCCCCACCCTGCCGCCTCTGGAGGCCCTTGCAGCCCTGCTCACCTTGGTGCTTCTGTGCCTCTCAGTGCATAAGCCTCCCGGATACTGAAGCCGGGTTATGTGCCAGGGATGCACACGGCTCAGCTCATTGACCACCCTCAACACTCTGAGGCCGGCGTGTCATTCCACGGTCCAGCTGAGGCCAGATGCCATGTGAATCAGACAGAACCATTAAGTGCCAGGCTAGAGACCTTGCCCCTGTTCCAGCTGCTCTTCTCCACCTCCTTTTCCAAGTGCGCAGCTCTCTCTGGGGTTTGGGAACCAATGACCTGAGTCTTGGGCCGGGGCAGCAGAGCTGGTTCTGGGGTTGTCACTCCAGACGGGTTGCAGTTAAGAAGGGGTCAGCCCTGCTCCTCTTGGCAGGCTTCTCACAACCTCTACTGGGGTAATAGGAGGAGTAGGTGCAAGGTGTGAGGGTGGGCGTGGAGGGTGTCTGTTACCAAGTCAAGGGGGTGGTTTGGAGAAAGGTCCAGAGATGCCCCAGAATGCTCCTCTCCTGCATGGCACCTCACCGGGTGCAACAGCCCTTGGCCGGCTTCCCTGCACCCCATTACCTGCAGGCCTGTGTATGCTTTTCTTAAAAAAATGCTCCATAGGTCAGCTTTGTCCTACTACCAGGCCTTCCCCTGTGTCCAGCACTGTCCTCCCCAGACTCCTCATGCCCATTATCTCCTCTCAGCTGCCCAGGCTCCCACCAAGAGCTGATGAGCCCTCTGAAGCCTCAAGGGACAGGGACCTGCCCAAGGCCACCCAGCAAGTCTGTTTGCTGTGGTGCTGGTTAGCATCATCACCACCTAGCTCCGTGCCAGGGCCTCACATACACTCCAGGGCCCAAGTGCAGGACCCTGACGCTGCAGGCCCGCCTGCCCTGGCTGTGCCCTTTCTGAAGCACTTTGTCTGTGCGGACCACTTTCTCTGCCCTGGAGGCTCTCCCACCCCAGAGGGAAAACACCCAAATGGATCTTGGCAGGCTTCTCACAACTTCTACTGGGGTAATAGGAGAGGGTAGAGATAGGGGCCTTCTACCAGGGAGGGGGGCTGGAGTTCCCTCTCCCAGGGCTCCCTGCATTGTGGTTAGGCCTGATGGAAGGCTGCCTGAGCACTTTGATGCTGGCCATTCCCATTGTGACCTCTGGCCTCCCAGGCCACCTTCTGAGAGCAGAGGATACATAATGGACGAGGGAGCAGCAGGGGCTTTGGGGCCGATGGGCTGGCACTGCCTCCTGGAAGTTGCTGGCTGACTGTGGTCTCGTCTCTGTCCATCTCCGGATTCCAGTTCTGTAAAATGGGGATAATGCCTACCTGTTGCGTTCCTCATGAGGGAAACACTCAGGGTCACTGCAGGGGAACTGGGCTGAATGAAATAGCCACACAAGAGACGGGGATACCTTTTTCTTTGGGGTCCTGTGACAGCTCCTCTGACCTTAAGGGTCCTCAGAAAGAGAGAGAGAGAACCAGCACGTGCTGATCCTTTTATTGAGGAGAAGCCATTCAAATGAGGCCAGGGGTCAGGTTTCAGGGGTTGAGTCTAGCTTCATGATGTCCACTGTCAGAAGGTTGACTGACATCTAGGAAGGCCACACCCAAAGGCAGAGCAAGAGAAGGGGACACACAAAGGGAGTTTCCATGGAACATTCTATCCCAAACAGGGCAAAGGGATAATATCACAGAAACAGGTGAGAGTAGCTCAATCCATGGGGCGACAGGCCTATGTCTGAAGACACATCCTCAAACTTTTGGGACTAGGGCTATGTTCAGGTCACTACGAGAGTGACGATCAGAGCCTCTCTGTCCGCTCTCAGGAAGGAGAACGCGAAATTATTCAGACTGGCTGCCCACACCTACCGCCACCCCAAGTTGTCCTCAAGATAAAATACAGTAAACAGGCAAAGCTCCCAGCCCATGAACAATTAATGATAAATCTTAAAATAATAATATATTTTTTCCTAGATTCAAATAAAATCACTCAGTTGAAAGTTTCAAAAGAAGAATAACTGATTTTAAGATGTGTGAAAAGCATGTTTTATATTGCTAATACTCTTTTGGAGTAGTATTACCTCTTACCTCCTAAACTAGACCACAGGGTGTGGAATCATGAATGTTTTGTTTGGAACACACTTAGGATAAATTGTGTCTTTCAAGGAATATAATAGGGATCCAACCCATATGCTAGGCAAGCATTCTCCCACTGAGGTGCACCCCAGCCCTGTTTTTACTTGTTAATCTATTAAGCAGTTGGTTTGAGCTACCTACATTTTCTATTTCCTGCGCTGTGACCTTGGGCAAAGTATTTAACCTGCTGTGTCAGTTTCCAGTTGGGTATAATAGGAATATATTGAGTGAGCATACGTTGGATAGAGTTAATATGATTATCTACTTTACAGGATTCTTGTATTAAATGGGTTAATAAAGTGTTTAGAATGATGTTTGACTTGTATTAAACACTTAAATATCACTATTAATAATAACAACATCAACAATGATAATGATGTCTTTTCTTCATCTGTTTTTTTTTTCTTTTCTTTTTTCCCCCCTTCTCAGTACTGGGGATGGGACAAGGGGTGCTGTACCTCTGAGTCACATGCACAGCTCTTTTTAAATTTTTATTTTGAGTCTCACCAAGTTGTTGAGGCTGGCCTCAAACTTGTGATCCTCCTGTATCAGCCCCCCATGTTACTAGGATTACAGGTGTGTACTACAGGGCTGAGCTAATAATAATAATTTCTGAATAAAAATATGCACTCAGATTTTTACTGAAGTCCAGTCAAATTGCTATTTAGTAGATGTGCATTCAGCTCACATTTACGTAGTGCTGGCTCTAGGCTTGTTTGGACTTCTCTTGGGATCTGATTTCATCCTTTTTTTTTTTTTTTTTCTTTTCTTTTCCGGGCACTGGGAATTGAACCCAGGACCTTGCACATGCTGGGTAAGTGCTTCATCTACAGCCCTTGGAACCAGACCTCAAATGCTAGCTCAGCAACTCCCTGGTTCAATCCAGGGGCCTGAGCTCCTGGGTCTTAGTTTCTGCCTCTTCTTCCCAGCCCCCTGGGACTGGGTGAGGCTGAGCTCATAAAAAGTGTCAGCAAAGCACTTTGCGGATCGATGCTAACTAATAGCAGCTCCCAGGAGCTGGTATGAGTAGGGAAGATGATTGTGGAGCTGCTTGGACCAATCTCAGGGCAGCACCCAGGGAAGGCCAGTGTTGTCCTCAAAGCAGGATCCAGGAAGGGCCCTATTCTACCCTCTGCCTGATGCTTCATGCTGCTCTGTAACCAGGAGGGGTTGCCAGCATGGCTTGGAGGTGGGATGGCCGCAGGGGAAGGGTTTTCTCCAAAGAGACCAATCCAAGGCACACGTAGAGATCCATCCAAGCCACACACCTGGTTGCATTGAGGCCAGACTGAGTGCATGGAGTGACGAGGGCATCCTCTTGTCAGGATCCCCCAGCTGCCCCATAGCTATCTCTCTAGAAGTTGTTGGTCCTGATTGAAATAGAGGGCCTCTGATCTTCACCCAGACACGAGGCTGTCTTAAGTATGGCATGGAAGCTATCAGGGATGGGAAGTTGGCATGGGATCCTATGCAGGGAAAGATGGGGGAAAGGCCCCTCCCAGGTCTGCCCTAGAGGGTAGCCCACCTCAGTGTCTCAGACTGAGCTGACGTCGGATCTGGGAAATGCTGTGGGGGCAGCAGATGGTGACTGTGCTTTTTAAGAGCTTCTTTCTGAAAGAGGAGGCATGGCCCTGTGCTCCAGGAGAGAGAGGGTCCTGTGTGATGGGGGAACATGGCTTCTGTTCCCTGGGACTCCCTGTCACATGGAGGGACATGGTCATCTTGTGCTCTGGCACTTCCCTGTCTGAGGAATGAGGCATCACCTTTATCTAATCTGATGGAGGAGTCATGGCCACTCCCTTAGAGAGATCCCTATGTGAGACCTGACCATTGCCCTTGGGAAGGACCCCTGTCTGATGGGGGGGTTCCTTTTTTGTTCTCTCACTCAAGAAACCTCATTTGATGACCTCTGCCTTGGGACCTCCTTCCCTGCCTGATTCATGGAGAGCCCAGGCTCCACAGGCAATAGGCACAGAATGAGCTGGGCAGCTAGGGAGTTGGCTTCTGTGGGGTGGCAAGTGAGGGTGACATGGAGGGTTTCCTGGGGAGGTGCCTTTGTGGCACACTCCTGGACAAGAGGTGCTGGCTGAAGATAAAGAGCAGAGGCTCCCCGGGACTGGGGAAGGAAGCTTGAGAAGCCATTCTGGTGAGCTCCAGCCTCACACAGACCACACTGCTGGAGTAGAAAGGGGTCCAGGAGACAGACCCTCGCCGTGGCTTGTCTCTGCACAGGCCAAGTGCTGCCAGCCCAGAGACATCCGCCCTCCTCAGCTCGAGAAGCCCAGAGGAGGAGAGGAAACAGGACGCGTATCAGGAACGCCTTTTCCTTTTCTTTGTAGCTTACCCCTCACTCAGGGCTGGGGAGAGCGATCTGCAGGGCTGGCCCTGGCCTGGCCGCTGCTGCCTGCAGTCCCCAGCTCTGGGTCTGACAGGCCGCCCTGCACCCTGCGGACCCTGCTCTGCTCTGCTCCAGGGCTGGCCCTGGAACACCACAGAATCTCAGGGATCTTAGCTGCAAAATGGGGTAAGACTTCCTATCAGCCTCACCGGGAAGTTGATGCTGTTTTTCTCGCTGTGGGATTTGCATCATTATTTCTCGATCCCTGAGATGTGCATTGAGCACTTCCTTTGTGCCACCTCTGGGATGGACAGGGACAGGGAGCACAGGGGAGCCCCATGGGGAGGAAGTTTGTTGGGATTTATCTGAGGAGTTGGGGGACTTCCAAGTAGTGATGTCCTGTTGCTTGCGGGCGTGGGGTCAGAGAGGACCTGGCTGGAGATGGAGATTTGGGCGTACCAGGTCTGGTGGCAGTAGAAGTGGTCTTGTGGTTGGAATGCCCAGGGTACTGATTGCCATGGGCTTGGGAAGGTGGCAGAGGCCAGATTCAGCTCTGGAGCTACCGAGAGCTGGACATGGAGCAGGGCTGAGGAACCGCTTGGCCAGGGGTTCCAGAGGTACTGAAATGGGGTCACCTGACTCGGTGCCTTTTAGAGGAATGTTGAGAATGTCATCTTAGCAGGGAAAGGTGTGGGGAAGGTGTAGACCCAGAGGGTGTGGAGGAGTACGAGAGCCTGGACATTAAGGAGCACAGTCAGGTGGACTGGTGTTCTTTTCTGTTTCTCTGGTCATTCAAGTGAATCCTCCACTGGGCAGAGGGCTCCTGGGGGGAGTGTCTGTGTGTCTGTGTGGCGTGTGTATTGTGCAAGTGTGATGTGTGTGCATGGGGAATGTTTAGCATTTGGGGGTGTGCTATGTGTGGTGTACATGTGTGAAGTGTGAAGCATCAAAAGACACTTGTGGTGTGGTGGGTGTGGTGTCTGTCGGTGTGTGGTGGGGTGTGTGTATGTGTGTTGGGGGGTGTGGAGTCTGTGCACAGGGCCATGTTCAGGTTCTTGTTTCAGACTGCAGAGCAGGCTGGTGCTGAGCCTACCACCGGATTGGAAACTGGGAAGGCTTGTGAACTTTCTTCTGTCCTTAAAGTGACACTCAGTGGTATGCTGATAGCAACTGGCCCTTTGGAGAAAAAAAAAGGAAGGTGGAGGATTGCAGCATTCGCCAATTTCCGTGGTGTAAATACTCCTGCCACAGATGCCTGTTCAGTGTGAGGCTATTGAGCATGGATTTGAGGAGCACAGGAGACACCATTACACAGGATCCGCCCCCCACCCCACAGCTATCATAGACATAGGGAACCTCAAAGAAGATAATAGGAAATCCCATAGGGTCATCAGGGAGTGATAAGCTTGAGCATGTAGTCCCTTTGTTTTTAATGTGTTTTAATGAATTGCATTTACTGGGATTTCTCAACATCCACACTGCTAACACTTGGGCTGGAGATCCTTTGTTGGGGCCCTGGGACTAGTGCTCTGTGCCTTATGCAGGCAGCATCCTGGCCTATATCTGTTAGAGGCTGGGGGATCACTCCCCCAAGTCAAGACCTCCACTTTGTCTCCAGAAATTGCCAAATATCCCCTTGGGTGCAAACTCAAATTCCTTCTCCCCTGTTGAGAACCACTGATTATGACTTTGTGTAACAACTAACTCAAAAATTCCTAAAAATCTGGTGACAGTCAACTCTTAAGGTTCTGGACAAGCCAGCTCCAAGCCACCACAGGGACCATATCTGGCTAAAGATAGGGTGTACCCCTCTGCCCACCAGTTCTTTCTCAGGAAAAGAGCCATCACTTGGGCCTTAGGCCTCAGTCCGAACAAAAGCCCTGGGCACAGAGCTCTCAGCATCCTGACCCACCTACGGAACAGCTGATATGAGATGAGCCCCCAGAGGATCCACAGTAATACAGGAAAGAAGTAATGTTTCTGAACTAGTGTCTTGTTCTAATATACTATACTATGTTATTTTACACACCTGCAAGCTTGTACATTTAAACTGGCAAAAGTTAACCCCCCTCAAACCACTCCCCATGTCTGCTTTTTATTTTTGTTGGTACCAGGGATTGAACCCAGGAGAGCTTAGCCAGTAAACTATATCCCCAGCCCTTTTTATTTATTTATTTTTAAATTTTGATACAGAGTCTCACTAAGTTTCTTGGGGCATACTTAATTACTTGAAGGCTGGCTTTGAACTTGTGATCCTCCTGCCTCAGGCTTCTGAGCTGCTGGGATTACAGATGTGCTCTGCTGTGCCCAGAAGCCCTTTTTATTTTTTATTGTGAGACAGGGCCTCTCTAAGTTGCTAAGGCTGGCCTTGAACTTGCAATCCTCCTCCCTCAGCTTCTCGAGCTGCTGGGATTACAGGCGTGTACCACCTCACCTGGTCCAACCCCCTTTAAATAAAATCTTGCTGCTGGTTTGGCGATGGGCTGTCGGGTGCACTTGGTCTCTGCAGGTTCCTGCTGAGGCTGTGCGTCATCCTGGTGATTAGGCTGCCGCCTCTAATTTATTTTTTGGTCCAGGTCCCATTTTTCCCCAGCTTTGAGCTCAGGGTTTGGCTCTGGTTGGTTCATTTCTTCATTCATTCAAAATATTTATTAAGCACCTACTGTGTACCAAGAAAAAATAATGACTGAAGGAGGCTGCGGTTCCTGCTCTCTGGAGTTTGTCATTCTTCCAGTTCCATAGTGTCCACTAAGGAGCAGCCATGTGCAGGCCCCTGTGGATGCCGAGGGGACAGTGGGGTGGGGGAGCGTAAGGGGCTGATTAGGCCAGAGCCCAGCTGGACACATCACGCACTCTGCTTCTGGGGGAGAATTCTGTTTGTGGAGTGTCTGTGCCCCCATCCCACCTCCATCCTGAGCGTAGGTGCCCAGGTACACACACGGGCCACTGGGACCTGGATCTCCTGCAGGGAAGAGCAATGCCCAGCGTTTTGGAAAATAAAAGGAAGGAGAAAAGGGAGTCCAGAAATGTGTCCAGAAATAAGAAGGATGAGGGGCTGGAGTTGTGGCTCAGTGGTAGAGTGCTTGCCTTGTATGTGCGAGGCCCTGGGTTCAATCCTCAGCACCACATGAATAAAATAGAAAGACATTTACAACTAAAAAAAAAAAAACCAATTAAAAAAATAAGAAGGATGAATGGAGGGAGGGAGGGAGGGAGAAGCCAAGCCTGGGGGGGTGGGGACAGAGCAGTCAGGACAGGAGCTCTAATGCTTCTTGGTGACAGTTGGGAAGCTGGTGAGCATTGTCATGGAGAGCGCTGATGTAAGGAGGGGCAGGGCAGGATGAGGACTGGCTGGGCATGTCTCTGGGGATTTCTGGAAGGTGGGGATCTAAAAGGGGAAGAGAACATCACAAACTGTGCCTTCCATGTGAGACTGGCAGCTAAAAAGGCCTCCCTGTCTCCAGCAGGGGCCACGTAGCCACGCCTCCTGTCCCAGGGCCTCCTAAGGGACATTTAGGGGAGGGCGAGGACTGACAGGGTGATGATGGTCATGATGGAAATGATATCAACAATGTCAGCTCCCCTTTTTTGGTTCCCTGCTGGCTACCAGGTTTTAATATTGTTCCCAACCACCAAGGGGGAGGCCACCCCCCATCCTCCAGAATGGAGGCTCAGAGGATGGGAGACTGACCCAAGGTCATGAAGGACTAGGCGGGGTCTGCCTGCCTCAGCTCCTGGCTCTTTCCTCCTTGGCCTTTCCTTCCTGCCTCTCGACCCTCCGGCAGGCTCAACAGCGGTCAGGGCCGTCCGTCTGTGGGTCCTTGGTAGCCAGCTACCAGCCGCTTGGTGAGATTTTTACCAGCCTTTGATTTTCACATCTCCATTTCCATAGGTTACCAGAAAATGGGCCAAGCTCCTTTAAGTAGCCCTCCCCTCTGTCCATGGCCACTTGGTGGCTTCCCTCTTTCCTTCATCTGCACCCTCTGAAAACTTCACGAATCTGGATAGAGGCCAGAAAAGTGACCGTGCAAACGCTTGCTCTGCCTGGAAGCCCTCAGGAGCTGGACTTGGCCAGTTTGGGCTCACCTTTACCCCTCAGGCCTCTAGGCACCACCCTGTGCCCCAGGAGCCCCGGGCAGGCCCAAGGGGGACAGAGTGGGGGAGAGTGGCCAAGGGCAGCAGAAGCCTGGGGTGCTCCTCTCGGCCCAGCTCTGCATGCACCAGGCTGTCCCAGACACCTCTGGCCCGTGGGCTTTGATTTCTCCATCTGGGAAACAGCAGATTGTTCTGTAAACAAAACCCTATGGCTCCCTAGAGTTCCGAAACGTGTGAAACGGGGTGACATTTCCTGTCTCCCCCCCTGGGCCGTCCAGAGAGGCAGGTGAGCAGGCAGACAGGGCTGTGTCAGGGGGAGGGCTGGGACAGAGGGCTGTGACGCTCTGGCAGAGCGGATGAGCCTGTACACAAATAACCCTGCCCCCAGGGAGAGTGTCATAAGGCCTCTCAGAGCCTCTTTGCCTCTGCTGCCACCTGCTCCTCACGCCTCCCTGTTCCCTGATGGCTGTTCTCACACCCTGGAAAGTAGGTCAGAATGTAGGGCGCCTGCTTCTGAGAGTGAATGCCCCCTTGCATGGTGCCCACCCTACCCAACAGAGCCATGGCTGCTCTCAGGGCCAGCCCTGGGGGAAGCCATCTCTGTATCCAAAATAAAGTTCTGGCCATTGGCTCTCCACCCCTCAAATGTGCATGCTTCCCCAATGACTGCTGGATGCGGTCCCAGGTCCTTAGCCTTATCCTCAAGGTCCTTCCCAGTCCCCTCTATCCTCCTAGGCCAGGGTCAGCACACAGAGGTGCTCCGTTACTATCTGGGGAGGGAGTGGACCTTTTTATTTTAGCCCACCCCCTTCCATGAGGCTCCTCCCAGACACTCAGGACACACTCTGGCCACACCCAGCTACTTACCCTCTCCCCAGCACCCAGAGGACTCAGCGGTTCTCTCCAGGCCCTCACCTGCAGAGCCGTTACCTCCTCCACACCTCTCTGAGTCCATTAAGATCCCCCTCGTCATACCTCTGCTCCTGAAGTCTTTCTTGGCTTCTCAGGCAGAACTCCACATTCCATGTCCCAGGCAATACTTGGGAGTGTTTAAAAGCACGGTCTCTGGAGCCAGGTTGCCTGAGCTCCAATATCTAGCTCTGCTCCTTACTTTGCTGTCTGACCTTGGGCAAATGACCTAACCTCTCTGTGGTTCAGTTTTCTCACCTGTGAAATAGGATGATGGTAGTATACCTTATAGGGTAGTTGAAAGAATAAACATGAGTTAATATTTGTGATGCACTTAGAGTAGGATATGGTATCTGATTTCTCTCCTGGATGAGTTTTCTGATGTTGACTGAAGATCATGTGAAGCTGAAGTTCTTCCCATGTTCATTACATTCACAGGATTTTTTTTTTTTTTTTTTGATTCTCACACAGGACTGAATTGTTCTTAGCCCTCTCCCAATTCCCTGGTAGTGGTGTTCGTGGCTAGTCTTTCCAGGATGAGTTTTCTGTGTTAAGTAAGATATAGTTTGTTCGATGGTGTCCCATCAATGATTCTGTGAGTTTTCTGATACTGGCCTTGTGACTTTGGACAAGGAATTTGGCGTCTCTGAATCTGGAGTTTCTGCTCTGGAGAACTTAGATGGACCAACACAGCAATGTGCATGAAGTGTTTGGCTCACACAGCACCGTGCCTGGCTGGTGGCCCAGTGCCTGGTGGGTTTCTCTGACTTGGCCATGTGTCATGTTTGTTTCCCCAGGTTGCGGTTCTGGTAGGGCTTGGAGCAGGTTTAGAGCTAAGGGAATGATAGACGGGTGGCCTTGACCAAGGCAGCCCAGTGGAGGCTCGGCCTAAGGTGGCTGTGACCCTGCCCCTGTGAAGCCTTTCCTAAGCCCAAGGCCTGCTGATCCCAGAGAGTGAGATGGAAGTGAGACCATAGAAACCCAGGGAGGGCACTCACCGGGAAGGAGGGTCACCACCACTGTCCTTTAATCTTCCTCCATCTCCACACTCGACTCCTCTCTTGAGGCCCCTCATTAGCCACCTGTATTTATTGAGCACCTGCTGTGTCCCAGGCACCATGCTATACCCAGGGACCCAGGGGGCAATGCTGCAGAGAAGATCTGGACTCTTATTTCTGTATAAAAGCACATCAGAGGGGATTTAATGGACTGTTACGTTGCTGCTAGTAGAGACATGCCGAGTGTGGAGCTGGGGCCTCCTCCCAGGCCTGGGAAGTCAGGGCAGGCTTCCTGCAGGAATTGGTGGCTGAGCAGAAGACAGATGGCAGGGGTGATGGCAGTGGCTGCAGGCCTGGGGGCTCTGGGCTGCACATTCCAGACAAGAGACTCTGACCTCCAAGCTTTCAGACGTCTGGATCCATTTTTTTTTTTAAACTTCTCTTACTAATTTTTTTTCCAGACTCTCCTTTCTTTAATATTTGGGGCAGAACCTGTAAGGGAGCTCCAGCATCTTTACGAAGTGATTTATGATCGCTGGAGAACATAGGAAATTAAGAGAGATAAAGACGTGGGTGGGCAACTGAGTCCTCTTTAGATCCTGTTAACATAGAGATACATTTCCTTACCTTCCTTCCTTTCTCTCCTCCCTCCCTCCCTCTCTCCCTTCCTCCCTCTCTCCCTCCTTCCTTTCTTCCTTCCTTCCACATTGAGGTAGAACACCATGACATTCACATTTTTAGTGCACAATTTGGTGAGTTTTAGCATGTTCCCAAAGTCGTGTATCCCTCACTACTATTCAATTCCAGAACATTTTCATCACTTCTCCCAAAGAAATCCCGAACCTTCCTCCCTACCCCTCCCCTCTCCTGGCCATCGCTGATCCACTTGCTGTCTGTATGCATTTGCCTCCTCTAGACATTTCACGGAGGTGGAATCAACACTATGTGGCCTTTTGTATCTGGCTGTGTTCACTTAGCATAATGTTTTCAAGGTTCGTCTATGTTGTAGTATGAGTCAGTATTCTGTCCCATTTTATGGCTGAATGATAGTCATATTTTATGTATATGCCATATTAAAAATACATTCATTAGTTAATGGATATTGGCAATTTTCCCCACTCTTTATAGCTATTTTAGATGCTGCTGCTATGGATATTCATGCACAAGTTTTCATGTGGACACGATTTCCATTTTCTTTTCTTATGTGGACATTTCTTTCCAATTTCCAAAATCAATGGAAATTGATTTCTTCCAAGTCCCGGGAGTGGACTTTCTGGGCCATGTGAACTCTGTCTTGTTCTCCAAGGAGCTGCCAAGCTATTTGTCAAAGTGGCTGCACACTTTGCATTCCCACCAGCCATACGCGAGACTCAGTGTCTCCTCGTTCTTGTCATCATTTGTTATTGTCCTTTTTTATCACAGCCATCTTACTGGGTGTGAATTAAACCTTATGGTTTTGAATTGCATTTTTAGGATGACTGATGCTGAGGAACATCTTTGCATGTGCTTATTGGCCACTTCTGTGGAGATTGGTCTATGCAAATAAATCCATTGCCAATTTTTATTTATTTATTTATTTATTTATTTAGTGGTGCTGGGTATTGAACCTATTTGTTGTTGATATTGTAATATTTCTGTATATATCCTGATAAGACCCTTTCATAACCATTATTTGAGAATATTTTCTCTATTCTACAAGTTGTCTTTTCACTTTCTTGATAATGACCTTTGTAGCACCAAAGTTTTAATTTTATCCATCTTTTCTTTAGTTGCTGGTCCTTTTGGTATCATTGCCTAATCCAAGGAAATGAAGATTTACCCCTATGGTTTCATCCAAAAATTTTGTAGTTGTGATTTTTACACTTAAGTCTTTATCTATTTTGATCTAATTTTTATATATGATGTGAGGTAAGGGTCTAACTTCATTCTTTTGCAGGTGAATATCCAGTTGTATCATTATCATTTGTTGAAAAGACTGTTCTTTCCTTACTGACTTGTGTTGGCTTCCTTGTTAAAATCAATGGACTGGTCAGGCACAGTGGCGCATGCCTATAATACTAGCTGCTCAGGAGGCTGAGGCAAGAGGATTGCAAGTTCAAGCTCAGCTATGGCAACTTAAAAGACCCTGTCCCAAAATAAAAAATAAAAAAGGGATGAGGATGTAGTCCAGTGGTAAAATGCTCCTGGGTTCAATCCCATGTGTGTGCGCGCAAGCGCATGCACATGCACACACACACACACACAGACACACACAATCAGTTGATCATAAATAGATGTAATTTTTTCTGAACTCTCATTTCTCTTTTATTGATCTATATGTTCATATGCAAGTACCATACAGTTTTGGTTACTGTACCTTTGCATTAAGTTTTGAAGTGAGGACATGTGAGTCTTCTAAATTTGTTCTATTTTTTTTTTCCAAGATTGTTTTAGCTGTTCTGGGTCCCTTGCATTTCCATGTGAATTTTAGGATCAGTTTACAAATTTCTGCAAAAATCCAGCTGGGGTTTTGATAAAGATCACATTGAATTTATAGATCAGTGTGGGTCTTCATAAATCAATTTGAGTATTGTCATCTTAACAACATTGTTTTCTCATTCTTTCTCTTGGGTATTTATTGAATATAAAGTTGAGTTTAAAGGGCTGGGAATATAGCTCAATTGGTAGAGTGCTTGCTTCTCATATACAAGGATCTGGGTTCAATACCCAGCACAAAAGAAAAAAAAAGTTGAATTTAATGCTAAATATGCCGTTTCTGTTTTGATTCCAGATTTATTCTGCTTAACATTCTATTTTAGTCATTTCCCTGCATTATGAAAGATGAGAGCATAATTTCAGTGTTGTATTATATTCTATTGCTTAGTCATACCATACAGAATTATAAGTTCTATTTGTTGGGGAATCTGTCTTAAAAGGTACTTCATCTGGGTCCATTGTGGTGTAGCCCTTTCCCTGACAGGCACAAAGGGACACTGGAAGGACTGATGAGCCGGGGATAGGTTATGTTGCAGGACAAAGAGTTATGACCCTTGCTGGTAGAATTAAGGTTGCTAAACCATTGACCTACAAGAGGGAGATTATTCTAGATTATTCAGATGGGCTCAGTGTACTATTAAGAATGTTTAAAAGGGGATGAGGGAGCCAAAGAGGAGGTCGGAGTGATGCAGTGTGAGAACTCCACCACTTTTGCTGACTTTAAAGGTGGAGAAAGGAGGCCATGAGGCAGGGAGTGTGGGCAGCCCCCAGAAGCTGCAAAGGGCAAGGAACAGATTCACCCAAAGGTCTCCAGAAACAAACCTGCCAATACCTTGATTTTAACCTAGTGAGACCCATTTTGAACTTTTGAACTGTAGAACTGAGAGGTTATAAATTCATACTGTTCTAAGCCCCCAAAGTTGTGGTTATTTTTAATTGCAGCCATAGAAAATGAATATAAGGGGCATGGAGATTCATGTACTGGAATTTAAATGCATCTGCCTGGAAGTGACATGTGACACTTCTCCTGCATCATCGGCCAGAACAAGCCACATAGGCATGTCTAACTTCATGACGCTGTAGGAGATAACTCCTACGTAACTCCTTCGGCCCAGCCTTAGAGGGGACCTGAATATTGGTGAATATGGCCATATCTGTTTATCCTATGTGCCTGCATTCTATTCTATTCTGGTTCATTAAAAAACCAAAATTCTCTTGGGTTGATTTCACTATCTGGTAGTGGGCCATAACCCCTGGTTTGGAAAACACTACCTCACCAAACCCTCTTCTGCTCATACCTCCGTGGACCATGTGACACACCCTGGGCATGGCTGATTGGCCCAGGGGTGAGATACCTGACCAAAGCTAACCAATTGCTAACCGATTTGGAATGGGGCCATCCAGCCAGTTAGGAGCGGGAAGCTGAGCAAGAGGCAGAGTAGGAACAGGGTTGGGGTGTGAGTCACATGCAGCCAAAAGGATGGAGGAACAGAAAAGCCCTGAGTAAGCAGAGACACGGGTCCACAGAGACAATGGAGCAGCCGCCCCGACAGCCGTGGAGCTGGGAGCACATGCAGCGCCGGGAGGAGAGGTGCAGAGAGGGAGCGGCCGCCTGAGAGCCCATGGCTTCCCGGTTCCTGGGTGCAGCCCCGGTGCGCCCTGCCTGCGCATCCTTGTGAGAGTCTTGTCTCCTTGTAGTACCCCTTCCTTTTCTTGCGCTACCCTCAGTTGATTTCTGTTCCTGTGCAGTGAGCCTTGGTCAGCCAAGGTGTTGCTCTGGCTATGGATCAGGCTGAGGGGCAGAGGGGACTTGGGGGGGACCAAGCCCAGTCTCCCACAACCTGGGGTTGGTTTCTTTTTCTTCTTTATCTTTTCTTTTTTTTGTGCCAGGAATTGAACTCCTGGGCGCTTAACTACTGAGCCGCATCCCCAGCCCTTTTAATTTAATTTAATTTAATTTTTTGAGACGGGATGTCACTAGGTTGCTTACAGGCTTGCAAAGTTGCTGATGCTGGCTTCGAACCTTGGATCCTCCCACCTCAGCCTTCCAAGTTGCAGGGATCCCAGGTGGGCACAACCACGCCCTGGCTGGGGTTTGGCTTTGACCGCCAGCTTGTGTTCTTCCAAACCGGCAGGAGAGTGAGTGGTCTGTGTGGTGTCGCACTGTGGGGTCCTGGGAGACTGGGATCACCCCACAGGGGCCTCTTTTCTGATGGTGTTGGGGGTGGGAAGCTGGAGGAGTTTGGGGGAGGGCTTGGTGGTGTGAAGGAGGGGGTGGGACGTGGGCTCTGGAGACAGACTGTGAGTCGCCTCTCTAACCCTTAATTTCCGCATCTCTGAAATGGGAATGTCGTGAAGTTCAGCCGTGTTCTGGGAAACATCCCTGGAGATGTCTAGGCCATAACAAACATGCACTCAGGGAATGAGAGCAGCTGCTGTTGTTTTAGGAAGCTCTGAGTCCCGCTTCCTGAGGGAGGTGGCCCCATGCTGACTGAGAGCCAGGACAGTCCTCACTGCTGGCTGTGCTTCCTGCCCCTGGTCACTCCACTCTGCCCCTCACCCCCACTCACCCTTTTATTTCTTCTTCCCTTCCCCTTTCCTGTCCTCATTTCCCCTCTCTTCTGTTATTCCTGATGTTGATCAAAACACCTGCTTTAGGAAACAGCGGGGCTGGATATAAAGCACCCAGCCTCTGGAGGCAGGCAGACAGAATTAGGTCTGGATCCTGATCGCGTCCCTTGTTTGCTGTGTGTTCCTGGGCAAATTACAGCATCTCTCTGAGTCTCAAGTTAATTATTTATAAAAGGAGGGTTATCATATCCATTTCACAGGGCCATTATGAGAAATAATTAGGCACTCAAGAAATGCTAGCTCCTTCTTCTTTCTCCCTGCCTTCTTGAGTACTGTTCCTCCCAGCCTGGCTTGGGTGCCGCTGGGTACCTCTTATCCTTCCCATCAGTCACTGGACTGGCTTTCCCTGGCTCAGTGATTCATGCCCTGAGGGGTGTGTGGCTTCTCCTTTCCCTCAAACCCTGGGTTTCCTAGGTGTAGAGAAAGACAGAGGTTTCTGGAAACAGCTGAGTTCCCTGCGGACTGTGCCACTTTTCTGGTCTCCTCTGCAGGCCTAGTCCCGCCTGGCTTGGGAGCTGCTGGTTCCAACCATGTGATCTGTATTTTTTCTCACTTGAGCAATTATCACACCCCTGCCAACTGTGGCATCTTCACACTCCCAACACTGATAAATATTGATGACAGGGGAGAGCCTGGGGCTCCTGGGGAGGGGGGAGGGGGTATGAAGCCATGCTCTGACCCCTCAGTGGTCCCTGGGGGCCCGGAAGTGAGCAGAGGAGGAACAGGGGCCAGAACTACAGAGGCCCTACAGAGCCAGCCCCTGCCCCAGAGGAGGAGCCATGGTCTTGGGATGAGGTGGCCTTTGCCTGGGCTTCCTGCTGGGGGTTAGGTGACTGGTGTCCCTCTCAGCCCTCTGTGGACCAACCTCTGCTTGTGACCTTCTCTCTGTCTCTCTATTTACCTCTGTTCCATCTCTTACTTCACACCCACGTCCCTGTCCTCTCTCTTCCTGCCTCCCTCCTTCCTCTAACGCCTCATCTCTGGGTCTCTTTCCTCTTTTCCCTTCCCAAAGTTACCCTGAGAAGTTCTGGGCTAGATGATGGAGAGTCAGTGGGGGGACTGGGTGGCCTGGACACAGCAGGGGAATGGGCAGCAGGAGCTCTGGACGCATGCATGCGGCGCGTTTGAGGAGTTGGGGGTCTGTCACTGCCTGATGCCCTGCGCTCTGCGGGGTCACCCTGGGTCTCAGTCGCCTGCGGCAGTTCCTTTCTTCACCGACTCGTTCCTGCACTCTTCAGTTGGTGTTTCTAGGCTTGCCGCAGGGACCAGCAGTTAGGGGTGCCATTGTGGGCACCTGGGAGGTGCGCCTGGGCAGAAGAGGCAAAGATCCCTGTCCTTGGGACGCAGGCATGCCAGGAGAGTGGACAGGCCAGCATGGAGTGCACAAGGAAATTATGTAGCAGGTCACAGCGATGATGTGGGAGGAGGAAAAGCAGAGCGAGGGGAGGGCTGTAGGGGAGGCGCAGGCTGAAGTGGGGCTGGGCTGGTCGATGTCTGGGCGAGCATCCTGTGGGCAGGGGAAGGTGCTAGAGCAAAGATCCCGAGGCAGGAATCACCCTGGTGGGTTTGAAGAGCAGCAAGGAGCAGGGAGGCAGGAGAGGGGTGAGGGACAGTGGCTCAGACCCTACGGGCCCTTGAGGCTTCGCCTGTGTGTGAGCTGGGGCATCTCACATTGTGAGGTTCCCTCCACCTGCTGTGTGACCAATGGGTGGCCCAAGGACTGTAATGGCAACCACTGTGGCTTAAATGGAGGTCGGGTACAGATGGCAAGAGCTGATGGCGCTGGGCACCGTCTGGACTCTCCAAGTGCCGGCAAGTCTCTCCAGAGCACATCTGCATTGGGCGTGGGGATGGCCTGCAGCACCCCCGGGGGCTGTGCTAACCCTGGCTTCACCTCTCTTTCTCTCCACAGAGTGTTCAAGAAGGCGAGCCCCAATGGAAAGGTGAGTCGGGCAGGCTGACCCAGCTCCTCCCAGAGCCCGGACTCTGAGATCCTTTCCTGGGCAGAGAAGCAATGGTGTCTCCATGGAAACGCATACCTCCCAGGGACAGAGCAGCCATGGCTTCCTGTCAGGGTGACACAGCTCTGTCCTCAGGAGCCCTCCATCTAAACAGGGAGGGGCCCTTTTGAGGGACTTTCTGCCTGGACCTCAGGGAGCCTCAGCTCTGGTCGGGGAGAGGTGGCCTTCGCAGACCCCAAGCTCCATCCTGCTTTCCTCTCGGCTCCGCAGATATAATGACTGGCTTCATTTCATGCCAGGTCTGGGCTGAGCCAGTGGGGATCAGGGCTGGGTGTGCTGAGATGAATCAGGCACAGTGCTCACAGCCAGACGGTGGGGCAGACGTGGAAATGGATCATTTCCGTATGAAGTGCCAACTGTGAGATCCAGGGATTCCCAGGGGCTACAGGACCAAGCCTGGGTGTTTAGGGACAGATTCCTCTAGAAGGGACACATTTCTAGGCAAGGTGAAGTGAAAGGAAGGCAGGAACATGACTTGGGAGGGCATAGGGGGCATCTGGCAGCTGAGTCCTGGGGTACGGAGATGGAGCAGGAGTGGAGGCTGGGGCAGCTGCAGGGTGGGGTCACGGGAGTCCTGTGGCTGGGCTTTGGAGCTTGACCCCTGGCCTGGGTGGCAAATAGCCACGTGCACGTCCACATCCCCCTTCGGTGCCCACAGCAGACATCACCCCTCCCTTTTTGCCCTTTCCCACTGTGCCAGGATTTATTTTGCATTTCTTTTCAATCCAGGCCCCTGGGCAGCTTCCACCAATCCATCAGAGTTGGCACTTGGAATGAAAGCCATTTGTCATCCTTATCTCTGGGCGCTGAGGTTTCTCAGTTTTCAGAAGTGGCATGGTTAGATTTGCATTTTACAACAACCAGTCCCGCTAAGGAGGGGAGAGCAGCCCAGAGCTTAGAGCAAGGGGGGCTACCTATCAAGTCCCCTAGACAAGGGTGGCTGTGGGGATGGGGAGGGAGGGACCTGAGAAATACGATGGGGAAGGAATCACCAGGACTGAGGGATTGTTGAGGAGCAGGAAATTCTAGGATGGTGCTCGGGATTCGTCTCTGGGCCACTGGAACTCTGGCATGCAGGTCCTTCCCGCAGGCTGGTTACTGAGTGGAAACTGGCTTTGCTCATCTAAGTGGCTCTCTGCCGGGCTGCATTGGGAGGAGCAGTTGAAGAGCACAGGGCCAGTGTCAGTGCCTCTGGGGCCCTACCCAGGCCCCCCACCTCCCTCATGCCCCAGCACTGCCCCAGGTTGCTAGCTTTGCCATGGCTCCTCCTCTCTCAATGGTTGTTTGGCATGAAGACCTCTTTAGGCCTCAGTGGCCTCATCTGTAAAATGGGAGTTATCTAACTCCTTCATCGGGTTTTTGGAGATGAGGTGCTTTTAAAGTTTGCAGGGATTTGCTATTCTTAGCATTAAGGTTGGGGCAGGGCTACAAGTCCCATTGTGATTTTTGAAAATTTTCTTTTGAGATGCTGGGGATTGAATACAGGCCCTCCTGCTTTCTAAGCAAGTGCTCTACCTCTAAACAACATCTCCAAACCTTTTTTTTCTTTAATATTTATTTTTTAGTTGTAGCTGGACAAATACCTTTATTTTATGTGGTGCTGAGGATCGAGCCCAGGGCCTTGCACGTGCTAGGCGAGTGCTCTACCGCTGAGCCACAACCCTAGCCTCATCTCCAAACCTTTTTAATTTTTTTTTTTTTTTTTTAAATATTTGGAGACGGGTCTGGATAAATTGTTGAACTTGTGATCTTCCTGCCTCAGACTCCTGAGTTGCTGGGATTACAGGTGTGAGCTACCGCACCCAGCTGAATTTGTGATTCTTATCTAAGCCTCCCTAGTAGCTGAGATACAGGTGATTACAGGCATGTGCCGTCCAGGCCTGATCCACTGTGATCTGAAAAAGGGTTGGGGTTGGGTGTCTGAATCTTAGCAAATCCCAAGGTTTGCTCCAGGGCCTGTGCCCTCCTGCCCTTACCTTCTAATGCACCCCTGCCTCTCCTCCCCAGCTCACCGTCTACCTGGGAAAGCGGGACTTTGTGGACCACATCGACCTTGTGGACCCTGTGGGTGAGTCCTGGAGGGCAGGGAAGGAGCCGGGTTGGTGGGACTGGCCCAGAGCTCCAGGGAGAGCCCTCAGGTCTCCAGAGGGCGTGCAGCTTCTTCTAAGCAGCTATTTTCAAGTGAAGCCACTCAGGGAACTGTGGGAGGGACAGACGTGAGAAACAGGGAAGGAATCCTGTTGGGTGGTGGATAAGGGCGATGACGTCAAGGCTTACTATGCAGTGAGAGTAGTTATCTTTGTTTTTCCAGAAGAGGAGAAGGAGACACTATGAGAGGCTCCATGACTTGCCCCAGGTCACAGACCTAAGTAGGGAGAGGCCCCAAGTGGACCTCTGTAGAAACCCTTTGTTCTTGTTGCCTTCTGAGGGCATAGGTGGGAGAGGGAAAGAGGGAGAAATGTTTCTGAGGTCTGTGTACCTGCAGGTCCTACCAGAGGCTGGGTAGGTGGCTGAAGTCACCTTCCAAGGTCTTACTCAGGTTCAGTGTTTCCCACACTCAGCCCTGTTGACATCTTGGTTCAGATAACTCTTTGTTGGTGGACTCTGTCCTGAGTGTTGCAGGGTGATTGGCAGCATTCCTGGCCTCTGCCCACTGGGTGCCAGGAATACCCCACACTCCAGTTACAATGATCAAAAACATCTTTAGATTTTCCAAGTGACCCCTTAGGGGGCAAATCACTCCTGGTTAAGAACCACTGCTCAGGCTGGGGTTGTGGCTCAGTAGTGGAGCGCTTGCCTAACACATGTGAGGCATTAGGTTCCATCCTCAGCACCACATAAAAATAAATAGCCGGGCATGGTGGCATGTGCCTGTAATCCCAGCGGCCTGGGAGGCTGAGACAGGAGGATTGAGAGTTCAAAGCCAGCCTCAGCAAAAGTGAGACACTAAGCAACTCAGTGAGACCCTGTCTCTAAATAAAATACAAAATAGGGCTGGGGATGTGGCTGTGGTAGAGTGCCCCTGAGTTCAATCCCCAGTTCTCCCCCAAACAAAAAGAATAACAAAAATAAATAAATAAAGTAAAGGTATTGTGTCCATTTACAACTAAAAAAATACATATTTTAAAAAAAGAACCACTGCTCTTGTTGGAAGAGCCTTGGCTTATTGCCTCTTCCCACAAGGGAAGGGAGGGAGGCCCAGAATCACCCCCATTTTATGAATAAACAAAGTGAGACCAGATGGGTAGCTTTTTTGTTTGTTTGTTTTGTTTTGTTTTAAGAAGGACATGAACAAAGTAATGCCAACGGAGCTAACAGGTTGTGAGTGTCGGGGTTGGAAACTGCATAAGGCCCAGGCTTGGAACTAGCCCCAGAGAACGTGGCCTCTTGTTTTGGTCAGTGACTGAAAGGCCTGACAAGAACAACGTTAGAGGAGGAAATGTTTATTTGGCGCTCACAGTTTCAGAGGTCTCTGTCCATCGATGGCTGACTCCCTCGCTCTGGGCCCGAGGAGAGGTGGAACATCCTGGTGCAAAGGTGTGGAGGAGAGCAGCTCAGGATACAGCATCAGGAACGAAAGAGGGAGAGAGAGAGAGAGAGAGAGAGAGAGAGAGAGAGAGAGAGAGAGAGAGAGAGAGAGAGAGAAAATATACCCCAAAGGGATACCCCTAGTCATTTACCTCCTCCAGCCACACTTTACTACCCTGCAGTTCCCACCCAGTTGGTCCCCGTCAGTGATTAGATCAAGGTTCTCACAATTCAGTCATTTCCATCTAAACTTTCTCGCATTGTCTAATACATGAGCTTTGGTGGGCCTACCTCCTGTCCCCACACCCCGCCCCTTTCTCTCTCTCTTTTTCTGGTACCTGGGATTGAACCTAGTGATGCTTAACCACTGAGCCACATCCCTAGACCCTTTTTTTCTTTTTTAATTTTTTTTTAGACAAGGTCTAAAAATATTTTGAGACAGGGTCTCATTAAGTTGTGTAGGGCCTCAGGGCCTCCCTAAATTGCTGAGGTTGGCCTTGAACTTGCGATCTTCCCGAGTCACTGAAACACAGTGCCTGGCCAGGGGACACCTCATATTTAAACCATATCACCTCTTTGCTCTTGTCTCCAGGGGCTGTCCTGGGGCCAGAGGTCAGGGAGGACCTGTGTGGCTCCTGAGCCAAGAGCAGAACTCATAGATGGGGCAGGTTTCAGCTCACCAGGGGCAATTCCTTGCCAACACTGGGACCCCTGCACCAGAGGAGTGTGAACAGGGCCCCGCAGCTTCAGGGAGGCCAGCTCCATCCAGACCTCACCCTTTATGCCCAGGGGCAGGATGACTCCACTCTTCCTCCCAAGCCAGGTCTGGGGACTGTTTGGTGTCTTCGGAGGCTCAGTGCTTCCCCCTGCCAATTGCATCTTTTCCCTGAACTGGCCCCGAGAGGCTGTGATCGACTTGGGGCCATTATTTCTAGAGGACTCTTGAGCCCAGAGCCAAGCAGCCCTGTTGAGGACAGAAGCAGAGGCCGGAGGAGGGCAGGGGCAGGAGGGGACCAGCTCCCCAGAACATGCAGTCACCTGAGAGCTGTCCAGCAGGTGTTTACAGAACCCCCACTTTGTGCTGTGGGGACCCAGAGGGCTCTGGGGTGCTGTCAGGGTTGATTGCATGACACACAATAAGAAATGCTTTGCCCATCATGACATTTTCCTCTGGCTTGATCAGATAATATCCTCTCTATGTTCCCCATCAAACCTGGGTGCTGGTTCAAACCTGGCCTGGATCAGGGGACATTTGTCTTTTTTCGCGGGCATGGGCACTGGGGATGTAACCCAGGAGCACTTTACCTGGGTTACATCCCCAGTGCTCTTTAGTTTTGATTTTGAGACAAGATCTCCACAAATTGCTGAGGGTCTTGCTAAGTTGCTGAGGCTGGCCTTGAACTTGTAGTCCTCTTACTTCAGCCTCCCAAATTGCTGGGATTGTAGGCCTATGCCACCGTGCCTGGCCCAATGGGATATTTATGATCTTCCCCTGCCTCCAGTATCTGCTCCCAGGCCTCAGAGCCATGCCGTTCCTCTGCCTGCCTTGGCCTAACCCTTAGTCATCCAGTAGACAATCCTTGCTTGTCCTTTGAGACCTGGCTCCAGCCTCTCTCCCTAGGGAGCCTTTCATGACACCCCTGGTGGGGTGAGCTGCCCTCACTGGGGCTCCCTATGTACTGATTATCCACTGAGCCCTGGTGTCCAGTGCAGGACATAACACAAAGGACACATCACCATGAACAGAAGGAAGATGCCTGGATAGGCTGGGGGATGAGTTGGGCATGCACTGACCAGCTGTCCCCAGGACCTGCCCAGGATGGGCTGGACCACTGAGTGAGTGTCTTGGCCTTCCAGACACTCACTTCCCGTTAAGTCATCTGAGATTCCCCAAAGGGTTGGCTGTGGGGGTGACATGGGCTTGGGTGGGTAGTGTCTCAGGGTGTGGGTGGAGAGTGAGAGAAGGTTTAGGGAGAGATGGGCTGGGGATGCCAGGCAAGGAGATGACCCCGAGCCAATGCTCCTGGCCTCCTGGAGTGCTGGGCCAAGAAAATGTCCTCTGTGTCCAGCTGGGCACTCCACTTTAAGAAACAGGCTGGAGAGGGACATCAGGACACATCCCATACCCTCTGTCATGCTCATGTGTGCTGGGCTCTGTCTAAGTACTGTCCACACATGACACATTTCACACTTGTGCACATTGACACAGACCACCCACCTGTCCTCACGTGGATCACAGTCCCGGATCCACAGATCCCAAATCTAGAATGCTCCGAAAACATAACTCTGTTCCTAACTAACTTTGATATCGAGTTCATCTATCAGCAAACTGAGGCTGAACTGATGTGAGGCCTTCGTTAGCCTTATGTGTCACTTCATGATGGGGACATGTTCTGAGAAGGGCATCACTATGTGATCTCGTCATTGTGGAATGTTATAGTGTGCATACACACAAACTAAGACAACCACTATGTCACTAGGTGGTATCATCTCATGGGACCACCTTCTAAGTGGGGTCCTCTGAAACATTACATGGCATGTGACTTTATCTGTGTTTCCCTGTAGAGGTATTCCTGGCTTCTCTAGCAGGTGTCCATCCCACAGGGGGAAGTACCTAAAATTCAGAACATGTACCGTATTGCCTCGCTATAATTCAGAACTTCTGAATTCCAAAGTGTACCTGGCCTACAGGTTTCAGACCTACAGTATTCTTAGAAATAGATGAAGAAACACAAATGAAGTAGCCTGCCCAAAGTCAATGGTGGGCTCTTGGGCTTTCTGGGGTGGACAGAGGGTGGGCACAGTTGGGACAAGGCTGGGAGGTAGAGTGCCACTCCTGGGTGCTGCTGGCCTTCCAGTTTCCTATGCTTTTGGAAGGAGAGATGGCTGGTTTGGGTGGGTGTTGGGGAGGGAGGCCAAGTTGGGAGGGTCTGCTCACTCTCTGTCTCCCCCAGATGGTGTGGTCCTGGTGGATCCTGAGTATCTCAAGGAGAGAAGAGGTAGGTTGTGGCCCACCCCCACCTGCCAGGGCTTCTTTCTGCCAACCTCAGCCAGGGTCTTCCTGACTGCCAGGCAGGATATTGGCTAATCTAACTTCCCCTCCCTGCCCATCTCACTGGTCCCGTTCTGCAAGCACCCACATAGGCGCTCTTGCCTCCTCCAGCTGGGGCAGCCCTGCCCATGCCCAGGCTAGGAGACCTTATCAGCGCCAGAGTACTTTTCTTATACTGTGTCACGATGGTGACAAGGCTGGGGTGCTGAGAGGGCAGGACTCAGGGTCTTCTTTCTCAGAGGAGAAAGTGGAAGAGATTGTGCCCAGCCAGCAGGGAGGCAGGGCAGGGGCTGGGCTGGGCTGAGACCCTGTGTCCTAGACACTGCCCTGCACTTGCTTCTCCTCCTCTGCCAGCCCCTGACCCCATCAAACAGTCCATGACCTGTGACCCTCACACATGGGACTGGGACGGGGAGGATGGAGCTGGCTGAGCAGGCAGCCCTACTTCCTCCTGGGGGCCAGCCAGGGGCCGTCCTTCCAGGTCTTGAGTAACAGCCCCACCAAGGGACAGAGCATGCCTGCTCCATGGGAGCTTGGGACAAGCCTGTGGCTTCCAGTCGGCACTCTCGGGGTGGGTGGGTGGATGCGGCCCTCCCGGCCCCTCCTTAGTGCTTCTTGCTCCCCACAGTCTATGTGACACTGACCTGCGCCTTCCGCTATGGCCGGGAGGACCTGGACGTCCTGGGCCTGACCTTTCGCAAAGACCTGTTTGTGGCCAATGTGCAGTCCTTCCCGCCGGCCCCCGAGGACAAGAAGCCCCTGACGCGGCTGCAGGAGCGCCTTATCAAGAAGCTGGGCGAGCACGCCTACCCCTTCACCTTTGAGGTCAGGGACTGCCAGCCCCGCCCGGGCCCCAGTCCAGAGGGGCCGCCTCCAGGAAGCGCTCAGGGTGGGCACATGGGGGCAGCGGGGGCAGCCGCTCTGTGTCACCCAGTTCCCCAGGGTACGCTGGGACCTGGGGCACTGTCACTTACACTACCTGGTAAGTGTCTCTTCTCTGGCCACTGCTGGGGGTGTCACCCTTACCTCTGGGCTATTCCTTGGACCTTCCCAAGCCTGGGTCACTGGTGGGAGAAAGGGGGGCCCAGAGGTGGCTGAAGAGAAAGAGCCCTGGATTGTGACAAGGTGTTCCCCCTCAGGTCGGTTGCCAGTGTGCCCAGCTCACGGGGGTGGGGTGGGGGTGTAGGGGCTGTACCTCTCTGTCCTGCCATCTTTCAGTTCTGAGATTCCAAGGTTTGCATTTCACAATTTCTGTCTCGTAGACTCTCTGATTCTGTGCATCTTCCCTGTCCCGTGAGCAGTCGAGAATGGAGGGGAGGCACAGAAGCATCTTTTCATGTGGATGTATTAGTTTCCTTTGGTTGCTGTCATAAGTGACCACACATTGGTGGCCAACCAGTTAAAATGACACACATTCATGACCTTACCTACCATTCTGTGTCCACGGGGCTAAAACCAAGGCGTGGGCATGGCCATGTCCCTTCTGGAGGCTTTAGGGGAGCGCCCATGCCCGCAGCTTCTCCAGCTTCACATTCCAGGGAGGCTGCGCATATTCCTGTGCTCTTGGTCCCCTTCCTCCACCCTCAGAGCCAGCAATGGTGCCTTGAGCCTTTCTCCGACCTTCACTCTTGCACAGACTCTTCAGCTTCCTCTTCTGTCTCTCATGAGTACATTGGTCCCACCTGGACAATCCAGATGCCTGTCCCCATCCCAATGTTCTTACCATGATCACATCTGCAAAGTCCTCTTATTGTATAATGTAACATTGGTCACATGATTTGGGGATTAGGGTGTGGACATCTTTCAGGAGCCACAGTAGACATCATGGAAACACCTTTCTCAACCATTGCTGTGAGGAGTGGGTTGGGCCAAACCCTTTAGATGAAGAATACTTAAGTCCTTGTCTTCACTGGAGGGGCCTCTGGCCCTGGATGGCACACAGTGTGGCGTGTTCTGATGGGGGAGACACAGCCTATTCCAGGGACCCCTAGTCTGGTGGGGGCAAATGGCCTGTCCTTGGGCCCTGGTTGGATGAGTGTGTATGGGAGTGTGGGTGTGTCAGGGATGTGGAGACCCGGGGAGGGACAGTGGTAGATGTGACAGATGGCTGATTCTGTCTTCTAAACAGATCCCTCCAAACCTCCCATGCTCTGTGACGTTGCAACCAGGGCCTGAAGACACGGGGAAGGTAGGTGCCCCCTGAAGGCATCATCTCTCTGGGTCCAGGACTCTCATGTCCCCAGGTCCCTAGCTTTCTCCCTGGGAGGTGCTGGACATGTAGAACCACCCTCCCTGTTAGAGACTCCTACGGTCTAGGCCTGGTTGATCCCTCCTGGGTTAACCAGTCTCTTCAGACCAGGTTGCGGATATAGTTAGCTTCACCCCGACATCCCGTGATATGTCCCTGTCACTGATCCTATTATTGGCTGCAACTGGACCAAAATGTTCTGAGGATCTACCCCTAGCCTCACAACCTTGTATGGTGGTGCAATCACCACTGTTCCTCACAGAGGAAATGGAGGCTCAGAGAGAAGCCACACCTGCAGTGCCCCAGGCCCCAGACCTCCAAAGCAATTTCTTTACCTGCCAGGCAGAGATAACAGGGTGTGCCTTTACATGTTGTTAGAGGGCTGGGGGGAGACACTGGAGCAGGGTCTGCATATAGTAGGTGTCCCCGGGCAGGGCTGCCTATTGTCATTTCTGGGCAGCTGCTATGATGAGGACAGCCAAGGGGCTGAGGCTGGAGTCCAGGGAGAAGGACCTAGACACACTGGTTTGGACTCCTGGTGATGGTGGAGTCAGGAATAGCTCAGTGGGAATGTTGGTGGAGTAGGCAGCTGCAGAAGGGGGCAGTGCCGTCCGGGGGCTGAGTACAAGGCTTTGGCGTCATACCCAGGAGCTGTGGGCTGCAGGAGCTTAGCGTCCCTTCCAGTGTCCTGGTTTGTAAAATGAGTGCAGGCTGGCTGTGCCCTGGAGACCCTGCCTCTTCCAAGGCCCCGGGGTCAGCTCCACCTCCTCCACAGGCCTGTGGTGTGGACTATGAAGTCAAAGCATTCTGTGCTGAGAACCTGGAGGAGAAGATCCATAAGAGGTGCGTGAGGCGCTGGCTGTGGAGAGGGAGGGGACAGAAGGGAGGTCTGAAGAGTCTGAAGAGAGTTAAGTCACAGTACCTAGAAATTTGCATGGAAGGCTGCACACTCCAGCCTCGGAGCTCTGGGAGGGCACTCTGGAAGGCAGGCAGGTCATGGAAGGCTTCCAGGGGGAGGTGGCCTCAATTGCTCTGACTCAGGATCCGCTTCTCCTTTGCACCACTGTACCAGTTCCCTCCCTCATTGTCCTTCCTCTAGTCTCATCCTCTCCAGACTGCTGGTCTTTTTATTTTTGGAAAAAAAAAAAATCCTAAATTCAGATTGTGTTCAATGCTGAGCAGGATATCTGCAGGCTATCATTTCCCAGTTTTCTTCCTGGGAGGGGATCAGTAGGAGGTGGAGTAAATGTGTCAGTAGGGACCTCTAAGCCAGAGAAAGAAGTGGGGAGAGCGAACCCATGTCTCAGAGAAGGGAATGCGCTTTCCTGAAGTCCCCTATAGAGAGAACCCATGTTGGCAGCCAAAACAAAGCTAGCCCTGACTTCATGGATGCCCTTCTTGGGGTCAAGTCCTGTCCGGCTTCCTGGCCTGACGGACCTTAGCCAGCAACTCTGACGCCACCACATCCAAAGCCTGTTCCTACATACAGGAGGCTGGCACCAGTTAGGCAGCCTTTCTAGGGAGTGGTTCAAGTTTGCCACCTGCTGGCCACAGGGTGTACTACAGGTGTTTCCATCAGCAGCCCTGGCAGCTCATGGGCATGAGACTAGAACCTTCTCCCTCACTTCATTGTTCCCCCTTTTTCCTCCTAAGACCTGAGACTAGTAGTAGGGAAGGAAGGGTACTGTGGGTGTGGGAAGGAACTTTACCAGAACAAGGGAAAGGAGGCAACATGGAGAGCCACCACCTCATCCCACCACCAATGGGACCTTTAAGTCCACACGACATGAAGAAGTCCACACGGAAGACTTACTAGTGATAATGAGATAGTAGCTATCATTTCTCCAGGGTTGACTAGGTGCCAGACATGCTCCGAGTGCTGGGCAGCTGTGGACTGGCTTAGCCTTCCTAGCAGGCCTGAGTGGTGGGTCCTGCTGTTGTCAACATTTTACAGTTGAGGCGGCTCAGGCTCAGTGCCGTGACTCAAGGCCACACAGTTAGGGAGAGGAGGGGTAGGAGTGTGACCCTGACTCTCTGGTTCCTGGGGGTGGAGGTGGCTTATGGTTTGTCTGAGCAATTCCAGCACTCCCTGCATGCTACAGAGATGGCCTCACTGAGTCCCCATCCCTTCCTCAGCTCTGTGTCCTCACTTCCTCTCGGAGCTCTGTCACCTTCATTGAGCCCCTCCATCTGTGGGCCTCCGCCCCCTCACTGAGGGTCCCCTTTCATTGTCCTGCAACCCTCTGGCTGAACCCCACACCTCCCAAGCCCCTGTTTCTTCCTGGGATCCATCCTCTGAGCATGTTTTACTTAAAGAGTCTTCACTCCATGGCAGGCACTGTCGTAGCTGCTAAAAACATAGCAGTAAACAATTTAGACAAGTCTCTGTCCATAAGGAGCTTACACTACTAGGTGACATGAGGAGGCAGGAGGTGAAAGCAGTTCCTTTCTTACCATCCATCCTCTTGGGTACCAAGACACAGACCCAAATGAGGAGCTTCCATGGAGTGGCTCAGGGACAGAATGGGGAAGGATGGAGTGGGCCAAGTGGTGACAGTCTAGGTCAGCCTCTCTAGTTAGCTGGCAGTGGGCACCCTGGCAGCCTCTTAAGTAGGAGAGGGATGTAGAGGTTGCAAAGAAAGGGGTTGAGGCAGGTGACCCTGGTATCTTTCACTCCACCCTTTCCACCAGGAATTCTGTGCGTCTGGTCATCCGGAAGGTTCAGTATGCCCCAGAGAGGCCTGGCCCCCAGCCCACAGCTGAGACCACCAGGCAGTTCCTCATGTCGGACAAGCCCCTGCACCTAGAAGCCTCCCTGGACAAGGAGGTATGAAGCTTGGGCTTGGCAGGGGTGGGGCTGCTCCACAAGAGCCTTTATACCCCACTGACTCCCTGCAAGCCAGTGGTAAAGGTAAAGAGGGGTACAGAGGGGGCCCGTAGACTCCCTGCCATAATCTTGCTTAGCCCTAAACTATGAGGCAGCACCTGACAAAGGCGGGGGACTCTAATCCAGCTGATTGATACCTGCTCTGAGTGCAGGGGGCTTCTCCTCGAGGCATAGACACCCTCTTTCCCTGCAGGCAGGTACCTGGGACAAGATGTGGGTTGAAACCCTACAGTGAGAATTCAGAGCTGGTTCCCTCAGGGAACTGGGCAGCCCTTCCTCTCCTTCCCAGCTCCTTCCAGAGCCTCCTGTATCCAAACTGTTGATCTGGCAAGGACTTGAGACATTCCCTAGTTCAACCCCTGTTGTATACAGAAGGTTGGGCTTCAGCCTTCCTTGCTACTCAGGGTAGATGATATGAAAAAGACTTTCAGAGGCTTAGGCAACCTGTCCAATATCACATGGCTATTATTATAGTCATCCTTACTGGTGGCCAGGACAGGACTGGTGCTGGGAATATACCTTCTAATTCAAATACCTCTCAATGGTCCCACAAGGGAACTGAAAGCTAATATACTTGGTGGCTTCAATGCTATATTTGCATTAATGGGAAGTGGCTGAAGCCCTTGGGGCAGTTGTCAGCATAGCTTAGATTTGAGGAGCTTGGGAGGGCTGTTTCGGGAGGGCTGTTTCTTCTTTCCCTTTACCTAGAACGTTGGTGTCTTCCCAACCAAGGCTCTCCTTTCTTCTCCCAGATCTATTACCATGGAGAACCCATCAGCGTCAACGTCCACGTCACGAACAACACCAACAAGACAGTGAAGAAAATCAAGATCTCGGGTACCCTGGGGAGAGGGTCAGCTTGGGGTGGGCAAGAGGAGACCCTCCCAAGGGTTGAGAGGGGGTCACTAGAGGCTCTCCTGAGATAACTACTGCCAAAGACTTCTGAAGCCTAGGGCCTGCCCTGAGCCAAGAGACCCTTGGAGGCTGGTGCCTCAGGCTGCTCATGGCCAGTTCAGGCCATCCCTAATCTCAGGTTTCCTGGGCCCTGGACACGGCTGTCCCTACAGGGATGACCTTTGGCTATGGAATGAAATGGGTATTTCAGAGGCTACATTTTGGGTGGAAGGTGGCGGTGGTGTCCTACAAATTCTCCCAGGTAGACTCTGGCCATTCCCTGGGGCTGAGCATCCCACCTCAGGCAGCCGGGAATACCCCCTGGGCTGGGCCCCCCTGGTTCATGTGCCCTTCCGCCTCCTTCCCTAGTGCGCCAGTATGCGGACATCTGCCTTTTCAACACAGCACAGTACAAGTGCCCTGTGGCCATGGAGGAGGCTGAGTAAGTGAGCGCACGCTGGGCCTCGGGAGTGTGGGGTTGGGGGACAGTCCAGTCACAGGCCCAGCTGGCTCTTCTCCACCTGGCGGAGGGCTGGGCCTCAGCCTTCCTTGCCGCTCAGAATAGATGATGTAGAAGAGACTCAGAAACCGTCCACCTGATTTAGTTAACAGTGGTAGAGCACTTGCCTAGCACGTGTGAGGCACTGGGTTCGATACTTAGCACCACATAATAAATAAATAAAATAAAGGTATTGTGTCCATCGATAACAAAAAAATAAAATTAAAAAAAAGAAAATGTACAGTGCAGTCAAAAGACTCCATAAACCTTGAACAACAAAACAAGAGCTAAGGAGTGAAAGGCAATTGGGTTGTTGAGTGAGAATAATGACACTGTACCAGAAACCTGGGTGGAAAGGAGAAACTTTTGCTCTGAGCTCCTGAGAGCTGGGGCAAAAGCCCTGGGTGTACAACTTTTAGTAATCCCCCTCATTGGATAAAAAGGGTATATGTGGGAGGGTACAGAATAATTGTACAGAAAACAAAAAATGTCCAGGTTTGAGGAGAGCTGCTACGGGTGAGCATGGAACTTTGTCCCAAATTAATTGGCAGATAAGATGTGAGGAGAGATCTTAAGAAAGGCATCTTATGTAGAGGAAGTGAATACTCCCAAAAGAAGACACATCTTTTTTTTTTTTTTTTTTTTCTTTTGCTGTTAGTTTTTGGGCTGGGGTGGCAATTGCATTGTATTTAGTTTTACATATATGGGGATATTTATTCATATATAATTACAGTCAATATTTTTTGCAACTTAAAGACATTTTAAGAGTTGGTGTGGCCTGTATGGTTGCATATGCCTGTAATCCCAGCAGTTCAGGAGGCTGAGGCAAGAAGATGGAGAGTTCAAAGCCAGCCTCAGCAACTTAGCAAGGCCCTAAGCAACTAAATGAGACCCAATCTCTAAATAAAATATAAAAAAAGGGCTGGGGATGTGGCTCAGTGGTCAAGTGCCCCTGGGTTCAATCCCTGGTACCAAAAAAAAAAAAAAAAGTTATTACGTGATCTCAGAGATAGTTTTTAATGTGACTGTGGTATGAGTAGATCAAATATTCCCTCCTTTTGGTTATTTCCTCTACCCACTATTGATAGAAAAAATAAAAAACAAAGCCATGACGCATAGATTCCTGGTGAAGGGTGCAGTGAGGTGATCCAGAGCCAGAGCAGCCCGTAACCCCAGAGGGGACACCCTCAGCTCTGCCAATGTGCACAGGAGCGCAGGGCAGCCAGCAGGGACAGCAGGACGCTGCTCCTGTGGATGGCCTGCCTGGTCTCTTTACTTCCTGCGGAGGCCTGTGAGGTGGGGGCTGCTACTGTCCTAGTATGATGATGGGGAGATGGGCTCAGAGAGCTGTGACCTGCTCAGCTCACGGAGCTGACAAGAGGCAAAGTTGAGGCTGGCTCCAGGGCTGCCCCCCGCCCCATCTGCTGCACCCCTGCTGTCTCATTGAAAGGGGGAGGGGATGGAGCAAGCACTAGAAAAAAACCGGAACAACCCAAATACCCTGCACCATGGCTAGGTGTGCCATAAAGCGAAGTTTTCATTGCGTAGTCTGGGTCGGGGGTTCATGGTGTCCCATGGCTTCATTCACGGTTGCAGGTAGCTGTCATTTTAAAGGTAAATGTACTGCATAGTGCTGTGCTGTTTCTCCATCCCGGGGTCCCTGCTGGGTATGGCATAGATGTGCCTCTTTTGGGTGGCTGTGGTCTCCCTGCCAGAGCCAGGCCTAGCCCAAGTGTTCTCTGCAGTTGGGGAATGGAGTGTTGGCAGAGGGAACTCGGGGCCAGGCCCTGCTAGATGTCCTAACTGGGTTGGGGCACAGGGCTGGGATTGGCTATGGGTAGGGCCACCTCCACACCTGCTTCCCTTCTTTCAGTGACACTGTGGCACCCAGTTCGACGTTCTGCAAAGTTTACACGCTGACTCCCTTCCTGGCCAATAACCGAGAGAAGCGGGGCCTCGCCCTGGACGGGAAACTCAAGCATGAAGACACGAACCTGGCCTCCAGCACCCTGTGAGGACCTGCCCTCCTGGTCTCAGGCTCCTGCTGCTGTCCTTAGTCCCAACTGTCAAGGAAAAGGCTCAGGCTGCCCTCTTCCCTCAGCCTTGTCTATGGCCTGTCCACAGAAGCTTGAGTGGTCAGGGAGGCTGTCCCGCTTCGCCCACCCTCCTGGGGGGATCCAGAGGACAACACAGGCCACTAGACCTGGCTCATTCGGTCTGTGCCAGCCCTGGTAGTTGGTCTGGAGGAGCAGCCTGGAAAGGCTTCCTGCCAGAGGCAGCAGATCCTGACCTGGTGTCCTCAATCAGAAGGGTGTAGCCTGAGGCCAGCAAGGCCAGTGGGAAGGAGGAACTCCTAGGAGGACCCCAGCAGAAGGGGGACTGGAGAGCTCAGGACAGTGAGCTGGGTGGACCAGACATGGCGCATCCCTTCAAGTCAGGGACCCCTGGGCTGTCTGTCACTACTGCCCCGTGGGCATCACTGAATCCTCCAGGTCACCCTGCTGTAGCAGAGCCTCGGGGTGTGGGGTGCCTGTTGCACCCTCCCTGCTGAGCCCCGCCCTCTGGCTGGGTTCCAACATGCCTCTGCACACCCCCCCTCCCCCCCCCCCCCGCCAACCCAGGCTGCCCTTGGACCAGCCTCTCTTCCTCAGGCCCTGCAGAGGCTGCCCACTGACCTCCAAGATTCCCACCGGCTCCTCTACCCTGGCTCTAACCCTACCTGTCCTCAAGACTTTGTCAGGGCACCAGTCACCAGTCACCTCCTGACCCTTGCCCACAACTGCCCCCAGCCTCTCCAAATTCCCAGCCCTTTCTGCTCATAAGTTACTGAGAGAAGTAACTTATGAGCAGAAGCTGGACTCATTAGCGAGGAGTTAGAGCCCCGCCCCTCACAGCCCTGCCAGACACTGGCCACTCAGGGATTGGGAGCTTACCAAGCACACAGTGAGGGCTCTCACCTCCAAATCTGGAACTCGGGGCTCCAAGTTCCAGCTTCCTAAGGGTAGAGGTCACCTTTTCTCACCTCCGCTGGGACCAGGGTGGGCCACTCACTGGGCTCCATTGGACATGGTAGCTGAGTGGCCAGGAGAGGGATGGACACTGCTATCCTCTACCACATCCTACCACCTGCAGTATCTCACCCATCAGAGAATCCTGTGGATCAGCTTCCCTGTATCACCTTGCAGGTTGAGGGAAGGCGCCAACCGTGAGATCCTGGGCATCATTGTTTCCTACAAAGTGAAGGTGAAGCTGGTGGTGTCTCGGGGCGGGTGAGTGTTCTAGCCCAGCCCAAGAGCCCAAATGTGGAGGGGCCCGCAGCCCCCCGCCCCATTCCTCCTGTTGGACCTTTCAGCTGTATCTCTTGTGGAGGAGGAATGGGGCAGGAGGACTTCTGTTCTTTTCCTCCTTTCTGTTCCTCTTCTCCTCAACTCCCTTTCCCTCTCCTCCAGTGGCTCTGGGCCGTCCTTCCCCGTCCAGTCTTTTTCCCACTCTCTTGTCCTCTTTGTGGCAGGTCAGGACCTTGTGCTGAGTACTGTGCCTGGCCCAGGAGGGAGAGCAGGTCCTAGCGGGCACCACGATGCTCACACACCTCCAGACATAGCACCCACCCACTCTTGCCCAGGCTGATCTGCTGGGGAAACAGCCAGAGGGGCTCAGAACCCCTGAGCTGGATTGGGGATTTGCTAGCTCAGCTGACTCCCATTTTATAGATGGGGAAACAGAAGTCCAGATGGTTCCTGAACTCTCCTCCCTGAGCCCTGGGTCACGGGCTGGGTGCTGGGGTCCCAGTAGTGGACTGGATGTATTTCCTGTCCTACAGCATATAGTTTGGTGGGAAGCTTAGAAAAAGCTCCCATTGCCCCATATATTGGGGTACATATTATAAATCAAGTATTAAGGCTTCTAATTTGTTAAAGGGATCCCCCCCCGTTAACTTAGTTCATAAATGTCTATGGAAAGATTGAAAAATGAAATAACATTAGACATTGAGTCTCTTTATTATGAAAATAATGACTCTTTGCAGGTGGCAGTGTGTGATACTGACTGTATATTAAAGGACCTCTCTAAATCCCAAATCCCATGTCATGTGACCTTGAGGACCCACAATTTTCCATATGCTTCTGGGATCCCCCAAAGTCTTCCTTCTGCCATTAGCTATTCCTGGCGGGGAGATGTTCTTACACCTCCTTTACAGAGGAGGATCTGGGGGTCCACCTCGGCCCCTGGGTAGGTAGATGCCATGTCAGTCTCCCTGGATAAGCAGTCAGAGCTGTGCAGGGGTCGGGGGTGCGTCCCTCGGGTCCGTCTGCTCTGCGGGGCAGCAGAGGAGGTGAATAATGTGTTTTTTCTTCCTCTCTGCACTCTCTCCTGACCACTCCTCCTGCCTCCTCTGGCCCACCCAGCCTGTTGGGAGATCTTGCGTCCAGGTAAAGTCCCTCCTTCATCCTGCTTGAGCCACCTCCCTGGAGGGCCCAGAGACAATTGGCCTAACTGGTCAGGACCACAGGGCACTGGGTTGAAAGGAATCTAGTGGTCATTTCAGGACTTGGGACCAGGTGTGTGCTGGGCTAGACCCTTCCCTAGGGATGAGGGAGACCTGGCCTTTCCATAAAAACCTTGCCATGCTCTTTCATCCCATTCCAGTGACAGGGACCTTTACAGACAGCAGTGATCTGGGGAGTGGCCACCAGCAGAGCTGACTGAATTCTAATCACCTGATTTACAGGCTGTTTAGGAGAAATGCAGGCCTCGTGGCTTAGAAACTTCTACACTAATGAGAACGAACTGCTGGCTGCGTGTTGCTAAGGACAGGTCCTCAGAGATCCAGTTTTGTAGACAAGATTCCCTTGTAATTGGTTGGATGGATTTAACATTCCAAAAATGCCCCCAACATAGCCATTTGGCTTCCCATCACAAGATGGCAGTGTCACCCATCCTAAGAAATCTTGGTCTAGTTTGAGAGATGACAATAATTCAATTTAGTTCTGTATAATTTGGCAAAGACTTTCTGAACCTAGACTTGTGCCCAGCTTTATGCTGTTCTCCAAAGTCCCAAAGAGGAGTCAGAAGTGTCCCTTTTCCTATCCCTTATGTCTTGGGGGAAATTAAGGTCCAGATCCTTTCAGCCATATCCTATGTGGTCTCCATGAAGGCTGGCCAATTCAGTCTTCCATTCACTTCCATCTGATGGCTCACTCTTTCAACTCAACACTTTGAAAGCAAAAAACAAAACAAGACACCCCCCCACACACACACACACACACCAGAAAGGAAAGGAAAAAGCCAATGAAAAAGAAAGAGCCTTCAGGAGGCTGAGGCAGGAGGATGGTGAATTCAAAGCCAGCCTTAGCAAAAGCAAGATGCTAAGCAACTTTAAATAAGATACAGAATAGGGCTGGAGATGTGACTCAGTGGTCAAGTGCCCCTAAGTTTAATTCCCAGTACCTCCTGCCAAAAAGAAGAAAGAAAGAAAGAAAAAAGTCTTATAAGACCCTCATGTTGCCAGGCACAGTTATACACGCCTGTATTCCCAGCAACTCCAGAGGCTGAGGTGGGAGGATTGCAAGTTCCAGGCCAGCCCCAGCAACAGTGAGACCTGGTCTTGAAATAAAAAATAAAAAGGGCTGGAGATGTAGCTCAGTGATGGAGTGCCCTGGGTTCAACTCCTAGTACCCAAAAAAGAAAACCCAAAGCAAAAGACCCCTGTGTTCCCATGGAGGGGAAGTACTGGTTCTGACAGGCTCACGCTTCACAGTTTAACCAGATCTTTTACCTACAATGTCTGCTGGAAATTCCAGTGCTTCTAGAAGGTAGGCGTTGTTCTCCCATGTTTCCAGATGAGCTGAGTGGGACTCAAGGCTGTAAAGTCCTCCACCAATGAGAGGGAGGCTGGCAGAGCCTTTCTGATGGCATAACTTGTGCCCTAACCACGCCAGTCCCTGTCCCTTCACCCTTCCCAGCTGCCTTGAGCAACAAAACCAATAAATGTGGCTATGCCTGGAGGCACTCAGGGTTTGGGGGGTGTCCTAGGGTGATGGCACCCAAGCTGAAAGATGCCTTCAGGGCTGCTTCTGTCAGTCTCAATTCTGCTGTTGTCACAGTAGTTAAGGGAGTGAATTATGGAGCCAGAATTTTCCATCACTTACAATTAATAGTTGTATGTAAGAGACTTTAATTTCCTTGTGCCTCAGTTTCCCAATCCATACATTGGGGGTGAATAATAGGGTTGTTATAAGGATTAAATGAGTTCCTCTAAGGAAGGGGCTTAGAACAGTCGTGGCACAGTCACGCCATGCAAATGTCTGCTTTTATTATTCTGTCAGGAGCAAGGGAGAGAGGCCTTGTCAGAGGCACTGGCCGGTGGTCAGTTCTTCCCCATAGCCCCTCCCCTCCATCTTTCACAAGGCTTCCAGACTCTGTGCATGGTATAGATAGCCCTAGTCCTGGGCCTTCATAGTGCTACATCCAGATTTCACAGTGCCAGGAGCTTCTTGAGGCATGGAGAGATGGAGCAAGGGCAGGAGGGGTCCCATCCAGGAGTTGGGAAGGGCAGTGTCAGGGAAAGTTGGGTGACTGTGATGACTTGAGGTGGGCAAGGTCCCGGAGCACTGCAAGAGCCACCCCGTGACCACAGGGCACACTGCCCTGGGTACTCCTTTCCCACCCTATATCTGCTTCTGGCCCATGGAATCCAGGGATTCTTCTCAGGATAAGGGAGGTTTCTATTTCCTTCTGGAAGCAGGAGAGCAGGTCTCCTAGTTCAACTCCTAGAGAGACAGATACTCACTGTAGTGTGGTGGATCTCCCTCTAACACAGCTCTCCCAGTTTTCAGACGGACAGGGCACTGGGGCTCACAGCCTGAGGCTTGGCCCAGGGCTCACTGTGTTTGGGTCTGTGTTTCAGCGATGTGGCTGTGGAACTGCCCTTCACCTTAATGCACCCTAAGCCCAAAGAGGAACCCCCACATCGGGAAGGTAAGCAGGTCCTGTGGGTCATTGGGGTGGGGGGATTCCAGAGAGCTAGTTTCCTCCTCCACCAGGTTACCCCCTCATCCTACATCCCTCTGAGCTAGCCTTCAGCCTAGTGTCATCCTTTCCCAAGCTCCCCAGGTCTTTTGTGGGGCCCACCACTCATATTTGCTTCTGATCTGCTAGGAGTCAGTGAGTGCTGGCTCCTGCCTCTGTGAGAGAGGAAGAGAGAAAGTTCATTGCCAGGCATCCAGGGATGGGCTGGGGCCTGTCTGGAAGTGGGGGAAGGAGCCACACAGATGAGATGACCTGTTGATACAGCATTTCCTTTTTAAATTTTTTCTTTCCCCAATTGATAACGGAGTGTTTACACTTCTTTGGATCTAAGGCTGCTTCCCAAGGGACTGCGTGTTGCATATACAAAGGCAAACAGTGGTCTCACGATTAAGCTGAAATGTGAAATGTCATTGATTCTTTACACTCCAAATTCAGAGAGGTTAAAATGTGAAAAACAAATAAAAGCAACAAAACCCAGACCCTCTTAGAAAAACTTACGCAAGCTGGAAATGAATTTGTCATGTTGGAGACCTATCCCGGGAGCACAGGATCAGAGGTTCAAATCTGCTGGGACTGCAGTGGGCATCCAGGACCCTCCCTGTACCCTCCTGCCTTTAAGATGATTTGGGGTGTTTCAAGACCTGGGATGAGCTCCCTTTTGTCCCCCCCCCCCCATCTTAGCCGGTCTGTCCCCAATTCCACACTAACCCCTGGGCACCTTGCCCTCACTGTGTTCAGTTCCAGAGAACGAGGCGCCAGTAGACACAAATCTCATAGAACTTGATACAAAGTAAGCCAAACCCTGCCTGCGGATGTTTCGGGGGCGGGCCAGGGGGCGGGGCGGAGGGTCATTTGCATATATGCTTATTAACCCTTGAGGATCAGCTGGTCTAACCCCGTCTGCTGAGAGCCACCTCTGCTCGCCTCTTCAGCAACCCGCTTGCCTGCATGTGACTTGAAGGACCCTCCGTGCCTGTTCCTCTTCCTCCTGCCTTGGTGGGGTCTGTCTTCCTCCCTCATCCTTGCACGTCCGTCCGTCCGTCCGTCCTTCAGTCCATCAGTCCATCCACAGCGCCTGCTGGCCTCACAGGGCTGGTCAGGGCCCTGGGCTTGGCTCTCCTCTCGGCTCTCACCAACCCATGGAGGCAGGCTGAGGGGTGGGGAAGGGTCTGGGTCCCGTTGCATCTGACTCCTGGGGACCCCCCAGTGCAGATTTCCCTGCAGTGAAAGGCCTTGGTGGCACTGGACAGTGGCTGCCGGGGGAGGACCTGGGCCTGCTGCACGAATCATCTCCAGGGCCAAGCAGCTTTCTTGCTCCAGCTGCAAAAGCCACCCTCCCTTGTACCCCAGGAGAAATGTGGGATATGGGGACTCCAGCATACCTTGAGGATGACCCATATGTGGCTGGCTCCATGGGGCAGGGGACATTTTGTGGGTCCCTACCTGGTCTTAAGTGTGGCTGGCTTTTATGCCAGAAAGGAAGCAGCCCTTAGTCCTGCACCCTGCTCAGGTACCCCTTCCCCTATCCCCCTTCCTCTGCCCCTGTGTAGATTTGCTAGCTCCCCTATCCCAGTCCCTCTCCTACCCAGGATCCCTGACGGCAGCATGTGAGTGACACTTTTCTGGAGAAAGGGCCTTTGTGGCTTTCTCTCCATTAAGCCAGCCCCACTGCTCTCTGGAATGCTACCTAGGGGTAGTTTTTTGGGTGAGTGGGTGGGTTTCTTGGGCTTGCTCTTGAGGGATTCATAATACACTGTGAGGATGTGGTGGTCTGGCCTATCATGGTGGGATGATTTCTACCTCTGCCAGAGAACCACACTACTCCCTGTATTTGACATGCCCCCACCCCCTCCAGAGTTAGGGTCCTTTCCTAGGCCTTAGGCACAAGAGTCAAGTTCGTGACCCCCTTGGCACTTTTCAATTTCTCCAAATCCAGTTGTGACTATCCCCAGAGCCTTTCTGCCCCAGGTTGGCCCCAGAGGCCAGAGACCTTGGGGAGTGTGGTTCTGTCCTGGGTCCCTCTGTGTCACATGTGGTCAAGCCTGTGGATACGACCTCTCTCCTTCTCCCTGCCCTTGCTAGCATGCCACGTTGTCCTTGTTTCTCCCTGCAGCGATGATGACATTGTGTTTGAGGACTTTGCTCGCCAGAGACTGAAAGGCCTGAAGGACGACAAGGAGGAAGAGGAGGATGGCACCGGCTCTCCACACCTCAATAACAGATAGACTGGCGGCCCGCGCCCAGCAGCTCCGGGCCGCTCTCTTGCACTAGGATGCTTACTTGTCTTCTTCCTGTTCTGGTTTCCCTCCCCTTTGTTCTTCCAATTTCAACTAGGGGACCCCAAGTGGTCTTCCTGGTCACGGTGATGAACCTCTGGCCTCAGGATTGGCCCCACATCACCATGCCAACAGTGCACCACCTTCACCTCTCTCTGCGGTCACCGCTCCACCCCACCCTCTTTTCATGCTCATTCCCACAGAGGCCACCACAGCCCTGGCCTTAGGATTGGGCTTGAGATGGGGAGTGGGAAGGGCAGGGTGGGGCTGGAGGGGCTCTGTCTTAGTGGGTGTGAGGGCTCGGAGGAGTGGGCATGAGGGCTCAAGACACATGAGAAGATGTCCCCAGTTCTACCTGGTAATGGTTCTGGCAGCTAAAAGATGACTATATTGAAGGCCACCCCCTCCCAACTGGAGGGGCAGAACCATGGAGAGATTCTCAATGCCTTTTTGCAGTTTGGACCCACCAAAGACCTCTCCCCCTCCACCTTTCTCCTTGTCCTGTGTCCCTGTGTCTGATAGTGGCATTGGTGAAGCTCGTGAGCTCATAGACCCAGGAGTGGAGAAAAGCAATGAAATGACTTCCTTACCAGCAGACACCTAGATGGAGGCGAGCCGTGTCAACTAGCCAGTTTTCTTTGGGACTTGCCAGGATGAGCACCTTAGCTGCCTTGTGTTGTGGTGGTGATGGGGGGACTGGGTTCTCACATGCACAAAGGTGGGGCTCTTCAAGCACTAGCCCCTGCAGAGGGAGTTTCTGATGGGGCTTGCAGAGGTGGGCAGAGGTGGGAAGTTGAGCCTCCCCTTCTCCCTTCCTTCACAGACTTAAGACTTTTTTATCACCAGGATCAAGGTGGGAGGTCCAGGGACAGCTGAGGCCACCAGCGTCCCCCTCTTTCTCCCTGTAATCTTCCATGACTAGGCTGGGTTGGCCCTACAGCTGGGGAGAGTGGCCACTGTCAAAGGCAGTCCTTCCCCAGAAGGTAGTAGGCTCCATCAAGATGCCTTCCTGCAAAGGGAAAGAGGCTGTGCTTCTTTCCTTGGGGGAATGGAGACCCTAGTAGTTCCCAGTGTCAAAGGTACCTAATACCCATTGGCTGGTGTTGGTGTGATTGAGAACTGGGGCCTTTCCCAGGGCAATGGGGCAGACATAGTGATAAGTGGCAAGTATTGAAAGGTATCCTTGTCTGGTCTTTAATGCTAACTTGCTGTATGATCTTAGGCAAGTTTCTTCCCCTCTCTGGGCCTCAGTTCCCCACTGGAAAACTCGGGGACTTCTGGCTTTGAAAATTTGTGAACATTTGAGCTCTGGTCTGCTGGGTGGAGCCAGGGCTGCTTCCTGTTCCATTGGCTTCTAGAGGGGATTCACAGACCTCAGAAGCAACAGGATCCAAGAGAGCTTCTGTCCAAATTCTGGGCCTAGAAAGACCCTTTTTGGGCTCCCGGGGTATCACCTGATGTCAAACCTTGACCATAGCCTGCATGAACTGCTCTGCCCTAAGGCCTGGGTTTGCTGAGACTTGATGGGGGGCTTGTGATAGGTTCTGCAGGGCTTCACAGCCCCCGGAAGATGTGGGCAACATGAGATTTACCAGGCAAATATACTAATTAGCAGAACGAGGGGGATTTCTTCTCAATTTCTGCTTACTTCTGTCTTGGTCCCATATTTTCCTGAAAAGGGAGACAACACGACTTTTTATACAAGTTGGATCCCAACTCTTTCCAACCCGGCACCTCTGGGGATGAGCTGCACAAACCTTTCCCCATGGTGAAATGACTGTCACCAGCCTGGCCCCATGCCTGTTAAATCTCATGAATGCTCAACTCAAGGGAACTCCTTCCTAGGTCAGAACCAGGTCAACTGGGGGCAGTCACATTATCCAGGCCAGTCCCATGGTCCTAGCAGCAGGTCCCCCAGGCATCCAGCCCCTGCTGGAACTGGGTCACTGTGGAGCTGGACGCACAGAGCATGTACCCTTCAGTGTCTTCCTCTGAAACTTGGGGCTGGTACAAGACCCTTTAGCATTGGGGGTAACTTCTCCCCTCAAATATCTTTTCCCCCATCCCTAACATGCACACAGAAATTTTGTCAGGCTGGTTTTTGAAGCTTCCTGCTTTTCAATATCACACTTGTAGGGATTTTTCCAGTATTAATTGAAATTTCTCCAGCTGCAGGGGAGTACCAGGGCACTATCTTTTTGCTCTTTGAGCCAGGACTGCACAAGGACAATGGTAAAGTGTAGTTGAATTCAGCTTCACCATTCTTTGCTGACAGTTTCTGTGCTCTATGCCCACCCTTGGTGGCACAGAGATGGGTCTATCCCAGGCTCTGTTCCTGGCATTGCATCCAGGGCTGGTTCATAGAGTGCCTTGATGTGAGTTAGAACACAGTGCCCTGCCAGAGGGACTCAGACCACCGCAGAATGCACAGGCCTGTGAGTGTCACACAGGTTGGATTTGGTTCCACGTGCCTATTGGCCAGGTGCCCCTCTACTCAGCTTTGTGCTACAGCCCTGAGAGACACAGGCCAAAGCATTTCTGTGGTCTCTTCTTGAAGAGGAGGACCCATATCATCTTTCCAGGTTTCTGGTCAGCTCCAGGCACCATCTCTGAACTCAGCATCTAGACATGACCCAGTACTTCTCTGCAGGGCCCCTCTCCACCCTGGAGTCAGCCTGGCCAGGTGACACCTTGGAGTGATAGTGGGGGTGGGGAAGCCTTACTAGGCCCCAGGACCAACCCTCAGTACTGGCTCTTGTTATGCCAAGTGTTTGGGGCCTGTGCTTGCCAAGCAGCCCACTTCCCAGTGGGTCATGGGGCTGGCAGGATGTTGCCAATCTGGGCAGGAAGGAAGAACTTGGCCTGGGTGAAGCTGCACAAAGCAGAGGGCCAGCTGGGCTTCCTCAGCACCTAGCCCAGAGAGGAGTTCAGTCTTGGGAAGACAAGGACTGAGTCCTTTGGCTGGACCCCAGGGCCTTCTCAGCCTCGAAGCCCAGATAAGCTAGAGTGGGCTTGCCCTGGTTCTGGTCCAGCTGGCTCCCACTCGGTGCAGCGGAAGCAATGCCAGGGCTGAACAGTGCCCAGGGCTGCTTCTCAGGCCTGGCTGTCACCAACCAGTTGGGTTGCCTTGAGCAAGTCCCACACCTTCAGTCTCAGCTTCCCTAACTAAAATGGTACAGAACTTCCTTCCCTGCCTGACTTAGGAAATGGCTGCGAGATGAAAACCAGTGGCCCACACTCCTATAAGTTGCAAACAGCCACCAGGTGTGACCTGCAACTTCAAGAGCATGACCCAAGGTCACACAGGAAGTTAACTGTGCGCCAACCCACCTCCCGCTGGTCTTCATCTCTGGCCCTGCTTCTCACTTAGGTAACTGTCAACCAGAATGAGAAGCAGCCAATTTGGCCTTGGTGACCCAGCTGAGAGAGAAATGCAGACACTATTTGGAAACACCATGATCACCGACAAGCAACCAAGACAGAAAAGATGTGCATATTTTCAGTGATTGGGGAACAGGGGGGGTTCTTGGACCCTTCCAGGCCTATAGTCCCCCACATCTCCCACCTCTCAGACCCCACAGAGGTCAAGAAGGCTTGGTACGGAACCCACCATTGCTCTGTAAAAGAAATCCAAGGGTGAGGGGAAATAGAAATTGCCTACTCCTGGCCCTCAAAGTAAAAGGCCCCATCAGGATCAACAGAGCTTCCTGGTGACACTTGAGAGGGCCCTGGGCCCAGGGAAAGCCCAGATCTCTTGCCCTGAGCCCTGAGCCCCTGCTGATCCTCTCCCAGTGGTTTCAGCAGCCCAGAGAGGCAGCTTGCCTCCTGCCAGTGCCAAGGGCCTGGGCACGCCCTACCCATCCAATCTTGAACTCTTTTAGGGTCCAATCTTGAACTCCTACAGGGTCTCATGGATGCAGGCCTATGCCTGTCCTGACATTTTTCTTTTTAAAATCAACAGGGACCAAAAGAGGCTCCCCTCATACTACTCCCTCATACAGCCTGCCTGGTGCAAGCAGTGCCGTCTCCTTTCTCTCCCTCCTTGACTGAAGAAGCCACGCTGTGGGGCAGACCCCACCTGGCTGCTCCTGCAGGCTCACCGCACAGTAGTGAGAGGCCATGTGGAAGGGGGTGCACCCTCCCCCAACATTCTCTCCCAACTTGTCACCCCAAAATGGAAATCAAAGCACAGGTCCCTGGGACCCATGATCCGTAGACACTGATAGTGGCTTTCCAGCCAGTTCCACAGGGTACCGTGGAACTCCCACAGGGCCTCGTCAGCAGCTCTACGGGAGGAAGGTGGGGGCAAAGGCTGAGTCTCCAGCCCTCCCCACTTCCCACTTCACCAGAACAACTCTGCTTTTCTCTCTCTTGCCTGTTGTGGTTTCACTTTAAAAAATTTTGTTTTGAAGAAAAACTTCAAACCACCATTCTGAGGTTTGATCTTAGACCAGCAAGCACAGAGTCTATCCTTGCTTTTCATGTTGGCATGGCTTGGGCTTTCCAATTCAAAGTGTCTTCATATTGGAGCTTGGGTCTCCCAGACCAAGGCCCAAGTGTATGCTTACACACACGGGTGCACGCGCAGACACATTTCATGTTTTGTTTTGTTTTTTAACCCACCCACCCCGAAGCTCTGGCCTGGGTTTGACTTGGGCAGGGGCTGGTGATCAGAAAGGTTAGGGCTTAACCTAGGCCACATGGGAGACCATGGAGCAAGGGAACAGGCCCAATCCCCACCCAGGACTTTGTCTCCAACCCCTGTGTGACACCCTACTTCCCAGCCCAGGCCCTCAGGATGTCAGGAGGATCAGGGTGACCGGAGAAGGAGAATCTAGAGCCAGGTTCAACTACATACAGTGAGAGAGATGGACACCCAGGTTCACACAAAGGCATACTGAACGAGGACTTTATGACCAAAGTCTCTTCTCTGAGGCCAGGAGTCCCCCAGAGACCTTTTAAGCACCAAGTTTCCTTGAGTAATTCCAGTAGGATTCTATTACCACAATTGTGACCAACCAAGCATGTGGACAACAGGAGATTTTGTGCCCCAAAAGAGGCTGGCCCCCTCAGGAGGTCGCCTGAATTCTTTCTCTGCCTACCTGCCCCTCTGCCCAGGCCCCTCGTGGGCACTCAATAGCAGGTGGGTACTTTTGGACCAGCCCATGGCACAAAATCCCACCTCCCAGGACATTCTAGATGTGAATGTGAAGCTCGGGGCACTGCAAGCCACATGGCATGGGAGAAAGAGCGTGCCATTGGATACTTTATGTTCAACCTGTGCCCTTGGAGATCCTGCTGGCCTCAGTTTCTACATGTGTAAAATGGGGCCAGTACCAGGTTGTGCTCACCTTCATAGGGATTATTGCAAGGGCCACAGGGAGGCGTGTAGGTGAGGAGGGAGTATGAAATGGCAGCATATGAGAGGTGCCTTACAAACTTGGGGTGAGGTCCTGTCCTGGGTGACTGATCTGCAGAGCCCCCAGGGAACAGGTGCAGAATGTACTGTCCCCCTGGGCAGCTGTGCTCAGCAGTGAGGTCTGGTCACAGATGCTCTGGGACTCCCTCTTCCTATGAGTGAGCCTGTGAGTCCTGGGCTGGTGGAGGACAGGTGGCTGGGTGGGTCTCCAGGTCTGTGGCCCTTCTGTGAAGTGACTGTCGGTTATTCTGTGGCCCTCCCACTCCTGGACCCCCTCCAGGTGAATTGGCTGCACCTGTGGCATTCCTTAGTTCGTCAGATAAGTTATTCCAGTTTATTCAACTCCAACAGAACAAATGAACAAGAGAACCACAAGGAGGAGGCCAATAAAGGTCTTTTGTGACAGAAGATGCTGCTGTCCTTTTATTTCTGTCTCCTAAGCTCCTGGCAGGACAGAGAGCAGGAAGTGCTGTCCTGCTGCCCTGCTGCCCCGGACAAGGTTTGCTGCCTTCTTCCCTTGTCTGGCCCCAAATCCAACCTGGTCCTTATAGCCCTTCTGCTGCCAAGAACTTCCTTCCTGTCCAGTCCTGCCATTGTCCAGCATGGGAGAAGCTGCTGAGCCTCTGATCCCTCTCAGAACCCACGGGACGCCAGAGCCCTTGGGTGAGACCCTTCTTCTATCTTTAACTCCACTGCGCTCATTTGGAGTCAGTCCTAAGCCCTGCCTTAGCTCCGGCTCTTGTTCTTTTCCCATCTCTTGTTCTTCCTGGACTTCTTCCTGAGGTAACTTCGAGTTTTGAAGCCTTCCCTGCCACCTAGGCTAACAGAACGCATGGAGAAGTAGGGATCTATGTGAGGAAGAGTTCACATTTTTCCTGGTACTGAGGATTAAACCCAAAGGTGCTTAATGAGCCACCTCCCCAGCCCTTCTTATTTTTCATTTTGAGAAAGGGACAGGGCCTCATTAAGTTGCTGAGGCTGCCTTCGAACCTGCGATCCTCCTGCCTCAGCCTCCTGAGTTGCTGGGATTACAAGCATGTGCCATCGTGCCCAGCAGGCCGATCGCCTCTTGACACAACAATAACAACAAAATCAACATTGTATAGAGGATTATAACAGGATCCAGAGTCTACACAATATAACTTTCACAATGTCCAGAACACAACCTGAAATTACTCAACATACAAGGAACCAGGAAACTAGTGACAGAAAACTAGCCTCCATCAACCGATGCCAACTTAGGACTTAGAATTCTGTTTCAAATTAACACAAAAGACTTTGAAGTGGCAATTATAACTTGAAATGGATGGGACAATCATTGTTTACAGCAGAGAGATGAAAACATAAAAAAATATATAGAAATTTTAGAATTAAAAAATGTAATATCTGAAATAAAATATTCACTGGATGGATTCATAGCAAAATGGAAGTGGTAGAGAAAAGATTTAGTGACCTTGAGATAGACCAATAGATGTTATATCTGGAAAAAAAAAGAAAAAAAGTTGAAAAAATGAACAGAGCCTCAGGGACCTGTGGAACACCACCTTAGGGTCTGAGATTCATTGTCATTTGACTCCAGAAAAAAGGAAAAAATGACTGTTGAGGAAATAATGGCAAAATTGGGGAAAGACACAGATTCACATATTCAAGAAGCTAAACGTTAAACCCCAAGCAAGTTAAACTCAAAGAAAACCACACAGATACCTATGATAAAATTGCATATAATGAAATCAAAGATAAATAAAAACAAAAAAATTCCTAGAGAAAATAACACATTCTTGTATGTCTTTCCATTCAAAGAATTGCCATCAGAAATTCTCAATTTAAAAACACAGGAACCAGAAGGATGTGAAACAGGTTTAAAGTGGTAAAAGAAAAGAATTTTCAACTTATAAATATCCTTCAAGGCGAATGCAAAATATGGAGTTTCTTTTTCTTTGTTTTCTTTTTTTCTCCCTGCCTCACTCTCACCCAGTGCTGGGATTGAACCCAGGACCTTAGTTCATGCTAGATCTACCACTGAGCTAGACCTCCCTCCCGTACGGATTATCAGTGGAGGAAAACTAAGAAATTGTCGCCAGCAGACCAACTCTAAAAAAGAATCCTAAACAAAATTATTGAGGTTGAGCCAATCATGGTGGCACACACCTATATTCCCAGCTACTGCAGAGGCTGAGGCAGGAGGATTCCCGGTTTGAGGCCAGCCTCAGCAATTTAGTGAGTCCCTGTCAAAAATAAAAAGGGATGGGGATATAGTTCAGAGTTAGAACTGTTGCCTAGCTTGTGTAGAACCTGGGTTCAATCCCCAGTACTGAAAAGAAAAATTAGGTTGAAGGAAATTGATGCCAGAGATAAACCCAGATCTTCAGGAATTAAGAGCACAGAGATGGTAACTATTTGAGTAAAAATAAAAAATATGTATGACTATTGAAAGGAAAAACTATAAAACTTTTGATGGGGGCTTATCAAATAAGTAGAAATATATATGACAACTATAAGAGACAATACATGAAATATACATGGCAACTAGAATGTGAAGATAAAGAGATTTATTTGGTTCATAAGTTTTCTATATTATGCTTGAAATGGTACAATACTAACCCTAAGTAGACTGTGAAAGGTTGCATATGTACATTGTGATCCCTAGAGCAACAACAACAAAAAAATAGAGCCCAAAATACAAATTAAAATAGAAAAAAAACAGACTAAAAATTATTCAAATGCTCTCTTTAAAAAAAGGCAGGAAAGCCAAGACAACAACAAAAATAAACAGATTGGAAAAACAGAAAAATAAAGATGGTGAGGTGTCCCCCAAAAGCTCACGTGAGACAATGCAAGATGGTTCAGAGAAGAAATGATTGGGTTACAAGAGCCTCAGCTCAGCTAGTGAATTAATCATCTGATGGGATTAATTGAGTGGTAACTGATGGCTGGTGGGGTGTAGCTGGAGGAGGTGCGTCCCTGGGGGGAGGTGTGTCCCTTGGGGGAGCCTTTGGGGTATATCTTTGTATCTGGCTAGTGGAGTCTCTCTCTTTGCTTTCTGATCATCATGTGAGCTGTTTCCCTCTGCCACATTCTCCTGCCATAATGTTCAGCCTCATCTTGATCCCTGAGTTAGCAGTCTGTGGACTGAGATACTCTGAAACCAGGAGCCCTCAAATAAACTTCCTCCTCTACAGTTGTTCTGGTCGGGTCCTTTAGTCTCAGCAGAGAAAAGGCTGACTAAAACATAGTAAAACCAACCATATCAATAACTACATTAAATGAAAATGGTCTAAATACAATAATTAAAGAACAGAGACTGTCAGATTGAATTGAAAACATGATCTAACTATATGTGGTCCACAAGAAACCCACTTTAAATGTAAGACATAGGTTGATTGCAAAAGGATGAAGAAGATCTACGATACAAAAAAGCAATCAAAAGAAAGTTGAAAAGCCCAAGTTAATATCTGGCATAGTAGACTTCAAAACAAGGGATAAAGAAGGACAGATATAATAATAAAAGTGTCTTACCAAGAGGACATAATAATACTAAAAGTAGAGGCATCTGATCATGATGCTTCCAAATACATGAAGCCCAAGGTGGTAGAACTGAGAGCAGAAATCTACAAACCTGGAACAATCCTGTCTTGGTAACTACTAGAGAAAGGGGAGGAAATGTTGCTGAGCACACAGACTTGAGCACCCATATCAGTTAATTTGACCTAACTGACATTATAGGATATTTTACCTCAAAACAATAGAACGTGCATTCATTTTAAGTGCATAGTAATTAACTATTCATCAAGAAGGACCATCTTGGGCTGGGGATGTGGCTCAAGCGGTAAGGCGCTCACCTGGCATGCGTGGGGCACTGGGTTCGATCCTCAGCACCACATTAAAAAAAAATAAAAATAAAAATGAAGATGTTTGAAGATGTTGTGTCCACCGAAAACTGAAAAATAAATATTAAAAGTTCTCTCTCTATATATATTCTCTCTCTCTCTTAAAAAAAAAGAAGGACCATCTTCTGAGCTTTTCAACAAAACCTTAACAAAGCAAAAGAAACTTAAGTCACAAAAAGCAGATTCTCTGATCACACCAGAAATAAACTAGAAATAAAAAACTGAAAGGTATCTGGAAAGTTTGTCCATATTTGGAAATCAAGCAACAATTTTAAATGGGCCCAGCAGAAAATCACAAGGAAATTTAGAACAAATATTAGAATTAACTGAAAATTGAAAACAAGCATTCAGATTTAGGAGATGTAGCTGAAAACATGATTATCTCAATATATGCAGAGAAGGGCATCTGACAAAATTCAGTATTGATTCCTGATCACAAAAACCTCCTTAACCTGACAAAGGACATCTGTGAAAACACTCCAGCCAACATCACAGCTAATGCTGAGAGGTATTGTCCCTTAAGGTAGAGACTAGGCCAGAAGGATCACCCACCATTCCTTCCCAACATCAGACCGGAGGTCTCGCCAGTGCAGAAGGAAGCACAAGAGTCAAAGGGAAGACTGATTGTAAAGGAGGAAAGATTGTCTCTATTCACAGACAACTCCATTATCTCATTAAAAATACCAAGAAATCTAAAAAAAAAAAAAAAAAAAAAAGAGCAGGGGAGTGATTTTTGGAGGCTGATAGAACTATTCCCTATCTTAGTCATCAAAATGATAGACCCAACCTGATCTTTTATTAAATTGGGAGCCATCTTGCCACAAAGCCATGAAAAGCTAATTTCGGCTTTACTATAAATTACTGCAAACTCTGAACCTGCTTGGAATGCCTGCCCGTGCCTTGAACTCACCCATGCCTGGTTCTCTGACCAGATAGCAGCCCTCTCTGAAACTTTAGTGACACCTCATAAATATTGGCCTTCCCTGGCCAGACAACGACCCTCTCTGAGGCTCTAATGGTCTTCATAAATTCTGATGTTGGAGCCAGCAAAAAAAAAAAAATGTAAACTACCATTAGTGTGATGCTTGTCAGAGTTCTGTTATCTGTAACCCCCCTTTTGTGTAACTTTCTGGGCTATAAAGCTGGGCTGTAGGAAAGCTGGGGCTGCTGTCTTGTTCCTGCCGTTTTGGGAGGAAAAGGCAGTCCGGCCGGTCGAAATAATAAGCTTGCTTTAATTTGATTTTAATTGGAGTCAGTGGTCTTTTCTTGCGTCCTGGTCTAACAAAAACTCACAGAACTGCCTGGTGCGGCAGCTTACACTTGTAATCCCAGTGATTTAGGAGGCTGAGGCAGGAGGATCGTGAGTTCAAAGCCAGCCTCAGCAACTTAGCAAGACCCTATCTCAAAATAAAACTTAAAAAGAGCTGGGGATATGGCTCAGTGGTTAAGTGCTCCAGGGTTCAATCCCACGTACCAAAAAAAAAAAAAAATCCCTCATAGAACTGCATGCCAAAATGTAGATTTTATGCTGTACAAATTTCAAAAATCAGGAACAGAGAAAGAAACTGAACAACATAGAGTTCACAGCTGTGAACAGTATTTATAGAGCATGCGCCATTTGCTGGCTTTTGTGCTGGGACCTAAAGATGATAAGATAGATAGATCAGACAATCCTTTCCTTCAAATTGCTCACAAATTCACTGGAACGAGGAACAAGGATGAAGGTTTAGATTTGCTGGTGAGGGTGACTGCAAATGGGACCCTGCGCTCACAGCATGCTTCCTACGGGAAGTAATGCTAGGACTGTTTTGAGAGAATGATAAGGAGGTAGTAGGTAGGTGAGGGGGGCTATGAACATTTCAGGTAGAAGGGCAGCTCCTGGGGAACCTCTAAGGGTGAGACAACCTGGGACCTCTAGGAAACTGTAAGGGCTTTGTGTAGTTGGGGTAAAGGGAACTGGAGGAGTTTGCAGGAAATTGGACCTGAGGGAGGGGGTTACAGAAAAATCAATCCAAAGGGCTTGGCTTATATCCAAAAGAGAGTGGGAGGGGTTTTAGGCAGGGCAGTGACAGGATTAGATTCATGCATTTCCAGGATCTGTAGGATTGAAGAAGCCGCAGGCAGGGGTATCAGGGAGCAAACTAGTCGTGAGATCCACAAAAGAGATGCAGAGGCTGGGGGTGGGGTGGGGTGGGGTGGTGAATTTAGAAGGACAGATTGGAAAGGTGTTTGGAGATAGAATGGTGAGAACTTGCCTTCTACCCAACTTTGGAGCATTTGGTCTCAGCACCTTCACACTGACCACTTCTGCCTGAATTGATTTTTCCTAGGCTTTTGACATAACAGGTTCCTTTTCCATTCTTTAGGGTAGGTTGCCTTCTCAGAGGGTCTTCCTCCCATTCAGAGGAGACCCTTCCCTGTCACTCTCATTTTGCCCTGTTTATTTCTCTTATAAGAAGGATCTTGCTTATTCATTTACTTGTTTACTGTCCAAGAGCCTGACTCTGGCCAAGTGACCTTGAATAAGTTGTCCATATGCCTTAGTTTCTTCATCTGTAAAGTAGGAATAATAATACCCACCTCACAGAATTGTCATCAGGGTAAAATGGATTAATACAAGTAAAGTGCCTAGAACCCCATTTTGCCCTGGGGATTGAACTCAAGGAGCTGCACCACTGAGCTACATATCTAACTCTTTTAATATTTTATTTTGAGACAGGGTTTCATTAAATTGCCCAGGCTAGCTTCAAATTTGCCATCCTCCTGCCTCAGCCTCTCAAGTTACTAGGATTATAGGCATGCGCCATTGCTCCCAGCTTACCAATTTCTACATAAATGTTAGTTATTACTATTAATATAGCCTAAGGGAAGTGACTTTTGTCAGTTTTCTTCAAAATTGTATACCCAGCTTTTTCCTAGCACGGTTCATGGAGCATGAAAAGTATTTCATGAACGATTGCCTAAATGAAGGAACTTTCCCATGGCCACCAGCAGATGGCGCAAGTATGCAAAGAAAAGTTGGAGCTGGCGCCGCTCCGACTCAGATTCGCCAACAGATGTCGCGGCAGTTTCCAGAAGAGAGGAATTCAGGTTAAGTCAGAGGCAGATGCTGTCCACACAGAACCCTGGACAAATATTCCAGACGCCGGCCTGAACTCTGTAAGAGTATTAAAAAGCCCAAGTGAAGAGTCTAAGGCTAAAAGATGTTTTGCAAGATTGCATATTCTGAAACTGCATATTTTTTATTTACTCATTTTGCTTGGTTTTATTTTGTAGTACTGGGGATTGAACCCAGGAGTTCTCTACCACTGAGCTGCATCCTCAGCTTTTTTAAAATTTTGAGACAGGGTCTTGCCAAGTTTCTGAGCTGGCCTCAAACTTATGAACCTCCTGCTTCAGCCTCCCAAGTTGCTGGGATTACAAATATGGGCCACTGCACCAGCTTCTTTGCTTACTCACTTTGTAGAACAGTAAGCAGGAACAGCCACCCAGGCATCTCCTACCATTATAACCATTATAACCTCAGTTTAACGAAGGGGAGGCAGTGAGAGTTAAAAGAAATGTAAACCTTCAGAGCAGAGAGGGAGGCCATAGTGCCCAGCATGGTGCCTCTCCCCCTTTCATTTTGTAGAACAGGGATCAAGGGAGTTCCACAAATCTTCTCTGTGCACAGGATTAGGGAATCTAAAAGTGAGCCAGCCCAGCCCCTGTCCTGGGGAAAGCTTATGACCTGGAGCAGACAAGGGACAAGAAAACTAGTCAGTACAAATAAAGGTCTGGAAAAGGGCAAGCTCAGGAAAGCTGAGGGGACCCTTGCCCAGTCTGAATGCTTCCTGTGCCGGAAAGAGGGTACCATGTGAGTCAGGGCACAGCACAGGGATTGTTACTAAGATTGCATGATCTGGTGTGGCTGGAAAACATGGTCAAGGAAGGGGGTATGTTGGTCACATAGTGTTCGGAGACTATCTGGCCTAGCAGTCTAGCACTCTCTCTTTCCCCTTCTAAGTCTTATCAAAAGTCACTGGTGTCCAGGACCACTAGTCTGTGAAGCCCTAGTTTATTCTTGTCCCACGTAATTTCTCCCAGTTGTCCCTTTCATGCTAAAGTGTGCCCATTTGGTCACTTTCCTTAGGGATCTCCCTGGGCCCCTTCAGCTTCCTGGGATCTGGTTTGTCCACATAAACCTCGTGCTCAGCCACGCTCAGCAGAGAGGAGAGACTGAGGAGGAATGGGCTGAATGCGTGGGGACCTCAGAGCTTAGGAATCCCAAACAAGCCCCTTTCTGCCTTGGGGAGGGTGGACTGCCCCTGGCTGGAGCAGGACTACTGAAGCCTGTGAGAAGCTGCACTGGTGAGTTTGTCCCGCTTCACTGTTACTTTGTTTTTACCTCCTCGGCCCAGCAGGACCTAGGTCTGGCTGCTGGAGGCAGTGACCATAGTGTAGAGATCCTCTGTTAGGAAGTGGGGTGGCCCTGCCAGGCACTCAGAGCAAAGCAGGGATAGCCCCAGAGGCATCCTGGGCCCTGGATCTGCTCCTGACCACTGGGTGACCTCGCTGGGCTCCTGTGCTCTCTGAGCCTCAGTTTCCCCACCATCCAAGGAAGGGCTGGTTTAGGTGGTCGGAGAGAAGCTGGAGGACTCCTGGTAAATGGCCCTGAGGCGCTGCTGAGGGAAGAGGATGGGTCAGTGAGGCAGGGGTGAGGGGTGGAGGAGGGGCCTCGGAAGGAGACCAAGTGCATTACCATAGGAATATTAACTGCCCCCGTCACTTTGCCCTGTCTGGGAAAGGCCAGGCCCATAAATTAGGGCTGAGAGTCTGCCAGGCAGAGACTTAATGAAGAAGGAGATGGACTTCGGTGAGAGCAGCCAGTGCCTCCAGAGGTCACAAGTCCAGCCTCCGCCTGGACAGAAAGAACCTAGAGCCAGAGAGGGGCAGGTCGTCCAAGGTTAGAGTGCTGGGCTGGACCAGAAAGGCAGCAGCCAGCTCCGCATGTTCCCTGGCGCCCAGCACACAGCAGGGCCTCACCAGTATTTCTAACTGACGAGGGACCAAGTGACACGGCAAGGCGGATGCTGAGCTCGCCCTGAAACCCCGGACAGCAGTTAGGCTAGGCCCGCCCTGGTTCCCACTCCAAGGGGTTGTGGAGGTGAAGGGCCTCTCTGAGAGGTGTTTTTGAAAGGCAGTTTCACATTGCTTACAGGGTCACAGAACCCGGGAAGTCTGCCATGTTCAAGGGCTCAGCTGGTTTCGTGTCTGCCACATTCCTGACATTACACCCACACCTTCCCTCTCTCTCTGCCGCTCTCTACCAATCTGCTCTTGAAGGGGACATCCTAGAAGTAGTTGTTTTCCCTTTGCCATTTGGGCCCTGTGGTCCCCAGGCCTCTGCCTACTTCTCACTTCCAACACCTCCAGAACCAGGGCAGTGCCAACCGGACCCCTATCTCACCTTTCCCCGCAAGGTCTCTTCCCTTATCCCTCCCCCCTTGCCCTTCTGGCCTCCTGTGGGCATGGCTTAGGTCTGGTTCCTCTCTGTGTCTCTGGGGTCCAGCATGAGGCCTAGCCTCAAAACGAATAAGCAGAAGGAAGGAATAACCAAGTAAGAGGTGGGGTCCCTCTCCCCTGCCCAAGTCTCACACGCCTCTCCTTCCTGACTTCTCCAAGGGTAGCAGTCCTCTGTGCTTCTTAGTGGAAAATGCAGATCCTTATCTCTCTCTCTCTCTCTCTCTCTCTCTCTCTCACACACACACACACACACACACCCTTCTACCTATTTGCAGCCAGGGTTTGTTTTCTTCAGTCCTCTGACTGACAAGATCTTTCTGCCTCCAGACCTTTCCACAAGTTGACCCTTCTGATATTTCTGGTTTGCAAACTCTGACTCATCCTTTAAACCTCAGCTCAAATGTGACTTCCCCTAAGACGACTCTGTAAGCTCAGCCCTTCCTCTGAGCCCTCATAGTTTCCTGGGATTTCTTTTTCCCTAGACTTTGATCAAATGTGATTCCTTCCTAGCTTCCCTAGGACTGGCAGAGTTGTACTTAGTAAAGGCTGAAGGAATGGCTACTTTTGCAGAGGAGACAAGGCTGGAGAGCCCCATTACCAATCCTATAAAGCCAAAGGCAGATTGCAAAGACGGTGGCAGACCGGAGATAACTTGTAATGGGAACCAGGAACGGCACTAAGGTTGAACATCAACTGGTGTGTTGTAGGCACTCTATTGATGCTTAGTAGTTCAATAAAACTAAGTTCTTAGTACTTAGTAGCCTGCTATAGTAGTTCTCATATAAAAGCTTCAAAGGTTTTTGCTGACAATAAACCCACAGCTAATAGCATGATCCTTTATTTGCTAGGTTTTATTGCAGTCTTGGGCCACATCACCAGAGGGCACACCTTTGGTAATGAGGTGATCTGTTAGAGACCCAGTTCTCTAACCTGTTACAGACCATCACTATGGTGTCCTAGGGGACGGTCAGGGCATATTGTGAAGGTCACTGGCTGATAGGAATACTTCTAGAGGATTTAATACATTCTTAGGGGAATGACTGGGAGATGTGGTAGGGAACTTGCTGGGACAAGATGAGGAGACTCATGCATGGTCTCCAACTGTGTGCAGAGCTGTCCTGGGTAAGGCATGCTCCCAGCTCCCAGGCAAAACTAGGACTGTCAGAGGGTTTCAGCATACTCCTCTGGTACTGAAAGGGGTGATTCCAAGGAGGGGAAGTCTGCTCCTTGAGACAGCTTAGGAGGCTTCCCACATTACCCTGAGGTCCTTTTCGATGTTTAGAAGGCATATATTCTAGAATATATGCCTGGACCCTGACCAGTGGATGAGACTCTAACATGCCAGAATTCTAGACTTCTGCCCCATGGTTCTAAGTTTCTGTGACTTTGAATGCAAAATAACTCAGTCTGATGACCTTGAGGTGGGAGACAAGCCTCTTTCCTGTCTCCTTTTTCCACATATCTCAGGCGGTCATTTTACCTACACCCCACCTCTAGACTGCTGCTTCTCTCAGCCTCTCTTACCCAGCCAGCCAGGAGGGTGCGGCATGACGCAGGAGTATCAGGAAACCCATCCAAGGGGGTGATTCCAAAGCAGCAGACTTCTCTTCTTCACAGCTGGATTCCTCCTCAAGAGCTTCAGCTGAGGCTAGGGTTGATTAGTCCAAATACACTCTCCTTCATCCTCCAAAGTGAGGGGGAATAAAAGAGGAAGAGGATGTAGAGGAAGTGTAGGATCCCAACCTGGCTGTGGATATCCCCATTTCAGAGCAAAAAAAGTAAAAACTTGTTTGGAGATCAATGTTATCCCAATGGGAGGTCCCACCTTGGGTCTAGCCTCAACCCTCTATGCACAATCACAGCCCATTTCTTCTTTCACATTCCCAAGGGTCGCTGCCCTACTTTAGGGAGGCCCAAAATGCCCTCCCACATGTCACCTCCCACCCCCATCAATGCCCCAAGGTCAGCAGGAATGACAAAGCACCACTTACAAGAGCACAGTATCTGAGATTATTGCAGACTTTATAGAAAACTGCCCAGGGGAGGTCCAGATTTCTTGGGTGAGGGGTGGGAGGGCAGGTCTCAAGCCAATATATTAAAGGAGGGAGATTTCCTGTGTGCAGAGGCAGCACAGGCCAGCCATTCTGTCTGACCCAGGGAGTGGGAGTCAGGGAGAGGCAGCCCCCTCCCCACTCACCGATTGTGCTTTGGGATCATGCAGAAGGCAGGGCGCTGAGGCTCTGACCCCAAACAGGAGAGCTTGTGTCTGGGACAGGAGGCCAGACCCCCATCCTCTTCAGGAAGGCATTCAGGGTGGGGTGGGTGGTAGCAAAGAGTCCCCAGAGGAGGAAAGCCACAGTGGGTGAGAGGCAGCATGGAGGGATCCACAGGCAGCAGCTCCCTTCCCCTCCCAACTCTGGAGCCTCCACGGCCTAGTGGTCCTGGTTCTTGGGTGCCATCATCCCTTCACTCCTTCCTGCATTTTCCCGCAGGAAGGACCAGAGAGCTCATTCTAGGAGAAAAGGGGGTGGCGTATCCCAGGGGTGGATGGATTCCTTGGGCCCTGACCATCGAATGCCAGGAGTGGGTATAAATGCAAGTGATGGGAATCCAGGGAATAGAGAGCCTAAGATTTAGGTAGGGGATCGAAACAGTCGGGTGGAGGGCCGAGAGGTTAAGATTGGGAGCAAGCTCTGAGTATTGGAGGATCAGAGCCCTGGTGTGAAAGGCTGAGGATGGAATCCACCCTAAGGCCAGAATGGGGGTGTGCTTGTCCCTGGAAAGGGAGAGACAGACTGGAAGCGGAGCCCTAAGTCCGGGCCAAGGATTGGGAGGGAATGGCCAACCCATAGGGACCTAATGATGAAGGTCTCCAAGCTCAATAGAGGGCTTAGAGCTCTAGATTAAGATAAAGGGCTCAAAGTTCACAAAATCCTAATGGAAGTGCGCTGCTTCTGAGACCAGAAGGGAATATGATGGCCCCTGAGCCCTGAGAGGGAGGACAGAGGGCTCTGAGTGGAAGATGGGTCAGTGCAGCCTAGGGTGCAGGGGCCCAAGCAGAGTTTCAGAGTCAGTCTCAGAGCTTTTGGATTGAAGGACAGGGTCTCCAGGAGAGGCTAGAAAGCGGGAGGGACTTTCAGAGCCCGAGGTGGGCGAGTACAGTTTCTGGAATCAGATGGGGTGTCTCTTGGCCTTTGGCTGTGGGAACTCTCAGAGGCCAGGGAGAGAGGGTACAGCTTGGAGCTTCTGAGTGGGAGGGATGTCAAGATACAAAGGTCTCCAGCTGGTCTGGAGCAGGTCTCAAGAGATCCAAGCTTGCGGGTGTCTCATCTCCAAGGCTTCAGGCGAGGCAGGGGCAGCCTTCAACCCCCAGGCAGTGAAGCTCAGAGGCCTGAGCCAGGTGAAGTGGCGCGGGAGCCCGCAGGGGCAGACGTGGCAGGTGCGCGACGCGGGTCGGCGTCCTGCTCATAGCGGTAGTGGTAGCCCTCCATCTGGTCCCGGCAGGCCTCGCGCAAGTTGCGCATCCAGCGCTGGATGCCGCGGCGGTTTAGGTAGAGCACCATGAGGAAGATGAGGCCGATGAGTGCCAGCACCAGCCCAAAGAAGACGTAAGAGGCTTCCAGCTCCGGGCCGGTGACATCCACCTCTTCGCCACGACCGTCGGCGTCGCCATCTGCGCAGCGTAGTCGCGCCTCGTCCAGGTCCAGCAGAGGCTGGTCCAGCAGCGCCCGTGGGGTGGCGCAGCGCAGGCGGCGCGCGTCGGGTACGCGCTCCGTGGCGTTGCGCAGCCAGGCCAGCAGGGGGCGCGCAGCGCAACCGCAGCGCAGAGGGTTGTCGGCGAGTAGCAGTCGCGGCTCGGGCAGGCCGCCATCGCGCTCGAGCGCACGCAGCTCGTCGGGGCCCAGGCCGGCCAACGCATTGAGATGCGCGTCCAGCTGCTCGAGGCGCGGCAGGCGCAGCGCGGCGGGCGGCAGGCGGCTCAGCGCGTTGCCCGACAGGCCCAGGAGGCGCAGCTCGGCCAACGGAGCGAGCGCGGCGTCCAGCGCGTCCAGGAGTGCCGGGCCTCCCCGCGCTAGCGCGTGGTTGAGCTGTAGCGAGCGCAGCGCTGGCAGCCCGCGGAAGGCTCCGCTGCCCAGGGCGCGCAGCGGGTTGTGGCTCAGGTCCAGTGCCGCCAGGCTGGGCAGCCCGTCGAAGGCGCCGTCCTCCAGTACTTCGATGTTGTTGTGCGTGAGGCGCAGCGCAGTGAGGAACGGCAGGCGCACGCTGGTCGCCACCGCCTCCTCCCCGTCCGCGTCCCCGCCGGCGAAGGCGGCCGCGCGCAGCACCGTCAGGTTGGCGCCCACGATGGTGAGATTGCGCGCGTCGGGCGGCACATCCCGCGGCGGCTGCCGAAGCTCTGCGCCCGACGCGCAGCGCAACAGCAGCTTGGGGCCGCCGAAGCAGTAGCACTGGAAGGGACAGGGCGCGGCGGGTCGGCTCAAGGCCGCCGCCACGAGCAGCAGTCCCGGCAGCAGCGGCCCCCAGAGCCCCGGCTGTCCCGCACGCGGGGCCATCGCGGCCGCCCCGGCATTCAGCGCCCGGGCCGCCGCGCTCACCAGTGAGTTGGGAGCGCCTGGGGGGAACACGGGTGGGGCAAGTCCTTGACCTGGAGCGGCTAGCAGTCTTGGTCGGTCTGTCCGCTGCCTCTAAAGTCCAAGGAATCTTCACTTTCCTTGCTGGGGGTGAGAGGGATCAGGCGGGGAGCAAAGCCCCCCACCCCTGGTGCCCTCCTTGCCCTGCGCGCCGGCCTCCGACTTCCGCGGCGGTTCTGGGCTCGGAGCCGAGTGGGCAGGGTTTGCCTCCCCCTCCCCGCCTCCTGGCCGCCTCGTCCGCCCCCAGCGTTGTCTCAGGGCCCTCCTAGCCGAGGGAGGCGGGGTGGGAGGCTCTGGAGATTCAGGGTTTCGGCTGCTGCGCTCTCGCTCCCCGCTCGTCAGCCTCAGAGCTGCTGAGAAGTTTGGCTCCCCGAGGCTCTGACTTGCTTCCTCCCTTCCCCCCATCCCCCATTTATAAGCTGGTTCATTCCTCCTCCCTCTTTGGCACGTGTGGGGCGGGGCCGGCTGGGGCGAGCTGTCAGGTGGGTCTTCACTGGCGAGAATGTGGGAAACGGACTTTAGCGCTGCCCCTGCAAGAGGAGACCGGGATGAAGGGTGGTCTGAGAAAGTTACTCGTTTTCCAACCTCTTCCTCATCTCTTTGATCGGGGAAAGGGGCTGGGCTAGGAGGGAGAGAGACTGGAAAATCCCCAGTCTCAGCCACTGGCTCTGCGACCCCAGTTCCATTAGGCACATCTGTGTCCTCACCCTTGCAGGTCCTATACCACCAGCCTTTGTTTGACCCTGTCCTACGCCTTTGGAAAGTCTGTGGAGCCCCAGTCCCATGGCCCCCAACTCTAGCTGCTCTGCCCTCTCCTATCTGGTTCCCTCCAGCAGGCTGGAACCCTCCCAAGCACTCTCCTAGGCACAGGGACAGGATAGATGGAGTGATTCAGCTCTTTGCTTTTCCTCCCTGCCCCAGCACCTGTGCACCCCCAGGACACCATCAGCCTGCCCCTTCTTCAGGCTTCCCCACCTGTCAGTGGTGAATGGAGGTGTGTAGTGGAGGCTCCAGAGGCCAAGAGAATGGATTTTGCAGCATAGAGTGGGGTGTCTGAGGGGAACAGGACTGAGGTGGGGGCTGAGCTGTTTATAGGTTTGTTTTGTTCTGGATTTTACTTATTTATTTATTTTTTTTTTTGCAGAACTGGGAAGCTCCAGACTTGATTTAAAGAGACAGGCTCCTGAGAAGGAGCATTCCTGGCCTTAGCATGAATTATTCAGGTTGGAGAAGCTGACATTTGATCTGCAGGCCACTCCAGTATCAGAGAAGCTTGTTGGGAGAGAGCCTCCCCCCCCCACCCTGCAAGAAACAGTCAGTCAGTCTCTTTCTTTTGAATTGGGAGTGGTTGTTGGGTTGACTTCTCTGAGGTTATATATAACAGATCGACCAACCGATCGAAACCACTTAAGGAGAAGACACAGACCCTGCAGTGGCCTGGGTCTCAGATGGGGAACAACATTAAGGACCAAGGCTGGTGATACTGGGGTTCCCCCAGTCCTCCCTTCCCCTGAGTCTTCTCTTCTCTATCCCCATTATAGATCTCCCAGTTACTAGCAGAAGACAACTGCACATACCAGGATGCACTGGACTTGCACATGTAGAGTTGGGCATGTCTGCACAGACACACATGAGGTTGTACATACACATGTGCTTATACATGTAAAGGCAAGCTCAACATGAACAGACCTAGGTGTGTCCACATGTGAATATACAGACTCATGTTTACTTAGATATGCACTCACATGTAGGGAAAGGCTTGTCAAGCTTATGCGTGGTTCCAGGCAGGCTCATATGTGTTTCATGCAATACATGCACACTCATTCATACATGTGCATGTAGAGAGAGAGAGAGATTTGAGTGCATCTTATTTTGTGTCTGTAGTTTCATAAGCACATACATGCTTGGGTAGGCACCCTGCTGAGCACATGCAGGTTCCCAGGTGCACTCTCAGATGGGCAGGCTTATAAACTTATGATGCAAGCACATGTATCCAGAGCTGCCCAACACTAGGAGCCCACTCCTGCCCTGTACTGTGCCCTTGGTCTGTGGAGAGCACAGGCTGATAGTGTCTTTTCTCACGTGGGCATAAGTTCTGAAAGCCCCCAGCTATTGCACTCCCCTCAATCCTGGCCCACATCAGCTACAGACCCTAGCTCTGACATCTCCTGGGAGGCAGGGGTACTGAGTCTTCTGCATGACTCTATTTCCAGTAATAGGGGCTAGCACAAAAGAGGGTACAATAAACGCTTATAGCAGATCCACCCCCGCCCTGCCCCATGTTGCCAAAGGTGATTCAGGGCAGCAGGCAACCTTGATTGAGGCCCAGGAAGAACTTAGAATCATCAGGTGCCAGAGGACAGAACAAAGGTGCTCTGTGTTGTTCAAGTAGGGAAATGTTCTATTCTCTGGAAGAACAGTCCTCTCCATCTTGGAGTTGTCAGTGTTGGGTATGCAATAGGTATTCAATAAATGTGTAGCCAGTTGAGTTTCAGACTGTGTTTATTCTCTGCTGCATCTAATGGAAATATCTTTTCTTGGACTCTTTGCCCATCTGGGTTGCTCCCCTTGACTGTGCTCCTTCAGTTCTAGCCCATTCAGCCCCTCCGGGCTCAGCATAATTTCTGCCCCTTGCAGGAAGCCCTCCAGGTTCCCTTCCTCCTCTTTGGAACTTTGTTTAGTGGTCAGGGTACTGGGACTCTTCTGAGCTCTTTAGTTGTCCTCAGCTGGGACTCAAGACTGATCTGATTTCCTGTATTGTCAGGACACAGCAGAGGGCTCAGCACAGAGAAGGCACCTTAGAACATTTGCTGAATGAAATAATGGCTTTTAAAACTCTGACTTGATCCTCCCATCTCTGTGAGGCCAGCCTGGTGAGGATCCCCCATCTATACTTCACACCAGGTGACAGTACCAGAAAGGTTAAGTGCTTCCTCCAGGTTGCACAGCTGTCTAGGCACTGAGCCCAACAAGAGCTCAGGTTTCCTGCCCATCTCCTTTGTCGCTGCAGTCCTCCCTGTCCGAGGCTGCCTCTCTCCCTGGAGTGTGACTAGGGACCTTGGGCAAAGCTCTGGCTTGCAGGCTTTCCTCAGGACTAAGGGCAGTGAGACCCCATGTCACCCAGGCAAAGTGACTGACTGCCCTGGACCCACACAAGAATCCCCCTTTACAGCCACACTGGACCTCAATTCTTAATTTTTTTTTGTCCCCACTAGATCCCAGAATTCCTCTTTGAGCCTTCCAAGGTATTGTCCCCCCTGTGAGCATCAAGGTCCTTCATCTGAGCCCCCTTTCTCCTTGCAAGGATCTTGATTTCTGTGAGTGCCACTGAGCCTTTGTAGAAAACACAGAGAAGTTTGGTGACTTTTCTGACATCACTCAATAGGTAGTCCCTTCCCCATTAGGCTCCAGACTACTCAAGTCCTTGGGCAAATCTCTGCTTTTCCAGATCTTAGTTTCCCTGTCTGAAAGAAAAAGCATGTGTATATGGACAGAGAACCTTTTCATCCTGTGCTCCTTGGCTTTTTAGGGATGTAGGTCAGAGAGGGGGACAATGTACTGTGAGTTTCCCAAGTTGGTGTCCTCACTTTCATATATGACCTTGAACTTGACTGCACCCAGTTCAGGCCTTAATTTGCCTAACTAGGAAGTGGGGGTCCTTGTAGGTGTGATGCTGTCTTGTCCTGTAATGCAGGTTCCTTTATCCTGGTTGCCTTCCCGCTGCCCGCCCTTTCTCTCTGCCCCCCCTTTCTCTCTGCCCCCCCCTTTCTCTCTGCCCCCCCCTCCTCTGAGGTAAATGGAGAGCAGCTGGCAGGCCTGCCACGGTGCAGATCAGTCATTAGGCAGCGGGGGAGGCCCTGCATCTCTCCTTTTGCATAGCTTCTGCACTGGCCGGGAGGGGAAAACTTCACTGTGGGCCTTGCTGTTCCCATTTCTCACTACTGCCTCCCTCCAGCTCCCACTGTCCCGAGACATGGGAAAATCCATAGGCCCAAGATTCATTTTCTCCATTGAGTCAGCAGAGGCCACGGTCTGCTTCTGAGGAGCGGGCAACTGGCTTTTAAATAACTCTCTGATATTTAATACCCTCCTCCTCCACTCTGTGGCCTAGGCCTCTGGGGAGAGGCTGATATAAATGAGTGGGATGAGTCCTCTGAAAGTCCTATGTGCTCTTTACCCATTCCCCCACCCCCAGACTCTCAAGGCACCTAAAAAGGTGTTTCCCTTACCACCTCTGCACTGGACTTCACAGTTGACAGATGATGCTCCATGCTGGGCTTGTTATCCCCATTTAGAATTGGAAGCTGAGTTCAAAAAAGGGGAGTGGGCTTACTCAGCTTTTAGTCCAGGTCTATACTGCTGGCTGACTGTGTAACTGTATACATGTCCCTGTCCTTCCCTGGGTTTCTGTTTACTCATTTATGCTACAAGGTAATTCAGCCAGTGGGTTGCCACCGGTCCCTCTCCAGTTGTGAAATTTCATGATTTGTTGTGGTCTAGGTCTCTTTCCCTCACAGAGCCACTGTGTTTCTACACTGCTAAAGGGCAGAATAACTGGAGCTCAAGTTCAGGTAGGGTCTGGCCTCAGGACTTTAGTGTAGACTCCAAAGTGTTGGGCGGGAGTAGAGTGGGGAAAAGGGAAAGAGTAGAGTTTGGCCTCTTCTTTTCCCTTTCCTTCTTTCTTTTATAGGTTGAAATCAGAAAAGATCGAGGGCAATAGCCTATTTGCATCTTGGTTTCATTAAATCCAGGATCTAAGAAGCTGTAGATGCAGTTGGAAGACGTGGAATTAAATCCCTCTTCCCCAGATGCATCAGAGCCCAGGCTCCTGATAATGAAAATTAGAAAGTTCAGTTCTTTGGGCTTTGCCACTGTTCTACATCATTCAAAAAATAGGGATTGGGATCTTGTTTGGCTGAATGAGAACACTGGCTGATTAAGAGCTCTATGCAAGGGACTGGGGATGTGGCTCATTGATAGAACATCTGCCCAGCATGCGTTAGGCCCTAAGTTTGATCCCTGCACTGAAAAAAAAAAAGCCTGTGGTTGGGGTGACCTCAGATTAATGATGAAACAGGGCCTACAATCTAGGTTTACTGATTCCCAACTTGGTGCTGATGCCTCTGCCCTAATCCAGGCAGGCCTTGGGGACTGATGGATGGGGGTGGGAGAGTCAGGTGGGTATCCGCTCAGGTCTGAGAGTTGACCTTACTTTGCCTAATTTCCTAAGCCTCCTCTTAGGGCCTCATGTTTTTTCTTGGCTGTACTGAGCCTTCCAGTTCTAGAAGCACAGAGTCTTGGAATCAAAGCATTGAATTCTAGGAGCAGACTTGGAAAGCCATAGAACTATGGTTTCTTTGAATCAGAATGTAATATGAATCAGAATGGTAATATGAATGGTGGTGAGTGACACATGTAGATCCTGCAGTAGGTTGTGCCATCTCTATTCCCAAATGAGTCCTGCCTCTCTGTATCCATTTTTTTTTGTGATGCTTTCCTGCTCTAACTTTAGTATGGCTTCATGACATCAACAAATTCAATGCAAACAGAAGACTAACAAGTGCTTATGCACAGGGGCTCCCCTCTTGTTTCCCTGAAATTGCTACTTATGGCAACCCAAGTGAGCCTCTTAGAGGAGGAGACTGGAAATGAGCCATCCTGCTGAAGTCCCCTAGACCAACCTGCTCCCAGATGATCTTATACCTGGCTTCAGCTGCCTGTGTGAATCCAGGCAAGAGCAGTAGTACTACACTAATGACTCAAGCCCAAATTACTGACTCAGAATTGTGGACAAAAATAAATGTTTATTGTTTCGAGCTACTGAGTCTTGAGGTGATTTGTTACACAGCAGTAGATAACTGATGCACAGCCTTTGAGTTAGAACCGTAGAATCTTAGTCACAGATTCCATATGCCCCCCCCACCAAATCACAGCATCACAGAATCATAGGACCTGAAACAGGAGCCATTGGTATAGAATCTAAGGAAGAGAAGAGTCACCTTCTTTAACTGCCATCCAGTGCTACCCTCTTCTCATTCACAGACCAATGGACCCTCTTGTCCTCTTTCAACACTGGGTACCCCCACACACCCATAGTGGTACCATAGTCTTCAGTGTTCTGTCCATTCTGTCAGTCTTCTTGCTCCACCCAACAGCTTCTCAATCCCTTCCTTCTGGTCTAGGAAGACTTCTCATGTTGATCTGCTTGCTCTGGCCCCAGGAGCTAAAGGTGGACTTGGTGGCAACATATCCTGGTTCCTGGCAGCGAGCATTACCACCACCACAGAACCGTTCTCACTTCAACCTGCTGGTGCTCCTGCGGCCCCCTAAGCATGCTCCTTGCTCTGTCCATGGTGCTGAAAATCTTTATCCTGATAGCCACTGCCTGTATGGGAATGGCTACTTTCCACATCCTAGTCCCTGCTGTCCCACCCCTGGCTAGATCATCGAACTAGACTATTTGATGCAAAATTATCATCAAATAATTGATGATGGTGATGGTTAGGTATAATAATTAAGAATAAGGTTCCAAATGTCCAAAATAACAGTCTCTTAAATGATACAGAAATTCATGTTTGTTCTCTCAATCAATACATTTGGTAGTTGACAATCTGAATGGACTCTCCATAGTCACAAGGAACTTATGCTCATGCCACTCTCCCACTCAGCCTTCCTGAGGGTGTAGTCCTTATTCTGTGGTTCAGATGGCTGCCAGAGCACCAGCCACCACATCAGACAGCAAATGGAGGAAAAGGGTAAAGGCTCCATCCTGTTCTTTTATGGGTACTTCCTGTGGTTTCATTCAACACTTTCACTTGGATGGAACACCTAACTATCTTCAAAAGGCCTGGGAAATATGAGGGAATGTTTCCAGCAGAAAGTTGTGGTCCTTCTAACTGTGAAGGAAAGAAAATAGCTATTGAAAAGCAATCACAAGCCTCTGATAGTGGAGCAGTGGTGCTGATGGTGACAGTGATTGTTGTATAATAGTTGCAGTGTTTACAGTAACGGTGATGGTAATGGTGGTGGTGATGATGATGGTTCTGGGGTGATCATAGTAGTGATGGTGAGGAAGAAGGAGATAATGGTAAACGTGGTGATGATAAGTCCTGTGGCCAACATAAGCTCAAATTGAGGAGCACACACTTACTTAAATATTATCCTGGACCAGAGCAATACCAGGACATGGACTTGGTGACCCAAAGTGTGTGGAGCCTTATAGCTTGCTCCAAGCCACTTGGGTATGATTTCTGGCACCCCAGGTGCTTTGAAGTTCATCGGCTATGACCTCCTCCGTTCTTGAGTATAAGCCACTCCCAGCAGAGCATGAATCAGATTCTGCCTATTTTGGCTGGAAATGGAAACTCCGGAATGGAAACTTTAGGCCTTTGGGAGGTGAAGCAATAAATGGACTTCCATTTATTAAACAATAAACACTGATGAAATTTGTTGTTACAGTCAAGGAAAGGGTTGCTGTGATATACACAGAGAAACACATGGACACATAGCTTCAGCCATAGAGACAAGTCATTATAAAGACAGATGAGCAGATGGAATTACAGATATGTAGACAGGAGCAGGCCACAGCCACATACCCATGGGGACAGACACCCTTGTCTCACACAGATGCCTAAGGACAATCTCTCTCCCCAAAGAGGACATCTTATTCCAGAGGACAGCTTTCATGTGACCACCTGGGTCCCCAGATGAAGCCAGAAATGACAGTGATTGAGGAATCAGGTCAGTAGCCAATCAGAGAAGGAGCCAGTCTGACCTTTGATGCCCCTCATCTGGAGCAACACTGCACTGGTACACCATGGCCTGTACCAGGCTCTGTAGCTGAAGGTGACCAAGGGGTGGGGCTTGGATAGGAGGAGGTGTGTCCTCCAAGAAGTCTACCCCCAGGAGCCCAAGGACACACCTGGAAGCCATTAGCAGAGGGGCCAGCAGGCAGCAGCCCTGGCTCCAGGTGAGAGGTGTGATGAGAACATGTGGCGGCCTCCTGCCCGCCAGAGCTGGTTCATGGAGGACACCTTGGCGCTGAGTGGTTCAGCATCACTCCCCTGGCACCTGCCAGGAGTGCAGAGCCCGGGGGCTCAAGATTGTCAGCCATCACGCTCCAATTGGCTTTCCAAACCTTTGACACCAGATCGCCTGACCTTGTAGAAACACCCTCTTCCAGGAAGCCTTCCTGGTGCCCGCCTTGCCCTCCTTGATTTCTTTCTTCCTCTGCTTCTATGCAGAGCTCCCATGTGCTACCCCCTTGCAATTTCCTAGCATCTCAGGTTCAGTCCTTTCCTAGAGATTGAAGATGTTTGGGTCCCACCTTGGTCTCAGTCTACCCTTGCTGCTAACCTTGGCTCTGGATCTTATAACATTTCCAACTACTGGCCTGCTGGAGCCCCCAGCTCACGATGGATCCTCCAGACAGCCTGCTCTTTGCAGACAGATCACCCACTTCCAGGTTCTTGTTACCCCAGCCTCATGTTACACATTTGCAAGGATGCTCTCTTAGTTGGTTTCCCTAGTGACTGTGGTACTGCATCAGCCTCAGGTGGGGTCTGGGATAGCTCCCCGACTCCTCCATGGAGTCTGGTGTCCTTGGGGATCTCTGTGAGCTCATCACACCGCAGAAGGCTGTGGCTGGGCAGGAAAACCTCAAAATCTGGTCAGAACATTGATTCTTGCTGCCTCATAAATACCCAGATCTAGGACAGGAACCTTGGGATGATAGATGAACAACAGAGCAAGCAGGCAAGAAGTTCCCTGTTGGGGAGCCTCAGAGTCTGCCTCAGTGGTCCCCATGGCACAGCCAGGATAAGTGAGCTCTCACCCAACCTTGGCACAGGGTCTGGTTGCTCGGCCATTTTATCCCCAGCCCTCCCTGGGGAAGGAAAAAAGAAGCCAGTTGGAAGTTCAGAAAAGGAAAGGCTAAAAAGGAGCCCACAATTGGCACTAATGAGAGAGAGAGAGAGAGAGAGAGAGAGAGAGAGAGAGAAAGAGAAAGGAGGTCAGAAGACTGAGTCTACTTTAGAAAGACAGCACCTGGCCCGCAGAGCATGCCTGCTCCTTGCCCCCATGCTGCCCATTCTAGGGCTTGACCCCCCACCCCCTTCTGACATAGGCCTCTATGCCCCCAGCTGGGGGCAGGGCTCCAAGTCTGCTCATAGACCCTGTTCTGGCCTCTCTGGAAGAAGCAGCTGGCTGAAGGGAAGAGGGGGAGGAACAGGGAGGGGGAGGCAGGCAGAGGGACTGAGCCACTGAGCGTCCACTGTGTGCCTGTCACTGAGCAGAGAGCTTGTCACACACAGTTGCATTTAATTTTCACAATGACCCTGAGATGTAGGCTCCTTGCTCCTAATTTTTAAATACAGAGATGGAGGCTCAGGTAAAGTTGTTGACCCAAGACCACAGGTTTAAAGGGGGCTGTTTTGGGTTTCTTAGAATGAGCTCCTGGAGGGCAGAGCCCTGGCCTACGTCATCTCTGTGCCCCTCACCTGTCCCGCTCCTCAGTGCTCAGGCGCAGGGAGGGCAAGGTTTGTGGCAAGTGCTGAGAAGAGCTGTTGAACTTGACAGACAGGAGAGGCTGAGCCAGAAAGTACAGAAGAAGAGGGAGACAGATGGAGGGATGGTGGAGGTGGTACAGAGGAAGGATCACTCCTATCCCAAGGGGTGCCCTGCAGAGGACCCTGGGGGAGCTTTCCGGGGGCCCAAGATGCTGCTTGGCTGAACACAGTCCTGTGCCCAGCCACGGGGAGGGTGCAGGGGAGGAAGAAGGGCAGGAACAGAGCATTTCTTCTCATCTTTACCAACCCCCACCGCCCCAGATGGTTAAGCTGAAACAGAAAACAAAATGAAGAACCTTTAACCCTTGATGGAGGCAGCAGATCACTCGTGGGCCAGCTGGTCACAGCTGAGCTGTGGGTCCTAGTTGGGGGATGGTCACTGGGCAGGAGGGGCACCTGTGGGTACTATGCCTCTCCGCATAAGCTGAATCTTTGGGCCAAATATCCCTAACAAAGAGGTAAAGAGATGGGGAAGATGATTCTTCTTTGTCCCTGCCTGTGACTGGGGAGTCATATGGTAGATTGGACAGATGTCTCATAGGGCTGACTCAGTTCCCACAACCACCACCCTGAAAGGTGGTGCTGCTCAACCTTAAGTTGAAAGAAAAAACTAAGACACAGACAAACTTGCCTAAGGTCACGGTTTGAGTAGGGGACAGCTGGGATTCCACCTCTGGCTGTTTGGCACCAGGCCTGATCTTAATCAGTATACTCTCCAGAGAGGAGCAGCCAGAGCTGGCTGTCTGCACCCACCAGCTATTAGCAGCCCCTTGGTAGAGTGAAAAATGTCGGTGAAGTGTGTCTGATTAGGCTCATCAGTGCCCAGCATGGGACACATGTGTTTTAAAGATGGATCACCATTATCCTTGGCTAAAGTGTCGCGTGGGGTTTTCTAATTACAAATTATTCCTGCTGGATTTCATTATACTTCCTCTTGTACTGGCTTTTTGTGTTCTCAATAATCTTCCAAAACTTTGAAAATCATGATTGGCCAAGCTTATTTTCTAGGTCCTAAAATATACAGTAAGTTTTTTATTATTATTATTAAGACACATGTTGTTATAGTTTTAAAAAGCAAATGCCTGACTCAATATTACAAGGAAGTAATTATTTGAATTTCACCATTCCACACTTAAATGAGTCTAGAGAGCAGGACAGATGTTTCCTTTTCTGGAGAAAGCTTTCATTAGTTTAGAAAGCAAATTTCCAATGGTAGAGGAGGCATTCACTTAAGTATTTTAAACTATTTCAGCCAACAGCCAGCTGTTGAAGGCAAGTAGCTACAGAATCACTGTGCCTTTTTAGGTTAGACTCTTCCCAGATCACTGAAAGTTCTTTGACTTTAACAGCATTAACAAAGGCAGCAGAAAATATGATATATATCATTAAAAATAAAGGCAGAGGGGCTGGGGTTGTGGCTCAGTGGTAGAGCACTTGCCTAGCATGTGTGAGGCACTGGGTTTGACTCTCAGCACCACATATAAATAAATGAATAAAATAAAGGTCCTTCAATATCTAAAATAAAATAAATAAAGGCAGAAAAGGTAGAGATCATCAGGGCCCAGCTGAGGCTTACTTAAAAGAATCAGGCTAATCTCTCCTCTCGGCTGCTTTGGGAGGACCCAAGGGCTCTTGAAATTTTGAGAAACTTGATTTCAAAAAGGCACTGGGGCCGGGTGCAGTGGTGCATGCCTATATTCCTGGCAGCTCGGGAGGCTGAGGCAGGAGGATCCCAAGTTCAAAGCCAGCCTCAGCAACTTAGCAAGGCCTTAAGTAATTCAGCAAGACCCTGTCTCTAAATAAAATACAAAAAAGAGCTAGGGATGTTACTCAGTGGTTAAGTGCCCCTGGGTTCGATCCCTGGTACAAAAAAAAAAAAAAAGCACTAGGAACAGAAAGTGAGGGGCAGGATGCAGCATTATGCACTAGGAGAATTCCTAGTTGCCTGGACAGCAGGTGGAGGAGAATGGGCTGGGGAAAAAATGGCAGCTTGGAGCAAAAACTAGGGAGTCCTTCTTGGGGCTCAGGCCCCCATGCTGCTGTGCCAATCTGATGTATTTTTGAAGGACTTGGACAAGGTCAAATAAAAGGTGATTATCAAATCTGTAGGTGGCATAGTGACGAAGACAGAGGCAGGACTGGGTTTCAAAATGATCTGGATTGGTCGGATTCATAAGTGATGACCATAGGTTCAAGTTCATGGAGGTAAATGCCAACTTCCCATCAGGGCTCAGAGGTTGGGGTCGTGGAGAGGAGAAGGCACTGCTGAGCACATACTGCATGCTGCACTCTTAAGATACCTTACTTGGCTAGATGCTGTAGTGCACACCTGTAATCCCAGCAGCTTGGGAGCCTGAGGCAGAAGGATCGTAAGTTCAAAGGCAGCCTCTCTAACTTAGCAAGGCTCTAAGCAAACTCAGTGAGACCCTGTCACTAAATAAATTATAAAAAAGGAGGGCTGGGTTTGTGGTCAGTGGTTAAGCGCCCCTGGGTTCAATCCCCAGTACCAAAAAACAAAAACAAAAACAAACACAAAAAACTTACTTAATTGCAAAATCCGGAAGAGAAGGATGTTGTTCTCATTTTATAGGAGAAGAAACTGAACGCCAGAGAAGCTAAGCATTTGCTCTAGGCCACAGAGAAAGTAAAAGGTGGAGCTTAGATTAAAAACCCAGGTTCATCAGACTCAGGACAAAGAAATCAGAGCTTAATAACATTGAAAATAAGAACACATTTAAGTGATATTGGTCCTGAATTTGAATGCAGAACCTTTCCAGAGTCTTTTCTGGAACCATTCTTGAGCCAGCCTCAGGGTGTAGTGGTAGAAACTCACAGCTCCGGCCTGGGAGAAGAGAAAGCCACTCTACAACAGGTGAATGTAATGAACTGGGCATACAGAAAGCTCCTGTGGGAGCCAGGAAACCCAGGGCTTGGGCTCCAGGGAGTCCTGGTGAGCTGTAGAGCAGGGCGTGTCCGAGGCAGACTGGCTTGTCTGGGAGCTGGGGAAGGTGTGGTGCGAGACCAGGCAGAGTGAAGCAACCCGGGGAACCTCACCTCTGCCACTCAGTGGTGAGACCTACTGAGGCCCCACTCCAAGAGAAGAGAAGAAGGATGGCCAACCCTGGACCTCTGGCACCCAGCCTGGAAATGGGGAAAGAGAGCAGAAGGCAAGTGGGAGTCCTGGAAGGCCCCTACAAGCCAGTGAGGGACGTGCCTGTGGAGAGGCTGGGTGGTTCCAGGAACTTCACCTCCAAACACAGAGTTATCTGCCACCCCCTGCTGCGTCTGCAGCTGTTCCTTCAGGTGGAAAGGGCTGGAGACTGGTGTTCAGGGGTAGGGAACATGTAAGGAACAGATGTCCTGGGAGTCATTTGGTAGAGGAAAGAGGGCAGCCCAAATCTTTGTGCACACAGGGGAGACAAGGTGAATAACATGGACAAAGGTTTCTAAGATGGAAACCAGGTCGGAGAGGGATCACTAAGGTTAGCAAAGGCTAGGCCTTGTTGGGTCCTGCAGGCCTTGTTAAAGTTTTTAACCTTTATTCCAAAGGCAAGGAGAAGCTGGTGAAGGCTTTAAGCAGAGAGGTGACATTATTTGCATTTTGGAAAGACTGTTCTCACAGCATGATTGAAAGGCCTGAGGATGAGAAGACAAATGAGGAAAAGCTTGGAGAAGTGCTGGTGGAAGGCAATGGTACTGGGGCAGGGGGGTGTCGGGGAGGTGGGGAGACCTTGGGGGTTGAGGTATTCAGGCCTGGTGACGGACTGGATATGGGGCTTTAGGGGGCTGGGTCCTGGGTTTCTGTCTTGTGGATGGTGGAACTTTCACTGAGCGAGGGAAGGCCAGGTGTGGGGTGGGCAGAGAATGTGAACACGGATTGTTCCTGATGTGTTAGAGACACTGTGACGTCCCATGGGGAAGGGCTGGATGGGCCGTTGGATATTTAAGTCTAGAGTCCAGGCCCTGAGTTGGGGCTGAGAGTTCAGAGCTGGGAGTCATAGGCATCTGGACAGTAATCGGAGCTACAGAACCACTGTGCCTGTTTTTCCAGGGCCCCCCTCAGTCTATCACCTGCTCTAGGAAGCTGCCCATGACCCCACCTCACCCTGAGGCTGATCCAGGCCCCCTCTGGCTCCCAGAGCTTCTCCATTGCCATGTGTCTGCTGGCTCCCTTGGATGGCAGGCTCTTTGGGGACATTTGCCCTCGTGTCTCCAGAGCACAGCACAAACCCTGGCACAGAGGAGGACTTAGGGACAGTTTGGCAATGGAGGCATAAACTGTCAGCATAAAGGGCTACCATAGAAAGTAATGAACTCCATGTCCCTGAAGGCCTCTGACCACAGGCTCTACAGCTCTTGGGGGATTGGGGAGATTCCCATATTCAGCAGGTGTCCCCTGGGTACCTACCTGCTCAGCCCTGGATTCTAGTTTTCCAGGACCTGAGTCCCCTCTCCTAGGGAGGCAGTAGTGTTGTTTCCACCAATCCCTATGTCCGGGATTTGTGCTCAGGTTCTCTGTGGCTTCCTCCTCCAGAGAGGTTTCTGGAGGCCATGCTGACCTCAGCAGGATGTCCCCTCCCCCCACCAGCCTCTCTGGTCCTGGGGCTGCCACCCAAGCGTAGATGCCTTGCTAGAGTTTAGCAGAAGCTGCTGAGGTGGCGCTGGCTTGGGCTGCTAGGCTGGCTGCCTGCCCTGCCCAGCCTCCTCGACCTCGGCCTTGGCCTGGGCCCTCCTCCTCCCCAGCTGCCTTCACTCCGCCCCACTGTGTCTCACTGCAGTGCTTGGCTACAGGAGCCAAAGTGTCCAAGCCTGGTGATCCTAGGAGCCCACCAGAAGGCAGTATACCTAGAAAGAGTAGGAAAGGGAGTAGATTGGTAAAGATGCTGCTAGGCAGAGGGGAGGGGAGGACCTGAGAAGGGATGAGGGCCAAAGAATGTCACACGGGGCTGGAAGGGCTTTGAGATTATCCAGTTCCCTGGCTTCGCCCAGGAACACAGAAGAGGAGCAACTTGCAGAAGATGCACAGGATACAAAGAAACCTTGCCCTTAGAAGGGGGAGAAAGGAGGAGGCGGGCAGAGAGCCCTGGAGGCCATGGGAGGCCATGACAGATGCTCTGTCCAGCCTGGAAAGGGAATGTGGAGCCCTAGGTGTTGGGGAAGAGGGTTCAGGAGTCGAGGTTGGCTGAGATGGATTTTTTGCTATACAAATCAGCCCACTCTCTCTAGTTCCCAGTCCCTACCACACTGAGAGCTCCCGGAAAGCTGACGGCTTCTTTCACCTAGCTGGATGTCCTTAGCTAAGGCAGAGAAGAGTTCTCCTGTTAGCCTCAGTCCCCTGAGGCCTCGAGATTGGCCTTCCTACCAGACTGGGTCAGGGCCGGCCTAAACTATCCACGCAAGGTACTCAGCACCACTGTGGGAGGAAGGGATGCCAGGGGTTCACAACTCAGGAGAGATGCTCGGGGGCCTCCAGGGGCCCATAGTTCACAACTGTGCAGCCTTGTCCCATTCGCCGAGGGGACAGTGAACCTCAAAGCCTGGACAATAAGGGATAAAACCATCAGAGAGGAGAAATCTGGCCACCCAGAGCTGGAATCCTCTCGGTGTGGAAGGGCCTGATAACGTGCGCATTTGTTACAAGAGATGGGAGCGCTGGGCTGGTCCCACCCTGGCTCAGCCTTCAGCCTGAGATAGCCAGGGTTCGGGCCTGCAGTGCCACACAGCTCTGGCAGGGACCGCGGTGGGAACCACCGGGCAGCCCAGAAAACGGCCCCTGCTTCCAAATCACTCCAGGCTCTGGCCATGACGACTTGGCGGGACTGAGACACGTCAGTACCATGGCAATCGCTTTGCTTGGATTTTAAATAAAATTTATTTTGCTTATTTTCCCAGTGTGTGTTCACTATAGAAAATCTGAAAAGAGAAATAGAAGTTGAAAGAAATAAAACATGCTTGTTTGAAGAATTTCCCTCCAGTCTTATTTTTTCCTGTATTTTTTCTCCATAATTATGCAAACACTGCTAAAATCTTTTAAACTGTTTTTACTTTATTTTCTCTTCTGATTATTAAGCTCAAAGGTGCTTTTTTATTTTTAAGTAAACATTAAAAAGCAGGAAAAATGTTACTCTTGATCCCATTATCCCATCAAGCACTGTGAGTGGATATTGGAATATTTACTTCCAATCCTCTCTGAGTCACGACCTTTTTCTTTTTAACATGGTGGGAACCTTAGGTGCAGGTGCTCTGTGTTTATAACCTAGGAGGTGGCATGAAATTTATTAACAGCAAAAGCCCACCTGTGTTCAAATCCTGGCTCCATCACTTACCAGCTGGGCAACTTTGGTCGCCAAAGTCTGCTAAGCCTCTGCTAAGTAAGCCTCAGTTTTTTCAGCTATAAAATGGGACCAACCCCTATCTAGCTTACAGAGTCACTTTGAAAATTTGTATATATAAAATTCTTGGCAATGCATCCAGCACCTGGTAGGTCTTTAATAAAAGTGTAGTGGACATTTGTCACATTTTTTTTCCCCTGAATAGGACTATTTCATTGCTTTGTACATTGAGTGCGTCTCCCAGTTAGGCAAGTTCTTGTGGAAGCTAGGACCGTTCTCCCACTTCAAAGTCAAGGTGGCCAGATTAGCACCCCCCGCCTTTTACAATTTGGCCAAAAGGGTGTCTGGCTCAGGATTTGGTTTGAGAATTAATGAGGTGGGGAGGCTCCTTTAGAATGGGTGTGTGTTTGGGTCACGCAGCCCTCAGGATATGCATCTGAGTGATGCTCAGAGGCCAAGGCAGTGGGGTCAGCTGTTCCTGTGGTGTGAATCGGGCTGTGAATCCAGCTGCCCGCTCACTTGATTCTCCAGTGTTCTCATCCCTTCTGAGCTGCCTGGTGGAACTGCCAGCAAGTTTTTCCATTTTGTTGAGCCTCCATCCGTTCCTGTTGCTTGCAACCACAAAGGTCACTTCTTAAATCTTTTCAACAGTAGAATACGCTAGCTTCCATTCCCAGCCCAAGTTCTCATGAAGAAAAGTTCTGGATGTGCTGTGCTGTGCTCAGTGCTGGCCTTTTGAATAAAGAACAGGGTGACCCTCAGATCCATGCCCCTGAGCCTAGCCTGGAAAGGGGAGGAGCTGCAGAGGAAAGAGTGAAGCACAGGAAGGAGTGAAAGGAGGGCTTCCGCCTGGTGAGGGGGCTCCTGCAGGCACGGTGTGCGGTCCGCTGGACTCCTCAGGTTCCTGGGCCTCAGCTATTGAACCCTGTGGTCTGAGCAGCCAGAAACGCAATTCATCTCCATACCCTCTGACCTCGGTGCTCTCATGTTTCCCAGAGGACATTGGCCTGGTCCAAGATAAAAATTCTAAGGATCATCCAAGACCCTTCCCCGGCTCTCTTCCTTTGCATCCAGTGGGTCCTGGTGAGCTCTCCCCTGCATACCTTTCTGTCCATGCCTGGCCCCCATCCCCAGGATACCAGTCCACCCTGTCATTAGCTCTCACATGTATTTGTTCACCAGGCCCTTGCTTACCCCAAGCAGGTCTTCAGAAGGGATGAGGAGCACGTCCCTGGAGGTCCACTCTCCTTTGATCAAGACTGCTGGTCTGGGTATCTCAGGCCTAACCAACTTGATAAGGGAGAATATTGGTGCCCCCTTCTAGAACCCCTGGGGCCCAGCCTGATTTGGGTTCACCTCTGTTCTCCTGTTTCCCTCCACCAGTTCCATCACAGGGCCTGGCATGCTGTCCGTGCTCAGGGAGTGTGGGTTGATCAGGGACTCTGGGATCCTTGCCTCAGGCCTTTCTTGGCATATGCCATCAAAGTGAGACCCGGATCTGGCTACTCTCCTGCCTCATCTCTCCCTTCCCTGCTCATCCTCTAGGCTCTGTCCACAAGAACTGTTCATAGTTCTCTGAATGTGTGCCAAGCTGTCTCACTGCCATGCCTTTGAACATGCTGTTCCCTCCACAGCCCAGGGCAGCCCGATGAACCCCACTAATCAACCCTTCCTTTACGACTCAGTGAGTGCTGGCGCTGCCTCCTCTGGGAAGCCTTCTGGAGCTGGCCCTGGGTCCCTCACTGTGCCCACTCCATGCCCTTCCCACACAGGACTTTGCTGTACCACTTGGCACAGCCAGCGCTCCTGGAGGAATGGGTCTGTTTCTCTCTGTACCTCCTGGCACAGAGGGTACCAGGACAAGATGGCTTCTTCTCTGCCTGCCCCCACCCTTCGGTGGCAGAAGATGCAGCTAGAGAGGTTACAGGGCTTTGAATGCCTGGCTAAGGAGAGAGGCTTGGCTAGGTTGGTTTCGTTGAAGGATTCTGGTGGCTGGGGCACCCTCATTTGGAGACAGGATAGTAATTTTTCAATTTGGCCCTCTTCCAGCCCAGAGAATAGGGGATTAGATCTCAGCAGGAAGGTGGAAGATGGGTCTGGGGTCACTGCTCCCCCTTCCCCTTCCCTCCCTCTCCCCCTCTGCATTTGCTCTTAGCCCTTGGAGTTCCCCTGCAAAGGAATGGGGTCTAAAACCCACCCCCATTACTCAAGGGTGGAATCCAAACCTCAATCCCCTGTTATGTAAGTGAATTATCCTCTGTCCCCAACCAGCGCCAGCCAGATCTCCTCCTCCTCCTAATTGATTTAATCTTCTCATACCAGAGAGCTAGGCTGGGGTTGAGGAGATGGCATTGATCAAGAGCCAGCACATCAGTGACGTAGATGCATTAATTACAGAGAATCTGGGTCAGGGATTGGCTCTGGACGGCCCTGATTCTCCACCTCCCACACCCCCCGAGTCATTTGGGTGTATGAAAGGACATTTCCAGCAACTCCTCATTCCTCTAGCCCCAGTCCTATGTATAGAGAGTATCCCATGAGACCCTATCTGTCTCTCAGATCCCCCCAAACCCCAGCTCTGGGCAGAATCTCCCTGTACTCCAGTCTGAGCACAGGACACAGATGAACCTAATTTACTGAAGAATGAAGAGAAGAATAGAGGACTAAATTTTAGTGTAGGAAGAGACCTTTCTTGACTTTCCACGCCAAGCAAGTGTCCACTTTGCAGCTTTCTTGAAGAAAGATGCCAGGCCCTTCTCGTGCACCCTCAGGAGTGGGGAGCTCATTCCCCGGGGTCAGCCTTCCCTTAGTGATAGCTCCACCGGGGAGAGAGCCCTGTCTCATGTGGGGCTGTGGCTCCAGTCTTGTGGATTCCTCTGGAAACCAGCTCTGCCTCTGAGACCTCAGGGCATCAGACCTCATCTGCCCTCCAGATCCAGGGACACGGTGATCACCACCCCTGAGTTTGTGCTTCTCCAGGATGAACACTCCTGGTTCTTTAACATTTCCCCATGTGTGGACTTTCTAAATCACTCCCTACTGTATCTCCTGTGTGCATAAGCTATGGATAGCCTCACCTCTCTAGATTCCGAGAGCAGATCAGACTCTAATGCAGTATGAATAGCTCAGGTCAGAGCAGGACCATCAGTCTTTTTTATCTTGTTATTGGATTTATATTGATACAGCCTGAAATTGCCTGAGATTTTTTTGAGGGGGGGGGGCTTAGCACTTAACACTTCTGATTCAGCTTAAGCACCCAGTCAGACAACCTCCATGGTCATTTTTTTTCTGGCACTAGCAATGAATAGTCAGTCTCCTTGAAATTGACATTTGTGACATTAGGAATATCTCCATGTTTCCTCCTCCATATTTCCTCTCTTGACCTACGCTGAAATTTTTCTTCCCATACAACAACACAATTATTTATCTACTTATTCACCCACACAACTGTCCAACTATACATCAATCCATCCATTTACTGTCCTTACTATCCGGTACACACCATTTTATTCATCTGTCCAAAGATTCACTCATACAGGCAGTCACCTGTCCATCAAACTATCCATCTACAAATCCACTTTTCATCCATTTTATATCCTCCTATCTAATCATGCACTTTATCTGTCCATCCAGTCACCCATCAACCCATCTATAAACCCACTCTCCCATCCACATGTTTATCCTGCAATCTTCTCTGTGTCCTAGTCACCTATGCATCGAATACTCATCATCCATCCATCTATTCATCCAATCAGTATTTAATGAGACACTCTCACATGTCAAATCTTGTATTGAATATTCTGAGGAATTTGAAGCTGAATAAGATACATTCTCATACACACACACACACACACACACACACACACACACCACACACCTCATTATCCTTATAGAAGAGTATAGGAGCAGATAAAACAAATGGTGCTAAATACTATAAAATAGAAACTAAAATAAAGTTTGAGATTTTAGAGGAGGAAGAAATGGCATCTGAATGAGGTTATGGATACTTTCCTGGTAGGAGAAATATTTGGTGTGGGTCTTGGTTGAACAGCAGTATTTGGATACATGGGTGCATTGGAAGGAGTCTCAAGTAGAAACAGCACATCAAAGACGTGGCATTTTGGGAGCAGAGTTCATGTCTTATTCTTCATATCCCTGACAAGGTGCCTGTCAGAGGGCTGAGTACACTAAGAAACTCAATACAGTCTTGCTGATTGATGTTATCCTTCTCTTTTCTGACAGGGCACCCTTATACTTGATTAAGATAAGAATTCACTCTTTACTTTTAAGAGTATTCTATAGTTGCCTTGCTGGATGGCCTTGGGCAAATCCCAAAACATTTCTGAGCTTCAAGTAGAATTTCTGTGTCTATGGGGTGCCAGGCGTCATTCTGACTAAACTGTGGCTCTCAATAGGGTCTCTTTACCCAATCACCACATTTCAGTCTCCAATCACAGCCTCTATCTCTGGAGAGCTTTCTCTTCCACCTCCATCCCCCAGGAAGAAACGTGAGGTTTCAAAGTGTCTGGCTGTGTTACTGATTCATGCCTGGGTGGGGGCTGGGCAGGCAGTATTTAAGGGCAAGTATTCCCAGCCTAACGGAGTTAATTATGTTCATCAGGAAGGGAGAAGAGAAAGGAACAAGGCGCTCTGGTTATCTACTGGGCTTTAATCAAATTGAGAAATGAGGAAATCCATCACCCAGAGGCTGAGGCAGTTGGAGAGCTTCGCTTCCGCTGGCTTCAAGTCCTGTAATGGGTTGGGCGCTGTCCAAGGTGCTGACATCTCCACTTGCTCTGCGTTCCTGGGAGGAGCTGGGAGAGGACCACTCCCAGCATAGGGCTGGCAGCTTCTAGGAGAGGGCTCAGGACAGACCAAGAGAGGGTCTGGACATTGTTGGGAGAGGCTGGAGTTTCTACTGTCCTTCCTGAATCTTCCCTTTTAAATGTATCTCTCTTTCTGTTAAGGAAAACATCCCTTTTGTGGCCAGAGCCCTGAGGAGGGACTGAGGAATCTACAGAGAGGGGAGGCCTTAGATTTCTTGTTGCCAGGGAGACTTCTGAGTCCATCTGAGAGTGGAGGCACAGTCCTTGACCTTGGGAACTTCCCTATCTTCAGAAAACACGTGGCTTCTGCTCTTATGCAATCCTCAGTTTAATGACAGAGACATAAACTTGCCTTTGGGAATTTATTGATCTGGTGGAGGAACGTCATTCAACCTCTAACTCTAACCCAAGTATATCCATGGCCTATGTCTACATGGAGCCTCCGTCCTGATAGGGAAGACATGATCTTCCTTTGGAATATTCCCAACCAGACTGAGGAGACATAACTCTTGGTAGAAGGGGAAGTCTCCCACATAAATAGGGGAACAGCTCAGAGCTTCACATTATGATTGAAGTTATTGCTATTAGACATTTAGTGTCCATCATGGAATTCTTCCTGGTGGAGGTGAGTTTGAGTTGGGTTTAAAGAAATGCAAGAGATCTGGGTCCCTAGATCTTAGGCCCTTTGAGAAGCATGACCTAGTCTTCTCATTCTCTCCTATCCCCTTTGGAATAAGGACAAAGTTGGTTATAACAAAGGCTCTTGTTTAATGAATGACCACTAACATACAGGGAGTGACTGCACCCACTTGGTGACTTGAGAGACAGCAGAGTGGGGGTGGGGCATGGATCTAGGAGGACAGTGGTTAGAGTGCAGAGCCTGAGACTGGGGTGGGAGATGGAGGGCAGAGAATATAGTGGGCAGAGGGAGGAACCCGATAAGTGCCCAGGCCACTGAAGCATAGCATTTGAGGCAACTCCCTCATGTTTCTGAAGCTGGTGAGAGACACTTTATTGAACCTTAAATTGTTAAAACTCGAGTATTAAATTACAAAAATCATAGACTTCTCAGCATTTTGAATCATGGAAAAGTATTAAAACCATAGCATTTCACCAGGGAAGCATCACAGTGTCTTGAAATTATAAAACTGCAGAAGGTTAGAGTCAGAGAACTAAAAATCCATATTGGAGAATCTTAAAGTCCAGGAATTTCAGAGTCAAATTGGGGCAGGGGGAGACCCCAACAGTTCATTGACCCTCTTTATCTGTGTCAATTACAGTGCTGGGAGTATTCTCATGTTATCCCATTTAATTCCCACCACAAGTCTTAAGCCATTCATTTCCATATCCACTCAATGCCAGACTTCTGACAAAGATTTATCAAACACAGGCTTGTATAACCTCCATGAAAAGGAAGTCATTACATCTGGGCATAGCTCAAATGGCAGCTAGAGGGTTCTCCCTTATATAAGTTGACTGTCTCCCTATAGTATTCCCACACTGGTCCAGTTCATATCCTCTGAGCTACCCTGTGCAAGTCTAATCTCCCACTCACATGACAGCTTTTCAGATGGCTAAAGACAGCCCTCATTGCTTTCTTCTCTAGGATAAGCTGGCTTGTTGATCATCTACCTAGAAATGGGACAGCAAATCAAAGAATATTTGAACTGGAGAGGCCCTTAGAGGTCAGCCCTTCTAGAGACTTCCTTTCACTGTTAGGCAGTACGGCAGGATGGGTGGGAGCCTGAACCTGGGGGAGACCAGCATGGCTTTGCAATACTGAGATCCAGTTCCAACTTGCTGCGTAGCCTCTTGTCACTTGGGTCTTCGTTTCCTTATTCCTAAAATAAAAAGAATAATAACACCAGCACAATAGAGTTGATGTGAGGATAAACGAGATAATGCAAGGGAAGCTGTTAGAGGGCTTGGCACACAGCAAGCAGTCAATAAATATTAGCTATAATTATTGGAGGCCCAGTCAGGGCAGGGACTTGCTCAAGATCACAGAGCAGCTCAGAGGCAGACCTGGGGTTAGACCAAGGGCTTCTGCCTTCCTGCCCAGGGGCCTTCCCATCCAAAACATCTGTCTACCTTCTTCAGAAAAAAAAGGAAAGAGCCCAGAGGGAGCAGGGGTACTTGGCTCCCTGAATCAGTTAGGATGCAAAGAAGGGACCACCTACCTTAGGTATAAGCTTCTTGTTTCCTTAACAAGAGGCCAGAAGAAGATGGCGCCAGGGATGGTCTGGTGATTCAACGTCTCTGATGACCTGAGAGTTTCGGGTCCTAAGCTTGGGGTAGATAGCTCTTATGATCACAAGAAGACTGATGTGCATCAGTGCTCTGTCCTCCCAAGCCAAAAGGGTCTGGTAGCTAAAAGGGTCTGTTCCTTCCCCTCTTAGCCACTCATTCACCCAGAAGGAGTGCTTTCCCAATCAGGGAGCTCTCACATCTCATTGGCCAAAATAAGTCACATGTCTACTCTTAGCCCACTTGCTGGCAAAAGGGAAGACACTTCTTGTCTGGCTTGGTTACCTCTGTGGGTAGGCACCTTACTACTGCAGGGAAGAAAAGGTGAAGGACAACAGGAAGGCAACCAACAATGGCTGTGACACTCACCTTCCGTCTTCTCTCTGGATGGCCCTCCCCTCCTTTCTGCCTCTGCCAGGAAGTCATCTCCCATTGCTCTCATTGGCCAGCATACCCTCTTCTATCATGCAACTGAGAGTTGCCTAATTCAAGTTGCATCCTGCTTTGTCAGGTTTTCTCATCTTCTCATGCCCAAATCTTGTCTTCCGAGCCTGGCTGGGATCATTGTGAGAGTAATAGTAACTACTAATGCATAAGGACCTCTGGTGCACCAGACATTATTCTAGGTCCTCGTGGGAGTCATCTCCCAAAGCCTCCCAATGATCCACATCTCCTGGCATTCACACACTTTGCTTTCTTCTCCCACATTATACCAGGGTTAGCATGGGTGACAGAATATGGCAAATGTTACAGTGTGTCACATCCAGGACTAGATGATAGAAGATATCATGGCTTCCATCTTGGTAGCACACATTCTCTTTTTGTGTGTGTGTGGGGGGTGGTGGGTATTAAGGATTAAACTCAAGGGCACTTGGCCACTAAGTCACATCCCTGGCCCTATTTAGTATTTTATTTAGAGACAGGGTCTCACTGAGTTGCTTAGTGCCTTGCTGTTGCTGAGGCTGGCTTTGAACTCACGATCCTCCTGCCTCAGCCTCCCAAGCTCCTGGGATTACAAGCGAGTGCCACCGTGCTCAGCTTCTTTCCCAGGTCATTGATTCTAGGGGAAGTTAGTTTCCGTGTGAGGAGTGACCTTATTTAGAGGCCTGTGTAAGAAGGAGTAGCAGTCTGGCCAACTGCCAGCAAGGAACAGAGTGGGCTGGGAGGAGGATCCTGCAGCCTCAGTCGAGCCTTCAGATGAATACAACCCACCGCTGACACTTGACAGCAGCGTCAGGAGTGATTCTGAGGCAGCCCCACCTAGTCAATCGACTTGTGGGTTTTTGACCCTTGAAATTCATGTGAGATTAATAAATACTAGTTGTTTTAAGCTGCTAAATTTTTGGGGGGAGGTAATTTATTACTCAACAACAGATGACTACTGCAGTGCTACACTGTCACATTCAATTCTCACAATTCCGATGGATTGGAGTTTGTTTCTCTCCCTTCTGGATGGAAAAAACAAAGCTCAGCAGAGTGGAGTGACACCTAATAAGTGGCAGAGCTGGGATTTGCCCTCCTGTCTCTTGGTTTCCAAAGCAGAAGGCACCTGTTTTATCAGCTGGGATGTCCCAGCATGAAGGTTGAAGAAATAGGACATGAAAAAGTGGTCTCTTTCTCTCATGCGTCCACCCCCCTCCTTTTTTCCATTCCAACCAGATTAGTTAGCTGCTACTCTGTCTATCTATCCATCGTGTAGTGATTCGGGGTCAAGCTGGCTTACCGCAAACAACATGGGAAATTGAAAGGGGGATGGATACCTAAGCTCTTGAGTGACCTTGGACAGGTTCCTACACTTTTTGGATCTTAGTTTCTTTACCTAATCCATAGGAAGAATAATCTCTCCAGGGGGCCAAGAGAAGTGTTGTAAACATGGGGAGGTTTGCTTTGAGGAAGGAGCAGCCCTGACCCGGGCTCTCTGCCCAGCACATCTACGTCTGTACAAGTGGTGAGGCACCTTTTCCTCTCCACCTGCGTCCAGGTTCAGGGAATAGAGGCACTGGGGGTCTGTCCTGACCGGCTTCTTGAGCCTCACCCTCACCACGCCCTCTCTCTCAGACCAGGCTGCAGCCCTACAACACCAGTGGAAATTTCCCCAGGCTGCCAGGAGCTTTCTGTGTGTTGAGACTTTATCTCTGCCTTGTCTTTGGTCTAGACACCCTTCCCACCTTCTCCACTGGGCGCGCTCCTTCTCAGCTTTCAAGACTCAGCGTAGACGTCCCACTTCCAGAAAGCTGCTCCTGACCTGGATCAAAGCCTCCTACTTCTCTGGATCATTGCTCCAGTCTCCTGCCTGAGTTCCTGGCTTCCAGCTTCTCTCTTCCACTCAAAGCCCCCACAGTGCCCCCAGCACCTTTCTAAAATACAAATCTTTGTCTTGTCACTCCCTGCTTAAAATAACCCGTCAATGGAATAATCCATCAATCAATGCTTCAAGGGCTCCTCCTTGCCCTCAGGAAAGCATCCAAAGCCTTCGGCTGGACCTCAAGGCTTGGTCCCTGCTGCCTCTTGGCTCTTTCCTTATTGTGCTGCTCAAGCAGTACACGCCAGCCGCATTGCTCTTGCCACCATATTCCAGACATATTGCTCTGTCTTTGCTCATCCCTGTTGTTTCTGCTGTCTACCCCCATCTTCTCCAGCTGGGGAAGCCCTGCTGAATCTTTAGGGTCAGTCCTGCTATAACCTCCTCCAGGAAGTCTTCCCGGTTGCACCCAGGGAGAGCCACGGTTTCCTCTTCTCCCCTTTCCTGTGTAACTGCTTGTGCTTTTGTTATTATTTGTCAGCTCTCTGCTTCCAGGAGGAGTTTCCTGAGAATCAACTCTATCTGACACATGGTTGTGTCCCAGCAGAGGGGCACAGAGTTGACACGCAGGTCGTGCTGGCTGGTTGGGGAGGCGAATGAATGAACGGATCCATCCTTGAATCACCACTCCTCAGCCAGTCTCAGAACTTGTGCTTCCCAGGGCAAACCCACTTTATAGCCAAAGGGGAAGGAGAAGGAAGGGACTGAGCTGGAAGGGAGAAAGAAAATCAATAAAAATGTAAATCTAGTGGAGAAAAGCTGTCCCAAGCTGGCTGTGGCAAGAGATAAGACTGGGACGGCTGAGCCCTGGCTGACAGCGGAGGAGAGATTAGGGGACAAGCAGAGCTGTGGCCAGGGCAGGGCAAAGGGAGTGTGCCTCCTCCCCGTCTCCTCCACCCCCTCCCACTCTCTGCTCATTAAATCCTTCCAGGCGCAGGGGAAGGGGAGGAGTCTGACAACCCCGGGTCATCAGGTGCCCCTCCTGGGAGCCGGTATTTTATCTGGTTTGCACATTCTGTGGGGCCAGATATCCTGATCAACCTTACTTTGCAGATGAAAAAAACTGAGTGCAGAGGAGTTGTCATTTGTTCAAGTCACTCCAGGAGACTAAGGTCTGCACCTAAATCTGACTGTCTTTACAACTCTCATCTTCGCATTCCATGAAGGGTCTGGACCTGAGACCCTGGATTTGCAGGGGTCTCGCTCAACCTCTGAAATTGCACACGCAATTGTATTTGTTTGTATGTGTGTGTGTGTGTGTGTGTTTTTAAATTATGAAGAGTCTATGTCTTTAATCAGATCCCAAAGGTGATTGCTACCTGTTCCCCTTCCCCGACCCACCCATTGCCTATCCTATGCCTCTCTAGAGGTGGTGACTTTGAACTGGGCCTAGAAGGTTGGGTAGGTGTTCATGAAGCAGGGACAGAGACAAGCAGAGGGGTAGGGGTGGAGCAGGCCGAGGGGGCGGAGGAAATGGCAAAGCAGCACGGTCAGGGGAAGAATTCCACACGTCCAGGCCTTGGAAGGGCTGCTCTCTCCTCACTCATTAGTGTGCCAATCATGATTCCTGGCTCCCAGCTCCTGAGTGGCGTCTGCCTGACTTGGAACTTCCCGGCATACATGTGCAAGTAAAGGAACTCAGGGCCGGGAGTCAGGACGTCAGTCCCTGTCCAGTCTTCGGCTGGATTTTCCCACCAGTAGACTCCAACAGTAAGACTTAATGTCCTCTCCTCCCACTCCAGGAGTAGGGGCAGGAGCGTGAGCAAATACTGTGGCTCTTTTTTAAAAATATTTTTTTAGGTTTATTTTTTAGTTTTAGGTACACACAATATCTTTATTTTATTTTTATGTGGTGCTGAGGATCGAACCCATGCATGCTAGGCAAGCACTCTACCACTGAGCCACAACCCCAGCCCATACTGTGGCTCCTCATTGGCCACAGACTATACTGGGGGGACTGATCCCTAAGGGACCTCCAGCCCTTCTCTGCTCCATCCCTTGGTTCTTGATCCCATGTCCCCCTTTCAGTGACTCCTGAGCCTCTTCACCCATACCAATCTGGAAGACTTCAACCATAGGGACAAGAGTCATCTCCTCCAGCTCCAGTTCAACCCAGAGTTGGACTCCCTGTGAGGTTCATGAATTTGGGGCATAAAAACCTTTCCCCAGGTCCAGGTCATGCCTCACCAATGGCTCATATTGTCATATTTTTGTGAAATTTACACAGGTAAGACACTCTGACCACAATCCAGATTGCAAATTTCTTTCTACTCCAATGTCCCTGTGTCTCAATGACACAAGGGACCATTGACATTTCTGGGATCTGGCCAAGGGGGAATCATGTTGGGGGTAGATTGAATTCGGGTCCTTTGGAATATGTTTATGTGGATCTCAGATAGTTCTGTGTACAGGTAAATCACTGTAGCCATCTCTGCATAAGAATGGCTTCTAAGAATAGCCCTACCAATTGTCCACCTCACTTGGCAATATGACATTAAGATGTCATATCATGGTATAAATGTGTTTTGTTTCTTGTGCCTTGAAAATATATGGGGAGAGGAGGAGAAATGGCAGATACAAGGTTTAAAATGTGCAAAGCCAGAAGCTGGTCTGTGGAAATGTATTTTAGACGTATGCATGACAGTTAGTTAATAACTATTTTTTTCTGAATCGTGTGTAGAATTTTTTTTTCTCATTCTGGGTAAATATTCACTTTCTTACCTAATTTTGTTCAGGTTCAGCATCCCTAATCCAAAAATCCAAAAGCTGAAATGTCCCCAAATTCGAAGCTTTCTGAGAGCTAATGTAGTAGTACGAGTGGAAAGGTCCATACCTGACCTTAGATAATGGGTTACCATCAAAACACAGGCTAAGTGGATACAGTGGGGCACACCTGTAATCCCAGCAACTCTGGAGCCTGAGGCAGCAGGATCATCAGTTCAAGGCCAATCCCAGAAGAAACTTAGCAAGGCCCTCAGCAACTTAGAGAAACCCTGTCTCAAAATGAAAAACAAAAGACCTGGGGATGTGTCACTGAGACACATTGGTGAGGTCATGCCTCACCAATGGTTAAGTGCCCCTGAATTCAATTCATGGTACAAAAACCAAACCAAACCAAAAACAGAAACCAAAACCAAACTACCCTGCAGGCTATGTAGATGAGGTGTCTATGAAACAAAATGAATTTTATGTTTAAATTAGGATTCCCAAACCTAAGATGTCTCATTATGTATATGCAAATATTACAAAATCTGAAAACAATCCAAAATCTGAAAGACTTCTGGTCTCAAGCATTTTGGATAAGGGATCCTCAACCTGTATTCATAATTTTGAGCTCTTTTTATTAAAGAGGTCTCCCCAAATTGTATTAGCTTCAGTTCCCAAAGATCTGGATGCAACCCTGATTCCACCTTATTTTTTCTGTGTGATCTTGGGCGAGTCGATTATCCTTTCTGACCCAGTTTCTTCCTCTGGAAAATGCGGATGACAATGTGAATAGGTGAGTACTCGCACAGCCTCATGACTTTATTTGAATCATTTCTGAAACCATTACTAGAGGATATAACCCAGCCAAACGGAAATTAGACCAGAATATAAAGAGAGAGAAAGATGCAATATACCAGAAATAATGGTGCGCACTGAACCTAGTCAAACTTAAATCTAAATAACTGGAAATAATGTGGTTGTTGCAGACCTCTAATGCAGTTTATAAGAAGGGATTTTTGTAATAAAAGAGACATTATGCATGAACAAATTTAATAATAAGCTGTATCTATAATTTCAGATTATTTCTGTGAAATTTGGGCAACAGGAGGGAAGGAGAAGAAATATAAACATACTAAAGGCCTCATCTGGTTGGAGGAGACTTTGAAATTATTGGCATTGATAAATGCAGGTCCTGCTATTTGTTAAACATTTACAGTCAATCAGTAGGATAAAGCAGGCCTGAGAACATCTATCCTTCCTTCTTCTCCTTTCTCATGGGAAGGCCCCGGAGCCCTGGCATGGGGAGCTGTTCAGGGGACCTGAGCCACGTGTTCCCAACCCCAGCTTCTCCCCAGCCCCCTGCCCAGGGCTGGGCATCCAGGGGTGTGGGAGTCTCTGCCTCCCCAGCAGCAGGTCCCAGCCAGGTCAGGGATGTGGTGGCAACAGAGGGTCTGGGAGCGGATCAGGAGACCTTTCTTCCTCCTGGGAAATATGCAGGCCAGATAAGCCAGGCCAGAAACTCACGCAGGCCTGATAAAGCAAAGGATCCTGTGGTTCAGACCCGAGCGCTGCAGGGTAGCTGTGTGCAGAGCTGGGCACTACTACTCCTAGGGTGACAGGTCCCGTGTCACACTGATCCAGGCATCCCAGAGAACCAGATGCTGCCCTTGATGTGTCACTGAATCAGACATTGTACAACCTCCGTGATACAGACTCGGGAACAAGGCAAGAAACGGGAGGAACTAGGATTCTATTCACAAAAGTCACAAAAGTGGCCCCTGGTCAATGTGTGAGACCTCCGCAGTGCAGAAAGAGCTGTGAGCAGGACTGAGTATGTGCTGGAAGTTAGAATGTACCCACATGTGGGGAGGGGTCTCCCTCTGCACACCAGGGCCCCTGGGCCAAGGGCTAAGCCTCACCCCTAAACGGTGGCCCCCTGAGGATAAGGGCTGGAACTTCCTGAGCCAGAGAGTGAGTCTCCCCCTTAGCTAAGGCTCCCTTCCCCTCCCCAGGCTCAGTGGCCCTGAGTGAGGCCAGCTTCCTCCTCCCCACGGGGCTTCCCTTCGAGGCCAGCACCAGTCTTGGCCTCCAGGGGGCGCCAAGTGGACACGTCTTGAAGGTGGCCTGGGGCTGGGGAGACATGAGTTCATTTGACCACACAGATGGTCAGAGCCAAATGAGCCTGGCAGCTGGCAAGCTCATTCCCACCTGACAGAGGAGATGCTTGGGACTCAAGATGCTGGGCTGTGGCCTGGTGTGGAGGGCAGCCTGGACTACTGTGGTCCATTTCTCTCCCCTCAGGCACAGGAGAGATATGCAATCTTTCCACCCAGGAAAGTTTGGTTCCAGGTCAGCTGTCTGGCAGGGGAAGGAACAGGGAAGAGCCTCTTGCTTTAGAAGTGGCCAACACAGCAAACCCCCAAATAACTCCTTGGTTCCAATAAGCAAAAGCCCAGAGTGGGCCGGTAGCTTATCCAAAGTCACATAGCAATTTAGGGAAGGAGCTGGAATTGAAACATAGTGCTCCTGACACCCAATCTTGGCCAAAGGACTCAGAGGAGGTACCTCTGTTGACCATCACTCATGGACAGGTGAGGCCAGGGGACAGCTCACACACTGGAATCCTCTGGCTGCTTCTTTGGCCCTGACATCAACCGTTGCTGCTCTAGGCCAGGGCTGGACGTGGTCGATTTGTGCCCTGCCTCTTTGCTCTGCTGCCTCAGGATGGCCAAAACCAAGGCAAAGCAGACCAGGGAGCCCGTTTTGAAGAAGAACTGGAGTCCAATGAACCTGGGGAGAAACAAGGGACTCTTGGACTCAGGAGCCCCAGGTCCAGGGCTCAGACGTCCTCGGGCTGGGGCTGAGTGGAGTCAGCTGATACCACTCATGGTGCCATCGGAGACCTTGAGGCTGGGGGTGGGGGGCACTGACTCCCAGGGGGCCCTACCCTGGAGGAGGCAGGGAGGCTCTGCAGAGGGAGCCTTTGGCGGGCAGAAGCCAACAGGTCCACCCCACATCCACCCTAGACCGGAGGCCTTGGAGCCTTCAGGTTGCTTTAAGCCCCTATTGTACAGATGGGTAGACCGAGCCCCAGTGAAGGCAGACAGGGCTTTTCCCCAACCCCATCCTCGTCTCTCTTACAGTTGGGCTGTTACTGATTCTCCTCGTCTATACAAGAGGGAACGGTGTCCCGCACCCAGGACTGGGGAGTTTGCACTGGACATTTTAATGGGACCTCCACTCTCTGCTGGTGTCCTGCCTGGGATTCTGAGGGTCTGCCTTACCCACGTCCCCTGGCCCAAGTCTCACCGGTTCCGGAGCAGGTCATGGTCATAGTAGCGGCAAACAGCTCGACGCCCACAGCTCAGGGCCCAGTGCACACAGGTGGTATCAATGGCGCTGCCGTGGATCACAGGGCTGGGCATCCAGGCTAGGGGAGGACGTGCTCAGGGGACAGTAGAGATCCAGCATTCCCAGGCCCCTCACAATCTTTCAGGGGCTCTGGGCCATGGTGGGGGCCTCTAACCCACCCCTTTGCTATGAATCAGAGGAAACCCCCATCAGACTGGCCTCTACTTGCACCTGGGTTGGGTCTGCTGCCCCCGTGCACCTGTGCCCCTGCAGTCTGGCACACAGGGGACATCTGGGTCCCCATCACCACCACCAAAGGGCCCAAGCCGGCTCTTTACCCAGGACTCTCAGGAGCATGAACTGGATCCCCACAGCCAAAGTCTTGTCTTCTTTCTTCACTCCCCTAACAAGCAGGGACATGGCAACGTGAGGGCCGGAGGCTGTATGAAGGTCACCATGCCCTTCTCTGCCACCACCCAGGACAGCCCCCTGCCTGCCTCCTGGATCCCTGTGTCTTCTATTATTTACACAGGGCTTCATTCCTTTCTAATTTTCTATAAAATAATCCCAACAGAAGGAGGAGTTGGAATGATCTTTCTCCAAGGTCTCCTCATCCCAGCCTCTACCCTGGGGGACCTCAACTTTGGACTCAGGTGACAATCTGTCAGGCCTGGAGGGCACTGTCAGGACAAAGGCCAGGAAGATCTTGGACCAAGAGGCAGTACTGGGCACGGGCTGGATCTGTGATGGACGCTATCTGCTTGTGACCTTGGCTGGGCCTCAGGGTCATGGGCCTCACTTTTGCAGTTTGGTCTCCTGGGTGCAGCCCTTGTGGCTCACCCACTATGGTCAGGGTCAAGTGGAGTCTGCCTCCTCCTTACTGAGTGATTCCTCACTTGGGGGAGGCCAGGCCAGGGCCTTGGGGGCAGCGTCCCCTCCCCTGGTGCGAGGAGAGGCCTGGCTCTGCTGGGACCCCAGTCCTACTCCCCACCCCACACACTTTCTGTAGAACTGGGGCCAGTCCCTGAGCTTCCCACTGTGGTAAGGGGCCTCTTGTTACACCCCCCGCCCTGCCTCGGCCTTCACCTTAGAATGAGCATGAAGGAGGGGGTGTGGGTGAGGCTGGCCAGCGCCGCCCCCAGGCTGACCAGGAGAATGAAGGGCAGCACCAGGTGGCTGCAGGCCGAATCGCAGGAGCCCGCAAGCACCGGACCACGCCCGCTCACGCAGCTGCAGTTGGTGTAGAGAACCTGGGTGGGAGAAGGGGGAATGGAGTCTTCAGAGCCTCCAAGGGCAGCGGCTGGCTGAGGGGCTGAGGCTGGGGGAGGTGCCCCAGAGGCCCAAGGCCGACAGCCAGCTGGGCTGGCGCTGGCTGGAGTTGGGACTCTCTGGTCCCTTAGCAGAGTGCAGATGGCTGGAGGAACCACGCAGGTGCCTGGACAGACTGGGCAAGGCCTGGGCTGTGGCTACTGGCAGCGAGAGAGAAGCAGAGAAAGAAAGTGGGAGGGATTGGGAATAGCAGCAGCCCCAGAGACGCACCCAACGCAGGGAACCGCCCTGGAGCGGCGCCGGGTGTCTGACCACAGCCTGCGTTCACACTCCCTGGGAGCCTGGGGACCTCCAGCCAAGGGCTCTATAAGAAGTGGTCTGGCTGCAGTGAACTTGGGCACCTGATAGGAGCAGAGCCAAGCCAGGAGGCAGGGCTTTTCTTTTCTTCCCATCAGATCAGCATTTCTTGATGGGTGTGCCCAGAGTTGCAGGTGGGCACAGGTGTATCGGGGTGGGTCCTGTCCACTCTCAGGGCAGCCACGCTGCCCTCTGCCTCTCTCCTCAGCCATGGCAGCCTCAGACACAGCCCTGTGTGAGCAGGCTGGGGAGTCCTGAGGTGGAACCTGGCTGGGGGGCCTGGAAGTATTTGAAGCCCAGCAGAGATGGAGCTGAGGGTGGTGTACTAAGGATACCCAGGAGGCTGCTGGGAGGGGGAACTGGTGGGGTGCAGGAGAAGGGCCCCATTGTGGGTCAGGATTGGATGAGTAAAGGAGTTTTGATTTGAGATTATTTAGGAGGTAAAATTAAAGAAAGGTCCACGTGCATGTGTGTGTGTGTGTGTGTGTGTGTGTGTGAGAGAGAGAGAGAGAGAGAGAGAGAGAGAGAGAGAGAGAGAGAGAGAGAGAGAGAAGGGACTTCTGCTTGGGTAACTCTCGGATGCTCTTTCCATTGTCCTGCAGAGGTCATGTGCAGGATAGGGCTGTGCTGCCACATGTGTGTGACCTCCTAAGTCCACACCATGTCATACTGCAGGGAAGGTGGTCTTAGCTCTTTGCTGCTGGCTGAACAGCCCTCTGGCTGGAGACACAGTGGAGGGACAGGTGATGGGGAAGCGCGCTAAGGCCAGGTTCTGGAAGAGGGATGTCCTGCCGGTGCTCCTTGGCTCAGAGGCAGAGGCTCTGGGATGGACACCAAGGCCAGACTTTTCTCTCAGGATCTGCCTGACCCTGCACTCATGTTTATGCAATCTTGGCAGAATTCTTCTCACAGATGCCCTCTGTTTTTTCCGTTGCCTCTGACTCCCACTTCATGGGCGCTCAACTCCATCCTTTGAGTCTGAGCCGCCCCCCCCCCCAACACCCACCTTCCCCCCTCACTCCATCACTCACTCGTTCATGGAGCACAACCATCCTGTGCATGGATCCACCCACCCCTAAGCCCAGGTGCTCTCAGTGGGCCTGAGGAGGCACATGTGCCAGGGAAAACTCGAGCCAGCATGACCCCATGTATTGACCCTGACTAGGCCACACCCTCCTTCCAATACTATACCCCAACTCAAACCTCTGTGGTGGTCCAAAGCGGGCTGGGCTGGGGCCAGAGCCTCAGGATCTAGCCCCATCTCTGGTATTAAGATTCTGCAAGCTGGGTGCAGTGGTGCACGCCTGTAATCCCAGCAGCTTGGGAGGCTGAGGCAGGAGGATTGCAAGTTCAAAGCCAGCCTCAGCAACTCAGGGAGACCCTGCCTCTAAATAAAATTTAAAAAGGCCTGGGGAGGTGGCTCGTTCATGGAGCACAACCATCCTGTGCATGGATATTATGTGCAACCCAGGTTCAATCCCCAGTACCAAAAAAAAAAAAAGAGAGAAAAGAAAAGAAAAAAGAAAAAGACTCTGGGTGCACTGCTTGGTCTTTTTCTGGGTCTTCATTTCCCATCTGCACAATGGGCATAACAGGAGTGGTACTGAGTGCTTCGAATCTCTAGGCACAGTGCCAAGTGCTCTTATGGATGATGCCATGTGGCTCTTCACTTACTAATTAATGAATTCACCCAGGAAAGCATTTATTTAGCCCAGGCCCCACGATCTAGAAGGCATTCCATAATACCATCTCTGTGTACAGACTAGGAAACTGATGCACAGATTAAATAATCTGCCTAAACCAATGGAGCCAGGTAGAGGCAGAACAGGGATTTAAGCCAGGTGGCCCGGCCCCTCAGTGTTCAGGGACCCATAACTGTAGGAGTTTGCCACCTACCTAGGATCTTGTCCTGGGCCTGATGGTCCTGGAAGAGTTTTCAGAGAGGTCAAACGAGGTCAGAACAGTGAGAGCTAGGAGGTCCCAAAGACTGGGAAAGCTGTTATTCCAAACACCAACAATTGACACAGCTGTGGCTACCCCTGGCTGGCTTCTGAAGGCCCACCAGCCACAACCACCAGCCACAGCCATCAGCCACAGCCACCAGCCAGGTGTTTTCCTCTGCAGAAATGGGGCCCTTCATCTCCCTGGAGGAGACTTGGGCTTTGGTGCTCATGCCCAGCACTAGAAGTTCTGCCCGACAGGTGGGGGCTCTGGAGAGGGGAAGATGTTGTCATAACAACCAGGCTGATACCCCCCCCCACATGCTTGAATATAGCCAGGGCCTAAGGAAGGAGGGTATTAGCCCTATTGGTCATTTGGGGGAGCAGAGGAGAAAGGGGAGGGGCAGTAGTGGGTCTTGGGCAGAGGCCCAGGTCTGCACAGAATGCTGCGGCTGCTCGCACTGCCCCTGTTTCCCTGCTGGGAGCTCCCTGAAGGCCAGGCCCCTTGGCTGTAGGTCCTCAGTCCCCTGCACAGGGCCAGACACAGAGGAAGAGCTCTGAGGAAACTTCATTGAGTGACTGGCTGGGTGGCCTGTGCCAGCCTTCCCACTGTCTCTGTGCCTCCTGCCTCTGCTCCTTCCTCCATGCCAAGGCCTCAGGTGTGGTTGAGCGCAGATATGATGCTGCCACTCCCCTGCTTAAACCCTCCAGGGCTCCCCATGTATCTGTCCGAAACGTCCCCACTCTTGCACAGGCATCCACGGCCCTTCCTTTTCTGAGTCCACCCATCAATTTCTTCCAGATCTTTTTTGCGATCCTGGGATTGCACCTGCTAGACGAGCACTCTACACTGAGCTACGTCCTCCCACCCCGCTGCCCCGCCACCCGCCTTTCTTCAATTTTGAGAAAGCAGCTCATTAAGTTTCCTAGGTTGGCCTCAAACTTGCAATCCTCCTGCCTTAGCTTCCCAAGTAGCTGCGATGACAGGCATGTCCCACTGCACCAGCCCAAATCTTTACATATGCTGTTCCCTGACTTGGAAAGCCCTTCCCACCCAAGTTCTGGTTTTCCCATCCATCCTTAAAGGTCTGGCACAAATGCAGGGCCCTTGGAGCCCTCTGGGACCCACTGGAGTGGGTGATGTTTCCTTCCATCCTTGCAGGAACTACAGGGACCAATCTGCCCGTCAGCACCCCTGGAATTCCTGAGAGCTCTTTTCTTTGCAACCTCTCTGAATGGAGAGCTGGGGGCCAGAACTGACCCCCCTCCCGGGGCCAGGCCGTGCTGTAAGCTTATTGAGAAAATAATGTTCTACATCTGCCAACAGAAGGAGAAAGAGACATAGGCAGAGCTCCAATAGAGTGGGAGGGTTCAGAGAGAAGGGACAGATCTGCAGAGATGCAAAGGGCAGAGGCCCCGAGGGGCACAGTTACACCAGACACTGCCTCACCTGGCTTTTGTTCAGGCCCTCCTGGGCCACTTGGCTTGTGCAGCCAGCGTGGCAGGGCGTGATGTACTCCACTCGGGTGCTGGGGTCACAGACAGGGTTAAAGTCGTCCGACGGGCAGGAGCAGGGCTCTGCACAGCCTGGAAACAGCTCCAGCCCGGGCTGCGTGCTGATGGGGGAGAAGGACAGACGACAGGGTTGGTCCAGCTCTCCTCCCTGGGTCACGAGCTGGAGCCACCCTGGCAGCTCCCTGGGAGCAATGGCCAGAGACCTGAGCTGTGGCTGGGGCTTCTTGCTGTTGGGTGACCCTGAAGAGGGGCCGTGGTGAGCTCCTGCAGCAGGGGGTGTGGGAGCAGAGAGAAGGGTAAAAGTTCTTGAGGTCTCCTGACAGGAGAAGGGGGGAGTCTGGGCTGGAGGCCATGGGACCTCTTATCTGCCCTCAGTCCTAAGGAAATATCTCTGCTCCTCAGGGGCCCTTCCCTAGGGAACGGAAGGGTAGTTCCTTCTAGAACTTAGTGTTATATCAAGGGGCCATTCTCGCTAGGAGCTGGGTAGCTTCTTATTCTCAGAAAATGACAGCTACACAGGGGGACTCATGGGAGACTTGACCAGCTGTGGGATCTCCAATGCCCCTGCCTCGCCCGGAGCCTCAGTTTCCTTGTCTGTCAGCGGGGCCAGGGCTCCTTCCCACCCGTCACCCTCCCAGGCTCATGACCTCGCTGCTCACTCTATTGTCCTGATCACTGTACCCAGCCCCACTGCCTCCCTCCTGAGGGCCTGCTACCAAATCTCAGGGATGTCCCTACTCCAGGGGGTCAGGGCAAGGTGGGGGTATACAGGGGCAGGAGGTGAGAGAAAGGCTGAGTCCATGGGGGCAGATCACTCTGGGAGGGGGACAGAGACAGGGAGATGTCTCCCTGGGATGCAGGCTATGGTCTAGCTTCATGGTAGGAGGAAGCATAGCACACCTGGCAGGAGAAAGAAGCCCAGACTAATGCTCTGTACAGGGTCACAGAGGAGGCCAGCATCGGCCAGGCTGCAGAGGAGGGAAGCAAGGGGAAGACTGGAGGTCCCCACCTTGGGTTTGGGGAGGGAGTAGGGCAGAGACCCAGGCTGATGGCAGGTCTGGCAAGTTTAGCAAAATCTCAGTTCCATGGAGAAGAGGAACTGACAGGGCTGGGGAGGCCAGGAGAGGAACAATGACTGAGATGGGCCTCTGGAAACCTGGGAGGGGTGACAGGGAGGTGCTATCAGGGCAGAGGTGAGCTTCTCCCTCCCTTAGGTGGGGGTCTCCCCTGAGCCTGGGGGGTGGGGGGGCATCACCAGCACAGCCCTTGCCTTCTCCTCCCTGTCCCACAGGCCTGCTCCCGTCCTGGCACGGCTCCTTTGGGAGGGGATACAGGTTGGTGCTATCCTGAGCCAAGCGAGGACTCCTCAGGAGGCTGTGCCTATGGGAATCTGCCTAGGGGGAGGCACTTCCCAGAGCCATCGGCCAGCAGCTGGAAGGCTGAGCAGGTGAGAGCTGGTGGAGGTGGGGGCTTCCTCAGTTCTACCTCTCTCCTTGGATCTCATTGCTTCTGCGGGGAGAGTGCTGGCCCAGGCTTTGCCTTCTCCCAGCTGGCTGGGTGATCTTACCACTCTGAGTCTCACTAAAATGGATAATATGGGGGCCCACTGCTGGGTTGAGTGGGAGACCCTTGACTCTTGGGAGCTGTCCGTGCCTCTTGTGAGTCATGCACAATAGTGCACATCTGTAATCCCAGCAGCTTGGGAGGCTGAGGCAGGAGGATTGCAAGTTTGAGGCCAGCCTCAGCAACTTAGCAACTTAGTGAGGTCCTGAACAACTTAGCAAAACCCTGTCTCAAAAAAAAAAAAAAAAAAAAAAAAGTGGATGTGGCTCAGTGGTTAAGTGCCCCTGGGTTCAAGTCCCAGTACCCCCAAACAAAAAAACATGAGAAGTTTGACTTGCTCAGTTGGTCCCTAAAAACTTCTTTAGTGACTTAGAACTCAGAACTCGGTGACTAAATTGCAAGAATGTTGATGAGAACTCTGGTGAGATAAGATGTCAAAGCCAAGGAGGGAGAGGAGAAGGAAGGAGAGAGGGCAGGAGGGAAGAGCTGACTTTCCCCAGTTACTTAATAAAAATTGTGATAAAAATATTCATTTAAATATTAAAACAATTACTTTTTGCTATAAAGGAAATCATTGAAAGAAACTGGGTCCCTCCTCCATCAAGGGGTTTCCCACAGACATGGCTGCAGTGACCAGACTGGGCTCTGTACACTCAAGGCCCACGCCAGACAGCGAGCTGCCTCGCTGTTCTGTTTGAGAAAAGAAAGGAGAGAAGGAAGGGGAGTGAGAGAGGCCCGAGGACGGGACCTGGGATCCCTTGGCCCTGAGCAAGGCCCCGTGTAGCTGCCACCAAGTGGAAGAAGCCCCAGGTGAGGAAGGCTGGCACCTGGGTGCAGGAAGGAGATGCCAAGCAGGAGGCGGGCAGGGGAGGTGGGGATTTCTTGCTGGGTGTTGGGCCAACCTAAGCCTGGAGCAGTTTCCAGGAAAAATGAGATCATTCTGGGACAGAGGCCGGAATGGAACTTCCAACAACCTCTCCAAGAAGGCTCCCAAGGGGAGGCAGGCACATGTGATGTGGGAGGGGGAGGAAGTAGGAGGGAGTGGGGGTGTGGGAAGAAGTGGGAAGAATATAGGCATCAGGGACCTTACTGTGGAGGAGGGGGCAGTGCTGCCCCACAGACTTAGACAAAGACTTCTGCAATGCTAGGATCATGGGACAACAGAATTGTAGTTCCCAGGATCTAAGAACCAAGAATCTCAGAGACTTCCAGCCTTTCCATGCATAAGTCCCTTTGACAGCATCCTTGGTAGGGGCCATTGACCCTCATCCTCTCTCCCATCTTAGCCCAAGGGCAGGGCCTTGCTTCCTCTGGGCAGGCCTAACCTCTGGCTGGGAGCAAAGGCTTTCCTCTGGGTGAGCCGGGTCCTACCTCTTATGACATAGTCTTCATTCACTTACGCTGGCCCTGCAGGGCGCGGCCACTCTGGAGATGCCATTGCACCAGTGGCTTTGCCCCAACTCAGCCTGCAGCCCTCTCCAGGCCTGAGCTTCCCTGCCCTTGAAGTTCCATCTGTGCCCCTTTTAATGGTGCCTGCTGCCTTCCCTGGGGCCTCCCACAGAGAATGTCCTGTGCCTGAACCTTAGCCGAGGGAGGGGCTGGAATGGAGGATTCTGGGGCAGAGGTGGAGAGACGGAGCTACGGGGAGGTGAGAGTAAGGTAAGGGATGCCCCGCTGACCTGGCTTCTGCCAGGTCCACTGCCCTCCCTGTCCCAGCCTCTCCGCGCTGGCCCTCACCCCCCCTGCACACACACACACCTGGGCTGGTGGATGATGCCTGCAATCTGGTGGGTAGAGCAGCCAATGAAGAAGAGGGGCAGGTTGAAGAGCAGGCAGAGCAGTGACCCCAGCAGGCAAAGGGCACCACAGCGCATGGGGCCCAGGTGGAGGCGCTTGACCAGGACGCCCCCCACCACGATGCCCACGATGGCTGAGGGGATGGTGAGGCCCCCAATGAGCAGGTTGGCATAGGAGGCTGTGATGGAAAACTGGCGCTCCAGGAACTTAGGCAGGAAGGTGGCCATGCCCGCCACCATGCACGACATGCACACCTGGGACAGGACCACCAGCAGGAAGATGGGGTGGCGCAGCGTCCGCAGCAGCACCCTGGGGAAGACTGTTGGGTAAGTGGGAAAGAGGTGGGCATGGGCAGGCCGGCTCTCCACACCCCGTGCCTGTCCATCCCCTCCTGTTCAGTTCAAGCCATTCTGTTCCTTTCCATTCCTTCCACCCATCCCATTCCATTTAATTATTTTGCATTCATTTCTGATCTATTGCATTTGACTCCATTCCATGTAATTCTATTCCAGTTTTGAAATTCTGTTTCATTCCTTCCATGCCATTGAGTTAGACTGCATATTATCCAATGTGTTCATTTCCATTAAATTCTATTCAGTTCCGTACAGTTCTGGTCCATGCCATCCCTTTAGATTCCATTTCATTATTAACTCCATCTGATCCCATTTCATTCTTTCAATTCTACTTAATCATCCCTTTTCCCCAGCTAGGCCCCTTCCATCCTGTCCTGCTGTAGCTCTTTCCAAACTGACCCAGACCTAGTCCTCCCTCCTGGGTTCCCAACCCAAGCCTGCATCCCTAGTTTCTCCAGAACATTTTGCCTAACAGATTACACATTTTCTTCATTTAACTGTTTTATTGTCTTCCCAACCTTTTTTTTTTTTTTTTTTTTTTTAAGATCAGGTTTTTATTGTTGTTGTTTTGTTTTCTAGACTGTTGTGTTAATTACTGTACCTCCAGAGCAGGGGCACAGGAGGCACTCAATACACAAATGAAGAATGAATGAAGAAATGAAGGAATGACAATGAATATGTGTTCAAATATCAAAATGTCTGGGGCCGAATCTAAGGCCTCTAGAGAAGGTGAAACCCTAGAAGGCGTAATTCTGGGAGGCTTCCTGGAGTTGGGACAAACCTAGAGGGGTCCTGGAGAGGCAGACTCTGAAGGAAAAAGAATTCTGTAGAAACCCAGCATGGCCCAAGCTTGGAGCGTGGAACAGAGGCGGCCGCTGGGGCACTGATGACTCGCCCGCCCGCCCCATCTCCTGTCCCTAAAAACAGTGCTTTGCCTCACTGCAGGTCTGCTAACCTGTGTGGAACACAGGGACGGTAAGTCCCTTGCCCTCTGAGGTCCAGTGCCCTCATCAATAGGGGCAGCCCAGGGAACATCCAAAGGCACTTTCTGTGTTCACATGTTCCCCTCTCCACTCTCAGCAAAAGAGGGAGAGCCGTGTTTCTACCTGCAGCAGGCAAGACTGAAGTTAGTCAGGGGTGAGGGAGGAAGAGAAGCAGAGCATTTGCCAGGCTGCGGGGCCAAGCCAGCTGGTGCCTTAGTGCCTTGGGTGGGGAGAGGAGCTGTTTCCTTAGAAGCCAGGAAATAAAGAGAGATGGTCCAGGTGGGGTGGGAGGGGGCCGGGGCTATGGAATTCCCCCTCTGCACAAAACCCATCCAGCCAGTACTTGCAGTGCAGCAGCATGGCCTGGCCTTCACCCCAGGTGGCTGCTGGGCCTCTCTCCCTCCCTCCCTCCCTCCCTCCCTCCCTCCTGTGAGCTGCCTGGCTGAGGCATCTGAGGTCCTGTATGTGCCAGGGGATTTTTGCTATGGCTTGACCCAAGTTATACAGACTCAAGTTATACCTTCACTGCAAGGTGGGGCCCAGCAAGGGGCAGGGACACGCCCAGGCCCAGGTTCAACCAGAGCAAGGCCAGGAATTCCCCAGAGTCCCCTGACTCCTACTGCAGTGCCATTCTCCCTGGATCTCCTCCTCCCTCCCGCTCCACTCCTAGCCTCTCTGGCAGCCTGACTTCAGAGAGTTCCATCCACTGATGGTTTCTTGCACTAATCACTGCAGTGAACTATAGGCACATCCTCCATCTCAGAACCCACAGCCTTCTCCAGAACAGATGGAAAATTCCTGGAGGACAGGGCTATGCCTTTCACTCAGCACTACCTGAAAGGGAATTCTAGGGCCTGCCTCCGGCTCAAAGGCAAGTCTTCCTGAAAAGACAGGGCTTCCCTCAGCTCAGCCCGGTCTCCACCCTCAGACACACCAGGGCAGACAGTCACTCGGTGACAAAGCCAGGGGCCTCTCTCAACTCAGAGGCCTGTACCTGCCCCAAATAGGACAGGCCCACTCAGTTTAGGACCGATACCATGGGCCAGGGGCTTGCTTTAACCCAAGGACAATGTCTCCCTCATTGGTCAGTCTCCCTCATTAGCCTCCCCCAGCTCAGGAACCTCGTATCCTCCATCAGACATCTCCCATGATTCCAGGTGGTCAAGGCCAGGCTGTGGGTCAGACTGGCCCCTGTGGAGCTCAGAAGAAGCCCAGAAATCAGGCTGGCTAACTGGCCACAGGGCCCATGGTCAGCCCTGTCATGGTCTCCTGCAGGCTCATGTAGAAGCTTAAAACTACCAGAGACAAGCTGGCCTAGAACCCCAACTCTAGGATTCAATTTCAGCAACTGGCTCCAACTTCCCTCTGGGCAGGAGCCAAAGCAGTGATTAATAAGCTCTTCCATGGTGCAGTGTGCTGAGGGCTTCCAGCAGCTGGGGATGACCTGAGGTTAGGGAATCCAGGCCCCTGCCTCGAGGCTCAACCTCATGGAGTCCAGGCATCCCTTTTCCTGGGAGTGCTGGAGATCAGGGATCGGGGCTGGGAGCTAGATTCCTAATACCCCCAACGTCGAGTCTTAAGAAGCTCTTCCCAAGGATTGCACCTAATTCTTCCCTGTTGAAAAGTTCCCAGTGAGGGATTATGAATGACACCATCCTGAACCACAAGCAGCTCCATTTACTCTTCTAGGGTTTGGTCATAATAAGAACTGTAGGGTAGGAGTGGTGATGGGAAGAATTGTTCCTTTTGGAAGTACAGTTTTAAAAACAACGTATAGGGACTTTCCATTTATCATCCCATTTGATTAGGGCTATCATCCTTGAGAGTGGCAAAGATTACTGACCCAATCTTTCAGATGAGGAAACTCAGGGAAGGAAAGGAACCCTACCAGACTGTACACTGGCTAGTGTGGTGGGCCGGCCTCAAGTCCAGGTTGTCTGACTTTCCATCTAGGGCTCTCCCAGAGCCTGCCACACAGCAGGCACTCAATCAGTGTTCATGGGGTTGGACTCTTTAGAAAAGACTGCCTGGTCTCTTGTGGACTCTGGTGACGGGATTGATCTGAGCTGCATTATTCTTATCTCATTGATTCTGAGTCTTACTGTATTGAGAAATTGCATGGAGGAAACCGAAGCCCAGAGAGAAGCAAAGACCCAGAATAAAAGCTCAGGTCTCTAGATCTCAGCCCAGATCTCCCTCATCTATGCCACAGCCTGGGACTTTAACAAGTATTTACTGAGGCCCTGTTTGCAGGCTCGTTGGTGGGTGGGAGAGGAAGAGCTCAGGCCTTGACCTTCAGAGACTCCTCACTTAGAGGAAGGGCTGGATAAGTACATGGCACAGATCTGAGCTGATACAGAAGCTCTGAGGGTTCTGAGAGCCCAAAGGAGGGAGGGAAGCAGCCTTGCTTGCTAGAGAGCCAGGCATGCTGAAGCAAAGAGTGGCTCTTGAGCTCGACCTAGAGGGACAAGAAAGATTTTGACAGACAGCAATAAAAGTAGATGTTCTGGGCAGAGAGTAGAGACTCACAAGATGTTCCCAGCCAAGACTCAGAAGGAATGTGTGGTGCTCATGACAGGTCTGCAGGAATAGAAGGTGAATGGAGAAAGGCAGGTAGGGGTTGGGTCACGCATGGTCCTCTGGCCCTGCCTCCCCAGCACCTGGCCTGAACTCACTCACCTTTGATGAACTTGATCACAGACAGGTTTGGTGCAATCTGGATTAGGCCATCCTGCTTCTTCAGGGACTCCCCAGGGTTCTGCTCAGAGCGAGAGTTCTCACCCTGGGGAAACATACAATCAAGGGTAGTCAGCTGGATGCCAGAGATCCTACCCAGAGATGGCTCTGGACTCAAGGAAGCTCTGGGAGGGTGGGGAGAGAGGAAGCTCTGTCACTTTATCAGACACAATGGAGGCCAACAGTGTTCCATTTGTTCTTGGCCCTATAGGTACTCAACAGAGGGTTTTAAGAGAGGGAATAATGGCAGGGTGGTTGGCACACATCTGTGATCCCTGTGGTTTGGGAGGCTGAGGCAGGAGGTTTGGAAGTTCAAAGCCAACCTCAGCAAATTAGTGAGGCTCTAAGCAATTTACAAAGACCTTGTCTCTAAAATAATAATAAAATATGAATACTAATAAAATATGAAAAAGGGCTGGGGGTATGGCTCAGTGGTTAAATGTCCTTGGATTCAAATTCCTATAGCTAAACTTTGTCATCACCATCATTAGCATATTAGTAGTCACCAGCTCGACCATGAAAATTACCACCATAACTATCATCATCAGTATTATTCCTGTTACCTTAAAAATCGGCCCAAATCATATCTCCAATATCCTGAATACATGACCAGTTGATTCGAAACGATACTATCATTACAACATGATTATTACTACCATTGTCTCTGTCACAGTTTCCACCATCACCAACCAGCACAACAATTGGGATTGTTATCATCGTCACCTGAACCAATATGATTATCAGAATCATCAAGAACATGATCACTGTCTTGAACACCATCATTATCTTTGCCAGGGTCTTCACCACTATCAGTGTCACCAACCTCATCTTCATCACCACCACCCATATCACCACCAATGTCACCAGGAACACCGTCAACTCATGATCCTGTCATCATCACTACTCTCACCACCAATTATCTCCATTCCTCACATCATTATTAATGTCACTCCTACTGCTGCCGTCAATGGTGTCACAGCTATCCCAACACCACCATCATCTGTGTTGCTGTCACCATTAAAATCTTTTCCACTCCCACCACCATCAGCTTCACCAACATGATGACAACCATATCTCTGTCTTCAGTTATTATGTCATTCATGACTGTCAATCACCTGGACAGTCACCAGGAGCAAGTACCTCCAGTGAGCTGGGCTATCATGAGGTGGGGATGGTGTGGGTCTCCGGGCCCATCCTGTTCTTTACCGTCTTCTGGCACAGAATGGGAGCTGGAGGGTTAGGACAAGAGAAAACAGCCCCCTTTCCTCCCTGGGAAAAGTCAAGCCACCCCTGGAGGATGTGCTCAGCTCTGGGCCAATGCTGTGAGGATGCCCACCGACACCACGGAGAAGGAGCCTCAACCTGGACAAGGATGGCCTCCACGCAACTCCTGAAGGAGAGGTCTGGGGAAGAGAAGGCTTGTGGGGGTGGGCACAATCACCATTTTGGAAGGAAATAATAATAAACAGTGGTTAATGCCTACGTGCTTGCTCCATGCACTGACTACACAGTTTTAAGAACTTGCACAGAACTCACGGTGCCCTCCCCACAGCTTTCGAAGTAGATGCGGTGAAAAGCCCTTTTATTCACATGACCAAACATACACAAAGATGAAGTAACTTTCCTCAAGTCACACCACTAGAAAGTGGCCCACCTAGTGTCAAACCTGGACAGACAGCTCCATTCCAGAGTCTGAGTTCTGAGCTGCTACAGCCTGCAGGAGGGAGGCAGCCAAGGCCGCTGAGGCCCGGGTGATTCTCCTGCATCCCAGCCCAAACACTGTGAGGCAGGTGCTATCACTATGCACACTTTTTAGATGAGGAAACTAAGTCTTGGAGAAGTTGGTACTGATACAGGTTCATTCAAATGTCTAAGTGACCAAATGGGGCCTGATTTCATACGTTCCGCTATGCAGCGTGAGCTCGGAATGAGAAGGAACCAATTCTATGGAAGACTATGTAAGTCCACGATAAAGAATAATTTGGAAGAGGCTGCCCTGGGAGCCAGTCAGCTCTCCATAACTGGAGTGTGGTCCAGGAGGCTGGGTGCCATCAGGCGGGTGGGCTGGACTCCTCAGGTTTTCCCTCTTGTCTCCCTGAGTTACCTTCAGACCTGGCCACCCTTTGTCAGGGTCTGACATCTTTCTTCTCTGTATTTTTAGTGGACCTCATGAGGCAAATGCTGGATCTCCCCACATTTCAGAATCCTGTAGGGATGGCCAGCATCCTCATCCTTGCCTTGCTCCCTGGGCTGGCTGCTAAAAGCCTGTCCTGTCCCTGCAGGGCGATTCATTCAAACCTTCATTCCTTCTGTTCCTCTCCCCAGGGGTTTCCCTGGCTCCTCCCTTCTTTCATTCCAGCAGGGAGCAGGCTTTGGGTTTCCTGGCCTCAGGGGACTTTTGTGGCAAGGCAGAGAGCACTAATGAGTTGCCAGGTTTTGCCTACTAGCTTTTGTTTTCAAAGCTTGAGGCCATTGGGAAAATTCTGTGGGTTGAAGCAGGGTGTGTGAGGAGAGGGAGGCCTGGGAGAGTGAGCAACAAAACTCTGGAAACCAGGCTGCAACAGACACTGAGCCCTCTTTGGGTTCTGTAAGAAGTTGGGAGCCACCCTCAGAGATGAGGCCCAGGGAGGCAAGTCACCTCTGAATACCAGGCTACAGGATGCCCTAGGGAGGTTGGGCCCCTGTGGTCCCAGCCACACAAGACTCCTCTGCTCCAAGCACACTGATAGGTACCATATGGGTCAAGATAGCAGGTGGGCATGACTGTAGTGACATGGGTGGTGTGGGGCCTACCTGGAGCCTGGGCACTAAAAACCTCAGGAACTTTGCTTCAACTTGGTGGGAGATCCTTGAGAAGGGCTGAGGTTTAGTTTTTGTCAGATCTGGCAGTATAGGCCTTTAAAGTAGAAGTTATGTTGATTCTTAGAGAAAATAAATAATACCTGCTTATCACTATGCGCAGTAGCACCCTATAATCTGTGACTCGGGAGGCTGAGGCAGAAGAATAGCAAGTTTGAGGGCAGCCTGGGTAACTCAAAATAAAAAAGAAAAAAGGTTAGAGATGCAGCTCAATGGTAGAGCACCTCTGGGTTCAATACCCAGTACAGGACCAAGAAAAAAAAATCTACTTTATATACACTTAGGTCTGGGTCAAACCTTGCTCTGTGTCTATCTTCCCTGCTGGACTCTGAGCACTATAAAAGCAAGAATCATGTTTATCTTGTTCTCTGTTGAAACCCTGGTTCCTAGCACAGGGCCTGGGGCAAAACAGTGAGCATCAGACAAATTCCCATTAAAAGAAGGAGTATAAGAGACAGCTCCAGCCAGCATTGCCAGGTTCTTGGAAGAATAATGAGAACATCAAGAGGAGATGCACATGCTGGGAGGGAGCTCTAGCACTGTGATGTTCAGAGACCAGCAAAGGGTTCCCAGAGCACCCCAGGGACTAGCAGAACTGAGATTCAGGCCACAGGGATGTGGACCAAGGGCTTCATGTGCATAAACCTGCTCCATCTTCTCTGAGACCTGCAGAAGGAGCCGGACACTTCTTCACATGTGAGCAAATAAGCTCTGAGATTAGGTGACTTGTTCAACAACACACATTTTGAAAGCAGCAGAACTAAGACCTGAGCTCCAGCTTGCAGGTAGGTAACTCATGTTTTCTCCTCTAAACCCTCTGAGTCAGCTAGCTGCCCTGGTCAGGACGGCAGCGTTAGGAGACATCTTACTAGTATGATTTTTTTTTTTTTAGTTGTTAATGAACCTTTATTTTATTTATTTATATGCAATGCTAAGAATCAAACCCAGTGCCTCACACATGCTAGGCAAGTGCTCTACCGCTGAGCTACATCCCCAGCCCCAGTAGTATAATTTGAAGGGGCCTGAAATCTCATCATTGAAATTTTCTTCAGGTGAGACACCTGGACCTATTCACTTATACCTTAGAGCCACATCTGGCTGCTAAGCACCTAAAATATGGCAAGTTCAAATTGAGATATGTCCTAATTGTAAAATACTCATTATATCTTGAAGACTTAGTGTCAACAATGTAAAAGACTTCATTATTTTTTTTATATTGGTTATATGCCCAAATTAGAATATTTTAGATATTATTCTATATACTATAGAATTATTAACATTAATTTCTTTTACTTTTGAGTGTGGCTGTTAGAAAATTTAGAATTAGAGGCTGGGGTTGTGGCTCAGTGGTGGAGCACTGGGTTTGATTCTCAGCACCACATACAAATAAACAAAATAAAGGTCTGTAAACAACTAAAAAAAAAAGAAAAAGAAAAAAGAAAATTTAGAATTATATAAGGTGGCTCCTGGGTATTTCTTTTGGCCTTGTTCTTGCGATGGGAGAGTGGCCTAGGAAGGACACCACGGTGGAGCCAGGTGCTGCCCAAGGAAGGAAAGAGGAGAAGCTGGAGAGAGACTGAGAGCTTTCCAACATTCTTATCAGGGTGATTTAGGCTTATCCTTGAAAAACAAGCAGAATCTTGGTGAGTTCCTCATCTTCAGGTAAATAGTAAAAATATCAGTAGTGTCATCTGTTCCCACATGTACATCCTTTTAAGGTCTACACAGTCACATCCACCATGTCATGAAATTCCCACTAGAGCCTATTTGATGTAGGCATCATTTGTTTACCCTCTTTACAAAGGAGAAGTCTGAGGCCCCCAAAGAGAAATGCCACCACAAGTTATTGGTAGATCAGACTCTCAAAGCCAGGCTTTCCCGTATCTCTGACTCTTGTTGTGAAAAAGAGCGTGGGGTGTGAGGACCAGAAAGGAGGGACTGATCTGGGGGGCCAGGGAAGTCAGAAGGAGTTGGTAGGAAGGAGTTGGGTTGGGACTGGGTAGAAGGAAGGGAGAGGTGATTTGAAGCAGGGCTTAGTATAAACTAACGTATGGCAGTGAGAAGAAGCCTGTATGGGGGCAGGCAGTTGGGACACCAGCCTGATTACAGCAGGTGACTAGCTGGGCAGCAACTTGGGGCTAGAGAGGGACTGGGGCCAGATCTACCAGGCTTGGGGCCAGACTAAAGGATTGAGCTTTATTCTGTGACTATCAGAAGCCCTAACTTACCCCTTGCTCCTGTCCTCTGTGTTCCCAGTAGGTTTCCGCCTCTTATCCCTTATTTGTTTTGAGGACAGATGACTAATAGTGGGTTCCAAAAACAGGAAACATTGTATTTCTGCTCAAGGGGAGCTTGGAGTGGGACCCATCTGGGCTGTGGTTTCCCCGGGTCAGCAGGCCTGGGCAGAGGGCTGTTGGAACTTCCCCTCTGAGGGCTCTGTGCTGACTGTGGCAAGATGTGGGCACAGCACACTATGTAGCTCAGCCCACGGAGGCCCGATTGGCTGTTGGGCCTCCAGGGATCCTGGAGCTAACCTATGCATGGAACTGAGTTCCAGAAGGTCCTGTCCTGGGGTCCCCAATCCCATGGAGCCTGGGCTGTCTTTGGTGGACAATATGGAATTCACTGACAGCTCTCAAATTCCATCTCATATCACCATGAGAAGCAGCCGTAGGAGCGGGGCATCTAAGTCTTCACAGCCCTCTATGGGGGGAGAGGTCTTTAGCAGAGCACCCGCGGGTATGAGCTTCTATGAGGAATGAACTAAGCTTCCAGCTTTTTTTCAATGAGATTCCTGTAACCAGTCACTCTTTTCCCCTTTGACTATTGGAAAACTCAGGACCAGCAGGGCCTGGTGATGCAGGCCTGTATTCCCAGCTACTCAAGGGGCTGAGTCAGGAGGATCACCAAGTTTGAAGTCAGTCTAGAAACTTAGCGAGATCCTTTCTCAAAATAAAATAAAAAGGGCTGGGGATGGAGCTCAGTGGTAGAGTGACCCTGGGTATAGCGGGCGGGAAGGGGGCGTATAGAAGCATCACGGCACCACCTGCTGTAGTTAGAATGGCTATTATAATAAAGACAAAAAGTAACAAGGGCTGTCTAGTAACCAGAGAAAAGGGAAACTTTTACACTGTTGGTAGGAATGTAAATCAGTATAGCTATTATGGAAAACAGTATGGAAGTTCCTCAAAAATTAAAAAAAAAAAAAAAGGAACTACAGCATAAACAAGCAATTCTACTACTGGATGTATTTCCAAAGAAATGAATTAATATATCAAGGAGACATCTGGTTCTGCTATGCATTTCGAGAACAAAGCAAGAAGGAACCAAAAGCCCTCACCAGAACATGACCATGCACCCTGGCTCAGACTTTCAGAACTAGCAACAAGAAATGTTTGTTGTTTTAGCCTGGGGTTGGGTGAGGTGGGGAGATGCATGACCATGCTTACTGCAGCATTTTTCGCAGTAACCAAGATTTGGAATCAACCTAAGTTATGATAATAAATAAAGAAAATGTGGTCTCTAACAACAGAGTGCTGTTCTTAAAAAAGAAGGAAGGCTGCTATTTGTGACAGGATGGATGAACCTGGAGTATATTATGTTAAGTGAAATAAGCCAGACCCAGGAAGACAGATACTGCCTGATCTCATTTATATGTGGAATCTGAGGAAGTGGAACTCAGAAGCAGAGAATGGTAGTGCCCAGGCCTGGAGAGGAGGGACAGGGAGATGTTGATCAAAGGACACAAAACTTCAGGTTGTCCGGAGAAATAAGTGCAAGAGATCTATTTTATACTATGGTGACTACAGTTACTAACATGATATCGTATACTTGAAAATTGCTAAAAGAGCAGAGTAGATTTTAAGTATTTTTACCATACACACCCAAAAGATAAGTATGTGAGGCAATGCATACATTAAATAGCTTCATTTAGTCCTTCCACAATGCATGTATTTATCAAAACAACATTTGCTATGCCATAAATATGTACAATTTTTACTTGCCAATTAAAAAATTGAAATAATTCAGAAAATTAAAAATAAATTTAAGCATTTAAAAATAATATTAAAAAAGAGGGTGGTCTTTTCTTTTTAAGAGCGGGCCTAACATGGGGAGCTCTACCATAAGCTATACTCCCTACCCTTTTCACTTTTTTCTGTAGTGGAGATTGAACCCAGGGGTACTTTACCACTGAGCTACATCCCAAGACCTTTTCACCTTTCATTTATTTATTTACTTATCTTGTGATGTTGGGGATTGAACCCCAGGCCTTGTGCTTGTGAGGGAAGCACTCTACCAACTGAGCTATATCCCCAGCCCCCCATCTTTCATTTTGAAATAGGGCCTCTCTATTTGCTTAGGACCTCACTAAGTTGTTAAGGCTGGCTTTGAATTTGCGATCCTTCTACCTCAGCCTCCTGAGCTGCTGGGATCACAGGCATGTGCCACTGCTCAAGGCGCTTTTTACTTTTTATTTTGAGACATATCTTGCTAAATTGCCCAGGCTGACCTTGAACCCTGATCCTCCTGCCTCAGACTCCTGAGTAGCTGGGATTATAGGCATGTGCCTCCACACTGCACCCACCTGGCTACATTCCTGTTTTTTCCTTTACCTCATTTAATTCTTACAAAAACCCTGAACTGAAGTTATATTCATTTTACAGATTTCAGAGTTGGTAAGTAGCAGAGCTGGGCTGATATGATGCAGGGCACCTAATCCTGCTGGGCTGCCTCCTGCTTGAAGCTGCAGGATGCCTCAGGTGCCAAGAAAACTCACATGGTACCTCTTGGGTCTGATCAGTTACCTGTCATCTCTCTTCTTTAACCTCAGTCTTCTTCTCTGTCAATGGGGGTATCACACTAGATCAAACGGTTGTTAGTAACAGAATGCTTTCCCTAATTGGAATCTCATTCTAAAGACTGGTGTAGTGGGCTGGAGGTGCAGCTGAGTGGTAAAGCTCTTGCCTAGCATGAGTGTGAAGCCCCAGCACAGGGGAAAAAAACTGCCATAAAGTGTGTGTGTGTGTGTGTGTGTGTGTAAGAGAGTAGAAGGCTCTTAGCTCTGCTTGGGGACATCCCTCTTCATTTTCTTTATGGTGAAGTTTTGAGTGGTTTGAAAACCACATAAGCAGACCCCCATCAAAAAAAGGGCTCCATCCCTGGTGTGTATGAGGAAGCTGTATGGGGGGCTAGGTGAAGGGGAGCCTCTTAGCCCTTTGGGGCCAGAACTTGGCCTCATACAGATGGGTGCAGGGGCCACCAAACTGGATGGTCTCTCAAGTCTATTGACCTTAGAGAGCAGTGGGGTGAGGGTGGAGACACAATCTGGACTACCAGGGGTGGGAAGGACACAGAGGGCCCAGGCTGGCCTGGGAGGGGACCTGCTCAGGGGACAGGAAGGCCTGCAAAGGCTGCAGTAGGAACATGAAAGTCCCAGAAGAATGTGGGCAGATCCTAATAGAAAAGCTCTAAGTCTTGAGTTTTAAGAATCTTCACCACCTCGGGCTCCTGTCCCCATTCCTGTTCATTCTATTTCCAGTACAGAACCTCAGAATACTAAAACCCAAGTACCTGTGAATTGCCAACTGTTAGAAACACAGAACTTCAAATCTGAATAGTTTTAGAATCCCAGACTCTCAGAGGTTTCCCAGAAATAACAGACACATAAACTCCTGGTAAAGATGACCCAAGAGAAAGTCATGGAGTCCAGTGATGCTCACAGGCCAAGCAAGGCTGGGATCCTTCACAGAATGGGAGCAGCTGGCTGGCCCCCTCCTGGCCCCTGGCCCAGCTCCAGGGTCAGGTTCTCAGAGGAGGAACACTGGCTGAATAGGGACACCACCACCCCAGGCACACGTGGGGACAGAAAACTTGGAGCCCCTAAGCTTGGACCATCTTTGTTCCACAGACTCTGCAGAGCCCTACCCCTAGGCAAAGAACCACTGTCACAGCCACAGCCACTGGAGAAAACTGAGCTGGCACTTGAGCATTCCTGATTTCCCTGCTCCCATCCTTCCTTCACTATGTCAGAGCTCCTCGAAGCAGGGAGTGTGGGAGTCACCCCTCAAATTCCCTATAAAAATGCTCAGAGGAGACAGCATTGAACCTGTCAGAGCCACCAGACCTTGAAAAATCTACTGCCCAGGATACAGATTGGGAGACTGAGGCCAGAGACCCTCTCTGGGTCACAGAATCCTTATATTATGTACCACCATCTCCTGGATACCTTTAAAAACTGCATTTACATCTAAGGGCACAGGGGGCCCTGAACCTTAAGCTTAGGAAAGGATGTTGAAGGAATTTCTAAGTGAATTTTTTTCTCCCCTTGCCCATTCCCTCTCCTTACAGAAGACTACATGTCTCTTTCTGGGGACCTGGACTTTATGGCAGCCAATTCTGCTCTTTGGGGCTATCCTCCCACTCCATGCACCTCCCCATCAGTGGCCCTAGTGGGTCAGGCCCCCAGCGCTACTGCAAACAGCCCGACCAGGCTGCAAACAGCCTCAAGGAGGCCAAGGAACGATTCCTCCCACATCAATATTTATTGCCTGAGAGCTGCTGGAAGCAGATCATCATGTTCTCGGCCTTCAGTTCTTTTTTAAGAACCTCTCACCCCCTACCCTCCCCATTCCCATCCCTGATGTGCTGACAGAATAAATGCAGACAGCCAGACAGGTTCACAGCCAGGGAGCTGGGGAGCCAGAGAGCCGGGGTTTCAAAGCATCATCACACGCAGCTCTCAAAACCCAACTCTGGGAATCGCAGCAGCTCCGACTCAGGACTGGCACATTCTCGGAATCCGAGGTACAGGGAGTGTTGCTCCAGGCACCTCACACACCAGTGTAGACAGGGAAGTGGCTTGTTGCTCAAGGTCGTACTGCTGACATGTGACCCAGCCTCACACAGGCGGCCCCCTCGCTTCTTCCACCTACCCACCCCATGGCCCACTGGTGTTCTCGTTCAAATTTAGGCTCCAACTCAAGAGTATCTGACACAAGCAACCCAGCCTCTTACCCTCCTCTGTGATCACGTTCACTTCTGGGAACTCCTCCCCAGTTTCCATTTCCTCCAAACTTTGGCCCTGAGCTAGGCAGAACCGGGAAGGAGAATGTGAAGTCCCCAAGTTGTCTTCTTCCCCTGAAATTGGTCCTCCCCCACACCTGCTTCTGTCTCTGAGACAGTGCACCCCGTCCACGCCTCACTCTCTGGGGCCTCCACAGTACAGCGGCACCCACATCTGGGCAGTCCCACTCCCAGGCAGCACGTGGATCCAGCCCCATCCCCTCACTACCAAAGCGCTGCTCCCTGCCTGCTCCACTGTGCAGCTGCTCACCCACCACCCGACTTCCACACACCCCTGGTCCTCCACAGCCCTCTATCTACCCAGCACCGAGATGGACTAGAGGACCAGCTGCTTACACTTCTTCCCCTGAAGCCACCAGTAAAAACTGTTCTGGCCCCTGCTGGCTGTTCCAGCCCCGTTTTCTTGGGTCTGTGTCCACACCCTCTGCTCCAGCCTGGGTGGGATGGGAAGGTTCTGTGGGGCAGCTGGACCAGGAGTCAGGCAGGCTTGGGTTCAAACCCCAGCCTCCCCAGGCAGAGACACTTCTGGCCTTCATCCTGGCCCAACCTTCCTTGCTCTAAGGAGGCCCATGCAGCAGCCAACTTGCCACGTGAAGCAGAACTCTCCTTGCTGCAAAATATCCAACAGGATTTTTTAAATGGCCCTTCAAAATTAGAATTACTTAGCAACAAGTAGCTTACTTAATTTATGATTGTGATTTTTCAACAACTGCTTTCTATGCTTGGGAAAAGAGGAAATCTATTGCATAAATTTTCAGGATGTAACGACATGTAGTGTGATTGTTAAAGGAGAATTGGTAAAGTTGACATTAGTGACATAAAATTAAACTTTTAAAAAGCATTTCTTTTGCTGGGCACGGAGACACATTCCTGTAATCCCAGCGACTCAGGAGCCTAAGGCGGGAGGATTACAAATTCAAGGCCACCTTAGACAACCTTAGTGAGACCCTGACTCAAAGTAATATAACAAGGGCGAAGGGTCTAGCTTAGTGGTCATATCCCCTTAGTTGATTTCCCAGTACTGAAAAAATAAATAAAACGAAAAGGGCTGGTGGTGTAGGTCAGTGGTAGAGAGCTGGCCTAGATGCTCAACGTCTTGGCACTGCAAAGAAACCCAGGATTGCAAAGAAAATAAAAAAGCATTTCTTTCTCCTCCTCTTCCTTTTGTCATTTTCTTTTTCATTTGGAGTCAACTTATTGTCTTTTATACCTTGTGTTTTTTGTGAGTTACTAGAAAACGTGGAGTCCCCTGGCTCAGGATGGTCTCTCCCCTCCAAGGCTCGCAGTGTCCTGCCTCTCAGCCAGCTTTGTGACCTTAGGCAAATCCCTGCACCTAGTTAGGCCTCTGAGAAGCCCACCCGCTCTGAGAGGTCAGCAGGACATTCAGTGGCTGTCCCTGTGCATCCTGCCCACTGCTGGTCCTCACCCAGGAGTCTTCTCCTTGCCATATGATGCCCGCTTTAAGGGTAGAGACCGTGTACTGACCTCCAATGTCCAGTCTGGATCCTGGCCCAGAAGAGGCACTCAGTGCACATTTGTCCCCTTCACTGTCCCCAAAGAGGTCAGGTTCACTTCTATAGCCAACCTCTCTGTCCTCCACCTAAATGGCTGCCCCTCTCGTTTCTGGGCTTCCACCCATCCTTCACATCCAGCTCAGGACCTTCCTCTTCCGCGAAATCCTCCCAGACCCATCCTCTGTGCCCGGCAGTCCTTCGCCTTCCTACAGCACGTTCAGAATTTACAAAACTAAGTGAACAGCTCGGAAGGACGTGGACTCGGGCAGGCCTGGGTGCACCCTTGCCAACTTGGATCCTGGGTAAGTCACTTGCAGCTCTGGGCCTAGAGCTCCTCAGCCATGGAAGGAGCTGATGGCACTGGCTGTGGGGCTGGGGAGGTGCCCCGACAGAAAGGATCTTGGTAAGCTTGACACACAAGGCCCAGAGGGACGATGTTCAGTGCTACAGAGGAAGACACACAGGTGGAGGGCGGAGCCTGGGCTGGGGCAGGGACACAGGGGCTTACCTTGCTGACAGGTGACGCTGCATCTGCCAAGACCTTTCGCCGGCACCTAAGCTCATGCGTCTCCTTGGGCATCTCCCTGGGGAAGAAGAAGTAGGGGCTGGCAGCCAGTGCCACCATGCCAGCTGAGATGAGGAAGCCCAGCCACCAGGCACCCACCCATCGGGGGTCCTTTGAGGTCAGGTTGATACCACCTGTAAGAGAAGACCATGGAGACATCAGGGTCAGGTGGTCTGTCATATCTAGGTCACCACCCTGGGTCTGGCTTTTGAGACATGAGTCAGTGCCAGCTCGGAGTCAGGAGACCTGCCTCCTGCTCTTGATTCTGCCATTATATCTTGTGTGACCTTGGGCAAGTCCTTGACCCTTTATGGGACTTAGCTTCTTCACTTCTTCTGTGCAGTGGTCAAGATCATGGACTTTGGAAATGGATTACTGGGTCTGGATTCCATTACTAACTTATGACCTTGGGCAAGTTACTTCACTTCTTTGAGCCTTAGTTTCTTCCTGCAGTGACATACAGATATTAGTAGTTTTAGGGGGAGTGCTGGGGATAAGAGCTTTTTTGTTTCCTATCATAGGGTTTTTGGAGAATTATGGAAACTAATACATGTAAAACTAAAAGAAAAATTTAATTAAATTTTTTAAAAATCTACCAAAAAATACATGTACTTAGAAAAGTAGATATTATATAAATATTTGCTCCTCTTCTTTTTCCTTCTCTTCCTATTACCATTACTTTTTTGATTATTAATATATTAAATAATGGTCGGGACTCAGGTCTTCATGAAATTCCGGGGCTGCTGATCAAAACTACTTGGCTTCCCAGAAGTCCTACTTGGAATGATCAAGAAGTGGGGTGTGGGGTGGAAGGTGACCGAGGAATGTGCACCTTTAACAAGTTCCCTGGATGGTTTTGATTCCCCACCAGGCTTAATTAGGATTGGATTATCCCTGATGTACCTGCTGGCTGCAGTGCACAAATCTGCCCTGGGACTTCTTAAACCCCAGGCTGAGTTGGGGACCTCCCCCTTCAACATCCACAGCATCTGCAGATATTTATAAAACTGCAAATGCATGATAACAGCAACCACCAGTTGTGCAGCTGTTTCCCCAGGTGCTTGGCCTTCAGCGGCTCCTGGGCAGGGGCCAGGGCACCCAGTTGGCACCCAGCAGTCTGGGAGAGCTGTGGCTTTTGCATTCACAGGACTTGGTTTGTTCGTCGCTTGTTATCTGCCTTGCCTTGGTGCCAGGCTGAGGCGAGTTCACACGCACAGCTCCTCGACTCCCCCGCTCACAGCATCAGTCTGTGCCTGAAGCAGGCAAAATCCTCCCACCTTATGAAATCCCCCATAAAGAAAGAGGGACTTGGGAAGTGGCATGTCGGTCCACAGAAATGTGTCATCTGCCAGTGGAGCTGCCTCGTCTTCCAGGATGAATGCACACACGGTCAGAAAACACATCCTCTTCCTCCAGAGCAGAGGTGTATCTGGCAAACCTAGGTAACCCCTGACTCCCAGGGAGGAGAGGGGTTGCAACCAGAGCCCAGGTCTGGCTTTGGGGCTAGAAGAAAGGGAGGCAGGACATGACTGATCCTAGTGACTGCTGTACAGAGACCCCCAGACCCGTTCTTGCTGAGGCACCCATGGACAAGAGCTAGAGAATATCCAGCCAGCCATGCGCATGTCACCCAGGGCTTCTAGGACCTGCTGGAAAGTCTCCAGGGGAGGTAGAGAACTTCTGAGCAGCAGTAGGCAGAAGGCCAACCTGAAGCTCATAGCTGCTGGTGTGATAAGCAGGGACATGAGAAGCCACAGTGACAAGCTCTAACAGGAATACCCTTCTATCCCCTCCCTGCCCCAGAGCTCCAGAGCTGTGGCAACCCCAACACCCGTCCCCCTCGCCACCTCAGACCAAGCTAGAGCCCCAATCCTTGGTGCACTCTGACCTCTAGCTGGATCAGAGACTACTGTTTCCCAAATGGTGCCTCCAGCAATTTCTCAGACTCTGAGGTGATCAGAGCTAGAAGGTTCCCTAAGCCCCCCCCCAGCGATGTCCCCCTCAAAGTGACACATGAGTCACTGAGTCCTGCTCATTCTTCCGTCGTCCTCTCTGTTCTGCCTGAAACTTATACCCCACTAAATATGGGAGCTCCCCACAGGCCAAGAGAGCCAGTTCTCCTCCTTGTCCACAGCAATAGCAGGTCAGGGTGGCGGCCTGGAGGTGGGTGGGCAGGTGACAAGGTGAAGGCTCGTGACAGCGAGCTCTCATTAGATGGCACTTTACAGTTTCTCTTCACTACCTCACTGGATTCTGGTTGCAGCCTTGGAAGATAGGACAGAGATGACCTCAAGGATGAGGAGGCAGAAGCTCAGAGAGGGTAACAGGTCAGTGGTGCGGCTGGGTTTGAACTTAGGTCCCCCAACTCAGCACCTATACAACCAGCAGTCAGTGAGCTAGCATCTGTATACTCCTGGGGACAAATGTTCATGCCTGAGACTCACCTTCTGGCATCCGGTCAATGTCCACATAAAGGCGAAGCATGAGGCTGCCCAGCCCATAGGCCATGCCTGGCCCCATCATGGTCACTGCAAAGAGGATCCCTGCAACACAAAGCCTAGGTTAGGACCTTCTGGCCCTGGCTTTCCTCAGCAGGTTGGGGCCTGTCTAGTCCTCAGTGGGCAAGAAGTGCCCACTCCCACTCTCAGAGCTGGGGACTCTCCACGGCTTCTCTGGACCTTTACTGGCCTGATGGGGTGGAGGTTAGGGACTCAACACCCAGCCTCCACCCCAGGCCTCTCTTTCTCCTACCTGATATTGGCCTGACCCTCAGAGCCCAAGGAGTTGGTGGGTCCTCACCAAGGTAGAGGGGCGAGTTGCTGTGGTGGGCAAAGTCATCGATGTAGGAGATGCCGAAGGGCTGAATGGGCACTCCACCCACGCCAAGCAGAGTCTGAGCTATGAACATGATCCCCACCACGCTGAGGTGCTGGGCCTCTGTGTAGCTGGAACAGCTGCCATTGGAAGGAGTGGGGGCTGGGGCTGAGGTCATGGGCAGGCACAGGGAAGCCTCAGAGTCCTGTGACATATCCTCTGAGAAAGAATAAAAATGGGATCACAGCTAAGACAAGAGCACTTACCAGACTTTCGCAAATCACTGTTCTAAGCACTTTATACTAATCATTTGATCCCCTGGCAAACCTAGGGTACAGGTGCACTCGGTACCCCATTTCACACACGAGGAAACTGAAGCTCAGACAGCAATCAGCAAGGGGCAGAGATAGGACAGGACCTCTGGTGCTCTGGCTTCAGAGTCCCTGACCTCAAATTGCCCTGTGTCAACTTTGTAAGCAGAGGCATCCGGAAGAGCCATGCAATGGTGGGGTGAAGAGGTCAAAAGAGGTAGAGTTTTTAAGTCCAGAAGAACAAACAAATAGGATTTTCCAAAAAGAGAGGGAAGGGCAGTGTTCCAGGGACAGGTCACGGTACAGGCAAAACCCTGAGCCGCGTGAGGACTCCGTGTCAGTAGAATGAGAAGTTCAGAACGGTGGATCATGAAGTGTGAGGGGCCAGACCAGGGCTTCTGACAGGGCCAGGCAGGGAAGGCAGTGCCCTTGTCACTCATTCTGGGGAGGGAGCACTGTCAGCTCAGGACACAGACGCAGAGTACAGGAAAGGACAAGTTCTTAATTTAGTACCAGATGCCTGTTCCCTGTAGCTCACCAATATTTGGTGAGCAAACTTGAGGAGATCTTCATACTATTATTATCTCAGTTTTTTTTGGTATAAACATGGCCCTCTCTCTGCAGACTTCCTTTTGTGGGATCCAGGACTCCAAGGGCCACTCCCTCAAACTGGAAAGAGCCACGGATCCAGGGGCCTCTATCAGAGGCTGCCCCGGCCTTGCTGTGTGACGTGGATGAGATCCCTCTGCTCCTCACCTCTGAAATGGATCTCCTAGAACTGATTCTTTAGAGATGAAGGACTCAAAAGCAGAATAATTCGGGAGTTCAGAGCAGGGCTCTGGGCACAGCTGAGTAGCTGTGGGCGGGGAGCTTCTCTCTCTGAACCTCAGTGTCCTCACTAGTGAAGAAATAATGGTGGCACCTGCCTCTCAGGGAGAGTGGTGCCCCCACCCCGGCATCTACTGGACATGAGATAATGGTGATGATTCTAAAGATTGTATTTGCCTTTCCCACCCCTGAGTCTCCAGTGGCTCACAGATGGCCTGCCACATAATACTGAGCAACATAAATACTAGAGGAAGGTGGAAGGATGAATGAAGTAGCCAAGAGTGTTCCAACAGGAAGGGGGCTCAGAGATGATGAGTCTCACCCACTTGTTCAGCCAACTGCGTGACCCTGCACAGAAAAGCTGTGTTAAAGTGGAAATTCTCAGCAAAGAAATGCATGGAAGTATTATTTTTCAGCCTTCCAAGAAGCCCTGTAGGTAACTGTCCATCAGGCCTGGATAACCACCCACATACTTCAGGTGCACTCTACTTCCCCACTTCTCTGGCCCTGCCCCGCCCTCCTCCTGCAATGCCCACCTTTTCTCCAGGGCAGCCACCGCCCACCTCCTGCCAGCTCCCTGCAGCTGGGAATGTCTTTCCTCAACCCAGACTTCTAATGGCTCCCTCCCAATGTCTCCTAAGGTGCTGGGCTCTGGACCTTGTAGCAGAATCGTCCATGCTGACCCCAACCCGCACTGAACTGGGGCATGTCTGCTTTATCTTCTCATCCCTGGGCTTAGCAGCTCCAGAGGTGAGGGCTACTAGGGAGGCGAGGGAGGACGGGTGTTCTCCGACAGCTCTCCTGCCCTGGGGAACTTCCTGATGCTTGGCAAGGGCACAGCTCCCTCCCTGGCCTCCTCCCATCCCTGTGTCTCTCTTCTCCCACAACTGACACATTGGGCTTTGTATTTGTCTCTTTCCCAGACTGGGAGCTCCCTGGGGGCAAGGACTGAGTCCCCCAGAGGAGGCAGCACGGAAGTTTTGTTACGGGCACTTCTGGTTGGCTGGGTGGCTGGGTGTGTGGGTAGGTGGGAGGATGGATGGGCAAGTAGATGAGCAGGAGGGTGGATAGGTGGATGAGCAGGCGGTGAGCCGGAGAGTGGGAAGGGATGGAGCGAATGCTCAGCTGCTTTGGTGGTTCTCTAAGAGACAGGTGTCTGACTGTTAAGGAAGCCCACAACAAAATCCCACTGGGTTGAACAAGGTGCAATTCCTGAGTTAAATTCTTTCATTTTCTTATTTGTTCTCTCACTCATTCCTTCTTTCTTTCACCACTGTCTTGTGGGGATAAAATGCACGAATACACAGAAAGTGCTTAGACTGGTGTCCAGTGGAGAGGATCTGCTGCGGGATACTGCTATTATTCTCAAGTATTTCTGAGCACCAACAACATGCCAGGCCCTAACGCAGGCTGCATGGTAAATTGGCTCCTACCTCAAATAAGCTAAGGGGTATGAGCCGGCCCTGACCAAGAAAGGCCTGCAAGGGTTCACCCCTTTACCCTGGGGCTACCCCCTGCTTCCCTCCCCAGGCCTGCCAGAGACACCCACCTGGGCTGGGCCTGGGGAGACAGTGGGGGTGGATGGAGAGGACCCGGAAGTGTCCTGGGAAGTGGAGACCCGTCTTGCCTAACGTGAGCCTGCAGACGGGCCCTGGTGCACACCACTGTCGACTGTCATGCCTCTTGTTGGTCTCCTGCCCGGCCCCTCCCGCTCTTACCGGGGCTGCTGTGGTCGTAGCGGTATGGCTCCGAGATAAAGTGCGGGAGAGTCATCAGCAGGCCTGCCAGGGCCACCAGGACAGCCCCACAGCCAATCATACGGGGCCGGTGCACTCGGCTGCCGAAGTAGCTCACAAACACAATCAAGGCTGTGTTCCCCACCTGCAAAGGGATGAGGTGACCCATCAGAGTGGAGCACCAGACCCAGAGGCAAGGGCCTGCACCTCCATGTTCCTATCTGTGAAATGGACTGGCTGGATGAATAAGCATTATTTTGATCTCTCTTATAAACATAGATTCTGGGTCCTCCTAGGAAGGATCTCGCTGACCCTTTAGGGAAGAGAAATGAGCACAAACTAGAAGATCAATTTCATTTAGGAACACGGAGGAGAATGGGCAGTGGAGAAAAATTTTTGATTTTGAGCTTCAGGACTTCATGAATGAGAGACTCAACAGAGAACGTCTGAAGCCAGAGGATTAAGGCTTGGAATTTCAAACCTTTAAATCACAATCGTAGGGTGCTATGCTAGAGGGGACTTGTGGCCAGGTGTGCGGGCTCACGCCTATAATCCCAGGGACTCAGGAGGCTGAGGCAGGAGAATTATGAATTTGAATGAATTATGAATTATGAATTTGCATGGGCAACTTAACAAGACCCTGCCCTAAAATAAAAATTATAAGGTCTGTGAGATGTATTTCAGTGGTAAAACAATCTGGGTTCAATCCCCAGTACTGCATAAATGAACAAACAAACAACTAAATATATTTTAGAAAGGATCTGTGAGATTGCAAGGGAAGGTGTACCTTTGCCCCTCCACTTCTGGCCAGTGACTGTGAGCAAGCTCCAGGGTCCGGGGGCAGGGGAATGGGGCCATATCAGCACAGGTTGTTGGTGGAACTGGCCCTGGGAAGGACGGTCATTGTCCATTTTATGGATGAAATACCTTTCCCTTCTGAGATTTGGGGGTGGGGTGCTGAGGCACATTCTGGGACACTGCAGCTGGAAGGCTTTAGGTCCGGAGGAATATGACACAGTACCCAAGCGAGGGAGTTTCACAGAAATCTGCAGGGGAGGGGCGGAAAGAGACTGATTGCTTCTCTGAGGGTGAAACATCTGTCAGGGTAGAGGGCTGGGCACAGCTGGAATCTGATCTCCTAATCCACCAGAGCAGCTATCCACTCCTCCTGTCTGGCTGTGGGCTGCAGGCAAAGGCCTGTCTGCTGCTCCCAGGACAACTCTGAGGACAGACACTCCTCCAAGGCATCACCCTGCCACACTCCAAGGTCGGAGAGTGCCCTGGCTGTAATTAAAGCCTCTCTGGAGACAATAGAAGTGACTTTCTCGAATTCCTTCTTGGGACAGCCAATAGCTAAGTGTCTGAGAAAGTAAAGGAGGCCAAAGATGAGTGGATGGGTTGGGGACTCTGCCTAGCTCTAAAACATCTGGTGCCCTCCAGCCAAGTGCTTCTAAGGGCAAGGCCGCAGGGTCTCAGAGAACAGCTGCTAACAGGATGACAGTTGGGGGCAGGAGGGGCCTGCTCTGTCTGCACTATGGCTGGCCAGTTTCTGGGCCAGGACAATGTAGGATGAGAAAGCTAAGGAGGGTTTCAGGGAGGGCAGTGTTGGGGGGCTGCTCTGGGCCTGGGAAGGAAAGAGTTGTAATAGAGGAGGTTGGTGGAATCTAGGGGTGTGAGCCTCCTTTGGGGTCCACCCCTGTGGCTGGGCCAGGGCCAATACCTCGTTGAAGGCAGCCAGCAGCCCCGAGGTCTGGCTGGAGAGGCCAAAGCGTTTCTCCACCGTGGAGATGGAGCTCTTGAGGTAGCCGGAGATCATGAGCTGTGCCAGCTGCAGCAGGCTGTGGCATAGGACGAAGAACTGCAGGAGGAACACAGAGGTGGCCACAGGTGGAGGGACCGGGAGACAGCGGAGGATACAGTAGGAGACGGGAGGTGGTGGGGAGACAGAGGGATGGAACAGAGGAGGATGAGGACGGGAGAGGATGAATGAAGGGGTAGGGATGGGGGAACCAGAGTCAGACAGGTGGACAGAAAGGGAGGGAGAGAGAAAAGAAAGGAGACAGAGACCGAAGTGGATGTGTCAGGTTGGGGTGGGAGTGCGCAGGTTGGGGTGGGGTGGGAGTGGGGGGTACTTAGTTAGTTATTGGAATAGCCCAAGGCGTCTCACATAGGCCTCAAAACTACACAAACTGTCCTGGGGTCTAAGGGCTACCAGAGATCCATGTGGCTCAGAGTAGAATCTCCACAAAGCCGGGAATGGTGGGGGCCCTCTTGACCCTTAGAGATCCGCTCACACCGACCTGGCCCCTTTCCAGGAAAATCTCCCAAATTGGCCCATCTCCTTTCCCACCCCACTGTTACTCAGTTCTCCCTAGAGCTACTGCACTGGGGACCACCCACACACACTGAATCCCCAAGCCACCCAACTCTACCCCACCCTAAACATCCCGGTCTGTCTGTGCTCCTCCTGCTAAAAAACTGGCAGAATTCCCAAGAAAACTTGCTTCAAAGAATTTAAAAAAATAGAGTATTTATGTCAGAGCTTAATCTATTCACTTCAAGCCACATGTGGTGGTGCACACCTATAATCCTGGCTACTCAGGAAGGCTGAGGCAGGAAGATAGCAAGTTCAAGGTCAGCCTGAGCAACTTAGTGAGTCTCTCTCAAAATAAAAAATAAAAGGGCGAGAGGAAATAGCTCAGTGGTAGAGCACCCTGGGATTCCAAAAACGAAAAATCATGCACAAATACCACCTGGCACAGGGTCTGGCACCCAGTAGGTGTTAGTGACAGTGATGCTGGATGATTAGTGCCACCCTTGTGGAGCCAGGCCTCCTTGGGCACTTCGTTTCTCTAGAGAAACAGGAGGCGAGTGTCCTGGTCCTCCACTGTCCACAGGACAACTCCTCTTTCATCGCTGGAAGGAAAGGACATGTTCTGGACACTGTCTATGAACCCCAATCCAAGATAAAAAGTGTTTTCAGAAATTGTCCCCTTGATCCTCACAACCAAGGGCCCTCCAGGTGAGGAAACAGAGGAAGGCAGAAACCGGCCTCATTACACAGCCCAACCTGCAGGGCTGGAGGCCCGGCCCCGCCTGGCCCGAGAGGTACCTTGATGCTATGAAACACACGAGGTCTCAAGTTCCGAGGCTCTGAGCTGGCTTTGCTTCCATATGTGTCTTCTGTGTCCATGGTGGCCTTGCTGTCCTTGTCTGGCATCTGGGGCCCCTCGCCTGCTGGCCCTGTGGGACAACAGCCAGGGGATGAGATGAAATTCCAGAGAATGGCCCTGACCTCAATTTCAGGGGGAAGGGACTTTGGAGGTTGGTGGGAATCTGAGAACCAGAGCACTCTCAGCCTCCCTGGCTCCTAGTGCTGGAAGGGACCTTCCTAAGAGGGGGCGTGTGCCCTGTGTTGTGAGCCAGATCTCACTGAGGACCATCTCCTCTACACCCTCACTGTTCCCAGCATAAACCTCCCTTCTGAGGAGAGGCTGCAGAGCTCTGCACACAGCAGGCCCTTGAGCAGTGGCCCTGTCGCATGGCAGGATGAGCCACAGGGTCTCAGCCACCTTGGGCTTCCAGCTAAGGCAGTCTGTCTGTCTTCTTGCAGGCTGAATCTGGGCTTGGGTGGGTCTGGCTCAGTCTAGGACCAGGGGTCTGGGGTCAAGTGCGGGGTCAAGGCTTGGCTCAGAGTCAGGGAATAAAGGCTTGGGTGTATTTTGGAACAGATACCAACCCCCCTTCCATGGTCCCACCCTGCATGTGGTCAGAGCTAAACAGTCCACTCCCTGGATCATGCCATGAAACCTGGTCAATGCTGAAAGGAGCGTCAGAGCTCAACCCATTTCACCCCCTTCTGGACAAACAGAGACCAAGTGGGATGATGACTCAGAAGGCAGAGCTGTCTTGGCCCCTTGGGCTCCATTGCTCTTGTTGACTTTCCTCCCATGGTAACTATGGCAACCATGTCAGCATCCTACTCTCACAGTGAGAGCAGCCAGATGGCCTTCAGAGGCACCCCTAGGCTCTCCTGACTTGACTCTTCATGGGGAGCCCGGAAGTCCAGTCTTGGGAGACAGTCTGGCCGTTTAGATGGAGACCACCTGCCTCTTCTGGCAGCCCGGTCCTCCCATCCTCCCCTCGGAGGCTCCACTTCCTGCAGGAGGCCCCTCCATTGTTTCCCGCCCCTCCCACAGCAGGCAGCAGCTTCCCCTCATTCAACAGGCTTCTGAAACCTGGAAACTGACCTGAGGACACTCTGGCCCCAAGGACTGCCTCCCATCCGGTCTCCAGCCTTGGAAGACCAACTTAGGGAGGGCTACCAAGGCCCAGAACCAGGTTTTGTGCCCCTCACACAAGGTACCTGGGAGCCCGAGGACTCTTTTTAAACATTGAGATTTAATTCCCACGTCATAAAATCCACTCTTCAGAAGTTCACAATCCACTGGTTTTTACTATATTCACAAAGCTGCACAACCATCAACGCTATCTAATTGCAGAACATTTTATTACCCCAGTAGGAAGCCCCATATCATTAGCAGCTGCTCCCCATTTCTCCCAACCTACAGACCCAGCAACCACTAATCCACTTTCTGTCCCTATGGGTTTGCCTGCTCTGATGTTTAATACAATGAAATTGTACAACATGTGGCCTTTTGTGACTGGCTTTTTAACACAGTATCTTCAAGGTTGGTCTCTGTTATAACATGTATCAGTGCTTCATTCCATTTTATGACTGAATAGTACTCCGTTGTGGGCATAAATCAGTTTATTCATTAATCGGTTGATGAACACCTGGGTTGTTTCAGAGATTATAAGGATTCATGTGCCAAGTTTCGGGTGACATACATGTTCAGTCCTCTTGGGTCTATAACTAGGAGTGCAATCACTGGGTTGTATGGTAGTTCTATGTTGAACTGTTTGAGGACCCACAGAACGGTTTTCCACAGTGGCTGCCCCATTGTACATTCCTGCTAGCAATCTATGATGGTGCCAATTTTTCTATACCTCTGTTAACACTTTGTCACTGTCTGTCCTTTCACTGATAGCCATCTAGTAGGCATGGCATGGTGTTTTCTGTGTGGTTTGGCTACTGATGGTGAGCGTCTTTTCACGGGCCTCTTGGCCATTTGTGTAGCTCTGGTGGGCACTGTCTGTGCCAACGGCTTGAGGAATTTGAGGGAGGAGATGGAAGCGCATGTGTCTGGGGAAGAGCTCTGTTTTTGGACATAAACACTTGGAGGAAATAAGAAAAACCAACACCTGGCTGGGAGGAGCCTGGGGGTTGGCCCGGGAAGGGAAGTGTGGGGAGATTCTGCAGAGGGCGCCTGAAGGACAAGAGGAGATAAGGCTGTTCAAAGTCAATGTCCCAGAGACTGAGAGGACCATTTCTGAGCCTCAGTTTTTCTCACCAGCAGAGACCTGTCATCTGCCACCATCTGGATTCTATGCCACAGGCTTCAGCCCAAGAACCTCTCCAGGAGTCTGTGCCTCTCAGACTTTATTGTCTGTGCTTCTAATGAGGATACCCAAGCTCAGAGGAACCCCATTCTGCTGGTGGACCCTTGTCCAGGGGCTCAAGCTTAATATCCCTTGATGTCCCTTGAAGAGGTTTGCTAAAGGAAGGAAGCACAGTCCTCTTCTCTGCCTTGCCCCACCTCGTAGGCTGCCCCGAGGCCAGGCCAATGCTGGGAGGGCCAAAGACATCGACCTGAAGCCCAGGCTCCAAAGGAAATTCAGGAATGGATAGGGGAGGGACAGGCCAGCTGAACACATGTGGCCCCTGGGGCACAGCGGAGGTCAGGTGACCACCCTGAAGCTTCCACCTCACCTCCTCTGCCAAAGCTCAAAGTCTTCCTGGGATTCCTCTACCCTCTAGCAACATGGCTGCTACCGAGGACAGGGTCCACAGCCTTAGCCTCTGGATGAGGGAAGGAGCACTGGCCAGGTCCTGGGCTCCAAGTGCAGCGATGGCCCCCAGCATCTCCCAGCTGGAAATCTCATTTACTAGGCAGCTGGCTGGCCAGGGCCTCCTGGGCGGCCACCCCTGTGAGCAGGAGTCTGTATGTTTCCTTCCAGCTGAGTCCAGTGATACTGGACAATGTTTCCGAGAGCAGCCTGAAGGCAGGGTCCCTTGGCTCTGCCTGGTCTCTGATGAGAAGCTCAGGACCTTGCCTCTTTCTACTTCCTCCACAGGCAAAAAGCAAATTCCAGGGAAATGTGGAACTGAGTATATAGGCTTTCTGCCCCCAGACTGTGTTGGAATCCCTGCTCCAGCACCCTGGGCTCTGTGTGAGCCTAACACACCTCTTATCCTTCTCAGCCTGTTGCCTCACCTGTAAGGAGAGGATGATTGTATCTACAAAGAGGGTTTAGGATGTGCTACCCCCAAATATGGCATGTTGGCATTTGAGAAAGCAGAAGCAGAAGGGCCTCACCAAACCCTGTCCTTCTCCCTTCCAGCAGACATAAGACCTCGGAAGGTCACTGACCCTTCCCCTCTGAAGTATGTTATAAAACCCTCATTTGAAAGCTACCTTCCCTATATACAGAGAGAAGGCACATCCTTATCTTTGAAGATACAGAGAAGACTCAAAACAAACAAGTTTGCTAAATTCCCCTCAGTTCATTACTGTTATCTCATACAGCCTTTGTCCAATCATACTTCTCCACAATTATAGAGCTCTTCATCAAACTTTGCATAAAAAATACACAGGTTTCCCCGTTTCTTTGGATCATCATTATTAAAGGCTCCCACGTCATGTTCAATTTATATTAAATAAGCTGGGCATGACAGTGCACACCTATAATCCCAGCAACCCAGGAGGCTGAGGCATGAGAATTACAAGTTTGAGGCCAGCCTCAGCATCTGAGTGAGACCCTGTCTCAAAATAAGAAATCGAAACGCCCAAGGATGTAGCTCACTGGTAAAGTGCTCCTAGGTTCAATCCCCAGTAACAACAACAACAAAATAATATTAAAAAAAGTGCTTTTCTCTTAATCTATCTCTTTTTTTAATGTGAAAATGAGTTGCTTTTATTTACTGTTAGAAACAACTTTAGGAAAACGATTTGCATCCCTCCATAGAGGGACTTGCTTAAGTAGCTAAGAAAATAGCTGTTGTATGAGAAAACACGTAAACTAGCTTCACTGCCCCCAGCCTCGTTTCTTCTTATCCATCTTGGGTTAATCTATTTTTGTTGTTGATGTCTCAGCCATGGATCTAGTGGTGGAGGAGGACAAGAAATCATTCCTTCCCTGCACCGAGGGGATGATGTAGGTAGGGCACCTGGCTCCCTGCCTGGCACACGGTGAGCCTTGTTTCCCTCCCCTTTCCTGACAAATCTTCAAGCACCCCTAAGGTAACATGGTCCAACGGGAGCTGTCCCCTTCCACATACACAGTGATGCTCACGGTGTCCTCCTCCAAGGGAACTCTTCTATCCGAACATCGCCATCGTCCATCTCTGGACTGGCTCTCTCTCTCTTGCCCAAGCCCCAGTCACTGACAGGTCTGAGGACCTGGAGCCCTCCTCTTCATGCTCCCTCTGCAGCCCCACCATGTGGCCTTAGGTCAGCAGCCCCTTGGATTCCTCATCTGCAATGCAGTGACTATGAGCCCTCCTCCCGGGCACACAGCAGTCACTGAGAGCCTAAAGGGTCTACCTGGCGGTTGACCTGGGCGCCTGCGTCCCCTGAAACCACACCTTCCTCTCCACACTGCCCTGATGGTGCCATCCCTTGTTTCTCTTCCCGGCCTTCCTGGCCCAAGCAGACAGATGGATTGTTCACTATGGGGTCTTCATGAAAGTCCCCGACCAACTCATCAAGAGAACCCATCTGTAGACTGCTGGCCTTTGAGTCCCTTCACCAAATCTTCTCCTTGCCGTAGTTTCCAACACTGATCCCGTCCTGATCAACCCCACCTTCTATCCTGCACCGAAAGCCTTCAGAACACAATTTGTCTTTCTTCATAAACACCCACCTTCCTCACCCCCGTGGTGGAGCCCGTAGTGCTGTCAGCAATACACTTTGCCGCGTGGACAGGTTGTGCTGGTCACGCCTGGAGAGCCAGCAACGACAGGATGAATGTTGGTGTTCACTAAATGTTGCTCCTTTCCCTATCAGGCGGCCAGTCCTTCTGTCGGCTGTCTGTCCTTCTGCCACAACGCTCCCCCTCCCCCAGCTTCCAGACTTGCTTTGTGGCAGCAACAAGCACTGCTACATGGAGAACTGGAGAAGCAGGCAAGAGTTCAGCTGCAGAGGCTGGGGGAGGGGGAGGGCATCATGGAAGCCCGAGCTGGGACAGCACTCTTCAGCTGCCCTTCACCCCTACAGAGAGCAGTCTCTGAACTGCAGACCAGGTGGCGGAGTTTGTCCAGGCAGAAGCAGGGACTGCTGTAGGCCCAGCATCACCATGTCCAAGGAGGGCTGGGCACACGGGCCCATCCTCCTGCCAGTTTACTGAGGGTGCTGCTAGGACTTCATGATGCAGTTGAGCAAACAGGTTCAGGGAGGAAGCAGCTTGTCCAGGATCCCAGGGTGGGTATAAATGGCAAAGCCTGGACTGGAAGGCAGATCTGTCTGACTCTGGGGCCCCCAATGGCATGATGGTGGCTGCATGTGTGGCCTTAGAACAGATCTAAAGCTAATCCCTAGGTGGTCATTCCTTACTCTGGTCCAGCTGCCCTCTTGTGAACTGTCAAAGGCGATTGCATGGGGATGGCCTGTCATCCCCCCGTCCATCTTTTAGCTTCTCAGTCAACTCACTGAGTGTCAGTCCTCTTCCCACAGCCTGAGGGAACACTGTCAGGAAAGCACCGAGACAGAGAATGGCAAGAGAGACATGTGGCCTCCAGTCCAGAGGCCCGTACTATGATGGCAGTCCCGGATTCACAGCTCAGGCCTGGATTGGAAACTCAGGAGAAATATGGCAACAGATTGCCAAGAAAGTGCCCGAGTGTCCACATGTCCTGAGGACAACTCCGGGTCAGCCTCTGGAGGGCAGACTTAGGCCACTGTCCAGAATGTTCCAGCCTGTCTCCTCTCACAGACAGCGAGACTTAGGACCACTCAGCAGCGGTGTGCCCTGGGCTAGCTATAGACCTCTCCGATCCTGTAAGACAGGAATAATGAGGCTCACCTCTCACGCTGCGTGAGGGCCGCCCTAGGTCAACTCCAAGGTGCCTCACACAAGTACCAGCCTGGTCAGTTTTTGCCCCACACTCACCCAGAGCGTTTGTTTGCAGGCCTGACCACCAGAACTCAGAATAGCTTATTTTCCTTCCTGTGGGGAGACTCACCCCTGCTCTGCTCTCTCACCTCCTCCTGGTCCTGGACACAGCACAGCCCCCTCTGGAAGGCCTCCTTCTGCAGGCTGGCTCCTTGTCCCTTCCCCCGCCATCTGTGTCCCCACCCTGACTCCACCCCGGTCCCTTCCCAGTCCTCACCAACTGCATTCCAGGACTTCTTTGTTTTTTCCTAATTTTCCTGTACACAGAGAAAGGCCTCTCCCCACACTGCCCCTCCCACGCCAGCTCAGGATCCCTCAGAGGCAGAAAACAACACCAGGACAGTCCAGCCGGGCCGTGCAGCAGTGCACGGGGACCATCATTTCTGCAGTTGTCCTGACTGAAGACACATTTGGCCTTCGATCTGCTGGTGGGGGCTGGAACTTGCACAATGCTGGCTCACTGAGCCATTTTTAGTTGCCAGCATTTAAAAATCAGGAAATTTCACACAAAACTCCAGATTAGGGGTATTTTTCTTGAAAGATCAGCAGTTCTGGCCACACAGTCCACACTCCCATGTGATGACCCTCAGCTGGTCCATGGTAACAATTCACCCTGCGGGAGCCTGGCTGGGGGCGATCGTCACTGGCTTCCCTTGCTCTCCTCACCTCTGGGCTTCTCTGTCCGATGTCCCAGTGTCACTGGGGACACTCCTGGACAGGAATCTAGGACCAGGCTAACCATTTTGAAGGGGGAGGAAATGGGCCAAAGAGACCCATAACCTGCCCAGGGTCACCACATCAGAGACAGAGCTGGCACTTAGCTGGTTCTCAAAGTGAAGTGAAAATTCATTCTACACACACTGAGAGGCCTGGAGCCCCAAAGACAGAAAGTCCAGTCCCTAGCCTTGGGGAGCTCTGGTGTGTGAGCTGAGGGATGGGGACGTCCAAAGGCACCAGTGCCAGTGCTCAGTACCGTGACTCTAGGTAGGCGAAGGCTATTATGGAAACAGCAGAGAGCCCTGGTCTGGACAGGAAGGGTTTGTAAGGCTTCCTGGAGGAAAAAAACATCAGAGAAAAAGGCAGAAGTATGAAAGGATAAAGATTGCTCAGGGGACAAAGAGTGGCAAGGTGGAACACTGAGGTAGAGCAGGGGCCGGAGCTGAGGAAGAGAGGGACCGGGCAGTGATGTGAGGCTGGAGAGAGGCACAGCTTTCTGTCTGGGCCAACCGTCGGTGAAAGCCAGGTTCATAGGATGGTGGTGTGCTTGGCTTTGGACGTGGTGTGTTTGGGTGGCAGAGGCACCAGAGGGAGATGCCCAGGAGATCGTGACTCCAGGAGAGAGGACGTGGGCTGGAGACAGAGCTCTGGGGGTCTGGGAGGCATGGGTGGATAAAGGTAACAGAAGCCACAGTGGCCAAACTTGCCCAGTGAGAGGGAGAAACCCTTGCCATGACTCCAGTGATGGAGAATGGAATGGAAGGAAGTGTCCACCCTGCACTCATGTTCCAGGTGCAGAGGAGGGGGACACTGTCTCTGAAAAGCCACCAGCCTCTAACACTAACGTGCCCATAGCCTGCACTCAGAAGCATGAGTATTCCCAGCAGCAAATGGCGGGCAATCCACTCCTCAGGATGGTGGCAGACACCTCTCTCCAGAGTTGTAGAGTGGCAAGGCCATTTTACTTATGGCTAACCTTTGCCTTGAGCCCTACCTCCTAAGTTGCCCGAGGTCCCTCATCTGCCATCCTCTGCCTAGTTCTGAGGCCCAGGTCAGCTGTCTCCTCCCTCCATAGCACACTTCTCCCAGGCCACTTACCAAGGCTGCAGTTGGTCCTTCTCTTGCTATTTATGTCTTTCTCTTATCTGCTTGATTCGGTAGTAAGCTCCCCCGGGACTGGGACTGTCCTCTCCACCTGTCCTGATGGATTATGTTAGATCTCTGTTGAAACTCTCTGGGTCAGAAGACTTTGGATCCAAATATTTATTCTGCCATATTGTAGCCTTTTGACCCTGGGCAGCTTATTTAATCTTCTCTAAGTCCCATTTTCTTCTCTTGAGAGCATGCAAGTCTCATCGAGGATTGGTTAGGACGGAGGGAAAATGTCCCAGGCCTGGCACACAGCTGTCCTCAGACCCTCAACGATGGCTGACTCCCTTGTCTTTTCCCTGCCCACCTGCAATGTGGCGTCCAGACTCCCTGGTCTCAAGATCAAGGCTACTGGGAACTGCACATGTCTCATCTCCCTGCCCTGAGAGAACATTATCTTCTGGTCCCAATAGATCCTCACCATTCCCCAAATCCATCATGTTCCTCCCCACTTCTAAGCCTCTGCACATGCCGTACCCTTAGCCTGGAATGTCCTTCCTCTCCAGCAAACCACTTATCTTTCAAGGCCTGGCCCAGCTGAAGAGCTCATTGTTGAGTTGAGCTAAACATGAGGGAGACAGAAGGCCAGAGCCTGGGCTAGAGGCAGGGGCTGCCCAAGTGCTCACAGGGTGGGCATGGGCAGCAGGGCCTCGGGGCTCCAGTTTCCAGTTTGACCTGGCACTGTGGAGGGGAAATAGTCAAAGGCAGGAAGGGGGGGTCCCTGAGCAGGCGCGGAGCTTGGCTGTCGTTCTGGGGGAATTCCTTCTGGCAGGACCCTTGGGTGGTCATTTGGGAGGACAGCGACATGCTTGAGGTCCAGTTGTTGCTTCTTTAGGGAGATCTGTCTAGCCAGACACTTTCTGGTGGTTTCCGAGCTGGGTCACAGACCCTGTGTTGGGACTTTCTGTTCCCAGTTCTGTCTCCAGCTACCCCATCTAGACCCATGATGACATTAAAAATGGAGCAGGGCCTGTGGGGGAGGGTGAGCCCTGACCCCTCTGGGAACCCAGGCCAGTTTCCTTAGGCCTCAAACAAAGAGATAAGGCTCGTGTGGTGGAATACCTATAAGCCCGGGGTGTCCCAGGGCTTCCTGAGGGGTGGATTCTGAGTTCAGTTCCTTGACTGTGTAAGTTACACTGAGGCAGGAGAGAGAGAGAGAGAGAGAGAGAGAGAGAGAGAGAGAGAGAGAGAGAGAGAGAGAGAGAGAAGGATATGAGGCTCAGAGACAGGCAGCCAATGACCCAAGGCCATTCTGCCTCTCCCTCCCTGTGATCCAGGCTCCTGTGTCTGTGTCTCCTTCAGGGCCATATTTCTCAACCTCCCTTTATGTCAGGAGATTCCATCCTGGGTAAGGCACAAGGTCATCCAGATATCTATTTGAACACTGCTGACTCCAAGATCTGAAGATCTTGGCCCCTCGGGCCTGTGTCCACCAGGCACAAGCTGGACACATGGGAGATTAAGATCTAGACTCACCAAGAAAGAAGGCAAGGAGAGGGCCAGAGAGGGCCCTGGCTCCGTGGGAGGCTCCAGTCACAGCTCTGGTTCTGCCGCTGACTAGCTGCCTGACCTGGGGCAGGTAAATGGGCTCCTCCTGGCCTTGGCTTCTCCATTTGTAAGATGGACATGAGAGTGCTCTGTACTCATAAAAGTGCTGTCCACAAGAGTGGGCTTATGAGTGTCCCCAAGGCCCAAACTCCCTGTGCCACTGAAGCATGGCCCCTGCCTTCCTCGCCTACCTTCCATAGTTCCCGATTGCTATAGAATGACAAAATCCATATACCTAACTTGGTATAGGATGGGGCCCTGTCAGCTTCAGCTTAATGTTTTGAGATATCGCCAGGGACCTCCCCTACTCCAACTGCACCCCACAAACAGGTCTATCAATGCCTCTGACCCCTGGAACATGCATCCTGTCAAGCCCCCATTGACGCCCACTCTCCTGGAGTTCTCCCCAGCCCCCAGCCCACGCTGTCATGGATTGGGCCTTCCTCTGGGCTGGCCAACTTCCTCCCTGTTTCAAACCTTGGTTTTGTTATCCATGGGATGTGTGTCTGACTCTCTGGTCCCCTGGGAGCCCCTGGGGGGACAGATCCCTGTCTGATTTCATCCTGGGTCTCCTTCATCATCAAGGAGCCTGGCTCAGTGCAGGCTTCAGGTCTTCAAAGAAGCCTGGAGGGAGGGAGGGGTCATGGAGGGAGGGAGGGGTCATGGAGAGGCGGAGGACGGTTTATGAACTGCACTTTCCCACCACCCTATCTCTGCCCAGCCCTAAGCTGGGCTCAGGGACCCCAGGAATGGATGAAGCAGGACCTAACTCCCAGGGAGCTCCTGCTGTGCTGAGGTGGGCATTGCTATCCATCATATCAGGCATTAGCACTTAGGTGCTGGGCTGCAGCGTGTGAGGGGCAGCAGCTGAGGCCCAGGCCAGCACCCCCGAGATAGCCAAGTCCCCAACACTGATGGGAAGACCTAGCCCTGCAACTGTGGAGAGGCCTCTGCCACTGCTCCCTCCAGAGACCAAGTTTATCAGCAAAAAAAAGGAACCAAGTGACCACTTGGCCACCACCTTCCACTCCCCATCCATGCACCCATGGAAAAACCAAGTCACAGAAAGAGTCTGGGCACTGAATGCCTGTTACCCTTTGATGAGTCTAGACCAGCTCACATCTGGCTCTCAGCTGCCTAAGATCCAATAGGCAAGGCTCAGTGCAGCCTGGGAGTGAATAACCCCGCTCAGTCCTGTTCATTTTCCAATCATTAGCCAGATGTGGTGGCACACACCTGTAATCCCTGCAACTCAGGAGGCTGAGGCAGGAGGATCGTGAGTCCAAGGCCAGCCTCAGCAACTTATTGAGGCCCTAAGCAACTTGGTGAGACTCTGTCTCAAAATGAAAAATAAAAGAGACTGGGGATGTAGCTATGTGGTAAAGTGCCCCTGGGTTCAATCCCTAATATCAAAAAAAAACCAAAATAAACAACAACAAAAACCCACATATAATGCAGATTTGAACATAATACTGCTGGTTCTTTCCCTCGTTCCACTCTCTGCCCTGGGACAGCTCACACTTGAACACAGATGGGCTGCAGAGAGTGCCAGCAGCAATGCTGGGAGCCAGGAAAGAAGAACCTCACAGAGAGGGTCATGGAGCATATGGATGTTGACTGGCAAATGCTACCTCCCCTGAGAGAGTCAACCTGGGAGGCTTCCTGGAAGAGTTGGTGCTTGGAAGAATGGGAAACAAGGCAAATTTCACTAGAATGGGATGTGACCAGAGCCCTTCCCGAGCAAGGGTGCAGAGGTGGGAAAAGGGGTTCTCTGGCTCACACCGTGGGAACAGCACAGGGAGGTTTTGTTCTTCAGCCCCTCCCTGCACAGACAGGGAAGCTCGGCATGTTGCCTAAGGCACAAGGCCAGCTGGTGGTGGGGACACATCTGACCCTCCCTCCTTCTGTCTGACCAGGGTGGGGGACAGCAGGCCCTTCTCTGTCTGGTCAGCTGGGCCCAGGATTCTTTCCAGGCTCCAGGCCCTGTATTCTCCTTCATCTTTCAGAGGGCCCAGCGACCCTGGCCACAGCTCAGGTGGGGCTCAGAAAATATAGCTAGAGGTGGCTCTGGGAGCCCAGTGGGCAGATGTGGGATCAGCCTCCCACTACATGTGTGGCAGGTCAGGGGGCACCTAGAGAATATTCCAGAGCTGGGCCTTTCAGAGGCCAGAAAAACAGTCACGGGGTAGGGCTGGAGGCTGGGAACAGGTGCAGGACAATCAGTGTCTGGTAGTTCCCACCTTCCGGGTCCCCAACCCTCCCATCCATACGGAGCCAAATCTGACAGCCAAGTTGGTGAGTCGGTGGCCCAGCCACCCTCACAAGCCACCCCCTCCATGTGACCGCATTCTCTTTTCTCGGTGAGGAAGCGTCCACCCCACTCTTCCTGCCATGCCATGGTCCCCACGCTGTGGCTGCATCCACCTGGAGTCCCTGGGCCGCCCCTTGGCTGTGTCTGTCTCCTGGGCTTCCCCTACAGCCCTCACTGTGGAGCTCCTGGGAACAAGTCCACCCTTGCCTGAGTGGGTGTGAGCCTAACACACCAGGGCAAGGCAGCTGGGAAGGAGGCCAGAGGTGAGTTCTGCAGGGAGGCCAGCTGGGGATCTAAAGGCTAGAGGCTAAAGACCCTTTGTTTCTTTTCGGTCCTTCCTTGCTGCTTGAGGTAGGCTGGGTCAGGCGCTCAGCTCCAGAAACATCTCCCTTGCCCCTAGTATACCTTGTCCTGCTCCAGGTTGGGCTTCTGGAGGCTTCTAGACCCTACCCTTCCGGCCTCCTCCCCGCCCTCGGGGTCTCTGTCTGGTCAAGCAGTCTATTTGGGTTTCTTCCAGCTCCCTGGGCCATCGCTTCATTCACTCGGAGCACCCTGCACCTTCACGGGGCTCCAGCGCCACCTCACTCTGTGCAGAGACCTGTGCGCCCCTCCTCCCCAGCATGCCCAGACCCCACTTCCCACGCCTTCTTCACCTCGCCTGGACTTACCTATCCTAGGTCCCATGACTGCGGGGGTGCAGTGAGTTCCAGACTCTAATTCAACCTCAGGACTTGGAGTTTAGCAGGAGGAAGGAATCGAACCTGCCCTGGGGATCCCGAGGACAGCAAACTGGCGAGCCACAGCAGGGACAAGTTGATGTTAGGGACCGCATGCACTGGGCAATGCTTCTTGGGCCACTCTGGACAGACAGCAGCTACCTCTCCAGGCAGGCTCGGGGGTTCCTGCTCAAACTCAAACTCACCCCTCTCCAAGTGCCTGTGTTTCCTGGTCCTTTGCTCCTTCTCTGTCTGTCCTGACCCCCACCCCCGCCCTATTTCTCCCTCCTTTGGTTTTCCTCCAATCTCTGGCTGGGACAGCGGGGGGGGGGGGGGGGGGGGGGGGGGGGGCAGAGTGGAAGAGGAGGCTGGGTTGTTTGGGTCCAGCCCCTGCCGGGGGGGGGGGAGACTGTAGTCCCGCCCCCCCTGGTTTGGTCTGCCCTCCTCCCCAGCCTCCAGCAACTGCATTTCCCTTGGATACCTTCCCTGCTCTGCTAGGTGGAGAGGTGGGAGTGCGGGTGTGCTGGTGGGCTTCCCTCAGCCCAGCACCTTGCACCATCAATTCCTCCATCTCCTCACTGCGCTCCCACTCTCCTCTGAGCCCCGTCTCCTACTAAGCTCTGTGCCCCTTGCAGAATTGTTATGAGCCCACATAACCGTTCCCCCCGACACACTGAAATGCCATCCTTTCTGGGCTCTTGTCCTCTCTCATACAATAACTCCCAGGTCTCCAGCCTGGGTGCCCCCTGGAAATCACAGTGGCAGCCCACCTGTAGGTCCGTCACAGCCACCTAGATGCAGGGGGTTGGGGAGCAGAAGGGCTACTGTGAGATTCCCAGAGATTTCTGGGCTGAGCACAGAGGATGGAGGCCTTGCTGCCAGATGGGCAGGTCTGGTCTCAGCCAAGTGGCCTCAGGCAGTACCTGCACCTCCCTGAGTATCAGCTCCCTCATCTCTAAAGAAGGCAAAATAACCATCGCTTGTAGGACATTGGGAAAGTTCAGGGAGCTATACAGAGGCCAAGTCTGGGCCCCTAAGCGCAGAAGGAGCAGCAGGGAGTGGCAGAGGCAGGACTCAGGCAAAGGGAGATTGAAAACAAATCTATCTGCTTTTCCAGTTTGCACTTCTACACCAGGCTCCCCTGGCTGGCCGTGGCCCACCAGGGCAGGTATGCCCCCCTTTTACAGAAGGGATGCTGGTCTCAGAAATTTACCAGAGATCACCCAGCTACTGGCTGTGGGCCATGTTTTGGATCTCTGACATTAGAACCAGGCTTCTCCTCTTCCCAGTGTCTTCTCAGAGGAAGACCCTTGAGTTCCCCAAATCCAAGATCCCACTCTAGAAATAGGGTCTTTGCATTGGTGGGGATACAGGTTCAGAGCCCAGCACTCGGGGCAATGATAGACAAGCATCCTGCAGCCCCACTGGGTCCCAGTGGCTGCATGAGTACGTTTGTAGGAAGTAGGGAATATAATGCTTGAAATAATCACAGATCTGCCTGCACTTAGTAGGTATTCAGTGAATGCCTAATGTTTGTTTAAATGAACGCGTCTTTGAGAAACCAGACACGTGAATGCATGCCCATTGAGAGAGGTTAATAGTTAGCAGACAGGGAGCCTGCTTGAGAAAACTAAATTAGTTCTTTCCATAGTTCTTCCTAAATCCTTCAGTCTAAAGTCTGCACTGTGGGTCTTCATAGAGATTAGTAGAGGTGGAACTTTCCAGATTTCAAATTGCAGGTATACATTTGAGAGGGGGAGGTCCTTTTAGACTTCTGGAAGCATCACTGCCCCATCTTGGCCCTAGAAACTGAAAAAAAAAAATGTATACATGGAATAGTCTGGGACCAGAATATTCCTGAACTCAGAGCTGTGGAACTGGAACAAGGATCCTGGCATTTAGGTTAACCCATCCTGGGTTAGTCCCACAGAGAGGTCCCACTGTGGATGGCCCTGGCTTAAAGTCTGACCACACTGGTTGGCACCCTGGCTTGGCCACTTGCCAACATATGGCATTTGTTGTGCCCTGTGCTTGTTATGGGGCCCCATGATGTGTGTGGATCCCAGTGCCATCTGTGGATTCCCACAGTTAGCAAAACCTGATACCTTTTTGAGAGTCCGGTGCTGCTGGCAGAGCCTGGCATGGCTTGTAAAACTCTGCAGCTCCCAGGGCTCCGTGATGCTGGCACAGCCCTGCGTCTCACGCTAAGCCTGTTGTTGTTGTCAAATCCTGGACAGTTGGCAAATCCCAAGCCCTTCCCCTCTTAGTCAACCCACTTAGAGACGTGAGTTTTGTAAACCAGGCAAAATAGGAGACTCTTCATCTTAGAGAACCACCTGCCTTGGGGTACAAGGGAAGGATTCTGGGTCCAGATTAGAGAGCTCAATTCTGTTGCCAACTCTGCCACAACCCTGCCGTGGGACTTTGGACAAACCTCTCCCTGCGTCTCAGTCTTCCCATCTGTTAAATGGACACCATGACGTCACATTACCTACCTCCAGGATGGTCCTGAGGGTCACTGTGAGATTGCCCAGAAGATGAGGGGTAGGGGGAAAAGAGGAAGAATAACCAGAGGCTTCTTCCTGAGAAAGGCTCCAAAATGCCACGTCGGCACCTTTGACCCCACTTCCCTCTGGTCTGCTAGCCACAGAGCGGATATCTATAAATGAGCCCTGGGCTGGGTGGACAATGAGGGCCTCGGTCAGGGCCGTGACCTTCCCCTGCTTCAGATGCCACCTTGGGTTCAGACCCCCAACTGTAGACACCCCTGCCTGGCTCATAGGCTTTGCCCAAGGAAGGCAATGTCAGACTTGGTTCACCCACAAGGACACTGCCACTTGGAGGTGACTTGCCCAGGGCTCTGCATCGAGTCTGCACACAGCAGGGGCTGGAGTGGCAGCCAAGGACTGCAAAAGGCTGAACACGAGGTTCCCAGAGGTCAGAGCAGGAAGTATGTGGCACTCATTTAATTCGACTGGTCCCTTTTCCAGATTTGCCCTCTGAGGCCTGGACAGTGCGGTGACCATGGGGTGGTTGCCATCTCCCTCTCCCCGGGTTTCGGTTTCCTTGGCTGATGGATGAGAAATCAGCCCCAGCCCCGCCTGCCAAGCCTGCAGGGCTTTCCCGCTTCACTGGCCCAGCTCCTTCATCCCCAGGTGGCTCGTTTCCCAACCAGGTGAGAAGCACGGGCTGCAGGCCAGGTGGGGGTCCAGGAGGGATCCAGGTTGAACAGCGCCACCCACCTTGGCCAGCCTGGCCAGCCTTTGTAGCAGCTTAGCCCTGCCTGGACCCCACACCTTCGGGAAGCTGTCCTCCACTCCCGGGCTCTTTCATGCCAGTAGTGACCTTCTCCTGGGCCCCAAGGCCTGCAGACAATGCTCCAAACTCTATAGCCTTCCCTGGAGGTGGTGGCCCTGTGTCCCAGGAAAACATGAGCTTAGGCACCAGACAGCTCCATCCTGATGCAGTAAGAAGCTCTCTGAGGCTCAGCATCCTCTGTCAAATAGGAAGACAAGAAACCTCCTGATAGGACTGCACCTGCCATCATCTTGCCCTGTCTTCTCCCTGTGTACTTGGTAAGTACACAGCTTCTCTCTCCAGGGAGACTAACTTCTAGAGTCTGAGGTCTTGCTGGGCTACTTGGGGCCAGTCCCTCTCCCTCTCTGGTACTCCATGCCCTTGTCTATGAAATGCCTCCCCAGAGCTGTCAAGACTCAGATGAACTGATGGATGGATCAGTCAATGTTTGCTAAATTCTGACAGCTGAGCAGATGCAAGCCATTGTCAATATGGCAATGAGAGTGAGGGCAATGACTCTTGTAATTCTGGAAGCAGAGAGTGAGGGGGAAGTACATCATAGCAGGTGTTTGTCAGGTCAGTTCCACCTGAGTGACAACCCATGGGAATAAAAATCACTGGGAAGGGCTTCCTGAGGTGGGAGGGAGCTCAAGGGCAAAATGGAGGCTGTGGTCTCTGATAACAGCCATAGCTCTGCAGATGCTGCCAAGCTGTGCCTCTCGCAGGGCTCCAACTGGGCCTGGGCTGAGCTGGGCCCCCAGCCCTGGCTTCAGCCCTGCCCCCCATATCCTGGCATTACTCAAGTCCTGTCCTCTGTCTGGTCCTCAGTTTCCTGAGGGGAGGGGATTGGAAATGGATCTTTTCTGCCCCTCTTTTGGAAGGACCACATGAGCTAATGCATGTACCATTGTTATTGTAAAGTGTCAAGCATGGGGTTACAGTTATTAATAATTGTGCCCTTGGAGAAAGTACATTGATGGAGGGTGATATGACAGCCTGGGAGGGGAGACACAGCTGGGGTAGGGATTGGATGGGAGCAAGCATCAGTCCAGGCTGTGGACAGTTGGGAGCAAGAACCAGGCTCTCAGAAGACTTTGCAACACTGCCCCCTGGAGGCGGAGTGGAGTTCTGTGCCTTGACTTTTCCTCCAAGACTCCAGTCAGGGAGGAGGGAACCTCTGGGAGCACCTCTGTCCATGGGGGCTTCCAGAAGGAGCCCAGTGAGAGCAGCCATCGCCTGTTCCTCCCTCTCCCTGCACGCCTGCCTGTCCCTTTCCATTCCACTGCCTCTGTCCCGGTCTCTGCCCCCAGCATCTCTTGCCTCGGCTCAGGTCCTCCCCACCTCCAGTCTTACCCTCTACTCCAACTTCCTGTTGGCTAGAGGGAGCTTCTAACCTGCAGACCCCACCAGGCCCTCCTCCCTGAAACCTGCCACAGATGGGCGTGGTGACACTGCCTGAAATCCCAGTGACTCAAGAGGCTGAAGCAGGAGGATCACAAGTTCAAGGCCAGCCTCAGCAATCTAGCAAAATCCTCAGCAACTTAGCAAGACACTGTCTCAAGTTTAAAATAATAATAATAATAATAATAATGGAATAAAGGGCTGGGGATGTAGCGCAACAATAGAGTGATAGATACTGTGTTCAATCCCCAGTACCATAAATAAATAAATATATATTTTTAAAAAATCCTGCCGTAGTTCCCTCTCCCCCACATAATCCATCTTTCTCAGCCTGACATTGAGTGGCACCTGTCCTCCTGTCCAGCCACATCCAGGTCACTATCTCCATTTGCAAGGGAAATAATAGGAGGGTGTTATGAACAGGGTGCTTGGGCAGGACTGCTTGGTGTGACTTCCAGCTCCGCCACTTGGTGTTACTCCTCAGTTTGTAGTATTTATTTTAGTGTCGTAAGATACACACAATAGAAAAATACCATTGCACCCATTTTTAAGTATACTATTCAGTGATACTAAGTTCATTCACAGCATTGTGGGACCCTCACCTTCGTCCATCTCCAGAACTTGGTCATCTTCCCAAACTGAGATTCCAGACCCATGTGCTACTTGACTCTTTCTGCCTCATTTTTCTCATCTGAAGGATGGGGCTGCCTCTCCATGCCTGGTAGGTGGCATAGGTATTTGTCCATGACAGTGTGGCTGCTCTGTGAAGCCAGCGGGAGATCTCTAAAAGCTCACAGCCCCGCCACTGCCTGGGATTCATTTATGAGGCTCGGGCAGCTTGTGATGGACAGCAGCTGGGAAGCACGCCATCTGCTTCCTCTAGGAAGATGAGTCACTTCCTCCCCTGATGGGCCATAGCCTGGGGAGGGGAAGGCAGGAAGCAGGCAGAGCTCCGCAGCTGCTTCTGGCCAGCCTGGCCCTCACCAGAGTCCGTGCACACTGCATGGCCAGAGAGGCCAGGAGATTGTGCCTGGCATCAGGGTGGAGCGGGCCAGGGTAGGTCACCCTAACTTGCCTCTGCTCCCCACCAGGAGGCCTGGAGCAGCGCCTTGTTTCCATCAGGGCTGTTTATTCAGAGCATTGTCAGTTTGTGCTTGGCCTGAGTCTCTCCCATCACACCCGGACACACGCCCTCCACCCAGCTTGCTCTCCAGATCTTACTCCCACTGTGCTGGGGTCCTGCCTCAGGTTCTCCCACCCATGAGCCACACTCTCCCCCCCAGTTAAATGCATGCCCTGTGTGTGTGTGTGTGTGTGTGTGTGTGTGTGTGTGTATGCATGCACATGTGCACGCATGCTAGGTGAAGCACAGGCATGTCCTACAGGCAGGGGGAAGACCATGCCTCGGGCCTCACAATGGAGTGGCCTTGTCTCTGGCCGGGGCAGGCAGGGGTCACTCCAGCAAAGAGGTCTGAGCTGGGCCCAGACCAGGAGCCTAGATGGCTTGTCTGCAACTAAGTATCCTCTGCGGGGGACTCCAGTCTCTTAAGTTAAAAACATCAATCATCTGCTAGAAATAGCCAGCAAGGGAGGCAGTTTAGCCTAAGCAAACCAATTCAGTCTTTCCAGTGACTTAGTTCTGAGCTCTGCCAACAACTAACTGGGGGTGGTGGTGCGGCGGGCGGCGGGGGGCATTAGGCAGTGACTTTATTTTTCAAAACCTCAGTTTACTTGACTATAAAACAGATGTGGTGTGACTGACATTCACTACATGTCAGGCACAGTTCTAAGTACTTTATTTGCGACACAGTCAATATTGCCAACAACCTATTATGATCCCCAATTTACAGATGAGGAAGCTGAGGCACAGAGAGGCTAAGACGTTTGCTTAAGGTCATACAGCTGGTAAGAGGCAGACCAGGATCTGAACCCACACAGTCTGGCCCCAGAATCCAGATCCCTAGCCATGACCCTGACTGTCTCAGAGAGCTGGTTTGAGGACTCTGTCACCAACCTTAGTCCCTAAGCCTTGGGTTTGAATGCCAAGTTGAGTAATGAGGTAGTGCCATGGCTAGGTTCCAGTCCTGTTCTATTGATGACCATCTGTGTGACCTTGACATGTCACTTTCCCTGTCAAATTTCAGGTTTCCCTCCCACAACAGGAAGGGCTTGAATCCTGGCTGGTGACCCCCAGATCTCTGCTGCCGCCCAGGGCTCCTCCTGAGCAATTCACGTCCACCCCCAGGGCCCCCCTCAAGCTTGGCGGAGCTCCTCACCCCGTGGAAAAATTGCCCTCCTGCCCAGTCCCTGCGGAGCCACCAGTCTCCTTGGCTTCAGGAACAGTGTTCCTCTCCTAAACCTGTGTGACAACTCTGTCTCTCACACTCTTCTGTCTCCTCCTGGCACCGCCCCTTGACTCAGAGCCCCGTCCTCATTCCTGCAGGACACCTGCACTGCCTCCCCACTCTCCTGCGACCCCCTCCCCTGTTCTAACCCACCCTCCACATTCCTCCAGACGCCTTCCAAACACTAAGCTCACAGTGCTGACGATGGCATTCAAGAAGACCTGTCCTTCTTCGGGAGCAAAAGTTTATTCCTTAACCTAACATTCCACACTCATCACCACACACCTGCAACCTACCTTCCAGCCCCACCCAGTCACCGGCCCCCTCCTGTCTCCCTGCCTCTGGCCAGACACCCTTCCTCACCCTCCGGCCACCTTCACCCCCACCCCCACCTGAGTGTTTCTAGACTCCTCCGGACACGGCCGAGCTCACCTCCTACTTCTCCACAAGTCCTCGATCACGGAACAGCCAGCTGCTGACCCAGCCATGGAGTCCCCGCGGCCAGCTCCTTGGCCCCCGCCACCCTCTTCCTGCCACTCCTCTAACGTCCCTCCCATGAGATAAAGTTCTGATGTTTCTCTTTGGAGCCCTGTTTAAGAACAAGGTGACCCAGGAAGACCCATCCCAGGACCAACACGGTCCCGAAGAGAAACAGTGGAAGAGTTTCAGCCTTTCCAGGGTGAAAAGCCCCAGAGGAAGGGACACATGGGGGTGGCCTCTGTGTGGCTGTGGTGGTGACAGTCCCAAGGCACTTCACAGTTTGCAAAGTACTTTACACAAACTATGTCACTACACCTTGACTAGAGCCACTCTGCTGGTCCCATCACCCTCGTCCACAAAGGGTAAACAAAGGTAGAGGGAATGGAGTCACCTGCCCAAGGACGCACAGCTGCTTAGTGGTACAACTGGGATTTGAACCCAGGTGCTTGTGGCCCCCCACAGCGAATGCCCTTCCCTCAGACCACACTCCCCCTGGTGGCAGCGAAGGGCATGACAACGCTGGGCGCTGATTCTGGACTTTCCTCCCCAGAGATCCACCGGGCTCCTGCCCAGGCTGGGGAAGGCAGACCAGGTTCTCCCTGGATGCATTTATAACTTCATTTTCTTCCTTGTCACTTTCGCATCTGCCAAGGCCTCATGCAGGTGATAAGGGGCAGTGGGAGTGAGACAGGGAGAGACAGATTGTCACCATTTCCAGCCCTTCCAGGGCAGAGTAGTGCCAGGGCCCAGCACAGGCAGCCGGTCTCTGCCTGGGTGAGGGCCAGGCTATTTTTCTGTTTTGAAGTTTTAAATATTCCTGAGATGTAGGCTCCTTCCAGAGATGTCACAGGACATCCCCACTTGCTGAGGAAGGAGAGATAGTGGACAGTGAGTGTATGAACCTCCCCAGAGAGAGGCTTGTGTGATTTGGATGGAAAATGTTTGTGCCGCTTTCTTGCGACCTCTACAGCATTTTAACCTGTACCATGTTAGCAGCGCTTCCACACGAGGAGTGCCGGAGCCCGAGCAGCGGCCCAAGGGAGGCTAAGGCAGGAGGACCGCAAGTTCAAGGCCAGTCTCAGCAATTTAGTGAGACTCTGCCTCCAAATAAAAAAATAGCTGGGCGCGGTAGAGCACGCCTATAATCCCAGCTGCTCAGCTGCTTAGCTAAAAGTGAGGCGCTAAGCAACTCAGTGAGACCCTGTCTCTAAATAAAATACAAAATAGGGCTGGGGTGTGGCTCAGTGGTCAGGTGCCCCTGAGTTCAATCCCTGGTACAAAAATAAATTAATTAATAAATAAATAATAAAAGGACTAGAGGTGTAGCTCAGTGGCAAATCACCCCAAGTTCGGTTCTCAGAACCGAAAAACAAAACAAAACAACTTACTGGATGAACAAACTCTCATTTCTTTCTTTCTTTGTTTTTCTCTTTTGCAGCACTGTGGATTGAACTCAGGGCCTTAGCACAGGCTAGGCAAGCACTCAACCATGGAGCTATATTCCCAGCCCTTATAAACCCTTATTTCACAGAAAAGGAAACAGATTCTCAAATGTGCCAGACTTGAATCCAAATCCACCTGGCACCACGATCTGAGCCTTATTCACTCTCCTGCCCTCAGTCCTGTTTGGTGGTGAACCGACACTCCCAGCATCCTCAGGGGATTCGCCCATAAATCTCCTGATGCTTGTCCCCAGCCCCCAACTCACAGCACCAGGTCTGTCAATCTAACCTGTAGCCCACTCTGTTTCTAGTCCCTTCTCTGCCCCTGGAGACTCCTTTAAACCTTGAGAGTCAAGAGGCAACAGCCTTGGAGAGGGATCAAACTCTAACTCTGATAAAGGCAGGTTTGGTGTCTGGACCTCTTCCAGCCGTTAGCACAAGGAAGCACTCAACAGGGGCAGCCGTTATTGTTAGGACTCTTCCTGCTCCTTCCTCCCGACAGGCTCCCTGGCTGAGCTTCCTCCTCCAGCCTCTCCTGCTCTAATCCACTCTCCTTGCTGCAGTGGCTCTGAGCTTTCTGAAACGTGTCACTATGATGTTAGTGTCCCGTCTAGAGGCTGCGTCTAGCTTTCCAGTGTCCCCGGGCTGAGTTCGTACACCTTAGCTTGGAATTTGAGACCCTTCTCCCTCTGGCCCCCACGGACCCCTTTCGCCTCACCTTTTGAGACTCTCAGCCTCTCCGTCTACCCTGGATTCCAAACAAACTTCCCCCTAGCCCCTAACACGCCTCCTGCCTTTTCCCCTACGGTGACTTTGTTTACCCCTTCCTTATTGGCCTGGGACAAGGCTCCTCATCTGCTTATAATTTGGGATTTGGAAAGCTGTCTTCCCTGAGACAGGCCTGCTTTGTCCTCCCTCCTCCTCTGGCCCTCCAGACTCCTGAGTCGCACAGCTCACAGCGTCTGTGGAGGCCAGCTCTTCCCTTGGCCACCCCACTGGCCTGTCAGATGGCTGTGACGAAATGCCCCGTGTAAAGCTAGTTTGATTCAATGTGGAATGAATGTGGAGCTGCAGTTTGAATCTTAAAATGGCAGCATCAGCAGTCAGGCCTGGTTCGTCCAGAGGGGAGAGCTCACTGGGGCTGGAGGAAGAGGCCGTCATGGAGGGCTCCCTGGAGGAGGATGACTTGGAATGATAGGGCATCTAGAAAGGGCAAGAACAAGAAAGAAGGAGAGTGTGAGCCAACAGAGAGAGGGAAGGCTGGGGAGCCAAGCGGCCTCTGCTGTCACACTTGCTCCTTTAGCTTCAGAGCATGCAGAGGGGCCCCACAGCCCAGTGGTGTGCACACTTCATGGTCACAGAGAGAACTCACAGCCCTTTCTCGCATTGTTGGTGGGCACAGAAGCTGGACTGGGGGTGAGCAAATCTGAGGGTTCAGATCTGCTTGGGCTTGGGTTGCTGTGGCCAGGCCACCCTCTCCACCTGAGCCTGTTCCCTGTCTATCACCTGGCGGTACCGATTGTTATTTATTCGGCCCCCATAGACCATAAGTTTTATGTCCCAGTGAGGACTATTAATCTTGTTGTTCAAATTATCAACAAGGCCCAGTGGTAGCTGCTAACAAACCACCTGGGAGTCCCCCATAACGTTACTCAAGGTCACAGTGGAAGGGGATCTCAAGGGGTCAAGGCCCCGGCAGACGGGGAGGCGTAGAGCTTGGGAATTTAGTGCCACCAGGCTCAGCCCTGAGCTGAATGGGGAGAGGAAGGAGCCACTGCAGAGACCTGGGTAGGACGTCTGGGCTGGGCCAAGCTGCAAGGGCAAGAAGGCTAAGGGGACGTGGGGCCCAGCTCCAGGAGGACGGGATGTTGGGAGGAGGCGGTGAGGGCCCTTCACCCAGCTCTGAGAGGGGCTGTGAAGGAGGGAGCAGCTACTCTCTTTTTTCTCTAGGTTGTAGCATGCTGGGCTGCCTGGCTCTGCTGCTGAGTTGCCAGTTGTGTGACTCTGACCAGGTTATTACCCTCTCTGGGCCTCCCCATCCCTTTGGCAAGAATAAGGGAGCTGGACTAGAAGCTCTTGACAGAGCTGATGGCCTCTTATTAGCAGGGCTGGACAGAAAGCCCTGAGACTGTCAGGATAGCCATGTCCCCATCTCTGCCTCTGGAAAATTAGGAGCAAGGTGCCTGTGCCCCACTGATGTGTTGGCTTTCTTGAGAGGAGTCAGAATGAATCCCTGGCCCAAGGAACCCCCAGGCCTAGAGAGAAACAGATGCATATGTGCACAACAAGCCCCAGATAAGCTGGGCCTAGGCAGGCGGGCTTCAGTGCCTCTCCCATGCCGAGCCTTTAGGAGTCCTGGGCAGTGAGCAGTATATGGCGTCTGGTGAAAGTGCCACCAGCTCTCTGTGTGACCTTGACCAAGTCTCTCCCCTTGCCTGACTCATTTTTATTGAAAAACAGGGGACGTGGAGATTAGGCAACACTGTTTGCTTAAGGCTCTGGTGTTCTGGCATTGCCCAGCAAACGCTGCACCTTCATGGTCCCGGTGGGTGGTGGGAACAACTTCTTAGAATTACTTAGAGAAGTGTGGTTTGTATTTCTTTAGATGCTGTAAGAAAAATCTCCACTGACTGGTCCATTAGGGAAAACGTTCAGTTTAACTCATGTTAACCCTTTCATTTATTAATTAATTTATTTTTAAAAATCATTATAGAGGGTTTATCAGGTGTCAGGAAACAAGTGTAAAAAACTTATGCTCAATGTGAAGCTTGGATGCCCAGAGCTTTTTTTTTTTTTTTTTTTTTTTTTAATGAAAACAAGCCCAATCTCTCTCTTCCTTAAGTCATTTCTCAAAACAGCATTTTCCTAGCTATTTGCAGCCTCTGCTTAGTACTCAGTCCATCTGAATCTATTTTCAATGCCCTCAGAACAAAACTGATTTGTAGCTGTCTCTGATGTCAATCTAAGAAATAAAGGAAAATAAAACCTTTCCCCTAATTTTCCATCTGGTGGAAATCAGAACTTCCAAGTTCTCTAGGTAGCCAGAGCCAGGAAGCCTGGTTCTAGGACCAGCTCTGTCATGGGCCAGCTGTTGTACTGTGGCAACCCCTCCCCACCCCACTCAAGTCCGATTCCTTCACTTGTGAGGAAAGGACATGGACGCCATTATCTCGTGGGGCTGTTTCCACTCTTACATATTCTGCAACATGAGAAAGATTTTGTTAGAAGGAGAAGTCAAAGGTGGTGTTGGGAAAGCCCAAGGTGTCATCAGACTAGAAGTGGCTGTGTTCCAGAGGTCACATTACCTGGCCCTAGATAGCAATAGAGGGACAAGTCTTCCCTCAGCTCAGTTCTGTGGGTTGAAAAGTCTCATTTTAGAGGTCGTGGGCTGCTGGGAATGCCCAGTTCATTTTCTGTTGCTATAATTGAATACCACAGACTGGGAAATATATAAAGAACAAAGGTTTATTCGGCTCGTGGTTCTGGAAGTCCAAGAGCATGGTGACTGCATCTGCTGGGCATCTGGTGAGGGCCTTTTGCTGGGTCATGATGTGATGGAGGGCATCACAGGTGGGACAGAGCAACCTATTAACTTTTCCTTTTCTTAAACGTCACTGATGCAACCATGGGGGTCCCACCCTCATGACTTCATCTGGTCCTAAGTATTACCCAAAGGCTCCGCCTCCAAATGCATATGACCTTGGGGGATGTCTCAACATGCATTTGGGAAGGGATAAATGACCATCGCACCCAGTAACCTTCCTCCACAGCCTCGGGTGAGAGGAACGATTCTCTGCAATGGTTGGTCTTCTCTTGTAACACTGGCTCTACTACTTTTCAGCTCTCTGTGACGCCCTTTGAAGTAGGACAAAGACAGGAAGCTCTAGGGTCGTGCAGGAAGACACTAAACAGCGACATCTGCAGCAGCCAGGAGGAGGGCAGACCCACAGAGCGACTTGGCGGGATGTGGGGCCCTCTTTCCCGCCATGGGAAAATAGAATTCAACTTGAATGCCATGAGGGGACAAAACTCCTTCTATCAAGGACATACAGCAGTACAAAGTCAGCCCTCTGGGGGTGTCGATGGTCTGGGAAACCGAGGGACTTTCAGTGTTAAAACCAGGACAGCTCTGGGCAAATCAGGATGGCTGATCACTGTACCATGTGACAAGGGACTAGATACAAAGGCAGGTCCCAGGGTACCCAGGTAGTGTGAGACAGACACAGAGAGCCCCAGCACAGGGGCACAGAAGGGGAGTCCAGTTAAAGATAAAGATAGCACAGGACAGGGGTCCTCAAGAGGATGGACAGACAGAGACCAAGAGCAGACATGGCGTCCCTGTCCAGATGGAGCTAGAGGATGGAGTCGGGCACAGAAGAAGAGGACTTGAATCCAAAGCAGAGCAGAAGTGGCTCTTCCGGCCATCCCTGAAGGAACCCTCCAATTCCTCAGAGTTCACGGGCACAATCCTTATGGAGGCTGTGGACAGTCCTGGAGGCCTGGAGGAGAACCTCCGAGTAAACCGCATGGCGTTTTTCTCTAGGACCTGACCTCTCGCACACTCAGCCAGTGCATCTGTTGTCTTCAGAAAGTCTTGAGTTAAAGAAGTCCGTTCAGGAGTTGTGAAGAGCTCCCTGCACTGGATGGGCGTGTATTCAGTGACGGTAATTAAGAGCATGGTGTGACCGTGGGCAAAGTCTGGCTAGTGACTGCTCAACATTTCTACGCCCCGCATGTTCCTTCAGCTGTGGCTGCAGCACCAGCCTAAAACATCAGGTCCCCTTAAAGGAGCTACTTGATTTTAAGGTTGACGTTTAAACATTGGAATGGATCCATCTCAAGTCTTTTTCTCATTTGACTTCCAATCTCGCAATATTAGGAATGTGGTTCACGCATGTAACTTTTTTGTTTTAGAACCATTAGATCTAGGTTTAGAAGGCTGCTTAAAGGTTTTAATCTAGCTCCTATCCAAGTATTAGATCTCTTCTGTAGCATCCAAAACACTCCACCCTGCATACATGTTGTTACATGGAATCCACTGGTTTCCAAGCTACCTTCTGCCTTATGCAATAGTTCTGATGGAAGGAACCTTCTTCCCTCTGTGGGCTGCACTCTGGGTCCCTGAGTCTGCTGCCACTCTTGGTAAGTGTCTTTCCTTCTTCCCATAGCCCTTAAGGCATTTGCATGCACCTCTTTTCCTCACTTAACAGGACCACCTCTCTCAACCATGGCTGTTGGACACTTCACAATCTGGGCATCTTAATTGTGCAATGAAAATCCTGACACAAAGAAAATGTTGGATTACCATCTATGGTTGGAAAGAAAAAAGTGCACATGGTAATTAAAGTATCCCTGATGTGTCCAGACATGTCCTACTGTACCCAGTTCTGTCTGTAGACACAGGACTGTGTCTGATCCGCTGTAGGAGACACTACTTGTAATGGATCAGAGGTCTCCTCGACTGTCTCTGCCTGGTGGGCATTCCCTCTCTAAGAGTACCTCTTCTTCCCCGTCTTCTTGATTTTCTTCTTAATCTACCTGCTCATCCAGATGGGTAACGCCCTGCTCCCAGTGGCTGTGCTGGCAGAGGCCAGCCTTCACGAGCCCCAGTGCATTGCATCTCTCTCTCTCTCTCTCTCTCTCTCTCTCTCTCTCTCTCTCTCTCTATCTATCTATCTCTCATTCTCTCTCTTTTCAGTAGTGGGGATTGAACCCAGGGTGCTCTACCATTGAGCTACACTCCCAGCCCTTTTAATTTTTTTTGTTTTGTTTTGTTTTGAGGCAAGGTCTAGTCAAGTTGCCCAGGCTGGTCTTGAACTTGCATTTCTCTTGCCTGCCTAGTCTCTGGGATTGCAGGTGTGCGCCAACACTCCAGATCCATGCATTTCCTTCTGATCAACCTTCCCAGTCCTTGTAACTACTATCTCCAAAATGCTGTCCTTATTTCAGTTGGGGATTGCTTCCTCTATTTCTCCACCTACTTCTAGCAGATGTAGCTTTGCCACAGCTACTGCTGCTCAGAAGCCTTCCTCCTGGTGGTCATGGCCCATGATTGCTATGTGGCTGTCTGTCGCCCACTGAACTCTCCTGTCCACATGACCCCTCACATCAATGCTGTACCAGTGACCAGTGCCTGGCTCACCGCCCTCCTCCTGCCTATCCCAGCAGTGGTCCAGACCTCCCAGAGGGCATATAACAATACTGCCTACATCTATCACTGCTTCTGTGACCACCTGGCTGTGGTCCAGGCCTCCTGCTCCGATACCACCCCCCAGGCCCTCATGGGCTTCTGCATCGCCATGGTGGTCTCCTTCCTCCCCCTTCTCCTGGTATTTCTGTCCTACGCTCACATCCTGGCCTCAGTGCTTCGCATCAGCTCCCAAGAAGGACATTCAAAAGTCTTCTCCACCTGAGCTGAGGTGATGGTGGACATCCTCTGTAGTTTGAATATTGGGTACACCACAGAGGCTTTGTCCCTAGGGTGGGGCTATTGGCAGTTCCATGAACCTTTAGGAAATGGGGTCTTGTTGGAGATTCTGAGGTCATTGGGGATTGTGAGACCCTGGTCTCTCTCTCTCTCTCTCTCTTTACTTCCCTAATCACTTTGCTCCCACACAACCTGCTATGAATGCACCACCCTTGCCAGAGATCTAAACTGATGATGCCACTTCATCTTGAACTGGAAACTCCAGAACTGTGAGCCAAAATACACCTTTCCTTTTATAAATTAATTGTCTCAGGCATTTTGTTATCATAACAGGAAGCTGACTAACACAGCGCCTGCTATTCATCCCTTGCCATTGCCAACATGGCCTATAGAGCCCACCTGCTGAGAATGCTCTGTGCCATTCTCATGCCTGTGCTCAATCCTCTCCGCTACATGCCGAAGGACTTTCATTTGCAGGCAGCAACACGGAGGAATCTCACTTAGTGTTGAGCAAATTAAGACTCAAAATGATATAGTACTCATCAGTTATATAAAGTTTAGGACCAAGCAGAACTAAACCACTTTTTTAAAATCAATGCTTACAAAGGTCATAAACCATGAAAAAAGAATAACTATCATAAAAACCAGAATCGTGATCACTTTTAGGAGAGGAGGAGGGTTGTAAGCATTGAGAAACCCCAGGGGCTTGTGAGGTATGACCAGTGTTCTGCCTGAATGGTGACACAGGGGTTTGTTTTAAATGAGACTGTACACAGTGGTGTGTTGCTTAACAGGGATAAGTTCTGAGAAATGCGTCACTGGGGGATTGCATCCCTGGGCAACATCACAGAGTGTGGCCAACATCACACCCCAAGGCTATAAGAAATGTATTGCTCCTGGAGAAAAGATGAGCAAGAGCATGAAATTAAATAAAGTATCAGAGAATATGATGCAATCAAAAGAAGAAATAGATACAAAATACAGAGGGCAGCCTCCAAAGCAGCCCTGCGCACTGGTCACAGTAAACTTTTTTTTTTTTTTAAAGAAGGACCATACACTACAATAACTATTTAAGGGTATAGTAAGTACCTAAAATGGTAACAGGCATTTATTAGCATTATCAAGCATTATTCTGTATAATTGTGTGGGCTACACTTGTATACAGCTGGCAACACAGAAAGGCTGTTCACACCAGCCTCACCTCAGACCCAGGAGGAAGATGTGGCATTATGACCCTCTGATAGCTATGACATCACAAGGCAAAAGGAATTTTGGGGCCTCATTAGAGTTTTGGGGTTTTGTTGGTTGGTTGGTTGGTTGGTACCAGAGATTAAACTCAGGGGTGCTTAACCACTGAGCCACATTCCCAGCGTTTTGAAATATTTTATTTAGAAATGGTCTCACTAAGTTGCTTAGGGCCTCCCTCAATTGCTGAGGTTGATTTTGAACTTGGGATCCTCCTGCCTCAACCTCCAGAGACACTGGAGGCATATATCGCCATGCCTGAGTTAAGCAGTCTTTACTGAACTTTTGAGCTCGAGGCCCAGATAAATCAGAACAGTCACTGCCCTCAAGATGCTCCCAGTCCAGGGAGGTCACAGGTGTGGGTGCAAATAGCACAGGTGTTTGTGCTGAGGAGATAGGAGTGGAATCCAGGAATGGTGGGAGGGGAGGTTGGTGTTCAGTCACAGTAAGCATGTCTCTTAGGAATGTTTCAGCCCATGCCCCCTTCTACTGCCTGTTCCGAATCACAATTATCACTATTTTAAGTCAAAACAATGAAACAAGGCGCAAGAGTATCATTTCTCTAACTATATTTATTCTTATTTGTTATACATGACAGCAGAATGCATTTAAATTCATAGTACACATATAGAGCTCAATTTTTCATGTCTCTGGTTGTATACAAAGTAGAGTCACACCATTCGTGTCTTCATACATGTACTTAGGGTAATGATGTCCATCTCCATCTTTCCCACCCCCAACCCCTCCTCCCTTCCCCTCCATCCCCTTTTGTTCTATCTAAATTTTCTCCATTCCTCCCATGCTCCCCACCATCCCCATTATGGATCAGCATCCACTTATCAGAGAAAACATTCAGCATTTGGTTCTTTGGGATTGGCTAACTTCTCTTAGCACGATATTCTCCAACACCATCCATTTACCTGCAAATGCCATGACTTTGTTCTCTTTTAATGCTGAGTAATATTCCATTGTATGTATATACCACAGTTTCTTTATCCATTCATCTAATGAAGGGCATCTAGGTTGGTTCCACAATTTTGCCTTTGTAAATTATGCTGCTATAAATATTGATGTGGCTGTGTCCCTGTAGTATGCAGTTTTTAAGTCCTTTGGGTACAAACTGAAGAGTGGGATAGTTGGGTCAAAAGGTGGTTCCATTCCAAGTTTTCCAAGGAATCTCCATACTGCTTTCCATATTGGCTGCACCAATTTGCAGTCTCACCAGCAATGTATGAGTGTGCCTTTTTCCCCACATCCTCTCCAACACTTATTGTTGTTTGTATTCTTAATAGCTGCCATTCTGACTGGAGTGAGATGAAATCTTAGATTTTCTTTTTTAATATTTATTTTTTAGTTGTAGTTGGACACAATATCTTTATTTATTTATTTATTTTCATGTGGTGCTGAGGATCGAACCCAGGGCCTCATATGTGCTAGGCAAAAGCTCTATCACTGAGCCACAACCCCAAGAGTAATTTTAATTTGCATTTCTAGCATATATTCTTGAGGTAAATAAAATACTTACACCAAATTCTTACTTGGGACTTTCTGTTTATATTTCAAATAGCATGGTTCATTTTAATCTCTTATTCTCCCCTTACTTTTTCTTAAAAGTATCTTCCCAGACTTGTTCACACTAACATTACTTAGTTTCACTTTTAAAGACTTAGTTATTTATAACTAGATTTTTTCCCTAAGTAATATGTTTTAAATTTTATCATTAAAGTCATAAAATCTCTGTCACTGAATGCTACTTCCACATACATGTAAAATCAGACCGCTTACTCTGAAAGAACCAATGGATCAAAGAAGAAATCATCAAGAAAATTAGAAAGAAATGAAAACAACCTACTATAACTTATGGGATGCAGATAAAATAGTAATTAGAAAATTATAGCTGTAAATGTCTATGTTATAAAGAATAATCTCAAATCATTAACCTTTCATTTTAAGAAATTTGAAAAGAACATCAAATAAAACTTGGAATCAGGTACAAAATCAGAGCAGATAAATGAAACAGAGAATATATAGAGAGGATTCCAATTACTAAAATAAGCAGTAAAATGAGGGGCTATTACTTCTCATCATACGGAGATAAGAAATGTTGAAGGAAAAGACCACCACTCAATATCTGAAACAAGCCTAAACAAGCCTGTAATTCCATTGGCTTGGGGGGCTGAGGTAGGAGGATCAAAATTCCTCTCTTGAATAGAGGGAATAGAAACAGAGATGCTAAGCAACTAGTGAGACCCTGTCTCTAAATAAAATACCAAATAGGGCTGGGGATGTGGCTCAGTGGTTAAGGGCCCCTAGGTCCAATCCCCCAGTACCAAAAATAAATAAATAAATAGAATCTGAAATGAAGAGCTGGGTTTTCACTGGCTTCTTTGTGGAGATGCTGCGGTTTACAGCAGTCTGTTTCCTAGTGACCAAGGGAGCTGCTCCTGTACAGGGCTGTGGAAACGTGGACGTCAGGAGAAGCTGGGCTTCAGGCAGGGCTGTTTAAGGACTGGTCTGCCTTCACTGTGGAAGCCTGGTGACAGAGGGAAGACATTCTGAGTGACTTTGGGACGTGTGTGAGCTGACATGAAGCTGTCATTGAACAATAAGCAGGTTTAAAACAAGTTCTGATAAGTATTTATTACCATGGCTACAGAACAACCAGTCATTTCCTAGAAATAGGAGAACAATTTTATTCTCAGAGGTAATAAAATTGTATTCCATCCTATGACGCAATAATAACAATTCTTTAGAATGTTAGCTTTTTCCAAAGAAGTCTCCCCCAACATTTTTATTCTCCTATTTTGGTTCATTTCCTAATAGAAAACTCAGTAAAACAAGAACCTTCTTAAAAAGGGATCTGAACTTGGATTTTGTTTGATTTTTCCCTACTTTCCACAATTCTGCTAATGGTCGCACTCCATGTGGGATCTTCTGGCCCAGGCACCCAGCTCTTTTTATCAGTTTCAGCCACACAACCCCCAAAGCCTTTAGTCATTCTTGTGCTGCCAAAAAAAAAAAAAATGGCCTTTAAAAGTTTATTAAAGATCTCTGGGGCTGGGGATGTGGCTCAAGCGGTAGCTCACTCGCCTGGCATGTGTGCGGCCCGGGTTCGATCCTCAGCACCACATACAAACAAAGATGTTGTGTCCGTCGAAAACTAAAAAATAAATAAATAAATACTAAAATTCTCTCTCTCTCTTTAAAAAAAGTTTATTGAAGATCTCTATTATGTCTGGGAATTAGGAAGCAGAACAAAAAAAATCCACCCATCCATCTGGCAATTCTGCAGGATTCTTTGCTTTTAACTGAAGAGTGGTTAGATCTTCACCCCCTAAAACATTTTCTGTATTTACCTTTATGGTACTAAAGCAAAGATCCATGCACACATTTAGCCCAACCCCAAATTCCTCTCTTGAATAGAGGGAGTAGACACAGAGAAAAGAAAGTGGTACACATAGTTTCTGCTTGTTCCAAACTATCTTCAGCTCCATCATGAACTTCACTAGATGAAAAGGAGAGCAATCTCTGCCCCCCCTGCCAATGGTTTAGTAATCCCAGAACCAGGAGAAAAGAGGGTTATGACAATCGTTTCTGAAACTTGGTGTTCCCAAAGTCTTTACATACGGGTCAGATGGTTCTGCCCATGTGTACCTGTGCTGTTTTAAGATGTAATAATTACTTGGCATAAAGTTCTACTTCTAGGGATCTACTTCTTTAAAGAAATATTCTGGCACATGTAACCCAAAATGCATGTTAAAAGGACATTCATCACAAACTGTTCACAGTAGCAATAATTGGATCCAACCTAAATGTTCCAACAGGTGACTTATTAGAGAAACTACATCCTTATTATGAAATACCAAATATGAGATCAAAAGAATGAAGTAGATCAGTCATAGAAAGATTCTAAGATTTATTGTTGAATTAAAACTATTTTACACAATAAGTACAAAATGATCCAATTTATGTTAATAGAAAAACCACACACTCACTTAGAAATGCCTGAAAGAAACAGAACATTAGTGATTAACTGTGGGGTGGGAAGGGGGAATATGGAGAAGGGATGGCGTGAGGACTTCCCAGTTCACTCCATAAAGCTCTGCACTGGTTAAAATATTTTATAATGATAATATATTTATTAATTGTGAAATTTCCAAAGTTGATGAAATTCATATATGTATTAGTGAAAAAGTGACAGAATCAGAAACAGAGAGCAGTAAAGCCAAAGGAGGGAAGGAGAGAGATGAGGCAGAGGGGTCTGAGACACATGCCTTTGTCCCGCCTGCAATTAAGATGTAGCTTTCTACCCTCATTGTCCTTCCTCAAAACCTTGGCATACTTGTTATGGCACAGCAGCGGCTCAGTCTGACTATTTTGCTTCATTAAACATCAGCTCCTACTTACTGAGTGCTTAGTGATTGACAGGCTCCCGACTAAGCAACCCAGCTCCGCCCAGCAGCCTGTGAGGCAGGTGGTATCTCTCCACCCTCTCTACAGGTGAGGAACCCCCGCAAGACTCAGGTCTCAGCTCCTGGATGACATGCTGCTGAGCCAGGTCCCACTCCTAGCTCTGCCATGGCACGCCGTGTGACTTTGAGGAAGTCACTTCACTTCTCTAGATCTCAGTTTCCCCAAACGAGCAATCTCGACTCTTGCTTTCCCTGGTGGTTGCGAGGACCAGTTGAGGAAACAGGAACAAGGCTGTTCCCCTGGTGATCAAGTTCGGAGGCCCTTGAGGGTTGCCAGCGCTGCTATTTTCACCATCAGCCAGGTCTCCCGCTACACACTGGGAAGTCGCTCCCAGCTGGAGGCAGGTCTGTGGTCCCAGAGGAAAGCCAGCTGGAGGTGCGGGGGTGGGGGACCCCAGCAGGCATCGCTGCCAGGAGGCGCCTGGGGATTTAATGGGCTGTGGCTCAGCTCTTACCTGGCCCTTCCCAACAGAACCAAGTGTGACTCCACAGAAGGCACTCAGGAGAACCAGGCTTGGCTGGTGAGCTGGGCTGGGGATGGAGTGGGCAGATGCAGACAAAGGCTGGGGTGGAGACAGGTTCAGGAGGAGTGGCCCCAGTGCAGAGTCTGGGAACACACACCGGATGTATGAACGACAGGGTCTCAGAATCTACGTCAGCTGTGCACACAGTCCTTGTGACTGTAGGTCAGACACAAGCAGGCCAGAACAGGGATGTGCAGTCACCAGCAGGAGGCTGCAGATCTGGGAGGAGAGTCTCACAAGGAGGCAAAGCCAATGACAGCAAGAGACATGGGGATGATTAATGAAGCATCTGTCAACTCTGCAAGAGTCACAGGCAAGGGAAATGTGGTGCAGACAGGGAAAGGGGAAAGCAGGTCTGTTTAACTCCAAAGTTAATGGACCTACATTATTTACATGTATTGCTCCCCGGATAGGAACAGCACAGTGGGAGCCTCCTGAACAAATTGCATAGGTTTGGAGGTTGCCATCTCTGAACACCTCCCTGTCCAAACAGAAGGGATGCACAAAATTTTATTTTTACCTGAAGAAGAAAATTTTTCTAAAGGCTTTATTTATTTATTTATTTATTTTTAACAGATGGAAAAACTGAGGCTCAGAGACCCAAAGTCACAGCAAGTGAGCAGCAAGGCTGGCTGAGGAGCCAGGACTCTTGGTTGCCAGGAGGGGTCAGACCTTTGTAGCAAGCTGGCTGCAGAAACAACCTTTTTTTATCATCTTTTACCAGCCAAGGCCTTGGATGAGGGCCTTCTCTGACCTCCAGTTTCTTCATTGTTGAAGTAGCACAATCCCTCCTTGGCAGAAATGTGTGATGACAGAAGTTGAGACGATGTTCATAAAAGTGCAGGTTGAACCTTCAGATGACTGGCTTTTCTGACCTTTCTCTCCCCTGTCGGTACAGTACCTGGTTCTTAGGCAATCTCTACAGGGAAAAGCCTATTAAGGAAATGGTCCCCAAACAATTCCATTAATAACCTGAAGCATCAAAAACACTCATGTCATTAAAAATAAAATCCCTTATTCTAAATGAATAAATAAGTGTAAAGAAGTAAAAACAATGTTCCGATTTTTACCACAGTGTTCCCTCAATGCTCTTTAAAGATATCAGGTACCAAATTCTTTCAAAAACATTTTTTGGTGTTGCTTCTCATCTAGCTGGTGCCCTAAGGACACCTTTCACTTGTCTGTCACTCAGGCCTGCTCTCCAGAACAGTGGTTCAGGGGATCAAAGTGTTCTAGTGCCTTTGGGGTAAGCACAAAAACCTGGCTGGTGTGTTCTGTGGTCCCAAATAAGTAGGGCAGCTCAGGCTCCTGGCTGGATCACCCCTGGCTCAAGGCTGATAATCCAGCCTCCTGGAGTCTAGTTCTAGTGCTGTCACCCCTCTTACTGTGTGTGACCTTAGGAAAATCACAGCCCATTTCCCAGCCTCCCTTCTGTGTCCCCGTCTGTATAAAAAAAAAGGGGTTAGACTAAAACTGCTTAATCACTAATAGCTCCTTCATGCCTATTTTATGATTCATCAGCAAAAAGAGGCAAATTGAGGGAGCTGCATTCGGCTCCCATCTCTCCAGCAAGAGCTCCTGGGAGGAGCAGTGGTGCATTATTAAATAGAAAACAATCAGCCCCCGTTACTGCCCTGAGAGTGCGCTTGGTCTGGTAAAGTCATAGACACATAAATAGACCATGACAACCCAGTGTGATCAGAAATATGACACAGGGCAGTACAGGAAGTTCATGGTTTGGAAAAGAGGCCGCTGAGCCAGCCAGGACCATGAGGCCTCACAGAGGAGGTGATATTTTGAGTTGAGTTTGGCAGAAGCACAGGCCAGGTCGGGGGTTGCCATGGTCTAGGGCAGGATGAAGTTGCAAGGTGGTGGGTTTGGCTGGCAGGCTATGGAGTCATCTTCCCTAATGGAAGATGTGCTGGCTGGGAGTCAGGACACTGGGTTCAGGACCTGTACTTCTAATATAAATTTGTTGGTTGACCTTGGAAAGACGTTCTGTATTTCTGGGCTTCAGAATCAGCAAATGCTCCCACTGTTTGATGGAAGTGAGGAAGAGAAGTTTTGGTAAAATGGCACTCAGTGGCTTTGAGTTTTAGCCCCTCAAATGCCACCTCAGCCTAATTCAGTGATATTTAATCCATAGTTGACTTTTCTGAGCCATAATGACATTCAGGGAAATATAGCTAGCATCTGTTTTGGGTTTAGAAAAACACAGCGGTGGGCTTGGCAGTTGGGTGTGGTTATCAGGGTTAACCCTCTTCCACAGAGGTGCAGGGGTTTTGGTTTCCTGCCTGGGGAATGGGGCCGACCCTTAGAACTCTCTTTCAAGGGGGCATTCACAATAGAGTGACTGTCCCATGTATCGTTTAGAAAGACACTTTACCAGCCTTCACTCTCTAGTGAAGAACCAGGCCACATGCTTAAGAGAAAAAACCAAACAAACAAACTCTGGAATGTGGAGATCAGGCAGTGAAATGGCACTAGCAGCAAAGAAATGTGGAAGGGAAGAGAACCTGTGCCTCAATCTCTCGCCTCATGAAAACCTCAGCTTCCCAATTCTCCAGATTAGAGAAGAAAGGATTGATGGAGAGAGGGTTGGACTCCAGTCCTGGACCCATGACTGACTGGCCACAGGAGCTTGGGCAGAGCCTTAAACATTTTTTTGTCATTTGTCCATTTTTGTAAGGGAAAAAGCTGACTGGACATTTTCAGGTTTGACATTTTTGCAATTGAGTGCCATGACAGGTATTTTATGGGAGCTAAGAGAAATGGGAGAGTTCTGAAAAAATCAGGGAGGCAGTAATCTCAAAATCATCGGTACTAAAGAGGCAATGATACCCATGTGCACACAGGCTCGCTCCTGGCTTGTTTATTCAGGAGAACATCCAAAATAGCAGAGAAGTCCTATTCTTCCTCAGTTAGAGACCCCCAGATCTGTGGGTCCATAAGGGGAAGCAACTTCTTAGGTGGGGCTTTGGCCTTTGGGCTCTTGTCACAACACTGTGTTACTCTCTAGTGCTGCCCCAGCAAACTTCCAGCTGCCAGCACTCTAGTGACGATGGCTCCTAAGTCTACATTACTATAGTACCTACCTATCTGTGGCAAGGGAAGCCTAGTCATGAAATGGTCAATTGGAAACACCTGCTGAATGACAGTAGCAGCCAGGAGGAAGGAAAAACCACAGTATCACATAAGGATGCCCTTCCATCAAGGGGAAATTGGGCATTCTATGTAACGTGGCCGACAATACACCTGTAACTTAGACTCCAATCAGAAGTGACTCCTCCCACAAAAAGCATCCTCTGCTGTTCCTTTTATTGTAACGTGACAACAGTCACATACTAGAGGCAAGCAATATATTCAGTTGTATGTGTTTAAGGAACACAGAAAAATAAAGCCCACAAATGTTAGGCATAGATATGGCTATTTAGAGATCAGCTACAGATATAGCTAGATAAATAGCACATTTCCAGCAACCTAGAAGCCGCTCTGCCCCAGACCCAACCAATCCTCGACCACAGGGTAGCTGCTGTTGCTACCACCATCATCATGGACGAACTTTTTCTGTTTTTGATCTTCACCTACATGGAATCATGTAGCATGCAATCATTGGGTCCGGTTTCTCTTATTCCATATTATGACTGTGAGCTGTATATATTAAGTCGCATGTAACAGTGGCTCATCAGTTTTCATAGCCATTTAGTACCTCATCGTATGACTGTACTACCATCTGTCCATTTTACTGTCATGGATATTTGGGCTGTTTCATTTGGGAACTGTAAGTAAAGGCTGGTAGGTACATTTTCTATTAAGGCAAAATTTATGACATAAAAATTACCATTTTAAACTATGCCAATTAATGACTTTTAGTACATTACACAATGTTGTACACTCATTACATCTATCAAATTCCAATACATTTTCATTACTCCTATATCCCTTAAGCAGTGCCCCCTGCACCCTGCAACCCCCATTTTTTAGTTTGGCAATCACTAATCATTCTGCCTCTATAGAGGCCTATTCTGGACATATTCTATAAATGGAATCATACAATATGTGCTCTTTATATTTGGCTTCTTTCATTCAGCATAATGTTTAAAAGATTCATCCATGTCTTTTCCTTTTATGACTGAGTAATATTCATGGACAAACCACATTTTGTTTTTCCATTCATCCATTGATGAATATTTTAATATTATACTTTTTGACTAACATATAATTCTGCAATGAACATTCATGTACAAGTTTTTGTGTGACACATTTTCAATTTTGGGGGTGTATTTTTAGGGCTATGGACATAGCACTCATTTTCCTTGGCTATGTGTCCAGTAGCAGGATTGCTGAGTCACAAGTTCTAGGAGGTTTTGCCAAATCATTATGCAGAGTGGTTTACCAGTTACCAGCAATGTGTGAGAGCACTCACTAATCACTCCTAATTTCACTAACACTTTGAAGCTCTTCACATATTAGCGATCCTGGTGAGTATGTAGTGTTATCATTACGTTTTAATTTACATTTCTATGAAGGCTACAGATGTTGATCACTTTTTCCTGTGCTTATTCACCATTTGGATGGTCTCTTTGAGGTACCTGCCTAGTTAAGTCTTTCTCCCACTTTTCTGTTAGTTCATCTGTTCCTTTCTTATTGCTTGTGGGAGATTTGTATATATGCTGTATACATGCCCTTTGATATATGCATTGAGAATATTTTCTCCCATCCAAGATCTTACCTTCTCACTTTGGGTTGTGTGTGTGTGCAGTTTTATTTATTTGTTCATTTATTTGGTACTATAATATATCTGGTGAGACATGTCATGTAGGATCTCCATGAATTTAACATAACATTCTACCCACAATAAAAATTATTAGATATGCAAAAGGAAGGAAAGCGTGACCAAGAGTTAAGAGAAACCCAGAGGCATTTTACCACTGAGTCACATCCCTAGCTCTTTTTATTTTTTATTTTGAAACAGGGTTTCGTTAAGTTGTTTAGGGCCTTTTTAAGTTGCTGAGGCTGCCTTTGAACTTTTGATCCTCCTGCCTCAGTCTCCTGAGCTACAGGAATTATAGGCATGTGTCATCACATCTGGCATTGTATTTTAATTGACATAAAATCTACCATAGAAGATAATGCACAGATTTAGGTATAATTCAATGTGGTTTCATAAATATAAACAAACATCCATGTAACCACCACTCAACTCAATATATAGAACATTTCCATCACTTCAGAAAGTGTACTCTGACCACCTTCTTGTCAATCCTCACCCCTGTAAGCAATCACTGTATTGACTTATGATACCATAGATGAGTTTTGCCTGTCAGTTAATACCAGTTAAATTGCACAGCATGCACTCTTTATCACTTTCTGGTACTTTAATATTTTCCACTGATCTATTTTTCAGGTCTCTAATGTGTCTTCCATTATGTTCAGTTTGCTACTAATGTTTATCCAATGAATTCTTAATTTCAAATATTGGATATTTTTATCCTAGAATGTTTGACTTTTAAAAATAGAATTCACTCTTCTGTTGAAATTCTCTATTTTAAAGTCCATTTTGCCAACATTTTATTCTATTTTCTTTAAACATAGTTATACCAAAGTCCTTGTTTGCTAACTCAGGTATCTGGATCATTTGTTTGTCAACTTTTATATTATGTTTTTTCTCTTAACTCTTGGTCACGCTTTCCTTCCTTTTGCATATCTAATAATTTTTATTGTGGGTAGAATGTTATGTTAAATTCATGGAGATCCTACATGACATGTCTCACCAGATATATTTTCCCTTTTCTCTATTAGGCAGGTTGAGTAAGGAGCTTATCACCTTGATGCTTGAGTTAGGTCAGGCTGGGTTTTAGTTCTAGTAGGGTTTACTAAATTTGGTCTGTTTCTGTTCCCAGGCATGACTGTCCTGTATTTTGAATTGATAACATTATTGATCTGTCCCCTCAGCCCTGAAAGACTAGTAGATTTGTTTCTTCCTTTGGAGGGTTTGAGTAGCTCCTTGGCTGCCCTTTACTCCCTCCATGGCATCCACCCCCATTCACATAGCTTCAATGCTTGGGGAATCTTTTGAAGGGTATAATAGTGTGTTTGAGGCAAGCCCTCTTTTATTTTTTATTTTTTAAATGATTTAGCTACTTTCATTTTTCTCACTAGTCTTTTAAGCATCACAAAAACATGAGAGATTTTGTTTTTATAGAAGCCCTTTAGCTCTCCAGCTTCCCTTGCATAGCTCCAGAATTCAGATGGCCCATTTGAATTTCTAATCTATTTTGCAAGACTCTCTTTGACTGATAAAAGGTTTGCTTCTTTCTCTCTCTGCTCTGTCCAAGTTCAAAACCCATGATGGCCCTCAAACCAGACATTTCCAGAGAAACAAAGAGCTGGTGATTGTTGCTGCTGAAAAAATTTTACAAATGGATTTCAATGAAATTTTAGTGAATGGATCCTTTCACCAGTCCCAGTTTGCTCCCCCAAATTGGTTTTGCTATGTCCAACGGCACTCTTGCAAGAACAAGTAGTGATTGTTAATTTGCTTTGGAGCCCCTCAGGTCCCAACCTGAAGAGTTCAGTTTTATTCTTAATGCACTTAGGTTTCTTCAATTTATTTAAAAATGTGATTTGTGTAATTTATCCAGGTTTTCCTAGTTGTCGCAGTGGGAAAGTTGAGCTACCATGGCCTGTAACATCCTTGGCAGTAGCAGAAGTTCAGACACCCAGATTAAATGGAGTCAGGAAGGACCAAAACGCAAAGAACACAGAGAAGGGAGAAGCTTACCAAGTATCTGAGCAGCATATTACAGTGAACCTTGGACACAGGAACCCCTCCAAAGACACATGGTGGATCTTGAAGTGAGTGCAAAAGTCAAGACACAAGCTTAATGACTTGATTCAAGAGATCTCACAACACAAAACCATGCATCATGCAACCTAAGATGGGAACCAGAAAGTCTTCCCAAAGAATTCAGTCATGATTAAATATCCAACTATTTAGGTCTGGTTTCCCAGTAAAATGTAAACTCTCAGAAAACAGGAATTTTGCCTTTCTTCTTCACCTTCAGCATGCTTACCTACACACATCATAAAGCCTTCTATCTACTAGATCATTAATTAATAATTAATATTTGACAAATTCTGGATTCACATGATAGAAATCACAGCCCACCCTCAGCCCTCAAGAGTTGGTTATAAATAATTGTGCTCATGTTAACTACAGAGTAAACATTACAGAATTATCATTTGAAAATCTTTTGTTGCTGTGATTTCCAGATGTTCTCAGTGTCCAGATATTCCAGCTGTCCATCTCCCAGAAATCCAGCTCTGTCTCACTATGGAGGCCACAACCTGTAACGGCTCAGTGGACAGCACCCCCGTCTTCTACCTGGTGGGCATCCCCTCTCTACCAGAGTTCTTCTTCCTCCCCATGTTCTTTATTTTCCTCCTGTTCTACCTTCTCATTCTCACAGGTAATGCCCTGATCCTGGTGGCCGTGGTGGCAGAGCCAAACCTTCACAAGCCCATGTACTTCTTTCTGATCAACCTCTCAGCCTTAGATATTCTTTTCACCACAACTACCGTCCCCAAGATGCTGTCCCTCTTCCTGCTTGGGGACCACTTCCTCAGCTTTCCTTCCTGCTTACTGCAGATGTACCTCTTTCAAAGCTTTACATGCTCAGAAGCCTTCCTCCTGGTGGTCATGGCCTATGACCGCTACGTGGCCATCTGCCGCCCACTGCACTACCCCGTCCACATGACCCCACAGACTAATGCTGCACTGGCGGCCAGTGCCTGGTTCACTGCCCTCCTCCTGCCCGTCCCAGCGGTGGTAAAGACTTCCCAGATGGCATATAACAACATTGCCTACATCTATCACTGCTTCTGTGACCACTTTGCTCTAGTCCAGGCCTCCTGCTCCGACACCACCCCACAGACCCTCATGGGCTTCTGCATCGCCATGGTGGTCTCCTTCCTCCCCCTTCTCCTGGTGCTTCTGTCCTATGCTCACATCCTGGCCTCGGTGCTTCGCATCAGATCCCAAGAAGGACGTTCCAAGGCCTTCTCCACCTGCAGCTCCCACCTCCTGGTGGTGGGCACCTACTACTCGTCCATTGCTGTGGCCTATGTGGCCTACAGGGCTGACCTGCCCCTGGACTTCCACATCATGGGCAATGTGGCCTATGCTATTCTCACACCAATTCTTAACCCGCTCATTTATACCCTGAGAAATAAGGATGTCAAGGCTGCCATCATGAAAATTGCATATCTCAAAAACCAGGCAGGGACAGAAACATTTAACCTTTAAATGCAGCCAATTCTGCTCCCAGTACTCCTAATAATGATGCTTAGCTTGGAGTGGAAACTCAATAAATATTGTTGAATGAATAAATTAATCATATAAAATAGTAAAATAAAATTCAGCTGAGCAGACAGTTCCAAAAGTGATTTTCATACTTTGGTCCAGGGTTTTTCTCCTGGTGCAATGGAATGATGTGAATGTGCACAGGAATCTGGAGTTGTATAAAATTTTCGCTACTGAATAATTCAACAATAGTTTGCTGAAATAAAAAAAAAATCTGCACAGCAGGGGAAAAAACCCTTTATAAACAAAGTCAAAAAGTAAAAGACACAGCTCAGGAAAAGAACAACTACTTATAATACATGAAGAGCTCATCAAACTTTAGAAGAAAAAGTCTAATATTTCAATATAAAAATGGGCACAATGTGAGTAGACAGATGACCAACGCCTGGCCTTTACACGATGAAAAGGTATTTCATCTACTATCTAAAATGTATACAAAATAAAACTATTCCTAAATGCTGCATTTTACTTACTTAGAAAAGCAAAAACCTAAGATTTTGACAATATTCCTGGAAAAAGTAGAAGTCTCATAAGTCTCTTGTGAGAATGAAAAATTAGTACAGTGCTACTATAAGTAGCCATCAAAGGTACTTATCCTCTCCCTTTTTATTCAGTAATCTCACTCTAGGAATCTGTCCCAAAGATTGACTGGCAATCATTCTTTAGCTTACACATTCATCAATAAGGGCCTGGTTGAATAAAATATAAAAATGTATAATGCACTTACATTTTCCTTTTTAGGAAAGGAAATGAGTCAGGAAAGGAAACAAGTAAGCTCTACATGTTGACACGGTGTCATTCTTAAGATATATTGTTAAGTAAGTAGAGGGAGCAGTTGGGCACAGTGGTGCATGACTATAATCCCAGTGACTTGGGAGGTTGAGACAGGAGGATCGAAAGTTTGAGGCCAGCCAGGGTAGTGAGATCTTGTCTCAAAATAAAATAAAGTAAGAGCTGGGGATATAGCTCAGTGATAGATCACTCTTAGGTTGAATCTCTGTTAACACCACACCCACGCACACACACACACACACACACAAAAAAAAAAAAAGCTACAAAACAGTGTTTTCATAAGAAAAAAAATTTAAAACTTGCTTAAATTTTCAGAAAAAAAGAGCTTTAAAAATATGATTCTATGTTATCCTCTCTTTTAGCTTATTATTGTTCTCTAGTGGTTGTCCTTGGGTTTATGATATACATTTTTAATTAATTACAACCTACTTTTTTGTGTAAAAGAAACTTGTACCAGTAGATCCTCCATCCTGTGTGCTGTCTCAAACCTTCTACTTTTATATATGTTCTAAACACACAGAACATTGCTACTTTTGCTTTTGACAGTCAGTCACCTTTTGAAGCAATTAAACAAAGAAATTAATTGCATTTTGCTTTAGTTTATTCCATTTGAACCACTCTTCATTTCTCTATTGTTCCAACAAACCACTTATAAAACAGCCAGGGGAATTCAAAGATGAACTAGAAATTTATGCTATCAACTTTATTGAGGCAGACTTTATATGCAACATAAAGGACATCTCTTTAAGTGAAGTTTCCAAAAATCTTGACAAATGCATACAATGGCATAACCTCCATCCCTGTTGAGATAAGAGAATATTCCATCACCCTGGAGGGTTCCCTGAATCCCTTCCTAGTCAGCCCTCCTACTCTGTCCCTTGGCAAACACTGATTTGTTTTTGGTAGTGGAGATCAGTTTTACATTCTCCAGGATTTCATATAAATGAAACGAACCTGGCTCCTGTTGTTCACCACAGGGTTTTTTACATTCACCTGTTTTATTGCTTGTGTGAGTGGTTTGTTCTTTTTTACAATTGACAAATGCTTTTCCTTTTGCCTTATTGTTTCACATTTTCCTTTTAAAACTTTAAAATTTCTTTCTCTTATTGTTTTTTCTTATTGCACCAACTAAATTTTCCAGTACAATGTTGTGAAAGTGGTGAAAGCTGATATTCTTGCATTCTTATTCTTTATAGTAATCTTTCACTGTGGTGCTAAACATTTTTTTAAATTTTTAATTTGTTATATATGACAACAGAATGCATTACAATTCATATTACACATATAGGGCACAATTTTTCATGTCTTTGGTTGTACACAAAGTAGAGTCATACACGTACTTAAGACCTTCATGTCTTCATACATGTACTTAGGGTAATGACGACCATTGCATTCCACCATCTTTCCTACCCCCATGCCCCCACCCTTATTCTCCCTCCCCTTTTCCCCTTTGCCCTATCTAGAGTTTATTTAATCCTCCCATCACCACCACCATCCCCGCAGCATATTATGGATCAGCATCCTTAAATCAGAGAAATCATTCAGCATTTGGTTTTTTGGGGATTGGCTAATTTCACTTAGCATTATCTTCTTCAGCTCCATCCATTTACCTGCAAATGCCATGGTTTTATTCTCTTTTAATGCTGAATAATATTCCATTGTGTATATATACACCACATTTTCTTTATCCATTCATCTACTGAAGGTTGGTTCCACAGTTTTGTAGAACAATTGGAAACCAAATATAAACAAACCACTTATAGGGGCTGAGGTTGTGGCTCAGCGGTAGAGTACTCGTCTAGCACGTGCGAGGCACTGGGTTCAATCCTCAGCAACACATAAAAATAAATAAATAAAAATAAAGGTATTAAAAATTTTAAATACAACTTATAATAGCAACCAAAATAGGAAATACTTAGGGATAAAGTTAGCAAAATAAAGTTAGCAATACACTTTACTAAAACTGCAAAACACAGCTAAAAGGAAGTGAAGAAACAGGTATAACCTTACTATAAAACTACAGTAATCAATACAGTATATACTGTAGGCATAGGAAGAGAAATATATATTTATAGGACAGAAGTTTATAAATTGGCCAATATTCACTGAAGAAGGAAATTCTTAACAAATGGTGTTATAACAACTGATAGCTGCTATCATTCCCTTAATTGCCAACTCTGCAAATGCTGTGAAAAATAACCTATATGGGCATGGGACAACAGGCACCTTTTCCTCCCAAAACTCCTTTGCACTTTGTCACCGCCCCCTACCTTTGCATACACAAACATAGCTCCAGAGATGGTCTCCTAAGGAGAAAGATTACAAATTTGTCCAGTGAGGGAGTTGGGAGCGAGTAGGATGTTTTAGATGATCTAAAGAGTCAAGTGTCCTCAACTCTTCTTGCATATCCACATCCCGATTGTCAGATTTGCAATCAAGGACTTAACATTGACCGCAGAACACATCTTTGGGAAATGGACTCAGGCTGCTGTTTGACAGCACACGTGACCAGGTTCTGGATGGGGTATCCTTCCTGCTCCAGCGTTCCATGGCCAGTCCAGGTTCTTATTTGCTTCCAGTTGGCCAACCTAATATTGGGAGATTTTCAACCACACTCTGTGAGAAATAGTCAACCCTCACCTGTATGAGTACACTCTTTATTCTCTTAAAATTATCCTAAGGCCACAAAAACTCTCAAAGTCTTGCCCTTCCTTTTTAGGAATGTGACTCTGGAGACTACAGGTATTAGCCATATACGTCACTTCACGACGCATCCTCAGAGCTCGCTGGTATTCCATCCTCAGAGGTCTGCAGACTCCGTCCCTGGCCACTCTATAACCCAGCCTCCACCCGTAACGTCTTTACTTTACCTCCTTTTTTCTCCACAGTTTTTTAAAAATCAATTTTATTGAGGTAAACTATTTAAACAATAAAAGGCATCACTTTAAGTGCACGATTTGATAAGTTTTCACTAAGGTGTACACCCACAGAGCCACCACCACAAGCAAGCGGTACTCTATTTCCAGCAACCCCACCAGTTCACTATGCCCATTCCCAGGCTCTCTTCCCAACTCTGGCTCCAGGCAACCCCTGAGCTGATTTTCATCTCTATAGATTAGACTTGTCTTTTTTTTTTTTGGTTTCTTGTAAATCGAATTCTACAGTATATAGTATTTTGAATCTGACTTGTGCTCAGCATATTTTAAGACTTCACCCATGTTGTTACATATATCAATAATTCATTCCTTCTTATTGCTAGAATTATTTCATTGCATGGATATACATGTTCATTTACCCATTGATGATCATTTGGGTTTAGGGTATTATAAATAAAGCTTCCAAGAACATTTTGTGTGTGTGTTTGTGTGTGTGTGTGTGTGTGTGTGTGTGTGTATGTGTGTGTATGGAAATACACTTTCATTTATGTTGGGAAATACTTAGGAGTGGAATTGCTAGTTCATGTGATAACTATTTAAGTTAAAAGTAATTCTGAAACTTCTTTCCAGTGTGTTCCATTTGATAGTTGTCCCATGTCCTTCCCATCAGTTGGTATTATCAGTATAAAAATTTTAGCCATTCTAATAAATGAGTAGTTGTAGTTCAACTGTGGTTTTATTTTGCACTTTTATGATGACTAATGATGTTGGGCATGTTTTCATGTGCACGTTAGTCATTCATATCTTGTTTTTATAGTATATGTTCAAATATTTTGCTTATTTAAAAGTGAATTATTTATTTTTAACTAATGAGTTGGAGTTCTTTATTTTATGAGTCTTCTGTTAGGTTTATACTATTTTTCCCCGGTTTTTAATTTCTCTTTTCATTTTCTTAATGATATCATTCGAAGGGTAGAAGTTTTTAATTTTGATAACATCTAGTTCACCAATTTTTCCTTTATGTTTTATGTTTCTCATACCCTATTTAAGACATGTTTGCCTACCTCAAGTTTTCAAAGATTTTCCTCCCATGTTTTCTTCTAGATGTTTTGTAGCTTTGGGTTTCAACATTTAATCCATTCTGAGTTGATTTTTTAATATGGTGTGAGGTAAAGATCAAGTTTCACATCTTCCAGGTAGATATTCTGAAAATCATGTTGCTTATGTCCTCCCAACTTATTATTTTGTTGCATTTTTTTTTACTTTTATTTTTCAAAATCATTTGGCTCTTTCAAGTCCTTTGTATTTCCATATAAATTTAGAATTACTTCAGTTGCTACCAAAAATGCCGACTTGGATTTGATGGAAATTGCATTGATTCCATAGATCAATTTGGCATATTTGACATCTAAACAATGTTGAATCTTCTACTCTATAATCATGGCTTATCTTTCAATTATTTAATTCTTTAAGTTTTAAAATTTTCTTTGCAATGTTTTATCATTTTGAGTACAGCCTTGCATATATTTTGTTAAATTTATCTCCAAATATTTTATAGTTTGCCATTGTAAATGATATCATTTTCATTTTTAATTCATATGTAATAATTATATATTAAAATTTTCTTTCCAATAGTTTATTTTGAATGTAGAAAAAAGGTATATTTTGTACAATAATTTTGTATCCTGTTATCTTGCTAAACTCACATATTAATATTAGAAGCTTTTTAGATTCTTTAGAATTTTCAACATATTTGATCATGTTATTTATGAATAATGACTTTATTTATTCCCTACTAATATAAATACCTTTTATTATTTTCTTCTTCCCTTTTTTATAGTGATTAGGACCTCCAGCACAATGTTGAATAAAAGAAGCCAGGAACAGTGGTTCACACCTCTAATCCCAGTGCCTTGGGAGGCTGCAACAGGAGGATTGCAAGCTCAAAGCCAGCCTCAGCAATTTAGCGAGGCACTTAGCAACTCAGTGAGTCTCTGTCTCTAAATAAAATATAAAAAAGGACTGGGGATGTGGCTTGGTGGTTAAGTACCCCTGGGTTCAATCTTCAGTATGAAAAAAAAGTTGCGAGAAGACATGTTGTCTTGTCTTGACCTTATGGTAAAATGTGTTCAACATTACACCCTTAACTATGATGTCAGTTGTGGAATTTCCATAGATGTCCTCAGACCAAGCTGAGGATGTTATTTTCTATGAATTCTGTTTGTATAGGATACTTTCAGTGAGTATAGAATTCTAAGCTAGAGGTTTTTCCTTTTAGCATTGTGAAGATGCCATCCCATAGTCTGTTGGCTTCAATAGTTCTTGTTGAAAAGATAGCTGTCAGTCCTATGTTGCTATATTAAACAAAATGACTCTCACTTTCTCTATTTTTCAGTTATTCCTTGTATATTTAGTTTCCAGCAGTTTGACTCTGCAATAATGTGCTTCCTTTTTTTGTTGTTGTTTTGTTTTGTTTTAGTTTGTTTTTGTATTGTTTGGCCTAGAATTTGTTGAGCTTCTTAAATCTATGAATTGACCTTTTAGAGTCAGTTTGGAAATTTCTCAGACATTATCTTTGTACAAACTATTTCTTTTTTCTTCTTTTCTTTTTCTAGTACTAGGGACTGAACCCAGAAGTACTTTATCACTGAGCTAAATTCCCATTCCTTCTTATTTTTTAATTTTGAGGCAGTGTCTCACTAGGCTGCTTGGGATCTCTCTAAGTTGCTGAGACTAGCCTGGGACTTGTGATCCTTCTACCTCAGCCTCCTAAATCACTGGAATTGCAGCCATGTGCCACCACATCCAGCTGTCTAAATTGTTTCTGCATCACTCTCTTTCTTTTCTACTATTGGGACTCGTTAAGTACACGTTAGAACTTTATGCTAGTTCCTATAACCATTTTTATCCCCAAATATTTTTCCTCCTGTGATTTGATTCGGATATTTTCTGTCTTTCAGTTCATTCATACTTTCTTATTTATAACCATCTAAAAAATTCTGAAGTTTGCACACTATATTTTAAATATGGAATATTCATTTCTTTTTCTTTGTTTTTTTTTTGATAGTTCCAAATTCTGTCTTTAAATTCTCTGATTCTTACATATTGTCTCTTTTTTCTTCTTTAAAAATTATTAATAATAGTATTTAAATTTTCTGGCTGATAATTATATCGGAATCACCCACAATCTGTTTCTACTCTCTCTTCCTCTTCTTGTTTTTGCTCACTGACTTGTTTGCTTTTTTGTAACCATGCATCACACTTTTAAGAAATATTTGTTTATTTATTTACTTATTTATTATTAGAGCTTTATGGTTATACATAGGAGTTGGGTTCATCCCAACAAACTCATACCTGTATGGAAATTGAATTTGGTTCATAATCCTCCCTTTTCTTTCCCTTCCTCCCTCCCTTCTCCCATTAGTTCATTTGCCCATTTATTGATTTGGGTTATTATTATTTATTGTTGTTAAGTTTTTGAGTTCTTTTATATTTTGGATATTAATCCCCTATTGGAGGGGTAGCTGGCCAAGATTTTCTCCCATTCTGTATACTCTCTTTGCACTCTTAATCATTCCCTTTGCTGTGCAGAAGCTTTTTAGCTTAATGGCATCCCACTTATTGATTCTTGATTTTATTTCTTGCACTGTGTGGGTCTTGTTAAGGAAGTTGGTACCAGCACCAATATGATGGAGTGCTGACTCTATGTTTTTTATTTTCCTAGCAGTTGTAAAGTTTCTGGTCTAATTCCTAAGTCTGATCAGTTTTGATTTGAATTTTGTGTAGGGTGAGAGATAGGGTCTAATTTCATTTTTCTAAATATAGCCATCCAATTTTCCCAGCAACATTTGTTTAAAAGGCTGTCTTTCTCCAAGATGTGTTTTTGCAAGCCTCATACCCTTTGATTGGGTACTAGACATTGAATATTTTTTAAAAATAAATTTCTGGATAACTTATTCTCCTCCAGAAAGAGTTGTATTCTTTCCAGCAAATAGTTATAATAGTTTGTCCTTGTGCCTTGGTTTTAGATTATGACTCATTTATTTCCATTTTCCTTTTTCTTTTGGATTTGGTCCTTATTCCTAGAGCTTGGTATCCCCTCCATTCAAATGGTGCTCCCCAACCCATGAAAACCGCTGACTGATTCTCTAGCATCACATGGCTGTTAAACTCTTTCTGCGGCTCCTTGGCCTCCCAGCTGCTGCATTCTTCTGGATCTTTCAAGTATTTCCCTGTATTTACATAATTTAGAAGTTGGTAAATGACTTAAGGGAATTTATACACCAATTTTGGCATTCCTTCTCTGCAGTGTCTTCTTTTCCAGGAATTTGACTCTAAACTTTCATTTACTTTGGCAACCCAAATTTAAACCTGTTTAACTTCAGCCCAACAGGACTTCTGTTTCCTAATTGGACTCTATTTTCCCATCTCACAGATTGGGAAGTGCCCTCAGGTGAAGAACTGGGGACATATGGAACTCCACCTCTTGGGCCTCCCTCCTTCCAAGGACTGAAGTCTTGAAGGCCTGCCCTGGGTTCTCTCCAGAGCCTTTAAACAGTTGTTTTATATATTTTGTGAAGCTTTGCAGGTTTTTTATTTCGCATAGTTTAATCCAAACAATCCTGCTTCTCTACCATAGCCCAAACTTTAAAATCCTCTTGAGTTTTTGAGTAAACTATTGATAGGAGAATCACAGTCTCCTAGGATTTTAGCATAAATCCATGTTTTGTTGTGTAGATAACCATCTTTTGAGAAATAATTCCTAATCTTGGTGCAGACTGAATGCTTGACCAGGGAACACTAAATGAATATGGGTCCCCAACTTTCCTTGATGAATTAGTTATTAATTTGAACAAATGTTAAAATTGATCACATCCCACCATCAAGTGAAAGTAAGAACTGTTATATTAGGTTCAAGCAGATCATGAGGACACTGGCACAAGCAGGTGATACAGACTCCAGTGACACGCAGTCTTGTTGCAATTGTCATCTTTCCATCAATTCTAACACACAGCCTCATGGGAAATTCCCTGTAATCAATTCCCTCAGAAAGAAAAAATTCAGGCCTTCCTTTCCTTCCTTCCTTTCTTTATATTACAAATATTTCTTTAAAATATGCTTGTACTGCCCCAAAGTGGACTGTTGCTGCCTTACAGTGCCATTTGGGAGGGCCTGGAAGGGTCACCAGGGAAGTAAACACTATCAATGGGCAGAACTTGTGGCTGTGTATCTGCTTCTTTCACCTGGAAACTTCCTCTCACCTGGAAAAGCAAGAGGACTTTGAGGCCAGCCTGGGCAACTTAGCAAGACCCTGTCTTGAAATAAAATAAAAAGGGCTAAGGATATAACTCAGTGGTAGAGTACTCCAGGTGTAATTCCCCATGCTGGAAAGAGAAGGAAGGAAGGAAGGAAAGTGGGTGAGGTGAAGGGAAGGAAGAAGGAAGGAAAGGGTGGATGAATTGATGTTGAGGAGGCTGAGTTGAGGTGGTAGACCTCTCAGAATGAGTGCAAATGATGGAGATATTTACATCTCTCAAATCAGCAAGAGTAGGAAAAATCAAGTAGACAAGATGATCCATCCCATGGATGTCAATCAGTGTCTATCCTAGCTCTTCTTTGCTCAGTATATTCATGGGGAAAAATGTCACAGTAGTGTGGATGGGGGGTTGTACGTGGGTTCATCAAGGCTCATCTGGCTTAGTTTCTGATAAGTATCAAATATGCCACGCACAATGACGTGAACCGTCACTCAAGGTCACTCATCCCCACGGGTGGCAGGTTTATTTCACTGGATCTCTTTCATCATCTGGGGGAAGTGGTTTGTCTTTATTGGAGTAGAATCCTATTCTGGGTATGAATTTGCCTTTATTGCTCACAGTGTTTCTGCCAGTTTCACCTTCTAAAGATTTAATAAATGCCTTATTCATCATGTTGATATCCCATATGCCCTTCTTTTGACAAAGAAACTCTTAAACTCTTATAGCAAAAGAGGTGAAGCGGTAAGTCTCATGCACATAGGAGTCACTGACCTTACAATGCATCCCATCTCTCAGAAGCAACTAGATTGGTTTAAGAATGGAGAATAACCTGCACTCCTAAAGACAGTTTTGGGTGCTGGCCAGATAGCAATCCCTGGCAGGTATGGGCACAGCCTGACAAGCTGAACTAGCAGTCAAAATGCAGAGCAGAATATATGGCCAGAACACACAAGTCTGGGAACCAAGAAGCAGGAGCACCTCTTCTCACTAGCCTTAAGAACCCAGTTGCAAAATATTTGCTTGCTTCTCCTCAACTTCAAATTCTGCTAGTTTATACCTTTTAGTTCCTAAGTGTGGAATGCACCCACCTTTCTTCCTTTCTCTTTCCCTCCTTCCCTCCCTCCCTTCCTTCTTTCCTTCCTTCCTTCCTTCTTTCCATTTCTGCCAGAAATGAAATAATCATTTCATTGAACTGTAAGTGGAGATAGCCACCTAAGCTTTAGGACTCCTCATGCAACTGAATTAACAGGCAAAGAAGGGTAAATTAATATATCTGAGGACAAAGAGGGAACACAATTGTGGCTATGTAATGGGAAGGAAAATTATTTCTAGAACCAGAGAACTCTCTGGCGAATATATTAGTACTTCTATGTGCAATTGTAAAAGTTAATGGAAAATCAGCAAACCAATACAGGAAGATTTTTAATAATTAATAGCTCCATACCCAATCCTCTTGATCAGTATGTAATCCCATTGTAGAGATGAGGACGCACGGAATAGGGCCCTAGGTCTGAATACTAGCTCTGCCTATAGACACCAGTGTTAAAATGGACGAGTTATTTCAGCTCCTGGACCTCATTTTCCTTCTCTTGGACTTTCTATATGCCCTGTTGTTTCTTCCTTCTCCTCTACCATTGAGAATATCAAATGGGTTAATGAGAATAAAAAATACACTAGTGTAAAATTCCACACCCTTGAGGGCTGTTAACAATGATTTCACTATCATCAAAGCCTGGGGACAAATCCTAACTGCTCACATCATTCATGCTCTAGGAGACGCCAGGATGTGATCCCTGAGGGATGGTAGGTGTGGTGCCGGGTGAGCACTAGTATTAGGGAAAGTACCTCAAGAGGTCTGCCTGAAAGGAGGGGCCCAAGGGTTTAATGGGCCATGGCTCAGTCCCAGCCTGCTACTTCCACCAAGGCCTCACGTGGAGAACTATAGAACACACCAGTGTGGACCAGGCTCAGCAGGTACATGTTGCTGGGGATGGAGTGCCCAGAGAATGGCAGAGAAAGCTGGGATGGAAAGACAAGGACAGGGGGACTCACCGGCTACAAACCCGGGCCAGAGGTTAGGAAGATGAATTGGATATACACAGAGGCAGGCACCCAGAATCCAGAGCTGTGAAACCTTGGGCCAGATATCTCAATATATCAGGGGAAGAGAGGTGTGTTCACGGGAGGAATTCAAACCATCTTGGCTAAGGCCTTCCCACACAAAAAAAAAAGCTGACCACAGCAGAAACCATTGAAAACATGGAAAACCTTGAGCTCTTACAAGTTCCAAGCTCTTTGTAAGCACTGCCTCATCATTCTCTCCATAGAGAAAACCCTATGAGGTTTCAGAGAGGGAAACAAGGCTCAGAGAGGGGAAAGTGAATTGTCCAAGGTCACACAGCTGGTAGGAACAGGGATTGGAATCTAGCCCTCTCTAGCTCCCAAGTTAGAACCACTACGCTGCATGTGGCATAATGAAGGTGAGGTTGTAGCCTTGCAGAGAGAGCTAGCTAAGCCGAAGAGCACTCTCTCTCTTCCACTTTGGGGCATGGATCATGCAACATCTGTCTCAGAAAGCTCTGCTCTGCCAAACACAGAGAAGACAATGGCTCATCGAATTGGAAGCCATCCAGGGATCCTTTCCTCAAACCCCTCACTGAACAGACTAGAAAACAAAGACTCAGGGGCTCAAGGTCACAATAAGCAAGCAGCAAGACTGCTCCAGGAGCCAGGATCTTGGCTTCTAGGAGGGGCTCAGCCTTTTGCAGCAGGCTGGCTACAGAAACAACCTCTGCTCTCGTCCCTCATCAGCTGTGGCCTGTCCTTCTCTGACCCTCAGTTTCTTCATTTGTTGAAGCCACATATCCCCTCCTTGGCAGGGTTGTGTGAAGAGAGGAGATGCTCATAAAAGTGCAGGTTGGACATTCAGGTGACTTTCTGTCTTTTCTCCCTATAGCTGACTTATAGATAATTCCTACAGGCAAGATCTGTGCCTTGAGATAGAGTCCTTTTGGCCCTAAGCACAGGATTGTATTCCTTAGAGGTAGCATAGAAATCAGAACAACACAACCTTGAACTGTAAAATAAGTGTTAGAAAGCCCAGCCAAATTCCAATATTTCCTATGATGAACTAGTTGACTATGCTTTGAAGTATTAAATGTTAAATCTTTTGAAAAGTAGTTTTGATGACCCTACTTTGCTGGTGACCTAAGCCTGGGCTTCCTGTTAGACGGTCCAACAATGAAAATCCATGGACCATCTCTCCACCAGGATCTTAGCATCTGAAAAAAAAACAGTGTACAGAGGAGAGAGGAGGAAGGACAGCTAGACTTGGTGGCCTACTAGGGTCCCTTTAGTTTTGAACTTCTGAGTTTCTGTTCCTCCAATGTCCCAATTCAGCCTAACCCAGAAACAACAGCCCATGGCTTTTTCTAGGTGCCACAATGTCCAGGGAGGTATGGTTTGTGTTCCTCCTAGTTACAGAATCTGTTTGAATGAGGTCTGACTAACTGAGGAACAGCCCTCTGAATTTGGGACAAAGCAGTCTTATTCTTTTGCCTGGTTCTAGGACATTACTTCAAGGAAGCATTGGCATTGCCAGAAACCAATTTAGTGTCTACCATAGAGAAACCCAGAGGAAAAGTTGAAATTTGGTTTTGTCTGATATTAACAATTCAAAAAAATGAAATAGAATTCTTTGTCCTAATGTTTTCCCCTTGGAAATATGAATCCCAGTTTTAAAAATGTAGATTCTCCAGCAAAAAATGTAGAGAAGAAAAGCACTGTCCTGGGAATCAAGGATCTGGCCCAGTTCCTAGCTGTATAGCCAGTGGCTGTAGCACCTGGGAAAGCCCCTGCCCTCTCTCTACACAGTCTCTGGCCTATGGGAGAAGGTATTAAAAAAAATTTTAAAGTATTTTCCAGTTTTGATATTGTTGGTTTTACACATGAGAGATTTTTTGTTAAAAGAATGGAATGTTAAAAGTGACTCTGAGGAAAACTGCACATGGAATCATCAGAAATAAGGAGAGAATGATACAAATTTGACATGAGGGTCACTTGTCCAAAGGACAAGCCTACAAAAGAGAAGAAATCAGTATTTCCTTTAGCTCAAAATCCCTAGGTCCTTGGGTTGAAGCACTCATTTCTGATTCCTCCGGGAGAGATCCTTTTGTCTTGGAGCAGCTACTGGGAGCAGGTCATCTCTATCAGGGAGGCTCCCCAGGGCACCTGCTGGGCGGGGGGTTAGTTGAGTGGTCAAGCACAAGCTCCTGCTGGCTGCAGCAGTCACTGAGGAGGAATATTCTGTGAAATTGCAGAGGTTGTCTGGATTCTCTTAGCAGGATTTTGGGAGAGGGTATTACCCAGACCCCAGTCAGGAATCACCCTTCCTGCCAAGAGTCACTTCCTTCACTGTTAACAATGAAAAGAGCCCAACGCCAAGAGACAGGACCTGAGGACTCAGCTTAGATGGAGACAGAGGAACCATGACCCCAAGCAAACAAGAGAAAGAAGCCAGTCCCTGGTTAATAATTATAGCGGGAAGGCAGAGTGTTGTAGAAAATCAGTTCTCCCTATCTACACTGTGACAAAAATGTCCTTTTATTAAAAAAAAAAAACAAAACAAAACAAAAAAAAACTTGAAGTGGTGCCAAAAGAGAAAGGGAATTAGGGTCCTGGCTTAAGAGACCCGATATCCCCCAAAGGGTCATATGGAACATGAAAAAGAACACAGAAGTTCTTTCACAGCACTTAACACAACTGCAATTAAGTAATTGTATGATTCATTGCTTAATGTATTTCTTTGCTACTAAAATTTCAGCCCCATGAGGTTAGAAACCTTCTCCTGCTTGTTCCACTTCTCCACTGTATGCCCAGCAAATGAAACATGGTTGTACATTGTAGGTATTTTTTCTATACTTAATTTTAAAAGGAAAGAGGGAATTACAGAATAGGATGGAGAGTCGGGGGATAGGACAGTCCCATTATCTATCCGCTATAATTACTTGTCAATAAACATGATTAGATTAATTATAGATTGATTACTCTGTAATTCTCATTCCAGAATTTTGGATTGTTCTCTTTCTAGTGAGCCTGGTTCCCAGATGTTCCCACGACTCACCTCCTGAGCCTCCAGCATTGACCCACCATGGAGATCACACCCTGTAATGGATCAGGGGACTCCTCCGTCATCTTCTACCTTACGGGCATTCCCTCTCTTCCAAAATCCCTCTTCCTTCCTATCTTCTTCATCTTCCTTCTCCTCTACCTACTCATCCTCGTGGGCAATGCCCTGATCCTGGTGGCCGTGGTGGCAGAGCCCAGCCTCCACAAGCCCATGTACTTCTTCCTAATTAATCTCTCAGCCCTGGACATTCTCTTTACTACAACCACTATCCCCAAGATGCTGTCCCTATTCCTGCTTGGGGACCGCCTCCTCAGCTTCCCGGCCTGCTTTCTGCAGATGTACCTGTTCCATGGCCTCAGCTGCTCAGAAGCCTTCCTCCTGGTGGTCATGGCCTATGACCGCTACGTGGCCATCTGCCGCCCACTGCACTACCCTGTCCACATGACCCCACAGACTAACGCTGCACTGGCGGCCAGTGCCTGGCTCACCGCCCTCCTCCTGCCCATCCCAGCAGTGGTCCAGACCTCCCAGATGGCATTCGACAACACTGCCTACATCTATCACTGCTTCTGTGACCACCTGGCTGTGGTCCAGGCCTCCTGCTCCGACACCACCCCCCAGGCCCTCATGGGCTTCTGCATCGCCATGGTGGTCTCCTTCCTCCCCCTTCTCCTGGTGCTTCTGTCCTACGCTCACATCCTGGCCTCAGTGCTTCGCATCAGATCCCGAGAAGGACGTTCCAAGGCCTTCTCCACCTGCAGCTCCCACCTCCTGGTGGTGGGCACCTACTACTCGTCCATTGCTGTGGCCTATGTGGCCTACAGGGCTGACCTGCCCCTGGACTTCCACATCATGGGCAATGTGGCCTTTGCTATTCTCACACCTGTCCTCAACCCCCTCATTTACACACTGAGAAACAAGGATGTCAAAGCAGCCATTGCCAAAATAGCATGTCCCCAGGAGCCAAAGAACATTGGGATTCCCTGACTCAGAGGGGCAATTCCGTCTTTTCTCATAAACACAGCAGTACAGAGAAAAGTAGAAAATTCAGGCAGCCAGGCAGAGCAATGAGTCTCACAGTATGTCCTAGGTATTCCTTCATTATAACCCAATAAGAGTATTTTCCTTCATTCATAGTCAGCATGGTTTAAGCAATAAGTCTTAAATGTCACAAGACTGTAAATACAATTGGGGTCACATTATCATTAAATCAATGTTCATTCTCAGAGACTGCAGATATTCAGCAACACATTTAGTCTTTCACTTGAATCTCTTCTTTCAGTATTTCTGAAAATCACCAGCTTCTCTGTCACATAGGTATAAATCACTCTTGTTCTTTGTGGAGAAGTAGCTCACAAACACCCCTCCCAGGAAAAACTGAAACGGTTATCTCAATCCTCAGTGGTTGGTGAAAAGTCACTGCCACTAAAAATATTTCAATGCCATTCCCCAGGAGGTCCATCTCTGCTATCTAGAACCTCAGGGTGTCTTCAAGGTAGGTCTTAAAGGTGTCTCCACCCAGCTTATGCTCAGTTAAGAGTGTCCCTGAGCACACCTGTTTGAACAAAAAGTGTCACAGTTGTTTTAATTCTAAGCACACTGCAGTTTCTCTACCCATGACACTGGGTGGCTAAGTAGAGAAATTTCTCCTTATTAGTAGCATGCTGTTCCCACAGCCAGCATTTTTTTCTCAAAATATAGTCCCCAGTGTTCCTCTTTCTGACCTTAATAGTCAGCCCAGCCTCTCAATCCCTTCCTCTATGCTAAGTTTCCTCTTAAAGACCTATCAGGTTTGTCCAACCAGGGAAATAAGAGAACAGTAAGAAGTATTTGGTGGGGAGATGGGTGACCCCAGTGACAGATGTCCTCCTCATCTTTGGCTCTTCGCAGATAATCTCATCTCAATTTCTAAGGTTCCAGTTTTTGCTAATCAAAGCATGAATTTTAACCATTTCCTATTTCATAAAACCCAATGAAGATGAAAATTCAACCAACGCAATTCCACAAAGAATATGATTTGCTCCTGAATTCATCTCTCAGAGGCCTCAGAAATCCTGCTACAGTCAGAAAGGGCTTCATGAAGCAGAGTGATATAAAGCCACTGAGTTTCCTTGTTTGCCACCTGGGAATGGGACCCCTGTTTTCTATCTAAAATTTATTCATTCGATATTATGTTTATTCCTCGCTCTTTGAAATTGGTATCTAGACCTCTCTGGTGCTATAATCCTCAAGTTCTAAAGGAGACAGAATAATAAACCACCTTGTCCCTGAGTTCCATGAGCTATTAGAATTCAACCACTATCATTCAATAAACAACTCCAAAATTACCCCCATTTTACTACAGAAGTTCTGTTTGGGGCTCCTCTGTTCAGAACTTATCTTCTGGTAGCAATTTGAGTTTCAGGTGAAACTGGTTTTTTGTGTCCCCAGATCATGACACTTTTTCATCTTCAGCAATCCTTGTAAATGGAACAAAGAATCATCTGGAGAGTGAACTGCGGTGATAAGGAATCCCCAGATAGTTTACTCACTATTTTCTTGTGGCTCCTCCTAAACATTTATCACAAGTAGACAAGAAATAATAACAATGAAAACAATATTTTCATCTGCAGTCATGTAATTGGCACATTTTCTGTATTTGGCACAGTTTCTGTATTTCTCATGTATAAGTAGTTTCAACTTTTGCACATTAAAGAACATAATCAAGGGCCTGAAGTTGTAGCTCCGAAGTAGAACACTTGCCTTGCACAGCTGAGGCACTAGGTTCAATCCTCAGCACCACATAAAAAAATAAATAAGCAAAATAAAGATATTGTGTCCTTAAAAAAAGAAGAACATAATCAAGAGAGTGAAAAGCAACCACAGGATGGAATAAAGTATTTGCCAGTCACATATCTAGTAGAGAATCAATATTCAGAATACATAACAAAAAAAAAACAAAAAACAGCCCTCTTTAAAGATGAGAAAGGACTTAGACATTTCTCTAAAGAAGATACAAAAGGCTGATAAGCACACACAAAAAAAGATGCTCAACACCACTACTCTCTAGAGAAACGCAAATCAAAACTGCAATGAGGGACTGGGATTGTGGCTCAGCGGTAAAGTGCTCGCCTTGAATGTGTAGTACCCTGGGTTCGATCCTCAGCACCACATTAAAAAAAAAAAAGTGAAATAAAGATAATGTGTCCAACTACAACTAAAAAAAAGAAAAACCAGCATCTAGTATCTCACCAATGGCTAATATTTGGAAAAAAAAAAAAGAAAAGAAAAGAAGTGCTTGCAAAATGTGGAGAAATTGGAACACTTGGACACTGTTGGAAATATAAAATGGTAGAGCCACTATGGAAGATAGGACAGATCCTCAAAAAATCAAACAAAATTACCATAGGCTCCAGCAAGTCCACTGCTGGGCATATATCCCCAGATAATTAGGATCCCAAAGAGATATTTGTTTACCTAAGTTCAATGCAGCATGAGTCCCAATTGTCAAGAGGTGGAAACAACCTAAATGTCTATCCACAGATGAATGGAGAAAATAAAATGTGGTATATACATACCATTATGGTTTAAATAGGAGGTGTCCCAAAAAATTCATGTGTAAGACAATGTAAGATGTTTAGAGGTGAAAAGATTGGGTTATGAAAGCTTTAACTCAATCAGTGCATTAATCCACTGATATGGATTAACTGGGCAGTAACTGTAGGTAGGCAGGGTGTGGCTGGAGGAAGTAGGCCCATGGGGTTGTGCCTTTAGCATCTATATTTTGTCCCTGGTGAATAGAGCCCTCTGTTTCATGATTGCCATGTCCTGACTCCTTTTCTCCTCCATGCCCTTCTGCCATGATACTCTGCCTCACTCGGGCCCAAAACTATGGATTTGGCCATCTACGAGCTGAGACTTCTGAAACCATGAACCCCAAATAACGTTTCCCTCCTCTAAAATTATTCTTGTCAGGTTTTTGGTCATAGCAACACAGAGCTGACTAAAACACATACAATGGAATATTATTCATCCACAAAAAGGAATGAAATTCTTATACTTACTGCAATATAGATGAACTTTAAAGACCTTATGCCAAATGAAATAAGCTAGTCATACTTTCACTTAAATAAGTGAAGTTCATAGAAAATAGTCAAGTTCATAGAAACAGAAAGTAGAACAATAGTTACTAGGAGTTGAGGGGTGAGAATAATGGAAAGGTTTTTGTTTGTTTTTTTTTTGTTTTTGTTTTTTAAGGGTACAGAGCTTCTGTTTGAGATGATGAAAAAAATTCTGTAAGTGGATAATGGTAATGGTGGGATAACATTGTGAATGTACTTAATGCCACCAATCCATAAGAGAGATTAAATAGTAAATTTTATGTCATATGTATTTATCATAGTTTTTTAAAACTTTAAATAGTTTCAAACTAGGCCACGGGTGGGGTCATTCAGTAGCCTTGGGATTAGCTGCCCTTTTGACAGATGTCCACCTCTGTACCAACAAGCTGTGGTCAGAGGGAGAGGGATGGAGGGAAGTCATATGGTTTAACACCGACAATCAAGAACAGAGAAAGGGATGGGTGGGGATCTTGGAAAGAAACAAGTCAAAGGATTTTGACTTGTGCAAATTTTTAGTTATTCGGGAGGAATAAGTTCAAGAGATATATTTGCAATATGGTGACAATACTTAATACCAACATATTGTATACTTGAAAATCATTAAGAGAATAGATTTTAAGTGCAAAAAAATGAGATAATATATGTGTCAATTAATTTGATTTAGCCATTCCACAATGTACACATATTTCAAACATCATGTTGTAAACAACAAATATATACAATTTTTATTTGTCAGTGAACTAAATAAATAAACTAAAAAGAATCATTGGAGCAATATGCCTTGAAAAGATGGGCAGGCGGGCAGGTAGGCACCTGAGGCCCTGTGCACTCTGGGAGGGACTTCCTGGTGGCCCTCAAGTCGAGGCTGTGAAGATGTGAGACAATGGGCAGTCTCCTCTCTCCCCTTCTCCCTTCACCCTATTGCCTCTCACCCCACCCATTGGGTAGGTGCACCCCTTCCCTCTCCTAGCCTCTTCCTGTGTCCCTGCTCCAGGCCTCTTCCCTGTGCCCCTGCTCCAGGCCATGCAGAGGCCATAGTGGGGCTTCTTGACATGCGGATGTGGTCACTGACCACCTTCCACATGACTTACAGGCTCGCTGTATCTGGCACTGTGATCCCTTTGCCTCAAGTCACCCAGTGGCTTCTCACATGACCCTTCTGACCTCGTTCCAGCTTTTCAAACACACCAAGTTCTCATGGTCACCAATAACAAACTCTCCTTTTCTGGAAGCCCTCTTTCTCCTAAGTCAAGTCAGTCTCCTCCTGAAGCATCTCTGCTCTGGCTCATCGTCCTGAAAGGTCAGACAGGCATCGTTCTCTCGGGCCCCCAGCACTGTTTATTCCCCATCATAGCTTTTGTTTCAGGCCTTATGAGAGCAGAGTCCAGGGCACAGTGGAACCTTGAGCTTCTGCAGGCCCCTTGCTTTTTCATTCTCCTCTTTCAATCTTCTTTCCCACCAAAGCATTCTAATGTGCTGGATATAGGTCCATAGATAAAAGTATATTTTTGTAAAATATGCAGTGTTGTTTTGTAACTGTATGTGTACTTCTAATTTACATAACAGACTTGTCATAAGTCCAGTTATTTCTGACCTTTTTTTTTTCACCCAATTTTGTTTTTCAGATCCATGTTGCTTTTATACATCTAAAGTTCTATTGGTTCCAATTGATGCACAATCCACTGGATGATTTCATCACATTTTACTTTTTCCTGGTGAAGGACACCCAAATTGCCTCTAACTCTTTACCACTAGTAGACCTTGATGAATGACCTTGTGTATATCTCTTTAGGGACCCACAGAGGATTTGCCCTGGAATTTATGCCAAGGAATGAAACAGATTAGTCATGGGGTATGCATAACCTTGATTTGTAGAGTCCACATTTGCAAATTCGCCTACTCCCTTACCCAATACCAATACTCAGGAAGATTCAGGGCCATTCTCAAACTTGCACAGAGCAGCCAAACTGAGTCCCCTAAGGAGCAGTTTTTCAGCTGAGATCAAATAATATGGCCTTCTGCCTTAGGATGTCGGTCCTTTCAGTGTCTACCTAGAGTCACATTTTTTTTTTTTGCATTTTTGCACTCTCTTTTGGTGATTTCATGTTTAAAACATCCCCCAAGCATGATGCCAAAGTGTTGTCTAGTGTTGCCAAGTTAAGAAGGCTGTGATGTGCCTTCTGGAGAAAATAGGTGTGGTAGGTGGGCTTTGCACAGGCATGAGTTACAGTGCTGTTGGCTGTGAGTTCAATGTCAATGAATCAATATTTGTTAAATAAGGTGTCTCTTTTTAAACAGAAACACATGTAAAACAAGACTAGGTATTACTTGATTGACAAAAATATTGAAACTATAGGTTCACAGGAAACTAACCCTGTATTTCCCTACAGCTATTTTTCACTGTTCATTAATTCTGTTTGCAGTAACTTTACAGAATATAATTACTGCAATAAAGAAAACTGTGCTTTAGATTGTTTCCCAGAATGATTGTGCCATTTTCATATCCTCACCAAAATTGGCTATATTCAACTCTCTTCAATTTTTTTCTCATCAGGATAAAAAAACTACTCATTCTGAGTTGGGACATGCCTATAATCCCAGTGCTCGGGTGGCTCAGGCAGGAGGATTATGAGTTCAATGCCAGCCTCAGCAATTTAGTGAGGGCCTAAGCAATTTAGCGAGACCCTGTCTCTAAATAAAATATACAAAGGGGCTGGAGATGTGGCTCGGTGGTTAAGCACCCTGGATTCAAACCCCAGTACCAAAAAATGTATATAAACATAGCAATAAATTTGAGGAGAATTACATTCTACTACTCCTCCCACTTGTTTGATATATCTCTCCATTTTTTCAACCCTTTTGATGTCTATCATTTAAGTTTTTAATTTTTCAACTAACATGGTAGTGCTTTTGGTAGCATAAACTTCATTATTTATGTAACTGTCATGAAAAGCATTTAAAAGTTTTTCTTGTTGGTATGCCAGTGGAAAAACAGTTTCTAGCTAACAAAGGGTTCCCAATCATTGCCCTACGGCACTAAATTCTAATTACCCTGTTGTGACTTGTATGGAATCTTCATTGGAGGAGTGAAGCCAGGTACGGTGGCGTCTGGAGAGCGTAGGTGCTGAGCCTGTCTTTTTCATGTCGGTAGCTCCAGCCTTTCATAGGGCCTTAATGAATGCTTCAGCCCTTGGCACACAGTGTTCCTCAGCATTGGTGCCCTGACTGTCTCTGAACAATCATCTCATCAGATCCCACATTGTGGGATAGATACACTCATGTCCAAAAAGCAAGAACATGCATTTCCTAAGGACTCAGGGTAAATGAAAAACAAACAAAACAAAACCTGGAGCCACAACCCAGTTCTAATGGCTGAGATCCTTCCATTTCCATTAAGTTGTCTCTGCTCATTAAGTATCCCTACCTTAACCTCTTAGGAAAAACGAATGGCAGATTCATACTCAATAAGTGAAAACAAAGTCAAGGGTTAATTTGCCTCAAAAGGCCCAGGGAACTGAAGAGTGATTCATGGTGACAGTGTGATGGAGTCACCAGACCTGGTTATGCAATGAAGTTATAAGAATATTATGATGAAGAACCAATGCCTGGGGAAAAGGTTGATTTTCCTTTACTTTGTAACTTTCTGAATTCAGTGGGAATATAGCTACATCACCTAATTGCTTGGCCAATTAACTGCTGTCTAAACCATATCCTTGTAGGCTTAGTTCTTAGAACTATAGGGTTTTAGGGAGGAAAACTCAAGTTATCTCGAGTTACTGTTGCCTGTGGTGAAGGCTGCTTTGCCATAACACTGGCAGGTGTTTTACTGTCTTTGTTCTGCACCTGTGAACTACTTATCTTAAATTAACTTCCCTGTGCATGGTCTTGGGTCACATAACCCACCCATGTTGAAATGGTTAAAAAAATGATGTCAAATTTCCTATAAAAGCCCACCTTTAATCTTAGCTCAGGCCCAGAACTTCATTGCACTAGCTTATTAGATTTCCAATTTCCCAGGGGCAAATAACCCTCTGAGTTCTCCAACCTTCTGAGTGATGCTTGGTCTCTTGCTGAGCGCGATTTTCCATAACAACCAGCAATACCAAGCTGCTTCTGGAACTTCAATATGCCTGGAAATCCTCCTAAGGTTTCTGGGCTCTGTTCTCATTTTTCCATCCAGTAGGTCTTAGGTGGGGCCGAGGATTTGCAATTCTAACACAAATACGTGGACAGCAAGTACTCAGTAAACACTGGCTTTTAATAATATTGTGCAGAACGACAAGTTGAACACAGTGTCCATTGTTGTACTCAGCATTGCCCTATGAGTTTCTCCTTAAATGCAATGGAAGAAAAGACTTTTATCTAAAAGTAAACTACTGTCTTTTCTTTTGTCAGGTAATGGAATACTTCATACCCAGCCAAATTCTTTTTTGTCTGGCTGACAGGAACTCAGAACCTCTTTCTCATCTTTTGCACCTTTCTTTGTCAAGAACCTAAAAATATCTATTTCTCTTCTCCCTCCCTCTAAATTATTTTTGTTATGTTTTGTCCTATTTCACCTTGTCTTCAGTTCCTAAGCTATCTCAGATCCTTCTTATACAACAAATATAAATAAACACATAGGTATTATACATAAGTGTCGAGATATAATTATGAAGACCCCTGCTTAAAACAAAATAATGACCACCAGAAAAATGTGAGGACTAGATACTATTTTGCGTTACCTTTTCTTTTCAGTAGATTGTTTTGGATGATCTCCAGTTTCAGGGAATCTTCCTTTCCCTAAACTGTTTAATTAATGATCCTCAGGGAGAGTGGGCCATCAGACCTGAGCAACCGTCATAAGGGAAGTGGTAGAGTGATACTGACTACCAGCACCTAAGCCAAGCCAGCAGCTGCTCCTATGGTGTGAGGTAAGAGTCTGATGAGATTTCACTGGCATTTCTCTCTTACTGGGGACCACTTTTGGCTGGAATCTCCATTCATTTCAGTTGCCAGTGGACCAATATTCAGAGATGAATTTTATTGTCCCAGAGGACTCTTGGAAAAGGTCTGAGAAGGGGCTATTGCTCTCTCCTATTGACTCATCTGCCCAGGTTTGGACCCTAACCATGTTGACTCATCATCAGGAAAGGCCTGGGCATATCAGCCTCTCAAAGAGGAGAAATATCCCTGAGGAGATGGAGTGACATAGGGTTGGGGGGGGTTGTCTATGCGTGTTTGAAGCCTTAGGGAAGAGTATGAAGCAACTGGACAAGGTGAAGTTCAGGTTCAGGTTTAGAGCAGAAACCCATCCCTAAAACTGCAAATTTACTGGCCCCCCCCAGTGCTTCCTAAAAAATTCTGAAGTGCCAAATAAATGTCTTTCCTGACTTTAAGTCCCTGATGAATCAGAGGCCCTAGGGTCAAGAGACCAAGAGTCAGAGCCCTAGCTTCTCTTATTCTAAATATTTATGATCCTCAAGGCAAGATTTTGAGAGTAAGATTCAAATATTCTATTATCTTAAACCATTCTCCGATTGTAAGATATTAAAATTCCAAGGTTTGAGATTTATGGTTTAAAAAGTGAAGTTTTAAAACTTAGACAAGATGATCACAAGGGCAAAGAAGTAAAAATCTAAAATTCCGTGAGTTTAGAGAGCTTAGATTCGTAGAGTCTAAAATACTAAAACCTTCAGAATCTAAGTTTGTCAATGACTCCAAATTCTTAAAAGTTGAAGTCTAACAGTAAAAAATGGGGCTGACTCACCTTCAGGATCTGCAGTTTTTATGACTTTATACCTAATCACTGGTGGCACTTGAACAAATAAATCCATTTTCCAGCCCATCTACCAAGAAATGATTTACACCTTCCAAGATGGTGCTCAGAATCGAACCTAAGTGAAGGTCATAGCTGTTCATTCCCAGCAAGCCAGTTCCTCATAAGGCCTGATCATTTATGATGGCGGACCTCTTCACCTTCCTACCTTCTCTGCAGTGCTGGAGTGGACCCGTGTTGCTTTTCTGTGTGCCTAGGATCTCTTCTTTTTAGGAAAATCCCTGCCCCATTCATGTGTCTGTAGTGAGGCTATTGACCACACAGGTGGGCACGTGACTCAGTATGATGAGAAAATCTCCACATCCTGAACACAGTGAATCTTCTACAAATGAGCCCAGGGACTTGTCAAGAATGATGTATATAATGGGAGAGACAATGTAGAGGACTTCCGTCACCTGGGATGATGAGCTATAAAGACAGTATCAGCGCTGTGAGTCACGATTTGTTACTGGCCAACTCAGGTGGAAAGAGCCAGGGCTGACTCACCTTCAGGCACAGTAGGTACAGTGCCTAGAGTACACCATATTTTTAGGACTCAGATCAGCAATTTCAGAAGTCAAACCATTTCCTTAGAATTCCCAGATAAGTGAACAAGTAAATTCCTTACTCAACTTGGACATGGACATAACCATTTATGTTGGCTGCCCAGAACCCTGCTAGGTTTGAGGAGCCTTTCCATGCTTCCCAGTCTCCCTTGCAAGTAAAGCCCCGGCATGTGGCCTAGCTTCTACGGTCCCAAAGAGATTCTGTAAGCCATTGATATCCTTTAGAAAAATTATTTGCTAATTAAGCCAGACAGAGTGGTTTTCTGTTATTTGCAGGTAAGACCCTGACAGGTACAGCTAGTTAGAGCTAGACTTGTCTCTCTGGCAATCAAGTGTTTTTGCTAAAACACAGAGGAGCCCTCTTCTGCAACTGTACCTTCCTCCAGGTCCAGAACAAGTCTATGCTCTTTTAGTACCAACAGCTCAGCTCTTTATCCCTGGAGAGAAAGGACAGGTCAGGCTGAGCACTTATTCAGGGAAGGAGTACAGAGACCAGGATAACCACAGAGCACAGCATGAAAGGTCAGTGTGATTCCAAGACTCCCCAGTGCCTTTATCTTTTCTCTCCTGACTCTAGCACCTTTTTTTATCTGGAACCTTTCCTCTGATATCATCTTTAGAAGGTAGGGTACAAAGAAAATTATCTTATTTGCTCCATTCTCCTCCCACAAGCATCACAGTCATTCTCCTGTAAGAAGATGTAAGAGAAGTACCTTCAGGACTACCTGAATTGATAGACTTGGGGAAAAAATCAGGACCTGCTGTAAGGACAAGTTGCTGATGGAGAAGAAGAAAAGCCCAGGAAAAGGAAATGCAGCCCAACAGGAATCCAGAAGGACAAGGGAAGGGCCTCAAGAGATCCAAACCTACAATTTAGTCTAAGTACCTATAAAGTGGCTTATCTACCCCATGGTCACACGGCCAGCACCATCACCTCATTCACAGCCACCATCTTGGCCCTTGTCCCCAAAACATCTTGCACACCTTCAACCTGATCTGAGCATCCTGAAGATACTAACAGTCACCTTTTCTCTTCCTCTGGTGGTCTTGTATCCCTGCTACAGTACAGCTCTGACGCTATATGTCTCTATCAACTCCCTTCTTTGATTAGGGGCCTTACTTCCTCTTAGACTACTTGCTTCTCTCAGATTTGCTTTTTCTTCTAACTATGCCTATATCCTCTTGTCATCTCTCAAGTCCTAGAAATGGAGACCAAGTATGATTCATCTCCGTCCTTAGAGCTCAATACAAAGTCTGACAGAACAAGGGCTAAATCTTGTGACTAAGTTGCATCCTAGACAGTAGGTCATCAGTAGATGCTGATTGATTGGTTTTCAACTCTGTCATTTAATAAAGATGTTTTTTGGATTAGTTTACTGATTTCTTCCAGGTTAAAAGAAAGAGAGAGACCATCCTTCCTCCCAATATCTAAATGGAGGGCAGATAATAAGTATAGAACAGCAAGGTTTATCATAAGGCAAGTTTATCATAAGGCACATAAGATGTCCTTGAGGTACAGATCCCAGTGAATGCAATGGAAAGAACTTTCAAAGATAAATAGTAAGAAAGTTCCATGTAATAAAGAACTAACTGTGCAGCATTGAAGGGGAGAGCATATTTCAAGAAAAATTGGTGCAGGAAAATCAATACCTATGTATACCTTGGTTAAGTTATCAAAATCCAAGGATAAAAAAATATTTCAAGCATTTAAGAAGAAAAATTTTTCTCAGCATTATTTAATGTCATAAAATGATAGGACAATGTCTCTGAAGTCATTTAAGATGAAACACAGCAGGCAATTGTTCTCAGACATGAAGGAGCTCAGGCAGTAGAGCACCTGTGAGCTCTTCATTAAAAACTTATCACAGCTGGGTGCAATGGCGCACACCTGTAATCCCAGTGGCTTGGTAGGTTGAGACAGGAGGATCCAGAGTTCAAAGCCATCCTCAGCAACAGTGAGGCACTAAGCAACTCATTGAGACCCTGTCTCTAAATAAAATACAAAATAGGGCTGGGGATGTGACTCCATGTTTGAGTGACCCTGAGTTCAATCCCCGTACTCCATCCCCCCCCAAAAAAAAACCCAACTACAGTGTTGAAGAGATAGCATGCATGAGGCTATGGGTTCAACCCCTAGTGCTGCAAACAAACCAAAACAAAACAAAAGCTCTGCTATGTAGCCCATAATCCCAGTTATTTGAGAGCTGAGGCAGGAAGATCGCAAGTTTGAGGCCAGCCTGAGCAGTTTAGCAAGACCCTGTCTAAAAATAAAAAATTAAAAGGTCTGGGGATGCAGCTCAGTGGTAGGGTACCCCTGGGTCCAATCCCCCAGTACTAAAGAAAGAAAGAAAGAAAAAGGACAATGATAAAACAGTAAACAATCCACTTAAACATGGAATCCAGACTAAAGAACTTTGGGGCTTATCACTACAGAATAGAAATTAATGTTCTAAACTTTGACAAAGTAAAATTAATAATACAAATAACAAATAACATCTCTGAAGATCAAAGGGAAGTGAGAAGAAGTGTGCAAAAGTTAATATCCTAAAGGTAATATCCTCTAAAATTAAAATGAGAAATTAAAAAATAATGACTCTGAACTCTTAAAGTTTTCATAATCTTTTTATTTCTTATATCTTATGCTTCATTTAGGAGTTAGTTAATCATTCTTAAGCTGAATATACATTTATCTTAAGTCCATAGGTTTCTTCAGTTTCATTTCCTTTGTTAAGTTTAAGTAAAATAAAATTCAACTGTTTTAATAGGACTTGCTTGTGTTTTAATGAAAAGAAGAGAAACTTCATACTGAAAATAAATAAAGGTGTTCTGACTCAGTCATTGAACTGGCGCAATTGCTGATTCCTCCTACCACCGCAGGGAAAAAACCCGGATGCTGAGAAAACCTATAAGCAGTTCCTGGCGTGGTGGGGCCCCTCTGGAGCTGGTAGACTAGAGAGTGGGAGCATTGGTTTTGGATAGAAAGTAGCTTTGAAGGATTGTAGGAGACAAAGCAAAAGGGGAATAATTGGAATTCTGCTTTGACATCTCTCGAAGCATTGTCTCAGGACAAACTATTCCTCCTCCCTAAAAGCAGCAGCAATTTGGAGCTCAATTCCAGGTGACCTCACAAGCAAAATGATGGTAATATAAAAGTACATCTGAGAAACTGAGGAACAGAAGTTTAGACAACAGTATGAGACTTTGTCTGTGCATACTTCCTACCAGAAGCCTGGAAAAGGGTAATTGCCATCTAAGCACAGTCTGATCCTAATGCAGCTTCTCCCTGTAAGGCAAGAGGTGATAACTTGACCTCCTGAGGAGTGATTTTTTTCAGGGAGGAGGTGATTGAGTATGGTATTCTCCAACCTGGAGTTCCTCTGCTATCCACATCCTGAGCTAATTGGAACTTACACAGTTTGACCTTTCCTTGTATGAAGTGACAGATCCCAGTGAGCCAATGTCTTTGCAGGGACAAAACTCCTCTTTGAGGAGCACAATCAATATTAAGGAAAAACAACATACACAGGATTACAGGTTTCCATAGTAGCAAAAATATTGAAGCAGAAAGATCAAGAATCAAGTTTAGCTTTAAAATATTTTACATGGACATAACTTTCCTATGTTCATACACGAATATTTAACCTGTATAACTCCATATCATCTACAACCACAAGAATGGGAAGTTATACTCTATGTATGTATAATATGTCAAAATATACTCTATTGTCATGTATATCTAAAAAGAATAAACAAAAAAAGTCACCCCCCAAAAAAACCTCCTGCCTAACCTACCTACTAAAACCTTCCCACTCTAATAAATCTAATTAAATTAATGAATATTTTATATATATATATATATATATATATATATATATATATATATATATATATATCTGGGCATGGTGGCTCATGCCTGTAATCCCAGTAGCCCAGGAGACTGAGACAGGAGGGTTGAGAGTTCAAAGCCAGCCTCAGCAAAAATGAGACGCTAAGCAACTCAGTGAGACCGTGTCTCTAAATAAAATACAAAATAGGGCTGGGGATGCAGCTCAGTGGTCCAGTGCCCCCGGTACACTCCCCACCCAAAAAAGAAAGAACAAACAAAAAAAGAAAGGCTGGGGATGTGGCTCAGTAGTAAATCGCTCCTGGGTTAAATCTCTAATACCTCCCCCCAAAAAATTACAATTATGAGTTAAGACACTAGCAATTTATAATACAATTGAGGAAACAAAAAAGATTCAAGCAGAAATATTAAAGATGAAAAAGTCAATAGTCAAAATAGAGAATACAATCCATGAAATTAACAATAGAATAAATAGGAAACTGGAAAACCACTTTGAAAAAAGTGCCTACGATTGAGAAATAATTTTAAAGAAGTATATTTAATGTTAACTATTTTTAAAACCACTTAGAGATATGAAGAATTTCAAAAGAGAAACTATGATAAAGACCCAAATAAAAATTCTAAAATTGTAAAATACAATAATTCAAAATAAAATTGAATGGATAAGCTCACCAGCAAATTAGATACCTAAAGAAAAATGTAAATGATCTACTACACACATCAGAATAAAATATCCAGAATTAGACGCAATACAACAAAAAGCATAACAAATACAGAAGAGAGAATAAGAACTATATACAGTGGAGAAAGAGGATCTAACACGAAACTCAATCACTACTAGTAGAAAAAAATGGAGAAGTTTTACTATTCAAAGGCAAATGATTAAGAATTTTTCAAATTCTAACTAAAGACATTAATCCATGTATTCAAATAACACTACACCCTAAAACTCTAATGAGAATAAATAGGTATATATCATAATAAGGTTGTTAAAAAACAAAGAACAATAAAATCTCTTAAATAATTAAGACAGTTTTTTAAAAAGACAAATTCCCCTCAGTAAACAACCTTTATATACTGGCAATAGATTTTTTATAGAAATGATGAAAAAAGACAATTTAATATTTTCAAAGTAGTAATAAAAAAATAATTGTCAACCAAAAAATTTATACATCCTTTAAAAGAACTAAATACAATTTTTTGACAAACAAAAGCTGAAGAATTCATTATCATCAAACCTATTCCAAAGTGTATTTCAGGCAAGAGAAAACTAAATTCAGATAGAGGCCTTTAGATTCAAGAAGTGAATATCAACAAAAGTGGTTAAATATGCAGGTAAATTAATATATGTTGTTACTGCATAATCCTGTAATTTTATCAGCCTTGTTTCTGACAGTGTTGCCATCTGGCTTTTGCAATTCCACAATGGTTCCATCCTAAATGATATTCGTGAACCAAGTTCCACAACAATATCTCCTACTGTTGGGTAGCAGGAGGTCAGGACTCCAATCAAGCTTTGTCACAGCCTTGCCATGTGTCCCTCCCATACCTTGGAGCTTCAGTTCTCTCTCTGTAAAATGAGAAACTTAGACTAAATGTCTGTAAGGGCTCTTCCTAATATGAACCACTAGGATGCTGAAAGCTGCTTATAGATTGAGGGATTTGAATGCTCTTAAAAAGGCCTGTCTTCGGGCTGGGGTTGTAGCTCAGTGGTAGCATGCTCACCTCAAATGTGTGAGGCACTGAGTTTGATCCTTAACACCAGATAAAAATAAAATAAAGGTATTATGTGCATCTACAACGAAAATATAGATAGATAGATAGATAGATAGATAGATAGATAGATAGATATGCACCTGTCTTCAGGGAACATTTTGAATTAACTATTTTTCCTACTGCCTTTTTCCTTTGAAGCAAATTGGTAACCATTCATTCACCCAATACACATTTATGAAAAAAAAACAACTATAAGCTAGACCTAACAAGACAAAATTCCTGTCTTTGTGGAAACTACACTCCATAAAAGAACAGAGAAAAATAAGCAAGATAATTACAATTTATGTAGTGTTATAAATGAAGTAAACTATCAGACACATGTGTGGCAGACCTAGTTCATGATGTGAATTCAGATAGGTTACTTTCCTATTTCTTTCCCTGTAAAAAGAGAATAACAATCTTGGGTGGGGTTAGGAAAGGACGAGCTCAGGATGGTTTCCATGCACTGCACTACCATGATAGTGAGAGAATCAGCTCAATTGTTGGAGGGGAACACACTTGTGACCTAGCTGGGGACAGGAAATTCAACTTAGGGCATGGAAGTTAGGGCCCAGAGGAGGGGAGGAGAAGACCAATAATCAATATTGCTGAGAACTTGCGGTGAGCCCTGCATGGAGACACCAGCTTTAGATTATTGTTTCTCACAACAAACTAGTCATGAAGGCATTACTGCCCCATTTTACAGAGAAGCAAACTAGGAGTTTGAGAAGTGAAGTGACTTTATAAAGTGGCAAAAAGAGGCTTCACAATCAGATTTCTCTGACTCCAAATCTGATACTGATTCAGATATTTAAACTTTTTTTTGATGAGTTAAACATAGGTATAATATTGATACTCTGTATTCTTTGAAATGGAAGGAAAGGGAAAATGTGTCAAGTTTGAAACATTAGGAAAGTGGAAAAAGTTGTTTCTTATCTTGGTCTTTGAGGGTGAGTGGGTTTGAGACAAAGAAGAAAGAGGCAGAGAGTTTGAGGCACTGGATGAGACCTGACCGCTGGCTCAAGTAAGGGATACAGAAAGGTGGTTCAGGAAAGATGAGGTTGGAAATGTGGACTGACCTAGTAAAGAGCCTGGAGTGCCTCATTAAGGAATATAGTCTTGGTCCCTGGGCACTTAGGAGTTGCAGGAGATGTGCAAACAAGGTAAGGACATTACATAGGAAATTAGATTTGGGGGTCAAAAACCTAGATTGGAGTGATGATTTTCTCAAATATTAGCTGTAGGATTGTGGGTTTATCTCATTTCTCTTCATCTCATATACTTCATCAATAACATATCTGACCTATACAACTGTGTTTATCATTGTATTCCTCAGCACCTGACTCAGGACCCATCATCTAACAGGCAGTTAATAGATGAGTTCTGCGAAAATAGGTATAACCCCAAAGACCTAAACATAATAACTAAAACCTCAAAACTCATAGAAGAAAACTGTAGAAAAGCTTTATGACACTAGACGTGGCAGTGATTTCTTGACTATGACACCAAAAGCATAATCAAGAAAAGAAAAAAAATGAATTGGATTCAGCAAAATTTAAAATTTTAGTGCATCAAAGAATACTATCAACAAAGTAAAAAAAATAATTCATATAATGAGGAAAATATTTGCAAATAATAGAACTGATAAAAAAAATTGATGTCCTGTGTGTGTGTTCCTAAAATTCAACAACAAAAGAGCCAAAATCAAACAACTCAAGTTAAAAAATGGGAAAAGGACTTCAGTAACCATTTCTTCAAAGATATATAAGTAACCAATAAGCACACACAACACTCAACATCACCAATCATCAGGGAAATGAAAATCAAAACCAGAAGTATTGGCAAGGATATAGAGAAATGAGAAACTTGTGCATTGCCACAGGAATGTAAAATAGTTCAGTAACTGTGGAAAAAATAGTGCAGTCACTGTGGAAAACAGTATTTCAGTTCCTAAAAAACTAAATAGAATTATAGATTCCAGGAATTCCACTTCAGGGTATAGCACACATATGACAAGAAACACAATCCTTGCAAAAAAAGTAGTTTGGAAGAGTCACTTCACAAATAAATAATAGTTGCTCATGGTAAATAAACAAACAAAAAAAGCAAACTCTAGGGAGAATAGGGAGAATCAGATGTGTCTGGTATTACCACATTATAATACTCAAAATGACCAATTATTGACCAAGAAAACTTAAGAGGCATGCAAAAAAAAGTTTTTGTGTAACTCACTCACAGGAAAAAAAATTAATTAACAGTAACTATCCTTGAGGAATCCCAGATATTGGAATTTCTAGAGAAAGAGTTTAAATTACCTGTCTTATATGACCAAAAAGCTAAAGGAAACATTGAGAAAAAAATTAAGAAAACCAGAAAAAAAACATGTTTCAATAAATAGAGAATATCATTAAAGAGAATGAAATTATAAAAAGGAACTAATTAGAAATTATGGAGTTGAAAAGCCCAAAGATTAAAATGGAAAAAAAAATGCTACATGGGTTCAACAGTAGATTTGAACAGGCAGAATAAATCAATGACTTGAAGATAGATTGATTGAGATAACCCAATATGAGGAGCAGAAAGAGAAAGAAATGAAGAAAAATAAACAGAGTCTAAAAGACTTGTGGGACACCATCTAACATATTCACCATGAAAGTACTAGAAGAATAGAAAAAAAAGTACAAAATATAAATAATTGAAGAAACAATAGCCAAATATCTCCCAAATTTGATGAAAGACATGAATCTATACACCCAAGAAACTAAACAACTCAAAGAAATTCACATTAAAATAAAATTATCAAAAGACAAATAATCTTGAAAGCAGCAAGAAAAAAGTGATCACATCAGAGGGATTTTTTTGAGGGCAGGGGTGATGCTAGGGATTGAACCTAAGGGTGCTCTGCCATTGAACTCTATCCTCAGGCCTTTAATTTTTTAAAAAAAATTTGAGGGGCTGGGGTTGTGGCTCAGTGGTACAGTGCTCACCTAGCATGCATGAGGCACTGGTTTCAATCCTTAGCACCACATAAAAATAAAATAAAGATATTGTGTCCACCTAAAACTAAAAAAATATATATTTAAAAAAATTGAGACTGAGTCTTGCTAAGTTCTGAAAGCTGACCTCAAACTTGCAAGTCTTCTACCTCAGTTCCTGGGATTACAACTGTAATTGCAGGTATAACTGATTATCTCAATTACTAATATTATAGGTGTGCGACTATGCAAGGGCTCTTAAATAAGACTTACACCTGACTTCTTATCAGAAACCATGAAAACCAGTAGGCAATAGAATGACATATTTAAAGTGATGAAATCAAAAGTCTCTCAACCAAATTCTATATTTTGCAAAATAATTTCTCAAAAAATAAATAAAAATTAAGATATTCCAAGATAATCAAAAGTTGAGCTCAAACCTTCCCTATAAGAAATATTGAAAAGGGTCCTTTAGAATGAAATGAAAAGACACTAAGCAGTAAGTCAATGCCACATGTAAAACTAAAGGTAAGATCTCCAGTGAAGGTAATTACATACATAAATACAAAATCTAGCACAGACATACATTGTTTTATTGTGTCTCATTTTATGACATTTTGCATATATTGTGTTTTTTAACAAATTGAAAGTTTGTGTAAACCCCTCATCAAGCAAGTCTAATGGCACTATTTTTCCAAAAGCTCAGATAATTATTAGTATTTTAATTATCTTAAAAAGCAATAAAGTACTTTAAATTAAGCTGTATTTTAGAAACATAATGCTATGCACACTTAATAAACTATAGTAAAGTGTACACATAACTTTTATGTGCACTGGGAAACCAAAACTTTTATGAGATACTTACTTTATCACAATATTTGCTTATTGTGGTGGTCTAGAACCAAACCTCCAATATTTCCAAGTACTCAAATTACCATATGTTGGTTTGTAATTATCTTTTTCCTACATTTTAAAAGAAAAATAAATGAGTCAGTAATTATTCATCTATACTAAGGGGCACAAAATTTTAAAACATAAAATTTGTGATAATTACATAAAGCAGGAGGGGACAAAATGTACAGGAGCTATTGAAACGAAGTTGGTATCAATTCAAGCTAGACTTATAAATGTAGAATGTTAATTTTAACCCTCAGGGTAACCACTAGGAAAATATCTCTAAAATATTCATAAAAGGAAATGAGAGAGCCAGGCACAGTGGCACACACACACACACACACACACACACACACACACACACACACCTGTAATCCCAGCAACTTGGGGGGCTTAGATAAGAGGATTACAAGTTCAAGGCCAGCCTCATTATCTTAGCAAGACCCTAAATAACTTAGTAAGATCCTATTTTAAAATAAAAAGTAAAAAGTACGGAGGATGTGGCTCAATGGTAAAGGACCCCTGGGTTCAATCCTCAGTATCAAAAAGTAAAAAGAAAAGGAAATGAGGAGGGAATCAAATAGTACAATACAAAAATAAAAAATAAAAAAAAAACAAATAAACCTCTAAAAACAAAAGAAGGCAGTAAATTAAGGAACTGAGGAAAGAAAGAGATAAAGGCATATAGAAAACAAATTGCATCTGTCAAAATCACAGCTGTATTTTATGCACACACATACACACACACACACACACACACAATGGTTTTAAATTCTTTGGTCCATTTTTTAAAATAATTATACACTGTATTTTAAATAAAATTATGCACTATACTTTTAATTTTATGTGTGGTGTACAAGGGTCCAAATTCATTCTTTAGCATTTGGTTACCCAGTTGCCCCAGCACCATTTGTTGAAGAGATTATGTTTTCCTCATTAAATGATTATCTAGGGCCGGGGGGCAGGGTGGGTTAGGGAGAAAAGGGAAGTGAATGCTAAAGATGTCTTTTGAGGACTGATGAGGGTATCCTAAAAGCAATGTGGGCAATGGTTGCACAATTCTAGAAATATACTAAAGACCACTTAAAATGGATAAATGGGTTAAATATATGGCATATGAATTGTCTTTCAACATAACTTTTGTAAAAAATGAGATCATGACTGAGAAAACCCAGCCTGGGGCCTGGCCCCCCATGAATATTCAGTACAAGACAGTTACTATGGAGATGAGGGTGATTTCTGAAATGATGACAGTGAGCTTCATACGGTGCAATACTCGAGTCCTGCTCTTAGATGATGCAAACAATTCTGTGATTATCTTTACTTTTGCTGTAAATGGACAGGGTGTCCCTGAGGTCTACCCATTTTCAGTGGAGGACCCAAAGGGGACTATCTCAAGCACGCCACACATTCACCTACCCTCTTCCCACCTCCCAAGCTTCTAGCTCCTTAATTGGCCTCCAAAGGGGAAGCAGATCATACTGCAGGGCCTTAATTAATCCCTAGGAATCTGGGTCCCCACATTCTCCTCTCATCCCAGCCTGACTCCCCAGTTATTTGTTCCAGACAAGAAAAGAACTTTGCAGGCTCCCCAGGGAAAGAGAGGCCTCGGGAGAGGGCCACATATGTGGTCTGTGCTGACTGTGGTAACAAGGCCCAGGAGACCCTCCCTCATCAAGTCAGACCCAGCGCTTGGAAGTTAATGCCATTGCCCTTCCCTAGCGCCTGCAGAGGGTTGCAACCCACACCCACCTCCACAGCACACGCTGGGTGCTCATGTTCTCGCCTGGCTTCTCCATGGGCGTCTCTGTTCATACAGCTCTTTACATCTTGTTGTTCTAGGCCTGGTCTGGGTCACTCCCCTGGAATGGTATCACCCTCGGAGGTCCTGTGTGTCACCTCACACACCTCTGCTCACACTCAGAGGCCCAGGGCAAATGCTCTTTTATAAAGTCTTAGTCAAGTTCCAGGGAAACCACCCTGCCCTAGCTGGGACACCCACGGCTATGGCTCCTGGCAGAGCTCTTTGCCCTGCAGGCCAGGGGCAGAACTGGCCTTGTGTGTGTTGCACTTCCAGGCCAGGCCCAGATCTATAAGTGTGCTGAATGAAGCTGGATCTGAGGCAAAGGAGGCCCCAATCTCAGTTCTGCCCTGGAGTCCTCTTTACCCCAAAGTGGAGTGTTTAGCACTGTGTTCTCAGCTGTAACTTAAAAATAACTCTTTCCTTACTGCAGGACACCTCAGGTCCTTTACTATAACCCACGCTACGAATCTCTGAGAATGTTGTGGGTATGCAACTGTTCCTAAACTTTTTCAACTATAGAAACTTTTTTACTCCTGAGTATCTTATGGGACCAATGTTCTTCAGAATCACTCTGGAAAATTCTGACCTAAATGACAACTCATATGTACCCAGACTAACTGGAGGGAAATCATTTCAGACCTTCAACATATACTTAATACCATATACTTAAATGAGCCCAAGATGAGTGAAATAATTAAATGTGAAAATGAAACTATAACACTAAGCAAAAAGAAAATACAGGCAATGCCTTTGGGCCCCTCCCCGCAAGAGGAGGCCCAGACCTCACCTCGCCCACGGTGTTCTATATTTATTCATGGAATGAATACAGGGTTTGTAACATCACTAAAAGACATGTTATGAAGGTAAAATTCTTTTTTTTTTTTTTAAATTTGAGAGAGGGCCTCGCTAAGTTGCTGAACTGTCCTGAATCTCTCAATCCTTCTGCTTCAGCCTCCTGAAGGTAACTGGAATTCCAAGCCCACGGCATGGCACCCGCTCTCAATTTTACTTTTTAAATACACTTCTGCTATTAGACTGATGAGCTTCCATTTGTCCATGTTCCTCCTTCCTCTTCCTCTCCAACCTTCCTAGAAAGTTACATCTAAGAAATGCGTAACTTCATGGTTGGAAAAGCTCCCTAAAAGGGTCACTTTATGCAACCATCCCATTAGGCTGTTCCCCACTGCTGAGGCATAAACTGGTCTTTCATTCACAGCAGTGATTTCCACCTGCACTGATGGTCTATTGGTCGGGGAAGTCCACCAGACCGAACTTAAGTCACCCCTTTATTCCTCATCCCCCGCCCCATGACCTAGGAAATCTCAGCAAGGCCATCCCCCAGCAGGAGCCAGTCTTTCTAACCAGGATTCATCCTCTTGAAGGGCCCCGTGCCTGGACCCGAGAAACAACCTGTGAGGGCAGATGCATCCTAAGCTCCACCTGGCTGCCCTCACTCCTGGGAACCAAGGAGCCTTGGACATTTAGTTGGTCGCTGATTCCTGCTAATTCTACCTCTCCTATATTCTTCCCTTCCTCTCCATCCAACACAGCTGCAATGATGTAGCCTCATGGGCTCTCCCTACAGGGGTCCCTATCTCCCATATCCAGGTCTATAAGTTGTGAGAGGGCAAGAACCAAGTGTCCCTGGGACCCAACAGAGGAGCTCGTGCTTCTGAGTGGGCATGCGCACATTCACTCATGTGCATATGCACACATATGTGCACCCGTGACTGAGCGGAATGAGGGCTGGATGGTGCCTTTGCATTTGGCCCAGGAGGGGCATGTACTGTCTGTAAGGAAGGCCTGGGAAGTCTTCCCTAGCCCAAACCTTCTTTCTGGATTCTGAGCTCCTGCAGGGCAGGCTTCTCTTCGTGGAGGACAAGCTCTTGTGAGCAGTTGCTCTTCTCTCTAGAAACCTCTTGCCAGTGCCTCGTTCAGTGCCCCGTGCCACAGAGAGGGAATGTAGCATGAGAGAAGGACTCTCGGCTAGGACCCACAGCCTTGGATTCTGGACACAGGCCAACCTCTAACACACTGGGGCAGCTGGGCATACGCTATCCTTCCCTGGGCCTCAGTCTTCCCATCTGCATTCTCCAAAGACTGAATTCAATAGATGCCAAGCTCTGATAAGGAATCCTGTACACTGGGAGGGGCCAGAAACCACACCACCTATAATCCATTGGGCCTGGAGAAAAGCAATGCCAGGGGACACCGTATCCATCCCAATTTCTGCGATGTAATGGTAGGCCGAGTACATATCCTATAGAGAATCCTATATTCTCCTGAGCAGTCCTCTGAAGCTCACAGAAAACAAGGTCCACTGTCAGAAGATCTCTAAAATTCATTCTCATGAGCAGTGTCCACATGGAGCCTTATTTTCCTTCTCTGGTGTCATGGCCCCAGTCTTCTCTTGTCTTCTGTGGTTCCCTGTAATCCACTTTCCTTGCTCTATATCAGAGATGTTTCCAGAACACAAGTGCCATACCGTTCCCTGCCTGAAAACCATTGCATCCCCACATTTTGTGGGATTTAAAATCCGAACTCCTTAGTCTTGCACTCAAGGCCCTGTCCAGCCTGGCTCCAAACTACTAACTTCAAGTGTTCACACAGCCCAAGGCTAACCCTGAATCACTCCAACGGAGTGTGGAGAAAGGTGGGCAGAGGTTGGCAGACAACAGAAGAGGCCAATGCACTGGTCTGGAAGAGAGAAAGGAGGGCTGAGTTGAGGCATTGGCCATAGTATGAATAGAGTGGAAAAGAACTGAATTTAGGAGATGCTTAGATGGAGAGGGGTCAGAACTTGGCAATGACTGGCTTGGGGATAGGAATCTTAATTGCTTCACAGACTCCATATGCAGATCTTACAGATAGGGTAACTGAGACCTGGGGATGATCAAGGACCAAGGTCACACAGTATTTAGAGACTGGTCCAGAATGCAGGCTTCCTGGCTCCGTCACAAGCCCTTTCCCCACAATGGCATGAATAGTATAAACAGGACTATGCAGCTTTCACCAAACCTTGAATACCTAACCTGGGAATTTGGACCATTTCCATGAGCAATTGGGAGCTATGGCCCGTTCTTATTACTTGGCAGCATTTCTTGTTTTGTTGCCTTCCCCCAGCAGGAAGCTCTCCAGTGCTATTGCTAAACTAAACAACCCAACTGCTTCTATCTCAATCCAATCTCCTTGATCTTCGTTAAATAGAAGAGCCCAGAGACATAGAGATTCATCTAAAGCCACACAGCAAGTTAGTAGTCCAAATTTTCCCAGATCTCAGACCAGTTTTCCCATGCCCTGGAGAGGAGAGGGTTGGGCCCATGCTCATCTCAATTGTGTGCAGAGCAGGGTCTTAAACCCAAGTCAAACCCCAGGGGCCAATACAGTAGTCAGCTAGCTGCCTGTCCTCCATCACTATAGTCCTATAAGAAAGCCTGTGTCCTGACTCCCTCCCTCAGCAGTCACTGTGCCCCCATCTGTCTTGTTGGGACTAGTGCTGAGACATCTCCAGGCTGCCTTCAATTATGAGGCAATAAATATGAAATGTGCTGCGATGAGCAGCCAGCCTCACCCCCACCTCTGCCAGCCTCTGCACCAAGAAGATTGGATTTTGTATCATTCATTTTTTATCTCTAGTCCATGTCGGATGGGGAGATACAGGACATGGGCAGTGGATAATTTTATCCTCCTCCACTTATCCAGTGCAACACCAAGATGGGAGGTGTGATGTCCTCAGGTTGCCTACCGCCCTGCCCTGGGGAAGCTCTTCCACTCCCAGACCACCAGCCTTTGGCTCTAGGGCAGAGTGGCATCTGTGGAGAAAGGGTCTTGAGCTGGAAGACAACAGGCCTGGGTTTGAGCCTGGACCCTGCAGCAAACCCACTGTGTGACCTTGGGCAAGTGCCTGAAAATGTTCCAGGCCAACCTCTGAACATTGAGGCAGGGGACACACACAATCAGACCTGCTCCTGACTTAAGGAGCTAACTTAACTCCAAAAAAACAGACATCCCCATGGCAGGGTGGCTGACACTGTCACTGGGTGGGAAGGATGCAGATTTGTCAGATAGGATATGAGGGGGCGGAGGGAGAGTGGACATCCGAGCAGAAGCAGAGGGAACTGCTTGAATAAAGCATGGGAGCAAGTGACCAATGTGTGGGGAGAGTTCCAGGCAAGTAAGTGTTATAATCAGATCTGCATTTTCAAAAAATATCTGACTACTTTCTGAAAAGCAGATTTGACAGTATGGATAGGAAGTAAAGTTAGGGAGTCCAGTACAGAAACTGATGCCATGATCCAGCAGAGAGAAGACACTGTCCTAGACTACAGCAATAACAGTAGATCCAGAAATAATAATTATTATATTATAATGAATACTATCATTAAGTACTAAGTGTTCTCATCATTTCTGATTTTCACAATTATTCTTCAAAGTAGAGTATAATCTCCATTTTGAGATAAGGTGAATTAAGAGAGCTGTCCAAAGTCACATAGTCAACAAGAAGTAGAGGCAGGATTTCAACACAGCTCTGTCCTTCTCTAAGGCCTGTACCTGTCCAACCCAGGTCTATCTAGTGTTCTACTTCAGAAAGGAAGGAACAGCTTCCCAAGAATATGTGGGTACATAGGTGATTTGGGATTTTTGTCATTGTTTGGACACAGAAAGCAAAAGACAGGAGAGAAGGATGATGTGTAGGCTTCTGGCCAGGAAGAGTGGGTAGATAGGGATAGCACAGGAAGAGCAGGGGCTTGGGAGGAGCACATGGGTTTGGTCTTGATCAGTTGAATACCTAGGTGTGGAACCAAAACTGAGCCTGGAGGTAGAGATTTAAAATTTGGCAAGAAACGATAGTCCCAGTTGTGTGAGTGGATGTGGTCTTTGGAGAGAGTGTATATAGTAGATGGAAGGTCAAGGCTAGAACCCTGGAGAACTTCAATTCTCAAAGGGTGAATTCTCAAAAGGTTCTCACATTGAGAACCAGAGCAGTGCAATCTGAAGTTAGCCCAGGAGGAATGGGATTGCTTCAGCAGGTCAAGGAATAATGGTCCCCAGTGCTGCCAAAGGGACAGTACAGTGAAGGCTGAAGACTTTGCCTAGGTTTAGAGAACAGCAGGCAGTGCTGGATCAGAAATGTTCTGTGTAGCAGTCACTGGGGTCTGAAACAAGTAGTCTTCATGGGCACAGTGTTCCCAAATAGTTGGAGGGGTCTAAAACACCCTACTCATGGCCCTGAATCCTCTCTCTATGCAGTAGGCCTGGGGCAGTCTTTTGGCCTTGACACAGTAGTGACTCCCATCCAACCTTTCCCCGAGTTCCTGAGCTATGTGAGAGAAGCAGCACATTAAGAATGAAGACAGAAAAGAGATGGGGAAAGAAGGAGAAAGAAAACTGATAGGAGGCAAAGACTGCTAAGAGAAATGATAACTGAAAAACCATAAAAAAAGGAGACTTATTTTGATGCTTTTTCAGGTATTACCAAGAAAAAAGTTACAACCCCCCATAGCTGAAATGACAACTGAGCAAGGAAGGGTAAGAACTGTGTGTACCAAGTGAGATAGAATGTGCAGGGATCAGTCTGTTTTCTTGAAGGACACTTTGGCAGATGTATTTACACTTGAATGGCCCCTGGGCTGGGTATGTTATTATAGTACATATGAGCAGACAAGCACAACTCCAGCTGGGTGGAAAAGGCTCCACTGTCATTGCCAATTGAATTATAAAAGCACTGTTTATCTTTGTTCATCGTTTTAATCTGGAAAGATCTTGCAGAAGTACTAGAGCTGTATCATGTTTTACAATTTACAAAGTTCATTTCATGCTTGATTGTCTGTATTTTAGGACTGTTGAAGGGAATCAGTTTTTTCCCTCTGGAAATGTGGGGTGCAATCTCTATATGCTTAGGGCAGTTTAAGTGGAGGGGCAGGATTGGGGGTCAGTTTGGAGAGGGGTTAGGACATATGGACAGTCAGTAGAGAATCTCAAGAAATTGGGATGTGATAGTAAGGAAAGAGTGAACAAAGAAAGAGCCATGACCATAGAGTAAAATGGAATTGAGGACTCTTTAGGGATGGGAAAGTTGTAATCACATTGAATGCTAAGGAACCAGTGGGAAGAGAGGGAGTAGAGGTGGGGGAGTGATTGATGGAAGCGATTCCTGGAGGAAGTAGAGAGAAAATGGGCTCCAGAGCCTTGAACTGGAATGAGGGCAGCTCTCTAACCTTCAGTAAGAGCTTAGAGTGCAGCCAGATGGGCTGGCCCTGAATCCTTCTCCACTAGCACAGTGTGACTTTGATCAACCTAAGGCAGAGGTTTGCAAAATGGGGACACCAAAGGTGCCCAATCTATACAGTTATGAAGATTAAATGAGTTGATATGTGCACAGTGCTAAGGCCAGTGCCTGGAATGTATTAAATACTTGATAAAAGTTAGCTGTTAATAGTCAATAAAAATTATCTCTTAGCTAATTTATCTTATAAAGCTAGAGAGAAGAGGAAAGTTTTGGCACAGTGTATGGAAATTACACTTGGAAGGGAGAATGTGGGAGAACCTGTACTAACAGCTCTGCTCTCCAGCCAAAGATTTCGAGTTAGTCAGAGCTGGGTTCACATCACTTCACCATGTTAAATCTGTTTTCCCATCTGGAAAATCTTCCTCTCAAGAGGGGATTGTAGCTCATAACATAAATGGGTAAGCACTGAGCACAGGGCCAGGCACCTGAGGTGCTCAGTGAATGGTAGCTACTTACAATCTCCACCTACACTCTTCCCAGTAACACAGACTTTGGCAGGAGGTCTGCCAAGAGGGAAAGCAGAGCTGAGGTTGGGAGCTTTAGTACAAGATTTGCTGAGGTGCAGGGTGCTCAGGAGAGTCTGGATGAAAAGACCATCCCACCTCAAGTCCAGGCCAGCCAGAGAATGAAGGGAGGCCAAGAAAAGCAGCAGGCTGGAGGGAAGAAGAAGGGACCCGAATCATACGGTAGAAGAGAGAATTTCTGAGTTTCTCCCAGTCAAACCTAAGTACTTTGGTGTCAGGTGCTGTGTGTGGCACTTTATAAATGTGAGCTATTCCAACTCAACCCCCACGCCATCCAGTACTAGGCATATCAATCCAGGGGTCTGTCCTTCCCACAGATCAATGAAGACTTTGTGGCCCCTGATCAGGTGCAAATCATAAATAGTTCCACAATGTCTGTCAAGGTTGGACAGGAAAAATGAGCAGGGCCAATCAGATTCCCTCTGAATGCAATAGAACTGGGAAGGATGGGGAGCAGCTGGTAGTAAGAAAGGGAAATCACAAGGGTCCCAAAGTAAGGGACCATGGAATGGCACCATAAGGAGTCCCTCATAAGCACTAGAGTCATGATTCCGAGCAGGGAGCAGCTCTACGACAGAGAGGAAAGTGCAGGGGAGGAATCATTCTATGAACTGTAGAGGGGAGCAGATGGCAACAGACCCATTCACGGAGATCGAAAGAACTGATCCCCAGGTGGCTTCCCCAGCCCCCAATGTTTATGTTCTAGTTCCCACAACTCGCTCCTAACTCAACTCTACTTTGTCCAACTTTCTGTTCTTTGCAACTAAAGAAATCCAAACAAAGCCTCTCCCCATTTTGCAGATGGCTGAGAGGGGGAAATGGTGTGTAAAGTCATACAGTTAGCTAGCTAAGTGGCAGAGATGGAATTATAATTCAGGAGACTCCTTTCTCCCCAATCCACTCTTGCTCTTTCCATAGCCAGTAAGCCAAGGCTCCTTCTCTACATTTCCAGCTCTTACTCTCAGATCCTGTTGCCCCTGAGAAAGTGTCCCGCCAAGTTGAACACCAGCCAGAGGCTCTCCTAGCCTTTTGGGGAGAGGGATGGTCTTCCTGGGATGCCCCAACCCCTAGACTCCTTTAGGTTTCCCCATCCTATTAAAGAGTCTTGACATTCACACAGAAAGGACCCATGGTAGCTAAGCATCCAGTTTTAGGGCTCTGAAGAGGGGCTGAGAGGTTCACAGGACTCTGGAAGAAGGGACAAGGGCCAGACCTGAGCAGACAGGGTGAGAATGAAGGCTTCCCCAGAGTGGATCCCAGGTCTAAATGGGATCAAATAATCTCCTTGGAGCCTAGTTGACACCATCCCCATTGTAGAGCTGGGGAAACTGAGACTCAAAAGAGATGAACAAAGCGAGCTTCCCAAGGCCACATAACAGTAAGGGATAAAGAAACCAGGATTCCCTCTCTTGTCTCAGACTCCAAGTCCAGGCACCTCCTGCTGCTATAGCTGTATATCTTTTCAGGGAAGGAAACAGCCTTCATCCAGCTCTGCTGAGTGGCTGTGGCACTGAGCCAATTGCTTCCCTCTCTGGGTCTCTGATGAGTGGGGAGGGGTCCACTAGATTTCCCAGGCCTGTTTCCTGTTCTCCAGCAGACTGCAGTCTGTCCATGCCAGGTGTCGTGCAGGCCACTCCCCACTCCACTCCTCTCCCTAATAATTAATCTCCAGCCACAGTCCCAGCTGCACAGCTTTCATCATCCAATTACTGGAGTTGCTGGCACAATAAATCTTGGTCACCCAAATGCAGGCAAATCTGCAGCTATTTTCATGGCCATTACTGTGCATAGGACATTGGAACTCAGGTCATTTGCCTTTCTGATATGGAGTCTTATCCCCCACCCCATCTTCCCTGCCTTCTTTCATTTCTCATTGGCAGCTGTCCTTGTCCCCCTCCACCTCATCATCCCTTAAGCACATGTTCCTTCCTTCCCCTTGCCCTTCTTTAGGCTGCAGGGCCAGGATCAGAAGACTTGGTGACCTTGGCCAAGTCAATGCACCTCTCAGAACCTCAGTTTCTTCCCCTGGTAAAGCAGAAATGACATCAATGACCTCATAAGTTTTTGTGAAAATTAAATAACTCAGATGTGGTATATACCTCACTGGCAGTATCTAGGATATTTGGGAGTGGTCTTTGCTATATTTAAAAATATAGCGATATATTTTATTTTAAAGTGTCTTAGAAAAAATATATCAAACCTATGAGTATCAATGCTTAAGAGACCATGAAATTAAATATTTACAAACAATATGCTAAAGAAAAATATTAATAATGAAGCCAGGGGCTGGAGCTATACCCCAATGGTGGAGCACTTGCCTAACATATGTGAGGCACTGGGTTTGATCCTTAGTACCACATAAAAATGAAACAAATTAAATAAAGGCAGGCTGTCCATCTACAAATACAAAAAAAATTAAAAAAAAAAAAAAGAATGAAGCCAGGCATGGTGGTGCACACCTGATTTAAGCAGCTCAGGAGACTGAGGCTGGAGGATGGCGAGTTGAAAGCCAGCCTCAGCAACTTAGCAAGACTGTAAGCTACTCAGCAAGATCCTGTCTGCAAATAAAATATTAAAAAGGGATGGGGATATGGCTCAGTGGTTAAGTACCCCTGGTTTCAATCCTCGGTACAAAAAAAAATGATATACATTAAAATCATGGAGGAGGCATGTGAACGAGAGAAGCTTGAGAACCCCTGAAATAATGGCCACACAATGCTTGCCTTCAGGAATATTTGTTCTGTGCTCCACCCTCCTCCACTTGCTATAGAGGAGAATATGGGTCACTTCAGATAGAAGGGGCCCTCCTGCTGAAAGCAGGCACACTGATTTGTTGGGGTCACCTCAGGGCCCTTTGTAACTAACCCCATGCTTGTTACAGGCAGGCCCCATGCTTGGTGCTGGGGACAAGGAGCTCCAATGGCAGTGCCTACTTTCAGGAGCCCCATCTTCTCCCTTCTGAATTAAACCCTGTCATGCTTAAGCAAGGTACCTGTCCTGATGTTTGCTTGACAGGATGTCAAGTAAGATTGACAGGAGGTCTTCTATTTGTGGAATTGCAGTGAGGACCCAAAGCTGAGGACAAAAGGCCTTAAGACTCCATCCGGAGAGAGGCATGAAGAAGTGTCAATGTGTGCACATAGTACACTTAGGAGAGAAGGGGAGAAGTCAGCAGTGGCCTTGTGAGGAGTGCTGGTTCAAACCCTGAGTTATTGCCATGTTGGAGAGTAGGGAGCATTCCTCACAGAAATTGGGCATACCTGCCAGAAAGGGGTCCTTGTTCCCATATCCAGGCAGAAAGTTTGCTGAATCAGGAACTCACAGTTCACCCTGGGGTATAACAGAGACTGTATAGAAATTTCTAGTAGAGAGATATGAGAGGAGGAATTCAATGAGTGATCAAAGGGAGAAAGGTAAGGAATTCCAAGAATTTAGATGACTCTCCTCCCAGTTCTTCCTGGCCATAGGCAGGCATGGAACACCACAGCAAATCCCATGCCTCTATACAAAGAGGCACATAGGTAAGAGGGGAAGGATCAGTGCGGCTCTTTGGTGGCCCAGACAAGCTAAGGGTGACTCTACCTGAATGAAGGGTTGGGCCTTGGGTGTCTAGCAGAATCAAATGAAAACTCAGCTGCCCTACTCTGAGCAGGGACTTAGCAACAGAGTGGGCAGAGGGGAAACTGAACACTGTGCCAGGAAAATTAGCTCTGGGCCATCCGAAGCTCAATAGACCCACTAGTCTCAGATGGCAGCAAAAGTAGATCCCATGCTCATGCGCACACACAGAACTTCTCTGGAAAGCCAGTGTTCTTCTTGGGACACCAATTTCCCCTTGGGGATAACAGAGTTAATACACGATGCCTCCAGGCAGTTTTGAAAACCTAGGCAGAGATCACTTTTCTTTTACCCACCATCCACAGGCACAGATTCCAAGGGATTTAGGGAAAGATTGCCACCTAGTGGTTAATATTGACAGTCTCCTGGACAGAGCAGTACAGAGCTCATACAGATGACTTAAATTTTAGACTTTTGTCCTGCTGTACCCAGATGGTCTTACAGATAACATCATCTGATTTTTAGAAACAAATTCAGACCTAATATCCTTTAGCAAAAAATATGAATTAAGTTCTTTACTCTGTACCCAGTCCAGATGACCCTTTGAAGCCTAAGGGCAGGGTTACCTGCCACTTGCCACTTACCAGCAACTCCCCATCATTCCTATCACTTTTTCACATAGGCACCTGCATCCAACAAGCCACACAGTGTTCATACTCTGTGCTAGGTTCTAGGTTTGTCTTGGGGACATAAAACAGACACATTTCACACAGCATGGTCAGTGTTGTTGGTCAGTACTATGTTAAAGGGAACATGAGAGATCAGAGAAGAGCCTATCTCAATCTGGGTATACAGCAGGCTCTTTAGTGAATGGGACCTTAAAGTGTCTACATGAGAGAAAAACAGAGGGTTTTGTTGTTTAGTGTGTTTGTTGTTTCAGAGAAGAGAAATGGCTTTTCAGGCAAAGGGAGGCACACAGAGGTATAAATAATATGGCTTGTTAAGGAATATCTGACTACACATATGGAGGACTGTTGTGGAGATGGGGTAGCTAGATTGGATCCTAAACACTAAGCTAAAGGCTTTATCCTATTGTTAAAGAAGGCAGTAAGTATGGAGAATGGACTGGAAGGAACAGGAAACTGGAGAAGCCATGAGGTAACTGATCTGGAAGTCCAAACATGATGTGACAGGGCCATAATCCTCACATCTTCAGGTCCCCCCTTGGCCAGAAGCCAGGTTTTCTCAGTGGGTCACTGTGGTTCCCTCAGATACAGAAGAGATCCCTCTTAGCCCCACACTCAGTTACAGACTCTGCTTCCAAGACCCTTAGCCTCACTCGGCTATGAGAGTGGGAAAGGCAGGGAGGGAGAACAAGCTCTCCTGGACTCTCACCCATGCGCATCACATAGATGCATTACAAGTTCTCACGGCAATAATGAGGTTAGTGCTGCTGTGCCCACCTTACAGAGGAGAAAAAGCAGGCTCAGAATTCACTAAATTGCCCAATTCTCATTCAGCTGGTTTCAAAACGCAGGGCTGGGAGGGTGAGAAGAAAAGCAAGGAAGGGAGAGAAAAAAAGTCTAAACCTAGAATTAGAACTAAGACCTTTTACCTCTGCCCTAGGCTTCTTCATTCCCAGCATAATTTTTTCTATCTAGTAATGTTCAACTCAATACTTCAATAACATTTTCCTAAATGCCATTTGTTTTCCCTCTTCCCTCCCATTTTTGTCATAGAAAATATATTTTATTAATGTCTGCCCTCTAACCCAAAGTCCCATAGTTTCTTTTTTTTTTTAAAGAGAGAGAATTTTTTTAATATTTATTTCTTAGTTTTCGGCGGACACAACATCTTTGTTTGTATGTGGTGCTGAGGATCGAACCCGGGCCGCACGCATACCAGGAGAGCGCGCTAAGGCTTGAGCCACATCCCCAGCCCCCATAGTTTCTTTTAAAGAGATCCAGAGTCCTCATTCAAGAGGATCCATATTTAAATGCAGGGCAGGTGTATTGTGGCCCCGAGTGAGGGTAACTCAGCCTGACTCACAGGCCCAGGTCAACTTCTCTTAGATATCACAAGGAGGGGAGCCAGGCTTTGGGCCCAGAATCCTCCAAAGAAGCCAGACATCATGGACTTCCCAGCCCAGAGTTCTCAGGCAGCAGTGATTAGTCTTAACTTAGTTACTCAAGACCAGGGTTTCTATGGCCCACTCGTTGCTACACAGAAAATTATCAACCTCTAGCCAGCAGCAGCCTTACAAGCGCTCTACTCTTGGCTGGATTTCAGGCTCTTCTTGCCCCTTGGCCAGGCACTTTTGAATGCCACCAAAAGCAGCAGCCTTCCCCTAACACAGCCACTGACCTGAGATCCTGAATCTAGAATCTATGTGTTCCTAGCTGGCAGGATCAGCCCTAGCCCCACAGTAGGGATGCATTAGCTTTTGTCTCTGGATCGATCCTTATCAGGCCCACGGAGCCCAGGAGGTCTATGAGGATTTGTCGCAACTCCTGATTCTGGACTTGTGCTCTTGGAGCACTGGCACACCCACTGGCCTAGAAAGCAAACAAGGATCCCTACCCTCAAGTCCTTCTCTTTCTCACATAAAGCTCTGGACTCCAGGGTCATCTTCCCCTTTAGGTCTTCTCTCACTGATAATTATTGCCATCACCAACTGGCCTTTGGAAACCCACTGTTCATTTTCAGGGTTCCAGATGAGCTCAGCAACCATTCCCTAATGTCAGCTACATAGTAGATGTAAGGCTGCAGTGTTTAAATCAGGCTTTCAGGCAGGGTTTCTGAGTAACAGCAAAGAGAATGGTAAGTGCAAGGGTTACTGAAATGCAAAGTAGATCTTCCTCAGTTCCAGCCTGGGGTCCTCTTAGTGGCACCTACCTGAATCCAGGGTTCATTTTAACTTGAAATGCTGGGGATCATCCTCTGGATCACTTTGATTCCAGGAAGTCTCAAATCAAAACAAGTGAGTCAAAAATGGCAGGAGTGTCCCATCCTGTCTAAGACCTACCTTTGAGTTCTGAATTTTGTAGGATCTCTACTTCTCCAAGTGATTGAAAATGAAACAGCCATTCAACAAATATTTATTGAGTCCTAGTACATTAGCAGAATAAGATGATGAACAAATGGACTCATACCAGCCAACAGGCCAAACTCCATGTCCTAAAACCATCCTTCAATTTTAATACATAAGTTTGAGCTTTTAAAACAGGCACACAGAGTAGCAGGAAGGGCACCATTCCCTTTTGACAATTTCCCAATGCCTTGACCCCAGAGAAACTTGAGTCTAGAGTCCCTGGGTAGAGAGAGCTAGTATCAAAAGACAGTCAGGAGGACCTCTGCCTTGTGGCCAGACACAATGTAACCACTGAGGGCAGAATATAACAGTCCAGACCTTACATAGTGTCAAGTTATTATCTAATGATAGGAATCTTGTAACCCATCCTCTTGATTCCTGAGTCTCAGTCTTGACCCACAAATCTATGGGGAGTTCAGCAATCTTTAGTTTGGCAATTCTCTAGACGACTCACATGCCCTGACCCTTATTCTCCCTTTTTGCAGGCATATAAAACCCCTTTTCACAGAACTGAGTCCTCAGCAGCTCAACTAACTCAAGGTCTCTTTGTCTACCGCCTACACAGTCCTTGGCTGAGTCCTGGGGCCATGTAAACCTGTCTTATACATGGAAAAGCACCTTGTACCCAACAGGCCCAAGTCTGTATCCAAACTATAGTATCACTTTTATAATCTCCATGAGATTAGGTAGGAATATTAGTAGGAAACCCAGGCAATTGCCAAGTCATGGGAAAGCTGACTTTCTAAAACAGCAAGAATACAGCTGACTGGCAGGCTAGGGACTCAAGTTAGACACCTATTTGGGAAATGGAGCTTGGTTTCACATGAATATTCAAGTAACAGACACTATTCCTCCTACCTCATGGGGAGTAGGAGTAGAAGGTAGGTGAGGGAATAGATGGAGAGGTAAGCATTGCAACTGAATTCTATTCAAAGTGTGGTCCACGGACATGCAGCATCAGCATTCCTTGATAGCTCATTATTAATGCTAATCCTCAGGGCCTACCCCAGATCTACTGAATTAGATTCTTGGGGAAGGAAACTTGAGGATGAGGGGCTGAGAATTTTTTTTTTTTAATCCACCCAGGTGATTCATAAGCAAGCATAAGTTTGAAAAGTACTGCTAATTACACTTAGTTCAGGCTGCTATAACAAAAATGCCTTAGGCTAGATAATTCATAAATAATGGAAGTTTATTTCTCACAGGCTAGAAAGTTCAAGATCAAAGCCAGAAGATTTGGTGTCTGAAGGTTTAGCAAAGGCTTGCTTTCTGCCTCACAGCCTGCACCTTGTAACTGCATCCTCACATGGCTGATGGACAAAGGGGCTAATAAGCTGCTTTAGGCTTTTTATGAGGGCCCCAGTCCCATTCATGAGGGCAAGCCCTCATGACTTAATTACTCCCCAAAGGCCCATTTTCTTAATATCATCACCTTGTTAAATTTCAACTTATGAATTAAGGGAGATACAAGAATTTAAGCTCTAGCACCCAATGTGCACATGTGATGGGCTAATATAATTACTACAGGAAAAAACAAAAGTCCCAGAAGCTTCCATTCTCTGGACACCTACTATGTACCAGACACTTTTAAACTTTTATCTAAGTTTTAATATTATATCACTTCATCCTCACAACACTATGAGGGACTTTTATTACCCTGGTTTTTATAGATGAAGAAACTATAAAGATACTTGCCAATTTAACCTTTTCAATGCTCAGTTTCCTCATTTGTAGCTTGGGGACAATGATGCCTTGCTTTTTTGGTTGTTACAAAGAGGAGAGAATGTGGAGGACCATTCACATCGGTTGGGAGCTCAGATCTAGCTACCGGGTACAGGTCAAGAGACTGGCCCACAGAAGGGAAAGACTGAGGCAGCACTGCTAGCTAAAGCCAAACACAAAAATCTATTTCCAAATTGTGGCTCAGAGAGCTGCCCAGTGCCTGCAGGCCCCTGGGCTTCCCATTGGCACTAAGTCGGCTTCACCTGTTATCAAGTTCTATGTTTACCCCTTCAGGGAATCCATGCTCTCATCTCTGGTTCTATTCCTAGTTGATGACAACAAAATCTATGTTTAGAATGACTCGGGATTTTGAAAAGGCAGCTGTTCTAAAGGTTGGGGGTACTGGGATATGATTCCAGTAAGTCTGGGCTTCCAAGGAGAAAAATAAATACATTTCTCTTAGATAAAACAGAAAAAGATGACTTTGGTTTGAGCACACAGTGAGACCCACTGCTCCAGGGACCATCACCTTTAGCTTCTTACCAGCTGCTAAATGCCCACCTTGCTCCAAGGATTTAGGCAACACCACTCTGCCTCATATCAACCTGTGAAGTAAGCATCATCCCACTTCTGCCTCTTCTTTGCTGAATGACCAAGACAGAGGTTTGGAATCAGTTCTGTCTTCTCCACTTACTGGGTGTTATACATTTCTATCTATCTCTAAAAGAATTAACAAGAGAATATATAACTCAAAGCATGCAGTAGGCACTTTACAAATGTTATTCTCCTTGCACCTTTCTTTCCTATAATATGCTGGTCTTCTAATAGGCATACAGGACAGATGAGGCAGACCAAGTCCCTTTCTGACTACTTGTGGCCTCTTCCATACCTAGATTAGGTAATTCCTCATAGTAAGGAAGCAAAAGATACGGAGAAAAGTCAGGTTGGTCAAAACCATCAGGCCTGCAGTTTGCCTTTCAGTGCCCTCCTCAGTGGGCCCCGCCACCCTCTCTCCTCTGTAAATCATTCTTAGCACTCAAACAACACATGCTGCCAGTGCTGAGGGTCATGGAGACCAAAGGTCGGATAAAGGCAATTTATCTTTCTGTTTATATAACATAAATTTCAGAATTTACTGGTCTAGCAAGTGCACACAATCCCTGGTGAGGCAGGAGGATATGGATGTGCTCATGCTATAGTTAAATAAACTGCTTTCCAGTGAGAGCCAGTAACTCACACAAAGCCATACAGCAGGTTAGTGGCTAATTCTAGAACAAGGATCCTGAGCTCCTTGTTCCTCCAAGTAAGGTCCTCTGCAGTCTACCTCAATGTCTTACTTGGTAACATACCTTTTACATAATACTGTCAAACTTTAGTAGACTGTATTGACAGCTAATTACTTATGGCTTATATTTCATCTTCAGGTAGTGACTAACAGGTCATGGTACCAAGTAATCAAATTTTCAGTGAGGATGGATATTTAAATTCTTTGGGTTGCAAGTTATATATATCCAACTCACAGTAGCTTAAAAAATAAAATAAAGGTCAGGGGGTCATTGGTTCCCACAACAGTGAAGGGCCCAAGTGGATGGCATCAGGATGCTTCCTGACTCTATTCTGTTTCTAATGCATGCAGGCATTTTTCCACTGGTCAAGGATATTTGTCTGTGGTTCTAGGCCACCAACTTACCAATTCAATGTGCCTACTGGACAGCTTATCTAAAATGGCAGTATTCTTTTTCTATGGTACTGCAACTTCCTAAATCCCTAGGAAGGTGAGAGTAGAGAGACCCTAATAAAGTTACTAAAAACCTGGGGAGGTTTAAAAATTCGAACTCCCTAAATGTAAAAGTAAATCCATGGCATCAACTCCTTGTACTCCATTTTGGTATAAGGGTATATTTTATGATAACTGGATTAGTTATATTTTATCTATTTTTAGATAAAAAGGATCAGCTCTAAGCCAGGTACAATGGTGCATACCTGTAATCCCAGCAACTCAAAAAGCTGAGACAGGATGGTTGCAAGTTCAAAGCCATCCTCAGCAATGGTGAGGCACTAAACAATTCAGTGAGACCCTGACTCTAAAATATAAAATAGGACTAGGGATGTGGCTCAGTGGTTGAATGCCCCTGAATTCAATCCCCAGTATCAAAAAAAAAAAAAAAAAAACTGAAGGATCAGGTCTACTTAATTTATAATTGGTATTTGTTTAAGGCAGTTTTAATCAAATTTGTTACTCTATAAATATTTTAAAGGTTTTAATATTTTGATATGAGTTTAATAATGTTCATTACTAAAGTTTACATCTTTAAATACTAAAGACTTGAGTATTCCTCTCACGCCCCAAAGCCCTCCAGACATTAAGCCATCTAATAAAACACGTAAAAATAAAACAGAGCACCAGATTTGTAAATGATCATATAAGTAACTGCTGTAAACTACTTTAAGAGGTAAATTAGTAGTTCTCCAAACTTTATTTGTTTGATCGTATGAGACTCTCAGTATTATGGCAAAAGATTTGCCCATTTGAAGCCTTTTCAAAAGTGAATTTAATAGATTGATCTGACAGAATATAAGAAGTTGTGCTAAAATATACAGCCAAATCCAGTAGTGCCTTATAAGCATCCCAATGGAACTAACAGAAAGTTGGGTTAACATCAGAAGTTAAAACTAAAGCCCATTCATTACATTTAGGTAAATATTTGTGGGCTTTTCAGCTACAGCTTGATAATAACTTTAAAGTGTTTTGAAATACATAAGACATGCAGTGATGAGCACTGGAGCTGGGGTCATTGTGACCCTGTACACCCTGAATCCTCTATTTAAATAGCCTGCTATTGAGTTAGTCATGATAAGCCCCTGCCCTGCTTCTCTTCACAGTCAACTATGTTCAAATGGCAATGTGTAAAGGCACAATGGATTGTTATTATTAAAGTTTTCTAAAAGTAAAAGTTCCTGTGAAAAGAACTGCCTCAAATTTATTTTTTAAGTTGGGAATAGATAGTAGGTGATCATCATCTCAGTTTCCTTAACCAAACAACAGTGGTCAACAAAATTAAGTTTTTTACTCTTCTTGCTTCCAAGAGTGGTGGTAGTTTTATGATACAAGGAGTATTTTTGGTACTTGGCATCATAAAGCCAAGACCACTCAGAACATGCCGAGTTTCAGCATCTTCCTTGGAGTTCTAGAAAAGTGGCAATTACAGAAAATCTAATCAGGGACAGACGGGAAATACCTGTGAAATGAGAACCCTGAATCATAGCTTGGGTTTAGGCTTGGGCTATAATTTGGAGAACATCTGGCAGGACCAAGCCAAAGAAAAGCCCATTCCCAGGAAATACTATGACTAACATGGAAGCAGGCCAGGGCAGAGAACACTCATTTAAGGTGAGCATTCAGCAGGTTTTGAATATTGTGCAACTATAGAGAGACATAATATCCTCCTTGTAGCAGAACTCCCTCTGGGCCTCCTTAGTTAGTTCCAGAAGGCTGACTCATTCATTCACTTAGCCTGTCTTTTTCTACTGTCTACTCTTTTCCAGACCCTATACTGGGTTCAGAGGACAAAGACAGCAATCAAACAGTCCTTACTTTAAGGAATTCCAAATGTAGTAGAAAAAGTATGTATTTATAGATAAGTCATTTCACATATATTTTTTTCAAGGTAAAAAGGACAGAGTGTAGTCAGACAGACTTGGATCTCAGAAGTCTCCAGCCTAGCAGAGGCCTAGAGAGGTATATACAGAGCAGCCTGTGGAAGAATCGAAAAGAAACTCAAGAGTATAGCCTCTGACAGCACAGAGATGAATGACATGACATCTCTTCTAATAATGCAGTAGGGAAACTTATAACCTACTGGGGAAGAGAGCAGCCAGATCCAGGTGGAGATATCAATCCTACAGCCTCGGGTTGACCCCTATGGGTCCTTTGGATTACCCAACAGGTAAAATGAAAAGTTTCTTATCTCTGGCTATAGTCACAAACATCTTTGGCCACCTGAGGGGAAACTGGTCACCAGGAAAAACAGGTACAAACAAAGCACAAAACAACAAGGACCTGAGATAAATATTAAAGAGCTGAGGAGTTAAGGAACATGAGTAGGATCAACAGTTTGAATGGGTGGGCAGTTGATCTGGGTGCACACCTAGTGATGGGTCGTGTGTGCTGGATGCATCCATTCTCTAAGGAACAGGATGGTGGGCTTTGGAGGGCAAAGGATAATTTGGTCCCAAGAGGTACACTTCTGCTTTCCTCTTTTCTTCACAGCTGTCACCACTTTCCCTATCTTTTCCACTCTACCATCCAAAGTGTGGCTGAAATGGGCTTACTTAGGGTAGGTCCCAGGGCCCTGAAGGCCTTGGGTGATTGGCACCAGCACTGGAGTGCCTATAGCTATATTTATTGTTCACTTAGCATGGCCAAGTTAAGCTAGCTTGGTATAGAGCTGGGTTGGCCCTCCTCTCAGGCCAAGCTGCAGGCCTGTGCAGGGTTTTCTCCCTTCCCATGGGTTTCAGGAAATATCCCCAGCCTTTTGTCATTTCTTCTTCACAGCAGCTACCACCTACACCATCTCTCCAGCCCAGGCTTCACAACTGGGCCACATTCTCTCTCTTCCTAAAGGTGACAGACTCATATCTGCTGATCTTTTTCTTCACAGCTGCCATCACCCACTCTAGGCCTCATTCTGGATTTCCTCATTCCTTAAGTAAGCACATAAGCCCTTAAGCCATTAAGGAGAACAAACTTGAGGTAAGGGAGGAGTACAGGGTGAGGGGCAATTAAGAGATGGATATCTTATGAATACTGATATTACACAGCTTTGGCCCATGCTGGCACATGACCAAGATCCCTTCCTTGACTCCTTTAGACAATCCTAAAGAAGTTTGGATGTTCCTTTATCCCTGGTTTAGAATTAGCCATCCTTCCAGTTCCTATTTAGTTGGGGTTAGTGCTCAGGAAAGCTTTGCTGAGCAAGGCATTTCTACCTCTTAGGAGGAGGTAGAAATGCTTTTTTAACTCTCCTCTTCCTCAATTCCTCCCTATACCACCAACTCTGCCCACCCCTAGGCCCCTGCCGCCCTTCACTTGTCCAGCTTGACAAAAGTCTTCCCTGATAGTGGGCTTCATATAAGGAAATAAAGGGAAGTAGTAATGTATTATTTTTATCCCCAAACTGGAAGGTCCTGCATGTCAGGCTGTCTAAACTTTAGTAAGCAATGGGAGCCACAAATGATTTTGAACCAAGAAATGACAACAGAAGTACCTTGCATTATGCAGAGCCACTCAAGAAATATTTAAATAAATGTACACACAAATGGATGAAGATCATAATTGTACTAAGAAGATTACTTTGGCAAATGTATGAAAGGCTAAGTGGATTTTTAAAATCCATTCAAAGTTACAGTCTTAAGTAATATGCTCAAGTATGACATTTCTTTACCTGCCTTGTATAACTACAACTCTAGCCTCCTAGGCTGCATCCCAAAACTAGGCTTACTCTTCATGGTCATTACCTAGCACCAAAAAATATTTAGCTGAGTTTAAGGCACTATCCTCCTTAAATAGGGAGAAAGAGACAAAAAATAAATCTAATGTTAAAATTTCTGTCATAATAACAGCCTATTAGGGAAACAATCTAAGATAGAAGCAACTATTGGAATATCATGTGAGATACCCATGACTGACTAAGTAAATTCAGCCCCAAAAGTCTTAGATGGAGAGTCATCCCCACTTCAAAAGTAGTGATTCCAATAGGTCCCAACAAATAGGCCTGATTTAGAGGTTTACAGCCCATGACCTTCCTAATGGGTGAGGACCTTCCTCAATGATAAAGGAGAGGCTGTGCCACAAAAACCAACTGGGGAAAACCCAGCAGCCTGGACAAGCCCTTGGACAGAGGACTCCAGGTATACTGAAGATGCAATTAAAACAATGACATCAGGAGTTACCATCATCCCAATTTAGAGCCCAATATCTACCAACTATCCACCATCAGCATTTTTTTTCTCAAATCTAATTCCTTTTCTAGCTCCATAAACTGTGAGCTCCTTAAAGGGACCATAGGAAGTTTTGTCCATTTTTTTGTTTTGTTTTTAGAGACATGGTCTCTCTATATTGCTCAAATTGGCCTTGAACTCCTGAGTTCAAGGGATTCTCCTGTCTCAGCCTCCTGAGTAGCTGGGACTGTAGATGTATACCAACATGCCTGGTTTGTCCAGTGTTCTAATATCCTAAACACATGTCCTTTTCCTGACAGGAATCACTCTGATGGGAAAATGAACATCAGGCTCATTTTCATCAAGATAATGATATCAGAAGCAGAAAGCACCATCATCAAGGGCTGATGGTTTCTCATTTTTCTCCCAGGAAATGTTTTCTGGATAAGGAAGGGAAGGTTGAGCAGAGCTGCAAAGCTGGAGAAAGTAGGCGACCTCATGATTCTGCTGTCTTGCTCAATTCCTCTAGGATGGACAGCCTGCAAAGCTTGGAGCATGATTAGAAGGGTAAGGGTGTTTTGTTATTAAATATGAAAAACAAATCCAGGTCTTTCTTCTTGCCTCGACCCCTGTGTGTAACCTTAAAGGATTATTAGGGAAGAGTCATTTGAAAAGAAAGTACTCTGACGCCCATTCTGAGCAGAATCCTTATGAAGCCAGGACTTGCTAATCATGGAACATATAGGTTCTCTGCTTCTCCTAGTAATGGGAAGACAAGAGATCACAGATTCAATTCTCTCATTTTACAGATGGACACTTGAGGCCCAGGAAGTTCAGGTAACAAGTCCAGTGTTCTAAATCCGGCCAATTCAGTGATCTTTGACTGAAGGAGCTATGGAAAATTTTTCATTTTGCTCTTTGGAGGAGAAATGAAAAAAAGGTCGAGAGTAGAATATTAAGGGTTTGATTCTCTGTATACCTCAGTAACCTCTATTATCCTGGCTGTGGCTGCCATTCTCTTCTATGGAAAAGTCAGTAAATTATTTGTCTTGAATTGGCTCAGGTTCCTATCAGGAATGGTGCAGATCCCCTATATGCAGCTCAGGATCTCTTGTTCTGAAAACAGACGGAAGGCTATTTGCTCACACTCACACTCGGTCCCACACTCAAACAAACATCCAAATAAGCCCTCCTCCTCCACAGCAGCCAGATCAGAGTAGCCACAGGGCCCACAGTGCAAGATCCAAGGGTGAGACCAGTGGGCAATCTCCAAGGGGTTCTGGTTGAGGTAGATGCCCAGGTCAACTCTTCGTTTCTTACTAGTTGGGTGTGAGTATAAGAGCCATGTTTCTGATGCTGTTCCAGCTCCTTCCTCCAGCCTCAGTGAATTGTCCAGCAGAGGGCTCTCCTGAATGGTAGGAGCATCTTTGCCACCTGTGTGCTGGCATCTACGTGTGTTCTCCAGGGGCCGAAAACTCACTACACTGCCTTGGCAGCCATGTGGGGGCTCACAGAGCTGTGGGCTCAGAGTCTGTTTCTGAAAACTTTCACCATGATCAGTGCTGAGAGCCTCTGCTCGGTACCTGTTTGGTGTCCGGGAACTGCAATAGAGCACAGGATGAGCAGCCTTCCTGGTCACCTCTGCCACTTGGCACTCCACTGTCACCAAAGGTCTAATGAGCTTACCATGATGCCATGTCACCCCGAAGTCATCACTATAGATCATCAGGGAATGAGGCTTTGTTTTACATGGTAGTGTGAAGCAAAGGTACCGATAAGGGAAATAGTAGGCATATGCAGGGATGACCAGCCTCCCTGATTGCAGCTGGATGCCATGCCCTGGGCCCACAGCAAATGTGGCCCAGTGCTTCAACTCTGAGCCGATGACATCTTCAGTCAAGTCCCTCACCTCACTCCACGAGCATCCAGCATCCTGACTGCAGACAAAGCAGAGGCGAGCAGCATTCTTGCCTAATGCAATCTGTTGACATTCGGTGACATGGTTCCGCACGCAGATGAAGAACAGATACACACAGCCACTCTTTTGCTCCCACACAGGACAAGGGTTCATGGTCCGATGCCCAGGTAAACTGGCTTCCACCAGTGGCTTCAGGGGTCCCCACTAGTCAAGAGGAAAGGAGAGACAGGGGGAGTAAAATGCTAATGTAAGATATGAGGCTCATTAAAAGCATTGGTACTTTTCATAAACAGAAAAATAAATAATATTGAAATATACAAAATTATTCTTTTTTTGTAGTACCAAACATTGAATTCATAGTCTCATGCATGCCAGGAAAATGCTCTACCACTGAGCACATCCCCAGCCCTAAAATCTACAAAATTCTAAAGGCCCAAGCAGTCCTCAAATTCTCAAGTATTGTAGGATGACCTATAAAGTTGGAAAAAGACATGGCTAGATATCATAAATGTGGTCCCTTCTGTCTGAAATGCTGTTCCTTGCTTTCTCTGGACTTCCAAATCATCCTCTAATACCCAACTCAAAAGTCACCTCCTTTGTGAAGCATTCCCTGTAAGTTACAGAAATTATAAAACGTTGCAAATTTTTTTGTAACTGTCTCCCTGCCTAGATTATGAGACATGGGAGGGTAGAATCCAAATTGTACTAATTTTGTTAAGTCTAGTGCCTGGCACATGGCAGTAACTAAATAAAATTTTACAAAAAAGACAGGCAAAAAAGGAAGGAGAATTGCAAAGAGAAGGAAAGAAGAGGGGAGAGAAAAAGAAAAGGAAGGAAAAAAGAGAAAAGGAAGAAAAGCAAGGCTAAGTGTAGTGGCACACACCTATAATCCTAGCTACCTGGGAGGTTGAGCAGTAGGATCCCAGGTTTGAGGCCAACCTCAATTAATATAGCAAATTCTATCTCAAAATAAAAATAAATAAATAAAAGGGCTGGGGATATAGCTCAATGGTAGAGTTCCTGGGTTAAATCCTCAGTACCATAAATAAACAAACAAACATATAAATAAATAAATAAGGGGGCTGGGGTTATAGCTTAGCAGTAGAGCGCTTGCTTCACATATGTGAGGCACTGGGTTCGATCCTCAGCACCACATAAAAATAAATAAATTAAATATATTTGAAAAAAATATACTCTAACATAAAAAATCTATAATTAAAAAATAATAGAAGTAAATAAGAAAGGAAGGAAGGAAAGAAGGAAGAAGAAAAGAAAGAAAGCAAAGCAAGGCCAGGCAGGAAAACAGAGAAATTTTAGGTGAATATAGGGAAATTTAAGACAAAATTTTTTTTTTCCTTCCTGTGCTACCCTGGGGAGGCAATTCACAACAGCTTTATTAAAAGCTCAAGCACAAAATCAGAGATATCTCATTCTAACCCTGCTTGCATTGCCACTGTGAGACATTGGGTGAGCTGCTCAGTCTTATTTTCCCTCAATGTTTTTACCAACTAAATGAAGAATTTAAAAACATCTATGCAGAGGAGTATTATAAGGATACAATGAGATAATGCCTAATCAGACATATCACAAAGAAAGGCCTAATCTCCTTAATATATTTAAAAAATAATACTAGAAGTTTGTAGGAAATTTTTCGGAACCCTAATAAAAATGGGCTAAGGACAAGATAATACAACTGAAAGAAAGAGGGAAAAAACTAAAGAATGATCAAGTTCACACACAAAAAAGAAATATAAATTAAAATTAAACTGTCACAATATTTTCATATCACAAAATCATATGGCAAAAACCATTCAGTTTGATAATATTCTATTGGTAAGAATATGAAGAAACAGGCACACTCATGTGTGTAATCATTAACTATCCAAGACAAAAAATAAATTTTCAAAAAATTTAATTTCTGCATGAATGGGCAAAGTTCAGCTCAGAATCTCAGTCATACTGGACCATAAGAGTTTTCTAGTGCTACTCCCATCCTGCAGAGGGATCTACTCTAAGACTCCTGGATTAAAAACCCTTCCTTGAACTAGGTTAGAGACAGAAAACTCAGGATTCTTGGGCAGCCCCTTCTGTATTCAGAATACCTTGCACACTCTAACCAACTCAAAGGTAAGGGATAAAGTCAACTTAATCATCGAGTAGCTGGGGAGTCAAAGAAGCTCAGTCATCCTTGTTGGCTAAGAAAAGAAAACGATTTGGGCCAGATATGTCTAATGCACAGTTGATACAAAAGTAGAAACAAAGCACTGAAACTTTAGAATCCAAAATGATCTAAACAACTGGAGCAATGAAGACATAACAAACAAGCTAAGGCTTGACAGATAAAACAGGTTGTGAGCTCAAGGACTGGGATAAGAAACTTGATTAAAGAATAGATATAGGGTCTGGGGATGTGGCTCAAGCGGTAGCGCGCTCGCCTGGCATGCGTTCGGCCCGGATTCGATCCTCAGCACCACATACAAACAAAGACGTTGTGTCCGCCGAAAACTAAAAAATAAATATTAAAAAAAATTCTCTCTCTTTAAAAAAAAGAATAGCTGTAAAGGCTAAAAAAGCATATAAAAAGATACTTACTGGAAAAAATGGAAAAAGGAAAAGAAAGATGGGGGGAACCTATAAAAATTGAAGGAAGAATAGAAGGGAAGAAAGGGATGGGGAGGGAGGAGGGATGGAAAAGGGGGAATATTGGGGAATGACATTGGCCAAATTATATTGTGTACCTCATTACATACAACTATAATGTACCAATAAAAAGTGGGGGAAAAAAGATGCTCACATCACTAACCATTAGGGAAACAAATTACATCCACACTATGGGGTTGTGGCATAGTGGTAAAGCATTTGCCTAGAAAGCACGAGGCCCTGACACAAACAAACAATAACAACAAAAAAACCAATAAGATCTCATCTCACACCCATAAGAATGGCTACTATAAAAAAAATAAGTTTGGGCAAGGGTGTGAAGAAACCAAAACACTTTTACACCATTGGTGGGAATATAAAATATTGTGGCCAATATGAAAAACAGTAGTTACTTCCTCAGAAAATTAAATATAGAATTATTTTATGTTCTAGCAATTCCCTTATGGAAATATATCACCCCCCCGCAAAAAAAACCAGAGTCTCAAAGAGCTATCTGCACACCCTTACTCAATGTAATGTTATTTATAACAGCCAATAGGTGGAAACAACTCAATGTCCTTCAACAAATGAATGGATAAGCAAAATTATACTACAATGGTATTTTATTCAGCCTTAAATACAAAGAAAATTCTGACATGGATGAACTCTGAGGATATTATTATACTAAATGAAATAAGTCATCACACAAAAAAAATGAACATTGTATGATTCCACTTATGTGGGGGTATTTTTAGTAGCCTAATTTTTAGAAATAGAAAGTACAGTAGTGGTTGCCAGTGGCTGGGGAGAAGGAGAAATGGGGAGTGTTTAATAGATACAGAGTCTCAGTTTCAAAAGATAAAAAAAGTTCTAGAGATTAGCTGTACAGTGTAAATAAAATTAACACTAAAATGGTTAAGATGTAAGTTTTATATTAGATATCTCTTACCACAATTAAAAAATGAAAAAAAGGAAAGAAAAAGACTTAAGAAGTTTCAGCTGACCATCTATTCAATATTAGTCAACTGTGTCATGCAGCTGCCAAAACAGTAGATGCAATTTTACCTTAGGCTGCATTAAAGGATTCAAGGTAAGACAGATATGAGGTAAATAGTCTACCTCATTGCTGAGCTGACCAGTCTATACTTGAAGTTTAACTTCAATTCTGAATACTACACTTTTAAAAAAAGACACTGACATCTCAGACCAGATCCCAAAGTCAGTAAGAGATTAGAAGTCAAACTAGGACCACTGCCTAAAGAGCCACTAAAAGAAATAAAGCTGCTTATCTCAGAAAACAGAAGACTCAAAGGGCATGAACACAGCTTCCAGGTACTTCAAAGAGTAAGCTCTCTGCCAAAGGGACTTTATCTATATTATGTATAGATACTGACCGCTCTAGAAGGCAGAACAAGATTGATGAATAATTATAGAAGAGATTACCTCATTTAAAAGAAAATTTAAGTTGTCACAGGATTAGAGTCCTCATTTGAAGAGTTATGCAAGCAGACAGCTAAGAGTGAAGTATTTAAGGTCAGAGAGCCAATAAATGTAGGTCTTTACTGACTCCAAAGAAACAACTTAACCCACTAAGCTATTATAGTTATCAGTGGAATACATATTTCCAGATTGGAAAAGACATTGAGATAATGATTTTTCTAACTTCAAGACTCTTTGGTTAAGTAAAACAGAAGATGAAAGTAAATAAAATAAGAGAGAAGAGTTAAAATGGACAAATTTTGTGAATATATTTGACTACTGTGCAGTGAGGTTATATAACAGATATGGTTTGATTACAAAAAAATGCTTAACAGTTCTCTGGCTTTGATAAGAAAGCAGACAACATCACCACAGGTCATGGCTGTCCGAAAGAAAATTAAATAGCTAGATATCCACATTCCGCTGGGATGCAGAAGTAGGCCTCTTTGGAGGCCAGTTATTCAAGAAAGGAGCCTTATCCTGGGGAGCCATGAAGACAACTCAAGATTTCAGGGATTGGAAGTTTGAGCCAATGACACCAAAAGCAAGAATATGGTTGTTGGCAAGGCCCATTTTAAACACAATAACATTTGCACCGTAACAGAAGAAGATATCTGCTATAAATCTGAAGGTTTAATGGTAAGATTTCAGATATCTGTAGGTAGAAAAGTAGGGTATGTTAGGGAGATTAAAGTACCTATTATGGGCAGAGACACAGTCATACATTTTTTTAAACAAGACTCTCAAAGCCATTATCTCCTCTGATCCTCACTTCAGCCACTCTGGGAGTAAGGAAGGCAACAAGAAGAAATATGGGGTCTGAAATAACTTTGGAGCTTCCATGCCAAAGAGCAGCAATTATTCTTTATTCCCTATATTTTTGGTAAAAATGTGCTACTTAAGGGCAAGGGTTCCAGCTTCAATTATACCACTTATTACATGTGTGCCCAAAGCAAGTTGCTTTAATTCTTAGGCCCAGTTTCCTCCAATGAAATGAGAAGAATAATACATACCTCACATTAAGCATTTAGTAAAAGTAATAATATGGCTAATATTGTTATTTACTAACTGTGGTCTCAAGTTTAAGTCACTTATTTTAGGGAATAGCAAAATTGGACTAATACTGTTTATTTCCTTGGGTGATTTATACAAATTACTGGAAATAGAAATGAAAAGCTCACCATATGTTAGCTGAATCTGAATGAGCCATGGAGGCCTCTGGAGTTGAGACTCACTTTGAAGCCTCCTCCTACCACTGTATTATAGCTGCTTGGCCTTCAGCAAAAGGCAACCTCTCTAAGGCTCACTTTCCTTATAGGTGAACCATGACTGACAACAGTACCTAGGACACAGAATAGCTGTGAAGATCAAATGTGTCCCTGGCACACAAAAAGCACTCAGTTGAGAGACACTATTTTTACTGTTTCTCCCTCCTCAGCTCCCCACACAGGGTTTTTCTAGCATTGATGGGAAAAGGCACAAATCCCAAAGTGCACTGAGATCTGTGGAGAGAAAATAAGGCCCAGGCCTAGATCTGGGATGAGTCACCTGTACTGAGTGCCCAGTCCTCAACCCTCGCCTCAGCACCAGGTAGAGTGCATCCACATCCCTGCTTGTTGAACGCCTCTCTGCAAAGGCCAGGAACGTGCAGGTGGGGGGCACATAGAGCAGGGCCGGGATCCGGTAGGTAATCCCTTTCTTGTCTTCCTGCTGGAACAGAGGATTGTTGAAGGAGGATGATGTCACTTCTTCCATGATCTCTGTAAGGACAGGAAGCAGCTCAATGTGTGTGTCCATATATAGATGCTGGCCTATATGCAAGTTTTCTTTCATTCACACAGATGAACTGAAAATAAGCAATATGCTTGCTCTGACGTTTCTGTTCTCAAAACTCTGTAGGAATCCTATGTAGCCTATGTCAAGAGTGTCTCTCCCCAGAGACATTCTGCATTTGTTCTGCTCAGAATCCAGGGGTCTTAACAGCCTGAGATGGTTTTAAATGTCAATTTCTTGGTGCAGGGTTTCTAGAGTATTGGGTAACATAAATATAAACCCAAATCCATTTGAGTGAATGTCTGTGATTAATAATTCTACTGAGAAACTTTCTCCCTGTACTGGAGCCTAAGATAAAAGGCAATCTTCTCTTCCCTTTTTTTTCCTTCTCATTTTTTATTGGCACATTGTAATTATATATAATAGCAGGATGCACTGTGACATATTCATGTATGCACATAATTTGATCAGTTTCCTTCCCTCATACCTCCCCTTACTCTAACCTCCTTCTTCCCAATTCCATTCTTCAACCCTATTGGTCTCTCTTCTTTTTTTCTTTTTTTAATTTTTCTTTTTTTAATTTGTCCTTTATAGATATACCTTCTATTTTCACAAGATCCATTTTTTCCTTTTCTTTCTCTAGCTCCCACATATGAGAGACAACATATTAAAACAGAGAGCTTCTGAATTTCTTCATGCTGAGGATAAAAACTTCCTCATACAAAGAACAGAGGCCAAGAAAACTGATAAATATCTAGCTAAGCATAGACTAGCTAAAATCTACATATGCATATCACTTAGCTTTTATTCTTTAATTTGTTTTATTTAGTTATACATGACAGCAGAATGAGTTTATACACTTTGATATATCATACATAGATGGGATATAATTTCATTTTTCTGAGTGTATATGTTACAGACTCATATTGGTCATGTAGTCACATATATACATACAGTAATAATGTCTGTTTCATTCTATTATCTTTCCTATCCCCATGTGAATTAGCATCCGCATACTGGAGAAAACATTCAGCCTTTGGTTAGAGAGCCTACAGACTGGGAGAAAATCTTTACCACATGCACCTCCGATAAAACATTAATCTCTAGGATATATAAAGAACTCAAAAAACTTTACACCAAAAAAAAAATAAATAACCCAATCAATAAATGGGCTTAGGAATTGAACAGACACTTCACAGAAGAAGAAATACAATTGGTCAAGAAATATATGAAAAAGTGTTAAACATCTCTAACAATTAGAGAAATGCAAATCAAAACTACTCTAAGATTTCATCTCACTCTTGTCAGAATGGCAATCATCAAGAATACAGGCAACAATAAATGTTGGCAAGGATGTGGTGAAAAAGGTACACTCATACATTGCTGGTGGGACTGCAAATTGGTGTAACCACTATGGAAAGCAGTATGTAGATTCCTCAGAAAACTTGTAATGGAACCACCATTTGACTCAGCTATCCCACTTCTTGGTTTATACTCAAAGGACTTAAAATCAGCATACTATAGTGACACAGCCACATCAATGTTTATAGCAGCTTAATTCACAATAGCTAGACTATGGAACCAATCTAGGTGTGCCTCAATAGATGAATAAATAAAGAAAATGTGGTATACATACTCAATGTAATATTACTCAGCTTTAAAGAAGAGTGAAATTATGGCATCTGCAAGTAAATGCTTAGAGGTGGAGAATATCTTGCCAAGCAAAATAAGCCAATCACTTAGCTTTTGTTTCTATAAATTGTATTCATTTCTGTAGTGGATTTACCTCGTTAGCTGTAGAATCCAGAGAGCAACATTCTAGCTGATTTTCCCCATTTTGATCAAACTGCATAAAATTAATTTTTGTTTGTACATCCATTGCCTATTTCTTATGCAGGCAGGTGGCCAACAGGGATCCAGGCGGTTACCTTGGTTTGGCTGCCAGTAACAATACAATCTTTGACTTTGAGTCTGGTTTATTTCACTTAACAAGATGCTCTCCAGCTCCATCCATTTTTCTGTGAATGACATAATTTGTTTTTCTTTATGGCTGAATAGAACTTCATTTGGTACATATACCTCATTTTCTTTGTCCATCTGTTGACAGATACCTAGGCTGATTCCAATTGTGAATTGTGTTGCTATAAACATATGTATGCATGTATCTCTATAATATGCTGACTTTAATTCTTTGAATAAACACCAAAGAGAGGTAAAGCTGGGTCACACAGTGGTTCTATTCCTAGTCTTTTGAGGAATCTCCATATTGATTTTCAACTGTATTTAAGAGGTAAATGGCAATCTTTGTCATCAAAGAAGACTGGAGATTTTTCCCTAGTTCACCCTATCAGAGGGTGTACACCCAACAGTGTGGGCCAAGTAACCTCCTGCCTCATATAGTTAACATGCTCTGCCTGGAGCTCTTTTTCTGATAGCCACAGAGCTCATTCTCTTATCTTCTTCAGCTCTATTTAAACATCATCCAACCAGTGAGGACTTCCCTGACAACTTCCTTGTCTTCTCTGTCCCTTTTTCCTGCTCTTTTCTCCATTTCTTTTTTTTTTTTCAGTTTTTTTATTGGTTGTTCACAACATTACAAAGCTCTTGACATATCATATTTCATACATTAGATTGAAGTGGGTTATGAACTCCCAATTTTACCCCAAATGCAGATTGCAGAATCATGTCGGTTACACATCCACAATTTTACATAATGCCCAATTAGTAATTGTTGTATTCTGCTACCTTTCCTATCCCCTACTATCCCCCCTCCCCTCCCCTCCCATCTTCTCTCTCTACCCCATCTACTGTAATTCATTACTCTCCTTGTTTATTTTCCCATTCCCCTCACAACTTCTTATATGTAATTTTGTATAGCAATGAGGGTCTCCCTTCATTTCCATGCAATTTCCCTTTTCTCTCCCTTTCCCTCCCATCTCAAGTCTCTGTTTAATGTTAGTCTTTTCTTCCTGCTCTTCCTCCCTGCTCTGTTCATAGTTGCTCTCATTATATCAAAGAAGACATTTGGTATTTGTTTTTTAGGGATTGACTAGCTTCACTAAGCATAATCTGCTCTAGTGCCATCCATTTCCCTGCAAATTCTATGATTTTGTCATTTTTTATTGCTGCATAGTACTCCATTGTGTATAGATGCCACATTTTTTTTTATCCATTCATCTATTGAAGGGCATCTGGGTTGGTTCCACAGTCTCTCTTTTCTCCATTTCTTACCCTCTGATAGCTCATATATTACACTTGTTCAGTACATACTACAGAAGAAAAGATCCAAAAAGAGCAAGGATATATCTATTTTATTCACTGTTATACCTTCATACCTAGAACCAGCCCTGGTACATTATAGGAACTCAAATATATGTTGAATGAACAAATGAGTTAAGTGGATGTTAGAAGAGAAGGAGAAGGGCAGAGCGAGTGGACCTGAAAAGCCTATAGGCAACAGAAAACAGCAAAGAGACTTTCAATAGTACAGTAGGATATAAAGACAGAATGCAAATGCTATGAGCAGTGATGGGGCTGAAGAGGTCAGCAGACTCCTGATCCTGGGAGGCTCTGATACCTATTAAGGTATTTATCCCATAGATAGGGAGCCACTCTAGAGCTTTTGGCAAAGGAATGGTGTGATTATTTTAAACCAATCTCTCAGGCAGCTTTCTGAGCAATGAACTGTAAGACAAAGTAGTACTGATTTTAGCTACAGTCCTTTAGTCAATTAGGAAAAATTTCCAATAGTGCATGAATGATTCATTTAGTCACTTGATTTTAACTTAGGAACTATGGATCACTATCATGGGAGTATGGGAGTAGGGGAGATGGCCTCATTGAGTCAAAAGAAAACCTACACCCCCCCTCCAATCTTGGGCTTTCAACAGTATAAAAAAAAAACAGGCCAAGGTAGAGTGTCTTCTTTATGTACCTCTCTCCCCCAGTTCAGGCCCTCCTGCCAGGGAGGGTCAAGCTTTCTTCTAAGTACACATCTATCCCTGAGCCAAGCTGGTGTAATGGTTAAAAAACTATTTGAACCAAGAGGACTACATACCCTTGGGCATGTTACTTAATTTCTATGCTTCTCTTTGCTTCAGAATCCATGTTACCTGTCAGCAGTCTCACAAATCTCATGTTTACTGAGTCTTCTGATTTATACCATTTTCTTTTATATTTGATTTAATCTCATGTTTTGTTCATCATAGCTCTAGGAACAATAGGCTACTGTGTGTGTGTGTGTGTGTGTGTGTGTGTGTGTGTGTGTGTGTATCTATCTCCATATCCCATATAGGTCATTCAAATATAGGTACCATATAGCCTACTGCTATTCCATCTAGGTTTGTGTATATATAGTCATGATGTTTACAGAACAAAACTGCCTAATGATGCATTCCTTCGTAGGTATTGCCATCATTCCATGATGCATCACTGCAATAACAACAATTATAATTCCTCTTCTTAAGAGCATTTAAATCCTTCTTCATCTCTGGGAGAGATACTTCAAACTCTTAGAAGTTAATTCTTTAATAATGAGTTATATCTAAGTATTAATCATTTAGCTAACATGACTATTAACATCTAAAAAGGATTTCTCAAGGTGATAAAAATGAAGCACTGGATGACATGGAGTGTGATAGAAGAACTAGGAAAAGGAAAGGGAGAGGAAGTGGAGAGATGACCAAAGGAAAAGCATTTGTCGTCTGCCTGCATTCATGTCCCACCTCCACTTGGTACTGTGACCTAGTGCTGGTTACTCAATCTCTCTAGGCCTTAGATTCCTTGTTTGTAAAATGTGGATAGTACCTACTTAAGACAACCCATATAAAGAACCACTCAAAAGTGACTTTCAAACTTTAAAGCACTATACAAATAGAAGTCTTACTACAAATTTAGATATCTTTACAATTTCATTTGTGGGTCTATCACTATAACAATTAGTTATTATCAATAATTTTTTATTTATTATTATATTGATCACGTTAGCAGTGTTAATACAGATAGTGACTCTGGCATGGACATCTAAAGTATTTCATACAATGTGCTTGGAAGTAAGGATGGAGAAGAATCTGACACAGGAATGCTTTGGAACTGTTCATTTTAGCAAAGAATTCAAATTAATGTCTGCCATAGAATCCTCTTCCTATGAAATGCTCCCTGCTCTTTTACCTAGAAATAGTACAGTGAGGAACAACAATAAAGTCTGACCTGGCTTTGGGGGTGGGGGGAGCTTATATAAGGACATTCAGTAGCAAAACATGGACCAAGCTCCAGATCTCCTAAATTCCAGCTCACAACTGTTTGTGCCGCCCACAGATACCTCTGTAGTAAGAGGGATTTTCCTTGTCTCAGTTCTCCTTCATCTCCACAAAGCTCATCTAAGGTTGAAGTTTGGCTTCAGTGGGAAGAAAACAAAAATAGCCAAGATTGCTCTCTGATTGTCAGGTCCTAGCCAACCGCATGGCTCTAACCCAACATTTCCCAAAGGCTGGATTTCCAAAGCGCAGATGGTGCCTTGGCATCTGACCCTACAGTGACAGGGCCCCATTTTCCTGCGGGATGGGGTGGCTTTCCTGTCTCCCAACCTCGCTCACCTGCGCGGGACCCAGGCTCCTCGGTGGCTTTGGAGGCTGAGGTGGGAGCGAGGGGCTCTTCCATGGGGCGCAGGGCAGGTCCTCAGGTCTGGACACCGAAGCCCGGGAGAATGGCTGGCACCAGGGATGGGGAGACGGTGAAAGAGAAGGAGAAAGTGAAAACCTGGAGACGAACCCCGAGAAGCGAAGAGTGAGGTGCTGACCGGAAAGAGGACACCGGAGACACACACAGACCCAGGACTGAAAGACGCTCCGCGGAGCTAGCCGCCGCAGTCCCCAGCCAGCCTCTGGCGGTTGGACTGGCAGTTGGCATCAGCCCCCGCGGGGCGGCCCCAGCCTCGGCCACGCCCCTCTTCTCCACCCACTCACCGCGCAGTCTCGGTCGTCCCTCCTCCCTTCAGTCCCGCATTCCCACGCTGGTGTCTATTGGTTGGACATTTGGGAGGTCTCACCGCTTAAAACTTCCCCGGACAGCCTGAAAGTGGAGCAAAGGTTCCAGGCTTCAGCGGGAACTGCAACAAGGACGGGGGACCAAAGGGTTGGGCACTCCTTGCAAAAAATACATGTAAAAAGATACAATAATACAATATATACGTGTCTGTATAAATACATTTGCATACTTGTATTTGACATGGAACACTAAGTTGATTCTCTTGTTTCAGTCATGGAAACTAAGGACACCCTCCCCTAAGATGAAAAAGACCCCTCCAAGGTCAGTTTTAGTTGGAGCCAAGAAAAACATAATGGCAAATGCTAAAAAAAGGGATAGACTGCTAACTTAGAGGATGTCAAAATTTTAAACTTCTGTAAGTTTGAATTCATGATGCAGAGAAAATACAGGATGTGCCTGGGATTTCCTCTGGTGCCATAAAGAACTCACAAAAGGGTGGGGTTTTCTCAAAAGAACACAAGAGCCAATCTGATGTGTTTTTCTTTTAAAAGGGGTGGGGTGGGGGGCACTAGAATCAGAGACCAACCCAGTCAGTACCATTGAGCTCCAAAATACTATTTCCACATAAAAGGAACTGGGATTCCATTGGAAGAAAAGGCTGGTTCAGATTTGGGGACGAAAATGCACTAGATTAACCTACCTTTTGTCTTGCCAGAAAGCAAAGAAGCCATAAACTGCTACTGAGATCATTTCACAAGAGTCAACCTGAAAGTGATCCCACTGGCTAAATACTGAAAAAATTGAGCATCTAAAAGGATGACTGGATAATATTAAATGTTAAATTTCATGAGTTCATCTTGACATGGAGAATAAAGTCTCTGGTCACCTCAAAGGTTGCTAAGGAAAGAATCAAGCGTTTATTCCAAGCCCTTTCTTATACAAACCATATTTCAGGGATAGGGAAAGTTTTTTATTTATAAAACACACAACTAATGAGTGCCAAAAGAATGATAGAACGCCTTCACTTTGCAGCCTCTAATGAAATAATGAATCTAGATAATAATTATCAGTGGATGTTAACACCATTAGATGAAAAGTTTGGTACAAAATTTTATAATAGATCAGGTCAAAAACACCAGAACACATTGAATAATTATAACATCACAATGCAAGGCAAGAAGATAATGTATGACAGTAAAAATTACACAACCTCCTCTGAAATCTTCTTGCCAAAAAAATCAATGAATTGAGTGAAAAACAAATGACGCCATCCTGATGCAAGTAATCAGATCTACCACCTGGTAATTTCTACAGGAAAAATGACATTGTTTCTCAACAAACGACAAGGGAAAAAGGAGGGGACTGTTATAAATTAAAATTTTAAATGTTATGATTTAGATATGAGGTATCCTCCAAATGCTCACATATGATATGATGCTAGAATTTTCAGAGGTAAAAATGATTGGGTTATGAGAGTCTTAACATAGTGGATTAATCCACTGATGTAGATTAACTGGGCAGTTAACTGTAAGCAAGTAGGATGTGGCTGAAGGAGGAAGGTCACTGGGGGTGTAACTTTATATTTGGTCCCTGGTGAACAGAGCTCTCTCTCTGCTCCTGGTTGCCATGTCCAGAACTGCTTTCCTTTACCATATCTTCCTGCCATGATGTTCTGTCTCACTTTGGGCCCAGAGCTATGGAATCAGCCAACCATGGATTAAACCTCTGAAACTGTGAGTCAAAATAAACTTTTTCTCTTCTATGTTGTTTTTTTCAGTTTTTTTGTTTGTTTGTTTTGTTCTGTTTTGTTTTTGTTCACAGCAATGAAAAACTGACTAAAATAGAAACCAACTAAAGAAAAACTGAACCTTGTTTGGATCCTAATTTGAATAAATCAACTCTAAAAAGACATTGAAACAATTGAGACAATTTTACCATTGACCAGACTTTAGGATATATTCAGGAATTGCTAATATTTTTAGGAGTAATAATGGTAACATAGTGATATTTTAAGAAAATCTTCCCAAGTACCAACAAGTCTCCAGTTTCCAGATCTTAATTTCTAACATTGTTCTTTTTAAAAAGAAACCAGGTTCCCTTGGGGAAATAATTGATTCTCAAGCTGGAACAGGGAAAAAGACGAGGTGTGGAACATTACATGATTCCATAAAGTATGAAAGAACTCAAAAAGGACATGCCTTTCTCACACAGGAGCCAACTCAAAGGATCTCCTAAAGGCCAAAGCTAGAACCAGTTAGGTGAGAAAATATTGGCAGTATTAGATTATAACCCATAGACTAAAATAAAAAAAACTGAACCTTGTTTGGATCCTAATTTGAATAAATCAACTCTAAAAAGACATTGAAACAATTGAGACAATTTTACCATTGACCAGACTTTAGGATATATTCAGGAATTGCTAATATTTTTAGGGGTAATAATGGTAACATAGTGATATTTTAAGAAAATCTTCCCAAGTACCAACAAGTCTCCAGTTTCCAGATCTTAATTTCTAACATTGTTCTTTTTAAAAAGAAACCAGGTTCCCTTGGGGAAATAATTGATTCTCAAGCTGGAACAGGGAAAAAGACGAGGTGTGGAACATTACATGATTCCATAAAGTATGAAAGAACTCAAAAAGGACATGCCTTTCTCACACAGGAGCCAACTCAAAGGATCTCCTAAAGGCCAAAGCTAGAACCAGTTAGGTGAGAAAATATTGGCAGTATTAGATTATAACCCATAGACTAAAATAAAAAAAACTGAACCTTGTTTGGATCCTAATTTGAATAAATCAACTCTAAAAAGACATTGAAACAATTGAGACAATTTTACCATTGACCAGACTTTAGGATATATTCAGGAATTGCTAATATTTTTAGGGGTAATAATGGTAACATAGTGATATTTTAAGAAAATCTTCCCAAGTACCAACAAGTCTCCAGTTTCCAGATCTTAATTTCTAACATTGTTCTTTTTAAAAAGAAACCAGGTTCCCTTGGGGAAATAATTGATTCTCAAGCTGGAACAGGGAAAAAGACGAGGTGTAGAACATTACATGATTCCATAAAGTATGAAAGAACTCAAAAAGGACATGACTTTCTCACACAGGAGCCAACTCAAAGGATCTCCTAAAGGCCAAAGCTAGAACCAGTTAGGTGAGAAAATATTGGCAGTATTAGATTATAACCCATAGACTAAAATAAAAGCTGATTGTATAACGATATGAATAATAGAATAAATAAATCTGGGAGAAAGCTTTGCTCTTTCTTATAGTAGAATTTCAAATAATAAAAATAGAAAATTATCATTAGGTTCCCTCTAAAGGCTTTCAAGAAGACTTTATTTGCCCTAACAAGATGACACAGAAAATATAATTGCATTTATAAAATACCAAAATAACTCAGACATTTTTCAGTGCTTCATTCTGAGTCTGAGGCTTTGCCACCAGGATGGATTGATTCTACTTTCCTTTGTGTGATGGACGTGGGGACACATTTCCCAAACCCTTCCTCAATGAAGGTCTGTGGCCACCACACCTGAGATATGCTGTTAGGAGTGTTGTCAGAATAATCAGCTGTCACATCTTCCAGGGATCTGCTTACAGCTGCTTCATCCAAGGTCATGTCCTTTTCCAGGTGGGCCCACACCCAACATTGCATAATCAACGCTGGGGCATGAAGGTCTGGCTTTTCTGGCCCAAGTTAGCTCCAGAGCAACCCATGAAGTCAGTTAAGATTGTCATTGGGGCCAAGTGTGGTGGTACATGCCTGTAATTACAGGCCCTCAGAAGGCTGAGGCAGGAGGATTGCAAGTTTGAGACTAGCCTGTGCAACTTAACAAGACCCTGTCTCAAAAACAAAATTAAGGGGCTGGGGTTGTGGCTCAGTGTAGAGTTCTTGCCTAGTACCTGTGAGGCACTGGGTTTGATCCTCAGCACCACATAAAAAAATAACTAAAGTTTAAAAATAAAAGAGGAACTCTGGGGAATTTAAAAAATTTAAAGTTAAATAAAAAGGAATGGGAGTGTATCTCAGTGATAGAGCACCCCTGGATTCAACCCCCACCACAACACACACACATACACACACACACAAATTGTCATTAGGCCAGCATATCTCAATTCCCTCTGTCCCTCTATACTACCTTGCTTGCCTATCCCTCACTTCCACAAATGATATCCTGGCCCACTACCACCAATGAATGGGTACGTAATAAAATGTCCAAATCTTTTCTGCTGAGTCCTCCAAGTTCTTTCTTTGGAATTGAAAAGCAATACACTGGGACATTTGCAGCCCTGGGATTGAAAAATTGGTATAATGGGCAGGATGCCAAAGAGAAACTTGTCAAGTTGACTTCAGAGTTGTGAAAGCGCATGGAGTCTGGGGGGGGGGGGGGCGGAACTCCGGGAGCCACTTAGGCTCAGCTCCAGGGAGTATAGGAAGAGTTAGGAACTAGAAGGAGGCTCATTTTGTACAGGTTGATGGCAAGGATGTGCTGTCAAGGCATTTAGAACAGACAACTTTCTACAGGTCATGGCTTGCCATTAGGCTAAACTGAGGGAAATCACAGGCCCAGAGTCCAGGGAAGGGCATTGGTGACTAGTGAAAACTGGGACTTCAGTGGAACCCACTCAGGAAATCCAGTATTGCCAGTCATTCAGAAGTGGCAGTAGAGGACCAAACAATAGTGGAAGCTAGACCTGTAATGGTTCAAAAGTTAAAGACCCAGCGGAAGCAGGCTGAGGTTTGAATCAGATCTGCTCCTTGCTCCACAGAGAGATTTACATTCCCCCATGAGACCATATACTCCTGCAGAGCTGGTAGAACTGGGGTCCAAGTTCAGGCAAAAAAATGAAAGGAAGTGTACCTGCATGGCTGCTCCACCTGTGGGACACTGGAGCAGATGGCATAATGTTGAATGGTACAGAATTGTCTAAGATGGCTTCAGTAACTGCTCACTCTGCTTTATGTCAGTGGCACATCAGGGACGCTGATTGAAGAGTAGGGGTCATTACTAGCTTGGCTTCTTCTTGCCACAATATGTGGCCAAATTCAGGAGCTATTTCTATGCTTTATGGGCCTCAATGGAAGAATCACAGAGCTATTTGTGAGAACTGGGAATGAAATATGCTATCTATGTGCAGCCTTTCCCAGGACCAGACAGTGTGGCTTTTACTGCCAGAGTGAAGGATACAGTGTCACATGCAGCCCTGCCATCCAGTTATGGTGCCCTCATGTCAATATTATCTATCCCTGTTAGTAGGGCAGCCCTCCAGCAAGTAGCATGTGATAAAGCAGATCTAGGAAAGACAGAAAGATTGTGACAGAAAGTAGGAGTCCATAAAACCCAGCCCAAATTGGCACCTCACAGAGTCTCCAATAAACAGATATGAGTAGAATTAGTATCAGCAGGAGTAGATGAAAGGAAAATAGATAACCTAATCCCACCTTGGTACAGTTGTGAAAACAATTGCCAAAGGATAAGTTTCCAGCCATTACCTCTCAATAAGGAGACAAAAGGGGAGGCAATCAGAAAGGTAGAATGGATTCCTACTGTAAAAAAGAGACAGAAACAAGCTTCTCCTATTAGGAGATCTAATGAAAGCAGAGCCCATGACTACTCCTGAGAAGTCTTTGAGTCCTTGGGTATGAATGACTATGGACCCAAGCCATGTCTTTGGACTAGAGGCTATATATAAAATTGGCAATACTTTGGTCTTCCAAAAATTTAGAGAGCGGGGCTGGAGTTGTGGCTCAAGCGGTAGCGCACTCGCCTGGCATGCGTGTGGCCCAGGTTCGATCCTCAGCACCACATACAAACAAAGATGTTGTGTCCGCCGAAAACTAAAAAATAAATATTAAAAAAATTCTCTCTCTCTCTCTTAAAAAAAAAAAACTAGAGAGCATCAGTGAACATGGGAGCTAAGTGAACACTGACATATGGTAATCCTGATAAATTCTCAGGTAGGTTAACTGCTGTTGATGGATACAAGTCGTAAACAGTGAGAGTCCAAGCCAAAATGAGTCTGTAGCTTGGACACCGGTCACCCACCCTCTACCAGTGTTCCTGAATATATAATAGGTGTTGATAGCTTGTGGGGTAAATGCCTGTAAGCTACCATAGGGAAATTCCATTTAAGCATATGTCAGCTGTAAAGCCAATATTGAGAGGGCATGCTGAATACCGCCTCGAGGTTTTACCTGTGATCCTGCCAAATTGTCGCCACTAAACAATCAATATCCACTGGCTGGTAACTATCAGAGACATCAGAGCCCATATACAAATTGGCTAAAGTAAACATAATTTACCCAATCCACAGCTCTTTTAACTCTCCTCTGTGGCCAATAACAAAGGATGGGGGTTGGGGCTGTAGCTCAGTTGCTAGAGCAGTTGCCTAGCCATGTGTAAGGCACTTGGTTAGTTTCTTAGCACCACATAAAAATGTAACAAAATAAAGGCATGATGTCCTTCTACAACTACAAAAAAAAATTTTTTTAAAGTAGGATAGAACTTGGCTTTATGACGGCAGGGTATAGAAAATTAAATAAGGTGATCCCTCCACTTATGCAGCTGTTCCTAATATAGTCAATATTCTAGAAGAGGTAGTACACAATAGGGAACATATCACTGCATGCTGGATCTTGCTACCCTTCTTCATCATAGATAAAGTCCTTGAGAGTAAAACCTCATTTGCCTTCATATGGGAAGGCCCACAATGGATGTTTTCGGTGTTACTTCAGGATATTTCCATTGCCCCATCTTGTGTCCTGGTATGATAACAAACCTTCACTAGTGAAAATGTTCACATAATGATCATATCTGATCCTTTTTCAGTGCTCACCAAGGCTACCCCCATTCTTTGACTCATTTGCAAAGACGGACCATAAACCTTGACAAAGTTCAGGGCCATAGCTAATTGTGAAGCCCTAAGCAACTCAGCAAGACCCTGTCTCTCTATAAAATACAAAAAAAGGCTGGGGATATGGCTCAGTGGTTAAGAGTCCCTGGGTTCAATCCCTGATACAAAAGGAAAAAAAATTCTTGGATATTGACTGGACAAGTAAGACAAAAGTTATATACCTCAGGTTGTAATAAAGTTCAAGCATTTTCACTTCCCAATACAGTAAGGCAAACATACGTGACTGCATGACCAATGTAATTCTGCAACCTGTACACTCAGAAAAATGAGAAATTATATCCCATCTGATTCAAATGTATGATATGTCAAGATCATTGTACTGTCATATGTAACTAATTAAAACAAATTAAAAAAATAAAAGAATTTGTGGGACTACTGGGTTACTGGAGGGCTTTAATCCTTCATTTGGCTCAGTTATTACAACCCCTATTGTCGTGAACCTGCTATGTCATTAACATAACAACCAAACACTTTTGTCTTTCCACAATGTCAGAGTTTACTAAATAACAGTAAGCTCACAGGCTATCTATCCCACTTTCATCAGCAGCGGTTCACTGAATATTTGTGGGTAACCTGGTAATCATAAACTGGGAAAACCCAAGTTCTTTTGTTCTAATCTTTCTAATATCTATAACATTCAAGACACACATACTTCACACAATGATATCTAAATAGGTCACAGGAAGTTTAAGAAAGGGTTCAAGCGACCACAAGGTTACAGAGCACAGGTAAAAAGAGAGAGAGAGAAATACAAAGAGTCACTATATGTGGTCAGATAAGGATTTTAATAAACCAGTTTCACAGAGTTGTCCAAAGCAAAGGGTTTAGATGGATGATAGTTTCACAGTGTCAGTTTGGTGCGTCAGTTGGGAATGGCTATGTGTGGTCATCACAGGGAGGAGAATGAAGATCGATGAGGATAGGAAATCAGAGATTTGTCACTGTGGTGATTTTACTGAGCAAGGCTCATGATGAGTGACCAGGTGATTAAGATGGGGCTCAAGATTCCACCATATTCAGTCTCAAGGGGATCCTCCTTTTATGGGTCTTGAGTGAACGGTTCTCATCTGGTGAGGTTTTATAGGCTCCCGTGTCTAGTGTTCCTGATATGATTTGGGACGTCCACGTGTCAGGGTGCTCCTTGATTTAGTTTGATACATTGGCATGTGTAAGTTATTAGTTTATGCCTTATGGTAGTGCCAGGCAGATGGTGGCTGTTTACTGTACAAACAGTTCTACCTTGGCACATGTACTAAAAGGGAGTAACTCAGGTTTGGCATAGCCTGAAAACTGCTTTATTCTACACATCAAAGAGTAATTCGGAGCAGAGCCTGGCCTGCTCTCAACACCTATATATAATTTGTGTAGCGGGTACAGTACGGAACTGGACTTACCAGCATACTGAGGCATTTAATCAAGCCAAATGAACAATAAAACAGGCACAAGCCCTTGGGACACTAGACACATCAAAACCTACTGAGCTTACCATTTATGTAACTCCAGATAGCTTTTATGGATTAAGGTACATAAGACCCCATTGGATTTTGGTCACAGTTATGGAAGGGGACAGAGGAATGTTAAAGCTTAGAAAACACCTGTGTGCCAGAAAACATACCTTTACTCCTTTCACCTGTACAAGAAGGCCATCCTTCAATACTCCCAGAGTCAGCCTGGTACACTGATGGATCAGGAAAATGGAACCCCCCAGAGTGGAGAGCTGTAACCTATCACCCAGGGACTGAGGCTCTAATTGACAAGGGACAAGGACACAGCAGCCAGTGGGATGAATTGTGAACAGTATGGATGGTTCTTGCTCAGGAAAGTGGGCCATTAACTCTCTGCACTGACAGCTGGGCCATACTTAGAGAACGCACAACATGGTGACAATGGCAGATGACTGATGGCAGGCTCTCTGCTATGGGAGAATATATGGTGTTGTAGTCAAACCAAATTTGTCACAATGTACCATGTGACTGTTTGTTGCCCTTTCCAATTTCCAGGATATGATGAAGCTGACCAACTGCAAAGGTAAGCTGCTAGGAGACCCCAGCAGAAAAAATTGCCAGTTGACTACGTTGTAAATTAAAACACTATGTGGATAACTGTGACACGCTGAGGGTGGCCCATAAATATATCTGATGTTGCTGCTGTCTACCAGAACTGTCTTGCCTGCTCTCAGCACTACCCGTGACAAATGGATGGCCACCAAGGGGCAGATGATGTTCCTTTTCAGCAATGGCAGATAGACTATATTGGCCTTTTCCCATCATCAGAAGGGGCCAAAGCAGTGGTTTGCCTTTTGAATACAGCCTTAGTTGCTCTGAGGCTTATTTTTAAAAGGACATGTGTTTTTTTCTCTCTCTTCTCCCCTTGCCATCTCCCCAAGAAGATTAGGGAGGTGGTATTTTCTTCCCTTAGTTATCTTTTTCTTGAACATACCCTCCACAGGAAGGAGATATTTGCCAGAGGATCTAAGAAGTGAATATCTAACATGCCATCAGGGCACCCTGTGACCCCCTACCAGAGCACACCTGGAATGCAGCCCTTGAAGAGCTTCTTTAAAAGCCCTCTGTTTTCCCTGATGGACCGAACCACAGCATCTGGGACTGGAGCCCCCTGTGTTTTCCTTTGCCAGCAAAGCAATAAACCTTCGTTTTCCTTTTTTCTCAAAACCATGTCTTCATTATTAAATTGGCATGACTTGGCACTGGGGACAAGGGCCAAGCATTCAGTAACAAAATTGGCACCCAGATGGGACCTGAGAGTAGCCCCCACTCCAGCTTTCTTGGGCAGGCCTGGCACTCCAAGCAACTGCACTCCTCTGCTGAGGACATAAGGCAAATTTTTTAAAAAAAATATTTTTAGTTATAGTTGGACACAATACCTTTATTTCTCTATTTTTATGTGGTGCTGAGAATCAAACCCAGTACCTCGTGAAAAGTGAGCGCTCTACCGCTGAGCCACAACTCAGCCCCCCACCTTCCCCCCCCACCCCAAGGCAAAATTTTTGAAAGCTGACTGCGGGAAAGTTAGAAGACAGTGTTGCCTTGGGTCAAACCAGCGGAGCTATCCCTGTTAGTAAAGGGAGGGACTGATGGACTGCCCCGGCAGCTGCCAAAATCCCTTTTGCTTCAGGGAATTCCCACCTTCCTTCCCTGCACCTTATGGATCGCTCCATCTTGGTCTACTTTGAGAAAATGGAAAGTCAATGCAGTGAAGTCACAATACCTTGGCCAGTCTGTAAGCTCCCCAGATGTGCACACCAAGACGGTTGATTTTACACATCTGGTTCCCCTTGTAGGATCATGTGGTCCCTCTCTGAAGATATCTGTGGCATCCCTGTTAAATGGGAGTTGGGAACTTGGGGAGATTTTCCCCTATGTGGTCTGTTTTAAAGGTGCCTGTCAGCCATAATGTGGGGAATCCTCTGTTTGTCTGCCTCTATGTTTTTGTTTTTGTTTTAATTTGTATCTGTTTCTGTCCTTTTAAGATGTGGGCAATTCTGTGTTGATCCTATAGATTGTTTCTTGGTGAAATCCTGGTAGAATGGGCTACCTATGGATATAAACCCGTCTAAGAAAATGATGATGTTTTACTGTAACAATCTGGTCTTTGAATGGCTTTCTGAATTGTTGTACAATCTTGCAGTTGGAGTTAATCTGTCAGATAAAATAAGTGAAAGATTCTGCATGTACAGACATGTATGCAATTACATTATGAGTCTAAACAGCCAAACACTAAATTGGATGCAAAAAGTTGCTGCCTCTAATGTGCAAGTAAACACAAAAAAGATTTTAAAAAAATTTTTTAATCATTTCAATCCAATGCTGACTGTCCGAGTATTGCTTCTCAGCCTGGCCCAAGGCAGCTGCAAATCATCCTGCTGTGGGTCAGAGACACCAGCCCTGGGATAAAGGAAAAAAAAAAACAAAATCCCAAGAAAACTGCTTGGTCTGTAGAGAAGCTTTAGAGGATCTGGCCTGTACCCTGCTTTCTAGCCACTCTGCCCATGAGAATAAAATTGGAGTTTGAGAACAGGGCTCAGTTCGCCACTTCTGGAGACAAAATGAAATCTCTGTGGGCTGTAGGCCTCACTGATTTTCTGTCTGGGTTTTTGTCTCATGGGTTCAAAGAATGAAATCCATAGGTGACAACAAAGGACAAAAGAAATAAAATTTGATTTGAATGAGAAGAAAATAAGATGAAACTCCCCATTATGGGAGGAGAAAACTGCCAGAAAGCTTTTCCATTTGAGGATACTAGTGTAGGCACTTAAGGCTTCTGGATAAAGGCATTGATCAGAGTCCATGCAAAAAGACATTTAAAAGTGTTGGGGCTGCCTTTTTTTTTTTTTTTTGCAATGGGTTTGCTGCCAGAACACAGGCAGAAGCTGCTGAGATGGGAAAGGGTTTCTTCAAGAATGCTGGGGTCTTGGATAAACTGAAATCTGAGTGTGAGTGTGGTATCACCATTGACATCTCCCTATAGAAATTTGAAACTAGCAAGTATTAAGTGACTATCATTGATGCCCCAGGACACAGAGACTTTATCAAATACATGATTAGAGGCACATCTCAGGCTGACTGTGCTGTACTGATTATTGCCACTGGTGTTGATGAATTTGACCTGGTATCTATCTCCAAGAATGGGCAGACCTGTGAGCATGCCCTTCTGGCCTACACATTAGGCGTGAAACAACTAATTGTTGGTGTTAACAAAATGGATTCCATCGAGCCATCCTACTGTCAGAAGAGATACAAGGAAATCATTAAGGAAGTTAGCACCTACATTAAGAAAATTGGCTACAACCCTGACACAGTAGCATTTGTGCCAATTTCTGGTTGGAATGGTGACAACATGTTGGAGTCAAGATCTAATATGCCTTGGTTCAAGAGATGGAAAGTCACCCATAAAGATGGTAGTGTCAGTAGATCCACACAGCTTGAAGCTTTAGATTGCATCCTGCCACCAACTGGTCCAATTGACAAGCCTCCAGGATGTCTCCAAAATTGTTTATATTGGTACTGTCCCTGTGGGCTGATTGGAGACTGGTGTTTTCAAGCCCAGCATGGTGGTCACCTTTGCTCTAGTCAATGTCACAACTGAAGTACGGTTCATTGAAATGGTCCATGAAGCTCTGAGTGAAGCTCTTTCTGGAGACAATGTGGGCTTCAATGTCAAGAGTGTGTCTGTCAAAGATGTTCCCGTGGCAATGTTGCTAGTGACAGCAAAAATAATCCATCAATGGAAACATCTGGTTTCACTGTTCAGGTAATTATCCTGAACCATCCAGGCCAAACCAGTGCTGGCTATGCCCCCATACTGGATTGTCACACAGCTCACATTGCTTGCAAGTTTGCTAATCTGAAAGAAAAGATTGATTGCCCTTCTGGTAAGAAGCTAGAAGATGGTCCTAAATTCTTGAAATATGGTGATGCTGTCATTGTTAATATGGTTCCAGGAAAGCCCATGTGTGTTGAGAGCTTCTCTGACTATCCTCAGGGTCATTTTGCAGTTCATGATATGAGAGCATAAGAGGGTCTCCTTGGCAGCTGTATCTGGAGTCTGGATGTTGCTCTTTTTTAGCCCACGACCACTTCGGCTTCATGAATGAAGGTTCGAGACGTGAGAAACCGCTAAGGGTTTTGAATTAAAGAGACATTCTAATTACCTTTAAACCAGCTCCAGGATGGCTCCTCCTTGCTCCAGCCGCCAGCCACCTATTACAGTAGCGAGATTTACTGAAGAGACCCGTGATCGAGAGAGAACACACCAGGGAGTGGACTTTTATTGGAGAAAAAAAAAATTCTGGGGAAAATCTCATCCAATGAAGATTAAGGGGGGCAGCATCCCAAGGTCAGGGGCGACGACTGGGTCTTCGGGGCAGTGGCCAGACACGACTCTGCACGGACAAGCCCTCGGGACTTGAAAAAGGTGGGGAAAGCTCTGACACAGCTGTGCCTAAGCACCTCTCACCCAGCCAGGGAGGTAACTCAAATCACATGTGAGGATGGCCTCCCAAACTCTTCAAAGACATTTAATAAAATCTTGTACAAAGAAAAAAAAATGGCGGGGGGGGGGGGCTAATTGTTGGAATCTATGCTGTACAAATGTTGAGAAGGTACCAAAGCTATTGTATTGGCTCATGACTTTCTATTTGGCTATGTGCTTTTAGTCCTTAAGTCTGATTTTTTATAACTTCCATTTGGGTTCCTCCCCATTTCCATTTTCCCACCACTTTGGGACAGAGGAGTGAACTGGAATGCTTAACCTCACAGAGTTGCCTTTACGTTTGAAAAAACAAACAAACAAACAAACAAATGTATCTGGGGCCCATCACACTCATTGTCTGATGATTAATAGCCTTTATTTATTTATTTTTTTATTTATTTATAGTTGTTGATGGACCTTTAATTATTTTTATGTGATGCTGAGAATCGAACCCAATGCTTCACACATGCTAGGCAAGCACTCTACCATTGAACCACAATCCAACCCTAACTAGGTTATCTTAATGGAGGTGGGAGATGAAAGCTGCCAGACACAAAGAACAGGTCAATGGGTTCCAATACTATTAAATTACGACCCAGTGGAAAAAAATTCTCTCCCTTTTTAAGACCTGACAGGATTTCCCATTCAGACAGGGGACACTTCTGGGTATAGCCCTGCCTGTTGCACACAGAGCTAAAAGACAGGGGCCTCCAAGAGTCCACACATATGCAAATGCCTGTGTCTTGGCCCTGCTGATATCTGCAGAGAGAAGTCCCTAATAATCTCTGTATGGTCAATGTGAACTTCATTGGACAGAGGACTCTAGATACATACTTATTTAAAGAGAGAGCCTCTGGGTACAACTGACAATGGGGGACCCACTTAAAGTTGATGATGATAAGGGAGACTGGCCAAACAACAATACCCTATGCTCCAACCCTTTGAGTGCAAAATGAAAGGAAAAAAAAGATTAAGGCTCAGTTTTTATTATATGCCAGACTGTGATCCCTCTTCTGGGATAAAATTTGTTGAGTAAATTAAATGTATAGATAATGTTCTCACCCAAAAAGCAACAACTTCATTTGCAAGTGCCTCTCAGGAAAAGAAAACAGAACCTGCTCTGTCAGAAGCCTTCTAGAAGTGAGTAAAGTCCTTTTAGGCCAAAGGGACCTTGAGAAAAGTGAACAATGTTATCTTAACCAAGATTTGTTTTAAGAGGAAATAGCTTGCCCTTATGGCGAGTGGGTGCACATTAAGAAAAAGGCATTAATTCTCTTCTGGACAGTTATTTAAAATGTGAATTGAGTCAGCTTTGCCATATATCTTCTGTGTAGTAGAACTATAAAATATTTATTAAAGTGTGATGTCCATTGCTTTTAGGATTTTTCTTTGTCAGAGAAACAGATAACTTAAAATTTTGACCAGGCTTGATTTTCATGAATAACCTAAACATATGTAACTATATATATATATATATATATACATCTGAAATATGTTTGTCTGAGCCTTATCTAAATGTTCTGTAAAAGTTTATAATGTGAAAGTTTATATAGGCTTAACCAATAAGTGTTATCTTTTATAAGTTGCATCTGGCATAAAAGGGCCAACTGCCATTTGAAAAACTGGCTTATGGGGCTGGGGTTATGGCTCAGTGGTAGAGCGCTCATCTAGTGTGGGTAAGGCACTGGGTTCGATCCTCAGCACCACATAAAAATAAATAAATAAAAATAAAGGCATTGTGTCGACTTACAACTAAAAAAAATTAATTTTTTTTTTAAAAAACTGGCTTTTAGGAGCTGAGGATGTGGCTCAAGTGGTAGGTAGCTAGCTCGCCTGGCATGCACGAGGTGCTGGATTCCATCCTCAGCACCACATAAAAATAAAATAAAGATGTTGTGTCCACTGAAAAACTAAAAAATAAATATTAAAAAATTCTCTCTCTCTCTCTGTCTTTAAAAAAAAACTGGTTTATATCTGTCTGCTTTAACTAAGTCTAGTGCTGATCATTAATACTGTTCCCTAAATGTATAAGAAATTTAAAGCTATCCTTGATTTTTGCTAGTACTGCTAAACTCTGCAACCCTGTAATTATCTGTGGATTCTAAATTTTACTGTGAATATTAAACCTGGTTGGTATGGGGATATCTGAGTAATCATGTTTTAAAATATAAAACTTGGATGAGGACTTTACCAAGCTGGTGTTCTCCATATTAAAGTTGTCTTTAATGATAATTTTAGATTTATAGAAACAGCAAATTTAATTGGGGATTTATTTACTCATTAATATTCTGTAACTGGATCTATTATCAATAAGATGTATGTACAATTTTATGTTACCTTTTACACTAGGGTGGAAATTTAAATGTATTTTTTGAAAGATAATGAGAGTTTGATTTGTTTAAAGGTTAATATTATGAAACATGGAAACATTTGGCACTTTCCCACAAAAAGAGGTTAAAAGTTCTCTTATCTTTTTTCTGATTCATGTTCCAGATATAATGTTGTATTGTGTTATCGAAAAATAAACAGGAGAGAGCTAGGGTTGCAGCTCAGAGGTAGAATGCTTGCCTAGCACATGTGAGGCACTGGGTATGATATACAGCACCACGTAAAAACAAATAAACAAGCAAATAAATAAAGGTATTGTGTCCATCTACAACTAAAAATATTTAAAAATAATCAGGAGATATGACTAAGTAAAATTTGGAATTATGAAAAATTATGTTTCTTTGATCATAAATTGAATATGTTTTTGCTCTTGTTAATTTCATTTTAGGTTCCTTGTGAACTTTAACCATTATGTTAGTGCCTTACAAAGGTGTAACTTCTAATATATAACACCTGAGTTAATTTGTGATAATAACCATCACCTATAGACAGACAGGATGTAAGGCTAACTCCCCATACTAATACAGACCCAAATTAAATAAAAGGAGTAAATGACTGTAAAGTTCTAGACTTAAGTTAAAACCCTGTATTCTTAGTTTAATAGTACAAACTGGTAAAACTGGCTTGTTGGATGTTTAAGACCAAAACTTGGAGACTAAAGTTAAGGAAGTAAAAAGGTCAAGAGGGAAAATAGCCAATATTTGGCTGTTACTCTCTGAGACAGCTTGAAACTAGGGAATAAGGCGCAACTTCTCTAAGGGCTTTACAACTCTGGGCCACATGCCCTTCTGATGATGGGGATCACTGAGACGCTGGAGAAAAGAAAGCTGTCTAGTGCACATTCTGCAAAAGAGGAATATCATTGGAAAAGGGACACATCCCTGATGCTTCCAAGGGAAGCCACATGGTCAGCAAGACCCTTTTCCTATTCTGACAAATGGCACTAAAGAGGCTAAGAGGCTGCTCTCAAGTTCCCCATGAGTGACCCCCTGAGGGAACACAGCTATCTCTCTTTTTTAAAAATATACCTTTATTTTATTTATATGTGGTGCTGAGGATCAAATCCAGGGCCTCACACGTGCTAGGCAAGCACTCTGCTGCTGAGCCACAACCCCAGCCCCCTCAGTTGACTCTTAACAATAGATAGGAACTAGGTCAATTTGATCAGCTTAATTTTGGCAAAAATAGTTATAACCAAAACACAGCCATCCTTGGACATTTAAAAGAAAGACAATAGTTTTTCTAATGTAACTTAAGATGTACACTTGTATTAGCCCCACCAAGAGTAAGAAAAGCTGGGGACTGTTAAGAAAAGGGATTTAGGGACCAGGGTTGTGGCTCAGTGGTACAGCACTTGTCTAGCATGCGTGAGGCACTGGGTTCGATGCCTGGCACCATGTAAAAATAAAATAAAGGTATTATGTCCATCTAAAACAAAAAATTATTTAAAAAATAAAAGAAAAGGGGTTTTATGGGAACGCCTAATATTTAACTATCACAAAGAGACTCTTAGAGACACAAGCTTGTCCTGTGTTTCAGAGACTGGTTGAAATACTAATTGCTTTTGTATTAATTGTTTAAAACAAAGTAATCCTTTCCTGTCTTGTTTATTGTTGTCCTAGCATGAACTTTGCCCTATGTATAAAGGTGATGCTAACTATTAGTTCTTGGTATATTAGGTATACTCATGTTCAGTCACCTGCCAACTGCTACCATGGACCACTGGACTACTGTGATGCTGAATACCCCTAACTGTCCATTTCCCACCTGACAGAAAATAAGAACTTTGGGTCAGCTCCCCTGCAACTTCACCCTCTTTCAGCAGGAAGCAGCTTGGAGATTTCATCACCCATTTTTCCATAGAAATGGAATGTAAAAATTGACAATGAAGAAATATATTAGTAGTTCACCTTTTGAATACAGCCCTGGTTGCTCTGAGGCTTATTTTTTAAAGGACCTTTTTTTTTTTTTCCTCGATTCTCTGCTCTCCACCTCCTCAACAAGATTAGGGAGATGGTGTTATCTTTTCTTTCCCTAGTTATCTTTTTCTTGAAAGCACCCACCACAGGAAGGAGATATCTGCCAGAGGATCTAAGAAGTGAACGTGTAACATGCCATCAGGGCACCCTTGAGACTACCTACCAGAGCACACCTGGAATGCAACCCTCGAAGAGCTTCTTTAAAAGCCCTCTGTTTTCCCTAATGGGCAGAACTACAGCATCTGGGACTGGAGCTCTCTGTGTTTCTCCTTTGTCTAGCAAAGCAATAAACTGTCTTTCCCCTTTTTTCTCAAAACCATGTCCTCATTATTAAATTGACATGACTTGACATTAGGGACAAGGACTGAGCTTTTGATAACAGTTTGATGCAAGTCTTCTCCAGCAAAAGAGCCAATCAGAAGACAACTACTAAGGGACTGATCTTGCTGAGTTCCATGTATGGCAGACCACAGGTAATTGAGTGAACAAGGAACTCATTTATAGGCCATCAAGTGGGTTTAAGACCATGAGATATTATGGATTTTCCATGCCTTGCAATCCAACAGGAGCTGGATTCATTTAAAGAATGAATGGCTGCTGAAACAAGTGTTAAGGACTGAGAATAACTATGCAGGGATGTCTGTTCATCTGCCTGAGGCACAGAGGACACTAAATGAGAAACTCAGACATCAGTAGCCTATAGTTATGTCAATTATCTCCTCCATGACCACCAGCATTAACATTATAAATAAAGGACACTTCTGCTGAATATTTTTTTAAACCAGCCTGGGGCACAAGGAATAATTTACTGCTGCCAATTCCTTGAGACATCACATCATAGACAAGAAGTCATTAGTTGGCCATTGACTGTACACCTCCAGTCGTATGCCTTATTGACTCCTTGCAGGGAGGGAATATCTAGATTTACAAGTAGAGCCTACTGTATTGGGAACCTGGCCCTCACAAGTACAGGTGATGTTACCCTAGGGTGTCATCACCGAGGAACACTTTGTATCAGTTTATGGCATTTACATATTCCCCCTAAAGAGCAAATAGAATGGTAGGGTACACTTGCCTTGGCAAGCCTATTGTGCAGGCTGCTTTACTAATACAAGATCATACAATAGCCTATGTACTGCCTCATAGAGCTGATCTGCCAATATTTTTGTCTATTAGACATTTGTCGTATTCTCCAAATGTTAGCAACAAGTACCCTGAATTGGGCAACAGAAGTTGCACATCATACCAACTAGATTGATTATTGGTTCTACAGAGAACTCCCGGTGACTGCAGTGCAAAGACTTCCCTGGGTAGTTTGAACTGGAAATGAGGTGGAATGGACTTGGATAAAACAGAACTGGACTAAAACAAGATCTCTTATCTATGCCAAGTGTCTAAACAAATTAATACTTTCTTAATTACCTGAGCATGCTTGCTGGTAGGTTCTTGCTCTTTGTACATCTGTTGTAAGATGTGGATAAAATGTGCCTCCAGAGCCCTGTCCTTGTGAAAGACATGGGATAGTCTGGGATTGTGAGGGACATGAAGGGGCTTCCAAGGGCAAACACTAATTGGTGCCTATCAAAGCTTGCAGTGAAATAAGATCTCTAAAAGAATGTGATAAGAAAATGAAAAGGTGGAGCTGGCCATTTTCCTTCTCTCCAATCTTTAAGAAAGGATCTAAACAATGACTTTGATTGTAAAGTAAAAGAATATACTCATAAAATATCTGAAGAATCCACCTGTGCAGTGGGCATGCAACCTGTCCTATATATTCCCCCTGCTTGTAGGCATAACATGAAAATGCAACTGAAAATGGAAATCATATCCACCAGCGGTGCTGATCCAGTGTCTCATAGGAATTTGAGCATCTGATCACATCAGCTTCCTCAAGTCTAATAATCTTCATTCAAATATTTTGTATCCTGGCCCACTGCCACCAAGGAGTGAGTAATGAAATGTCCAAAACCTTTTCATTCTATTCTCCAAGTTCTGTCACTGGAATTGGTAAACAGTATTCTGGGATGTTTGCAGCCCTGGGGTTGCATACACTAAAACTGAAGGTTCAAACCTATTAAAGTTCTGCAACAATCTGCCTGTTGTTCTCATACTAAAGATCACAACTTAGGTTGAAAGAGAGGAAAATCCCCAGTGGGCAGGAAGTGAAACAAACAGGAAACAAGAAATGATAAGGGCTGAAGCCACAGATGCCTAGAGACATTGCTGGTCCCCTAAAAGTAAAACAACTTTGTCAGTCTCTTATAGATTATTCTTATATTTTAACAACCATTTTACTATCCTGAAATGAAATTCATAAATAAGAGTCTACTGGGGCTGGGGATGTGGCTCGCCTAGCATGCGTGAGGCACTGGGTTGGATTCTCAGCACCACATAAAAATAAAGATATTGTGTCCACATGAAACTAAAAAAAGCAAATATTAAAAAAAATAAGAGTCTATATATTATAGACTATAAACTATAAATGCAACTGAAAATGCTGAAGAAATCATATCCACCGGCGGTACTGATCCAGTGTCTCTCAGGAATTTGAGCATCTGATCACACCAGCTTCCTCAAGTCTGATAATCTTGATGGAAATATTTTTGTACAACTCTCCAGCAAAATTGAGATCCAGTTCCTCATAGTGGTAAATTTGCTTGATAATGTTCCCTTTATTGACCACCTTCTCTTCCCTCTCACTTTTTCACTTCCTTATGGGGCTCCCTGCATATCTCATAGACCATTTGTACTCAAATCATTTTCATGAATCTTGCTCTGAGAATGAGGCCTCTCTGTAGGTATCTACATGAGACCTAGACATTTCAGTTAACAGCTGAAATTCATTTCCAGTGTGTGGATCCAAAAAAAAGAATTGTCTTTGACAGTCTTTTTAGTCTTCCAAGTAGCAAATAAGATTAAACCACTGGCAATGGCCCAAGAGTCAATAAAAACAAAACCCATCTGGTCCCTAGGAATACTAAGGCAAGGATAGCAGCTTTTAATTTAGCCCATTGTGCTTATGTTATTATCATGGCTGGTCTTGCAAATTGTCACAGGACACCATTGGCTTTTAACTTATCTGGACCATTAGTGAACCAGACCAAGGTATTTGGTTAGAGAAGTTTCTGTAAACTGAGGGCTCTGTTTTGTCAGTGGTTTTAACATGGTTGACAGATTGGGAAATACATGTTTTTTCCAAAGGAGTAGCTGTCACTTCTGAGACAGGACCTCACAATGTTGCCCAGGATAGCCTCAGACTTGTGATCCTCCTGTTGCCTTGGGCTTCTCAGTAGCTGAGATAATGGGCATGTTCTGCACATGGTTTAAATTTTGGTTTTGGTTTTTATCTTTGGAGATGAGGTTTATGTTGCCCAGGCTGGCCTCCAACTCTTCAGACTCAAGCCATTCTTGCTCTCAGCCTCCCTAGTAGCTGGAACTGTAGATATGTACCACCATGCCCAGCTTATTACTTTTTCAAGAAAAACTAAAATGACCAGGCTAACTATATCCCCACATACACCATTTTCACCTGACTAGGGAAGCCTGCTGGATCTTTTGATTAAAGTCTGCATTAGCCTGGCCCAAAATAGGGATGTTAGACCAGAGTTACAAGGTTAGATGTTGTCTCAACAAAAGCTCAATAGCAACCTTTCTTAAAAGGCTTATATAGTGACTGCAAAGCACCAAGTAGCCCCTCCATACTGTGAAAGATTTGAGTACTGCAGGAGTGGCTGAGTTTTCAACTAAGTTTGATTTTTCTCTTTTCCTCTTGGGATTCTATATTATTTCCAATAGACTACACCAACCTTTGTGCAGTAGTCTCTGAATGGAAACTGAAAGCATTCCATCAAATGTATAATTGGTATCAATAGCACACTTTGATACAAAAGCCATAAACCAGCAGTACATTAAACAGTTTGGTGACTCTAGGCACAAGTCATTTTAATTTCCCTTCCTATTACAAACTGATCAAGTTTAGAAAATCTATCATTGAATTGAGGTGTTTCTCCAGCATGGGAACCCAAATCAAGAAACTGACAATAGGTATGCTGGAGGCCCCAGCCAGGTACGGGGGGCACATCAAGGGATAGGAGGGCTAGCCTGTAGGGGACGGTTGTGCTAATGGGAAGGCCAGTGCTGCCTCTTCCTGTTTTGTACCTGAAACAAAGGCCTCAGAGGCTCCTTTTGTTTTTTGCTCTCCTGTATGACACACTGAGCATCTGCCCTATAGTTGTTGGCTTTTTTTTTTTAAATCTCCCCAATGCACAGGGCTTCCTACCCCCATGAGATCAAGTAATATGGTGACTTGAACATTTATATTCAACAGACAGAGCTTTAAAAGGAGTGAAGTCTCCACCCCCCCCCCCCAAAAAAAAACCAACAGAAAAAGGGATCAGAGATACAAAGGGAGAGAATAATTTTGTCAGTAGGCAAGGCCCTGTATTACCTGCTTGGACTCAACTGTCTCATGTTTTTGGTCTGGGGCTCTAAATCCTTATTGAGGCAATCATTTACTTCACTTTGGGTAACACTTTACTTATTAGCACAGGCCTTTCAGCTGGGCCCTTGGGCTTGCTGCCTCACTATCAGAACATTCTTTCCACCTCCTGCCCAGAAGCTGGGGAAGAAGGCTGAACTATTTGGGGAGTGTTTCAGTCCTCCCTCTTTCTGCTTAGCCTCAAGAGAGTAATTGGACAATGCGGGAATGGGGGGGGGGGGGTTCTTACTGCTCCCTTCACTTGACAGCATATGCTACCAGATCCCAAAAATCCTTATATCCCCTAACCTGGCCTATGAAGACATTTGTCCTTTCTCCTTTTGAAAACCACATGTTCTGATACCATTTTGTGGGGGAATGGGGAAGTGTGCCAGGAATTCAACTCAGGGCACTTGACTACTGAGCCACATCCCAGCCCCATTTTGTTTTTTATTTAAAGACAGGGTCTCATTGAGTTGCTTAGTGCCTTGCTGTTGCTGAGATGGGTTGGCTTTGAACTTGCCATCCTCCTGCCTCAGCCTCCCAAGCAACTGGGATTACAGGCACGTGCCACTAACCAGCCAGATACCACTCTTGTTAATAAAACTTTCAGAGGTTATAAAGGGTCTAGAATTTTATCCTACTTGCAAGCTAGTAAGTTAGACTGCTATTCTTTCATGATATTAGCAGAAGACAAGAGACTACTGGATCAGACAAAAAAAACTTTATTACTTATAGTACAATAAGAAACATGAACATAATGTTTGTGCCAGTTCCCCATGACTCCCATTCCCAAAAGTGCCACAGATGGGCCTAGATGAATTCCTCTACGGGCAGACCCTGATGTTGTAGACTCAACCCTTTTATAGTAAACAGTGCAAAACCCTGCTCACAAAGTAGTTTACTGCCAACAGAATACAGAGGAATGGCCTAGGAAGACAGTGACACGTTGCTTTCATACAAAGCAAGACTCTTCAGGGACATTCAGGCCTCATGCATTACCTTTCTCAGTTCCTTTTTCTCCAAGGTCACATAATCCAGTATTTGGTGACCAAATACTACTCACTCCTCATCAGTGATTTCCCAGAAAAGTCTGTTTCAGAGAAATCTCCCTGTAAGGCCCAAAGCTCCTTCATGTCAACCAAGATCCACTGCCAAAAATTCTGAGGCCTTTACTATTGTGTCTGCACAGGTCTGAGGCTGGCATGATAGACTATAGGAAGCTGGCTGTAAGACAGCTCAAAGTTGCCATTCTTTCTTACATACCTAGTTTCTTCCCTTCTTCTTAGGCTCATGTAAGTGCATGTCTGCATCTGTCTTTTTCCTCTCTCTATATATATGTAACTAATTAAAATGGGGCAGAAATGAGGCTGGTTGCCAGATTAATCAGGAAGTCCTCCTAATCAGAGGAGTTAAAAACAAATAACAACAAAAAGGGGCATCTTTTGAGCAATTATCTTTGATAGTTTTCTGTGTTGTGATAAAATAACTGATAAGTCAAACTTAAAGAAGGAAATATTTACTTTGGCTCAGTTTCAGAGGTTTTAGTTCATGGTCATTTGACACTGCTGCTTTAGGTCTGTGGCAAGGCAGAAAACCATGGGAAGGGAACCGAGGGAGCAAACTTCTTCACAAGTTTGGGGCAGGGTCCAGTATCCCCTCCAATTAATCACAAAGTAGTTTACTGCCAAAAGAATACAGAGGAATGGCCTCTGTAATAGCCTAATAGCCTAACTTCCTGCCAGTAGGCGCCACCTCCTAAAAGTTCCACCACCTTCCAATAATAGTAATATAGGTTGGGGAGCAAGCCTTCAACACATGAGCCTTCAGCGAACATTTCAGATCCAAATCAGAGCGATCTCTCAAGTTATTTCCCACTATTCAGCCAGTAACCAGTTCTCTAATTCCTCATTAACATGCAATGTTAAATTTAAGCATTCAAAACATCAGTCTGATAAGTGGACCATAGAAAAGAATATCAAGAAGATCCATGGCATTAAAAAAAGTTTATAAGAATCTCCGTTGATTTTTAAAGTAGCATGGACATCAGAGGAGTTACCTGCACATAATGTTCTTTCAGCTGGGTTTTCTATTTAATAGCAGAGAAGATTGATAATGGGGACAGGATATATTCAATAAAATCAGTGACAATGCAGCTTTCTTAGATGATTTCCATCAAGGAGACAATGGGATGTACAATGTGGTTAGTCTGGGTGGATATAAGGTAGAGTTGGTGAGAGGGCTCTAACCGGAGAAGGAACTCAGTTCAAAAGAAATACAACTTTGTGTGTACGCAAATAGAATCTGCATCTTTTATTTCCCAAGGTTTTTCTGAAGCAGAAAATACTGTTTCTAAAAAATAAACAAAAATATTACAAACACTAAATATGCATTAGCAACTGAAATTTGTAAATAACGAAAAACACTGGTAACCCTCTCCTTAGTGGTACTAAGTGTAGTTGGAACTGCACTTTTTTAAAGCTGGAGGAACAATATTCCTAAAGGTCATAGGATCTAGGAAAGGCTGAACTCTTCTCGAACTAGGTTGCAGAAATACTGCAAAAAAATTTGTTTTGTGTGTGTGTGTGTGTGTATGATGGAGAATCAAACCCAGGACCTCACACATGCTAGGCAAGTGCTCTAGCACCGAGCCTTTTTATTTTGTGACACAGCCTCACTAAATGGCCCAGGTTGATCTCAGATTTGCCATCCTCCTGCCTTAGCACCCCGAGTAGCTGGGATTACAGGCATGCATCAATACTCCCTGGTGATGCTCTTTTGTTATAGTAGAAACACAAACTCTGGTGCTACAATGGGATCTATTAAGTGTTGTGTGACAAATAATTCAAGTTTTATGTCTCAGCTTCCTCATCTACAAAACAGAGATAATAAAAGTACCTACCTCTTAGAAGTACCGTGGGCTTTAGTGAGTTAATACATGTAAGGTACTTGGAACACTTCCTGGGACCAAGTAATGAGTGTCCTTATTATTCTTACCAGAGAGCTACGAGTTTCTCAGTTATGAGTTTTCAGGGCTCTATGAATAGTTAAACAGCCTGTAAATGAAAAAAAACTCTACAGTAGTAGAGAAACTAATAACACTTGCTGCTCTGGTCCTTCCATCAAGACTATGACTCATTTTTTCACATCTTCTTTCCTTTTATTGAAAAAAATTTTAGAAAATGGCAATTAATAAAGGTCGCAAACAAATCAACAGGGATATACTATGGAAAACAGACAATATAAAATTAAAAATGCCACTGGCTTCTTCAATTGATTAAGAACACAAAATGTTTAACAGGCAGGTCTTTTTAGACAAATTTAAAAGCTATATTTTGTGGGTTTTTTTGTAGTTTCCCCAAGTCAGATATATACACACCCACAAAAATGGTGTGTGAGGAAAGCTGTCATACACAAGAAGTTGCATCCTGAATTCTTCAGGAAACAGTTGTTGAAACAGAAATTAACATGAAGTCAGCAACAGGTTAACAATTTTTTAAAACTGAGTCTTCAAATGCTGCATGGCACAAAGCTATACTATAGAAAGTACTACTACATAAAAAAAAAAAAAGTCTTATACAGCTTTTAGCAAGAATGCTTTTCCAAAGCAAGTCAAAACAACACAATCAGCAGACCAAGGAAGCTACAGCTAGAAATAAGAGCTACAACTTCTCATATCTGTGCTAGAAAATCCTATTTTTCCAGAAGAGACTAAAATTTCAGAACAAAAAAAGGGACATTTTAAACATTTCTTACTTTACCCATTTTAAGTTCTGTTTCTTCCCCCACCCATCCAGTAATTCAGCATGATCCAGCAGAAAGAGGGCTGCTTTTAGAATTGGCTATTTTATTTTTCTTTCTGTGGCAAGACTGTCATGGAGCCTGGATATTTCAGGCTCGTATGCATCCATGACCAGTGTCCCGCTGTGGTCAAAAAACTTGGCGATAGACTTAGTGAATTCGGCTTCCCGCTGCTGCTTTGTTCTCCCACTGATGAAGGTCAGTTTCAGTGTATATTTATCATCAAACCTAAGCATCAGGGCAAAAGACAGAATATCAAAAACAAACACATTTTAGAAGATATTATAAAATATTATGCATACTTCTAAGTGTGATGGTAGTATTTTCCTAAAGTTATTTGTGGATGACTGATTATGATATCCAGGACTTGTTTCAAAATATTTCAGTAAGAGAAAAAAATGCTACGTGCTTATGTCACAAGACTGGAAAATGCAGACAGTTACCGCAACTGGGAAATAAGCACATGGGAATTGTGTTATTTTGACTTTTCTATATATTTAAAAACATGTATAATAAAAAGCTTTAAAATTGAAGAGAAAGGGAAAAACAAACAAGAGCACAGATGCAACCAGTAATAATGGAGCACCAAGTATTTCTGAAAGAACAAGGTGGGCACTGGTGATATAGGGAACATGCAAATACTTTATACTTGGGCCCAAAACTATTCTGGAAAAGCCTTCTCAAACCCTCATCTGGGTTACACGTGTCTCTTTCTTCTTCCATAGCACCATCAATTAATATTCAATTCAAATACTAAATGCCTATGATATTCAGTTTTAAAGATAGCTTCCATGCTTTCAACAAAATTATCTGTACTGAAATGTGTATTTGTGTTTTTCACTAGACTGGGAGATTCCTGAGGGCAAGGATTTTTGTCTTAACTGCTTACTATCAGCATGGTACTTGGATAGGCAACCACATTTTTCTGAATAAAAAACCCTTGCTATCAAGGAGGCTCCCCAATTCTAGGGTGCTTAACCCTTGCAATCTGTAAAAATTGAGCTCTTGGTTCTACTGACTCCATACTCACTGCTTTACTACATGAACTCCAGAGATTCCTGTTATACTTTAAGGTACCAGGAAGGTCTTTACTATTTCCACCCATTAAGAGGATTTAATGATACCATTTTCTGGTAGTCTGACACCCCCTCACCACCTGCTTCTGTCCACTTATTAGGGCACATTCAGTGGATTATCATGCAGGTATTATCCTTAGGTGAAGAAGTTTCTTATACACCTATTTCTGCATGCTTAAAACAGAAACACTTCCACTTACTTTAAGGATTACTATCATAGTCAGAATGGTACCTACTATTTGACCATAGCCTCCCAAAAACATAAGTCTTCAATAAGTCGTTGAACGTTATCCCAACTTGGATAATGACTAGTGAAGTCCCTTGAACTATTTTAATCACCTCAAAAGATTTTTCTCAAGCTCCATTCACTTGTTGTTAACTGAATCACAGTAATTTTTTGACTTCTGGGCCCTGTTTTATTAGCAGTTACATTCCTTTGATGGCAGGACATGATCTGATGCGTTGTAACCTGATGCATCTTAGAAATAGCTATCCTTAACTCAAACATTTATTGAACACTACCTAGTTTTAGATACTAAAAATATACAGCAATGAACAATATATATAAACCTCTGCCTTTTGGGGATTTTCATTATAGTGTGTGTGAGGGGACCAAAAAAAATTTTTTTCTTTTAAATATAACAGGGGAGGAAGTTTCATTAGGCAAATGTTTGAGCAGAACCCAAAGAAGGCAAGAGAATGAACTATCAGAGAAATTGATATCCTGTGCAGAGGAAGTAAGTGCAAAGGCCCTTAGACAGAACATATCAGGAATAAAGAGTAGAAAAGGGTCTTGATGAACACAATGATGTGGGAGAGAATGACAACCATTGATTAGGGGTACAGACAATAGATACATATTAACTTCTAAACCACAGTTAGAAAGTTAGCTTTTTCCCTGCATAAGAGTTTTGAGCTGAAGACTAAGGTGATGTGACGTTTCAGATGGATCAGTTTGACTAGTTCAAGTACATTTCAGTCATTCACACAATAAAGCTTTCTATACATCTAAATTGTGCCAGACCCTAAGCTAGCTCTGAGGACCTAGAGATGGGACAATCCCTGCCTAGGCTTAAGTATTTAGTATGTAGTGAATGGTAAAGGGGCTCACACTGCGAAGGAGGAGGGCCTAGGAAGAGACAAAGATAAACAATATAGCTCCAAAGATGGCAGGGAATGCAGCTGCAGAAATTCATTATTACAGTAACTTAAGTGGGAAATGATGGTAGCATTGGAGATGGCAAATGGACAGACTGAATACATTTACACAGTAGGGTTAACAGATTTGTTGACAGACTGGAGAAACTTGAGTCAAAATGATCCAAAATTCTTTTAGAATGGAGATGCAGAAGAACTTAAAAAAAACAAAAACCAAGAAGCACAGGTCAAAGAGTAGAATATTTAAAATGGAAATTATTGAAAGTAATTAGTTATGGAAATTTCTAGGGCATATCCATGGAAATAAGTGTTTAAGACACGGTAGAAAACAAGGTAATTAGTGGAGAAAAGTAAAACAGAGAGGTCACAGTACTGGAAAAAAATTTACCTATCTGGACACAGAGATCACCAAGACCTAGGAAGGGACAAAAAGTTATCATCAAGAAAGAGTAAGTTTGCATTTAACTGCAATGAGGAAGATAAGAATGGGCAAATGTGAGAACATGCAGTTAAAGCTGGTGTTTTAGGGAGGGGGACCAAGGATGAATTGAAAGCAGCAAAGGGAAAACCTGCTCCCTTCTCTAGCACATGGGTAACAAATGCTATGAAACATCAGTCACCACTTGTAGCATGCAGGAGAAATATGTCTTCAGAGGTTATGGTCAGGTTTCATTTAGGGCCAAAAAGAGAAGGGAATGTTCAGAGAGGAAACTAGACATAGGGGATTTGTGGGTGCTGACAATGACTTGGCTGCAGGTTAGGAGGTCAAGGCTGCAGCCAAGTTCAAGTACATTTCAGTCATTCACACAATAAAGCTTTCTATACATCTAAACTGTGCTAGGCCCTAAGCTAGCTCCGAGGACCTAAAGTTGAGACAATCCCTGCCTTGGCTTAAGTATCTAGTATGTAGTGAATGGTAAAGGGGCTCACACTGCAAAGGAGGAGGGTCTAGGAGGAGACAAAGATAAGTAATATAGCTCCAAATGACCAGGGTAACAGAGATAAGCATAAGACACTCAAGAATACCTAGGTGTACCTAACCAGACTAAGCTATGTCAGGGAAGACTCCTTAGGAGGATAACAAGTAGGAGGCAGGTGACAGATAATCAACCCAGAGAAGACAATCTTGATTGAAGGCACAGGGTCAACTGGAAAACTCAGCAAATTAAAAACTCCATGATATTGCTAGAGTAAAAATACATGTTTTGAGAGGGGCACAAAAAGATATCATGAAGGACAGATACTGAAAGACTGCACATGCTAATGGAGTTCAGGGTATTTAATAAATGTGCTGAGAAGCAAGTAAACTGCAGAATTCTTACACAAGTCACAAAGCTTGTATAAATTTGAAGATGGCAAATGGTGGTCTGTGAAACCTTTCACTGCCATTCCATAGGGCAGTTATGGAACAAGATGTCAGAACCAGGAACTATTAAACTACTAGAAGAAGTTGGGAGGACAGAGAATGTTCTCCACCAACAATATGGCAACTGGCAAAAATGAGAAGGGAGTACAGAAAAATCAGAACCTTAATATAGTGCTAGTGGGACTGTAAAATGGTGCACTTACTTTGTTAAACAGGTTGGCAATTCCTCCAACAGTTAAAGAATTACTATATGATTCAGTAATTCCCCTCCAACAGAAATGAAAGCATATCCACACAAAAATTTGTACACAGATTTTACAGCAGAATATTCACGATAGCCCAAAGGTGCTGACAACCTAAATGTCACCATTAATTGATGAATGGGTAAACAAAACGTGATATATCTTTGCAATGGGATATTATTCAACCTTTAAAAAGAAATGAAGTACTGAAGAATGCTACAATGTGCCTAAACCTTGAAAACATTATGCTAAATGAAGAAACTAGTCACAAAAGGCCACACAGGCTATACATTCTAAAATTTAATTCACATTAGATGTTCATAGAAAATATTTACATAGTAAGTAAGTAATCGGATATTGCTTAAGGTTGGGGGGAAATGGAGAAAAAGGAGATAATAGCTAAAAGTTACAGGATTTTGTTTGAGGTAATGAAAATGTTCTAGGGTTGACTATGGTAATGATTGCAAATAATTGTAAATACACTATAAACTAATAAAATGTACACTTTGGGTGAACTATATGGAGGTGAAGTATATCTCAATAAGGCTGTTAAAAAAAAACATGTCAGAATAAAAATAATGAAATCAAGATGTTGCCAGATTCTAAAATTATGCAACTCTTCTTCAGTGGCCTGGGAAGAAGTTAAGATTCACAGCTGAGTAAAAAAAGAGCTAGAAGCCCTGCTCCAAGGATAAGCAAGAACTCAGCTATAACATCAGAATGAAGGTCTGTTCCCCTTCTTCATAGACATCTTCACAAATCAGCAATGAAAGAGAGCATTTATTTGGTGCTGATGCTGTTATCTTCATATATGTGAATAATTGTAACTTCAGGAACTACTTTTAGAAAGTATACCATGTATTTTTAGTTAATGACAAAGGCATGACTTCTGGATTACATGATGCTAGAAAAATTAATGTAACCTTTGGACCTGTGTTCTTATCTATAAACATATGTTTTAAAGTCTATTTAGCACAATACCTGAAAAACAATGAATGTTTAATAGACATTTGCTATTATGGTGACTGGTATAATAGACATTTGCTATTATTATAACTGCTATCATATCTTCCCAACAACTCTAAGAGAGTCCTTTTTGACTTCACTAAAGGCACATCGTTTACATGATTTATCAAAAGTCATACATTGAGAAACAGACTGAGCTGGCACATGGACTCCATTCTGGATACTTACATGGACTCTGGACTGTATTTTATAAAGTCACACAGAGCAATGTTCCAGAGATTCTTGACAGCATTTAGAGTGCAGTCAGGATCATAGAAGGCACAAAAACTAAACAGAGGTTTTTCCAAAGATAACTGATTTCATACCTTTGTCATTTGTTAACTTGTCACAAAGGATAAATTCTTTATCCTTTCACTAAAGTATTTTCTTAGTTTATCCTCAGAGGATTTCTGTGATAACCCAATCTCAGAACTGCAATGTTAGGAAAAACCTTTTAGATCATTCACATCCCTTTCTTCATTTTACATCACCAGCACTATGCATGATCTGCATAGAACACACATACAATATTTGTTGTTAATAATGATGACACCATGGGGCAAATACAACACCAGGATTTAAGAATTTATAAGGACCGTCATTACCTTTTGAGACTGGAGGACAGCTGCCAAATATCATCAGGATCCATCCCAGTAGGATCTTTCCTGTGAGCCACAAGAAAGATGCTCTTCTCCTTATATGAGGTATAAATGGTCAGAATCCCCATCATCACAAAATAGGTTCAAATAAAGTTAAGGGGAAAATACATAAACAAAAGAGAAGTAACACAAACTGACAAGCAAGAACACAAAAACTTTCATGATAGTTTCTTTAATTTTTTTTTTTTTGTAGTTGTAGATGAACAGCATGCCTTCATTTTGCTTGTTTATTTTTATGTGGTACTGAGGATCAAACCCAGTGTGCCTTACATGTGCCCTGCCACTGAGCTACTACAGTCCCAGTCCCTCATGATAGTCTTAAAGAAGATGGTCGATTTTGCCTTACTGCAAAAACACTTAAAATATAACTGTTTCATTTTCATCCTATGTTTATGTACGAAGAGATGCAAGGCATTCTCTGATAAATCCTCCAAACATCTCAAAGTCTGTCAAGACTTTGTCATAATTTGTGCTATTTCTGTATTTAAAAAAAACACAATAATCACAATGGACTTGACCAGGTTCCATCAATCTCAAAGGTAACTAGAATAAAAGTGACTTCAAATTAGTTACACTGTACAATTACTATTACATTCAGTTAACAGCATTGCCCACCATATCTGACAGGTACTTGCTGTACCTGGCCCAAGAGTTTTGTGTGCATTGTAATTAAAATTTCAAACACAGAAGTCATGAAAGTATAGTGCAAAGCATATAGACTCTAGAGTGAGGTGATCCTAAGATGTGAATCTTGAAGGCCTTCAACAAACATAACTGTGATAAATTATTTTTTCTTCCCCAAGTATTCTCACCTCTTTTAAAATGGGGATAATAGTGACTTTTTCAAACTGTCATGAAGTTTATGCATAAATATATACATATATATTGCGTCTAGCAAACAGAAGATACTTATAATAGTAGTTACTACTATTATATATAAAACTGACTTGACCTTGCTTTGTTTTAAACAAATATAACCAAAGTAGCATCAAAACAACTCTCCTGGAAGACCATATATTTGTAACATTTCTGTCACTGTTCAAACTTCTTTGGAGTTCCCTTAGGAACTGTCTACAGAACCTGAGTCATAATTCTTTTGAACTGCCTTAATAGTCAAAAACTCATATCGAGATCATCATACTGTCATATGCAACCAATTTAAACAAATTAAAAAAAAAAGACTGAGCAATAATAAAAAACAAAATTCATATCGAGATGATTGATCTGGTTACTAAAAGGGGTCAGGGATCACATAGTGCCAATTCTGCGGACTATCATTTGACACCAATTATAATAATACCATTTTTGATCAGGGCCTGCTTATAATATATGGCTTGCTAACTACCTGTGGGGATAGAACCTTTTAAAATATTTCAGGTAATGGCAACCGTGTTTAATAATTTGTTTGAACTAGTACAATGATAGCACACAGCAGACATACAGTGACAATTAAAAATCATGTAAAGATAGGAGTGGTGGCACATGCCTATAATCCCAGAGGCTCAGGAGACTGAGGCAGAAGGATTACTAGTTCAAAGCCAGCCTCGAAACTTAGTGAGCCCTTAAGGAACTCAGTGAGACCCTGTCTCTAAATAAAATACAAAAAAGGTTTGTGGTCAATGGTTAAGCGCCCATGGATTCACTTACCCAATACAAAAAAAAAAAAAGATATAGAGATGCATGTACTAGCATGGAAAGATGTCCACTATACTTTTCTTAAGTTAAAAAATAAAGTATAGAACAAATATACAGATGGTTTGGGTGAGGGGACCATATTAAAAAAAAAAAAAGTTTCATGAATATAACTTTTGTAGTAGTAGTAACAGCACAATAAAATTTCTTTGTTTTCAACCTCTGAGAAATAATCAAGCTGGGTAGGTAAGGTCACAACCATAATTCTAAACTTATATTAAAAAGGAGAGGGGAAATACTCCTCAACTGACGATGGAATTATGGAAACACTGTTAGGTCAAAAATGCATTTAATATCCCTAACCTACCAAACATCCTAGTTCAGCCTAGTCTACCTTAAATTTGCTCAGAACACTTACGTTAGCCTGTAGCTAGGCAAAATCATCAAACACAAAGCCCATTTTGTAATAAAATGATGAGTATCTTGGGTAATTTACTGAATACTGTACTGAAACCATTAAAAAAAAAATCCTTTCTTTTTTGCTATTTGTTTCAGCTATAACTTGAAAAGTCAAAAAATCTTAGATTGCAGGCTGGGGTTGTAGCTCAGTGGTAGAGCTCTTACCTAGCATATGCGAGGCACTGGTATTAAAACCTCAGCACTACATAAAAATAAATAAACAAAATAAAGGTATTGTGTCCATCTACAACTGAAAATAATTAAGAAAAAAAGGAAAATCTTAGATTGGACCATTTAAATTAGCAACTATCTGTATTCGATACCAAGTCAATTATAAAATCTCTCATTTAATTTTCATAATTCTGAATATTAACCATAAGTGAGATAAATTCAGTATCAAAAATTTAATTTCTTATTATCATAAGATTTCACACACATAAGATTTCAAATTATATTCTGCAGTTTCCCCCAGGTTCTTAACTCTACTGTAACACAAGTCAAGCTTATACCATAGTCAGTAGCTCCCAGTCCAGCCCCTCAACTTCAAGGAAACCTGACTTCTGACTCTTCAAACTCTGATGCTTGTCTAATATTCTGTGTAAGTGGCTTAAAGCAGCCTAGTCTAATGGGGAAAGTTTTGGGCTAGAAGTGAGACAAGCTGGGTCTCATTACTCCTGTATGTACTGCTATTAAGTGCTTATATTACAATTATAAGAATTTCTACATTAATAACTAAAATGAATTACAGATAAAACAACATATTAAACCTAAAATATCAAAGACGCTAAACAAATTTAAATGCCCACAGCTTATTATTTTAAATTCTAACATAAGCAGGTACCAAGAAGGAAAGTTTTTATGGGGAACAGAGAGGAATATCTCTCTGTAATATGTAAAGACTGTTATAAAGCCATATGTAAAGACCGTTAGTAGAAAACAAACCTGATAAGTAAAGGATATGATATGACGCACAGGGCTAAAACTGGCTTGGACTCTGGAAAGGGGTGCATATAATCCCAAATCAAAGCCACTATGGCAAAAAAACAGGAGATGGTACAGATGGTGAGGCGACCGTCAATTAGCCCAAAATTCTCCACATACTTGTACTTTTCCAGAAGTACCTAGTGAGAAGAAAAGGAATCAAGCTACCAGGAATGTTTTCTTCATGCTATGTGCTTTTATTCTTGATTTCTATGAAAAAGTTGTTAAAAATTATATGAATTAACAAAAAGTTCTCTCCAACAGGTATTTTACCATTCTAAACAAAGACAACTTAAGACATTTATAAAGGATCCTAGGAAAAAAGTCCATTAACTCCTTACAATATATATATTTTTTAAATCCTCAACTTTCCCCATAGGATACAGTTAAAACTTTTCTTTTCCCTTTTCAAATGGAGAAATGACTAACCATGGATAAATGACCAATCTTCTCTCAATCTTTTGTGCTCTAAGGGAATTAATCTCAAAAACAATAAATTACCAACTTTTCTGAGCTAGCCAACATTTAGATTTTAAAAAAAATTTTTAGTTGTTGATGGATATTACATACATTTATTTATTTATATGTGGTGCTGAAAATCAAACCCAGTGCCTCACACATGCCAGGCACTGAGACACAGCCCCAGCCCCAGCCCCAACATTTACATTTTAACATACACCCCCATCCCCAATTATTCTGTAAGAGTTCTGGAAACTGCTGTATGCCTTATTTTCTAACATTGAAAATTAAGGATACTTCAAGTTAACAGAGTAAAAAGATCTTCAGGAAATGGGCTGTCATCTGTATACATGCTCATGGACCCTCAAGAAAGTACCTTTTTGGCAGAATCATCCAAAGAGTTTTTCACAGCTGATCCATCCCATTTGTCAATTTTTACAGGCTTATCATCAATTTTCCACTGTAAAACAGAGAAAAATTGTTCATCAAGAAACCCGACATCTCAATTAAAATAAAACAGGTTGCTTTCTTAAGAGTATCCTCAAGTATACATAACATTTATTCTTTGCCTTTTGATGATGGAGAGCTAAAATACAAAACAAAACAAACAAAAAAAAGAGGTTGAAGAAGAGGAGACTAGGCCATTAGAATCAGTCAGTACATGTGATGTTAACAGACTCTAAGCAGAGAAGTCAAAATCTTGTACAAGCCCAGAACCAGAACACTTACACAGGCTAGTCTCTGTGAGTGTGTACTCATATTCTCCATCCCCATTTCACACAAATGTGAGTAAAGAAAAGAATTCCATTTGTTCATCCTTTCATTCTGTAACCACAAAACTCAGAAAATACATGCAGGAATTTATACAGTAAACAGAATGGGCAGGGTTTCCTTTAATAAATACTTCTTTGTCAGGGGTGGTAATACTTGCCTAGCATGTACAAAGCCCTGGGTTCAATTCCCAACACCATCACAAAATATAGACAAAAACAAGTAAAAAATAAACAACAAAAAAACCCCATTAGTTGTCCACTAACAACTTTTACATTTTAACAGGATGTCTTAATTTTAATTTTACAGCATATACAGTAATCTAGTACAATCTGTTAGAGCACTAAATTTTCAATCACAAACTAAGTCCCTGACCCAGTCCCAACATCAATTAGTTATATGACTTCGGACAAACCTGCTTTAATTTCGCTATAAACAGAGGTTTAGAAAAGTTTCCCACATATTGCTTGCTATTCAGAGATAACTGATTTCTCACATGTTGTGAGCAGATGTTAAAAATATTATAAGATCCACAAGTGAATTTAGCTACCTGGACTCAACATCCACTTCTGGAAATTTTTCTATAACTACACACATATGAAATAATATATAAAGCTACTCACGGCAACATTATAATATATAGCTTTATATATTACTTATATATAATATAAATAATATATTTTATATTATATAAATATATATAAGTATTATATATAAATATTATATATTTTCATATATATAATGTAAATATTATATATTTTTTTCATAGTAGAAAAAAAAACCTAGAAGTAACTCAAGTACTTATCTAAAGGGGCTGATTAAACCAACTATGGTACATCCAGATATTCTACATGGGTAGAGAGAGGAAAACGGGTGAAGAATGAGCCACTAAAACTTTTAAAAACATGTGAATGTAGTATATGGTTAAAAAAAAAATCTCAAAATTCAACTGATTAAGTGAATGCAGCTTAGGTGAAACAGAGCGTTTATAAATAATGAGAAATCTTGGATAGATCACATTAGTCAATATTTATTCTTTTTTTCCATTTTTTATTAGCAACTCTTACTTTAGATAGAGTGAACAAATATTGTATTTCATAAAAATTCGAAATTGATTTGGCTTCAGAATGGATTAGTTTACTGAAGAACGGAAAACATTTATATCTCATCAACTTTTTAAAATTGGACTGTGATTCTATACACCAGTACACAAAAAGAACTGTTCTATAAAACTTGTTGAGGGAAAACACCCATGAACTAGAACAGTCATGCTTAAAAGTGATTAAGTCAATCAAAAATTTTCCCTCTGGTGCCTTATAAAAACAAAATTTTTCTTTCAGAACATTACTCATGATAGCATGCTGCAATACTGATTCTTATAACCTTCCAACCTACAAATCATACATATATCAAATTCTAAAAATACCAATTGAATCATGAATTATAGGGTTTTCTAGCTACATAGCTAGATCACATGCACTCAGTCAAGTAAATCTCATTTTGATAGCCACAAGCAAAAGAAAGACCTTGCAAATTCACAATAAAAATTCAAAATAAAATTTATGAAATAAAATCATTTAAAAGTTTTAAGCAGGGCTGGGGTTGTGGCTCAGCAGTAGAGTGCTTACCTAGTACATGCGAGGCGCTGGGTTCAATCCTCAGCATCACATAAAAATAAATAAATAAATAAATAAGAGACCAACAGACCCTGTACTGTCAACTAAAAGACAATATCATTGCCTGCAGTACATCCCAGAAGAGAAACTTGCCTCTACAATTTATAGGATAATTTCTTAACAATGTTCAGGGATAACACAGAAGCAGGAGTGCTGCAGCACACAGCTGTAATCCCAGCTACTTGGGAGGCTGAGGCAGGAAAATGCCAAGTTCAGAGCCCGCCTCAGCAACTTAGTAAGATCCTGTCTCAAAATTTATAAAATTTAAAAGGGTTAGGGATGTGGCTCAGTGGTAGACCACACTTTGGTCTAATCCCCCAGTGCCAGGAAGGAAGGAAGGAAGGAAGGGAGGGAGGGAGGGAGGGAGGGAGGGAGGGAGGGAGGAAGGAAGGAAGGAAGGAAGGAAGGAAGGAAGGAAGGAAGGAAGGAAAGCAGCCATTTCAGCATGTGCTGAAATAGCCTCAGCACTAATTCCACTGTCTGGTACCTGGAAACAAGCAAAACAGTAATATTTCCAGTAAATGGCATAAGTTAAAGAAAGATTATAATTTGATTTCTGAAGAGATGGTAGCATCAGCCATTTTGTATGCCTGAAAAACTTAGCCCATTTCAAAGTAAATAAAGAAGGCAGTGACTGACGCAAGATGCTTATTTTTCTGACTGTTATTTTCCATCATTCTCAAAACTACTTTTTTTTTTTTTAATAAGGAAGTGAGTTACTTTGGAATTCACACTGTTCTTTTTTTTTTAATATTTATTTTTTAGTTCTCGGCGGACACAGCATCTTTGTTGGTATGTGGTGCTGAGGATCGAACCCGGGCCACACGCATGCCAGGCGAGCGCGCTACTGCTTGAGCCACATCCCCAGCCCCTCAAAACTACTCTTAAGACTAAAATATATGGTATTCTCCCTGATCTCTCTGCTGCTATTCAGAGTTATTTTAGAATCACTTTTCTTCACTCTTGTCTTCCTTCACACTAAGTTAAAACTGCAATAAAAAGGGAAAAACTCAAGTTGGGATTGTGGCTCAGTGGTATAGTGCTTGCCTAGCGTGAGTGAGGCACTGGGTTCAATTCTCAGCACCACATATAAATAAACAAAATAAAAGTCCACTGACAACTAAAAAACACTTAAAAAGGAAAACACATATGACCTCAGAGGATAAATTAGTGGAGGACAGTATGCAGAAAAGAGCATAAGAATGAGCCTGCTACCCTTAGAAAGGTCTGTTTGCAAAGTTGGTCTTGGAATGGCATCTGATAATAGTCCCTACAGTAATATAAAACATTCCCCAAATAAGAGTGGCTTGTTGTACATAAACTATTTATATAAATAATTCAACTATGCTGAACACTTTTCCTTCTGGGAATTTGGCAAACACCAGGCTGAGGGTTGCCTACTTAATCAGCCCTAATAAAAGAAACCCAGACAGAATCCCTAATAAACTTTCGGTGCTGACACTACTCCACAGGTACTGTTGCCATCTCGCTGCTAGAGGAAGTAAGCATGTCCTATGGGACTCCAACAGCAGAGGACTCTCAATCCTGTGCTTGCTTTCCTCTGCATTTCATTTGTGCAGCTTTTCTTCCTTTGCTGATTTTGCTTTGAATCCTTTTGCTGTATTAATCTTTCCTGAGTAGCAGTATGTGCTGAGTCCTATTAGTGCTTCTAGCAAATCACCAATCAGGGTAGTCTTGTGAACTTCTGATGGAGACAGTACTGTCCTGTGTCACCTAAAAGACAAATTGTATGTTGTGCTTCGTACACAATTCCTCTTCCCTCATTACCTCCAGTATATAATAGATACATGCATACTGGGCATAACCAATGATCAAATGTACTTACTTAGCCATTATTTGTACCAAGGTGATATGATATATGCACATGGTTTAAGGACTAAGAGTTCTTAGTTCTTAAACTTAGTTCAAGTTAGTTCTTGTGGAAGGCACGCAAAAACAAATCAAACCAAATAAAAAACCAACAACTAGCAATCTCTGCTTTGCCATAAGTCCATAGTCATTTCCTACTTTCCAAAGAGACACAACTATTCTCATCTCCTATAGTTGATATTTTGGGTTTTACCTCTAATATCCTTTCAAAATATATCACTGTGGTGCACCACCTGTGAAGCTACTTGAGTGGTCTTTTACTGGGTACTGAGCCATGGGGGACTTAGGTCTCCCCTTGGGGACGATCCCTGGCATTCCCATGTGTAGAATGCCCAAGGCGTGAGATCTCTGCCCCTGCTCTACCAATGGGACAGCCCACCTCCTGCCTTATTTGGCAAAGAACATTCTGTAGAACACCTTTGAAGTTCCTTTGTATAAATAAACCAAACTTGGGCTCCCACTCTTTTTTTCCATTGTGGAAGGTGGACCCCTAATGACAGAGCTGTCCTACCCTTGCTTTTCAAAGTTACTTCCCTGTCTTGTGGTCTTTTCGTCACCTTCTTTTTCTCAGCCTTATTTTGCAGCCAGTTCACTCCACATGGAGGAACTCGGATCCAACTGCCTGTGCCAGATGTGGGTGGGATATTGCTACTAAATTTTTCAGTTTTTTTGGCATTATATCTACTGATTCCTCACTACGAAAAATGAAATTTAGCCCCCTGCTACAGTTATTCTTCCTGCCCCTTCCCACCATCTTTTTGATACAGTCATAGATCAATATGGATTTGGTCTTATATAACACCTTAATTTTTGGCAGATCATGAACTCAGAGTTTACAACCATAAATGCTATTAACAAATGAGTCATATAGAATACTAGATTTACTTTTTATTTCCTGCATAGCTTTTTGTTTTATTTTTCGCTAGTTTGTTTTTACTATACAATATATTTATCAACAATTTATTCTTTAATTCTATGCCAACTGTTTAAAATAACCCCACAATATATGCAAATAGATTCAGCACTATATGAATTTCCTCTTCTTCGAGAAAATTCTTGGAGACTTCAGACTGGCTTCAATCTAAATGATGCTGCTCTTCAACATGCTGCATAACTATCATCCTGGACTCTCCCTTTACTACGACACTGGGGTTTTCCTTAATCGCTCTTGGACTGGATTGCCTTTTCTTATAATATCTTACTCTTTCCTTGGTTCACTATTCCCTTGATTTGGTGAAGCACAAATCTAGTGGTTTCCTTAAAAATGCATAATGGAAATAAAGTATGTATCTGAAAATGTCTCTTCTACCCTCTACACTTGAAAAATAAAAAATTATTTCTCTTTAAAAAACTGCACATAAATCAAAACTAAGATTTCATCTCACTCCAGTTAGAATGGCAATTATCAAGAATACAAGCGTAATTAGTGTTGGCAAGGATGTGGGAAAAAAGGTACACTCATACATTGCTGGTGGGACTGCAAGTTGGTGCAACCATTATGGAAAGCAGTATGGAGATTCTGCAGCAAACTTGGAATGGAACCATCACATTTGACCCAGCTATATACTCAAAGGACTTAAAATCAGAATACTACAGTGACACAGCCATGCTCAATTCACAATAGCTAAATTATGGAACCAACCTAGATGTCCCTCAACAGATGAATGGGTAAAGAGAATCGGTTTATATACACAATGGATTATTACTCAGCCTTAAAGAAGAATGAAATGATGGCATTTGCAGGTAAATGGATGGAATATAGATTATCACTTTAAGTGAAATAAGCAAATCCCAAAAAACCAAAGGCTGGATGTTTTCTCTGAAAAGCAGATGCTGATCCTTTGGGGGGTAAGGGTGGTAGGGAAGAATGAAGAAACTCTGGATTGTGCAGAGGGGAGTAAGGGGAAGGTGGGGCTGTGGGGATGGGAAGGACAGTAGAATGAGACAGACATTATTACCCTACATACATGTCTGTCTCTGTCTCTCTCTCTCTCTCTCTCTCTCTCTCGCTATATATATATATATATATATATATATATATATATAAAAAATATGATTACACTGCTGGTGTGACTCTGCACCATGTACAGACAGAGGAATGAGAAGTTGTGCTCCATTTGTGTACAATGTGTCAAAATGCATTCTCATATATCATATATAACTAATTAGAGCAAATTTTAAAAAGATAAAACATTCTAACATTTGATAGGATAATGACTAGAATACATTTAAATCTACCATCTATGTATTAACACTGAGTTGCATTTATCCTAAATAAGATAATCCCTTTGAAAGATAGTTGTAAAACAACTAAATATTGTCAAATCTGGTAAATAAAGAGAAATAGTCATGTTTTTTTAAAAGTTATTCATTTATTTATTTTTTGCACAGTGGCACACACCTGTAATCCCAGCAGCACAGGAGGCTGAGGCAAGAGGAACTGAGTTCAAAGCCAGCCTCAGCAACAGCGAGGCGCTAAGCAACTCAGTGAGACCCTGTTTCTAAAACAAACACAAACACACACACACACACACACACACACACACAAATAGTCCTTAGTCATTATTTGTACCAAGGTGATATATGCACATGGTGTGGCTCAGTGAGAGTGACCCTAAATTCAATCCCCAGTACCCCCACCCCACAAAAGAATTTCATTTTTGAAGTGCTTGAGAAGGATGTTAAATACAACCCAGGCTTAAAGGATAAATAAATAATGCAGGGAGTCATTTTCTGAATTAACTGATTTGGGGATTACTGCTTTCTCCTATTCCCCATGCACCTTTTGGCTTTAAAAGATTTGGGGATGGGGGAGACAGACAAAATCTTGGTCATTAGAGCATGCCCAGCAAATTGTCTTGAATTTAACATAACAGCATTTACACTTTCTATTCTTATTTTAATAACAGTGAAAACAGAAGTTCTGTAGTGATATCAAGGACCTCAGTGGACTATTTCATGAATTTTCTTTGCTTGACATCAGTAGTAAAACTCAAAGAATTCCTCAATTCACACAGGAGAGGTAAAGAATGGGGGCAAGAATGAGTGGTCAATGAAAGGACCCCATTCTGATTTAAAGAAATGTGCACGGCTCTAAGAGAAATAAACTTTTCCTCTTCCCTTCTTTGGTCTACCCATTTCAGAAATGGATATAAACTACAAGAGGGAAAAGTAGTAGGAAATGGGGCATATGAGAAAGAGACCATATTCTTCTACACAGTATTATTTACAAGGCTGAACAATTTGAACTTTATTCTGAAGTAGACAATGGACAATATTTTAAGCAGGGAAATGACAAACTTGTTTTTTTAAAAAGTCATTTAAGTGGCAACCTGGCAGATGGTCTTCAGAGGAGTAACCAACACAGACAAACACATCAGATGGTGCCTGATGTAAGTATAAAACCTGAATGCTCAACAAATAGCAGCAGGGGGACAAAAAGGGAATACTTACAATGTAGAACTGGCAAAGCTTAGTAACAGAACAGTTATAAGGAACGTGAAAGAGAAACAGATGACCACCTATTCAGAATTAGGGCCTGGATGACTTGTCTGAGTCATGTGTCATTTTCCAGGAAAAGGAACATAGGAAGAAAAAGGATAACTATCCCTTTCTATATATGGAACTTGAGATGCTTTAACTTATATTTTTCTTCCTTTTGATCTCATAAGGAGATAATGAAAACTAACTAAAAGTAGTCTCAGAAGCCGAGATTACTATTTTGAGCTATAAATATATATGAATCCCTACCTCCTTCACATGCCCACATTTAACAAGAAAAGATCAGTAGTAGTAAGTTGTTGGCAAGGACTTGCCTCGAACATGTGAGGCCCTGGGTTCGATCCTCAGCACCACATAAAAATAAATAAAAATAAAGATATTGTATCCATCTACAACTAAGAAAAAATTTTTAAAAAGAAAAAAATGTTACATTTGGGAAGAAAATGTCTATCTTGAGGATGTGCAGTCACCTTATTTAGATCTCAATTCAGAAAATGTCATGATAACCCAACAAAGCTATTATAGCTCTGAGCAACACACCAAATCTTCAATTTCAATTTTTTTAAATAAAAAATGGCCAAAAAATAATACAGTAAAGGAAATCACTGGCTTACTAGTGCTTATTAGTGGTTGCATTTATGATTATAATTAGTTGGAAGTTAAAATTACCATGTGGCAATTAAATTATGAACATACACATTAGTGGCAAGTCCAGAGAAACTGACTCAGATTTTTTTCATTTCTCTGCTCTGCCACAAACTATATTAGCAATGACCAGGCTGCTTCTACACCAGCCTGACTGTAACTTAACAAGCCTATACTACTACAGTTCTTTGAGAGCCAGCTCCAGATACTGAATCCATGATTTAAACATCTCACCACGGATTCCAGTATATATGAGGTCTAAGACTAAAAATGACTCAAAGTGAAACAACTGCAGTAAGGGTGTGAGATGAGTCCTTATTCTATAGAGGGGGCAGATCATATGTTCCAAGAACGATATTAATCTGTTCAGAAAAATGTAGCTGTATTGTAAATTCCTTCAAACATTCCTAGTAGGGGGGAAAAACCCAACGATTCCTACTGGGAATGTAAAATGGTTGAGCCAAAACAGGGGAAAACACTTTGACAGCTGCTTTCAACACCGTTATCTTTAGACTCAGTAATTTTACTCATAGGTTTATTATCAAGAGAATAGAAAACGTATAGCCGCACAAATGTCTACAGCATAGTAATCAAAATAGCCAGAAGGTAGAAACAACTCAAAAGTCAGTTGATAAGGGGCTGGGGTTGTAGCTCAGTGGTATAGCGCTTGCCTAGCACATGTGAGGCACTAGGTTCAAGCCTCAGTACCACACAAAAATAAATAAAACAAAGGTATTTTTTAAAAGTCAGTTCATAAATGGGTAAACAAAATATGGTACATCTGCATAATGCATTATAATTTAGCCATAAAAAAAGAATGAAATAATAATATATGATACAATATGCATGAATCCTGAAAACGTGCTAAGTGAAAGAAGAAAGCCACAAAAGGCCAAATATTTTATAATTCCATTTATATGAAATGCCCAGAATAGACAAATCCCTGGAAATAAACAAACAAAAAAGTTCTGTAGGGGCTGGGAGGTAGAACTTAGTGGCAAAGTGCTTACTTAGCATGTGTGAGGCCATGTGTTCAATACCCAGCATCACTTAATAAAAAATCAGAACTGGAGCTGGGGTTGTGGCTCAGTGGTAGAGCGCTTGCCTAGCAAGTGTGAGGCACTGGGTTCGATTCTCAGCACACATATAAATAAATAAAACAAAGGTCCATTGACAACTTAAAAAAAAAAATCAGACCTGTGGCTGCCTGAGGCTGAAGGAAGGAACAAGATATGCTTGCTAGAGTATAGGGTTTCTTTGGGGGGATTATAAAAATATTCTGAGAGCTATGGTTAGTGGCACACACCTATAATCTCAGCTACTCAAGAGACTGAGGCAGTAGGCCCTCAAGTTTGAGGCCTGCCTTGGCAACTTAGCAAGATCTTATCTCAAATTAAAAATAAAAAGGCAGGGGTGGGGGGCTTAAGGAATTTGGAGAATATAGCTCAATGATAGAGCTCCCCTGGGTTCAATCCTCAGTACCGCAAAAATAAATAAATAAATAAATAAATAAATTCTGAAATTAGATAGTAGTAATGGTTGCATAACCTTGTTGAGTATACTAAAACATAAAACAAAAAAAGGTGAACTTTAGCTTCTAGGACACGACTTGCCTTCCTCTCTCACTGAGGTCTGTCTTCTTTATTTGATTTTTGTCTTCTTCCTGATCTATAAATATTGGCAAGCTCCTAAGCTCATTTTAGGTCCTTTTCTCTGCCTATACTCATCCGAAGGTGATACCAAGTGTTAGGGCTTAAGTACCATGTACAGGTGGATAACTTCCACATTTCCAAACTGGACATCTCCTATACATCATTTGCCCTCTCCACTTAAATAGCCAGAGTCCAATTCTTTTATTTTGCTGGTACTGGGGATGGAACTTGGGCCCTCAGACACGCTAGGCAAGCACTCTACCATTGAGTTACATCCCCAGACTTTTAAAATGTTTTCTTTTGAGACAGGGTCTCAGTAAGTTGTCCAGACTGGTCTCAAACTTACAATCCTCCTGTCTCAGCCTCTTGAATAGCTGGGATTGCAGGTGTGTGTCACTGTACCAGGGAGAATCAAATTCTTGATTTGAGGGATCTGCTTATCCCTCAAAAGTGTTTTTCTCCCAGTCTTCCTCATTTCAATAAAAGACATCTCTACTCATCCAGTTTATGGAACAAAAACATGTTATCCTTGATTCTTTTCTCTGCCTTGTATTATACACTCTTACCATCCTTATATATTTTTGGCCATACATTCAAAATATACCCAGAATCTGACCAGTATTTCTCAACATGAAGAACACTGTTAAAATGCAGAATAAATACAAGATATGTGTGAAAAATGCAATGTCCAGGCCTTGACTCAACAGGATCTAATTCATGTGAGAAAAGGTCCAGAAATCTGTTATTCCTAACTAATACCCAAGGGAATTTCATGTAACCAGACCTCACACTGTGATGTTTATTTATCTAAGGAAGCTGAAACCCAGAAGAACCAGCTATAAGTGGGAATTATATATATTTGTACACGTGTACTTTTTTCTTGAGTGTTTACTTTGTGCCAAATACTAACTTTTAAGGCAAATATTATTATTATCCCCATTTTACAGGTGAGGCAACTGAGATGCAGAGAGATTTATTAACTTGCCCAAGAAGCACATCTGGTAGGTGGCAGAGCCAGAATTCAAAGCTAAACAGACAAGTTTAGCTCCAGAAATTAAGCTCTCAACTAAGATAGAAAATCAGGCTGACAGCTCAGCCAAAGACAGACTCTAAATATGAGGTTTAAAAAGCCTGGATACAGCTTCAGGAAAGCATAGTTTAACAAATCAACGTTAATAGCCAAAACAAATTATGCAAGCAGTTTTTATTTACAGCTGCCACTCAGAACAAAATGCCTTGATGTATTTTGGGTGAAGCAATTTTGTGCAGTAAACTAAGTCAAGTCATTATGTAAAGGGCACTGGAAGACTAGATTTGCATACTTATTTTAAAATCAGGAAACAAGAATTGTTGTGTTCTTAAAAACAGTTTCAGAAGAGCAGAAATTCACATCTGTTTAAGAGAAAACTAGAAGCATGTGCCTCACTTTATGACAATTCTTTATGGCAAATGAAACTTCAGCTGCAGAAATCAAAACCCTCCCCCACAAAATCAAGATACATCAAAATAAAGGACTATTAAAGGTACCAGTCTCTTGTTCCCTCAAACCAAAAGCTTCTCTATTCATTCCAATCCTGCTCCACTGAAAACAATTTTCTCATGCTCTCTCTCACAGTATTCATACAATTAAATACACCATCCTCTAAGCTGTTTCTGAACACTTACGTAGTTTTTTTCTCTGCTAAAATCAATGCTATAAGTAGTTACTGTCTTGAGCACTACAGAGAATCCTTCAAAGGAAACTGAACAAAACAAAATGAGTGAAGAAATAAAATACAGTATGACATATTAAGTGACAGCTTAATTCCCATGTGCAGTAAGTCAGCAAAAATTAGAATTCAATGTAAGGCTGAAATGAAATTTTCCAAGAAAAAGCACTTAAACAGTACCTAAGTACTCTCTCTCTTCTGTTTCTCGCTTATTGGTTAAAACTTTCAAGTGCTCCTGTGTGAGGCCTTTTTATCTATTTCTACTACTCAAGTTGGCGTTCTCATCACTTTTTATGTAGCCCTTTATAAAGAACACTTATCGATATTATATAATTTAATCTTTACAAGACTATGTACATCCACAATACTTATTGTGATAAGTTATATATTAACTTGAATTTCCTTATCTAAGGCTATGTGGCTTTTAGCATGCTACACAAGAATTCAAACTTACTTTTCTTTCCATGAAATCACTAGTATGGCATAGGTCCTTTGTTAGAAAACTTCTAATTTCTACCTCTCCAAACAATGTGAATGACTTCCTTTTAAATCACTTTATACAGTCTCAAAGACCATCAACAACTTCTACTCCAACTTCAAGCAAACCATGCCCACCCCAATCTGATTTTACTTGTCACTATAATCCCCTTGGAGAACCTTCCAGTTAACTTACTACCTGAGAAACCTAAGGGACCCTCACATTCTGATCATCTTCGCTCAAGGAGACTTTCTTAGCTGATATGCTTTTCCTCTCTCCCTCAAATTAAGGTCTGATCTCCACTCTCAGACCTAAGAGGCCTTCCTCTAGAGCCCTCACCCTTATCAATTAGATCTAAGGATTATTCTTTCTCACTTAAATTTCTGCAAAAGGTATACATTTGAGGCCGGACGCATCGGTGCATGGCTATAATCCAGCAGCTCAGGAGGCTGAGATGGGAGGATAGTGAGTTCAAAACCTGCCTCAGCAAAAGCAAGATGCTAAGCAACTCAGTGAGATGGTCTCTAAATAAAATACAAAATAGGGCTGGGGATGTGGCTCAGTGGTCGAGTATCCCAGAGTTCAATCACCAGTACCAAAAAGAAAGTATACATTTGAATACACCATATATTTCTTAAATATATTTAACATTTTGACTACCCCATCTCTTACATTCAGTTATTTAGTATTCTCTCTCTCTATCTATCTCTTTTTTTTTTTTTGATATCAGGGATTGAATCCATAAGCGCTTGAGCCATATCCTCATCCCTTTTTATTTATTTTGAGAGAGGGTCTTTCAAAGTTGCTTAGGGCCTAACTAAGTTGCTAAGGTTGGCTTTGAACTTGCAATCCTCCTGTCTCAACCTCCCAACCCACTGGGATAACAGGAGTGCACCACAGAAATAGTATTGTTGATGTATTTATTCCTCCACCATCACACATCTGTACTGGACATTACAGAAATCAGAGATTATTAATGTATATTGTCATATTTAATTCTCCCAAAACAATCTGTAGTGTAGGTGCCAGAGACCTAATATTTCTGATGGAGAAAAGAAACTTAGTGAGATTAACTGGCTTTCCAGTCTTCATATTATTTCCAAGGAGCAGATATACTTCAATCCAGGTTCTTCCCATAATATAATGATGCCATGTAGTACCCAGCTGGCCCTCCAAATCCAGACTCTATATTCACAGATTAACCAACCATGAAACAAAAACATTCTATAAAAAAAAAAAAAAACTGTCCTGAACAGGTATACTTCTTTTCTTGTCATTATTTCCTAAAAAATACAGCACAGCAACTATTTACATACCACTTACATTATATACTATAAGTAATCTACGGGTAATTTAAAGCATATTAGAGATGTGCAGCTCATATATAAATACCACACCATTTTACCTAAGGGACTTGAGCATCCTCCAGTTATCAAAATCCACAGGGGCTCCTGGAACCAAATCCCAGCACACACAAAGGGACACCTTATTCAGTAATCTCTGCCTCAGCAGAAGGCCCATGCTTAATATTTGATGATACAACTGGAAGGTAGAGGAAGGCTAGTGGGGAGGGGGGGAAACAATCACTAGCTGTGAGGTACTCAGAATTTGTATATAAAACTGTCCATCAATTCCCAATGCTCTCACATGTCTTGGAAAAATTTACCGTGCAGGCCTCCAGAATGCATTCCTGTCTTTAAGGGTTAAAAGTGTTAGAACCATGTAATTCAAACCTGGAAACTCAAAAAGACAAAAAGTTCTGGATCTGAGCCTCTCCACACCATCATGTATTCATTTCTTAAGCACATACTATATATTAGGCACAGGAAAATCTGACAGTTGTTGTACCCAATGAAAGTAAAAAATCTTGTTTACTAGATGAAAGAGACCCTAGGGTACATTTAGGTTAAATCCCTCGTTTTGCAGAATAAACGTAGGAAGAGCAAGCAAGATACAATCAAGGTCACTGAGCTAAACGCAGAACCAATACTAGGACTCTTGCTTCCCTGAAACTATTTCTTCCTGCATACTGTACAAAGACTAAGAAAAGACAACCCAGGAACAGTTCTACCTGCCCCCCCCCCCATTTTTCCCTTAAACCCTTGTTGCTGAGTGTGCAGTTAAAAAAATAAACAACAATTAAAAAAACAAACAAACAACTGGGAGGGCACAGAAGGAAAGAGGCAAGCAATAGTATACAGTAGGGCACTCGCTTGCAAACAGGCAGAGAAAAGAGGGCAGAGGGTAAAGAAGACATGAAGGGAAAAATCTTTCCTTTCATCCCAGCAGGTTAAGTCAACACTTAAATGTTTTCATTATTAGCGTGATAAAAATGCCCAGAAACTTCAGCAAAGACAGAAGGAGCGTTTGGAATCTGCAGCAGCACACAAGGGTGATGTAGTGAGGAGTTTGGGTTTACCAACTTCGAGTAGATTCCTTAATTTCTTTGGGCTTCAGTTTTCCCTGTCTGTGAAGGGCACTTTGTACGGGGGACACCAGAACAAGGGAAAAGTGATGGCCACGTTGATGTGTGGGAATAATCAAATTATGAAAAGCTGTGGTGGCCAGCATTAAGGACCAGGTACATTTCTGACAAAGAAACCCTGAAGAAGTGAAAGTTCGGGCTTGAAGTGGGGAACGTGCGGGCTACAAGCCCGTGTCGGTGGGCTAGACGAGGGTTTTCCTCAAGAGGCCGCAAAAATAAGGGGGCGGGGATGGGAAGGTGGTCTCGCCGCTCCCCAAGCCTCCCCAGGATTTGACTGTCCCCAGGAACTGACTCCTTACCTTATCTAACAAGCCGCTGCGGCTGCTGCCTGTCCCGCAGCTAGGGCCACCACTAGCCCCACTACTCCCTCCGCCACCACTTCTCCCGCCCTGTGCCGCCGCCGCCGCCATCTTGTCTGCTTCTGCGTCTCCCTCCCCTCCGATTTGTCCGAAGCCGATTGGCTGAATTTGCCGGCGTGACGCGCCGCTCGGAGTCCTTCGGGATCCGTAGTTCGGGGCGAGATGACGCGAGGTTATAAGCGGAAGTGACCGCGGAGCTTGCCGGGACTTGTAGTTAGAAGCTCCGGCTGCCGGTTGCTGCCTACACGGCCAGCCGCGGCGTCGCGGTTACTAAGGAGTAAGGAAGGTAGTGGCAAGCGCCACCGTGGAGCAGCTCCGAGATTTCCGCGAGCCTCGCAGGCGCGCGTCCCGCCTGACCCGGTCGTCGCCTCCGCGGACCCCTCGAAGGCGGAAGCGACGGCGGAGGCAGGTGCGGCTGGAAACTTCATTTGCGTAACTTAGTCTTCCCGCCCCAGATGTGGAGTCTCCAAAGGAGCGAGGATAGAGCTATCCTTCATCCTTTCCTACCTGTTAGGGCACTTAACCGATTATTCTCTCAAGCGACTGTCATTTTAGCTGTAAGCAATATTGCATGTAGAATTCACATTTCGGAGTGATAAATGTTTGCCAGGCCAGAACCACCCTGTCAGATGAAGAAACTGTATGTATCAAAACCCAGTTTGAAGCCAGGTTTTGTTGTTGTTGTTGTTGTGTTTTGTTAGAGCTTTTACAATTTTAGGATATAGTCATATTCTAGATTTTAATCAATTATCAATTTATTTTTCCACAAAGGTTTTCCACAAATATTTATTGAGCACCAATATTACCTGGCATTGTACTAAAGAATACAAAGGGAACACAATACACCTGGTTGAGCCAGCTTGGTGATACACACCTGTAATTCCAGTGACTCAGGAGGTTGAGGCAGGAGGATCACAAGTAAAGGCCATCCTCAACAACTTAGGGGGCCCCTCAGCAACTTGGCAAGAGCTCGTCTCAAAAAAAGTAAAACAAAAAAGAATTGGAGATGTAGCTCAGTGGTAAAAGGTCCCTGGATTCCATCCACAATACAAAAGGAAGGAAGGGAGGAAGGGAGGGATAAAATCAATTACTACTCTAGAGACCTAGAGTTATCACACAGTAGTATTACATTATACTCTGTTACATTTCATTGTACCTTTTTTTTTTAATCCCTGTGTCCCTGTCATAAGTATCCAAATGGAACAAATTCTTAATGAATTGCTTAATATGGAGCATGCCCTGTTCTAGTCAGTCAGGATACATCTCTGAATAAAATGGACAAAAACCTGTCTTGAAAAAGTTAACATTCATATGAAAATAATGACCATTAAATAATATCAGATTAGATTTCTTCACCTCTGTTGGGAGAGGAAGGCCACTTGGATGGATTCTTCTGTAGCTCTTTGTTGTTGCTGTTCATCTTTTGTAATTTCTCATTTTTCACATTTATTTCAGTGCAATATAATTGTACATAACAGTGGGATTTGTTTTTACATATTTGTGCATGCATACAATATGAATAATTTGGCCAATATAATTCCCCACTATTTCCCCTTTCCCTCCCCCCATTTCCTTTAGTCTACTGATCTCCCTTAAATTTTCATGAGGTCCCTCCCCACATTTCTTTTCCCTTTTTCTTTCTAACTTCCACATATGATGTCATTTCTCATTTTTAAATATCCAACTCTAATGTCACTTGCTTTGTGAAATCTTTCCTGACCTTTGTTTTTCCTTTTTTACGTATAGAATGAAGTGCTCCTATAACATTTTGTTTGTGGCTCAGTTAAGTACAGTTAACACTCATTTAGACTCCTTTGTAGGCCAAATCTTGTATGAAGTTCTGGGAATAGAGATAAGTAGGACCCAGGCCAGGTTTTGGAAGGACTCAGCCTGAGGTTGGGGGAGAGGAACAGTCAAGGAAGCAGGCTGTTATAATACAGTGTGGCAGAGTCCCATCCTATGGATCCCACACTATTCTTCCTTAAGAAGTGGGCCTGAGGCGGTACACTGGCAAACATTTGTCACTCTGAAAATGTGAATTCTACATGCAATATTGCTTACAGCTAAGATTACAGTGTGGCAGAGTCCCATCCTATGGGTGCCATCCTGTTCTTCCTTAAGAAGTGGGCCTGAGGTGGTAGCACAGAGAAGGGTCAACCTGAGACCTAGGAGGTACACGAAAGTTGTCTATGAGCTGGACAAAAAAATAAGCATAGAAGTGTGATGTCTCAAAGAAATTAAACAAGAACATATGTGCAGAAGCAGATGAGAATATTCCTGCCTCTTTGTATGTGTGCACATATACCTGCACAAGAGAAAGAGAATATATATTTATGTTTTGAAGACAGGAGGTACTACAGTCAGATTAGCATGAGTTTCAAGTTTGAGATAGAGACTGGAGGTAACTGACTTTAACCAGACAGGCAGCCTCAAGTCAGAAACTTTTGGTTTTCTACCATAAAGTTCACACTTCCCTTAGTATTACTTTCTAGCAAATCTCACCTGGGAGTTATGTCCCCCCTTGGCCCATTAGTTATAGATCCACACCTTCTCACCTAATAGTCCTTATAGGAAATTGGAATTTTTATTAGTTATGTCTGGGTCTGTATGCTTGAGTTTGATTTTCCTTTGCATTATATGCATAATAGTATCTGTTCCCAGACCAAATCTTATCTTTCAACTTTGACTTCACTATTTTTTTTAATTCAAGAGAAAACTGGGACTTTATTCAAGGACCTAACAGCAGAGTACAGTGAAAGTGTTGTTACTGAAATGTTCATTCACTTAACACCTATTTTATTGAGTGCCTACTAAGAAACAACCATTGTGCTGGCTACTGGGAATACATTAGCAACAAAAGCAGTTAGTCCCTGCCCTTGAGGGAGACTTCACTATTTTTATCTTATAGAAATTTGTTTCATTTAAATGATCATGTAAATGATCTCCTTTGCGCTTTTTATATCTTATTTAAACAATCCAGCCATACTTCATTGTCATTAAAAACTATCTTTCTATTCCTCTTCCCATCTGTGCCTCTGTCTCTGTCTGTATCTATATCTAGCTATTTCTTGAATCTTTTATCTTATGGTTTTTCCCCTAGGCCCTTGCAAGACAAATTTTGGACCAGAGGATCACAGTAGGATATAATTTATAACAAAGTTCAAAAATTCTGAATGACAGGGCTGGGATGTGGCTCAAGTGGTAGCATGCTCGCCTGGCATGCGTGCGGCCCGGATTCCATCCTCAGCACCACATACAAACGAAGATGTTGTGTCTGCCAAAAACTAAAATTTAAATATTAAAATATTCTCTCTCTCTCTCTCTCTCTTTCTCTCTCTCTCTCTCTCTCTCTCTCTCTCTCTCTCTCTCTCTCCCCCCCCCTCCCTCCCTCCCTCTCTCTTTCTCTCTCTCTAAAAAAAAATTCTGAATGACAGACTAAGAGGAATTATAATATCTATTTTACAGGTAAAGAAACAGGTCAAGAAGCACAAAAAAAAAGAAGTCAAAGGGCTATTCCCAAAGTCAAAGATCAAGTAAGTACTGTGTAGACCTGAAGCCAGGTTCAATATTCTAAAAGTTACTGGAAACTTCTCAAGCAGTCATTATCTTTAACATTTCTTGGCCAGTGATTTACTCATTCATTCTTTTCATTTATCTTTCTAGCAGATAGGTGTAGTTGGTCACTAGAGAGATTTCCTGAAAGACAGATTGAATCTGAATCTATTCCTATCCATTCACCTACCCATTAATCTTCCCAACATATTTTTTGTGAGTTCTAGGTTCTGCCAGGTACCAGAGTGACATAGGTGAATAAGTAATTAAAGGCCCCATAAACAAGTGGGAAATTGATGAGGGGAGTAAACAATTACAATAAAGTAATAAGTACCATATATACTAGTAGAAGTATGGGATATCATAAGAACACATGAGAAGGCGCTGGGGATGTGGCTCAAACGGTAGCATGCTCGCCTGGCCTGTGTGCGGCCTGGATTCGATCTTCAGCACCACATACAAACAAAGATGTTGTGTCTGCCAAAAACTAAAAAATAAAAATATTAAAATTCTCTCTCTCTCTCTCTCTCTCTCTCCCTCTCTCCCTCTCTCCCGCCTCCCCCTTCCCTCTCCCTCTCCCTCTCCCTCTCCCTCTCCCCTCCCTTCTCTCTCTTAAAAAAAAAAAAAAAAGAACACATGAGAAAAGCCTCCAACCCTTTGCCAGGGAGGTTAGGGATTAGAAATTTTATAGTGCCCCATAGTAAACCAAAGGAAATACCAACCTTTATTCATTTCTTCCATAGGTAGTTATGGAATATGTTATGTGCCAGATGCTGTATTAGGGATAGATTATTGAATACCATATATATGTTGTCCTTTCCATTAAGGAGCTTGAGAGTCATACACCCATGAGTCCCATCCTATTCTTCATTTGGTTCACACATGTCTATTGGGTACTTTTTATAAACTAGGTTCCAAGGGTGAAGAGAGACCATTGGACATGTTTGGACATGTTTCCAAACTTGGTTTGTAGTCCTTGAAGGACCTCCTTGTGAATTTTATTAATCTTATGATATATAAATCTCCCAGTCTATGAAATGTGAATAATAAGTAAACTGAAGAAATAACACCAGAGCTTAGCAAAAGCACAATTATTTCCCCCTAGAAATGTCAGTGAAAGCTTTATGGAAAGGATGACAACTGAACTGGATATAGAAATATGCTTTTTTCTATTCATGTTATTCATTATTTCATTTAATTCTTACTACAGTTCTCTGAGACACAGAATTTTTATTCTCATCTGAGGTACAAAGAGGTAAAAATGATTTTCCCAATTCATTGAACTTAGTCTTGGAAATTAGATTCCAACTTAAGCTTCCTACTGCACCAGTTAACTTTTCATATCAGTCACTTCCAGGAAACTTTTTCTCAGGACACCTTGATCCCACTTTTCCACCCTGCTCCTGCCTTGTACTGAACTAATAATCCCAAATCCTCCATTTCATGATCCTACATTTTTCATATGGCCTCCCTTACCCCAGCCAGGAACTTGCAGATTTCTAAATCTTTGCTATCTCAAATTGTCTGAAGATGTCCCATAGCAGATTTGGGAATGGCTAGAACCCTCTAAAGAGAAAACTGTAAGAGCTCAAAGTTTAAGAAACTTAGGTTTTTGAAGGTGGCACTGGTACTGAATGTTAAAAGAAAGGATCAGCCAAGTGGATAAGAAGGAAAAGGATTTTAAGGCTGAACAAACATCAAGAACAAAAACTGTGAAGACCAAATGTGAATGGTGTGCTTTGGATATTGAAAATGACCTCATAGGGGCTGGGGTTGTGGCTCAGGCCGTAGAGCGCTCACCTAGCACATGCAAGGCCCTGGGTTCGATCCTTAGCACCACATAAAAATAAATAAATAAAGCTATTGTGTCCAACTAAAAAATAAATATGTAAAAAAAAAAAAGAAAAAGAAAATGACCTTAAAAGCCCGAATTGGGCAGGACTGACAGGAACTGAAAAAGTTAGGACTCTGGACACCAGGGACCTTCAAGACTAGGCTCAGAAGGGGGTGTAACTCCATAGTAGAGTACTTGCCTAGCTGCATGAGACCCTGAGCTTAATCTCCAGTATTGGGGGGGCAGGGGGAAGGCTCAGGGATCTGCCCTTCTACCCAGTGGGCACCCAGTCAGAAGACAGTTGCAGTAGTCTAGTTGGATAAGCTGAACGTGGAGATGGAGAAGAGTAGAACATGACAACAGCATAGGAGTCAAAACAGTCACAGCTCAATGACCAGTTAAATGTATGGGATAAAAAAGCCAGGCGCTAGGTCTAGGATGATGTCCAGGCTGCCCTGGATAGTGCCCAAGTGTGCATTTACATACAAAAGGAAATGTTTGTTACTAAATTTGAAAAGCCAAGTAATGGGAGTTTTGTTTTTTGTTTTTTTTTTTTAAATAAGACATTGTTTGATTCCCACACTATGAAGACAAAAAACCTTCAATTAGAAAAAACAAAGTGAGTTGAATCTCATTCCCAGATATGTTTGGTTTGGCTGCATGTTGTTTCAAATGGCAGATTAGTTGTGGACACTCAAATAATCAAGGGATATCACATAAAAGGCAGATGTCTCTGGAAAAAATGGGAAGATCTGGTAACATTGACTTACATTTTTGCATAGCGACCATTGGTGCCAGCTGAACAGTAGCTGCTTCTAGGCATGTGCACACTCACTCCCACTTCCCCACTTTCCCTCCCTTCTCCCACATCCAGCTTTCATCACTTTTCTTGTGGCCTGGCTAACTCCTCTAAATGTAGGGTTTTGTGAGATCTGATATTAGATTGTTGAGGGGAAGGAGAAAGGGAAGGAAAGGGAAAAGGGAATGAGATTGATCAAGTTATGTCATGTACATGTACAAACATGGCATAATTAACCTCACTATAATGTATAATTATAACACACCAATAAAATAAACTCACAGTCTGTAGCAAAGTTAAATTTTTTCTTAACAAATTTGTTGACTTCATAATCCTTAAATGACAAATGATAAATATAATTATGTTTGGGGGTATTTACTTCTTTGAAGAATTATTTTTGTATCCAACTCTTTAAAGAGAAGAATATTTAATGAAGAAAAGCTTGAGTCAGGCCCTAGAGTCAGAACCATACTCTCTTCTCAACTTCTGTGCATGTACATGTGGGCACATGCATACATAGCAGATAGGAAGTGAAAAGTTATTTCCTTTGTGCCCTTTTTATTCTTGAGGTGTAAGGAAATAGGGCAAATGGGATATTTGAAATCTATTCCCCATCACACTGTCCCTGAGGGAGCCTCGCCTCCCTCCCTTCCACCAATGGAGGTACCCCTCCCCTTCCTCCTTCTCCTTCAGGGATGGCTCCATAGGCCTGCCCATCTTTCCCCTATACTCTGAATATTTCCTCCCTTACCACTTCTTCTTCTCAGTCTATAGATGTAGACTGTTAATAACCATCATAATAAAAAAATTATCAATATGTGCTAGCTATGTGCAAGTTACTATTCTAAGTCCTTTCACAAGCATTTTCTCATTTAATCATCAAAATAGCCTTATGAAGTCGGTTTACTTATTGTTTACATTTCAAAGGCATAGAGGAGTTAAGTGACATGCCCAAGGCCACACAGCTAGTTAAGTGGTGTAGCTGGATTCGAACCTGTGTAGTGTAATGCCAGAGTCCATGCTCTGTAGTGGTGCTGGCCAGGACAAGGGTGGAGGCAAGTGCTGACATTGCGTTTATCCCCTCTGAGAGAAAGCAAGTGCCTCCTTAAAGGCTCCCAAGGCACCACGCTCACTTCCTCTGTCTTGCCCTGCTGTCTACCCATCTCTTGACTTTGCCTTCCTTCCCAGCTGAATCTCTTCTCTCTCTCTCTCAGAGTCAACCTTCTTGGAAAACTTACACTCACTTTGTGCACTTCTTCACCTTCTACTTACTCTTCCATACATAGTGAAAGTCAGACTTTAATTCTATCCTTCCCTGGAAACTGACCTCCTACATCCTCACAGCCTCACCTTACCCAGCTTCTTAGCTCTTCACTTCCTTTCATTTATCTGACTGCTCCCTGCCCACCTTCTACCTCTAGGTCCTTCTACTTCTCTAAAAATTTTTTCAGAATCCTCCAGGGACTGCTCCTCCTTAGTGCTCATACTTCCAGTTGCTCTTATTCCTCTTTTTCCTTTCCCTCTCTTCCTTCCTTTTTTTTCTTTTTCTTTTTCTTTCTTTAGTTCTTCAGTTGTCTACATGGACCCTCCTCAGCTCACCCTGGAGTTGCCATAATCCTCCCCTACCTGCAGTCACAGTTGCCAGTCACTTTACTACTATTTTTGTCAGGCCTTTTTTGCTAAAAGCACAGCTTGAGTCATGGCTCTATTCAGCTCAGAAATCATTCATGGATCTCAGTCACCTACAGGATAAAGCCTGAGCTCCTAGCCTGACATAAATGCCTGTCAGGAGCAGGCACAATCCTTTCTGTCCAGCCTTACTGTCCAACACTCCCAAACACACATCCTTGCCCTTCCTGATATTGGTTGTTTCTTTACTGCACACCACCATGCTGTCCATCATATGGCTCTTTCTGTTTGGAATATTTATCTTTCTATCAATAAACTCAATTCATTCCTCAAATCCTATGTATTTGTTTCAAATCCCATGAACATATCATCTGTTATTATAATATGAGCCCCCTTTTCTCTCAACTCTGTTAAAACATACGCTGTCCATCATATGGCTCTTTCTGTTTGGAATATTTATCTTTCTATCAGTAAACTCAATTCATTCCTCAAATCCTATGTATTTGTTTCAAATCCCATGAATATCATCTGTTATTATAATATGAGCCCCCTTTTCTCTCAACTCTGTTAAAACATAGATAAGTTCTAGTGATGACTTAAAATGTGTTGGGCACCTTTCTTACTTGACCCTCTCATATCTCTATTATGGTAGGATTATCACCCTTGTTTTACAGGTGAGGAAACTGAGGTGCAGAAGGATAAGAGTAACTTGCTCAGTCATAATAAGGTTAAGACAGAGCTGGGAATCAAACCAGGTCTGTCTGAGCCTAAAGGCAATGCTCTTTCTACTATCTGTATTGGGACTGATTTGAGGTGGGAACCCAGGGCCTTGTCTCCCTCTTCATCTAAATGGCCAGGCCATTTCTAAAGCAGGGCAGTGGGCCTCCTGGGCCTCAGATGGAAGACATGGTGGTGGGCTCATAAGTTACGTTGGGGTGAGAGAGCTCTGCTGCCCCTTCTTGCTCTTCTGATTCCTTACTGTCCTTGCCGGCCCTCAGGGAGATGGCCTCCTCTGGAGTCTACAAGCTGGATGAAGGGAAGCCTTACGTCAGCAACTGCTTTCCAGCCAAAAGTCTACTTCGGATACCAGAGGAAGGTCAGGTGACTCTCAGATTGGTACCTTTTCCTCACATCCGCTCCTGCTTCACACTGCTCCTCATATCATGTCCTCCTTTCCGGCCTTTTTACTCCTTCCTGCCCCTCCCCGCCAGCCTATACCCTCTCATCCATCTTTTTTAAAATATTTTTTAGTTGTCAATGAACTTTCTTTTATTTGTTTTTATGTGGTGCTGAGGATCTAATCCAGTGCCTCACACATTCTAGGCAAGTGCTCTACCACTGATCCCCAGTCCCAGCCCCTCCTATCCCATCTTTCCCAGTGAGACTTCTATAGCGTGCATTTAACTACAGTGCCCACTTTTGTTCAGTGGCTCTCCTGCCTGACTCCTTTAGCAGGTATTCTGTCATTCCCAGCATAACCTGCCCTTACTGTCTTCTATGAACCCATTCCCATACCCTATTCCACAGTGCTATTTTCATGTGGCTTTTTTATTTTCCCTGAATGTTCTAGCCTTCATTCCAATTAGCCAAACTCTTTCCATCCATGAAGCACCATCCTTCTCCTACTTTTTCCAATAAGTTATCTGACTATCCCAGCCTTCATTCTTTCTTGTGTGTATCTTTCTGCCTTTGTCTCTTATTGATGATATTCTACCCAGTTTCTAAATAAAGTGGCTTAAGCTTGACTTCTGCTGAATAGAATTTCAAATGTTTATGTAGTTAAAAGCTCCCCATGGAGCAGGAACTCTTCCTAACAGTGAGCAGAAACCTGTAGATGGACTATGGTCATATAAATGAATTGTATTTGTTGCTTTGAAAGGGTAGGACAAGAGAGAAGTACATCTTGTTTATGCTAGAGTAAGTGACTTATTAGTCACTATAAGTAGAAAGTAGTTCCCTCTTATCTGTGGGGGATATGTTCTAAGACCTCAGTAGATACCTGAAACTGTGGAACCCTAGTTTGGTTTATAAAAATTAGATATAATATGAGATTAACATATACATTGTTATAATTGTCATACAGAACAATTTTAACAATATAGTATACTAAAAGTTGTTTAAAACTTGTGAATTATTTATTTCTGGAATTTTCTATATAATATTTTCAGAGTGCTATTGATTGCCAGTAACTGAAACCACAGAAACCTTAGACAAGGGGAAACAACTTACATAGAATGTTGGAAGAACTTTCTTCTCCATTTTTTTCTCCCCACTTCTCTTGAATATTTTATTTTTCACATAGGAACCTTCCCTGGCCCCTGCTTCCAATGGAGCTTATCAGTATAAATTCATGGTTGGTCTCTCTTCCTCTCTCTCTCTCTCTCTCTCTCTCACACACACACACACACACACACACACACACACACACACTCACTACAGATGGAGAGATACAGAAATAAATATAGGCATATATCTATGTGTGTTGTATAGATATGTTTGTCCACTGAGAGCAACAACACCTCAGTAGTGAAGAACGTAACTATTGCTTAGATCATGGTTTCTAAATATTGTCTGCGCTGAAAGGAACAAGGGATCCTCAGAGAAAACGATGTTTGCAGGGCTGGGGCAGGAAAAAATACAAGTTGAGCCTGGAACAGCTTGTGATGCCAGAAAATAAAGAAGTACTCAGAAAAATGACAGGAGCAGGTTGAAAGGAAACAGGAACCAAACAAGAGAGCTTATGGCCAAAGCTGGAATAATCTGGGCAATCAAATAAATAACGGTAGAAGTATATTGTAAACCATAGGATAAATAAATATTCATGAGTCCACACTGATGCAAATAAGTATTTGAATAAGTAAATGGGGGAGAAGGAAAAGCCCTTCCTTACAATATAATCCAATTAATAAATGTAGAAAAAATGAAATAGGAAATCACTATTCAAACATAGTAATTTTTTGCAGGTAACAACCATGGATGTTGTCTCAGAGTTCTCAGAGAATCAGGACTAGTTGGTGGGGGGGGGGGAGAGAGAGAGATGGAGAACCTCTGAGAAAGAGCTAATGCTATAGTTTTGAGTTAAGATTTCTTTTTCTTCCAGGAAAACTTGAAGGAGAAACCTCAGCTTTTGCTCATAGGGTCTTTCAATGGATTGAGTGATAGCCACCTCCACTATCAAGTACAGTCTCTTACTAAATACCAAGTGATTGTAGATATTAGTTACACCTACAAAATATCATCACAGCAATTCCTAGATTGATGTTTGACTGAATAACTGTATATTATACCCTAGTGAAGCTGACATATAACTATCGCAAATGATAAAGTAAGTTTGATGAGAAACAGGACATTTTATTAACCTTAATGTATATTAGTTAATTTTGAAGGGAAAGATAGTAACTTCTCAGTATAGAGACCAGGCAGAGACCACTTTAACTGATCAAAATTAACATCACCAGAAATAGGGTTCAGTGACCTTATGAACTCTCTGAAATGATGCTCTGAGAAAGGCACAACTTTGCTTCTGTGGTAGCTTTGCCAAGTGCAAAGCCTTAATCTAATCTTGCGGGAAAAAAACATCAAACAAGTACAAACTGAGAGACATTTTACAAAAATATTTGACAAGTACTCTTCATAAGTGTCAAGATTACACAGGAAAAAGAAAGACTGGGAAATTGTCATGAATTAGACAGAGTAAGGAGCCATGACAGCCAAATGCAATGTGAGATCCTGGATTGGACCTTGGAGCTGATGAAGGACATTAGTGAGAAAACTGGCAAAAGTCAAAGAAAGGCTCAGATTAGTAACAATACTGTACCAATGTTAATTACTTGGTGTTTAGTCATCTTTTACATTGCTATGACCAAAATACCCAACAAGAAAAACTTATAGGAGGAAAAATTTATTTTCATTCATGGTATCAAAGGTTTGCAGATGACTGACTCTAATGTTGTGGGTTCAGAGTAAGATAGAACATAATGGAGAAAGGGCATGGCAAAGAAAGCTGCTCCTCTCATGACAGCCAGGAAGCAGGGGAAGGGCTGGGGATGGAAGTGGTCACAGGGAAGATTCCTTCTTCCAGGCCATACCCCACTTGCCTGCAATTACCATACAGTCCACTCATTTCACCTCTGAATATTCATGCAGAAACACAGGAGCTTTGGGGGGACACCTCATTTCAAAACCATAATATTCTGCCCCTGCCCCCCCAATCTCAGTCTATCTCAAAATGCAAATGCATTTAGACCCCAAGAGTCCCACAGGGATTAACAGTGTCAGCATTGCCCAAAGCCCAAGTCCAAAGTCTCCTCTGAAACTCAATGTAGATAAGTTCTTTGCCAAATGTAATACAAATGGCCTCGAGTCCAATTCCCAAGAGAATCCTCATTTCCCTCTGAAACTCCATGAGCAGAGTCTGTATTCCTGTTGGCATTTTGGTCTTCTGTACAACCATAGGGATTGCCCATTAAGCTCTGTCTACAATGTGCTGAGGCTTTTCCAGCCTGCATTTCCAAACTTTTCCAAATTCATCCCACAAACCATTTCCAAAGGCTTTTGTACCACATGGTCATGTTAGTCTCAGCATTAACCCTGCTTCTCAGAATCAATTTCTGTTTGAGTCAGCTCTTTTATTGCTGTGAACAATATACCTGACAAGAATAACAGTAGAGGAAACGTTTATTTTGGCTCATGGTGTCAGAGGCCTCAGTCCGTAGGTTGCTGATTCCATTGGTCTGCATCCAAGAGGAAGCAGAACATCGTGAAAAAAGAGCAGCAGTGGAGGAAAGCTTCTCAGCTCACAGGCAGAGTCAGGAAGCAGAGAGGGTGGGGAAGGAGCCACAGGGAAGATGCCCTGAGTAACCTACCTCTTTCAACCACACCCTGCCTGCCTATAGTTACCACCAGTCCATTCAAACTGGGTGGACTGATTAGGTTATAGTTCACATAGTCCAGCCATTTCACTTCTGAATGTTCCTTCAGAAACACAGAAGCTTTCGGGGGACATCACATATCAAAATCTTAGCACTTGGTTTCATTATCTGTGTTATGAAAACATTAGGGATGTAAACATTAGGGAAACTGGGTAAAGCCTGCAAGGGAACACTGTATTATTTTTGAAACTTTTCTGGAAGTCTAAGATTATCTCAAAATGAAAAATTACAGAGGAACAAACAAATCAAAAAAGCTTCTCTCTGGATCCCCTTTCTGCTAGAAGCTACCCCATTCCAACCCTTTACCGGGCTTAGGGGACTTTTCATGACTCTGCTGACCTCTCCAGCCTCATTTCTTTTTCCTCATGTTGATCTCCTGACACACTTCAGGCCTTACCTTTTGGCCACATTGAGAATTTTGGCACCAACTTAAAAGTCTCCAGGAGTCAAGGATATGAGGATAGGGTAAGGGAGAATCAAAGTCCATACCCAGGACTTTAGGGGCAGCTTGTGAAACTGGTTACTTGGACTGCCAGGCCCAGAGTGACTCACAAAAGAAGCAGGATTGGCACCAGTGATCAGATTGGGGAGGGAGCCCCTGAGGCAAGGTAGGGGCTGCTTCAGAAAAGAGCTGGTGTTAGAGGCACCACACTGTTTTCCATAGCTATGCTGTTCTGATCTTTCATACCTCTAGTTATTTCTTATTCTTTTCGCTCTGCCTAGACCGCCTGTTTTGTTTTTTTTTTTAATCTCCATTAGTGAACTACTTTCAATTTACTAGATTCTGCTTATGTTCTGGGCTTCCAGAGCACTTAATATATTATTGAGTTTTGGGGGGTCAGGGCTTCTGTTTTATTTATTCATATAACCCTAGCTTCCAAAATAATGTAGATGCCCATAAAAGGTATAAATAGATTATTGTATTGTATTGCTATGTCTCAAGAGTTCATTAAGACACTCATTCAGCAACAGTCACAACATGATAAGCTCTATGCAGGTCTCAGGAATACTGAGATGAAGGAATCCGGTTAAGTCTCTGCTATTACAGAGCTTCCACTCTAGGAGGAGAGATGGATACTAATAAGCAATAAATAAAACAATCACAAATTGCAATGAAGGCCGTCAGTAAATAAACTGCTAATATAAGAGAAAGCAGGTTTCTGGTAGGTGGACTTACCAGTAAACTTCATACTCTTCTTTTTGCATACATAAATTTCCCACTTCTTTTGATAATGAACATTTATTGTTTATTTGCTTGTTTGTTTTAAATGCCAACTGCCCTGTCATTTTTCTATTTTGAGTTCCTTACACAGTCTTTCATGATGGTCTGGGAAGATGGACACCATTAAGGTCACACATTGGTTTTACCCAAGAGATGACAATAAGGGAGTAACTGGGACCTGTTTTCCTAAGAGGGGATTGGGAAGACTTTACAGAACAAGAAATACTTGATCTTGGGTCTCAAAGAAACAGTAGAGTTTGGATATAAAACACATTATGTAAAGAGTTGGGCAGTTTATTCTACCTCTTTTAGTCTAAGCCCTTTCATCTTTGAAATAAGGGCAGTAATATGTCCCTCACTGGGCTTGTGTGCCAGTTAAATGAGATAAATATGTAAACACCCCTACCCAGCAGTGGTGCAGAGTCTGGTGTATATTATGTAATCAAGAGCTAATTTTTATTTTAGTGTTACAGATAACTATCTTGTAATTGCACTCACAGCTTTGGAGGAGTGTACCCCTTCTCACTGAACTGATCTTCCCAACAGGACTAGGACATTGGTTAGTGACTCGGAAAGGTAATCTCAAGAAGAAGCCCAAGGGAATGGTTGAGGCACCCACTGAAGGTCAGGAATGCTCAAAGAAGGTTTCTTTTGATGGTGTGGGGAAGAAAAGGATTCAGCGGGAAAGTCAAGGGGACGTTCCTGGACATCTCCTGGATCGTGCTTTTCTGGTGAGAGCAAACACATCCTGGAGTGGCTGGCAGCATCAGCTGAGGAAGAGGGTGGAGTTGGGGGCAAGGAGTTGCTCTGCTCTGGTACAGCTACCCACAGCCTATTCCAAATTATGAGAGTAGTGTTAGCAAATACAGCCTGAATGATGGGGGGACCCAAAACTTCTTTAGATGGGAAGCCTTCTTTATGTTCACCCCATGAGATAGACACAGTATTGTCATCCCTATTATTGTTGTCATTGGGCAGATGAGAAAACTAAGGCCCCAAGAGGTAAATTGCTATTGCTGAGATACTATGGCCCGTAAGTAGCTGGGCCAAGATTAGAAATCTGACCTATACACTCTAAAATAAAATCTCTTGTTTGAGTTGGAGAGACAAAGGAGTAAGTTGTTTACAGGGAAGGAGTCCACTGAGAATCCCATTCCACACCTAATAGGTAGAAAGATTCCTGTTCTGTTCTGACATGCAGTGATTTCATCAGGACCAAGTGGGATTGGGAGGGCCTCCTTTCCCAGTCATTGTCTTTGGCTTTCATGTCTTGCTGAAAGCTAAGAGTTGACTAGGTATTACTTGAAGCCTGGGCCAGGCTTTATGAAGACAGCAGGGAGGCTGTATGGGAGACGGAGCAGGTAATTTCACATCTGCTTTCTGCAATGCTTCAATGGAGTTACAAAGAAAGACACATTTTGTATGTCAATATTAATGGCCAGTCCAACACTCAAAGCTCCCTGAGAAGAACTCTCTGGCAGCAACTTTGTTCCTAGATTCTACTTACGGTTCCCAAGAGATGGGTGTCTGCATAGATCAGAGGTTGAAAGAGATTTTGTTGGTTTTGTCTTTCCTCAGTTGGGTAATACCAGCTCTTTGCAGAACGTATGGAGTTTCATTATTTCCATTTCTCATTGAGAATGAGGAAGACTGAAACAGCAGTACTGAGGAGGGACAAACACTTTCCATAGTGGTCTTTCCCCTCCTCATATCCAAATACAGTTGGCCCTGCATGTCAATAGTTTCCACATCCACAGATTCAAAACATAAAAACAAAAAACAAAACAAAAATGTTGTCTGTATAGAACATATGCAGATTTTTTTTCCTTATCATTATTCCCTAAAAAGTTCAGTATAAACTATTCATCTATCATTTACATTGTACTAGATATTATAAGTAATCTAAAGATGTTTCAAGTATGTAGGAGGATGTGCATACATTATGTATGAATATTGTACCATTTTATATAAGGGACTTTAGCATCCTCCTGGAACCAATATGTAGCAGATACTGAGGGACGACTATACATATACATTTCCACATTTAATCAGTATAGCTTGCTACCTGAGTTGCCACTTTGGGTGGCAGAAGCAACATCAATGCTTTTTAAAGTAATGAGGTATCCACACTACCTATTGGATAGTTTCACTTGAGTTTTTCACTGGCAATTCATATTGAACTACCACACAATTGTCATACTCCAAGTCCAGGAAATTGCTTTTTCCATTATTTACTATACTATCTCTATTTTGGCACTACTGTCTACTCAAGTTACCAAGCCAATAACCTAGGGTTTCACTTTATCCTGGCCTCTCCTTCCTATCCAAGTCCTGGCAGTTAATAAGGAGTTATCAGTCTGTGTTTTCATCTCTGCTGTCATTATCCTTTACTTGGTCACCATCATCTATTATTAGGATAATCCAGTAACTTTCTAACTAGTTTGAACCAATTGTGATGCTTTTTTTCCATATAAAAACAAGCCAGAGACATTGTTTAGTGTAGACTAATTTACTGGTTTCATAACATCTTCCAAGAATCATGTTCCTTCCATCTTTCTGCTCTGCCAATCTCAGGACATTGATATGTCCTTTGGGCTAATTGACTTCATGGTCCCAAGATGGCTGCAGCAATTCCAGTCATTACATATAGAGGATAATATTCAGAGTAGAGAAGGGATGGTCATTGCTTTATGTCTATTTTTAGAAGTATTTTTCTGGTTACCCACCCCTACACTTAGCAGCCAGTATCTCATTGGCCAGACCTATATCACAGTCATCCATTAGAGGAATGAGACCTCTGACTGGCTTAGACAGATTAAAACTTATCCCTTGAAGCTGGGGCTTAAGAACATATCCACTTGGAGAAATGTGAATAACATTGGTGTTTGTAATAAGGAAGGTATAGAAAAGTGATTACTGGGAAGGTAACAATGCCTGCAACAGTGATGTTTCCTGTTCTTTCATCCTTTCAATGTGTATCAGACTTTTTTCCTTTTCAATGTGTATCAGACTTACCAATTTTTATAAAACTACTATAAGTCCCTGCCAAAAAAAAAATCTCTGACAGCTTTCTATTGGTTATTGAATAAAACCCACACTTCTTCACAGAGCCAACATGGACCCACATGATCTAAGGACTGCCTCTCTAACTTTGTTGTGGTTTTCATCCTCTCAAAAGCACCTCACTTTCTCTTGCCAGTCCCTACCACCCACTCTCATGGGACCAACTCCTATTTAGCTTTTAAGTCTCAGCTGAATTTTACTTTCTTAAGTATTTCCTCATTTTCAGGCTGAAGTTAGGACCTCCTGTTACTGTCTCCCATAGGATCCTGAATTTTTCCTTTAAAATATTTATCACATTGATAAATGCTTGCTTGCTACTTTGCTTCCCAAGAGATTGTAAGCTCCATGAAGTCATGACATGTTCCTGCTTTTTCTCCATTGTCTTCCCAATACTTAGTTCAGAGACTAAGTATAACAAAGAGGTATCATAATTAACAGAACAAAGGATTGAGGTTCCATTAAACACATATAGAAGTTCCAAAGCTAGGATTTACTTCTCTTTATTATGTAGTGTGATGTGGTAGGCAACAGAGCATAGTGTTTAAAGATTACAGATTTGGATTCAAATCATAGATCTATCAATTAGTAGCTGTAGGATCTTAGGCAAGACACTTTACATCTCTTAACCTCATTTAAAAAGGAAGATAATGCTACCTATGTCAAAGGGTGTGGTTAGGATTAGAAGAAAGTTTGTTAATATATTTAGCATAGGATATGGCCCAAAGTAGTGCTAAGTAAATATTTGGTGAATGAATAGATAAATAAAGAATTTTTATAGTAGAGCGCTCACCTAGCATGTGTGTGGCATTGGGTTTTATATTCAGCACCACATAAAAATAAATAAAGTCATTGTGTCCATCTACAACTTAAGAAAAATATTTTTAAAAATAATGAATGAATGAACAAACTAACAAGCAAATTATGACAGACTATGGGATTTTCCCAAATAAGACAACATAGAACAAAAATAGCTTAATTAATTACATTTTATTGTGGCCTCAAGAGCTGACTTTCTGTCCTGTGTCCCAGCTGAAGCACCACCATGTGAGGAAACCATCAGACCTGTGCAGCATCAACGTGAGTGGATTGAAGTTATCCCAGGTGAGGCCAGCAGCAAAGATGTTGGATGAGCCAGATCTGAAGTGGCACTTGCTATTCTAGTTTTATTTGTTATGCCTCCGAAGTCCCTGGGGGCTGAAAATATGGTCATGTGGAAGGAGGGCAGAAAAGGCCAGCAAAGACTCAATGAATGAAAACAGTACTCAGAAACAAACTTTTTTTTGGGTGGGGGTTAATGAGGATTGAACTTAGGGGCACTGGACCATTGAGCCACATCCCTAGCCCTATTTTGTATTTTATTTAGAGATAGGGTCTCACTGAGTTGCTTAGCACCTTACTATTAATGAGGCTGGCTTTGAACTTGCGATCCACCTGTCTCAGCATCCTAAGCCCCTGGGATCACAGGTGTGCACCATGCATGGCACCCATCCAGAAACAAATTTTTTGTTTGCTATCAATTCAGTATTGTCATTGTCTCATTTGATATGAATTAAAGGAACTTACCTTATGAATCTGGTTTTTTAGTTTGCCCTGTAGAATTTTGATCCAGTGCAATTCCTTGTATAACACTGAGTTTCCAACACAAGAGTAATCTGATAGGAGTATATCATTAGAGAAAACAATTATTAGAGAAACAATTATTGTAATAATGAAAAATTAGAAATACATTAAATGTGCATCCATTTGGAAAGGATAGCTTTTAACATACTCAAATAATGGAACACTATCAAGGAATTTAGATGGATGGACTAGGGCTACATGTATCAACACAAATAATGTCAAAAAAGCCACCTGTAGGGCTGGGGATGTGGCTTAAGCAGTAGCATGCTCGCCTGGCATGTGTGTGGCCTGGGTTCGATCCTCAGCACCACATACAAATAAAGATGTTGTGTCCGCCAAAAACTAAAAATAAATATTAAAAAATTCTCTCTCTCTCTCTCTCTCTCTCTCTCTCTCTCTGTCTCTCTCTGTCTCTCTCTCTCTCTCTCTCTTAAAAAAAGCCACATGTATCAATACAAGTCAATCTCAAAAACATATCAGTGAGTGAAAAGGCAGGTTGCAGAACAGATATCTACCATATGATTTACTTAATAGAAAGTTTTAAAGCATGAAAACAGTAATCCCAGCGGTCTAGGAGGCTGAGGCAAGAGAATCGTGAGTTCAAAGCCAGCCTCAGCAACAGCAAAACACTAAGCAACTCAGTGAGACCCTGTCTCTAAATAAAATAGGGATAGGAATGTGGATCAGTGGTCGAGTGCCCCTGTGTTCAATCCCTGGTACAAAAAAAAAAAAAAAAAGCATGAAAACAGCACTATTTATGGTTGCTGAATCTACCCCCATATTTGGGTATTTATACATAATACAACAGGAATGGGAATGATGATCATCAATTCAAAATTGCTATTATGGGATTGGGGAGGGAAACTTGGAGGGAGGTTATGATGGCAATAGTCACCCTCTGTAATGTTTTCTATCTTTAAAGAAATTTCAAGCAAAAAATTCATGTTTATTAAAACTGGATAGGTCTTTGGAGTATCCATCACTATGCTTTTCTTACATTTGAAATATTTCAGAATAGAAAAAGCATAGCAGAAAAGCCCTCACAGCCCTTAACACATAGCTGCTCTGTACTAAGGGTGGCTCTTGTCCCTTTAGGTCTTTGTTCATTCTGACAGCAGCTTTGAAGCTTCAACAAGGTTCTCTTTAGGGAACTAATGTTGTGTTTTTCCTGAAATGTCTTCCTACAGGTGAAGGAAAAGGACTTTAAGCACTTTACTTCTGTGATTTATATCAATGCCTCAGAAAACCTGCTCCCTCTAGGTGAGCTCTTTCTTCTTGAAAACTGTCTCCTACCTCCTGGCTAGCATAGTCAGTTACTTGTGTTAAGATTTGTGTCCATCCATCCATGATTGGCCACTTGTCTGTTTTGTGGAATGCAACATTCTGGGTGCGGGGAGAGCACACAGACCTCGAGGGCAGCCCCATATCGGTGCATTTCTCTGTGAGCTGCTGCCTCTCTCTCTGTAAATGGGGATAATTCCCTTCTTCCTCCCTTTGCAGGCTACCTTGCAGACTGAGATGAGATAGATGTTTCAGCCTGTAAGTGCTCCTAGAGGAACAGAAAGCCTTCTTAGTTATTTAGCAAATCCACAGTGACCCCTGCTGGTGAGTGCTTGGCCTTTAGAAGGGAGCGAGTTTCTATTCCAATGAACTTGTCTGGTGGGAGACATGGGCTTAAATATAGCCAGAGCAGTATACATATAAGCAATGATAGAGGGAATCAGGAAATGCTACACAAGCATATAAGTGGGACTTAACCCAGGCTGGAGAGTTAGGAGGAACTTCTGAGAAGAGGAAGAATGAATTAGGGCTATATGAATGAATACAAATGAAACTGAACTAAGACAAACAGACGGGGAAAAAAAAAAAAGGAAAGGAAAAAAGAAAGGGCAATAAGAGTGACTTAGGAATTTGAAGACTTAAGAAGGTGTCAGGGACTCTATCCTCAAGAGCCTTGAGTGACTCGGATTTAATCTAGCAGAGAAAGACAGTCTTGGTAGACTTTTAAATAGAGAAGCTCTTGGTGGCTGTCATCAGGATGGACTGCAAGAATAGAATATGAAGGCCAGGAAACCTGAGAGATGAGACCTGAGCCAGGGTATGGCAAGAGGAGTGAAGGGAATTGAAAGAGAAAGACTCAGGAGGAAGCAGAAATTATAGGACTTGACAGGCAGTTGGAGTGTGAGAGGATGGAGGGATCAAGGGGATACTCACTGAGATAGCATACTTGGAGGAAGCAGATTAGGAAGACATAGGATGAGTCCGTTTTGTCACATTGAGTTTGAAGGGTATTTTAACAAAACACCTAATGAGATCCCTGCCCTTGAGGAGACAGTGTAGTCTCTTGACTTACAAAGTGTGGGCTTAAAGTAAAAAGACCACCAGGCATGTGATTATCAGCAAGGCTGATAATCAAAACAACTCCAATATGCTATTATCTGCCCATCATATACTGGCAAAAATGAAAAGGACTCACAACTCATGTTGGTATGGAAATGGATATTTGTATATTCAACTGGTAGAAATATAGTACATCGTCATGACATTCTGGAGGTAGTTTTCCAGTGTCACTCAAAATTATAAGTAGGCATTGCTTTAATGAAATAGTTCAGTTCCAGGAATTTATTCAACAGAATCACTCTTGTGCAAGGAAGTTCATTGAAATACCCATAGAGCAGTCATTTATTAGGCCTTGCTGAACCTTTTGACTCACAAGCCTATTGTAGGCCACCCTGGACACTAAGCTCACTTAGAAGGCTCAAAATAATACTACACAGTTGTGTAGTTCTCTGTTGTGGAATCCTTGTAGCCATCCATGAAGCTGTCCCCATGGCCATCTTGAGTCATTCTCTAAGGCCTGCCCCAGGTGTCACTTCAGGTGTGAGACAATGAGACTTTTATTGGGTGGATGCAGGGGTCATCCTGGCTTAGAAACCTCATTACCCCTGGGTGCAGTGGCACACACCTATAATTCCACCTACCCAGGAGGCTGAGGCAGGAGGATCCAAAGTTTGAAGCCAGCCTGGGAAACTTCATGAGATCTTGTCTTGGAATAAAAAATTAATAAATAAAAAGGGCTGGAGATGTACCTCAGTGGGAGAGCACCCCTGGATGTAACTCCAATAGAGGAGAGAAAGAGGGAGAGGGAGAAAGGGAGGGAGTGGGAGAGAGACAGAGAAAGCTAGCTAGCTTATTGCCTACAGGAGTCAAAATATTCCTTGTGATACTCCATAGGCATAGCTAGACCCCCCCACCCCCACAAAGGATATGTTACAGAAGTCACCACGTACAGGGAAGCATCTTCTTCAGGTATTTATAGTTTATTCATAGTCTCTCCTGCTTCAGATGCAATATACCAATCTGGAGGCATTTTTACCAAAGCATTATTGCCTAGTAACACAGTTACCATAGCATTTGTTTCATGTTACCAGAGAAACGGGCAGAAAATTAACCCAAGGTCCAGTTCTCATGCAGAGGGAGAAAAGCTCAATTACCTTTTAACCACATAGCCTAAAGCCTATCAGTAGGAGAATTACAGAAAATAATTAAAGCATTAGATAGATCTATGTATTTTAATGTGGAATAATGTTCACATCATACTATTAAGGGGGAAAAAAACATCAGAATACAATGTGTATGGTATGATTCCATTTTTGTAAAAAGAAGTGTGTGTATTTTTTTGGTAGTTGTAGATGAACAGAATGTCTTTATTTTATTTGTTTATATTTATGTGCTGATAAGGATCAAACCCAGTACCTCACACATGCTAGGCAAGTGCTCTACCACTGAGCTACAATCCCAGCTTAAGAAGTGTATGTATTTTAATATATGCATGAGAAAAAGTGTGTGTATTATACATGAAAAAGTGGTGTATTATACATGAAACTTTTAATCATTATCTCTGGGTATTGAGATTAAAGGGAACTTTTGTTTTTCTGTGATGTTTGACTACTTTGGGTAGACATGTTTAACTTCTGTAATCAAATAATAGAGATGGGCTCAGTGGTAGAGCACTTGATTGGCATGCACAAGGTCCTGGGTTTGATCCTCAGCACTATAAAAATAGGTAAATAAAAAAATTTTAAATGGATAGACTTAGATTCAATTCTTGTTTTTTCCATTTACCACCAATTCCATTTCTAGAAAATTATTCATCTTGTCTGAGTCTCCATTTCCTCAGCCATAGAATGGAAGTAATAATCCCTGTTTTTGAGCGTTATTAGAGATTTAGAGGTTGTATACATAAAGCACCTTCCACAGTGCTTGATCTGATCCAGGGGGAACCCAGTGAATGGTCATTACTAATACATTTCTCCTAAGTCCTTTACAAGCTGCAGATTCTCTCTTTCTTTTCTCCCATGTAGAGGCATTTCACTCATTTCCAGCCTTAAAGGAACTGGAGCTCGCATTTAATGGCATCAAGAGAGTCTACGTGAAATATGGAGACTTTAAGTTATTAGAAGTAAGTTGGAGGTAGGGAGATTTTGGTGTCCACCTATTTCCCTGTAAGGTATGAATATGGGGTTCTCTACTAGTTACGGCTTTGCGAAGAGACTCTCTGGGCCTTTACATCCAGACCTTTGCTTCATGGCTGGATTCCAGAGATGATGGTGGTGATGGTGGGGCTATAGGTGTGGTGGTGATGATAATGGTAGTGGTGATAGCAGTGAGGAAGATGGATGATACCTATGGCCATTAGTGTGTGGTCCTAGAAAATAAATGCTAAGGGTCGTTCATGTTCAAGAGAGTCTGTGCAGTAAAGTGAATTTAAACTGAGTATCATAGGAGGAGGAGTTTGAGGGGAGATCTGGATCCAGCAAGAGTTGAAGAGCCATAGAGGTTAAAAGCTAGGTGCAACATATTGGACCAGCTAAAATGGTGATATTATGGACTGATGTCAAAGACCCATCCTGGGCTGAATGAGCTGGATCATAGTGGCCTGGGGTAGAGCAGTCTGTAGGCCTGGTTCATAGGCCCAGAGATAAGGATGAAACAAAATAGGACTCCTGTGAGTTCTGCAGCAGACTCTAGACATATGCACATCTGCAACTATTCTCTAAACCCCACATCAAAAATATAGAAAATTTTGTTTCTACTCTTGTTTTTTTTCCTAAATTAAATTTCCATAGTAAGACATTTTTCATGCATGTCATCATACTTCAAGTTAATTGCTTTTCAACTTTCACAGAGTCACGAGGGCCACTTTTCATGAAGGAATTCAATTTTTGTAACTACCTGTTGGTCACCGCACATAGAAAATTAAGAGCAAGAGCCAGGATTAGGGCCGGGCACCTGGCCAGGCTCATTCTCACTCACTGGGTGGCCTCTTCCCCACATGCTGACCTCATGATAAAGCATTGCCAGTTCACACCTTAGAAACTGCCTGCATGTCATGATCTTAGTGTTCACCTAGGAATTGGTAATTTCAATGATTTAACCTGAAATCATCAAGGGTCAATTATATACACAACTCTCACTTACCTTGGTCTTATCAGAGAGAAGGACCTTCCACCTTCCACAAGACTGACTTTTTTCAGTTGATGGCCTTTGTATGCCAGAGTTTTTTAAAAGTTTTAACCTCTTGAAATGGCCATCTCCTAAGTTGAATTTTAACCACTGAGTTACATTCGTAGCCCCGCTTTTTTTTTTTCCATTTTATTTTGAGACAGAGTTGTGCTAAGTTGCTGAGACTGGTCTGAAGCTTGCAATTAGCCTCCCAAAGAGCTGGGATTACAGGCATGTGCCACCATGCCTGGCTGCATTCTTAAAGAATGCTATATTGAATGTAATGGTAACTTCTCCCCCATGACTTCAAGCCACATTTAAGATAGGAGTGATTGACTATGTGTTGAGACAGGAGTGGCCCTCAGACTTGTCCTGGAAGTCAAGCTCTGGAAAGTCCAAAAAAATCAAGAGAAAATAAATTTACTACAACTTATGCAGTTTGGTGCTATGTTAAAAAAAATTCTTGGTAGATTTTAGTGTAGAATGGGAAATGGGTCCTAGATGCTCTAAAGATACAGGAAGCTATTTCTAGCACTTTAGGCCTGGGGGCCTCTTAAGACTTTTCATTTATGCGTTTTACTTTTTCAGAGAATAGTCAGTGAGCTCTTATGTGATGGTTATTATGCCAAGCATCATGCCTTCCTTCATCCCACCATTCCAAACCCTTGTTTGAAGTGCCATTGGCCAGAGTGGGGGACTCAACCACAGGCTCTGCAACTGGCTAGTTTGGGATCTAATAGTTGCTCATGGTTGAGTTTTTGGGTAACCTACTTCATAGTTTGATAGAATCTGATGAAGATTATTTAGCTAGCAGATCCAACCTTACCCAAGGGCATTTATTTATGAGAGAATAAACCAAAGTTAGGGTATAGAATACAAATGAGAAAATGAAATCTCCAGATTAGTCATTTGTTTTCTTCTCTGTATGATTTGCAAGAGCTCCCCAAGAAAAAAGGATAAACCTGTCATATATCATGAATTTGCAGCTCACAGTAATGAATACTTTGATGTATAATAAAACTTGATGTGACTCAGCAGATACACTAGCCAAGTTAGGAATCTTCTGTCCTTGTTTGTCAGAAAGGCTGCCCAGAGTAGATTTCTTTTTTTTTTTTTTTTCAGTTATAGTTGGACACAGTACCTTTATTTCACTTATTTATTTTTATGTGGTGCTGAGGATCGAACCCAGGTCTTCCACGTGTGAGACAAGTGCTCTACCGCTGAGCCACAACCCCAGCCCATTTAGGAGTTAATTTAGAAAAACTCAACTTTACCATGATTTGATTCTCTGCTGACATATCTGAAAACAGTGCAGGTGGATCCCTCCCCAAGCAGTGAGAAGACCTTGTTTCTAATCAGTTCTGCCAGTATTTTGACATGCTTTCTTGACCAAGTAACTCACCTTCTCCAGAACTATTCTGTGTCAGCTCTGAAATTCCATGACCTGTGATTTTAAAAATGTTCATTTCTTTGAGCTGCCCTTAATTTCATGGAGAGCAAATTTGGATCCAACATTAAATCACCAAAGCAACTAGAACAGGAGTCCACAAACCTTTTATGTATGAGGCCAGATAGAAAATATTTTAGGCTTTGTGGTCCATGTGGTCATAACTAAGCATACATAGTCATACCTGTCATATCTATCAGTTCTGCTGTTGTAGAAGGAAAGCAGACACAGATGATAGGTACACAAAGACCATGGCCATCTTTCAAAAACTTTATTTATGATGCTGAAATTTGAATTTCACATAATTTCTACATGTAACACACGGCTCTTCCTTATTTTAATTTTTTAAATGTAAAAATCGTTCTTAACTTATGCCATGCAAACAGGCATCAGGCTGGATTTGGCTCACAGGTGTTGGCTTGCCAGCTCCTTTTGACTTGGAACACTGATGAAACAGCTCAGCCTGATTGGAATGGAGAGTGAGACACAGTGTAGTGTAATGACAGAAGTGCCTGGAGAGGTGGCAGAAGAGAGACTGTGGAGAACATTGGAAACCTTGCTAAGGAGCTAAGACCTTATGGATAATAGGGACCCATTGGAGAGTTTTAAGCTGAGGAGTGGCATGGTTAAAACTGTATTTTAGGAAAATCATTCTGACTCTGTTCTAGGAAGAATTAGAGGGAACAAGTGGGAGGGGTCTTAAGGCAGTTGATAAAATCCACAGGTCTTGATGACTTCACATATGAGTTATGAGGGAGAGAAATTCCCTCACTTTTACCTGGGCTGATCTGAGCCAACTTTCCAGGCCTTCCTCCTCTCTTTGCTTCAGCCAAGTGGGAAAGGCCTCTTGTGTGAACCCTCAAATGTTCAATTTGCTGATGAGGGTGCTTGGTGCTTTCCATGGCCTGATGTATCTTATCGAGCCTTGTCTCATCCTAGTAGCTCCTGTCATACCTCAACCACTGCAGCTCTCAGAGCAAGCCAGGCGGCCTCCTGCTTTATGCTGCTTCCCAATCCAAATGTCTTTCTGCCCTTTACAATATAGTGAATACCTACTAGTCTCTGATGACAGCTCCGGTGACACCAGCTCTGTGACACTTGCCCTGATCCCTGATAGACCTGATCATTTTTTCCTTGTGCCCTATGAGTCTGTGTCCAGACATCTGTCCCAGCAGCATTGCTGCTTAACAGACATGTGCGTGTGTATAGCTGCTCAAGCCATCTGAGTGCTCCCAGAGGGCAGGGAGTGGTCTGAAGGAAGCCTTCAGCATATAGTTGACCTTTGAAGGGATGATGATGCAAACCAACATTAATTAAGCACTTACTATGTATTAGACTCCAGGATACAGGCTATAAGTACTCAAGAACCACTTATTTCCACACTATATAGCTAGGAATCACAGGTTATGTAATTTGTTCAACTCACATAGACATGACTTACACCTTGATTTTCAGAGCCAATCAGTCAATTACTGCAGCAGAATCAGACCAAACCCAGTGACCTGCAGCATGTCTGACTGACTATGTGACACTGATGAGGCTGATTAGAGACCTTGCTTGTGCTCCAGTTGCATAAGATACCGAAACAGCCCATTCCATAGGCTTCAATGTGGAGGGGCCATACAGGGATGAGCACAAGAAAAGGGGTGGAGGGAAGGAAGCGAGCTTGTATAGAAGAGCTGAAGTAAGTATCTAGAGAGGCTCAGGAGAGAGAACAGAGATTGGGCACATGTCATTTATCCTACTAGCCTTTATCTCTGTGGAGAGAAATGAAATAGCTTCCCAGCTGGCCCCTGGACCCCAGGCAACCATATTATGACTGGATGTGGGCAGTTAGAAGGCAGTTGCTACTGGGGTGACCATTTGGGGACTTTATAAAACAATTTCAGATAATTTTAAGTATTTATCTACTTTGTGCCAAGTCCTGTGCTAGATCACAAGAATATAGTGATCCAGTGGCCTGACCCTTGACTTCAAAGGGTTTCTAGTCTACCACTATGTGCTAGACATTATATATGGCACATCCATATGTCTATAGTATAAAATATTCCTATTATACAATGTATAATTGTATCATTATTCCCCATACATATATTCAGCTGTCTCAGATGGCCAACGTTGATAAATAACTGGAGCAGTTCAGATAATACACTCAAAATCAGGGGAGAAAGAGATGCCATCTAGCTGAGGAATTAGGAAAGGTTTTTTTTTTTTTAATTTTATTTTATGTAAGGAGGCAGTTTTCAATTGGGGCTGGGGTTTGGATATATGGAGGTTTCAGTGAAAAGCACAAGCCAGGAGCTGTAGGTGGGATAGGTGGGGCAAAGAACAGGGAGGGATCAATCTGGCCTGCACCATAGGATAAACAAAGGTTTGCAGTCACAGCTAAGGCTGGAAAAGAGGCTGGGAACTGGCTCTAGTAGGCTTTGAACATTAATCCAGAGATGCTTTTGATCTTGTGGGTGGTAATAGTGCTTTCCAGAAAGGGAAAAAATGTAGCTAGCTCTCACCTCATGTAAGAACATTATGGTTATGCACAGTGCTTCTTTCCCCCCACCTTTTGTCTTCACATGGTAGTTCTTGGACCTTTCCTTCAACAGCCTGACTTCAGAGGCCATCTGTGATCTGGGGATTCTGCCACGCCTCCGTGTCCTGCTCCTCACAGGCAATGGGCTCACCTCCCTGCCACCCAATTTGGCTGTTACCGAACAGTAAGTTCTATATCCTTGAGTCTATCCTGTGTGTTCCCTCAGGAGCCTTTGTCTTGGAAGTGCCAAAAGACAGGCCATGAATGCTCAAAACAGGGAAGGCCACTTACTGAAGCTCCCAGGGAAGGACTTGGATAGGTTCCTCCTCTTTCCTGTGTAATGTTAAGAGAGACCCAGGTGTTTGGTGAGCTGCTTCCTTTGCCTCTGCTGGTCATTTGTAAACTGTAGATATTATTCTTGCCAGACACTTCCCCTTAATGAGCTCCAGCTGAGTAAATCTATTTACTAGTTTCTAAATAAGCTTTGTATGTTTCTACTTTGCACTTTTGTTGAAGACATTCCTTCTGGCTACAATGTACTGGAACTTCCTCTCTTAATAATAACACATATGAGGTGTTTGCTATGTGCCAGCCACTATCCTCAGCACTTTACATATGTTAGACCATTTAATCCTCATAGTGACTATAAGGTACGTGTACTATTGTCATCCTCATTTTTTAGATTTGGAGATTGAAGCACAGACAAGTTAAATGATTTCCCCAAAGCTACAAAGTTAGTGACAGAATCAGGATTTGAATTAAATTCATCTGACTTCATATTCTCTCTTTATTTTTTCAGTATTGGGGATAGAACCCAGAGCCATGTGCATGCTAGGCAATACACTGCCACTATGCTAGATATGCCCCCCTGCCAGCCCTTCTCTTATATAAATTCTGTTCATATTCTAAAGCCGAGCTCAGATTCTCCTACTTTCCTTGCCAGAAGCCTTTTCTGATTGCTTCAGCCCTTGCCACTTCCTCCCTTCTCTAAGTATCAGGTGAATTCAGTGTTTTCCCAATTAGTCTAGTCCTGAGCATGCTCTTTTGTGATTTATGTTTCATAAATGTGTGTGTATCTTTTTTAAAAAAAATTTTTTTTGTAGTTGTAGATGGACAGCATGCCTTTATTTTATTTATTTTTTACGTGATGCTGAGGATGGAACCCAGTACTATACATGTGTAAGGCAAGTGCCCATCTGTGTATCTTTATACTAGATAGATGTGTGGATGGTATATATAGCCTCCCCAAGAAGGTTAGGAGTTCTTCAAGGGCAGGGGCTCTGTCTTGCTATCTCTGATATTCAGCTCTTAGATACAAATCCAGTGCTCACAGTAGCTAGCCAATGAATGCTGATGTTGATAGTGAAAGTCATGTAGTGTTAATATTCATAGCCACAATGGAAAATTTGATGGAGATGATAGTGATAATGGTGGCTGGTTAGTTGCTTAAAGGGGGTTGGGATCATTATATTCAGATTTCATTAGATTCATTCTTTTGTTTTAAGTGACATGAGTCCAAGTCTAACTAGTGTAAACAGAAGGGAATTATTGGATAGTATCTGAAAAGTCCTAAAATGAACCTGCTGAATTCATTTAGCTAGATATGAGTGGACAGAATGTTGTCAGGACTCTATGTACATCTCTTGTCTATTTCTTGGTCATATGTGCAACTTCTTTCAATCTGTCACCTGCTCTCTCACACAAATGAACAAGTTTTTATTTTCCTTTGTGTTGGCTCTATTTTTAAGCAAGCTTTCTCCCTGACAAGACATGTCTCAGTCAGATTCTACCACTCAAGGTATTACAAATAGCAGGATTTCTGCTTTCTTAAGGAGAGAGATAATAGTTGATATTTTAATATGAAAAATTCAAACATATATAAAAGTAGAGTTAATATTAAAATGAATTCCCATGTACCTATCACCCAGTGAGTATCACTTGACAGTTATGAAGTCATAGCCAATCTTGTTTTATCTGTGCCCCATCATAACTCAGTCTAGATTATTCTTAAGAAAAATCTGGAATGTAACAAGCCATAAATGAATCCAGCTAAAAATGAATTCAGCCATAAATGAATCAGTAGATTAATAAAATTTTGTGTATAAATGCTCTAGCAGATGTCCCTAAAAGATAAGGGCTCTTTTAAAAATCATACCCAGTGGGGTTTGGATTGTGGCTCAGCAGTAGAGCACTCGCCTTGCACATGTGAGGCCCTGGGTTCGATCCTCAGCACCACATAAAAATAAAGGTATTGTGTTCAACTACAACTAAAAAATAAATATTTTTTTAAAAATTACACCCAGTGAATCTTTATTTCACCTAAAGCATCACAAATGATAAAGGAGGGAGTTGGTTACTTAGTGTTAGAAGGTCTGGACAAGCAATTAGAGAAGAGGGGCATGGATGAACAAAAAGAAAGAAGGATTGATACCTAGAGATCAGAAGCCACTAACATTGTTGAATTGGAGCCCACAAGTCTGTACCTGCTGCTGTGTTTCTAGAGAGGTCATTGCTTTAATTCTAGATATACTGAAGATGTGCTGCCTTGACCTCTGCCAACACAGTTGCCACTTTAGTACTACCACTGGGGTCATACAGGAAGAGATGCCTCTCCGCTGCTCTGCCTTCCAGTCTCTCTCCAGTCCCTTCCATTGACAATACCTAACTGGAAACCAATTGGACAGTCAGTCTGGGAAGTATAGTTAGGGGGTATCTCCATATACATAGCAGAACATAGAGGAAGGGGTAATAGCTGAGAGCATATAGTCTGATGACTAGCACCACTGACCCCTAGGAATCCTAACATCCACTCTCCTTTTCTCCATGTTTAATTTCCACACAACAATAGTAACCACAATGTGCTTTGACCTAACCTAAAGAAACTTTTCCTCTAATACTAAAGACCTCTCTAAAAAGGGATGAGACAAGGTTTCATCAGTTACTGTATTCATCTCTGAATGACATTATGTTCTCCTCCAAATAAATTTATGGTTATTTTATAACCTAAAAACTAAGTTGTAAAATCAATCACCACTAACAATTTATATATGCAGTATTTACCCATATGCACATACATATGCTTACAATAAAACTAAAAAAGAAGAAATGCATATGAAAATATTCCTACTTATTGCAATAGTTTCTTCTTAATTGATCAGGAAACCACAATGGATATTGGTGAAGCCTTCCATCACCCATTCAATGCTCCTTTGCTTTCTCCTACCACCTCAGCTGATTAGGGTTTTTTTTACTGGTTTAGTATTCTAAACCTTCACTCCTGAAGGGAGTCCTGCTTTTATTGGGTTGCTTATGGCTCTTTACTTTTAGCAAAGGACATGGAATTGAAGGTGAGCACCAGATAATTCCCTAGATTTCAGGTATATATATATTACCTTCCTCAGTGTATAACAACAATCATGTTTACTTTAGGAATATGTATCAATCACCCAGCAAATACAGTAAGCCCTTCTTTGCCTGACTGTTAGTTTAGTGAAATAAGAGACCTAAGTGTCCAGTAACAATCTCAATTTCCAGTTCAGGTAACCATTCTTGTGTCCCTCGGAACTCTCCTCTTGTAAATTAAGACTTTTAAATTAGAAATGCCTTAAGTTGCAGAAATGAAAAGCAGAAATTCTCCAAGTGGATTATTAGATATAATTGTAAGAGGAGCCACTTCCACTTTTGTTAACTCCTAAGTCCTTGCTATTAGAAAAACAGCATCAGTATTGGTTGCTGGTTTATGTGATGCACTATTCTATCTGTCAGGGCCCCAACTTCCCCATTATAGATACTTGGTGTAGTAAATAAATTATCAAAGGCTATTTCACCAGAAGATTCTGGGAAGATGGTGAAGTAGGAAGCACCAGAAATCTGTCTCTTGACCTAAACAACAAATGCATTGGTAGAATCTGTCTGATGAAACAATTTGGGGACTCTAGAGTCTACTTAAGAATTACATCTTCCAAAGGAATCCTTGGACAGCAAACTGAAGATAATTTCAGTTTGTAGCTTATCCCCTAAGCCCAGTCACATGGCAGGTAATCATGCATGTATTCTTGAGGTAACTCATGTGCAGTTTGTGGAAACAGGTGGAAAGAAACGTCTCTCTTCTCTAATTGTTGTGGATCTATATTCTGATCATCGATTGCTACTTGTGATCATTAGGTGCAGACACAGGTTGGGCAGCCATTGGGACACACATGCACAGCTGTTGTAAGCCCCTTCTTTCCCAGCTGAAGACACTTCCAGAGAATTTAAAGAACTGACCAGTTTTCTTTATCCACCTTCATTTGTCCCCTCACCCTTGGGAGCCAGACATTAAAGTCTAAGACAATCAAAAACAACATTATGTATGAAATACAATAGAAAGTTACCACTAACATAGAAGGAAAGGCACAGATTTAGAAGAGACCTAAGACCTTAGGTTTTTATCTTGGAATGATTCTTGGCATGGAAACAGCCTACAACAGTCAAAAACAAAAACAGAAGACAGCCAATCTTGGTGAAAGAGGAGAATCTGACTTCAGAGTTACCATATTAATAGATTCAAATACATTATTTGAGATCAGTCTCCAGCAGGTCTGGAAAAGTTTTGAGAATACATGACTCAAATTCCAGTGGCACCTATCATGATTTTGCATGATATGCTGACATCAACCAAAAGTGAACTACTGAATTATTATAGCCCCACACAGTAGCAATCTAAAAGACAGGGTAAGATAAATCCTCCAGGTAGGCAAAACTTAGAGCAGTATATATCTGACTGTTATATTTGTTGGTTGGAGAAATAGCCAAAAGCACAGATCTGTGCTGATTCATGGGCAGTGACATAATAGTTTTGTTGAATAGTGAAAGCTTGGAAAAAATGAAAAATGCTAACAGGGAGGTCTGGAGAAAACTTACATGAATGGACTCTCAGAATGAAGAGAGAATATGAAGATTTAATTGATAAAGAGAATTCATCTGACAGATTCTTAGCTGTATCCCAAGTGCCAAGAACTGTGTTGATTTAAAAGATTAAAAAGATTCCAGGGGACTGGGGTTGTGGCTCAGTGGTAGAGTGCTCGCCTAGCACGCACGAGATGCTGGGTTCGATCGTCAGCACCATATAAAAATAAAATAAAGGTATTGTGTCCAACTACAACTAAAAACTATTTTAAAAAAAAAGGATTCCAGGACTGGGGATATAATTCACTGGTAGAGCATTGTCTAGTATGCATGAAGCCCTAAGTTTAATCCCCAGCAAAAGAGGAAAAAAACCCACTTCTGAAACAGCAGCTAAAATTGGAATTAGTGCATGATTAACCTCGTAGAAATCTACAAGTATTCTATAAGACTTGTCTTCTGCCAGATGTGATGGTGCATGCCTGTGATCTCAGCAGCTTGGGAGGCTGAGGCAGAGGATCTCAAGTTCAAAGCCAGCCTTAGCAACTACCAAGACTAAGCAATGTAGCAAGACCCTCTCTCAAAATTTAAAAAAATAAATGAACAAATAAATAAAGGGCTGGACATGTGGCTCAGTGTTTCAGCACCCCTGGGCTCAATCCCTGGTACCAAAAACCAAAAGTTTTCACAAGTTAAATAAACACTGGGTATTAAACAGGAATATCATAGGAATCACTATCCTTCCATCTTTATTTATTTATTTATTTATTGTGTGCTAGGGATTGAACCCAGGGCCTCTACCAACTAAGCTATATCCTCAGCCATCTTTCTAATCTTTAGTGCTTGTAGTCATCTCTGTAGTTATCTAGGGGCTATAGTATTATTTTTGATTTACTGTTGGGGAAGAAAAGTCCCTGGGGTTTCAATTGACACTTTCTTCTACCTCTCTCACTTCGTTGGTCAATAAACAAATACAGGTATTCTACTGGTTGTTTAGTATGTCTGTTTCAATTACACATTTAGGAACTGAGAAATAATTACAAAGAAGGTTTTTGGCTTCACTGGGTCTATTGTGAAACTGACTCAGGCTAAACTTATGTTCTTTTGTCCGACCTTCATCCCCCGCTTTGAGTGATGGACCACCATGCCATTCATATCCCCAGACATTAGTACCAATTTGCAGATATTGTCTGGTAAATTTTATAATCCTAGTTTAGCACTGCTCAGTGGAACTTTCTGCAACATTGGAAATGTTCTATACAGACATTGTTCAACGTGGTAGCTACTTGCCACATTGCGTAAAAAATGGTTAGTGTGAGGGAGGAGCCAAATTTTCAATTTTATTTAAACTTAATTGGTTTAATTTTAATGTAAAAAGGAAAGTGACTGAGAGGCCTCTCCTTGTGGGCAACTTGGATTACTTTTTTCCTCACCAGATTAAGAATTTCTGGTGTTCTACACTAATAACTCCAAGTCCTCTTAATCTCTATAATTAAGTTATAGAGATTGAAATTGTTGGGGCTGGGGTTGGGGCTCAGTGGTAGAGCACTCACCTTGCACATGGGAGACCCTGGGTTCGATCCTCAGCACCACATAAAAATATATGAATAAAATAAAGGTATAAAAAAAAGAAATTGTTTGAAGGTTGCCTTCAGCTTCTGAAAGGACTGCACAGTTTCTAGTGCACACTTCCTCCCAGGGTATGTCTTCAGTCCCCTGAGAGCATGGCCATTTTATAATGCTTCCATTCTGTGGCATACCTTGGACTTCTGTTTTTGGCCCTTGGACTAGTAAAGTTGTTAGAATCTTTGCTCAACTTCTCAGCCTCTCTGCCACTTCTTGAGACAGCAGACAGCCCTAGGGAAAAGTGGCACAAATGTGTCACAAACTCCTTTGGATCTCCTCCTCCTTTCAAATCTTGGTCCAATAATTCTTCATAGCTCATTATTTCCCAGGTAATCTTAGAGCATATTGCTTTAAAGTATATTTTTGGCCTGGTTTTTCTCATTTTTATTCAGGGGAGAGATAGCCCACATTTTGTAGTTTGTAGTATCATAAACCTTTCCATTTATTTTGGCCAAGTGTTTAGGGGCACTCACAAACTAAATTTCTGACCAGTATTTTGGTGATCACTCTGACACATTTGGGCTACAGTTTTGCAAGAGGACCAATCTCCCCAACTCCCCTTCTCTGTTCACTCTAAGATAGTTTTTCCTAGCTGTGGGTTAAGGGGAATGGATTCATTTCTGGTTTATGCCATCCTGAGGTTTATTGCTTTAAGATCCCAGATTCATGTTGGTCGTCTCTGATTAGATGCCCTACCATCATTGTGCCCCGGGGCTTTCATTCTTTGGCCCCACTAGACTATTAAGACACAGTTCAATTTCAATAGGATCAGCAAATTCCTCTGAGGCCCAGCTGACTTCCTATGCCTTTTTCTCTCTGGCATACTCCTTCTTGCTGTCTTCATATCTCTTACATCTTTTTAAATTTTATTCATTGTTCTAGTTACTGTCAGTAGGTAGCCTTGTTGCATAAAGTGGGGCAAGTCTCCACCACCCTGAACTTCTATTTCCTTGTGTAAAGATGGGGAGAATAAACATACTTCTGTCTACACAGAGTATCAACTGAGCTCATTGTGCTTTGAAGGCAGGTTTCATTGTCATTGTTTTCTTCACAGCCACCTGTCCTTGCTCAACATGCTCTGAATTTCTCTTCTTCTGCCAGCCTCTTGTATATTAGTGCTCTGCAGTTTCTACCTTTACCTCTACTTTTTAAAAGTAATTTTTTTCATCCTTTGCAGGTATATGGCTTATTTTTCTACTTCACTTCTAAGTGAACTGAACTCTAAGCCCATATTGCCCACTTATACCAGGCTCATCACACACACCCCCATGCCCAAATCTCCTCCTCGTCCCTCCCTGGCCCTAGTGCCTGGCACTGCTCTCTTATCTGCTATGCCATTGTCCAGGCTAGAAACCTGGGAATCCATTTGAGCACTGCCCTCTCTGCCCCCAACATGCATTTCATCACCAGATACTGTGAAATGAACTTCATAAATGTTTCTGGAGCCTGTTCATTTCTGTTATCCTCCTGATTGATCTCAGTCTCTAGCTTCTCACTTCCCAACCCATCCTTCCTCCTGTCAGCCAGGGTGAGCTTTCTAAAATGCCCTGTTTAGGGTCCTTCCGCAGCTTCCCAATATCCTAAACTCCATTAACATTGCTCACACAGCTTTTCACGGCCTGCCTTTTTTATCTTCCTTTCTCTTCACTAATTTAAGCTAAAACTCATCTGTTCTGAACTCTTTGCAAGTTTCTTGACCTTAAATCATGCTATCATCCTTGTCTGCGTGGGTTAGGGGAATAGTATCTGACCCACTCCATCTTTAGACTGCTCTACTCCTTGTTTTGAGCCCAAATCTGCTCTCCCAGTAGGCCTATTGCCTTTCTGCCTTGGACCATGTAAGGTTCTTGGGAGTGGCCAGTACAGAGTAGAAGGAAATTGTTACCTCCTCTTTTCTAATCATTCTATTCCTAATAATGCCTCATAAACAGCATTGGCTTTTTAGCAGCCACATCATGAGTCCTCTTTTATGCAAATAGTCTGTTATGCTGTGTTTCCTTGTCCTGTGTTTGCATCCTGGTTTTCTGTATCTTCACACATTTATACTGATATTAGAGGTTTCTCAGTTTCGTTTTGCTTTCTGCAGTGCTTAGCTCCGTTCATTAAGCCAAATATTTTACCTAATTCAAACTTTGAGAATGTAAAATTTTAAAAAATCCCCTTTGCCATGTACATAGAGGATCTGAGCCCAGAGATGCTCAGCACCAGCTAGAAGTCATGCAGCAAGCAAAGCAGCAGCAGCACCAGAGCCAGAGCTCAAGGCCCCTGATCGCCATTGCCTTGCTTCTTCTCATGTGACATACAAATTCCCCTTGCTGGATCCAACCACTGGATATACTCTTGGCTTCTTAAAAAAAAAAATTATGTTAAATCTGTCACATTTTAATTGGTATTAATTCTGTTTGCTGAGAGAAGGGATAATAAAAATCTATCCCTCTGAACAACTGGAAACATCAGCTTCTCTACCTGGCAGGCCCTGTCACTTCAAAGAGTTCTTCTTGCGAGAGGCTGCTGCAGGAGAGCCTCTGAAGCCCGCAGCCTCGTTTTTTTAAGACACCTATTTTATAGACAAAAATGAACCTTTCCCATGTTATAACTAGGGCAGAACTTTCAAAAAGCAAGGCAGTGTAACTTATCACAGAGACAAGACAGAGCTAGCATCTCCATCATAGAGTTCAAGAGGAATTTTTTTTAATCTTATCTCTTTGCTGTTTCATTGGAGTAAAATAAAGATTGGCCAACTATCATAAATCTACAGAGCTGCTGCACAGTGTTCTGTTCTTGTTCTCAGGCAGAGATTTAAAATTCAGTATTAAAAGTTGGTCCTTCCAGGAAGGGGAAAAGCTCACCTGTGACCTTGAAATACCATGAACCAAAGGCTCCTGCCTTCCCTGTTGAGTGTTTCTGTCCTTGGACTTCAAGCCTATTTCCCACACTGCTGCCAGGGCTCTTCCTGAATCCTTTTCCACCCTGCCCCCTTTTTTTGAGTTAGATCTATCATGTTTATCATCTATAGAAGTCAGAAAGTTTTACAGAAAGGGAAATTCCTTATAAAAACACTGGGGAATCTTACATCCATGTATGAGAGACATATTTAGAGAACGTAGGTCCTAAGTACTGTGGAGCAGCCTGGAAGTCCTGTCTCTCAATCTCACATCTGCTCTTTTCTGTAACTTGCCCCATTTCTCCTCATTGCTGGGATGTGTTTGTACTTCTGAGCCCCATGGTAGGAAAGATGCCTGCCCAGCACTTCTAATTATGTTACAGATCCAGCCATAAAGAGGTGATTTTCTCTTCATTCTTTTTCACAGTGGTTAAGAGCATGGCAGATTCCCTCTCATTCTTTATGGTCTAACTTAAGTATTGCCTTCCCTGAGCCTTCCCCACCTGGTTCTGTTAAAGCACTTGTCCTACTATGTGCAGCGTATCTGTCTCCTCATGAGACTGTAAGCACCCTAAGGGGAATAATATATTATTTTTCTTTTTGTATTCTTAGTACCTGGCTGTACAAATGTATGTTAAAGAGACTCATGAGTGTGAATGAATGAATAAATGAATGAATGATTTCTGTTCCCCTTTATCAGTGAACTCTCTTGATTTCTGTGTATGTTCCTGTGCTAGGTTTTGAACACTGTCTACCTTTGTTAAACTCACTCTTATCTAGCCCAGGCAACAGCCGCCCCTCCATATCTACACCATTTAAACCCACATGTGGTTTGAAGATTGGCAACTGTGATAAGTGGACAGCAGGAATGGAAAGAGGCTGGGTTTTGGAGTCAGGGAAAACTAGATTCTAGTTTTCATTCTACCACTTTCTAGCTCTGAGACTTTCAGCATGTCACTCTGAGCTTATGTTTCCTGATCTGAAAAGCAGAAGAATAATATTCATCCTCCCCACCGAGATTCTGTGATAACACATAACATCTAACACAATGCCAGGAATATAGCAAGCTCTGAAGGAATGTTTGTTTCCCTTCTTCTTCTTGTATTTGTGATTGTGGCATATATAAATATATATATATTTATATATGTTTGTGCCTTGTCTCATGTCCATGGGTGTTTTTATCTTGGTGTGTGGACAGGATTGAATCTGGAAGGAGGAATGAAAATGGGATTTGAGTCAACTGCCTGTGTATTTACATTGAGTTACCCAGGCCTCATTCAGCTGGAACACAAGATCACATTAATAGTTGTACCTAAAATGCCTGCCTGTGCAATTCAGGACCTCAGCCTCTTAAATCTCATTCTTAGGTTTTTCTGGAATCCTCTGAGAGTTGAGTTTAAAAAGACACTTCTCATCTACTAACATGTAAATTTTATAGAGTCACTCGAGAGGAGATCCTCACTACAGCCAGGCACAGTGTCCTTTATCTAGACTCCCTTAACCCCACTTGGTGGCAAAGCTGTGGTCCAAGACAATACTAAAGGTATTGTCTCCTGGTGCTTATATGGTTACCAGTCCTTGGGGTGACACAGCATTCCCAGGAGTCAGCTCTGAGCCACAACTGTGCAGTGTTCTACCTGCAGGATGCTTCCCACTCCTTGGCCATCCATACCTTGCTGACCCAGGTATCTTCCAAGAACACCACCAGTGCCCCTTACCCTTCCCCAGCCTGGCCTCATGATGTGTGTAAACTTTCTCCACACAGAAGATTTTGTGTACAAGTGAGGCTTGGGAAAGGGGTCAGTGGGGAGGAATCTCACCTGTCTATCTCTATAGGGACCTCTCTTGGGAACTAGAGAAGTCCCCAAGCTGGTTAGTCCTCCCAGGTTATTCCTTGTCCTCCATTTCTTCCTGGGGATGGTAGAGCATGTGTCCCCTGCTCTGCTCAGTACCCAAGATCTTTACACTCACAGGGAAGCACCAATAACATCGCTGACAAGCAAGAAGTATATCCTGAGGTTCCCGGCACTGGAGACACTGATGCTGGATGACAACAAACTCTCCAACCCCAATTGCTTTGCCAGCCTGGCAGGGCTCAGGAGGTAAAGCCACAAGCCTGCCTCCTTAGGGCCCGCCCTCTCTCACCCCAGCCATGCTCATGCTCTGAGTGCTTCTCTGCAAACCCAATGGCCTGGTTTAAGGCCCAGCTCCTCCACTTATCTCTGCTGTGTGGCCATGGGTAAGTGATTTCTCCCCTCTGAGCTTTAGCTCATCATAAAATATATATATATGGCATCAGTAAGAACATTTATGATCATGTGACTGGATGAGAAGCAGCAGAGAGAAAGGAGGGTAGGAGGAGGTATTACCCAAGACAGCATCCTGACCCAAGGAAGAGAAGGACAACAACAACATCAAATCAGAAAGAGAAGTATAACTGCTGAATTCTATGTATTTGGTTGAAGTAAAGAAAAGTCTAGCATTTAAATAGCTAAGTTTTAGATCCTTAAAAATTTCCTTTGGATTCAGGAAATTTTCTGACTTTGTGCCAGGACACTTACATATTATCTCATTTAATCTTCACAAGAACCTTGGAAGGTTAGAAGTATTCTCCCCATTTAGAGAGAGGGATATTGAGACCCAAAGAGGAGAAGTCACTGGCTCAAGGTCACACAGAGAAGGAGGTATCCAAGATGGATTCCCTGTTCTTTCCCTAAGTTGCTCGGTGCATATCCCTGAGGTGTCATTACTGCTGTGATTCTGTATTCACTTTCCTTAATTGAAGACTGAAGAAGTTAAGCCTGGACCAAAACAGGATTTTCCGGATCCCGTACCTACAGCAGGTTCAGCTCCGTGATGGGTCAGGGGACTGGGTTGGAAGCCATATAAGTCCCCAGAAAGAGTCCCAGTGCACATTACAGCCCAAATCGTGGATCTATGAGCCCTCAGATGAGCATCCGGACTATACCATACTGCCCATGAAAAAGGATGTTGACCGGACAGGTGAGTGATGCCCCTGTTCCAGTCGCTAGCCCCATAATGGGAGTAAATGTCTGGGAGTTTATCCTGAAAGTCTGTGGTTTCCTGGGGAACTGCTGCATTTAAACTGAACTAGTTGATGACTCCCCAACTGGTTCTGTCGGATAAGGTGCTTTTGAAATCCAGTGAAAAGTGAATAATTTCTTTGAAATCTGAAGTAACAAGAACTCAGAAGAAAGGCTTTCCAGAGATGGTTAATTCTATGGTGTGTCAGTGTTCTCATAGAACTCGTACCTTCTCTGCCATCCTCAGCCTGCCCAGTTGTTCTTTCTTTTAGCCTTGTTTCCATTGAGGTCTCAAGGTGGCTACCACAGTCCCAAGAATCACACCCACATAGCAGCATTCAAAGGCAACAAAAAGAAATGTTACCTGTATTATAAACCAAAATCCCTTTAATGTAGGAATATATTTCTGGATTATATGTTTTGTTCCACTGATCTAGTTATATGTTATTGCACCACTACCATGCTGTTTGATTTTTTATATCTCTTCTAAATTGAGAACATAATTTACTTTAGGTAAAATACAGAAATATTGTGCAGGGCTTGAATTTTTACATATATCCTTTTTGTACTCCCCATATTACAGTACAGAACATTTCCAGTGTCCCTTCCAATCAGTACCTCTTCCAAGAATAGCCACCATTCTGACTTCTAGCACCATAGATTAATTTTCCCTGATTTGAAATTCATGTATATGGAATTGTATGGCATGTGCTCTTTTATGTCTAATCTATTTCACTCAGTGTTTTACCTGTGGGATTCATTAATGTTGCTGCATATATAGGTAGTACAGTCTTTTTTCATTGTTCTTGTTTATTCCACAATTTAATGACCCTTTTTACTGTTGACAGACATTCTGGTTATTTCTATTTTTGCTATTATGGTAAAGCTGCCGGAGCATCCTCTTCATATTCTTTGGTAGACATAAGCACCAAATTAGTGGGTCATGGACTATAAAAGTATGTTGAGCATTAGTAGATACTGCCAAATGCTTTCCCAAAGTTGTGCCTGTGTTTACTCCCACATTGATCTAAGATATTTCCAATTACTCCAAATCCTCACAAATGCTTGGTAATTCAGTCTTTGTAATTGTAGCTGTCTTGGTAGCTATACAATAGTATTTTGTTGTGGTTTTAATTTACATCTCAGATAGCTAATGATACTGACTACCTTGTCATGTGTTCATTGGTCACTTTGGCACCCTTTCTTGGAATTGACTGTTCAAGGATTTCTATATACATATTGAGTAGTCTGTCTTTTTCATGTTGATTTATTGGGTTCTTTATATATCCTGGACACAAGTTTTTCATAGATGTGTATATTATAAAACTCTTCCAGTGTGTGACTTGTTTTTTCATATTCTTAATGGTGATTGTGTGTGGAGTGGAGGATACTGGAAATTGAACCCAGGGGCATTCTACCATTGAATTATACCCTAAACCTTTTTAATTTTTATTTTGAGACGGGATCTTGCTAAGTTGCCAAGGCTACCCCGAAACTTGCAATCCTCTTGCTTCAACCTCTCAAGTTGCTGGGACTAGGTAGATGCCACCACACCTAAGTTAATAGTGACTTTTAGTGAACATAAGTTTTAATTTTAATGAAGTAAAATTTATCAGTCTTTTATTTTGTGGTTAGTGCTTTTCCTTTCCCATTTGAAGAGGTTTTTTGTTTGTATTTGTTTTTGTTTGTTTGTTTGGTACTAGAGATTGAACCCAGGGGTGCTTAGCCATTGAGCAACATTTCTAACCCTTTTTATTTTTTATTTAGAGAGGGTCTCCTAAGTTGCTGAAAGCCTTGCTAAATTGCTGAGGCTGATTTTGAATTTGGGATCCTCCTGCCTCAGCCTCTGGAGCCACTGGGATTACAGGCATGTGCCCACATCTGACTATAAACAATTTTTGATACTTAGTAGTAAAGTCTTTCAGCTAGATCATTGTCCTTCAGAATTACTGTGCATACTATAAGGCTTTTGCATTTTCACATAAATTTTAGAATCAGCTTTTCAGTCCCCATATAAAATTCTGCTGGAATTTGATTGAAATTTCACTACCTTTTAAGTCAATTTGGAAAGACTCAACATCTTTGCTACCTGGAGTTTTCTAACACATTAAATAACATATCCCAGGAGTTTTTAGATCTTTTCTCAACAATACTTTATATTATTCAATGGTGAGATTGTACATATCTTTAATTAGGTTTATTCCTGGGTAGTTGTTTTGTTTATACTGTTGTCATTGATATTACTTTTTTAACATTTTATTTCCACTTATTTATTGCTAGTACATAGAAAGACTGAATTTGTATCCAGTAACCTTTCTAAATTCATTATTTATTTTTTCTAATCATTTGTAGGTTTTTATGGATTATCTATGTTCACAACCATGATCTCTACAAATGATGATCTTTGCCAATCTTAATACCTCTATACCTGTTTAATGCCTTATTTTGCTGGTTAAGACTTCCAGTACAATGTTGAATTGAAGTACAGGGCATAGTGGCATACGCCTGACTTGGGAGGTTGAGGTAGGAGAATCAAAAGTTCAAGACCAGCAATACTCTCAGCAACTTAGTGAGACTGTGTCTATAAATAAATTAATAAATAAATGTAGCTCATTGGTAGAGCACCCCCTGGATTCAGTCCCTGGTATCCCCTGCCTCCAAAAAAATGTCAAATAGAAGTGATGATAATGAATATTAAAGAAATTTTCATGCATTCCTAGAGAGGTTTTTTTTTTTATTGTGAATGGGTATTGAATTTTGTCAAATGTTTTTTCTGGGACTGGGACTTTAGCTCAGTGGTAGAGTACTTGCTTAGCATGTATGAGGTCCTGGTGTTGCTTGACTGCTGATATCATGGGAGCTGAGAACCAGGTCTCTGAGGACAGAATACTGGCTAGTAGGTCAAAATCAGACTGATTTATAAAAGTGAGAAACATGCCAGGTGGACTCAGGTGCTGCTGGGGTAGAAGCATGACTCGGCCAGCATTCATAGGAACTGCCAGCAGTCAGGAAACTCTTGGGAAGCAAAGGAGGAAGCCAGCCCTTTCTCTTCTAACTCTGCAGTCTTCCTCTCCAACCACCCTATTGTCAGAGTCTAACAGGAAACCAACTGGCAAAAACCTGGCTTTCAGGTTTTCTAAGCCCCAGCCAGCATCCCAAAGCAGAATAGAGAAGAGTTGATTTGCAAGTCAAACTTGGAAATTAATAATTGACATGATTATGTTATTCAATGAGTTTTCCAATAAAATTTTTCAGCCTACTTGGTTTGTTAACTTTGGAAACAGGCATACTAAAGTCTCTCACCAGCCAGGCACAGTGGTGTACACTTACAATCCCAGCAATTTGGGAGGCAGAGGAAGGAGGATTACAAGTTCAGAGCCAGCCTCAACAAGATCCTGTCTCAAAATAAAAAATATTTTTTAAAGGGCTGGGGATGCTGGACATGGTGGTGCATGCCTATAATCCCAGCAGCTTGAGAGGCTGAGGCAGGAGGATGGAGAATTCAAAGTCAGCCTCGGCAATTTAGTGAGGCCCTAAACAACTCAGTGAGATCATGTCTCTAAATAAAATACAAAAAAGGGCTGGGGATATGGCTCAGTGGCTAAGCACCTCTGGATTCACTCCCCAGTCTCAAAAAATGGGAAGGGGGCAGGGGATGTGGCTCAGTGAGCTCCTGAGTTCAATCCCCAGTACCTAAATAAATAAATAAATAAAGTTTCTCACCACTTATATGGATTGTCAATCTGTCTTTGAATTTCTGGCATTTTTTTACCATGAAGTTAGTTATCTGTTATTAGGTTTACAGCTTTTATCTCAGTAGATTGTGCCTTTAAATCACTGTAAAGTGTCACACCTTATCTTTTTTGGCCTTGACTTGGCTTTTTATTTGATATGAATACCTGTGTTAATGTATCTCAAAAACAATATGGCATTGCACACTCAGGGGCACTTTACCATTAAGCTACATTCCCAGCGCCCCCCACCCTCTTTTTTTAATTTTTTTTTTTTGAGAAGGGTCTGTCTACATTGCCCAGGCTGACCTTGAACTTTCAATCTTCCTGCCTCAGTCTTCCAAATTGCTGGAATTACAGGTGTTCACACCAAATCTGATTCTATTGGTCTTTAGTATATGTTTCTATGTACCTTAAGTATTTTTCTTCTTTTGTGCTTTTTTGTGAGCATTAACTCTTCTTTTAATTCCATTTTTCCTCAAATTGTTAAAGGTAATACATTTAATTTCTGTATTTTTAGTGGTTATCCTAAGATCCTATTTATATATTCAAACTTACCTTTGTCTGTCAATAACTAGAATCAACCAAAAGTAAGTCTTCCCTTTAATAAGAAGAAAATCTTAATGTGCTTTTATCTGCTAAACCCCACCCCTGTTGCTTCCCATAATGTAATAAACTCTAATAATAATTTATATTGGTTTTGATTTTTTAATTATATATAAACTATTCTTTAGTTGAGATATTTAACTGTTAGTTTTACTTCTTTCTTACCCCACTGTTTGTATCTCAAAGCTTCCTCTGTTAGATTCTTTATTGTGTGTATAACTTAGGTGCAAAGTTGAGTCTTTATGGCTGAATAAAACTCCACTGTGTATATACACTACACTTATCTATTCATCTGTTGATGGACACCTAGGCTGGTTTCATAGTTGGGCTGTTGAGAATTGTGCTGCTATTACAGACATGAGTATGCCTGTGTCACTACAGTATGCTGACTTTAATTCTTTAGGACAAATACTGAGGAGTGGTACAGTTGGGTCATATGGTGTTTTCATGCCTAGTCCTTTTTTTTTTTTTTTTTTTTTGGACTGGAGATTGAAATCAGGGGCACTCAACCATTGAGCCACATCCCCAGCCCTATTTTGTATTTTATTTAGAGACAGGGTCTCACTGAATTGCTTAGTGAGTTGGATAGCCATTGCTGAGGCTGGCTTTGAACACTTGATTCTCCATTCTCAGCCTCCCGAGCAGCTGGGATTATGGGCGTGCACCACCATGCCCGGTTCCATGCCTAGTCTTGTGAGAAACCTCCATATGGATTTTCATAGTGAAACCACACATCTTTGAATTCTCAAAAATGAAATTATATCCTTTGCAGAAAAATGATTGGAACTATAGACCATATGTTTAGTGAAATAAGTCAAACTCAGAAGGTAAAGGGTCCTATTTTTTTTTTCATATGTGGGAGCTGGAGAGGAAATTAAGGGGAGATCAGTAGAGGAAAAGGACCAGGGGCAGGAAATGGGGAGGGAGAGGGGAAGTGCTGGGGAATGATAGTGTCCAAATTATATTGTTATATTGTGTGCATGTATGAATATATAGAACAAATCGTATCATGCACCAATAAAATAATGTGGGGGGAAAACAGGAAAAAAAATGTGTGGTTTCCTTCATCTTGGAGAAAATCTTTTTATTTCCCTCTTGATATTCTCTATATGGTCTTCCTCTGAAATTCTCTCGGATTCCACAAGTTTTGGCCTATCTTCAGCTACTGTTTTTTCTCATGCTTTGAATTTCTTTGCATTTTGTACTGTATTCTGAGAGAGTCCTCAGGTCCATCTTTGACTTTGTGAATTAGCTCTTTAGCTGGGTCTGTTCTTATATCCAGCATATTTATTCAGTCCTTTATTGCATTACCATATTTTAAATTTATGAAAGTGTTAGTAGATTCACTTCCACAACAACCTACTTTTATTTTAGAAATGAAATAACTTTTCAAATTTCTCAGAGGATGCTGATTATTCTATTTTAAAGTTTTTACTCTTTTTGTTAAACTGTCTGTTTTTTTTCCAGTGCTAGTTTCATCTATATTTCATGATTTTGTTCTCAAGGTAAATTTTCATGAAATATTTGGAGATTCTTGATTGTTCCTTTTTTCACATAAGAATCCCCAATCAGAAGCTTAGAATGCAGGTTCTGACATCCAGAGTCACTCTTGACGATTGTGGGAAGGGGCAGGCTTGTATGTAGGCATGGTGTAGCCCACCTTTCTAGAAGGAGGTGCTCTCTGTTTATCAAGGGATTATTGCTCAGGACCCACACTTGCCACCATGGCCCATCCACCTACAAACTCCCAACTTTGTTCATTGTACAGACCTTTCCCACATGGCTCACAGACCCTCATCTATGGCAGGCATTGTTTTACTTCTTACTATTTATTTATATGTGACCTTTCTCATTATAATATCATTAATGTGGGGAAGGGGTCTCCTTCACCCGGGTGAAGACAAGTGACATCTACACAGGACCCAGTCTCAGTGATTATTTGTTAGGGTGAACTCAGCTATTTATTGGCACATCTTAGTCAGATGGTCCCAAGAAAGAAATCTTTCCACATCCTCCTCATTTGGCCCATGTGGCTGACTGTGCTGGCTGTCTCTCCTGAATTCACTGACTTAACACATTCTATTTCTACTAAAATGACAAAGAGTATTTTCAAATCCTCTGCCAGGATTTTTATACATATATATTTCTCTCTCCTAAAACAGCTGGTTAGCTTTTTGCTCAGTGTGGACTCTAATAGCTCTGAGGCTAGAAAGAGCTTGCATGTTGCAAAGTCAGAAAGAAGGTCAGTGTGGTTGAGATACAGTAATGAGGGCGAGGTAGCATGGTATGAGATGGGAGGCAGGGCGGGGACCGACCTTGTGGGGCCTCCCAGGCCTGGTGAAGGAGTTTAGGGCTTCCCAGGCCTGGTGAAGTCCTAGTGCAAGGGGACTTATTTCCTGATGGATATTACAGCTGTTCCTTTTTCCAGTTAGCACTGGAACTGGTCTAGAGGGTATCCTGCTGATGTAGTGGGGGGCAGATGTAGACCCTGGCCTCTCTGGGAGTCACTCTGTGCTCTTACCAACCTTCATTCTATTTCTCTTTTGTTTCAGAGGTTGTGTTCTCATCTTACCCAGGATTTTCAACCTCAGAGGTAGGAACTGCCTAATTTATATTTGCATACTTGAGTTAGAACAGCATTTCTATTTATTTAATTACAGTCTCACATATGCTAAGTAAGCACTCCTCCACTGAGCTACATCCCTAGGCGAGGAACATTAATTTTAATAGGAAAAAAAATGTTAAAAAAATAAAAGGAAACGAAAAAAAATGTTTTTTGGTCCCTGAGAGGCATTTCTATAGACCACACTGAGAAAGGCCATTCGTTGAACAGATGTGTGCTAGGTACGAGGCACCGTGCTGGCCCCTAGAAGGGCAGTGGTGAGCTGAGCAGACAGGCCCTGACCTTGTGGGCCCACAGTCTAGTTTTCGCTGTCCTCAGATGCCATTCAGCATAACATACTAACAGTGGCTGCTTCAAGTGACAAAGCTTGCTGAAGTGTGGCTGCCACCAGCATGAAGCCCAGAAGGTCTCTAACAAGAATCTCCAAGAGCTGGAAAAGTTCTTGCCAAATATACCACTACCCGGATCCAATCCTTGTTGTCAAAGGCTTGGATGCTTGATTTTTGTCAGCACAGAAAATTGGTTTTTCTTTCAGGGCAGATGTTCACAGACCAAGCTCATGGAGACTCATGTACATAAACTAAATATTGATTTGTTCACTTAAAATAAGAAGTACAACTCTACATTTACCCAGCTAGTTCCTTGAGAGGCAGCTCAGTACACTGCCTCCCCACACAGATTTTTTAAAAAAGTATGTGAGAGATTGTACCAGTTTCTAGAATAGAAATATTAACTATTAACTATTGCTGCATAAGATACCCAAAATTACTGACTTCAAACAATCAGTTTGAAGGCACTTATTATTTCTCACAATTATCTAAGTGAGTTGGGTGGTTTTACTGGTTTCACCAGCTCATTCATGCAGCTACATTCAGCAGGCAGCTTAGCGGGGAGCTGGACTCACTCAGGTGGACAGATGACGTGGCTTGGCCTTTCCATGTGGTCTTTTCCTTATAGCATGGTGGCAACTGGGTTTCAGGAGTGCACAAGAAAATTTCAAGATTCTGAAATTCAAAGAATGTCACTTTACCACATTCTCTTGGCAATATAATAAGATTACATACAATACAATTCTGACACTGACTGTATCAGAATTAGTACAGAATTAGTAACTGCTCTCAGTTTACATACCAGCTACAAATTTGGGGGTCCCCAAGCTGTCCACAGATGAGCTGAATAAAAAGACACATGAAGTGAGATTTAGAAGGGCAAAAATACAGAGCTTCTACACTCTCTCCCATGGAATCAAGATACCTCACCCTCCCAGAACATGGATGTGCCCACCAACCAGGAAGGGCACCTGAGCCTGAGCCAGAGCTTTTATTTATATATGTATGTTTCTCTCTTCTAAGACAGCTGGTTAGCTTTCTGCTCAGAATGGACTCTAATAACTCTGAGGCTAGAAAGAGCTTACATGTTGCAAAGTCAGAAAGAAAGTCAGTGTGGTTGAGATACACTGATGAGGGCGAGGTAGCATGGGATGAGATGGGAGGGGGGGAGGGGGGGACCAACCTTGTGGGGCCCGTTGACTTCATGCTTAAACTCAACCTCGAGCTCCGTTTTCCTTGCAGGTTGTTCTTTCAAGACTGGTTAGCCCCCATCCTGAGTCATCTCATCAAATTCTGGTGTGATAAGTAACAGAGGCATTCCTGTCACTTAGGAAATTCCAAAGGTTCTAGAAACTATGTCCCAGGAACCTGTCACAAAGATCAGACAAATTATTTATATATAGTCACCAGTCAAGGAGGTAGAGATATGGATTCCCCTTTGAATGAGAGGAGCAGCAAAACCACACTGCAAAAAGGTCACGCATCTGGGGATGAGGGGCTTGTGAACACTGAACTGTGTCCCATGGAAACTGAAAATTGGTAGGATTGTTCAGTGATTAGATCCCAGCTGTCTGGATCTGAGAATCTGGAGGATGAGTTAGATGGTTGCATCAGAGAGGTCCAGGACAGGGCCCTCTCTGTCCTCGGGAGGCCAGTCATGCCCTCATGTCAGGAAACTCCGGCTTTTCTTTTTCTGTGCTCTAGTAGGACTTGCCCACCTTCAGCTCACCCAGTTCCCTCTAAGCAGGGAGTCGCATGGAGCTGGCTGCCTTATTGTTACTGGATTCAGGTCTGGGCTGCTTGCCACTTGAAGGCCAATATTCAGGAGAGAAGAGTTGGTAGGAAGGAATCAGGTTTTTTTCAGTGGCTGGCACCTCGGAAGATTGGGAGGGGTGTCATCCTCAAAGCTCCATCTTGAGGAACTCTGGAAGGGAAATGAAATCCAGGGAGACAGGGGGCAGAAGGCTGTGTGCTGAGCAGGGTATTCATCCTCCGGGCCATTTTATTTTTTCCATTAGTCAGAATGTCACAGTGGACCTTAGAGTCTAGGGGCCAGTTCCTATATTTTCTTAAAACAGATATATTATTTTCCTGCAAGTTAAACCTCACAGTAATTTGCATGCTTTGTGTTATGTTAGTTGATGTATACAAGTAAAGATTAAGGAGGGGATGACAAAGGTCACCAGATGTTCTGGGTTCTGTAAATCTAAAGAAAGATTATTTATCAGTTAACATCTTATTAACATTTTAAGAATTAAGAATTGAGAATTGAGAATGCTGGGGAAAGGCAGGGTATAACACACTCAAAAGGACCAGGGAGAGGAAACAGCCTTGCAGAAGGGCACAGGGAGGCGGCCACTCTCACATGAGCAGACTGTCACCACAGTCGCTCTCTCAGGGCTTCATGTTGGGATCACCTGGTCAGGGGAGTCATGTACATTTCCAAACAGTATCATTAATTTTACTCTTTAGCCCATGACTGATATCTCAATTGTATGGCTTCACAAATTGACTCAGAAGGACAGAAAAATATTTGTCCCAAAGTGGGTGCTCCACAAACACTTATTGAATGAACAAATGAAAATTGAAAATTTGCCCAGGATTATACAGTGGTTAATGGAGCTCAGGACAGTATTTAGTTCCTCCTAACCTTACCATCAGCCCAAAACTTACCCTGTAATGTCTTTTGGTCTCATATAATTCAGGGCATCAGTGAATGAACTGAGTTAGTAGGCATGATTAATCTAGCAGTTTCATTTTTCTGCTTATCAAATAAATATGTTGGCCCTGAGGCAATCTGAGTTGTATGAGAGACCATGCCCTCAGGTGACTCAGATGGACCAGGCCACATTCAGACCCTAAGGCCTGACTCAAGTCATTCAGGATTTAACTGTTGTTTCATCCTTGAATGAAGAACCTCCACTGGGGGTTGGGACTGGCTAGTCAGACAAGTGTCAAGGCTGCTCACTCCTGCTCTCCCTCTCTCTACTAAGAAAAAGGTCCCTTAACAATGCAAGGGGCTTCTCCAAAATATGAGCCCAGCTGCATAGAAAGGCCAATTCAGGATCAAATGCTGTCGTCAGAGGGTGGGCATGAGGCAGAGTGCTAATGAGGTCTGCAGGGGTTCACTAGTGTCCTGTGTGGCCCCAGAGAACTTTGAACTGGGTGTTGAGAGTTTTCCACGTGTGATCTCAGAGAACTCAGAGCCAGAATTCTAGGCCCTTGGTGACATCTGCCCTTGTGACCCTAGAGGTGTCTATGGCCAAGCCTCTCTAGGAAGGTTGTTCTTTTTACCTCACTCAATAGGAAGGTCTTTGGCCATTGGCAGCCTCTACTTCCTTATGATTAGGGCACTTTGACCTTGACTTTTTTTTTCCTTCTAAGACAACCAAGGTATGTTCACTTCCACCCATATTCGAGATTCTTCCAGTGAAGTCACTGAAGGCCAGGAACCAGACACTGGCCCCACCCTTCCCGGAGCTGAGGTACCTTAGCCTGGCCTACAACAAGGTGACTCTCTGTTTCTCTACCTGCTTCCTTAGGGGCATAGATGGGAGGTGGGATGGAGAGCATTATGGCCTGAGGGCGAATCCTTCCATTCCCTGCTTCCTTCAATTCCACAGTCCTTCAATTCCAAGGAATTCTCAAGGTGGGGAAAGTAGACAGAGTGCAGCCAGGGCAGGAATCCCTCTATCCAGTCATGGATTTATACTTAGCGATTCCCATGTGCCAGGCCCTGAGCTAGGCATTAGGGATATAGCTGTGAAAACAAAGTCTTGACCTCTGATCTTTTGGAGCTTATCAACTGAGGGGAAGATGGGTACTGGACAGTCAGTCATTATAATCATCAACATAAACATGCTTAGTGTTATAAAGAAATTCCCAGTCATATGATGAGGGAGGGCAACCTCATATTTGGCATCAGGGAATTTTCTCAAGGAAAAATGGTGTTTGAGCTACGATCTGAATCAATAAGTATAGTCAAGTGAAGAGGGTAGGAACAGCAGATATAAATCGCTGGGACAGATATCACAAGTTTTTCCTGTATTTTTCCCAATATTCATAGCCTATTTGTTTTTCTGTAAAATTCCACTTATTCATTTATTTGGGGGTACTGGAAATCAGATTCAGGACCTCGTACATGCTAATCACATGCTCTATCACTCAGGTACATGCCTGGTCCATGTTTTTATTTTAATTTAATTAAAATATTTTCAGTTTTTCTTGTGATTTTGTCTTTGACCTATGTGTTGTTTAGAAGTCAGTTAATTTTAACATCTTATATTTGTTGATTTCTTTGATTTAATTCTCTTGCAGTAAGATAACATAATCTGTAAGATTTCTTTCTTTTGACATCTATTTAAATTGCTTTGTGTTCCTCTTTATGGTGACTGTCCCATATGCATTTAGAAAAACTGTGTCTTGTGCAGTGTGAGGGGAAAACATTGGTGAATGTCAGTCAAGGGGCAGCTGGTGTGGCTCAGATCTTCTGTGCTGAGGAGAGTGTTAAAGTCTCTGGTCGTTAGTTTGGCTCTCCTTGCATCTCATCTCAGCTCATACCCAGAACCTGCTTTCTCTCTGCTGTTAGTCGCAATAGCCTTCTTTCAATTCCTCAGCCGAATGTGGGCCTCCCACATGCCATTCTTCTTGCCTGTGTTACAGTAACACTATCTGATGCAACAGACTTAACATCTCCATCACATAACGTAACGCAATAAAAGTTTATCTCTTGCCTTTACAAAGTCCACTGTGGATAATCCTGGTTGGCAGGTGGTGGCCTTCCATACGATTATCCAGAGACCCAGGTCCCTCTGGCTATGGCTGTGTCATCATGTGGGGTCTTAAGAGTCCCTTCCTGGTCCTGTGTATCTGGTAGGTAGATGGTCGGTGGTAGGAGTGTGGTGAGAAAGCGGAGGCTCTGCGGGAGGTTTGGGTGTGGGCTGTGCCTGACTTGTGTCCACATTGCACTGACCACAGCTGAGTCACATGACCACACCGAGGGGCCCCAGAAGCTAGCTGCTGTGGGCTGGGGGCCCAGAAATGGTTTTGATGCAGATGTGTCTCCGTGATGCACTCTATCCTCCACTGCACTCACTAGTAACCTCCCGCCCTCCTTCAGATCTCAGGGTTGTTTTCTCTTACCCTCTGGCTGGGTCGAATGGCCCTAGCACTTGGTGCCCCTCTCTTTTGCGGCACCATCACAGTAGTCAGGCCACTCTCCTTTGTGTTACTGTTCCTCCCGCACTGGTTTCTCAGTACACAGCGCTCTTTGACAACAGGCTTCCTTGCTGTCTCACTCACTGCCAGCACAGTGCTTGGCACACGGTAAGTATTCAGTAAATATATGTTGGTTGAATGAATAAAAATGGACATGAACATATAAGTTAATTGCCCCGTGGAAATTCAGGGTCATCCAATGAGGCTCCGGAGGAGTCCAGCTCAGGCGTGCTCTCTTTCCTGCCCTTGGAACCTTAGTACCTTTGATGGATCCTGCACCCCACCCAGCACCTTGCAGTATGTCCAGGGGTCTGAGAAGCCACTGCTCCACTCCTGGCCCCTTTGATATCCATTGCCCCATTACTGCTTCAGTGCTGGTAGATAGCTTCCCCGAGGTAGTCCCCAAGTGTTGCAGTCACTCTGCTCAAAAAGGAGTTTGTAATTTTTGTCTTCAAGGCTGGTTTGGCCAAAAAGCACTTTCTTAGGAGTAGAGCAACCTCTGGGCCCCAGATAGCCATGAGATGTCCCTCATACTGGCTCTGCTTATCCCTTAGTTTGGGTAGATTCCCTGACAGCCTGCCCTCTGCCCTCCCCAGAGCAGTACCTAGGACTGGCCTCAGGAAAGAAGCCCTTGGGAGTGCTATTGACAGGCTGGGTGGGGTGGGGCATAGGGGGTGGAGGTCTGCCTTGCGGAAGGTGAAATGTCAGGTTGTATACTGAAATCAAAGTCAGTGCCTTTGTCCTTCTGGACTCTGTGAGACAAGTATTCTGTGTGTGTTCTTATTATTTGTCACCGTCATCCCTAAGACTTGTCATGGGCTACATATCCAGTATGATGAAGAGGGAACATTCATAACTCTAAAACATGAAACAGGGATGGTGGAACTTGAGACGGAGGGCAAGGTGTTCTGAGCATGAGCGGCTGATAGTGCAAGAACAGGCACTTCCCAGAGTGAAGTCCAAGCACAGCAGTGTCTCCTCCTGACTCTGCCCCCTTCTGTCCCTGCAAAGCAGGGCCTATCCCCTGTATCCTTGGGTGGAGGTGAGGAACTGGTCCACCTAATGGTCTCCTCCTGCATTTGTTACAGATCGCAAGGGAGGATGCCATTCTGCCAGTAGCTCTCTTTCCATCTCTCTGTGAGCTCATCTTTCATAACAACCCTCTGGTGGCCCACACACGAGGTATGAGGCCTGCACACTTGCCCCCAACTCAGTGTTAAGGAGCAGTGGAGGCCAGGCCCGGGCCCTGCTCAGTGTGTTGGAAAATGGAGAAAATACATAGCTATGCTGCTGTCTACTGGATATCCAGCAACTGTGTGATGCTGTCATTATTGTCCCCATGGACTTTGGTGGAAACTGAAGCCTAGGAAGGTTCATGATCTGCCCAGGGTCACACAGCAAGAAAGAGTTGGGAATCCAATATTGGAGGATCCCCGGCCCTGCATTAGCTCTCTAAGCTACACCCTGGTTTGCAGAGCAGGTCTGTGTGGCCTCATTTCCTACTTCCCTTCTAGGGAGGGGAGTGGGCCAAACCGCAGTGCTCTCCCCTCCCACAGCACACTGAATGCCGCAGTGCTGTGTCATAGGGGACACCACTGTCCAAGATGTGTCAGCTGGAGACATGCGGTCTTGGGCCTGGAGTGATACCTGGGCAGTCCTAATCCTTGCTCCACACTGTTACCCTGGGACTATTCTGTGCCTCAGTTTCCTTAACTACTGAATGGGAATGATATGGTACCTACCTCCTAGATAAGAGAATGAAGTAAGTTACATAAACACACATGAAGCAGTTGAACTGCCTGGTACATGGCAGTCCCCAGGAGATGCCAGCTAATAGTCATCTTATTTTCCCATCATGGCACCAGGTGTCCCTCCACTGCTAAAGAGCTTCCTCCAGGAGCGACTGGGGATCCACTTAATTCGAAAGAAGGTATTAAAGGCTAAGCATCACATTTTGATGCCTCGGAAGGAAACGCGGAAGGTAAGTCTTCCAGGACAGGACCCAGCCCCAGGGGAGGCATAGCCTGTTTTAATGCCTGCGGACTTACCTGGCAGCAGAACCCCCCCCCACATGCCTGAACCCCTCCACTAGATACAGGATTGCCTCCTCCCTGCCCTGCTCTGATGAATAGGATAGAATCAGGAGAGAGAAGACGGTCAAGAAAAACCCCAAAATGTAGGCAGAAGCCTCGGAGATTATTGAGTCAGTGACTCCCTAGTTTTACAGAAAAAGTAAGGCCCAGAGAAGAAGCGGGGAGGAACCTGCCTTGAAGTTGGAAAACCCAGGGCCTGGCTCCGACACCTCCCGCAGCTACCTGATCCTGGGTGACAGTTGCAAATTCTGAGCTTCAGGTTTCTCAACTCTGAAACCTCCCAGAGTTTCTGAGAGGACTGGATGAAACAACAGACATGAAACCATATTATAGACTCCCCAGACTCATCCCCATGCAAGTCACGTCCCTCCAGCTGCTCCAGGACCAGAGTGCCTCTCCTGCCCATGTCCACTGTCCAGGTCGGCCGCTTCCTCTGCAAGTGTAGCCAGAGCTCTTAGGCTTGCCTTCTAGGGTGCCATGAAGTCAGTCAGATCTCTCTTTCATCTGAAGAATCTCAAAAAGTTCTGTGAAATGCTCCTCCCTCCTGAACTTTAGCTTTTATACAGTCAAAAGCTGGACTAGTTTGCTGATTCCCAAAGCTACATACAGTTGGCCCTTGCCCTGCCCCACACCCTTTCTCTGTCCAGCCACGTCTTGTCCTGAGAGGACAAGAGCAAGCATTTAAAGTCAGAAACAGACAAATTCCAAGGATTTCCATAATCTTCCCCCAACTCTTGCCTTCTCTAAGGATTTCCTACCTCCCAGCCCATCCACCAGCTGGGAAGGAGGAAGAATCCAAGAGAGCTGAGTGCTGAGTACACAATCCTCTCCCCACTTTACAGAGCACCCAGCCCAGCACTCTGCTGAGCACTTGCACACATGCTGTCACATGATACTCAGCCTGTAAGGAAAGATTCAGAAAGGTACGCTAAACTACTCATTAAATGTTAGTACTGGCAGCGGCTAGGGAGGCTGAGGCAAGAGAATTGCAAGTTCTCTTGCAATTCTCAGCAACTTAGTGAGGCCCTAAGAAACTTAGTGAGAGACTATCTCAAAATAAAAACAAAAGAGTTGGGATATGGCTCAATGGTAAAGTGCCCCTGGGTTAAATCTCCAGTACCAATAACTAAATAGATGATAGATGGATGGATGGATGGATGGATAGATAGATAGTATTGGGATCCAGAGACCTCTCCTCCCATCTGAGGTTCTGAATAGTAGAGTTAGATAAACACAAACTTCAATGGCCAAATGGGAAACAAATCAGTGCTTTATTACTTTGGACAAATAACCTCTAGGCTGGACTGCAGACCTGGCTTAGGCTGGGGCCCACCTAGGCATACTTGTCATCCCCACCATGCTAGGCCATCTCCTTGGACCTAGGCATGGGCAGGTCAGGGGAAAATGGAGAACCTGCTGGGGCAGGCCTGTAGTCCAGAAGTGGTATGGGCCCTTTGCTAGTGAGAACAGAAGTGGAAGATGGAACAGCTGCTGTTAATGTCAGGCAGTCCAGCCCAGCACGATGCCAGGCCAGAGACTGTCAGCCTCTGACCAATTACAGTATCCATTCTTCCTGTAACCGTGGGCTGGGAGTAGTGGAGGGATAGAGAGTGCACCATCCTACACTCCTCCCCAGTCCAGGAGAGAGAGATGAGTATTTTTTTTTTTTTTTACTCTGCATGCCTTAGACTTCATTGAGGTTTTATGTATTTTCAAAAAGAAAAAAAAAATTATTCGCACCAGGGATTGAACCCAGGATGCTGAACTAGATCCCTACCCACCCCAGTCTTTTTTTTTTTTAATTTTTTTATTTTAAGACAGGATCTTGCCAAGTTTCTGAGGGTCTTGCTAAGTTGCTGAGGCTGGCCTCCAACTTATGATCCTCCTACCTCAGTCTTCTGAGTCACTGGGATTACAGGTGTGCACCAAGATATTTTCTTTAAAGAGAAATTTATTAAAATGACATCCATCATACTCCTGTCTGTTGAGTAGCCTTGCATATATCATCCCACTTGGGAGGACTCTGAAATTTGGGCAGTGTGGGAACTGTCTCTCCTTCATGGGAGGAAGTGGAAGTACAAAAGGTAGAGCTATACTCCAGCACCAATGTTCCTGACTTGAGTGCTTGGGATCTTTCCACCACACTACTCAGACTGTAAAGGTATACATATAAGTGCACCAGATACCTTTGAAAAAGAATGTAAACAACCTACCATGTTACAGGGAAGGGAGGAGCACAGGGGCCTCAGCTTGGAGTCAGAGGAGGAGAGGACGGTGACAGGCTTTTGCTGGTTAAGGAAAGGGAGCAGTTCAACAAGAAGGAAATTATTTTGGTCCTAAGCCCTGCAATAGATTTGCCTTTTGGATCTTTACATAAGGTACACAGGTCTGGTGCTGCCACCTTCCAGAAAATGCAGGCCACCCCTCAAACCCCACCTGGGACTCCCTGAAGAAAGTCAAGGGCATGGTGGTAAATGTTGATTTGAAGAGTAAGGCTGCTGAGGGCAGGGATGCACAAGGCCTGGAGCCAGGCTGGAATTAGTCAAGCCGGCCACTCGTCACTCTGTGACCTTGGCCAAGTCATTTCGCCTCTGTGTTCCAGCTTCCTGATCTATAAAATGAGGATAATTATTCCCTGGATGGTTTTGAGGGGTACATTTTTGGGCATGCAGCAGATGCCCAATAAGTGTGACCCCCACCACCTCCCTGAGCCTTTACCTGGTGCTCTGGCCACTTGTGTAGTGCCCAGAGGCTGGCGACGCTCAGGAGCAGAGACTCCTCACTTGCAGAGCAAATCCAACCCAGTCTTTCTCCCTCGGCAGGTGAAAACCCAAATCCCCAAGGTGCCAAAGCAGCCTCTGGTGCCCCGTCACCAACCTTTGACTACAATCAAGTCTCTCTCAAGGGACACACCTGAGGCAGAGCTGCCAGAAGAGCTGCACCCCGCCAGGAGCACCTCTCTGAAGGCACAGATAGCCATGGAGGGGCTGGAAGGCTCCAACCTGCCCTGTCGGACTTTTGTGCCTCTGCCTCCCATCTGCTCTGACTCCACTCTGCATAGCGATGACTCGAGGTCCCACGTGAGCGATGCAGCCAGCCATCCCAGCCCAAGTCACCTGTCAGAAGAGGACACCAAGAGCACAGAGTCCATCTTCCTGACCCAGGTGCCTGTGTCCAGCTGCCTATTGTCAACAGCACCACAGGCTCCTGCACAGCCCTCAACTGGCTGGACGGCTGCGGGCAGTGGGGGCAAGCACAGGGGGGACTGGAAACCAGAGGGCAGCATGTTTGGCATGGCCCCAAACCTCCTCTGGGAGATCCATTGATCTGAGGCTACTGGTGGGGACAGCCTGGGGGACATGTAAAGACCCTGTGGCCCAGACTGTATGTGGGATCTGGCTAGGGAGTGCTGCTGTCCAGTTTTTAGAGAGCTTTGTCCCTGCCTCTGCCTCCCTGCTTGAAGTCCTCTCACTTCTGATGCTGCCTCTGGATCCTGGGCAGATGGCCCAGATGTAGGTCCTGCCTGAACATCGAGGCGTTCACAGTCTAATGGGAAAGATGGACAGGGACAATACCTGTGATCAGTGCTGAGACCTGGGGAGACCCAGGGCCTGGAGCTGGAGGAAGGAGGGATGCCTCTGCCCCAGACAGGAGGGCTTCCTGGAGGAGGGGAAAATGAGCTGAGTTTTGCAGGCTGCGTGGTCAGCAAGGGCATTTTAGGCAGAGGGAACGGCAGGAACAGGATAGAGAGGAGAGAGATTGGAATGGAAGGGGTAGGAAGCATGAGTGTTCAGTGTCACAGATGCAGAAGGGGAATGTGTAGGGGAAGGGAATTACAGGTTGAGCACCCCTGACCCCAAACTGAACTCCATCATGCTCCAAAATTTGAAACTTTCAAGTGTTGACATGACCACAAGTGTAAAATTCCATACTGTGGAACTTCGTTTCATGCATAAAATCATTTAAAATATTGTACCAAGTTGCCTTCAGGCTGTGTATATAAGGTGTTTAAGAAATGTTAATAAATTTTTTGTTTAGACTCAGATTACATCCCCAACATATGTTATTGTGTATACGCAAATATGCCCCAATTCAAAACACTTCCGGCCCCAAGCATTTCAGAGAAGGGATGCTCAACCTGAGTAAGGCTGGAAGAGGACTCTGTTGTTATTCCATAAATTTCTCCGATCTCCGATCTCCCTGGCTCCAGTCTTGCCCCTCTAACATACCCACTGCCAGATCTTTTCAAGTACATATTCATCCATACATTCATATCTCATTCTCACCTGCCTCTTTCTTTACTCCACACAGGACGTGTAAATTCATTCAGAATAAAAGTACTACAACTCAGACTATAATCAAATAGTATTAAAAAAATAAACCACCTAGTTTAGAGGAAAGGAAAATATGGACAGGAAAGGAAATAGTCCAATGGTAACCATCACTCAAACATACACTTCCTACCCTGCTCTCATAGTATGGGTATTACCAAAAGGCAGTTCTGAGCTTCCTAGCAGCCAGAGCAATACAATCACCTGAGTCAACATGTTGTTTAAAAAAAAAAAAAAAAAGTCTTAACTTTTTCTTTTCTTTTTTTTTTTTTTTTTTAAGAGAGAGTGAGAGAGGAGAGAGAGAGAATTTTTAATGTTTATTTTTTAGTTCTCGGGTGGACACAACATCTTTGTTGGTATGTGGTGCTGAGGATCGAACCCGGGCCGCACGCATGCCAGGCAAGCGCGCTACCGCTTGAGCCACATCCCCAGCCCTTAACTTTTTCTTTGCCTAATTTCCATGGCTATTTTCTCCAGTTCAGTGTTGGGTAGAAGTGGCAGAAGCAGATATCCTTGTCTTCTTCCTGATTTTAGGGAGAAAGCATTCAGTTTCTCACAGTTAATTAGGACAGTAGATGCCCTTGATTGGGTTTAGGAAGTTTCTTTCTATTTCTAGTTTATTGCATATTTTTTAATCACGAATTTTGTTTTCGTATGAGCTATTGGAGTAATCATATGGTGTTTATCTTTTATCCTATTGATACAATGTATTGTATTAATTGATTACTAGACGTTAAGTAACCCTTGCATACCTGGGATAAATCCTGCTTGGCATGGTGTTTAATCCTTTTTACATGTTGCTGAGTTTGATTTGCTAGTATATTTTTGAGGATTTTGGCATTGATATTAATAAGTGATGCTAGCATCTGATTTATTTTCTTGCGATGTCTTTCTGTAGTCTGGGTTTAAGGGTAATACTGTATGAGTTGATATGTGTTCTCTCTTCTAATTGCTTGGAAGTGTTTGTGAAGGTTTGGTGTTAATTCTTTCAGTGTTTGACTTACCAGTGAACCTAGCTTGTGGGAAGTTTTTAAATCATTAATTCAACCTTTTAAGTTATTATAGGGCTATTCAGATTTCAGCAGAGGGTGTAACTACATCCCCACATTAAGTACAGGTTCTGTCTGATAAGACCAGTGGGGTAGGCTCAGATCCTCCATAGCTTGCTACAGAGTAAAGACAAAGAACATGCAAAGCAAAGAAAATACCCTCGATGTGGGATTGAAAAGTCCTGAGCCTTGCTTACCACTATAGTCTGTCGCTCTCCATTGTTCTCCCACTGGACCCACCTTCCATTCCCCTAAATGCACTGTGATGTGTCCTCCCTCTGCACCTTGACATGCTGCTCCTGGCCTGCTACATTCATCCTTTTTGTCACCTATGGTCCATCCCTTTCCTCAACCTTGCCTGGAGACCCCCCTTCTGGCTTAAGACTTAGCTCAGGCTAAGGAATTACTTCCTCCAGCAAGCTTCCTGGCTGTGTTACCGCCTCCTCTAGGATCACCCAAAACCACCATTCACCCTTCTGTTAACGGCGGTTATGAAGCTGTTTGGTCCTCACCTCTTTTCCTATCTGCCTCCTTCACCTGTGTCTTAGTCTTGCCTGCCACACGGGCCCAGCACAACACGGAGCTTGGAAGCATGCAGGGAGTGAGTGAGTGTGTTTTCTTCCTGGCACAGGTGAGTGAGCTGCCTTCCCACATGACCCACAGGGGCGATTTACAAGTGAAGGAGAAAGACCAAAGGAGACCAGCCACAGCACCCAGAGAGGTGAAGAGGACTCGGAGGAAGCTCCCCTCTACCTCCATCCCCAGCAAGTACCAAGGCTATGAGGATCTGCTGACAGCTCAGCCGGATTCAGCCTTCATTGAGCCAAAGGGTATGTGAGGGTCGGGGCCTTCTTCACTGCCCAGAGAAGGCATGGCCAAAGCAGGACTGGTGCCAAGCCTTCTTTTCTCAGCCTGGTGCTGTCCTCTGTCTAAATGTCAGAGGCTCCTCAGGGTGTCTTGGCTTGCAGCCCTGCATGTCATGACCCCTGTCCTTTATTGGGCTTTCACTGGCTTGGGGAAGACACTACTCATTGGGAAATTCCAGCCAGGTTGGCCCAGCTGCTCTGGTAGGAAGTCTTTCCTCAGGAAGGGCTTCAGGAACAAACACCAGGACTGTCAGACTGAGCTTGTCCCAGTCCCCTTAAATTCAAAAATGAACATCCCAAATCCTCTTTGGTTGGTTTGAGGCAAGGGAAGCAGCTCCCTCCCTGAGCCCCTTATTTCAGTCTGCTGTGTTAGAATATCTGTGCTTCTAAAGGAACGGCTCTTGGGTATCAGCCCCCACAGTGTGATGCCTGAGGTTAACAGTCCACTGGGGTGGCCTTTCCTCCACACTAATGCAGTGTTTCCATTAGGATCTGTACTCATAGGGGACATATTTACCAACTGAATGATGGAACTTCAGAAGTTGGAACAAGATGAAGGAGGTCTGGGAGTAGAGCTCTGAGGTTGGGGAAGGCAGGAGTCAGGAGCTGTGTCTCTGTCTCCCCTTTTTGCCCTAGGCATCCAGAAGAACGCACAGGCCCTGCAGCACATGCTGAAGCACCCTCTCCTCTGCCACCCCTCCAAGCCCAAGCTGGACACTATTCAGAAACACTATGTCCCTAAGGAGAAGCGGGTAAACATTCAGCCTACTGAATATGTGCATGATCCCGGAGGACCCCCACAGGCACAGATGTTGCTGTCACTTGGGATCCTCTGAGGCCCCAGTACTCCCTGCCTGGTGCTGTGATAGCATGAGGTGAGGCCAGGAGACCCTGTGCCTGAGCCTGAGATAAGCCTCCTGCCTACCTTCTGGCAGGCTCAGAGGATCCCAATCCCAGCCCAACGGAAGACTCGAGCCCAGATGTTGGACGACATCCTCATTCGCATGCGGGACCCCCGGAACGTTACGGAGGCACCACTAGGTATGGCTCTCCTCAGCTGCCAGCACCCAGTCAGCAGTTGCTCATCTGCTGGTGTGAGGCGGAGAGCGAGCTTATGTCAGAGCCAGAAGGGCTCTTGGAGGGCATCTGCGCCAACCATTCTGTGTGCAGATGGAGAAACGGAGAAGCGGTGTGAGGCGGGGAGTTTCTCAAAGTCACATAGTGTGACAAAGACCTGAATCAAGGCTTGAGATAGAGTGGGGGTGGCGGTGGGGGATGCCGCTGACTTCCCACTGCCCCAGGCTGCAGAGGCCATTTTCAGTCCCTTTAACCTCCTCTCCCCCGCTCTCGTCGGGGCACCCCGGGATGAGAAGCCGGCGAGCTGGGCGCTGATCACTGCTTTTGCCCCCGCAGGCGCGGTGTTGCGCCGGCGCGCAGACCAGCGCCTGGTGAACCAGAAGCAGTACCTGGAGGCCAAGCGGCTGCTGAAGGAATACCGCGCGCGCTACCGGCAGCTTGTGCGCGGCTCGCTGCGTAAAGTGTTCCGGGCCACCCCGCCGCCCCAGGAACCCCCGGCGCTGCAAGAGAGCCAGCCCAAGTTCGGCCGTTTCCTTGAGTTCATGGATGAGTTCTGCCAGGAATCCACGGCCAGTGACTTAAAAGGCTAGGGCTGCGCACGGGCCCATCCCGAGGGCTCTGCGCTCCGGATTGCCGAGGCTGCTGGGTAGGGCGCAGGCCTGGGGCCTTGACTTGCCCTCGCTGGTCTCAGAGCCGGGAGCTCGCGGGAACCTCCTGCCTCGGGCCAGGCAGGACCTGAAGCCTAGCTCAGCAGTAATAAAGAGTGGGCACATAGCGCAATCGAGTGGGTGCCAGGCTTTCTTCCTTGGAAGCCGGCCCAGGGTCACAGCAGTGTGGTCCCACTGGAAAAAAAATCCGTTGGTTCATGCATCCCAGCAGCTATGATTGGTGCTAGGAGTGTTGAAACAGAAGTTAATTCTCATGTCCTTTACCAATACAAGGCAGAGGGGCCAAAACCAAGGTCTCTAAGGCCCAAATTATGTGCTTTTTCTGTTGGGCAGCTTTTCCCGTTGTGTAGGGGCAGGGTAGAGAAGATTGTGTTCCTTTATTAGATGGCTATGATTACAGAGGTGGGATGAGCCGAGAGAGAGGGTTTACATGGAGTTTCCCAAGGTTCTTTAATCCAGAGCACAAGTTGAAGGCACGAATACAAAAACATGGAGCTAGGGCTCCAAAATACATACTGGGGCTATGCAATCACTGGGCTCCTGGTAAAGTAACGCTCTGGCAAGGTACCCTGTGGGTTGCCCCATTCTTGATGGGTACAGAGGAGCATCTGGAGAGGGCCCCCTGGGCTGGATTGCAGGATGCACATCTGGGATAAATGCTGAGTGTAACATAATCCCCTGGGCAATCCTTCCTCCCCGGGATTCAGACATGGGTAACAGGGGGTTTCCAGGACCTGGGAAGCAGTTATAAAGATTAATAGCTTCAGCAAGGCAGATTCCCATAACCTAAACTGCAGCTAAATATTTACATACTATTACACTCAACTGCACAGTCTTAACACAAGTGGCCAACTGTTTACTCCTAGATACACACACTCATCATCACAGCATACTATACAGGTCACGCCAAGTGACCTGCATCTTGCCCATTCACACAAACATCTGAACAGATCGGAATGCAAACACACTGTGACCCACCGCAGTCTTGTACTGGGGCATAGTGCTGACTCACCAGCTTGGATCTCCTGCCCCCAAATCACCCTTCCTCTATTGTTAGGAGAATCCACCCCAACAGTCACACTGTCAACTTCACTGGTTCCACCTGGACTACTTCCTTCAGTCAGAAATCCCATAAAGTCATAGGCTCTTGGGCCTAAAAGGCCTGCAGGCACGTCTCTGTCACAACACCCATGCCAACAGCTTTTTGCAGTCTCCCCAATAACCAAGCTCCTGTTTGCATATCTAGTGATAGGGAGTTGTGAGTTGTGTCCTCCAAAGGGTGACCCTTCTTTCTCAGGAAGGCTGTTGGTGAGTTCTAGCACCTGACTATGCTATCTAAGTCCCTCTGCCTTTTTTTTTTTCTTGGTCCTGGGGAATGAACCCAGGGGTGCTTAATCAGAGCCAGGTCCGCAGCCTTTTTTTTTTTTTTTTTTTTTTTTAATCGAGAGAAAGGTCTCACTGAGTTGCTTAGGGCCTTGCTATGTTGCTGAGGCTGGCTTTAAACTCACGATCCTCCTGCCTCAGCCTCACAAGTGGAGGGATTACAGGAATGCGCCATTGTGCCTGGCAGCCCCTCTGCTTTTTGGCGAAGAGTATATCTGCTCTCTGCCCTCCCAGACCAACCCTTCATTTATATGAGAAAATCCTGAAAAGGTGACACCTAGGTGAGCCAAACAATTAACTTTTCAGTTAAGGACTGTCACCTCTCCTGGACTGTGCTAAATTTTTGACGATCATTCTGAATTCCTGATCTGATTAGCTTCCCCATCTTGGAGAATTTTTAGCGAATAGTAGAGAACTGGCTCCTTCTCCCTTACATATACCCAAATGTCATCAAGAGTGTCCCCCAGAAGGGGGGCCACCATGAAGTACAGTGACTGCTATCCCTCTAGTAAGACCATATGGCAGCTCATATTTTTAACTCATCCTTTCAGCTTCAGCATGAACTATTTTTCTAGTCACTTGTCCAAGTTGCCAGTGAGCACCATGGGAGTCAGATGTGGCCAAAAGAGAACTAAAGTAGGTACAGATCATGCTTCACATCTCATGTTGCCTCCTAAAGTGGGGGTGCAAAAGGAAAACAGCCTGGTCTCTAGCCCCCCAGTTCCAGTCCAGAGGAGGGGACACCTATCCCAGAAAGCAACCAGTAACACAGTTAAGGCTAGAGGTAGAAGGTGGCAGAAAAACAAATTGGTAGCTTTGGACTGAGATGCTGTCAGGGCCAGTTTTCATGTGTAACTGAAGACCTCCCTGCCTGCCACACCTGGCTATCAAGGAATTAATGAGTGGTGTGTAGAGCATTTGTTACTCAATGGGCCAATAGATATGTGAGTCCTGTTTCCTAGCTACAACTAGCTATACTGTTCATTTTAACCATCCTACTTTTGAAGGTCTTGGCCAGATAATTTAAAAAATCCCTCACATGCTGATTTAATCATGTATGACACCAATTCTTCCAACAGTCTTCCAAATTGGAAGAAATGAAACAGGATACGTTTGTTCACTGTTGGAAAAGAAACTGATAAATTCCTGAACAAAGATTCCAAAAATGGGGTATTTTTAAAAATCAGATTTGTAAGTACAGTCCTAATATGACAGTGTCATCTCATATATTCTTTCTTTACTCACACTTTTTCTTGGTGCCTTCATTAGGCGTATGAATGTGAGGATGACAGTAAATTGTAAATTGGTGATAACTACATCATGAGTTACATCCGAAGATATAGCACCATGGAAGTCCCATCCCAGCTCCTAATCTCCCCATCATTGTGAATGGCCAGCACAGAACATTCTAACATAAGGTATCTCCCTTTGCAAAGGCAGCAACAAAAATCAAATAACACGTAGTCTAAGCATAGCCCATGTTTGCTGAGATTACTCTCCAGAGACAAGACTTTGATTACAAAAGAATACTCAATTTCATGAATTTTTTTTTTTTTTACTGTAGTCTTAACTTGGGTCTTGCCTCAAGCATACATACATTGAAAGATGCACTTTGGTACTGTGTAAATAAACACATCATCCCACTTGATTCCACACCATTTTGTTGTGGCAGAAGCATCCCTGATGGGATATGCCCTGTTTGAGTCCTCTTTGTCAAAATGCTCTTTATGATGAGTTGGAGGGGGAACAGCCAGCAGTAGCAGTCCACAAGGATCCAGGTTCCCTCTCCAATTGTAGACAGCAGGTTGAATAAATTATAATCACTGGACCACCAGGGAGCCACAGCAGGTTGAATAAAATCAATAGATAATGCATTTCCTGTTTTTAGGTGGGAGGGGAAAAGGCCCTTAGAGCAATTGTATTTGTACAGTTAAACAGCACAGCAGTTGCAAAAAGAAAACCCATTGGTTGGCATTTAAGATAATAATTTCCCCCCTTTGCATAATACCTACTCTGTTATTCCAACTTTAACTGCTCTGCTGGGAGCTCAGGGTTAGTGATGATTAGTTTGATTCAGACGTGACTCTGAGGGACAGCTCTATTCCCATCTGGCATTATGGCTTGATAGATGGGTGGTACCAACCAGGGAGAAATCTGGCTGCCACCATGTTAATTTGGAACCAGGGTCAATAGCTACTCTTGAGCTCTAACAGCATGATATTTGAAGAGTGCATTTTCTGGGTCTCATTAAATGAAAGAAAAATAAACAAGCCTTGACCTTGGCTTTTTCTGGTGTCTTAAGACACAGGAAAAGGTAGGGAGAGAGCCTGGCCAGAGTTTGAGGTTGCCTCTCACTAAGAGTTACCACTTTCCAAGCCATTAAGAAAGCATTTACTTAACAAGGGGTGCCCCCTAGAAAGGAAAGGAAAAGAAAATACTGTAATACATAGAGCAGTCTACACATTCAGTCTTGGCACTTTTCCTTGTCATCCAATATGACTAATCACTAAACTGATGACCTCTGCATATATTTAAGTCTCTTTTCTATAGAATAATTTTCCTCAGAAAGCTACAGTGGATAATAATTGTGCAAAGATGCACTTCTGGATCATCTTCAGAAGAAAATCAGTTCCCCTGCCTCTTTCCCTAGAACCTGTCCCCCACTGGCCTACTTTCTCATCACCACAAGAATTCATAACCAGCTATGCTAGAGCTAAAGACCTGGCCAAAAGATCACTCTGTGGGTTGATGGATAACTAAAAAAGATCTAAGACCCTAAGGAACTTCTGATTTTGAAAGACAAATGAAGGGCTGGTTAGCTTTTAACCCTTAGTAATTAAAATGACAATCATCCCAACCAAAACATATTACTTCCCAAGATTCCCCATTTACATTACTCAATACACTGTGGGGAAAGTTTTCCCTACCTCGTATGTATTCAGGAGATATAGGAACATTTTCATTTTAACTGAAAACATCAAAACAAAAAACTATTATAACTTTCCACATCATTGGCGTATCCTCCTCATTCCTGAATTATGTGTGCATAGACATCTGTGTGTAATTTTAAGGGTTATTTATTCAGGTCCTAGAAAACTAGAGGATAAAATAGTATACAGGGCACTGAATCCTCATTTGTTAAGAAAAAAAGGGGTGGGGGGGGCTTTAACTTGATTTGCATGCCTACTCCAACCACATTTTAGAATTATGATCCACCCTCCACCCCCATCCCGGCACTCTCCTGCTGGCCCTCCACTTTAGTGAGAAGCCAGGTAGGAAAAAAAAAGAATCCCAAGTTGCCATCAGCTCTTGATGAGAGGTTGGGCTGGGAAGACATTAGGATGTTACTGAAGCGAGGGGTGGGCCACTTTTGACCACATCAGTGATCCACAACCTACCTCATTTCTTGGCTCCTGAGCTAAAAGCTACTAGTGAAGAGAGGCCATTGTTCTGTAATCACAACAAAGATGATTCATTCTCCCCTTGTAAAATTACTTAGGAAATGGAAAGTAGTGTTACAATCAAATTCATGAATCTGACTATCTCTAAAAGTTCCAGGCAGCCTGCTGGGTGCTGAACATCCTAATGAGACCTTTGAAGAGCACTGCTATTAAAAAAAAGGAAAAGAAAAAAAGAGCCTTTCATAAGACCATTAACATAGTCTCCAGCCACACACACATTCAAATACATTCCACTGGACATTGAACTCCTCAAGAGCAGAGACTGTCCATCATTGTATTTCCAGCACAGGGTTGGCACGAGTTTAAGAGTTCCGGAAGCATCTGTCAAATGAGCAGAAAGGATGAAGAGCACAGCCTTCACCAGACAAGCATAGTGGCAGCTTCCCATTTAGGCAATTTGCCAGTTTATAATAAGACAGCAATTAATTAAGCAGCTTTTAACCTCCCAGAGGCATTTTTTCCTTTAGGTAAAAAAGAATAGAAACCTACAAGGCATTATTTATGATTAATTCTTCCTCCAGGCAAAAATTTAAAAATTAAAAATCGTAAAAATAAAGGAAGCCACTTAGGAAAGGTTTCCTGGGCAAGCCTCAGCTAAGACTTACCAGTTTTCAAAAAGAAAGAATAAAAGGAAAGGGACCACAGGCTGGGTACGTAATCCTTTGATCTGTTACCAACCCAACAGACCCAGATGACTTCTACTACTTGATACAATCAATGGTTGTAGAACATGTTCCCAGTCTTTCCTTCTCTGCAGAAACAGGCTGAGAGCCCTCTTCTGAGGGGGCCACATTTCTTGGATTTCCCGTCAGAATGACACCTACTCTCCCACCTCTCATAACTTACCCTTAATAAGAAAAAACAGAAAGCCTATACACAGGAACACATTGGTAGGATGTGGGAAATCTGTATGAGTTGGACTTCAATAGTAAGAACATATGTTTTCTGAAATACTGTGTGTCTCATTCAAGTTCATTGCCCGATCATTCTATTCTCCTTCCTTGTCTTTTTTCTCACTTCTGTCCCCTAAAGAATTCATGTCAACGACTCTATTTGTGACCAACTTCATAGGCAATAAGAAATGAAATTTTTTTCAGAAAGAAAAAGTGTTCAGATTTTAGTTTAAGTACGTGAAGCATCTTAAAATACAGATAATACCTTAGTAGTTTTTTTTTTTCCTCCTCCAAAGCCAAGCAGATGAAAAATTAATAAGTCTCTTCCCTCCTTAACCTAACCTGCTATGCCTACATTTAAAGGACTACTGCTCAGCAGAAGTGTACAAGGCAGCTGTCATACCATCCTTGGCATCACAGTAGGTGCACGGGGGTGGTCAGAAACTGGGACTGAAATGTCCGCCTAACAAGAAATAGCTTTTTACTCTTCATCTGAAGTCTAAACTTGTTGCTACTGCTATGCAAGTTCTTAAAATCAAAGTATTAACTTGGGGAAATATTTAAAATATATATTTTTCATCTATTAAAAATATTTATCTTTTTTACCAAAAACAAAAATCAATTCAAACTGAAAATGTTTTTCAAATTATTGGTGCTATAGAAAAAGGTGGGAAGTGGAAAAATAAGTATCTTTACCACTACCAATAAGACTAGCCTTTCCAATAATATTTATGAAGATCAAAGAGGAAATACATCAAATGGCAGTAACTGAAAAGTTTTCTCTATGGGCATTTAGTAAGGTCACCGTCCCTGTCCTCTGCAGACCAGTGCCAGCTCTTTTATTTTGGGCACTAATTCCACAAGTTACGCAGGACCTAGAACTGAAGGGGTGTGAATATAAAGTCACGAGATTGATGTATGTTTTTTAAACATACATCTGCACATGTGCGCACATGCAGAATACATACATTCAGGTGAGATGCTCCCCACCAGAGTTGTCACTGAAGAGGTCCCATATATATCAGTAATGACCATAATGCTTCAGTCATCTCTGGAATTTCTCTTTGGGAACTATTTGGGAACTGTGAGCTGCACAAGAAAATGGCTCTGTTTTTCAGTGGTACCTCATTTATGACTCCAAACCCTATTCATAAATTTTCTTTCCCAGAGGCTTCAAATAGCTTCTGGCTAGTTTCAAACTTAAAATTCTCTCTCCTGTAACTCCAAAAGATTTAGGATCTGTCCTGAGAAGAAAGTACTATAAATTACTTCCTTCAACAGTGAGTCTGATCTGGACCCCATTTTTTGCCTTAGTAGAAGGAGGCTGGAATACATGATCATTAAGGTGCCTTCCAGTTCTCACATTTTGGGAGTGAATCTATGTCTCTAGAAATTTCTAGACTTTGAAGACAGTTTTCGGAAATGTTTCACCAAAGACAACATCATTGGAAAAATTATGCATATGCTGTGGGGGCTAGTCAAAGGAGATATCATATATGGGAATATATAAGCTCTGGAAGGTTTGTTAAAATGCCAGTCATGTGACTATAGTAACAGCTCATACATACACAGGGAATGCCAGCCCATCTGAGATTCCCTAAAATTTTCTTTATCTCTATTCTCAATGAGCCCAGATGGGCAGAAGCACCAAGCACCACCAGGGATGCAAAAGACACATGGTGTCAGCTGCTAAGGAAAATAAACCCCAAAGGTCCATGGGACTGAATTTACCAGCTGAATCCAGCTAGATACCTTGTTTCCATAGTATGGAGTTTCAGCATCATTCTTTACCTGACTTCAGGGAATTAAGGATTTTAGATCAACATTGCAGATAATCACTGGCCATGAGGAAAGTGTTAATGAGGCCTCACTACAGTTGGTCTCACGGGCTGAAACCCCTATGAAAACACAACATGTAAACCGGGGGAAGGAGAGGATAATGGCATATCCTGTCAACTTAATTACTTGCATATGGATTTTTCAATGTTCAATGTGCAGCCTGCTTTTCTTCAGTGCCCCTGGGTTGCAGTCTGTTTGGACAACCTGTTAGTATAGAATACCCATGGGACTTGTGGTCAGTCTGGGCAATGCCACTTAGTTGCTGAGAGAATATGAACATCTGCACTTCAGTTTCATTATCTGAAAAAAGGTACCACTTTTGAGTTAGGTCTCTTAGGAAGACCAAATTAAGCTGTTTGGAAATGTCAACCATGCAGCATTAATCACATTATTTTTTAAAAAAGAGAACGTAAATTAATTTTTGTAGAAGCACATGCTCAACTGATTTAGGTAGGTAAAGGTACTTGTAGCAAAAGCACAGAGAAAGAGGGATATAGCAATATGATTTTGGGTCTTCCAAAGTACTACACTGCTCCACTTCTTTGAAAGACATGGAATTAATTTTTATCTGCAAGATTGATTTAAAACAACACCCTGTTGAAAGACGTCAGGAGGTCTATCAGCTTGAGAAGGTATCTCCTCTTTCCTCTACCATTTCTAACTGTGTCAATTATGCTCCTAAATGAGGCCATTCCAAATCTCACTCCAAGTGGGTGCTGTTAGATTTGGCCCAGAAGCCCTCAGAGGTGGTCACTTCAATGAGGATGGTTTGGCGGTGAGGAGTGCTTCTGGTCTGGGTCCCAGAGAAACAGACACAGTTCCCTTGTACTTTGACTACCAAGGTCCTGGACCCTCTCAGAACCATATTAGACAGTGTTTTGCCATAAAAGAAACCCAAATGAGAACACTCAGCTCTTCTGGATAAATGATCAAGGTCAAAGACCTCTTAAAAATAGGTAACACTGTTCATTAAGTGCTACTTGGCCCCAGCCATGCTGCTGGACCGTAGGAGATATTGATCCACGCTTCCTTTTCGACGACTCACAGTCCGCCTCTCACTGTCAAACATACGTTGCAACTGCAGAGCCAGCTGTCGGTCCTCTTCCTCCTGCTGTAATTTCTGCTCCATCTCTCGCAGTGCTGGGTCTGTTGGGGCCAGACCTACCTCACTGCTGGTTTGTCGCAGTTTCTTAAGGGAGCCATTTTGTTCCAAGTGTTTGGTCTTACAGCGTCTTTTTCGACCTCGCCGCAAGGAAGGAAGTGGCTCTTCACCCAGGCTGTCTACCAGAACACCATTAGCCAGATCAAAATGATTTAATGTCTTCAGCTGTTTCTTTGTTTTGAGGACTCCACCCAAAACATTGTTTTTGGGTAGCAATGAATTAACTGTTGAGATTTTCACAGCTGTGCTTATGTAAGTTTTGTCTAACCTGGTATCTGGGATTGACCCTGACCCCTCAAACTGTTCCCCCTCCAAAGTCCCACTGGCTCCCCCTTTGAGTTCTGAGGAATAGCAGGTTTCCAGTGGGATCTCAGTGCTCCTTTTACCATCACTGTCCTCTTCAGCTTTTGTTTGGCTAACTGAGGGGAAATACTCAAGGTCAGTGGGAGTGGGTCCAGTCTCCTCAGAGAGTACCTGCCCACTGCGGAGTCTTGTATTTGAATCCAGAAGTGGCTTTTCCTTGCTAGAATGGATAATTTCAGAACTTAGTAAGTCTTCGCCTGTTTCAAATGCCAGGGAAGTTAGAGTGGCCTTTGAAAGGGTCTTTTTGATTTGCCGCTCTTGAAAGATCTGTTCCCACTTTTTGAGGATCCGGGGACTAGCCTCATAAGAAGTCTGCTTCTGCAGGCTTCTGTTTAGGTTGCGAGGTGTTGACTTGATGATGAGGGGACTTAGCACACGGCCATCAGGGAGTCTCTTAGGAGGAGTACATGGTGAGCAGACAATGGGCTTGAAATGGTTCAGTTCTTCAGAGATGCTGTCATTGCTCTCAGGACTGATAGAGCGCTCTGGCTTATGTAGGGAAGCCAAGGAAGAGAGGGAGCTGAAGGGCAGACGCTTTTCGATGGTTAAGTCAGGGGCTGAGAGACAGCGGTTATTTTGAGTGGACAAGAGGACACCAATTATGGGGTTGGAGGCTGGAGTAATAGTTGTGACCTGAAAAATATTTAAAAAATTACATAGACATGTATTTTTTTCCACATAATTTTTTCAGGACAGCAGAGAACAGGGACAGAGAAGGAAATAAAAAGAAAATCAAGGAAGAGTGATGTGAGACCAAGAAAAGTGCATTCTATTTAACAGAAACTTCTATGCACTTGGATCAATTAATAACATTAAAAATCTGAAGTAAAGAAACATCTAGAGCTTTTAAAATGCTTCCCTAATGGTTCTGATATCACTCATGTGGCTATTAATTGAAACCTTCTTTCACATCTGTGTATAGAAGTTTCCAACATAACTAATATAATATGCCTGGGACCCATTCCCCATTCTGCCTATTCTCAAAGAAATTGTTTCTTCCACATGCAGAGGATGCTACAGAGAAGGACTAGAGAGCCTCAACAGCCTGTGGCTGTGATTGTACCTTGGCTTTGATGGTTGGAGCTGCTCTGAGTCTGTTCTTCACTCTATCCTGAGCTGTGTCACTACAGCTCTGACTCCTCTGCACCTTGGAGTTTAGCTTTCTAAGAAAATAAAGAAAAGACAAAAAGTGAAAATTAGTTCACACTAGCTTAGGAAAAAAGATGACAAGCTCTTTTGTGCATTCTAAACCACTCACCAAGAAAGACAAATCTCTTGGGCAGCTACAATAGAAAATGAGTTAATTTATTAACAAAACACATTCCAAGAACAAACCTATCAAAAGAGAAGGAATGCTCCACAGAGTACATCTGGTTCAAGCTTTTGTTTCTAAATTAGACCCTGCCTAAATGAGGCAAGACCAATGGCTATTTTAGAGACATGTAGGGATACTTTCCTTAACATACTACATTCAGCATTAAACCACCTTTACAAACAAAGTTTCTTTTTATTAGACCCAAACCCCTTGTCAAGTAATCTAAATCAGCCATGATAGAAATATTGAAATATTTCTAAAAATGCAGAGCGGCACACTATATTTTTATGTAGGGAGTCAAAATTAAATGTAGTCCCTCCCTTAACCCTTTTACATTGAGCTTTCTAGTGACTTAAGAGACTTCAAGAACACATGATTTTCTTTCTTATTTCCTTCCTTCCTTCCTTTCTTTTTTGTAGCATTAGGGACTGAACCCCATAGCCTCACACATGTTAGGCAAGGGCTCTCTATGACTGAGCTACATCTCCAGCGCTTTTTTGTTTGTTTGTTTTTAAATTCTGAGACAGTCTCTAAATCGCCCAGATAGGCCCTCAGATTTGCAATTCTCCTGCCTCAGCTTCCAGTGTAATTGCAATTACAGGTGTGTACCACTACACCTGGCTAAGAACGGATTATTATTCTCTTATATATTACATCATGACTTTACAATACAAATCAAACTCCACAGTACCTGTATTGTATACTGAAGTCTACAACACTAAATTTTGTATATAATGTGAGAGTGGGGTCTACCTTCATACCCAGCACTATATATGAATTTTACTCTTAGAATCACTTTCAAGTAACTGTCACCTGCCCCACAGACTATAATTGCTTACCTTCTCCAACTCCTCCCTAATATGTTGCTCATCAAGCTTTTGTCATATACTTACTATATGCCAGGCACTGATGAGCACTATCCAGGCACTGGGAATACAGAAAATAACAAGTCACAGTCTAAAACTTCAAAGAATCAAAGTTCAGTGGGGCAGATGATTAAATAAGGGAATACAATACAGTAAACGGGCACACACAGAGGAAAAAGTATGCTTGAGGGGCAGAAATGGCATTAAAGAGAAGGTTATTAATAACCTATGATGGAGTAAGAACAAAGTTGGAAAAGTCTTTCTGTAGCATGTGCATTCTGTTGGATAAGTGTTTGCTGTAAGTCAAGAGATGATCCCAAAATACAAATTGTCTCCTCAAGTGACTCTATTCAGCTTTGGAATGAATTGCATCTTATGTAGCAAAATATCTGCTTTTAAATTTTTTACTATGTCAGGATTAGCTCAGGAAAAACTTATGAAGGAAGTAAGGGATAACTCTATATAGAGTTCCTCTCCTCTCTTGCATCTCTAGTCAAAGTCAGCTACACCTACCCACAATGGCTTCTATTCCAACATCTCTGTGATGTTCCTTCCATTAAAAATCCTCCCATCCTATGTCTCATGGCCACATGATATTGTCAAGAGAAAGGGAGGGCCATGCGTAACCAAGTTCAACACTTAACCCAACCCAAATGACTAATATGAAAATTGTACTACTAATGGAAGGTACATTTGAAGCAGATGGAAATTTTCAATGTCATCCTATGAAGGCAGCTGCTTAGAAGTCAGCCTGATAGGTATTTCACTTAGAAAAATATTAAAATTCATTTGCATTCCTAGAAGTCACACTAACTGCCAGCTGTGTAAGCAACGAAAAAGTACACTGGATGACATATTAAAATACTATGGTGAAATATATATTTCTGGTCAGGAGAAAGGGATATAGAGCTTGAGACAGGCAGCATTATTTCAAACATATGAGTTTTTGGTGAAAATCCCATGGAAAATCAAGTACACAATATGAAGAAGAGATTTTCTGATCAATGTAAGAAATATCTTTGTAATTTTTATAATCAGACTGATTGCTGTCCCAGCAGATACTGGGCTTGACTCCATCAAAAAGATGTTCCAGCTGAGGATGGACCTAACCTTAAGTTTCAAATACTCCATAATTAAGAACTAAATTAATATAATTTTTAAGAACTTAATATAATTTATGAGTCTATCTTGTTAAAGGTAAGAAGGTAAAAGCCACTGGTTCCATGTCCAAGCTATTGGGTACACAAATGACAACTAATAGTAGCTGGGAGAACCTGTTCACATGCCTCCTGAACTTCACTGTGGTGAAAGAAAAGACCCAAACTCACACTTACAGTGACCAAGCACACACTGAGGACACCCAAAGAGTTTCAAAAATCTTTTTGGTAAACCTTAGTACAGCACATATTATCACTGTCTCTTCCATTCATTTGGTTAACACACTTTACAGAGCACCAATTCTATACAAAAAAATAGAGGTTGATAAGAAGATAATCTTGACCCAGAGGAGCATGAATCACTGAAATCTACTACACTATAAAAGCTACAAAAAAGACACAGATAACACATACAGCTAACCTCTCCAGGTATTTTCTCTTAAGAGTTTTATCGAGTTTTAGCTCTTATATTTAGGTCTTTGATCTATCTTGAATTCCTTTTTGTCTATGGTGCAAGGTTGTAGTCCAATTTCATTCTTTAGAATGTTGATATCCAGTTGTCCCAGCACCATATGTGAAAAGCTATTTCTACTCCCCAATGAATGGTCTTGCCATCCTTGCTGATAATCAATTGACCACAAATATATAATTTATTTCCAGATTCAATTTGATTCCATTAATCTATATGTCTACCCTTATTCTAGTGTCACACTGTTTTGACTGTTACCACTATGCAGTGAATTTTGAAATAAAATAGTATGCGTCTTCTACCTTTTTCAAGATCACTTTGCATATTTGGGATCCATGCAAATTTCATACATAAATTTAAGCATTAGTTTACTGATTTCTGGAAAAAAAAAAGCCCATCAGAATTTTAATACACATCACATTGAATCTGTAAAACGTTTTGGGGAGTGCTGCCATCTTGAAAGAATTAAATATACCAATCCATGAACACAGGAGGTCTTTCCCTTCATTTACATCTTACATTCTTTCAACAATGTTTTGTAGTTTTTAATGTTCAAGTCTTGCAATTCCATGGTTAAGCTTATTTGCAAACATTCTACTTTTTTGATACTAAAATTATATTTTTAATTACAGTTTTGGATTGTTCACTGCTAGTGTATAGAAATGCAACTGAGTTTTCTGTGATGCATCCAAGGAACAGGGCCAAACCACAGACTGAAACCTCTGAAACCATAGCACACCCCTATAATCCCAGTGACTCAGAGATTGAGGAACAAGGATAGCAAATTCAAGGCTAGCCTCAGCAACTTAGCAAGACCCTGTCTCAAAATTAAAAATTAAACAAAGGGGCTAGGGATGTAGCTCCAGAGTAGAGTACCTCTGGGCTCAATCCTCCAGTGGAAGGAAGGATGGACAGAGAGACTGAAGGAAGGAAGAGAGAGGTAGAGGTAAGGGGGAGAGAATGAGAAAAGAAGGGGTAGTGGGGAGGAAAGAAATCTCTGAACCTCTGAAATTATGAGCTCAATAAACATTTCCTCCTTATATCTCTGCCTCCTAATTGGTGAAGTTATTCAATTTACATTTAACACAATTACTGATAAGGAAGGGCTTCTCCCATTCTGTTATTTTGCATTTTTCTTTTTGTGTTGTGGACCAAACTCAGGGCCTTATACATACTAGGCAAGCACTAGCCAATCCCTCATGTCTGTTTGTTATTATACTTTTTTGTTCCTGAATTCCTCCATTAGTGCCTTCTTTTTTGTTAGATTATTTCCTAATGTACCATTTTGATTCTTTCTTTTATTACAAATGCTTTTATATTTTCTTGGGAACTATAATTAACATCTTAATTTATAACAATCTATCTTGAATACTAATTTGGTTTCAATAGTACACAAAAACTTTGCTCCTACAGAACTATGCCTTCTTCATGTTGTTATTGCCACCAACTTATAACCTGTACCTATCAACACTATAATCAGGGGGATAATAGAGGATAGGAAAGGTAGCAGAATACAACAGTTACTAATATGGCATTATGTAAAAATGTGGATGTGTAACCGATGTGATTCTGCAATCTGAATTTAGGGTAAAAATGGGAGTTCAAAACCCACTTGAATCTAATGTATGAAATATGATATGTCAAGAGCTTTGTAATGTTTTGAACAACCAATAAAAAAACACTATAATCACTATTTATGCATTTGCAGTTGTCTTTCCCCCCCCTCAGTTCAAATATACGATAGTACAAAAAATCATTGGGTTGATGCCCCACTACTTGTACAACCTACACATCAGATGGCTTGCTCCACAACACAGCTCAGGCTATTCCCACCAATGGAAAAAAATCTGGCCTCCCAATCCCTGTAGAAAAGGCATGTTTTGATCCTCACTGCATCTTGTGTTTTAAACATGAACAAAGTACAAAAGGGTTTTTTGTTCCTTTGGCCACCCACTGCAGCCTGGCACTAAAATAATCTAGCACTCACTTCTGCTTGGAGAAATATTCTTTGCTCTTTTGGTCATCCGGCTTGATTGATATCACTGCTAGGCTTTCAGCTAGCCAGGTACACTTTCTCATATTTGTCAGTGAACTGGAAAGCCTGAGTCTTATCCACAGAGTGGTCCACATGAAAGTCATTTACATTGATCTGCTAAAGAATATCCTTATTATCAATGTCAAAGAGGCACCTGAATGAGATGCCTTCATCAGCTTCTAAAAACCCCATAATCTTGAACAAGAGTGCATTTTGTGTCTGATACTATGGGAATATTCATTGGTCTCAGTCCTCCTTGTTTCTTGCTTGGGTGTGTTAAAAGCAGACCAGATGTTAGAGATGAGAATTCACAGAAACAATAATTACTTAAAAGCTGAGTTTCTTAAATTCACCTGCCCTATCATTGAAACTAATGATCAGTGGGAGGTATACACAGGTGAAGTCAAGAGTGTAAAACATACACCATACTTTGCTCTGTAGTTAGGCTGATATCCTGGGGATGGTGTGTTGTTGTTTTGGGGATGCCGAGGACTGAAAATGCTAGGCAAATGCTCTACCACTGAGCTACACCTCCAGTGGCTGACATCTTTCTCTTGTTTTTCCTCCTTCCCCCCTTCCCTCCCTCCCTCCCTCCCTCCTTCCTTCCTTCTTTCCTTCCTTCCTAGTGGGGGGAGGATTGGAGAACTGGGGACGGAAATGAGGGTGCTTTTACTTCTTTCTATATTTTATTTTGAGATAGATCTCAGTAAATTGCCAAGGTTGGCCTCAAACTTCTGATCCTCCTACCTCAGCCATTCCTGGAATTATAGATGTGCACTATCACACCAATTTGATTGATATCTTTGAACTGACCATCTGGGATAACAGTTGTGACTTTGAAGTTAGAGGTTGGGAGCCCAACTTTGGCATTTCCTAAAAACATCTTGCTACAGGCAGTACTGACACAGAAAGAAGAAAGACATTAAGACCAGCCAATAATAGTATTTTTTTTTTAAAGTTACATACTGCCAGGTGTAGTGACACATGCCTGTAATCCTAGCAGCTCGGGAGGCTGAAGCAGGAGGATCTCAAGTTTAAAGCCAGCCTCAGCAACAGCGAAGCACTAAGCAACTCAGGGAAACCCTATATCTAAATTAAATACAAAACAGGGCTGGGGATGTGGCTCAGTAGTTGAGTGCCCCTGAGTTCAATTGTAAAAAAAAAAAAAGAAAACCCTCTTGGCCTCTTAGCAGTGGAAATTTTAAGCCAGTAGATTAATATATTTATAATATTTCACTGAAGGATTTCCTTTTGTATTTCTTGTAGGCAAGTCTACTCATGACAATCTCTCAATTTTTGTTTATTTGGAAATATTTTAATTTTTCCTTAATTTTTTTGGGGGGGTCTGGTACTAGGGAATGAGCCCAGGGCCTCACATACACTAGGCAAATGCTCTCCACTAAACTATACCCCCAACCCTTTTTATTTGTGACAGGATCCTGCTAAGTTGCTCAGGCTGGTCCCAAACTTGCAATATTTCTACTTCAGTCTCCTTAGTAGCTGGAATTAGAAGCATGTACTACCATATCTAGCTATTTCTTCTTAAATTTGAAGGATAGTTAGTCTGAATACAGAATTCTTGGTTGACATTTTTTCTTTCAGTCCTTTAAAGATGTCATACCACTGCCTTTTTGCATCCACAGTTTCTGGTGAGAAATCTGCTGTTTAGCTTATTGAAGCTCACTAATAGGTGGCGATTTGTTTCTCTCTTGCTGTTTCCAGGATTCTGTTTGGCTTTCAACAGTTTGATTATGATGTGTGTTGATGTAAATGTCTTTATCCTACTTTAGGGGTCTTTGAGCTTCTTGGATGTGTAGATCTATGTCTTTTATCAAATCTGTAAGTGTTTGGTCATTATTTCTTCAAGTATTCTTTTGCTTCTTTTTCTCTCTTTTCCTTCCGGGAATCCCATTTTGTGTGTATTGGTATACTTAATGGTATTCCTCAGATTTCTTAAGCTCTGTTCATTTTTATTCATTCATTTTTCTTTCTGTTTCTCAGACCAGACCATCTCAATTGACCTATCTTCATGTTTATTGAACTTTTGCTTGCTCAAATCTACTCTGTTATTGTACTTTTCATGTCCCGAATTTGTATTTGGTTCATTTTTATAGTTTGAAATTCTCTATTGCTCTCAGAGTTTTCTTTAGTTCTTTGTTCATGAGTTCCTTTAGCATTTGAGCATACAATCTAAAGTCTGTATTGGAAAATCAAATACCTGGGCTTCCTTCAGGAAGTGTTTCTATCCATTTTTTGGTCTACATATGAGCCACACATTTTTCTTATCATGCCTCATTAATATTTTGAATAGTTATGCATTATTTAATGACAGGGGTATAATCTGAGAAATGTATTATTATGCAATTTCATCACTGCAAAACATCATGAGTGTGCTTACCCAAATCTAGATGGTATATAGCCTAATACAAACCTAGGGCTATATGGAAAATACAGTCATACATGTGGTCCATTGTTGACTAAAATGTCAACTGTACATTGCATGACTACATCATAACATGGCAACTATGAAAATCAGACTCTTTCCCCTTCCCTGAGTTTGTTGTTGCTGTATGCTGTTGTTGTTTGCTTGTTTACTAATATTTTAAAAACTGATTTTATAAGATCTATCCTTTAAATGTCAAAATGCCAAGATCTGCATTTTTTGCTTAAACATGACTTATTTGCTATCAACTTTTGATTAATTTCAAGAGTCCCACAAAAGTTAATTTTGACTGTTTCTGCCAAAGGGATAGGCTTCTGGAGTTCTCTATTCTGTCATTTTTGTTAATATCACCAAGCAAAGTATCTTTTTTAAAAAAAATTTTTATGGGGCTGGGATTGTGGTTCAGCGGTAGAATGCTTGCCTTACATGTGCAAGACCCTGGGTTCGATCTTCAGCACCACATAAAAAAATAAATAAATGAAATAAAGGTGTTGTTTCCAACTACAACTAAAAAATAAATATTAAAAAATTTATATATATTTTTATAGTGGTAGTTAGACACAATTCCTTCCTTCCTTCCTTCCTTCCTTCCTTCCTTCCTTCCTCCCTCCCTCCCTTCCTTCCTTCCTTCCTTCCTTCCTTCTACTGAAGATTGAACCCAGGGCCTTGATTGTGTGAGGTAAGCGATCTACCACTGAGCCATGACCCCAGCCCCACATAGTATCTTTTAAAATACAGATAAGAGAATTATAGGGTAAGAAAGAGGTATTACCATGGCACTGCTCTGAAACCCAAGAAGTACTTCTACAGATATGGGGTTGTGAATTCTGACACTAAAACTCTCAAAAATAAAGAATGTAGAAACACTATATAAAACAGAAACATATTTTACAGGTAACATCAGTATATTATTTGTAATATTATAACTATTAATACTATTATTGTTGGAGCATTTGGTTAGATCAGAATCTTCAAAATGCTGGCTCAAATAGTCAAGAAGAGTAAACTCAATTTTCCTAGGATTCAAAGAATTCAAATAACAGCCTCACTAAAAACTGAGGAAGGGCCGGAGATATAGTTCAGTTGGTAGAGTTCTTGCCTTGCATGCACAAGGCCCTGGGTTCAATCCTCAGCACCACACACATAAAAGAACAATAACTACTACTCTGTCATTTATGTACATTCATTTTGTATCCCTAAACCCAAAATATATTCACAATAAATATACTCAATAAATTTCTTATAAATGAGTAAAAATATGTGCAGAAATGTCTCTCTCCCCTTGGGAAATACTTTAACATTAATCAGACCCTGTTATCTGTCAGGCACGTTGCTAAGTGTTTTAAATATATTGTACTGCATTTAATCCATACTGAAACTCTATGGGATAGGTATTATCATCCCCAATTTATAGAAAGGAAAATGAGAGACATAATCTTCCCTTTAGTACACACATAACTGAAACAAATATTTAAACCCACAATATCTCTCTGATTCTAAGTCCTGTGTTCTTACTGCCACAGCACACTGACCTAACATTTTTACTCTGCTCTGTCATAGAACAGACCAAACACATCTAGGAAAGCTCTTTCTATTTGAACACAAAATGAGTCATAAATAAGAAAAAGCAGCACTGTAGGAAAGTCAACTGGCTTAAAATTTCCACTGCTAAGAGGCCAAGAGGGTTTTCTATTTTTTTTTTTTTGAGGGGTACCAGGGATTGAACTCGGGGACACTCAACCACTGAGTCACATCCCCAGCCCTATTTTGTATTTTATAGAGACAGGGTCTCACTGAGTTGCTTAGCACCTCACTTTTTTCTGAGGCTAGTTTTGAACTTACAATCCTCCTGCCTCAGCCTCCTGAGCCATTGGGACTACAGGCATGTGACACTGTGCCCAGTTCCAAGATGGTTTTCTGGGATGTTTAGTGAGGCTAAAAAAGCCCCTCAATTTCAATAAGTCTGACTTACAAAGAAAAGAGGACCAGTCAGTATAAACATTCATCTGGAAAGCTAGAAGTTTTAGTAGTTATAAAACACTGTTAAAAGGGTTTCAAATGATAATACATGATATAAAATTTGGCTTATGCTCTTGATTGTCTATTTATTACTCTGTCTCTCACATACTTATGCTACATTAGCTTCTTAATCATATCTTGAGGGGACACATACACACAAATGAACATGTGTTATATTATAGGATTATAACAGAATCTCACCCATTTCTGCCACGTACCCAGAAATGGGTGAGATTCTGTTATAATCCTTCCCTGTATATATATCATCTGGTTTACCTACTTTGTCCATATTACCATTTTTTCTTACAAGTGTACAATTAAATGGTTTTTAGTATCTCCATAGAGTTATTTTTTTTAATTTTTTTAGTTGTAAATGGATACAATACCTTTATTTTATTTATTTTTATGTCGTGCTGCGGATTGAACCCAGTGCCTCACACATACTAGGTAAGTGCTCTGCCACTGAGCTACAACCCCAGCCCTTCCATAGAATTCTTTTAACAATCACAACAATCTGAAAATATTTCCCTGACCTCAAAAAGAAAGCCTATAACCTTTAATTATTGCCCCCAAATTCCCCTCCTCCAACCTTAAGCAATCGTTAATCTATTTTATAACATATAAATTTGCCTATTCTGGAAATGCACTAATATAGTAGTCCCCCCTTATCCATGGCTTTGCTTTCCAAGGTTTCAATTACAATGTGGTCAACTGAGGTCCAAAAATAATAAATAGAAAATTCCAAGAAAAAACAGTAAATTTTAAATTGCTGCCATTCTAGTGGCAGCAATTTAAGATTTTGTTAAAAATCTCATGCCCTCTAGCTCCATACCACCTGGGATATGAATTGTCCCACTGGTTAGCATATTCATGCTGTATATATTATCCTCCTGTTATGGTTTAGATATTAGGTATTCCCCAAAAAACTTATGGGTGAGATAATATAAGAATGTTTAATACGGTTATAAGAGGTTTAACCTAATCAGTGCATTAATCCCTGGTAGGGATTAATTTGGTGGTGACCTTAGGTAGGTGGAGTGTGACTGGAAGAGGTTGCATGCCTTTGGAGTTTATATTTGTCCTTGTTGACCACAGTTCTTTCTCTGCTTGTTGAATGTCATGTCCTTAGCCACTTTTCTCCACCAAACTCTTCTGCCATGATCTGCCTCACCTCAAGCCCCAAGGAATAAAGCTTGCTGTCTATGGACTGAGACCTCAGAAATTGTGAGCTTCAAAATAAATTTTTCCTTCTCTACAATTATTCTTGTCAGGTTTTTAGTCACAGCAGTGAAAGAAGTGACTAAAAAACTTCCTATAAGTCACTTTGTAGCTGTCTTGGTTATCAGATTGACTACTGGGGTAAAACAGCGCTTGTGTTCAAAAAACTGTTATGCACTACCCCAATGCACATCATAATGCCTGTGCCATTCATCTCATTCTGTGTTGTCACGTAGGCATTGCTCGTCTCACATCATCATGAGAAGAATGAAAGTAAATAGTATAATAAGATGCTTTGAGAGACAGAGACCACATTCACGTAACTCTTATTATAGTATATTGCTAATTGTTTATTTTATTGTTATTTTTGTTAATCTTTTGCTGTGTCTAATTTAAGCTTTATCATAGGTATGTTATGTATAGAAAAGAAAAACAGCATATATAGCATTCAGTACTATCCACAGTTTTAAGCATCTACTGGGGATCTTGGGATTTATCCCCAGCAGGCAAGGGCAGAGGGTCTACTGCATTCTCCTTGTGGACCGAAAAACTCTGTGTTTTTATAGCTCTATTTCAAAATTCCTAGCATAATGCAAAAGGATTTATTCATACCCTGGCCTCACTCCCTACATCCTTTAAAACTGTGCTCTAAGTCACTGTTAAGGTTTAGATATGAAGTATCTCCCAAAAGCTCATCTATGAGACAATACAAGAATGTTCAGAGGTGAAATGATTAATTAATTGAAAGAATTAACTGGATGGTAACAAATGGGTAGGGTTTGGCTGGAGGAGATGGGTTGCTGGAGGCATGACTTTGGGTTATATAATTTGTTTCTGGTACACAGAATCTCTCTTTCTGTTTCCTAACTGTCATGTTCTGAGCTGCTTTCCTACGCCACACCCTTCCACCATCATGCTCTGCTTCACCTTGAGCACAAAGCAATGGAGTCTGCTGTCTATGGACTGAGTCCTCTGAAACAACTGAGTCCCAAAATGAACTTGCCCTCTCTAATTATTCTTATCAGGTCTTTTGGTCACAGAAGTGAAAAAAACTGACCAAAACAGTTACCTATAGACATTTTGATTTTGGAGATGACAAGAAAGAAATCACTGAATAAAACCATCAACTTAGCTTGCAGGTAGGTCACAACAACCTACATTTTACATAAATGAGACAGAAAGTCAACGGATTTCATTCAGGGTCCATCTTCCATAACCTCCCCTAGGCCAACATACCCTTACCAACTCTGGCTTTGCTTGCTTTTATCAATTCTACAGATGGTTCTTCAAAATCATACCACTTCCACATCTGCTTGTTTTGTGCTACCTGAGAGTTTCTGTATTCCATTTGTTCATTTTAAGGAAGCAAGATATACTTCCAAGAGGGTGTGCATATTTTAATGCACTTCAACACTGAATGGGCATGCATTTGGTATCACTAAGATTCTCAGTCTCTGTTTTTCTCCTTATACACACAATTTATAGAAAGTACAGCTCCTCCAGCTCTCATATTGCCACACTGTGAAGCACAGGCTCAGGCTTAGAGTATATAGATATTAGAAAACAAAATGGTACAGCTATAGTTAATTTCTGCTAAGTGGAATACAAATCATTTTTATAAGACTATAAAGTATCATCAAAACCACTGCTAATGCATTAGAAGGCTATAAGCAACTTCACAATATAAAAGTTTTATCAATGTGGTCACTAGACTCCCCCTCCCATCCCATATTACTCCTATAAAACTGAATCTAGAAAACAGCCACTAGCCAATCTATCTTTCCATGTTCCCAGAGCTCTCCTCCTAGAAGCCCTATGCTACAACTTTGACAATCAGTTCTGACAAAGTCCCAGAAACTCAAGGCCTAGCTCACTCAAACATTCCACAATATTTCTGAGGATCCCAACTATATGCCAGCCACTATACTAATACTGGAATTATAATGATGGAAAAGATGTTGTTCTGCCTGCAAAGAGTTTAAAGATTAGTTGGGGAGATAAGCAGAGGCAGCACAGGGACCTACACAAGAAGGTTTGGGCACAATGGAGTGCAGTGGAAAGGACACTCAACAACAAGAAGCCTCAGTTTTAACTCAGTTTCCTACTATTCCAGCAGTCTAAGATTGGCAAACCATGTTCTCTCTTTGGGCTTTAGTCTTCCCATCTAAAACAAACAACAAAAAAGGGGTTGATAAGGGCTGGGGCTGTAGCTCAGTGGCAAAGTGCTTGCCTAGCATGTGTGAGGCACGAAGCACGATTCTTAGCACCGAATAAAAAATAAAAACAAAATAAAGGCATTCTGTCCATTCATAACTACAAAAAAAGGTTGAAAAAGTTTATATGTCAGATCCTTTTTGATATGTCATGAATCCATTTTTCAAAAAATAGCAGCAGCACCAGCAATAATACTAAAGGTTTATCATGTGCCAGAAATCTTGCTAGGTACCATTTACTTATGATACACTTTTTGTGTGGCAGTATTGTCATTACTGTATCACTTGTTTTTCAAACTAGAAAGAAGATGGCAGATTTGACTATATTTCTTTTTATGGTTACACCATATTTCCAAGAACAATTTGAATTTATTTAAAGTAAAAGATCTATAAAGACTAAATCTCAGTGGAGTAACAGAGACCACTTAGCAAATATAAAAAGGGTACATAAAAAAATACATTTTTTAAAAAATTGCAGGCCATGTTGGAAAGCCACAGTGATTGAACTAATCCCAATACTAAATTGACAGCCAAAGCAATGAGAAAAATGCAACTGGATATGGAGCTCTTGTGGAATAGAAAAACAGTAACTCAAAAAGATTTTCCAGGCTGAGCCTTAAGAAGAATTTGCCCTCTTGGTTTTAGTTTGATTCTGGTTGAGAAGATAGGAATGAGGCAAGAAGGGAAATAAATTTTTTGAAATGACTTAATAAGCTAAACCAGTTTTCAGTTAGCTAAAATGAAAATTTAATTTTACAATTATAAACCATTTACTATTCAAATTAATTTTTTCAACTAACAAATATTTTGAGATTAACCTAGAATTGATCCTGGATTAACTATAATTCTACTGGCCTATTTAAAATAAGTTTCCTTTTCAAAGGGCTACAGAACTTTATCAAGTGACTACAAAGCCCTCTTTGAATTTTTAAAGTAAAAATTAGCTGATCTGCTGGCAAGACTCACAGCCAGAATCTACTGATGTACTTTTTCAAAATAATATTCCTATCATTCATGCCTATTCACTATTACCCTCATGCTTTTATGCTTAAGAAAAGTTCATAAAGTAGGTATGAAAACAGATGGTAGGGATTGGGGCTGTACCTTAGTGTAGAGCACTAAATAAACAAATAAAGGCATTCTGTCCATTTACAACTATAAAAAAAATTCTTTTAAATGGCAGATTCATTTGATTCAAATACACTTATTAAAAACTTAAGTTTTTTACATATGATCTCTTTTCAGAAAAAAAACTTGCAGAGAAAACTTATTCTTTGGTTGTTGCTTAACAGAAAAAATATATTTGAAATATTAAAAACTATGAACAGTGCTTAACTTTTATTGTGGTAAAATACACATAAAATTTACCGTTTTAACTATTTTAAAGTTATAATTACATTATTGTATAACCACCACCAATTGAATTATTTTTAAATATGTCTATAATGCTGGATTTTCTTGTCAGCACTAACAATTCCATATTGTTCTCCTAAAAATAATTTGTAGCTGAAACTTAACATTTTCTTATCTAAGGAAAAAGTACATTATAAATAAGAGATACAATTTATAGTATTACCATAATTGATTTTCCCACCTAAAGTTTCTATGACATCAGCAAACTATTTCACTAAAGGATAACTCTACCAACTAAATTCAGCTATTTTTTTAAAGCCATATTTATTCAGCATATAATCAGGATATTAAATTTAGCAATCAACAGCAAGGGTGCCAAAAAAACCCTACATCAAAACCCTTTGCTGGAAAGCTTTACATGTTCCACAGAACAGAAACTAAAATAATCTGTTATACAATTAGTCCTAAACACAGTCCTTGAAGGTTATTTGCCTACACACATGAGTTTTGTCTAAAACGTGTCTTCCTAGTAGCAGTTAAGACCTACCACCATGGTGCCTGGCTGAGTTGAACAACTGGCTGTAAACTCTTGCTTCCCTGTCACTTCTCTGGCTCTCCTCTCCGCCTAAGCTTTGAGTCAGAAAAATTAAGACTTTCTGCCACTACCATGGATGGCTACTGCGGTTGCTGAAACTGCTACAGCCACGTTGGTTTCAGGATTTGACAAAGTACTTTTTGGCCTCCACCACAATAGAGGCTAGAGCTTCTGCAGTCAAAGTTTCCTCCCTCATGGGTCCAAAATTCAGACTGATTGTTGTTAACTACCAAATCACGGTAGCTACCACCAGCTCCAAAATTGCTTCTATCGTTACCAAATTCACTGTAGCCACCTCCACTGACATTATATACACCACCACCATGGCTGTCACCAAAGCCACAGGATCACTGCAATTTCCTCAAAACCAAGTTGTCATTATCAATAAAACCACCTCCACAGCCATCACCAAAGTTTCTAGAATGACTTCAACCTCTTTGACTTGACAAAGCACTCATCATCTCTTCCTTTGACAGGGTGTTCCTCTACTCATAGATGTGGCGATTCACAGTATGATGTTTCTAAATGACAATCTTATCCACCATCAAAGGTTACAAAAGCAAGGCTCCCCCTTCTTGCCACTGCCTTGGTCAGTCATGATTTCAATCACTTCAATTTCCCAAACAGTTCAAAATAATTTCTCAGGTGATTTTCTTCTGCATCTTCTTTAATGCTACCAAGAAAGATCTCCACAGCCAAGTGGGCACCTGGTCTTCTCTTGAGACAGCCCTCTTTAGTTCTAATCTTTTCCATATACCTTATGCATCCATCTCTTCCACAGTATCTGAGTGACAAATCCCAAACCCCTAAAGCACTTGGTGTTTGGATCTCACATTACCACACAGTCTTTGAGTATTCTCCCTTACTCACAATAGCTCCTCAGACTCTCATCAATTGTTTCAAAGCTCAGTCCTCTGAGGAGAAGCTTCATAGCTATTCAGGTTCTGTAGGAGAAGATATGATGGCACTGGGATGGATCTCACATTACCACACAGTCTTTGAGTATTCTCCCTTACTCACAATAGCTCCTCAGACTCTCATCAGTTGTTTCAAAGCTCAGTCCTCTGAGGAGAAGCTTCATAGCTATTCAGGTTCTGTAGGAGAAGATATGATGGCACTGGGAAGACAGACTCTAATGATTTTTCCTGAGGATGTCAACAGGCAGAAAGGACCCAATTGAACTCAACCCAACCTGAACATATGGAAGAAAATGAATTCTGAATCCAGAAATGTCAGCACTAACAATTCCATATATATGTATAATACTGATCACAAACTTTCTTAAAGTCAAAAGTGAATATCTTCCTTTATTAACTGGCTCAATGATATTCGGTAAGGGCTAAAAGAAGCAAAAGAAGATATATGACAGATATTCCAGAGACACACATAATCAAAAGCACACTCCTCTGAGTAGGCTTTACAATTTTACCCTTTAGAGAAGACTCTGCAAAGCATTTTACGTAATGACATATCAATTTGCTACCACCCTTTAAAAGAATGAATTACAAGAGTACAAGGGTAGAGACAGGAAATACAGATAAATAATTAACCCATTCAAATATCTACTCAAATAACTGAGATGGTTTTACCTCAGTATAATATTTGGATTTTAATATAAATTTATCTTTTCTAAGTTATTTCAAATTACAAGATATTAGTCACAGGTTTCATAAGGCGACATTTATTAGCTTCAAAGAGAATTTATTTTGACTTGATTGAAATGAATGATTTGCTTTTCTTCACTTTTCAGCAGACCCCTTTTATAATCATTAAGACATGCCTGTTATAAACGGTGGGGGGGATATTCATAATCAGTAAGTGACAATTTGTAGTCAAGCAATCTTCAGTTTTTTAACTTTGGAGGGCATCTATAGTTTAGCTCATACACACAATGTTAAAGTCCCATCTTCATCACATATGGAAAGGATGCTGGCTTACCCACCTACTAGGTCCAGATTATATCAATTAAGCCTAAATGGTTATGGTAACAGTGCCCATTAAACAAATGTCAAACAAGTGAATAAATATTCTGGGAGAGGCCTTCATGGAGAAGGAGCTGCCATTACCTAGAGAAGGGGAGGCATCTCAGAGAAAGAGAGATCTGGTGAATTTATACTTGGAAATCTTCAAAAGAGAAAAATTAAATTGCTCCAAAAGAACATCCACAAAATGTTCAGAAATATATACTACATCACAGATCATGGTAGTAAGCATTCCATAAAATTCTTAAACTTTGGTAGCTTTTTAATGTCTTATTTGTGAGTGACTAGCAGTAAAATTTTTAGGATAGAAAGGGTCCAGTTGTGTGTCCACAGAGGTAGCAAGAAAGAGAGAGCTACTACATTGTGCTGATAGGAAGGAGGAGCTGAACCCTAGGGATGAAGGTAAGCAATGCTAGCTTTAAACAAAAAAAAAAGACAACAAACTAAAGATTGTGCCTTTGCATTTCCTTTTTTAAAACAGAGTATGGCACATAGTATCTGCTGTTTCCAAAACATCTACTGAATAAATGATTACTTCCTTCCATCCTTTCCATCTAGCCCTTCATTATCCCTCCAGCATCTAGCATCCAGCATCCATTCAGTTTCTCCCTAGGACCTGCGAAATCTAAAGGATCAAGAGGTTTTAATAAGCGTCTTAAAACTTTTCAGTCCACTTTCTTGAAATCCATGAAAATACAGTTAGACCTAGAAATTGAAAAATAAAATCAACTCTGAATTCATTTCCTACTGAGTTTTTTAAGTTCAGAGGGAGAATCCATGGCTATTTTCAGAGTGAATAAGATTTTGTTATTGTATTTTCCCAGGATAAAAGATTTAAACTTTGCAGGAGAAATTAGCGTAATTCTACCTTAAAGATGTGATAAATGGGTAAATATTATTTTTCTTTGAAAATTCAGATTGACCCTTTCTGATTCATATTTAAAAATCCAATTCCCACCTCTTTTTACCCCTTCCACCTCCCCACAAAATAGCTACAACAAATACATTTGCTCTCCCAGTTCCTTTTGTCTCACACCCCAAAATGGAAGAATCCTGACTGAATTCAGTATCAGTTTCTTACCCTGCCAGGAAAGCTAAGGAGTAGGAGTTGTTCTTGGAAACAAATGCCGAGCGATGTGTCTGGATCATCTGGCCTCCAGAAGGTTCTTCATTCTCTGAATCTGAGAGACGTGCAGGACACTGTCAAGGAGACAAGGGAGACAAGGGAGTCCATGTAGGGTTCCTGTGTAACCTAACCTCGCTTTGTTTCAAAGCTCTTGTTCTCTAAGTCTCTTTAAGTTTCAATCTGTTTTCCAAATGCCTCCTAAGGATCCCAATCTCAAATGTAGCTTAAATTCAAAAGCTACATCAAAATCACTGTTTTCCCCACCACCAATCCATCTAATAAACCTCAATCCCATATATGATTCTTTTATTTCCCTTAATTCTAAGTCATAATAACATGTGTATAAAGGTTTTGTTATTTCAATACTTCTAAATATTTATTTTATTAATTATTTATATCAGTCCCATTAAAACAGATTATTATCTGTCACTGATGGCTAACAAGGTCAGAGTAGCTAATTTGCCTAGATTAGGATTATACAGTTTATGAATGGCTAAAAAAGGTTCCTAAATTCAGAGCAACAGTCTCTGAGCAATTTATACTCTATTACTAAAATGTCTCTCAAATTTAACTCCTTCCATTTATACAGACTGGCATTGCCTTACCTTATCATCATCATCTTTGCTTCAACTATTACAATAATGTATTTACTGGTCTCACTTCCTTCAGGTTTTCTTTCCTTGAACACCCTTCATACTACCAAGAATTATCCTTTCAGCACATGAAGAGAATACTCTCACACCCTTGCTTAACTGTTGGTTAACTCAGGATGAAGGCTAAACACTCAGCATAATTCAATAACGTTCATAACCTAGACCCAACATTCTTTCACATTTTTTCCCCACCAGTTCCTCATATGAAACTCCATGAACTCCAAAAAAAAAAAAAAAAAGAAACTCCATGAACTCCAGTCCAATCAAACTGCTTTCACTCTTTATATGTACCATAGCCTTTCAAAACTATTGTTTTATATTTCCTTTTCCTAAAATTCCCTATCTGCATTCTTTTGTCAATAAAAATACTTATCGGTCTTTCAGAGTCATCTGAAAGTCTACTTTCTCTACAAAGGCTCTCAAATTCCTCTAGACTTGGTTTTATCTACTTTGTCTATATTCATTCATTTATCTTCATTTTCCTTTGTAGTCCTTTTTTAGACTTTTTCAATTCACATTTGAATTATTTTATTTTTAAATACACCTTCTGCATACAACATATAGTGAGGTTGTATGTCATGATTTCATGAGACCCATTTCATGAGTAGCAACTAATTACACTGAATTGTAGCTTCTTATTTAGGAGTCATTCTTCATTAGACAATAAACTGTAAGAGCAAGTGATCACCTTTTCAAAAAATTTCCTATACTACTATATAGTAGGTAAACAAAAAAATATAATCATCTAATGATTAACTCTCTCTGATCAAATGATTACCAAAGTGAAAGTTACACGCATAGGTATGCCAGGCATCATGTGGGTCACAGTGCTCTGCATTCCTTAAATACACTGTTACTCTCTAGTCTGGTATACACAATAGGCCTTTGAGAGAAGAGTTGAAGGATTACAACTCACAGTTTCAAAGGATATAACTCCTTAGAGAACTCTACTACCCAAAATATTCACTGAAGAAACTTTAACAGCACTGACCCATTATCAAATTTGATATGATATTGTCCTCTTTGGAAAAACGAAAAAGCTTCGATACCAAGAGACTCAACAGGGAATAAACAATGGCAATTCCTATTTGGGCATCTCTTTGTAATCAGATCAGTACTAAATTAAAGACTTCAAATCTTGGCTCTATTACTTGCTATCCCCATCAATGTAGGTTAGGTGTTTTATCTTTTTGAGCTTCAGTTTCCTCATGTATAAAATTAAGATTGTTCCACTTAGTTTCTGATAAGCCAATAAAAGTACCTCATACATTAGCAAACAAATACTAAAAAAGATATTTATTTGTTAATTTAAGTACTATTAATATTTTTTAAATTTTAGCTTTATAGCAAATATTCAAGTTTATTTTAATTGTTGAAAATAAATTTAATTATTATAAATAAGTATCTATTTAGACAAAAGCTATGCTACCCCTACACATTTCTATAACCAAACACCTTGAACCTTGAGAGAAGAAAATATTTACCTCTCATCTTTCCCTTAGATAAAAGTTAATTTGGGGGAAGGGGAGTTTACAGAGAAAGTGACCTTCAATATGACTCTGAAAGGTCAATGAATAGTTTATAGGCAGAGAATGAAGATAGGGAATTTTAGACAAAAGTAATAGCCTGTCCAAAAGAACGGTTTTGAAAGCTCTGGTACATGTAAAGAGTGGAAAGTTGTTTAGTTGTGCTAGAGTTCATGGAGTTCCAGTGAGAAACGCAGAGGAAAAAAGCAATGACAGAAAGTTATTGTATAAAGCACTGTGGATTCTTAAAAGGGTACAAAGCATGCATAAATGGAACTCCTGCAGCAATATGTAAAAAAATGCTGAACCTAAAAAAATTAAGAGACTGAGCCAGGCACAGTGGCACATGCCCATGATCCCAGTGGCTAGGAAGCTGAGGCAGAATTATGAGTTCAAAGCCAACCTCAGCAACTTATCCAGGCCCTAAGCAAGTTATAAAGACTTTGTCTCAAAATAAAAATAAAAAAATAAGAAAGGCAGAGGATATGGCTCAGGGGTGAAGCACCCCGAGTAGACAAGGAGTGAGGAAATTAGTTTAATACTCTCCTGTACTACTGGAAGTAGTGTAATTATATACAAACTAGTCTAGAGGCCAAATGAGTAATAAATATTAAAAATGTTAAAAAGTATATTTCCTTTGACCTGGTCATTTCACTTCTGGCCATTTATTTCTAAGGTACTAATAAGACAAATGGATTTCATCACTATGGTATTTAAGATAGCAAAATATCAACAGATTAGTTAAATAAACTCTACAGTCAAGAATACTAGGAGAGGGTTAAATCTCCAGAATCACACACACATAAAAAAAGAATACTAGGAGATCATTAAATAATGATGTGGATTCTTAATTTACAGGGAAAGATGTCTACAATTTATAGTTAACTAAAAATAGGTTATAAAAGGGCTGCATTTTCTGGAAAGGCAATAACATATAGTATGTATATCATGCATGCAGAAAAGAGTTCTGAACAGATATTTACCAAATGTTTATAAGGATTACTTCTAGGTTATACATAGTGATTTTTCACTTTTGCTTTATGATCTTTAGTATAACTGTACCTATACTGAATCTTTTTCCAACAACTCATACTATTATTGGATTAGCTTCACCATAACAAATTATAATAAACATTGTGTCTATTTTATTTCCATTCTGAAAAAAAAAACCACATGATAATCTCTGCTTTGAGGAAAAACTCTTTCTCCATCTAAGTTGTATTGCATAAACATATTATCAAAATCTTGTCATGTACAAGGTACTTCAGGAGATTTAAAACCTGGTAAGACATATTCCAACAAATTTGTGGTCCCACAGAGAAATACAAACACACACACACAAAAACACAATGCAAGGGAGAATGAAATACTTTCTGTAAGTTACAAAGTGTGGGGGCAAAGAAGGGAGGGTGGATGACAGAATTGGAGAAACAGGTGAAGAATCCCTTTAGCTTCCATGAAGGGACTACTTTTGAACAGGACACAGGGAGTTGAATAGCCTTTCAACAGGTAGGATGGTGACAATGTACCTTGAAGAGAGAAAGCACAGCATATATATTTTGGAGAAAGCAAATACCTCTGTTCCCTAGAGTTTTGGGAAATAATCAAGGATGGAAAGATAATCTAGAATCATAGTTAAAGAAGGACCTAAATACTGGGGTAAAAAATTCTCATTTAATTCCATGGAAAAAATGAAGTCACTGAGGTTCTGATTAGGAGAGTGATATGATCAGTCCAGCTCTAATCAGAATACTACCTATATAAAAAAAGAATCACTGAATCATTCGGGCTAGCTTTCCTCTGGGACCACTGGAGATTCTCTTGGGTTCCAATTTGAATATAGCCTTGGCTAACTAAATGAAATTATTTACCCAATACCAAAACTTTAAAACATATTTAAAGTACAATTAGGATCATTTAAAAGTCCTCAAAAATATAAAAGTAAACAGGAAAAAAGGCAAAAATCTAAAACATGAAGTGTTCATAGGTTAGATTTTATTCATTGTGGTTTTGCAAGGAAAATTTTGTGAAGCTGGCTACTACCAATAAAGGAATCTGAGAATTTGAACTTTCTTATTCCTTTTAAGATTTCAATTAGGTTGATGCACTGGCTTTCTAAATGAAAAATAGTAGTGGTAAAAGAAAATAATTAGAGCAAATTCCCAGTCTTGGCATGCATTAATATTAGATCAGTTCCTAGAGAAAAGCTGAATCTGGCAGGCCAGGCACAGTGAGCTCTTTCTGTCAGAGGACTATGGTGAAGAATAACTCTATCAAAGCTGGTTTGTCCTAAAAAGAAAGGCACTTCTGGGTTGTTTTGCCCGAGGGCTCTACATATGGTCCTGATGAAGTGAAGAGATGGAGCTGCAGTCTTCAGAGACCACATATCATAGCCAAGAATACAGGTCAGAAGACATACTATATGCATAAAACCACCATGTATCTTATTCTTGCCTTTTTAACTAAACTGTATCCTCATCCAGTAGCAGTCTTTTGACCTTTGTGGTTCCTTCAATACAGAGCATTAAAAGTACATAGCACTTCATGCTTGTTAAACTGAATCTTTCAGAAGTATGGAATCTTCTAAAATCAAAGTAACTATTTTAACAATAATTACTATTGTTATTATTATTGGAATCAGAAACCCTGCTGTATGTAGCAGTCAACAAATACCAATGACCCAAGAAAGCTTAATTTCAATATTTCGAGTTCAAGAAAAATACCTTCTCAAAAATCAAACTAAAAGCTTAGATATTAAGTAACCTAGCCTAAGTTGTACACTTAACTATAATGCTGGAATCCAAGAGTTAGACTTCTGGGCCACAGATTATTTTTCTACTCTGCTATATTGCCTGTCATTATATATGCTAAAGCTTTATAATTCCAGTTCATTAGAAAGATAAACTAAAATAAACAAGGTGAATCAAAGTATTTTAGAAGTTATAACTCTAAAGATATATTTAGTACGTACAGCAAGCAACAGATGTCCAATCCAATATGACTTACTAAAGAAATAAAACTCAATTGTAGGGGATAGGATTGTGGCTCAGTGGTAAAGCACTTGCCTAGCACATGTGAGGCACTGGGTCCAATCTTCAGCATCACATAAAAATAAATAAATAAATAAAAGTATGTGCACATCTACAACTAAAAAAAATTTTTTTTAACTCGATTGCAATTGTCCATTTGAATATAATTAGTGGATCTTCGCAAAGTGCTTTCTTTACAAGTTAAGTTCATAACTTACAACTCTTTCCAGTAATTTACTTGGTAAATAAGTAGTGAAAAAATTCAGTCAAGATTTGACTCAATTGGGTTGACTGGGTTATGAGCCTTAACCTAATCAACACATTAATCCACTTGAAGGATTAACTGGATGGTAGAGATAGCTGAAGGAGGTAGATCATTGGGAGCATGCCTTCAGAATATACATTTTGTCTGTGGAGAGCAAAGCTTTCTTTCTGGTTCTTTCTTGCCATGTCCTGAACTGCTCTCTTCTAACACACTCTTGAACTGCTCTCTTCTAACACACTCTTCCGCCTTGAAGGTTTATGTCTCCTCAGGCCCAAACCAATGGAGTTGGCCATTTATTGACTGAGACTTCTGAAACTATGAGCCCCAAATAAACTTTTTCTCTTCTATGCTATTTTTGCCAGATCTTTTGGTCACAGCAGCAAAAAAACCTCACTAAAACAAATCTATAATTAGATTAAGCTTAAACTAATATTGAGAATGTACCTTATGTCTAACCATTGTTCTATCTAGGGTATTCTAAAGAATAAAGGCAAGTGAAATATAAGCTTTAAGGAAATATAATTGAAGATATACAATGTATAAAACTGAGGAGCTAAGCTTAGTGGGGCACATCTATAATGCCAATGACTCAGGAGGTGAGGCAGGAGATCATAAATTTGGGGCTAGCTTCAATAACTTAGCAAGACCATCTCAGAAAAAAAAAAGAAAGAGAGAAAATATAAAAAGAAAGAAAGAAAGAAAGAAGAAAGAAGGAAAGAAAAAGAAAAGGGCTGGGGGTGTGCTGGGAATGTAGCTAGTGGCAGAGTGCTTGCCTAGGATGCATGAAACCCTAAATTCAATCCCCAGCACCACAAAAACAGACAAATAAAAAGGGCTGGGGGTGTAGCTCATGGGAGAACATTCCTGGGTTTAATTCTTGGTACTGCAAAGAAAAAGAGTATAAAACTTAAATGTCAAAGAACAACATGGAGTGGGGGGGGACTGGGGTTGTTGCTCAGCGGTAGAGCACTTGCCTTGCACGTGTGAGGCTCTGGGCTCAATTCTCAGCACCACATAAAAATAAACTAACAAAATAAAGGTATTGTGTCCATCTACAACTTAAAAAAAAATTAAAAAACAACAACATGGAAGTTAAAATGTCAATATGCATATAAAACATAACCATGGTATATATACTAGACTAGGTTTTTCATCTCACTCACCATTTCCTGCCCCCACACTGTTCCAGATCTCATATTCCATTCAAAAATTATTTTCTCCACCTCTCATCCAGAGGCTACAATATTCACAGCATATAATGGCCATTACTGAACTCATAGTTCACTAGTAAAACTTTCAGATCCATTTCCCCTGGGTAATTGCTGATTTTTGAGGCAGATGTCCATCAAGAAGGTGATCTACTTACATGTTCCAGATTTGTTTTCATTACTAATGGCTCATCTCTTTTTTTCTGTTCATCCATTTTCCTTTTCCCTGTTTCTGTGTCCTCTGGTAACAGCTTGTGGATTTGGTCTTCAGAATTTTTTTCCTCTTGCAACTTCTCTTCTCTCAGCTAAAAAATGCAAATTACACAGACAGTAGTTTTAAGTAATTCTAGACTTAAAAACCTCTTTACTCAACAGAGTACAAACAGATCACAAGGCAGTTTTAAAGACTGCTTTTCTTATCAGATATAGCCTTCTTGATTTTCAAAATGTAAATCTGCCTTTACTTGGCTCTTACCAAATATATACTTCATGATTTAAAAGATTTAACTGCTCTGCATTTTTTTTTTCTTTTCTTCTTTTGGCAGTGCTGGGGATTGAAATTCAACCTATGGTCTTGTGCTTGCTATACTAGAGCTCTACCATTAAGATATATCCCTAACCCTGCTCTGCATTTTTAAGTAACATGAAACCATTAGCTCTTATGCTAATCAAAAAAATAGCCTCACACAAAAAAGTAAACCTAAAAATTCTCCACACTTCTATAAGCCCAGTATAACTATATTGGACAAGAGCAGAAGCAGCCAAAAACCAGAGAAACTGGACTAAATCTCATTAGCGACACCAAAAACATGACTTATTATAGTTCCAATGTTCTACATTTTATGCTCTTATCCTATGGTTACAGGATACATTAAGATCCATGGTCTAAGATGCATGCTTATAATCCCAGCTACTCGGGAGGTTGAGGCAGGAGGATTGAAAAGTTCAAGGCCAGCCTGGGCAACTGAGAGAGATACCCTGTCTCAAAAATTAAAATAAAAATAAAAAGGGATGGGGTGTAGCTCAATGGCAGGATGTCCCTGAGTTCAATCTCTAGTGCCAAAAAAGGACACAGGCTCTACAAAGAAATTTAAAGCAAAGGCATATGTTCCTCATTTGGGGGAGGTAGCATGGCATTTATGAAAATAACATGGATTTGGAATAAAAATCTGGGTGATATTGAGGCAAATGAATCACCATTTGCTTACTCCAAAGTAGGAATAATGCTTTTTTCTTTGCAGAGCTTGCTGGAAGGAGTAAATGAGATAGCATAAAACACTCCGCCTGTCACCTTTTCTCTGTTGGACCTGACCCTACAGAAATTCTCTTGCTTACTTTGTCTAATAGTAGACCACACAAAGACCTCTCCATTTCAGGAGGAGTCCTACCTATACCCAGAAGGGCTACACAGAAATGCCAAGAAGAATGAACAAACAGGCCTCGATAAGTTTCCCCAAGTAGTATAATAGCCTTACGTCATACCTTTTTTGCCCACTCACATTTGAACACAATTGTCCATGTTTCAATCATGCTCCACATGAGCATGATTGAAAAAACCTGAAAGTACAGGGTTCAGAGAACTTCTGAATAGCTAAGCACAGGAAGGCTCCTGTGGGATAGGATATCTGAGAGGGCATGGAAGGTCCACATTCCTTTCCACATGATTGGCCCTATGTATCTCTTCATTTTTATATCCTTTGTGATATCCTTTCTGCTTCTTAAATTTTTTTAAGTCATAGATGGACACAATGCCTTTTATTTATTTATTTATTTTATTTTTAATAGATTTACTAATTTATTTATTAATTTTTAAATACAGAGAGAATTTTAATATTTATTTTTTAGTTTTCAGAAGACACAACATCTTTGTTTGTATGTAGTGCTGAGGATCGAACTTGGGCAGCACGCATGCCAGGCGATCGCGCTACCGCTTGAGCCACATCCCCAGGCCAATTTATTTATTTTAATGTGGTGCCAATGATTGAACCCAGTGCCTCGCACATGCTAGGCAAGTGCTCTACCACTGAGCTGCAACTTCAGCCCCCTATGATATCCTTTCGAATAAACTGGTTAACGTAAGTATTTCCGTGAGTCCTGTGAATCACCCTAGCAAAATAATCAAACTATTTTAGGAGGGAGTTTTGGGAACTGCAATTTACAGCTGATCAATTAGAAGCATAGGCAAACCAACTAGAGGCATCCATGGGGATCGATCCCTGAACATATGGAATCTGACACTATCTCCAAGTAGACTCTGTCAAAATATAAATAAATTAGGGGATACCCAGCTGGTATTCACTGTAGAACTGATTACTTGCTTGGTGACTGGAAAAGCGTCACAGGCTTGATGTCAGAAGTGATCTATGCTGTGAGAGTGTAGCAGGAAAAAACAAATCTGAGTTGGAGGCTTGTTTTCACTATATCCTCATAACCCAGTTATGTAGAAGGTGAGTTTTTTGTTCCTTGGTGGTCATTTACAAAGATATGAGAACTTTGCTAGCCATGGTAGTGTACACCTATAATCCCAGCAGCTCGAGAGGCTGAGGCAGGAGGATGGCAAGTTCAAAGCCAGCCTCAGCAACTTAGCAAGGCCCTAAGCAACTTAGTGAGACCCTGTCTCTAAATTAAATACAAAAAGGGCTGGGGATGTGACTCAATGGTTAAGTGTTCCTCGGTTCAATTTCCAGTACAACCCCCACCCCCAACAAATGATATGAAAACTTGGGCTCTAGGAAAGTATTTTTACACTGAAAACTTCTCAGGGAGGGTCAGAAAGTAGCATAATAAACATGAATAAGAAATATCAATAGCTACTATTTACTGAAATCTTCTCTGTTCCAGGTATTAAGTTTATAAAGCTTATCTCATTTAATCTTTATGGACTGTATTTGTATCTATTTATAATTACCATTTTATATACCTGAAAAGTTGACTCTGTGGTTATTTCCAAAGTTACAGAGACTGAATACTGAAGATTTTAAAGTAAACCTCTTGATATCAGATGCTCAACTTCAGAGCTGCAGACATTTTGATTTAGGTGATTTCTATGGTGGGACTAGAGCAGTCTGAGAAGGTATTTTATACATTAATACTTTCTTGGGAAACAGGACTTGAGGATGTAGTAGCATAAAAGGGAAAGAGAGAGCCAAAACAAAGTGGCACCAACAGTTGGCTCAGCCGTCAGGGACAATATGAGAAACTGTAGGAAATTCATTACAAGATAGTAAAAAAAAAAAAAAAAAAAAAAAAGATAAGCATAATCATTCAAATTAGCCAAGAGGGCGGAGAGGGCGGAGGGAGAGGGAGTGAGGGGACAAAGCCTTCCGAACCTCAGCAGCTTCCTTTTCCTCCTTCCCCAAGCAGACCCCAGAGCCCCTGAAGCCCTCTCTCCATCTTTGGAACACGCTGGTAATAACAGGAAACTAAGAGGGACCCTGTGAGTAGCCAGTACCGCTCCTTTCTTTTCTGGAGGACGCCTATACCAGAACTGGATCTGTTGGAGCTGGAAGGCCTGGGTCTGTCAGATACACCCACCTAAAAGATCAAGGACAGCAGTGTTGGCAAAATGACCTGGCAAGCAACAGGAGTAGAACATTAGAAAAAGGCAGAAGGTGATACCCTCCTAGAGTACAGCACCTTCAACTTCTGGAGAGCTCCCATTGCCAGCACCCACTCCTTGGAATTGGACTTGCTCTAAGGCCAAGACTTCTCTTTCCCACCACCTTGCCCTTATTGTCTTCTCTTTCAAGCCTTTTCTTTCTCATTCCTTTCCCAAATTAATCTTGTTCTCTTCCCTCTATTATGTCGATAGTGCTGATGAGTCTGCCAGTTGAGTTTTATTTATTTATCTATCTATCTACTCTGTTTCTCTCAAAAACCCTCAAACCAAAGTAAAAGGTTCAAGCAATGGAGTATAGGATCACAGAAATCCCACCCCCACCCCCTGGATTATTAACCCCAGAAAACAGGCTTTGTGGAGACATCAAGGAGTAGTAGAGTAGTACAAAATGGAAGACAGTTTTGATTCCATTTTTAATCAGCTTCAAAGATTGCTCAAAACAGAGGGTAGAGCACTTGCTTGGTATATGTGAAACCTTGGGGTTTGATCCCTAGCACCACAAAAAAGAAAAAGATTGCTCAAACCTTTGTAAATTTAAGTATTTTTTCCCAGGGTTAATGAAAACCTTCTAATTTTTAAGATGATTTGCCACAACAGAATGATTTCCAAAATGTAAGGTGACAATCTTCTTTTTTAATCCTGCTTCTTCTTATAATACATTCTTTTCTCCAGAGAAATTGGGGTAAAAGTATAAAACAAGGAAACAATACATTATGAAAATATGGAAAAGCACTAAATCATTTCAGAAATAGTTGAAGCTCTTTCCTTCTAAAAAGCATTCTTTGTTTTCTGCAGTACTGGGGATCCAACCCAGGGGCATTCTACCACTGAACTACATCCTAGCCCATTTTATTTTTTTAATTTTGAGACAGGGTAGGGGTAGGGTCTAAGTTGCTGGCCTTGAACTTGTGATCCTTTTGTCAGCCTCCAAAGTCCAAAAGGATGTTCTTCAGCTTACTCACAACTTTGCTAATTATGGATTGATAATTCTGAGAAAAATCAGATTTCAAATCTTAAGAAGAAACCTTGCTATTAGGATAATTTGCAAGGTTCTGATTCAGTCTTCTAAAAAGCATAAGGCTTGGTCCTAAGTATTTAGTCTTGCCCCTTCCTCATTTGCAATATATAATACTACTAATCAATGAGCCTGATGCATAGTTCTAAAGCTACCTTAAGACCATAATATGATTACATTCTGCTCCTACACCTTGTTCCCACTCCTTCCAAAATTATTGCTGCTGATTTGTGCTATTTACTCATTTATTTAATAAAGACATTCAATCCTCCCCACCCACCAAAAAAGAGAAGCATACATCTATTGGCTCCCACATCCCACCGATCAAAGTTCACTCCAAGGAATGTTAAGTATCCCTCAGAGTAACTTGTATAGCCTGAGTCAGTTCCCATGATGGGTCCAGTAGCAGGGATAACAGAGAAGTCCTGGAGCTAGAAATAAGATGTAAGCAGTAGGAACCTAAACAATAAGATATAATGTAGCTGCTCCCTACTATAAATGGAATTATTTTTATAACTTCTATTTACAGGTGCCAATTACCAGAGAAAAAGTTTACTTCGATATGTTAATCTCATACTCAGCCACACTATCAAGAATACTAGGGGTTGCATTGTGGCTCAGTCATGTGTGAAGCAATGGGTTTGATCCTTAGCACTGCATAAAAATAAACAAAATAACGGCATGCTGTCCATCTACAACTACAAATTTTTTTAAAAAGAATATCATACATTTCCTGAAAATATCTTTGCCTATTTTTAAAATTTACTTATTATTAATAAATCAATTTATTTTTGCAAAAACTAGGGATTGAACCCAGAGGTGCTCCATCACTGAGTTAGATCCTTAGCCCTTTTTGTTTTTTATTTTGAGACAGTCTCAAATGTTCAGTCTTTCTAACTCAGCCTCCAGAGTGCTGCGATTATAGGCATGCATCACCACACCCAGCTAAAAATTAAACTTTAAAAAATCAAAATATGAGGCTGGGGTTGTGGCTCAGTGGTAGAACGCTTGCCTAGCACGTGAGAGGCCCTGGGTTCGATCCTCAGCACCACATGAAAATAAAGTTATTATGTCCAACTACAACTAAAAAAATAAATATTTTTTTAAATTGTATTAAAAATCAAAATATAATATACACACAGAAAAGCACACAAATCATAAATGTAAGGCATTAAAAATTATACAAAATAAATATACATACATAGCCACCACCCAGATAAAGAAATAGCTTAATACCAGTACCCTTTGCGCCTCTTCCTCACTCAAAAGTAACCATGATTCTGGCTTCTAACACTCTAAAATCATTTTAGATATTTCTGAATTTTACATAAATGAAGTTTTATGTTTACTGACTATCTTATATCACACAACATTCTATTTGTATGATTAACCCATAATTAACCTACTCAAACAGTAGCTTATACCTTCCCATTTTGTTTTATTGTATTCTATTATTGTATACAAATAATTTAACCATTCTGTTGGTGACAAATATGAATTCATAGTTTCTAGTTTTGGGCTATCTATAAATAAATAAGGATTTATTATATGGATTATATAAGGATTTATTATATTTGTTATTATATAACATTTTAATCTACAATTTACTTGGAATTGACTTTTTAAATTCAGTTATGTTAAAGTACATACTCAACATATGCTAAAGGATACATAACATCCTTCAGTATGTATGTATCCAGGCGTATGTGCATTATGGAACAGTGTCTAAAAAAGAAACTGCTAAGACATAAGATGTAGGCATGCTGCCACAGTTTTCAAATTGAACATACAAGTTACATACTCCCACCTTCTAGTGTAGAAGAACAAGAGGTGCTTCCAGCTTTACTAACACCCAATACTGTCTATTTTAGCCATTCCAGTGGGTTGGTACTGCATTATTTTAATCTGCATTTCTCTAAAAACTAAAGGTACAGAACAATCTTAAATTTACTACTTGGAAATCCCCTTTTATGAAATGGCTATTCATATCTTCGCTTTCTTAGATGTTTGGGTTTTTTTTCCTTTTAGTAAGTTTAAGTTTTATTCTTTGGATATGAGTCAATTGTCAGGAAAAATACACAGACATGTAAGATATGTAAGTATGCTACAATTTAAAGGTGTTCCTCAAAAGTCCAAGTGTTGGAAACTTAATCAAATTCATATGTTAATAGTATTTGGAGGCAGGGCCTTTGAGAGATTAGGATTAGATGAGGTGGTAAGGGTGGAGTATCATAACTGGCTTTATAAAAGGAAGAGAGAGAACATACTTACTGTCTCACCATGTCATGCCCTATGTCACACTGTGACACAGCAAAAAGGTCCTCACAAAATAACAGGCAGATGCCAACACCATGCTCTAAGACTTTGCAGTCTCCAGAGCCAAAAGCCAAATAAATTTCTATTCTTTATAAATACCCAGTCTCAGATATTTTATTATAGCAAGAGAAAATGGACTAAAAATGAAAAGACACACACATGTATGTGTATGTATGTGTGAGTGTGTGTGTGTGTGTGTGTATATATATATACATTTTCCCCCCTTTCACATAGAAATTTACCTTTTTCACTCTTAGTACTATCTTAGTACTATCTTCTCCACCCACGCCCTTGGTACTGGGGATTGAATCAAGGGGCACTTTACCACTGGACAATCGTTGTCATTTCTAATTTTTTATTTTAAAAATAATTTTTGAGATGAGTCTCACTAAGTTGCTGAGACTGGCCTCAAACTTGGATCCTCCTGCCTCAGCCTCTTGAGTAGCTGGGACTACAGGAGTAACCACCATACCTAGTTTGGTACCATCTTTTGAAGATAAGAAATTCCAGGTTTTAATGCAGTTAAATTTATTAATCTTTTATATTATGGTTAGTGCTCTTTATACACCATTTAAGAAATTTTGCTTTCCATGAGAATATTCTCCCATGTTATCTTTAAGGAGTTTATTATATGACATTTTAATCTACAATTTACTTAGAATTAACTTTTTAAATTCAGCTATGTTAAGGCATATAATCTACATATGCTAAAATGAACACATGGAATGTATAATTCAATGGCTTTTGACAAATGTATATATCCATGTAAATATTTGCCTAATCAAGATATAGAATAATTATTACCACCCAAAAAAGTCCCTCTGAGCACATCAGTAATCAATCTCCTAACCCACACAGCACTAGGCAACCACCAATCTAATGACTACAGACTAGTTTTGCCTATTATAAAATTATATAACATGTATTCCTTTGTGTCACATTTCATTCACTCAGTATATTTTTTGAGATTTGTTCACTTTATTAAGATATCCCTTTATATGAATGAGATATACTTCATTGTGGAATATACCAAAAAAATTTTTTTTATCCATTCAAGTATTGAACAATTGGGTTGGTTTTTCATTTGGGGCTATTATAAATAAAGCTATGAACATTCATCTCTCTTCATGGACCAATGTTTTTGTTTTGGTTGGCCTAACAGCTGCAAGTATAATTGCTGGATCACATAGTAACTATGTTTAAATGTATAAAGCAACTGCCACTTATACCATTTTAGGCTCCCACTACCAATGTGTAAAAGCTCCAGCTGATCCACATTCTCACATTTTCTTGTCACACATGGGAATTGTTAGTCTTTTAATATTAGCCATTGTAGAGGATATAAGGCAATGTCCCTACGGTCTTAATTAGTATTTCCTGATGGCTAATTATGTTCACTGACTTTTCATGGGCTTACTTTTATATCTTCTTTTGTGAAATGTTTGTTCAAACCTTTTGCCATTTTACTATTCATTCATTATTTATTTATTACCTTATCAGTAGTTACAAGAGTTCTTTTCTAAAAAATATATACATATTTTTTAATTGTAGATGGACCCACTACCTTTATTTATTTATCTTTATGTGGTGCTGAGGATCAAACCTAGGGCCTCACATATGCTAGGCAGGCACTCTACCACTGAGCTACAACTCCAGCCCTACAAGAGTTCTTGAAATATTCTGATAAAATACACATTTTCCAAATATTTTTTTCTAGTCTTTGCTCTTTTTATTTCCTTAATGACAGATTGTTTTTTAACTATGACAAAGTCCAATATATAATTTTTTTTCTTTCTATGATTATAAAGTCTAGAAAGTCCATGTTCCTTCTAGAAAATCTTTGCCTATCTCAATGTCAAAAAAATTCTTTTTATTTTATGGTTTCTTCTGCATAGTGTTAGCTTTTACATTGAGTTTTTAAAATCATCTTTTACATATGGTATAGAGATCAAGATTCACTTTTACTAATTCATAAGATGTTCAGTTTATTCCAGCACTATTGTTGAAAGTCTTTTCTTTACTATTGAAGTATTTTTGTGTCTTTGTGAATACCAGCTGACCACTGTTATACACTGTAAGTTTTTGTCTCCCCAAAATTCCTATTTTGAAAACCTAACCCCCAATGTCATCATATTAGGAGGTTGGGGCCTTTGGGAGATGATTAGGATACAAAAGTGCAGTTCTCATGATGGATAAAGACAAACTGTGGAAAATATACACAATGGAATATTACTCAGCATTAAAAGAGAATAAAATCATGGCATTTGCAGGTAAATGGATAGAGTTCAAGAATATAATGCTAAATGAAGTAAGCCAATCCCAAAAAAAACAAATGCCAAATGATTTTTCTGATATTATGATGCTGATTCATAATAGGAATGGAGCGGGGCATGGAAGTAATAGATAAACTCTAGATAGGGCAAAGGGGAGGAAGGGGAAGGGAGGGGGTATAGGGGTAGGAAAAGACGGTGGCATGAGATGGACTTCATTACTCTAAGTACATGTATGAAGACACAAATGGTGTGACTCTTTGTTGTATACAACCAGAGATATGAAAAATTGTGCTTTATATGTGTACTATGAGTTGAAATGCATTCTGCTATCATATAACAAATTCATTTAAATTTTTAAAAATAACAAAAAAGAATTTTAAAACTCATATCCACTCATACCCAGAATACACAAAAGATGTCTCAAAATTTAACAGCAAGAAAGTAATCCAATTTAAAAACATGCAAAAGATTTAAACAGACATAATATCTAAGAAAACAAACAGAAGACAAATAAACATGAAAATATGCTCAAATTATTAGTCATTTAGGGAAATGTAAATTAAAACCAATGAGATGCCATTTCATACCCACTAGGATAACTATAACCAAAAAGCAGAAAATAGCAACTTTATATATGACAAGTATTTTTGTTTATATATATATATATTTTTAACAGCACACTTAAATTTTCAAGTGTCATACAATCTGTTCTATAAGTATCATCAACTCACTATCAGCTTTCTATTCTTTTAAACACTACAATAAACATTTTGCATGATAGGTTCATTAAGGCAATATTTTAGTAACTGAATTCAACTGATTTTCTAGTTGTAATCAGCTAGTTGAATTTTCCACTAACAGCCAAACACAGAATAAGTCTGTGCTCACTAAATTACTTTTTCTAGTTTTTTATTGTGAAAAAATACCCAAATGTAACCACATTATTGATATTCTTTACGTTTTACAGCCATCAGCAACATCTCCAGAACTCTTTTTCATTTGTATAACTAAAACTATACCCATTAATTAAATAATACCTCCTATTGTCCCCTTCCCCAACCTTTTCAACCACATTTCTCATTCTGTTTCTCTGAATTTGACTACTCTGAATACCTCATTATGTGGAAATCACATAGTATTTGCTTTCTTGTGACTGGCTATTTCATTTAGCATAATGTCCTCAAAATTCTTCCATGTTGTGCCATGTGTCTTTCCTATTTTATTTTGGAACTGGAGGTTGAATCCAGGGCTTTTCGAATGCAGGCAGATGCTTTGCCACTGAGCTACATCCCAGCCCAAGATTTTTAAAACTGAATAATCCACCATTGTTTACATTTTGCTCACCCATTGACACTTGGGTTGCTTCCACACTTTAGCTGTGTACTGTGGGAGGTTGTCCTCACATGTGATTTGAGTTACCTCCCTGGCTGGGGGAGAGGCGCTTAGACACATCCTTGTGTCCAGAGCTTTTCCCACCCTTCTCAGGTCCGAGGGCTTGTCGGTGTGGAGGCGTGTTTGGCCACTACCCCTGAAGACCCAATCATCGCACCTGACCTTGGGACACTGCCCCCATTAATCTTCATTGGATGGGATTTTCCCCAGAATTTTTTGTTTCCCAATAAAAGTCCACTTTCTGGCATGTTCTATCCCTCTCTCTCTGGCCTCTTCAGTAAACCTCGCTACCCTAATAGGTAGCTTGAGGCTGGAGGAAGGAGACGCCATCCTGGAGCTGGTTTAAAGGTAATCAGAATCTGTTACTTTAATTCAAACTCCCTTCGGATTTCTCATATAAAACTGAACCTTCATTTATAAAGCCTGTGAGGGCTAAAGTATACACAACAGGTGTACCACTTCAAGTCCCTGCTTTCAGTCCTTCTGGGTATATAATAAGAAAGACAATTGCTGGATCATATAATAAGCCACCACATTATTTTCCACATGGATTTTATATTTCCAACAACAGTACACAAGAGTTCCAATTACTTCACGTCCCTACCAGCACTTGTTATTTTCAGGGTTTACAGTAGGCAACCTAAAGGGTGTGAAGTTGGCATTTCATTGTAGTTTTTAACTTATATTTCCTCAATATTGGTGATGTTGAGCATCTTTTTATGTCTTTTGGCTTTTTGATATCTTTAGAGAAATGTCTATTTAAGTTCTTTGTCCATCTTTGAATCAGGTTGGGTTTTTTGTTACTGAATTTTAAGAGTTCTTTATATATTCTAGATAATCCCTTATATTAGGATTGCAAATATTTTCTTTCATTTTGTAGGTTTTCTTTTTACTTTGTTGATAATGTCTTTTGATGTATTTCAACAATTTTGGGGAAGTCCAATTTGTCAAATTTTTCTTTTGTTGACTATACTTTTAATGCCCTATCAAAGAAATCACTACCAAATCCTATGTCATGAAGTTTTGCTGTATGTTTTTGTCTTATTTATAGTTTTAGGTCTTTACTCATTTTGAGTTAATTTTTGTACAAGTTTTAATGGTCCAAATTCACTGTTTTTCTTAATCTCTGTTCATACAAGAGCATGGATGCCTATATAATACTTCTACACAACCCATGAATCTGGAATAATGTTCAATTCACAATAAAAATTATTGTTTGTCAACCGATTATGAATCTGAATCTAGGTTATAGATACATGGAAGTTCATTTTATTCTCATTTTTACATTTGTTTAAATATTATAAAAATTAAAAATTTAGAAATTATTTATAACATTTATTATGTTAATTAACAAGCCTCACAAGCTGGCTGATAACAAAAATAACTGAAGGACTTAGCCCATGAAATGCAAGTTCTGATTATGGTCTTTTGAATGCTAAGTGAGGACTCCAGAGTGAGTGTATGTGTGTGTGTGTGTGTGTGTGTGTGTAAACACATCCCCAGCATCTCCAGAGACACACAGACATACACACATACCACTATTTCAAATGAGACCCAATCTTAAAATACATTTAATAGTACCCAGAACACTGACCTATCGTGGACTTTCTTTTCCTCACATTTTCTATTGATGTATTTAGTTGTACATACTGGTGGGATTTGTTGCTACATATTTATACATGAACACAACATAATAATATAATTTCAATATCATTCCTCACTATTTCCCCTTTCCCTTCCCTCTTACCTCCCCAGGTTCCTTTCCTCTATTCTACTGATTGCCCTTTGATTTTCACGAGATCCCTATCCCCACCTTTCTTTTCCGTTTTCTTCTCTAGCTTCCACTTATTTATCATGGATAACACTATCTGTGTTCAGTTATGTTGTTTCCAAATCTCTATTCTCCCAGACTCTGTGAGCTTCTTTTGATCAGGGACCCTTTATTTCCAGATACTGGGTGTACAATAAATTTAGTTTCACAAATATTTACAGAGCACCAGAATGTGTGTGTCTGGCAAATGTCAGTACTGAGGATATAGCTCTGATCAAAGAAGCTGAAGTTGTTCACATAGGGCTTACATTCTAGTAGAATGCTATTGAAGTGAATGATGAAATTGAACAGACAAAAAAAATTACATGACACTATCAATTCCACTATAAAAGGTAACCAATCTGACCATGAGCCCTGAGTCCAGGGTTGGTGGAGGAGTGCTACCCAATGGCAATTAGAGACTAGAAGATCACTAATCATTTTCTTATCTGAATTAGTAAAATAGTCTACTACCTATGATACTAAACTATCTTATGAGAACTGTAGGCTCATACAGCTCCATGTTGTTTAATTTTCCTCTAATAAATGATATCAGATTTTTCTTAGAAAAATATGGTGTGAAAGTATTCAGTAAATTATGAGTTATGCACATCTCCCTCTCTAGTCATCTCTGGGCCAATACTTCTCAAACTGGGACTCCAGACACCTAGGGTGCTTTACAAAGAGAGTATTTGGGAAGCTTTAAGTTAATTTTCAATATATTTTTGGAAAATATAACAAATAATATGCTTATATTCCATAAGATTGTACCCACTAAACATCACCATCTCAATAAACAGGTTTAATACATTTTTTATTGATTTCTAGGGCTTATTCTCAGTAGAAGATATTTTTAAGTATTTTAAATTCATACAGGAATTTTATAAAAATTATATAGGGCTAGGGTTGTGGCTCAATGGCAGAGTGCTTGCCTAGCATGTGTGAGGCACTGGATTCGATTCTCAACACCATGTATCAATAAATAAAATAAAGGTACATTGACAACTAAAAAATATTTAAAAGGAGAATACAAACTGGTTAAAAAAATAAAAAGAGGTGGGAGCTGGGTGTGTAGGCACATGCCTATAATCCCCAGCAACTCAGGAGGGTGTGACAGGAGGATTGCAAATTCAAGGCCAACCTCAACAATTTAGTGAGACCCTGTCTCAAAATAAAAAATAAAAAGCACTGGGGATGTGGTTCAGTGGGTAAGCACCCCTGAGTTCAATCTCCAGTACAAAAAAAGAGTTGGGGTCTACTACTTCAAAATCATGCTTCACAATATAATGAAATTATTAGATAATCAAATAAGCATCAGAACATTTCAATTTACTTTGGTATCTAAAGCAATCAATACTTTGTATCCTCTGTCTGGTTCCTAGGCTCTCATTTGACACCAACAACTACCATTTCTATTGGGTCTAATAGCTGACTACTGTTGATGTTGTCCACAAAAACAATGTACTATGGGTGAACTAGGACTATTCTCAGCTTCAATTTCACAGTATCCTCAAATTCTAGTAAATGCTCTCTGGCACACATGGTAAAGCCATGCCTTTACTTGAACAATCACATAAAGAGCATCAAAGCAAATGATTTGTTCTTATGATTCTTACAAAATTTTAAAGACACCACACCGATGATTCTCTTTTCTTTAAATTCTCGAACACCTTCATATTTAAAAGTTAGAATTAAGCATATCTGAAACAATTAAGCTAAAATAACATTTTTCTAATTTTCTCGTTTATGTAATGAATAAGGCATTTAAAATTATCTCAGTACCAGTTTTAGATTCTTACATACATTATGAAGAAATGCATATTAAATTAATTGTAGGTGTTTAAGTTTACTCATAAATTGAACCAGCAATTACTGTATAACTCATATGTTCAGCTGCCAATCTAAAAGGTTAAAAAATGAGGAAGACACTTAGGTCAAGTATTAAGAGTTCTAAGTTGTTGATCATTAAAAGGCAAAGACAGGCCTTCACTCCTCAAAGTTCAAGGAAATTGGGAATCCATTTGTGCTTCACATCCCTAACTTTTCAGCTTCCAACTACAATCTTTTGTCAATCTTCCATTTTTTATCCAAATATATTTATAGCACCAATGGTGAGGGTTACTTTGTAGTAGATTTTTTAGAATTCCAAGTAATAATAATTAATACTTAACATTTCTATGTGCCAGCACTATTTCACAATAACCTTAACAAGCAAGCTACTATGGAATACATTTTAGAGACCAGAAAGCTGAGACATGGCAAGAGTAAATGTCCCACTTCATGTACAAGGAAGTGACAGTTGTAGGGATTTTAATATAGGCAGTCAGCTCTTATTTACTATAATACTGCCTCTTACCTTAGGGTAAAACAACCACATAATCTCTATTGTGATTTATTAAGCACTTCAATTTTTTTTAAAGTCTTAGATAAACAAAAAAATGATTCTCAGATATAAATAGTAAATAAGTCTTTAAACTCTCACTTAAATCTAGAAAAAATATAATGAAGTCCCAATTCAGAGTAATCAATACCTAAAGCAGATTACTTGTGAAGTTTTTACACAATTTGGCTAGAGATGGGATGATGAAAAATCAATTTACCTGTGGAATATTTTTATATATTGTCTTTTTATTTTTTTAATAATTTTTTAGTTGTCGATGACCTTTATTTTATTTATTTATATATGGTGCTGAGAATCGAACCCAGTTCATCTCACATGCCAGGCAAATGCTCCACCACTGAGCCCCAGCCCCAGTGTGTGTGTGTGTGTGTGTGTGTGTGTGTATTCTTTTTAAAAGTTATTCCTGATTCCTGAATGGTTTTGGCTTTAAAGAAAACACATGCATATATATATATATATATATATATATATATATATATATATATATATATATATATATCACAATATTTTCTATAATTCTATACAACCTTTAAAATGTTGACATAGATCTATATAGAAAGCTAAATTAAAAGGGGGCAATAAAAATAGCATGTATAGCTGATCCTAAATCTTTTTTTTAAAAGGTCTTAAGCTTAAATTTAAGACATTTAAGTATGGTTATCAGGTATCAGGATTACTGGTAATTTTTCTTTTAAACCTTTTTAATAAACTGATATTTTGTGGGGTTTTTTAACAATTCTTTTGTAAGTATGAAAAATAAAGCTATTTTGTTTATTAAAAGACTCACTAATTGGAAATTTTAACAAAATATTTTATTTTTTATAAGAGGATAGTTGCAGCTACTTCTAGAAGATTCCTTAGTTTGGTTTCCATATAGAAATCAAGTGGCTTTATTTAAATTATTCTCTAAACCTTGAAAACAGTTATAATAATTTACTTAAATGTATAACTGCTGATCTTCCTCATAAATATAAAAGTAACAAGGATAAATAGCACAGTATAAAAATAACCTAAAGAACTTTCTCCTCTAATTAAATTTATTTAGATCATGTTTTGAATTTTCCAAGTATGGATTTTTTTTTTTAAAAAAAGTTCATTACTTGATAAAGCTGTTTTTTCCCCATCTGGGTAGCTGTGAATACAAAAATGATTAACATTCTTCAGACTTTGAGCATCCTATAGCTAACCATTTTTCCCTTATGGAGTCAAAATTAAAATTTTTAATATTGAGAGTTTTTCTTTCTCCATGGTTCCACATATTTTATCTGTTTTTAAAGATATGAGATCCTGGAACTATTTTCTGGTTCTAGAAAGAAGCATGCCAACACATGCCAAAAGTGGGCATTTCTTCAAATATTATGTAACATTTTAGAGGAGAGAAGAAAAAAAATAGCAAATAGTGTAGCAACAAAAACCTTAGAAATCTTAAAATGCATCAAGCTCTATCATGAACCAGCTGTACATCTATACATAAATCATTTGTCATAAAAGATGAGGCTTCAAAATTAGATGATCAACAATTTAATAAACATTTGATGAACACTTATATGGAAGATATTAGATGTGGTCGAGATAAAGAGACTAAAAAAATAGATCCATCTTGAAAGATTTTACAATCTAATAGAAAAAGACATGTTTACATAAACCCACAACGTGCTTTCTTCTTTAGTGTGACAAACATATTTTAAAATTTCTAGGTAAATATAAGCTTATTTTAAAATACATAAACGAGAAAAAAGGGGACGTTAGTTGAACATTCTGGCATAGACAAACAGATTTAAGATACATTGCACAGCCAAACAGATTTAAGCGAAATGTTCAAGTTTTAATCAAGTACAACTTATTTTACGTTCAAGGCAGAAAGATAATAAATTTTTTTAATATAATTTCAATTAGACCCTAAAACTTTACATTCTTTTTTTTTAAAACTTTACATTCTTTAAAAAAAAAAAAACTCTTCACAAAAGATAATGACTCCCTTATCACGCTATTTATTCACTTCAGCAAGCTGACCGTATCTTATTACTCTTGTTCTCTGGGTAGGGGCTATAAATGGCATGTTTACTATTTAAATAATATAGTCAACAGTGAGGAGAAAATATTTCTCAAAAACAAGGGGAGAGGGGAAAAAAAAAACGAACCAATTAAGAGAAAGCCTATACCATTCATGTGAAGCACAGAATTCTAAAAAGCAGTTCTATCTTTTTCACTACAGAAACAAGGGAGATATGCATAAAAAGACTGGTTTTGGGGTATTTCCCCCGATACATTCAATTTCTCAGAGTCCAGTAATTCAAAGAAGACAAACAAGAACACACTGGATTACATGTTTCCCAACTCCAATGTAAAGAAATTATTATGTAACTATATGGTCGAAATCCAGCATCTCACAAGCTGAATAAGCAGAAGAAATAATGGTATAAGCAATAAACTAATCTAACCATTTATTGTAATCCTTTATGTAACAAAAATGAATACAACAAAATTCTTTCCCTTAATCAATGTGTCAAGATGGAGGACTGAGCATGTGTTAATACTCTCCTTCCACTTAGAGAACCCAAAAATGTCAGAAAACTTCTTTTAATAATATAATAAAAACAGAAAAACAGCCAGGTGTGGTGGCATACACCAGTAATCCCAGCAGTTTGGGAGGCTGAGGCAGGAGGATTTTGAGTTCAAAGCCAACCTTAGGAACTCAGTGAGGCCCTAAGTAACTCAGACTCTGTCTCCACATAAAACATAAAAAAGGGCTGGGGAGGTGGCTCAGAGGTTAAGCACCCCTGGGTTCAATCCCTGGTAACAACAACAACAACAACAACAAAAAAAAAACCACACACATACAGAAAAACAAAATCATGCCATCAGAAATCAAGATCACAAATACAGAAATGGTTTTCACATCTAAATGTAATAAACAAGAAATCCTAGACAAAAATAGATGTATCATTTTTCTTTTCTTTTTAAGAGCAAAGTAATAGAACTTATTTTTGAAATAAAAGGAACTGGAGCTACCAAGGTAGGGGGGATTCCCGGGTGAGTTCCCTTGTTTTTTAATAACAGTATCAAAAAAAATGAAAAAAGTCTGGTAAAGATTTGAGGGAAAAGAATTATCTTCAGTATTGGTGAAAGAATAGTTTGAAAAAGTCTTTTTAATGAAATGGTTAAGTGAATTATGCCTCACCTATACTATGAAAAATCATGCAGGATAAAAATTGTGTTTTTTTAAAATTGTTAAACAAAAACAGCAAGTTACAGATCATAATATTCCTCAAAAATCCTAGCTCCTGTGAACTATTTACCATCATATTATAATACTCATGACCCCTTTTTGTCATTCTCCCCTCATTCAAAGAAAAACTAAATTTCACCTAAATTTTAGTCTCTGTTCAGTACAGTATTACAGTGGTCATTCCTGAAAACTTCTTTATCAGTTCCTTCACCTCTTCCTTAAACCTTTTACTCTGTCTACTTCACCTATTAACTCCCACTTTCATACCTTAAACCTTGTGCATGATATGCAATAACATAACACCTCCCAATTTAACTACTTCCCATTTAAGCCTCTCACATTTAAACCACCACTTCCTAGTTTTCCAGATTTATTTGTTCAGTAGTGGTCTTCCTTTTGCAATTCTTTCTCACCATCAATACTTCCCATCAACTGGCCTCAATCCCCTCCTTAAATAACCTGGATTCATGAACCAAAACTATAACTCTCTTATATACATCTTCAATTTCACTGTATCTGTGTCATACTTCTGACAAAACTAGTTAATCTTAGCGTATTGCTTACCTCCAAAATATCCTAACTGGTCTTATTTATATTGTTGTTCCACAATATAGAAACTGCTAGTTACTTAGCTCGCATCTATTTTGTCTTTCCTTACTACCCATAGTAAGGATTTTATTTAGTCAGGAAGATAATGTTCCTCATCTAACACTATGTTTCCCAGCCTCCTTAACAGCAAAAGGGAGTTTGTGACAGTGGACAAAAACAAAAAAATTTAGGTAAAGGCAGGAGGTTTTTAGGAAAAGTTCTTTAAAGGAACTTAAATTTGAGTTCCTTTAAATTAAATTAAACTTAAACTTGAATTAACAATTCAGCTGACTTCTGCCTACAGCCTGAATGTGCTTATAGAGAACATCAGCCATCTCTCACAAGGAGACAGGCACTCTTGAAGATGTCTCAACAGAAAAACAAAAATTCAAATTACAATTTTTTTTTTTTTATACTGGGGATTGAACTCAGGGGCACTTGACCACTGAGCCACAACCCCAGCCCTATTTTGCATTTTTTAAAATTAGAGACATCTCACTGAGTTGCTTAGTGCCTCGCTTTTGCTGAGGCTGGCTTTGAACTCGAGGTCCTCTTGTCTCAGCCACCCTAACTGCTGGGATTACACCTGGCAAGTTCAAATTTCTGATGTCACTGAGCTGTCTTATCAGCTCTACATTGCCTACTTCTCATATTCTTACACTTGATGAAAATAAAACCCTCATTTGTTGTTGTTTTGAAATAAATTTATTGTGCATATTTAAGGTATACAACATGACATTATGGGATACATACAAATAGTAAAACTTTATTATAGTAAGCAAGTTAACATATCCATTATTTCACATAGTTATCCTTTTTTTTTTTTTTTTTTTTTTTTGGCTAAAGTAGCTAAAATCTACTCACTTAGCAGGAATCTCAAATTATTTAGAGATCTCTGCTATTTACAGTAAATACAAATTCTGACTCCTAGACTCACTATAGTGTTTTTCTCTCATAGCAACATAAAACCTTTTAAAATTATAAGTGAGATTGTATTGCCTGCTTCCCATCACACCTAAATTAAATTGAGGTCCTTTAAAAGATAAACTAGGCCTTCTCTGACCTGGTCCTTCAATCTCTCCCAACTGATCTCTTTCTAAATCCCACCACAATTCTGCTTCCACTATTCAGCTCCAGACATACTGAAACTCTTTAACACTTGAACAAGCCAAACTTTTTGTGTCTCAGAGCCTGTGTTAGTCGGCTTCTGTGATAAAATACTTGAGAAAAACAAAGGAGAAAGGTTTAGTTGCTCAAGGTTTTAGTCCAAGGCCACTTGGGCCCATTGCTATGGGCCTGTGGTAAGGCAGAACATGATGGCAGGGAACACACAGCAGAGCACAGCTACTTAATTCATGGCAATCAGGAAGTAGGGGCAAAAAGAAGAGGCCAGGGACATGATATACCCTTCAAGGACATTCTCCTAGTGACCTACTTCCTCTAACTAGGCCCCACCTCCTAAAGTTTCTACCAGCTCTTAATAATGCCATCAAATTGTGAATTCATCAATGGATTGATGAATCCATGATGAGGGTAGAGCCCTCATGATTCAATCATTTCCCCCAAAGAAGCTCACCTCTAAATACTTCTGCACTGGGAATCAAGCCTTCAACATATAAGGCTCTGAAGGACATTCTAGATCTAAACTATAACAGAACCTTTGCATTTGCTGCTTCCTTTGCCTGGAATACTCTTCCCTCACTTCTTTACTTCTTTCACATCTCAACTCAAATGTGTCTTCTCCAAGAGACTTCTAACTTTTTATATGAAACTGACTTTTTGTGTCTCCTCCCACTCTCTTACAATTCTTCTTACCCTGCTTTATTTTTATATGTTAAATATTTGTTTGCTTATTTATTTTCTGTCTTTGTCCCTAATTTTTATATGTTAAATATTTGTTTGCTTATTTATTTTCTTTGTCCCTAGAAAGAATCTCACTGAGGTAAAGGAACAATGTTTTCTTCAGCACTATATCCTGATTAATCACAAAAATCTGATTAATAAATGAATATACATAATGATCTCATTTAAACTAAAGCAGACTAAATGTGTGTGTGCATGTGTATAACACATAAACAGTCTAAGATATACAATATTAATACCAATAACCTTGGGGAAGAGAGTGGGAAGAAAAGTAAAGAGGGACTTTCACACTTTGCATATTTCTGAATTTATTTTTAAAAAAGACAAAATTAAGTACAACACATAACAGGAAGAAAAGAAAAATTAACATATTTAGAAATACAAACCTATCTTTAGGATCTTAAAATTTAGAAACTCATACTAACTTCAGTAAGCATAAAACTCAAAGGTCCTTGGTTAGAAAAAACATTGAGAAACCCACCTCTCTATCTATATAGTAAGCACCTAGAACCTGCTTCAGTGTCTGAAAAGAATCACTTTCATTCCATAGTAATCCACTCATTCCAAGCTTGTTTTCCCCAAATCTCCCATGAGTAATAGATTATCAAATAAAATCAATGCCCTTTAAGCAAACTAGAATTATAGGAATAAAATTTCTTGTTAAACTTCTTATAACCCTCATAAAAGTTTTTAATGTCACTTAAAAACAGTCTACTAAATAAAAAGTATATATATATATATATTTTTTTTAATTTTTTGTAGTTGTAGATGGACAGAATGCCTTTATTTTGTTCATTTTTATGTGGGGCTGAAGATCAAACCCAGTGCCTCATGCATGCTAGGCAAGCACTCTACCACTAAGCCACAGCTCTAGCTCAATAAAAAGTATATTAGTAGTTTGTTACATATCAAATTAATAATGAGTTTTATAGAAATAATTACCATCCACTTACTATCCCATGCTCAGTAGAAACATTCAAAGGTGTTCCTCTCCAGAGAATTCATCTTGATAATTACTGTTTGGTCATAAAATATGCATCCTAAGAGACATCTTTTTTCTCTATCTAGTTCTCCACCCAAATTTAGTGCCTTTTAATATTTTTACAACTTTATTATATGATATCTTACATATCATATAATTCATCTATTTCAAGTTTACAATTCAGCAATTTTTAGTAAATTTACTAAGTCGTGGAACATATCACAAGTCAGTTTTAGAGATCTTTATCACTCCAATAATATTCTTCATGTTTATTTACTACTAATTTTTGTTCCCACCCCCTGTTCCAATCAATCACTAATCTATCACCTGTCTCTATATATCTGTCTACTCTGGACATTTTCCATAAATAGAATCATACACTATATGATTTCTTGGATCTGACTTCTTTCATTTAGCATCTTTTTGAGGATCATCCACATTGTACCATGTATCAGTGATTCATTCCTTAATATTGATGAACAGTACTCCTTTGGGTGGATGTGCCATATAAGTGCCCTTAGATCTTATGATTTTAATGTTTATTTTCTAAGTTGTACAATGGATGCAAGATAACTTAAATAATTAGAATAGGAGATAGGGTTCCAGAGGTTTTATGGTTTTGTTTGAGTATGTTTTTTTTTTTTTTTTTGTGAGGGGGGGACCAGAAATTTAACCCAGAGGCACTTTACCACTGAGCTACATTCCCAGCCCTTTTGGGAGTTGTCAGTTTGAAACAGGGTCTTCCTAATTTGCTTAGAGCCTAAATTGCTGAGTCTGGCCTTGAACTTGTGATCCTCCTGTCTCAGCCTCCTAAGCCACTGGGATTATAGGTATGTGCTGCCACACCCAGCTAGAGCTAACTTGTAACTAACCCAAAATAACATAGGTGAGTGTTTCTCAAAACCAATCCAGTTTACACAGAATAAGATTGTCCTAGCTTCACTCAACATCATACCATCAGGTATGATGTTTTTAATATGCCTGCCCTGTCCCTTTCTCAAGACAAAAACAAAAGGATAGTTTCTCTCCTATGACTCTTACTATGCCTCTGGTTTCTACCCCCAACTCCTTGTTTTCTCTCTCTTTAAAATTATCTTCAAACTAATAGCTTTAAAATGTCCATATTATCAAAGTTTCTGAAAAGACATATTAGAAGTAAATATCTACATATTTTGGAACTTTAAGACAATCTGTTGGTCTTCAGATGTGTGATACCTGTAAATACTTTCTTCCTATATAGAAAAAAAATTACGATTTAAAACCTCACAGTAAAAATATTAAAAAATCATAAGGATCAAATCAATACTTGGCACTCTCATTTAAGAGAATATCAAAGAAAATATAGTAATCAAGCACAGTTTTCCATTATTTTCTCTTTTGCATGATCTTATTACATATTTTTTAATTCAATCCTTTTGAAAATGCTACAGTATCATTATTGTCTCACCTGATTTATGTTGCATAATTCAGGTTAAATGGATTATTTAAAACATTAGGTAGAATGATTACCTAATCAATTATAAAGCTAGATGAGCAGTAGTAGTGCAGGGAAAGAGCTATACAAATCCAGTAACATACATCTTATTCCTAGACTTTCCGAAGTCTGTCTTCTACAGGTAGTTCCCAGTTAGTTTGAAAACAACAAAAATAAAGATTTATGTGAATATAGCCAAAAGCTTCCTCAATATAAAACATTTTCTAATTAAGAAATTATTTAACTTCCCTTACTGGTCTCCATTATAATTCTTTTGGAGTACTTAATAGAATAAAAGCAATAAAAAGACAGTATTAGCTACATGTAATTAGAGTAACCTTACAAGATAAGAAAAAATAATCAAAGTGAGTATTAGCAAAGAGAATTGTTAAAGATGCCAAGAAAAAAAAAAAAACACATGCACACAAATATATGTTGGGGGTTTTTTGTTTGTTTGTTTGTTGGGTAGCCTGTTACTGTTGCAGGTGTGTGATAGGCCCTATAAGCTACACTTCCATTTTTAAAAAGACAACTGAAAAGTTGTTCTTAAAGTTTATTTCTATTAGAGCTCCAAATCTAACCGGGCTAGAATAAATATTATGAAGGAAGACAGGTTCTGCATTGTAAATTTTTAAAAACTAGTTAACCATACTCTCATTAAACAATCTTTAATGTCATTATTTTGATTTACTCTTAAGAAAATTAATGTCCCGGGGCTGGAGTTGTGGCTCAGTGCTAGAGCACTTGCCTAGAGCGTGCGAGATCCTGGGTTCAATTCTCAGCACCACGTAAAAAAATAAAGGTATTGACAACTACAACTAAAAATGAATAAATAAATAAATATTAAAAAGGAAAATAAATGTCATGATAATATGTATACTATACCTTTCTCAAGCATTCATATTCCTCACGAAGTTCCCCAGGCTTGCTTATTTTGATTGGTGCTCTGAATATAAATTCTAAAGGTGAAAGGAAAATAAAAATACTTTTAAATAGGATTTTCTAGGAAGGAACCAAGACCTTGTCATACTGTTACCCCCACATTATAAATTACATAAAAAATTGTGATCTTAATTTGAATATTAATTCATTCATTTAACAAATATTTATTAAAGGTTATAAATCAAATACTATTCTAAACACTGGAAGAAGTACTCAGCAAATATAATCTTTGCTCTTATAGAGCTTACAACCTCATGGTAGAAACAGATAACAAACAAGTATGTATGTATGTATGTATGTGTGTACGTGTATACACACACACATACACATTCACACACACAGAGTAAATGCTATGGGAAAAAAAATAAAGGTAGGGTGCAAGGAAAAAGTTGTTTCATATAGAGCAGTCTAATAGGAGCTCACTGATAAAAGTAACATGTTAAAAGACCTCAAAGAAAAACTATATTTAAAGCTCTTAGTTTAGCAGTACACAGTAATGCACGTCTGTAATTCCAGCTACTTGGGAGGCTGAGGTGAGAAGATCTCAAGTTCAAAGATAGCCTCAGAAATTTAATAACCCTGCATAACTTTAGCGAGAATATATCTCAAAAAATAAGGACTGGGAATTTGGTAATGAACTAAAAATAAAATAAAATAAAGTTCTTGGGTTCAGTGTTACCAAGAAGCATTTTAAATGAGCTAAAGTTTTACTCAGAACCTTGTATTTTTGTATTTCTTTCTCAACACTGCCAAAGTATTTTCCTGCATATAACCTGTATACAATCTTTTATATATTTTCAGTATGTTACCTGATATTTTTTTATCCTTAAAGCTTTCAGGGGTTTTGATCATACTACAAAATAAAGTCAAAACCTCTCAATATATCCTTCAAGGTTCTCCACAGACTGATTACTAATTCTTTCCAAAATACTGTTTTCTCTCAACCCTTGACTATCTAATCACGATATATATATATATATATATATATATATATATATATTTATTTATTTATTTATATATATATACACACACACATATACACTGTTAAATTTTTATGTTGTTTTCTCAGCTGTAGTTGTCTTCTCTCCTTCTCTAGATAATTTTAAATCTGAGCCATTAGGTCTATAGAGAGCACACATAGTTAAATATATGGTAAAAACCAAACTGCAGAATAGAAATAAAAAATGCTATCAAAAAGGAGAAGAAAGCACACACCTTTCTCTCCCTAATCGGGTATTACATCATTTCTATATATTTAATTATCTAACTATAGTCATAATTTTAAGACTTCCTGATAATTCTATATCCATTGAGATTGAGAAATGTTTGCTCTAGAAATATAAGCTCCTCAAAATGTTGCCTTTTATCTTTTTTCATTTGTCTCAATTATTTTAGAAAGAGTATTTCAGTAGTATACTGAAGAAGGCTGGGGCTGGGGCTGGGGCTCAATGGCAGAGCACTTGCCTCGCACATGTGAGACACTGGGTTCAATCCTCAGCACCACATAAAAAGTAAACAAAAAATAAAGATATTTTTAAAAAAAGAATGCAGAAGACACTCAGAACCATTAGATTAAGAAGAGGAGGAGGAAGAAGAGGAGGAGGAGGAGTCTTCTGTATTATCTTTAGGGGAAAAAAGGAAGGCAACTCATAAAAATAATATTCATGAATTTGTACAAATTCACAACACAGAAAAACAAATAAGATTATAAGAAATTAATCCAAAATTATGGTAGGAAGTTTCAACATATCACAATTAATAAATTAGGCAAATCAAGTAAGTAAAAATATACAAAAACTGGGACAATAAAAATCAACAAATTTAATCATGTATATTTATACATACATACACATATGTATACACATTTTTTACCCAACAAATAGAATACATATTCCTTAAAGCAAAAAAGAAACAATTTAAAATGCTGATGATACACTAAGTCACAAAGCTATTTCAAACAATTTCAAAGAATTCACACTATTCAGATTTTAATCTTTGATCCTGGCTGCCAAAATATTTCCCATGCCTCGATTTCTAACTATCTGGTTGGTGACTATATTATACAATATTCTTTCTCAATAAATTATTTTTAGAAATAAGTTTAGTTGTAGATAGACCCAATACCTTTATTTTATCCACTTATTTTTATGTGGTGCTGAGGATCAAATCCAGTGCCTCACACAGCTAGGCAAGTGCTCTACTACTGAACTACAGCCCCAGCCCCTCAATAAATGATTTGTATTATTAAACTTTCAGAACAGATTTCTGACTAACAATTTTGGCTGATCCAATTTTGTACTTGGTACTTTGAAATAACCAGTAAACAGAATTTAGAAAAACTGGTAAAAGAAAAAAAAACAGAGAAAATAAAATACTCAAAACAAAAAGAAGGACTTATATATAGACACTTCTTCAGAGATTATTAAAACAATGCTGTAATGAGTGATACTATATATAGATCACTTTGCATGTCTGCAAATACATCCATATAGAGAGTGCTGGAATCAAGATCACTGGGTCAAAAAATAATGTGCTTTTTAACAGACAATACCCAATTGTCCTTACTAAAACCTTTATCAAATTAATCCCACTAGCAATATATGAGAGTACCTTTTCTTTTTTTTTCTTTTTTTAAAGAGAGAGTGAGAGGGGGGGGACAGAGAGAGAGAGAGAGAGAGAGAGAGAGAGAGAGAGAGAGAGAGAGAATTTTAATATTTATTTTTTAGTTTTTGGCAGACACAACATCTTTGTTTGTATGTGGTGTTGAGGATCGAACCCGGGCCGCACGCATGCCAGGCGAGCGCGCTACCGCTTGAGCCACATCCCCAGCCCAAGAGTACCTTTTCTTCACATCTTTTCCAAAACAACTATACTGAAAATTTTAACTTTGTCAATCTAAAATGTGAAATCATTTATTTAATTTTGTGAGTGAAATTGAGTACCTTTCATCCTTTATTCTATTAACTGTTTCTTCATTTGTTACAGAGATCTATATTAGAAAAATTAGTTCTTTGTTACATGAACATAAGTGCTTTTCCTACTGTATCAATTGTCTTGACTTTTCTTAGAGGTTTTTTTTTGTAGTTACATTATTCAAACTTTTCTTTTATGTCTTCTGCATTTTGTATCATATTTGCAATGACCTTTTTCAGGTCACAATATAAAAAAATTTGCCATAGTTTCAAACCGTAAGTTTCAACTCAGATCTACCTTTAAAAAAAAAATCTAAATTTTTATTTTCATTTGGGGAGCAACACAAGGAGAATAATCTTATTCTGGCTTGTAAATAAGTCTACTATCCAACATAAGAAACCAAAAATATTGTAGAGATATCCTTGCAAAAAATGATGATTTTTTAGGGCTAGGGATGTGGCTCAAGCAGTAACGGCGCTCGCCTGACATGCGCTGGGTTCGATCCTCAGCACTACATAAAAATAAAATAAAGATGTTGTGTCTACTGAAAACTGAAAAATAAATATTAAAAAATTCTCTTTCTCTCTCTCTCTTCTCTCTCTAAAAAAAATGATAATTTTTAACTAACTGTTAAAGAATTTGCTCTAAAATGGTTCTTGGCAGGCATTGCAGTACATGCCTGTAATCCCAGCAACTGGAAGGTGACACAGGAGGATCATAAATTCAAAGCCAGCCTCAGCAACCTAGCAATGCCAGCCTCAGCAAAACCCTAAGCATCTTAACAAGATCTTTTCTCAAAATAAAAAATAAAAAGGGCTGAGGATGTAGCTTAGCGGTAGAGCACCCCTGGGTTCGATCCCCAGTTCTTAAAAAAAAAAAAAAAAAGTCTCTAGCTGATTTTTAGTACAAAATGTCTCAAGAGCTTAATATCTTTCCCAGTGCAGCGCTGCACGCCTCTAATCCCAGTGCTCTTGAATTATATTCATCTTTTTTTTTGGGGGGGGGGAGGGGTACCAGGGATTGAACTTAGTAGCACTCAACCACTGAGCCACATCCCCAGCCCTATTTTGTATTTTATTTAGAGACAGGGTCTCAATTAGTTGCTTAGTGCCTCACTTTTGCTGAGGCTGGCTTTGAACTCATGATCCTCCTGCCTCAGCCTCCAGAGATGCTGGGATTATAGGCATGCAACTGTCCCAGCATCATCTGTTATATAATATAAATAAAATAAAGTTAAAAACCTGAACCCCAGAATATAAGGTTCAGTGCCTTGGATAAGTCAGTTTCAACTTACGTCTTTTAAAAATCAGAATAATATTGAAAATAATTCTGATTAATAATATTATGACAGGATATAATAAGAGTGAAAACATTCTGTAAACTATTTTAGCAAGCAGAGTGACATACAGCATAATCTATTAGGCATAAAATTGTCTCTGGTGTTAGTGGGATCATTCTCTTTAAATTGTGATTTGGTTTGATTTATTTGCATGTACAATTTATAAGAAACAAAGATAATGATCTAACTGCTTAGATACACATATTACAAGAAAACTTAAATTCACTTTGGGACAGTTACTAAGAAACATCAAAGTTTATATAATGCTATGTAGAAACTAAGCATACTGACTGAAATCTCATTATGCCTCTGATGTGAGATCAAAAGTTAAAGGATGGGCTGAGGCTGTAGCTCAGCAGCAGAGCTCTTTGCCTAGCATGCGTGAGAAACTGGGTTCGATCCCCAGCATCACATAAAAATAAACAAATAAAATAAAGGCACTGTCTACAATATCTACAACTATAATAATTTTTTTTAAATGTAATGGACAGGGGTAAGGGTAGGATACCAATTTATACTCACAAGAATTAGTAACAATATAAATAATCTTGGGTTAGAATATAAAATGCTAAATAGTCAAGATCATTTTTGCCCCAACAAGATTATACTACATTAAATGGGAAAAAAAAAGCTTAAGAATAGATAGCTTAAGGTAATTCTTGAATACCAAAACAGTTAAGCATAAAAAATTGTGAATGGATCCAATGTGACATTAACTTAAACATTTAATCCTATTTCCCACTTTAGAAATGCCTTCTAGCAATGCCAAGATGGAAAAATAACCTCTTTTTCCCCTCCTCTTTCCCATTTAGGCTTGGAAAAGGGGGATAATATTAAGTTCAGATACTTGCTCTGTCAATTAAGTGAAAGTATATAGAAATGTTATTTTGGTCTCCTCATCTTAATAGATATACATATTACAAAATATACTGACCAACATATACAAAAATACTGACCAACATAACTTCAGAAAGCAGGAGACCACAATTAAAAGTATTAGTAGTGGTGGTAATTGATGAAGAATCCCTATAATAAATAAAAACAGCTAATCTTTAATGATAGCACACTGTATGCTAAGTGTTTCATTTATACATACCCACACATTGCAGAAAAAAAAGAGTTGATATAACATATCTAACTGCCTAGTCAATGCTTATAAAATTGGCCCTTGGCCAGTGTCAAGAAATATGGATTTCAGGAGGGCTCTTACCCTCCCTAAGTGGCAATAGTAGTTCACTAAACCTAAACTGTTTATAGAAACAATATAGCTTATGCTGAACATCTGCTTTCCTGCTAGGATATGAAATTTTGGTAGGTGCCAGGCAGAGAGTATTACATGATCAGCTTTCTATAAAAACTCTAGGTACTAAGACTCTAACAAGGATCCCTGGTTGGCAACACTTAGTACATGCCATCACATCGCCTAGCTGTGCCTCCACTGAGAGAAGACTCTAGAAGCCTACACCTGCTTCCCCTAGACTTTGTCCCACATACCTTTTTCCTCTGCTGATTCTGTTCAATATCCTTTCACTGTAGTATATCGAAGCTGTGAGTACAACTACCGAGTCCAAGCCCAGCACAGTGGCTCAGGCATGTAATCCCAGCTACTCAGGAAGCTGAGGCAGGAGGACCATAAATTCACAGCCAGCCTCGGCAACTTAGGGAGACACTGTCTCAAAAAATAAAAAGGCCAGGGATATAGTTCAGTGGTAGAGCACTCCAGGGTTCAATACCCAGTACTGACAAAAACTAAACAACTATGTAATGAGTCATATAAGAGTACTTAGTGAATCACTGAAACAATAGGTAGTCTAGATCTTCCAAAACATACACACATACATATGTCATAAACTAAAAATCTCTTTATATCTTGGTTTCTGAGAAATGAAGACAACACATTAGATAACTTCTAAAGTTAATAATTCAGTAATAATATTTTTATTTTACTTCTATTTCCTACTCAATATGTTTCTCTAAATTCTATAAAACTCATTTGAGTTTAATATTATAGGTTAAATAATATTACAATTTCTATAATTTATATAAGAATAGTTATACTATCAAAATAATTTCTTTGAAACCTTATATAATGTTTCAATCCATCTAGATTAGTATGGAAAATGGACCAGAAAATGGCCAGAAAAAGTTAAAATCTCCCTTTAAATCAAAGTCTTTCACAATGTCTCTTACAGCCAAATGGAAAATATATATGTAGCATTTAACATTATTAATTATACTAAGACAATATTAATCTTTCAGGTTCTCTGAATTTTAATAGAGAAAAGAACAATCATCTACAATCAAAGTCTCTATCAGCTTATGTGGGACTTAATTCTCTTTACTTTCCTCACCATCCTAGGATCATATGTCAGCTTCCTCCTCCCCCAAAGAGGAAATGTGACTGAAATGTTAGCAATGCTACTACAAAAACAGAGCAATAAAATGTCAATTTAGAATCAGAAAAAGGTAGCACAACCTTCTTAGTCAATCCCTCCACCAGATGTTATAGGAATTTCAAGTGTCTCAGTAGCACAGAAACAATCACTCATGCTTCTTTCTCCTTAAAGAAAAGAAATCCTGAGCCAGGCACAGTGATACACGCCTGTAATCCCAATGGCTCAGGAGGCTGAGGCAGAAAAATTGTGAGTTCAAAGCCAGTCTCAGCAATTTAGCAAGGTCCTATGCAACTCACTGAGACCTTGTCTCTAAATAAAATACAAAATAGGGTTGGGGATATGGGTCAGTGGTTAACCACCCCTGAGTTTTTTCCCAATACAAAAGAAAAAAAAAAACAGAAAAGAATTTCCAGCCAGGACTGGTGGCACATGTTTATAATCCCAGCGACTCAGGAGGCTGAGGCAGAAGGATCTCAAGTTCAAAGCAAGCCTCATCAACTTAGAAAGGCTAAGCAACTTAGCAAGATCCTGTCTCAAAAAAAAAGTGTGTGTGTGTGGGGGGGGGACTGAGGATGTGGCTCCCTTTGGTTCAAAAACAAAACATTGGCTCTGAAGCCAGACTCTGGATTTGTGCCAATTTATCCCTTTCCAGACTCTACTACAGTACATTTTTAAAAAACAAAAAAAAAATTTGGAAACTACCACAGGTGTCATGAAATGCTGAATATCTTAACATTCATAAATGAATCCAAAGTTTGAAATATTTTCTTAATGCCTATCCCTCTGACTACAACTGTACCTAACAGGAAGAGAAACTCTCTAAGGATATAATGCCTTAAGAATGACACACATCTATGGCCAGTGACCTAAACTAAGTATTGCATTAAGTCTAATGTGAATTGTTGGAACAGTCATATTTAGGTCCTTCCTAAAAGAGGATTTTCTTTAGGGTGTGGTGACTAGTTATTAATAAAGGCAAACAAAACAAACTTTAAGACAGGCATTTTGTTAAAGGCAAACAAAACAAACTTTGAGACAGACAACACACTAAATGTCATTGTCAAAGCATACACACAAGACATTAGATAAAGAATCTTACTCAACTATACTGAGAAGATGCTATGCTAACAACTCTCAAATCCCCCCCCAAAAAAATCATTTTTTGGTACGTTGGATATGCTTCATTTTTTATTCCCCCCAGGTTTAATTTCTTGTGAGTACATCAGAATGAAAAAGAATTTTGGACTTATTGTGTCTTTTGTGTATATATGTGTTACAGGAGATTGAACCCAGGGGTTCCCACATGGCTAAGCAAATACTCTAGCACTGAGTTGGTGAGCTACATCCCAGCCCTTTTTACTTTTTATTTTTGAGACAGGGTCTCACTAAATTGTCCAGGCTGGCCTCAAATTTGCAATCATTCTGCCTCAGCCTCCCAAGTCAATGGGATTGCAGGTATGGACCACTATGAAATGTTTACTGAGTCTTAAAATCTACTTAATCTTAGATCCTCATTTGAATATTCCTATTTATTAGTTATGTGTCCTTGGACATACAAAAAAAATCTATTTGTACTTGAATCTCTTCATCTATAATTTGGCAAGAATACAACCATATCTTCAAACCAAGAACAAGATAAAACTAATAAATTCAAAAGCTTTTACACTGGAAGCGTACGGTGAATTATTAGTGTGATATGCAAACATACAGTTATACTAATATCTGCTGTAAAACAGCCAGGGAGTAATGCATTTTCTTTAAATGTATAGGGATAACTTTTGGTAATCATAAAAGTTGATTTTGCATCACTAATATTTCATTATGACATCAGAAGTGATCCAAGAAAAGGTCTCTGCCTACTTCTTCAGTTTTCTATCACTTCATTCCCTCCCTACTTTCTATTCCATCAACAGTTTAAGGTTTCTGGGTCAAACCAATCTTTCTACCTCTAGACCTCTTCCTGAAATGCTCATATCTTCTACCCTTACTCTCCACAGCCACCTCATACCAGGCTAAAAGCAACTTATCCTTAAACCTCAGTTTAAATTTCTGCAAAGCATAAAATAATAAGACAAAGCTGAAGATAAATCTGGAAAAGGTATTTGCCACACATATAATAAATGGTTAATTTCCATTTTTATTACCACCAATAGCATCATTATGATGGCAGGTAGTTATATAGCATTTATGGTATGCAAGGCCCATTTCTAACTCATTTAATTTCCATAATCTCTTTAAGGAAGTGCTTTTATTATCACCATTTGATGATGAAATTGAGATACACAGAGTTTAAATTGCCAAGCCCACACTGCTATAAGCGAAAGGTATGACTGAAACCCAATCTAGAAAAGAAAAAAAGTTTGATAAAGAGCTGGGAAGGATATTTTTTATCTTAAAAACATATTATAGCTGGATGTAATCCCACCAGCTCAGGAGGCTGAAGGAGGAAGATCAAAGGAATTCAAAGTTAGCCTCAGCAAAATCGAGGCGCTAAGCAAGTCAGTGAGACCCTATCTCTAAATAAAATACAAAATAGGGCTGGGGATGTGGCTCAGTGATTGAGTGCCCCCAAGTTCAATCCCCAGTACCAAAAAATTTATGTATAAGAATGTTAACGCCAACAGCAAATGTAGTAGAAGACAAGAAATAATTAAAATCAGAGCAGAAATCAACGAAATTGAAACAAAAAAAATAACATTGAAAAAATTGATAAAACTAAAAGTTGGTTCTTTGAAAAAATAAATAAGATCGACAGCCCTTAGCCTTGCTAACGAAGAGAAGAAGAAAGAGAACTCAAATTACTAACATACAGGATGAAAAAGGCAATATCACAACAGACACTACAGAAATACAGATGATAATTAGAAAGTATTTTGAAACCCTATATTCCAATAAAATAGAAGATACTGAAGATATCGATAAATTTCTTAAGTCATACGATCTGCCCAGATTGAGTCAGGAAGACACACACAATTTAAACAGACCAATAACAAAGGAAGAAATAGAAGAAGCCATCAAAAGACTACCAACCAAGAAAAGCCCTGGACCGGATGGGTATACAGCCGAGTTCTACAAAACCTTCAAAGAAGAATTAATACCAATACTTTTCAGGCTATTTCAAGAAAGAGAAAAAGAAGGAGCTCTTCCAAATTCATTCATGAGGCCAACATCACCCTGATCCCGAAACCAGACAAAGACACTGCAAAGAAAGAAAACTACAGACCAATATCTCTAATGAACTTGGATGCAAAAATTCTCAATAAAATACTGGTGAATCTAATACAAAAGCATATCAAAAAAATTGTGCACCATGACCAAGTAGAATTCATCCCTGGGATGCAAGGCTGGTTCAATATACGGAAATCAATAAATGCTATTCACCACATCAATAGACTTAAAGATAAGAACCATATGATCATCTCAATAGATGCAGAAAAAGCATTTGAGAAAGTACAGCATCCCTTTATGTTCAAAACACTAGAAAAACTAGAGATAACAGGAACTTACCTCAACATTGTAAAAGCTATATATGCTAAACGTCAGGCTAGCATCATCCTAAATGGAGAAAAACTGAAGGCATTCCCTCTAAAATCTGGAACAAGACAGGGATGCCCTCTCTCACCACTTCTATTCAATTTAGTTCTTGAAATACTAGCCAGAGCAACTAGACAGACAAAAGAAATTAAAGGCATAAAAATAGGAAAAGAAGAACTTAAATTATCACTATTTGCAGATGATATGATAATATATCTAACAGACCCAAAAGGGTCTACAAAGAAACTGCTAGAGTTAATAAATGAATTCAGCAAAGTGGCAGGATATAAAATCAACACGCATAAATCAAAGGCATTCCTGTATATCGGCAACAAAACTTCTGAAATGGAAATGAGGAAAACCACTCCAAATCAGCCTACAGAGACACAGCTACATCAATGTTCATAGCAGCACAATCCACAATAGCTAGACTGTGGAACCAACCTAGATGCCCTTCAATAGATGAATGGATAAAAAAAAAATGTGGCATTTATACACAATGGAGTATTACACAGCACTAAAAAATGACAAAATCATGGAATTTGCAGGGAAATGGATGGCATTAGAGCAGATTATGCTAAGCAAAGCTAGCCAGTCCTTAAAAAACAAATGCCAAATGTCTTCTCTGATATAAAGAGAGCAACTAAGAACAGAAGGGAGGAAGAGCATGAGGAAAAAATTAACATTAAACAAAGATGAGTGGGGGAAGAGAAAGGGAGAGAGAAGGAAAAACATATGGAAATGGTAGGAGACCCTCAATGTTACACAAAATTACATAGAAGAGGATGTGAGGGGAAAGGGGAGGAAACAAGGGAGAGAATTGAACAACTGCAGATGAGGTAGAGAGGGAAGATGGGTGGGGAGGGGAGGGGGGATAGTAGGAGATAGGAAAGGTAGCAGAATACAACAGTCACTAATATGCCATTATGTAAAAATGTGAATATGTAACCGATGTGATTCTGCAATTTGTATTTGGGGTAAAAATGGGAGTTCATAACCCACTTGAGTCAAATGTATGAAAGATGATATGTCACGAGCTTTGTAATGTTTTGAACAACCAATTAAAAAAAAAGAATGTTAAGGCAGGTTGCTCACCATACCCAGACCAGTAACAACCTAAACAATTTTCAAACAGAGACTGATTAAATAAATTATTAGATGACTAGGACACCATGGATCTATTTCTATATTATCTGTTTTTATTCCAGGTCTGGTTTCTTGGTTTACCTGAGGATTTTGGTTAAAATGTGTCTGATTTCTTGGTTCACTTGGCAAAAATCTGAAAGGTTGTAAAGGCTTTGGATGATGTTATTTTCCTACAGAAAAACTACTATTTCCTCCTCAACTCTGACGAACTGCTAAAAGTCTGCCCCCTCAGACCCCTCAATAGCTTTCTGTGAGGCTTCTTAGCCTTATATCCTGATTCACTTAAAAACCAACAAATGCCTCAGGGAAAAAAAAAAAAAAACAGGTGGAGGGGTGCACATCCTTTATCCCTGGGATCTTGGCCTCTCAGGTTCTGGTTGCCTTGGCGGCCCTCCAACTAAAATTTTTGTATCTCAGTTCCATGAAGAAAGCTCTTCTGACTTTTCTAACTCTTCAATAGCTGCTCTCTCCATTTGGCAAGAATCCACAAATGTCTAAAATCCTGGCTGCCTTGGCAACTTACAGTGCTTTCATATAGTTTTTTTTTTAATCATGCTTTTTCTAGCTGTTCTCAGTAGGAGTTTTTGTCTGCTAGAATCTGCTTTATTGCAGCCAGAAGCAAAATCTACATACTTCATAAGCAGTGAAGAAAAAGATTTTCATGATGAAACTACAAACCAAAAATCAGGCAAAGTATTTTTAAAGTATGAGATAAAACATATCATAAGGCAAATGTGCATTCATAAGTAAATCTGAAGGAAGAAAAAAAAGATCAACAAGGGCTGACTTAATAAAGGCAAGGTTTCCTGGAGGAGCAGAATTATGTTAAGCATCAAGAAACAGTATTTGCAATGAAAAGAAAGCCATTCCTACCAAAGAAAACCGCTTCAGCAAAGGCAGATGAATGAAGTGGAATATGGTAGAGAGTAGTGGGAGGCAATGTTGGATAAATGAGGTGGAAGCAGAAAAGAAAGCCTAAATGCTTACCTCTGGAGCCTGAGGATTAATTCCAGAGATAAAACAATTACTTATATATTCCTAAGTCTGAGGGTATAGGTGTAGTATGAAACCTTTCTTTATTTCTTTCTTTTTTTAAAAGAAGGAAATGGAAACTTTATTCACCAGTTGGTGGTCTGGATGCACCGGCTGGCGGGCCAATGGTTAGGCTGCAAGTCTGCAGCCTTCAACACCCTCCTGGGGTTTGAGTACACCTTTTATAGTTCAAAACCATATTAAAACATAAGTGGCTGTTGCTATGATTTAAAAGCATAAAAAAAGTTCATGAGATCTATAATCATAAGCAGAAAAGAAAAAGGGCCAAAATGTCCCTAGTTGTGTACAGTTAAAAAATGGTTACTGGGCTGGGGTTGTGGCTCAGCGGTACAGTGCTTGCCTCGCACGTGCCAGACCCTGGGTTTGATCCTCAACACCACATAAAAATAAATAAGTAAAATAAAGGTATTGTGTCCAACTACAACTAAAAAATAAATATTGAAAAAAATGGGTACTAACATCTAGACAATCAATCTCTGACAGGCACATTGTCCAAGAAAAGCAGGAACCAAAGAGAGAACACTTTTATACTGTATAAGAATTGTCATTTTGTGATGAAGCCTTTCTTTAAAATTAATCTAAAAATAAGAATGGAATGGAGTGGACAACAGTCAATCATTATTGATTGACAGTAATAATAAAGACATAAGGTAAGAAGAATGAAGGAAGGAACAGGTCTAACAGAACTATGGGGAAATGGGAAGAGGAAGTAGTCTCTAAAAGGGCTAAAATGGTGGTAGTAAGAATAGAATAGAGGAAGCTAAGAGAGCCTACTTGGATCTTATCCATAAAGAAATTCTGATGAGAAAGGAGATGAAAACAAATATCTTATGGCAGCTGAATAAAGTACTGGAACTAATTTAAGAGGATTAGAGCCACATATGTTGGCAGGTTCACTTAGACATATTACCAAAAATTCTAAAAGCAGATAAAATTGGATGAATCCTAAAAGGAATAATAAGAGTAGAAAAAAAAAAAGAGGCCTATGGGGTTTTCAAGTCAGGTAAGATAAGAAACCAGTAAAGAATAGAACAGGAGAAGAGCTGTTAAAAACTTAAAAAAATAATTATACTGTTTCTCAACTAGAGCAGAGAAATTGATCAATGTGACTAGAAGGAAGTTCTTATTAACAGGTCATTTATGAAGATGTAAATAATTGCCAAGAATTAAGAGGTCAAGGAGGGAATGAGAAAAGAAGAAAAATACAGAAGTAAAAAATATTTCTTTGAGAATGTCAAGGAATATTATAAAAAGTAGAACATATGTAGTCTAAGTCCCAAAGATAGTTACAACATTACAAGGGAAGAGGTAAAACAATCACAGAATGTAAACCTTACAAAACTAAATACCTCATTGCCGCATAGCACAGCAAGAGGTAGAGGCACACAACAGCAAAAGAAAGACAATGACTCAAAGTTTAGTAAGGGTCTGCCCTTTATCCACAGTTTCACTTGTCATGATTTCAGTTACCCCTGGTAGACTGTGGTCTGAAAATATCATATGGAAAATTCCAGAAATGAACAATTTGTAAGTTTTAAAAAATTTTTACTACATATATTGTTATAGTTGTTTTACTTTTATTTTTGTTTACTTTTTTTAAAAACATAAACCCAGGGCCTGACACATGCTAGACAAGTTCTCTATCACTGAGTTATATCCCCAGCCCTTATTTTATTACTGTTGTTGATAATCTATTACTGTGCTTAATTTATAAATTCAGCTTTATCACAGACATGGACATACAGGTAAATACAGGGTTTGGTACTATTCATTGTTTCAGGCATCTACTGGGTTTGTTTTTGCTTTCTGTGTGTATGGTACTGGGGAATGAATCCAGAGGCACTTTACCACTGAGCTCTTTTTTATTTTTTTTTACATAGAATCTGGCTAATTGCTGAGGTTGGCCTCAAATTTGCAATCCTCCTGCCTCAGCCTCCCAAGTCACTGAGATTGTAGGCTTGTGCCACCACACCCAAGTGATATTCTGGAACATATCCCCAGAAGATAAAAGGGGATTTCTATATCTCTTAAAAAATAAAATATGCATTAAATACTGAGATACCCAGAAAACAAAAGGACATCATCAATATCAGTCTCAAGTTAACCTTATACTATCTACCACACTTCTGAGAACCACTGCCAAATGGAATATGTAAACAAAGAAACTTCAATGTTAATGTAAGCATATCATTTAGAAGAAGGCAGAAATATAGGAAATGAACCACAAAATGAACTAAAGTGGTTTCCACTTAACCTGCTACCAGGTTAAGATGTCAATTGAGTATCCACTGCTATATTAAACTAATACAACTTCTCATTTACCCACTGGACCAAGACAAAGAACAATTTACAGTAGGCAATACCAAGAGTGTTTACCTAGGAAGAACAGGAACTGCACAGAGAAAAAAATTAAAAGCTAATAAAATTTAATATTAAATGTTATGACTGCTTACCTAAGTATCATAATTAACACCTTTGAATACAACTACATTAAATTTCACTGTTTTACATCATCCTTTGGCAAAGAATTAATCAAACCAAAGTGTCACAGCCCACATACCAAGAACTTACAAGCTCTCTTTTGTAGCTTTCAATGTAATAATTTAATGCACAGGAATCTAATAAAATAATTTGAAATATAGAAAAACTTTTACATAAAAATATTTTCATTGCAACACTGTTCATAATTGCAAAATAAAAAAAGAATAACTACAATATCCAAAATTGAGGCTATAATGTTCATATATTACTCATTTATTAAAATTATATAGAAATTTTTAAATGAGGTATTGCTTTAATAAGATGGGAAGCCAGTTAGACTGAAAGATGAAAGATGCCAAATTGAGCATGCCTTATAATCTCAAATATGAAAAAAATTAGACATAGAAATGGCAATAACATAATAGAAAAAAAACAAAGATATAATAGAACTCACAAAGCAAGAAATGCAAAATAATAGTGATAACATACCAAGTCATCATAGGTAAGTGTGTAAAAATAATGGAAATAGTCACCAGGGATTAATACAGAGGGAAAATATGAGCAGTTAGGAAAGGAGGTGTTGTGGGAAGGAAAATACCCAAAGACAAGGCAGGAGACTTTTTCCCCAAAGCGTTCATAATGTAGTTTATTAGCTAAGACAAATTCATAACAATTTTTTTCATAATAAGTTTTTAAAAATATACTTAAGTAACTATTGAGATGACAGATTCACAAATAAAAGGACTGCCAAATCAATCTTACAAAACAAATATTGCAGTAAGAATCTATAGGAGGAAAAGAACAATGCTGGGAAAGAGAGCAATGTTTTTAGAAGATGGGATGAAGCTGGATCTAGTAGCCTGCTGGCCATAGTTTGCCAATCCCTAAATTAGAGAAGGCAAAGACTGACAAGATCAACAGGATTTGCAAAAGCAAATAACACAAGAGTAGAGTCAAAGCAAATAAATGTTGTGTTGACTCCAGAAATGGCCAAGCATCAAGGCTTTGTTGTTAGATAACCTGCACTGGATCAGTACAGCCAAAGCAACAAGAGACACATGATCCAAGACATCACAGAATCAAATGGAGGTATAAGAATGCTGCTGAGATGAAGGGCTTAGATCTGATGGTCTTTTACTAGGTGGACAAAAACCTTGTGGCTGTCCCTACCACCACATCCATCACCAACATGTTACAAAATCCTTTGAACTTCATTTCTACTGTTTGAAGCAAAGCATCATTTACAATGGTCCATAAGAAAGAATGATACCAAAAATCAGAGAGTGCAGTATTTGAAACCAGTCAAACTGCATTCAAGTCTACTACCCACTGGCTATGTACAGTATTTGTCTTTTGTAGGACTGGTTCTACATTCATAAAATGGAAGAAACACCTACCCTAACAGAGTTCTTCATCTCCTGTAATCCTCCAGTACTATTTGGTACAGTTTCTGTGTCCATTAAATGGTAACCTTACCTGGCCTCCCTATTTCTCAAACTCTGTCTTTCCTTTTATCTTCAACATTATTGCCCTACTTCTGTCTAAAGAGACAAGACCCTATGACCTTCCTGCTTAATAAATTTTAATGGCTCCCCGATGCCTCCAAGATTTATAAACAGGACCCAATCTACCACTCCAGCCATATCTTCAACACACCTTTAACAGTCCTTTCCTCCCCAGCCCTCATGCACCTCACTATTCCTAGATATGTCACATCTTATCTCCATTGACTATATTCGCCACTTCTTCCCAGAATGCTTTTTCTGCCTTTCACCATATGATTTCCTGTTCATACTTCACAACTCTGCTCAATGCCCTCTCCTATGCAAAGTTTTTTCCACTTACCCACAGAGAATTACACTGGCTCCTACAGGCCCTCACAACATTTTATACTTAATTGTTAAAGTTACTTAAATCTGTTTCTGACTCCCTAAACTTGAAGACAGGAATGATCTCTAGGTCTGTATCTCAGTGCCAGACAGTGTCCTTAAAAGAAATTTTGTTGAATGAACCAATGAGAAAGCCTGCTTTAATACCAGCACCATTTTGCACTATAATCTTTTAAAGAATTTGTTGTCTGGAGGGAGATGAATTCAGTAAAGCTTTTCTTTTTTTAGAGGCATGTTTAAAGATGACCAGAATGGTAAAGGAATTATGACATATAAAGAAAAACTTTTTTAGAAGTTTTAGGAATCTCTTTCCTTCATTAAACATTTACTAAGTGTCTAATACATTCTAGGTACTATATTAAGTGCTTAAATTCACAAAAACTTACTCTCTGACCTCTGGGACCTCAGTGTAGTGCCACAGACACAGAAAAAATGAACTGATATCTAATGAAATGAGGGATGCACAAGCTCAAGCGTGGCACAAGTAAAAGAGTAAACAATCCCTGAGAGTGAGAAAAAGTATTTTCAATAATACATTTCACCTTGGTCTTAAAAGATGAATATAACTGTGTATGATGGTACATACCATAATCCCAGCAACTTCAGAGGCTGAGACTGAAGGATTGCAAGTTTGAGGCCAGCTTCAGCAACTTAGTGAGACCTGACTCAAAATAATAAAAAGGGCTTGGGGGCTCAGGAGTGAAGTGCCCTTGGGTTCAAGCCCCAGTGTGTGTAGGAACACACAAACAAAAAGAAGAGGAGGAGGAGGAGGAAGAAAATAGAAAACTTCCACAAAATTAAAACTGTCCAAAAATAGAGGCACAATAAGTACAAATTCATTAGAATGGGAGAAATATCCCTATTCATGAATATAATCACTCTCTCCACTGGTGTTCCAAATTCCGTTTTCTCTTAAAGAACTTAGCTCAGTGTTCTCCACTTTCTGCCGCACCATCAATTTCTCCCTCTCTATGATACACAAATACAATACATACTTTTTCGGCAAGTTGATATCAGGTATCTTAAAAATAAACACTCTTAAGCTCTAGTCCCCTTGCAGAGCCATTTCTCTGTCCTCTTTACAGAAAATTCCTTTGAAGACATCTACATATTCACTGTTTCTACTTTTCATTTTAACCTTATTTCAGGGTAAACATAAAGTATGTAGGCATGAAAGAGTTCAATGGATGGTTATAATCTCATATGTGAACAGAATTCTTTATTTAAACTAAGGACTGAGGATTTTTTTTAAAAAAAATTAGTTGTAGATAGACACAAGATATTTATTTTTATGTGGTGCTGAGGACTGAACACAGTGCATCATGAGTGTGAGACAAGTGGTCAACCACTGAGCCACAACTCCAGCCCCAGAACTAAGGATTTTTAAAGTGAAAATAATGCTAGCCTATTGAAGTTACCAATATGGGATAAGTTGGCTCAGCTTTATCATACAACTATCTTTACAATAATACTATTCATTTCCTCCAGTGAAAGAACAGCAAGAAAGAAGAGTGAGATGGTGAAATTCGTATCTTTGCATTATCTTCATCAGTGTGAATAATCAACAAAGTGTTTTTTGCTTCTACATCATCACAACTGTCTTTTTTTTTTTTTTTGAGAGAGAGAGGAGAGAGAGAGAGAGAACTTTTGATATTTATTTTTCAGGTTTGGCGGACACAACATCTTTGTATGTGGTGCTGAGGATCAAACCCGGGCCACAAGCATGCCAGGCGAGCGCGCTACTGCTTGACCACATCCCCAGCCCGGTCACAACTGTCTTAACACTATTTGTAATCTAACAGACTAAAGCACACTTATTAAGTGCAAAAGATAATTATTCTTTCAATGTTCCTCCTTCTTATACATTCTTACTCTTTTCAAGTCTGTCCTTTAAAAGAACATACTTTAATGCCTTACACGTAGTAGAACTCTGTGTCTATTAAATCTAGTATAAAACCTAGCACATAGTACAAAGTAAATTTCATAAATGTTAATTCTCCTGTCTTCAAAACTATCCTGCCTTTAAGAACAATTTATCAATCTGATAAATCCTTCTTATTCTACATGAACAAGTTTATCTATTTCTATGTCAGAAGTACCTGCATTTTAAGAGAATCCTAATAATAGGGAACCTACAGTTATTTAATTTCAGATACTACAAAATACATATGTGATATATTAAACATAAACCTCACCCTACTTACCAGAAGAAAGTAAAACCATTTCTTTTAATAACTTTTATAATTGAAAAGCCATATATAGAATTTATACATATTTTAAATACTTATGCATATTTTAAAAGTCTGGCAAGTTGAGGATGTAGCTCAGAGTTAGAGTTTAGAGCTAGGATTGCGTAGCAATCCCCTGTATCACACACACACACACACACACAAAAGGTATGACAGGAAACACAATCATTAACAATGGTTGTTCTCTGGAGTAAGATAATATTACATAATATTTCACTTCATTGTGCTTTTGTTTTGCAGTACTAGGGATTGAACCCAGGGATGCGCTACCATTAAGCTGTATAAATTCCCAGCCACTTCTATTTTTTGAGACAAGGTCTCACTAAAAGTTGCCCAGACTGGTCTCAAACTTGGGATCCTCTTGCCTCAGCCTCTTAAGTAGCTGGGATTACAGGTATTCACCACCCATGGCCGGCTGTGCTTTTCCTTATTGTTCAATTTTTCTATATTGAATTCCAAATGACTAGCAAGCCTCTCTAAATCCTGGATTTGCTTTATATAAACCCATCTTGCACACTTATTGTCATAAACAAGCATTGCTGTTTGTTCATTTTCCTGGTACCAGGAATTGAACCCAGGGGCACCTAGCCAGAGCCACACCCCCAGCCCATTTTGTATTTTATTTAGAGACAGGGTCTCACTGAGTTGCTTAGGGCCTCATTAAATTTCTGAGGCTGGCTTTGAACTCATGACCCTCCTGCCTCAGCCTTACAAGTAGCTGGGTGCATCACTGCGCCTGGTGATAAACTTCGTAACATTCTTTCACAGAAGTTCCTGACTTACTTATCTTTGTACCCCTTATCACCTAGCAGAGTGCTTTGCACAGGAGACATGCACTCCATAAATGTGTACAAAATGAATGCATATAATAAGAACTAATTTCTTAGGCATTTCACACTATAAGTACTTTACCTGTATCATCTCATTTAATTCTCACAACTCTGCAACATAGTTGCTATTATCCACATATTAACAAATTAGAAAATATGGCCTTTGCATATTTGTATTCCCAGTGGCTAGGGAGGCTGAGACTGGAGGATTCCAAGTTCAAGGCCAGGTTCAGCAACTTAGCAAGGCACTGAGTAACTCAGTGAGATCCTGTCTCAAAATAAAAAAATATAAAAAAGCTGGAGATGTGGCTCAGTGGTTAAGCATCCTTGGCGCGGTTCTGCAGCTGATGAGGTACCGGGGTTTCCAACTCCCCCACCCCCAGTTTGATAACTCAAAGTTTTCCCACAGCTTTTGGGGGTTGTAGCTATCAACGCAGAACAGTAACTGTACAAGTACCTGGTTTCCAACTCAGAGACTAAGAGAAGAGAAGCTCCAGGTAGAAGCTCAAGCCCTCTCACACTGGTTACCTCCACCACCCTGAATGCAGAGACTCAAGCTAGGAAAAGACAACTCCACCTACTGCAAGAAAAGAAAACAGATTTCTGAGACTTCTTTCTTTCTTTCTTTCTTTTTGTTTCTCGCTCTTCTCATCCAATCTCCTCTACCCTTCCCCCTCTGGTCCTCACAACCTCAACATATGTGAATCCAAGAACTTTGCATGAAATTAGACTTAAGGACTGAATCACCAGAATAATATAATATAGAGGAATTGCATAGGCCCCACCTTACCCCCCCCTTTTATTTTTTTCTTCTTATTTTCTTTCTCTCTTTCTGACTTTGTTATTTTTTTATCTTTTCTTCTATTTTTTCTTCCTCCCTCTATCCCACTTTCAACCTCCTATCTTTTCCTATTTATACATAGGGTAATGTTCTAAATAGAGATAAAGGAATTTGAAGTTATATATTCTTCCATAAATTATCTATTCATTACAGTTCTTCTCTAAATTGCTAAGTTAGAGTAATCCCATACCCTCACTCCTTTCCCCCTTAACATTATGTCCTACACCTGACCCTAAGTTCTCTATATGTCACCAGACATGGTATGCCTCTTATGAAACTAATGACTATATTCTAAATAACAAATGAAACCAACATTTGTAGACACAGAGTCTAACTATAAATGTATTAATAATGAAAACTTGCTCATAGATGATGTACTATTGATATTAAGAACTGTTAACATTATTTTCCTCCACAAAGGAGAGATTTTGGAACTATACAAAAGCAATATAAATATACAGAGGGAAAAATATTAACACAACAGTCATACAGAGCTGGAAAGAAATGTAAGCAATATGAAAAGACAAGGAAAGAAAGGACCACAAACAATGCAGGACATGTCAACATTAGAAGAGGTAAAATCTGCAGTAGAAGGAATGTCAGATAAAGATTTCAGGATATCCATGGTTCAGATGATCTGGAATCTTAAGGAAGACATTAGACAGCAAATGCAGTCAATGAAAGTTCACTTTGACAATGAATTACATAAACAAATCAAAGAAGCAAAAGATCAACTCTACAGGGAGATAGAGGTTATATTAAAAAAAAAACAGAAATTCTGGAAATGAAGGAAATTATAAACAAATTAAAAATTCAAATGAGAGTATCATCAGTAGAGTAGACCAATTAGAAGTCAGAACATCAGACAACGAAGACAAAATATATCATCTCGAAAAGAGCTTAACAACTCAGAAAAGCTGATAAGAAACCATGAGCAGAACATCCAAGAAATCTGGGATACCATAAAAAGACCAAATTTAAGAGTTATTAGGATAGAGGAAGATATAGAGGTCCAAACCAAAGGAATGAGCAATCTGTTCAATGAAATAATTTTAGAAAACTTTGCAGACATGAAGAATGAATCAGAAATCCAAATCCTAGAAGCCTACAGGATGCCGAATGTACAAAACCACAAGAGACCCATGCCAAGACACATTATACTGAAAATGTCCAACATATAGAACAAGGAGAGAATTTTAAAAGCCACAAGAGAAAGGAGGCAGATTACATTTAGGGGTAAACCAATTAGGTTAACAGCTGACTTTTCAACACAGACGCTGAAAGCTAGAAGATCCTGGAACAACATATTTCAAACGCTGAAAGATAAGGGGTTCCAACCAAGAATCTTGTATCCAGCTAAATTAAGCTTCAAGTTTGACAATGAAATAAAAACCTTCCATGATAAACAAAAGTTAAAAGATTGGGTTATTTGTTATCTTATTGTTTAATTTTTTGAGTTCTTTGTATATTCTGGATATTAGGGCTCTATCTGAAGTGTGAGGGGTAAAAATTTGTTCCCAGGATGTATGCTCTCTATTCACTTCTCTTATTGTTTCTCTTGCTGAGAAAAAACTTTTCAGTTTAAGTAAGTCCCATTTATTTATTCTTGTTATTAACTCTTGGGCTATGGGCGTCCTATTAAGGAATTTGGAGCCCGACCCCACAGTATGTAGATCGTAGCCAACTTTTTCTTCTATCAGATGCAGTGTCTCTGATTTGATATCTAGCTCCTTGATCCATTTTGAGTTAACTTTTGTGCATGGTGAGAGAAAGGGATTCAGTTTCATTTTGTTGCATATGGATTTCCAATTTTCCCAGCACCATTTGTTGAAGATGCAACTGGTTCCCAAACCAATACATATCTATTTTATTTGATAGTACATATCTCTTACAGATTTAAAAATTACTATTGTCATTAACATTTACTCATGTCATAGTATGAACTGCCAGCTAGTAGCTTTCAAACATTTTGAACACAATCCACAATATGAAATACATTTTAGGGCTGGGGATGTGACTCAAGCGGTAGCACGCTCCCCTGGCATGCATGTGGCTGAGGGTTCAATCCTCAGCACCACATACAAACAAAGATGTTGTGTCTGCCAAAAACTAAAAAATAAATATTAAAAAAAATTCTCTCTCTCTGTCTCTCACTCTCTTTAAAAAGAAAAGAAATACATTTTATATTATTCCTTAGTTTATACCCAAACACACACATAAAACTTAAACAAATCATACTATTTGTATTCTATTCCTTCCCTCCCCACCCCCTACACTGTGTTGAATGCCAGGGCACTCTACCACTGAACTATACCACTGAACTATACCCCCAGCCCTATTTTATTTTTGAGACAGGGTACTCAAGTTGCTGAGGCTGGTCTTGGACTTATGATCTTGAATTACTAATGACAATAATAATAGGGTCAATCAGAAAATCATAGCAACGCTGAGATTCAAATCCAGGTTTTCTGACTTCAAATCTACTTCTCTTCCCTAAAACACATGACTTGAAGAAATAAAAGTGAATTCCATGAAAAAAAAAAAACTTTTCCTTAGATTAGGTTAGAAAATAATTTATAAAGCTTTGAGTTTTATAAATTTACAAAAATTTGACCAGAAAAATCTTTTTATGTTTTCCAAACTAGTTTATACATTACAGAAGCATTTTTCATAATGCTGAAAGTAGGCAGAGCAAATATCTCAAAAACAAGCAAGGGGCTTACAAAAGTTTCAGACACTTTTATAAAAACTCCAAAATTCACTACACAGGAGGGAAGGCAAAAAGATCACAAGTTTGAGGCTAGTCTGGGAAATTTAGCAAAAACCCTGTCTCAGCCAGGCCCAGTGGCACATGCCAGTAATGCCAGCGGCTCAGGAGACTGAGGCAGGAGGATCATCAGTTCAAAGCCAGTCTCAAAAAAAGCAAAGTGCTAAGCAACTCAGTGAGACCATGTCTCTAAATAAAATGCTGGGGATGCGGCTCAGTGGTCAAGTGTCCTAGAGTTCAACCCCCAGTACCAACTCCCATCCCCCTGAAAAAAAAAAAAAAACCTGTCTCAAACATAAGAAGAGGGTTGGGAATGTATCTTGGTGGTACAGTACCTCCAAGGTTCATTCCCCAGGACTGAGGTGGTGGTGAATCTACATTCAACACTAAGTAATATCAAAACAAACATGTGGTCATTTCCCTAACAAGTAAATTTTATGTTAATATGGCTAAATACCAAAAAAGCAGACAATATGTCCCCAAGCAGGCAGAAAAATGGATGAAAGAAACATACAATTGTAATATTAGAGTTTACTGATTTAAGTGACTTGTTAACAAAATTCAGTTCTTTCTAGTCATTTATCTAGGTGCTATCTAAAACAGCAAATAAACATATTCATGTACATTATTCATGCAGGAACTACAAGTAGTTACTCCACAACAAACAGCTACTGGTGGATATGTTAAGATGCCAATAACCATGTATCCATATCATCTAACAATTTGGGAGTGCATCTTCCATATCTACAGCTAAAATGAATTTCAGACAGCTTCAAGAGTTTTAGGCCTAGTTCTGACCTTCTGCAGTGAATTATAACTCATATCTATTATCTGCTTTCTACCAAGATAATTATCTCCAGTGTCTAGAAAAACTAGTGGCAACTTATACCCAAACTCGTAGTTATTGTTGTTCCTTCAGTATATAGCTAAAAAGAAATATAATTTCTATCACTTGAATATTTTCAAGTTCTGCTCAAACTCCAGGAATGCGGCTCTCCAAAAGTACCTTAAATCCAAATTCTGAGTAAAATTTGTTCTGCCCTCGATTCTGTACAACTGTATTTTTCCTCCCTCTTCAAGCACTCTATTGCCTTCCTTTCACTATCAAAATCCTTGAAAGAATATGTTGGCTGATTTTTCCCTTCATTTTTCACTCCTTAACATATTGTGATTATTTTATGGAAGTTCCTCAAAAGACTAGGAATGGTATCACCATATGATCCAGCTATTCCACTCCCTGATGTCTACCCTGAAGAATTAAAGTCACCATTCTGCAATGATACATGCATACTCCTGTTTATAGCAGCACAATTCACAATAGCCAAATTATAGAATCAGTCTAAGTATCCATAAATTGATGAACAATAAAGAAAATTTAGTATATATACACAATGAAGAGAATGAGATTATGTCACTGGAGGAAAATAGATGGAACTTGGAGAGCATTATGGTAAGTAAAATAAGCTAAACTCAGAAACTGAAAGGTCCTGTTTTTTCTATTTAGAAACTGAAGGGGAAAAGGAAAAAAGTAGGTAGGGAGTTGTCTCAGGAAAATAGAAGGGAGACCAGTAGTAAAAGGGTAAGTACAATAGCCCTTTATAAATGAAAATGCATGTACACCTATGTAACAAATCCCATTACAAATAATTATAAAGCACCAATAAAAAATACCAAAAAAGAAACATGACTATTTTGTGTACCTGTTTTATTTATAGAAATGATATAAAGTGGTACATATCCTTTGGCAACTTTTTCACTTAACATTTTTTCAAGACTTATCTATGTTATTACATGAGGACCTAATTCATTCATTGTAATAATTCTAGGATCTCTAGTTCATTCCTTCTATCAAGGACAACTGTTTCTTTTTCCAGTACTTCAGTGCTGTCATATGCAATTGGGAGGGGCGTACATACAAGCTTCCCTAGGTCAAATATCTATCAATGAAATTGCTGCAGGGTAAGGAATGTATCTCTTCAATTTTACTAGATATAATCAATATTTCCAATGAATTCAATTTTGGACGTGTTAATCCTCTTCTGTTTTCTATTCCATTGATTTCTGCTCATATCTTTATTCTTTCCTATTTCTTACTTCCTTTGGGTTTAATTTGATGTTACTTTTCTAACTTCTCTGGTTGACCACTTGGTTTTGTTCTTTAACATGTTACTTCAAAGTTGGCTTTAAAAAAAAAAATTTCAAACATGGATTGAAGGAAAAAGAAACTGCTTATATTTCACTTATTAATATCTAATTGTATCATACTGGGATCAGATGATGTGGTTTCTATAACTGCTCAACTTATAATGGAGTTGTATCTCAATAAACCCATTGTGAGCTAAAATAAGTCAAACATATATTTAATACACCTAATCTACTTAACATCACAGCCACAAAATGCACTGAAGAGTAACCATTTTTTTACTGTTGTGATGGCATGGCTGAGTGGGAGGTGCAGCTTGCTACCACTGCCTAGCATTGCAAGAGAGTATCATACTGCATATGAGAAACTGATGTGACTCCATTTTTGAGAAACCAGCTTCTACCTCAAGGCCTGTCCTATGGAAGGGGGCATGACCCTTGTCTGGGAAAAACCCACAGAGCACTCCTAAGCACATCCCTACCTGCTGAATTGTTTGTTTGCAAATAACAAGAGAGATCTGTGGCGCCAGGTGTCCCTCACTCAGTTAGGCTAGGTGAAGACCCATAGCAACCCCCTAGCAACCACCAATCAGCATTAAACAGGGAAAATACCTGGGATGCCAGATGACCCCCCAGTAGTTTACAGTGGTTGATAACATGTTGGAAAACCATGTAGTTTAGCACATACACCACTCGTGGTTTAAACCAATCAGTTCAAAGGAATCCCTCTCATTAACCAATCATCCCTACCCAACTTGTGAATGTGCTAATCAATGTTAAGAATTGTTGTTTTGACTTTCCCTCGGTATGGAATGATTTGCTGTGTGATGTTGTGATGCACAGAGTATACCTCCAAAACTATAAAATCTCACTGAACAAAGGACCGGGACTCACTCCCTGGGACTGCTGAGGCGGGAATGGTTGTGAGTCCAGGCTCGAGCTTGCAATAAAGACTCTTGTGTGATTGCATCAGATTAGGCTCCTGGAGGTCTATTGGGGTCCCACAAATCTGGCATTACACATATCACTAGCTTCGGAAAAAAATCAAAATTCGAGGTATGGTTTCTGCTGAATATGTTTTACTTTCATCATAAAGTCAAAAAATCTTGTCAAACCATTGTAAATAAGGGAACATCTGGTATTACTATTTCATATCTGTTGAAACTTTCTTCATGCCTAATTATGAGTCTTAAAAAGGTAACATGTTGGAAAACCATGATGTGTTGTTTAAATTACATGGTCCACATTTGCTTGTACACTTCTTAATTTGGATAGTATATGGTTCTATACATAGAGAGAGTAAATCAAGTTATCTACTAGTTTTTTTTCCCCCAGTACTATACTGGGGATTGAACACAAGGGTTTTTTACCAATGAACTCAGCCCTCTTTTATGTTTTATTTTGAGACATAGCCTTGCTAAATTGTTTGGATTAACCTCAAACTTGAAATCCTCCTGCCTGTAAGGATGGCCTTAGGCCTTAGCCTAAGCAAATCCATTTTAAAAACTCCACTTTGAAACCTGCAGTCTCACCAGGCACACCTACAGAGCCCTCCAATATGGCCCTCAGGTACAAACAAGTCACTTCTCCCCACCCTGACAAGCTCAGAGTGGAATCTCTGTCCATAAGGGGGGAGAAGCAAAAAAATCAGGATGGGAAAATCAGACCAGATGCTTTAACCCCAGGGCAAATGACATCACTGAGAAATACAGTAGCAGCTGATAGGGACTGAAAGGGTAGTCAGAAGCCCCCAAATTTAGTATAAATGATGGACCAACCTTCACTGCTACACACAAGCCTGAGAGCCTGATGAAGACCTGGACTGAAATCCCAATTCTTCTCATCCGCCTGATCCTCTACATTGTTCTCACACAGCTCTCAAACTCTACAGCAATCTCTTGACTCTGGTAAGAAAAGAACTCCTTATGACCGCCTTCTCAGCCAGCCATCAGCTCCATCCCAGGAGAAGCCTGCCTTGGTTCCTGATCTGATCACCACAGTCTGAGTGAGTATGCATCTATCTGCTGGAGTCTAAGGCTTGAGACTTTTGATCTGACACTTGGGCTTAGCATGCAGAGGGAATGTCTGTCATAAACCTATCATGAGTAAGTATGTTTACAGTTCTTAGAGTTAATCTAGAATTTTTGCTGTGAATTGACTGTGTCTATTGCAGTGCCTAGCATTCAAGATTGTCAATTTCTTGATTAAGAACTTATAAGGTAAAATTGTATTGAGTGATTTGAGTGAATAAAGCATTGGAAAGGGCAGAAGCATGTGGACATTCTTCATTTCTCACCTTCTATTGTATAAGTTGCACCTTTGCTCATTGCAACACTGTCTCAGCCTCTTGAGTCACTAGAATCACAGGCATTCACTAAATCCAGCTAACCTTAAAGTCTAAAGTTAATCACTATCTCTATTATCTTACTGACCTATATACAGAACTTTAGAACCCATTAATAATGACCACTTTTCTTCCCCATTTACATTTTATCCTTGCCTAGTATTTTATTTCCACCTTGGTTATAACCCCTTACAAATTAGTCATAATTATTTTTTCTTTATATAGTCAATGTTGGCTTAGTTTAACTACTGACTTCTTTGTCCAAATAACTACTTACATCCTATATTCTCCCCTGGGATACATTTCGTTTCTTCTGCAGGACATTATTTATTATTAACAGTTCTTTTAGAAATAGTACAGTAAATTTTCTACATTTTTGTCTGAAAAATATTTTTATCTTGCCCTCACTCTTAAATGACAACTTAGGTACCTGAGTATGAAATTCAGGTTTCTCACAACACTTTGAAGATAGTATTCAATTTCTGTGCTCTATGATCAATTTCTCCATGATTAAGAGAGCTCTGCTCTCAATCTGATTGTTGTTCCTATTTAGTTGCATTTAAAAGAATCTTTGGTCCTACAGGGACACAGCCACATCAATATTTATAGCAGCACAATTCACAATAGCTAAACTGTGGAACCAACCTAAATACCCTTCAGTAGATGAATGGATTTAAAAAATGTGGCATATATACAAAATGGAATATTACTCAGCAATAAAAAGGAATAAAATCATGGCATTTGTGGTAAATGGATGCAGCTGGAGTAGATAATGCTAAGTGAAGTTAGCCAATCCCCAAAACAACAAATGGTGAATGTTTTCTCTGATATAAGGTGACTAACTCATAATTGGGTAGGGAGAGGGAGCATGGGAGGAATTGATAAACTCTAGATAGGGCAGAGGAGGGGAGGGCAGGGGAGGGGGCAGGGAGTTAGCAATGATGGAGGAATGTGATGAATATCATTATCTAATGTACATACATGAATTGGTAATGAACATACTTTATATATTCTATATATGTGTAATAAGAATTGTATGCATTCCGCTGTCATGTATTTAGAAAAATAAAACCAATAAAAATAAATAAATAAATAATATCTTTGGTCATAACAAAACCAGATAACGACACATTAAAGAAAGAAATGGGGCTGAGGTTGTGGCTCAGTGGTAGAGTGTTCACTGAGCACGTGTGAGGCACTGGGTTCAATCCTCACATAAAAATAAAGACATTGTGTCAGTGTAAAACTAAAAAATAAATATTAAAAATAAAACTACAGACCAATATCCCTGATGAACTTAGATGCAAAAATCCTAATTAAAATATTAGCAAATCATGTTCAACAACATATTAAGAAGACTATACACCATGATCAAGTTGGTTTTATTCCAGAGATACAAGATGAAAGTTTAATAAACACAAATCAATAAATGTAATCCATCACATAAATAGAATTAGAGACAAAAATCACATAGTCATCTCAATAGATGCAGAGAAGGCCTTCAACAAAACTCAGTACTCATTCATAATAAAATCACTGAAGAAACTAGAGACAGAAGAAACCCACCTCAACATCATAAAGACTATACATGAAATATCCAAAGCCAACTTTATAGTAAATGGGAAAAAGCTGAAAGAATGTCTTTTAAAATAGAGAAAAGCCAAGGATGTCCACTCTGACCACTCCTATTTAACAGAATATTAAAAATTGTAATCAGAGCAATTAGGCAAGAGAAGGAAATAAAAGGGATAAAAATAGGAAAGGAAGAAGTCAAATTATCACTATTTATCGATATAATGCTATACTTGTGTTTTTTCTTGTTGTTGTTTTGTTTTGTTTTGTTTTGTTTTGCTTGTGGTGATAGGGATTCAACCCAGGGTCTTGTGCATGCAAGGCAAGCACTCTATCAACTGAGCTATCTCCCCAGCCTGATACTTGGAAGATCCAAAAAACCTAAACCAAAACACTGCTAGAACAGGTTATAAAATCAACATACAAAAAGCAAAAGCTTTCCTATATACCAACAATGAATCTGCTGAAAAAGAAATCAAGAAAACAATTTCATTCACAATAGCCTCAAAAAAAGAAAAACAAAAACCACAACACCTAGAAATAAATCTAACCAAGGGGTCAAAGACCTCTACAATGAAAACAATAAAACACTGAAAAAAAGAAACAGAAGAACAGGGAAAGACCTCCCATGTTCATGGATAAGCAGACTTAATATTTTTTAAATGACCAAATTACATAAGCAATATACAAATTCAATGCAATTCCCATCAAAATACCAATGACATTCTTCACAAAAATAGGAAAAAGTCCTAAAAGACTATTTGAAAGAAAAGATCCAGAATAGCCAAAGTAATTCTAAGCCAAAAAAGCAATGCTAGAGGCATCACAATACCTGACTTCAAATAATTCTATAGAGCTACAGTAACAAAAACTGCATGGTACTAGCAAAAAACAGATCAACGGAACAGAATAGAAGACAAGAGACAAACCACATAACTACAAAAACACTGGAGAAAAAAAACAGCCTTTTTAACAAATGGTGCTAAAAACACTGGAGAAAAAAAAAAAAAGCCTTTTTAACAAATGGTGCTAAGGAAACTGATTACCCTTATGTAGAATGAAACTAGACCTTTATCTCTCACCCTGAATAAAAATTAACTCAAAGACATAGGAATTAGACCAAAAATTCTTAGAAAACGAAAGGGTCAACACTCCAGCATATAGGCACAGGCAACAACTTTCTCAATAGGACCCCTAAAAGCTCAGGAAATAATGCCAAGAGTTAATAAATGGGATGGCATCAAATTAAAAAAATTTCTACACAGCAAAGGAAACGATTAGGAATGTGAAGAGAGAATCTACAGAATAGGAGAAAATCTTTACTATCTACTCTTCTGACAGAGGAGTAATATCTAGAATATATAAAGAACTCAAAAAACTTAACATCAAATAGCCCAATTAATAAATGGGCAAGTGAATTAAACAAACACCTCTCAAAAAAAAAAAACACAAATGGCCAACAAATACATGAAAAAATGTTCAACATCATTGACAATTACGAAAATGCAAATCAAAACTACACTGAAATTTCATCTTATACCAGTCAGAAAGGCAGCCATCAAGAACACAAACAATAATAAATACTGGAGAGGATGTAGAGAAAAAGGAAGACTTTTATACTGTTGGTGGGATTGTAAATTAGAAATTTACAACTTACAATGCATTTAATAACCACTATGGAATCAAGTATGGAGGGTCCTCAAAAGACTAGCCATGAGGGCTGGGGTTGTGGCTCAGTGGTAGAGTGCATGAGGCACTGGGTTCAATCCGCAGCACCACATGAATAAATAAATATAGGTTAAAAAAAAAAAAAGACTAATCAATGGAACTACCATATGATCCAGCTATCCCACCCCTAGGTATTTATTCTAAAGAATTAATCATCTTACTACAGTGACACATGCATACCGATGTTTATATTCCATATAGCCAAACTATGGAACCAACCTAGATGCCCATCAATGGATGAAGAGATAAAGAAAATGTGGTATATACACACAATGGAGTTTTTACTCAGCCATAAAGTAAAAATTATGTCATTTGAAAGAAAATGGATAAAACTTGAGATCATCATGTTAAGCAGAATCAGCCAAACTCAGGTCAAGAGTCATATATTTTCTCTCATGTGGAAATTACAAAGAATGGACAGGTGGATCTCACTAAAGTTAAAGGGAGATCAATAAAGGAAAGGCAGCAGTTGTTGGGGGAGGGGGAGGGAGTGCTGGGAGTAATGTTAGCCAAATTACATTGTTATATCATGTGCATGTATAAATATGTAACAATCTGGTCACTATGTACAACTATAATGCATCAATAAAAATTGTGAAAAGAAAAAAATATCTTTGATATTATGTAGTTTCACTACAATGCATTTAATTGTGGGGATTTTTGTTGTTGCTGCTGCTGTTTGCTTACTTTTAAATTCTCGCTAAGGTCTCATGATGTGAGTCTTAAACCTAAAAATTCAGGTCTTTTTTTATTAATTCTGAAAATTTCTCAAGTCATCTTCTCTTTATTTTTTTTAATATTTATTTTTTGGTTTTCGGCAGACACATCTTTGTATGTGGTGCTGAGGATCGAACCCAGGCAGCACGCATGCCAGGCGAGCGCGCTACCGCTTGAGCCACATCCCCAGCCCCAATCTTCTCTTTAAATTCCATAACTCCCTCATTTTATCTACTTCCTCCTGGAATTAATACTATATGTTGGAACTTTTTGATCATTCCTTTTCGCTTCTCTTTCATATTTTCCTTTAATTTACTGTTTTTTATTCTCATTTTACCACCTACTGATTTTTTTTCTGTGCAAACTCTTTCTTACTGAGCTTTTTAACCTCATGTTTTCGTGTTTAGTTATTTTTCAAAAGTGCCCGTTTCATAATTGACATTCCAATGAATGAATAAGATTAACATATTTAAGTGACTAAATATGTCACTTAAATATGGTAATTTAACTTATCTTTCAATTATCTTTAACTTATCTTTTAACTTATTTGCCAATTCTACTATCCTAGTCCTCCTTGATATTTCTGTTCTCATGTATGGCATAAAACTGTTTGCTCCCATGCTGTCATTTTTTTATTATTATTATTATAAGCTCATCTTCAGTTAGACTTATTTCTTCTGCAAAGAATCCCATTTAGTTAAGGTATGGGAATACCCATCAGAGTCTTATTTTTCTCTCTCTAGGTGACTCAGGTTTGTCAATAGTGTGGAGTCAATTTTTATATTAATTTCTTGGCATAAGGATAAAAGATCTCAAATTCGAGCAATTTCTCAGGGAAACTTTTTTGTTTCCCCCATCTCTTCTTTGCATAGAACCCAGGTAAATCCTAGTTTATAGGGCCATGGGCATAGGTCAGTGCATAGAGTATTTGCCTAGAAAGTGCAAAGCCCTGAGTTTAATCCCCAATACACACACACACACACACACACACACACACACACACACACACACACTCCCTCTCTCTCTCTCTCTCCAGCTTTATGCATAAAAGTCATCTGTTTCTTTTTACACATAGCTAAAACTCAAACCCCTAAAAACAGAAAACCAGAATATTACTCCTCATTCAGAAAACCCTCACTTCTGGTGCTTCAGCCTGCTCCAAGGGTTCAATAGTTTATAGTTTTGATTTTAGTTCTGTTTCTGGAACTAGAGAGAACTCTGTCATTCCTGCAAATTCAGGAATGCATTTAAAAGACTAATATATTATCCAGTTTTTCTGGATATTTGTAGCAGAGGCACTTTCAGCTTATCATGAAAATAAAATTTGCTCTCCAATCCATTTGTTATATTAACCCTGTGAAAGTGATCTCTCTAAAGTGTAAAACTCTTCAACAGATTGTCTCTGGCATAGTATTAAAAATCAACTATTGCCCAGCTCCTGCAAATCCTTTTACTTCTACTCTCTCATGCACACTCTTATGTTCTAACCACTCCTATTTACAATTCCTAGAACTCTCCTTGTTGTTTCATGCTTTTTTTTTTTTTTAGATTTTATTTTTTTGAGAGAGAGAGACAGAGAGAGAAATTTTTAATATTTATCTTTTAGTTTTCGGTGGACACAACATCTTTATTTTATTTTTATGTGGTGCTGAGGATTGAACCCAGTGCCCCGTGCATGCCAGGCGAGCGAGTTACCGCTTGAGCCACATCCCCAGCCCCTGCTTCTGTCTTTAAATGTACTGATTTCTCTCTCTCATCTTTATCCTGCTCTCATCCACCTACTGAACACTCATGGTGAAATGTCTTTCACTGACCCATCTGAGTTCTCCTTTGTAAAAATAAGTAACATTTATTGAGCTCTTTATATGCCAAGCATTGTAACAACTTATTTAGTGTTAACAACAACCTTACAATTTTGCTGTTATTACTATCCCTGTCTTCCAAATGAGGAAACAAGATACAGAGAAGTTAAGCAATATGTCCAATAACATGCAGCTAAAAGTGGCAGAGCTGAAATTTGAACCCAGAGAGCTGTCTCCATACCCCTTCTGCTAACCTATTCTATTAATTTATATTATATTGCGTTCTATAATTATATCTTATATTACAGATATTATTGTACTTATATTTTACATGCACATTTACATGCCAATCTTTCCAACTATACTTTAAGAGATAGAATCATGGTTTTATCTGTTTGTAGCTCAAATGCCAAGTACAAAGGTGGCCCTCAAATGGTTACTAAATCAATGAATGACTGAAAGTAACATCTCCACAACCACAATTTTTGTCTAGTCCCTCTTCATCTCTTGCCTGAACTACTAAAATACTCCACTAAGACTCCCTCCCTTCAGTTTCAACTCACAGCTTTCCTTCTCCAACAAATACTGTCTTTCTCAAGCATATTATGATCATATCATTCACTACTTACAAATCTTTAAGGGTTCTATACTATATATAGGATAAAGTCTAAAATTCTCTTAGCATGACCCACAATGCCCTTCATCATCTAATTTCTGTAGTCTCCTCTTCCCGACTCCAGTCTCATACTCCACCTTTATTTAACTCCTTGCAGTTTGTGAATACAACAGCCTTCTGTCTTTGGCTATGAAAGCTTTTATGCTTGAAATGGCCATCCCTTCTCTTTCACCCAGTGAAGCCCTATTCTTTCTTCAACATGAGGTTTAAATGCCTTTCTCAGGTTTCCTCTACACTGTTCACCCATTACAATACCATTAGCATTATGTATTTACTTCATTTACCACTCAGAATTATCTGACTGTGTATTTCCCCAATATAGAGTCTTAAAGAACAGGAACCAGCCAGACATTGGCACATGCCTGAGGCTAAGGAATGAAGATTTCAAGTTCAAAGCCAGCCCCAGCAATTTAGTGAGGCCCTAAGGAACTCAGCACGAGATCCTGTCTCTAAGTAAAAAAGAGTAAGTAAAATATAAAAGAGTAAAATTAGTTAAGACATGTCTTACTAATCTTTGTAACAGTGTATGCCAAAAGTGCTCATTAAATTAATGCAATGAAATTTGCCTAATAGATATTATATCAGATATTTAAGAAAACTCAGATATAAATTCAAGGTGGGTAATTCAAGATTAACTGGAAGTTAGGGAATGGAAATATGAATGAATAAACAACAATAAAAAAAGAAAACACCTCTTAAATTCCTACTGCTCAATCCTAAATTCTATAAACTAGAACAATTCCTTCAATGTTAATTATTCTAAGTCACAAAATATATGGTGAGGTAATCTAAGCATGAGTTTTGAAAAACATAAGCAAACACAAGGCACATGTTTCCAGCATTAGTATAATACATAAGGACATTCTCAAATTCTAGAATATGTGTCATTAAAAATAAAAGGATGAGTCATTTTATACATTTTGAAACAAATCCTTACAGACCAGGGAAATTCCTGTCCTTTTACACTACAATCAGAAGGTTTCACTATTCATCAGTCCTAAATACAATTTAGGGTACACACATAGCAAACACTTTCTGTCAATTGAGTAATAAACAGAACTCTCTGCATATCATAGAAAGAGGAAATTTTTTAAATGTATGTTAATACTAAGTGAACAGGGAGGCTAGGGTAAAGAAAAAGAATAAATGAGGCACTATTCAATTTTTTAAAACCTATTCCATTTTTAAAAAATATTTATTTTTTTAATTGTAGTTGGACACAATATCTTTAATTAATTTATTTATTTTTATGTGGTGCTGAGGATTGAACCCAGGGCCTCACCCATGCTAAGACAGCACTCTACCGCTGAGCCACAACCCCAGCCCTTGATCTATTCCATTTTGAAGTGTACTTTGACACAGAAGAAGGGGGAAAAAAAAACTGTTGATTTTTTTCTTTTTTTTTTTTTTTTTTGGTACCAGGGATTGAACCCAGGGGTGCTTAACCACTGAGCCACATTCTCAGCTCTTTTTTATATTTTATTTAGAGTCAGGGTCTCACTAAGTTGCTTAAGGCCTCATTAAATTGCGGAGGCTGGCTTTGAACTTGAAATCCTCCTGTCTCAGCCTCCCAAGCTATTGTGATTATAAGCATGCACTACCAACCATGCCCGGCCAAACTGTCAATTTAAAAGATTCATCAGGCTTTGTCCAGCTTTTCTATCATTACCTATGGTAAAAGAAAAGAACTGTCCAAAATCCACGAATCATTTTCAATGAAGCTTCAGTGCAGCTGTCATGTATAATTCAAAATCAACCTGTGTATGCCTGTGTGGTAAATGTTTTTAAAAATCAATAGATCAGGACTGTCTCTAAATTTAGAATGCAAGTTCTATGAGAGAGTTATCTTTAATATTTCATTCAATAATGTTTCCCAAGGACCTAGTATAGTGCCTGGCACAGAATAAGCACTCATTGTAACATCACTGAATACTGCTCAAGATGGTCCAAATACTTTAATACATCAATATAATGATGTGCAGCAGATACTCAAAGAAGATGAAGTTTTTTGACATTTTGACATGATCACTGACATAGCCTTCATAAAAATGTTTTCATAAATCAACAAAAACTTATATCTATACAATCAAACTGACATACATATTAAGAAATAAACCATTTACACAAGGGTCATTAAGGTTTCAAAACCTTAAAGCTGGGCTGGGATATAGCTCAGTTGGTAAAGAGCCTGCTTTGCATGTACAAGGCCTTGGGTTCAATCCCCAGAACTACCAAAAAAAAAAAAAATTAAAGCTGCTGGGTGCAGTGGTGCATACCTGTAATCCCACAGCTCAGGAGCCTGAGGCAGGAGGATCGTGAGTTCAAAGCCAGCCTTAGCAAAAGCGAGGTGCTAAGCAACTCATTGAGACCCTCTCTCTAAATAAAATACAAAATAGGACTGGGGTTGTGGCTCAGTGGTTGAATGCCCTTGAGTTCAATCCTCGGTACCAAAAAAAAAAACCTTAAAGCTTACCAAGAAGTTAGAACAACACAAAAATCATCAGTACAACCAAACTTTTCAGCAAGGACAAACTCTTGCACTTTTTCCAGACAATACAATTCCAAAACACTGGATGTTAATTAATTAAGTCAAGTGTAATAGTGGTGGATGTCTGAAGTCTTCGCTACTCAGGAGGCTGAGGCAGGAGGATCACTTGAACCCAGGAGTTCAAGACCAGCTTGGGCAATACAGTGAAACCTTTTTCAAAAAAAAAAAATGCAAGGCACAATGGCACACACCTATGATCCCCGAGACTAGGAGGCTGAGGCAGGAGGATGATAAGTTACAAACCAGCCTGGACAACTCAGCAAGACACTTGTCTCGAAATAAAAAATAAAAAAGGACTGGGGATCTGGGGATATAGCTCAGAGATAAAACAGCCCTATATTCAATGCCCAGTACCAAAAAATTTTTAAAAATTAAGAATTTCAATATAAACATCAGTGCATTTACTACAAAATTTCATTTTTCCCAGTATTATAAAGCTCTAACTTTCCCTTATCAGTTGACCTAACTATGCCAAAATACCAATAAGCTATATACTTCAGAATATTCCTAAAATTGCTATACTGTTGCTGTTTGTTATTCATACAAGTGCAATGTAAATATTTAGGAATTTGGTACTTGTAGTTTTCTCTGTAAAAAGCCATCATGAAACTTCACTGTGAATTAAGCTGTGTTTCAGCCCTTTTTATAGGATTACTCTTTCAGCCCTTGTTTACCCACTCACAAAAACCTACAACTAGTAACTTTCTTCTCTGTTGTGGTGTCACAAGTTTTCCCTTCTATATAATGAGGGACCTGGATTAAAACAGTAGTTCTCAATTTTTATTTATTTATTTATTTGTGGTGCTGGGGATTGAACCCATGGCCTTGTGCATGTGAGGCAAGTTCTCTACCGAGCTATATCCCCAGCACTCAACATTTAAAAATTAGGAGAATCAGTTGAAACCTACAAATGACCTACTCATAAAAATGCAAACACATAAAATTTTATGAAAAATTATTTATAACAGCAAAAGGTACGAATCAACCTAAATGTCTACAAATAGATTCTTAAGTTAGATCTACTCAATGAAATTCCATTCACTGTAAGAATGAAAACATTTTCTATATACTGATATGTAAAGATTTTTATCATGTATTGTTAAGCAAAAAAAGCAATTCACAGAGTATGTAAATACAACCTTTTATCTAACAGGGACAAAAATCAGTTATTCTTGCATTTTCTGTAGAAAAATAAAGAAGAATCTTTGATGGAAGTAGGAAGTAAGGGGTAGGAGGATATCTTTTATTGTGTACTTTCTCATACTTTTATTTGAATCATGTGAATGCATATTATTTTAAATTAAATTTTTTAATTAAAAAAATACTATATAGGGCTGGAGTTGTAACTCAGTGGTGGAGCACCTGCCTAGCATATGTGAAGCACTGGGTTTGATCCTCAGCATGACATAAAAATAAACCTATCAAATAAAGGTATTGTGACCATCTACAACTAAAAAACAATTTTTTAAAAAGATACTTTATAGGAAGAACTTCAGTATATTCATGCAACCCACTGAAGCTAAAAGATAATCTCCAAACCTCATTCAGGAATATATTTCAATCCTTTATGACAATTTTTTTTAAAGACAATAAATTTGCACAAATTAGCAAGCCATACTTCCTTTAAGTGATTCAAATTTCAGACCTGATACTTCTGTAGTGATTTCCAGGCTTAGAAAATAAAATTAAAAATTTCTAACTGCCCGCATGGTGGCCCACGTCTGCAATCCCAGCGACTATGGAGGCTGAGGCAGGAAAATCAAAATCAAAGCCAGCCTCAGCAACTTAGCAAGGACCTAAGCAGCTGAGACCCTGTCTAAATAAAATATTTAAAAAGGGGCTGGAGATGTGGCTCAGTGCTTAAGTCCCTGAGTTCAATCCCTGGTATCTCCCCCTCCCCCCCCAAAAAAAAATCTAACCTATTTGACCATACCATATAGTCAATAGTTCTGATAGGAAGACCAAAAAAGTACTATCTTATATTTTGACCCTAATCTCAAAATCTGAAGCAAATTAATTGAGCAGGAATTAGATGGATCTGAATTTTCATCATTAAGTAAGTTACTCAACTTCTCTGGACCTCAGTTTCATTTATACAATGGAAATAAAAGTACCTATCTTATAGGGATGTTATAACATTTAAAAGGAATAACAAGGAGCATTGAAAATAAGATGTAGGGCTGGGGATGTGGCTCAACCGTTAGCGCGCTCGCCTGGCATGCATGAGGCCAGGTTCGATCCTCAGCACCACATCAAACAAAGATGTTGTGTCCGCCGAAAACTAAAAAATAAATATTAAAAAAATAAAATAATATAAAATGTAGATCCCCTTCAACCCAAGAAATCAAGGCAAGGTTTCCTAGAATCGTGGCAGGTGTTTCTGACCGGTTCCTGAAACAGACTGCTTTTAGGAACCCGTAATTTCTAGGGGCTGCCCTTTCATACACAATGCTTCCCTTTCCCTATTTAAAATAATACATAGCAAAATTCCTAACATATAAGGAGCAAATATCTGATCCTTTTTGATTTATGTTTCTTGAAAACTCTCTTCCTTGATAAATATTTTTTTTTAATCAAACAGAGCTGTAGATATGTTGACTGGGTGTGTCTCCAAAAGAGTCCTAGGTTAAACACAAATCTTGGTTTGTGCTTTAAACGGGGCGCAGGTTCTATCTCAAAGCTCAGCACCAATGATTGGTAGGCTATTGATGATAAGAAAGGAAAGAAGTTGAGGCAAGGGTCCTGCAACAAACTTTCCAAGTGCCAGGTTAACAGGAGGAAACACACATTGCTAAAAAATTAGCTGCGGCCCGCGGCCAACCAATCTTCATTTCCAAACCTTTTAAGCCCCACCCAGCTTTTTTGTGGAGCACTACTGGCTCTTATTGTTATAATTAGCATAAATATAAATAGCTGTCAATTATCGCTCCCTCATTATACTCCACGCTCTTGTGCTAAGCATGCACTTTTCGAGATGTTATGAAAAACTGCACGTGGGTTTATTCTCCAACACACTCTGCTCTCAAATCTAAAATTCTTCTTTCACATCCCCAAATTCAACCTGTCCCCTAAACTCCAGCTACTCCACACCCCTGGCCGAACAACTCAGGCCCAAGACCCACATGCCTCCAAGCAGCAAGACCCCAAGCTGTTGATCCACCACTAAAACCAAGTGCTTCTGCGATTCTCCAGAGCCCCTCCCCTCCACACACTAATTCCAACCTGTCCCTAACTTGTTCCAAGAATTGTTTCCCTCCAAACTTATGACGTACGTAAGACGCGAGGTCTCCTCACTGCCCCTCTAAATCCAACTTGTCCGTAGTTCATTCCAAAGTTCAAAATTCAGAAACACATATTACACCTGGGCAGAGCCCAGTTGCAACTCCATAAGAACTCTCCACAGCCGCCCGAGTGGGGCCCGGGACTCACCACCCCCTAACCAGGCCAGGCCACAACAGCCGGACAGTTCTCCCGACCCCTAGGGAAGGAGGGGAAGCTCCACCTGACTCCGCGGGCGCGGTGCGAGGTTCCTGCTCCGGCCTGGGCCCCGCAGCGGCCGCGCCCCCGTCCCGGCGCGGGCGGCAGCGCTCTGGCTGGCCGCGGCGGGCGCGCTCGCCCAGCACCTCCGCGTCGGCCTGGCCGTCGTCGCGGGCTCGACGGCGGGCCCAGCCCGGGCCGCGGGCGCGGCAGCGCGGGCAGCCTGGGCCCGCCGCGTCCGCGGCGCGTTGGGCGCAGCCTCGGCACAGCGAGTGGCCGCACGGCAGGGCCGCCGCTTCCCCTGGGGTCTCCAGGCACCCGGCGCAGCTCGACTCCTCCGGCAGCGGCGGTGGCAACACCAACAACGCAGGGCCAGATCCCTGACCCGGGGCCCCACTCTTCGTTGCCGCCATCTCGTCACAGCGGCCCCGCCGGCCCCGCCGACTTAGAGCCGCCGCTGCCGCCGCGGAAGAGGCCCGAGTACTCGGACCTGCCGCCGCCATCTTGTTTCCCGTTTGAAGGGAGAGTCCGTTGCGAGGGAGAAGAGTAGAGGGCGGGGCAATGCGCGGCGGGCAGCTCTATCTGCATATTCATGAGAGGGCGGGGCTCCAATGGGCCAGGAAAAGGTTCTCCCTCGACCTGATTGGTCGGAGGGGATACCTCATTAATATTTATTAGTCATTCTTTATATATCCGGGCTTTAGCCTCGCCTTCTATAATCTTGGCAGTTTCCTACTACTGAACCCAAAAAGGATGAGAGTTGGAGGGATTTATTTGGAAATTCTAGACGATGGATTTATTTGGAAATTCTAAACTTTCTGAAGGAATTACACTTGTTCTTCAATACCCTGATAATAGGTTAAAGTGAGTGGGGAGCCTGTGAAGTATCCAGAAACCTGCCTTAGTACTTCATTTGATGTGAGGGCCTGTGCTTTCCCCTAAGGATTATGTTGATTTGTGACCAAAATGAGGCCTACCATTGAATTGTCTTCAATTCAGTAACTGATTGCAGAGAGTAACAACCTCTTGTCAGCCCTCATCTCATCTTCTGTCTCCATTTCCCTTAAACTCTCCTCCCTTGACTGGCAAAACTATACTTTTCCATCCCCCCCCCCCAACACACACACACACCTTTAGCTCCTCTCCTTCCTTGAGTAATCTCTATATATCTGTATCTCCCTCTTCTTATCCGCCCCCAGCTTAAATGCAAATGTTCCTCCAGGCTCAGGACTCCACCCCTTCTCTTCTCACTCTGCAAACTCCCCTGGTTTACCTTGCCCCTTTCTCCTGAAATTCAAAAGTGTTATCTGCAACCCGGACTCTGAGTCCAACCCTGCATATTCAGCTGCCTGATGGAAATATCCTTGGAGGTCTGCATCCTTCATGTACAAAACTAATGTCACTGTCTTCCACCCTTCTTTCAAAACAGCCCTTATTTCCCTCATTCTGTTAAAAGTCCCATCCTCCCAGGTCCTCAAGCTCTAAACCTGCTCATCTTTAACTTCATCCTCATCTCCCATATCTTTTTAGTTCTTAGTCCTGTCAGTTTCCCACTAAAATGACTATTTTCCCACCTATTCCCTCCTCTTCATCCCACTCCCACTGCCCAATCATTGTCTGTTCCCAAGATTATTGCAGTAGCTTCTATTGATAGTCTCCCTTCCCATAGTTTCCTTTCTTCTAATCCATCCTCCATAGCTCTTAAAAGTTGCTTCCTAAAAGCCAGCTCTAACCATGCCATTCCTTCTTGGGCTAGGGTGAGATGCTCAGACTTTGATGTCAGTTCCTTTTCTGGATGCAAAGGGTATGGGGAAAATGGCTCCCCTCTGATAGAGTTCTACAGCAGAGCTCCCACTCTTTGCTTTCTTTGCCCTAACACAGATTTTGCAGCAGGAAGACATTATATAAATGGCATTTCCTGTTGGGAATCTTTATAGAAAAGCAGAAGTTTAGTAAAGAGAGCAAAATTAAAAAAAAAAAAAGCAACTTAATGTAATTAATAGAAGGCATCAGAGGCCCTGGGTTTCCATGAGATTGCCCAGAGCTGGTGGTAAATCAGTCCAATGAAGTGATTGGTCAAAGTCAGAGAGCAGAAATAAAAGATGGATTCTCATGATGAGAACCAGATGGCTAAAGGACACTCAAGAATTGAAGAAGGGTCAGTGAATAATTGAAACAAATATTGTGTGCACAAAGGCCCAGAGACAATCCTGCCAGACACAGAAGTGTGGCCTTGGCTGGGGGACTTCCTCACTTTCTTCCCCACTTAAGGTTCTTAAAGACATTTTCCCCAGTTCTACCAAGGAAGACCTGTGTTCAGAGATCAAGCTGACAACCATTAGACACAGGCCCTTCATGTGGGCTATTCATTCTTGATGTCTTGGGCCTCTTAATCTGAAGGACCTGTTTATTGTTGGAGGAACTGAGCCACGACAGTGTAGCATACTTTCTTCAATACGAATGAAACCAGGAAATTTTCTTTTGCAGAACGGAATAGCAAGAGGCCTGAGTAGCACTAGACCAGATGCCAGGAGATCTGTGCTTGCTTCTGACCCTTTTCATTAACTAATGGTGCGATTTCAAACAGCTACCTCAGTCTCCTCATCTTTAAAACAATTCAGACACATAAATATACACACACTGTCTGTCTGTCTGTTTCTCCCAGCCTCCCAAGATCCTACCTCAGATCTACTGAACCCAAAAAAACAGATGGGGAGGGCCAGGATGTGCTATAAAAATTCTAATACTTACTCCTATGAAATACCATTTTTTAAATATTTATTTTTTAGTTTTAGATGGACACAATATCTTTATTTTATTTTTGTGTGGGGTTGAGGATGGAACCCAGCACCCGCGCATGCCAGGTGAGTGCGCTACCACTTGAGCCACATCCCCAGCCCTGAAATACCACTTTGTTAAGTTCAAAGGTCTATCCGAGCTCTAACACTCTAGAATTCTGACCCCTGATTTCTTATTCCTCTATGCTTTAGCAGTTGCTAAAGTAATGTTACTAAATCAGTAGTGGTAAGAAAGCAAGGCAAATCCTGATGAGAAAACAAAGGAGATGAGGATGAGTCTAAAGCTTTAACCTAGGAGCCTGGGATTGTGATCACAATTGACAACCGGCCAAAAAAAAAAAAAAAAAAAAAAAAAAGGAACTACCAAGAAAGAGCAATATGAAAGAAGAGGAAAAATGGGACACGGTGGACATTTTATTTTGTTTACCACCAGATCTAAACTCCTTCCTATTTGGGGAATACCCCTTTCTATGTAGTATCCATGCCATGAGGGAAGCTGGAGCAGGGGGCTACTGTCTCTCCCTGTTCTCAGCAGCTAGAACATGACACAGGGCCTAGGCTCAGCAACAACCCCCCCCCCACCCACCCTATCACTCTTGAATGTTCAGCAAATGGAATCTTCAGCAAATGATACACAGAAATAAGGGCTAGAAGCATAACCCAGAGAGTGCTTGCCTCACTTGCATGAGGCCCTGGGTTTGATTCCCAGCACCACAAAAAGAAAAAAAGAGATGATTTTAGAATTTGTCATAGCAACAGAGACAGTAGGTGTTCAACAGCAGTGACTCTCAGGTGGGGGTTGGGGTAAGGGTGGTATCCCTATCGTGGTGATGGTGGCATGCCAGATTGTTCCTGAGGCAAGGATAGGATTGTGATGCCTGCTGCCTGCTGCCTGGGCCTTCCTAGATTATTGCCCCATTGCATATCTGACTCTCCAGGCTTTCTGTCAACTCTGTATCCTTTTAGTAAATTCCTTCGCTACATCCCTCATCCCCATACTGGGGATTGAACCCAGAGCTTTGAACATGCTAGGCAGGAGCTCTGCCATTGAGCTACACCCTCAGCCCCCACTTTTTTCTTAAATCATTCACAGTTTCTTCATTTGCATTGCAGTACTCTGAGCAAGATATTGGCTTGTTGTTTTTGAAGTGTCATCTGAAAATGCTTGTTAGGATGCTTTGTAGATTATAAAATGACACAAGAAGCTTGGGCCAACAGTCTAGAGCAGAAGTCCAAATAGCATGTGTTGCTCTTTTTTTTCAGCCCCACTTGTACCACAGGCCACCAGAAGTGGGACTCACAGACTCGCTTTAGTGCAGGATGCCAACTAGAACAAATGGCAGTGCAGTCACATGTACCAGTGATTCCTCCAGCTGCTTTCAGTCTGCTACCCTTGCCATACTTTCTGAGAACTGCATTGCTGCCAGAATTCCCTGCCATCCTTCCCACAGTGCCTCTACCCAAATAGCTCTCCATGGTTCCATACCACCACTAACCCTTCATCACTTCTCCTCCACATCACTGCAAATCTTTTCTCTTCCCTGCAGCTGGTGGCTCTAGCTTCTCTCTCCCAAATTGACAGAATCTGATGTGAATCAAGGCAATCAGTCTAGTTCCAGGTGGAAAGGGCTTTTTCTCTTTGCAGGACCAAGAACCCTTCTGGCCACCCCAGGCATTGCTGGTTACATTCTGAGACCTCACACATCTATGAAGAAAAGGGGTCAGACCACACCATGTGCCACTTCTCCTTCATTCCCCTTATCTCTTCAGGTAGCCTCTTCTTCCTGAGGTCTTCCTCCCTCAAACCAGATTTCCCCTTGAGAGTTCACCCCTTCCTTTTGGGTTTAAAGGTGCTTGCTACACTCAGTAATAGAGCACTTGTCTAACATATATGAGACACTGGGTTAATTCTCAGCACCACATAAAAGTAAATAAAATAAAGGCCCATCAACAACTAAAAAAAAAATGCTTCCTACATTCTTACTATCAGACATCTACAGTTCTTTCCCTTTTGTTTCAGAGGAAGAATTTGTCCTTTTATGAAAAATTAATCCCTCTAACCATGATTCTCACATCATTTTCCCAGCCTCTTCCAGACCCTTTCCTAATGCTGTATGAATACAAATAAGACTTGATCTCTGCCTCCTCAAAATCACAGCCTAATAGAGAGGCAAAAATATAAGTAACTATAGCAGACTTTCAAGGGCTATAACAGATGTATATGAGATGTTACAGAAGCTGAGAGCAAAGGTGGGGGTATAGGGGAAGGTTTCACAGAGGAAGGGAGATTCAAGTTGTTTTGAAGGAAAAAGAGGTATTCACCAGGTAGAGACAGAGAAAAGTTTTTCAGGTGGAGAGAAAACAAGAAGATACAAATGTATAAAAAAAGTTTGGGGTCTATATGGGACTGATTAAGGAATTCAATGTGCTAGAACATTGGGTTGGATTATGAAGCTAGAAAATGGGAAAAAAATTTTTGAGCAATTACTATGTGACAGCATAGTAATTGCAATAATATACCTATCATTTAAGCAATAATATACCTATGATTTAAGCCCATAAAGTGAGTGTGTGGATATGTGTGTGTGTATACACACACACACACACACACACACATATATACATACAAGGGATTGAACCCAGGGGTGCTTAACCATTGAGCCACATCCCCAGCCCTTTTATGTATTTTATTTAGAGACAGGTCTCACTGAGTTACTTAGGGCCTCACTAAGTTGCTGAGGCTGACTTTGAACCCATAATCCTCCTGCCTCAGCCTCCTGAACTGCTGGGATTACAGGCATGCACCATCATGTCCGGCAAGGTGGGTATAATATTAACTCGATTTTATTGAGTTGGGACCTTGGGAAACAGTGAAAGATTCAGTATATAGACCAAGGGAGTATTATCTATATTTTATCAGGTTAATTGTTCATTCTATAATCATCAGTGAGGAATAAAAATCATCAAACTTCATCCCCCCTCATAGAGTCAAGATATCATTGGAGAAAGCATGATGTAGCTAACATTTACTCATTCAACAAATATCTTTTGAGCACCTATGAAATGACAGGATAATATAGCTGCTGAGAATTCAGCAGCAAACAAGGAAGGCAAAGTATGGATGCTGAACCAGTTTGGGTGGGGTCCACTTTACACATGGTATTTGGAACATTCCCAATGATGTGGAATGATTGGATATTATCCCTTTAGTCATGCCATTAATGAATTTCAAAATACAGTGCATAGAAACAAAATTCTATTTAACCAACAAGCACAGTGATGGTACAAAATAGTTCTTTTATGCCTCTGAATTTCCTATTCAGATACTATAAATCCACTTAGAATTGCAGCTGGTCTCACTTTCTCTGCATCTCCTTCCCATCCCATCAGTCTTTCTCTCAGAGTGTTGTTCTTCCTGTACACTCTGGCCAATGATTCCAAGCAACCAATTACCTCTTCAATTTAGTTGTTCTTTTTTTAAAAAAAAAAATTAAATGATTAGTAAAAACTCTATATATGTATGATGTATAGTTGTTCTTTTAGCAGAGTAGATAGAGGTGACTTTAAGAAGTCCTTTAGCAGCTGCATGTGGTGGCATATGCCTATAATCCCAGCTACTCTGGAGGCTGAGTCAGAAGGAGGATTGCAAGTTCAGGCCAAACCTAGGTGAGAACCTGTCTCAAAGTCAAATTAAAAGGCCAGGCATGGTAGTGCCTATCTGTAATTCCAGTCACTCAGAAGGCTAAGACAGGATGATCACAAGTTCAAGGCCAGCCTCAGCAACTTAGTGAGACTCTGTCTCAAAATTTTAAAAAAGGGCTGGGGATGTGGCTCAGTGGTTAAGCCCCCTGACTTTAGTCCCTGATACCTAAAAATAAATAAATATATATATATATATATATTAATAATAAAATAAAAAATACTGGGGATGTAGCTCAGTAGTAAAGTGCCCCCAGGTTCAATCCCCAATACGAGGGGGGAAATAAGTTCTTTAAGATTCATGATATAGAGAATAAAGGGGGAAGTGGACAACCAGCTCTCCCCAATTGCATTTCAGAGTGAAACATCTAAAAGACAAAGCTCTGTCTGCTCATATTGATCACCTTTTTCTGGTGTAAATCACATGTCCTATTTTAAGTCTGTCTCTTTTCCCAATGTCACCAAGAAATCCTTCTACTACCTTCACTTTGCCCAGACCGAGTCCCCAAGCAAAAAGTGAGTCATGGTCCTACTCCAAGAAAAGAGAGTCATTGAAAACCCATTTTGTCATTAATAAATGGGTGGATAATTATATGGAGCAGAATGAAGAATTTGCCTCAGAAGAAAACATCAGGGGAGCTACAAAAGAGCCTCTCAGGGCTTGACCTTCTTTAATTTGGAAAGAAACAGATACAAGATGAGTTCCAATGAAGGCTGAGAATAGCATAATCTCCCATGTTCCTTTGCTCTGGAGGGAGACAGGATTCTATACCAATTTACCAGTAATCAGTGAGGAATCTGGCTGATTCTGTTCTAGAATGGTCATTGTCCCACAGTTCTTTGTTTGCCAGGCTCTGAGCTCCTCTACCCCATCCTTGGGAACAGATGTCCCAAGTCTGTGATGTCACCTAGTGACCACTAGGGGGCAAACAGAGACTACACAGCCTCTTCCACCCAGTTTCCATGGAGCCAAACTCAGAATGGCTGGAATCAGCTTTAGAAATATTCTGAGGCTTCTGATCAAACCTCTTTGTTTACAGAGATGGAGGGGGGGAAGCAACTAAGGTTTAAATAGGGGAAATAATTTGTCAAAGCTATATAGTGAGTTGTAGGAACTAGAAACCAAGTCTTCTGACTACTCCAATTCTATATATGTTCCAACACACTAAGCTTTCTCCTGTCTCATATTTAATTCTAGAATACACTGAGTTTTTTTGAGGGGGAGGATGGGGCAGGACATACTGGGAATTGAACCCAGAGATGTTCTACCACTGAGCTATATCCCCAGCCCTTTTATTTTTTATTTATTTATTTTTTTGAGACAGGGTCTTACTAAGTTGTATAGGTCCTCGCTAAGTTCCTGAGGCTGGTCTGGAACTTGCGATCCTCCAGCCTCAGCCTTCCAAGTCTCTGTGATTACATGCCTGATTATACTGGTTTTTAATATGTTCTCTATGAAAGGACTTGTCTACCGAATTTGATTTTAAGAACATGGGATCAACACTGTACATCTTCCCTCCAGCACCTGTTACATTGCTCTTTGGGAAACCTGTGCTTAATACAAGATGGAAGATTTCAACAAACACTGTGAAATTTCTACGTGACAGGTTCAGCAATGGTTCCTGAACACACAGATTTAAAAATATACCATTCCTGCACTTAAAAAGCTCAATTACTAAGAAGGAATACAGATGTGAGTTCAGGAGAGGAGAGGTGAATAGTGGTATAAACAATATAGAAGCACAGAAAAGGAAGTGACCAACTACTGAATAGATATAGAATTGAGTCAATGAGAATTCATCAAAAAAAGGGGAAAGGGAATTTAAACAGAAGTAGCAGCAGAGGAAGCCAACACAGAGACATGAGAATATGGTGTGTCGGGTGAAAATGGTTGGCTCTGAGCAACCAGAGCATACTATGTGTAAAAAGCTGCTCCGGGGGTGGAGGAGGAGTAAATAAGACGACAAAACAGGTTTGCAATCAACTGTAAAGTTGTTGTTCACTCTTCATTCATCATTCAATAGGCATTAAGTACTCCCGTGTGCAAACAGCACTGTTGTTGAGAATGATAGTGGGGAATGATAATAAAAAAGTGAGGATAGTAATAATAATGAGGGAAATACTATGGTCTTGAATCTGGGATTTAAGCCTCATATGAGTCATATAACATAAATCAGTGTTCTACCTTCTGTTTATTTTATTTTTAATTCACTTTTCCAGCTGCATTGCTTCCACATATATGATGAATGTTCCTAAAATCCACTGAACTTTCCATGAAAGTGTGGCAAGCCCAGACTCACAAAGTGACACAGTACAAAGAGGTCAAGGATTCTCTGTGTGTCCAGAGAGACTGGAGTTATGACAGGAAGCAGAGTGGCTAGGGTGGGCAGACTAACTTGATTTCTCAGGGCAATGAAGATTGGGCTGAAACGTGGTTGCATTAGTCCAGCTGCAGACCTAGGAAGTAAGGCTGGCTATTGAGAGATACAAGCATTTGGGGGTTTGTTTGTTTGTTTGGGTTTTTGTATTATTGTGGTGCTGGGAATCAAACCCAAAGCCTGGTACATGCTAGGCAAATGCTCTACCACTGAGTTGTATCCCCAGCCCATGAGATGCACGCATGTTGAACTAGGAGGAGATAAAAGGAGAGAGGGATGAGTGATCCAATTCTGAGCTTTATTTTTTGTTTAATTTAATTTTTAATTTATTACTTATTTTTTCAAGTACTGGGAATTGAACCTCACACATGTAAGGGAACTCCTCTACCACAGAGTTACACCCCCCATCCTTTTTTTAAATATTTATATTTTGGTTGTAGTTGGACATAATACCTCCATTTTATTTATTTATTTTTATGTTGTGTTGAGGATCGAACCCAGGACCTCGCATGTGCTAGGTGTGCGCTCTACTGCTGAGTCACAATCCCAGCCTCCTTTTTTGTTTGTTTTTTAAGACTTTTCTGAGTTGCTCAGGCTGGCCTTGAACTGTCAATCCTACTGCTTCAGCCTCCCCAATAGATGAGATGTGTTAGCCAGCTTTTTGTTGCTGTGATCAAACTAAGAACAAATAGAGAACAACTTCTCTAAGAACAACTTCGAGAAGAAGAAGTTAATTTGGGCTCATGAATTCAGAAGGCCAGTTTATGGCTGGTAGACTTCATCACTCTGGGCCCCAAGGGGAAGAGCACATCATGGGAGCACAGCTCAACTCATGGCAAGTTCATGGAAGCAGAGAAAGACAGCAGGAGCCAGAAACACAATATCCTCCCGAAGGCATACACCAGTGTGCTACTTCCTCCAGCTACACTCTACCTACACTCCACCTGCCCACAGTTACTACCCAGTAGTCCATTCAAATTATTAATTCATCAAATGGATTAATAACCATAGCATGGGATTACGTCATGTGCCACCACACTTGGTACATTTTTCATTTTATTTTGAAGACAATAAAATCGTGAGGTACACACACACACACAATCAGTAAACCCCTACTATGTGCTAGTTCCTGTTCAAGTTGCTAAAGATATAGCAATGATCAAGAATTAAGGTCTAGCTGGGCACAATGGCACACACTTGTAATCCCAGGAGCTTGAGAGGTTGAGGCAGAAAAGATCATAAGTTCGAAGTCGGCCTCAGCAACTTAGTGAGACGCTGTGTCAAAATAAAACATAAAAAGGGCTGGGATGTGGCTCAGTGGTTAAGTGTTCCTGGTTCAATCTCTAGTCCAAAAAAAACATGAATTAAGGTCCAGCCTGTCATGGAGCTCTCATGCTTATGGGGGAGAGAGATCATATATAAGTGAAAAAATAGACTTCAAATAAAAAATGACACAGAGGAGAAAAAACAAGGCAATATGACAGAAAATGACAGGAAGACAGATATTGTTAGAGAGGTTAGACCAGGAAACCTCACTGAAGATGTGACAGTTTAGTTTACTGAAGTATCAGCTGTGGAAAAAGCAGAGGGAGGAGTATTCCAAGCAGGATAAAGAGCAAAGGCAAAGCCCGTGAGGAGGGACTGGGTGACTTGGCGTATCCAAGGGGATAGTAGAAAGGCCAGTGTGCTGCAGCACAGGGGAGAGAGAACTGAAATGGGAGGTCAGGCAGGGGTAGGTCCTGGAGGGATTTACAAATAGTAGTGAAAGATCTGGAAGGTGTTCTACCTGCCATCCAGAGGTTTAAGGTTTATCATATTTACATTTTTTTAAAAGAGAGAGAGAGAGAGAGAGAGAGAGAGAGAGAGAGAATTTTTAAATATTTATTTATTTATTAGTTCTTGGCGGACACAACATCTTTCTTTGTATGTAGTGCTGAGGATAAAACCCAGGCCGCACACATGCCAGGCGAGTGCACTACCGCTTGAGCCACATCCCCAGCCCTATCATATTTACATTTTTCAAAGATAACTCTGATGGTTCCTCAGTCTCACCTTTGGGCTCCTTAGTCTCGCTTTGGCTGTGTGACCTGAATCATATGGTACCATTATCAGGCATTCTAGCTACATCTTTACAGATCTACTGAAAGAAGCCTGAGGACAAACTGCTTTTCTAAAGTCCCTCTGAGTGTGGAGAAAGTGGGAGCAGAAGGTTCCTGCTCCATAGTTCTAGTGAGAATGCCTGCAGTAGAGGAGGTCCTGGGGGGTGGCAGAGCTTAGGACCTGGCCCACTAAGGAAGGAAAATCCCACTTCATGGATGCTGTTAAAGACCTTTGTCCCCACCCCATTCTCCTCCTCAAAGGGCTCTTCAAAATTAAGGGCTATTTATGTGTTCTTCCACTGTGGTTCCTTGATACAACCTTGACCACACTTGGATTGTCCTGGAAGAAAAATCCCATGGAGGGAGGAAAACCACCTAGGAATGTTTACATAGTCCCATAAAAACCATAGAGAGATGGGCTGGTGGTGCACACCTATATCTCAGCTGCTCGGAGGCTGAGGCAGGAGGATTTTGAGTTCAAAGCCAGCCTCACTAACTTAGCAAGGCTTTAAGCAACTCAACTTTAAGAAACTCCTGTCTCTAAATAAAATACAAAATAAGGCTGGGGATGTGGCTCAGTGGGTGAGTGCCCCTGAGTTCAATCCCTGATACCTCTCCCCCGCCCTACCCACCCAATCCCACACAGATAAATAAAGTGAGCTTCACTTTAAGAAGATCCACTCACTCATTCGCATAGATATTTATTGAGCACTCAATGCACTGGTCATAATTTGGGTGTTGAGGATTCACTCATCCCTTCTACAAACATTTACTTAGGTCAGCTAAATGCAAAATATCTGGATATCCAAATGAACATGTCATACAGTAATGGTGAGTTTTGAATAAATATGTACTTGATTGGGAATTTAGGAGTAGGATGAGGATTATTCACTGTACAAATTAATTATTGAATAAGCTCCTTGAATAAGATTTTCCTCATAACATATAAATTGGTCCCAGTTTTAAAGAATCAATTTAGCCAGCTGTGGCTGTACATGCCAGTAATCCCAATAACTCAGGAGGTTGAGGCAGGAGGAATAAGTCCAAAGCCAGGGTAACTTAGTGAAACCCTATCTCAAAATAAAATTTAAAAGAGGATGTAGCTCACTGGTAGAATGTCCTTGGGTTCAATTCCCAGTACTAGACACACACACACACACACACACACACACACACACACACACACACACGAGTTCATCTGTTTACTCCTTTGTAGGACATAATCAAGTAAAGGCAGTGTATAGTCATTCTTTACTTTTGATGCAAAATTGGTTTCAGGACCCCAGTGGATACTAAAATCCATGAATGCTCAAATCCCTGTCATAAAAAGACATAACATTTGCATATAACATACACACACTCCTCCTGTATGCAGACTTTAAGTCATCTCTAGATTACCTATGATAGCTAATACAATGTAAATGCAATGTAAATAGTTGACTGTATTGTTTAGGGAGTAACAACCAAAAAATGTCTGTACATGTTCAGTCCAGACAATGTTTTTTTTCTGAATATTTTAGAATCACAGTGAGTGAATTTCTGGATGCTAAAACCATAGCTAGGAAGGGCAACTGTGCTACAGTCGGCTCAGGAGAGCCAAGTGTTAAATTTTCAGACATTTTGCAACCTAATGACTAAACACAATTAGTACCAAAAATTAAATTACAAAACCTACCATTAAATAAGTTATATTTAAAACAGAGGTAGTAAATACTCAAACACTACTACTATCATGCCCTGAAGGCTATAACATCTCTTGTGTCTATATAGAAGAAATACTGTATAATAGTGTCCTACTGTGCATCTCTTCTCAACTCTTCAGTGACGTCACATAAATAGTTTCAATTCACCATAGTGGGAGTGGTTATACCACCATGAAAATAGCAACTGTAAAATTCAGAACTTTGCAAGGGGCAGTAAGTGGTACAAAACTGTAATTCCAGGGACTCGGGGAGGATGAAGCAGAAAGATTGCAAGTTCAAGGTCAACAACTTAGTGAGACCTTGTCTCAAAATAAAATATAAAAAGGACTGAGGATATATCTCAGCTACTTAATGAGACCCTGTGTCAAAATAAAAAATTATAAAAGGGCTGGGGATGTCATCTCAGTGGTAAAGTGCCCCAGGGTTCAATTCTCTGTACCAAAAAAAAAAAGAAAAAAGAAAAAGAAAGAAAGAAAAAATTCAGAACTTTTTTTTTCTACTAGAGAGTTGGTTGTTACACATTTACCAGAAAAACACCAGTGTAGTCTCTAGTATGTAGATCTCTTATATTTACTGCCTTGTGATAAATCTTCTTTTAGAATTTTATTGATAGAATTAAGTGGGACTAGTTTGAGAAGTCTTTCCTTGACTCTGATCTCTATGATTCATACTGCTAGGCTAATTTTACATAATTAAACAATCTGCAGCCTAGGAGGAAACTTTTAAGCCATAAATAACATGTTGTAAGAAGACTTTGAAGGAATAAGGATATAACTTTCATTTAGCAGCTACTATAGGCAAAGATATGTGCTGAAGGCTGGGGGAGATATGAGATGAACAGTAGTTTATATTCTCAAGGAATTCACTGTAAACAGGTTATACAAAACCTGTGGATAACACAATGTGGTCAGTGCCATACTAGAGAAACAGAAGTGTGGAGAAGCTAACTCAGAGATGATCAAAGAGACTTCAAAGAGATCCTGGACCCTACACATCAGTATCTTGTCTTGTTCTCTGTTGTGTCCCTAGCACCTGGCACACTGCTTGGCACAGAATTGCCACTCAATAATTGTTGCATGAAGGAAGTAGATATCAATGGCATTGATCTTTGAAAAATAAGTAAGCTTACCAGACAGAAAAGAGCAGGTACAGGAAGAGCACCCCAAGCAGAAGAAACAGAATGTGTAAACCGGGCATGCCTGTAATCCCAGCTATTTGGAAGGCTAAGGCAGGAAGATCACAAGTTGGAGGGCAGCCTCAGCTACTTAATGAGACCCTGTGTCAAAGTAAAAAATTTTTTAAAAGGTTGGGGATGTCACTCAGTGGTAGAGTGCCCCTGGATTCTATCCCCAGTACCCATAAAAAAAGAAAGAAAGAAAGAAAGAAAGAAAGAAGGAAAAGAAAAGAAAGAAAAAAGGAAGGAAGGAAGGAAGAAACAGTATGTGCAGAGGCATGAAGGGAAAAGAGCTAAGCATATAAGGACAAAGTTTAATGTGGCCTAGGGGTCCAAGGCCCAGAACTGGTAGAGGTTAAAGCATGAAAGAGGGATTCTCTGCTTCAAATCTCTGCAGAGCTCTCAAAAGACAAGCATTATACAGAGCTGTGAGAGCAGAGCTAGGCGCAATGTAGGGTGCCACCGAGAATTGGATTCCAGTTTTATATCAAGAACTTCACAACAGAGCTGTCCAACAGTGAAATGGGCTGCCTTGGAAGCAATGGGCTATTCCTAGCAAGGAAGCAAGTACAGTCTGATGAATTCTTGGTGCAAGAAATCGCTATGGGTAGATGAATTTCCCTCCTAAGCAGATTTCGGAAGAATTTATCAAATCTCCTTTTCTAAAGGAGATTAAATAATAGATGGACATCTATCTTCAATAGTATTACTATAGAAGACCCAGAAACTTTCCTCAAGTGCTTGTATTTTGGTTATGGTTTTGCAATGCTGGGGATCAGCCTACAAGCTAGATAAGCACTCAACCACTCAGTGAAGTCCCCAGCCAAGAGCTTGTTTCTTATGCTTCTTATTGATGAACACTGAGGTTAACAGTGGTGCTAATGGCACTCCCATGAAAGAATGATGTCTTTTCAAATCACTGAGGTCTTCAGCCCTTCCTACACTAACTATTTATTCAGTATCTTTGTGTGTCAGAGACTTTGCTAAGTGCTGAAAACAGATACAAATGAAAAAAGGGCATCCGCTCCCACAGAGCAGGGTAGAAATACAGATAAATATTTGGACTCCAGTAGCTACAATACCAAGAGTTGTGAGACACACAGGATTCAAAATTATTCTTTGAAGGAATCAGGGATGGCCTCAGAGGGGAAGTGATTCAGCTGACTCTATTTATTTATTTGGTATTGGGGATTGAACCCAGGGACACTCAATCACTAATATATATCCCCAGCCCTTTTTTTGTATTCTATTTAGAGACAGGGTCTCACTGAGTTGCTCAGGCCTCACTAAATTGTTGAGGCTAGCTGTGAACTTGTGATCCTCCTGCCTTAGCCTCCAAGTCACTGGAATTTCAGTCATGAGCCACAGTGCCCACCTCAACTAACTTTTGATAAGAGGAATTCACTAGAAAGAGGAAGAAAAATATTGTCTAGGCAGAAGGAGAATATTTGCAAAGATATGGAGACATGAAAATACATGGCCACTTTTGGAAGGTGAGTAGTAGGTGAAAGTGTAAATAAAGCAGGCAGCAATGACAGGAGGTAAAATATGTATGGTCTTGAATCTAATGTTGAAATTGTTGAATTTTAATATGTAAATGATAGGAAAACCATAATGGGAAAATAATGCACTCAGATTTGTAGTAGAAATGATCAGCATACCTCTTTATGGGAGATGTGAGAAAAATACACTGGAGGGGCCCACACTAAGGGCAGGAGACCCCATTAAGAGGCTGTTGGAGTGCTGGGGTTATGGCTCAGGGGTAGAGCATTCACCTTGCACATGCAAGGCTCTGGGTTTGATCCTCAGCACCATGTAAAAATAAATAAATAAAATAAAATAAAGTTATTGTGTACAACTATAAAAAATAAAATTAAAAAATTTCAGAAAGAGGCTGTTGGAAAAGTCCAACAAAAATGATGATGGGAGCCTGGGGTTGTGGCTCAGTGGTAGAACTCTTGCCTAGCCTGCATGAGGCACTGGGTTCAATCCTCAGCACCACATAAAAATAAATAAAGATATTGTGTCCATGTATAACTAAAAAATATTTTTTTAAAAAAGAAGAAATGATGATGGTCTTAATTATGGGGATAATGAAGATGGAGAGGAGAGTTGATTTGATAGACACACTTTGTGACATGAAATGAGAAGGATGCAGGGAAACCAATTGTAATTCACCTCTTACACCTAAGGCATGAAGCACTAAATTTAACTCAGAGTTCCCTGAAAGCCAAGGCAAGAAGGGAAATATGATGACATACGTAGCTCTCACTTTTAAAGTGTTGTACCTTTATGGGAGAACATGATTGGCCAGATTCCGGGGTGGGGGGGGGGAGAAGGCAAGTGGAAGGGCACTGGGGCCATATCATGTTTGCCCCTGATTCTGAGAGTGGGAAAGGCTATTTCTGGGGTCACTGGTTCCTCCTACTGTTCACTATTGGGCAATGAGTGGCCAGCAGCACAGTGGAACAGGCAGCCCAACACTGGCCCAGGATGGTATCTCTACAGACAGGCAGTCAGAAATGTTTGAACTTGGAAACCTGCCTTGGTAGGAATCCATTTCAGTGCTTTCTCCTCCCATTTGTTCTCCCTCTAGCACTCACCACAGCCTCCAGTGCCTCTGCAAGAGAAGATGGGGAGAAAGTCACAGTCAAAAGCAAGGATGGATGTATTTATCTAAAGTGGCCCAGCAAGTTAGGGATAGAGCCAGGACAATGACTTTGCCTTTTTGATTCCAGAGTATTGGCTTTTTGTTTCTGTGACCAAAATACCTGACAAGAACATTTTTATTTTGACTCATGATTTCAAAGGTTCAGTCCATGGTTGGCCCACTCCATTGCTCTAAGCCCGAGATGAGGCAGAACATCATGATGGATTGTTATAGCAAGAGAAAGCTGCCCAGTTCATAGCATCCAGGAAACAAGGGAAGAAGAATGAGGAGCCAGAGATAAAATATTGTCTCCAAAGGCATGCCCCTAGTGACCTACTTCCTCCAGCCACACTCTACCTCCCCACAGTTACCACTCAGTGATCCATTTAAATTATTAATCCATCAACTGGACTAACCCACTGATGAGGCTACAGTTCTATAATCTAATCATTTCACCTCTGAACATTCCTGAATTACCACATGAGCTGTTCCAGAGCCATCTCATATTCAAACCATAACAGGGTTTGGGTGTTTCTTTAGCTCAGTCCTCATTAACTTAGTTCACACAAAACGTGGTACACAAAACTGGGCTGGTGTAAAGCTTTGCTCTCAGGGAGCTCACCTTCTGGTGGGAAAGACAACACTTTTGACAACTTTAACAACTGAGGATGCCATTTCTCTAAGGGACATGTGTGCGGGCCTCAACTGCTCAGGCAAAAGAAAGATCATGTTGTTTTAGGAGTGGGAGGTAAAGACCCAGGGAAAAGTCAAAGGATTCCACTGGGCTCCCTTTCAGCCAAGGCATGGCAAACAGGGGTAAAGGCAGGGATGGAGAGCAACTGGAATCCTAAGCACCTGCAATTATGACAGCTTCTCAATGAGGTTTGAGTGCTTCAACGTTCATTATCTCATGATTTTCACAACAATTGCGGGAAGATATTAAATATATTTTTTAAAAAATTAAAACTCCCATTTTAGAGCTGGGGGAACGGACTCAGGTGGCATGCAACTCAATTAAGAATGGCAAGTGTCCTGACTCCATCCAGATGCTGAGTTTTGTGCATGCATCACTAAGCACCCTGCCCAGAGCTTTCCCTTTCCAGCTAGTCCACTTCCCCACCTCGACCCTGACATCTTATCCTTTGCCACCTGAAAGTTCCACCCTAAGTCTAACCGGGCTCCGCTCGCCTGCACTCTGGGCATCGCGGGGAGTCAGGGGTTAAAACCCGTGGCCCGGGTGGCCCCTTCCCCCTCCCCAGCCCCCTCGCTTCACTCGGCGCGGCGCCTGGAGCGTCGGTCACTGAGACCGGCACGAGAAAGGAGGGGGGAAAGTGGGCCTGTTTCTCGAGTGGCCAATCCACGAGCCCGCGGTGCCCCAGAGGAGGCGCCAGCGCTAGGCCAGCGCCAGGCCGGGGCAGCCTGCTTCCCGCGGCAAAGTACAAATGCGCCCGAGCACGGCGCCTGGCGCCCTTGGCGTGCACAGCCCGCCCGCGCTCTGCCTCCCCCACGGCCGCAGCGCCGCCGCCGCCGCTGGGACCGCCGCCCCGCCGGGACCCAAGCCCCCGAGGCCTGACCCCCAGCCCACCGAGCAGGGGGCGCCGGCTGCCTCCAGCCCGCGTGCCCAGAACACCGCTGGTCCCGGGCGCCTCGCCCAGCGCCGCGCTCCCGGCAGTCCCCTGTCCTCGCCCCTCTTTCTTCTCCTCGCCCTCTCACCTTCTCCAGATCTTTGATTGCCTTTTCCTCCTTGCCCCTTGTCCTCTGCCCACCTTTCTCTTTTTCACGCCTTAGACCTTCTTTTCTGTCCTCCTTTTTTCCTCTAGTCCCTTCCCTGACTCTCCTCCAGCAGCAGCCCTCTGTGGGTCTGTGGAGTGATTTGTGCCCCTGAGCCTCAGTTTCCCTCCCATCTCACTTCCTCCCGGCTCCCCTTCCTGCTCAGTGCCGGGTGGCCGGACCCTGGGGAAGGAAGGATGGTTCCCCAGGTGAGGGTCCTCTCCACCTTGCTAGGACTCGGGCTGCTCTGGTTCCCCTTGGACTCCCACGCTCGAGCGCGTAAGTAGAAGTGGGAAGCTGGGAGTGTCGAGGAGGGATGCGGGCCCCAGGGATGTGCGGGAAAACACCAAGATCTGGGACCCCTAACTGTTGTGACAGCTATTCGGGCAGCACCTGTGCCGGAGGGGTGGAGACTCCTCTGCGGACCTGGGCTGGTGAGTCTGGAGGAAAGGGGATGTTGACAAGAGTCAGAGCTGAGGGAGCTGCTGCCATAGACCTGAGGATGTGAGGACTGACAGCAGGAGCCAGAGGACAGGACGCTGTGCTTTGGGGAAAGGGACTTAGTAGAGTGGGGTGTGTTTGACTGCAAAAAGCCGCTGTGCTGAAGATGCAAAGGCTACTGCCCTTGGAAGGAAAGAACTAAGTAGAATGACCTTTCTAGTCCCTTATCTCTTTTGATCCCAAACTCCTGTGCCCTGGGTAGTGGCATTTACATTTTACAGATGAGCAAACAGGTTGAGCAAAGAGAAGGAACTTGCTGGAATTTACAGTTATTAAACCATCCAAAGACAGAACTCTAATTCCAAACCCTGCCCCACAGTGTCTGGAAGGGACCCTGATTAGGAGTTGTGACACCAGGAGGCAGCAGGGCATAGTGAAATAGACCAGGGTCTTCATCATCTCAGCACCACTGAATACCAATGGGTGTGAAGCAGGTAGGGAGGGAACCTCTCTGAGCTTAGTTTTCTAATCTATAGAATGAGAGTAAAAACATCCCAAGTCTGTTATGAAGATTAAATTATAGGAATTAGTAAAGGAGCTAGCACAAGGGTGGTACATGGTAGCTCCTCAAAAAAAAAAAATCAGTTGCCTAATTCACACTTTCCTACTTATGAAACAGTGTAACTTCAAATAGGTTATATAATCTCTCTGGTACTGTCCCAATAGGCTGGTGGACCCCTTCTGCATACCCTGCCAATCTCTTAGAATGCTGTGAGTATGCAAAATCAAAGCAAAGATTCGCTTAATGAGGAGGAAGGAGCTTAGTACAGACCCTGAAATACCCGATAATGAAACCAAGGCAAACGAGGAATAGTGCCTTGCTTCAGGTCACACAGGACAGAGCCTAGGATTAATAGCCCAGTTGCCCAATGCCCAGCCTGATGCTCTTTCTTCTCCACCTCTCAGCTCTCCTTTCCATGCCTTTCTTTTGCACGTGACTTTCTGGCACTGGTGTTGCTGGATTTTGTTTCAGTCTTGTCTCTACTCCTGAAGTAAAGCCTGCATGTCTTTCCAATGCCCCTGGCCTGCCAGTAGCACACGAGACTCAGAAGTCCTTGGAAACAACTAATAAAGAGGGTTTGGTATTGGTTTCAAGTGCTGGCTCTGCCTCTTAGAGTTGTGTGACTCTTCCTAAGTCACAATTTCTCTGAGCCCCAATTTCTTCATCCACTTAAGAGAGATAAAAACCTGGAAACTGAGGGTCCTGGTGAGGATTGAAGGATGTAATGTGTCCAAATACTCTCCTGTAAACATCTCCTTCCCCTCCTTGAACCTTGCAGATTTCCTCCTAACACCTATCTGTCCCTGCCTGTTGTTCCTTGAAAGAGACAGCCCAGGAGGCCCTCCTTGTCTGACTGCTTTCCACTTGACCTCTCATTCTCAGCCCTCTTGGTTTTACTCCAGTTGCCATTGCCCTTGGCCTACACTCGAAAGATGTCCTAGAATCAGATCACTGCAGGATTGTTCATGTCCTATTCCTGGTATTCTATGTCTTGTCAGCCTGTCACGGCCTCACTTTGGTCATCTCTTCCAGCAAACTCTCCCTGGTGACGTGATCCACTCTGCCTTCCCCTCCTCTGTGCCTCCACTGGCCTTTAAGTCCATACCTCTCACGAGGTCCTGCCAGTATTCCATCTCCCTACAGCCTTGTAAATCCAGGGCTCCAGACTTGAGAGAGAAAGACTTGGAGCCAACTCAGTGGGTTAAGGTGAAATGGACTGTCATTCAGGGAGGAGTGTTAAGTTTCTTGGTGTTGGAGCTGGAAGAGCCTTCTCATCTGCTTCTGCTCATCAAATGACTTAAACTGAAGCCCAGAAAGGGAGAATTATTTGTCACAACCTAGCACAGTGAATTTTTTAAAGAGAAGAACAGGGGCTGGGGTCGTAACTCAGTGGTAGAGTGCTTGCCTAGCGTGTGTGAGGCACTGGGTTCGATTCTCAGCACCACATATAAATAAATAAATGTCCATCGACAACTTTTTTTCTTTTTCTTTTTTTAAAGAACAGAGGATTGATTTGTCACTTACTGGCTTGTGAATTGGGACAAATCACTTCCCTTCTCTGAACCTTGTTGTCTAGTGTTGACTGTCTATGAAATCATCCTGTAGTCATTTCCCAGGCTCTGATTTAAAGGTCTCTTCTGAAGGGCCTCATCTTAATTTAAGTGAGATCTCAAGCCTGCTGTGGGTAGCAGGAATCTCCTGCTGACATTCTAGATGTTTTAAGAAGTCGTGCCAACAGATGGGAATTCTGAGGTCTGGATGGTGTCAGACTCCTGAGGTGGCCACGCCCTGCAGAATGCTGAGGACCTGTGAACAGATCCTGTGAACAGGGCTTCTGGTGTGTTCCTCTGTTAAAGTCGAAGACTGCTCAGCAAAGATTATTTTCTCTCTGGTTCCATTTCCAACTGTAGATTGAGCCCCAAAGCAATACGGCCTGAGTTTTAACTCCAGCCACAGGCTGAGCACCAATCCTCCAACCCTGCTCACTGACTGAATCCCAATTCTACCTTAGGCTGGAACCCTTACATAGGCTGGGTCCCTGACCTTGTCACTCACTGGTATTGACCCCAGGCTGAGCCACAGCCATGTGTAATATTAGCCACTCTATTCTGGTCCTTCATCCCCTCTAGGACCCAGAAGTGACCTATTTTTTCACTCCTTTTCCAATGTTCTTTTCCCTACATTGGCTTCCCTTCTTTGTGTTTGTCCCTTGGTAAGTGTCCCTTTTAGATATGCTTCTGCTTTATCTTATTTTATCTTCCCTTCCTCCACCCAGTGCTGTGCAGGAGAGTCAGTTACCACATAACACATCAACCGTTCTATTCTTTCTTCAAGGGTTTGTGCATGATGGGAATTGAAGCTTTGGTTCAGAATCCCAGACCCTAGAAGCAGGCCTGGGGCAGGAAGGGAGCTCTCCACGGTATGATGTGGTGCAGAGGGAAAATTTGGAATCAGTTCAGGGCTCCAGTCCTGGCTCTTCCACTGACTCCCACAGTGGCCTTTATCTGCCTCTCAGTTTTCCTATCTGGGAAGTGGCTGATCACTGAGGACCATTCCAGCTTTAACAACCCAACATTCTAAGTCTCTAAGATCCAAAGATTGCCTTGGTTCTGAGTCCACTCTGACATTTGGAAAGAAGAAGGAGCTGGGGCAGTGTAGGTACAGGAAGGAGTGGACACACAGATCCTTAGATATCAGGAAACAATCCCCGGAGGGCCTGGGGCACTGGGAGAAGTGCAGCACCCACCAGAAGAGGTCCTGCCTTTCTGTTCAGCTTCGTGGCATCCCCAAGCAACTGTCTAGATGGGCATGAGGCAGAGGGGCACTGAATGAAGGTCTGAAGTCCAGCTCTCTAGGCAACCCCATCTGGGTCTTCTGCTCCGAGATTCTGCACCTCCTCTCTCCCACCAGTAGAGGTCTCTGCCTCACTCCCTGGCTTGCCGGCTCTGAGCCCGCCAGAGACAGCTGCGCAGTTGCTCCAGCTGTTACACCTGTTTCAGGACTGGCCTCTCAAGTTCCCCAGCCGTGGGCCAAGGCATCAGCTCTGGGAGAGAGCCTTGGAATCCCTCCGATTCCCAAAAAGAAGAACCGGCGTGAGAGGAGAGTTCCTGGGAAGTGCAGCTCAGAGATCATTCAGGCATCCCCCTGCCTTTGGACAGGACTCCATCCCAAACAAGGCTGTTCCCCAGCTTCTGTTGTCTATTCTTATATACAGAATCTTTATTATGTCTTGCCTGAGTCCTTTTGTTTCTAAGTTAAAGCCATTTCTTACCTGTCCCTTAGAGGATGGATAGTCCTGTAAACATTTCCTGATCTTCCGACTGGCTTTGGAATTTGTGCTGGTATAGATCAGCAAGTGGTCTCAGGCAAGCCCCTATATAGATATGTAGAAAGAAGGAATTGAATGTCAGCTCAGCCCCTCACCTTCTAGAACTCTATGAATGTAAGTGTGGATATGCAAGGCATAACAGAAGGCAAACAGTTGTACTCCTGCCCTGCCCGCAATCAGTAACAGAGATGCCTTTCCTGACTTGACCACTGTCTTCCCTGAGATCCTTCTGAGGTCCTGTACATCTGTTGTGTGCCAGGTAAAAGGAGTCAGTTGCAGAAAAGTGGGTCCCTTTTTCTAGGTTTCACAGCTCAGACACTGAGGTACATAGGTTTTTCTTCTGATTCCCTTAAGAGGCTTCCCCCATCCTGTGCCAGAGCCCCGAGTGGAGCTGATGTCTCAGAGGGGAGCAAGTTTGTTTGTGTGAAGAGGGGACTATAAATAAATAGAGAAAGTATGGCTGCGTGGGTGTGAGGGAAGAGATGTAAAAGTTCTCACATTCCTGAGCAGCCTGGCTCACTCAGGCTTCCTGAGTTGTTGCAGGCTGGGGACAGGCCAGCCACGATTCCAGACCTCTTCTCTCACCCCAGGCCCTCCTGGTGCATTTTCATGGCCTACAATCAGCCTCACCTCCAGCCTAGCTTCTTTCTGGTTGTCTTGAAAGAGTTTCCAACTTCACTACCCACTCTTAAGTGACACGCTGAGAGACCTTTATCATAGCACAAGAATTTCAAGTCAGATCGTAGGACACATTTGGATGGGGACAGTTTGGATTACTCATGAAGATTATGGAATCGCTTATCCCTTTATCTGCCCCAGGCTCCTGACCTTTTTGTACATGGTGTTCTTTGGTTTGGCAGGTGGTTTGGGAGTCAAATGACAGGGAGCCCGAAGGGAAGGTCAAAGGCTAATTCCTATTAGGTGGCAAGGTAAACGTGCTGAGAGGGACTTGGCTGTCCTTCCGTACAATGCAATTCTTGTTAAAGAAAGAGGTTTCCAGGATTAAGAACTGTCAGTTGGCTCCTCTTCCAGAGTTGCTCCCTCTCTGTTAACTCCATTCTTTCTTCATTCATTAATTAATTGAGCACAGAGCACAAAATGAGATCTGGTCCTTTCAAAAAGCTCACAGTGACGTGAGGAAGACACACTCACTTAACAAGTACTTTTGTTTCATGGCAATGAGAATTTTAACAGAGGACTGAATCCAGTACCAAAGGAGAGGCCAGGGTATGGCAAAGTTGGGGCAGCTAGAGACAGTGGCTGTCTTTGGAAGGGTGAGGAGGAGTTGATGAAACTGGAGACAGGGAATCTCATTCCAGGCAAGGAAACTGCACGATGCAGGCTTCCACCTGCTTTTGCAGCCAAAATTTTTTTTTGTGGTGGCCTGTTTTGAGCCTCCCCTCCTCTTGCTGGGTTTTCTCCACCACTTCACCCAGCTCCTTCACTCATCTGTGCCTCTTCTGTTAAGTGTCCCACATTCACTATGCTTTATTTTCTGATCCCTGCCCAGAAGTTGCCACCACTGTGGTCACCTTGCACCACCCTCATCTCCACTTTCAGCCACCAGAAGCTAAAGGCTGCTGTGTTGGCTTATAGTTCTCTGCAAAGGACATGCTTTGGGTCACCATGACATCAGATTCAGGGTGGCTCCAAACCTCTATCTCATTCTTGACTGGCTCCTTCACCCTCTCTACTATATCCTATCCGTCTTCCCTGTACCTATAACATGTTCCTCAAATCTGTATTTGTGTCCATTAGTACTGGGTCCATTTTGGCCCAGGCCCTAGGTCCAGGTGCAGCATTAGCTCAAACAGGTGACTGCAACAGCCTAGCCTCTCCCCAGCCTCTGCCCGCAGGCTTGCCTCATAGACCACAATTCTAAAATGCAAACCTCATCACATGCCTCTCCAGGGTAAGGCTTTTCCACAGCTTTCCTTTTCCCTCCATGTTCTTAAGGTCCTTTGTGAGCCTCTGCCTCTCCTTCCTGCCTTCTCATTCTCTGCACCAACCTTTGAAGCCACTTTGATCTCTGAATCCCAGCCCGAGGTTTGTGTGGGCATGGGGTGTTGTCGAGAAAAACTAGGCTAGAAGAGTGCAGAGAGCCACAGGAAAGAGGGTGGGTGTGGCTGTGGGACCTGGGAGATTTGACCTCAACGATATTTATGCTCTGAAAAACACACTATTAAGGAAATTAACAGCACCAGATCTGGTTTTTGTCTGTTTGTACTATTTAAATGAGTATCTAATATGTATCAGACACTAGGAATATTACATATATTATCTGATTTAACTCTATAATAACCCCAAGAGGTAGAGATTATTACTAGTCTCTTTTAACAGCTGTGGAAACAGTCCTGGAATGGTTAGTTTATCTTAACTCAGGCTGAAAATAAAAGCTAAATCCATCATTTGAACCTTGGTCTATCTGACTCCAGAAGATCCTTAAGAGAAGACACCCTTGACCTGAGCATAGATGGCTGGGATGACAAATGGTGGAGGGTGAGAGAGGAAGCTGGGAGGTCTAGAGCCGGGATAGCAGTGAGAAGCCTGAGGTATGAACGAAGTAGATAGGAAGGGAGGGGGAGGGGAGTCACCAACTGCCTCCTTCACAGTGTCACTCAGGATTGGCTCTAGTGGCTCCTAGAACCTCACTCTAATCCACCTTGGAAGCCCTGAGAGCCCCGATGGGTGGAAACACTTCCAAGAACATGGAATCTTGGAATGATCAAATCTTAGAACCACGGCTTCATACAATTCTAGAAACTGTGTTCTAATGAAATTTAGGCTCTCGGAAACATGGCATTGTCAAATTTTGAATCTTAGAAACCTAGAACTTTGGAGTCTTTGCATCTGAAATTGTGGGTTTGTAACTATGTAAAAACCCTTTGAAGATCATACCCCACTCCCCTAATTTGGACAGGAAACAGGCTCACAGAGGGAAGAAAGACCCTTCCCTGGATGTCACTTAGTACAGTTTAGAGCTGCTTCCACCAGCCATAATGCAAGGACTGGGGCTGCTGCCAGGGCCTCAGGAATGGAGGGTGCTGGGCTTGCAGGTCCTCTTCCCGTCTAGTTTTGGCATGGCCTTGGGCACTCACCTCCCCAGGGGAAGAGCGCTCCAGGCACTGTCACCTTCTTAGGCCTCTCACCTTAAGGGGCATGGCACAGTGGGGCTTTGGCCACAGGAAGCCTCCTGCCAGGCCCCCCATGTTTTCAGTCTTCTCTTGGTGGGGAAAGGGGCCTCCTTGCCTGAGCATTGGCTGAGACACTCCCAGTCTTCACCATCTGAGCAGGCCAGGTGGTGAAGGGGTGCCAGTTGGCACAGGGGCCCAGACTGTAGGGCTGCCCCAAGGAAGGTAGGACAGGGTTTCTTCAGCAAGAGGCTGAGACCTAAGGTGGCCACAGTGTTGCAATCATCCCCTCCCTTGTGGGGGGAGGGGACTGAGGAAGAAAGACATTATTCAGTCCTTGGAGAGTTGGGCTGGCTCTGACCAGCGTCCCAGCTGGGCCTGTGTTCCATCCTCTGCCAGTGGAGGCCCAGAGATAAACACAGCCCATTTGATACGGCCGACCAGACAGCCAGCTGGGCCTTACTGGCTCACTGGGGAAAGGGATCTGCAAATGGGTCACTCCCTGCACTGTGGGGTGCTGGTATGGGGGTAGGGAGAGAACTAAGCTATGTGTTTCTGGGGTCTTTGGTGGCCCACTAAAGCAGACAAAAGCACCTTGACAGTGGCCTCAAATCTTTGCCCTGGGAAGGAGGCCCAAAAGGACTGAGCAGGAGCAGTGTGAGGAGCCTGATATCAGCTTCTCTTTCTTTTTTCTTTTGTACTGGGGATTGAACCCATGGGTGCTTAACCACTGAGCCACATCCCTGGCCCTTTTTAATATTTTTATTTAGAGACTGGGTCTCACTGAGTTGCTTAGGGCCTGGCTAAATTGCTGAGGTGATCCAACCTACCTCAGCCTCCCAAGTCACTGGGATGATAGGTGTGCCACCACCCCTGGCTTTATATCAACTTCTTACAGAGACAACATTCCTAGGTTTAGATGGCCTATGAATTCCTGTTCTTGTGCTCCAGCCCACCATCAATGGTTAGGGGGATTCCCTGCAGCCCGGTGTGAGCCCCACCCCACCCAACTAGTTGCTGCTGCCATGCTCTGCCACTTCCTAAGCTTGAACACTAAGAGAAGTGATTCAGAAAGTGTGAGTCCACATTTCTGACACTATAAAGTGGGAAGGGGGAGTTATGAAAGGCAACATCTAGATTCTAGACCAACAGAGGTTTAGGAGACAAAAACAGGGAATGGGGGATGGTGGCTGGTGCAGCAGAGACAAGTGAAGTTTTAGGCCTGGAGTTGGGTTAAAGCCAAAGTGATGGGTTGAGCCCAGAGGAACTTGGAGCCTGGAGCCCTGGGTTCAGACCACTAGCTGGAGGACTTCAGGCACTTCACTTGTCTCTGTGAGCCTTTATTTTCTAACCTAGCCTTCTCATAATTAAGATAACTATCAGAAAGCCACAGTAGGATAGATATTATCATTCCAGTCTAGATTTCTTGTTTTGTGTATGTGTATGTGTGTGTGGGGGGGTGATTACCGGGGAATGAACTCAGGGGCACTCACACTGAGCTACATCCCCAGCCCTATTTTGTATTTTATTTAGAGACAGGGTCTCTAAATAAAATGTTTGTGATCAATGCTGTAATCATAAGAGTAACACTCAACTAAGAATTGGGAACTGGGCTCAGTAAGCACTTTCCAAGCATTACTCTATTTAATTCTCAAGACAGAATGTTGAGATCATTAACTTACAGAAAAAGTGTAACACAGAGAAGTCAATAAATGTTTTCATTCTCTAGTTTTCATTTTCATTTAATTCAGCATGCTTTTGCTGGTACTTAGCTTGCATTGGATAATGGAGAGTTTTCTCAAAGGAATGAAAGTATCCCTTTTGGGATGAAGCTCATCCATGGAGGATGGCTGATGGAGACAGGGCAAGAGGCAGAGTGGTCAGCAGAGGGTACAGTGTTGGATGGGGAAGCCTGACCAGGGCTAGGTAGGGAGGGGTAAAAGAAGGGGCAGGAGTGGATTGGTTATGAGAGGTGAAAGGGACAAAGGAAAAGGAAATCAGTTATTGTGAGAGCAAAAGGAGCACTGGACAGAGAGTCAGGAGACTTAGGCTCCTCTTGTCCCTGCTTGATGACTGACTTGCTCTGATGCATGAGTAATATAATTTATCCTCTCTGGGCCTCATACTACATACTACCCATCTACCATTTATACCACTACTTAAATATGTAAAGCTTTTTTTTTTTTTTTTTGTGGGGAGAATACTGAGAATTGAACCCAGGGGCACTTTACCACTGATCCAGAGTCTTGCTAAGTAGCTGAGGCTGGACTTGAACTTTCCATCCTCCTGCCTCAACCTCCTGAGTGACTGGGATTACAGGCCTGCACCACCACACCTGGCTGTAAAGCATTTTTACTGCTCCATCCCCTCACTGCCCTGTAAGATAACTGTTAAAGCTCAGAGAGGGGCAGAAACATGACCGATGTCGCATAGCAAGTGTGTGGTCAAGATGAGATCCAAACTCGGACATTCTGGTCCTCTGACTGGGAGAGCAGTTTCAGTGGATCTCTTCTGCCTGAAGAGAAGAGACCATCTGAAGGAGCTCAGATGACATTGTTCCTAAAGTTAGGAAGGAGAAGGGATGAGGCCGGTCTTGGGGTTGGCACCTCCCAGGACTAATAGCGATTGTTGGTTTGTCAGGCCCAGACATGTTCTGCCTTTTCCACGGGAAGAAGTACTCCCCTGGCGACAGCTGGCACCCCTATTTGGAGCCACAAGGCCTGATGTACTGCCTGCGCTGCACCTGCTCTGAGGTAGGTTCCTCTGGCCACCCACACCTCATTTACCGAGTTCTCAATACATAGGAGTAGAGGTCCCTGGGTGCCTCCCAGAGCTAGGTCACAGTGGGTCAGGGGCTTCTTTCCAGCTGGTGCTGGGGCCATCGTCTGCCTCCCACACAGCCGAAGTCAGAGCCTTTCTGACCTTCCCTCCCATTCTTTACTTTCCCATATGACTCCCTCCAGCCACCTCTCCTGCCCTGCCCCAAGATGCATTCCCCCAACTCTACTGGCCCAAATATTTGTTTTCCTCAAGACTGCCCAAAAGGGCAGATGACGACTGCCTGAAAGTAGTTTTTCCTTCTGGGATTCCACACAAGTTTCTTTGTTCCTTTTACTTATTTACTATTCATAGTTTATTTGCATCTGTCAGTTACTGTACCTCCAAATTGAGTCCCCAAGAACAGGTCTTGCTGGACCCTCACAGGTGTCCAGTGTGATGCCCTGCCAAAGGCTGAGCCAACTGAAGCAGAGACCACAAATTTGTTCTCACTTGTCTCCTCTCACCCACCCCAACTGTATTCGTCAACTTTCTGTCACTATGAAAAAATACCGAGATAATCAGTTTATAAAGAGAAAAGGCTTGTTTTGACTCGTGGTTTTGGAAGTTCTAGTCTATGATAAATCAACTCCATTGCTTTGGGCCTGTGGCAAGGTAACACATCATAGCAAGAATGTATGGCAAAGCAAAACCTCTCAATGTGTGGCCAGGAAGCAAAAGGGAGAAAGAAGCCAGAGTCCCATAATCCCTTTCAAGGGCATATTCGAAATGATCTAAGGGCCTCTCACAAGACCCCACCTCCTACAGGTCCACAGCATCTCCTCAGAACACCACCCTGGGGACTAATCCTTTAACCCATGGGCCTCTAGGTAATATTTAACATCCTAATAATAACACCATCCCAGTGTCTCCACAGGGCGTTGTAAAATCAATTAGGTAGAACAAATGACACCCCCTTGTGATCCAGAGTCTCAGGTGAGGTGTGAGGTTGGAAAGGTAGGAGATGAGGGAGTGGCTTAGGAGGCTTGAAAAACCCTTGGCTTTGGTTCAGTCACTGGGTGCCCAGTCCAGAGGTCCCAGCTCTCTGCCTGGGCGGGAAAGTGTAGCTTAGCTCCTAGCTAGAGCCAGCCGTCTGCCCCTCTGTAACCCTGCACAGATCAAGAGTGGAAAGCAGAGCCTTCCTAGATAAGGCAAAAAGAGGAAGAGAAGAGTTCCTGAGGAGGCCCAGGGTGAAGGAGCAGGTGGGCCAGCCCTCAGCTGACTCACCCAGGGGCTCCTTCCTACTGGTCTTTTCCTGATTCTCCCTTGCTTCCACTGTTTCTCAGGTAGATTGTTGACACAGACAGAGACACAGCTCCCCCATGGCTGCCTCCCTGTGGTTTTCCTTAGCACATCTGAGGCCAGTCAACCTTTTCAAGAAGAATTTTATGAAATGTAGCCAGAGAACAAAACTAAACCATAACAGAAAATTCCAGACATATCATGTGGTCCAGTTGACAAAGTCCAAGTTTTGTGATCCAATGGAGCTCTCTCCTTCCCCAGAGTTCACACACGCAGTTTCTTCAACCCAAAAGACTGTTGCGAAAATAGTCCTGTGGTATCTCCAACGTGTTTGGAGTGCCTCCACTTCCCGCCACCATCACTTCCTCTGACCTAAGTCATCTTCATCTCTTACTTGAGCTGCTACACCAGCCTCCTAACAGTCTCTCTGTTCACCTCCCCAAATCCATCATCCACACAGCAGTTAGAATGATCTTTCATGAACATGAAATTGATCATGTCATTGCACTCTTAAAACCCTCCAATGGCTTTTGTTGCACCTACAATAAAATTCCCTCTGCTGCGAGCTCTGTGTGATCCCATGTCTGTCTGATTCTCCAACTTCACCTTATGCCTGCTCTCTCTGGGGCAGCCACATTGGCTTGAAACTTTCCCATGTATTTGCTCCACCTAGAATGTTCTTCCCTGGATTTCATGAATGGCTCTTTCTCTCTTCCAGTTCTTAACATGAATGTTACCTTCTCATGAGGCCTTCCCTTACAGCCATTTCTAAAGTAGTCAACCTTGTCACCTAAACTTTACACTGCTTTATCAAGTCACAACTTTAACATTGGGAATTCTCTTGTTCCCACCTGATTACATTTTTCTAGTCTAACTCCAACTGCTAGAATGTGAGCTTGGTGAGAACAGAAAGCATGTCATCTTACTCTTCTGTGTTCCTAGTGCTCAGAAGAGGGCCTGGCTCCCATAGACATGTAGCATACATTGAGTGAGGAAGTCCAGGACCCATCCACCCTAGGCAGCTCAAATTCCTGGACAGTGCAGGGTCCCTGGCGATGGTATTTACCTGCTCTGTGATCTCAGGTACTTCACCTCTGGGATACTCTTCTCATTTCAAAAGTGGGAATAGTAGTACTTACCTGTCTGTTTGTTGTTCGGGAGAGGAAATGAAATAATCTATGAATGTATATGTATATGTATGTATAATGCAAAGTCCCTCCCTAGTAGCCACTCAATACATAGTGGCTGTGACTTATCTGAGAGGTTTCTTTTGGTCTCAAAAGGCTTTGCCCAGCCTGTCTCCACCTCATTTCCTGCTGCCTGCTGCTGGTCACCTCCAACCCATGGCTCCTCCAAGGCCACAGTCAGCAGAGACACTCTAACTCCTTAGGCCACACAGTCCTTCACACTCCACCTAGTTTGTCATCTGAGGGGATCAGTTTACCCTCCTGATGTTGATTAAGCACTCATGTGTGCTGGGCTTCTGGAAGACCCCTATTAGAGCTCAGCAGTCCCTGTGGACTCAGGGATGCTCCTCAACATGGAGATTAGTCCTGGTAATTATCTCTGGCCATCTTGAGCAGCAGTGACCTCAGAGGGACTAAGACCTGTCTCAGGTCTTCCATGGGGCAAGAGGTGGCCTCTGGGGAAAATACTGTCAGGGACCTCTGCTGAGAAAATGGCAGTAGGAAGGACCAGGATATGGGACCTGGAAACAAGTTACCAACTTCACAGTTCTGAACAAAGCCTACTATTCATCTGAGAGAGAACATCTGTGCCTCCTCTCCTTGTGCCCCCTCTCATCCATCACTCACTCATTTGTTCACTGGGACTTGAGTAGGCACTCAGAGCAAGGCCCTGTGCTGATCACTCCTTTGGGTTCATTGTTGAATAGGTGAGACAGATATTGATGGCTTCTGGCCACACAGTGCAGTGAACCTGTAATGAGGGGAGAGTGAGAGGTGGGAAGGCTGAGGAGGGGCTGAGAGGCTGCCTAGTGAACTGGAAAAATCTCCAAAAGGGGTGGTGGCCTTTCTTGCAGTTTCTGCTGGTCTCTCTGTGTGTGTATGTTTGTGTTTCACTGCCTGATTCTCTCTCATGTGCTATACCTGAAAAAGTAAAAGAACTTTGGGTCCCTCCTTCTCTAGTGCTAACTCCAAAGGCTCTGTCCAGGATTTCCTGGACCTCCGGAGATTCAGGGGATGGAATCTTAGTACCCTGAGTCTTCTCCACATCAGGTATTTAGTCTTGTCCCCATCCTGGTCACCTGCCCTCAGATGTTACATTCCTCCCTTGACAAGAAGGCTCAGGGTCAGAGTTAAAAGCCCTACAGTTAAAGATAGCAGTGTCAAAGCACCCAGATCAATGTCAAAATAACTCAAGGCTATTACTTGTATTTCTCACACACTATGAAGGGACACAACATCTGGGAAAATTCACAAGCAGGTCTGCCCTTCTCCAGGGTGGAAGGGGGATGCGGATGAGTGGCCAAGTGAGATCTCCACAGTGGGCAGGGGTGGGGAGGGACTGGGCCCACTGGAGTTCATTGGTTTTAATCCCGTCACAGGCTTAAAATGAGGCAGAGAGTTCCCTAGTTGGGGTGGAGGTTTGGGGAAAGGACCACCAGTGCAGGAGAGAGGCATGGTTCTTCAGAGCCAGGGTTGACCCCTGTGTCCCCTTTAGACTGCCCAGGTGAGTTGTTACCGCCTCCACTGCCCACCTGTCCACTGCCCCCAGCCTGTGACGGAGCCACAGCAGTGCTGTCCCAGGTGTGTGGGTAAGTAGCCTCGCTCTTCCCCTTGCACCAACATCCTCACTGCCTACTGCCCTTCACCTTACTCCTGATGCAGTTTCCAGCTGAGCAGAGCCCTTGGAAGGAGAGCAGCAGTCTCTGCCCACTAAGGCACTGAGAAACAGAGAATCTTAGAGGAGGAAACACGGATCCCCATGCAGGGCTGAGGTAGCAGCTAACTTCTCATTCTTAAGTAGGTGTGCCTGGCAGGAGGAGGTAGAAAAAGTAAAAAAAATAACTGGAGGAGATAGGGGCTTGCTTGGCCTGTTGACTGGCACACTTGGGCTCCAATCTCTCTCTAGCTGGCCAGGATTGGGGGAAGTGGACACATCGTGGGAAGTGACGGTGAGTGATCGTGGGCTGGAAGGCTCTTATATGGGCTCTGTTTCTGTAACAAAATACCTGAAGCTGGATACTTAAAAGATTATTTGGCTTACAGTTTTGAAGGTTGAAAGTCCAAAATCTTGCAGCCTCCTCAGTTTGGCTTTTGGTGGGGTCCCTCTCAATGGGGTCACAACATAATGTAGAAACAGAGAACTGACTTGACTGTGTGCAGAAGGCAAGAGCACAGGTGGACTCACTGTGTTGATTTATTGGTTTGGTACCAGGGATTGAATTTAGGATGCTTTATCACTGAGTCACATCCCCAGTTCTTTTTATTTTTTTATTTTGAGACAGGGTCTCACTTAGTTACAAAGGGCCTCACTAAGTTGTTGAGGCTGGCCTTAAACTTATGACCCTCCTGCCTCAGCCTTCCAAGTTACTAAGATTAAAGGTGTGCACCACCATGCCTGCCGGGCAGACTTGCTTAATAACAACTCACTCATAGGAACTAACTAGGTCCTATGAGAATTACATTTTTCTCTTCTAAGAACGCTCCTCATGACCTAATCGATTCCACTAGGCCCCACCTCTTAAAGGTCAGGCCATTTCCCAAGCTCAAACTTCCAGCTCATGAACCTCTGGGGGACACAGTCAAATTGTATCCAAAACCACAGTAGTCCTGTTGGGGAGCCCCCATGATGACTTTCCTGGGGCTGGGAGGGAGCAAAGGAGTTGGTGCCTGTACTCCAAGATTCCTCCAATGCTGAAATTAGGTGACTCTATTTGTCCTAATGCTAAATGTCTGTGATTCCATGGCTTTAAGACTAAGAGCCTCTGAGACTAGGATACTAGGAAGTAAAGGCAAGAGAGAAGAGAGATGGCTTGAGAACAAATGGCACAACCAAGGAGACTAGGAGAGACCAACTTAGAAGGACCAGTGAGATGCTCAGAAGAGAATCAATGTTCAGAAACATCAAGAAGGTGACAAGGAAGGGGTTCCCTATGGAGACCTCATTCTGGGCTCTGGAATCAGGCTGTCCTGTGAGCTGCAGGGAGGTTCGTGTGGAGAGGTGCCCATTTTCTAAATGGGAGCCCAGGAGGGCCCTAACATGAGTCACAGAAATCCCTGGCTTTGGGTTCCTTAGGGAGCAGAGGCTCTCAGCGTCACCTTCTCTGAGGGCATCATGCCCCTTCTGTATCTGTGCTGACTCCAGGGCCCCCACCTCTCCTGGCTGACTGTGGACTTTTCTGTGCCTTGGCCTAGGTCCCTCCCTACTCCAAGTTTTTTACTGCCTCTCCCCACCCTCTGCCCCTCCACCTGCTTAGCTCCATTTGTTCTTCTATTTTTTTGGTACTAGGCTTGAACCCAGGGGCATTAGACCAATGAGCCACATCCCTAGCCCTTTTTATTTTTTTTATTTTGAGTTGCCCACTAAGTTGCCCCGGCTGGCTGGCCTTGAGCTTGCAATACCCTGCCTCATCTCTCAAGTCGCTGGGATGGGTCACTGGGCTTAGCTTCTCCTTGTTCTTCAAGACTCCATTTAGCCATCAGCCCCCTTGGGAAGCTTTCTCCTCTTTGCAGCCATTTCTGACCTTCCACCTGCCCCAGCCCTCACCATTCTGCAGTTCTGTTGCCTGTGGCTTGTCTCTCTCCCCCATTTACATTGTGGGACTTCTGATGGTAGGATCTGGAGGAATCTGGGTCTTTACTCTATTCCCAATGTCTTGCATGGTGCCTGGTCCAGGGAAGGTGCTTGGTGAAGGTTCTTGAATGAATGAGTTGTCTTAGGCACAGTCCTCTGCCCAGCAGGAGGACTGACTTATTGGCAGGTGATGGGGTGGGGGTCCTGGCCCTCAGTGAATGGTGGAAGTTTACCCCATTACAGGGGCAGTGGAGATCATTCCAGCTGACTCTGAGAACATAGCTCTCTGAGGATGGGGACTTTTTTCCTCCCAGCTGTGGCCCTTGGCACCTAGAACAGGTCTTGGCACCAGAAGCTGCTGCGTGAGCGCTGTGCACCTCAGTGGGGCTGAGGCTTCTGGGCTTTCCTTCTCGCTTTGGTCAGGACCAGCTAAGATGCTGAGGGGCTGCAAGGCTGTGGTGGAGGGCGAGGGAGGAATGTGGTCAGCTGTAGGTGTCAGCAGGACCCCTCAGCGGGCTGATGTGGGGAATGGCTGGGAAGGCAGATGCCAGGGTTCATTTTAAATGCCAAGAAAGGATAATATGCAAAATCTTCAGAAGAGTGGACTGTTTAATTCTAGCAAAAAATCATAGGTCCACATAAAGCCTCATTTTCTTCTTCCTCCTGACCCTCCCCACCTGCAGAACCTCATACCCCCTCTGGGCTCCGTGCCCTACCAAAGTCCTGCCAGCACAATGGGACCATGTACCAACATGGAGAGATCTTCACTGCTCGGGAGCTGTTCCCCACCCGCCTGCCCAACCAGTGTGTCCTCTGCAGCTGTACCGTAAGACCTTTACTGTCCCTCTGGTGTCCAGGCCTGGAAAGAGCACAGCAGTATGGATGAGGGTGGGAAGGATTTTTTCCCTGGTCTTAAAACGGAAGAGCTTAGAGGGAAGGGAACCTCTAGGGTCTGGAATATCCTGCCTTATCTGGGTCAGGTGACCTTTCTGGGCTTCCACACCCTCCTAGTCTTCCTGTTACAGCACTGATCACTGGTACTGAGTAGCCCATTTCTGCTTCCCTCAGTGGGCACTGCACTCCTTAAGAAGAGGGAATATAACTTTTTTTGGAGGCAGGGCAGTGCTGGGGATGGAACCCAGGGCCTTACATACACTCAGCAAGCACTATACCACTGAGCCCTGAACACACCCATTTTGTTTCTGTGTCTCTGCTGCTCTCAGCCCAGGATGTGGCATGCAGAAGATGCTTAGGAGAATTGCAGAATGAAAGAATGAATGATTGTTCATCAGTCCTGGGGTCCAGAGAGAAGGCCAGATGGTAGCAAATGGAATTTAATCTGAAACTGCTTCAACTCTCCCTGCCTGTGGTCAGGGATAGGCAGGATGGACTTGGCAATATTACCAGAGAACAGAGAATGGCCTGGAATGGCTTGGCCTAGAAAGTCTTCGCCCTCTTGCTCAGAGCCCTCTAGATGGGGCTCTCTTTTGCATCTAGAGAAATCTCTGCTCTTCTGACATCCTTACTAGCTGACCATCCAGTTTCTCTAGCCATAGTTCCTCTAAGAGGGAGTCTGACTTGGTGCTGTCCTCTCTAGGGGAAGTCTCCCTAGGGGAGATGAGGTTTGAGTTCCAGTTCTGCCTTGGTTCCTTGTGTGACTTTGGGCAGGTCATTTCTCTCAGGCCTGCCTCCCCATTTCTTCAGTGAAAGCCCCATCAGTCTGAATCCAATCTGTTGCTGCAGAGCAAACAACTTATAAATACCTGGGAGTGACTATGAAACAACCTTGCAAGTGGCCTGGGCCTCTCTCAGTAGTGTAGTACATTGCACCATTAGATTAATAGAAATGCCATATATATCTACCTATAGGAAATAGAAGGAGCATATCACTATTCCTATTCTTTTTTAAAATATATATTTTTATAACTTTTTTTATGTGGTGCTGAGGATTGAACCCAGTGCCTCAAAGGTGTTAGGCAAATGCTCTACCATTGAACCTACAACCCCAGTTCACTATTCCTATTCTTTAGGAAACTGGAGCTAAGATCAGTCAAGTGATTTGCCTAAGGTCACACAGCTAGTAAGTGGCAGAGCCATATTGCAGATGTAGGGCTAGGTCACTCCAAAAAGCTCACATTCTTTTCCCTGTATCACATTGCTTTTTGTGTAGGGAAGGCCTGGATTAGTACAGGTGTGGGGGAAGAGGCAGAAATGAGGGTAGCAGGCTGGTGAGAACATTCTAGTGATACTTTTGTCCATTCTAACTGGATACTAGAGTCCCCACTTCTTTCTTCTCCTCCCTGCTTATGAGACCGGCTCAATTCCTGGCTTCATCTGAGGGATAGAGATTCTTTCTTCTTAGCCTCATTGGGAGGAGCAGGAGGAGCACTCCAGGTCACATCACTTTCTCTGGGAACATTAGCCTCACAGTTGGTTTTTGTAACCATTCCCTTGGTTGATCCACAACCTAGATGGGTGTGCCCCCATTTTACAGAAGGGAAAAATTAAGCCCAGAAAACAGAAACCCTCACCAATGTCATTTGGCCTCCTTCCTCTCAGAGGGCCCTTTGCCCTGTGGTCTTGTCTTTCAAGGCTGGTACCAAAGTGGGAGGCCAAGGACTTTTAAGTAAGATCAAGATAAGCCCCAGGCATCACTCATCTGGACCTCCACCCATGCTGGGGCCCCTGTTCCAGGCCAGGAGATCTTGATTTTAGTAGGAAAAGTCTAAGGGCTGGGCTTCAGTCCATTCTGCCCCAACTGTCTCTCTGACTCCATGAAACAGGCCCTCCTCAGGGGTCCTCTCATCTGCGAGGGGAGAACTCCTCTTCACAGGTTGCTGTGAGAATCCAGGGAAGACTAGGTGTGAAAAGGCTTTAGAAAAAGATGATATTACCTCCAGGGGCCATGGGGGGAGTGGAAATGGCACAGGGGACATCCCCCTGCCCATCACCCCAAGCTGGCTGGACCTCGCCCAGGAGCCTCGTGTTCTCCTCCCCACACCTCAGGGGAGACCTCCAGCACATTTGCTCTCAGGGACCAGGGCTCTCCTAGCTCCTAGGCTGGTTCTCTTCAGAGCTCCTTTCAGCGGCCATTTGTTCTGTGTGTCAGGAAGGCCAGATCTACTGTGGCCTCGCCACCTGCCCTGAACCCGGCTGCCCCGCACCCCTCCCGCTGCCTGCCTCCTGCTGCCAGGCCTGCAAAGGTGAGTCTGTACCTAGATCCGCCAGCCACCCCGGGCCCTCCTCTGTGGACTAACCATGAAGTGTCAGAGCTAGAAGGAACCCCCGGTACACCCAGCATACGGGGACCATTCCTCCAAGGCAAAGGTGGCTTGGCCTGGACCCCTACTGGAAAATAGAGCCCACTGCAGAGACCAACGTGCCATTTACATTATCATCGCAACCCCGGAAGCAGGGAAAGGGAGAGTGGGGCAGAGCAGGAGAGAGAAGTAACACAGGGATGTGTTTGGGGTCTGGCCTCTGCTTGGCAAACCAGGGGATCTTGTGTTCTAAGTGATCTTCTTAGAAAAGCCCAGGGTGGGGCTGGGGCATAGCATAGTGGCTACCTATGCACAGGCCTGGTTTTAATCCCCAGCACCAGGGAAAAAAGAAAGGAAGGGAAAGAAAGATAGATAGAAAACTATGGGGGTGGCAGAGGAAGAGGTAAGAATTTATCCACCCATGGTCAAAGGTTCACCCCAAGGGTGGGGAATTCCTTTATGCTTCCCTGCCATGCATTCGTGTCGGTGCTGGGTGCTGGGTACTGGGTGCTGGGTAGCACTGGGAGTGGCAGGCAGGAGTGGAGTGAGGTAAGAAGTCAGGACACTGGCCATGAACAGGAGGTGCAGGCACAGGAGGGGTGCTGCTAGGTTAAGGACCTGTTGGCTGGAGCAGAAGCGGCACTGCTATAGTGTGCCAGTGGCCATGTCGCTAGATCAGAAGAGGCTCAAAGGGGCGAAATGGCACAAAAGCAAGGACTAACCCAGATTGGGACCATGTCTCTTCCTGTCTTCCTCGTGGCAGGGTGGGGCACAGGATTTGGCTCACCGGGGTTCAGAACATGGCTGTAGAATCTCTGGATGAAAGAGAGGCCCACACACAGGCTAGTGAAGGGCAGGCTGGGCTTGAGCAGAAGGAAGTAGCCAGGCTGTTCCCTGTGTGCTGGGTAGTCAAGGACAGCTTTCTGGAGGAGGCAGCACTCAGGGCAAGGGAATGCTTCAGATGGTGGCATTTTGGAAGATGCACTGGACCAGGAGTGACTCAAGTGTAGTCCCGGTTCTTGAAGCTAACGCCACAAATTTCTTGCCTTCTCTGGGCATCAATTGTGCCCACAGAAGTTGGCCTGTGATTTCCTACAGATATTAACTCCAATGTCTGATTCTGGGAAGTAGGAAAGCTCAGTGGGAGCTAGATGGTAGAGGCCGGCCTAGGAGAGAGATGGCACTCAGGGCTATAGGAAGCTGTGGGTCTCCACAGGGCTCTGTGAGCTGGTTCCCTAGGGGAGTGGAAGCTAGAAGGTCCTGCAGTGTTCAACTGGAGGGGCCGAGGGGCTGGAGGGTAGGGACCTGGGAGTGTGGGGTGAAAACCAAGGCCTCATACTTCAGTGCAGCTGTAGGTAAGAGGGGTGGCTGTCCAGGACACTGTGGCTAAACTGGCTACAGGAGTGGGATTCTGGGTCCTTGGACATCCACGATGGCTCAGTATCCCAGAGAAGTTGTCTTTTTTTTTTTTTTTTTTTTTTTTTTTTTGGTACCAGGGATTGAACTCGGAGGCACTCGACCACTGAGCCACATCCCAGCCCTATTTTTTATTTAGAAACAGGGTCTCACTGAGTTGCTTAGGGTCTTCCTAAATTGCTGAGGCTGGCTTTGAACATGCAATCCTGCCATCTCAGCCTCACAAGCCACTGGGATTACAGGCGTGTGCAACCATGTCCTGCGTGATTTGATTTTGTTTTTATTTTCTTGAGACAGAATCTTGCTATATTGTCTAGGCTATTCTTGAACTCCTGGGCTCAAAGGAACCCTCCTGCCTTATTATCTCAACCAGTAAGACTATAAGTGGGCACCACTGTGCCTGATTTAGAGACTTGGGAGGTTAATGCAGGCAGATCACAAATTCAAGGCTAGCCTCAGCAACTTAGGAAGGCCATAAGCAATTCAGCAAGACCCTGTCTCTAAATAAAAAATAAAAAAAGAGTTGGGGATGTAGCTCAGTGGTTAAGCACCTCTGGGTTTAATCCCCAGTACAACAACAACAACAACAACAAAAAACCCAAGATTAACACAATGCTCTGGCCTGGTCAAGCAGTTCAGTCTTAATGGTGACCAGGAGGTCATTGTGGGAAAATAAGGAAGAAATCCAGGATGAGGGGAGGCTGAAATGGGAAGTAGGATGAGTTACCCCTGGGCGGAGGATCCTGCCGGTAGGCTGGGTCTGTGGAAACGCACTATTCTCTGGAAAGGGCAGAGTCTGTGGGTGGAAGCCTCAGGGCCGGAGCTAGCAGGGCTGAGGAACTGGAGGCTGACCTATCTTCCTTTTGAGTTTTCAGATGGAGCAGGTGAGACATCAGCTGAAGAGGATCCCACGCAAACACACAGTGGGATGGTAAGTATGTAGCTTACCCTAGTAGGGAGGATAGAGAGGCTGTATCTGGACCTAAATCCGCATGACTCATGGATCATCAGTGCCTTGGGTCAGCTATGCTAGCCACCTCCCCGTTACCCCAGTCTAGTTCCTCTCGCTGCACTCCCATCATGGCTGATGGGTCAGGAAGGAGCCTGGGAGAAAACAGGTATCCACACGGTCTAGGAGCAGGACCTAAACTTCCCTACTTCCCTCTTGGGGATCTCTTTGTCACTGTTCCATCTGTCCTGTCCTCAGGCTGCCTTCAGGAACATGTTCTCCTAAGGGAATGACCTCTGGTTTGAATCAGGCGCCCCTCCCAGTTCTTGGGGCACTGGTTCTTTGTCTGGGATCTACCTCTGTGTTTTCCCTTCCCAGTCCAGTCTGCAGTTAAGATGGGCTGAACTGCTCTCTTGCTGGTCTGAGAGGAAGGAGGTGGGAGAAAGGGCCAGACACTGACTCCCATTGATCCTCTGGGCTAGGAGAGGGTGGAGAGGGCAGTACTAGGTTCTGTCCCCTGTCCACTTGCTCCTCTCCCATGGTCTGGAGCTGCCAGTTCCCAAACTTAACTGCAAAGCCCATAAGCTATCCTCGCTTCCCACCCTTTGCCGTCATTGCTAGACCAGATCTGATCTAGAGGGGCAGCACCTTGGGCTCTTGGATTCTAGGAGCTCAGGAAAAGACTTTTGAGCATGAAGACTTTTGTCTCTGCATGCGGCCTGATCTTAGTCTTCTGCCCCATAGGATGCCCATCCTTTTTTCATACCAACTAACACAAAAGAGAATTCCTGGTTCGTACTCTTACTATGTACTCACCTTCTTTTTTCTTTTCTTTTCTTTTCCTTTTTTTTTTTGCACTGGGGATTGAACAGGAGCATTTTACCACTGAGCTACATCACCAGCCCTTTTAATTTTATTTATTTTTAAACAAAAATTAGACACAGAATCTTGCTAAGATGCTGCATTTCTAAGTTGCTGAGGCTGGCCTTGAACTTGCAATCCTCCTGCCTCAGCATCCTGAGTTGCTAGGCCTGCACACCGTCTTCACTTTCTGTTTCTCACTTAAGTTCTCCACATCTTTCATCAGTTATGTCTCCCAGATCAAAACCCCAGCAGCTTCTACTCACTCCAGCCCCAAGGTCCTGGCTCTGACGAGGCCTGGAAAGGTTTGATGGAGACTGGATTTTCAAATCACTATGCTCTGAGAGTTTTCAAAAATCCACTGAGAACATCCTAGACCCCATCCAGATCTTTCTATCTGGAGCCTATGCCCTCTCTTCACTGGGAAATCTGTGGTGTTCACCCTCAGGCCTCTTGCTGCAGCCTTGCCCATGGCTCCTCCCCCATCAGTAGACTGTGGAACTCAGAGAGTGAGCCATGTTCTTCTTGCCATTTGCAGAGACGTTCTCAGGATCCATGTTTAGGCGATGGCGGGAAAAAGAAAGGCCCTGGCACCCCAGCCCCCACTGGCCCCAGCTCCCCTCGGGGCTTCATCCCTCGTCACTTCCGACCAAAGGGGGCAGGCAGCACAACTGTCAAGATTGTCCTGAAGGAGAAACATAAGAAAGGTGGGGCTGGACCCTGCTCCAATCTGTTGATGGGTGCAGGGGACCCAACTGTGTCTACCTCCTGTACCCCTTCTTCTGGTTCCCCGAACTCAACTTGGCCATGAGCTTGTAATCTCATAGAATATCAAAACTGAAAGTGCCCTTGGAGGTCAAGGGGTCTAACCCGCATTTGACAGGACCTTGAAGGGCACAGCATTGAGTCAGAGATAGAACCAGTCCTAGAACAGTACAGCAATATTTTTTGAGTCTCTGTCGTGCCTTTTCTAGTAAATGGAAGAGACAGAACAGAGAGGTGAAGAATGGTCTCTGCCCTCAAGTGGTTCATGGGCTAGCTGGGGAGAAAGATGAATAAATTAATATCAAGCAGTGCTGAGGAAATTTTTGACAAAGGAAGAAGGGAGCTGGGCTGCAGAGAGACCGTCGGGATGGAGTCGGGGAAGCCAGGGCTGCATAAGGGTCTGGGCCTCACTGCAGGGGTCCCCCACTGGTGGTGATGGAGAGCCATGTGGCTACCAAATCCCAGCCCATTGCACAGATAGGACTCTGAGGTGGGGAAGGGGAAAGGGACTTGCCAGAGCTCATGCGATCAACAGGTGTCAAGTTGATCTCAGTTCTCCTACCCCCAGGCCAGCCCTCTCCTTACTCCCTAAGCTAGGGGAGGGCTCTCCATCTTCAGCTAGTCCCTACTGGGGCATCTCAGCCCTGGGTGCTGAGATGGGGGAGTGTCAGAGGACAGGTGTTACACCCTGGCCTGTGCTTTGCAGGTCACACTGTTGCGGGGAGGGAGCTCCTCCAGGGCCCATCCCATCTGCTGCTGCCCAGAGAATCTGGCTGGGCCTGGGGCACTGACCCTTCACTCTTCCTGTCCTGATCTAGCCTGCGTGCATGGAGGGAAGACATACTCCCATGGGGAGGTGTGGCACCCTGCCTTCCGCTCCTTTGGCCCCCTGCCCTGCATCCTATGTACTTGTCAGGATGGCCACCAGGACTGCCAGCGTGTGACCTGCCCTACCGAGTATCCATGCCATCACCCTGAGAAAGTGGCTGGCAAGTGCTGCAAGATTTGCCCAGGTACAAGGAGGTGCTGGGAGCAGGGAGGGCACAGACACTCTCCCCAGGGCCACAGACACTTGGAATATCTCAGACCTGGAGGTGCACACACTCAGAGCCACAGGACGCAGGGTTTATAGACGCACAGACTGCAGGAGCACAGGAGGGGAAAATGTCAGACCGTAATGGAACGATGAAATGTTACAGTAATAGAATCAGGTGCCTGACAAGACTCATATAATGTCTGGACTCCATCAAGTCATAAAATCTTAGAACCTTAGAACTTTCAAGAATAGCCTTTGCTGATTGAATACTTCACGAGTTCCTTATCTCATCCAGAGGACAAGGCAGACCCTGGCCACAGTGAGATCAGTTCCACCAGATGTCCCACAGCACCCAGCCGGGTTCTTGTCCATACGTCAGTATCCCCAAGCCCAGACACCCTGCATCGCTTTGCCCTTGAGCACGAAGCCTCTGATCAGGTGGAGATCTACCTCTGGAAGCTGGTAAAAGGTGAGCAGCTCACTCTGGGCTGGGGATACCTCTGGCCTTTCCCCTTCCTGTCCTCCAGACCCCCCGGGGCCTTAGATGTGTTTTGTTGATCAGGTGCTTCTGAATGCCCTCTCAGGTGTAAGAGTCCCTGATTCCAAGAAGCAGGGAGACCAACTTGGTCTGTGATTCTCTTGACAGTTCTGATAAATTCCCTCACTCTGAGATGCCAAGGCCTTGAAGTGCTCCCTCTCCTGGGGGGAAGGGGTTATTGCATCTTGCAAGGAACCTACCCTGATGGAACTGAGAGACGGTTTCATGGTAGGATTTCAGGATTTCAGTGGCCCCTGAGGCAGATCTTTCCAGGCAGGACAGCATCCCCAAAGCACTAGGCCTTGAGGCTAGTTTCACTCAGCCTTTTCTCAGTGGTGGATCCTATCACTTCAAGGTAAGTTGGTGTCAGAATTCTGTGAGAAAATTGCCCTATTTAATAGGCTGCTCCTATTACCAAGTGAAGATCAGGGGGAGTTTTCACTGATAAGGGGGTTGCTGAGAGTTTGGTTTGTATGGCTTTTCCTAAAAAACATAAGTCTCTTGGGTAGAGTGAAACATTAAACCACGATTCAAACTAAAGTCTTTAAGTGTGAATTACTGATAGGGTCACTTTTCTCCACTGATGGGTTTGGCTGAGGGAGTGGGGTGGAAGAGGAAGAGGGAATGATGTTAAGAATGATGAATGACCATGACAACCAATGTGTGTCGCACTTTATAAAGTGCTTCCACATTCACTATCTCATTTGATCCTCAACGATCCTGAGAGTTAGATATTATTATCCCCATTTTACAGATGAGGAAACTGAGGCTCAGAGAGGTGAAGTACCTGGCCCAAGGCCACACAGCCAGTAAGTAGAGGACGGGAGCTAGAGCCCATGTCTTGTGACGTCAGATGCGGCTCTTTCCCTGCTCTACTCTGCCCCCTGTCGTAGGAGGAATGGACGAAGAAAGTGGAGCTGTTCAGCCTGGAGAAGAGAAGACTCAGGGGGCCAGGACTGCTGGCTTCATGGTTCTGAAGGGCTGCCCCAGGCAGAGGGAACAGCCATGTTCTGAGTGATCACAAGGGTCAGACCACAAGCATGGGCTTTGGAATAAGGCAGACCTGGGTTCGAATCCCACCTCTGCCACTTCAAATCCTGATTCTGCTCTTTCTTAGCTGTATGAACTTGGGCAATCACTTGACCTCTCTGGACCTCAGTTTTCTCTTCTGTTAATCGGGGAAGGGGGTTTTGTAAGATTAAATGAAATGATATAAGGATAACCCCTAACCTATAAACATACTGCAAATGTCAGTTTCCTCCTCCCACCCATGGGTTGGTAAGAATTGCAGAGAGGCAGGTTTCCTATCAATGAGAGGAACTTTCTCATAACCAGAGCCTTCCTACAGAGGAGGGAGGGAACAAGCTCTGCTTAGGAGTAGTGTGTGAGCAAGGCTGGGAGGTCTGTCCTTTCCATTGTTTTGAGTCTGAAGATTCTGTCAGTCCCTGGACTGGTGCTGGCTGCATGTTTACTCTAGGCCTCCCCAGAATCCACACTCTCCAAGCAGGTGCTGGGGCCATGGAAAGTAATAAGCCCCAGGTTCTGTCCTCAGGAATGCATGGCTTAGTGACCCAAGTTCAGTGAGAGCTGTCGGGGGGCTGAGCTGGCCAGGAAAGGCTCCCAGAGGTGGGCCTCCACAATGTAGGGGGCTGAGAGGGACTTCAAAGGGGTGCTTTGCTGGCAGAATGGTAGCAACAGCCTCAAACTTTAGTTCCAGAGCCTACGATCACATTCCCTGTGCTCTGTGACCTGCATGTAGCAGGCACTATGTAACACGCGCCTCATCTAATCCTCGTGAGAAACCTAAGGGGTATGTATGAATGCCCATTTTGTAGATAAGAAAACTGAGCCTGAGAAATCAAACAACTTGTTCAAAGTCACACAGTTTAAACAGTAAAGCAAGGATTCAAACCCAGGTCTGATGTCCCCTGTGTCACCTCCATAGAGGTGCTTTATGTTTTTAGGGAGCCACTAGAGGAAGGCTAAGCTGTGCCAGGATGGCACAGCAGGGCTGTAGCTCACTGCCAATCACACCAGGCCCCACAGAGAAGAAATGAAGTATGTGTGGGACTCTTCACCTTCCCAATGCCAGGCCATCCTCCTGTCACTACCATGTTCCCCATGGCCTGACCCCTGAACTGCATAAATGTTAGATCAGCTTCCTCAGTCCTTCCCTGTCTCAGACCAGGAGAGTCAAAATGAGCATTCCTAGGGCTGATTGTCAGGGGACACCACTCACTGTCCTCACAGAGGAGTGAAAATAGCAGGCAGGTGGGTGTTAGGACTTGTGCTAGTGAGGCCTCCCCACGGAGGGCCAGCCCCAGGCACCAGAACCCAAGAGAGAGCTGGCCTAAGGGAAAGGACCTTGGATATTCTGGAGCTTCAGGGTAGGGAAGACCTCAGAGATCTCAATCCTAAGCCCTGTCTGGGAAAGAAATGTCCCTGCAGCCTCCTGATGATCTCTGGTCCAGTGTGTACATGCCCCCAAGTGACTCAGTTCCAATACTGTGAATGGCTCAGCCCAGGCATAGTTCATCTTCACAATAAATGGAACCTGTCCTCTTTCATCTACCAAAGCCAGTTCTGCCCTTGGGGACCACAGGGCCCAGTTACCCTCAAATCTTCATAGTCCTTCAAAGGACAAGAGACATTACCATGGCCCTCAGGCCAGCTCTTGATTCCAGGTCAAGAGCCCAGTCTTCCCATTATGCTTTAGAGACTATAGTGCGGGCCCTCTCCCTCATTCCTGTCACTCCCTCTCCAGGGGCAGGCCTGTGTAAGGAACAAGTCCCTTCCTCATCTCATGCTTGTAACTGTGATGTAGCCCTGCACTTTTAGAGTTATATCCTGGTCCTTGGCCTCTGGGCTGGGGGTACCAAGGACAGTGCTAGGTGTCAGTGGAAATGGCACTGGGGACAGTTTCCTGGTTCCTAAAACTCAGTTCCAAGATCAGTATTTTCTGTTCCCCTTGATGGGGTCCCAATCCGATTCCCATAAACCTGTTTAGTTCTTGGTTTTCTTGAAGGCGGTGCTGGCTTAACAGAGGTCTTGCTGGTTACATCTGTTCTTTTTGGCCAGAGGCCTTGGTGGGTAACAGCTGGTACGATGTCACTGTGCTCAGGGCCTAGTCTCATGTGTGTTGCCAGGGGCCAGCTCCCCATGAGCTACAAACCTCAGGGGATCTAGCCATACTTCATTCCTCCTCAGAGCAAAACCTAGCCTGGGCACATATGTATTTGTTCATCCTCTCACCCATTTTCCATCCATCTATCCTCCCATCCATCCATCCATTCATCCATCCTCCCATCATCCCATCCATTTCTCCATCCATCCATTCTCTCATCCATCCATCCATCCATTCATCCATCCATCCTCCTATCCTCCCATGAAACCATCCATCTTCCCATCCTCCCATCCATCCATCCTTCCATCTATCCTTCTACCCACCCTCCCATCCATCCATCCATCCATCCAGGGATTCATTCATTCTACATGCCTGATATGGGCCAAGCTCTGGATCCAAAGAGGAAAGCCCTCTAGAAGTGGAAATCTGGCAGGGACACTGGAATATACATAACAATAGCACCTTAGAAATGGGTACAATGGCAAAAGCCAAATGCTATGGTTGTCCCAAGGAGGAAGTTCTCACTGTCTCAGGGGTGGATTAGGGAAGACATAACAGCCAAGCTTGGTGAAATGGTCAGTTCACCTGGCAATGGGAGAAGTAGAAGGAGCAGAGAAGGTGTTCCAGTAAAGGGGCTGGCATTGGAAGGGCTTGGCCCCTCAGGGAACTTCAGGTGTTTGCTTAGAGCTGGACCACATGCAAGGTACTACCATTCTGAGTTCTTTAGTGACTGAGTAAGCACAGCTATTGGTCTTTACCATATATTCTCTGCCCAGAAGAATGCTTGACCAGTCTATATGGGCCAGCCACCCACCTCCACTCCCTCCTTCCCTCTCTCTGTTCTGGAACTGTGGCCAGGTAGCTGTGTGAAAGCAGATGGTGCTAGTGACAGGAGCAGGGTCAGCAGAGAAAAGAGATTATGGAGTATGGACCTTGTCTTAGAGGTGAAGTGAAGGTCATGGAAGGGGAATGGCAGGGTTCCATACACATGTTAAATGACCACCATTAGGATTACAGTTAGATGGGCAGTGGGAGGAGCTAGGCTCTAGAATAGTGAGTGGGGCAGGGCAGTGGAGGCCTGACTGAGGACAATGGCAGTGAGATAGGAGAGCAGATGGAAATATTCAGATTTATTCCACAGGATTTGGTGACTGATTAGAATGGGGAATGGGGAGGAGGTGGCTGGGTTGGTTTTAAGTCTAAGTCACTGATGATAAGGTCCTGCTTTTCCTGCTCATGCCCTTGTCTCTGCCCTCAGGAATCTTCCACTTGATTCAGATCAAGAAAGTCAGGAAGCAAGACTTCCAGAAAGAGGCACAGAACTTCCGGCTGCTCACCAGCACCCAGGAAGGTGGGACCTTGGGCTGAGAAATGGGGCCTCAGAGGAGAGCAGGGATGGAGGCAGGACCTCTTGGGGAGTTCCCAGGCTGCTAGTGCCAGGAGGAGGGGCTGTCAAGGGGGGGTGTCAGCCATAGACGTCAGTTCCCAGCACAGGAATCCAGTGGGCGGCTGGGCCAGATTTCTCAACTCGGAAGCCAGAGAGGGAAGGTGAAGCAGAGCTGGCTGGCTTTGGTCTTGGTGTTGAGGGTGGGGGTGAGAGGACAGAGCTGTAGGAGGGAGGTTTAAGCCTCCAAACCCTGGTGCTTCCCACTCCCTCTCTACTGGAACATTTCCCATTGAAACCCTCCTACTCACTGTCCTTAGTACCCTTAATTTGTTCTGCATTACTTTTAGGAAAATGGGCCCAGGTAGGGGTAGAGGAGGGCAGGGCACAGATGCGAGTATTACCAACAGGAGTCAGGAACCATCCCAGTCCCAAAACACACATTGTCTGAAGGCTGGGTCATGGACCAGAACTGTTATAATGAGGATGTCACCTCTATCCTCCAGCCCCAGCTATGCAGCTCCTCCTACCCTCAGCTTTCCCCGTCCCCAGTCACTGCCTCTGTTGTACACATGCTCACACATATGCCCTTTTCTCTCTTCTGCCTCCCTCTATACAGGTCACTGGAACGTCTTCCTAGCCCAGACTCCAGAACTGAAGGTCACAGCCAGTCCAGACAAAGTGACCAAGACCTTATAACAAAGATCTAAGCAATTGCAGATGTGAGCTTTATCATTTTTGTTATTATATATTAATAAATAAGAACTTGTATTACCCCTCAACCCTGTGTACTGCATTTAATCCAGTCCCATGTGTGCTCTTCAAGGGCTCCGCAAGTTAGCCCAGTTATCCATATTTTACAGGGGTGAAATCCAGAAGGGGCAGAAAGGAGCCCTCATCCTCATGGTGCGTTGCCACTGGAGCCAGGGAGAGTTCCTCCAGCCTCGTAGCCCAGGCCCTTGTCTGCTACAGTGCCCTTGTCCTCTGCCCGGCATTTCTTCTATCCCAAGCCCTCCACTAAAGCAGCTCCTGCTTTTACGAGCAGTTTCTTCCCCCACCCCAACTCTCCTGGCCTCACCTAAGTGGCACTGAGCCCAAGAAGGGGCACTGACTCATTTAGCCAGCAGTGTAGCAAACAGAGACCCAAAGCCCTTCCCCAGGAGTCAGGGGCCCTCACCATTTTCAGTCCCTTGATAGAGACAAAACTGAGTTTAAGGAGCATAAGCAGCATTTGCCAGAAGGCACAGAGCTGGTTAGTAGCAAAGGTAGAACTGGAAGCCAGGGCTGTGCTCAGGCTGGCACTCCTTCCCCAGCTCCATGCTGGGACTAGTGTTAGAAGCCCAAATATTCTCAACTCTGAGGCGTTCCAAAGCTTTGCAGTCAGATGGCCAACTTGGCGTCATGAGAAGAAGGACTAACACGTATAACGAAAGACAGATCAATAATTGATTCTGTCCGCATGCACAAGTCCTTGCAATATCAAAAATGTTTTAAGGTCCACAATTTCCTTAAGGTTAGTAGTATAGGATTTATGCCCTTTGTAGAGAGGAGGAATGGGAGGCTCAGAAAGGCGTTGTCTTCCCCAATGCCTCACAGCATTTGGAGTGTTGAAGCAGGACCAGAGGCTCTGGTACAGTTGGTCTCAACTTCCTGCCTTGGACACCTTGCCTAGGACTGGTTGAAAGCCCTGGAGAAAAGGTGGAGAGGACACTTATGCAGCCACTTAGAGGGCCTGACAACTGTTCTCGTAGTCTTGGCCTCCAATCTAGGGTTCCTGAGGTCCAGAAAGACATCGAAGTAGCCCACCAATGTCACTCTCACTGAGCAAGGATGGGTGTCCAACTTCCTCAAGCTCCCTTTGCCAGATCTGGGGCCCCTGGTTTGAGATACTGGGAACTGAGAAACAGGGCAAGAGCCTTACCCTCATCCCCTGAGTCAAAAGACATTTATCTCCTTCCCCCGTAGCCTCTGCATGTCCCTCCTGAAGAAGACTCTTTACTTCAGCCTGCCTTGTTCCCACACAGGCTTAACCTAGAACTCAGAATGGGCTCTGAGCATCCCATATTTAAAGTAGCACAGGAACTGCAAGGCCCAGCCATTTACGTGGTGAGCTTTGGTCCTCTTTCAAGCTAGCTTGGATGTGTTCTTCTAGTGAAGCTTTCCCTGACACCATCCCCAACCCTGCCCTGGTGCCAGGCCCCTCCCCTCTGCTAGAGAGTGGTCTTGGAGGTGTTTACCTCAGGGTCCCCGGACAGGAATGGCTTCCCCTGTATAGTTATCCTGCTGTTGCAAGCCAATCTGCCATCCTGGTTGCTTTAATGGGCTTATCACTTATCTGAAGCCTATGCTGTGAATCCCATGTTCCACCACAGTAGGGGCACATCAACCCCTCCTTAAATCAGTCTGGGCCGTTCTCAGTGTGCAAACACAGTGGTGTTAATCTAAGAAGCTCACACCATTCTAGTTGTCTTTTCCTTCCATCATTGTTCATGAAACATTTTCTGAGCCACTCTGCCTAGGCCCTGTGCTAAACCTTTGACACAGAGCAAGGGGTCAAAATTGCCCTTCCCATCCTGAGGAAGCCCCAAGTCCTGAGGAGATGGGGGAGATGAAAGTGTTGTGACACCTGAGTGCTGAGGGTGGTGTTGGCAGGAACTGTGGGGAGTACAGTGCCCTGCCCAAACTGAGGAAGTACAAGATGGCGCTAAAGGATGAGGAGGTGGGAAAGGGGTGGGGGTGCCAGGTGATGGGGTGCACACCTGTAATACCAGTGACTTGGGAGGCTGAGACAGGAAGATCCCAAGTTCAAGATAAGCCTCAGCAATTGAGCAAGGCCAGCCTCAGCGAAACCCTAAGCAACTTATTGAGATCTTGCTCAAATAAAAAATAAAAAGGTCTGGGGATGTGGCTCAGTGGTAAAGCACCCCTTGATTCAATCCCCAGTCCCAAAAAAACAAAAAGGAAAAAGAGGAAGATGAAGAGAGAGGAGGGCTGGTGATAGCCTATGTAGAGAAAACTCTGTGGAAGATGAAAAATAGGGAGAATCACAAATAGCTCACTGTTGTGAGACAATTTTGAGGCAATGGGCAAAGGGAAGTGAGGTTGCCTGTCTGGCTGAGTCTCTGACTTTATTCTAGAGCACTGGGGAGCCTGGGTAGCACTGTGGTTGGATGTGTGGTTTAGAAAACTGGAAGGGGCTTAGAGGTTGGGAGAAAGAGGCTGAGACCAGGTAGGAGGTAGTTGTGGGAATCCAAATGAGGGATGATGACAATGGCCTGGTAGGAGGGAGGTTATGGGGAGGCAGAGAGGACGACCAACTGACTGGATGTAGGAGTGAAGGAGAGGGAGGAGTCCATGTGTTCCTGGAGTTTCACCTGGTGACAACAGGGAAAAGGACCCAGAAGTTTCAGCTGGGCACACCTGGAGTCTCCAGAGACAGCCATAGTTCTTTGGGCATATTAGGGAACAGGAGAGAAGGCTGGGCCAGAGATGGGGGTGGTCACTGTTGGCCTGTGGTGGTAACTAAAGCCAGCAGAGTGATTAAAGAATGAAACAAGAAGGGGGACAAGGACAGAGCCTTCAAACATCAACAAGGGAACAACTGCAAAGGCCAGAGGGAAAGCAGGAGGAATGGAGGTTGAGAAGTCTGCTAGATGAGGTCTTAAAGAGCCCTCTGTGAGGACAAGAGGGCTCTGGTGACCATGGCAATCAGCAATGTCAGGATTGTTGACAGGGAGATGCTGGGGTTTGTTGGGTGGGGTTGCGGTGGTATCTGGGGAGAAAACTGAAAAGTCTTTTAAGGAATCTGGTATTAAAGAAGGGCCAGGCTGGTGGTGCACGCTTATAATCCCAGCAACTTGGGAGGCTGAGACAGGATCAGAATTGTAAGTTCGAGGCCAGGATCAGAATTTAGGGAGACACTCAGCAATTTACAAAGCCTCTGTCTCAAAATAAAAAGGGCTAGGGATGTAACTCAGTGGTAAAGCTCTCCTGGGTTCAATCCCCAGTACCAAAAAACCAAAAACTAAGCAAGTAAGCAAGCAAGAGAGTAAATAAACAGATAAATAATAAAAGAAATTTGGCTATAAAGGAGAGAGGCAAAAGAGTGGTTGGCTGTGCACATGAGATGGAAGAAGGGTTTTCTATGGGAGATTCAAGCCAGTCTCAGTGATGAGAAGAAAAAGAAAAAAACAAAAAACAAAAAAACAGAAGTAGGAGGGAGGAAGATGAGGTTGAAGGACAAACTAAAACCCATTTTTCTTGGCTGCAGAATTGCTGTGTAACCCTGACTTGTCTCCCTTGACAGAGATGGGGGAGACAGGAGGGGTAGTCTCCAGGGCTGCCCAGCTCTTCCTCTCCTGGGGCTCCCCAAGGGTCCAGCAGGGAGTCCTATATATCCACTATCCTTCCTGGTGACCAGTGACATCCCTTTCCACATGAATGGCCATTAATAAACAAAGTAGTCTCATATTCATTGTCTTTTCTGATCCCAAGGACAACCCAGTGAGGTGGGGCTTGTTAACAATATCATAGAGATGAGGACATTAGGCTCAGGGAAAGCGACCACATAATAGAAAATGGAGGAGTTTGGTTCCAACTGAGGACTATGGTACAGTATCCTTAAAAATCCCGGAGCACTGGAGGGGGCCAGATCCTGGGTTGAGTCAGGTGCAGCACACCTGGGCTCAGAACCTCTCTCCCACTTGACCCTCCTGACCCCCAAACTGTATCATCCTATTACAGTGCCAGACCTGGCCTCCAGGTTTCCTGGGGAGGCTTCCTCCTCCTCTTCCTGCAGCAGCTGTGAAGCCATGTCCTCCCATCCCCCCAAGAACACAGGGCTCTGGGAAATGGCAGTATTTCTGGGAAACAGGACGTGGCCTGTGGTTTGGAGCTGGCCTGGGGGTAAGGGAAGGCCTGGGGCCCCACCAGGGACAATGGCATCTCTTTCTAGGGCTGGCTCAGCAATCCTTCTTCCTTCACCCTGGTCCTTGGAAGTCTTCCCTGCCTGCCTTCTCCTTCACAGTCAGTTCATGGAAGATGAGCAGGAATTGATGTAGGAGGTTGGCTCAGATTGGAAGGGGCACGGGTGGTGGAGTTTCTATGTACAGGTCTTTCTATGTATGTTTTCTCAGACCCTCTAGAATGAGAACCTGGATCTTTGGATCGCAGCTCCAGACTGGTTTAATGGCCACATGAAGTCTAATTTCTCTCCCTGGTCTCACTTTTATCTCCTTCTGGCATAAATGAAAGTTCAAACAGCAACTGAATGTCTGGGCTACAACTGGAATCTGAGGGTCTGCTTCTGAAGTTTGGGCCTCCCCTGTCACATGACACCTGTCCCAAGGATGAGGAAACCAGCCTTCTCACCAGCTCCTCTGCCACCAGACTATTCTCTAGAATGACCTTTCAAAAACATAGATCTGACCATGTCTCTCCCTCATCAAGGCCCTCTGTGCATGACTTTCCACTGCCCTCAGGTTAATGCCAAGCTCCCTCTCCTGACCCCTCCTGGTCTGTCACCTGTTGCTGATTCAACCAAATCCCCCGCTTTGTCTCCCAGTGGCACCCCAGTGTCCAGTGTGTTGCACCACCTGGTCAAGTTGGGATGGTTCTGGGCTCCGGGAAGACAGGAATCAGACTCTGACATCATCAGAAACGTTCTCTCTCCATTCTCAGTTCTGTTGCCCCTGAATGTCAGCACTTTTTAACCAACTCTTCTTAGAAGTAGACAACACACCATGCACTACTGAGTACCCTCACAGCTCACAAGCAGACCAGATACAAAGGGTCCTCCTCTCGAAGAAATATTCTTGTGGGAGACTCTGATCAGTCCTCCTTGGGTGACATATCAATAACCCTAGGTGCTATCATATGACTGGAGTGGGGAAGAGCAGTGCCCCAAATAAGGTGGGTAAAGCAAACACATGGTCACCAAAGAGATCCTTGTTCTCAGACTGCTACCACTATAACTTTGCACCATTTATTGGAACTGAGTGTTTTTTTTTTAAATTATTTTTTAGTTGTAGGTGGAACAATATCTTTATTTTATTTTTATGTGGTGCTGAGGATCAAACCCAGTGCCTCACATACTAGGCGAGCGCTTTTCCTCTGAGCCACAACCCCAGCCCTGTGTGTCTTTTCTTCCATGCCTTATACAGGCTATTCTCTCTTTCTGGAAAGCCTTTCCCTATTTTCTGCTCTTATTATTCCAGTTTGCACCACTTGCTCTCTTGTTTAAGAAGTCCACTGTCCAGTAGCAGAAAGGCTCAAAAGTCAATCATTGAAGTAAAAAAAAATAATTTCCACTGCAGAAGGGCCTATAGTGCCAGGCTGCATGGAAGACCAGGGCTGGCTTCTCTGAGGACATCTTGAGGATAAATTAGAATAATAAGAGCCACAAACCCCATCGCTATCTTCCCACTTTGACAATTATAACTTATTACTTAATGACCTTGATGTCCATGTTCAAATATGAAGTTTTCTGACTTCTCTGAATTCTTTGCCAGAATATGGTAGCAGAATAGGGAGTTTTCAGCCCTTAGCTTACCACTCTTATTTTTTATTCTAGCTTTGTCCTGTACTGAGAGGGGTCTTATACATTTACATGCTGGATACTCCAGTGTGCATGTCTGTGATGGCTTTAGAATACCTCCATAAATGCTTTTATACTCCCCTCACTGTAAGGTGTGGCCCCTGTTTTTTCCCTTAAATCTGGGTAGACTTGACTCATTGGTACCAGCAGAATGAAGCAGAAATTAGGCTGGGTGACTTCCACTGCTAGACCAGAACAAACAATTCGACTTCTGCTTTGTTTATTTTATTTTTATGTGGTGTTGAGGATCAGCTTTTGGAACCCAACATTGCTAGATTTGAAATCCAACCACCTGAGGCTACCATGCTATGAGGAAGCCCAGGCCACCTGGAGAGGCCACACATAGATGCTCCAGTTACAGCTCTAGCTGAGCTCTAGGCCAGCTATTGGAAGCTACAACCAGATCATGTACATAAAAACTTCTCCAGGTGATTTCAGTCTCCAGCTATTGAGTCTTCCCAGCTGAAACCCCAGACATCATGGAGCAGAGATAAAGCATCCCGTTCCTCCCTGCCCAAGTTCCTGACACACAGAATTCATGAGCATTCTAAACAGTTGTTTTAAGGTACTGAATTTGGGGGATAATTTGTTATGCAGCAAAAATAAGTAGAACAGATTCGAATTTCACCCACAGCTGGCCTGACCCCTTTAGTGGTAAACAATCCCTCAGGAATATGTGCAGGTCTGTAACTGGATTTGGCTGTTTGGACAGAGAAGTTCAGGATTCTGGGATTCTGAGTGTATTCTGCAAGGAGGTGGGGATCTCATGGACTCCTAGTGCTAATGATAGCGGTGGAGGAGCAGCTGGAAGAGGGCCTACATGGGGCCCTTTAGAGACCTGGCTATGGGTGGATGGGGAGTCCCTGTTTCTGAGTCTAAAGGTGGTCCTGCTCTCCACCGCCACCATCAACACCTACTACTACCAGCACAGGTGATGCAAATATTCTCTGCATCCCAGCTGTGTCCTCAAAAGTCCCCAGTGTGGTGAAGGAGAAAGAGACACAAATAGTATCAAAAGAGCATGACAAGCACCAGATAGAAGTCTCAGGCGGGCTGTAAGAAACCATGGCTGGCAGCTGGGGGAGAAGGTGGTCAGAGAAATCTTCCTAGAAGAGGGACCATCCAAGTAGAGACCTTAAGGAATGGCCCTGGGGAAAGTTACCCAGGTGGCAGGGGATAGAGAAATATTGTTCCAGTTCTAGGAAACTAGAACTGGAACAATATTGTCGCAGAGCCTCTGGCCATACTGTGTGGACATCTTGGGAACCTGCAAGAAGTCCAGCCAGGCAAGAGAAGAGCTTTGGGCAGTGGAGCAGTGGTGAGGGGCACAGTGTGTAAAAAGAAGCCTGGAGAGGGAGCAGGGGCCAGCTTTTCCATTCTTTCAGAATGGGGCTGGCGATCAGGGAAGAGGTGCTGGCATGGTTGCCAATATCCAGAGCCTATCCTGATGCCCCAGGGCGTCTTCCAAACCAGTAGTTACTTTAAATATCTCCCCTATTTTTGAGCCTGGAAGGATTTGTAGCAGTGGAGTGGCTCAGTCAGATTTGTGCTTTACAAAGACCAGTCAGGCTTCTGTGGGAGAGGGCTGGGAGGGAGTCAAAAATGGGAGTAGAACAATCTCTTGGTAAATGATCACAGCGCTCATTGTCAGACATGGCAGACGTGGTGGGAGTCTGGACTAGGGCACAGACACAGAGATAGAGAAGTGGACGGGTTTGTGAGTTATTTAGAATCAAAAGAAGCCAGGGTGAGTCAGACATGACCCCTACCTTCAAGAAGTTCACCATGCAATAGCGAGCTCATGAATAGCAATTACAATCACCGTTTTGCAGGTGATCTCACTTAATCCTCACCACCAATCTCAGATGCAGGTATCAATATTCCAGTTTTGCAAATAAGGGAAATTGATGCCCTGTGGCAGATGCTGTTAGCTGCCCACCCAGCAATCACTGTCTTTCTCTTTTCTAATAGAACCCAATTTGGATGGATGCTCAGCACCTGGGGTGAACCATGACTGACCTAAGCCAGTGCTGGTAATCCAATTCTCCTCTGTTGGTGAATGACCTAGGGCTAGGTATATGATCTAGTGCCACTGGAGGGCAGATTTTCCTCCTCACAGGAGGGAGTCACAAAAGCAATTTTGCTTCTTGTTTCATATGGTAATAGTTAAGGATGTGAGACATGGTGCTGCAGTAGCCATACTGTGACCATGAGGAATGATGAAAGCTGAGGAAAACTGTAGGGAGCTGAGTCTTCAAAGACATCCATGAGCCCCATTGGACCAACCTAGGAGTCTACCTCCACATTTCTTATTAAGAAAACAAGGGGGGCTGGGGTCGTGGCTCAGTGGTAGAGCTCTCGCCTAGCATGTGTGAGGCCCTGGGTTCAATCCTCAGCACCACATAAAATAAAATATTGTATCCATCTACAACTAAAAAATATTAAAAAAAAAAAAGAAAACAAGGGGGCTATGATTCTGGCTCAGTGGTAGAGCACTTACCTAGCACATGTGAGGCACTGGGTTCAATCCTCGGCACCACATAAAAATAAATAAAGCATACAATTACAAAAAAAGAAAACAAGATGTCCTTATAGCTTATATTACCATAGAAGTGCTTCAGAAATGACCCACGCAGTGTCTCTCATCCCTTTGCCATTTTCAGATTCTTGGGCTCTCAGTGCCGGATATTTCACTCCCAATATCCAGGCCAGCATCTACTTCTTGTAAAAGAACTGTCCTCACCGCTGGAACCTGGATTGCATGTTTGAGCCTGGAAAACCAGAAGAACCTGGGAATCTATAGCTCCCACTCCTCAGACCCCACCACCACCCCTGTGACCCTTAAGCAGTGACTGATATAGTGCAAAATCATTAATCCCCCAGCTCCCTTGTGGACAACTGAGGGGTAATTTAAACTGTCCTTTGTGCACCTCTAAAACTGAGCCAAATTCCCCTTTATGGGACTTGCCCTGAATCATGCTCTTGTCTTGCCTTCTTCCCTTTTTCCTGCCATCCCCTCTCCTCCACTCCACTACTATGGATTTGTCTTCAAATGTGTTACTTTCCAACACATCACTTTCACATGACTCCTCATCTCAACTTCTCCTGGGAACCCCAACCTAAGAGCTACCATTAGCCAGGTTTTCTATACCTGCTGCTCAGAGCATCCTAAAGGACACAGGCCCAGCAGGACAAGTTCCCAAGGCAAGTTTGTTCATATCTACCTAGGTTTTCTGCCTGAGAATCCTGTTTTGCTTCAGTTTGGGGTTTATTTATTTTTTTATTTGTAGTACTGGGGATTGAATCCAAGGGTGCTTTACCACAGAGCTACAGTCTTCAATCCCTTTCATTTTTTAAATATTGAGACAGGCTCTTGCTAAAGGGCTGAGGTCAGCCTTGAACTTGCAATCTTCCTGCCTATGCCTCCTCAGTCACTGAAATTATAGGCTTAAACCACCATGCCTGGCCTTCTATGGTCTTGCTAAATCAATAAGCTGATGATTGAAAATATATTTTAGTAAAGTTCTATATCCTAAACATAATAACAAAGACAGTTAATTACTACCCCATTACTGAGCATCTTAAGTGGCACTAGGCCAATACTACCTCAGTGACCTCTTTAAATTTTCACTAGATTAAACCTATGTGGTGGATACTGCTTATATTAGTTTTCTATACTGAGTAACAAATTGCTGCAAATTTAGCATCTTAAAACACTTTTATTGTTTCACAATTTCTGTAGGTCAGAAGTCTGAGGACATGTCTCTGCTTCAGGGTCTTACCAGGCTGCTATCCAGGCACTAGTTAGGGTTATAGTGGAATGAGAGCAACAAATCAGGCTTATCAGATTTCAAAGCCCAAGGTCTTAACCAGTATAGAAGGTAGCCAGCATTTTGACAGGAATAGAGTGTGCTAAAGGGGTTCATAACAACAAAGAACACCCCACTACATCAGTGCAGGGCAGGGCTAGAGGATGTAGACTTTCAACAGGGTCAGAAAAAAATGACCAGTTTTGGCTATTTGAGAGTGGAGGAGGAAGGAGAGAAGAAAGCATTATTCCCGGGGGACAGTTTAGGCAAATGAAGCAGGCAGGCACAGGCATTTGGGATGGGATAAGGTGGCAGGTTGTTTTGGCCCAAGACGGGTGTGTGGGAAAGGAGGTTGAAAATATGGCCAGGTCCTCATTTGGAAAAACAGGCTGAGGAGTCACAGCTTTATTTTGAAGACAATGGGGAGTGACAGAGGAGTGTTGAGCAAAAGCAGACATACACAAAGAAGCCTTTAGAAGGGTTAATGGCAGAGAATAAATGAGGGAACTGTTGAGCATCTTCTGGCCTCTGGTGGCCTTTTTCACCCAAGGGCACCTTTGATTCTCCCACAGCCTTAGAAGGGACAGTACATGAGTGAGACTGTGACCATTTTATGAATAAGGAAAATGAGGCTCAATGAAAGACATGGGGCCCTGTGAGTGAAATGAGTCTCAGTAGTGGGAACAAATGACCCATTTCCCATTTCAGTGATGACCCTTGGGAGAGTGGGGACCAAGGATTATATATATACACACACACACACCACACACACGTATATTTTCCTACAGATGTTGGTTCACCCACCCTCTGTAAATCCCATGTTCATGCAACAGACTTAATATGGGGATTGATCCAAGTTTGGATTCTGGGACTCCAAGCCGAGAACTTCTGATTGGGTAGGTATTGGGTGGAGATCTGAATTGGCATTTTAAACAAATACCCCAGGAGGACCCAAAGGTCCTGGTTATCCTTCAAGAAACTTTCAACCTGGTTGGAGAAGGCTACTCATGATCCAGCCTGACCCTGCAAGGCCTTCTCCTCCTGTCCCTCCCTTTGGTGGCGGCTGTCTTAGCCCAACTCACGCCGCATCACAACTTTGGCCTCAACCCCCTCCCCGCCCCAGCCCTACTTCACCCAGCAGCTCTTCCGAACTTTCCAAAGCCCAGATCTGACCTTCTCAATCCCCAGCTCAAACTCCTTGCGGGGCTCCTCATCACCCACAGGTGAGCAGCCACCTCCCTCGCCCATGCCGGCGGCTGTCCAGCTCGGGCCGACGCAAGGCACTCTGGGTGGCAGCCCTGCTCCCTCTGCCTGCTGAACACCTCAACTTGCCCTCCGCCGCAGCCTCCTCGTTGGGGGTCTTTCTTCAGAGCCTGGCCCCAGCGCTAGCTCGCCTGTTAACCTTCTATTTTGGGTGTCATCCTCCCAGTAACACGGTAGGGGCGGCCGGCTGGCTGAGGTGAGTGCGGTCAGTAAGGGGGAAACTGAGGCGCAGCGCGCGGATAACTCGCCCCCCCGGAGACTCGAACTCGAGACGCCGCTCCACTCGGGGAGGGCCCCACTTCCGGCGGCTGCTCGCCCGCGTACGCTGAGCCGGGCAGAGAGGCGGGGTCGGGGTGGGGTGCTGGAAGAACGGGGCTTTGATTCGGCGTCCCGGCGCAGACCCAGACGCTAATTAAAATCGCCTGTGCTGCGGGGGCGGCGGGGCGGGCACAAAGCCGGCTTTGACCCGGCGGCCGCGGCGCTGGCGGGCGCGGGGCCCCGCCGCACAGGGGCCGCTTGTGGGACTTGTTTGTTTTTGCTCGTAAAGCGCGGCCGCCGAGCGGTGCCCGGGCGGCGAGGGCCCCTGAGGCCACTGCCGCCTGCCCCGCCCGCCCGGCAGTGCTGGGCTCCCCGCGCACCCCCGGCGACCTTGGGCCAGTCCTACGACACCTGGGGCCTCAGTTTCCCCTTCTGTTACATGGTAACGGTGACAACATAGTAGTATTAACTAAGAACGTTCCAGTGCTTGCTGTATTCCAGGCCCTGGGCATAGGCTGTTCCCATTTCATTTTATGAAATCCTACCAGCTTTATTAATATCCCCCCACATTTTTTTTTTTTTGGTACTGGGGATTGAACTGAGGGGCACTCACCCACATCCCCATCCCTATTTTGTATTTAATTTAGAGACAGGGTCTCACTGAGTTGCTTAGGGCTTCGCTTTTGCTGAGACTGGCTTTGAACTGGTGATCCTCCTGCCCCAGCCTTCGGAGCTGCTGGGATTACAGACTGGCACCACGCCTGGCTTAATATCCCCATTTTATAGGTGAAGCCCAGGGAGGTTGAGTACCTTGCCCAAGGTCACATGGTTCTAAATGAAAGAGCCAGCCTGGAACCCAGGACTATGTCTCCAAAAGCCACAATAGACTGCCACTCAGCCCAGGGAGAACTAGGAAGGGCCACCTGGGTCACAGGGAGGTGGGCTTCCACAGGGGTTTTTCTGGTCAGAGCCTGCTCACTACCTACCAAGCTGTCCATTTGAGAGTGAGCTCCCAGCACAGGGTTACTCAGGTAGGGCCCTAGACAGAACTACTCTGAGAGTTGCCTTAACAGCACCAGACTTGAGGGTCTCTAGCTGCAGCCAGTGGCACTGCCCTGCAGGAGGAGGTCCCTTCCATCCTGGGCGACACTGGGTGGGATTTAGGGTTATTGCTACTGCTTGCAGGGGTGCAGGTCTGTGTGGATGAGTGGACACTAGGAAAAGATGGGAGCTTCCTTATTGGGAGCACTCGTGGTTGGAGGGATCCCCACCCCCAAGCCTCCAAGGTCACCAAGTCACTGAATCTTGAGATCATACTCTTACCTCAGGGTCTTTGCTCTTGCTCTTGCCATGTAGCTTGCTTATCCTCTGACTTTTCACCTGACTCCTGCTGTCTTTTCATTTCTCAGTTTAAAGTAGGCTATACCCTCCCAGCACCCACCACTTCTCTTCCAGAATACCCAGCCCAAGGGTAATGACATGCTGAAGGCCTTTGTCCTTCCTGCCAGACCAGGAGCCCCTGAGGATGGGACTGAAAGGACTTGTTCCCCTCTGTTGCCACTTCAACTCCCTTCACAAACTGGCCCAGGAAGAAGATACACTGGGGAGTACTTTCTATGGTACTTTTGGTGAGGGCTCAGTCAAGGCCTTGTTGAGGGACTTTAAGTTAGGGTGGGTGTTATTAGAGAAATACAGAACCTGGTGGTCCAGGTTCACTGCCAAATGAGGTAACAGGCAAAGCAGCAGATAGTTCCCATTCAGTGACGTGGGCACTGACAAGAGTGGTCCATGCTTGGGGTCCTGTCTTACCTCTGGGACTGGTCCTTTAGCAATCTCAACACGATACCTCCGCACCCTGCCCCCCTCCCATGGCCCTGTGTCTGCAGACATGTGCCTGGGGAGGGCCCCAACTGGGATGGGAGTCCTCCACTGATCCCAACCACCTGTGAGGACGACAACACAAATGAGGAGGAGGAGGAGGAGGACAAGGAGGGAGGGAGGGTTTCTCAAAAGCTCTCTCCCCCGCTAAGCCCTGGGAGCCAAAGCTTGGACAGAGACACTATTAACACAAAATTTGCAAACATGGCTTCTAAAAATAGCTCTGGCTGGCAAGGCCCACCTGGCACAGACTGCACCTTTGCGGCTGCTGGCCTGCTCCCTTGGAGTGCTGGCCATCAGTCTGTCAGCAGACATGTCACTCTGCCCTCCCCCATCTGTGGTAAGGGGCGGCCACAGCCCTGGGCTGGATCCAGGGGAGAGACCAACGTGAAGATGAGACTTGTCCCAAACTGCTGAGAGGGAAGGGAAGGATGGGCTGAGTGAGGGGGAGACAATGCTGCTGACCACAAAGAGTTTCCAAAATGGGGTGGGCTTGGGGGACAGGGCATGTGTGTATGAAAATGTCCAAAGCAGTGTTTAAATTCTGACAAATGAAAATAACCTCAAAGAGAAAACACTCAGAAGATGAAGACAAAACATGGAGGAGGAGGGAAAACCAGAAGAGCAGTTCCATGATCATCCTGGACCCCGAGTGGGGTGGGCACATGGTCACCCCCCAGTAATCCCTCAGAGCCAAGAAGGACCTGAGAGCTCATTTTGTCCAACTCTGTCATTGAACAAGTGAGAAAACTGGGGTCCAGACTTGTGTCGTGCCTTGCCAGGTCCCTGAGCAAGCTAGGCTTGCTCTAGGTCTGGCCTAGAACTGGAGTTTGCTGGCCTGATGCCATTTCCAGCGGGCCCTTGGCCTCCCACTCTGCTGACTGATGGAATGACCATCATTAATAATGACTCTCAAAAATGCTCCTTTCCACTGTCAATTTATTGAAAAAGGATTTACTGAGCACCTATGGTGAGTCAGACCCTGAGTTCAAGAAGGTGAACTGACAGGAAGCCCCTAATTTCCAGTAAGTTCCATTGTAGTCTAATGGCAAGAATGGCTCAGGTGTGCACAGAGCTCTGCTGTGCTCAGGTGCTTTCCCATTAATGCAGGACAAATAGCATGTGTTTCACAGGATACAGTGAAGGAAACCAAGTCTCAAGGTAGTTAATAACTTGCCTGAGGTCACTCAGCAAAGTTTGGACGTAAGCCTCCCCATTTTGCTTCTAGAAGTCTTGGGCTTTTTGTGAGTCAGTGCAGACAAGCTTGTCAGAAGCCAGCCACTTGCTCCTGGAAGCTTCCTGTTCTGGATGCCCTCATGGAGGAGAGCTATGAGGACACTGGAGTCCTTATGACCAGAAACGTCAGATTCCTCTACAGTGTCTTACTTTAGGTAGGGCTTTCTGGAAACCTCTGGACACAGTACATAGGTAAGTTACCTGCCCTCATAGAGCTCATGGGCAAGCCTAGCTGCTCCCTATTAGATAGCACCTACCCAGCTCTTCCCAGGAATGGATCAAACCAGACACAAATGCCCATTCATAGAATGAGGGAGTAAATCAAGAGCTTTAACTTTCTGGCCCTCACACAGGCTGGGTTAGGAACTAGACGCTAGTAGATCAGGAGATGTAAGGACATGTGGCCTTTCTTAAGGGTACCTGGCTGAGCATTCCTCACAACAGCCCCTGGGCATTGCCAACCTGTGGCTACAGAAGCCCAGGCTCACACTTGTGAGGACCCCACATACCCACTTCCTCCTCTGTTTTCACATCATGTTGAATTTTTCTCTGCAGCCAGCTTGTTCAAGGTGGCCTTACCTGCACAGTCCCTCTAATTATTCCCCTACACCACAAGGGCACATTACCACAGCTATACCTTTCCATTTCACTGTCAAGAACTTCCCAGAACACCATGATGCAATCCTTGCCTCAAGAATACCCATCTATCACCCACTTTGTGGGCTGAGAGAGCTCTGAGCATAGACGCTGAGAGAGAACCGGCTCTGCTCACAGACACTAGAGATCCATCTGCATCAGGTTGTCCTTTGCCTGGGAAAGCTTCTTTTGAAGACACCACTGTGGACACATAGTGGCAGTTTGGAGTTATATCTCTACCAACCCTAGCCACACCTAAGGCAGAAGTATCCTTTTCTAGGCTGGGCCTGAGAGAGACTAGTGCTCTGGGAGGTGGGCTGGCTCTGAGAAGTTGGGGGGCAAAATCCAACCTAAGGCATAAGGGGGTTGGCAGCAAGCCTCCTCTGTCCAATATTTTGTTCTTATGAAATCGATCCTATATTCCCTTCAAGGAAGTTGTGCTGGGCAGATCTTTGCTCAGGGAAGGCTATTGCTTGAGAATAAAGTGGGGAAGAACATCAACTTATGTGCTCCCAGAGTTCCCAGGGTGATCTTTGGGAAAGGTCTGCCAGAAAGGTGTCTGGCTCAGCCTGACTGATACCCTTCCAGGGCTCTAGACTCAGAGCACCGGGCAGATGAGAGTGGAGGAGAATGGAGCATGTGGAAAGTGGCCTTGGTATTCCTTTCTCAGTTCTAGACCACATGCCCCCCAGAGAAGTATCCTAATGTGGCTCAAGAGCCTGGCTCCTTGCAACCAAAATGCCTGCCTAGCTAACAGATTGTCCCTGAGGGGGAAAAAATAGGAGACTCAGAGAGTGCACAGGAAAGAGATGCAGAGACTGGGGAACTGAGAAGGTACTTAAGGGATATCAGACTGGCAAAGCTGCAATTTAGACCCCGAGCTCATCACTGCTGTTCTGCCTGAGAAGTCCTTTGTGCTCTCATGGTCCCCACATGTCTCCTGCAGACCTCAGTGGCTGTCTACTCCTTGCAACCTGAAAACCCAAACTTACCACTAGATTCCTGCAAAAACCCCTGGGCTAGAAGGGACAAGCCCCAATTGTGGCATCAACTACAGAGTGACCTAGATAAATCACGTTTCTCCCAGGCTCAATTTTCCCATCTGGAGATTGGGGAGACCAATCCCAGTTTCTCCATGTCCTCCCATAAGACATGATGCTGGCAGGGGGTGGGAGAATAAATGAGATCACAAATTGGAAACCACACGGAGGCTCAGCAGCCAATTACAAGTGATTCATCATTTATGACCTCATACAGCGTGAAAACACCAAATGGCAAATCCTTGCCTTCTGCCCTCCCCCAGATTAGAAAATTATTCATTCATTCAGTCAATGGATTTGGAAAAGTCCCACTTAAATATGACACCATTTGGGGCTGGAAAGCGGGAGATAAGAGAACAAGACCCCAGCACAAGCCTCCAAGGGCTCACAGTCTGTATTGGGAAGATGAGATTCAAAGACATCCTCACCATTATCTTTGGGAGCACCTACACTACGCCAGCCCTGTGCTGTGTGATTGACACATGATGATATCAAGCCCATCCATTAGGGAGAATGGTCCTCAGGCCACACATTATAGACGAGGAGACAGAGTCAGGGAGTTTCTGGGGATCCTTGTTCAACATCAACTCATGGTGAGGAACCCAGGATAAGCTGAGGCTGAGCTTGCAGTCTTTGCAGCATCCCACAGGCTTCATGGGATGTTGTTGAGGGGACTGTGGGACACAGCTGCCTCATAGTCACTCCCTGAAGTCTGCCCTGGCCTGGGCCCATGTTGGACACCGTCATCTGGAGCAGAATCTTGAGCTTTATACCCTGAACAACAAGTGTGGCCTGAGCCATGTCACCTCCAGCTGCAGTTCCCTCTCCCAGTGCAGTGGGCCCTGCCACACCTGCCAGCTACCCTTTTGTGTGAAGAACAGAGCTCAGGGGTGTGTATTTGCAGCTGGCTCCTCAAAGACTATGAATTCAGCTAGTCACAATGGTGCACACCTGTAGTCCCAGCAACTCAGAAGCTGAGGCAAGAGGATCATAAGTTTAAGGCCTGCCTCAGCAACTTAGCGAGAACCTGTCTCAAAATTAAAAACAAAAATGGCTGGTAGAGTGCCTCTGAGTTCAATCCCCAGTACTGGAAGAAGAAAGAAAGATGAGTTCTACATTTAACAGCTTAGAGAATGAATCCCCCTCAAGTGTGACCCTGTGTGGGGCCAAGAACCTATGGGAGACTCAGCAAGATTTAAGGAATCAGGTGCCACTCAGGATCTTAGCAACAGAGCCCAGACTAATCCTGGGACATCTAAGGAGTCACAGGGTTGCCATTTGCCATGGATAAATGTGCATACCAAGATCTGTGCTAGGCACTCCCCCTGCATCCTCTTATTTCATCTGCACATTAAATGCTATCATTATCCAATTTTATAGAGGATGATATGAGGGCTTAGACAGGTTTAGTGACTTTCCCAGGATCACATAACTAGTAAATGATGGAGCCAGATCTCCATCCTCAGCCTTTTGAGTAAAGATCACATTTCCCATCTGGCATTCTAGACTCTTTGCAAGATGACCTCAACAGCATCAGCAAGACTGGCCTCCTGCTTCATGGTACCCCTGCCCCTTCCCACCCACACAGCTTTATTCCTGCCCCTCCTTAGGATGGGGCAGGAAGGGAGCCAGGGTAGGAGAATGAGGTGTCTCAGGGGTCCAGGAAGAGGGGACATGTGAACACAGGAAGACAGGCCAGTACCTTGTCTAGAGCTGGGTGACTCGATGTTAGTCATTTGACTGAAGGCCACAAATTGTGTGTGTGTGCTTAAGCCCTCTCTGGGATTTAGTTTTCTCCAGTCTTGAAGAAGTGGACTTTGTTTAGGTGGTCTCTAGACCTCACCAGCTCTGACACTTCTTCTAAACGAGGCTGCTGCAAGACCTTCTCCATAGCCAGGGGACACCCAGCTACAGGTACTCTGTGCTCCAGATGGGACAGTAGCAGTGACCCCCCCCACCAGCCCCACATGTATACAACATACCCTTCTTCTTGAATCAGGCTTCAGGGAAGAGTCCAGCCTTGGTGGGTGCTTTCTTGGTAGGAGGAATCTCAAGAGCCCTGCCATGAGAGGCAGGGCACCTGGGTTCTGATTTTGCTCTGAAGATGGGGGTGTGAGGAAGGATGGCTAGTCTCTAAGTATGCTTCCAGTCCTGAGAATCAATGAGATTATGAATAAAATTGGAAATAGAAGAATTCCAGGCATTGGTGGGGAAGATGGGGGAGATTTATAACCCCTGGGAAGCACAGCCTTTGGCAGAAGTATAGCTGCTCTCTCTACCTGGGCAGCTTCTTGGAGTGGCTGAAAACTAGATAAGGAGCTGGGCAGAGTTGAGGAGAGGTGCAGAGAGAGGAGATGGGGACTGATGGGACAGGACAATACACTGAGGCTGAGATGGGAGGAAAAGGAGAGGTCAAGAAAGAGGGAAGGCAGAAAGCACCAAGGTCAGACAGGTAAGAAGGGGCCAGAGGAGGGGCCATGTCCTGCACACCAGAAGCAGGAACTGCCAGAATTGGAGTGACATCCCTAAGCCACCAAAAGCCACATGTATGAAGAAGAAGCCATTTCAAAAACTCCTTTTTTCTTAAGAAAACATGTTGGTGGGGTGCAGTGGCACACGCCTGTAATCCCAGTGACTTGGGAGACTGAAGTAGGAGGATCAAAATTTGAGGCCAGTCTCAGCACTTGAGTGAAGCCCTAAGTAAATAGCAAGAGCCTGTCTCAAGATAAAAAAAAAGCGGGGTGGGGCTGGGAATATAGCTCAGTGGTAAAGCATCCCTGGGTTCAATCCCCAGTACCAAAAAATAAAATAAATTGGAGCTACCAATTTTGGGAGGTTGGGGGGCCCTCTGATGTCTTTTCTGTACTCTTCTGGTATAAAACTAAAATCACCAAGCAAAAACAATAAGCATAGAGAAAAGCCTAAAAAGAACTCTTTTTTGGGGGGTGGGGGGCAGGTGCTAGGGATCAAATCCAGGGGTCTTGCCCATACTACGAGAGTACTCTACCACTGAGCCTCTGCAGGCTCCTGAAGGGACCTCTTGGCAGGAAGGTAGGGAATAATGTGTACTGGTCCACCAGACTTCAATTACAAATATTCAACAGCTTACAAGAGGGCGATGTTCCTGATAAACTCACTGTAAATTGAAAATATCAGATGTTGAAAAATGAACTGAATACACCTAACCTATTGAACACCCTAGCTTAGCCAGCTTACCTTCAATGTTCTCAGAACACTTACACTAGCCTACACTTGTTCAAAATCATCTAACACAAAACCTATTTTATAACAAAGTGCTGAATCTCTCTTTAAAAAGATGGATGGTGTTTTGTACACATGATGGAATGGGAAAACACAGAACACAACATCAAAAACACTTTCAACACAGTACACTGTAGAGTATGAATTATTCCCCTCATGACGCCATGGCTGACTGGAGCTATGGCTCACTGCGGTTGCCCTGCACTGACAGAGTATAACATGGCATACTGCTAGCCTGGGCAAAGATCAACACTCAACATTCAAAGTAGTTTCTTCTGAATTTGTATCAATTTCCCACTTCGGCAAGTTGAAAAATACCAAATCAACTCATTGTAAATTGGGGACCAGATATGTGTGTGTGTGTGTGTGTGTGTGTGTGTGTGTGTGTGTGTATGGTTTTAGGGATTGAGCCCAGCAGTGCTTTACCACAGAGCTACATCCCCATCCCTGTTCAATCCCTATTCATTTATTTATGACAGGGCCTAAATTGCCATAGCTGTTCTCAAACTTGCCCTCCTCCTGCCTCAGTCTCCCAAACTGCTGGGATTATAGGTATGCACCATCACACCCGGCTTACATTTTATTTAATAAAATGGAAGGTGGGTACATGGGTGTGGATCATATTATTCTTATAATTTTTTTGTATGTTGAAATATTTTACTTTAAAATTCCCTTTAAGAAAATTTGACAAAATGTGAATAATGATTCTTTGGGATTGTGGAATTACCATGATTGTTATCTTCTTTTTACTTTTGGTATTTTCCAAATGTTTTATAGTGAGCAGATAAGGAAAGAATAACTAAACCTCTTACGATAAATAAACTCTTCATCCTGTGACCATTATTTGTTTTCAGTAGAAATTAAACACAAGTGGTTGAATCACTGTATCTTCCTTCATCATCTCACGCATTCTCATAGATTCATAGACTCAGAAAATCCCAACCCCCCATCCATCAAACTCCATGTCTATCCAACAGCTGTTGCTTCTCCAGAATAAAGCCTCTGATCCTCTTAGTAATCCACGCCCAACAACACCAAGTACAGGGCTTTATAACAGGAAAGATCTGTGTTTGAAAGTTAGCTTCAATACCTTGTGGTTGGTCACTTCACCACCATGAATCTCTCAATTTGTAAAATGATCCAAAATTTTTGTGAGAACCCAATGAAATAATACATGTAAAGTATTCGGCACTAATTGTTAATAAGTTGTTATCGTCATCTCCCTCTTCATTATCACCATTGATGACTGGGCCTACCACTTCCTCTAGGGAGCCTTCTTGACTTAAAATAAATTTTCCAATCTGAATGGGCCATCAGTCTGGCCTTCTCCTCCTGGCAATACATCTAGGTTCTAGTCTCAACTCTGTCACTCACTATGACACTGAGCAAGCTCCTTCCTCTCTGTAAGCCTTAACTTCCTCAATGGAAAAATGGAAGGCTTGGGTTTCCTGCTCTAATAGTCTGAGACTAGAACAATCATATAATTTATCCATTAAACAAGATGCTTTTGAGAGTGAAATGGGGTACTATCACTCTCAGGATGACAGGTTTGCCAGGATAGCTTGAGCACAATGGAAATCTGGTCGTTTTACACTCAGTGGGTCCATTCCATTGCTTATTTGCTCACCAATGTAGGAAGCAAAATGCCTCTCCCTAGCTCCTCTTTCCCCAAAAGATGGACACCTCCTATTCCATGGGGTCTTGAGATATGTTAGATTATATAGTAAAAGGAACTAAAGCAAATCAGTTGACCAGGACATGAAGAAATTATTTTGGATCACATGGGTGAGCTCAATATAATCACAAGAATTCTTATAAATTGGAGAGACAGATGTGGCACTCGCCTAACATGCATGAGGCACTGGGTTCAATTTTCAGCACCACATAAAAAAAAAAGATATTGGGTCCACCTAAAACTAAAAATAAATATTAAAAAAAAAAAGAAAGGAAGGCATTGGAGTGATGCGATGCAAGAGAAACTCTATTAGTCATATTGGCTTTGAAGATGGAAAGAGGCCATGAGTCAAGGAAGGGAGGCAGCCCATAGAAGCTGGAAAAGGTAATATGGAGTCACATCAAGAGCTTCCAGAAAGAAATGCACTTACTGATACCCTGATTTTGCTCAGTGAGACTTGTTTTGAACTTCTGACCATTAGAATCCTAATAAACGTGTTTTTTTAAAGCCACTAAGTTGTGGAAATTTGTTATAGAAGCAATTAGAAACTAATACATCCACTATATAGCTCATCCTCAGTGAGTCTGAACAACCTTTGAGCTGGCTGCTCTACGAATATTGTCCTTGGTGAATAAGGAGAACTAGTTTATACTCTAATCCATGCCCTGATATCAACTCACCGGGATCTTGAGCAGGTAAGGTAACTTTTTTTGGGGTCTCAGTTTCCTCTCTGTAAAATGGGGGCTAACACTCCTTGCTTTATTTATCTTTGGGTGGGGAGTGTTCAATAGTCAATTAATGCTTACTGATTCATCCTGTGCTCAGCTCTGTATGAGGGTCTGGGACACAAGATGACCTAGTCCCAACCCCATTCTTATTCTTGAGAAACTCCTATTCTGAATGGGAAAACAGTCAGACATGTAAGCAAAATGTAATGAACAGAAAGATACATTATTATGTGTGTACAATAAGAAAAATATAGGCCCATCTGTTGGGGGAATGATCAGAGAAGGCTTGCTGGGTAAGGTGACACCAGAGCTGGGCTTTAAAGGTTGAACAGGAGTTAGAAAAATTAGACAAGGAGGGTCGGGGAGAAAGACAGAACAATCCAGGCAAAGGAAATCTCACAAGAAATACTCCAGAAATGTAAATCAGCATCTCAGGGGACAAAGGAATAGGCATTTGGGTGGTGTTAACTTGGAACACATGAACGTAAAGGAGATTAAGTGGGATGATGGGTGAATGCATGACGTGAGCTTCAGATTGCATATTTGGTCTGTGTATCCCCTAGTCCAGTGCTGGGTCAGGAGATGGCCTGTAATGTAAAATCCCTCTTGACCTGGCTTCAAGTGATCCCTTCTGGTGTCTTATCCTCACATTTCCCCAAACAAGTGCCAAAGGCCTGGCAGCTTCCCCGGCATACTGGGGGGAAGGGGGTTGTGCAAAATTATAGCCACTGCAAAGAGGCCGGCGTGACCTCAGGAGCTGGGTTTCATCATTCTGAAATCATGCTCCTGGCCTCAGTCAGAGCTAGAGAGGTGGGGAGGAGAGGGTGGGAAAGCAGAGTGGGTGGCAGTAGGTTTGGGCGAGGTGCCGGGCTGGAGAAGGAGGCAGCTGGGACCAGCAGGGAGTTAGACAGCAGCTTGGATACCATCCATTGTGCTGTGTGACCTCAGGCTAGGTTCTTGCCCATTCTGGGTCTGTGGGCTTGTTCCCATTGGAGCCTCCTTGTAAAGACCAAGAACCTGGGAATTTTCTGATCATTTCTGTGGATGTGATTTGTTGTGGGTGAGGAGGAGTCCCTGCCAGGCCTGCCAGGGTTTGAGATAGCGCTCTAGCAGTAGATTTCTCTGCCACATCCACACTTCCCGGATAGTCATGCCTCTGTGAACCCATGAGAAGCTACCTGGCTTCTGTCGGGCATACAGCTGCAGATATCTCTCAGTTTGGGTTTTGCTGGTCCACACTGTTCAGATATGTTCCCAATTTGCATTCTGCATCCTTAGCCAGTTCTTCTAAGTAGCAGTCCCTTCTAGTAGCAGACCCCAGGCCCAGGCTGATACATAATTTGCTAAAGCTGCCATAACAAAATACCATGGATTTGTGACTTAAACAACAGAAACTTAATTCCTCATACTTCTGGACATTCAAAATCTAGGTGTCAGCAGGGTTGGCTTTTTTTTTTTTTCCCCCTGAGGCCTCTCTCCTTGACTTGCAGATGGCCATCTTCTCCCTGTGTCTTCATGTGATCTTCCCTCTGTGTCCTTACCTTTTTAACTCCATATTGGATTAGGGCCCACTCTGATGACCTCATCATCAATCAATGACCTCATTTTAACTTAGTTGCTTTTAAATGACCCTGTCTCCAAATGTGGTCACAGTCTGAGGTACTGGGGGGTTAGGACTTCAGTGTATGAATTTTTGGTGGGCACAGTTCAGCCCATGGCACTGCTTTGGATCACCACCAGTAGAGTTCTTCTCTATTCAGATGTCTGGGCCTCTCCTCAGAGATTGTATGTGCAAGTCCATGAGGGCAGGAACTTTGCCCATTGCTATTCCCCACTATCTAGAGCAGTGTCTGGCATGTGATGTGTGCTCAATAAGTATTTGTGAAATGAATGGATGATTCAGTAAGCTTGAGATGGTGTTTAACCATGTGTCATTTAGAAATTCCATGGTTAATTTTGATTTATCCTTGGGTGAAATTCTCTGAAATTTTACTGGGTCTTATCCTTCCTATTGCTGGATGGGAAGCCTCAGGCTGGTAAGGACAAGAAGTACTGCAAGGTACAGGGGCACACACCTATAATCCCAGTGGCTCAGGTGGCTGAGGCAGGAGGATCACAAGTTTAAAGCCAGCCTTAGCAACTTAAGGAGGCCCTAACCAACTTAGTGAGACCCTGTCTCAAAATAAAATATAAAAAAGGTTAGGGATGGTTAAGTGCCCCTGAGTTCAACCCCTGGTAGAAACAGTGGCTGTGCAACTCCATGGAGAATGTAAACAGGTTGAACCTGCCCTGGCACCTCTCTAGGCCTGGGATATAAGCGAAATGGGAGGTTGGATTTGATACTTCCAGATGCCTCAACTCTAATCTGTCCTTTGTAAGACAGAAGGGTGTTTCTAGAATGTTCATTTGATGACATTTCCCCTGCTCAACACTTTTCAATGGCTTCTCCAACATTAAAGTCCAAGTAATGACTTGCCTGTAACACACTTCACATTTGGTCTCCACTGTGCCCCAAGCCCACCCCTGCCCTCACCCCACACAACCTGTAGTTTAAGCCACACCGAACTGAGCCCTGTTCCCTAACCCTATCATATCTTCTACCTCTCATCTTAGCACAAGTTTTCTGGGATACATTTCTCAACCTTGTCTGCCTAGGAAATGTCTCATCTTTTGAACAGCTATTTGACTTCAGTGAGGTCTTCTCTAAACAACCCAGGCTTATAGAAAAGGGATAGCCTCTGGGCCCTGGAGTCCCCTGTGCTTCCCTCTCTCATAGTGCTGATCACACTGATGGTGAGTGTCTAGCCCGATTTCTCCATCAGACTTGAAGCACCAGAGGTCAAGGCTGAGCTGGTAAGTAGTTTCTGAACCCCAGCAGCCCTAACAAGGCATGCCACAGAGTCTTAATCCTCAGCAAGGATATGTTAAAAAAAGAATGCACTTTGAAGGGAAGTGCTCTGGGAGCGAGGTGTAAGGAGAAGCTCCCATATGGGGATTTCAGGAGACATCTACGCCCTCTCATACTCATTCATGGAGAATTGGGCTGGAGCTGCAGCTCCTCACCTAGACTTCATCTCCCCTGACCCCCAGCCCCACCATGATGCTCCTGAAGCTGGCCAGTGTGGAGTAAATAGAAAGCAGAATCTGAGCCTTAGATGGGGACCTCAGAGCTGGCAAGGCTGGCCTGGAAGTTCTGGGAGAGATAAAAGGGCAGCATCCCCCAGGGGAAGAGGCTAGAAAATATCAGGAAGGAGGAGAAGGGGCAGAGGTGTAGAGCTGCTCCCAGAGGCCTGATTTCTGCTCCCAGTTCTATTGTACTGCCTCAGAGAAGCTCCCTGGCTCTGACCTTTAGCAATTCCTGACCTCTTTAGGTCTCTGGTTCCTCAACTGAAAATGAAGGGGCTGCACCTGAAGCCCTGGCAGGGAAGATTTGGCAAAAGTGTGGCCACTTTAAAGGTGTGTTTGAGAGGATTGCACCCAGATTACATTCAGATTTCAGGGGCTCATATCCAGTCAGGCATTTGGGGGGATGTGTCTTTGGGCCTGGAAGAAACTGGAAGCAGTTTCCCCAAGCTTCCTGCACTGGACCTCAGCCCACAGTTCTGGCAGGCCAACGCAACTCTCAGCACTAATGAGGCTGGCCACCTGGGGAGCCACAGAAACTCAGCCTGGCTTATTTTGTGATGTAGCCATGGTCATTTTCCTGCCTAACCCTGAGGTGATGCTCCTGATTGTAGTCTGGGGGCTGAGCAGCACCTTACAGCCCACCTGGGACACTAAGAAGCACATCTGGTGGGGCTGGGCCTGATAGCAGTTCCAAGCCACAGGGACCTAGGGACTAGGTCTCCAGCCATGTGGACAACCTCTGTTGGCCCTGTATTCCCTGGGTCCCGCCCCACCAGGACAGGGCCAAATGTTCTGGGCCTGGGCCTGCAGCCGTTCCCTGGGCCGTGATTTTAGATTCAATTGGTGAAGACAGGCCTCCTGGGATGAGCCAGTTGGCCCCTCTTGTTATTTGCTTCTCAAAGTTGGAAAAACTACGCTGTGCACCTGGCAGTACTTGCTACTGCTGGGTTTTCTTTCTTTTTTAAAGGAAACGGAGAGGAACCTCTGTGCTTACTGTAACCATATTCATTTTATTGGCCTCCTGCATCTCTCACTGCAATAATAATGATCCCTTACAGTTGGTGAGTCTTTTGTTTACAAAGAATATTCTTATGCAGTTTTCTTTGTGGTCCCACAGTTTTCAAAAGGAGAGGAGGCTGGCATTATTGTCCCTTATTACAGGTGAGGAACAGACGCAGTAAGTCCAGCTGCCCAAGACAAGCTAAGCAAAGAACCTCTGATTCTAATCTTTTTCTTGCACCACACACCCATCTTATCACTTGAATGCTCAGGGTCTTAAACACTCTCTTCCCAAAACAAGGAAGAGCAGAAGGCTCAACTGCCTACCTTCTGCTCTTTTCATTCTATACTTTTCCCCCAGGTGAACTTAATTATCATCTCACCTAAAACTACCATGACTCCTAAATCTGGGCTTCCCTTTCAGGCCTGGAATCTTCTTCAACTAATGGCTGGACATCTCCATCTAGTCCTCCAAAATGCCTAGTGAATGGGACTGAATGTCCTGCATCAGTTAAAAAAAAAAAAGGAACACAAAACAAAAATTTAATACTAACTGCTCTTTAATGTTACCACCTGCTTTTCACTCCCCAGCTTAAAAAACCCTACAATACATGGGATAAATGAAAGTGTAATAGTTGAATGAATTTTATTATGTTTTCCCATCATGTTAGCATAAGGTCTATAACAATTTAACATTTTTTTTCTTCTTTCATTTTCAGTAAATGAGCTTTGTGGAAATAAAAGAAAACTTTGCAGCACCCTAATCTAATTTCTCCTTTACTATCTAAATCCAGCTGGCCAGGTTTTGGGCATTATACTTAACAATTCATTCATTCATCTAGCAAATACCAATTGTACGCCACAACTTTCTAGTCTACTTTGCATTCCATTGCTACATACTATGTAGTCTTGTGTGTTGGATTTCTTTCACTTACCATAATGTGAACAAGATTTACCCCTATCATAGCATGTATTAATACTTATTCCTCTTTTTTTTCAACCTGTATTTATTTTTATGTGGTGCTGAGGATCAAACCCAGTGTCTCACATGTGCTAGGCAAGTGCTCTCTCTACCACTGAGTTACAACCCAGCCCCTATTTCATTCCATTTTAGAGACCAATAATATTCCATTGTATGGATATTCAACATTTTATTTACCGCCCATCAATTGATGGACATTTGGGTTATCCCTTGGTTGTTGTTTTGTTAATATGAATAATGCTACTAGGAATTTTTTATTACTTTAGATGCATACTTAGGAATAGAATTTTCTGGGCTATCTGGTTAATGTATGTTTAACTTTAGGATTGCCAGTTTCCCAAAGTGGCTATACCATTCCCACCAAGATACAAGGATTCCAATTTATTTACATCCTCACCAATCTGTTATTGTCTCTTTTGGTTTATAAGCTATGTTAGGTGTAGAGTGGTTTGTGATTTTGACTTATTTTTCCTTAATGCCTAATTATATTGAGCGTTTTTTCATCTTTTCATTTGCTATTTTTTAATTCTTTGGGGAAATATCTATTCAGATCTTTGGCCAATTTTTCAATTGACTTGTCTTTTTTGTTATTGAGTTACAAAAAGTGTTCTGGATACAATTCTGTTATTAGATAAATAGTGCAAATATTATCTACCATTCAGTGAGTTGTCATTTTGCATTATGAGGTGTCTTTTCTTTTGTTGTCACTTCTACCTTTGGTGTTGTGTCTAGGAAAGCTTTGCCTAAACCAAGGTCATGATGATTTATCCCTGTCTTCTGTTTTTTGTTTTTTTTTTTTGGTGTGGTGCTGGGGATGGAACCCATGGGCCAACTCTACTACTAACCTTCATCCTCAGCCCTCTTTTTAAATTTTGAGACAGGGTCTTGATAAGTTGCCCAGTCTGGCCTCAAACTTGCAATCTTCCTGCCCCAGTCTGCTGAGTCTGAGATTATAGGAACGTGCCATGGTGCTGAGGATTGAACCTTGTGCCTCACACATGGTAGGCAAGTGCTCCAGCACTGAACTACAGTTCTAGCCCCTTGTAGCAGTATCTTTGGTGAGCAGAATCTTTCAATTGAGTTTCAAATTTTGATAAATTCTACTTTATTGATTTTTGTTTTATGGTTATTGCTTTTGGTATCAGAAGAATCTTTGTTTTATCCAAAGATCATGAAAATATCCTTCTATGTTTTCTTCTAAAAAATATTTCCATGGCCAGTAATTCCAGGACTACTTGTTGAACAGATTTTCTTTCCATATTGAACTACTTTTGCTCTTCGGATAAAAGTCAATTGACCACTATTTCTGGGCTAACTATTCAGTCCCATTGATTTATTTTTCCATCTTTTTGTCAATACCATCCTATCTTGATACTGTAGCATTCTTTTAAGTTTAGAAATAAGGTAAACTCACTGCCTCTGTCCTATTTCAAGACTGTTTTATTCTAGATCTTTAATGTATGCATATACATTTTGGACTCAACTTGTTGATTTCTACAAAAAAGCCTACCAGAAATTGGTTAATATTTCTTTAAACCTATTGATCCATTTGGGGAGAACTTAAGTTAATCATATTGCATTGTTTCAATCCATGAACATGGTATATTTTCCATTAATTTAGTGTCTTTAATTTCTCATCAGTGTTCATAACTTTGAGTATAAAAGTCTTACATATGTTTTGTTAAGGTTATCCCTAAATATTTTGTTTTTATATTATTTCAATTTTATACATTTTTCAATTGTTGTATAAGAAAAAAATGAATTTTGTACATTCATCTTGTATGTTGTCACTTTATTAACTTACTAACTTAATTTAGTTGTAACTTATTAAAATAAGGTTCTCTTTTTTCTTTTTTTGAAATTTCTTTAACATTTATTTTTCAATTTTCAGTTGACACAACATCTTTTATTTTTATGTGGTACTGAGGATCGAACCCAGCACCCTCTCTTTTTTCTTTAGATTTAATAAGCTTTTTTTGTAATGATCATGTTCTTTGAAAATGAATATAGTTTTAAGTCTTCCTTTTTTAATCCATATGCTTTTTACTTACTTAACAAATTGGCTACAACCTCTAATAATAAAATAATGAACAGATAATAGGAGATATCATTGCTTTGCTCCCAAAGTTTTTGGAAAGATGTTGAATATTTTCATTATAAAATATGATAATTAGTTTTTCATAGATTTTTAACTAATCATATTAAGGATGTTTTCTTCTTAGTTTTGCTGCTGTTATTTTTGTTACTGGTGATTGAAACCAGGGCACTTTACTACTAAGCCACATCCCTAGTCTTTTTTATTATATTTTGTTTTGAAACAGTGTCTAAATTGCTTAGGCTGGCCTAGAACTTTGCAATTCTCTCCTCAAACTTCCTAAATTTCTGGGATTACAGGTGTGTGCCACTGTGCCTGACTATTCCTAGTTTTTGTAGTTTTCCTTTTGTCATATATAGGAGTTAAAAAATGCATGATTTATCTTCCATGTGCAACAAAATAGAACAAGTATTCTGCAGTTATTAAGTGTATTTTATAGTATTTTGTTAAAAACTGGATATTTTAGATAAATGTAATAATAATAATAATAATAATAATAATAATAATAATAAGCCTTGTTCCAAGGGATTGTACCATGTCAACATTGTTTAATAGTCAATGATTTTTTTTTCAGTGGCTGTGCTCAAACACCCTGAGCTACTAGGACTTGTACCTTCTGCAATGGTTTTGTTATAAATCTATGGGTTGGGGAACACATAGATTTATAACACAAATGCAGTTTATAAGTCTGTTCCAGCTTTTACTCTGTTAGGCACATTCTTGTCTGCTTCAAGTCTACAAGGAATATGAGTATAGCCAAGTCACTCTTTGGTCTCTCCTGCACATATGCCTTGTCAGGTATATGTAGGAGTTTATCAAGGTCTACTAGGGCTATCTTATTCCCCATATCTCTGGTCTCTTACTTGCTCCAGTGAGGACCTTAAACTCAGGCTAGCTTGAGATCTTCCTGGATTTTTAGTCACTCAGATTGCTGCTGTTTCAATCAATGCTCTGCTCCAAATCCAGTGAGTTCCCTCCCACAGCAAAGCTTCAGGTTTTCATGAGTTGCCTTTCCTTATAGAATAAAAATCATGGTGCCTGAGTTGGGGCAGGGGGAAGGGGAGTAGAGTTGGAAGAAGCCCCAGGCTAAAATACCACAGACTCCCCCTGTTATTACCTGAGATTCAGTTTTTCATGAAAGCATCATAATTTATTATAAGCCTTTGGACAATTTTTTCCAGTTTTAATTTTTTTTTTTAATGAGGATGTCCCTAGCTCCTTACTGACTATTCCAGTAGTCTTGCTCCCATCACTCTATAGCCTCCTAAATTGTGGACTTACTTTTTTTTTTTTTTAAGTTGTCAGTGTTTACTTCATGTTACTAAGTGTGTGCACATTTAAGGGTGTTATATCTTCTTGAAGAATCAGTCCTCTTCTAAGAAATATGTCTTTTCATCTGAAAATACTCCTTATCCTGAAGTCTACTTCATCTCATATTAATATAGCCATTCCAGATTTCTTATGATTTATGATTGCCTGGTCTTTTTCTATTCCAGGAGTGCTGCAGTCTGGCTGGGCACAATCAGGAGCCACTTGTCAAAAGAAACAAACTTTATTTTTAGAACACACACACCGCACCACACAGCTCTTCGGGAAAACCCTCAAAGCCCAACTGCCACCACCGGCTTCCCACAAGCCTCTCAACCTCCCCTACTCCTCCTGCTCTTGAGGCTGATTGGCTGGGTCGCATGGGCGGAGCCAAAAAAGTCCCCCAATGAGAAGCTCCGTGGTCTGAAAGGGCGGGGAAACAACCCAATGAGCATCACCACAGAGGAGCCAATCAGTTGGCAGCTAGAATTTGCTGGGGCCGCTGTGAGCCAATCATCAGCTGGCAGCTGGAAGTTTGCTGGGGCCCCTTCTGCTGGGGCCACTGTGAGGCATGTGTAGTTTTATCTGCTAAATCATTGCCTAAACTAAGGGCTCCAGGCAATCCTGTATGTGCCCTGATATGTCCTATAAAGAATGGATCTTTTCTGTCCCAGATTAGACTTTGTATAGTGGAAAGCAAAGAGAAAACAGTAGAGGAAGGGGAAATCCTACCAGTATCTTTAAGGGATACTGTAGCATTTACTATATACTGACTATCGGAAAATAAATTAAATACAGAATCTTTAAACATCACAAAAGCTTGTAATGCTGCATTAAGCTCTACCTTTTGAGCTGATTGTTTGGGTACTAAAAATGTAAAAGTTTGATCAGGTGTAACTATTGCTGCTGTACCATTATTTGACCCATTAGTGAATATATTTGGAGCATTCATGATAGGTGTTTCTCTTGTCATTTTTGGAAAAAATACAGGATGCAATGACCAAAAAGACAATAAAGGATTAGATAGTAAGTGGTTATCAAATGAAACATTAGATTTGCACATGATTAATGCCCAAGTATTATCTCATTAGCTAACTCATCAATTTGATCCATAGTATATGGAGTAATAATTTTATTGGGAGAAATTCCAAACACTCCCTTTGCTGCTTTTTTTTTCCTTTGAGTATTAATTGTCCTACAGCCTCAGGATACCTAGTAAGAATAGTGTTAGGAGAATAAGATAAATGTATCCATAATAATGGACCTTCTTGCCAAAATACTCCTGTAGGAATATTTTTTGTTGGTAGTACAATAAATAATAAAGGCAAACTTATGGCAATTCTATCCAAATGTCCACCATGCGGCTTGCGCAATGGTTTCATTAATGAGGTTCTTGGCATAAAAGTTAGCTAGAAGAGATCGAAATAAAACACATCGACTCAGTTACATTATTTCTATTGCCAGGTCCGAGACGGCTCCCCTCTCTGGTTCCCTCCTCTAACGGCCCAGCAGAGCAGCAAGGATTACTCAGGGCTAGCAGGAGAGAGAGAGAGTGAACAGCCTGGGAGTAGCTTTTTATTGGGGAACAAGAGATTCAGGGGAGAATTCCATCCAATGAAGGTTGAGGGGGGACTGTACTCCAAGGTCAGGGTCAGTGATTGGGCCCCCGGGGTCAGTGGTCAGGCACACCCCCACATGGATGGGTTCTCTCATCAGGAAAGGGCCGGGAAAGTTCCGACACAGCCAGACGCCTCAGACCCTTAACGGGAGCCACCCAGTCACGTGTCAGAATGGCTTCCCACACAAATGCATATTTTCCATATATGTTTCAATAATTTTTAATGCCTTTCTTGCTTCAGGTGTTATTTGGATCTGATGGACCTTTTAGGAATATCAAATAAAGGTCCCAACTGTCCTGTTGGTATACCTAGATAAGGCCTTATCCAATTTATGTCTCCTAATAACTTTTGAAAGTCAAGTGATTTGAGTTGACCTACTCATATTTGAATTTTTGGTGGATGGACCATGGTTGAGGATAATAGAACTCCTAAATAATTAATTGGAAAATTTAATTGTACTTTATCTAATGCTATCTCTAGATTATAATTTTTTAATAAGTTTCTAAGTGTGGCATAACATTTTAGCAATGTGTTTTTATCTCTGTGTACATATAGTGAAATATTTGTTGTTCAGGATTTTGATTTCTAAGTGGCTGGATTACTTTGTTAACATAAATTTGACACATAGTTGGGCTGTTAGCCATCACTTGAGGGAGTACTTTCCATTCATATCTCTGATCAGGACCTTCATGATTCAGTGCAGGGAAAGTAAATGCAAAACATGGACTATCCTCAGGATGAATTGGAATTGAAAAAAAAAAACAATCTTTAATATCTATAACTAAAACATACCAGGTTTTTGGCAAAGCAGACAATTGAGGAATCCCCGATTGAGCAGGTCCCATAATAACCATCTCATTATTAATGGCTCTTAAATCTTGCAATAATCTCCATTTACCAGATTTCTTTTTGATGACAAAAATGGGAGTATTATGGGGAGATTCAGAAGGTTGTATATGTCCTTCTGCTAATTGTTGTTTGACCAGGTCATGGGCTGCTTCTATCTTTTCTTTAGTCAGGGGCCACTGAGGAACCCATACTGGTCTTTCTGATTTCCTAGTAATTTTTATTGTCTCAGTGACCCCTTCTGAAAATCCAACCCATGTCTGTCCGTTCCTTGATCTATTTGTATTGGTGCTGCTACACCTTGTTCTTGTTCTTCTAATCTTTTTTCTTTCCTAAAACCTTGTCTAGCCCTAATAGTGGGTGCATTTTGATTGATGTTATTTGTTAATGTCAAACCTAATTGATCTAGGACATCTCGTCCCCATAAATTTATGGGAAGATAATCCAATACATATGGCTGTCTAGTTCCTTTACATCCTTCAGGATCCTTCCAATCTAATACCATTGCACTTCTATGGGGATTAGTCGCCACTCCTAGGCCTCGAAGCGTTTGAGTGGCTTGTTGTAATGGCCAATGTTTTGGCCATTCTTGATGAGAGATGACGCTAAGGTCTGCACCTATATCCAGTAGCCCATTAAATTCATGTCCTTGAATATTTAGTTTTAGCATGGGGCGAGAATCTAAATTTAAAGAAAGCATAGCCCAATCTACACCTGTGGAGCCTAATCCCCTGGAACCTCTTTCTACAGCATGACTGGAAAATTTATCATGTAGGCTGGGTATTATTAGTAACTGTGCTATTCTATCTCCTGGTGAAATTACTGATATACCCTTTGGAGAATTGGCTATAATTTTTATTTCACCTTCATAATCGGGATCAATTACCCCAGGACTTATCACAAGTCCTTTTAGAGTAGAAGAACTGCGTCCCAATAATAAGCTTACTGTTCCTTGGGGAAGAGGTCCTTTTACCCCCGTGGGAATGATTTGAACTTCCATCTCTGGAGTTAGTACTGTTCTGGTGGAGGCACAGATGTCCAATCCTGCGCTTCTTCTGGTTTGTCTAGTGAGGGATTTAATGGACAATGTGTCCTGGGCACTACCCTGATGGGGTTGCTGGGTTCCTCCAGTGCTCCGTATATTTGTGGTCTTGCGCCCCAGAGCATTGCGCCCCCCTGTCCATTTTTTGGCAATAGAGCCCGATGCCTTTCTCCACGATATTGTGGATAAACACCTGGTCCTTGTTCGTTTTTTGATAATGGAGTACCCTCTATGGTGGTTTCAGAACGGCATTCATTAGCTCAATGTCTCCCTCTATGGCATCGTGGGCAAATACCCGGTATTCTACTCCTTTGATACCTAGTTTTGTTAAACCCTTCTCCTATGGGATAATTTCTTTTAAAATGTCCTGTTTGTTCACAATTGTAGCATGTTTTTGGCCTGGCATCTAAAACCTGTTGTACTGCAGCTGCCAAGACTTGCCCTTGTTCATTAATGTCTCTACATAATTTAATATATGTGCTTAAATCTTCATGTTTCCATGGTCTAATGACTTCTCTGCACCAACGATTCGCTTGCTCATAAGCCAGTTGTTTTATTAATGGCATTGCTTGTTCTGTATTCCCCAAAACTCTGGTAGCTGTTTGAATAAGCATATCTACAAATTCAGCATAAGATTCATTAGCTCCTTGAATTACCTTAGATAATTGACCTTGTAAACCTCCATGTCCTTGTAAAGTCTTCCATGCCCTAACTGCATCTACAACAATTTGTAAGTATACGCCAGCATCATATGCAATTTGTTGCTGCTGATCCTCATAAGGTCCCTTTCCTAACAACACATCTAGATTTCTTTGAGGATAACCAGCTGCTGCATTTCACCTAGGCATCTCCTTGCAAAATTCCTCATTGGCAACCTTCCAATAGCAGAGTTTTACACATATTAGCCCAATCTGCTGGCGTCATGTTCAAGTTGGTAATGGATTCGACTATGCTTACAGTGAAGGGTGCTTAAGGACCATAGGTTGTTACAGCCTCTTTTAGCTGCTTCACTTTTTTGAAATTTAAAGCATGGTGAATTCGCTGCCCTCCTGCCTGCTCAAATACAGGGCATGTTAATATTTGAGATCCTGTCTCAGGATCCCAACTATCAACTGCGAGGGTTGGGGGCCACCCAGCATATGGAGGTGGCACTGTTGGTTGGACACTTACACTCTCTGGTGATAGAAAGGTGTTAGTAGCAGTCTCCTGTTGTAACTTTTCCCCTGATGGTTTTTTCTGCTCTAAACTTTCTTACTCTGACTAGCTCGAGAGACCTTCTCTTTTACTTGAATCTTTTCCTCTGTCTGACTAACTTGAGAGACCTCCTCTTTTACTTGAATCAATATGTCTTCTCCTTCCTCTACCTTTGTCTGAACTGAAGGCTTTGGACTAAGCAAACAAGATACGAACATCCACAATGGCAATGTGCCAACTGGCAGAGTTCCTGGGTTTTTCTTTTCTATTCTTTTAAAATCTTCACCATGATGGTTCCATTGTGATATATTCAACAACTCCTCCTTAAAAAGCCATGGGCTACATTTTTGTATTGTATCAACGTATGCCCTGACTGTTCTTGATTTTACTGAGATGCCTCCTTCCTCTAACAATTTACTTAACACTCTTTTGGTTTGTTTTTTACTAATTTCTGATCCCATATTTCTACTATAATACAACCCAACAAGATGACGCCAAACAAAACCAAGACAGAATGAAACAAAAATGGAACAACACAAAATCTTATATATCAGCCTTTCTATCTTCCTGAAATGTCCATCCGTCCTTTCTCCCTATCTGTTCCTCAGACGCAATAGTTTTTCCTCAGATGTGAGCGGTTTTTCTTCCGTCTCACTCCTCTCCAGGCAACTTAAAACAAAAGCGAAACAAAAGAAGAATCTTTTTTAATTTTTAAAATTTTTTTATTTTTATTTATTTTTTTTTAAAAGAAGAATCTTAAAATGGCTATCCATCCTTAAAATGAGCAGTTTACCTTATCACTTACCCTCAGTCATTCCACCAAATGCTGCAGTCTGGCTGGGCACAATTCAGGAGCCACTTGTCAAAAGAAATGAACTTTATTTTTAGAACACACACACCGCACCATACAGCTCTTCAGGAAAACCCTCAGAGCCCAACTGCCACCACCGGCTTCCCACAAGCTTCTCAACCTCCCCTACTCCTCCTGCTGTTGAGGTCGATTGGCTGGGTCGCATGGGCAGAGCCAAAAAAGTCCCCCAATGAGCAGCTCCGTGGTCTGAAAGGGCAGGGAAACAACCCAATTAGCATCACCACAGAGGAGCCAATCAGTTGGCAGCTAGAAGTTTGCTGGGGCCGCTGTGAGCCAATCATCAGCTGGCAGCTGGAAGTTTGCTGGGGCCCCTTCTGCTGGGGCCACTGTGAGGCAATCAATAGCTGGCAGCTGGTGCTGGCAGCTGGAAGTTTGCTGGGGTCCCTTTGGCTGTGGCTCTCAACACAGGAGTCTGTGTGTGTGTGTGTGTGTGTGTGTGTGTATTACTGGAGATCAAACCCAAAGGCCCTCTACCACTGAATTACACCCTCAGCCCTTGTAAGACAGGGCCTTGCTAAAATGCTGAGACTGTCCTTGAGTTTGCAATCCTCTTGCCTAAGTCTTCTAAGTACTGGAATTATAGGCATGTGCCAGCTATCTCTGGACTTTCCTTTTTTTTTTTTTTTTTTTCCTCCTCTTTTTGGTAATGGGATTGAACCCAAGGGCACTTTACTTCCTAAGCCCTTTTTATTTTTTGAGATAGGCTCTTGCTAAGTTGCTGAGGCTGGCTTTGAACTTCACATTCTACTGTCTCAGTCTCTCAGGTCACTGGGATTACAGGCCTGCACCACAATGCCTAGCTATCCTGGAATTCTTACTCTACCTGAATTTTTCTGTTTACATGCTCTCTTATGAGCAGCGTATGTTTGTGTCTAGTTTTATTTTTTTTTAATCTGGCCTGAAAATTCCTATTCATTTTGTTTATGTATATATGTATATTTCAGTACTGGGGATTGAGTCCAGTGCCTCACATATATTAGGCAAGCCCTCTACTACGAAGACACATCCCCAGTCCTTCTTAGCTCTCATTTTGAGCCAGGGCTGGCCTTGACATTGCAACCCTCTTGCCTCAGCCTCCCAAAAGCTGGAATTAGAGGCCTGAGCCACAACATTTGCCCAGTCTCTTTACATTTAATATTAATATGGTTAGTTTAAGTCTACTAATTTTCTATTGCATTTTACTTGTCCCATCTATTCTTTGTTTTTTATTTCTTCTTTTCCAACTTTCTTCATCTTTATTATTGGTTAAATTATTTTTGCATTTTGTTATTTTTAGTGATTTCTCTGAGTTACAATATGCATACTTATTTTCAGTGCTGGGGATTGAACCCAGGGCCTCATGCATGCTAGCTAAGCACACTACCATCGAGCTACACCCAACTCTAATAGTTTATTTTTAAATGATATTATACCACCTCAAGTATAACATACTTGCCTGTTTACTCTTCCCATCCTTTGTGATAGTTTTGCTATGTAGTTGATTTCAACTTTTGGACCCCACATTATTACTTGTGCTGTTAACAATCAGGTTTTTAAAAGATACTTGAAATACAATTTTATTCTGATTCTAAACAAAAGGAAATGGGAATGTCAATAACAAGATTTTATTACTGAATATTATGATGTGAAATATATTTGAAACTTAAGAAGGAAAGATGAGACTCTAGAAAGAAACAACTGTTGGGCATAGTGGCGCATGACTGTAATCCCAGTGCTTAGGAGGCTGAGGTAGGAGGAACCAAGTTCAAAGTCAGCCTCAGCAATTTAGCAAGGATCTAAGCAACTTGGTGAGACCCAGTCCCAAAAATAAAATATAAGGACTGGGGATATGGCTCAGTGGTTAAGCACCCCTGGGTTCAAAACAGCTAAATATATATGTCCAGCTAAATGTTTTTTAAACTGCCACATGCACTCCAAAGCCTATTCAGTCCTTCAGCACTTCAGAGATGAAGCTCAAGTTCATGTTCCATTTAGCTAATGCCAAACATGCTGCACCACTGACATGAAATTGGAGCTATACAGTATGTAGCCTTCTTTTACTTAGTAATAGACTGTCCCTAACTTATAATGGTCTGACTTAAGATTTTTCAACTTTATGATGGTACAAAAGCATACCAATACAATTATTCTGTTTTTTCACTTGCAGTATTCAATAAATTCCATGAGAAATGCAATATGTTTTTAAAAATAGGCACTTGTTGCACAAGTTTACCCAATTATAGACTAATGTAAAGTTTCTGAGCATGTTTATGGTAGACTAAACTATGATGTTTGGTAGATTAAGTGCATTTTCAACTTAGAAAAATTTCACCTTGTGATGAGTTTATCCAGATGTAAAACCCATTGTGAGCCAAGGAGCATCTGTAGTGCATTTAAGTATCTTCTATGTCTTTTCAAGCTTGATAGCTCATTTCTTTCTTGTGTGAAATAATATTCCATTATGAGGATAAACCTCAGTTCATTCTTCATTACTGACTGAGGATATCTTATTTTAAAATTTTGGCAACTATGAATAAAGGTGCTATAAACATCTGTATGCAAGTTTTTATGTGGATATAAGTTTTTAACTTTCTTGAATACTTAGGAATGTGATTAATTAATTATATGGTAAGAATATGTTCCGTTTTTTAAGAAACCATCTAAATGTCTCTCCATTGTGACAATCTGCATCACACTAGCAATGAATGAGAATTCTACATCCTTGCCAGTACTGGTATTGTCAGTGTTCTGGATTTTGGCCATTCTAATGGGTGTGTAGTAGTACCTCACTGTTATTTCAATTTGCAACTCCTTAGTGACAAATGATACTGAGCATTTTTTATATGCTTATTTGCCATCTGTATGTCTTCTTTGCTGAAATGTCTTTCCCCTATTTTTTTAAATCAGTGTTTTCTTCTTGTTGAATTTCAAAATTCTTTGTATATTTTGCATAATAGTCATTTGTCAAATGTCTTTGCAAATATTTTCCTCCATTCTGTGGCTTCTCTTCTCATTCCTTTAATAGTCATTTCCAAAAACAAAAGTTTTGACCTTTAATGAAGTCCAATTTACCAATTCTATCTTTAAAGGATCACACCTTTGGCATTGTATCTAAAATGTCACCACTAAAATACAAGGTCATGTTTTCTCCTGTGTTATCTTCTAGAAGTTTTCTAGTTTTATGTTTTACATTTAAGGTCTGTATTTAGATTCTCTCTTTTTTTTTTTTTGCTTGTGGATGTCCAGTTGTTCCAGCATCCTCCATTGTGCTGCCTTTCCTCCTTTGTCGATGATCAGTTGGCTATATTAAGGTGGGTCATTTCTGGGCTGTCTGTTGTGTTCCATTGATTTGTCTTTTTGTTTTTGTTTTTCTCCTTGGTACTGGGGATTGAATCCAGGGGTACCATACTATGGAGCTATATCTCTACGTCTTATTATTATTTGTGGTGCTAGGGATTGAACCCAGGACCTGTGCATTTGAGGCAAACACTCTACCAACTGAGCTTTATTCCCAGCCCCCCACACCTTATTTTTGAGACAGGATATTGCTAATTGGATAAGGCTGACCTTGAACATCCTCCTGCCTCAGTCTTCCAAGTGACTGAAATTATAGATATGTGCCACAGTGCCTGGCTATTTGTCTTTTCCTTTACCAATATCACACTGGATTCATTACTTTAGCTTTATAATAAGTCTTGAAGCTGGATGGTGTCAGTCATCTGACTTTGTTTTCTCTTTCCCTATTATGTAGATTATTCAAGTCTTTTGCCTCCCCATATAAACTTTAGAATCAGTATGTCCATGAAATAACTTGCTAGAATTTCGATTGGGATTACACTGAATCTATAGATCAAGGCATGAATTTTTTTAAATTACACTTTTCAGATCTTCAATCTCTGATTTTTTGTAATAATTTTTTGGTGGTACTGGGGATTGAACTTGGTACCTTGCACACTCTAGGCACTAACTATTGAGCTACCTTCCCTACCCCTTTATAATTTTACTTATTGAAATTGTTTATTTTTCCCCATTATGTTTGTACTTTTCTAAAGCCTTAAATATATTTATAACAACTGTTTTAAACTCTTTACTAATTCCAACATTAATGTATTTATGGGTCTATTTCTATTGAATGATTATTCTGATTATGGGACACATTTTTCTGCTTCTTTGTATTTCTGCTAATACATTTTATGCTGGACATGATAGATACTGTATTTGGAGTGTCTGGATTTTGATTTTTTTTTGACACAGGGCTCTTGCTCAGTGTGTCAAGCTAGCTTCAAACTTGAAAGCCTTCTACCTCAGTGTCCTTGAGTACCTGGGATTATTGGCATGTGCCATAGCGCCTAAGCTTTGTTATCTTCCTTAATGGAGTGTTAAGGTTTGCTCTGGCAGATAGTTTATTTATAGATGAGCTTGATCCTTTTGAAGTTGGTTTTTAAGCTTTGTTAGGGTGGATCTAGAGTAGCCTTTACTCTAGAGCTTGATTTGCCCTACATCTTAGGCAAGGCCTTTCTGAGACCTCTACTGAATGCTTGGGAGATTCAATGAGAACTCAAACAGCTCAGTTCTCTGCATGCAATAGTAGTTGCTTAGCTTCCAGTTCTCTAGGAATTGATTCTTTTCTTGACCTTGTAGACTATCACCCTATGCATGTGAAGGGTATAACTGTGCACATTTGTGGAATCCTTCTCTCCCCAGTATTGATGATTGAACCCTTGCTTTACTACTGAGCTAAATCACCAGCCCTTTTTAAAATTTTTGAGATAGGGTCTCCCTAAACTGCCAAGACTGGCCTTGAACTTGTGATCTTCCTGCCCAAGTACAGGTGTGAGCCACTGTACCTGGCTAGAACTACTTTTCTGTGCAGCTCCATATTTCCTTAAATCCTGTCTCACAAGTTTCAGTTGCCTCAGTCGCCTGAACCCCATCTCAGCAAAACTCTCACGTTCTGTTTGGCCTTTCCTTTCTTGTGTCAGAAAATGCCTCCAAATTGGGCTGAAATGAGGTACACTTCATTTTTCCCCCTTCTATTATGGATTATATATATTGTGTCCATTTTTGTAGTTACTTATTTGCAAGAGAGGGGAGAGCACTAATTCAGTACTAGTTTTTCTATATAACCAGAAGCAAATATTTCCCTAGTTAAAATCATTTTTTAACTGTGTGATCTTCAGCAAGTCCCCTAACTTTCTTAAATCTCAATATTTTTTCAGGTCAAAATCAGGCCGATAACATCTACTTTAAAATATTATTAAAATGAAATAAATACTGTCTATAAACTCCTGAACTTACTGCCTGGAATATTACTGAAGTTGTAGATGGCTGCATTATGTTAAGGTCTATACAGGGCAGAGGTGATCGAAAATACTAACAAGAGCGGGTGAGGTGGCACATGCCTGTAATCCCAGTGGCTTGGGAGGCTGAGGCAGGAGGATCACAAGTTCAAAGCCAGCCTTAGCAATGGCAAGGTGCTAAGCAACCAGTGAGACCCTGTCTCTCAATAAAATACAAAATAGGGCTGGGGATGTGGCTCAGTGGTCAAGTGCCCCTGGTTACCCCTCCACACCCCCCCCCAAAAAAAAGAATAACAAGAAGTGAGAGGTGAGGAATTATACCTAGTCACAAGCTTTTTCACCACCCCACAGCAAAAAATGTAGCCATAAAGGCACAGTCTGTCAGTTTTGGGTTGCCCTGACCAGCTGCTGATGTCTCTGGTTAACAGGTGCTATTCTAAAGCCAAGAACTAGGTAAAGGCCGTTCTCTATAACAAGAAACGAAAGCAAGAGAATTGAGCACAATGGAGGTAATGGGAAGTAGAGCAAATACACAGGCTTTGGAGTCTGAAGAGGCCTAGATTCCAATGCCAGATGTGTTATTTGATCCTAGGTAAGCTTCATAATCTTGAATGTAAAGTAGAGGATAATACATGCCTCAGGTTGTTATAAACTCAGAATATATAAAATCTCAGTATATAGCTAACTCTATTATCTCTATCACTTGAATATGTAACTTAATACCTGTCCCTGATTTCTTAAGATAAAATCCAAACTCGTTGTAAGACCCACCATGACCTGACCTCCTTCTAACTCTTTAGACTTGAATCTTGCCACCCTGAGCTTGATCTTACTTCAGGCACAATGAACTGTTCTTTATCTACCCAGATCTTTACACTGCCTTCATTTCTGCATGGGACATTCTTCCTATCTTCAACTTGACCTACCAACTTACTTTAAAAAAAATATATATTTATTTTTTAGTTGTAGTTGGACACAATACTTTTATTATTTTGTTTACTTACTTTTATTTGGTGCTGAGACTTGAATCCAGGACCTTGCATGTGCTAGGTGAGCACACTATAGCAGAGCCACAACCCCAGCCCTGGCCAATCAATTTAAATACCACTTTATTCATCCATTCATCAAATATTTATGGAGAAGCCACCACGTGTCAAGGTCTTTGGATACAGCAGTGAACACAGTATATACACCCTGTCCTAACTGGGGTTTAAGCTCTTGCTGTGCCATACTCAAAAAGCCTGGAGTTGGACCTGCTATATGTTTTTACAATACCCCATATTTCTCCTCTCCTAGCCCTTCTTTTAAGTTATTGCAATTGCTTATTGACCTATAGGTAAGCCTCATTAGATCAAATACTCTGTGGGAACATAAACCATATTGTCCTAATCCTCACTTTATTTCCACTTCCTAGCACATTAAATATTACTGAATTAACAACTAACTACTGAAAACAGCTACAGCACCCACTCTGTTGGGCAGGTAACAGTGGGAGATAAAGATACAAGCCCATCACTTCAGTTCTGGGGACAAAGTCATGTGTGAGGGTAACGATCACCAAGATCTCTGACTTGAGTCCCCAAATCTGCTGCTGTGGTGTTATTACTATACTGTCGTGGCAATCTCTCAACCTTGCTTGAAGTGATAATTTGCCACTCTTTTCTCTACCCCAGCTTCTGCTGGAGTTTTCTTAGGTACTTTTAAGGCTCCCAATCTTAAAAAGTTCTAACAGCTTTACAGGCCTTGCTTAAGTCTCTAGGAAGCACATCAAGTGGCAGCATATGCACACCCAAGATGCTTCCCTTGTGCACACTAGGCAAGCGCTCTACCACTGGGCCACATCCCCAACCTCTAGAGAAAATTATTCTTATGTACTGATGATGAGCATAAAAGCTGATGCAACCTTTGGGAGGGCAATTTGGCAACAGGTATCAAGAGTTTCTGTAAATGTATATCCTTTGACACAGTAATTCTATTTCTAAGAATCTATCCTAAGAATATCTAACATGCTTCAAAGATTTGGTTGTAGTTACCCAAAAGGTGAGCATCATGCTCAGGAGAAATTTGTCTCTGTCATATTTCCTTACAAGTTGCTTAGGAGACATTCTGTTTTCAGAAGAGTTACTATTACAAGGCATTTAGGTCCAAAATTTAGCCATCTGAAGGATTTGAGGGGGAAAAAAATTTCTCAACTCCAAAATGTGATAAGAGTTACTGAGAAGTGGATTAGAATTTTAGGGATCAAGTTCTACCACTACTTACACAACAGACTTGGTAAGTCACCTACCTTTCCTGGGCCTGTTTTCATATGAGTACGGTGGGGGAATCTCTGTTTTCTACTGACCTTTAACAGGCATTAAGGAATAGTCCAGCTCTCCCTTTTGTCTGAACTAGTGAGGTCTCTATAATGATAGGAATTGTCTTCAATGACTTCCCCTTGCCTTAAGAATAACAATTCCTAGCCACAGCCTACAAGGCTCTGAGAGAGCAATCTGGCCTAGGTTACCTCTCTAGCCTTAACTTGAGCACAGCCTCCCTGTTGATCACTGTGCTCCAACCACATGCCCACCCTGGACCTTTGCATACACGGTTCCTCTGCCTGAAATTCTTTGCCTGACCAACACCTCATGATCTCTAAAGTCTGAACTTAAATGCCATTTTCACCAGGAAATCTTCACTGACAATTCCCAATGTGGTTAGGTCCCCCATTAGGTACTCTAACCACATTGGGAGAGGCAGTTTTAAACTTCATTCATTCGATAAATATTTTCTAAGAGCTCACTTTGTTCCAGGTACTGTCCTAGGTGCTGGAGATAGAATGATGGACAAGACAATCCCTGCCTTCCTGGAGATTATACTGTGAGAGAGGGGATGGCCAATAAGCAAATAGAGAAATAATAGCTAAGAAAAGTGCTATGAAGAGAAAGGTGCTCTGTGGACAAGTCACATAACCAGCAAGCACTCAAACCTCTGCTTTCTGCTTCCAAGTGTAGGGCTCTTTCCACTACACCACGCTGTCTGCCTGAAGTAAACAAACAAAACCATAATTTATGAGTCTCCCTCAGCTGCCTGTGTGTGCACTTGGTGGGGTGAAACCCTCATGCTGTCCATGAAAGAGGGCCAACATCATCAGAAGCAGCAGCTGACTGGCTTGCTTACTAAAGCAGGTGTCACAGCACTGGCCAGCCTGGCCTCTGCTGCCTTGAAACTTCACATCTGGCAACCAAAGAGAGGAGTGTGTTTAAATAAAACAGCTATTGAAAGAGTGAATTGAGGGCTGGAGTTGGCTGGTCTCAGGGAATGATGCAAACCACAAGGGGACAGTACTCAGGAGGTGAACAGAAAAAACACATGGGCTCAAACTGCAAGCGTGACTATTGCCTGGGCACCCATATATCACTGGGGGAGGCTTCTTTGCTGCTGGAGACCTGTTTATTTTTTCATTAATCAAGGTATCCTCTGATGTCCGAAGTTAGGGAAAACATTTCAGGTAGAAATTGCAACAAGTGTATTCTGCATGCATGTAGAATGACACAGCTCACCCAAAACAGATGTGCTGGTGGATCACAGTCACAATTTGACAAGTGAGCAGAACTAGAAAGATATGCACTGAAAGATTAAATCCAACAGCACCTCTCCTTACTTTGATGTAACATCCATTCTGATAGTTTTATGTGTTGTCTATAAATAAAGTGGGCATTCTAAATTAAAACTTAATGAAGTATGACATCTTATGTTTATCACATGGATAAGATTTAAGCCCAAGGAATTGTTTGGAAATTAGTAATAGTTAGCACTTGTTGACCAACCACTACAAACTGGGCAATTTAAGTCTAATCTTATAATAACCTTGAGGTAGGTGTAGATTCATCTTACAGGTGAGCAAAATGAAACCTGGAGAAATTAAGTGATTTTTCTGAAAAGTCAAGTTGATAATAAATGGGCATTGAGCTTCACTGGGTCTCTGAAGTCCTGGGGGTATTTCATGCAGGAACTTCAGGATGGTTGTTCCCATATTTTAGGGAAGAACATAGGAGTTTATAGCAAAACAAAAAAACCCAAAACAACAAAAAAACCCTTACTACTAGAGAAAAACCATATCAAAGAACCAAGTGTAACAGCCATCCAGTGAAGGCCTAATATGAACACCAATAATGATATATAAGACTGCTGACTGCCTTCCATGCTATGCCGTTGGGTAAGACTCATATCAAGAATGAATAACAGGATAGTCTGACTCTTAAATCCTAGCTCTTCCACATTCTAGCTGGGCAACTTACACAGCACTGAACTTCATAGTTCATGAAATAGGGCTAACTACATCTCACAAAATTGTTAAGAATTAAATGATATAAAGTATATGAAAGCTCCTAGAAATACAATAGGTGTCTGATAAACATGAATTCAGTTGACCAGTCTGAGACCATGGGTCACTTTGGCCCAAAGAATTCCAGGGAGATGCAGTCAGTTCCAGCTCTAAATCAGAGTGTGTGCATGTGCGTCAGAAAAGGGCCTACATGAATCCTGAGTGGAACCGTGGAACCAATCCCATCTCCATGCTTTAACTAGGACCATGGCTCAGGGAAGAGCCAGAGGATTTCCAAGCGTGAGATGACCCAGCAAAAGGCTAATCATTCCACACTGAAGTCATTTCTAATATTCTCATGTCCTGAGTTTCCAAGGGGATCAAGGGAATCATCTGCCTAAAGGGAACAAAATTCAACTTTGAATTATTTTCCTCTACTTGTTCTATCTCAAGATGTAGATGCAATTTGGCTCTTCATACCAGTAGTTTTCTCTCCAGTTGACTAAGGGTGATTTTTTTACAAATCTGAGATGTCAAAATTCTTCCTCTGTCTATAAAACAAAGTCTAAACTACTTAGCAAAGGGCTATGATCTGGACTCTGCCTATTTGGCCTCATAATGCACTATTCTGCCTTTTACCAAGTCATTTTTTTAACTCTCTGAATATTCCATGCTTTCTCAAGAGCCAGTTCCCTCAGCCTGGAACGCCCTTCTCACTTTTCCATCTGGCAAACTCATTCTTCTCAAGACTAGTTTAAGTACTTCTTCCTCTGTGACTCCTTCCTTAACTCCTCGCCAGTCACAGGCAACCCTTATCTGGGTCCTTGGGCACACACCTTCTTTACACAAGACCAGGGACATGTTATGTTATGTAGAAAGAATACAGGCTTCAAATCAGAAAGAATAGAATCCAAATTTTGGCCCTCTATCCAGGGAAGCCAAAACACTAACCAGAGGAGAGAAAGCTTTAGCCTCTAACCTAATATATGGTCCACCAGTGTCATCTTCTGCATATGGAAACAAGACACAGGAGATTACAGCCAAAGGGTTCAGTGTCCTGAACCATTAGCAAGATCATCGAATGAGGTTGACAATTTTAAAGGTATAATTCAGTTTGCTCCCTTTGTTTTAAGTGATGGTGAGTCAGTATTCATGCAGGTTTGCTAATCATAAGCATTCAAATATTCTAGTGCTTCTAATTTTTCATTAAAAATCTATTATTAAAAATAAACGTGGGCTGGGTCTATAGTTCAGTGGCAAGCACTTGCTTAGCATGTGTAAGGCACTGGGTTCAATCCTCAGCATCACATAAAAATAAACAAATAAAATAAAGGCATTCTATCCACCTACAACCACAAAAAAAAATTTCAAAAATAAAATAAACAAACAAAAAATAAACATGTCAGCCTAGGGATATAGTTCAGTTGGTAGAATGCGTGCCTTGCATGCACAAGGCCCTGGATTCAATCCCAGTACCACACACACACACACACACACACACACACACACACAAAAAAAAAAAAAAAAAAAAAAAGTCTTGCTAGGCATTGTGGCATACACCTGTAATTCTAGCAACTCATGAGGCTGAGGCAAGAGGATCACAAGCTTCAGGCCAGCATCAGCAACTTTGCAAGACCCTTTCTCAAAAAAAAAAAAGGAGGGAGTCTGAGTAGTTGAGCATCCTTGGATTCAATCCCTGGCATCAAAAAATACAAAAATAAATTTTTTTGCCACTTACTGGGAAAATTATAACTCTCTGAGCCTTCCTGTCTTCATTTGCAAATAAAGCATTATGAGGATAAGAGAAAGTACGTTTAAATATCTAGCAAATTTTGGCCCATGGTAAGCATTTGAAGGGCAGGTACTGGGGATTTAACCCAGAGGTGCTTTACCACTGAGCTACATCCCTAGCCCCCACCCCCCGTTTTTTTGTTTTTGTTGTTTTGTTTTTTTGAGACAGGGTCTTGCTAAGTTCCAGGTGATGGTAATGCTAAATTGCTGGCATGACCTTCAACTTGTGATCTTTCTGCCTCAGCCTCCCAATTTACTGGGAATACAGGCATGTGTCACTATGCCCAGCTAAGCATTTTTATAAATGCTATGAAATCTGTGAAATGCACCAACATGCACATGTTTTTGTTTTTTCAAAAGACTGTCAGTTCTAAGAAGGCAGAGAATTTGTTATCTGTTTTTCTTAAATCCTCCACAGCAGACACCAGGGTTGTTGGGCCAAACAGTAAGCATTAAAATACTCAAAGCACACTTACGAGTGGATCACACATTCTTCCTAGGAGTTGATATACTGTGATAAGCCACACGATACAAAGTCTGAAGACCCAAGTTCCAGTTTTATTTCATTCCCTTACAGTGAGATGTTTGTTAAGCTAGCACAACTGCCTGGGCTTGTTTTCTGCAAAGTGTGGACAAGAAATACCTTGTAGGATTTCTTTATTTACTTGCTGATGGACCTTTATTTTATTTATTTTCATGTGGTGCTGAGGATCACACTCAGTGCCCCACACATGCTAGGCAAGCACTCTACCACTGAGCCACAACCCCGGCCTTTCTAGGATTTCTTAAGGATGAAATAAGAGAAAAGTAAAACATCATAAATGTAGATGATAAATATCATAGATAAATTTAGACTATATCTAAGAGGGACAAGAGAAATACTCTTATTAGGTGTTACGTTTACAGGATAATGATTCTACCTTCTGTGTCTCTCACCCCAGAACAGACTTAAAAAGCTGTCTACCATCATTATGCTGTTTACATGCCTTTGAAACTTAAAGAAGCATCCCAGGAAAACAAGATTTTGATATTCAAAATGCAGACCAAGACCCTGGCCTAAACCAGGGGTCACTTTCCTACCTGTGAACATAGCATGGCTTAAATAGGGTAAAAAATGCCAAATTCCTTTTTGATTTTTTTACAATGCTTAAATCAAAGGCAAGGCGAAGAATTAAATTAATATTTTCAGGAAAACTGAAACCAATTAAATGGATAATGTAGGGAACTAAACTCTATTTAGAATCATTTCCTAATGATCTAAAATTTATCAGAAAACTTTATTTTATTCTAGTCTCTTTAAATTCTTCTTAACATTTATTAGTCTACTTATCTAACTTTGTAATTTAGTAAGCTTGGTATACTGAACATAATTGAATCTTTGTTTATAGATTCAAGACCATTTGGCAGGGATGCTGTAGAGGACTCAAGTATCAGATGAATGGTTGACTTAAACATTTAGATTGCCTTCAAATCTGACAACCTGGTATCCAAACAACTAGGTTGACTTTCACTTATAAAAGTGAACATTATCAAATGGTATGGAAGTATAAACTAATATATAGCCAAGAGGGGATATAGCACACAGGTTAAGACTAAGCTAATGGAGTTAAGCTGTTAAGATTTAAATCCTTGCTTTGCTACTTACACTATCTCTGTGATCTTGAGCAAACTATCTCAGTTTCTTCCTATGCAAATGGGAATAAAAGTACCTATCTCATAGGGCTGCTAGGATTAAGAGTGAACGTATCTTATGTGCTTGAAACACATAGTAGGTGCTCAAAAATGTAAGTTATTCTGCTTTGTATTGTTTAATATTAGGGACTGCCTACCCATGAATTATTTCACAAAAGCCTTAAAACAACTCTTTAAGGCAGGTGGCAGCTCATTTTAAAAATAGGGAAACTAAATTTCACAAGGGATGAGCCTATAGCCAGTGTTGGAGACTTTCTGCCTCCCAAGACTATTGATTCCATTACAGCAACCAGCTTCCCCGCAAAACTGTTGATACACAAAATGAGTTGAACTGGTGCTGAAACAGTATATATCCTATAAATTGCCTTTTGAGATAATCCTACTAACTGCTTGCTTTCTTATCAAGACTCTAATTCTCTAATAAGAAATAACTTCATTAGAGATTAACCTCATCATGTTTTATATATGTCATGAGCGTATAAATGGTGAGTAAAGTTTGAACAATTAGATAAAATCCAATAAAATGGTGAACCTTCCTCGGCTGTTCCTACCTTAAATCCTTTGATGTTCTCTGCATAGAACTATGAGAATTTGCTCATTATGATGATGCCAGTTCTTTTCTGAATTATTAAGTCCCTTGTCTACCACTCATCTACGTACTGTCTCAAGTGCTAAATGTGTGTAGACCCTATACTCCAAAATAGTAACATCCAGGCTCTTGTAAAATCCCTAAAGTATCTTTTCCAGGACTAAACATAACTAGCATTCAAGAACCGCTTAATGCTTTGAATTTGAATGATTCAAAGCAGACACTAAACAAAGCAGTTTTTCCATTCTTCAAGAACAGTCCAGGAAATGACAGGCCATATGGAAGAAGAATCTTGAAAGAAAACCTAAAAGACGAAAACAAAAAAGCTAAAGAAGGACTAGCCATGATGAACTCTGAGCATTAAAAAAGGTGGAGAGAGCCAAGCGAGGCCTTCAAGAAACAAGGAGCCTTGCAGAAGCAGGAGAGAAAAATAGAGGAGGAGGGGGAGTTTGGGGAGTCAGACAACATTTAAGGTTTGAAATGGAAGGGGAACTCTAGAGTTAGGTAGGTTCTGATCCAATGGAAAATTATTGGATCAGAAGCCTTACCAAGTTACTCTGGCTGAGGAACCTGGGTGGCAATGTGTGGGTGGCCCACACTTAAGAACATAAAAAACTGGACACAGATACAAGCGGAGAGAAGTGTCATGCAGCAGGGAGTGGCAAGAGTCAATCCTAAATGCAGTCATTTGGGTACAATGTGCCCTTCAGAGAGGGAATGGTGACAGCATGGTCTAATTTACAGAGCTGCCAGGGCAATAACTCAGAAAGCAATACTGCCTTCTCACGACAAAACGAGGCAGCCCCTGAATATTTCATGGTGGTAAAAGCTGCATTACAGCATACTGAGATCCCGGAACCAATGAAAAGAGACAAGTTTACCAAAACGAGTCTTGACACAGAGTACATTTCTGGCAAATACATTATTAGGCACTCCTTCTACTCATGTTCTGAAGAAACTATTTAGTTTCCTTATAAGGCCCTTCTCCTCAGCTCTCCCCTGTATAACTACTAATGTCTTCTTAAAGAAACAAAGATAGAAAAGGAAGAGAACTGTTCCACTCACCCCCCCCACACACCACACTCCCTCAGTGTTTTTTTAGGAAGCAGAGTAAGGTTGCCTTGTCATTGAGAGTCTCAGAGGCTTACCAGCTTATGAAATCACTTTAAAAAAACCCATTCTGCTAAAGAATTCTAAGTTGATGAGGAAAGATAAGGGAAACAATGCAACTGTCTATGCTGGCTGCCAGAATTAAGCAGCATGTTTTAACCATGAGAGGTATCTTTAATCCTGTTAAAACTTTACTATTACTAGACCCAAGATACAATGTACCAATGTGGGTGAACACACTATCATGGCATACCTAATCACTGTAGGTGCCAGCTGTCACTCTTAACTGATAATCAACTTCTAATGTTACTCCTTAAAATCTTCCAGTTGGCCCTCATTAATCCAAAATAGAATCCAAACTTCTCAGCAGCACCCCAACTTCAACTTTACTTTTCATATATTTCCCATTCTCAAATTCTACAGCCCATCTCCCCCACTCACCTCCACCAAAAAAATAAAAAAATAAAAAATCTAAAAGCCATGCTCCTTTCCCTGGAAATTCCTGTCCATTCCTCTAGCTTGGTAAAAATCCTACTCGATCTTCAAAAAATTGGCTAGTTTCCCATCCTTCAGAAAGATTGCTTTGATATCCACCCTTCTATGAACTTTAGAGGACCCTGTGTTTATTGTCACTGTACTTGCATATGGTACTGTTCAGTGGCTTGTCTCTTCCACTGCATCCTGAGGAAAAGATACAAATTTTAAGGTTTCTATTATATCCTCTAGTGCCCAAGTCAGAGTCCTGATTCATAGTAGATACACAATGAGTGTTTTAACGAATAGTAAATATTCCCATCTATAAATCTCACTTTCTTCCAACAACAAAAATCCACTCTTTAAAGTCTGTCATAAAATTGGATAACTTCTTCCCCCCTTTGACCAGAACAGCTGTACAGCCAGAACAGCTGACAGTATACCATTTGGGTTAGATCCTTGATAACTTTCAGGAAGCTGATAGCTGATTGCATCATTCATGACATCAGAAAGGAGGTCACCATCTGCAGAGTAGCTATGTGGTTGCCACTGTGTACCAATGCTACATATACATTACTTCAGTCTTGACAATCCACAGTAACTCATTTTAGCTCTATTTTGTTAAAGAACCCGAGGCTCAAAAATTTGCCCAAGGTCACACACAGCTAGCAAATAATGAAGCCAAACTAATATAATGTGCAAAGTCAGGACTAGATTTTCTTCTAAATGAACTAAAAAATGAGGTTGGCTGAAAGTAAGATTTCCCACAGGGCTGAAAAAATGATGAAGGAAGCAAATAACTTGTCCATCTCAGACTATGGGTATGCAGTTTTAACAACAAACTGAAAACCAGTCTTGTTTCTGTTCGGAGTTTAGATAATTGCACATACTGCTGGCTGGCCTGTCAAATAACAGACTCATCAGATATTAGGTTTGAAGCACTGTTTTAAAACAACTTCTCAAATTTATTTAACTCATGTGGATAACATGGTAGAGTACTTTGTATAAAAAGAAAAGGAGAAAAAAAAAGTCACTACTCAATACTAACTTAGCCTCATAGACAGCTCTGAGTTTAGGCAGCATGATGGGCATAGAAATCACAGGACTTGCATTATCCCTTGAAAGATGAAACTCCAACTAGCAACAGATTTTTCCAATTCAAATTCAGTTTTATTAGAGATCCCAGCATAGTAATTAAAAGAAAAAAAGACTAGATTTTTGCTTTTTAATTTTCCATTCCTATTTTAAAAAATGACTAGAGGCAATGACAAAAATAACTGTTTTAAGGCAGTTTTCTCCAGAAGTTGTCTGTCAAGCTTTAAGTCCAGGCTTTCCATCCTTTTCATTTTAAAAAGAAAGGGTTTGGGAGCAAGTCAGCCTTGAATTCAGCTTGCTATACAAAGCCTCTGCATTCTCAAGTCCTAGACATACTTCCAGCACCCATCTCCCAGACCTCTGGCCTTAATCAAGTCCATGCTTGGGTGCTAAAGAAGTTCATGTTAACCCAAGGTCAGTCACAATCCTAACCTTCAACAGTAGACAGCTGATTGCATCACTTATGACATACACCAGGCTGAGGTGGAAGGAACAGGTCAGCCATCCCTTGTCTGCTATGGGTGAGTCACACCAGAAGTTGAGCCTGGTTTCCCTTCCCCAGAACTCACTGTGCAAGATCACTGCCACACAACCTCAGTCCACTATCTTACTGCCAGCCTAGCCACAGTGGAAACTGCTTGAAAGTTCTATATTGGAGTAGATGATTTTCCATAAGTACAAAAGAAAATGTTTCATTTATCATTTAGACCTACCATTTAGCTTCTTCATCTCTTCTTAAGGAGCCTCTACTATTAGGCAAATAGGAGAGTTAAAAAGAAAGAGGAACAACATCTGTGTATGTGTGTCTTAAATTCTTTAACTTCCTGGCAAACTGCCATTTCTGAACATCCCATTTCCTTGAGAGGGACAAATTCTATGTACGTGTTGTACACTACATGTAGAAGTATTTCTCTTTTGTATCTTCATCTCACTGTATGGGTTCTCCTCTCTAGGTAATGAAAGTGGGAAGGTGGGGGAGCAAGAAACCACAAAGAGCACAGTATTCAGCATACCCCGTGTTAGCAACATGACAACTCCTCTAATATCATCCATGCTGACTCTAAGTAATTTCTGGTGGAGTTGGATACATCATTAAATTTCTATTTGTGCCCTGCCTGAGGCTTTTCCCTAACCACTAATTGCCAGGGAAGGTCTAGAGAGCTTTTGTGAAAGAAGCAGAATGCAAGCAATGTCCTGGGTCTGTAGTCAGGTGTCAGTGTACCATATAATGGAGGAAGGAGATTACAAGATGATTTTTGTTTCAGCTTTTAGTCCAACCAAGATTTAAGATTTACAGAAAACAGCTTTATGAGGCAAGGGGACAGAAATGTGGTAGTGGGGAGAGGAGAACACAGGAAGTAGTAAACACATCCAGTAGAATTCAGGGATAAAAACATCCACACAAGTTCACGGAACACAGAGGAACAAGAAGGAACAATTCCTGAACCCTAAGAGGATCAGGGTACAGGGTGAGTGGGGCACAGTGGGTAATTATGAAACCTGTCAAATTAATTTTGAAGTGAATTGTCCTAGACAGGTCAAAGATTGTGCTTTAAAAATGTCATTAGAAGGTAACAGCTTTTTAAATATCCTTTTGCCTCCTGCTTCCCGATAACTCTTTTGGTTAAAAAACCAGAAATAATATAAACCTCACAGGTTAGAAGCACAGTCTTTTGATACTGGTGAGGTGAGGAGCTAGATGAACTTACATAGTAAGTGAGAGCGTTTATATTTCTTGGTCTTCTCCCTTGACCACTCCAAGTCTTTGACCTGCCAGAAATAGCAGTTATTTCCTCTGAAAGAAGCCAGTAATGGACACTTGTCGGTTGGCTTTGCCCAGAGCAGCAGTCCCTTTTTTGGGGCCCTTTCGTTCCTCTTTTGGCTCTTTTTTCACAGTCATGGCAGGAGGTCTTTGGACACAGGATGTCTTCGTCTTAAGCTCTTCTTCACTATCTGTGCAAGATTCACTCTCGTAAACTTTTTCAGTTACTGGAATAAGGGAAAAAAATGGGGACATGGGTAAATGGAGTAATTTACTAAGAGAATGATATGTCTGCCTCCCACCCCACCCCATCCCTGAAACTGAACCTTTCTCCTATTGGGAGACCATATCTAGCTTCAGGTAGAAAGTATGTGGGCTTCTGAGCTTACATAGCCTCCTAGCAAGGCTAAGAATTAACATTCATCCCTCCTTCCTCGTGCCATTAAATGGGCCTTTATCATTAATTGGGTCCCACTCTAGGCTAGCTAACTACTAGAGCTCTACATTTGAGTCATCTGTCTCAGACACCTACTTATAATACCATGCTTTAACTGGTTCTATCTCTGTTATTCACAGAGCTTGCCTATTCCCACTGCTGGTTTTCCTGGTGTTAAAATTTCTGGCCTACTGAAGCCCCCACTCTGTCTGGTCAGGCTCACTGTCATGGACCCTCCTGGCTAGTTCCATCCTGATGTCATTCACACTCTGTACATCTTAAGCACAGAGAATTGGACATTAATTACTCAACAGTTCAGTTCTTAGTTTTGAGTGACTACAAAATAACCCAAGATTAAATACAAGTCTACATCATTAAGATAACTGTCCCAAGCAAATCCTAGCAGATGAAATACTTAGTAGTTTAAAGAAAGGGCAATAACAAAATGAGAAGCAAAGTTACTAGTTTTCTTCCTTCCAATCAGTTGAAGGCATAAGTTGTTCTGCCACTAAAACTCTGCAAATCCTTCTCCAGGGAAACTTGGAAAAGAACTACACCAGTGAGTAGTCACTCACTGTAAGCAAATCCTAAAGGGCTCAGGCAGAAACAGTGGTTTCTAACCATGATGTCACAGAACTGATGAGGATCTCTTCACTACTACTGTATTACATACACCAACCACAAGTCAAAGTACAATGCCACCTTTCTGCAACTTTAGAGAGCTGTAGCATCAATGCCATCTAAATTCTTTTTCAGCCTTTCTGGTTGCAGCAGGTGGTGGAAAACATCTTTTCTCAGATGAAGAGAGTATCTTAATATGTATAATAAATGCTCAAAGTATCAAAGTGTAAGGTATATTCCCCATTAAAGAACATAACAGTTTTGAACTCTTAAATTATTAATAATTCTTTCTAATATATTAGTTAACTTGTTCTAAAAGGCATAGTCTTTGGAATCTAATATATCTGTTTTCTAATACCTAGTCTGTTACTTATATACTCTCAAACTTTAACATTAAAATCATCTGGTATGCTTGTTAAAACATAATACTGGGGGCTAGGGGTGTGGCTCAGTGGTAGAGTACTTGCCTAGCATGTGAGAGGCACTGGGTTTGATTCTCAGCACTACATAAAAATAAATGAATAAAATAAAGGTCCATCAATATCTTAAACACACACACACACACACACACACACACACAAAACACCACATTACTGGATTCTATCTCCAAAGTTTTAGATTTAGTGGGTATGGGACAGGAACTGAGAACTTGCTTTTTTAACATGTTCCCAGATGACTCTGATGTTGCAGGTCTGGGGATGTTATTTTGTCATTGTCCTCCCCATCCCTGTTAAAATGGGGATAACACTGTACCTCAGGATATACAGATAAGCCTAACAGTCTTTGGCAAGTACTCTTTAGTGCTACTTTTTTCCTGCACAATAGACTGTGCTAAAGGTCAAATGACTACTACCACTATAGCATTCCTTCACACTATCCATCTAATTCCATTAGGGTTGCATCATTAACAATCCTCTCCCTAAGAGTTCCTATATTTCTTTACTTTCAAGAGCCTAGAGCTTGCTTTGATGACTCCTACCAACTTAAATGCTAAGAAATTTATATATATGTGTATACATATACACAAACAGATACATATTTAAAGAATATCAAGTGTGTGTTTGGTTTTTTGGTACCAGAGATTGAACCGAGAGGCACTTTACCACTGAGCCATATTCCCTCTTCACCCCTGACCTTTTTTAAAATATTTATTTTTTAGTTGTAGTTGGACACAATACCTTTATTTATTTTTATGTGTTGCTGAGGATCAAACCCAGAGCCTTGCACATGCTGAGCCGCAACCCCAGCCCCATTTTTTTAAAATTTTATTTTGAGACACTAAATTGCTGAGGCTGGCTTTGAACTTGTGATATTCCTGCCTCAGCCTCCTGAGGGATTACAGGTGTGTGCACCACCATGCCTAGAATATCAAGTGTTTCTGAAGGCCTTGCTACTCAAATTGTGCTCCCCAGACTAGAGACATCAGAATTATTAGAAATGAAGAATCTTAGGTCCTACTCCTGGCCTACTGAACCAGAATTTCAATTTTAGCAAGATCTTTAACTAATGCATGTAGTCAGTAAAGTTTGAGAAATCTTTCAGTCTTTTTGAGAAAATACTTAGGGAATTTCCATGGACTACCTAATAGAAAGCAGGATCCCAGAACACCAACCCCATCTCACATGCATCTTCAAAAGCATTATGTAACTGGCTTAACGGGACAAAATTATGAGCTGTGATTTATTCGATATTTTAAATTAGCAAAGTCTGAAGAGCCATCTATAAAAAAGAAACCTCCATTGGGGCTGGGGATGTGGCTCGAGCGGTGGCGCGCTCGCCTGGCATGCGTGCGGCCCGGGTTCGATCCTCAGCACCACATACAAAGATGTTGTGTCCGCCGAGAACTAAAATATAAATATTAAAATTCTCTCTCTCTCTCCCTTTAAAAAAATAAAAAATAAAAAAAAATAAAAAATAAACCATTACTAATAGTTGGTGTATAAGCCTTTGCTACTTCATAAACTATATTCTGTATTCAAATGGCAGCATGTCTGAAATATTATACTTCAGCATCAATTAGTTTTTTATTTTACAACTTCTTAATGAAGCCACTGGCTGCCTCATTGCCAATTTTGTGTAATACATTGCTTAGGGGAGTTAAAAAATAGCCAGGGAAGCACTGACAAAATTTCATAAGCAGCACACTCATACACCTTAAAAGCTAAAATGCATGTTTCTATGTTCAAAGTTGTAGCCACTTAAAACTACAGGACAAAGGAGATTTGGACTTAAAAATCCCAAGTTTTTAGCTAAACATGCTATCTTTCTCAGCTTCCATTAACAAAATATCTGGGTTTTTGGTTATTACCAAATATCTTGTAAATAACCAAATATCTTTGGCTATTACCAGATATCTTTTCCATTTAACTACTTGGCTCTTAGAAATCCACCCATGTCAGAGAGGAAAGCAGAACTCCTTTGTTGGTAACCAGAGCCAAAATTCATTAGGTTGAGTTTGGATTAAAAACCTTACCAAAACAGTGCAATGTTACCACAGTTTTCACTCTTGCATCCAAGGCTCTTAATAGTCCTATCTGAAGACAGAAGTGCAAAAAAGTCCACATCCCACATCTGGTCAAACTTAAGTACTGTGTCTTGCACAAAACAATAAGTAATTAGCCACAATTTCCTAATGAATTGTCATAAAGATATCTTTAACTTTTTTTTTTTGGTGGGGCTCGAGGAGGAAAAATCTGGCACTGGTGCTTTTGTTCTCTTTGAACTAAAAGAGGGAGGGGAAAAAAAACTAAGAAATTCAATTGTACATACATTTATTACCACCAATGGCCAAACCATTGTCTTGAAAATGAACTATATTAGAATACTGAAACCAAAAAACCAAACCAAAACAACAACAAAAAGAAATAAAATAAACACCCACTCAAAGAATCCATAGACTTGTCAAAGAAATCCGGCATGAAAAACAGAATAAGTTATAATCCATTTATAATGTGTCAATGTATATAATAATGTATCAAAATGCATTCTACTGTCATGTATAACTAATTAGAACAAATTAAAAAATTTTAAAAAAAGAAATTTGGCATGAAAAGAGAATTCATAATGTAAGGAATTGTATTACCTAATCACATGCTACCATCAAAATGGCAGGGGCTGGACTGGGGCTGTAGCTCAGTGGCAGAGTATTTGTGTGAGGCACTGGGTTAGATCCTCAGTACCACATTTGAAAAAATAAATAATAATAAAAAAATAAATAATAATAATAAAAAAATAAATAATAATGCCCATTTACAACTAAGAAAATATCTTAAAATATGGCAGGGGCTTTTTACGAGGAATGAGAAGTGGTAATTAATGGGATGGGGCACACAACAGACAGATGTTTTCACAAGTTTTAATAACCACATTGCCTAGAAGTTGATTCTTCAAAGCTGATCGAACTTTTTAAGACAGAAATTTGAACTAGAAAAGGAAATCAAGGGGAAAAAACCCCTCTAGAAGATCCAAGATGTGGCTAGTGCCACAAGAGAAAGAAGTAATTATTATGGGTGCTCCAACCAACAAGAGGTTTATAAACCTAAATCTAAAACTCTTTCCAGACACAAAAGCACAGTATTGGGATCTGAGCATCTCATTGGGCCTCAAGTGCTAAATCCTAAATGCCTCACAGAAGTCTGGTCTGACTGTGGAAAGGGCAGAAGCAGCATTTTGCTTCTGAAGAATCAGCTAATGACTCAAAACTTGAATTCTAATTCCCTTCTGGGCCTTCATAACAAGCACATGCTTTTACCTAACATGGCTTACAAAGAGAAACAAAGGAAGCAATCTGGATGAGTCATACTCTTCTAAGAGCAAACGGGACCAAACACCAAAGACTCTTCATTCTCTCTTCAGAGTTTAATCATCTGTAGGTGCTTTTTTCCCCACTGTTCAAATTCAAGAAACAATCATTCTAAAACAACAAATGTTTCTCGATGTCCATGACAATATCTTAACTTTGTATTGTGATTTCCATCTTGAGAGTCTTTAAAGATAATTAATTACCTCACCTGAATCTTCATAACAACCCACATTCAGGCAAAGTATGTACCTGCCCTCTATTCTACAGATCAAATAACTCCTCATCAGAAATAACAAGACCTTTAGACAAGATCTCAGCACTTATTTTTACGATGTATGGCCCCAATAAGAAGAACCTGGGTGTTTTGACTATAGTGGCAGCATCTCTATACTTTACGACTTAATGTGTGGGCTACAGACAAGCAACATCAGCACCACTTGGGGGTGAGTTATATACACATTCTGAGATGTACTGCTCTACATAGGATTATGGTACATCTCTGTGGTGAATAACTTTCTCTCTGGATTTGGAGCCCCAAATTTGTCTTACCTATGCAGCCTTCCTCATCCAAAAATGTTTTAGATTTCAGTACACGTTTTCGTTTTCTTTTGTTTTCTCCACTTGAACTCTAAAAGATCAGAGGAAGATCAGAGGATACAATGTTAAGTTGACAATGAAGCTGTAGAGAAAAACAATGAAAGCTTTTTAATCTATAACTACCACTGCCCAGTATTCCATTATGATTTAAAAAGTTGAAAGAGGACCAACCCTACCACACAGATAAGTTAGATATACTGTATGTACACATTTGATGTTTCAGTGACGATGAGAAGGAAAGTAGCATGCTGAGGAAAGAACTGTATTCATTCTGCCAATAAGTTTTTGTGGTGTAGTATGGGCACCATGATTAAAAAGACAAATTAGATAAGGATGTTAGTGGAAAACAGAGTCAAGAAGAGAGACCATTGCAATAAACTGTGTAAAAGCTTTAATGGGGGCAGATATTAGAGAAGCACACAGCAATGGCCCTTAAATCCCTTACCAGGGATTTCTTAGTAAATGCCCAGGCCATAGACACTTGCCATGGTCAGCCTTGGCATTTCAATTGCATTACACCCACCAAGTTTAGACTGAAACAGGTATTACTAATATTATTTTCCTCTTAACTCCATGGGTCTCTTTCATTCCCTCTTCCCTTCAGCTAAAGACAAAATCAGTGCAAGATTTAAATAAGTCTTAACACAATAAATTAAGGACAATATCACAAAGAAAAAAAACCTTGTCAGTGCCCATTCTCAACACTTCACTACCTACACTGATAGAGGCACACATAGTTGAAGAGCATTCAAAACTGTATTTCCCCACTTGTTCTCATCCAGTTCTTTTCTTGAAGAACTTTACCAAACCAACAAATGTTCATCATGAGTCCTTTGTTCCCTTCTATCTTTCACACTTTGCTCTGATGCAGGCATTACCTCTTTCTTTCCCTGCTTTTTGTGGTACTGGGGATTGAACCCAAGGATGCTGTACCACTGAGTTACCTCTCCAGACATTTTTATTTTTTTTTTTTGAGACAGGATCTCACTAAATTATAGCAGGACTTCTTTTTGCACAATTCCAACAGCAGCTGCACATCACAGCAGCCCTTGTACTAAAGGTCATGGAAAACAAAACCGCTCCCCAAATCCATCTCTAACCTCCCCACGACTGACCCTCAATAAATCTCCCTAGGCTAGGGATATAGCTCAGGGCTGGAGTACTTGTCTAACATGTGCAAAGCCCTGGGTTCAAGCCTCAGTGCCACAAAAGTAAAATAAAACAAAATAAAAGCTCCCTTCTAGCTGGGCACAGTGGTGCACGCCTGTAATCCCAGCGGCCTGAGAGGCAGAATCAGGAGGATCCCCAGTTCAAAGCCATTTAGTGAGGCGCTAAGCAACTAAGTGAGACCTTGTCTCTCAATAAAATACAAAATAGGGCTGGGGATGTGGCTCATTGGTCAAGTGCCTCTGAGTTCAATCCCCGGTAACAAAAAAAACCTTCCATTTAGTGAGAAGAGAGGGAATACCCATTCTGGTCAATCTGTAGGGGAGCAAAATAAGAACCATGTACTGGCATTTGTGATTTTTACAGCAAGAGAAATGACTCAGAATAGTAACTGTAGATCCTTGGGCAATCAAGGATACATGGAAAGGAAGCCTCCCAGTGAAGTTTACCTTGACAGAAGGAGGCTCAGGCTCAGGCTCAGACTTCCGCACGGGATCAGGAGGTGGAGATACAGGAGGAGGTGGGGACGGTGACTTAGCTTCATAAGGCCCAGGAGAGTCTGGGAAGACTGAAATAATGGAACAAGCTTAGATAAGAGAACTATAAGCTCAGGCTGGTAGAACTTCTCCACTGGTATCTCTATGTCCAGCAAAGAGGATTTTGCAAACAGTAATTGAGGCCAACCAAGCACTTTGCAGTTATGAACTTATCTTTAAAATATACATTAATTTTGTACAACTAAAATCAAAGAATCAAAAATTATTAGTGCTAGAAGTACCTTAGAAGTCATTTTAGTTAAATACTTTATTTTACAACTTGGTCAGGGCATGAAGTTGATTTATACATATGAACTGATCACCTTCCATCTTTCATATATTTTACTTTACCCTCACAACCACCCTAAGAGACAGATACTATTTGCATATTACAACTGAGTAAAAAGAGGTTCAGAGAGATTCCTTCACTTGGCAAAGTCACATAGCTTGTAACTGAGACCAGAAGTTTTAAACCCAAGTCGGTCTGGTTGCACAGCTTTCCTAAGCCAACTATCCATGCAACCTAATGATTCATGACCAGACATTTTTTCTTTAGATCAAGTAAGTGTGAATAATCCTCAGATTACACCAAATGCACCATGCCAGTCTTTGTGATCTGAGGATTATTTGCAATCTTCTGAGGTGTTTGTAAGACTGAAAATTTCCTGCCCATGGTAAGAGCATGAACTTTGGGGGACAGATCATCTTTGAAATAAAAACTCAGTATTTTGCATGGGAACTATTTCCAGGCTTGTTCTGTTATACTGAGAGTGAAGAAAAGAACACTTTTAGGATAGAAATGATGTTATGGAAGTGGTATCATCTAAGAGTGCACCAAAGAGAACCCATCATTTCTCAACATTTGCAGAAACAGTGGTCCCAGCACAAGGCCCTATTAGAAGAAAAATGAAAATCCTCAGCTGACCTATTGCTTAATCACCACAAAGAAACTGCTGGTCAGGGGATTGGGTAGCTGCTTAGCCTCACCTGCTCCCTAAACTTCCTGGCTGCATTCAAACTCTTAGCACAAGTCTTGGATCTAAAATTCTCCCAACTGATTAGGTCAGCATTAAAAATTATGACAGTAGAGGGTTCAAGGCCAAATGACCTAAAGAGGTAAAGCAGAACAAGGGCCAGAATGAAACAATAAATTACACACTTCAAGTATGAAATGGGCCCCAAAACTTTATAAGTGCTGGGAAACAAAAGACAGGACATAAAGGCAAAGAGGTCCAGCTATTAACCCAGCTCAGGGAAATTAGCACATGATGGGAGCCCAAGCTAAAGGAGTGTCACACCCCAAAACCAAGCACCCATTGTGCTAAAGCAATAGCTATTAAGAACCGGGCCATAATGGCAGATGTGTTACAGTGGTCAGAGGAAAGTTTAAGCAGTAAGGAAGCCAAAGAAAAGGAGTTTTGAGTACTCACAGTAATAAATTTACTTATTCTATTTCCAGTTCTGCAACTACTTGACTTATCCAAGGAAAACACTTAATCCCAGTAGCACCAGCTTAGACCCCTCTTACCACACTGCATTGCAGCTGTGTGTTTACCCACAACCACCCTCCAGACTCTGTGCTCCAAAGAGGCAGGGATGCCACAATTCCCCTGGCACCACAGAGCAACATTTTTGTTTTGTTTTGTTTTAATAAAGAAAAATAATAATTTTCTGAACTAAATTTAGGATGAGGTACATCCAGGTTAAGGAAGACTCAGCACAGACTCTTCCTTTAACATGTCCCCAAGAGAAAAATTATAATAAAGGAATGTTGTGATTCCCTCCCTCATAAAAGGGAAGAGAACAGAGGAAGAATCAAGAGTCCTTAATGAAGAAGAAATTTCAACCCATGCCTGGAAGATGGAGAGCAGATGGGAGAAAAGTGACAAGGAACCATCAATTAAATGATTCAGATGATAGAGATTACTATCTATTATAAAACTTCTGAGTTGAAATTATGTTTATCTACTACTTTGTTTAAACTTTAAAAAATATTTTAAGGAAGGGTAGAAAAAAAAACTAAAATTTTCTAGACTTAACAAATGCTAATCATTTTTTCTTATAAAACCCCACATATCTCTACTATGTGTTTTAAACACCTAAGATTTCAAAAACATTTCTTAAAAAAAATTTGCCCAGGGCTGGGGCTGTAGCTCAGCGGCAGAATGCTTGCCTAGTATGCATGAGGCACTGGGTTTGATCCTCAGCACCACATAAAAATAAACAAAAAAATAAAGGCATTCTGTCCATTTACAACTATTAAAAAAAAATTGCCCACATTCATATGCTGGAATAGAATACAATGTCAGTTTGCCTTAGTATTTACCATCAAGTCAAGCTTTCTAACTCAATATATTTTTAGTGACATAAACCTACGGAAGTTGGATGCATCCGTGTATTTTAAATATATTTATAGCAAATCTGCAACTCTTCAGATGAAAGATACTGAAGTAGTAAAACAGAACTTAAGCCAGGAAAGCAACTTTTGTTGGGGCAGAATAAGAACTGTGGTAAAACTAATTTCAGGGATCCAGCAATGGAACCACTTGTTTGTTAAGAGTCCTCTGGCAAAGATGGGTAATTAGAATTCCTGGAAAGCATTCGCTGCTTCCTAGGACCCAAGTTTTTAAAATATCTAGCCTTACCTTAAGAAAGGTATTTTAAAGATGAGGAAACAAGAAATTAAAGAAATGAAGTCATCTGCCTAAAGTCACATAGTTAAGTGGTGCAGGGGAGATTTAAACACAGTCCAACTTCAAAGTCCTTACATTTCCTCCATTCTTGCTGCTTCCCTGCTAACTACTAGCTTAAGATAGCTAACATCATATAATTAGTGCAACAGAAATAAAATGATAATATGTTAGAGGCTGTAAAGATTTAAAATAACACTGGCTTTGAGACAAAGAAATTTAAGAATAAAATGGCAGAGGTTTATAAATTTAGTCAGGGGCCAAAAAGTATCTTGCCAGGGGAAAAAAATTGAGAGCCTCTGCTCTCTGTCATCTGTTACTTTAGATTGCTCACCTCTATCACATTTCTTTACATTCCTTTCCAAACTAAATAGCTCCACCCATATTTCTAATCACCCATGGGTATTATTATTTTTGTGGGCTATGGATCAGAAACTAGGGAGAACATTTCAGAATTATGTAATGATGTTCAATCAACTACAGTAATTCCTTGATTTAAAGCTGACTCTCACTACTACTCGAGTATTTAGTGTTTTGTTTTGTTTTGTTTTCTTCTTCTCTCTTCTCCTTCTCCCAGTGGTGCTAAGGATCGAACCCAGAGCCTCACACCATACTAGGCAAGTGTTCTACCACAGAAGTGACATTTCCAGGCCTAGCTTACCTTTTTTTAAAAAAATATTTTTTTAGTCGTTGATAAAACTTTATTTATTTATATGCAGTGCTGAGAATCGAACCCAATGCCTTACACATGCCAGGCAAGTGCGCTACCACTGAGCCACAACCCCAGCCCCTTAGTTTACCTTTTAAATGTATATTAGGCTGATGGTTTCAAAGCCTTGTCCAGAAACAGAAGCTATAATACTTAATGCTTACCCCTGAATGGCAGGATCTAAATCTATAAGAGTCAAAATGATACTTCTACCCCAGAGATTCAACTTCCTAGGGCTATTTTTTAGATCTGTTCAGTTGTAATACAGTCATCTACATATACAATTTGTTTCTTAACTCACTTATTACTATCCTTTTGTGGGAAACCTCTTTGACAGTAACAGTAGGTTCCTCTTTTGCTTTTTTTTGGGGGGGGGCACTGGGAATTGAATCCAGGGCCTTATGCACGTGAAGCAAGCACTCTACCAACTGAGCTATAACCCCAGTTCCTCGTTATTCTTTAATCCCTTTTAGTATCAATTTATTTGCATTGTGCATGTACTTTTTAGTGATATTGAACTCCTCTGGATTGGATATCCCCCTAGTACCTTAAATGGTTTATGCCAGGAATTCTTGGAGAACTGATCATGGTAGCTTAAGCTTTTCACCACTGGTTTTACAAGCATGACTTTGAAGGTAGCATATCCAGCATATAAATTCAGCCCAGCTATCTTTCTCTTTAGCCTCTCTATGTATACTATCCTCTATATTATGTGGTATGACATCTTGGTTCCTAAGAATACTTGACATTCTTGTAAAAAACATATTAATTTTCCTGGCCAGAATCTTGCTCTTATTCTGTTTGCTTATCTAACATTGCCTATGGTCTAAAACTAGAAGGTCCATAGTGACATTCCCTTTCAACAACATTTTTACCATGATTTTATTTCTATGGTGTGGAACACCAATATCCTTGGTCCCTAGAACATTACAATTCTTAAGATTCACAATAAGGTAGCCAAAGGAATATACCCCCTTAAAAAAAAAAAAAAGAAAGAAAACGTATTAGACAGTATGTACACTAGTAGTACTTATCCTCTTTCCCTTTTTGTTGGTTATTTTGGTGAGTTACCAAAAGATCATGGTTCTGGTCAAAAGGCTAAAGTAGATTTCAAACAAAAATAGATGCTATATTCTCTCAGTGCTAGGAATACTGATCTCATTATAACCCATAATAAATTACTTTTTTAGCTCCTTCAGCATCATAAGAATTGATACTCTTAGTAAAAAAATTAATAGCAATACTCACCTTCATCTTCACTGCTATCAGACTGAGGAAGTTTGATTCTTCGCCTCTTTTTCTTCATGATTTCAGTTTCCTTTGTTTCATCATCACATAAATCTACTCTCTTCCCCCTGTTGCCATCAGGAATAAATTAAGCATGTTACAAACAGCAAAAATGTAAGTATTTACATGCTCCTATGAATCTCACTTTATAACTCATGGTCTTAATTGCCAGAGGATAGAAAAGAATAATCAAAGTATACCAAGAAAGATTCTTTTTAAGGATATACTGTCAACCAACCATAGCTAGGTCACTTCAGAAGGTGACCAGAATAAAAATTTCTCTAGCTCTCTGTAGACCACTGGCAACTGCAACCAGGTTATCAAGAATTTTTCTCAATGCTTTCTTACTTTCCCAATTGGCCTGTTAGTCATTTGACACTAATTAAATAAGCAACTATTACCTATATATAAGGCTCTTTGCTAAACACAGAGGATGCAAAGATCAGGAAGAAAAGACTGTTCTCAAGAAGCTCTGGCTGACATGACCAGCTATATAATACAATATAATAAATTTTAATGGAAAAAAAAGATACAAAGCATTACTATTACTTGAAAACTTTAAAATCTAAGTAAAAGTTCATCAGAAAAGAGAAATATTTTAAAGGGAAAAACCAATAGGAACAAAGACATGACATAAGGCCATAAGGTGATTCTTATGAATAATAAAAAAAAACCTAGACTTCATCTTGATATTATTTAGCTTCTCTGGATATTCCACCAAAATTCATTTAATCAACAAATAATTTATCCAGGGCACATCATGTGTTAGAAATGAATAGGAATTAAGACACATCCTTTGTCATCAAGCACCTTATGTCTTACTTATTTTTAAATATCAACCTTTCTTCTATTTTGAGCTAGAAAGAGAATATACTAAGCTCAAAGTAAGTAAAAGGAAATAATAAAGAGCAGAAATCAATGTGATAGAAAACAAAATTAAAGTGAAAAGTTGTCAGTTGGGGGGTAAAAATAAAGTTAATAAACTTTTTACATGGTTGATTAAAAAAAGAAATGTTTCTCACCAATCAGAAATGTAAAAATGAGGGACCGGGGTTGTGGCTCAGAGGAAGAGCACTCGCCTAGCATGCGTGAGGCATTGGGTTTGATCCTTAGCCCCACAGGAAAATAAAATAAAGGTATTCTGTCCACCTACAACTAAAAAATAAATGTTTTTTTTTAAATAAATGTAAAAATGAATCTTTTTAGTGATAACTACAGATTCCACAGATATTCAAAGAACAAAGCTGTATTATTAACAACTTTATACTAATAAGCTCAACAACTTAGAATTCATTTAAAATTACAACTTACTCAAAAGTGATCCAAGAAAAACTAGAAAGTTTTAATAACTCTATTTTAAAAAAATCAAATTCATAATTTCAAAAAACCTCCTATGAAGAAAATCCAAGCCTAGATTCACTGATGAACTTTATCAAACATTTAAGAAACAAATATATCTATCCAAATTCCTTTGGAAAACAAAGAAACTCCTCTCAACTAATTTTGTAAAGTTAGCACAACCTTGACACTAAAATTTGGCAAAAACATTACCAGAAAAGAACTGACCTACAGTTCCCATAAAAAGAGAGGAAAAAAATCCTTAGTGTATATTAATAAATCCAACCCAGCAAAATATAAAAATAATACATCACAACCAAGTGAAGTTTATCCCAAGAATGCAAGATTGGTTTAACAGTTTAAAAATTAATCAGTATAATTTACCACAGTAGCAGAAATACCATAAGCATCTCAATAAATGCAGAAAAAATTATCTATTAAAATTCAACAGCCAAGCTGGGGTTATAGTTCAGTGGTAGAGCACTTGCCTCACATGCGTGAGGCACACACTGGGTTCAATTCTCAGTGTCACATAAAAATAAATAAAGATCTTGTAAAACAAACAAAAAAACAACATTCAACATCTATTCATGATCAAATCTCTAAGCTTAGAAAAAAAACTCAACCTGGTAAAGGGCATCTACTAAAAATCTACACTTAGTATCACGTTTAGTAATGAAATACTGAATGCATTCCTGGCAATAACCACCAACAGTAAGTATTATACCCACAGTTTGGGACATTTTAATCCATATGTATCACATGTTCCTAGGAGGCAAGGTCTACTAGACAGAGCCTTAACCCTCTGAAACAGCACCATTTTGTTGATGTTTTCTACTAAAGTTACCCCAACTTTGCCACAAAAGTCAGGTCTTTGTGGGCCTATCAGTGCTGACAGTGTCCTTTAGAATTTCTTTCAACAGACTAATTCCTACCAACTATGAGGTAGTGTCTCAAATTCCTGGATCCATTTTTAACAGCTTGTGTGCTTTTTATTTTCTTTTCTAATTACATTTTACCACTTGAAAAATAAACTCATTGATATAAAAAGAAAACAAAGAACTTTTTCTCTTAAATTTGACTGGAAACAGTAACCTTTCATTTGGCAGCTTGAAGTAAAACACATATGCACACGCACATACTCACACACACTTTTAGGTACTTATGCCATGTCCACATGTTTAAAATTAAGTAAGGAGAAAAAGGATTATCAATTTAGATCAATGAAGCAAAAATGAGACTTTGGGCCCTAAATCACCCAAATTGTCTTGATTTCACAGGACTATTTCACTAGATAAGCTACTAAGCTTCTCTCTCCATTTTGGTTGTGTGGTTGTATCCCTAAGGCATTAAGAAGGATTTACTACTACTCAACTGAAAAGTGTCCTCTGTCAATAAGCCCAAATAGACCTCTCACCCCCAGTAGACACTCTTCCCTCACAAGCGACAAAATTTTCCTACCATTTTTTTTCCTTCTGCTGCATCTTAACAGGCTCTGCTTTTTTGCTGGATTTCTTCAGGTCTGCAGGAGTTGCCAGTTTTGGTTCAGTGACAGGCACTTGAGGTTGCTCCACTATTTTTTCTTCTTTCACAGCTTGTTCTGAATCCAAATTGACTTTAAGTTTATCTACAAATAAAGTATAGCTGACGATACATAACCCCATGGTGCAATATTAATCCATCATTCTTTTGACAGTCCACTATGCGCCAGGTAACATATTAGCAGCGAGGCTAAAAGGATAAAAAATAATCTCTCTCCTAACAGATTCCATAGTCTATTCAGAAAATATTTCTCCTTTTTGATGACTACTCTAGCTATAACTGTTTTCATTTCTGCCTCCCACTAATCTCTCATCATATCACAGCCCCCAGGCCAAATGATAGTAAAAGCAAGGCTTAGAAACACAACTTTGTGAGGTATCATCTTTCTATTTTTTTAGATAAGGAAAACTAAGAATCACAGGAATTAAAAGATACCTCCCAAGAATATATAGTTTACAAATAACATCAACAGAATTTGTAGCAAGACCTTTCTATCATATTCAACCTTTTAATACCAGGCTATCTTATTATCTTATATCATTTTAATGATAAAATTGAAAGACATATTTTAGTTCAAATCCTCTTTCCTCCTGAGCAAGTTATTTTATCTAAAAGTCATTTTTCTCTGTAAAAATTGGGATAATAGATACAAGATTTTCATAAGGCTTCAAAAAATGCATTATAAGAAGTTAAATGACTTACCCAAGGAACACTGATAGAAAAAGTAAAAGTGAAGATAAGGACCTGGTTTAACTCCTCAAAATTCTGGTCTCTTTCCTACACCAAACTAAAGAACACGAAAACAACTACTGTGCAACGCAGAAGACTAAGAAATGCAAACAGGGTGGGCCTAGTCATCTGAGAAACTATAGAAGCATATAATCTTGGTTTCAAGCTGAACTCAGGAATAGCTTTCTGCCAGCAAGGTCACAAAATACAACTAGAAAGCTGTAAACCAGCCGGAGACTCCTCAAAAAGGTTTGGTTGCAAATTTTATCATAGTTTAAATCATCTATTGAGTAGGAAAAATAGAACAAAACAAAACAAAACACTGACATTGTAGTTTTGGCTGTTATGCACAGCTTAGAATAATGATTTTTTTTTAAAGAGAGAGAGAGAATTTTTTAATATTTATTTTTTAGTTATTGGTGGACACAACATCTTTGTATGTGGTGCTGAGGATCGAACCTGGACCACACGCATGCCAGGCGAGCGTGCTACCACTTGAGCCACGTTCCCAGCCCCACAGTAATGATTTTTTATGTCATGTATATTACTTGAAAGTGTAAGGGATAGATTTGAATGTAAAATGCAATCCATTTATACTTTTGAAAACTTGAATGAGAAACCTGAATGGTGGAATCCATCAGCCAATGGTGAGACATTTGCTTGCATTTTCAATACTGTTGTTCTCAAGTACCAGTGCTTTTCAAACTTTCCATCAGAATATCCCAAACTGAACAGGAGAATAAATATGTTGCAAATGATAGAATACCATTCCTTTTTATAGCCAAATAATATTTCACTGTTCGGATATACCACATTTTGTTTATCCATTCATCTAATGATAAATGATTTTTGGATTGTTGCCACTTTTTGGTTATCATGAAAAATGCTGCTATGGACATTTTGTACACGTTTTTGTGTAGGAATACTGTTTTAATTCACCTGATACCTAGGAATGGAATTACTGGGTAACTCTGGTTTCATTTTTTAAAGTATTGACAAGCCATTTTCCAAAGTGAGTACATTATTTTACACTCTCCACAGCAACGTATGAGGGTTCAAATTCTCCACATCCTTGCTAACACTTGCTATCATCCAGCATTAAGTTTAAATAGTTCAAGTCCCCACAATAAACTCTCTTCATCCAACTCTAGAGCTCATTTTCATTGCAATGATCTTGTCATGTGTCAAATGCAATTAAAAAATCATAATTTTACCCTGAACATTCAGCCTTTAAGAACATCTGTTAAATAAATCAACTTTGTAAGTGATTCTTTTATTAGGTGAATAATTTTCTTACTTTGTCCAGGTTTTCCCTCTTCCTCTATTACATGTTATCATAACATCTGTCTAGCAATTACACTGATTATTTTATTTTTTTCATATATTTCTCTTTCCCATTTGTGTGTCTTCTCCTAGTAAAACATTACAGCCAAGGGCCTTTTGTCTTTTGTTTAACATTGTACCACCAGTACACACAGTAGGTGCTCAATCAATATTTGTTAAATAAACACATGAATAAATAAGTCTATTTTTATGTACAGTTTGGTATTTTTTTCGAAACAAGCAAATATTCAAGTATCTTATGTATTTTTAAAATACTAATTTAAAAAAATCACTGTTTCTTAAGGTTACAAACATAAAACCACCACCAACTCCTGGGTCTCATCAAAATTGCCAAGAAACCATAATTTGCTTGGGTATTGGGTAGCCCAGTACAGTGACATCAGCATGATGTGTTTTCACAGAAGCCCTTTGATGCATTGTGCCTGTAATAATACAAATGTTGTTTCTAATAACCTGAAAGTATAACATTTTCTATATGCTTTCAGAACACAAATGTTGTTCTTTGATAGATTTCATGGCAAACAAGACACTATTACCTTAGTCCCTTCCTTGGCTACCAATTTGGCCATCAGAGGTAGGATTTGACTAATTTTCCTTGCATGGGCATGTAACAAAATTTTTCCCTAAAAACTCTTCACAAAACTGAGACTCCAGGGAAGTGTGCCATAATTATTCTGCTGCTCTTGAGTTGTTCCTATCCTAGTATTTTGTCACATATCCTCAGAGGTTGTGTACTTGATATTAGAAGTAAAAAAAAAAAAAAAAAAAAAAAGTGACAATTGATTTTTTTTCCAAAAGAAAGACTTATTATTATTCTAAATATGGGAGAGTTCTGGTTTCCCAAAAACTATGTTTAAATGACCATTACTACTTGGCCTTGTCAAAATCATAATGAGGTCTAATTCATTATTGTGAATACTTAAGTGAATGATCAACAAATATTATGAAAAAATCTTCATCATCACTAGCAATTGGAGAAATGCAAATTAAAACTACACTGTGATGGGCCCAATGGCGCACATCTATAATCCCAGCAGCCTGGGAGGTAGAGGCAGGAGGATCATGATTTCAATGTCAGCCTCAGCAACTTAATGAGACCCTGTCTCAAAATTTTTATATATATATATATAATAAAAAAATATATAATATATATATATATTTGTGTGTGTGTATATATACATATATATTTTTTTAAATAAATAAATACACACACACACATTTCACAAACACATATAACTGGGATGTGGCTCAGTGGTTGAGCATCCCTGGGTTCAATCCTAGTACAAAAAAATAAGTAAAAAAAAAAAAAAAAAAACTACACTGAGATTTCATCTTACTCCAGTCAGACTGGCAATTATCCAGAATATAAGTAACAACACATGTTGGCAAGAATGCTTTCCCTGCTTTTTAAAATTAGTTCTTCTTAGTTATACATGGTAGTAGAATCCATTTTGATAAAATTATACAAGCATGGAATATATCTTATTCTAATTAGGAGACCCATTCATACATTTTTGGTGGGACTGCAAATTGGTGCAACCACTCTGAAAAGCAGTATAGAGATCCCTCAAAAAACTAGGAATGAAAGGACCATTTGACCCAGAGGACTTAAAAATAACATACTACAGTGACCCAGCCACATCAGTGTTTTTAGCAGCACAATTCACAAATAGCTAAGCTATGGAACCAACTTAGATGCCCGTCAACAGATGAATGGGTAAAGAAAGTATGCTATATGTGCACAATGAAATATTATTCAGCCATAAAGAAGAATGAAATTATGACATTTGCTGGCAAGTGGATTAAACTGGAGACTATCATATTAAGTGAAATAGGCAGTATAAAAAAACCAAAGGTTACAAATTTTCACTGATTTGTGGAAGCTAAACAATAATTAAGGGGGGGGGGGAGAGGAAGAGGAGAAATTCAGTAGATTAGACAAAGGGGAACAAAATGAAGGAAGGGGGAATAGGAAAAGGAAAGACAGTAGAATAAATCTAACATAATTTTCCTATGTACACATATGAAAATACCTAAGTGAATCTCACCATCATGCCCACCCACAAGAATGGGGTCCTAATTAGAATAAGATATATTCCATACTTGTATAATTTTATCAAAATGGATTCTACTGTCATGTATAAATAAGAAGAACCAATTAAAAAATAACTAAAGAAAGGCAACAGATTTGCTTTTGAGGCCCTTTGGTACACAGGACTAATTAAAGTCATACAAGCAAAGTGATGGCAATATCAATGACACTGACCTCAACATTATACTGTGTAAACAGGCACGCTCCCTTTTGTTTTGAACATCCATTTTCAAGAGGCTTATAAAGTAAGTATAGCATTCTTGTTTGTCAAGGCAGTAAGTAGAAGTTCAAATAGTAAACTACCCTCCAAGATATCTCAACTGAGCCCAGCTAACCCAGAAAATTCACTTTGGCAGTTCATTACTTTCATCAACATATGATTAGTATATTGCAAATGTATGTAAGGAAGCAGGAGTGCCTGGATAGGCAAAAACTGGATAAGATGGCATTCATCTCAGGTTTAAAATGTTATTTCATTAACATTCACTTATTAGTCAAAGGAAAATAAAAACATGCTTACTCATAGCAGCTTTTCCAAAAAAATTGCTCATCACATTCCCCTTTCCTGGTACTTTGCTGCCTGTTGAAGATGCCTAAAAACATGGAAAAGAAAACACATGATTTTTTTTCTAGTGTTTAGGCTCCTCTTAAAGTAGCATTGTCTTGAACAATCTCTTCAATAACAGAGCACTGGCCAGTGGTACAGACTCTATGTAATCATGTGAAAATGTGTAAGCATTAGATAATAGTATCAAATGTTAATTTCCAAAGCTTTACTTCTCATAGTTCTTATAAAAATTATTATCATCCATGGATATGTTTAGGTTTTTCTTGAGCATATTTTACAACAATTTAGATTAAGAGGATTAAAAAAGATCAGAAGCAATACAGCAAACAAAGAGGGAAACAAAATATTACGTTTTTAATAATCATAAGTAGACTTGAATCCTGGTTCTACTTTTTTTTTTCCACTTTCATTTTATTTGTTTATTTTTATGTGGTGCCAGGGATCGAACCTGATGCCTCATGCATGCTAGGCAAGTGCTCTACCACTGAGCCACAATCCTGGCCCTGGTTCTACATTTAACAGCAGTATAACCTCTACGAAAGTTATAAGTTTAGGCTTTAGTTTTATTACATATAATATAAAAATGCTAAGATCCAAAAAGAATTGATAAGAGGATTTAAGGGCTGGGGTTGTGGCTCAGCAGTACAGCACTCGTCTCACACGAGCGGGACCCTGGGTTTGATCCTCAGCACCACGTAAAAATTAAAAGAGTGAAATAAAGGTATTGTGAATAAATATTTTTTTAAAAAGGAGGATTTAAGCAAAGATCAAACCACTGGCCTACAACAGAACCTCAATAAATGTTTTGTTTCCCTCCACCCCTCTTTTCCTCTCCCAGAGCTAAAGCTTGAAAATGACAGTGATGATAACAATAGTAACAATGCCATACTTTCCTGAATATTTTAAATGGCACCTGATATTTTTATTAAGTCAATACCCAAATAAGTGAGTTTAGGTGACTAATCAATAAAAAACATGAAGAAAAGAGAAAGAAAAGATGCATAAAATAAAAACGTTAACTACACTAGGAAGGTATATATGTCAAAGACCAGAATATAAGATATTCTCAAAATGACACATTGATAATACACTTTGTAATTTTTGAGGCATTTTCACATGCATTATTTCAACGGGCTCTCATAATAATCTTACAGTGTGTATAGGGTAGGCATTACTATTTTATAGAAAGGGAATGCAAGCATCAGTGACAAGTTATCAGCCTAAGAAAAAGGATTTGAGAATACAGTATTACAGGGATCAAAGTGGTAGAAAAATCAGAACTAAATGTCAGAACCTTACATAATTAAACTACCAAGGACACTAGTAATGCTTTCCTGGATAACATTCCACACTGTAATAAAGGTCCATTTTCAAAGAAGACTTACATTTGTTACTTCTTTAGTCTCTATTTTGGTCTCCTTGTTTGTATCTTGGCTTTTAGAAGCAGCTTTGGAGGCAAACATTCCCATAATTCCCTTGGGCTGCTGGGAAGCCTGTTTGGAGGCAGGTGGGCCATGACCATTGGTTGTCAGATCATTACTGGCTTGTGTCTCACTGGATGCCTGAAGATTTGACTGTTCAAAATTGCTAGAAGATGAGGATTCTGTGGGAGCTCTAGGGACCGCAGCTGCACATTGTATGGCACTAAACCTAAAGACAAAATGGTAATATTAAATTGATGCCAGTATCAAAATCTTATTTTCAAACTCTTGTTTCTTTCACATAGTACCTTCTAACCCCTAATATTATAAAACTAGGGAATGTTAGAACTAGAATGGATTTTGGAAAAACTTTTGTACAAAATTTTCATTTAGATAAATAACTGGAGAGAAATAAGTGATCTGTTCTAAGTTATCCATCTAGTTAGTAATAGAGCTAGATTTGGAATCAAATAAGGTATTTGGAATACCTTATTGAATACTCTTGCTTTTTTGAAAAAAAATCCTAATTAAAAAAAATAAGAATATACAAAACAATAATAAAAGATTTAATAATTTTACCATCCTTAGGAAACCAAATGGTTATCCCTTATTTAAGGACCTTCCTCTTATAAGGACAGATACGCAAAAACTATTGACTGAATCAAAATTAAAAGCTCAGTAGGGTGCAGTGGTGCATGCCTGTAATTCCAGCAGCTTGGGAGCTGAGGCAGGAGGATTGCAAGTTCAAAGCCAGCCTCAGCAACAGCGAGGCACTAGGCAACTCAGTGAGACCCTGTCTCTAAATAAAATACAAAATAGGGCTGGGGATGCTGCCCAGTGGTCGAGTGCCCCTGAGTTCAATCTCTAGTACCCAAAAAACAAAATAAAAACTAAAAGCTCTAAATATTAACACATTTCCTGGCAACTCTCCTGGCCAGAGTGGTCATGCTTTAAAACATGGAAGCTAGAAACAGAGTTACTGGCTCTTATAACTTGCGGTCCTTCACAGCCATTTGCTACTAATTTCTTCCTTTTTTTTTTTTGTATTAGTTGCTCAAGACAATACAATGATCTTGACATATCATACATTTGATTCAAACAGGGTATGAATTCTCATTTTTCTAGTGTACATATTGCAGGATCACATTGGTTATACATCCTGTGTATACATACAGCAATCCTAGTGTCAGTTGTATTCTGCTGCCCTCCCTATCCCCCCCATCACTATTCTCCACCCATTCTACTGTGACACTTATCTCTTTTTTTTCTTCCCTTCCCCCTCACACTATCATATATGTATTTTGTGAAACCGTGAGGGTCTCCTTCCGTCTTCCGTGCAATTCCCCTTCTCCCTCCCATTCCCTCCCACCTCTTTTCCTTGTTTCGTGGTAATCTTCTTCTGATGCTCTTCCTTCCTACTCTGTTTTGAGTCACCTCCCTTATATCAGAGAAGACATTCGGCATTTGTTTTTTAGGGATTGGCTAATTTTGCTTAGCATAATCTGCTCTAGTGCCATCCATTTCCCTGCAAATGCCATGATTTTGTTATTTTTTAGTGATGAGTAATGTTCCATTGTGTATAAATGCCACGTTTTTTTAATCCATTCATCTGTTGAAGGCATCTGGATTAGTTCCACAGTCTAGCTATTGAGAATTGTGCTGATATGAACACTGATGTAGCTGTGTCCCTGTAGTATGCTCTTTTTAGGTCTTTTGGGTATAGTCCAAGAAGGGGAATAGCTGGGTCAAATGGTGGTTCCATTCCCAGCTTTCCAAGGAATCTCCATACTGCCCTCCAAATTGGCTGCACCAATTTGCAGTCCCACCAGCAATGTACAAGTATACCTTTTCCCCCACATCCTCGCCAGCACTTATTATTGTTTGACTTCATAATTTAATTTGCATTTCTCTACCAATCAGAGAAATGCAAATTAAAACCACTCTAAGATACCATCTCACTCCAGTAAGAATGGCAGCCATTATGAAGTCAAACATTTGCTACTAATTTCTAATAGTACCAACTAGCAACAGCAGACAAGTATTATGCTGAAGGTCAAGTGAAGGAATATGGTGAATGGTTTGCATGGCTATTAAAAGAAATATTCATCTCTTATTCTCTAAATTGTAGGTATGCCTACTTCACACAAATATATAATGTAATGTTACACATTGTGAATGGGTAACTGATTCAGTTTTCACAAAGGGCTCTACATAAAGCAAAGTTCTTCAACTTTCCATATCAAAACATTTTGCTTCCCCTAGTTTGTTGCTTAATGGGGTAGGTGAGAGTTCCCTGAAGATCTTATTCATCTTTCATATTCCAGTCACCTGACACAAAATCTGACATACAGCAAGTGTCAGAAAAAACATGTTGAAAGAAAGACTATTTAAGCCACTAAAAGTGAGGTTTCTGGTTTGTCTCCCTTCTTTAGTGTATCACCTCAATTTGGAGTGGGAGATGGGGAAGATTTCAAGATTAACTGCTGGAATCAGTGGCCTATGGAAAAAAATCCCTAATATATCATTTCATTTCAGAAATAACATTAGACTTGAAAAGCCCTAAAGCTAGAGTTTACAGCTCCAAATATCTTACACTGATTCATTATGATCCCAGCAGAAAACCCTACATTAAAACACATCTTTGGTGTATCAGAGCTAAGAACAGACGGAAAACATTTACTTTCACCCACTGTTTTTCCTCTCTGGCCTTGCAGTGCTTCCATGCACAAGGAAAAGGGCAATGTTTTATTTCGTTGTCAACATATAAAGTTGGCCCTCAGACAACTCTTTCCCCGTTTGGTCTGCATTCCACACCTTAGGGTCAAAACCAGGAACTGGCAATGAGGAAGAGACCAAGTTAGGTTGGGAGCATGTCTGAAGAGTGAAGAATCTGCTTAATCCTAAAATTTCAATTTTCTTCCTGTCATAGCACTTAAAATACATGAAACCATGAGTCAGATCTCAGCTGGCCCATAATTCTCAGGACCAAACACAAACTTCTTTATTGGAGATAAATTCGTCACATTTCTACCAAGGATACTTGAAGAATTTAGGTAAAGTTTCACTGAAGTGCATCCTATTACCACATTTCTACTTGCCCTGTTTATTTTAGTGGGCCCTGGGCAAATTTCATTTTGAACTTGTGAGTCACTTTTATTCTTGTTTGCTTACTTGCTAGATATAACAGAACTGGTTTTAAGAACTTGACATGCCATGATAAAAAAAAAAAAAAATCTTAAAGAGAGAGTGAGAGAGGGAGAGAGAGAAAGAGAGAGAGAGAATTTTAATGTTTATTTTTTAGTTATTGGCGAACACAACATCTTTGTTTGTATGTGGTGCCGAGAATCGAACCTGGGCCGCACGCATGCCAGGCGAGCGCGCTACCTCTTGAGCCACATCCCCAGCCCTCATGATAAGATTTTAATGCAGATTATTTTTAAAATCTAACAACATATTTTATATAAACTTATCAGAGTACTCTTGAAATCCTTCCCTAAAAGACACTGGACTTATAAAATTATGACTCTCTGGCTATATAATTACATTTATTTACTTAATAAATATTTGAATAGCTATATAATCAAAGTTTCAAACTAAAGAACAATTATTAAACAATTATTACAGAACATTAGTTAGCATTACTGAATGCTAACTAAGTGCTAGGCACTATTTTTGGGTATATAGTTAACAAAATAGACACAGTCCCTATTCTCATAAACTTAATTATTTTTGGCAATTCTATATCTATTTCTTCTCAAGGACCAGTCTCTATCAGTTATCCCATCTACCCCAGGACCTTCAACCTTTTCCTATGACAGATTCCTAATAATACAACTTGAAGGCATTCTTGACTTTAAAACTGTATATTATCCTTCCTCAATCTCAACTTCTCCTCAGCTACTGCTCTCTTTCCCTCCCATTTTCACGGTTAAATTTTCCAAGAGTTGTTCATATCAGTTTGTCTCAATTCTCCTTGTTCCCCCATTTACTTGGTTGACTAGCATCTGGTCTTTGCCCTGAAAAACTGTCTTGTCAAGGTTATCTCTAGATCCAGTGGACACTTTTCAGTTCCTACTTTACTTGGCTATTCAGCAACATTTAACAACGTCTACCAGTCCATCCTTGTTGAAACTTCCTTTAGCTTCTGGAATCCCAAATAACTTGTGCGATTTTCCTCTTTTCTCTGGCTGCTTCCTCTAGCATCCCTCTTTTTCTGACCATCTCATTAAAAGTAACCATTACTAGGGCTGGGATTGTAGCTCAGTGGTAGAGTGCTTGCCTCGCTGAGGCCCTGGGTTCAATCCTCAGCACCACATAAAGATAAATAAAAATATTGTGTCCATCTACAACTATTAAAAAAAAAATAACTGTCACTAAATAGTGCTTACTATGTGCCAAAGACTATTGGTAAGAGCTCATATATTTTAATTCATTTAATCCTCTATATCCCTGTGAGGATGGTACTATTAGATCAATTTTACTGCTAAGGAAGCTGAGTCACAGAGAAACAATTTTCCCAAGGTCACACAGCTACTAATTGTGGCCTAGAGTTTTACTTTCTGCCTTTCTTCCATTCTATAAGTCTCTGCATGACTATATCTGCTGCCATGGCCTGACTGTTTACTTACCTCCTTTGATTCTAAAATCTCTATCTTTACCGCTTTTATTTGTTAGCTCTAGACTCACCTATCTAAATGGAATGCACATTCCCATCGGGATTTCCTACAGGCTTCTCAAACTCAACATGTCTAAAATCCAATCCAACATTTCCCCCTCTTTTCCTAAAGCCAATCTCTCTTAAATTCTCTCTTAGTACTCATAGGACCAAGCCAGAAACATGAGATCATCCTTAACACCATGAATAGTGACCTCCACACACACACCTTACCCCCAGCCACTACCATACTTAAAGGTTTTAAAGAGTTTTCAACCTTCATACCTCTCCACCCAATATCATTACTTCAATTCAGATAACTGTCAAATGCACACTGGATCACTGAGACATTTCTCCACTTTCATGTCCTTGCCTCCAGATTACTTCCTTCTGATCGACCTCCAACATCATAGCCAGGATCACCTTTCTAAAGTACGGTTATGATCATTTCATCCACCTGTTTGAAAATTTTCAGTGGTTCCCAGATGCTCAGAATCAAAGCTAAACTCCATTTTAAAGCATAATCTGACTCCTTTTAGACTTCTCTAGTCTTCTAATTATTTCTTACCTCTTACTCTAAGTTCAATCATAGATGATTATCATGGTTCCACACATGCATGTTTTCTCTTAGCTGTATTTACTCTCCCATTTCTTTGCCTGCCTATTTGTACTGGGCCTTCAGTCATCAACTTAGCTGTCCTAAACTTTAGGGAGCCTTCTCTGTCTTGCCCCTTGCCTCATTCATCCAGAAGTGGGGAGAACTACCCATCCTCAATATCTTTTTACACTATTCCTCCTCTGATTGCACTGCCAAGCCGTACTGTAACTGCTCATCTCCCATCAGACAATTAGCCCTAGAACAAGGGACATACTCAATACACTGGCACATACTCAATCTATAGTGTGTGGTATTTCATAGGGATTCATCAGATATTGCTGAATGACATCAAATTACCTTGCTTAGTATGTGTGAAAGCAGTAGGTGCTCACTATGTATGTTTGGGGAATTGACTTGAACCCTCAATAAAATCCCACAAAGCAGGCTAAATTATACCTAATTTATGGATGAATAAACCAAAGCTTAAAGAGTTTACGTAATTTGTCCAAAGCACTGGGCTATTAAGCAGCAAAGTACAACTTAAGCCTATAATCATCAATTTCCAAAATGTACAGGTATCATAGGCCATTACCTCTCTGTGCTGTGGAAGATACAAAAGATGGCCAAGATCTGATCCTAGCTACAGAGGAAAGAGATGCTTTTGGATGGAAGGCAGAGGAACATCAAATTAGGAATAATTTTTTGAAAGACAATATTTGAACTAGCTTTTGAAGGATGGGTAGAATTTAGACAGCAGAGACTAGGGTAAGGGAGTAATGAGGGGACACAACAAACATTTCTGGTGGTGGTGACAGGATAAATATATGAGAAATAGATTTATGGGGAGTCCACTGGGGCTTTCAATATGGGTTGTGGCTGCTATTTTTCACCTTATGATGTACTAATAAAACCAGGCATGTGTCTTACTGCAAGATAAATGGGGTTTTACTAGACTTGGCATTCACTCTTAAGAGGCAGCCACTGTGTAAACATCTTACAAAATCAATTCGTAAAGAAGCCCACAAGGAACATTAAGGAGCTTACTTGCTGCAGTTCTGCAAGTTGCTTTTAAGGATGTCATAGTCAGTATTGAACAGAGGCCCACTGTCCTTTAGCATAGCTTTCTGGATGCTGTACACATGGATGCTGGCAGTCACAGCTAGCTTGGACTTCACTGCTACAAGTCAACAGGAAAAGCAGTCTGTTAATACACAAACTTCATAGCATGGGGGACTTTAACAAGAAACCCTTCTCCATTAAAACCATTTGCAATCTGTGGTGGTCTAAAAAACTCTAAAAGGCCAAATAGCCACATATACAGTGTAATATCAACTCTTCTGTCTGCAATGGGGACATTATGACAAGGTAGGTGGTGGTGAATCATTTCTAAGTACAGCACCTGTGAGTTTATCGCTCATCCAGTAGACACTCAGCAAATATTAATTAATGATTGATGATGACTATGGGTTCCCCCCCACCCGTCAGGGAAGAACCTTACACTAGCATATAAAGACTAAATAATCTCTACCTGAAAAGAGTTGTTTATGTAGCCCAATTTTACTTTAGAGAAAGCAACTATATAACAAAAATACAACTAACTAGATAAGTCTACAGAAGAAAAACTAGCATAAATTTAAGTTTCACAAGGGAAGGGGTTAGGCCTAACTTGCTCTATGTTCCCATTCCCTACCATAGAGCTTGGCATACAATAGATAATCAATACGCATATACTAAATGATGAATGCCTGCTTGCTTTGCTTCCACTGTGGAAATCCAGATAGAAAAATCAGACATTCCCAACACTTTGAATATTTCAGAATTAATTTGGTAAAAATCGCACTCCACTGGCAGGAGCCTTTGTATATACAAGGTACAACAGTGAAGTTTTGTCTTCAGATATGGACCCAAGATCATGAGGACATGAGGGTCATATTATTTTTTGAAATGGACTTTTAAACAATAGAATAGTAGCATTAATAGCACTGAAAGTCAGACTTTTTGTGTGTTTGATGCTAGGGATCAAATCCAGGACCTTGAACCCACTAGGCAAGCATTCTAACACTGAGCTATATCTCCCAGTTGGATTTATTTAATTTATTAATCTTTCTGACTTTTAGAAAAACATTCTACAATGTTCTTCTCTAAAATGTGTTATGAAATACAGCACAACATTCAGACTACTGTCTTTTTACAGTGGGTGAGATGGCCCACATTATATACATGACAGTTTTGCGTGTCTGTCATGAGGTTTAAAATCCTATGATAAAAGTGCTTTATAAATGTCAGAAGCTATTGACTTAGTGGGAAGTTATGCAGATGAAGTATCATATTTTAATATGTTTCAGAAACTACTAATAAAAAGAACACAGGGTTCTTCGGCTAAATAGCTAACATATTATATGCACATGTTAGGGGCAGATTTATTATTATACCAACACTGATGCTATAAGAAGAAAAAGGAAAAACTTACTAAACTGTTAAAATACCTACCTTCCAATTTATCTTCTCTCACTACTGCAACCTTGTGGCACTGTAAAGAAACAACACTTCATCAACAGAACTTGAAACCTGGAAGTTTCCTTGTTAATAATTCAATTGTGCTTGAAATGCGAAATTAAGAAAATAATGGTACCATTCAAATGTATGTTATAGTTTAATAAAGTCAGATTCATTTTTAATTTGCTTCCTTTAAAACTTCTTAGTAAGGTTAAGGAAAATGAGAGTACAGGGATAAATACTACAATGAAATAAAATACAGCATCTCAAATCAGTGAGAAGAAAGAGCTTTTTAGTTAAGTGATTTAATGAGAAGTACTGTATTCCCATATAAATCCAGATAAAATTACTTCTTCCCCCTCATACCATACACCAGAATTAATGCTAAACAGGGAGCATGGAAGTCTGGGTAGAGGCTGAAAGGAAGAAGAGGTTCTGCGGCTATGGGTAATTGAGAGCCCATGCCATGGAGAAGAAATACCAAAAAAAGAAGAAATAATGGTCAGGCCAAAAAAGCCACAGCCATGTGCAGCCTATTTGTTGCTCAAACTGTGCCAGGTGCATGCCAAGGACAGGCCATTAAGAAGTTCACCATTTGAAACACCTCAGCCATCAGGGACATTTCTAAAGCAAGTATTTTAATGCTTATGTGTTTCCCAAGCTCCATGTAAAGGTGCATTACTGTGTGAGTTATGCCATTCACAGCAAGGTGGTCAGGAATCGATCTCATGAAGCCTGGAAGGACTGAATACTCCCACTCCATTTTAGACCTGCTAGTGCCACCCCATAACCTCCACCAAAGCCCATGTAAGAGCTAGGTCCTTAAAGAGTGAAGAAAATCTATCTTTTAGAAAAAAATAAAATGAGAATTATAATAATAATAAAGAATGCTAAATGGATCAGAGATTTAAGAGTAAAAATGAAAACATATATGCAATAGAAAACATACATGAATTCTTCTGTAATCTAATATAACCTAAGAATGAGGAAGTATCCTATGTATGATTCAAATCCAGAAAAAACTGAAATAACCCATAAAAACTAACAACTTTTGGATGAAAACAAAACTTCAACAAAAGTTCAAAGACAAATGATTAAGTAAGAAAAGTATCTGCAACTAGTATCACAAATGGTTAGTAGTTTCTTAAAAAAACAAAAACAAAAAAAACCCACAAAACTAAAAACGAAGACCCTTTAGAAAAATGGGCAAGAGTTACAGATAATTCACAGCAAAAGGAATACAGATAGCCCTGACACAGATGACAACATGTGCTGTGTGGAAACAGGCACTCTTCATACCTGTTCAGGAAAAATAAGAAATGGAGATGTATTCGTCAATAATCAACAAAAGTACATATACAGCCTAGTGACACATGCTTATAATCCCAGCATCTCCAGAGGCTGAGGAAGGAGGATCCCAAGTTCAAGGCCAATCCGGGAAACTCAGTAAGACCCTATTTCAAAATAAAATAAAAGGGCTGGGATGTAGCTCAGTGGGGAGAGGACCCCTGGATTCAATCCCTAGTATCCCCCCACTAAAAAATACATATACATTTATACTTTGATCCAACCATCCTACTTCTAAGAATGTAATTTCAAAACACACTAACAAAAATATACACAACTGCCAGGTATGGTGGTGCATACCTGTAATCTCAGCAGCTTGGGAGGCTGAGGCAGGAGGATTATGAGTTCAAAGCCAGCCTCAGCAATAGCAAGGCGCTAAGCAACTCATGAGACCCTGTCTCTAAATAAAATAGAAAATAGGGCTGGGGATGTGGCTCAGTGGCTGAGTGTCCCTGAATTCAATCCCCAGTAACCCCCCCACCCAAAATACACATAACCCATGTACTCTGAGCTATTCACTGTAGCACTATTAGCAATAGCCAAAGATTGTAAATAACTCAAATAATTCAATGTGGGACTGATGAATCAACTAAGACGTATTTATCAATGAATCCAGATGTGGCTATAATGAAAAAGGAATAGTTTTCTAACTGCTACGTAATACTCAGGATCTATCTATCAATTTCTTACTTTCCCAGTTGCTGGGATAATTGGCATGATGTACACCATCACATCCAGCTATGCCACCATGACTGGCAGATGAAGCAGATGAACAGAATCTTTTTTTTTTTTTTTTTTTGCAGTACTGGGATTGAATCCAGCACGTAGGAGGGGTGCTCTACCACTTAGCTTCATCCTCAACCCTTTTAATTTTTTGTTTTGAAACAGAGTCAATTATTAAGTTGCTTCAAACTTGACTCCTCCTGCTCTATCTCCCATGTACTTGGGACTATAGGCATGTTCCACTGTGCTCAGCTAAATGTCCTCTTAAATTTAGAATAGAAGGCCCTCTATAAGTAAGGCACAGCATAAAAATTTTTAACTTCTCCAACAGCTGGATTTTCAATGTTCTCCGATGGCCCATGGGTTAAAGGCTCAGCTCCCAGCTTGGTGCTATTGCTTGATGGTAGAAACTTTAAGAAGTGGAGCCTAATAGGAAGTTTTAGATTAGTGAGGGCATTGCCCTTGAAATGGATTGTAGGATGATACTTTCTTCCTCTCTTTTGCATCCAGCCATGAGATGAGGGCTTCCTCTGCCATATATTCCCATAATGATGTTCTGCCTCATCACAGGCCCAAAAGCAATGGGGCCAATCAACTATAAACTGAAACCATGAGCCAAAATAAACCTTTCCTATTTTTAAGTTGACTATCTCTGGTCTTTTGTTATATTATCGAGAAGATGTCTAACAGAATTTCTATAAGTTTTTAACTAATGATAGGTGATCCATATTTTGGAAGAAATTTTTTCTCAGAAAAATTCACTGGGGAACACAACTAGAATAAAATCCTAGGATTTCATCTAAGAATCCCCTGAACCCTAAAGATCAACTGCTAATACCATTTAAGGATTCCAAATTAAGAGTCCATGCCATAATGAGTTGGAGTAAAAACTGTATGTTATCTGAAAACATAAATTCTTAACTTTAAATCCTAATTCAGAAGATCTGTGAACTCTCAAAATTTTATGAATAGCAACATATGAATCTCTGTTACAAATTCTCAGATCAGTGACCAAAAACAAAATCACTATAGGTTAAGCAACCCTAACTCAAAATCCCAAAGCTATAAATTCTGAAATCTTTTGAGCACTGGTATAGCATCAAAAGTAAAAAATTCTATTCATGCAGTTCATGCACTGGTTCATGCAGTTTCTTCTTTTTCTTTTGATAGTGCTAAGGATTGAACTCAGTACCTTGCAAATGCTACATAAACACTCTACCACTGAGCTATGTCCCCAGCTCTTAAGCACAAAATTATTAAAATACTGTATAAGATTACATTTCAGGCTATGTGTATAAGACATATATGAAACAAAGGAATTTCATGTATAGACTTTTTATATTAAAGTTCCAGGTGGTATCTGGTTATCCATCAACACAGATTATCACTGAGGGCTCTGAGAAGGAGCCCTGGTCCATGGGACTGCTGGTGAAAAAACAAAAGAACCATCACATAGATTTTAAGAAGATGAGAACAAAGAGGGGATGTCTACTTTTGGGAGGAAGCCAGAGAGGGGGTATTAAATCAGAATTTATCACATTTCCCAAGATACCTTATTATGCACATGCAAATATTGAAATAAACAAACAAAAACCATAATCTGAAACACTTCTCGTACCAAGCATTTCAGAAAAGGGAAACTCAACCTGTATTTTAAGGGAATACAATAATACTGAGGAAAAGACTTAACTACGACTAGTTTAAAGGTACTGACATACCTAAAGAGACACAAATATAGTTAAACCTAAAAAGAAAAATGACGTACAGTTACAAACTTTGACAGTATCCATTCAAAAGCCATACAGAGAGAAAATTCTGGTGGCAGGTTTATCCTTGAGAGTAAATAAATCAAGACTGCTTAATTTCCTATTTCAGATATATAATGATATCTGATTCTAAACTTGCAAATACCTTGATTATCATTTGGCTTGCCAAATAGCTTGCCAATAAGGACAGAAAATGCTGGCTAGAAAATACAAGGATTTGATCCCTTGAGGAGTTTTGTTTCTCCTTATAAATTACTAAATTAACATTCCAGTTTTAAACATCACATGCTTAAAATTCTTTTGCTAAAAAACAAAGAATCAGTATTTAGACAAGTCAGGGTTCTAAACCTACGATTCTGAGGACAAGTCAAAAGGGAAGAGGGAAACATATTAACATATCTCTGAGAAGGAGCCCTGGTCCATGGGACTGGTAGTGGAAGAAGCAAAAGAACTATCACACAGACTTGAAGAAGATGAGCGCAAGGAAGGTGTCTACTTTTGGGAGGAAGCTAGAGAGGGGGTATTACTAATGTTGTTCCCAAGGCTTAGCCTGGTACAGGAGATGGAATAAGATATCTCAGCAGAGATTCCAGTGCCCACCAAGGCATGGGAATAGAATAATCTCTATGCCCCTGAGAAGGACATACAGAAGTAGTTAAGAGAAAGTCAACAGATTTGAGAAAGCTTTGTTGCTGGGTTGATGAAAACAGAATAGTAACCTGTGTTTAGAATGACCAGATAACACCTGGACCACAATATAAAAAGAAGATGTAGGAGAATAAAAGTGTTTCCAGCCCATGCTTCTGCACTGTATTAGGTCAGTCCCCGGCCAATATTTCCTACCCATTAAACATAGCTACACAACTACCAAAATGAGTGCTCAGAATTAAAATGAAGTTAAAAAACTTTTTTTTTTCTTGTTTGAACACTTAGATTTGTGGCTTGAAATATGAACAAGATGAAAATTAATGACCACTGTCTCCAACATACCTTGAAGAAAGGTATAAAGAATAATGGGGGCTGGGGTTGTGGCTCAGTGGTAGAGCACTTGCTTAGCACGTTTGAGGCACTAAGTTCGATTCTCAGCACCCCATTAAAAAAATAAAGATATTGTGTCCATCTATAACTTAAAAAAAAAAAAAAAGAATAATGGAAGCAATCTCTCAATATCTTGTTGTCTAGAAAACTACATAATGATACAGCCTCTGTATCACAGCCAAGATATTTCCCAGGCAGGGGTTGTAGCACAGTGGTAGAGCACTTGCTTAGCATGTGAGAGGCACTGGGTTCAATTCTCGGAACCACATATCAATAAAAAGTCCATAGACAACTAAAAAAATATTGGGGAAAAAAAGATATTTCCCAAACTTTTTTTGAGTTTCAGATGTAGTCTAAAAATTCAAATCCTCCTCTAAGATGAATATTTTGAACTTAAAACTTCCACAATACTGAATCATCTTCTTGTTTTCTTCTTCTTCTCCAATGTAAGGTTATAACACTGTTTGTAGCTTAAACACATATAAGCCCATTATAAAATTCTAAGAACTCACGGAATGTCCATTCTGAATGATACTACCAGACACTAAATAGGTGACATGCAGTTGGGCTCCTGAATTTTCCCTCCGTTTCCTTTCGACATAATCATATAGCATCCTGTTCCAAAGAAACAAAAGTAATTCATTAGTAATAGTTTTTAACCTCATAAACTCTTTTAATTCATGACTTAAAAGCAGCCAGGCACAAGTGATGTATCCCTATAATTAATACTCAAGAGGCTGAGCTAGGAGGTGCACAAGTTCAAGGACAGCCTCAGCAAGATAATGAGATCTTGTCTCAAAATAAAAAATAAAAAGGGTTGGGGATATAGTTCAGTGATAAAGTACCCCTGGATTCAAGCAGGATCTTTGTTCAGTCCATGAACAGAGGTTTTTTTTAAAAGGGACTTTAGATTGGACTTGGGGATAGGAGTCAACTTGTTTGAGTTGGCATAGTGATTCAGTAAGAAACATACCCCTGGGTTAGATCCCTGGCACAGCAAAAAAAAAAAAAAAAAAAAAAAAAAAAAAAAAAAAAGTCTAATAAGAGGATAAGAGGGACAGAACCCACATTAAAATGGGAGCCATGATTTAGAATGAATACATTGCTGAATCAAGAGTAAGTTCAGTCACTTATCTATCTAGCTATGACAGATCCAGGATAAGTCAATTTTTCTAGGCTCTTAATATCCTGAGATAATGCAAGGGAATGCTGTACTAGATTAGTGAATCTCTTAATCTGGGATTCACATGTCTTGTATAACCCTTACCACCAAAGTATCAGCAAATATACATGTGCTTTTTGGGGTGGAGATGACTCAGGGTTTCAAGAGATTTAGAATTTATTACTCTAAAATATTAAAAACTCTATTATGTATATGATCACAAATGCCCAGCTCTGAAATCCTAATGCTAATAATTACTCAGATTCAATGCTGCTTCATAACTACAGAATTAAACGGCTTACTTACACCACTCAATATCCAAAAAATTCATTAACCTGTAAGAACCAAACACTAAATGCAAAATGTTGCTTTTAATAAAATCCTTTAATTCATTTTTATCCTTTCTTCCAGCAAATGTTGCAGCTGACTCCCCTCAATAATTTATAGTTTAATGACAAAAAGATATCATTTTTCTTTTATTTTAAGAGGCATTAATTAAGGTTCTTATATCACGTGTACCAGGACAGCCAAAAACTCAAAAATTCCAAGAGAAAACTCCACCTACACTTTTGATCATTCTCTTCACCTTCTTAGCTACCATGAACCACATCCCACTGAGTCTCCTACTCCCCTCCAACCGCCAAAGAAGTTATACAAATGGCCAATAAGTACATAAAAGGACGTTCAATGTCATTAGGAAAATGCAAATTAAGACTATATGAGATACTACTTCATATTTACAAAGAGGTGAAATAAAGACATAATAAAAAGGGTTGGCGGGCTGGGGTTGTGGCTCAGGGTCTGAGGCGCTGGGTTCGATCCTCAGCACCATATAAAAATAAAACAAAGGTATTGTGTTCACCTACAACTAAAAAATATATTAAAAAATAAATAAAAAGGGCTAGCAAGAATATGGAGAAATTGAAATTCTCACACAATGTTGGTGAGATTATTAAGATGGTTCAGCCATTCTAAAAAATAGTTTGTCAGTTCCTCAAAATGTTAAACGGCAATATGATCCAGCAATTCCAATCTGAGGAAACTATACTTGAAAACTAAAAGCATATATTTATACAAACATTTGTACACAGGTGTTCACAGCAGTGCTATTCATAATAATCAAATGTAGAAACAATTAAAATGTCCATTAACAGATGAACAGATAAAATTAAATTTAGTATATCCATGCTATTGGCTAAATTGAGTCTGAAAAAGAAATACCCTTGCAATACCCTTATAACATTAACATATAACCTTATTTGGAAATAGGGTTAATACAATTGTAATTAATTAAGTCCAGATCATACTGTGGTTGGATGGGCTCTTAATCCAACATCTATGGTGTCCTTACAAAAAAATGGCTATGTGAAGATAGACACACAAGGAGAATATTATATAACAATGAAGGCAAAGATTGGAATTATGTAGCTACAAGCCAAGAAATGCCAAAGATCGCTAGCAAACCACTAGATCGTGGACAAAGGTAAGAAAAAAATTTCCTTACAGGTTTCCAAGGGAGCATAGCTCTGCTAACACCTTGACTTTGGCCTTCTAACCTCCAAAACTGAGTAAATAAATTTGTTTTAAGCTACCTACTTTGTAGTGCTTTCTTATGGTAGCCTAATTAAGTGGAAACATATACCATACAATGGAATATTATTTAGCAATAAAACAGAATTAAGTATCGATGCATGCAGCAACCTGGACAAATCTGGAAAACATACTAAGTGAAAGAAACCAGATATATTAGACTGTACATGATTCTATGTATATGAAATGTCTGGAATAGACAAATCTACAGACAGAAAGATTAATGGTTGTCTATGGCTGGCAGGAAGAGGTTGGGGAAATGGTGATTGTTAATAGGCATATAATTTCTTTCTGGGGTGATGAAAATTGAAATTTCAATTTGATGAAAAAATTCTAAAATTGATTGTGGTGATAGTTGCACAATTTTGATTATACTGAAAACCATTAAACTGTATACTTTAAATGGGTGAATTGTATAGTGTGTGAATTATATATCCATAAATCCTTATATCCATAATTTTTTTTTAAAAAATGAGTATGAGGGACTGGGTTTGTGGCTCAGTGGCAGAGTGCTCACCTGGCACATGTGAGGCACTGGGTTTGAACTCAGCACCACATAAATTTAAATAAATGAAATAATGGTGTTGTGTCCATCTACAACTAAAAAAATTTTTTTTAAATGAATTATGAGTTAGGCACCACCACACCCACTGTAATACCAGTGGCTTGGGAGGCTGAGGCAAGAAGATTGAGAGTTCAAAGCCTGCCTCTGAAACTTAGTGAAGCTCTAAGCAACTCAGTGAGATCCTGTTTCTAAATAAAATATAAAAAGGGGGCTGGGGATGTGGTTCACCCTTGGGTTCAATTCCAGGTACAAAAAAGAATTATGAAGAAAATTAATAGGATGATGTGACAACAATTAAGAAGAGGTGAAACACTTGAAACAGAGCATTAGGGAAAGCTTATTACATATAACATGAAATCTGAGTTGAAACCTGAAGAAAGAGGAAAGCTGGAAGAGGACCATGGCAGGCAGAAGAACTAGTACAAAGGTCCTACGATGAGAATAAATTTTGTATATTTGAAGAAGACAACAGGTGAGGTAGAGAGTAGAATAGGATTAAGTTGAACAGAAAGGCAGGAGCTAGACAGTGTTAAGCTATAAAAAATGATATATAATCAGTTTAGCGACAGTAAAATTATAAGCATCTTTAGTTTAGAAACTCTAACCTTTAATATGCATTTTTAAACTCCAACAGGTGTGTATGTGTGTGTTTGTGTGTATATATATAGTAACAGTTGCTTCATTTGATATCTACACATTCATAATTGCAATGACTTTTATAGATGTCTATAATCAAAGTCACTGAAGCTCTTAGGTTTAGACCAGCACCACGGTCTTTGCATTCAAAACCAGCTCAAGTCTATTCCAGGGCTAATAGCTGCAGGTCTTAAAAGCTTAAACATCACAGCCAAAATCAGTCTCCTAGACCTAACATTAACCCAACAAAGTCAAATCAACCTGCTCTAGAGATTAGGGACTTTTTAATTCTTGTGGAATGTTTTTATGATTCAGAGAAAACTCCTATCACTCAAGGAACAGACAAAAACCGGGCTACCATAAGGAATAAAACAAAGTAAATGTGTTCAATATGTGTGCACTTTTGCAGGCTGAAAAATTCTAGAGTTAAATCAAAAGCTTGCTATTCCCCTCCTGGGCTCAAGTTGGACCACAAGTTTCAGTGAGGAAAACTCATATAGTAAAATTCAAAAATGCTCTGCATCATCTTAAACACTCCCTTTGTAGTTTCACTTAGTTTTCTTGTCATATACTATTATACAGCTGTCAAACACCTGTTGACCTCCTTATGATAGTACTTCAATAACACCCCAAAATAAGCCTAAGAAGTACAGTGAAAATGTAGTAAAGATGTAAGATAACAGATATATAAATTTGAGTTATAAACAGAACTGGCAAGTCCATTTAATACATTCGAAATAATAAAGTGATGCTAACCAGAGGCCAAGACTGCAACTAAATCTAGCAAAATTTATCACCACATATTCATATACAAGCCCACTAACCCCCCTATAGAAATAAAAGTTATTAAAAATAATATTATTTCCCATTTATCCAGGAGAAAAAAATCAGTTCTAACCTAGGGGCTATGTGTAGTCATGAAAATCAAAATAAACAAAACAAAAAAACTCCAATGTCATTAAAATTGGAAGTAAACTGAACTTACTGTTTGGCCTGGTTAACATGAACTCCTAGCGTATAGCTCAGCCATTTGTATGTCACCTGCAAGAAACAGCAATATTCAAAATGTTTTATTAGATGACTTCAGTGTGCAGAAAATTCCCAAGGGCCTGATTTCCTTATAAATTACAATAGATGCCACTATAGTTTAGAAGAACCCTCTATCTGGGCAAATTGAACCAACATATTTGTCTTGCAAATACTAGGAAGTCTGTTTTCACAAACTGATTAATGTAGAAGAATCTAAAATAGTAAGTGGAATATGCATTTAAAAAACTCATTTCCCTCACATTCCTTGTTTTACTTATGCCCTTTTTTCACATTCTGTCTCTGGTGGGGCCACTACCCAAAACTATCCCAAAACTCACCCAGAAACTAGATGATTCTCAAGTGTATGACTTAAAACTTTTAGGGAAAGTTGCAGCCATACAAACATTAAAAGACACAGGTGTGGAGGGTCAGGAAATGAATGAGTAAAATGGATAAACTATATCAGTGGTTAGATTGGGAATTACTGGCATCAATTCTGCATTCTTCCTTGATCCAGCAAACCTCTTCTCTCGAAGTCTCTTCCTATTCAAAATGCTGAGCTTCCCAAAATAAAACTAATAGGTCAGGCAAAGGCAGTATAGCATTAATGGAGGAGACAGACTTGGGTTCCAAAAGTACCTATCCCTTACTAACTGTAAATAAACAATTTATTTGACCTGTTTAAATTTTTTCCTGTAGGGGTACTACCACCCACCTGAAGGGCGTTTAGATCACTGCAAAGTCTACCAAAGTAAACAGTCAATCATCACAGTTTGCAAAGAGCGCTCAGATCCGTCCTCTCACTTGATCTTTACGCCAACCCCCATTAGGCGGGGCAAACCACTATCAATATTTAAATTTCCAGGAAGAGGAAACCGTCTTGGGATTACACAACTTGTCACTTAACCAAGACACAATTTCCTCAACCTGGGACTCTGGACATCAACCACCTGAAAAGCTAGATGTACCCTTACAAATGTTCTCAATCAACGCCCCGCCCTCCGCGTTGACCTCGGTGGCACCGGCCGGGTGCTCAGTTCCCACACGACCGCCCAAGACCTGTGGACTTGAGCGTAAGCCAGAGGATCTCCCCGCGAAAGTCCTCGCTCTTTCTGGGGCACGAGGGGTGGTGACCTACCTCCCCTCGTCCAATCCCCACGAGGCTACTAGCACAGGAGTCAAGGGCCCCGCTGCCCTGGCCGGGCCCAAGACCCCGCTCGCACGCCCACATTCCCAGTCCTAGCTCCTCACTATCTTGTTCTGGTCCGTGACGAACTCGTCTATATTCTCCAGATAAAGCTGGTCCGCCATCGTGCTGCAGCGCTGGCCCACGCCCGCTCCGAGCCCTTCTCTCAACCACAGCCACAGCTCCCGCCGGCGGGAAACAACTTCGCTTCCTCCCAGGTCGCGGGTCGTTTCCCACAGCAACGGAGGCGACGCGCTACGGCAGCCGTCCGAGGGTCAAACTTGTCATGGAGACTGCGCAGGCTGGAGTGGGTGGAGCTAGTAAGAGAAAACGGAAGTGAGGAGCTGGGAAGGAGGGCCTGAGCAAGGCGAGGCTTCGAACTTCAGCTGTGCTACCAAAGATCAAGACTAAATACTTAATCTTTAGGAGCCTCAGTCTTTCCTCTTATAAACCTCTCGTAGAATGAAGTTTTTAATCTTAAAAAAAAAAAATCTTGTTAGACTCTATTATCCCTTCACCAAAAAAAGGCCGAAATTTAAAACCAGCTTTATGTTAATGGAAAGCGTGAATAGGAAACAAGTCCGTAAAGATTCCAAGACAAGGTTTGCTTAAACAAGTAACTTAGTAGAATTTTAGAACTACCATCTTCATAATATAACAGCATTAGCATCTAATAATTTCTCAATAAGTGTTTATTGTCCTAAATTTAATTATATTAAAGGCAGTGAGATTTTAGAGGGAAAACAATGGAATAAGAAACAAAGAAAGGTCCATCAACATCTAAAAAAAATATAAAAAAGAAACAAGGAAGCCAGGCATGGTTGGCACATACCTGTAAATAAATGAATGAAATAAAGGTCCATCAACATCTAAAAAAATATATATAAAAAAGAAACGAGGAAGCCAGGCATGGTTGGCACATACCTGTAATCCCAGCTACTCCCATTCCTGAAGCAGGAGGATCATAACCTTACTCTCTCCTCCTTAAGGATGAGGTTTAACACAAGGGCCTTATCTTGAGAACGCAGCAGTTCCCCAGAATCAATCAGCCCAAGTATTTGCAGAAACCAGACAAAAAATGGTAGGATATAAGTGCCAGGTACTGCCAGCAGTGGGAGCCATAGGATCACAATTCCAATGGGAGCCTGTGGCACAGGCCTGTAATCCCAGTGGCTCCAGAGGCTGGGGCAGCAGGATCACAGGTTCAAAGCTAGCCTCAGCAATTTAGCGAGGTCCTAAGTAACTGAGAGACCCTGTCTCAAATTAAAAAATAAATAAAAAGGGCTAGGGATGTGGCTCAGGGGTTAAGTGCCCCTGGGTTCAATCCCTGGGAGAAAAGGGGAGAGGAGTGGAGGAGAGGGGGAAAGAAGGAAAGGGATAGATAGATAAGGCTGACCTTCCTCTTTCTTCCTGTTCATCCCCATATCATCCCAAAAATGGGATGAAGAGCAGTTTACCTATATGTAGGTGTTAACTGTCTAGGAGTGCTGGGTTTGTTTCTCCATTCAGTAAAGAATTGGAGAACAGGACACAGAGAGAGCAAGCAAGTGGCAGGTTTATTGCAAAAGCGACAGAAACAGACTTTTCTAGAGAGAAGGGGTCCCTTTTGGCTTGTTCTTTTATGATCTCTGGAATTTCCTCCTTTATCTCCTCAATCTCGCCACCATTATTGATTGGTGCCCCTTGTATCCTCTAGTCTATCTTAGTTTTTTTTTAATTGGATCCCCTGCTTCAGAGCATGAGTACAGAAGTGTCTGTCTGATTGGGTCCCTGGCTTGTGTTCATGAGCAGTTTTGTTGGAAGTTGACCTCCTTAGAAGGTCCTCTCTATGCTCCTTTATTCTAGCCCTGCCTCTGACCTCCTCACTCTCCATCTTGCCCTGGCTGCCTAAACCCTTCTACGTCTCCCTCACAAATGGAGATCTCCAGACTCAGAGGGCCAGCATCTTAGGAAAGAAGGCCTGCAGAAGAAACTTTGAAACTCCACCAGCATACTGGTCTTCAAGGCTAGCACAGGTCTCCCAGGGATAGCATTCCAAGCCAAACAGAAGGTCAAAATCACGAAGTACAAGATTAAGAAGTATGACTCAGGGGCCCCATAACTGTTTAATCATCATTTCTCAGGGGCCCAGGGATAAAGTGGATCATTCCTTCCTTCAACAAACATGACTAAAAGTCTCCTGTATGCCAAACTCTATGTGACTAATAGGGACACACAGCATAGTCTTTATCTCAGAGAGTTTACAGTCTGGGGGGTATAAACAGCATGTTGTATAGCATGAGAATAGGGTGCCATGGGAATCCAGAGGAGGCAACTACCCCAGCCTGAAGATGAGAGGACATAAAGAGAAAACTTCAGACTTGGCTATCTAGGTCTGGATTCTATATTCTTTCACTATGGCAAAATATATGTGAAATGAACTCCTAGTGCTGCCTTTATTGTGTCTCTTTTTAAATTATTTTTTAGTTATAGGTGGGCACAATATCTTTATTTTATTTTTATGTGGTGCTAAGGATCGAACTCTGTGCCTCACACATGGTAGACAAGCCCTCTACCTCTGAGCCACAATCCCAACCCTTTATTGTGTCTTTTAACACCCAACAAGCCTATATTTCCTCTATTTTAAAGAGTTGTGTTTTTTAAAGACTTTTAAAAAACATATGGACACAATATCACTATTTATTTATTTATTTAGTGATGCTGAGGATCGAACCCAGTGCCTCATGCATGGTGGGCAAGCCCTCTACCTCTGAGCCACAACCCCAGCCCCTAAAAAGGTGTTTTTGTTGGATACAGAAAATGAAAAACCCCAAAATAATATGGCCCAGGGAGAATGAATGAGGGAGAAGGCAATACACTGATCCTTTCCCAATACATTCTTTTCCAGTGATAGACAGGCCCGGGGAGGAGATATCCATCAAGTCTGAAATGACAGTTTCTGGGAAGAGGCCAAAGCATTGATCCCACCCTAAATAAATTCTTTCCCACATACTGACCACTGGCCCCACACCCTCCATCTGACCTAGTAAAGATAGCCCAAACTGACATGTTCATTGATCGAGTCACCCTCTCAGTGTAACCTAGATAAGCCTACACTCCCTCTTTGGCCAATGGCTCATTTTCCACCAGGAAAGTGGGTTCATCAGAGGTATCACTCTGTTTCTGAATAAAAACTGTGCTGCGCTGATCCATGCAGTTTGCATCCAGCCTGGTCCTTTTGTTGCTAACAGTTTTGAGGCCCAGAATTTAACACAGTGTTAGAGCACTTGCCTAGCATTCATGAGGTTCTGGGTTCCATTCCCAGCATCGCAAAAAAAAAAAAAAAAGTTGATTTATGAGAACATGTGAATAGACTGTATTGTGGAATGTACAGCTGCCAAGGCCAGGATATGTCAACCTCCTGGCAGCTGGGGAGGCAGGAACCCAAGGGACACTGAGATAAGCCTCCAGGTGCCTGTTCTAAAACAGTTTATCAGTTCTGTAAAATCAATGTAAAATCCCTCAGTTAACAAAACTAAGAGAGTGAGCCAAGATGACATGCTTAGATACTGTTCCCCTGTTTCACACAACCAGCCTCTTTATTCCTCAGTTCAATTACCAAAAGTTCACAGTTCCACCTTCACCTTCTGAGACATTCAGGAAAAAAAAAAAAAAAAGCAGGAGGACCCATACCCATATCTGCCATGTCTTTTGTATATATTTTTTTCCTTTCTCCCTTTGCTTGGGGGTTTGCAGGGTGCTTTGGAATAGTGATGATAAAAGTGAAGATAATTGGAAACTGCCTGAGATGTTTTGTGGTAGGCACATCATTTCTGGATTCTTAAAACATGAAGGGGTTGTTGTTCAGGGCTGAGAAGAAATACATGATGGTTTTCCCAGAGACCATTGCTTTCTGACTCCAAAATGCTGCTGGTTGGGAAGACTTCCTGAGGAAATGTCATCTGGGTTCAGCTTTAGAATCCAGTAAAGGGCAAAAGCCATTCCAGGCACAATTTCAGTGGAGTGAGTTGCTCACTTTGCCTTCTTGTCTGTCTGTCTGTCTGTCTGTCTCTCTTTCTCTCTCTCTCTTTTTTAATTAACCATGAAAATAATTCTTCATTTCCTTCATATTGTCTGATATTATCAATCATTTCTTTCAAATGATGAATTTATGTATCAATAGAAACACTGTTATCTGTCCCTGTCTCTCTCTTGACATCACTACTTCGTTTCATATGTCTTCAGTTTTCTTCTTTGATCCATGGTTTCTACTTCTTTTTTAAATTTTTATATTTACTTTGATTGATTGATTGATTGATGCTGGGAATTGAACCCAGGGCTTAGCATATGTGAATCACAGTGTACCACTGATCTATAGTCTGGACCCCCTCATAATTTTAAACATAACCATAGATTGCCATGACATGGCTCATCTCTATCACTACCTCTGGCCATTGCCTTATCCCTAACTACAGATTTTCTTACCAGTTCTGTTTTATAATTACTAAACCTGATTTGTTCAGTTTTTTCTTTTAATCTCACATTATCAAAATGTTTTTCAGTAGACGGAAGCCAGGGAACAGCTTTCTCTTGGATAGGTACTCATTTATTAATTCTTCAATTGTTCACTGAGTTCCTTTTATGAACTCACTATATATAAGGTACCATAGAATAAAAGAGACACATGGCCCTGTCTCAATACAGATAAGTGAACAGTTTTAAAAAATCATGTTATTAGAGAGGAAATGGGCAGGGAGCACCTACTGGAGTTCTTCAATAGGCTGTGGTATATATCTGTGCTTAAATGCAGGCTTAGATTGGGGATCCATAAGTTATAAATGGCAGCTGAGGCTACTGGAAGGAGTGGGTTAGATTATCCAGGGACAGAGCTGAAGGCAGAATGCTAAATAACACCAGTAGTTAAGGAACATGCAAAGGAGGAAATGCCTAAAAAGGGAACTGAAAGAGAGGAAGATCCCCGGGAGGGTTCAGTGTGGAAAGAAAAGGAGAAGTGAGTTTGAAGGAATCATCAGCTGTGTCAAATGCCTATTCCAAATGGCTTTGGATAAAAATAGACCTTTAGTGACATTGGCCAGAGGAGTGAGAGACACAATAGCCAGAGTTCAGCAAGTTCAAGAATGAGGAGGAGTAAGAATTGAAGACAGGGTGGCAACAACTCTGGTCAGTTAACCTTGCGGAATGGAGAGGTGGGTGGGGCTGAGGATGGTCATGAGGCTTATAAATCTGCCCCTGCAACAGCAGGAGATGTGTCTTAGAAATGGATGTGACAGACATTCTAGAGGCACCTCTATCTAGAGAAGGACACTGACTGCAGGAACTGAAGGCCTGAATCTGTAGGACAGTAGGTAGTAGAGTCTCAGTTCCCACAGAATGCTACTTCTTCAAAGGTCTTTTCATCTCTGGATTCTTAGCACACCCCCGACCCCTTGGCCAAAGTAGCATGGGGTAGGCCCTTAGCAAATATTTGTTGAACTGATAACTGAATGAATAGATGGATGAAATTGAATTAAATACTGTTCTGTTCTATAATCCCTTTTGTTGAGCTACAAAATAGTGTTTGTAGAAGGTGTTGTCTACTTTTCCTTCCACCACTGAAATTGTTATATTATGTGATCTGTTATCAGGGTGAGCATTATTGATAAGCTAACTGGGGGAAATTCAGCTTCCTTCAAAGGCCCAGTGATCAGAAATGAGGTGAGAGAAGTGACCTTTTAGAGAAAAAACTAAGGACCAAGCCAGATACTAACCTGTTTTGAGAGCTGCAAGAGAGCTGCACACGGCTGCTAGAGACCCTGGAGGGAGGCTTCAAACACTCCTGTACATATAATTTCAACACATGGAACTTTTGGAAGCTCTCCATACACTTTGGGCTGACTCACTGAAGTGCTTACCTTTCAATATTTTCTTCCAAGGCTCTAGAGTAAGTCCTCAGATGGAGGACTTTCCCAAACTCTCTCTCCTCTAGTACCCTTTCTCATTCCCCCAGGAAGATGCCTCCACATACTTCAGATCTCCCTGCACCTGCCCTATTTCAGAGCCTCCTTATCATCAGTCTGCTTTTTTCTTTTGTTTTTCTGCTGAAAGGGGAAATTCATGCTACTCCTCATATTCTCTAGGCTCATCTCTGTTCCAATCTGCCCCCCCTTGCCCTAGCCCACTTAAAAATATATTTATAATTATATCCTTTATTTACATAATTATTTTTAAAACATTTCTTTTTAACACACTTGAATTTTTCATATGTGTTTTAAGGGAAAAATTCCACCCTATTTAAAAATGTACTAGTAAACTTTAATGTGTGATTATATTGTATTACAAACAATGACAATGTCTTATATGATGATCAAACACATGCTCTTGTTCCATTTCTCAGTCATTATCAGAATCCTTTGGAGGCAAGAAAATCACATCATTGAAAAGATGTCCAAACGCCTTAAGATGGTATATCCCATACATCATTATATGCATCTGATTAGGAGTCAGTCCATTAAGAGTAACAGCCATATCTGAACAACATCCTTCTACCACCTGGTTGGAGTGATTAGTCATTGCTTCTTTAATAAAAAGCCCAATAGATTTGGTATTAAATACATTTTTCATCTGTATCTTCTGCATTTTCTGCAAATTCTCCAGCATATTTCAGGCAGACTGCTAGCTGCTTATCTTCAGATATCTTCCAAATCATTCCTCTCTGTTCAGGACACTTTTTTTAGGGACACTGAGAAGACTGTTAAGTCTTTCCATTGATTCTACCCTTAAAACAATTCCTCCTTCCACACTCACATATTCAAGGTCTCCATGTTTTATACTGTGACCTATATAGAAAGGTTGTGATGGATCCTTTTTTAAAAAAAAAATACTTTAGATCTTCAACTATACAAATGTAGTGGGGCGCACAAGGAAGAACCGGTTGTATTGGTCGCCATACTTATCAAAGGTGTATTTGTAAGCTTTTCTCATCACTAACCAACTGCATGTCACTTGTTTCCATATTAATTGACTCAAATATTTCAACATTTTCAAAACTGAAGAACTCTGCTTTGTCACAGTGTTTGGTTCAAGAATCCTTCACTGCAGCCCAAAGACTCACATATTTGGGTTTTACAAGGATGATACAATATACCTGCAAGCTCTTAGTGAGCTCTGTGTTCATCCTCTGAAACTTTCAAGAGATTTTCTTTGTTAGGAGCTGGTACATAATGATGCTCATGGTGGTGCATTGTATTTCCAGGACCAATTCTAACATAGCCTAGCATAGTGATCAAAGCCCATAAAATGCTTCCAAGAATCACACTCTTCAAAAATGAACTGCTTTCAGAAAGCATTTTTCTCACGTCTTGAATGGCTTGGGGACAGGAAGGCCCAGCTTTCTTTCATGGTCATGGTACACCACTCTATCACGCTCCTGGCTGGGCTACTCTAGGTGCTGGTGGTGCCCTCTAGTTGGTCTTGCTAAGCGCCAGGATATCCTGGAAGCTAATGCTCGGGGGGCTGGTGGGTGGCCAGTAGAAGAACCCTGTGCCAGGCAGAAGGGCCTATGGCCTTGCACCCTAGCCCACTTTAAAATTTGTCCCAGAATAATGTTTTTAAAACCCAAAGATGTGAGTCTTTGGGCTGCAGTGAAGGAGTCTTGGACCAAACGCTGGACAAAGCAGAGTTCTTCAGTTCTGAAAATGTTGAAGTACTTGAGTCAATTTATATGGAAAAAGTGGCATGTGGTTAATGATGGTGTTATTCCCTGCTTAAAATCCCTCCGTGGTTCCCAGTGGATTTCAGAATAAAGTCCCAATTTTTAGCAGAGAAGAAGAGTATGCTATATAGCGGTGGCGCATGCCTGTAATCCCAGGGCCTCCAGAGCCTGAGGCAGGAGAATCGAGGGTTCAAACTCAGCCTCAGCAATTCAGGGAGGTCCTGAGCAACTTGATGAGACCCTGTCTCAAAAAAAATATATAAAAAAGGGCTGGGGATGAGGCTCAGTGGTTAAGCAATCCTCAACTCCAAAAAGAAAAGAAAAGGACTTGCCCGAGGCACTTCTGATCTGTCCTCTCTCACCTCCCTTTTCAGCAGAGTCAGACTGCAGCGATGGCAGCTCCAGAGAACAGCACATGTTTTCTTTCACAGCCAGGCACCTTCACTTCCCACTTTTCCTACAGGTTGAAACATTGCCCTCTTTCTCTTTTGACCTTCCTCTTATAGCCTCCTGATGGGTATGTACCTAGCCCAGACCATGCTGCTGTCTGTCCCTCTCTGGCATTGGCCTCATTGTGTTTTAGCTTCTTATTTTCACAGATGCAATCATATCAAACATTTGAGGACTTGGGTAGGTTACTAAGGATGTGAGGACTGGAGGTGGGGGGGACACTGCATAGTTTACCATAGTTCACGCCTTAAAATTTCCACCCAAGGTCTCTCCTCTCTGAAATTTCTTTCCTTCAATCAGCACTCCAATGCTGCATATCTGCATATGGTATCTGTTTCTTTTCCCTTGTTGCAGGGGGCCAGGGGTGTCATTGTAAAGCTCCCTTGTTTCATGCAACCCCATTCCTTCCATCTCTACTCAAATACCAGGTGGTCATAAACTTTGGTTATGTCCCTTCAGGGTAGTTTATCATAGATTCTCTTAATCTCTTAAAAAAGAAAGAAGAAAATAAATAAATGAATAATAAAGTTATCGAGGTGTCCACATGTTACACATCTCTCTTCTTGAATTTTCTGTGAGCTCCTCAAGGCCAGGCCTGTCTGAATCCCATTCATCTCTGGTGCAGTTGGGAACTGGCACAGAGAGGAACAATAAATGCATGTTAATCAGCATTGTCATGGCTGGGCCACAAGTGAGCCTCCAGACTGTGATATGACCAGATGGGGCTGGGCACTGTGGGATTGCAGGTCAGTGAGAAATACCTCTCATTTCCTACCCTAAAGGGTTGGGCTTCAGACTACCTGCCACCCGCCCTTGTTCTCAGAGCTGACTCATACCCAGAAATACATCCACAGCCCCTGTCAACAATCTCTGCCTCTCAGTACTCTGCTAAGCCAGACAAAGGCACTATCCATCTGCTGGGCACTTTCACAAAGCCTTTCCTCCTCCAGGAAGCTGGCCACCTCTGTGGCAGTCTCAAGGAGCCATGTTCCCTCCAGATTATCTCTCTTAAGAATAGGCTCTAGGTTTGTTCCCACCCTGATTGCTCATCCCGTAGCATAAGGCTGCCATCTCAGCCTCCCCACAGCTCTCCCTGCCTGCAGTTCCCCCTCCTTTAGCCTGTTCTTCACCCCCAGAAAGATGGTTTTAATGCCGAATGGATCTTGACCACCTGCCCCAGGTGACAGTCTTTTCAGGGCTTCCACTACTTTATTTGAATTGGGAAACAATATATATATCATGAAATCCACCCATTTTAAGTATATAGTTGGATGAGTTCCAGTAAATTTTACAGAGTTGTGCAACCATCATCAAAATTAAAAATTTAGAACACTTGGATCACCCCACCACCACCACACACACCCCAAGAATTCCACTGTGGTCTTATTTCCTACTCATGCAGTTAATATGCTTCCACTCCCCAGCCCCAGGCAACCACTGCTTTCATTTCTGTCTCTATAGGTTTGTCTATTCTAGAAATTTCATACAAATGGAACCATACAATATATAGTCTTTTGTGTTATAGCTTTTGTTATAAATTGAATGGCTACTCCTCCACCCCTAGATTCATATGTTGAAGTCCTAACCTCTTGCAACTCAGAATGTGACTGTATTTGGAGATAGTTTTTAAAGAGGTACTTAAGTTAAAATGAGATCATTAGGATGGCCTTAATTTAATATGATCTGTGTCTTTATAATGTAAGGGACCGGCGAAACATCAGAGGAAGAGACCACAAGAGACCGGCTTCATGCAATATGCATAAGGGGATTTTTATTGAGGATCCTAATTCAGCGCGCTGAGGCTCTAGGCTCACTCAGGAAGATAGAGTAGCCCAGAGCCCAGAGCAGGGGTTGAGCAATGCTTAAATACACTTTTTTGGGGAGGGCGGAAGCTTTGCATACATCAGGGCAAATCATCACGAAGCGTGGGAAAATCAAACAACAACTCTTAGACCTGATTAGTACTTTCATTGGCGGGAACAGGCTGGGCAGGGGTGATTGGTCACTTCTAAGCAGGATACACATTCTAACTGATTGGTTTTGGGGCCTGGATGCCTACGTGCTGGGCTACTCTGAGCCCTTAGTTATTAAACAGCCAGAGGATCAGGAGGAATATTTACTGGGCAGTTTGGGTATTGTCCTAACAGAGGAATTTAACAATACCTGGTCCTTCACTTTTTAACTCAGGCCCTGCAGCTTGGACACTTTACAATGCCTGGTCGTTTACACTTTAACTTCAATTTCTTTTACAATAAGAAGAGGAGATTAGGACATTAACACATGTAGAAAGAAGGCCATGTGAATATACAAGGAGAAGGTGACCATTTACAAGCCTGGAAGAAAGTGCAAACACACACACACACACACACACACACACACACACACACACACATGCACACACGCGCATGGATTCTAAGTTCTCTAGGACTTTTGGTTAAGTTGGGATAACAAGACCCTCTCAGGAACACTGGGAACAATGGGAATAATGGCAGTACCTATTCCATGGGGTTGTGAGGATTCAAAAGGATGACAGAGGTCATTTGCAGCTTGTCTCAGCACAAAGGGAGTCACTGTCATGGTTGCCCCATCATTTTGACTATTAAAGATGAGAAAACTAAACTCTGAGGTGTTTGGTGACTTTTCCCAAGGTCACACAGCCATGAAATGACTGGTTATGAACTGGAAATGAACACTGGTTAGAGAAGAAGGCAATAAATAATCTAGGTGCTAACAAGCACTGCAGAGACCATTTTGTTCAGATTGGCAAGGCATCTGACTTATCTGGACCTCAGTTTCCTCATCTGTAAAATGGGGAGAATAATCAGACATATTGAGTTTGAGGTATTAGAGGAATATAAGTGCTAATAATTAAACAACACCTCTCTTCTGGGTGGTACTTCACAGAAGTTTACAAATCTTATTCAAGTCCTTTATCTCATTTGATAAACCTTGTGAGATAGTCAGATATTATAACATAGCAACCATGGCAGACTATATAAATGGGCAAAAGTTATTCCCCTTCTTCATACCTACACTTTCTGGAAGTCTCCTTCCACACTGTTTTGGCTTTGTGATCTGCTGTGACTAGAAACATTCTTGAGCATGGAGGCTTGCCCTCTCTTGTTACTCTTGGAATCCTGGGGCCACCATGCATGTGATGGCCTGACTAGGCTGCTGGAGGATGTAAGGCCACATGGAGGAGAATCGAGGTGCCCCAGCCAATTGCCAGTCACCAAAATGTGAGTGAGGCCATGTTAGACACATGCTAGCTCAACACAGATCAGCTGAGCTGGCTGAGACCAGAATTATGTGCTATGTAAATCTACTAAATTGTGGAATTGTGAGCTTAAAAAAAAAGGTTGTTTTTTTAAGCCACTATGTTTCAGGGTAATTCATTTTAAAATGAAAGATTAATAAGACAAAAAGTCAGCAACAAAGCCTTATAGCTAAACAGTCTGGGGTTGGATTATAGCTCTTCCACTTTCTAGCCATGTGACTGTGAGCAAGATACTCCATTTTTAGAGCCTCAATGTCCTCACCTGAACAATGGGAATAATGGCAGTACCTATTCCATGGGGTTGTGAGGATTCAAAAGGATGACAGAGGTCATTTGCAGCTTGTCTCAGCACAAAGGGAGTCACTGTCATGGTTGCCCCATCATTTTGACTATTAAAGATGAGAAAACTAAACTCTGAGGTGTTTGGTGACTTTTCCCAAGGTCACACAGACATGAAATGACTGCCCTTGGGACTCATACTCAAACTACTTGACTCCCACTCAGTGTAGGATTCCTGATAGACTATTCCTGGCTGGGGTTAGTGATGAACATTTAGTGTCTACCTGGTGACAATTACCTTCTGTCCTGATGTCAGTAGGAAGCCAAAATAGGCTGGAAATGTTGAGTATTTTACAACATTTTTTTTCCTTTTTGTTTTCTTTTGTATTGTTTTCCTTGGGCTAGAGTTAATGAATGATCAAACTGAAGTTTATGAAAAGTAATCAGTAGCATAAAGCATAACTCCTTGGCAGGCACCCACAGACACACCCATTCACCCTGTGTCTGACCTTATCCAGTCAGATTTTCTTTTTGTACTTTTTTCACACCAACTCTTTTCTTTCCATTTTCCCGCCTCAGCCTTTAGTCCTGAGATCTGCAATGGCCTCTAAACTATTCTGGAGTTTCCCATTGTAGTCCTTTCTGCTCTTCTGCCACCTTTCTCCAGCCACTCTTTGGCCCCTGCACTAGCACATGGCTGATGCTCCTCAAAGCATGAGCTGCTGGCTAGAGGTTTCTGAGTGTTGGAATGTAAGGCCTCTATGTGCCTCACACACACGCTGGAGTAGATGCCCCACCACAACGCCTTCCACATCTGACCCTTTATGAGGGGAGCACAGGAACCCTGTACACTGCAGGTACATACCGCTAATGAGCAGCAGATGGCAGCGTCACCTCTCTTTTTCCATCTCCTGCTGGTGTTCCTTCCTCACATGAAGAATAATAATGAAGACAGCACCGCAGTGGCCAAGTAGAGAAAGTTCTGTGAGATGAAATTTAATTGAACTAATGGTCTGGATTAAAAAAAGAAAGAAAGAAAGAAAAATATTTCACATTAAATTTACATTTTGGGCTTTTAAGGAAAAAAAAATCCAAATATCTGGCTACCATCTTCTGTCAAGTCACAGGCTCTATTGTAAACCAAAGTCCTTATTATTTCACCATGTTCTCCCCAACACTTAGGTCAAGTTCTTTTGCCATCATCCAGTTGCTTGTACTGTTATTTTTCTTAAGCCTTTTACTTACAAGTAAAATATTTCTTGATCACATCTTCAATCAAAGTAAGAAAATAGGACCCAGAATGAGAAGACCATAAGTTTCCAAAGAAGAGGGCCTGGAGAAGAACACATCTCTTTATGAAAAGGAAGCAAGCATAGTGCATATGTGTTGCCAGAACATAACCTAAAATGCCATCATGAAAGTAAAGCTTGAGAAGAACCATGAGAAGAATATGCACAAAATGTGAGATGAAAAAGCAACAAAGTGGGAAAAAAAGTGCCAGGTGTGGTGGCACACGCCTGTAATCCCAGTGGCTCAGGAGGCTGAGGCAGGAGGATTGCAAGTTCAAAGCCAGTCTCAGCAACTCAGCGAGGTGCTAAGCAACTCAATAAGACCCTGTCTCTAAATAAAATATAAGAAAAGGGCTGGGGATGTGACTCAGTGGGTTAAGAACCCCTGAGTTCAATCCCCAGTACAAAAAAAAAAAAAAAAGAAAGAAAGAAAGAAAAGAAAAAAAGCATCCAAAATTGCAACAGAATTTGTCCTTTGGAATGCAAATACCTGTCTCTGCTCTACATTGTAATCAAGAAGGAATCGATTATGAGTGAATAAAATAAAATGGAATAAGTGAAACATATAAGTGCATATGTGTTGCCAGAACATCTGCTGGAGGCTGGAGGCTGGAGGCATTTGAGATTGTGCTCTTCTCCCCTGAGGTCCCCATCCACTGCTTGATAGCTGAGGCCTCGAGATGTCAAATTACTTGGCCAAGATCACAGAGTGACAAATCCAGGAGTAGAAATCACATCTCTGGACTCCATATTCTCTGCTTCTTCCGTATATCCTGTGAATACGGAGGTTAAAAACATTTGTCTTACTAATGTACGGAAGCACAGTATAGAGAAAGAACATTAAATTTGCTTAAGGAGCCCTAGATTCTAATCCTGGCTGTACCATTGACTAGTTGTGTAACCTCAAGGAAATAACTCTCCCCCTCTGAATCTCATTGGTTTATATCACAGTATGGGGAAGGCTAAACTCCTAAAAGTAACTAGGAAGTATGTCACATTAGACAATAAGAGCCCTTTTGTCCTGGGGCTAAGGACTGGCCCCTAAGGAAAAAGGGGCAAAGGCTTTATGGTTGTAAAAAACTAGTACATGAATGTTTATAGCAAGATCATTTGTAAGAGGCAAAACTGTGAACAAAATATGATATACAATGTAATATTATTCAGATGCATATAGGAATGGAGTACTAATACATGCTACAATATAGACAGACCTTCAAACATGCAAAATGGAATCAGCCAGTCACAATGACCACATATTGTATGATTCCATTCATATGAAAATCCAAAAGAGGGAAACCTAAAGACAGAAATTAGATTAGCAGTTGTTCAGAGCTGAGGAGGGACGAGGTCAGGTAGATGTTGAAAGTGCTAAAGCATATGGATGGGGTTTCTTTGAAATGATCAAAATATTCTAAAATTGTCTATGGTGATAGTTTCACATATCTGTGACTACACTAAAAAGTTATTGAATTGTACCTCTAAATCAGAAAATTATGTGGTATGTGAATTATATTTTAAAACAAAGTGTTTTTAAAGGATGGTATAAACAAAAAGTCAAGGCAAGTATGATCTTAACCCAAGTCACAACAAAACCAATTCAGTAAGGACACCACTGCTACCTCTATCCCTGCCCCAAACACTGGACCCTGAGGCTACCACTTGCTCTGCTGGCATTGCTGCCCCCAAACCTAGATGTTACTACCACTGCCCCACAATTTGCCACAATGAACTCCACTTTCCTTGCTTCTTATTTTATATATATATATATATATATATATATATAAATTTTTTAAACTTATTTTGTGGTCCTGGGGTTCAAATCTAGGGCCTTCTACATGCTAGTGAAGCTCTCTACCACTGAACTCCACCCTCAGTCCTCCTTCCTTTTTAGCATAAGTTTCTTATTCAATGTTCTAGGTGAATGTATCTGAGCTTGAACTTTACATGTTGGGAGCAGGAGCAGCAGCAGTGCTGGGGAAGCAAATATCTAGCCTTTTCCACCTCTATCATGGAAGACAAGATCTGTCTCCCTCCAAGACTCATGGTGGAGAATTATCCAAATATAAAACAGGTATTTGGATGTTAGATTTCAACCAAAAAAAAAAAAAAAAGCAAACCAACCAACTAAACAACAAACAAAAATGCTATATACACATATATAACCTCTGTTAAAAGGCAAATATTTCAGATTAATCAGATTAATTGAACATTCTTCCACTCATGTGTGCCTGCAATCACTATAAGCATTTGTTAAGTACCTACAAACTCTTACCAGGCCCATTGCAAAGCCCCATGGAATTAGAAACAAAACTCAGACTCTGTTTTCAAAAGTTCACCATTAAGAAGGAAGAAAATGGAGAGGTTGTGGGTCCCACTCTGAAAGTATAACTAGCACAATGGTAATGGAAAGGAGAGGCTGATCAGTTTTTCTTGGGGGACAGGATTAGGTCTCTACAGAAGTAATAACTTTGATAGAAGTCTTAAAAGGAGGGTTGGGGCCTTGCTAGGCATAAGGAAGGAAATAGGGGTGTGGACCAGCCAAATGTATTGGAAGAAACTGGGTAACACTCTTGTGGAAGTTCAGGGTGTAGATGGGGCACAGCAAAAGAGGGGTGGGAGAGGTCACCAGGGGTCAGCTCAGGAAGGGCCTTGGAGCTTATACCAAAACTACTCAGACTTTCCTCTTTTTCCTCACCCTACTTCCTCCCTTCTTTCTTCCTTTTTTGCCTTTAGTTAGCTTTAACCTATAAGCTTTAAAAATGTAATCAACCATGTGAGGCTCGTGGGAATATTTTCCAACACTTCCAGCATAAATGTAAATTTATGTTCTTTGAAGTAAAACAGGCTCTTCACCATTTTCAAAGTTACTCCCAAATTGCAAAAATTCTCTCCACATTTTCCCTGTGTCCCTCTATTCAATCAGACAGAAAGCGCAAGAACATTTTTCTCCTTTCAATAGAGACTTACAGGGGGCAGGGGTTGTGGCTCAGTGGTAAAGCCCTTGCCTAGCATGCGTGAGGCACTGGGTTTGATCCCCAGCACCACATAAACAAATAAACAAAATAAAGGTATTGTATCCATCTACAACTAAAAAAATATTTTAAAAATAGAGACTTATTGAAGGATATTCTGTTTCCGAAACATGTTTTTGATGCTGTGCAGAGGATAGACTGGAGGATAGACTGAGCAAAGGAGTTAATTTAACAGGTTGCTGCCAGAGTCCAGATGTTAAATGGCTGAAGAAGGCTTGACCAAGGGTGATGGCAGTACAGATGAAGAGGGACAGAGATGAATATGAGCAATGAGGCATAGAAAACTTCAGTGCACCTCCCTGCTCAGAATTACATGTGAGAGCAGGAGCCTGATAACATGGTATCAACCTGTCCACCCATCTATCCCATCCGTCTGTTCACTCACCCGTGCCCTCACTATTTACTAATGCCCTGAGAACTGGGCATTCAGAAATGGTCCCCAGTTGGGAGGGACTTCCTAGAGAAGAAGACAGGCCTCTAAACAGATGGTTATAGAGTGAGGAGACTGCTGGAGGGAGGTTGCTGTGGGAGCACTGTGACCAGGTATTCAAGATTTGAGATCCCAAGGAGATGGCCCAAAGAGAGCATTGGAAGGAGGGCATTGCAGGCAGAGAGAAGAGCATGTTGTGGGACTGAAACAATTTCAGCTGAGCATGGTGGCACACACCTGTAATCCCGGCAACTTGGGAGGCTGAGGCAGGATGATTGAAAATTCAAGGCCAGCCTCAGCAATTTAGCAAGGTCCTAAGCAATTTAGTGACCCTGTCTCAAAAGAAAACATAAAAAGGGCTTGGGATGTGATTCAGTGTACTTAACCCAAGGTTAAGTACCCTTGGGTTCAATCCCCAGTACAAAAAAAAAAGTGCCCTGCACACCTCCAACTTAGAGGAGCAGGGTAGCCTCTCACATGCTGCTCTGTGAAGTCTATTGTCTGATTTGTGCTGAGCCTCACCCACTATAAGCTATTGCCAAGCACTTAGTGCACCAGAGATATGACAGTAGGTATATGGACTCCACTGACAGCCAATTTTGGCTACATGATTATCCAAACTTTCTTATAGTGCATGGCAGTTTGGGATACTTCCACTCAACCTCCCTTCTCTGTCTGCTTTACTTAAGGTCAGATTTGCACTACAGACTTATGGTTAAACTCATACACACAAACACACATACTCACACACACACACACACACACACACACAAACACACACACACACACCCATGCTCATATTTTCAGAAGTGGAACTTTTGGGAAGTGATTGGATCATCAAGGTGGATTGATCCATCAATGGCTGAGTGGAACACTGGGAGGTGGGACCTAGTTGGTACAGGTGGAAATATATATATTCCACTAATAAAATCCTTACATTCATTATCCCATCTCGGCTCTGCTACTTAGAGGACTTGGCCTTATATATTGTGTATGCATAAACTCTAAGATTAGTCTTATGGAGTTATTCATAAGACTTCAGATAATTTTAGTAAGGTACAATGACACAAAATAAAATTTGAAACTTGGAGGTAGATGGCTTAGAGATGCAGACAAAAATGCAGAAGGAAAGTAGTAGCAAACTGCTGTAACTATTTTGGACTGATGGTCTTTGAGACCTCTTTTTCATGTTTGGAGAGTTCCCCACCCTATGAGTCAGATAAATCCAGCTTCCCTTTTCAGGAATAGAAAATGCCAGATTCACTTTTCCAGCATCCTCTGAAACTAAGGCATGGCATGTGCCAGCCCAGCAAGCACTGCAAGTCAGGCCCACCTGCAGCAGAATTGAAAGCTGGTGAGGCAGAGTAGCTGCACATGCAGAATCAACGTGAGCCACGATTGACAGTGGGCAGCAGTGGCTGTCATGTGGAAGAGGAGCAAGGTCCACAGCAACCCATTAGCTATGTGACCTAGAACAAGTCAATCATTTGTCTGACCTCCAGACACCTATAAAATGGGGATATCAAAATGGGGTTTCTCTCATAAGACTGGGATGAGATCATGGACATGAAAATGTTTCACATACAGTAAGTGAGCTCTATAAATGTTTGTATTTTGCCTCCTTAACAGTGCTTGATTCAAAGTACAGCAGACAGAAAATGTTCTTTAAACATTTGATGCAAAGAGAAATTATTATAACAATTATTTTTGAAGCAATTACTATGTGCCAAGTACCGTGATAAATGTTCTATCAATGTTGTCCTCCTAATAGCCCAAGGTGACAGCTAAAGTCTGCTGCCTCCAAACTCATGTTGAAATTTGGTCCCTACTGCAAGTGTTGAGAGATCGTGGGAACTTTAAGAGACAATTATGTCATTAAGAGGTGATTATAGGGACTAAGGCAGGAGGATCATTATTAGTTCAAAGCCAGCCTCAGCAACTTAGCAAGACCCTAAGCAATTTAGTGAGACCTTGTCTATAAATAAAATATAAAAAGGGTTAGGGATGCGACTCAGTGGTTAAGTGCCTCTGAGTTCAATTCCTGGTACAAAAAAATGAAATAAAAGAGGTGATTACATCATTAAGAGGGAGATCAATGCTGTTCTCAGAGACTAGATTATTTATAGAGAAAGCAGATTTGCCTTCCTCTGCCTTCTCTTTTGCACGTGCCCAATTACTCTTATCTTTTCCACATTATGGTATAGCACGAGGCCCTCTCCAGCAGCTGAGCAGATGCCAGCCAAATAAACTTCTTTTCTGCATAAATTATCCAGGCTCAGGTATTCTGTTATATCAACAGAAAAACAGACTAAAACTATGACCAACAATGACGGTTTGCCTGGGTCTCTTCTGGTTCTCGAATTGAAAGTCTCACGTGCTGGGATTCCAGCACAATATATAAGGCCAAGTCCTCCAAGTAGCAGTCTCAGATGTGGGTATAGAAGGTTTGAGTATCAATGCTTCTTTCACAATTGAGAAGTATATACTGTGGCTTAGGGAAAGTATGCTACACACCTCAAATCACATTAGTAAGTGACAAGAGTCAATCTTTGAACACAGATCTCTCAAGGATAAAATATAGGGAGAGAAATTTTGGAATAAAGAATGGAGACTATCGGATGGAGGCTGTGGCTCAGTGGTAGAGCGCTTGTCTAGCATGTGCGAAGGCCTGGGTTTGATCCTCAGCACCACATAAAAATAAATAAATAAAATAAAGATATTGTGTCCAACTAAAAAAATAAATATAAAAAAAAAAAAGAATGGAGACTATCGACCCCTGCTCTTTAGCTACATGGCTCTATGTGTCAGGGGCATGTTGGGAGATTGCCCTAAGGAAAACCAGAAGCTGGTCTCAACCTCAGGTTGCCTTCTCCTCTAGGGCAGTCCCTGGAAGATTACATTCTTTTTCTTATTATTATTATTTTACTACATAGATACTCTTTTTCTATGGGGTAATTATTAAGTCTCTCATGTCTCATCCTGTTTATATTTTGCTTTGTGTTTTGTTTTGCTTATGAATGAAAGAACAATTGAGCCTTCTGTGCTGATTTGGATCTAAAAGGTCCCCCTGAGGCTTATGTTTTCAGAGGTGGAGCTTTTGGGAAGTGATTGGATCATGAGGGCTCTAACCTCAAAGGTGGATTAATCCATCAATGGCTGAATGGGTTACTAGGAGGTGGGACCTTGTTGGAGGAATTAGGTCACGGGAGCATGCCCAGCAAGGGTTTATCTTCTCTCTAGCCCCTTCCTCTCTCTCCTGGCAGCTGGGATAAGCTGAGCAGCTTTCTTTTGCCATGACCTTCCACCATGCCTTACCTCAGGCCCAGAGCAATGTGACCAACTGAATCCTCTGGAAACATAAGCCCAAATAAATCTTGCCTCCTCTAAGATGTTCTCGTCGGGTACTTTGGTCACAGTGACAAAAATCCGACACATCTCTCAATCCAAACTGCTTGACCCCTTAAAGCAGGTTGTTTTGTTTTGTTTTTTGAGTCTTTAGCAATAGTGTTACTATAAATACTTAAATGCAGGCTGGGTAATTCTGTGCTCAGCCAGCATCATAAGCAAAGCATGTAAGTTCTGCTTGAGTGCAGAGGGAAAGTAGCTAGGGAAAAAAGAAACCTGCTTGGCCTCAGCATCATGCTTCCTTTCTGCTCAAATATGCCCAGTTTCCCTGACTGACCTTCTACCCTTAGGTGTTATTGAATCCAGAGTCTGGGGGCCAGCCTGGGACCCCTAGCTTTGTCCCCTGGAAACTGTATGACCTGCACAAGTCTCTTTTCTCTCTGAATGTCAGTTTTCTCATCTGTCAAATGCAGGAATCGGATCAAATTAGATGCTTTCCTGGGGGGGGGGTGTCTTTGTATGGTTGACACTCTAGGACATTATAATTATACATATAATTAAACTGCTTCTGAAGGCAGGTTCTGGATTTGGTGACATGTACAAGTGCCTGTGAACGTGTGTGTGTGCATGAGCATTTGAGTTTGAGACAGTGGGTGTGAACGTGCATATAGATGGTCCACCAAAAACCCCAAACAACACTATTCCTAGGGCAGAGGGGAATCTCAATGAAAGGCCTTTCTGGTAAGGAATAAGTTTCTTATCCCCAGGGGGCCATAAGGAAGGACTACCTGTCATAAAATTACCCTGGGTGGGAGTCTTATAACTTAGAGTTATTATCTTAAAGATAATAGAATTCCAGGGTGGATGATGTTCCAGGAGATGAAGATGAGGATTCAGAACACCTTCTGCAGCTTGTGTTTGTTCTGTAGCTTCTCATTCTGGGAAGGATCTGGGATACTTCAATGATTAATCAATAAACATTTACTGAGGCCAACTGTGTGCCAGGTCCTGCACTGGATACCAGGGACCCAAAGACAAAGCAACACAGTCTCTTTCCTCAAGGTCTCACAGTTTGGTAGGGACTTATGAATGAAAGAACAATTGAGCCTTCTGTGCTGGTTTGGAGCTAAACCATTTTTCTTGTATATTCACCTAAAAGCATATACAAGAATATCTTTAGCAGCACCATTTGTAATAGTAGGGGAGATCAACATGCAGACAAACTATCACCATACTTGATGGTATAGTTTGTATGTTGAATGTCCCCTAAGTCCACATGTTAAAGGGTGGTGCTAGTGGGAGGTGGCAGAACATTAAAGAGATGGGCCTAGTAGGAGGCCCTTAGGTCACTGGGGTGTGCCCTCAAAGAAGATTCTGCCCTCAAAGAAAGGTCTCTCTTTTCCCCACACTCCAGTTTGAGGTATAACTGCTCACACTAACTGACGTGTACTCCCGCCATTGCTATCTGCCCTCATGATGGACAAACCAGTGGCCCCCTGTGTGATCTTAAACCAAAGAGGTTATCTTCTCTTGTAAAGTCAGTTGCCTCAGGTATTTCTTTGTAGTAATGCAAAGTTGACTAATGCACTTGGAGTCGGGATTGGGATTGAAGGAAGCACAGGGGTGCCCAAGGAAAGGGGTGACAGAAAAGGAAAATAAGAATTTTCCTGGCAAAGGAGAGGTATATATCTTTTGCCAAGAAGGAGGGACAGCACAATCAAAGCCACAGAAGCATGAAAGGATGTGGCAATAAGGGGAACAGTAGGACTTCCCACACAAATAGAACTTCGGGGAAAGTGGATGAAGCAAGAGGTAGAGCTGAATAGGTCAGTAGTGACTACTAGATCATAGGACCCTTGACGCCAGGCTAAGGAGTCTGGATTTAAACCTATAGACTATGGGAATCCAGGGAAGTGGTATGTATATTTCTGAATGTTATACATATTGCTCTGAGAGCTGGGGATGTAACTCAGTGGTAAACTGTGGGCTTAGCATACATGGGACCCTGGGTTTAATCTTCAGCACCTGTGTGTGCACATACACAAAACAAAACAAAAAAATATTGCTCCATACCTGAAGCAGTGGTGCAAACCTGTAATCCCAACACAAGCCAGCATAGTGGCACATGCCTGTAATCTCAGTGGCTGGCGGTGGGGAGGGTGGGCTGAGGCAGAAGGATTGTGAGTTAAAGCCAGCCTCAACAACTTAGTGAGACTCCTTCCAAACTCTAAATAAAATATTTAAAAGGCTGGGGGTGTTGCTCAGTTAAGGGCCCCTGGTTCAATTTATTGTACCAAACAACAACAGCAATAACAGAATGACTGGAACTCTCCTGTGTTGTTGGTAAGAGTGTAAATTGGTATAACCCACTTTAGAAATAGTTTGGCAGTATTTGTTAAGCTGAAAACGTACATGCCTGATGACCCAATCATTTTTCTTGTATATTCACCTAAAAGCATGTACAAGAATATCTTTAGCAGCACCATTTGTAATAGTCAAAAACTGGAAACACCTCAAATGTCCATCAATAGTTGATCAGATAAAGACATTGTGACATTGTCAATCATTGAAACATTACACACCAGCTAGAATGCTACTTGTAACAACTTGGGTGAATCTCACAAATCTAATGTGACTGAAAGAAGCCTGACATAAAAGAACACAGACTACATGATCCCACTCATTAAAATTCAACAAGATGGGGCTGGGATTGTGGCTCAGCGGTAGAGCGCTCTTCTAGCACATGCGAGGCCCTGGGTTCGATCCTCAGCACCATATAAAATAAATAAATAAAATAAAGGTATTGTTTCCAACCACTTCCCAAAAAATTATAAAAAATATTTTTTAAAAAAAAGTTCAGCAACAGTCCTTGGTGTATAGGCTCCATTGCTATGGGCCTATGGTGAGACAAAGCATCATGGCAAAGAGGGCATGGTGGGGCAGAGCTTCTCCCTTCATGTCTACTGAGAAGCAGAGAGAGGAAGGGCAGGGGACAAGATAAAGTCCCCAAAAGTACCCCCCACCACTCACTCTTTTTAACTAGGTTCTACTACCTATGGTTTCCATCACCTCCCAATGAATCCATCAGTGGATTAATCCATTGATGAAATCAGATCCCTCATGATCCAATCTATTCCTCAAAGCCCCACCCCTGAACACTGCTGTAAGGGGGAACCACGCTTCAGTGCATGAACCTTTGGGAACATTCTGGATCCAAACCATAACAGTGAGGGTCCCAAAATAACCCAAGAAACAAAAATCAAGACTTGGAAATCTCTTCCATCCCCACCTCCTTCCTGAAACCACTCTGGCCATGGGAATGGGTAGATGAAGGTCAGAGCAGGTGAGTCACTTGCTTCCTTAGTCCCTGAGAATATTTTCCCTACTCTGTTAATTCATCCTGCCTCCCTCCCAGACACAGAGGCTTGGTGTAGGATAAGGATGTCATGGCATCCTTTCCCAGAGACTTGATCTTTTCTTTTACCTCTTTTACGTCACCTAAGTCCTTCTGGACCTCCAGAAAAGGAACTGAAGGTCTGGGGCCCAATGACAAGAAAGGAGCTGCTGGGGGTGGAGGGTCACTGTCCACTGGGCAGAGGAATCCTACAGACCAGGGTATGGCTGCACATTTGGAAGCTGGGAAGTCAGCCAGTGTTTCATCTTTTGTTTTTTCCTCCTGGGGCTTCCTGTCCCCGAGGTGGATGGAGAGGGGTCATGGGGACTTCCTGGCCCCTACAAATAAGCCTTTCCGTTGTCGTTGGTCAGGCCGACCAGGTTGATGGGCAGTAAGAGAAACAGCAGTGCTGCCCTCAGAGGAAACTCACTTCCAGTTCCACCAAATGTCCCCACGAGGGGAGGCTGTGCACTGCTGGGGTTGAAAAGTGGTCATGGAGGAGGCTGGGGGTGACCACCCATTATTGATAGGTGAGTGGGAACTGAAAAGCATCAGAGAGTGTGAGCACTATCTGGTTTGTTCTATGATGATTCCCAATGCCTACAATAGTTCCTGGCACAAAATAGAAGCTCAATAAACATTTTATTAAATAAGATACAGTCCAGCATCTTGTTATTGGATCCAGGGAAGGAAGGGCCATAACGAGAACATTTCTCCAGGACACTCAGTGAATTAGTAAGAATCCAGACTACAGCGGCAGTTCCACACCAGTGTCCTTTTTTTGCTGGGTAACCATCAGTGCATAGGGGAGGGAGTGGTGTTCTCCTCCTTCCTTGAGTTAACAGAAAGAGGAAACTTGACATCTGAATGGCCCCAAAGTTTGGGGATCCTAAGATATGGAGTTTAACATATACTTGAAGAATCAAGAGCCGAGAGATTGAATGCAATTTGTAGGATAAGGAGAGAAATTGTTGTGGTGAGAACAAACGTCCCCTACTGGTTGTAGGGCAAATATGGGTGTTTCCTCAGGGTTGATGTGGACCTGTATTGCGGGGTGGTCAGCACCTCACCAGGGAACTCTCAGGAGCCTGCTCAGAGGGATAAGCCTCCAAAGAACTTAAAGTCTGAAATAATTAGTAAAGAACAAAAGAGAGAGTCAGAATTATAGTTTTAAAGGATGGAGCACCTGATAAGTTCAGTCCACACAGGAGCTGGAGCTGGACAATTAGAAAATGGCTCCCTTGGTTTATTTAGGGGGTACATCAAAGGCAGGGGTAAGGTTTCAGGGGTGGAAATCTTGCTTCATGATGTTTTGCAGTGAACAAGTTGATTGGCATCTTGGCAGGTTACACCTATCTCTGAGAGGCTGTGTGACTACGGCAGGTCACCCATCTCTGGTGCTAGGTGGGACCTTTTTTAGCAGAGCTGAGGGGGAGTTCACATGTATTTGGGCCATCTTACCTTGTGGGATTACTGCGGGAAGTTCCTAATACCAGACTTTCCCACTCATGGCTACAATGCTGAAAAGGTCCTCATGTGCAGTTCAAGGATGGCTCTCCACAGGCGTGGAAGAAGGGAGCTGACTTATGATCTTAGACATGACCTGTCCTCAAAAGAATCATATGGAGGGCACTATGACCTTCAACGAAGAGGGAAGACTTCTAGCAGTTCAAGAGCTAGTCCAGAAGACAGGCTTCACTTGCCATGGGAAGTGCAGTTAAACGCTCAGGGATCCCCAAAGGACTGGATAAAGCCTTCCAGAGAAAAAGAATCAGGGTTGGACATGTGACCCACCCAAACAGCTATATCACATTGCAACTGATGTCCTTCCCCCTCATCTTCTCTTCCTGGAGGCAGAGAGGGATTTACCTTGAAACGAATGGTGCTAAATATTCAGGACCCCTCACTTGCATAGGTATCTCTAGACCCATCCATTTTGTATTTATAACTTTGTGTTCTTTCTTCCATTGATGCATAAGTAATTACCACAAACTTAAAGACTTAATGTAAATTTGTTTTTTATTGGTTGTTCAAAACATTACAAAGCTCTTGACATATCATATTTCATACATTAGATTCACGTGGGTTATGAACTCCCATTTTTACCCCAAATACAGATTGCAGAATCACATCGGTTACACATCCACATTTTTACATAATGCCATATTAGTGACTGCTGTATTCTGCTACCTTTCCTATCCCCTACTATCCCCCCTCCCCTCCCATCTTCTCTCTCTACCCCATCTACTGTAATTCATTTCCCTCCTTGTTTATGATCTCATTCCCCTCACCTCTTATATGTAATTTTGTATAACAATGAGGGTCTCCTTCCATTTCCATGCAATATCCCTTTTCTCTCCCTTTCCCTCCCACCTCATGTCTCTGTTTAATGTTAATCTTTTCCTCCTGTTCTTCCTCCCTGCTCTGTTCTTAGTTGCTCTCATTATATCAAAGAAGACATTTGGCATTTGTTTTTAGGGATTGGCTAGCTTCACTTAGCATAATCTGCTCTAGTGCCATCTATTTCCCTGCAAATTCCATGATTTTGTCATTTTTAGTGCTGCGTAATACTCCATGGTGTATAAATGCCACATTTTTTTTATCCATTCATCTATTGAAGGGCCTCTGGGTTGGTTCCACAGTCTAGCTATTGTGAATTGTGCTACTATGAACATCCATGTGGCAGTATCCCTGTAGTGCGCTCTTTTAAGGTCTTCAGGGAATAGTCCGAGAAGGGGAATAGCTGGGTCAAATGGTGGTTCCATTCCCAGCTTTCCCAGGAATCTCCATACTGCTTTCTAAATTGGCCGCACCAATTTGCAGTCCCACCAGCAATGTACAAGAGTACCCTTTTCCCCACATCCTCGCCAGCACTTGTTGTTGTTTGACTTCAGAATGGCTGCCAATCTTACTGGAGTGAGATGGTATCTTAGGGTGGTTTTGATTTGCATTTCTCTGACTAATAGAGATGGTGAGCATTTTTTCATGTACTTGTTGATTGATTGTATGTCCTCCTCTGAGAAGTGTCTGTTCAGGTCCTTGGCCCATTTGTTGACTGGGTTATTTGTTAACTTATTGTCTAATTTTTTGAGTTCTTTGTATACTCTGGATATTAGGGCTCTATTTGAAGTGTGAGGAGTAAAAATTTGTTCACATGATGTAGGCTCCCTATTTACCTCTCTTATTGTTTCTTTTGCTGAGAAAAAACTTTTTAGTTTAAGTAAGTCCCATTTGTTGATTCTTGTTATTAACTCTTGTGCTATGGGTGTCCTATTAAGGAATTTGGAGCCCGACCCCACAATATGTAGAGCAGAGCCAACTTTTTCTTCTATCAAACGCATAGTCTCTGATTTGATATCAAGGTCCTTGATCCATTTTGAGTTAACTTTTGTGCATGGCGAGGGGAGGGGATTCAGTTTCATTTTGTTGCAAATGGATTTCCAGTTTTCCCAACACCATTTGTTGAAGATGCTATCCTTCCTCCATTGCATGCTTTTAGCCCCTTTATCAAATATAAGATAGTTGTAACTTTGTGGATTAGTCTCTGTGTCCTCTATTCTGTACCATTGGTCCACCCACCTGTTTTGGTACCAGTACCATGCTGTTTTTGTTACTATTGCTGTGTAATATAGCTTGAAATCTGGTATCGCTATACCGCCCGATTCACGCTTCCTGCTTAGAATTGCTTTTGCTAGTCTGGGTCTTTTATTTTTCCAAATGAATTTCATGATTGCTTTATCTATTTCTACAAGAAATGCCGTTGGGATTTTGATTGGCATTGCATTAAACCTATAGAGAACTTTTGGTAATATCGCCATTTTGATTATGTTAGTTCTGCCTATCCATGAACAGGGTATATTTTTCCATCTTCTAAGATCTTCTTCTACTTCTCTCTTTAGGGTTCTGTAGTTTTCATTGTATAAATCTTTCACCTCTTTTGTTAGGTTGATTCCCAAGTATTTTTTTTTTTTGAGGATATTGTGAATGGAGTGTTTTTTCTCATTTCCGTTTCAGAAGTTTTGTCGCTGATATACAGAAATGCCTTTGATTTATGCGTGTTGATTTTATATCCTGCCACTTTGCTGAATTCATTTATTAGTTCTAGTAGTTTTTCTGTAGACCCTTTTGGGTCTTCTAGGTATAGAATCATGTCATCCGCAAATAGTGATAATTTAAGTTCTTCTTTTCCTATTTTTATGCCTTTAATTTCTTTCATCTGTCTGATTGCTCTGGCTAGTGTTTTGGGTGATGTTGGCCTCATAGAATGAATTTGGAAGCGCTCCCTCTTTTTCTATTTCCTGAAATAACTTGAAAAGTATTGGTATTAATTCTTCTTTAAAGGTTTTATAAAACTCCGCTGTATACCAATCCGGTCCTGGGCTTTTCTTGGTTGGTAGTCTTTTGATTGCTTCTTCTATTTCATCCATTGATATTGGTCTGTTCAAATTGTGTGTATCCTCCTGACTCAGTCTGGGCAAATCATATGACTTAAGAAATTTATCGATGTCTTCACTATCTTCTATTTTATTGGAATATAGGTTTTGAAAATGATTTCTAATTGTCTTTTGTATTTCTGTAGCATCTGTTGTGGTATTTGTTGAGAGCCACAGCCAAAGGGGCCCCACCAAACTTCCAGTTGCCAGCAAACTTCCAGCTGCCGGCTGATGATTGGCTCACAGCGGCCCCAGCAACATCTAGCTGATTGGCTCCTCTGCGGTGATGTTCATTGGGCTGTTTCCCTGCCCTTCAGACTGCCAGCTGATGATTGGCTCACAGCGACCCCAGCAACATCTAGCTGATTGGCTCCTCCACGGAGCTGCTCATTGGGCTGTTTCCCTACCTTTTCAGACCACGGAGCTGCTCATTGGGGGACTTCTTTGGCTCTGCCCATGCGACCCAGCCAATCGGCCTCAAGAGCAGGAGGATTGTGGGAGGTGGTGAGGCTTGTGTGGGTGAGAGGCTTGTGGAAGCTGGTGGTGGCAGTTGGGCTCTGAGGGTTTTTTTCCTGAGGAACTGTTTTGCTTGGCGTTTGTAGTTCTAAAAATAAAGTTAGTTTCTTTTGACAAGTGGCTCCTGAATTGTGCCCAGCCAGACTGCGGCAATATTGCCTTTTTCATCCCGTATGTTAGTAATTTGAGTTCTCTCTCTTCTTTTCTTCATTAGCATGGCTAAGGGTCTGTTGATCTTATTTATTTTTTCGAAGAACCAACTTTTAGTTTTGTTAATTTTTTCAATAGTTTCTTTTGTTTCAAATTCGTTGATTTCCACTCTGATTTTAATTATTTCTTGCCTTCTGCTACATTTGCTGTTGTTTTGCTCTTCCTTTTCTAGGGCTTTGAGATGAAGTGTGAGCTCATTTATTTGTTGTTTTTTTCTTTTTTTGAGGAATGACCTCCAGGTGATGAATTTCCCTCTTAAAACTGCTTTCATTGTGTCCCATAGATTCCGATATGTTGTGTCTGTATTTTCATTTATCTCTAAGAATTTTTTGATTTCCCCCTTTATGTCTTCTGTAACCCATTGATCATTCAGTAACATATTGTTCATTTTCCATGTGATGTAGGATTTTTCCTTCCTTCTTTTATCATTGATTTCCAGTTTCATTCCATTATGATCATATAAAATGCATGATATTATCTCCACCCCTTTATATTTACTGAGGGTTGCCCTATGGCATAATATATGGTCTATTTTTGAGAAGGATCCATGTGCTTCTGAGAAAAAAGTATATCCACTTGATGATGGTTGATATATTCTATATATGTCAGTTAAGTCTAGGTTATTGATTATGATATTGAGTTCTATAGTTTCTTTATTCAACTTTTGTTTGGAGGATCTGTCCAATGGTGAGAGAGGTGTGTTGAAGTGACCCATAATTATTGTGTTGTGGTCTATTTGATTCTTGAACTTGAGGAGAATTTGTTTTATTAACATCGCAGCACCATTATTTGGTGCATAAATATTGATAATTGTTATGTCTTGTTGGTGAATGGTTCCTTTTAACAGTATATAATCTCCTTCCTTATCCCTTTTGATTAACTTAGTCTTGAAGTCGATTTTATTCGATATGAGGATGGCCACCCCTCCTTGCTTACAACCTTTCACCTTCAGCCTGTGTATGTCTTTTCCAATCAGATATGTCTCCTGGAGGCAGCATACTGTTGGATTTGTTTTTTTAATCCATGTTACCAGCCTATGTCACTTTATTGGAGAGTTTAAGCCATTAACGTTTAGAGTTACTATTGATATATGGTTTGTACTTCCAGCCATGTTTGATTATTTATCTTTTTTTTTTTTAATTTAGTTTGTTTCTCCATGATTAGCTTACCCCCACCCTCTATCTTTACTGAGGCACTTCCCACTGATGGTTTTGGTTATTGTTTTTCATTTCTTCCTCGTGTAGTGTTTTGCTCAAGATGCTTTGCAATGCTGGTTTTCTGGCTGCAAATTCTTTTAACTTTTGTTTATCATGAAAGATTTTCATTTCGTTGTCGTACCTGAAGCTTAATTTTGCTGGATACAGGATTCTTGGTTGGCATCCGTTGTCTTTCAGTGTTTGAAATACGTTGTTCCAGGATCTTCTCGCTTTCAGTGTCTGTGATGAAAAATCCGTTGTTAACCTTATTAGTTTACCCCTGAATGTAATCTGCCTCCTTTCTCTTGTAGCTTTTAATATTTTCTCTTTTTTCTGTATATTGGATATCTCATAACAATGTGTCTTGGCGTTGGTCTACTGTGATTTTGTATGCTCGGTGTCCTGTATGCATCTACAATTTGTATATCCATTTCCTTTTTTATTTCTGGAAAGTTTTCTGTAATTATTTCATTCAGCAGGTTACTCATTCCCTTGGTTTGAATGACTTAATGTAAATTTGCTATCTCAGTTTTTGCATGGCAGAATTCTGGTAGGGTGAGATTGGTTCTCCACTCGGCTGAATGCAAGGTGTTGAATGTCTTGGGCTCAGCATCCTCTTTCAAGCTCACTGGTTATTGGCAAACTCTAGTTCCCTGTGTTTTTAGGACTGAGATCCCTGTTTTCATACTGGTTATTACTTGGGGACCACTCTCAGCTCCCATAGGTCACTCACAGTACCTTGTCATATGGCCCCTATTAGGGTCGGAGTGTTTATGTTCTCCAAAACTCACATGTTGAAGCCTTAATCCCCAATGTGATGGTATTTGGAGAAGGAGTCTTTGGGAGGTACTTAAGGTTAGAGGAGGTTATAAAGATGGAGCTCTGATCCAATAGGGAAGGAAGTATGTAGGAGAGATGAGAAAGAGGTCAAGAAGGTTTGTACACTCTACCGCTGTGAGCTACCTTTGAGTAGGGAGAAAGGACAAATCAACTTCTATGATTGGTAATCATGATTAGAACATAGGTGACCACCTAGACCTGACTGGACTTTAATACTTAAACAGGACTGGAATAACTGAGAAATAAAACAAACTCAAAAATCCTTTGTGATCAGGCCAATATTTCATCAAATGGCAAGGAAAGACCTATTTGGTAAATCAAATTTTAGAGGAAATGGTCAGGGAAAAAAAAAATTTTTCTGGCCACAACAGAGTGAATTTAGTTTGTTCAACAAAATATATTTACATAATAGCAGAGGAAGCATAAGTACAATAAAACACATAGTAGTCCAGAGTGGAAAAAAATTCCTAGCCTGGGAGTTGAGAGATTAGGTAGTAGTTCTAATTTTTGCATTGACCACTTAAATTTCAGTGTGCCATGTATGCAAGAAAAATGAGCAAATGACAGAACAGATAATTCACAAAAGAGGAATTGTGAACTGACAACAAACATGAAAAGTTATCTTGTTATCTCATTTTGCATGGCAGAATTCTGGTAGTTGTCAAACCTGCTAGTTGTCAGAGAAATGCAAATTTTAAAAATAGTTCAACAATATGTCTGACAAAAATTAAAAGATTAAGAACACCTATCTCTTGTTACTGTAGGGGAAATAACTGGTTTTTTTTCCTTACCATTTTAGTTCTATGTCTGAGGCCCCTGAAATGAGAGATAACAAGCATACAAACTTATTTGATCCAAATTTTATGACACAGAAGGCTTTCTGAGGAAATGAAGACCAAAGGAATGGTATTTTTTTATGTAATGCCTGATGAATAAGTGGATAGTCTTGAATCTATGAGTGGAAACTGAGATTAGTATTAACTCACTAAGTTTGTATGGTTACTTATGAATCAATGGAAAGTTAATGCATCCTTTAAGAAAAAGAATACAAAATTATAAATACAAAATTCACGGGCCCAAAGGAGTCTATGCTTTATGAGTGGTTCATAAAAATCATGCTCTAATGAATATAAACTGGTGGGAAGGTAGCAAGACCTGTCTGTTCAGATTCTTCTCTGTGACCATGTGTCTTCAGTGATAAATTCCTCTAGTTATGGGGAGCAGACCTCTCAAATGCTTCAGGAGAAGGTCAGAAAATCTTTCCTAGGTTTCATGACCTGCGTTTGGGAGAAAAGGGCAAGAGAAATGTAAGAGGGAACTTCCTACTTCTGCTGTTCTCAGGTGCCAAGGTGCCATATTTTGGGGTAGCATGTTCCAAACCTCATCATTACAGTAAGGAAATGAACATTATTCTGTATTGTTGGTAAAGGTATAACATTATACTATACTGTTTAGAAAGTCTGGGAGAATCTAGTAAAATTTAAAATGTCTATACCCTTGGCTTAGGCATCTCTGTTGTCAGACTACACTGTCAGAACAAAAGTATCTGTGCCTAAAAATTTATGTACAAGAATGTTGATGAGAACATAATAGTGGCAAAAAAAAAAAAAAAAAACCAACAACAACAACCCAGGGGCTGGGGTTGTGGCTCAGTGGTAGAGTGCTTGTCTAGTATGTGCAAGGCCCTGGGTTCAATCCTCAGCACCACATAAAGATAAATAAATAAAATTAAGATATTGTGTCCAACTACAACTAAAAAAGATTAAAAAAAACAGAAATAACCTAGATGTCCAGAAGCAGAGAAATGATGAGTATATTTTTGTTCATTTATATTATATTATAGAATATGTCCTAGCTATTTAAAAATACAAGCTAAATCTTATACATGTTTAAATCAAGCCTAACATGTACCATCCAGGAGGAGTGTCTATAAAATGCCATCAAGTAAAAAAGCAAGTGGCACAGTAATGTTTGATGCTGTGAAATGTTTTTTTTTTTTTCAGAGTAGAAATTAGAAGTTTATTAAACAGCAGAAAAGACTTCTCCCGGAGGAAGAAGGGGACCCAAGGGGTGGAATCCCGAAATGTTTTTGTTAAAAAAAAAAAAAAAAAAGACAGGGCTGGGGTTATAGCTCAATGGCCTCGCACTGGGTTCGATCCTTAGCACCACATAAAAATAAATAAAGATAAATAAACTGTCTCCATCTACAACTAAAAAAAATATTTAAAAAAATATAAAGGAAAAAAACTCTTCATTTGCCAATATTTTTGAATTAGCAAAAAGAAGAATGGTGAGTTGTGGAACATGCTGTTAATATTGGTTGACTGGGGGTGGGTGGGGAACAATAGTGAGAAAGTGGTGAAGATGTTAAAAGGAAGAAGGGGGAATTTTTTTCAACATGGAATCTCATTTTATTTTCATCCTTTTTACTATTGTAATCATTAGCATATATTAGCTATAAAATTAATGGACCTCATTATGACATTTCCTTCCACACCTGTATCATGCCTTGATCACATCTGCCTTCTCTTCTACCCTCTCTTGCCCACCCCATCCTCCCTCAAGAAGGGGGAAACCAACATGTGTTTTATATCTTAATTTTTCCATTGTTTGACTTATAAAAAGAATTATTCTTCTTCTAATTTTAAGTAGTACATTGATAAATCCCAGTGGCTTGAGAGGCTGAGGCAGGAGGATCATGTGTCCAAAGCCAGTCTCAGCAACTTAGTGAGGCCCTTCCCCCAAAGGTTCATGTACTGGAAGCTTGGTCTCTAGTGGCAATGTTGGGAGCCAGTGGAACCTTTAAGAGATGGAGCCTAGTGAAAGGTAATTAGATCACTGGGGTGCTGACTCAGAAGAGATGAACACAGCTCTCATGGGACCCCAGTTGGTTTCTGAAAGAGGGGTTATTATTATTACTTTGTGAGATTTGTTGTTACACATTTGTACATGAAACAGTGGTTCTTACAAAAGAGCAAGATGGCCTCTCACCATTCTGACTTCCTATCTCTCCATATAAGCTCACCCTCTTGTGTGCTTCTGCCCTGATGCCATTCCACCATGATGTGGTATAGCCAAATGGGTTCTCACCACAGCCAAACAGATGTCAGCAGCATGTCAGACCCATTTTCCAGTGAATCAACTGTAACTGGTAAAAATTATTAAATTAAAAACATTATTAAATTAAAATTATTAATTTTAATAATTAAAATTATTAAAAAACAAATGGAATCTGCAGATTGTCCTCATACAAAAACGAGGAAGCATTATTCAAGAAAGTCTACTACATCCCAGTGAGAACAAGGAGAGTCTTTGGACTTGGGTCATAATCCATTTCCCATTATTTCTATTAGCTCAGTTTCCTCATTCAAAAATTGTTAACTGCTCAATAAACATTCTTAATAATACATTCATCAATTATAACCTGCAGTAATTTTTCATATTTCCAAAAGGGAATAGTTGAAAAGCAATGAATGGAGAGGAGCTACTGGATAGAGTAATTAGGAAGATCTTGGTTCAATAATTAATTAGCTGTAGGATGAACAAAACTCAAAAACCATCTTTAAAAAAATCATACAGCCAATACCAAAGACAATCAAACTGTTTCTGTTGTTTTATTTTGTTTTTGGTACCAGGGGTGTTTAACCACTGAGCTACATCCCCAGCCCCCTTTTTTTGTTAAATTTTTTTTTATTTTGAGACAGGGTCTTGCTAAGTTTCTGAGACTGGCTTTTCACTTGCAATCCTCCTGCAAACTGTTTCTGACATAACTATTTTGTAGAACAAAGCAAAAGAGTGTTTACAGGAATATGAAAATATCCAGCATCCAATAAGGTTGAAATTATAATGTCTGACATCTCATCAAATATTGGGAGACATACAAAGAAGAAGGAAAACATGACTCACAATGAAAATAACTGATCAATTGAAATTGATCCCAAACTGACACAGATATTAGGATTAGCAGAAAAAGACATTAAAATGGTTACTATAACTGTTTCCCATATTCTCAAAAGCTAAATAGAAACATGGAAAATATAAAAGAGATACAAATCAAAGTTTTATAAATGAAAACCTCAACATATGTGATGACAAACACACTGGATGGGATTTACAGATTAAGCATATAGAAGAAAAGATCAGGGTATTTGAAATCATAGCAACATAAACTATATCAAATGAAATACAAAAATAGAATGAATTAAGAACCTTATTAAAGCCAGCCTCATGGGGAAAAAAAAAGTGAGGTGATAAACAACTCAGTGAGAAACCCTGGCTCTAATAAAATACAAAAGTTAAAAAGGGCTGGGGAAGTGGCTCAGTGATGAGTGCCCCCTGAGTTTAATCTCTGGTACAATATTGGGCACACCCCGCCCTGCCAAAAAAAATGAAACTTATTAATAAACATAAATAAAGAAAGAACATGAATGAGCTGTAGGATAACTTCAATCATTCTAACATATATGTAATTGGAGTTCCCACAGAAGAGAAAAAGGAAGTTGGAATAATATTTAAAGAATAACAGTGGAAATTCTTAAAATTTTCATTAAAATAAAAACCCACTGAAAATAAAGCTCAATAAATGCCAAACAGGGGCTGGGGATGTGGCTCAAGCAGTAGCACGTTTGCCTGGCATGCGTGCGGCCCAGGTTCAATCCTCAGCACCACATACAAACAAAGGTGTTGTGTCTGCCGAAAACTAAATAAATAAATAAATATTAAAAACAAATAAATAAATAAATGCCAACAGAAGAAATGAAGAAAACTACATTAAGACATATCATAGAGGGCTGGGGCTGTAGCTTAGTAGCAGAGTGCTTGCCTGTCATACATGAAGCACTGGGTTTGATCCTCAGCCCCACAGAAAAATAAACAAATAAAATAAAGGCATGCTGTCCATCTACAACTACAAAAAAATTTTTTTTTTAATTTAAAAAAGACACATCATAGAACTGGGAATGTAGCTCAGTGATACAGTGCTTGCCTAGAATGTGCAAAGCTTGGGGTTCTGTCCCCAGCAAAATACACACATACAATATATATATATATCATAGCTAGATTTTTCAAAATCAGTGATAAAGAGAAAATGTTGACAGCAACCAGAGTGAGGGGAAAAGGTATGTTATATACAAAGGAACAAAGATAAGGATAACAACAGATTTCTTGTTGGAAACAATGAAAGTGAGAAAGCAGTATAGTAATGTCATTAAGGTATTGAAAAAAGTTGTGAACCAAGAATTTTATTACCAGTGAAAACATCGTGTAAAAAAGTCAAAACAAAGTTTTTATTTTCAGATATATAAAAATGGAGAGAATTTACCACTAGGGAACAAGCACTGTAAGAAAGGCAGAATGAAATTCTTCAGCAAGAAGGAAAATAATATCAGATGGAAAAAAATGGATCTCTACATAGGAATGAAAAGCATCTGAAGGGCTATTTGCATAAGTAAAAGTATAAGAATCTTTATTTCTATCTATTTTTTAAAAATTAACTGTTTAACAATAAAAAAGAAGGTAGTGTATAGTTATACCATATGTAAAGAATGTCACAAAGGGCAGGAGATGAGAAACAGAAGTATGCCTTTTTTCAGAAGTATATTATTTTATGATTCTTATATCATATGTGAAATGGTACAATATCACTTAATGGCAGCCTATGAAAGTTAAAAATGAATACTCTAATGTCTAAAACATACTGAAAAGAACAACACAAAGCATTGTAGCTTATAAGTTACAAAAGGAGATGAATGGAATTATTTTTTAAATTATACAAAAAGTAGGATAAAGGAGAAAGACTTAACTTTCACATCCAAAAAAGTTGATTATAATGTTTTTCTAGACAAAATTTTATCTATATTGTTGACTAGGGAATTGCCTGGAAGGCACACATGACTCTGATACATTTTGTTTTCAATATCCACTTTTCTCCTTCTTGCTGCAATTCATGCACAAAAAAATTTAATATAATAATATAGCCGGGCTGGGGTTGTGGCTCAGTGGTAGAGTGCTCGCCTAGCATGTACAACGCACCAGGTTTAATCCTCAGAACTACATAAATGTAAAATAAAAATATTGTATCCACCTAAAGCTTAAGAATAAATATTTTTAAAAAAATATATAGCAATATAATAAATGTATTGCTGCAAGAAGCTTAACCTGGTCACAGGTCTCATCCTGACACTCTGGCTACAGCTTTAAAATCATAGAATGTTAATGATTGGTAGGACTTCACCAAGCACCTATTACATATAGCATTTATAGAGTATGAGGCCCAGAGAGCAGAAATGACTTGTTTGAATCAGACATTGATCACAGGACAGGAGCTGGAGCCCAAGTCTCCTGGCTCTTTTAATTCCATTCAATGTAATAAACACCAAAGTGCACCCTGGGGACCCAGCCAAGGAAAAGGAGTGGTGGGGGTTTTCTGGGAAGGGGCTCTAGATGTGGGTTACTTCACTGGGTAGGGGCTCAGAGCCAAAGAAAATTTGATTGTTCTACACAGTTGATAATCTGGCCCATCCCCATCCCACAGTGGGTGTGTCCTGGGTAAGTGACCCTGAATGATGCAAAGCTAGATTAAATTCCTGCAACCCAGGAGGCCAAGCATGAAGAAAGGAAGAGAGCTTGATTCTAGTAATGATTTTTAAAAATAGGCAGGACTTCCACAGGTGAAGCTGGCAGCCTGTGAGCCATACATGTGCAATGATAATGCCAAAAGTGATTTGCATGTCTGAGTTAGGTTTGAATTCCAGTTCAGCTATTTGAGCAACTTCCCTTCACTCTGTAAGCCTATTTGTTGAGCTATAAATTTGAGATAAACTATCTTCATGCAGTCTTGTTGGGAAGATTGAATGAGAAAAAGTAGGAAATGTGCCCAATACTAATGGTGTAGATTAGAATTATTATTGTTGTGTTCCAAGCATTTGCCCAGTTAATTCTCATAACAACCTTGAAAGAAAAAGAATTATTGGCATGACCATTTTACAGACCGGAAAGTGGAATGTGGGAAATGGGGGACCTTACCCAAGTCATTTCATATACACTGCTAAGGTATCAACCACGTGGCTTCAGCAGAGGGTACACATTGGGGGGCAGTGGAAAGTAGCAAAGTACAAAATGTACAAAAGTCACACTGTTCCTGACCCTGGAAGGTGCGCTCACCTCCCTGAGGCCCTGTGCAACTTTTTCTGGAACTATGTGATAATAGGTTATGGTTCATCTCTTTGGAAGTCATTTTGACCTAAGGTAATGGCTGAAAAGATTCCCTTTCAACTGGAGAAAGAAGTTCTGAACGATGAGGATTGCCAAGAGGCTAACAGAATGTTTTTTCGAACTCAGGAAATACGTGGGTCCCTATATAAAATGCTTACAGATCTACTCCAAACTTAAATTATTTTTATTTTAATACCACTTTCATATTTATAAGCACACAACTCAGTACAAATTCCTTATGCTTATAGCTACTCTAAAACTCTGAAGCAAGATAAGTGAGAAACAAACAAAACAACTAAATATGCCAGAAGCCATCGCCTTGCTGAAAGCAAATTGCTATTTGCAACCTGAGTGTGGTACAGATTGCTCTGGCACAAGTTCTTTTACTTCTTTCACACCCACAGCTCTGTGCAATGCAGACAGCTCCTACCATGCTGCTCTGGTCAAACTTCTGGAAAACCTCCACTCTACCCATTCAACAAGACCTCATTGTTTTTGTTTTATGCTTTTTTTCCCCTCTTCTGTTTGGCAGTGCTGGCCAGAACATGACCCCCTTTGACTTTCACTTGGCATGGAGGCATCTTGTATATCAAGTTCATCTCTCAATTTACCTTGTTCAGGTTATTGTAATTATTATGGCACTATCAGGCATCAAAGCAGTCACACACCAAAGTGCCAGGCAGGTGGGGGTCTTCCAGAAAATTTAGAACATGATTATTTTCATTCAATTGTATTATCACCAAAGTGAAATAAAACATTCAAAAGTTTTCCTAGCTTAGTTTCAGGCTCCTAAAAATACATCTATTAACCATGAGGGAATCTACAGACATAGGTTTGAGAAACTCTGAAGTAATCATTCCTCAACTCCTGGGCTATCTTTACCTAAAAGCTATAAGGCAAGACATGGGTATTCAGAGATTGGAATGACTGAGTCACACAGCAGCATCTGTGCATATGCTCCCCTGCTGTTTCCTCCTTTTGGGGGGAGGGGAGGGGATTGAACTCAGGAGCACTGGACCACTGAGCCACATCCCCAGCCCTGTTCTATATTTTATTTACAGACAGGATCTCACTAAGTTGCTGAGGGCCTCACTAAATTGCTGAGGCTGGCTTTGAATTTGTGATCCTCCTGCCTCAGCCTCTGGAGTTGCTGGCATTAAGGCATGCACTATTGCACCTACCTGCTGTTTCTTCCTTTATCAGCTGTTGAACTTCCATTTACTCTGAGTAGATTCTTCCTTTGGAAGTGTTTTCTACCTCTGCAAGCTGAACAGATTTCACTTATTCTGCTCCCTACTGTCCCCTGCACACTCGGTCTCCAGCAGGGGAGCACATTCATTCATTCATTCAACTTCTTGGCTCATTCCCAGGTTATCCCCTCTGTCCCCTAGACTGTGAGCTCCATGAAGGCAGGGACCGAGTCTGATGGCTCCTCATCCTCACTTCCCTACACAGAACTAGGCTTGGTAGAAATACCAAATGAATGAATGAGTAAGCTAAATGACCTCTCAGATTGCTTCAGCTCTGGGATATTCAACTCCATTATTCAGCTCAGCATTTTCTTTCTTCTCTCTAACTCCCATTTTTGCCTCTGCAAGGACTTAAAAAGAGCACATCCACATGCAGAAAGAATCAATCAAATATAAATCAATACATGAACCTCCAAGGGAAAGGAAGTCTAGTAAAGAAAGAAGAATGGGAGAGGGGAAGGAGGATTGGAAGGAAACAGGGAAGGGAAAAGGGGGGATCATGAACTGAAATTGAATTCCATACATGTATGAGCTTATTGAGATGAATCCAACTATTATATATGAATATAAAGCTCTTAGAAACAAAATAAAACAAGCAAGCAAACACACACACACACACACACACAGCACATGCTAGATTCTTTCAACGTGAGAGGCAGAAACAGCCTCATAGGTTATCTGGTGCCTGGTGCCTTCCCGCATTCTGCGCACAAAACAACTGATGTGCAATGGGGAGTGACTTGTCCCAGGTACCCAGCTTGGATTATAAATATGCCAGACCAGAAGCCATGTGTCCTGATACTCACTTGAGTGTTTCTGCTAGGACACAGTCTTGTTTATTTGATTCATTTATGTCTTTTGGTCAGGGCTGCCCTGGGGGAAATCAATGTTCCCTATGACCTCACCTCCCCATGGCAGTGTTTTGAGAACAAACTAGATTCTCACGGTTCTCCCAATAGTGGCAGGGTGCCCACATCAGGCAAGGTATTTTTCATACTGAAAAAGAAACAAGGATAGCGTCAGACCTCATTTGTAATTTCCCCAGAGCAGCTGAAATCTCAAAATCTCTGTTTCCCTTCATAGCTTATAGTGTTACCCTCATTCTTGGTAACATGGAGCAAGAAGACAGAGTTGGGGGGCTTTAAAAAATAAAACCTGTACTTATTTATTTACATATTCATTTCCAGACACATTTACTTTTGCAACATAGTCCAACATGGACATCCTGCAACTCCTGCCTGCCTTTACTCCTTAATTTAGATATTTCTCACTTCTCTCCCATGGCCAAAACCACTAGTGTCATCCCTGACCCCCGGACATCCTTCTTCCTTCCAGGCAGGGAGGTAGCCTGCCTCCTCATGCCTGACCTTCAAGTGGGCCATCCTGTCTTTGACCTCGAAACCACCAGACCCTCGTTCAACATTTAATCACTTCCTCTCTTGACAACCTGCCTGCTCTCCCTCACCTTGCGTTTTGGCCATGGCCCTGGAACCCAGGTGGAGAGAAATCCAGAGGGAAGAAGAAGAAAACACAGACCCATGGTCAAATATAAGAACACAATAAATTATAAAATACATAATAATGATATTTATATATTAAATTTATAAAAATTACAGATGCATATAACAAATGGTGTTTTAGTTTTGTCATCTAAGTCACCACAACTTATATTGATTTTTATCATTCCTTAAAGCAATAGCTAAGTTTATAAAGAATCAATCACATGTGCCACAACTAGACCTTCATATAAACAACTATAACAGTAGCAGAAATTGTTTGATACTGCAAAATATTTAGTGATTCCCATGTGCTAATTCCTAATTCAGATACTAATTCCTAAACTCCACCCAGATCACAAACGAAAACACAGAAAGAAACAAGAAAACACTCTCTAATCCCCTGGGAAATTATACCATATTATGCACTCATGCTGTCCGAGAGAAAAAATTTCACAGGACTTGTGTGGTGGTGCACACCTGTAATCCCCATGACTTGGGAAGCTGAGTCAGGAGAGTCATAAGCTTGAGGCCAGCCTCAGCAACTTAGCAAGATCCTGTCTCAAAATAAAAAATAAAAGGGCTGGGGATGTAACTCAGCAGTAGATACCCTGGGTTCAATCCCTACTCCAGCACCAAAAAAAAAAAAAAAGATTTCACAGGACCAGTAAATTGATGTGTCTCTTTTCTTACCCTAGAGTTCTTGTCACTCACATGCTTTCCATATTCCAAAACTGTGGTCATTTCTGGTATGGGCAGCAGATGATCCATGGAACATCAATCAGGGTGTGGAAATTGAAATTTCCATTGTTGGTCTGTACCAACAATCTCTTCTTAACAGACCTCTCTGCCTCCACTCTTGCCTTCTTACAGCCAGCATGGGTGGTGGTTGCACAAATACATACAATTGCCCAAGCTGCTTAAACTGGGCACCTTCACATATGCATCTTATTTTATGTCTTGTAGTGTGTTTTGAGGACATAAGGCAAGATACAGAAGTGTTTCCGTGGGCCTGAGTGGTGTTAGGAGGAATGTTACGGGGATAGGATACACAGTGCCAGTGCTGAGTCCAGCTCTTGAGTGTCATAGTAACCACACATTCATTATTAAACTCTGCATTTGTTTTGGATATACGTGTCCCCTCTTATCCAAGTCCATGGGTGATATTGCTTCCTTGATTCCTCACTCCCTATGCTCAACTAACGAGCTAGTTCTGTGGATTTCACCATCTTAAATTTCTTCCCTTTCTCCATCTCCATTGCCACCCTCCCTGAGAGCCCAGGCAGCTGTTTCTCACTTGGATTACAACAACCTCTTCTTAACAGACCACTCTGCCTCCACTCTTGCCTTCTTACAGCCAGCATGATTTTTAAAATGTAAATGGTGCTGTGTCACTGCTTTGGTTAAACCATTCAATGGCATTACCTTTGCTCTGAAGATAAAGACCAATAACCTTAATGTGACTTGCAGGGCTCTTGGGCCTTATTTCACAGCAGCATTGCCCACCCTTCTTATATTTTCTTCAATCTATCACCCTACACCTTCACACAAACTCTTCTTTCAGCCTGGAATGATCTCCCAAATGACACTGGCTTGTCCTTCAGTGTCCTCAGAGACCTTCATATGGATATTATCTCAGGTGATCCTCCTGTTTTAGTCTCTGTCGCCACACCTTGTTTAGTGATTTATTTGATTGTCAACAGGTTTGTAGGCTCCCCTACCTATGCCAAATAGGCAGAGACTATTATATTCCCTCTACTTCTAGTGCTTATTTCAGTGCCTTGCATGATGAAAGCACTTAATAAATATTGCCAGACAAATAGACAAATGAATGTTTTAAAACAGGAGGGTGGCATTGACAGGACTGGGTCTTTGAAAGGTCTCTGGTTGCAGTGTAGAAGGGGAAGAAAGTGGATGGGTACCAGCAGGAGGGAAGTGGCTGCCATCTAACCTGGGCTTAAGATCTCAGTGGACCGACTCTCACTATTGAGAGATTATGATTAAAAAACAAAACAAAACAGACAGGTTTTACATAAAGACTGAGACAGAAAGGGAGAAGTCAAGAGGGTGATCTCCTGGGAGCCCTACCTACTTTAAACAGCCATTCTGCTTTATATAATAGGGATCTGTGTAATACCCATTAAGAAAGGGCCCCACAAACTGATTTTAGCCTTCTCCCATAATGCAAAAACCACCAGACTAAAGGTCAGGAGCCCTGAGTTCCTGTCCTGTCTATTTCACTGGATGCCCTTGGTTAAGTCCCCTGCCTATCCTGAACCTTGGGGTGGGAAAGGGATCTGGATAATTTCTGAAGTCAGGTCAGTGCTGACAGTCTACACAGTGTGGTTGCTCTAGCCACAGGCCTTGTTTAGTCTGATCTTTGTGCCTCCTTAGAAGCTGATGAAGAAAGGGCCAATGATACCAAGGACTCAAGTCTTATGTCTTACCACATGCTTTCATATAAAGGGTCAAGGTCAATTATCAGCATCAAAGTCCAAAGGGGGAGAAGTGGCTCAATCTAGGGTCATGTTAGCCAGCAAGAACCCCAGGATTCAGACTACATACAGAACTCTGGATCCCCAGGGCAAGGGTAGTTAGCAGCCGAGACAGGTTGTTCTATCTTTGGATACTTGGGCTAGGATCAGGCAGAACCTCAATCAAAATCTGTTCTATAGATTATGCAACATTTCTTGACAGTTCCTCTTCTGCATACTGTGCTGCCATTGTCTGTGGACATGTGTGACTCTACCTCAAGATTGGCAGCTTCTCCAGGACAAGGACAAAATCAGATTTTTTTGTTAATCCCTGGCACTGTGGAGTGAGGGAAAATAGGGTAGGATAATAGCTATATTCATTGGATTGATGGACACACAAACCACATATTTTGAGGGAAATTCTGGGGCTCAACAGGCACATTGGAACTCAGGGAAACCTCATGTTTTTCTGATACCCAGCTGCCTAGCTTACTGTAGCTGTGTTCATTTATCCAGCAAACATTTACCACACATCTACTAATTGCTGGACCATGGGATGTATGCTGTGGGATATTTAAAAATCAATAAGAAAGGGTCCTTATCAAGGCCAAAGATTCTAGAGCCTAACTTCCCAAATTTGAATCTTTTCCCTGAAGCTTTCTAGTAGCCCAATGGTTAGCAATTTATTCACTCTGTGTCTCAGTTTCCTCATCTGTAAAATGAAACAAATAGTAATACCTACCTTATGTATTATTAAGATATTAAATGCATTGATTATTTTAAAGCTTTTAGAGTACTCAACACATGGTAAGTACTATTTAAATGTTAGTTATCAGTCTGTGTTCTTAAGTCAGGAATGGAGGTGATAAGCCCAACTCAGAATAACCACAGCAGACTGGTAAGTAGAGGTACAATTTGTTGAGGTAGCGGTAGAGGAGACATGGTGGAGGAAGCAGGCTCTGGGATGAGTCTTGTGGGCTAAATACAAATTTGATTCACCACGCCACAGTGTGTCATCCTTAAAGAAAAGGGGGAAAGTAAAACACCATGTGCCTAATGTTCCTTTTCCAAAAACCTTGCCAAGTTAAGGGGAAAATAAGAGCAAGCATGGATCAGACTGTCCAGATAAAAACTATCTTGAAGGAAATGGGCTTTCTCTTTGTACAATGGGAACTAGGTCAAGTTAGTGTTCCGTAGAAAGCTACTCTTTTACATGTACACTATGATAGTTGCTGCTTGTGATGCTGGTTACACAGCAAACTAAGGTAAACTAATGCTGATGATGTCACTGCTTTTTCAATATAACATATAAAAGCCCTGTTTCTCTCTCTCTCTCTCTCTCTCTCTCTCTCTCTCTCTCTCTCTCTCTCTCTCTCTCTCTCTCTCTCTCTCTCCCACTGGAGAAACTGAGAGCAATTAGTAGAAAGGATATGCATCATTCATCCAGCTGGTTGCCACTGGACAAAATGCCATGAGGGACAGGAGCCACTGCTCGGCAAACCACTTTGAGGAATGGAGGTACTATCTGTTCACCTGCTGCCACTGAACTCTTCTTGGAGCAGTCACTGATCCCTTGGCGGGCTTTTCCCAGCAAATCATATGTCCTGCATGCCATCTCAGGGCACCTTCTTTAGCCTCAGAAACCTACCCTATTTTCCTGACATACGTGGGCTGTGGACATGACATATGGACTGTATATTTTTTGCAGGTGATGCAAGTCCTTGCATCCTGAGAACATGGGATCATTAGGGACCTGGAGGCCACCTTGATCCTATGCTTCTGTTTTTTTGGTTGGTACTTTGGTAAAAGGTCTCAATTCAAGGACACACAGCAAGTTATTTAGTAAATCATTCATCTATTCTGCAAGTATTTATTGAGAATTACTGGGTGCCAGGCTCTAGGCAAAATGGGAACCCAGGGATAAAGCAAAGAGTTCATTCTCAAATGAACAGTGATGGAGATGGAACATGACCCCTGATCCCTGGCCTCCCTATTTAGGACTCCTATATGTCAGAGTACATTTCAGGCTGGGGCACTGAGGTAATTTTCTTCAAGAACCAAGTCTTTTGAGTTTCTTTCCCCACCTAAAACATATTTATAAGCTTTAGGTACCATGGGACAGGGCCTTATGTAATCTAACCTCTTTTTCCCTCAGAGCCCCTGGCTATCTAAAAGGTTTGTTTATTTTTTCAACCAAAGTGCTGCCATTGATGACTCACAATGACTTTTGTGATCTGGTCTGAAACCTACCATTGTCTATTTTGCCCATGCTAGTCTGTCTTCCTTCCCAACTTTTTGGCCCTGAGCCTCACTCTGATTGCTATTCTGTTCTTCCTCTTACCACTTCCTGCCCTACCCACCCCTGGGGACTGTTTCCCAAATACATGAGGATTAGTTAATAATTGAGTGTTTACATTACCTTAGCCCCACCACTTGCATACTGAATCTAACCACACACCCTGTGCAGGGGTTGCCTTCCCATTTAGAAGGGGAGTGGAAGGGAGAGGGAGAGATTATACTTATCCTGATTTTTCTCTTGGATAGTGGCCTCATAATTCACAAAGATCTTGTATGCCTCAGGAACAGCACCTGGAAGTGACTTTTTAAGGGCCTAAAAAATGTTCAAATGTTTAAGAACAGACACCCCCCCCCCCCCGCCTTTTTAAAACAGATTTGCTCAAATGACACTCTAATTGCAACTCAGTGGGTACTGTGGGCCACTATCAGAACTTAATCACTGATTCCTCCAACTTTTAGGAGTGGGTTGCTAATGACTCACGACTGAGTTCCTCTCTGGGACCTGACTGTCCAACACTAAGGAAGCTGGCTTACCAAAAGTCTCGGTGCCTTTCTAGTGCAGCCTGTATCAGTGGATGGTCAATGCAAGGATCTAAATTTCTGACTCCTTGCTTCAATTTGGAATAACTGATGGTTCATACCAGGCTCAGAGGACTCCTTGGGTTTGGCTAAGGCCTCTGATGTAATTGTTTCAAAGTGCAACTTCTTCCTCCTCAATCCTGCTATCTATCATCCTCCTACAGGTGATGGTCTTGAAGGACAACCCTCTCCTGCCCTTCATAAAGCCTCCTGCACGGTAATCTCCATCTTAGAATCTTCTAAAAAGTCAACCTAACACCACATTACCGTGTTTTATTTTTCTTTTCAGAGCACTTATCACTATGTGAAATGATGTAATTTAATACTTTTTTGCACTTGCTAATTGTCTACTGTAAGAATGTACGGTTACCAACGCAGATCTTTCTCATACACAGTGTACCCCTGTATTGCGCGCCCAGGACAGTGCCTGCAGGAACAGCACATACTAAATACTGATTATTGAAACTAATGAATGGATGACGCCGAATCTTCTGATCACACAGCTTCTCCGGAGCTTACACCAGGACTCCGGAACAGCGATTCGGGGCGTGGCCTTGAATCCCCGCCCTCCGGCCCAGGCAGGGGGCCGGGTCCAGGACGCCACCGCCAGTAAGATGTCGCAACCCGGGGTTCGGCTAGTGTGGCTGGGTCGCGTGCAGTATGCCGAGCTACTGGCGCAACAAGAGCGCTGGCTGCGGCGACTGCAGGCCGAGCCTGCAACTAAGGCCTCGTCGGGGACTGAGGCGGGCGCGCTCCTGCTGTGCGAGCCCGCGGGGCCCGTGTACACAGCCGGGCTGCGGGGTGGCCTGACATCGGAGGAAACGGCGCGGCTGCGGGCCTTGGGCGCCGAGGTGCGTGCCACAGGCCGCGGCGGCCTGGCCACCTTCCACGGCCCGGGGCAGCTGCTTTGCCACCCGTTGCTGGACTTGCGGCGCCTAGGCCTGCGCTTGCGCACTCACGTGGCGGCGCTGGAGGCGTGCGCCGTGCGCCTGTGCGAACTCCAGGGCCTCAAGGGCGCCCGCGCGCGGCCCCCGCCCTACACCGGCGTCTGGCTGGGCGAGCGCAAGGTTTGCGCGATCGGTGAGCGCCGCGGGGCGGGGCCTGGGGCTGGACCCATGGAAGTGAGGGTAGAGCTCTGGACGGAGCAGGGGTGACCCTAGTGGGCTTTGAATCCGTACTGCGCGCTGCTGCGTTTGAAATTTTTTAGCCTCTTCAGAGACATCTTATATCCAGAAGCAGTAGGGTCCTCAGAAGTCATATAGTCCAACACTTCTTTTAAGGGCGGAGAGACATAAAAAGTGAATCGCCAGATTACTTGTGAATCACAATGTGAAAACAGGACACTAATTTTCAAACTTTTAAAGCAATAATCCTTCTATTAAAGGAATCCCCATAATAAGACCGCTTGGTTTGGTAGCCGATGTCCCCCAGTCTGTGCACAATCCATGCTCCAGAAACAAAAATTGAAAACCAGTCATCTGGCCTACTTCCCTCTTTGTGCTGAGATCCCAAGGCCTGGGAAGAGGAGGCTATCTATTCTAAAACCCTTTGACTTGCCTTGCAGGAGTTCGTTGTGGAAGGCACATCACATCCCACGGCCTGGCTCTGAACTGCTCTACGGACCTCACATGGTTTGAGCATATTGTACCTTGCGGACTGGTTGGGACAGGCGTCACTTCCCTAAGTGAGGAGCTCCAGAGGCACATCACCGTGGATGAAGTAATGCCATCTTTCCTTGTGGCCTTTAAGGAGACGTACAAGTGCACACTGGTCTCGGATGACAGCCCCAGCTGAAGAGTATTCATGTTATCCCAGCCAGGATGACCCTGTCTTAGAAACCACCAAATCTGACTTGAGTCACTGGAACCCCAGTTCTAGACCTGGCTTATTATTCACTGACTGTGAGACCAAGGGCAAATCATGAGCTCTGAACCATTGTCTGCTTATGTGTTGCAGTTTAATTATATTATCTTTGCCTACCTCAGGTTCTAGATTGAAAACATGAAAAGAAACATGCTGTATAACATTAGTATGGCCAGTTTCTCAGCCTAGAGAAACTCAGATGTCATAGACTGACATTCTCAATTGTTTGTTACTTTCCTAATACTGAATCTAATTGAATATTTCTGGTGGAGTTCCATTGATTTTTGTAGGAATCAAATCCCTGGATGGCCCACATTAAAGTGATGTGATGTGGCACTTTTTGCATTCTCAAGAGACCTGGGTGTCTTCTGCAATAAAGGGAAGAGCATTATCAAAGAAAAAAAGTGGGATCTTGTCTTCCTGGGTTAGATTCTTCAAGTTTGATAATTTCCCTGTTTTGGGTTGGGATACCCTGAACTGGGTCAGAGGTTACAGGAAGAACAAGAATAATTTCTTGGGCTGGGGATATAGCTCAGTTGGTAGAGTGCTTGTCTTGCATGCACACAGCCCTGGGTTCAATCCCCAGCACCACAAAAATAATAATTTTTCACACTACAAATGCTGAAGAGGAAAGTGAATGTTCCTACATGAGACCCTTAAGTTTAGAATGCTGTGTACTGGTTGCCTCTTGCTGCATAATGAGTCACCAAAACTTACTGACTTAAAACTATAATAAACATTTATTATCTCATTTTTTGTAGATCAAAAATTTGGGAGAAGCTTAGCTGGATGTTTCTTTTTTTTAATTATCAAATTTTTTAATTGATTTTATTTTTTAACTACATGACAGCAGAATGCATTACAATTCTTATTACACATATAGAGCACAATTTTTCATATCTCTGTATATAAAGTATGTTCACACCAATTCATGTCTTCGTATATGTACTTTGGACAATGATGTCCATCACATTCCACCATCATTGCTAACTCCCTGCCCCCTCCTTACTCCTCCAACTTATTGCTGCCTTCATAATAGCTGCCATTCTGACTGGAGTGAGATGATATCTTAGAATAGTTTTGATTTGCATTTCTCTAATTGCTAGAGATGATGAACATTTGTTGATTGATTGTATATCCTCTTCTGAGTAGTGCCTGTTCAGGTCATTGGCGCATTTATTAATTGGGTTATTTGGTTTTTTGGTTAGCTAGATGTTTCTAGTTTAGGGTTATGGATGATTTTTGATTAAAGATGTCAGCTATTATCTGAAGGCTTGATGGACTGGAGGACAGCTTCCAAGATGTTCACACAGTTTCCTGGTTGGTTCTGGTTGTTGAGAGGAGGCCTCAGTTCCTTACCATGTGGACCCCTTGATAGAGACTACTAGAAAGTTCTTATCATAAAACATGTAGCTTCTCCAAGCAAGTGATATTAGAGAGAAAGTAGGAGCCACTGTGACTTTTATGTCCAAGCCTTGGAAGTCATACAGTAATTTTTGCAGTTTCCAAACAGGTGAGCCCTATTTAGTATGAAAGGGATGTCAGGGGTGCTGCAAGAGATGAGGATCTTTAGGGGCCATCTTGGAGTATGGCTTCCATAGCTCATTGAGAATAGAAAGAACCTTGACTGAGAAGACAACCTCTCTCTGGGCTTCAGCTTTTCCCTGGACCAGTGTTCACTAGAAATTAATGGGAGCCACATTGTAATTTGACATTTTCTAGGAGCCCCACTAAAAAGGTACAAAAGAGGAAAAAAGGGTAATATTAGTTTTAATATACTTAATCTCAAATTAATGAAAAATTAATATAAAGCAATATAAACATTGATGAGATATTTTACTGTTTTTTCATACTAACTCTTTGAGATCTGGTATGGGTTTTGCACTATAGCACACCTCACATTTTATAAGTGTTCATTAATCACACAGGGGTAGCCTTAGACTGACTTATCATATCTAAAAGTTCTTTTGAGTTCCCAGGATTCTGTGGCTTCTCTTACTTTTAAAAAGAAAGGCTGGGGCTGTAGCTCAGTGGCAGTGCTCTTGCCTAGCATGTGTGAGGCACTGGGTTCGATCCCTAGAACCACATGATAAAACTAAACAAATAAAGGCATGCTGTCCATCTGCAACTACAAAAAAATTTTTAAAAAATAATAAAAAAAGAAAGGCAAAGCCTTTCTTCTGACATCTGATTTTTGAGTACAAACAATTTATATCAGTTGTTCAAGATGAAATTAGTCTAGAGGTATATTTCTACTCCTGCCTCACCCATTGTATAGAGATGAAACCAAAGCTTAAGAAAAACCTGAAGTTCCTACAGTAAATTCAAGACAAAGCTAGGACTGAGTTTTGGGTGGAAACCTTTTGTCCTCATCTTTTCCTGCTGTGCACAGACTTAGAGCTCAGAACAATATGCTTTGTAACATGGACACTCAGTCAATATTAATTAACTGATGATTTGCCTTCCTCTTCCCATGATTTGACTCATATCCTTTCTAAGCCTTAGTTTCCCATCCCTGGGACCAATGCCACTGTTATAGATCAGGGGCAGGTTGGGGAGTAGTCGATAATTAACTTGCAGTATTACTGCCAAGAAGGGAAATAATTATTTTTTAAGAAAAGAGATTTTCATGCTTGGAAGGTCATGAACATGTTTATACCCATCTGACACTTGGCCTTCCTCTCTAGCAACTCTAATAAGTGACCACACAGCTCATTCTTAAATGACTCCAGAGAGAATAAAAATTTACTCAGCACCCATTTACAGTGCCAGGTATTAGCTCTCTTAAGTACATTCTCTCTTTTTTAAAAAAAAAAAGTGAGAGAGAGAGAGAGAGAATTTTAATATTTATTTTATAGTTATCAGCGGACACAACATCTTTGTTTGTATGTGGTGCCAGGCGAGCACGCTACCGTTTGAGCCACATCCCCAGCCCCAAGTACATTCTCTTATTAGACAGCCTGTCCTGCTCTGGACCAGAGAAAAATCACTCTGTGTGGTATAATGGCTGATTTACCTGACCTTCCTGAGCCTCACTTCATTACATGAAACAAGGAATGTTACAGCATTTGCCTCAGAGCGTGGTAAAAATTAAGTGATCTAATGACAGGTAAAGCATAGAGTATCGTGTTGGCATAGAGCAAATGCTCAATAAACTGTTATCATTATTATTAATATAATCTGTTTTCCATGAATCTTCTTGGAAGAATTATCCTCAGATCACTTAACTGACTCCTCCACCCCCAAGGAAGTAGGGTCCTTAAGAATAGAGCTGTGGCTGTCCTCTTTCCACTAGTTGTAAATACTGATTAAATGGAATTGAACTATTTAAAGTTTCCCCCCATCCTGCCTACCTGTCTGCACACCAGCCCTGGCTCATGTGTGTCCTATTTGGGGTAGTGGTCACAGCTGAGCACCACACCCTTGGTATAGACCGACCAGTGTGTAGCAAGGCAAACTGTCATTCTGTGTGCTAGACTTGGGGGCACAAACTGGCACTCGTGGGCTATTGGTGGCCCCAGATGTGTTCTCAAGAATTTATGAATGTGTATCTAATTGTTCGTTAACATTTAAGAATGGGCCATCTTCCTGACAATTAGTGAGAACTGAGAAGTAGGTATAATGTTCTCCAGTCGCTCCAGTACCACCCTTTCTTTCTCCTCCAGCCCACTTGTTGATATTGGCTTTCCAACATCCAGAGGCATTTGAGTTGTTGACTCCTGATGTAGACTTTCCCTTATTTTGAGATGCCACAGAGGGTGGACCCCTCTATCATAGCACCAGTTCTGTACTGTTGTCATGAGGAGGCTTTCGGAGGGGCCATGACTTCCAACAGGTATATGAAAAAAAAATGCTCCACTTCATTAGCAAACAGGGGAATGTAAATCCACACTATAATGAGATTACTACCTCACTCCAGCTGAATGGCTTTTATTGAAAGATAAAAGATAACAGATATTGAAAGGATGTGAAGAAAAGGGAGCCATTACATACATACTATTGATGGGAATATAAATTCATATAACCATATGGAAAATAGTATGGAAGTTCCCCCAAAAAATTACAGATAGAATTACCTATGATGCAGCAATCCCACTACTAGGTATACATTCAAAGGAACTGAAGTTAGTATACCCAAAAGACATTTGCACTCCATGTTAATTGCAGCACTATTCACAATAGTCAAGAAATAGAAACATAAGAATCCATGAACCAATGAAGAAAATATTATATATGTATATATATATAATATTTATATATATAATATATTCAATTATATATATATATATATAATTGAATATTATTCAGCCCTTAAAAAGAAAGAGATCCTGTCATTTGTAACAACATGGATAAACACGGAGAATATTATTTTAGGTGAAATAATCAGACACAGCCACAGAAAAACATAATGCCTAATCTTATCTGTATGTGGAATCTAAGAGTTGATCTCAAAGAAGTTGAAAGTAGAAGAGTAGTTACCAGAGGCTGGGAAGCATAGGAGAAAAGAAAGGTAAGGAGAAGTCGGTCAGCAGGTAAAGTGTTATAGTTAGATGAGCTCAGGTGTTTTATTTTACACAGTAGGGTGTTAGTCAATAATGTAGTGTATATTTCAAGCAGTTAGGAGAGAGAACTTTGTTCTCACCACAAAGAAATGATAAATAACAAGTGATGCATATGTTTATTACTCTGATTTGATAAATGCACGATGTATACACATATCAAAATACCATATCCTCCCCCAAAAATGTACAATTATTATGACAATCAAAAATAAAATGAAAATTGGGCAGGATTGTGGCTTATTTGCCTAGCATGTGTGAAGCACTGGGTTCTACCCACAGCACCACATAAAAACAAATAGAGATAATGTGTCCCTCTACAACTAAAAAAATATTTTTAAAAGGTAAAATGAAAATCTTAAAAATCTACTAAAACAAAGGAGCCATGACTTACTCATTCCCATATCTCTGGCTCCTACCTCAGGGCCTGGCACATAATAGACAGACGGAAATGTGTGGTAGTTATTAATGTTCACCAAATATGTCTGGCTCTCTGCCTTTTGGACACATGGTTGAATTCTATTTCATGGCTCCCCTTGTGATTGGATAAGGCTAGGTAACTTATTCTGGTTAATGAGTTATGAATAGAGATAACTTATAACTTCTGAGCTGGAGCATTGAGTAGCTGGGACCAAACTCTTCAGATTTTTCTTTCCCTCTGGAACATAAACCAATAAAATTAAAGGTGGTGACTTTTTTTTCTTAAATATTTGTTTTTTTAGTTATAGTCAGACACAATACCCTTGTTTTATTTATTTATTTTTATGTGGTGCTGAGGATTGAGCCCAGGGCCCCACGTATGCTAGGCAAGCGCTCTACCGCTGAGCCACAATCCCACCCCCAAAGGTGGTGACTTCTTCCTGAGGGACTGCAATGAGTAGAGCCTCCTGCTTCTGACAGACACATGTAAGAGCTAACCCACCTAAATGTGGAGGTTAATTATCACAATGTAACTTGCATCCATGTTGTTGCAAATGACAGGATCTCTTTCTTTTTAAAGGCTAAATAATATTCTATTGTGTATATATATATACCATATACCTATCCTGATTAATACATTTTTATTAATCGGAACTCTTATATTTGCAAGTATAGAAAACCAACTCAAACATTAAAAAAAAAAAAACACTAAGAACAGACAGGGATGGGGAGAGGTTATTGGAAAAGGTTCTGGGGTCTTATGGATTCCAAGGGTAGGGCAGCAGCTGGACTCAAGAATAGGACCAGAGCATGAAGCGTTTTAGGGAACCCAGGTAGTCTTTTGTCTCCTATTTTCTGCTTCATCCCCTCATGCATGCTTCACTCCAGCTTACATGATGGAAAATGGATGCTTCTGCTCCTGCTCCTGTTGTCATCTATGAGTAGTGGCATACCACTCAGGAAAACCCCCAGATTTCTGGCGTTAGCAGGTGGGTGGATGGATGCTAGAGGTAATGCTGGAATGGAGAACACTGAATGAAGACGAAGTTGGGAGAGGAAGATGATGAGTTCAGTTTTGATAAATCAAGTTTGAGACACTCATTGGAGATCCAAGTGGAGAGAGTCAAGAAGCGGGGAGCATGGATCAGGAGCACGGTGTGGATGAGTGAGAGTGATGGTTTAGGTCTGGGATCTCTAGGAGAGAGAAGAGAGCAGATGACTGATAAATGTGAGCCATAGGCCTAGGAGGAGCAGGCCAAGGAGAGGGAGAAGTGCCGAATTCCTCGCAACAAAAACACTCAGGGTCACTCCAGGAGAACTGGGCTGTGCTTAAATAATCACACAAGAGACAGAGAAACCTTTTTCTTGGGGGGTCCTGTGATGGCTCCTCTGACCTTAAGAATCCGCAGAAAGAGAGAGTCTGTAAGTGCTGTGCTGACCCTTTTATTGAGGAGAAGCCATTCAAATGAGTCAAGGGGTCAGGTTTCAGGGGGCTGAGTCTAGCTTTGTGATGTCAGCTGTCAGCAGGTTGACTGACATCTGGGAAGGCCACACCCAAAGGCAGAGCAAGAGACAGGGACACACAAAGGGAGGTTCCATGAAACATTCTATCCCAAACAGGGCAAAGGGGTAATATCACAAAGGAACAGGTGAGCGTAGCTCAATCCATGGGGCTGCAGGAAGGCATGCCTATGCAGGAAGACACATTCTGCTACTTCTGGGCAGTGTCTGGGGCCATTACGAATGTGGCCAGATCACTACGAAAGTGACCAGAAAGTGACTGGCAGAGCGCCTCTATCGATCACAGGAAGGAAAATGCTGGTCATTCGGTGTGACGTCCTCCCACAGAGAAGCAGGTAGCATAGAAGTGGGACAGGAGAACAGAGATTATGTGTCTGTCTCATTTAGCCATCCCTCAGCCTGGCAAGGTTGATTGTATGGATGAGAAAACCAACGCTCAGAGGCTAAGTGACATCCATCCGTAATCATGAAGTTGAGAAGGGGCAGGATTAGTCTCAGGTTCCAGGTCTGGGCTCTGAAGAGCAAGTGGGGCTAGCATTCTGGAGGAGTGGAGCCTCCAACAACAGGTGGGCAGAGATGGGGGGGGTGCAGAGTAGAAGGCCAGAGTTTGGCTAAGCTGGGCCTGTGGCATAGGGTCACAGGGCACTGTTTCAGATTCCTGACTCTTCTTCCTGCCAGGATGGATCCCACTCCAGTTTCCCACTGTAGCCCTTCCTCCAGGAAGGAAACTGAGCATTTGAAGGAGGATATCTAACACCCTGGTTCCCCTCCACCATGGAGAAATCCTCTTCTTGTTTGTTCAGAGTCTTTTCCTCATAAATAAATAGATTGTCTAGGGCCCAGTGAACGAGTGCCGAGGGTGAGGAGGTGACCAGCTCCAGTTACTGGCTCAAGATGGAGTTCCTTCAGTGAGGCTGGCAGGAAACCAGATAGAACCTGCTCTGGCAGCATGACCAGGTGCACCCAGCATTGTATAAGCCTCTCTCTGAATCCTCTGGTGAACATCAGATTTTTGCAATCTAAATCAAAATTTGATTTTTTAAACCTATTTTTCATTTACTGTACTGTAAATATTTTTCATACCATACTATAATATTTAAAGTTAAAAGAAAAAATAATCCTTGCATTCATCTAACACATCCTTTGATTTGTGTTTGTTTCCAGTACTTGATCATGGGGAAACATATTTGTATGTACTTTTAATTATTACCTGGGTAAAACCAAACATAAAATTACAAACATTGTCCCACACTGCTTTGTTTTTTATAATTATATATTTCAATGCCTTAATTTTTTATTTTTGAAAATCTTTGATCAGTTTTTAAAATCTCAGTAATGCACATGGAATAAAATTTAAAAGGTGCAGAGTGGTAGGTTTGAAATATAGGTCTTATTCCTACCCCTTTTCCCTATAAATGAAGTTTCCTTTCCTGGAGGCCTAATGATGATAAAAATCTTCTTTAGAGGTATTTCCCGTATGCATTTTTCTTGTAGTAGCATACTATGTGAACAGTTCTGTACTTCAGCCATGTTTCAGATCACTACATAAAGAACATCCTCATTCTTTTTTAACAACTATGAAGTATTCTACTGAGTGATTTACTAGAATTTATTTAGCTAGTCCTCAGTGAAGACATTTAGGTTATTACAAATCTTTGCTTCTAGATCAAGGCTGCAATGAGAATCCATACACAAATATGTGCGTGTATTATTTTACCCAAGGTGAGTACAGAGGTTGCATTTCTAGAAATGATTTTCCAAGTCAAGGGATATGTGTTTTTATTTTAATAGATATTGTTATATTGCCTTCAATAAAAGTTATACAAATTTATACACTTAACAGTTGTGTACAAGTGTTATGGAATTTTAAATATACAAGTCATGGAATTTTCAATTTCTAACATCTTAACTTTTTTTTTCGTTAAAAAAGTTTTATAAAATAAAAAATCTTAACATAAGCCAAGTGCAGTGGCGGCATGCCTGTAATCCCAGGCACTTGGGAGGCGGAGGCAGGAGGATAGTGAGTTCAAAGCCAGCCTCAAAAACTTAATGAGGCCCTAAGCAATTTAATTACTTGAAGTTTGCCAGAAAGTCTGGCAAAGTTTGGTCCTACCATAAGACTGGACAGCCTCATGTTAAACCTGAAATACAAAGATTCATTAGGTGAGAGATTTTGACTAGAAAACTGTAAGAGTCCTTCAACTTAGGTTCTGTCACTAAATGACTCTAGCACTCTAAGTTGGTAAGAATTTAAAACTATAACTCTAAAATTGTATTAAAACAGGAGACAATCTCTGTCTTCAAAGAACTAACCATCTAGTAGATGAGGAGGAGAAATAGTTACTCTCACTAACTATAATAAGTAGTATTAAAGAGTGACTGCAAGGCCTGGAAAGGATCTGGGAGGGAGACCCCACTGAGCCAGGGCTATTTCCTCAAGGCTAGTCTCAAACACCATGTGCATCAGAGTGTTTGGGAATCTTGTTAAAAATGCTGATTTCTGGGCTGTACTCCAGATCTCCTGAATCAGAACCTCTGGAGTAGAGCCCAAAAGTCTACTGAGGGGCTGTGGCTGTGGCTTAGCGGCAGAGTGCTTGCCTGGCATGTGTGAGGCACTGGGTTTGATCTTCAGCACCACATAAAAATAAACAAATAAAGGCATTCTGTCCATCTACAACTACAATCAATCAATCAATAAGTCTACTGTGTTAAAACAAGTTCCCCGGCTGATTCTTAGGCAAACTGAAAATTGAGACTGCACACCTAGGTGGTCAGGATGACTTCTCTGAGCAGAGATCACCAGACTGAGAAGGAATAGTTGGGTCAAAACATGTGACCACAGAAACAACCCAGAAATCAATGTGTTTTGATGGAGATTAGATTTTGTACAAAATGTCCACCATGTGGTAGGTCTTTTTTAAATGATAGCATTTCTTAGATACTATATCTTGGCATTCTGTGAACTGCAGATATCCTAGAGCAGATCTTTGCAAAGGCTGAGTTTGTTACTAATTATTGCAAGGCCTTGGTCTGGTATTGAGGATTTAGATAGGCCCCCTACAGAGTCCCTGCTTTTTTTGGAGACTGCAATGTCACCAACAACATTTGAATGAGGACCTGATGGCTGGAAAATGAAGAGTGTTCTGGGACAGAGACAGGTTGATGTGCCAGACACAAGCTGGTCAGGCTTGAGGGACCTACTGAAACTTTGGTTGCAGGAGAAACCTGCTGGGGCTAGGGAGAGGGATGTAGTGGATTCTGAGTCTGAATTCTGCCACTGACTTGCTTGGTGAGCATGAGCAACTCCACTCCCCAATTTGGGGGTCTGTATCCTGTCTGGAAAAAAGGCTTTGTGTTACAATCAGGCGTTTTCTCAGTGACCCTCCAGTTTTCATATTTTGTATTCCTGAGAACTCGCTTGGTCCTACCATAAGACAGTGAAGAACGTATGCAGGAACCGTACCCACTCCACAGACAGGAAGCCAAGGTTCAGCAAGGAGCAGTAACTTGCCTATCACAATACAGACACGGAATTCGGTCTCAGGTCCAGGAAGCGGTACGGGGACAGAAGGTCCGATCCCACAACAGGGTGAGGCTAAGGAGCTGGGCGGAGGCGCCTGAAGCCAGCCCCGGGAAAAGTGGGTGTGCTGAGATCGGGCGGGGTCAGGGGAGGAGTCACTCTGGGGAAGGGAAAAGGGAGCTGAGCGGGGGTTGGAGCGCAGAGCCCCCGAGGGCGCTGGACAGTGCTGGGCGCTATCGCAGCGCACCTGGAGGGGCCAGAACTCCGAGGGGCGCTGTGCCCAGATCACCAAGAGCAGAGGGCGCCTCATCCAACGAGCGCTCTTGGGGTCTTTGCCAAGAGGCAGGTAAGGTGCACTCTCAGGGCTGGGAAAGCTGAGCTGCAGCTGGAGATTTAAAAAAAAAAAACAAAAACAAACAAACAAACAAAAAAAAAAAAACACGAGATTTTTGGGCCTCTCTTCCTTGGGCCAAAACACGTTCTTCTTGAGAGCGCGGACCCAACAAGGGTTGCAGTTTAAGAACCAAGCAGATCCTCCCAGGGCAGAGAGCAGATATTCGCGGCATGAGGAGCTGGACACCTTGCATACTAACGCTAAGTCAGGAAACCGCGCGCGCGGGTGTGTGTGTGTGTGTGTGTGTGTGTGTGTGTGTGTGTGTGTGTGTGTGTGAGAGAGAGAGAGGGGGGGGGAGTGTGTGTGGGGGGGTGGAAGGGTGGGGGTGGAGGGGTGGACTTGCACCCATGCTCCCAGGCCCTCCAGGGGGTGGCATAAAAGCTCCTCCACGTCTATACGAATGCAAGCAAATACTGGTCCGCAGCTCCTGTACACGAGGAACTCCATTGCAGCGGTCAGTGTTTTCCGCTTAGCCAGAACTGCTGGCTTTGCAGAGTTGACTTACTCATTCTCTACTTGGTTGTGTCTCTCACCCTGACCAATCCAGTACCTGGGAAAGCATGGGGACTCCCAGAGGCTTCTGCTGCTGCTAGTAACCTTAAGGATTAGTCTGGTGGTCCAGAGATCTGGGTTTCAGTGAGCAGGTTGTATTGCCTGCTCTGTGCCTTGTGCTTTCTTATCCTGGTTCACCACCAGTAAAATGAGTCTTGTGCTCCTGTTGCCTAGTACCCAAAGGACATGAGGGGAAGGGGAGCCTGGACCTGGAATCTCTTATCTAGTAAGTAAGTACTCAAGCTCAGCCCTAGTGTGAGAGCCCAGTGAGAGTATGTCCTCTTAATCCCCCTCTCAACTCCCCTGGGCAACATGATTAACCTAGGGTCACACCTGGATCCCAAGAGAATTAGAACCAAGTTTTTTCACTCCTACTCCAGGGCTCTCTCCACAATCTCCTACAAAGGGATATTGTAAGGGTAGAAACCCATTATCTCCTGGCATCCAGCCACTTTGCCAGTTCCAAATGGGGGAGGTAACATGCTAGAGGCACGGAAACTGCTTTCAGATTTCATCCCCTCCTTGGGATGAAAACCAACAACCACATTCTCCATCCTTTCCGCTTCACTCTTCTCAAAGTATATTCCTACTCATAAACTTAATGTGTGGGTGCTCCAAATTCCTTCTAAGAGGAAGACAAGAAAACTCATCTTACTAAGGAGGAAACAAGGCCGAGGGGAGAAGGTTCTTACCACATGGCTAGACTGTTGGAAAATGGAGGCAGAAACCCAGGTCTATTGATTTCCAGGACTTACAGAATCGTGCCTTCAGATGGTCAGGGACTACAAGAATGATCAGAGAGGGTGGGAAACAAGGATGGGTCTGAAGGAAGTAATCATTTCTGAAAATCACGAAGAGTAATAAGAGCCCCTGGCTGCTTCTGAGGGTAAAAGAGCTAGAGTGGGGAGAGGTGGCATCGAGATGGCTGGTCTAACTAATATGGGGGAGGGGGAAAGTTGGAGACAGAGAGGCAAACAGTGACCAGGCTGCCCAGTAATTTTCTCCTATGTTTACAGTTTCTAAAACACTTTCCTATCTGTTGTCTCCTTCAGTTTTCATGTGTGGTAAGCAGGGCAGGGATAATTATTCCCATTTTATAGATGTGGTTCAGAGAAAATAAATGTGGTCCTCAAGGTCACAAAACTAAACATGGAGCCAAGATTGGAATCTGAAAGGCACCCTTGAAAGGAAAGATCAGAAGCCAAGAATGAGACTTGGATTAAGTGTGTGTGCTGTGTAGTGGGTGTGTAGAGCCACACCCTCCGTAGGTATACAGGGAAGAAGACTGCAAAATTATTGCTTGTGTTTAGGGCCCAAGAATGTTTGCTCTTTGGATTAAATGGGGTTCAGGTGCAGGAAGTGTCTGAACTTCCAAAGGACTCTCAGAATTCCTCCTCCCCTAATTAACCCCACCTGATAAAGGCGGCTTCTTTTCTTTGAACCTTCTCTTTTCCAGACTAAATGAACAATCTGTTTTTGCCAGTCCTTGATGTTGCTTCTCTTTTTAAAAAAGTATTATAAGCTGTTTACATGATACAGAGAGAGAGAATGTGAGGGTGTGTGTGGCCGTGTGTATAGAGGAGGTATTGATTAATTTATTCCTGAGTGCCAGCTGTGTCCTCAGGCGTAGGGAATAAAGTTATGTATGAGGCAGAAGTTCTGGCCCTCAACACTTCACAGCACCTGCACACACACACAATTTCATTACAGCACAGTGCTCTAATAGAGCTTTGTGCAAAGCACTTGGGGAATAGATAAGAGGGAGAGAATAACTGTCTAGGGAGTAGGGAAGGAGGTGTCTCAGGAAAGGATCTAAAGAGTTGACATTGAAGCTGGATCCTGAAGGATGATGAGTAGGCGTTTGCTGAGTGGAAGGAAATTCCTGCTAAGAAAACAGTATTATCAAAGGCAGGAGGTGTGCTAGCGCAAGGAATGCTTAGAGAATGGGTACAGGGCACTGGGAAAACTGTAGGGTGATGGGGCCAGTGTCGGTGTCTTATCCAAAGAAGTTTGAATGATAATCAGAAGAGTTTAGACCCTACTTTATAAGAAGCAGGGAACTTATGGTGGAAATATCTGTTGAAGGAGAGTAGGAATACCTGATTTTTGGTCCCATCCCTGCCTCTACCAAGCGTAAGACCTTGAGCAAGTGATTCCTCGAGGTATGGATGGTTGAAAGAGGGTGCATACTTACAACCTAGTCATTAAGATCCCTTCCAGCTCAGATTCCATTCCTGTGTCTCTTCCCAACTAGATGTTAAGATCCACCCTTAAACTCCTCTCCCACTCCACAGGCTTTCCAGTCTACAGCAGTGACAAGACCATCAAAATGACAGTGGCAACACTGTACACCTCAGGGGTTATCTTTGGATCTCCTATTTGCTTTATGTCACTTTTTCTATCTGCCTCTCTTTACCTCAACTCCAAGGCCTTAAGACACTCATCCAGAAAGAGTAGTTGAAACAAAGCAATAGGGAACTAAAGGAACCAATGGTGGAGTTTCACTTTTCCCCAGAGAAACCTGAAAGAAAATGTCACTAAGTTTATCCTTCATATCACACTTGTACCCCAATCCCCCAATTTTTTTTTAAAGAGAGAGAGAGGGAGAATTTTTTAATATTTTTCAGTTTTCGGTGGACACAACATCTTTATTTTATTTTTATGTGGTGCTGGGGATCGAACCCAGCGCCCCGCGCCATGCCAGGCCAGCACGCTACCACTTGAGCCACATCCCCAGCCCTCAAGTCAAATACTTTTACAGAGGACCTGTTTATGTGATGGAAATAGCAGGAGCACAGTGTAGACAGAGAGTTCTTGGGAGTCAGGAGTAGGTCTAGAGCAGAGCAGCCATGGGAAATGAGACCACAGAGGAAGGCTGGCTGTCTTTCAAAACCTACCAACTCCCCCTTAACTGGATCCTTGACTAAGATTGGCAAGAATATGTAGTATAGGAAAAGGTAGTGATAATAGAATCAGGGGAGGATGCCCCATACCTTGAGGAGGCAGTGTTTGGTGTAATATCCAGCTAGGATGCAAGGGAACACTGTCATCTGAAGTAGAAAAACAGCCCAACAAAGACCTGGGTTCTCATCCAAGTTCTGCCACTCACTGGCCATTTCATTTTGGACTAGTTACTTCCCCTTTCTGAGCATCAGTCTCCCCAACCACAGAAATGGAGACTTGGGCCTAGAATCTAGACTGGAGATGGTCTTTAAAATCCCTTTCAGCTTGCTCAGGTACTTTTTAAAATCTTTCTTCTAAACCAGTCCATCTTGGGAGCTTGGTGATCCATTGATGCTCTCTTAGAGAGGGAAGCCAAAGAGCACAGGAAAGAGAAGCAAAATGTCCAGTGTTGCTGACTGCCAATACCCAACCTGAAATCAAAGGCAGGTCACAGAGAACCAACCTGTCCCTTCATTAGCTCTCTGCCTCTCCTGACTAAAACAGGATGCCCTTGTACCCAGGCCCTCATCCCCATCCAAACCCATGGCCTATGGCCTCTTTGCTCCTCCCATCAGAACTACAAATACCTGGGTCTATCCACAGAAACCCTAGTAGGAGAACCTGATAATGAATTTTCACACCTTTTAGTGAACCCCACCTCAGAGCCCACCCTGTCCTCCACACTGTCCCATCCACCACTTTGCACACATTATGTCTCCTCCCCATGTTAGACCACTTATCAGCAGGTGGACTGCTAAGAGGGAAAATGAACAAGTCAATTGATTTGGTTCTTTGCTTATCAAGACTGGAATATTAGGTATAAGTTGGTCCCAGAGCTCAGGAGTGCCTTTTTTTAAAAAAAATATATTTTGAGTTGCCATATTTTATCTATATGTGGTGCTGAGAATCAAACCCCATGCCTCACACATGTAGGCAAGCGCTCTACCACTGAGCCACAGCCACAGCCCTCAGGAGTATCTTAACCTGAGGAAAACATCTGCAGTCTTCTCTATCTTGGGAATTGAGGGGCTCTAAAAAACCATCAAAGTGCCTCTCCCACCAGTCTAACCAATCTCCCAAGATCTCACAGCCTGGTTTGTGATCTGTACTGTCACAGGATGTTAGAGCTGATCAGATCTCTTCATTTTATAGGGGCAGATAGAAGCTGAGAGGAAAAAAAAAAAAAAAAGGAAGTCATATGCCCAAAGTCACACAAGTAGCAGCTGAGCCAAGGCAGCTCCCTGGGTTTCCATTTTTCTCATGAAATGAGGACACTTAAAGTAGATGGACTTTGAAGGCCCTTCCAGCCTCTTCTTTATAAAAATAAAACATCTGCCAGTATCTGGGGAGTATCTGGTTCCAATGCTTCATAATATTCTGCTTTAATTTTCCCAAGAAAAGTGTGCACAAATAGTGTTAATTGTGAGACAATTGAATGTATTTGGACCCTGTCTGTCTAAATAGGTTTGATCAGTAGCACATCATTTGTTATTACATAACTACCATTCTACCACTTGCATCACTCCCTTGGGGTTCTTTTTTTTTTTTTAAAGAGAGAGAATTTTAATATTTATTTTTCAGTTTTTGGCGGTCACAACATTTTTGTTTGTATGTGGTGCTGAGGATCGAACCTGGGCCGCATGCACGCCAGGCGAGCGTGCTACCGCTTGAGCCACATCCCCAGCCCATTCCCTTGGGATTCTAAAAGTCTCTTGGGTAGGGGGATGTTTTAAGCTGCACCATTAGCTGATCCCACAGCAGGAGTCCATATATTAAACTGGGGCTTTTCATGAAGTCACGCAGTTAAGACATTGTGAGTCTGGAGCTGGGAGACAGCAATCTGGTGCCTCTTGGCCACTGCATAGTTCCTGTAAGTACAGCCCTAGGCAGGCCTGACCCAGCTGCTGCAGGAAGGGGAGGAGAACTAGAAGGGGGTCTGAGCCCACAGAAAGACTATTGCACAACCCTCAGGAACTGGCCTTGAGTGATCCACCCTGGTTTTGAAGTTTGTTCTGTGTGCCTGGTTTCTTCTTCCTTCCCATTTTCCAGCTCTGGCCCCTTCTAGTACCTAAAGTCAATCCTGAGACCCCAGACATGTCCAGAGACATCCTGAAGAGACTGAGCAACTAAGGAGCCTTAAGGTATCCATAAGGAGATTCCTGAAGCCATCTCAGAGTCAGAGAGTTGGCCTGCCATTTGGTGAGTTTTCTAGATTGAGGTTACCCTCCCTCTAACCGTCATTTAAAGCCCCTTTCCAAGGATAACCTAAGAAAATTAACAATAGTGACTGCCCTGGCAAGGAACCCTGGATGACCAGGAATAGAGAGAGTTCACCTTCATAGTATGTACTGATTTTATTTAAAAAAAAATATATATGTATTTGTTTCTAAAAAATTAAATTATATTCAACATAATAAAAATATATGCTTACAGCAAGCCTTTAGAAGCCAGGGCAGGGGTGATAACCTTTTTTGTTTGTTTTAACTGTGGTAAAAAAAAACACATAACACAAAATTGCCATCTTAACCATTTAAGTATTAGAAAATGTTAACTATTTTCATATCATTGTGCTATAGATCTCTAGAACTGTTCCATCTTGCAAAACTAACATTCTGTGCCCATTCTATAACAACTCCCAATGATGGTCTATTTTGATAGATAAGAAGACTGAAGGCTAATCAGGGAATACTTCCCTTAAAGTGTGCTCCTCTAGACACATATGCTGTCTATTGTCTACCTGTAAACTTGTCTGAGGTCTCTTCCTCCTTCAACCCACATTTAGCCCTTCCATCCTCCAGACAACTGTCACATCTCCACATCTGTTCCTGCCCCAGCCCAGTCATCCCTTCTGCCCTCACCTAAGACTCAGCATCTTACCCCTAAACAATTTCAACACCCTTATCACTAGACCTCCTGCCTCAATTCTTGTCCCTTCCAGTCCACATAGCAACCAGAGCATCTTTTCTCAGTATAGATCTGATCATTTTATCTTCTTTCAAAGGATAAAATGTGAGTTTGCCTGCCATTTGGTGAGTTTTCTAGATTGTGGTCTCTCCTATGGTTGCTTTCTTTTCTTTCTTCTTCATCTTTTCTTCTTACAATCCTACTACAGGATAAAGTCCAACTCTGTAGCATGGCATTCACAGCCCTTCATGGTCTGGCTCCTGTCGGTTTCTCCTGTCCCAAATCCTGTTTTGCCTTCCATGACTTTATGTTCTAACCTCATCATGTTACTTTCCATGCATCTAAACATTTTATGCGCTTTCTCATTAATGTGCTTTGTTCAACTCTTTCCTTCCACTGTCTTCTCTACCTCCTAAAAATCTTTCAAGGTCCAGTTGAAATGCTTCCCTCACTGTGAATGTTCTCAAGCCCTGATCAAAATTCATCACTTCTTTTAAGCCTCAGTAGCTCCTGGCTTGACATAGATTCTCACCTACTACTCATTTCAAACTGGAGATGAGCCTCTGAGTGCAGAGACTAGGTTCAAGCCTCCCTGAGGTCCCAGCATAGGACCTGGCCTAAAAAATGATGACTTGCTAAGTGATTAATTGAGTCATTCATTTCATTGTGATGCTCCTCCACACCATTGCACATGCAAGCAAAGACACAGATTTCTTGCCTGACAAGAGTAGTAGGTGAGGGCTGGAGATGTGGCTCAGTGGTAGCACGCTCACCTGGCATGCATGCGGCCCGGGTTCGATCCTCAGCACCACATACAAACAAAGATGTGTTCGCTGATAACTAAAAAAATAAAATATTAAAATTCTCTCTCTCTCTCTCTCTCTCTCTCTCTCTCCTTCTCTCTTTAAAAAAAAACAAACAAAAAAAGAGTAGTAGGTTAGAATCTATGTCTCCTAGATCTTAACTGAGTGAGCCCTTGATCTTTTTCCCCTCCTCCATCCAGATAATACAGCCCAAGTACTAGATGGCAGAGGGTCTCAAAGCCCTTGCATGAATGAAGTGTGGACTAGTCCTAGGTGACTGATTCTTCCTCCCAACTTATGCATTCAAAGAGCCATAGAAAAAAAGAAAACTGCTGAGAGGAGGAGAATACCCATCCAGTCCCTTGGTAAAAAAGAACACCGAGTGAGTCTCAGGGTAGTCTCCTAGACTTAGGGGGAGATATAGTCCTGCTAAATAGAACCATGTGGCCTGATATGCTTAGGAAAAACAGTACAGCCACTGGCTGGGGTTGTGGCTCAGCAGTAAAGCTTGTGGCTCAGCATTAGAGCACTCGCCTAGCATGTGTGAAGCGCTGGGTTTGATCCTCAGCACCACATTAAAAATAAATACATAAAATTAAGGTATTGTGTCCAACTACACTGAAAAAAAGAAAGGAAGAAAGAAAAAAGAGTACAGCCACAAATTGCCTTATATGTAAATGGTGGGGGAAGGGAAAGCTGAGCTGGTAAACTTATGGAGTATGGTTGAGGGGTGGGAGCCCTGGATGAAGGCTTCCTGATGGAAGTAAGTGTGAATCCTGGTTAATGGAATGGCATGTTTTTGTTTTGTTTTGTTTTGTTTTTGTTTAGAGACAGGATACAAAGTTGTCTTAGGATGTTTTTCTTTGTAATAGATTAAGGATTTCTGAGAAAAAGGAAAGGGAACATTTATTATCACCTACTGTAAACTAGATATGTAGTGCCTTTGTTTCAGGAGGCAGGATAGTTGAGGTGCTGCAGGTAAACCCCAAACCAGACCGAACACTTTACTTCCTGCTCAGCTGGATCTGTTCTCCTTTTCTCCAGGACCTGAAGGGATCATTAACCTTCTTTCTGCTCTTGCAATTCCCTCTTTTCCAAAACAATTTCCCCAAAGAGCTAGGAATACCTAGTATTTGGCACCAAGGATTCTTGAGAGGTCCCATGAGCCAGTCTTTGGTTCCAAATAGGTGAAATCTAAGCCATCTAAGCATCCTTAAATGGTGTCTATGCATTATATAAAAAGAACTGTTCTGAAGGAGAGTTCTGATGCCTATCTTCTAAAATGGTTCCACATAGTCCCCTGGAGAGCTGGGATGGGACCTGAAGGAACTCTAAGTTGGTCTTCCAAGAGTGGGACTTGATCTTGGCCGTACCTCTCAGTCTCTGTGATCATGGACAAACTACTTATTTGTTGTGGGCTTTAGTTTCCCTGTACATAAAATGGAAGGAGCTATATTAAATAATTCTAGGGCCCTTCTAGCCTAAAGCTCAGTGACATATGGGATAAAAGAAACAAATGAAATTAATGCGGGTTACAATAGTCCAAGAAGGTTTTTATTCCACAGGTATTTATTGGAGCACTATGAAGTACTGTCACAAGTGCTCGTGTACATCAATAGGTAAACAGATATAGTTCCTGCATTTATTGAGCTTGTGATGTAGTGGAGAAGTAAGCAAGTAAGCAAGTAGTGAGAGTACACTGTTATGTTAGGATTCTAGCTGAGATGGGGAAGTGGGGAAGTCACTCAAGCTGAAGGTAATAGAAGCCATCCTCTCCCTCTTGTCTCTCACCATCATAGCATCCTCTGATTCTCTCCCAGCTTCAATTTCTGTTGCTATGGAGACTACCAATGGGACTGAGATGTGGTATGAGAGCCTGCATGCGGTGCTGAAGGCCTTAAATGCTACTCTTCACAGCAACTTGCTTTGCCGGCCAGGACCAGGACCAGGGTCAGATAACCAGACTGAGGAGCGGCGGCTCAACCTCCCTGGCCGTGATGACAACTCTTACATGTATATTCTCTTTGTCATGTTCCTGTTTGCTGTTACTGTGGGCAGCCTCATCCTGGGATACACCCGTTCTCGCAAAGTGGACAAGCGTAGTGACCCCTACCATGTCTACATCAAAAATCGTGTGTCTGTGATCTGACACAAAGGGGCTGGGGATGGTGGAAGATTAAGACACTTGAGGATTGTCTTCTGGAACCTCCAGAACTCAGCTATGGACCACATCAGCTTCACTGTCTCTATAAAGTCAACAAGAAACAGGGCTAAGGAAGGTCATCAATGGGATGTGAGAGGAGGCTACCAGGCCTGGGCCTTGTGGCTAAAACTTTTTATGTAACAGTGGGAGCCCATGAACAAACACAGAACAGTACAAAAAAGATAATGACTAATGATTGGTCAAGTGGCAGGAGTACTTGGGGATGGGGTTGAAAGAAGGAGAAGTTGTAGCAAAGGGAAATGAAACAGGAAGATGCTCTGGAGACATTTTTTAATGTGTTATCTTCAACAACCATGAGATGCAGTAATGATTATCCCATATCGTGGACAGGATGTCTGAGTAAATTTACTTATTTATGTTAGTTCACATTTTTGGGTGGTTTTTAAAACACACACATTTAACATTTGTGGTTTTACCTTTTTATACCCTGCACAAAAAGCAGGCAAAGTGCCATGCTGCCCATTTGGGCCAGAGAGGTACCATGACTGGGAACCCCAGAGCTCTGCTCTCCTTGCCTAGCACTTCAAAACTCTGTGTTACACTGGAGTGGACCCAAGCCTAAAGCATATACAGTTCTGGGGATTCTCTTTAAGAAAAAGAATCAGCGAGGCCCTAAACAACTTAATAAGAGCCTGTCTTACAATAAAAAATAAAAAAGGACTAGGGATGTGGGTGTGGCCCCTGGCTCAGTGGTAAAACACTCTAGAGGTCATTACCTGGCGCAATAAAAAGAGAGAAGAAAGGAAAATTCAGAAGTACCTTACTTTAGTAAAGATTACAAAAATGCACCACCATGTCTCTAGTCATGGGACCTTCACTACATCTAAAGCAGTCTCTTCTGCTTTGATTACATTCTGTGACATATCTTCTGATACTAAGTTGGAATGCTCTTCTAGAACATTATTATCACACCTATGAGATTATCATATTAACAGATTCAGAAGCCCTGCTTCTGCCACTAATATGGTAAATGACCTTAGGCTGGTCATTTTTCTCTCTAGTCCTTTTTCTCTCTGGTCCTTTTTATTCTTCAGCACGATGTAATAATTAAACTCGAAAGTCTCCAAGGAACCCATGAGTTCTGTCCTAAGCTTCATATGCATTAAGTTGAACCATGTAAAATTGCTGTGTTTTTATAGGACAAAAATTGCCAAATATCAGTAATTTCATGTAGTTCAATCTAATTTGTACAATATGGAGAGTGAATTATTTAAAAGCTATTTGCCCTGAATCCCTGACTGGAGCTGCTCACCATTGTCTGTCTGATTTCAATTTAATGGATCTCTATGTGGTATCCAGCAGGCCCCACTGAAACGTACATGTTTGTGTATAGCAAAACTCTGAAAGACTATTTTGATCTCTGAGGAATAGGATTATGTATGATTTTTTCCCTTTCTACTTTATAATTGTATATATAATACTCGACTTATTTGACCATAAGTATGTTACTTATGTAATAAGTGGGAGAGGAGCTACTTCCACTTTGAAAAAGTAAAAATAAATGCCTTTGTGTTTCTTGAATGGAAGCTTAAGGATACATTCTCTCCCACAAGCAGTTGGTGAACTACCTGCAAATCTGTGTTAAGCCCCTTTTGTGTTCAAGCCTTCCTTTATTTCTTCTTGAGGGAGAAAGTTGAGACTTTCTTAAGGAGATGTGCCCTATGGAAAGAACAGATTCTGAAATATACAGCTGATAGGGCTTTAGAGACTGCCCAGCTCAAACTCCCAAATAAAATATGGAGAACAATAGAGTGTAAGAATGAGTAGCCAAGGGAGAGTGCTGTAAGGGTTTTGAGAAATGAGATTGAGGAGCTCTAAAAGAGTCATTGACTGGGTTTTGAAAGATAGGACAGATCTAAGTGAGCAAAGAGAATGAAGGGAAGAAGGCAAAGCAAGCTTGTAGAGAAAAGTGTGAGAAACAGCTTCCTGGAGAGACAGAGCAGCAAGCAGGCCTGGGATGGCTCCTCTAAGACTTCACAGTCCCCATTGGTAGGAGAGGTTCTCCCTCACACACTTTTCACACTCACAGAGCTTAATAATAAAATAACTCAAATGCTTTTGCTTGCATATTTTAGAAGCCCCATGTAAATTAGCATAAGCACAAAAGGGGATTTATGAGAGGTCTGGGGTAGCTTCTAAGTTCAAAAGAAAAGCTACAGATAATATGGCAAATCTAGGGAGCTCTCAGGGCTTTAGAATTAATTATCTATCTGAATTCACAAAGTAGATGATGAGTGTATTACATTACTGAGAGTTGGACTAAATAAAATTCTAGTATTTAAAGGGTTATATTTAAACTTTCTAATGTGCTATGATGTAGGCATTGCTCTCTCAGCACTCCCTTATATTTGTGCCAGGCTGTCTGAAAGCTCTGTTCCAATCATCTCCCTCGGCCCATCAGATCTTTGCATAGGTTCTGCCCTCTGCTGGTCAAATGCCAGCACATCACCTTGAACCCTCAAAGCAAAACTTAAATAATCATTCATTCAACACATTACTTACTGAGTGCATACTATGTGAAAGTACTCACCTGGACGTACTTGGGATACATAAGTAAACCAAAAAAAAAAAAAAGAAAAGAAAAAGAAATCCCTGCTCTCAAACTTCCAAGAGAATGTACTACATGTCAGGCACTGGACTAAGTAAGCATTTACCTCAGAATGACCCTACGTTGTAGGTATTTCTTACAATTACTTCAAAAGAACCCACTTTTAAAAATCTAGTCCCTTAGTACACACACATGAGCTAATTTAGATCCTGTGATGCTCACAGCCCAGAGTGGATCTGAAATTCCCCAGAAATTAATAAAAACATGATTTGGGAAAATAGAGCAGAGTATTAACATGTGGCCTGATGCTGGGTTCCCTATAAGCAGAACCTGAGAGAGGCATTCATTGATGAGGAAAAACCTGCAAGTGAGAGAGTGAAGTAGATAGGAAAGGAAAAGAGCCAAACAAAGTGTTTCAGTTTATGTCTAACCTTGGTCTGATCCATAGGGGCACTGTGACATATGGTTGGGACATAAACCACTTGGCAGAATGTATACATCTTTGAGGCAAAGGAAACTGTATCAGTCATTGTTGTGAGCCATCCTGCGGAGGTGGAGGGACTGGAGGAAGGTTGCAAGGAGGTTCCCTTCAGCAGAGGGCAATTCTGTAGAGAAGGGAGGCAAAAAAAAGTAGGAAGACGACTCTGCTCTACTCAGTTAGATAATTACTGCCTAGAATAAGTGCTGCCATCTTCAACATGTAATGTCCAAGTCAATCTGGTCAAAGCATTTCTACCTAGTGAGGAGAGACAAAGAAGCCCAGGGCAGGCAAAATCTGCATTCATTTCTTCTGCTCAGATCCATTCACAAGGACATAGGCCACAAATGGCATGGAACTAGTGAATGAGGTGACTATCTGGGTAGTCATGTTCCAGCCAAATGTCTACTCCTATGGAAGAAAGAATGGATTCTGGCACACATCCAGAATGGTCCTTACCACACATTCATCCCTTTCTCCCCAGGACTAGTAAGATTACAACATTTACAACTCTTTCAAGAAGGGAAAAGTGCTACTACTCTGATGAGCTCATGCTTTTAGATGGGATGGGAGTCCTATAAATAACTAATCCTGTCTTGAGAATGTAACTTTTTCTCATTTTTTTTTTCTGGCACCATGGAGTCTGGTCTCTCCTCTCATTAGAATAATAATATCAAGATATTAGTATTATCTTACCATAGGAAGAATAGACAAAGCATGGCTTTCATCCAATATTGTACTCTTGTACTCTTTCAAGTGTCACAAAGAAGTCAAGAACATAATCCTCCTGGATGAAATCAGAGACCCCATCTGTGGCAGTGGTTAAACTGACAGAGAATGAGGTCCTGGGAATAAAGGAGTCAGAGATTAGTGAAAAGGGAAGAGAAACTAATTTGATGAACAACTGCATCCCTCACTGCAATTCCCCTGAGCCATAGGGAACTGTCTTACTAAGGTTACAACCCCTCTAGGAGCCTCTCACAACCAACACAGAGGGATACTACCTCTGCTATACTACCTCAACTTGGTCAATTCTGAGGGATCATCTCAGCTCCAGAATAGGATCAGCTGAGTCATCAGTTGCAACCACATTGTGAGTTAGCTCCTTCTTTTGCCACTCCAGCTTCCTCATTTCCTTACTCATACATCGTCCAAGAACACTCTCCCAAGAAAACCTGCATGAAATTTTCTCTACCTTAGTCTGTTTCCAAAGGGAATCAATATCTCCTTCTAGAACTGTGCCCTAATACTGAGCTTGTTCCAAACGAAAACTAGAGGAATGGGATGACAGAATGTAGATGGAGTCTGTCTAGCAAACCAAAAAGGAAAAAAGGCAATGATGAGACCAGCAGTGCAGAAACAGCCAGTTATGTTCATTGAATAAAAAGAACTAGCCTCTAGAGGGCCCAGCACTACAGCTCTGCAGCTAATGCTTCTACTTCACAGCATAGAACCCTCGACTCCCAGCATAATTGTCTATGAAAGGGAAAAAACTGTTGGCTCATTATTCCCTTCTGCTTTACATATTCCAGGGATACCAGTGTCCTAGGTTCTTATAATACCTTGTATTATAAGAACCCTCTGTACCATTGTATATACTGTACTTATTCTCCCAAATCAAAGCTTCCAAAGCCTGTTTTTTTTTTTTTTCCGGCTACCCTGTACCCTCATTATTTTCAAGGGGTTCTGAAGATATGAAATGTAGAATTCCAAACAGTTGGTTGGGAGGGTTCATATAGGAATGGAGAGAATTGGCAAAATAATCTGTTCAGTCCTGGCACTTGCCCCACCCCTTCTACTTTCCCAATTAGCAGCAAAGATAAGACATATAGGCTTTGGGGCTGGGGCTGTGGCTCAGTAGTAGAGTACTTACCTAGCATGTGCGGGGCCCTGGGTTCGATCCTCAGCACCACATAAAAATAAATAAATAAATAAAGGTATTGTGTCCAACTACAACTAAAAATTAAAAAAAAAAAAAGACACACAGGCTTAGGTCTAAGATATAGAAAGGGTCATGGGAGCCTGAAAAGTCCAAGCACATTGTATAATGAAGTGAATTAATTAATTTTCTGATGTGTACTTAGTAAATAGACTTAAAGGAAATATTATTCTGTACCCTATTTAAAAGAACATTTAGTCCTTTATAGGTTGGATACTTTCTGGCAGGAAGCACTTGAAGGTCACTGTTTCCAATGTATACATTTCTGAAGGGACAGAGTTGTAATTGTAATGCCTGGGTGCAGGAAAGCTCTGGGGATAAAAGGGAGCAGAGCCAGATTCTACAAAACTGGAAGGGCAGAGGGGTGTTGGGGACCAGTGCTTGACCTTCTCCCAATGCCCTCCCACTATCCCTGGCAGTGATCATTCTAGGATACTTGGGGAATGGATACCAAACCATGGTTTGGGAGCCATACAGAAGTTCATGGTGGCCAGGTTTACAATGGAAGGTATAGATGCATACCTTGAAAAACTGCACCAGGGACTTTTTACTGGTCCACACCTGCTTGGAAAATCAGTGTCTTCACTACAACTACAATGAACTGAAGACAGTTTCCCAGATTTTCTAGATTTGGTAAGATCTGGAATTTTGCATCCCCACAAAAGATCTGGTAAGTTGGAAGTGAAGCAGAATTTAATTTAATTTTTTTTATTAGTGATGATTGAACCCAGAGGGCTTTTACCACTGAGCCACATCCACAGCCCTTTTTGTTTTTATTTTTTTATGTTGAGACAGGGTCTCAATAAGTTGCTTAGGGCTTTACTAAATTGCTGAGGTTGGCCTTGGATTTACCATCCTCCTGCCTCACTCTACTGAGTTGCTGGGATTACAGGCATGCATTACCACATCCAGATAAAATATAATTTCATTTTTAAGTTTTTATTTATTTAAAATTTCCTTTAGGGCTGACGCCGTAATTCAGTGGCAGAGCACTTGCCTAGCATGTATGAGGTACTGAGTTCTATCCTTAGCACTGCATAACAATAGATAAATAAAATAATTATTAAAAATGGTTAATAAAAATTAAATTTATTTAAATTTTGAAACAGGGCCTCAATGTGTTGCCCAGCCTGGTCTTGAACTCCTAGGTTCAAGTGATCCTCCCATCTCAGCCTCAAGTAACTCAAATTATAGGTATACACTGCAGTGTCCAGCTTTTTTTGTTTTTCCTAAATAAAGAAATGTTTCTGTACTTGTTATTAAACAACTCAAATGAGTTACAATATTTGGAGCTTTAATATCACAATAGCAAATCTAGTCTACCCAGGTAAATGAAAGAATAGTAATAATCTATTAAGGGATTACCATGCATTAGGTAGTGCACTATTTTGTTTAATCCTCACAACATACCTGTGAAGTAGACTGAGACTCAAAGAAGTGGGCTGCCCAAGGTCACTTTGGTTAGTAAATGGCAGAACCTAGTTTGTTGAACTCCCTATCTAACTCCTAAAGTCATTCCCTGACATCTAGTTTATCACTCACCAATTCATTTAGCCAGACATGCACTCAAACAGTGAATGGGATTACTATAATTATTTTGTAGAAGTTTAAAGAACAAAAGAATCTTAGAATAATAAACTGTGTGTACTGGCAGCTGGTCTAGTGAGAAGAACAAAGACCAGATAGACTAGACTGGAATCTTTCCTCTGCTATTCACTCCCTCTGTGACATTAAGCAATTTAATTAGCCTTTTTGGTTTTCAACTAGCCTGTCTGCATGTCATAAATAATAATACACATACAGTCTCATTAGACTGAGATAATGGTACACAGGACCAGCTACATAATTTTCAGGGCCAATCCAAAAAAAATATGGGGCCTCTTGTTAAAAATGATAAAGAATTTGCAGATGGTGACAGCAGAGTATTAAACAAAGTGCAAGGCTCTTTTAAGCACAAAGCCCTGATTGCAAGATCAGGGTGGCACAGATGAGGTGTGCAACAAATTGTAGTCTTTTTTTCCTCTCTAGATCATTGATTCTAATCCTCTCCTTATGCAGATGAGGAAACTGAAGCTCAAAGAAGAGTAAAAATGCAAGTCAGTGGCAAAGCTAGGACTGCAACCCAGACCTTCTTTGTTCCCAGCATTTCCCAAGTGGGCTTTGTGTGGTGATTATAGATATCCCATGAATAAAATTTTCCATCAACAAGAAAATTTGTAAAACATTGGTTTAAGGTTAAATAGACATCTTTTGCAGAGTTATTTAGACATTTCTCTCTGCAACATGAATCTCCAAGAAGGAATATAATATGGAACAAAAATATCTGATATGAAAACCTCTTTCAGGAGCACATTAAATATCTCCTAAAACTCTTTCAGAAATGCTGCTCTATATACTGCTTTAGGGCAGTGGAAGTTTTCGTGGGTTTAGATCTGTGGGGTGTGGTTGTTCTTATTTCAAATTAGAAGCACACATATTCCTTCCATTAGGCCTTTCTGCCGGCATCCCTGTCCTTTTGAGCCTGAGGATACACAAGTAATGAAAACCAGATTCCAGGAAAAGCGTACTTGTTTAGAGTCACCCAGTTGCATCCAAAAGGCAGATCCAATATGCCTCTCTCCCAGGACCGAGAATACAAAGACAAAACATACACCACGACCCCAAAATTCTTTCCATTTTGGGTAATTTTCTCATAGTCTTCATATTACAAAATTAAAAGCTAATGTCCCATTTAAAGTCACATGAGAAACAGGAAAATCAGAATTCTCAGCTCCACTACTTATTAGCCATTTGACCTACACTGATAAATTCACCTGCTTATCCCTTTACTTTTTTTTAATTTTTAATTTTTTATAGTTGTAGATGGACTTAATACCTTTATTTTATTTCTTTATCTTTATATGGTGCTGAGGATCGAACCCAGGGCCTCACTCTACCACAGGGCAAGCATTCTACCACTGAGCCACAGCCCCAGCCCCTGTCCCTTTACTTTTATTCAATACTCTCTTGAATCAAATTAACCTCATGCCTCTTTTTATTTTTTTATTTTGGTGCTGGGGATTGAGCCCAGTGCCTCAAATATGCCAGGCAACTGCTACACCACTGAGCTACATCCCCAGCCCTAATCTCTCCTTTCTTTAAACTACCACACTTTTAGATTTAATCTGTAGTAAGCCCTTGAAAATCTCTATGGGACTTAGTTTGGAAACCAGCTGACTAGATGATCTCTATGGTTCCTTTCAGCTCTGATGGTCTGTGATTAGAATTTTTAGATAGTTTTGTGACCTCTTGCCTCCACCTGTTAACAAAGGCCCCTAGCTCCTTGAGAAATGCTCCTCTTAATATCTGAGAGGCTTAAAGGGTGAATCTCACATGCTATACTGATGAGATGCCAGGTGGCATGGATTCTTGGAGTTCTCAGTACGTGGAATCCATTATATAGAACTTACAGAGGGGAGAAGATCACCTCTCCACCCATGATGCTGTATGTCACTTGGGCCTTTAATAGGTATAACATGTGCCTTTTAACTCATAGTTTTTAGTAAAGTGATTCTTCTATATTTTTCTGGTTTCTCCCTCACCCCCATTTTATTTCCACAAATTACTAAATATAAGCTGCTGGTGGGGTTGCTATAGGGCCAATAGGCAGTGTGGGGCTGCCATGAACCCAAGAAACAAAATTGCATGCTAAACCCAATATTGAATTTGGATCTGCTCCTCCTTGCTTTTGAAGATTCTGTTACTGGACTCACATTGCTTACCTTTTCACTTTCTTTAGAAAGAGTTCTCTCCTAGGAGAGACCTAAAGCCCTCAGGAAAAACAGACTTTTTGTGATTCGGGCCTACTGGGTTGGAGTGCCTGTATGGATCCACAGGGAAACTGATAAAGATGGAGTAAGAAGTGCAAGGAATTTATTGGGGGAAACACCTGTGAAAGCATAAAGGTGTGAGGCATCTGGTGTAGGTGGGAGAGCCTCAGATTGTGATGCAGGTCTAATACCAGTTTAAAAACAGAGGGAAGGATCAAGTAGAGGGAGTCTCAGACTTTGATGGGGCTTTGAGAAAGTCTCAGCTAGGTCGATGGGAAGCTGAGATTGCCTATTTGAGGAGCTCTGTGTTGGGCAGATATGAGCTAGCTTTAGTACTAGGGAGACTGTAATGGAGTGAGGTGGGTGAGGGTAAACACTGCAGTAAATCCTGGAAGGTGCACCTAGATGCCAGCAGCTGACTATACTCCTCCCAGCAGGTTCCTTGGGAGATCTAAGCAGCACACCCCCTAGGGCTGCCCCACTGATGCACATGCCCACAGTCTGAATTACAAAAATAGACATAATTTGAGGGGATAGTTCTAGAGATTGGACCTAGGGGTGCTTAACCACTGAGCCATACTCCCAGCCCTTTTTATTTTTATTTTGAGGAAGGGTCCCGATAAGTTGCTTAGGGCCTTGCCAGTTGTTAAGGCTGGCCTACGTGGACATTATTTAAACTCAAACTGAGGTCTGTTGAGCACTAAACCTGTTTTGATAAAAGTTATCTCAATTGTAATAATATTCATTACAAATATTTAATACGTGTAGAAAAGATATTGCATTAGGCACTGCAGCAGCCCTTCCCTTTCCAGTGGCATAATTAAAGCTAAAAAAGGGCTAGTATGGGAAGATTTCAGGCAATTAGATGAGTTGTTATGACCACTATTGTCAACAATACGCATGTCTTAATAACCTCTGTTGTATATTAACACCAGGTCAATATGAAAGAAAATAATCCTTAGGGAGCTAAAAGTAAGTTTGCAATAAAATATCCCTTACCTTTGAGGAGCTCAGAGCAGATTTTAGTTTTCATGCCATTCACTGAATGCTCCAAGGACATAGGAGCCTTTTAGTAGAATTGGCCTTGGAGATTGCCAAAAAGACCTTGAAACTGATCTGGCAGCCAGTTTGGTAGTGCAAGGGCATGCTCCACCCCCAGGACCCTGCCAGCCAAGATTTGGGATTTGCTGAGATGCAGGCCCAACACCTGTTGTGGCTACTGGACAAGATTCAAAATTTGAGAATGGAGGGAAGAGGAAGGAACTAGAAAAGAGCAATCTGTAGCTAGAAGAAGTAAGACAGAAGGCTATTTAGAACCGTACCAAAAATTCATTCCAATTTAATCACCTGGCACAAAAGAAAGCGTCAGTGGTAGAGCACTGGCTATGATATCTAAGCTCTGCCTCTACACCCTGGCTGACCTTTGTCACTCAATGCCCCTTTGGGCCTGTGCTCCTTGGCTATAATCTGCAGAGCTAAGCCAGATACTCTTGAAAGTTCTTCCATTTGAATAGTCTAGAATTCTAACAGCTTCTTTAAGGTAATCTTGGAAGAGCCTACAGAGAAGCAAGAAAGAGAAGAGGAACGGGATGGAAAGAATTTCCCATGAACCTGGAAATAATATATCATCATATCACAACATAATATCCTCACACCCTACCCTAACCTAACAAGCATTACCGTGGATGTGGGGTCTGGTAATGGGGACCAGTAACATCTTAAGGTGGAGCTAATTTCATAATTGAGATACCAGGGCATTGAAATATGACTCTGTTCTATCTTTTTAAAAAAATTTTTTTTGTAGTTGTAGATGAACAGAATGCTGTATGTTATTTGTTTATTTTTATGTGGTACTAAGGATTGAACCCAGTGCTTCACGCATGCTAGGCAAGCGCTCTACCACTGAGCTACAGTCCCAGCCCTGTTCTATCTTTACACAGAGGTGCAGATGGTTGGAGAAGGAAAGTTGTTCCACCTGTCAGCTGGCTCTAAAAGATCTGTGATTCATATATATTTCAGCAACACACGAACCCTCAATGTGACTAAAGAAAACATGAAACTGTACTGAGCTCTCTTCCAGTTTTTTTCCTTATAAAAACAAACAATTTCTACACTCCTTTAAACCTGCATTTGCTTTCATTTCCACTTAGATAAGAATGCTGAAAGGGTTTTTTCCCCAGGCCTAATATTTTAGGATTCTTTAAATAACAGGGGCGCATATACCCTTATTAGTTTCTCCTATTGAGCTAAGAAAATGCCACAGATGAAAGAAAGAAAAAGAAACAAAAAAAAAAAAAAGAAAGAAAGAAAGAGAGAAAGAAAAAGAAACAAAAAACTGCAGTCCAGGGAATAACATAATTAGCAGCCAATCATGAAAAGGCTATGCAATCCTCAGGACTTCTGATACTTAACCTTCCAGGCTAGGCCTCCCAGAGAGGATCAGGTTTTCTCTTGGGGTTACTTCCCTTTTGAATTAAGCACCACTGCGGGCCACAGTCCAGAAACACAAACTCTTAACCTAGTCCCCGATAGACAAACAGATCTGGGGAGATTGAATGACCTGCAGGAACAGAGTGCTCAGGGTTCCATGGAAGACCAGACTGAAAAGAAGGAGAAGGAAATATGGCTTCAGTGAGGACACCAGAGCAGCCACAGGAGGGCCATACTGCCTCAATAAATAATGGCACATTTGGCAGCTGACCCAGTTCTGGGACAGGCCTGGGGCCTTCAGGTAGGCAGCCTGCTAATGCACTCTGGCCCTTCGATCTCAGCCTAAATGTAATTTCTTCCGGGAAGCAGAGTGCCACACACAGCTGTGCTGGCTGCATACACCTAGGGTGTGCTGAACACAGCATAGTGAATACATGCTTATAAAAGTTTAAGACAAATTTCTGTCATTTGGCATCAAGAGTTTTGAGGAAAGGATGCTTTTTTCTTCTTCTTTTTTTCTTCTCTTTCTATTTCACAGAAAGTTACTATAGGGACTGGCACTAGTCCTGCTGATAGTCCTTCCCTAACTCTTTTTTTTTTTAATTTTTATTTGTTCTACTTATTTGTACATGACAGCAGTATGCATTTCAATGTATCGCCTTCCCTAACTCTTATCAAAACAAGTATAGTACTCCTCATAGCTACTTAAAACTCCTTCCACCATTCCATCTACCATACTTTATCTTAATTTCCTGTTTTCTGGGATATATATTATGCTAGATTATCATCTTTGTGAGGACAGAGACCATGTCTTAGTCCTATACTTGGGTCCTAGATTGGCACTTTGCCCTAGCACGGGCTCAATGATGTTTGTTGACTGAATTGAACAACATATTCTGAATCACTTTAATGCTCTTGCCCAAATGGACAGAGAGCTTAGCATTTCTAGCAAATAGTACTAGCTATATCCCAGGCTCAAGATCTTAATCTAGCTGGATGCAGTGGTGCGTGCCTGTAATTCGGAATGAATTCAGAGGCTGAGGCAGGAGGATAACAAGTTTAAGTCCAGCCTCAGTAATTTAGCAAGGCCCTATGCAACTTAGTAAGACCCTGTCTCAAAATAAAAAATAAAAAGGGCTGGGTATGTTGCTCAGTGGTAAAGTGGGTTCAACTCCCACTACCAAACACACACACACACACACACACACACACACACACACACACACACACTCCAGAAGTATCACCTGGTAAACCACAAAAATACTGAACACATGAGAAGTAAGGGGCTGCCCCAGGGAAGCTGAACTATATGTAGGCACCTCCAGCAGAAAATTTGTCTTCTTTCAAATGGTGTAACCCACATAGCTTATAGATGGAGAAACCAGTCTCAGAGAGGGAAAATTTCTTATCCAACATCACATAATGAAAGGGAGCTCACAGCTAACCCAAGATCAGATTCCAGGTTATCTGACACTTGATTTTCCCATTAAACTTCCCTTTGTTTTTTTGCAAGTGTATGACCTGAGAGTTGAGGTCAGGGAAAGAGATGAATTCTAGGGACAGAAAGCCCCAAATGTCAAAGGATAAATTTATTGCTTCACATAAGAAGCACTGGAAATAGATATAATAATGCCATAAAGTAGACGGTATTCTTTTCTTTATATTTGGTCCTGGGGATTGAACGAGGGGTGCTTTATCACTGAACTACATTTCAGCCCTTTATATTTTTTTTGTTTGTTTTGAGGCAGGATCTTACTAAATTGCCAAGGCTAGTCTTGAATATGTGATCCTCTGTCTCAGCCTCCCCAGTAGCTGGGATTACAGGTAGGTACCACTATGCCCAGCAGACTGTATTCTCATTCTCCTCTTCTTCTCACCCTCCTATGCTATGTCACCTTCCTCTTTTCTCTGGGTGTCAGCCTACTGAGTACAGACCAGTTTCCTCCTCACAGCAAAGGACACGGCTACTAATAGCTTCTGGCTCCATCTCACTGTTTTGCCATCTGAGAGGAACTGAGCCCCTACCCTTACTTCAAACTGGCAAAATCTCTCCTCACCCTGGCTTGAAGTGACACATCTACCCTTGTGCTAATGATTTTCAATCTTTACCAGAACTACTAGATTGGAGTGGGGGAATCAGTGTTGAAAAAAAGGGGGATACTGTTCCAAGAAGAAAGAATGGGTACTAGGCAGACAAAATGATTGATGTCCACCACAGTATTCTAAAGATCATTCTCCCACTGAGATCTAAAGTGTCACCATTTGTAATCAGTTTTCTTTATTTTGGGCTCTGCTCCTCTAAGATCATTTCTCCATATACCTTCTCTGAGTTCTATAATAGAAAGAGGAAAGCAGGAGGGTGCCAAGATCAGGAGGGAGACAGGTAACTAAATAAAATCACAGTGTGCTTTCCTCTGCAAACCTTCAGTAAGCACAGAAGTGAGCCATGAATTACAAAAGTTAGTTTCCTTTCTAGAATTGTTACTTAGTGACTTCACTGGCTCAGCATCAGGTCCTACATTCCTTTATGCTCTGGCCAGGCTGTGGCTGGAGTGTCAGTGTTGCTGAACTGCAGCACTAAGCTACTCAATATAGCGTGGCTGACTTCTATGATGAGCGTTCACTTCTTGTCTCCTTCAACCCACATAGTTTATAGTTCATAGATGGAGAAACCGGAGTCTCAAAGAAGGAAAATTCCTTATCCAACATCACATAATAAAAAAGGAGTTTATGGCTAAACCAAGATCAGATTCTAGGTTATCTGAAATGTGACTTTCCCATTATGCTTCCCTTTGTTTTTCTGCCTGTTTATGACCTGAGAAATGAACTACCCTTAATCTCACTTTTCCCCATTCTTTTCTCTCTAGGTCAACCTCGTGAGATGCCTTCTCTGGTCACTTTCACTATATTATTCACCTTTGGGTTATGATCAACTAGACTTTGTCTTATTCTCAGCTGTCAGGAATAAAATTCCAGTACCAGATGTTGACCTCAATAATGTGGCATTCTCTTCACTGCTCCTCTGCATGAGCTCACTATTTAAGCGAGCTAGTCTTATAAAATTTCAGGAACAATCCTGGCCAACTCCTACTTATCTCTTGAGTATCCATTTAGATCACATCATTTCAAGAAGTGAAATACATTGTATTTGGGTTCTCTCCCCACCCTGAGTCAGGAATACTTCCTGTAAGATCTGGTAGCACCCCATGCTTACTCTAACAAAAAGGTCTCCATGCTGTACAGTAATCACCTGCTGACTTCATCTCTCTTCTCTGCTCTTCTGTAAAATCTGTGACAACAGAGACAATTTCTGTTTACCTTTCCATTATTTTCCTCCTGACCCAGAAAAGAACCTGATGCCAATGATAAATGCTGCAAAACTATTTGTTGAATCAGTGACTAGAACTCTGACTTCATGTTCCTAATTATTTGCACACTAGAAATCAAATGACAAAAAGATTTGAAATGTTTTATAGGTGAACATACAATACAGATACTAAGGATTTATTACTCTAATGGGACTTATACTAGCTATCATTATAATATAAGCCTTTCCTACTTTTGACAAAAAGATGAAAAAAATTCAGTAGTCCATCCACAAAAATTGAGCGGACACTTAAATATTTAGAAGGTCTGTGCTACTGTCAAAAGCAAACACATTATCAGAATAAAATTCTGCCTTTGGGATGTCCCCCTCACCTTGATGGCAGGCTGGGCTGCCCATCTGCTTGATGACCATGACTTGAGTGCCCACTATGAGTCAGCTCCTGCTCTGTTTTTTACTTATGTTACCTCATTTGCAACAAGCCTTTGAGGCAGGTTCTATTTTTATTACTTTTTAACAGATGGCAATACAAAAACACAGAGAAGTTCTATGACGCTAGAAGTCATAAAGCTGCTGAGCAGTTGAGCTAGTACACAAACCTGTCTCTTACCCTGAATCACTGTGCTGTAAGACTCTTCCTTCCTCTATTTCTTCTACAAGAAGCTTCCACCTTAATTAGATGAACCTACTGTTTTCCAAACATACCTTGAGTTTTACCAATTCTATAGATCTAATACTGTAATTTTTAAAACAATTCAAAGGAGAGTTATAGATTACCTTATCAAATATTGCTATGTCATAGGTGACCAAGTAGTAGTATGTATTTTGGAAAGAATACTATCTTTGCAACAAGGAAGACCTGACATCAAAACCTGTCCATTTCAGTTATCTAATAACAAACCTCTTTGTAATATAGCAGCTTAGAACAACAACAATTTCTTCTCACAGTTTTGTGGACTGGCAAGACAGTTCCTCTGCTGGCTTCTCCTGCAGTTACTCATGTGGCTGCATTCAGCTGGAGGGTTGGCTGGGCTGGAAGGTTCACCATCATCTCACTTATGTGTCTGGCTTGAAAAGGAACCTTCCTTTGGCCTCTCATCCTCCCAGCAAGACCAGCTTCCTTAGATAGTGGCCTTGATGAGAGCTACTGAAAAGAATTGTGATATTTAGTCTCCTTCAATTCCTAGCTAAAGGACTGCAGGCAATTTACATTTTATTTCCTGAGATCAGTTTCATTATCTTTACAATTTAGATTGTATATCCCAATTATTGTAAACAATTGAAATTATATAGATTGTAATCCCAATTATCCCAGGTTCTTGTGAGCATTAAAAGAAATAATAGGTTAAGTATGTAGCAAATTTCTGCCATGTAGCAATCATTCACTTAATGTCAGTTCTCCTTGCTCTATGTCACTTTTTTTACTTGCCACTTCTAGGGCTTGGAGTGAAGGCATCCTCCTCTTCCTCATAATCTCCACAGTCTGTTTAAATACTATACTTTTATCAATCAATACTATACTTTCTCTACCTTCATAGCCTCTAAAAAAATGTCCAAAATCATCAACTTTCAATAATTGTCTACTTTAGAAAATTCCAAATTCCTATTATATATTTATTGATTTCAGTCTTTCTTTCATCTCCACAGGGGAAAACCACTTAATAGATTTGCTTTACATGTAAAATTATTTATTTTTATGCACAGATTATAAACTCTGGCTAGCTAGTGTCAGAATACCACTCCTTCTTCATAGTTAAAGAATGCCACTGAAAGGCAAGTGAATGAGAAAGTCTTTATCGTCCCTATGACTGCTTTAAAGGAAAATCATTTGCAAAATTTGCTACCTTATTATTAGCAACAAATTACTTGTCATGCTTCACTGGTTTAAGTCTTTCATTAAGCACTAAATATATGCTCCTTTTAAAAAAGTCCTTTTGTGGATCTGTCCTATATTCCTAACTGGATAAAAAATACTAATAAAACCAAGAACCTTTATATATATGCATATGTATAACATATGCACATATATATTTTATTTATCTTGTATTCTGTTATCATACCCTAAACATAAGATAACACATTTCCCAACAATCTTTATTGAAGTTTATGTGGACAATGAGTGAAGCAGCTAAGAATAGTGGGAAAGAAACTGGATTTAGAACCACAGAACCTAAGCTTATGTGCTGGCTCTCAGGTTGTGAACCATGAAGTTATTTATTTATTCCTTAAGCTTCTTTACTTCTATGGGAGAAAACACTAGATGAGAAGAGTAGGAGCTCTTGGGTACTCAAAATGCATTTAAGCCAGTGGGTATTAAAGGGGTGTGTGTGTTTCTTTTTATTGAAATATATTTCAATAAAATATATTCCTCCTTCTCGTATTCACTAATGCACATCAAATAGGATAGGGCAAAAGGAGAAGTATTTGGAAAACGTTTTCTCAGTGAGAAACTTGACAGCCTTAGAGTCTAAGATATTCACTGTAATTAACAACTGTGTGCAGTTGCAGGAAGGAAGCATCTTTGCCCATATTTCCATATTATTCTGATTACTAAAAGCCATTTTTAAAACTGAACCCAGTTACCATTTTCTCAGAGTATTCATCTCCAGGTGACTAGAAAGGGGAACACTGAGATTCATAGGTTTCCTAAGCTGTCTATGGTCTACTAAAAGCCACCTTGCCACATTTCCTAATCTTATCATCACTTTCTTGATACTTTCTTCCTTATCACAGTTAAGCCAGAAAAGTTCTTACATTGATAGGAGCTTGTATAAACCCTTGAAGGTAACAGAAACTGCTGCCTGACTCTCTTCAGATGCATAGAAGTTTGCTTTCCCTGTCATAATTCACACTGTTATAGCTATATTTGGTCTTGCACAGGAAGAGACACCCCAAAGTGCTCAATAAGTACTTTTGAGCTGACCAACTAGAATTACCATACATTTTTGTTCTTTCTCAGGGCAATGGAGAAGAACCTCTAATTCAAACCAACTTTGGCTCTTACTAGCTCAGGGAAAAGTCTAAGGAAAGGGGAAATAATTAAACCTTGGGGAGGTTGTTAACAATCTAGCATTTTTAAGTCAGGTGGGAATATTTAATTTGTTCACCAAAGAGAGCAACACGATCTCCAGGGTATGATGAGAACAATGCTATGTGCCTACAGAAAACAATACCATAAATGTACACTTAAAAATCTGTTAAGAGAGTAGATCTCATGTTAAGTGTACTCATCACAAAAAAATAAAAACTTTAAAAAGGGCTCTTATTTTTATTTAATAAAGGTTACAAAGTGCTTTTTAAAAAATCTCTCATCTCAGGGATGGGGTGGTAGCTCAATGTCATAGTGCTTGCCCAGCATGTATGAGGCACTGGGTTCGATCCTTAGCACACACAGGAAAATACACAAATAAAATAAAGACATTCTGTCCATCTACAACTGTAAAAAAGAAAGAAAGAAAGAAAGAAAGAAAAACAAAATCTATCATCTCACTTGAGCCTCCAGCAATTTTATCAGTTAGATAATCTTAATTTTACAGAAGAAGAAGCTAAGGCTGAGATGGCTTCTGTCTGTGCCCAAAGTCACACAGCTAGTCAATGGCAGAAATAAGACTAAGTACCAAGATCTTTCTAGACAAGAAGGAAACCTAACATAAAACAGTTTAAGCAGGATATAGAATATTGGCTTTGTTGCTGGGCAGGTATAGAAGATATTATGGTTATCTCCTGATATTAAATCCCTTTTTCTCTTAGTAGTTCCCCTAATTGTTGTTTATTTTAATTCTCCCCCTTACTTCTATACTGTGGAGCCCAAGTGCTTTTGGAGAAGGCAATCTCATCCCTGACTCAAGAAACAGACTCATGGCTCAGGTTTACATAAATCAGCACATTTTATTTCCTGGCTTTGGCTACTGGCTCAAAGATGGGCATGTGACACTATCTCAGCCAATAAGAAGAAAAGAGAATTCTGCTGAGGGTTTCTGGGAAAGAACTTCTTGTATTTTCTGAGACCACCTGAAAGAAACTGTCTCCCACCAAATGTGAAGAGGGTACATGCGCATGTCTTTCTACAACTCTGTAGAAAGCCAGCTTTAGAATGAAGCTGACACTGGAGGACCAACAAGAGTTTTTGGTGACACTGTCAAGCTAGTAGATCAATTAATTCTGAAGCACAACCTTACTCTGGACCTTTCAGTTTCATAAACCACAAACTATTCTAGTCCAATTCATGGCAAGTAACAGAAAACCCAACTCAAACATTAATGGGCCTCCTATTACTTGCCTTCATGCCATGGAAGATACAGTTAACAGTAATAAAAATAATCTAATAAAAAGTCCATAAGGTAATTCATAGAATGGAAGGAGGAGCTGCAGAGATTAGGACCTTGGGGACTAGAATTAGGGGCTCCACATCACTTGGACACCTCTCTCTCTCTCTCTCTCTCTCTTTCTCTCTCTCTCCCCTTTTCTCTTATTCTCTTCTACTAAAGATGTATCTTTTCACAATGTGGCAAGAACTTGATCCGTCTATTGGTGAGGGTTGCAACAGGAAAGAGGTGCCCTTTTAGACTGAATAATCTGAGAAGAGTATAATAAACTAGACTATTGCTGGGAATGTGGCTCAAGCGGTAACGCGCTCGCCTGGCATGCGCGGGATGCTGGGTTCGGTCCTTGGCACCACATAAAAATAAAATAAAGATGTTGTGCCAACCGAAAACTGAAAAATAAATGTTAAAATATTCTCTCTCTCTCTCTCTTTCTCTCTCTCTCTCTCTCTCTCTCTCTCTCTCTCTCTCTCTCTCTCTCTCTCTCTCTCTCTCTCTCTCTCTAAAAAATAAAAATAAAAAAAAACCAGACTATTTACAAAGATCTGGGTAAAAATACCACCAATAATAGTGCAGTGCCACAGAGCTAGAAATAGCCTGGTAGGGAGATAGTACCACTTCCAAGCCTTAAGGGATGAAGGGAAGGAACCAGAGATTGACAGGGCTATGTGGAGAGGGCTACCTGAAAGGGATAAATCAGATTGCTTTCCAACCTCAACCACTTCCTCCCTCCAATCACCTGCTAGTATTCTCCATAGTTTGGCCCCACCAGAAGCCAGAAGAAAGCCTGTGGATGAATTCCTCAGGGTCAACCTCCTGAGGCACTGAGTGGCCATAAAATGGTGGAGGGTGGGTTTGAAGGAACAAGTAGAAGATATCCAGTATCCTTAGGTTAGTAACCTCTGCAGAAAGAGAGCATTTCTTTTCCTTTCTTTTTCTTTTTTCTTTTCTTTTCTTTCTTTTTTTTCAACAGAATTTGAATGCCAAACCAGAAAAGGGTTTTGGCACTATCTGGCACAGCAGCTCTTGGATTGACTGAATAAGCACAGAAGCAATTCCTTACTCCTAACAAATATTCTATATCATCATGAATCAAAGGATATTTACCTGGTTTCCAACTGACTTTTTAAATGTATGAATTTAATATAGGAGCTATCATAAAACATATCAGGTCTATGAAACAGTGTTACTATGCACCTATTTGTTTTTTCAAAAATAAATTATAAGCATGTTATTATTTTATTGTAATTATTAGATTATATAATTATTTTATTGTGGTTTAAATAAAGCATTATCAGTACTACTATGGCTATTATTATTTTAAACTTTAATCAGCAGGATTTTTGCAATTGCAACAACATGTATTCAAATCCCAACTCTTCCACTTACTGGTCTATGAAACTGAGCAAGTCATTTATCTTCCCTAAGCTTCATCTATAAAATAAAGATAATAATTTGGCTCTTATAGATTAAAGATAATGTACATAATAAAATAACACAATCATTAATGGGAGTGGCATATATGATGAAATACACACTGGCCAAGAGAAGCCTCAGATCAGTTTTTAAAAACTGTTGAGATTAGACGGATGTCCCATCATTTCTACCTCTCTTCTGGTGAATACTGAAATAATGCAGAAATGTTCATTGACATCAGATGAGGATTAAGACATGGTATCTGTTTCCAGCAAATTGGATTAGAAAACATAAATTGGACTGCTCCCCCAAACTAGGCTTTGGACCTGCACATAGGGAACATTACTTCTTGGAGCAGACTTACCCAACCAGCCATGTGGAGAATCAAAATCAGCTTCATGCTACAATGATCAGAGCAAAGGAGTCAGGGAGCTAACTAACATCCATGAGGGAGTAGAACAGGTGTAAAGGATGCAAGAATACTCGGAACTAATCCCTCCATCCCTTTGCCAGAAACAGTATCAGGAATATACCATCTATAGTAGGAAACATCTAGAAGAGTTAAAGAAACTCTGAGGATAACCTGTACTCAAGCTACAAAGAGAGAAGAATATTGGCTGGAAACAAGCACCAAGTATGGTTGTGGTTCAACTACTGAGCCAAATACGATCAACAGCAGCCATGACAGCAGCAAAAGCAACCACTGTGGGACCAAGACCGAACAGAGACGTGTAGTCAGGACCAAGCCAGGCACATCACTCAGAGCCTCTGCCTATCCTGAGGTCTTTGAAGTCTCAGGTTTCTGAGACTTTCCTTCACTCAACCCTTGGGAAATTCCTATAGCAGCAGAACTTACTGCTTCCAACAGGGAGCACACACTGTGTCATGAACTCTGTCAAAAGTTGAGAATTTCCCCTGGCCATTCTGAGTACCTCACATCTCTACAGCTCTTCAGTATCTTTTTACCTACCTTTCTTTCATGAGGCTTTGGTGAAGATGATTCTCTAGAATTGAAAAATAATGTATTAGGTCAAATCTGAACTTAGAGAACAGCCTATTCATTAAGATGATTTGCAGATCTCTTAAAGGAACCACAAGATATTAGGTAGGCAAATAAAGAAAGCTTCCTATCAGATATTGAAACTTTTAAAATGGTAATAAGCAAAGTGGTATTGGTGCCAAGATAACTAAATAGTCTAATGGGACAAAGCAGAGAGCCTAAAAAGAGACCAACATATGGAACTAGGTACATGATAAATATAACATTTCAAATACACATATATAGATTGTTAAATAAACAATGCTAGAAAAACAGGTTAGTCTCATGAAACTATATTCAGTGAGACCCGTATATTTTACCACACTAAAAATAAACTGATTATGAATTATAAATTCAAATCTGAAAAGCAAAACTTTCAAAGAAAGGTTTTAGGGGCTTCCTTTTTTCTTCCCCTCTCTTCCTTTTCTTTCCTTCCTTTCTTCCCTCTTTTCTTTCAGGGTACTGGGGATTGAACTCAGGACCTTGTACCTGATAGGCAAGCACTCCACCACTAAGCTACATCCTTAGCCCTTGTTAAAATTTTGTTTTGAGACAAGGTTTCACTAACTGCCCAGGCTGACCTGGAACTTACCATCCTCCTGCCTCATCCTCACCAGTAGTAGTACTACCATGCTCAAAGTGGAAGGGTTACTTAAGGAAAAAAATATATTGCTTATGTTATGTAACAAACAATCCCAAAACTGGGTGGTTTTAAACAACCATCATTTTATTTGCTCTCAGTTCTGTGGTCAGCAGTTTAGGCTGGGTTCAACTGGGTGATGCTTACAAAAAAATACATTCAGTAAGACCCCTATCATTTACCATACTCAAAAATTAATTGAAGATAGATTATAAAGCCAAATATGAAAAGCAAAACTTTAGAAGAAAAGTTTTTGGTTTGTGTTTTGTTGTGTTGTTTTGTGTGAAGCACTGGGGATTAAACCCAGGGCCTCATACATGCTGTGCTAGGTGATGTCACCTGGGGTCTTTCATGTGGCTGTATCAGCTACATTAGGGTAATCTAACATTGACTGACTTACATTACTTGCAGTTGGTGCTGCTCATAAATTAGGTCACATGTCTCTAGCAGGCAAACCTTGAAGGTGGCTGTGTTCCAAGACACAAGCACTTTTCCAGCTTCATGTTACATCACAGTTTCTGATGTCCATTTAGCCAAAGCAAGTCATTGAGTCTATTCAGTCAAGTCCAGAATCATTGTAGATAAGAGCATGGATAAATGAAGGTGTGATTCATTAGAGCCATTACTATAATAATTTATGGCAAAATTATAGAAAACATCTTTATGACATTGGAATTAGGAGAGCATTTATTAAATGAAACAAAGGGCACAAATTTTAAAGGAAAATATTGCTGAATTTGATCACATTTAAAATTAAATCTGTGTGATCAAAGTAACATATGAAGTAAAAAGACAAATCATAAATTGGGAAAGGATATTTGCCACCAACAAAGCATTAAGGATTAACATCCAAAACATACAAGGAGTACCTTCATATTGATAATAAAAAGGTAAATGACAAAAATTTTAGATGGCAAAAGGTAAAAGCAGGCAATTCACAGAAAAGGAAACCCTAAAGACTAGTAAATATATTAAAAGATGCTCAACTTCATTAAAAACAGTAAAATAGAAATTAAAACACATAACATACAATTCTACACTCATCTGAGTTGGCAAAGAATGAAAACACAAAATGTTGATAAGAATGTGGGGAAATGGAAACTCAGATATGTTGCTATTGGAACTGCATATTGATAACTAATTTAGAAGGCAGTTTGTCAGTACTAACAAAGTGAAGACATGCCTAGCCTCTAACTTTGCAATTCCAAATCAAACATATACTTAACTGAGTGTTTCTCAATTGCCTTTTTTTTTTAAATACTGATACCCAGAGCGCACTGTAAACAAATTAAACCAGAATATATATTATGTGGAGGGATGTTAAGAGTTTATTGCCCTAAGATAACTAGCTCATGCACATATGCCCAGTGTATAGGAGGATGTTCATTGCAACATTGTTTATTATTATGAAAAAATGGAAACAATGCAAGTGTGTATCAATAGGGGAATGAATAAACTGTGGTTTATTATTTCCACTCTTAGGACAATTTCAGTTGTCCTATTTTCAAATTTAGTTTTTCCTACATATTCAAATATGCTATTGAACTCCTCTAGTGAAATATTATACTTTTCAGTTCCAATTATTTTCCTTTTGTTTCTCTCTCTTTTTTTTTTCTAACAGTTTCTCCTTTTTGATACTCTAATTTTGTTTATTGTTTTCCTGGTCTCCTTTAGTACTTTGTGATTTCCTTTTTTTTTTTTCTACTAAACTCACTGTCTGTTTCTACCAAATTATTTTGTTATTTTGAGTGGACAAAACTTTTCTGTATCTTTATATGCTTTTTCTCAATAGAAACTATTTTTTAATTATAATGTAGTCTCTTTGGAAATCAGATATTCACTCTTCATTGAGTTTTGATGTTGAAGTGTTGAGAGCTGTAGTAGTCTGTTCATTTAATGACATTTCAAATTATTTTTTGCAGACTCTATTCACTGTCATGTATGGTCAGTGAAGATTAATCCACTGTTTCAGTGGTTAGTCAAGAACCTAACAGAGATTTCCTTAAATACCTGGAGCCAAAAAAGAGAGAGAAAGAGAGAAATACTACTCTTCTGGTCTAAACTAAAATGATGGCTGCAAAATATTTAATATAATGTCCAAAATATGAGCAACCTCATAATTTTGAAAATATAAATTGAGAGTCCCTGCCAGAAGCATAATTGCCTGCTGAACTAAATGGTATCTGCTTTTGTGATCCGGGAGATGGGGAGATGCGGTTTGCAGAGGTAAGGCAGTTCCCTCCTTGTGGCATCTGCTCACCAGAGCCCAGGGGCCCCTCTCAGCTTGTGGAAGAATCAGTGTCAGGTTTCACAGTTCTGTAATGACCTTAGATAACATCAATTTTGTGGCCGTGGATTGAATAATCCTGCTGAATTATGCAGGTGAATATGGGGCAAACCATATCCATGCAGGCCAGATGGCCATCCTGGGCAGGACAAGCATAGGGCTGGTCTTTTGGAAAATGTGGGATCAAGAAAAGAACCAGTTGAAAAAGTTTAGCAAGCTGATGAGTGCCTTCAGGGTCCGACCAAAAATTCTCATGCCCTTTTGGAATGTGCTGGGCTTTGCACTGGGGGCAGGGGCCGCCAGGGGCTGCTTTGCTTGGGAAAGAAGGAACAATGCCCCCAGTGCTCTGTGGTGGTGGAAGAGTCCACAGCACATCACTATAACAGATCAGGACGCTGATGGAGGAGGACCTTGAAAAATATGAGGAGTTTCTTCAGGTGATAAAGAAATGTCGAGATAAAGAATACCATGATGTAGGACTTGACCATGACGTGGAATTGGCCCCAGCATACGCCATCCAGAAGAGCACTATCCAAGCTGGAGGCAGCGCAGCCATATATTTATCAGAAAGATTTTAAAGTATTTCTGCTTATCCATGTCTATAAAAGATGTAAGTAGTTTAATGAGTAACATTTACAGAGAAGGAACTGTACAATCATTATTATGTGAATTTTTCATTAATAGACTATAAGTTAAAAACACTTTTATTTTTCATTAATAAAACCCTCCAATGTTGTTTTTTTTTCTTCAGTCTTATGCCTAAGGCTGATAGTTCACCAGGTCTGTTCAAATTACAGCAAATAAACCAGACTTTTTTTTGGTCTCATGGTTAATTTTGTCCTACAGCTTCAAGAATGAATCAATAAGTTAATAGGAATCTTTTTTTTTTTTCTTCTTTTTGTGATGCTGGGGTGAAACCTAGGGCATCAAGCTTGCTAGGCAAGTGCTCTACCACTAAGCTACCACCCCAGCCTGAGGAATCTTTAAGAGGAAAAAAGGTTGAGTTCTCTGGCAACAAAATGCACTTTAAAACTTAAAGATATTTAAGTTTTACTGAGCAAGATTATGAAGTCCATTGAGTAAGATGAAAACTGTCATTGTTTCTGTTTTGAATTGTGCATGATGTGGGGGGGGGTGCTATGGTCTCAATGTTTGTGTCTCTCCCAAGATTCCTATGTGGAATTCCCCATCCCACAGATGATGATACTAGCAGGTGATCAGGCCATGGGAGTAGAGGCCTTTCAAATGGTGTTAGTGCCTGATAAAGGAGGCCTGAGACCCCTCAGCCCTTCCACCCTGTACTTCAGATGGGAACCTCACCAGACACCAATTTGCTGGCACTTTGATTTGGGACTTCACAGCCTTCAGAACTGTGAACAGGACAGTTTTGCTGTCTATAAGCTGCCTGGTCTGTGGTGTTTCGTACCAGCTACTGGAACAGATGAAGACAGGGAAGTGTTAATCCCAGCAAAGAACATACCAAGTTGTGAATTATTTGCAAAGTTGAATTATACTTATTTCTTTAAGGTCTGTTACCAAAAGAATGAACCAAAGCTGACTAAAAATTTCATTCTTTGATGAAATATTTTATGATTTTCAAATTTTAAAATTATTTAATAAAATCCAAGATCAATGGTAAAAGAAACTATAAACTGAAATTTTAAAACTTTTTGAAAGGTTTATAACAAATTGTACTGGCCAATGTTTGAGGGATAAAATGAGTGGACAGAGTTCAGACACTCCAGTCCTTTTATGTCATTATCTCTTTTCATTCCTCTGTTTATTTAACAGAAATTCATAACATGTGGTGATTTCCTCTTAGGTGCCAAGTATTATTTGCGTTGAATGCAGAATTAAACAAAATAAATAAAACTCTCTGTCCTTATAAAGCTCACATTCATTCAGGTAGGAGGTAGGGCGATGTGGTGGAATAAGCTTTGGATGAAGAGAGGATACTGTAGGAGAGAAAAGGATGAACCTTACCTTCTTCTGCACATTTCTCTGTGTATGAATCTCCTCCTTTCCAATTGTCTGTCAATGTTCTTCCATCTCAAATGAACTTTATCTCCTCTTTGACTATTTTCTACCCACTGCATATTGTAAACTTTTTAAAAATTTTAAGACACGGGGCTGGGGTTGTAGCTCAATGATAGAGCACTTGCCTTGCATGAATGAGGCACTGAGTTCAATTCTCAGCACCACATATAAATAAATAGAAATAAAGTTCCATCAACAACTAAGAAAATTGTAGAACATTATATAATTTAGTAGGTTTTTAAATATTTCTCACAGCATATACTATATAGTTTTGTCTTGAATGTTTTGGGTGGTCAGTAAATGAATGAATTTTTGTCAAAGGCAGCATGTGATATATGTAATCAGGGATGCTGTGATAAGAGAAAGCAGATGGGCTCTGGGGGAGAAAACAGATCATATGACCAGGTTGCTGCTCCAAGAGGTAAAACATACACATATTAACTGTGTGATAAACATGAATCATCAATACTGAGTCAACAAATATGAAATCATTTTAAGCAGGACATAAGGTAGTAAAAAGAATTAATGAAATATAATAAAAGCAGTCCAATATGCATATCTATTTTTGTTTGACTAATTAAAAACAATGTATTAAATAGGTGAAGCCATAATACAATGAAAATATACCTCATTAATAGTTAAATAAAAATACTATAGGGTTGAAGAATTACTCTTGAGGCTTTTCAGCCTAAATTTAACTAACTGAAACTCTTCTGAAGGGGAATATATTAAGTCTTTTTGAAATAAAATGTTTTTCTCCAGGGCTATGATTATAAAGCTGGAACACAACAACTTTGTCTTAACATGTAATAAAGCTGCCTTATTTTTATGTGTATACTTGTAATTCAAGCATGTATAAAGAGAGACTGCAGAACATTCAGGAATAAAAAACTGAGAACAAGTGGAAACAAACAAAATAAAAAGCCGACATTACAATGCTCAAATTACATGGTTCTAAGAGCTGTATAATGAATGCACTTTTCAAAAGGTTACACATTACCAAACTCCCTTTTCACCAACATGAGGTCAGGGAAGTAGAGGAAATAACACAAAGAGGCAGACTTAGGATAATTAAGTGACATAGTTCAAGTCAGTGATTCATTAGGAAAGAGTTCCCAAGGGTCAAATGAGTCATCATCAATTTTAAGCAATAAATTTTCCATTTCTTATTTTGGGGGACAAGTACATTGCTCTATCCTACTTCAAGTCATTATTGTTACCAATTGAAAGTAATGAATATGTATTTTAAAGATATAAGAACAAAAAAAGCCTGCACTGTGGTGAAGGCCCGTTATCCCAAAAACTCAGGAGGCTAAGGCAGGAGGACCTGGCAGCTTGAGGCCAACCTTGGCAACTTAAGGAGAACTTGTCTCAAAACAAAAATTAAAAAGGGATGAGGATATAGCTCAATGGTAGAGTGTCCCTAGATTTGATCCCCAATATAAATAAATAAATAAATTTCAAAATATAAATTGAAGGATAGTTCTTCATCTACAATAGGTAGAAATCAGAATCAATACTAAAACTATACCAGTGGCAACTAGACCCCACAAGGTAGATGTACTCAGGCAGAATTAAACAGAATTAATTGCTATGGGGGCATCCTATGTGAGGACCTGTCTCTACCAATGTATTCCAAACAATAGGAGTTCCAACTTAGGCAGCAATAGCTGCCTTCTAAAGTCAGTCTCAGCTAGCCAGTTGTTAGCATCTATCCCCAGGGTTCCTGTAGGAGATGATGTACCCCAATATCCTGTGGTTGCCCTAGGAGTTAAGGACTCTGATAGCTTCATTTCAGAGAAGAGCTGTCAAGAAGAACTGCTAAAGTGATTGTTTAAAAGATTGATCTTTTCAATATGCATTCATAATAAGGAGCACAGTGGAATAAAGGTGGGCTGTTGCTTGCTTAGCTGATGCATTGGGTGGATCCAACACTCATATTCTGTGGATGAGGGCACAGAATTAGTGTTTGGGAAAACCAGGGAACCCTGTGGCTACACAAAGCTTTTTTGCCCCCCTGATCCTTAGGTGCTGCATGTCTTACTCATGTACTCTGTATTGTTATGTATTTCTTAAGCATCATGCCTGTCTTCTCTATGAAATAACATGTAATGGTTAGTATAGACACATCCACATAGCCCCCTAGCTCTCATTGTTCCCTTACCTGAATCAACCAGCCATACCATGTTTCTACACCTGTCCCAAATCTTCTTCCTATCTCTTAGTCCAGCAGTCAAAATAATCTTTTCTCCCTAAGGCCTCCAGTTGTCATGGTAACCAAAAGCCTTGTACAAAGAAAAAATCATACAGCAAGGCTAGATACATAATTTGAGCTATCCCCCAACTGACTTGCTGAGACCACTTCCTTTCTTTCATCTTGAATGTGTGTAACAAATAAACTATAATCTTTGTGGTTAGTTTTAACCGTTTTACATGCTTACCTTAAAGAGAGGGGGAAACTGGCTCAACCTGTTTAAAAAGAGGCTTGTTGCCAAACTTTAAGGCTATTTGATTTAATTGCCTCAGGTTTTTAAAGACCTCATTAAAAAAAAAAAAACTTTAAAAGTGACTCATAGAGGATTTCAATAAATTCTACTCCAGACAAAGAATATCCATTTCTTGATAATAGGGAATGTTTTATGTATAAACAGGTAGTCCACTGAGCTCCATTCTTGCTTCCTTTGCCCTGATTGAGATCAAACATAAAAACAATTTCTCCAACTGTTCAGTGAGCACACCACAGGAGACAGTGGACTGTTCTTGGGACAGTGTATACCAATTGTTTGAACACGTACTTCATGAGGCCAAACTATTACTTCCTTTAGTGTAAAGGTTCATGTAGTCAAACATAAGAAGTAAGCACAAATTAACTTCTTTGTGAACTCCAGTCTTTCTCTCTTGAAGTCCTTTTTTTAATTAATTTTTTTTGTAGTTGTACACAATAACTTTATTTTATTTATTTATTTATTTATTTATTTATTTATTTATTTATTTATTTATTTATTTATTTATTTATTTATTTTTATGTGGTGCTGAGGATTGAACCCAGGACCTTGCAAGGCGAGTGCTCTACCACTGAGTCATAACCCCGACCCCTCTCTTGAGGTTCTTATGGGTGGATATAACATTCTTATGTCTTCTTAGAATATTTTGATACCACTGTGCCTTCAAGAGCTTAGGAGAGTGTGTCCTTTCTGTCTCTCACTCTCATCTTTGATGTTTCTCTCTCTCTTCCCTTTGTTATTTTTCTTGTCTTTCTCCATCTCCAGATACTGCTGGAGCTTCTCCATCTGCCACTTCTTCCTTTTCCTGTACTTCCAGAACTCTACATTTAAAAACAAATTTTTAGTTGTAACTACACACAAAGCCTTTATTTTATTTGTTTATTTGTATGCAGTACTAGGGATCAAACCCAGTGCTTCGAGCGTGCTACGCAAGTGCCCTACCACTAAGTTACAATCCCAGCCCCACAGAGCTCCACTTTTGAGTAGGTTCCCTCTTTCTGTCCAAGGCCTTCTAGCTCTGGTCCTCCAAGAGGGAATTATGATGGATCTAAGGCACTCATGTGGTCTTATTCACTTTGCCAGAGATTAATTAAGCTGTGTCTAATTTGGGCAATTAGATTGGAATACAAATTTGCCAAGGATCTCTGAAAAAGGCTTCTTAACTAATAAAAGAAGCACACAATCCTTTTCTGCTATTTGACATTAAAAATGTAATACTTGAAAATGTAGTAGTAGCATCTTGCAAGCATGAGGTAAAAGATGATATGTACGTAGAGGATGGCAGAGTTTCAACCATTGAATAAAAACAATCCTGGAGTGGTCCCAATGCAGAATTTCCTGTGTTCTGCACAAGAAATTATGTGTTCCCCTATGGTTGTAACCAATTGAATTAAGGTTTGCAGTTACTTCCTGCTAAAAGATTTCTCAGGAGATTTTTTGTTGTTTTTTTCCTTTTTTTTCCAATTTTACTTTTTTTTATTTGTCCTAATTAGTTGTACATGATAGTAAAATGCATTTTTACACATCATACATAAATACAGTATAACTTCTCATTCTTCTGGCTGTACATGATGTAGAGTTATACCAGCTGTATAATCATATATACCCATAGGGAAATAACTCATTCTACTGTCCTTCCTATCTCCATGCCCCTCCCCTCCCTTCACTCCCCTCATCTAATCCAAAATACTTCTATTCTTCCTTGGTCAACTCCCTTCTCACAAGTTTTTTTAAGGATAATTAAGGAATGAGTACAAGTTATTGATTTCTAATTTGTAATAAATACAATTTACAGAAATAATTAAAATCAGAGCAAACCTGGCAATGGCTAAAATGACACATGGTAAAATTGGTGTTTTTTGTTTTGTTTTGTTTGTTTGTTTTAGAGAATCAAATTTTCATAGGATTTATTTATATACTCTTACTTTTTATAGTAATCTGACAAGTAGCCTATACTGAGTGCTATAGCCAGTTGAGTTGCCTGGGAAGGAGCTGGGCAGTCCTGCCTATCCTCCTACAACCCCAAGAAGCAGCTGGGCAGCCTGTTCTCAGAACCTCAGCCTGCTGAGGCCTTGATAAGTAGACAGATGATTCTGCCCACCAACCCTGGCCCTGGGAAGCAGCTAGGTTGCTTCAATTCCTTGCAATCCCACTAATAATGAAGGATACCCCAAACCTGAAGCCTGGTACATTGTGCCCAGAACTGCCAGCAAACTTGCCCCACCTAAAAGAGCTACATCCTAGTTGGTGATGAAATTCCACAACCCTTGCAGTCTTGGCCATTGAGACACTGGCTGATGACAGACATCACAGACACTAATTACAGTTAAAGAAGCTATGTAGACACTACACTAAAGCACCTACCTGGCATTACCTTGGGTTTGGGGTTTGATCCCTAGCAACACACACACACACACACACACACACACACACACACTCATGCATATAATTTAGAAACAAGCAAACAAACCTACCTGAAATCAAAGCCAATGCAATGCAGTTTATCCAACCAAAACTCTTAAGACATATTATTAGGACAGTCTTTTCCTTTGAAAGCCACCCTAGAAAATCAGTAGAAGCAACTGATCTGCAGATGCACAGCTATCAATACAGGGATACAAGAAGCATGAAAATATAAGATAACATGATGCTTCTAAAAGAACATAACTCTCTAGATTAACCATAAAGAAAAGGAAATTGATGAATTGCAGACAATTTAATGAAATCAGGAACACAATTCATGGTCTGCATGATAAATTCAGCAAAAAGAGATTATGAAAAAGAAATCAAGATTTCTGTTTGGTTCTTTTTTTTTTTTTAATTTAGTCTCAACAGCAGACTTGATCAAGCAGATGAAAGAAAGATGAAAGAATTTCTGAGCTTGAAGACAGATCTTTTGAAACAACCAAGTCAGGAAAAAAAAAAGAATTAAAAGAATGAAAAAGCCTATGAAATGTATGGAACACCATTTGTAGGGACAACTTACAGAATAAAGGAAAATATTTTCAAGCTATTCATCTGACAAGGAATTAACAAACTGAGTATATAAGTAACTCAAATAATTCAAAAGCAAAAAAAAAAAAAAAAAGGAGGAGGAAGAGGAGCAGGAGGAGGAGGAGGAGGAAAGAAAAGAAAAAAAAACATGTGATTTAAAAATGGGCAAATGCTTGGGAGGATGAAGCAGGGGGATTTACAAGTCCGAGGCCAGCCTGGGTAACTTAGTGAGATCCAAACTAAAAATAAAATAGCTAGGTGTAGCTTAGTGGTAGAGTGCTTGCCTAACATGCATGAGGCCCTGGGTTCAATCCCCAATACTGAAACAAACAAACAAACAAAGGGCAAATAACTTGAATAGGCATTTGCCAAAAAAGGATATACAAATGGTCAAGAAGTATATGAAAAAATATTCAAAATCGCTTATGATCAGGGAAATGCAAATTCAAATCATAGTGAGGGGGCTAGGGTTGTAGCTCAGTGGTAGAGAGCTTGCCTAGCATGTACGAAGCACTACATAAAAATAAACAAACAAAGTAAAGGTGGATGTCCATCTAAAATTAATATATTTTTTTAAAACAGTGAGAATCTTCCCACTATAATTAGAATGGCTATTATCAACAAAACAAAGAATAACCAGTGCTGGCAAGGTATGTGGTAAAGGGAGAATTATGATACACTGTTATTAAGGATGTACGTTATTAAAGCCATAATGGACTTTCCTCAAAAACAAAAACTAGAAATACAACTATCAACCTTCAATCCTATTACTGGGTATATATCCAGAGGAACAGAAATCAATACATCACAGAGACATCTGCATCATATGTTTCTTGTAATATTATTCACAATAGCCAAGACATGGAAGTCACCTATGTGTCCACTGAGGGGTGAATGGATTTTAAAAATGTAGTATATATACACACTAGAATAATGTTTGGCCATAAAACAACCAAATTCTATCATTTGCTGCAGAATGAATAGAACTGAAGAACATTATGGTAGTGAAATAATTCAGGCACAGAAAGACAAATACCAGATGTTCTCACTTTAATGCGGAAGCTAAAAAGTTGGTTTCAGATAATGTGAGACTAGAATAGTGATTACCAGAGCCTGGTAAGTGTGTGGGGGAGGGAGATGGAGAAAGTATGGTTAAGAGGTGCAGGGGCGTGGTTGGATAAGAGTAATAACTCTAAAGTTCTATAGACCATTTAATAACAATGGATGACAAAAATTGATTATTTCAAAATCACTAATAGAATTCTGAATATCTCCAACAAAAAATGATAAATGTCTGATAAGTGATAGATGATAATTACCCTGATCTTACCATTACACATTATATACATAAGTTGGAATGTCACACAGTACCCCATAAATGTGTACAATTACCACGTGTCAATTAAAAGTAAAACATATTTTTTAAAAACAGAACAATGTGACAGTGGCTAAGATACTTTTTGACAGTTGGTAAGCGCCAGACAAAATATATGCCTATGTTAAAGTATTTCAGTCTTACAAGAATCCTATAATAGACTTATTGTTAGCTCATGCTAGAGAACTTCAGAGAAGTTCAGTACTTGTCCAAGACCAATGAGTTAGAAAGTAACAGAACCAGAATTTGAATCCAGAGTTCAGTTATCTAACTTGCCTGAGCAGGAATGGGAAACAAGATTGGTAACAGGAGGTTACACTGTACTCTGTGCCTCCATTGTTTACCTTGTGGAAATAAAAGTAGAGAAACAGGCAAGTGTACTGCGAACTATCATTCACATACACCCCTGAGAGAGAACACAAATAATTTGTGAATGGGGAGAAAGTCCCCAAGTTACCCAAGGCCAGCATTATAATGGTAAATTCCCAATCCTCAAGGGAAAATGTGTCAAGGATTCCCTTTCCAGCTTATCGTTTTCAAAGAATTGTCGAGTGCTCAGCTCTCTTTTTGTTTCTGTTTCTCTGTTTCTTCAGGCAGGGAAGAGATGGGTTGAGTTGCACTTTTGCTACAGCTGGCCACTCTGAACGTTGCCCAGACATGTGATGGTATATTTTGTCCTCAAGTCATTCTGCTGAATTACAAAATCCTAGAAGGTCAAACCTCACTTGTATAGAATTGCAACTTTTGTCAACAAGATTTTTACTGTGAAGGACAGAGACAAACCTTTTTTTTAGTACATCTTTGTGTATGTGTGTGTATGTGTGTGTGTGTGTGTGTGTGTGTGTGTGTTTTTATTGTTGTTATTTGTTTTGTTTTTATGGTACAGGGAATTGAACATAGGGATACTTTACCACTGAGCTACATCCCTAACCCTTTTTATTTATTTATTTTTAATTTGAGACAGCGTTTCACTAAATTGCTGAGGCTGGCCTGAAACTTGTGATCCTCCTGCCTCAGCCTCCTAAGTCACTGGGATTTACAGGCATGTGTCACCACACCCAGTTTAAGTACATCTCTTGCTGCAGTCTGGCTGGGCACAATTCAGGAGCCACTTGTCAAAAGAAATAAACTTTATTTTTAGAACCACACATGCCAAACAAAACAGCTCCTCAGGAAAAACCTTCAGAGCCCAACTGCCTCCACCGGCTTCCCACAAGCCTCTCAACCTCCCCCACTCCTCCTGCTCTTGAGGCTGATTGGCTGGGTCGTGTGGGTGGAGCCAAAAAAAGTCCCCCAATGAGCAGCTTCGTGGTCTGAAAGGGCGGGGAAACAGCCCAACGAGCATCACCATAGAGGAGCCAATCAGTTGGCAGTTAGAAGTTTGCTGGGGCCTCTGTGAGCCAATCATCAACTGGCAGCTGGAAGTTTGCTGGCAGCTGGAAGTTCGCTGGGGCCCCTTTGGCTGTGGCTCTCAACAATCTCTAATTGTTTAATTTGGGGAAAGGGAAAAAAATAAACTGTGAATATTCTTTTAGAAAACTTATATAATGAATTCCCATGTATCTATCACTTAGCTTCAATAATTATCAAAGCTAATTTTGTTTCATCTATAACCCTACCCACTTCTCCTATCACTAGGATTTTTATTTTTTATTATTATTATTATTATTATTATTATTTTTACCACTGAACCACATCCCTAACCTTTTTTTTTTTTTTTTTTTAATTTTGAGACAGGGCCTTGATAAATTGCTGAAGCTGGCCTTAAACTTGCAATCCTACTGCTTCAGCCTCCCAAATGCCCGGCTATCTCTAAGATATTCTGAAGCAAATCCAAGACCTCATATTATTTCAAGTAAATATTTTGGTACTTATAAGAAATAAAGATTCTTGAAAATATCATTATCATACCTCAAATTAATAATTGATCAATATCATTAAATATATTGTTAATGTCCAAATTTCCCAGGTTGTCTCATTTCTTTAAATCAGGATCAAACAAAATTCACAAATTGTAGCTGGTTGACATGTTTCTTAAGTCTCTTTTTTGATGGGGTAGCGGGTACTGGGGATTGAATTCAGGGACACACAACCACTAAGCCACATCCCCAGCCCTGTTTTGGATTTTATTTAGAGACAGGGTCTCACTGAGTTGCTTAGTGCCTCACTGTTGCTGAGGCTGGCTTTGAACTCTCAATCCTCCTGCCTCAGCCTCCTAAGCTGCTGGGATTACAGGTGTGCACACCATACCCAGCTTCTTAAGTCTTTTTAAATATATAATTTGTTCTGCCCCTAATTTTTTGCTTGCAATCTATTTTTTTAATAGATTTTAAAAATCCACTTCATAAAAAATTACATTTTATGGAAATAATCACCACCAAAGAAACTGTACAATGGCAGAAGTTATAGAAACTTCTGTCCATTTGATATGGCAAAAACTGATCAAAAAGCCAATTCTTGGTTATAAGATATAAGAAGAAAGGAACTTATTTCAAGAGTAATTTTAGAAAAAAAAACAATATAAAAAAGAAAAAAAAACAAAAAATGGAAAACTGGAAGAAACTAGTTTAAAATACACATTTCTCATGGCATTTGCCCCATAAAATATTTTCATAAAAATTTATCGACATCTCTGGCTCCCAGTGCTAGGTTGAAATCCATTGCTGTTGTTTGCTACAGAACCAGATACTGATAAACTCATTAACTTCATAGGATCTATGTTATAGTTTCTAAAGCAGTCACTGTGATAAACTCTTCAATACACTACAAAATTTGTAGATTATCAAGCTCTTGAGTCACATCTTCTTTTCCCCATTGACACCTGTGGCAGCTCTGCTAATTACTTACAAAATATCCATTCTTTCTGTTTCTTTACCATGAGAAACACTCTTTTGCTCAAGGCAACAGCATGTCCAGCCCAAAACTTGATTTCATAGTAATCCACAGACATAGTACAGGGCAATGAGTTATAAGGAAAAATATATGGGAGGGGCTCAGGGAAAAACAGGGGGATGCAGGCAGGCTTGGCTGATATGTACTATCTGCCTTCACCCTCTGTCTTGTCTAGAATTCAGACATAAGGCTGAAGATGGCAGAGTCATCTTCTGACTGTGAGGATAAGAGCACATGGTAGACGGAGCAGAAAGATAAAAAGAGACTGGGAGCCTTCTTTTACTACCTGCATATGATATGCCTTCCTTGGAACTTCTTATTATTTAAATAGAAAAGAAAATGTATCTCTCTTTGTCAAGTCACTTAGTTTGGTTTTAGTTACATGCAGCTGAAAGGCAATCATAATTGATACTTTTTGCCATTTCAATTCTCACAGATAATTTTAACCAAAAGGTGGGTAAAAAAAGTAAAGATAAAATTTTTGAGTGTACAAACATTATATAATATACACACATGCAACATAATTATGTATATATGTGTATAAATTGTTCCAATTTATGATTTACATAGAAATTTTTAAACAATAAAATCTATAGAAAATCATATCTTTTAGTTTATCAAATAACATGTGTTTTTCCTGTTTCCTTGAATCCAAAATGAGTCAAATTTTTTTCTAATCCTGGAAACTTTCCAGGATATATCAGGCTGAGAGAATATCATCATAAAATCATATCTCTCACCAAGAGCTGGTTGCAACAGATTTAATTTCCCTTTGTCTACAATGTATCATACTGTCTGCATTTTATATTTGAAGGAGGATCTTTGATTTCATCAGGAAATAAAACGCTGTTAGCAATATGAAATTTACTACAGGTTCTTTCAACTGAATAAATAGAACACACAAAAAAAAAGAATGATAGGAGAACAAAGTACGATACAACAATAGTATCCCCAAGTACAAAGATATTTTCTTAAACCGAAAGCAACATAATTTTCAAAATGAGCTATTGGGTATGCAGAAAAGAAAATGAACACAAACTGGAAAAATGAAGGTTTAGAATTGAAGTAAATAAATCACTTCACAATTTTTGAAGTTCAGAATGACACACATATATATTAAGGTGCTCTAGGCAAAGAATACTTGTATATCATTTAAAGTGGAAGGTTACTTCTGACCTTTCAAATGTAACAAACTTATTTAACATTTTCCTTCAATAACAACAAAAAGTTTCTTCACTGATGATAACTGGAAATGCCATGATGTGGTGCTGTTAATAAGAGGGGAAATCATTCATGTTACACGATCTGTTCATCACTGTATCTTATCACTTAGAAGATTGCACAGTGAGAGGCATGGGAAAAATGGAGGAACTTTGACTGGGCAAAGGGGAGGGAGGATAGGGAGGGTGCATAGAAGCAGGAAAGATGGTGGAATGAGATGGACATCATTACCCTGGGTACATGTATGACTGTACACATGGTGTGAGGCGACATCATGTACAACCATAGAAATGTAAAATTGTGCTGCAATTGTGTACAATGAATCAAAATGCATTCTACTGTCATATATACCTAATTAAAATGAATAAATAAATTTTGAAAAATGTAAAACAAAGATTGCATGGCACAACAATATAAAGTTGCTGAGTTCACAACTGAGAATTAGGACTTTTAAAAGGAATTGAGATTGATAGATGGTAACTAATTTGTTTAAAGTCAAGGAAGAAAAACCGTCAAAATGGAAGGCATCTGCTTTTCCTGTCTGTATAGCATTCCTTTTCCCCTTCTTTGAGTAGCAGAACACTGCCCATCCTTTCAGAAACTGCTCATCACAATCCATTTTATTACTCTAATGAAATGATTCATCATTTTCCCTTCCTCCCCACCATGGCCACAGGGACAGTGAGCATGTGACCCAAAGTAGATCAAGCATTCCCTGAAATTTATATCTAGTGAAGCAGAGAGAAATCCTCTCTCTCCTTTGGGGGCTTCTAGCTAGGATGATGTTTGCCTGGAGATGTATAATCACAACTCTTATTATGAAAATTAAATAGGAGAGATTGGGGGAAAACAGAAGTGGAGCTGAAAGATGGAGATAGTCTTTCTGTCAGGATCCAGGGGGTACCTGACATTAGTTTCTCCCCTCCCTTTCTCAAGTATATAGCAAATAAATTCAATTTTTAAAAATTTGAATTATATACAAAAATAGATATTTGAAAACAGATTAACAGTAAAATATGCCCCTTTAACCAGTTTTAGGTGTTCAGTAATATTAAGTATGTTTACACTGTACTTATAGCAAAACTCAGTTTTCTGTTTAAACTATGTTTTGTCATTTGTAATTAAAAGATGTAGTGGATTTTGTTTGTTTGTTTTTTTTGCAGTGCTGGCGACTGAACCCAAGGCTTCACATGTGTTACTCAAGTACTCTATCGCTGTGCCACAAGAGCCATATCCTCGCCCTGTTTGCTTTTATTTTTTTTATTATTGTTTTGTAGAAATTCTGCATATATATTCTTTTTAAAATACTTTTATTTTTATTTTTACGTGGTATTGAGGATTAAGCCCAGTGCCTCATACATGCTAGGGGATCACTCTACCACTGAGCCACAACCCCAGATCCTGCATATATATTCTTGATAGCAATTCTTTATTTGATACATATTTTGAAAATATTTTCCCCTAATCTGTAACCCAACAAATAAATTGTCTTAAGGCTGTCTTTCAATGAGTGGAATTTTTAATTTTAATGATGCGATTTATCAATTTTATGTCTCCATGATTAATGCTTTCTCTATGCTAAGAAACATTTTACCTATTTCCTAACAACAAAGATATTTTGTTTTCTTCTGTAGAGGCTTTATAGTTTAGCTTTTTGTTTGGTTCAATGATCTGTCTTAAATTAATTTTTATATTTGATTTTTCCCCCAGATGGATACTCAGTTGTTTCAACAACATATGTTCAAGATATTTTTTCCCATTTCTAATTGGCTAGCTTTAATGCTTTTGTTGAGAATCAAATGACTATGAGTCTGTTTCTGGGCCATTTACTTTGTTCCATCGATCTATTTGTTTATTCTAACTCTGGTACCACACACTTTTGATCAATGCAACTTTAGTAAGTCTTGAAGTCAGGCAGCATAATTTCTTCAAATTTATTCTCCAAAAGAGCTTAAACTAAGCTTGGCATGGTGGTGCACATCTGTAATCCCAGCAGCTTGGGAGGGTAAAGCTGCTGGGATTACTAGTTAATATCACAAATTCAAAAGCCAGCCTCAGCAACTTAGCAAGATCCTGTCTCAAAATAAAATTTTAAAACAGGCAGGTTTCTGGGAATGTTGCTCAGCAGTTAAGTATCCCTGGGTTCAATCCCTGGTGTCCCCCCCCCGCCCTGCCATAAGCTTAAATTAACTCAGCAACTTAGTAGATATTATTATTCTATTATTAGATAAGAGTGTCTACCTAATAGATATTTCTATATAGCATTGCATTATTAGGTATAAAGTTATAGACTCTGGAATTCAAAAAGAGTTCAACTTTTTTTTTAATTTACTCAGTACTGTTTCCTCCCTGTCAGCATTACAAAAGGGGCTTGTAGCAGATATTTGTCATGTTTAGGTTTCTGCATCCAAATATCCTTATTTTGTTTCCTTTGCCTAGAATGCCATATCCTTATTTGCTAACTCTCATTTATTCTTCAGTTCCAAGCTAAGCAAAAAAAAAAAAAATTTACATTTGCACAAAAAGCATAAAATATTTAGGAATACATTTAAGACTTACAAGATCTCTGTTGGGGTTGTGGCTCAGTGGTAGAGTATTCACCTAGCACATGTGAGGCACTGGGTTTGATCCTCAGCACCACATAAAAATAAATAAATAAAGGTATCGTGTCCATCTACAATAAAAACATATTTTAAAAAGACTTATAAGATCTTTACACTGAAAACTACATATTATTGCTAAGCAAAATTAGGAAAATCTTTTAAAAATAGATATACCATTTTCATGGACTGGAAAACTCAATATTTTTAAGATGTTAATTATCCCCAAATAGATCTAGAGATTTAACATGATCTAATCATAGTCTCAATGGACTATTTTGAGTAGAAATTGTTCTAAAATTTATATGGAAATGCAAAGGACCCAGAAAATACAAATACTATTGAAAAATAATGACCAGAGTGGGGAATTTCGGCTACCTGACTTCAAGACTTACCAATTTTAGCTAAGCCTTCCTCTCAGTTGCCTACCTTAGTCCTTAGAGTCTGAATTTAGTGCCCCTCCTCTGCAGTTCCATAGTGTTATGAAATACTGTCAGCAAAGCAGTTATCACAGTGTATTTCAATGATGTATTATTTGTCTGTTACCCAAGACTTCTTAAGGGCAAGGGATGGGCTTGTTTATCCTGTTTACTACTGAGTCCAGAATACATGAAATGGTACCTATACGCTATAGAAATAACGTTCATTGCATGAAGTTGATTTTAAAATAAATTATGCAAAAGAGTTAATATTTTAAAACAAAGCTCCATCTTCTGCCTAAGAGCTTTTTATTCAGGTATCCAGGACTAGTTTATTGGACTTGGTTTTAAAAGATAATAATATTACTGTCACAGAGAGAAAAAGATTAAGATCACAGTTTGATTCCCTAAGAAACTGGTTCAAACTCTTGGAAATCAAACATCTTAAACATTATAGAAAATTGCCCAGTAATTGTACTCTCAAGAATTTAGATATATGGATTAATGTAAAAGGCAAAAATAACTTTATGCACAGATATTCATTGTTGTTGTTATTCCAGAGAAAAATGGAAACAACCTGAGAGTCCTTCAAATGAGAATCATTTAAAAATACCTTAGTAGATTAACTTGACATATTTTACAGCTACTAGATGATTAACAAAGCTCAATAACATTTTTAACCTTCTTTTAAGTTACAGAGGGGAAATGACAGAACAGTAAGAAGTTACCAGGGCAAAGGTGAAGGGAAAATGTTATCCCAGAGAGGTAGTTATACAAAATGTGGCTTTTGCCCTGAAAGCATTTACCAATCCTGAAAATTCTGAACTTTAATTTTGAAACTCCAGTAGGCCAATGAGACAGAAAATAAAGTCCCACAGTTAAACAAAGTTGACAATCTAACAAGAAAAGTCTTCTCACAATATGTTGGGATCCCAAAGAACTACCACTCAGAGTAGATAACCTAAAAGAGGAATATCTTACCTGAAATTACAGCTGACATAGAGTCATCTGAGCTCAAGAGAATTTCAAACCTTAAAATAGGCAAACGACCAGGCACTCGTGAAATCCTCTCTAGAGAAATAAAGTTTCATTGCAAGTCTAAGTTTATTCCCACAAATGATTTTTCAAATATAATGTCCAATACACAAGGCTCACAAGGAAACTAGATTCTATAAGCAGAATCTAACAAAAGCAAGAGACAAGAAAGAACTGACCCATAAAAATTTTAGACGTTGGAGGCTGTGGTTGTGGTAGAGTGCTCGCCTGGCTTGGGTGAGACACTGGGTTCGATCCTCAGCATCACATAAAAATTAAGGCATTGTGTCCATTTACAACTAAAAAAATTTTTAAAAAAAATTTTAGACATTGGATAATTATTATGCTGACCATAGATAAAAAAAGGTAAAAACCAAGTTTGAAGAATTCTGTAGAAAATAAGAAATAATGAAAAGTACTATAGGAAATTTTCAAAAGAATTAAAAAGAATTTTATAAATAAAAATGCAATAACTAAAATTAAAAATCCAAAGGTGGAACTGCTGGCTTGGTAACTACATCAAGGTGCTAGGAGGGTGGTGTGTCCTGGGAAGCCTCAGAATCACCATGTCATATGCTCCTACATAATATGTCCTATGTTTTCTTCCATTTGGCTGTTTTGGAGATTGAGAAGAAGGTCCCCTGAAGACAGAGTAGAGATGAGTTATGCAGCCATGAGCTAAGAAATACACCAGAAGCTATAATAGGCCAGGAATTCTTCCAAAGAGTCTAGAGGGAGTTTGTCCCTACTGACATATTGACTTTTGACTTCTTATCTCCAGAATTCTGAGATAATAAATTTCTGTTGTCTTAAAAACAATCCCAAATGTCAGATATCTGCTCTGAAGAGATGTCTTTCATCCTTGGCAGTACATTGGAAATACATGGGAGAACTTAAAATAGACAAAAACTATTAGTGTTGCTCCCACTCAAATCAGAATGGCAGGGGTGAAGCCCAGGGGTTGGTTTCTTTAAAAGATGTGCATCCACAGTTAGAGATGGGAAAACTGTAGCCCATGGAACAAATATGGCCTTCTACTTGCTTTTTCAAATAGTTTCATTGTAATACATATACATGTACACATACAAAACCAAAAGGTCAGTGTAGTGGATTAGATACTGTTGGAAGGAGAATTAGTAAGCTGAAGGAAAAGAAACAATAATGATTAGAGTGTCAAGTAATTAAAAAATAATTTTAAAACTTTGAAAGCAATAAAGGAAATTAGTGAGACCAAAAGTTTGTTCTTTAAAAAGATCAACAAAATTGACAAACCTTGCTGGGTTAGCCACTGTAATCCCAGTGGCTCAGGAGGCTGAAACAGGAGGATCTCAAGTTCAAAGCCAGCCTCAGCCTCAGCAATAGTGAGATACTAAGCAACTCAGTGAGACCCTGTCTCTAAGTAAAATACAAAATAGGGCAGGGGTTATGGCTCAGTGGTCGAGTGCCCCTGAGTTCAATCCATGGTATCCCCCCAGTCCACCCCAAATTGATAAACCTTTCACTAGACTAACAGGGAGAGAGAGAAGACCCAAATTATTATGAACCAAAATGAGAGAGGAGCCATTATAACTAATCTTAAAGAAAAAAAAGGATTATAAAGTAATAATATAAATAATTGTTTATTAACAAATTAGATAAGTTGGATAAAATGGATAAATTCTTACAAAGACACAAACTGAAATTGTCTCATGAAAAAGCAAATGAATATGGATATAGCATATGAAAAGAGTGAATTAATATTCCGAAACTTATCACAAAGAAAAGTGCAGTCCAAGATGGCTTCACCAATTAATTGTACCAAATATTTAATGAAGAATTAATGTCATTTTTTTAGTGCTCCTGGGAATTGAACCCAGGGTGCTTTACCACTGAACCATATCCCCCAGACTTTTTTTTCTTTTAATATTTATTCTTTAGTTTTAGGTGGACACAATATCTTTATTTTACATTTATGTGGTGCTGAGAATTGAACCCAGTGCCTCATGCATGCTAGGCAAGCACTCTACCACTGAGCCACAATCCCAGCCCTTTCCTAGACTTTTTTAAAATTTAAGATAGGGTCTTGTTAATTGCCAAGGCTAGCCTCAAACTTGTAATTCATATGCCTTAACTTCCTGAGTTGCTGGGATTTCAGGCATGCATCACCACCCAAAGCTAATGCCAATTTCTTTATAAGCTCTTCCCAAAATTAGAAGAGTAGAGAATACTTCTCAAGTCATTTTATGAGGGCAGTATTATTTTGAAACCAATACCAGAATATTTTATCACAAGAAAAGAAAACTCCAGAAAATCTCTCTTATGAATCCTCACAAAAACTAGCACATGAATCCTCAACAAAACTAGCAAACTAAATCCAGGAAACACATAAAACAATAATATGTCATGACCAAATAGGATGCAAATTTGGTTTAACTTCCAAAAATTAATTTTTATATCAATATAATAAATAAAAATCATATGATCAACTCAATAGATGCAGAAAAGGTTTTTAAAAATATAACGTTCTTAATGATAAAACCCTCAAAACACTAGAAACAAAAGGGAACTTTATCAGTGTGATAAAGGACATCTACAAGAAACCCACAGTGAACATTGTACTTAATGGTGAAAGACTGGGTGCATTTCCCCCTAAGATCAGGAACAAAATAAAGAGGTCTACTGTTGCCACTCCTGTTTAACATTGTATTGTTGAAGGTTCTAGCTAGGGCAACTAAGGAAGAAAAAGAAGTCAAAGGCATTCAGATTGAAGAAGTAAAACTCTCTCTGGACAGGTGACACAATCTTACATATAAAAAATTCCAAGGAGTGGGAGGCTGAGACAGGAGGATTGCAAGTTCAAGGCCAGCATCAGCAAATAAAGGAGACCCTAAGCAACTTAGTGAGATCCTGTCTCAAAATACTACTAATAAAAAAGGGCTGGGGATGTGGCTCAGTGGTTAAGCACCCCTGGGTTCAATCCCTGGTATCTAAATAAATAAATCCTAAGGAATCCACTAAAAAACTATTAGAGGTAATAAATGAGTTCCACAGGGTTGTAAGACATAAGGTCAATATATAAAAATCAATTTTATTTTCATACACTTGAACTATCTGAAAATAAAATCAACAAAAATTCAATTTGCAGCTTAGGGCATAAAAAGGAATAAAATAGTAATAATTTTAACAAAATAAAGTGCAAAACTATACTGTGAAACCCACCAAACTTTTTAAAGATATTAAAGAAGATGTATTATTAGAAAAACATCCATGTTCATACACCAGAAGAATTAACATTGTTAAGATGTTGATGAATCCCAATCTGATCTATAGACTCAATGCAATCCAATCAAAATCCCAGATAACTTCTTTGTAGAATCTGACTAGCTGACTGTAAAATTTATATAGAATTATTTAAACAATCTTGGAAAAGAAGGACTCATACTTCCACATTTTAAAATTTACCCCAAAACAACAGTAATCCAGACCCTGTGGTACTAGCACAAGTATGGACATATAGACCAATGAATAGTACTTAGAGTCCAGAAAGAAAGGCTTATGTTTATGGTCAACTGACTTCCAACAAGTATGCCAAGCCCATACAATGGTGGAAAGAATAATCTTTTCAACAAAAGATTTTGGGGCAACTGGATAGTTGTGTTCTAAAAGAATAAAGTTAGACCCCTTCCTCATACCATATACAAAAATGAACATAAAATGAAGCAAGGTCAGAAATGTAAACTAAAAAATTTAAAACTCTTAGCAGAAAACACAAGGTAAATTTTCATGACTTTGGATTTGGTAAAGCACTATTTGATATGACACCAAAGGACAAGCAACAAAAGAAAACAGGTAAATTGGATTTCATCCAAAACTAAAAACTTCTGTGCTTCAAAAGACAATATCAATGGGGCTGGGATTGTGATTCAGCTGTAGAGTGCTTCCCTAGCACGTGGGAGGCCCTGGGTTCAGTCCTCAGCACCACATAAAAATAAAGATGTTGTGTCCACCGAAAACTAAAAAAATAAATATTAAAAAAATTCTCTCTCTCTCAAATAAATAAATAAAGACATTGTGTCCAGTTATAACCAAAAAATAAATATTAAAAAAGACACTATAAAAATATGAAAAAAATGTAGAATGAGAGAAAATATTTTACAAGTCATATGTCTGATTTGTATCAGCTCTCACCTTTATATCCAAAAACATAAGAAAACTTGCAACTCCATAATAAAAGGACAAAGAATTTGAACAGATACTTCTCTCTAAGATATACAAATGGCCAATAAGCACATAAAAAGAGTCTCACCATTTCCAGGGATGGTGGTGCATGCCTGTAAGCAGCTGGGTAGGCTAAGACAAGTTCAAAGCCAGCCCCAGCAACTTAGCAAGGCCCTAAGCAACTTAGTGGGACCCTGTCTCAAAATAAAAAGTGAAAAGGTAAAAAGGGCTGGGGATGTGTCTCAGTATTTAATCATCCCTGGGTTCAATCTGTTTTTTTTTTAAAGAGAGAGAGAGACAGAGAGAGAGAGAGAGAGAGAGAGAGAGAGAGAGAGAGAGAGAGAAATTTTTTAATATTTATTTTTTAGTTTTCGGCAGACACAACATCTTTGTTTGTATGTGGTGCTGAGGATCGAACCTGGCAGCACACATGAGAGCGCGCTACCCCTTGAGCCACATCCCCACCCCGCAGGGTTCAATCTTTAGTACCAAAAAAAAAAAAGATTCTCAGCAGCATTAGTCAATAGGACTTCCACAAATGAGTTACCATATGATCCACAAAGTCGAATATTTCAGAGAAATGAAAACATATTTCACACAAAATTTTTTTTCATGAATCTTTGTAGTAACATTATTCATAATAGCCAAATGGCAGAAATTACCAAAGATGCATCAACAGATGAATCAACATTTGGTATATCCATCCATTGGAATGTTATTCAGCCGTTAAAAAAAAAAAAAAGAATGACGTACTAATACATGCTACAATAGAGATGAACCTTGCAAACATTATGCTACTTAAAAGAATCCTGTCACAAATACCATATATTATATAATTCCATTCCGATGTTTAGAAAAGGCAAACTACAGAGAAAGAAAGATTAGAGGCTGCTTAGTCACAGAGGTGGAGAAATTCACATGAAGCTAATAGCTAAAGGCAGTTTTCTTTTTAAAGTGATGACAATGTGTTTTAAAATTGACTATAATAACGTTTATTCATACCTGTGGATATAATACAAACCCAATAAATTGTACACTTTATTTTTTAATAGTTTTTGTAGTTGTAGTTGGACATAGTACCTTTATTTTATTTATTTATTTTTATGTGGTGCGAAGGCTTGAACCCAGTGCTGGGCATGCGTTAGGTGAGTGCTCTACCACTGAGCCACAACCCCAGCCCTGAATGGTACACTTTAAATAGATTATATGATACATGATTTATGTAAGTAAAGCTACTGAAAATGTAATGAGATACTCACTCTTGGGTAACAACTCTGTTCTGCAAACCTGAGAGTAAATGTCTGTTTGCATTTTGCACCTGGGTTCTTCACTTTACTGTAATCATGGTTGTGTTCTGTATCCATTCTTCCTTACACAAAGGTAACTACCTTTTTATTTGTTGATGTTGTATCTCCTTGCCTAAGAGGAGGTTATTTGTATTAGAGCTAAAAGTTGAGTTGCTTCAAGGTACTTCCTTTTCTGACATTCTCTTTCTCTTTTTAAATAAAGAACTCACTAATGTTTATGACAAGTATCTTTGTGAGCAACAAGAAAATACTTCTTTTAAAAGAGAAATCACAGAGTAGAATGATAAATTTCTTCACGATTTAGTCTTAAAATAGGAAGATGATATAGTCCTTGAGTTCTTCTTGGTGGCAGCCCTTCAAGGAATTGGCAGGATTTTGGAGGGGATGGCTGTATGGTAAACCTAGACAGAGGCTTTCAGATTCAGAGCCTCAATCAAGTTTCCTGGTGATTGCTTACAAATATTATGTAAGGAGAAAGCTGTCAGACTTGCAGTGTCAGTGACCAGTATGGCCCTAGACAATGCAGATGTTAGCAGGAAACTTGATGAGCTAGGGCTGTACACTCTTGGTGTTTCTCCCTGTACCATATAAAGCTGGAAGAACCTTAAATAAAAATTTAATCTCTTGCTACCCTCACAGAATGAGGGCATCAAGTCTTAGAATTCAATTTTTAAAAACAATCAAGAAATGCATAATTGAGGGGGTTTTTTATACTTTTTATTAGAAAATAATTTTAAAGTTAGAAAAAAGAAAAAGATACAAAAAATACCTATATACTATACCCAGGTTCACCTATTGCTAACATTTCTCCCTATTTGCTTTATCATTTACTACTCATGTAATTCTATTATATAATAAATATAATAAATATTTATATATAAAAATATAAATCCATATATATATATATGGCATGTGATATTATTTTTCTGAACCATGAGGGGGTGAGTCCAAAATATTAAGTCCATTACATGTTTCTGGATCATATATATCAACATATGATGTATTAATACCATGCTATAGTTTGGGTCTTAAATGTTTCTCCAAATGGGTGCCTATACTTGAAATATTGATCCTCACCCTGTCACACTATTGGGAGGTGGTGGAATCCTTTTGAAATGGTAAAAGGAAGTTAGGTCATTGGAGATGTACCCTTGAAGGAGATCTTGTAAAAATGTAGATTCTGATTCAGTAGACTGGTTTAAGGTCTGAAATTCTATATTTTGTAATAAACTTCCAGAGGATGCCAATACATTGGTCACACTTTGAGCTGCAAGATTATGGCCACCTCACAGTCCATAGATAATTTTATATTGGTACTTAAGCCCTGGTTTCTTCCTATCTCTCTTATTTCCAGGCCACCATTCTCAGAAGCTTTGCTTTACCAGTGCTTCCTGCCCTGATATGCTGCCTCATCATAGGCCCCAAAATAATGGGGCCAACCAACCATGGACTGAAGCCTCTGAATCTATGAATCAAAATAAGTCTTTCCTCTTATAAAGTTTTTTTTCTATCTGAGGTATTTTGTCAGAGTAACAGAACACTAACACAATATATAATATCATAACTATATATGATAATGTTATATGTATTACATACTTATTAATTATACAATCATGCATTATATAACAATGTTTGAATCAAAGGTAGATTGCACATACGATGGTAGTCCCTTAAGATTTCATCACACAGTGATGTTGTAGCCTTTGATTTTCACACAATCATGATATTGCCTAACAATGCATTCTTCAGAAGATATTTCTGTTCTGAGAACCAAGAGGAATATTCTCTTTCATAACCATAGTTAGGGTTGACAGACTTAGGAAATAAAAATACATGATGCCAAAGGCAAATTCCAAGAGAAATGAAAGTTTCTAAACTTTTCCAGATTAGAGAAACTACTATACTCCCCCTTCTGGAAACACTTTGACATTGTTCCTAGATTTGATGAATTTGGGGTTACCCATCAATGGCCTGGGTTACTTATCAATGCCTAAGCAGTAAGTTTAATCTGCTGGACAAGATTTCTGGTAACCAGTCAATGTCTGTAATGATCTTACTGATAAAAGTGAAGGTTAGCTGACTCTGGTATCAAATTAAAGCTTGTATTTCTCCTATTTTCTACATCTACCCCACGTGATTCCATTTCTTAAATATTCTGTTAATCTGGTTGTATATTGCAGGATTGAATAAGAATTGTCTTATAAAAACTACTACTTCTAAAATTTAAATATAAATCATCATTGGATCTTGTAAAATTGTAAACTCTGATTCAGTAGAACTGGTTTAAGGTCTGAAATTCTGTATTTCTTAATAAACTCCCAGAAGATACCAATACACTGGCCCTATCATTGCACTTTGAGCAGCAAGATTATGGCCACCTCATAATCAATAGATATTTTTATATAGGCACTTAGGCCCTATCCAAATACACTGAATCAGAATCTGTGGGGGCATTATCCATGAATATACAGTACATTTTAAACAATCTCCTAGGGAGATTTGAGAGATACTGGTCTTTGCATTTGAAATGCCCTCTGCCTTTTCCCTTGACTTGTTTATTTTCTGTTCCTGAAAGCTGAGTGCAATTTGATGCTTTTATTGGTCACCTTAAACTTAAATTACCAGTTGTTTGCAACAACTATTTGCTATTTATCATTAGCTATACTTTCTTGCATATATCCTATCTCTCTAGACAGATTTTACTTCTTGAAATAAACAATTATACCATTCTTGTAGCCTCAGATCCTAGCATACTTCTTAGTATTGAGTAAATTTTTAATATTTGTCATGGACAATAATCATGATGATGATGGAAGATCAATTTCTTTCCCAGACACATGGTTGTTTTCCAGGCTCTGTGTGATTAAAAGAACCTGATGACTCCATAAAAGAAACATTCAATTGCTTAGCAAAACTCCAACTCCCAACTATGGCACAACATTTTTTAGGAACTGGTACCACAATCCTTTTTGTGCTTTGGTAGTTTGGATTTTATTATGGTAAACAGAAGTTTAAAGGAAAGGAAGTAATGCTTTGAATTTATTTTGTCTTTCATCTGAGAACCTCAAAACATTCTAAAACCACTTATTATGTTTCTTTGCAGCTGTGCTGTAAATATTATTATACTCTCCTTAAAAAAAGCTGACTATGGAGAGTTGTAATATACTTGATCAAAATCATAGCTTTTGTAAGAAGGCCACACCAAGAAACTCGGGAGCAGCTGGGCTGAACTTGACAGATAACACAGCATTTTCTCAAGTTATATGACTTGACAAATGCACATTCAAGACCTCAAGTTATATGACTTGACAGGTGCACATTCCGTTGAAGATGAGAGGAAATCAAAGATTATTTCCATTCTGGAGAACAAATCCCGCCCCCCCCCCTCACCATTCCCAGTGCCATTGCCCAGTGTTACCATGACTTACACATTCTTACACTGCGGTTAACAGCTTCCTTATCTATTTCCCAGTCATTTTCCCGCTTAACAATTTCCTTATCTATTTTGCAGTCATCTTGTTCTCTCTATCTCCGAGCCCATTGGGGCAGCTGAACAAAACACTGCTTCTTAGAAAACTCCTTTCACCTCTCAGTTTCCTCTTTGTGAGTACACGGGGATGGATCACGCCCACCTACCTCACAGGATGGCTGGAGGGACAGAACGCGCCTCGATAAATGGATAAATGGACACTCGTCGCTGCCTTACTATGCCACTCCTTGTTTAACTTAATGCCACAAACCATAACAGGCACAGGGCATGTTGACGGGGCACAGACTCGAAGCACAGTTTTTTCCTCTGCGGAAAGGGAGCGCGCGGGCTCCTGCGAGCTGTCTGGCGGTCTTCGCAGAGCGCCGTAAAGGAAAAAACTACCTCTCCCGTGAGGCCGCGCGGGGCAGTCCGCACCGCCCCACCAGGCGCGTACCCCAGACAAACCTGGAAGCGGGTGTTGGGGGGGGGGACACCAGAAAGAAATCGCTGAGGCGGGCTACTTCTGGCGGGGGGCGCTTGACAGCACAGAGAACAAAGGAAACGCATAGGACTGTGGGGATGGTAGAGAGGATAAGACTCCTGGCGAAAGGCAAGTTTTAAAATCGAGCTGTGCACCCTTTCCTCGCTACCCCAGCGGACCGTAAATTCGCGCGGCAGCGGAGACTTCGAGGACGCGCTCCGGGGCTCGCGCCTCTGCCTCGGGGACTCAAATCAGCGGGAGCGGGAAGGGGCGGGGCGGACGGCGCGGGGGCGGGGCCTGAGGCGGCGAGGGCGGCGGCGGCGGCGGCGGCAGCGGCAGCGGCTGCGGCCACGACCCAGACATCTGGGACTGTTGTTGTTCTCTCGGCGCACGCCCGCCTCAGTCAGATCACCCAGAGACCCAGACCTGGTCCGCCGGGGCGCGGGCGGAGGTATCCGCCCTCTCTCTCGGTTCTCTAGAGCTACGACAGGAGGTGGCACTCACACGCTGCAGCTGGTCTCCGATGCCCTTCAGTGAGGAGGGGGAGTCCGGACCCTGGTGAGCACATCCAGGTTCCCAGTTGGGTGTCTTGGCCGGCCGCTCAGGCCCGCATATCCACGTCTCGCTGACATGGCTGAAAACGCAGAGGGAGACCTGAACTCCAACCTGCTCCACGCCCCCTACCGCACCGGCGACCCTCAGCTAGACACGGCTATCGCGCAGTGGCTTCGTTGGGACAAGGTAGGTACCTGCTCAATCGTCATCCAACCCCTCTTCCTGCACATCCTCCCACGCACAGTCCGCCCTTTCCAGTGCCATCCAGGGCTCCACAGGCTTCCGAGGAGATGGCCGGGGGAGCCGGGCGTTACCACCCACTTAAGCTTGGGTTGCCTTCCTCGGGTGGTCTGGGCTGGTCGGAGGCATCCGCAGTCGCTTCCTTTTGCGGTGCGCTAAATTGCAAACCCCTCGTTCTCCCTTCAGTGCGTGTCATCTCTCATTCTCAAAAATAATCATCATCGTAAGTTATATCCTTCACAGAGCTATTTCTTTCCTCGTTTCTCTCTTAACTTCCTTCTCTGCAAACCTGCAAGTGGTTTCAGGCATCCCTGGAGGTTTCCAACCTCTCTCCGCTTTAGTGCTGGTTAGTGTGTTTCCATCTTCTGTCACTAGGTAGTCGCTGGTCTTTATACACTCCCTGTATTCTATCGTATCACCTTTTGCTCTTGGGGAAAGAAAAGATTCTCTTAACTCTTATTTCTTTCCCTTGCTGGCCTTTGTTTTCTGAAAGTATCCTATTCAAAATATGGTGTTTTCTAGGTTTCATATGACATTCCTGATATGAAGTTGTTTTTGGTTTACCCCCTCCTCTGCTCTCCCCCTCTTCTTGTACAGGCATATGGAATGGATTCATGAACACAGAAATAAAAAATACAGCTGTCTCACTTGTAATAGAAGCTATTGGAGACTGTAAGGGAGGATGATAAAACAAGCTTTTGCTTTGTCAGGTGCATAAAAAAATACATTTGTTGAAGCAGAGAAGGCAACACATTTAAAATTGAATTAATAATACTGAATTAGGGGATTTGCATGGCAGTATGGGAAATCATGTTGTACAAAAGAATTTCTAAAGGACAAGATTTCTGAAAAAAAGTTTATTTTTACTTTGTTCAATCATTCATTCAGTAAAAACAAACAAACAAACAAACAAAAACCCTGAGCATTTGAATCATCAAATCATCAAATTCACGTTCTAGGCCCTATTAGGGCCAAGAAATACTAGTGGTGAGGAATATAGAAAGGCTTCCTGTCTTCGATAAGCTGTCAGCGGTTAGGGATAACCAGCAGATAAGCTATTATGATGAGGTATTGGGCATTAAGTGGTCATGTGCATCTTGGCCATTCTGATTTTTCTGGAGTCTAAACCAGTGCTTCTCAAATGTAAGTTGCTTATAGATCATCTTCAAGGTCTTTAAATGCAGGTTCTGATTCAGAGATCAGGGGTGGAGTCTGTGAGGCTGCCTCAGAGTGAGCCTCCAGGTAATACCAGTGATGCTGATTTGTGGACCACATTTGGAGTAGCAAGGCTTTGTCTTTTGGTACCTATTTTGACTATATTTTCCCTAATCAATGTCCTGATTAATTTTTAAAAGACTGGTTGAATGATTAACATTCATTAATTGCCCATGTTATGCCTAGATACTGTGGAGATATGTTGAAATATTTAAAAACTATAAATTGTACATAATAACACAAGACTAGAATAATTTTGGTGGCAATTAAATGGTTTATAGATATCTAGTTTTCATAGAAATTCAAAAGTGGGAGTGATCTGTGGATTGGGATGGTCAAGGATACTTTATGAGAAGATAGAATACATATAAAAAGAACAAGGAATGCTTTCATTGAAAGTGGAATAAAAAGTCTTAATTTATTTGAAAGTGCCCTCTACATAAAAGGAACTGACTGAAAACCTATAAGAGATAGAAAGATTAGACAGACATGAATCAGACCTTCAGAGAATATAGAAGGAAAGATGAAACAAAGGCTAACAAATATAATGCAGGGAGCAAATAATAATTGCCCTTAGCAAGAATAGATTTAAATACTTTTATTAATTTATTATTAGAAATAATAAATATCTTCATGATTCATTTTTTTAATTTAAAATTTTTATAAATGTTCTTTGTTCACAAAATGGGAAAAAATTACAACAAACATAAACATACATTTTTCAGATATGGTACCTCCCATCACTTGAAAGCTATGGTAAAACCAAATGATAAACCAAATGATTCGTGATCCTGAAGAATCCAACCACATTATTATCTTTTTTTAAAGAGAGAGAGAGTGAGAGAGAGAGAGAGAAAGAGAGAATTTTTTAATATTTATTTTATTTTTTTAGTTTTCCGCCGACACAACATCTTTGTTTGTATGTGGTGCTGAGGATCGAACCCAGGCCTCACGCATTCAGGCGAGTGCGATACCACTTGAGCCACATCCCCAGTCCAATATCTTTTGTTTTTTGAAACACCAAATTATTTTGGAAAAACTGCTGTGAATGAGATAGGAGGCCTCTTAACTTCTTTATATTCATATGAAATAATTCTTAAGAGTATCCATATAGTATTAGAAGGCCCTTCATTTATCATTATATGTGTGATCATGATCCCTTTTTTTTTTTTTTTAATTGGTTGTTCAAAACATTACAGAGCTCAAGACATATCATCTTTCATACATTCGACTCAATTGGGTTTTGAACTCCCCAGATACATAATACAGACTCACTTCTGTTACATACTCACATTTTTACATAATGGCATATTAGTGACTGTTGTATTCTGCTACCTTTCCTATCCCCTACTATCCCCCCTCCCCTCCCCTCCCCTCCCAACATCCCTCTCTACCTCCTCTGCTGTTGTCATGATCCCTTTTTTAATGAAGAAAATATTTTAATTGGGAAACAAAAATGTATATATTGTAGATGGATATTGTAAGTAAGCTAGGTTAAGTCCCAGAGCACTGAAATTTAGAGGACAGAAATGTAAAATAATAAATCAGATTTTTAACATTTATTCCATTAATTGTTGATAGCACACATAGTCTTTTAATATAGGGAAAATGAATTTAACACCTGATTAATACCTATTTTGTTAAAAAAGGAACCTACCAAATAGTGCTGATTGTTAATGACTATAATGGTATGTGATAAGTTATAAACTGATCTGAGGGCAATTTGCTATTTGCCTTGGCCACCAAAATTACTAATTTTAGCCTTGGTGGTACTTTAAAATATCTTCACGAAAGAAAGTTACTTGTGTTGAGCTTTCAGAATTAGTTAAGATTTAGACTTGTTAAGGTAGAGAGGACTATGACAAGCAGAGATTGGAACTTTAATGCACGTAGTTAGCACATTTGTTTCTATTATAGCTCAGGGTACATAGATTTTTGGAAAAGTGTGAAGAACAGATCATAGCAGGGCTTTAGTATGTGTTTAGTGGCTTTGAACAAATAAAGTGTATGTAAGTTTTAAAAATAGTGCAAAAAGACAGGGTTTATTGGGGGCAATGTAGGGTTTCCCATGTAGTTCTCATGGGGTAACTTTTTGTTGGTACATTTACCAGTCTAAGGTCTTACCTCCCAGTTTCCAGGCCTTTAGTCCAATATGTTAAGCATACCCTGTCTCAGTATGGACTCATCATACTCAAAGTCACAGAAACTGATGTTCTATTTAAGAACGCCTTTTTATTAATTTATGGTACGGATCTAATAGCTAAGTGGATTTGTTTCTAGCTAGGGCATTTTATAGATCCAAAGGGAAGTAAAAGAAAAAAGAAGGTTTTTGGTGATTATGAAGCCAAATCACAGGAGGTCAGATATATGATGTAAAAATTTAACAGCATCAGCCTATATCAAGTAAATGCATCCATCTTCACGATGGGACAACCCTACCACTAGAACCCAATAAGTCCATGGATCAAGGTGTTCTTCCTCCAGGCAGTGCACAGATAACTCTTCCACCAGAGTACTCTTCTCTTGTGTTCTGGGGCTAAAGCTTCTATCTCCTCCCCACTTCTTTCTTTAGTGCTTTCATGTATTGTCAAATTACAGACATGTCATGCTTACCTAGAAACCAGGTTTTCTTTAACATAATAACTCTCCTGTTTCTGATCCATCATGAATTTTAACTAATAGTGGTTTTATATGCTATAAAGTACTGTCAAACCTTGGGTGGGTAAATGGGTAGGGATTGGGACTAAGACAACACTGGGCAGAGCTGCTCATCCAGCTGTAGTAGCAACAACAAAGGTGTTGAACTTCCTATATATTGACAACAATGTGGAGGCAGAAACTGACTGTTGAATTTTAAGAAATAGTGAGTAGAGTACTGGTCTGAAGAAAGTAGGTCTGCATTGAGAAAGAGTTGACTTCACAGTTGAAGGTTAAGCTTATCAAAAGCTTGAAAATAAAAGACTTTGGTATAAGCCAATGATTTTCAAACATCTAACAATAGAAGGTTTTTCAACCAAACTGTAGCCTAAGTAAAAAGAGGATGAATTCCTTTTTAAATCATTATTGTATGATGGAAAATAGATCCATGAAGCACCTCTGCAAAGTTGGTCTAGTCCAATTTTATTGTGGAGAGACCCAAGAAAGTTGTAGAAATCATCCTTTTGTGGAACCTGAACTGAGTTTTCCACTACTTTAATACAATTTTATAATACTAGTTTATATAGCCTTTTTGTTCACATTTTCTATACTTTACTCAATTTAGCACTCAATCAATGAAGAATATAGAATACATATTGGCCTTATGAACTTTGGGAAATGTTTATGCTTATTCTTAGAATTTACTTGTTTCAATCTTTGTACAGTGGTCTAAATCTCATTTGATACAGCAACCCTATATGGTAGGAATGTGGTAGTTATCCCCATTTTTACAAGTAAAGAAATAGGTTCAGAAAAGGAAAATGATTTACTCAAGAAGATATGACCTTTAAGTGGAAGATTTGGAACTAGAACCTGTCATGTGACTTTTTACTTTAGTCTTCTTATCACTGCAATAGATTTTAAAAATTGAATATTCAATAAATATTAGTGATATCATAACCGAGTTTCAAGGACCTCATTAAATCATTTTATTGGCTTTTGTAAAGCTAGAGGATATAAGATACTGTAGAATAAACTGTTCTGGGTTTTTTTTTTATTGGTTGTTCAAAACATTACAAAGCTCTTGACATATCATATTTCATACATTAGATTCAAGTGGGTTATGAACTCCCATTTTTACCCCAAATACAGATTGCAGAATCACATCGGTTACATATCCACATTTTTACATAATGCCCTATTAGTAACTGTTGTATTCTGCTACTTTTCCTATCCTCTACTATCCCCCCTCCCCTCCCCTCCCATCTTCTCTCTCTACTCCATCTACTGTAATTCATTTCTCTCCTTGTTTATTTTCCTATTCCCCTCACAACCTCTTATATGTAATTTTGTATAACAATGAGGGTCTCCCTCCATTTCCTTTATGCAATTTCCCTTTTCTCTCCCTTTCCCTCCCACCTCATGGATTTTGTTGTTGTTAAGAGCTGCTCAACAGTTGCTTTGGTCTCCTTGGCAACAATATTCTCCCTTTGTCCAAGAAATTTAGTACATATAAATGAGTGCTTAAATTTTTTTCTTTTTAGAATTAACATTAATTTTTATTTCCAAATTTCTTTTATTCTGCTCAATTTTCAACACTTTATTTTCAATTTATTTGTACTTATTTTGGATAAATACATACTTACAGTTTTTTAAAGATAGTACAGAAAGGATTATCATGGAAAGTAGAGCTCTTAATTGTCTCTTCTCTTCCTTAGTTTGCTCCTTAAATGCCATTTTTAATGATTTTTTAGTTATTTTTGCAGTTACCATGAACAGACAAAATAATATGCCAGTGCCATTATTTCTTGATTTTAAAAAAATTTTAGATAGTATGTCAAATATATGCCTATACTATAAGAACATGGGAGCTCGCTCACACTATTCTCTGTGTCTCCTTCATTAGTTCACTTTACGTTGCTAAAATAATACCTGAGATTGGGTAATGCATAAAAAGAAGAGGTTTATTTAGCTCACCATTTTGGATGCAAAAAAACACAAGACCTGGTAGTGCCATTGTTTTGTCTCTAGGTAGGGCCTCATGGCTGATGGCCTCATGGTAGGAGCATAAGTAAGAGGGATCACATGGTAAGATAGAAAGCCAGAGACCTTCGAGGGGCCAGCCTTCATTTTGTTTTGTTTTGTTTTGTTTTGTTTGTTTGTTTTTATTAACAACTCAAATGTGTGGGAACTCACTCCACAAAACTAGCATTTCCTTCCCAAGGCAGTGCCTATAGTGACCCAGTTACCCTTCACTAGGCCCCACCTCTTAAAGCTTCCAGAACCTCAACATCTCCACACTGAGGACCAACCCTTTAACACATGAACTGTTGGGGGACAGACCACATCCAAACTATAGCACTTCCTAAATTTTGCTAGTTATGCTATTAGTCTCTTACTTATTTCTTTGCAAGTTTAAGTAATAAAGAAGTCTGCAGGACAGTAACTCATAAACACAGACCTTCCAATTGGCCATTCTGTTTTAGAGAATACTGGCAGAAAATATATTCTATGTACAAAAATAGAGAAAACCCATGTTGGCTTCCTGAAAAAGTCTGTGGATGTCAGTAACTAAGGAACAAGTTATATGAAGAGGGCTGGGGTTATGACTCAGTGGTAGAGCGCTTGCCTAGCATGTGTGAGATACTGAGTTCAATCCTCAGCACCACATAAAAATAAATAAATAAAATAAAGGCATTGTGTCCATTTACACCTAAAACAATTTTTTTTAAAAAGCTATATGAAGAAAACAGTTTACATGAAAAATAAAATAAAGCAGTAAACATATACACAAAGAGATAAAACAGGGAACAAAAGATCTTAAATTTCTCTAATTAAATTAAAATAGAGGGGCTGAGGTTGTGGCTCAGTGATAGAGTGCTCACTTAGCATGCATGAGGCACTGGGTTCAATCCTCAGCACCACATAAATGTAAAATAAAGATATTGTGTCCACCTGAAGCTTAAGAATAAATATTTTTAAAATTAAAATTATTTTCATCAAAGAAAGATACTATGAAAAAGAAACAGAAAACAAGAATGAGCTCTAGGAAATTAATGAGCTCTAGGAATATAAAGTGATTCCACCTCCTGCCAAATATAATAAAAAATATAAAAATTAGAGTTGGGGGGCTGGGGTTGTGACTCAGTGGTAGAGTGCTTGCCTGGCATGTGTGAGGCCCTGGGTTCAATCCTCAGCACCACATATAAACAAATAAAGTAAAAAAAAAAATCTATTGACAACTAAAAAATATTTTTTAAAAAGTTAAAGTTGGAAAAACATGCTAAAAGGAAGTAGGAAATATGAGAGGAGTCTGATACGGAATAACTACTCCAGGAGCCTAATGTAAATATTCTAGTTGATAATAGTGCACTAGATCCACATTGGGCTTCAGAAAATATATCTTGAAAAAGAACGCAATATCTATGCCGTATTAGTAAAAAAAATTGAAAGCTTTGGTGTTATGGTGAAGATGGCATTTTTCTGTCAACAACAATATCAAAGAAAAGCAGTCAGTCTTGGAAGGGAGGGAGGGTGGAAGGGAGGGAGGGAGGGAGGGAGGGAACAAGGCGGGGAGGGCAGGCCTGAATAAGCAAGAAGGGAGGAAAGAGAGCTGACGTTTAGCTTAGAGGCAGAGCACTTGCCTAGAATGCATGAGGCCCTGGGTTCAATCCCCAGCATCACTGGAGGAAAAAAGAAAGGACAGACTTGAACAAGCTGAAAATGAAGCAAACTAAAACAGGGCATGATTTTGAAGATTTAATCAATGGACCTTAAGAAAAAAAGACATTTGATTTTAAAACTCATAGGTGACACAAAATGAAAGTTAAGAGAAGAAAGCTTAATCTGAATCCATTGTGGGATCTAAAGTGAAGAATACTTAGATGGTTTTAACTTAGTGTATTAGTCACCTTTCTATCCCTGTGACCAAAGTACCTGTGTGAACGATTTAATGGAGGAAAGGTTTATTTTGGTTTATGGTTTGAAAGTCCATAGTTAGCTGACGCCATTGCTTTGGGCCTGAGGTGAGACAGAATATCATGGCAAAAGGGATTTTTGGAAAGAAGCTGCTCAGTGCGTGGCAGCCAGGAAGAAAGGACAAATTATAGTTCCTAAGGGCATGTCTCAGTGACATATTTTTCCAACTATGGCTCATCTGCCTACAGATTTTCCCTCCTCTCAGTAATCAATTCAAATTACTAATCCATCAAATCCACTGATTAGGTTAGAGCCCTCATGATCCCATCACTTCCCTCAAAACCATGCTTCTGCACATTTCTGCATTGGGAACCAAGACTTCAACACATGAACCTTTGGGGAACATTCAAGATCCAAATCACAACACCTAGTGATTACAGTATTTTAAGGATCAAAAAGAAGACAAAGCACACAATTGAATTATTTTATTATGGTAGAAAACACATAACACAAAAGTTACCATCTTGACCATTTTTAAGTTCAATAGTGTTTTTTTAAGTGTACACACATTGTTGTGTTACAAATCTTCAGAATTTTTTAAATCTTGCTGAACTGAACAACTTCCTGTTTCCTCCTTCCTTTTCCCCTAGCAACCACCATCTACTTTCTGTTTCTACAAATTTGATTACTCTAGGTACCTCATATAAATAGAAACAATTGGACAGTATTTTGTCTTTTTGAGACTGGTTTATTTCACTTGTCATAATGTCCTCATGGTTCAACCATGTTATAGATAAGTTTTAATCTTTAAAATATAAACCACAGATTGAACCCAGGGGGTGCTTAACCACTTAGCTAAGGTCTTGCTAAGGTATCTAGAGCCTCACTAATTTGCTGAGGCTGGCTTTGAACTCAAAATCTTCCTGCTTCAACCTCCCAAACTGCTGGGATTACAGGTGTGTGCTATCATGCCCATCAATAAGATTTGATTTAGATAAAAATGTAGATGTAATCATCAGCCTATTTGGTGTTTTGACTTATTGTGCTTTGTAATTGTGTTTTGAATCATCAGACTGTGTATCATTCAAATATTTGTTGAAATTACATCTGCTTCTCTATATGCACTGACTCTTTTCTCGTTGTCATTGTAATAAGTTCTCAAGAGGGAGAGGAGACAAGTGTTTAAGTCTTTCATTTTGAACTAAGACTCTTTTAGTTTTCAAAACTGGAGGCAGTTACACTGTCCTTCACTATGTGAAGGGATACAGAAAACTGGTATATCCACACAATGGAATATTATTTAGTGATTAAAAAGAAATAGGCTATAACGCTATAAAAAGACACGGAGAAACATTAAATGCAAATTGCTGACTGAAAGAAATTGGTGTGAAAAAGCTACCTACTATATGATTTCAATTACATGTCATTCCGAAAAATTTTGGCAAAACTACAGAGACAGTAAAATTATCAGTAGTTACCAGAGACCTGGGGAAGCAGAAAGGAAGGAGAAATAGGTGTAACATCTGTGATTTTTAGGGCAGCAAAGCTATTCTGTATGATACAATAATGATACATGTCCTTATAATTTATCTAAAACCTTAGAACTTTAATATAGGAAAAGTGAGCCATAATGTAGTCTGTGTATTTTACTAATAATGTATCAGCATTGGCTTAAGTGTATGAAATGTACACTTAATGTTAATGTTAATAGAGGAAACTGAAAGGGGATGTGTATGTGGGAGTACCCTGTATTCAGTTTTCAGTAAACCTAAAACTGTTCTAAAAATAGTATATTTATTTATTTAAAACTGTTCTAAAATAGTGTGTGTGTATGTCTAGATCTATATATGTGTATTTTTATTTATATTTGAAAGGGGAGAGATTCATATGTGAAAGTACTTTCTTTTCTAGACAATTTTCAATAGGTAGACAATAGGTAGACTTCTCCTTTGAGGACAGTCTCTGTCTTATTTCTTTTTTTCAGAAAGGATTTTTGTTTAGTTCCTTCAAGTCTTCTACAAGGCCATTAGAAAGCCTATTTGTTTATATCTTTGGTCTAGAATTATTTTCCCAGTCTCTTATTTTTTAAAATAATATAAAGAATCTAATAAAAGACATTTATCATCATTTGGTTCCTCCTAATTTTACTTGTGAGGTATATTGAATTAACAAAAGAATATAAATACTACTATATTCCATTAGTTCAGATTTTCATGGTTCCTTCTTGGATAAAAGTTAGATTTTTTTCATCTGTCTTTTTGCAGAGACATCATGATTGACTTGTTTAATTATTTTTACCTAATTTACACATTTGTTCTGCTTTGTAGAAATATTTCCCCACAATAAAAGGTTGACTAGTAATTTAGTGCAGGTTTTACTAAAGGAGTATATTTTTCGTTAGTGAAATGCTTTCTTCATTACTGCTAATTACTACTGAGGCTGCTGCCCTCTGGTGTTGGGAGCTAATGGAGAAAATGATTTATGCAGGTGGAGAAGAGGCAGGGAGATGCTTAGTGGGATAATGTCACCAATTCTGCATAGGATCTTCTACACAAAACAATTGAATGAGCACTATATTTCACTAAAATATGGAAATGGTCATATTTAATGGCAAAGAGTATGAGACCTATAATACTGTCGATGAAATATATTCTCTTGGATACAAAGGAATTTTGGTTTTCAGCTAAACAGAACCTATCTTGTTGGAGAATCTCTTTAACATAAATAGTAGTTTTGTTTTGTTTCTGCTTTAGAATTTTCTCACATCATTTTCTCTTTGAAATATTTAATTACTTATGCAAATAAAAATTAGAGAAAGATGAATGCCCACTGTGAGTGTTAGCTTCCTATCACACAAAATATCTGATATAATCCACTTACAAAGAGTTTTGGAGGTTCTAGTCCACGATCCATTGGCTCCATTGCTTTGGACTTGGGGCAAGGCAACCTGTGATGGCAGGAGCATGTGACAGAGCAAAACCACTCACCTCATGGACAGGAAGCAAAAGAGAGAGAAGATGCCAGAGTCTCACATTCCCCCACAGCACACCCCTAATGACCTAAGGACCTCCCTAGAAGGCCTACCTCTTAAAGTTTCTGCATCTTCACAATAGCGTTCCCCTGGGACCAAACCTTTTGGGAGACATTCAAGATCCAAACTATAACATGCACCTGTAAGGAAATGTTTAAATAAACTGGAACACTCTTCAGTGAAAAGTGTAGCACAGATCCATATGTATTAAAGAACCTCTGGATATAGATATAAATATAGATGATGATGATGATGATGATGATGATGATGATGATGATGATGATTGGTACTGGGGATTGAATTTAGTGGCACTTATCCACTGAGCTATATCCCCAGCCCTTTTTTGAACTTTATTTAGAGACAGGGTCTTGCTGAGTTGCTTAGGACATTGCTAAGTTGCTGAGGCTGACTTTGAACTCACGATCCTCCTACCTCAACATCCAATGTCGTAGGCATGCACCACCCGCCCAGCAAGACTGTATATTTTTAAAATTTTATTTTGTTGTGGTAAAAACATTTAGCATGAGATCCACCCTATTAACATATTTTCAAGTGTACAATACAATATTTCGAACTATAGGTATCTTTATTGTTGGTAGACAACTATTCATAATTGTTAGTATTTACTGAATTGAACACTTAAAAGGGTGATATTTACTATTATGTAAATGTAAGTTTTACTTCAATAAGCCCAACTTACAAAAAATCCCAAAAGTATACAGAAAGCCCTGTCTAAAATTGATATTGTACAGGCTATATAGATAAATCCTAATGGGTACTGTTTTGTTCTTATGTATGAATTAATGGCAAAAATACTTGATAATATTCACATTTTTCCTTATAAAATATTTGGGAAATATAATTTAATGTTAAAAACCCAATACTTGAAATATGCTTGAATTCACAGTAGCTTCTTATGAAGCAGAGATTTTTTTTCAAGGCATGCAAATTATGAAAATAGGCTGTAGCTCATTGTTAAAATGTGTACTTAGTATGTGCAAGACCCTGCATTCAAACCCTCGTACAAAAAAAAAGCAAAAACAAACAACAACAAAATTAATTCATGTTTGTTTGTATTATAGTATATTATCAACTTACTTTTTCCATATTTTTATTGGTGCATTATACTTGTACATAATGGTGGGGTTTGTTGTTAAATATTTTTACATGCATATAACCATGTAATTTGGCCAGTATTATTCCCCAGTATTTTCCATTTCTGATCCTTCCTCCCTCCCCTAGGTTCCTTTCCTTTATTCTACTAACCTCTCTTTGATTTATCTTCCCCCACTTTCTTTTCCTTTTTTCCCCTAGCTTTCACATCAGTTCTCTCATTTTTAAGTTTTTGTTGATCATGATATAAAATTTTTTGATATTTGAGGGAGAGGACATTAAGCCACTTATTTTGTATAAGCAAGAACCCAATTTTGTCTTTGCCACATGCATCTCAGGTAGAGCAATAATCTCCAGGATACATAAAGAACTCAAAAAACTTATCATCAAAAAAACCAAATAACCCAATCATTAAATGGACAAACGAACTGAACAGACACTTCACAGAAGAAATACAAACAACAAATATATGAAAAAATGTTCAACATCTCTAGCAATTACAGCAATGCAAATTAAAACTACACTGAGATTTTATCTCACTCCAGTCAGAATGGCAATTATCAAGAATAAAAGTAACAATTAATGTTGGAGAGGATGTGGGGTAAAAAGTGTAATGATACGTTGCTGGTAGAACTGCAAATTGGTGCAACTGCTCTAGGAAGCTTATGGATATTCCTCAGAAAACTTAAAATGGAACTACCGTTTTTCCAGTTATCCCACTCCTCAGTATATACCCAAGGACTTAAAATCAACACACTATAGTGATGCAGCCACATCAATGTTTATAGCAGCTCAATTCACAATAGCTAAGCTTTGGAACCAACCTAGGTGCCCTTCAACAGAAGAATGGATAAAGAAAATGTGGTACAACCCTAAGATACCATTTCACTCCTGTAAGATTGGCAGCCATTATGAAGTCAAACAACAATAAGTGTTGGCGAGGATGTGGGGAAAAGGGCACACTTGTTCACTGCTGGTGGGACTGCAAAATGGTGAGGCCAATTTGGAAAGCAGTATGGAGATTCCTGGGAAAGCTGGGAATGGATCCACCATTTGACCCAGCTATTGCCCTTCTTGGACTATTCCCTGAGGACCTTAAAAGAGCACACTATACGGATACGGCCACATCAATGATTATAGCAGCACAATTCACAATAGCTAGACTGTGGAACCAACCTAGATGCCCTTCAATAGATGAGTGGATAAAAAAATTGTGGCAGCTATACACAATGGAGTATTATGCAGCACTAAGAAACGACAAAATCATAGAATTTGCAGGGAAATGGATGGCATTAGAGCAGATTATGCTAAGTGAAGCTAGCCAAGCCCTAAAAAACAAATGTCAAATGTCTTCTTTGATATAAAGAGAGCCACTAAGAATAGAACAGGAAGGAAGAGCATGAGGAAAAGACTAACAGTAAACTAAGACGAATGGGGGGAGAGAAAGGAAGAGAGAAGGGAAAACATATGGAAATGGTAGGAGACCTTCAGTGATACACAAAATTATAAGAGGTTATGAGGGGCAAGGGGGTGGGGGGAAAAAAGGGGAGAGAATTGAACAACAGCAGAGGAGGTAGAGAGGGAAGATGGGAGGGGAGGGGAGGGGAGGGGGGATAGTAGGGGATAGGAAAGGTAGCAGAATACAACAGTCACTAATATGCCATTATGTAAAAATGTGAGTATGTAACAGAAGTGAGTCTGTATTATGTATTTGGGGAGTTCAAAACCCAATTGAGTCGAATGTATGAAAGATGATATGTCTTGAGCTCTGTAATGTTTTGAACAATCAATAAAAAAAAAAAAAGAAAAAAAAAAAGAAAATGTGGTACATATACACAATGTTAGTCAGCCATAAAGAAGAATGAAATTATGGCATTTTCTGGTAAATGGATGGAACTGGAGACTATCATGCTAAATGAAATAAGCCAATCCCTAAAAAACAAAGGCTGAATGTTCTCTCCGATATGAGGATGCTGACTCACTACAGGCGGGAGAAGGAGGAGTGGAGGTTCAGGATTGGCGGGGGAGTGGGGGGAAGGGAGGGAGGATGAGAATGGGAAAGAGTAGAATGAAATGGACATAACTTTTCTATGTTCATATATCAATACATGACCAGTGTAATTCCACATCATGTACAACCATAAACATGGAAATTTACACTCCATGTATTTAAGATATGTCAAAATACATTGTACTGTCATATGTAACTAAAAAGAAATTTTTAAAAAGAACCAAATTTTATAGAAATCAAAAATGGAAATTAATATCTTTGTAAAATATGATATTGTTATTTAGAGAGCATCTTAAGCTGTATTTGCAGTGTTATTTTGTTGTTGGCTTGCATTTTGTTAAGGAACTATAACTTCTGAAAATCTTGTAATATACTATTTAGGGATCAGTTAATAGCATCCACATTTCAAAAATTACATCTTAACTATTTATAATAGAAGTGTAATAAATATTTCATTTTTGACTTGAGTGTTCTGGCATTTAAATAGTTTTGTTTGTTTGTTTGTTTTAAAGGGGCTGTTTAACTTTCAGGATAACCTTTTTTTTAAGTAAAAACAAAAACAATTTTTGCTTTAGTACTGAGGATTGAACCCAGAACCTTGTGAGTGTTAGGCAAGCCCTCTACCACTGAGCTAGTTTCACAGACCTTTTTATTTTCTTTTAAAACAAGGTCTCACTCAGTTGCCTAGAGTGGCCTCAAACTTGTAATTCTCCTGCCTCAGCCTCCTGAGCAGCTGGGATTATAGGACCATCGTGCCTGGTTAGAAAACAGCTTTTTAACCAAACCAGAAGCTCCAGACAAAATGCTAGTTCCTAGATATGCATTGGTAACTGTGAGGAAAGGAAGAAGAGAGGACTGGGAAGTAGATATGAGAATTTAAAAAAAGAATTTAATTTGTTGTTTTTAGTCATACATGACAGTAGGGGAGAATTTAAGCTATATTCACAATTTATTTCTTTAAAAAGATTTGATTCAAATTAAGCAAAATGTTATGATTAACAAAATGGGAACTCTATTAATATTTTCTGTCTTTTCAAAAAGAAGAAACAAGTCTCATTGCTTCTTAATTTTTCTAAAAAGGTTCTATAGGCATCTAATGTAAAGCTTTGATAATCACATTTCTCTAAGAGTCTCTTTAGGCTACCCTCCACAATTCCTGTCTACCTCATCCTAATTCCATACTGCAGCAGATTAATTAGCCAGAAATTAACAATAAATAGAATCCAATGCCGGTTAAATCAAATGTAAAGGTTAGAAAGGGCAGATAGATCCCAAAGGGCACAGAAGTTCAATTTTTTTTTTAATTCATCTACTCTCTTCATTTCTGAGCCTGAGTTTATTGGTATACATTTTAAAAATGGGACTAGCAACCTCTAACAATCCTTGGGAGGATTAAGATTACTAAAATTTCCATTTGGTTCTTTTTAAAATTTTTTGTTTTTCCTCTGAGATATCTCATATTTTCCTTCATTGCAAGCATGTTTTCCTTAAATCACTGAGCATAGATAATAGCTGCATTAAAAATTCTCGTCTGCCAATGCTAACATTTGGATATCTTGGATTTGTCATCACTGATGATCTTTGCTTTTAGTTCTTTATTTGTTTGGGACTCATGGGTTGTGTCATAGACATTGTAAATACTATGTTGTGGAGATCCCAGATTCTGTTAATCCCTAGAAGAGTGTTTGATTTGTTTGTTTTAATAGGTTATTAAATTGGTTGGATTCAGACTACAAACTCTGTTTCTTAAACTACTCAAATCTCAATCTCTCTCTTCCTTCCTTCTTTCCTTCCTTCCTTCCCCTCTCTCCCTCCTCTTTCTTTCTTCCTTCCTTCCTTCCTTCCTTTCCTTCTTTCCTTCTTTCTTTTCTTTATTTCTTTCTTTCATTGGTGTCTGCCCCACACATATGTAGTACAAGAATCAGCCAGAGATTTGGGTAGAGTTTACACACAGAATGTGAGATTCTCCCTCTCTAACTCGGTTCTTTCTGGACACATATTCTAGTGGCTGTGGTGGCCTTGACTATGGCATTTCCACTGGTAATTTAGCCCCTATTCATGGTCCTACTAATATCTGTGATCAAAATAAATCATAAAAATGGGTAATTCACCATATGCTGTCCTATCTCTTAAGTGTTAACTCTTCTAGAATCAATTATGTTTTTCTTCACTTTTTAAAATCTTCTATCCTTTGTGGGCTTTGGTTTTGTTTGTTTTTGTATTTTGTCTAGAATTTATAACTATTAACTGTGGGAAAGTCAGATATGGTTGGATTTTACTTGATCATACAGAAAACAAATGGTACGTGTTTTTTGTTGTTGTTCTTTATTTTTTGGTGCTACTGGCAATTGAATTCAGTATTTTGCATATGCTAGGCAAGCATTCTACCACTGAGCTACATCCCTAGTCCTTTATATTTTATTTTGAGACAGGATCTCACCAAGTTGCCCAGGCTGGACTTGAACACTTGAACACTTAAGTAACTGGGATTATGAGTGTGTGCTACCGCACTAGGCAATTCATGATTTTTTTAAAAATGCCATTTAAAATTACTTATTTTTCTGTTTGTTGATATGCAGAAGTACAGTTAACTTTTGTATAATAATCTTGTATCTAGCAGCTGTACTATATTCTAACACATATAAAATTATTTGCTATTTTGGATTTTTTTTTTTTTTTTTTTTTTTTGCAAACTGGGAATTGAACCCAGGGCTTCACATAGGCTAGTCAAGCACTCCCTGCCACTGAGCTACATCCCCAACCCTTTTATTTTATTTTGAGATAGGGTCTCACTATCTCAGCCTAGGCTAGGGTTGAACTTGCAGTCCTTTTCCCAATAGCTGGGATTATAAGTATGTATCACCATGCCAAAATGTGTAAATCATTTCAACTGAAAAATATGAGTTTTGTTTCTTTTCTTTTTTTCTTTCTAGTTAAGACTATTTTCTTTTATTCTTTTCTATTTTTAATACAGCTACCCATTATCAGTATCAGGAAGTTTCTATTCCTTATATTTTAAGAATATATATATATATATATATATACACACACACACACACACACACACACACACACACATATACACTAAACATACTGTTTAAATTTCATAGGATTTTGAATTTATAATGATCTATGTGGGAGGCCAACCTTATGGGTGACTGAGTTACACTCCCCAGCTGGGTGCTGAGGCGCTCAGTCACAGAAATGGGTGTGTCTTGCTACAGCCCCATGGGTGAAGCTATGCTCACCTGTTCCTTTGTAATATAACCCCTTGCCCTATTTAGGATAGAATCTTCCATGGAAGTGTCTTATGTGTGTCCCCTCCTCTTACTGTGCCCTTGGGTGTGGCCTACCTAGGTGTCAGTCAACCTGCTGACAGTGGACATCATGAAGATAGACTCAGCCCCCTGAAACCTGACCCCTTACCTTATTTGAATAGCTTCTCCTCAATAAAAGGGGTTAGCGTGTGCTCTCGAGCTCTCTCTCTTTCTGCAGACCCTTAAGGTCAGAGGAGCCGTCACAGCGACCCCAAAGAAAAAGGTATTTGTGTCTCTTGTGTGGTTATTTCGTGCAGCCCAGTTAGCCCAGTTTAACTAGAGTGACCCCTGAGCCTTTTAGTCGAGAGAACAGAAACCCGGCAAATCTAGTATCATGTTATTTTAAGGAATATATTTGTTTTTGTTCCTTGTTCCTGGTGCAGAGCTTTTGGAATTTCCTGAGTTACAGGAATGTCTTTTGTGTTTTGTGTTTCAATCATATCTGAGTTTATGCTTATGAAATGACTTAAGTGGAACCCCTGGATATCCTTAGAATTGGGCTGGTCACCAGAATAACCCAAGTGATAAGAGGATTGGACCTTTCAGCCTACCTACCAAGCTGTAGCCTCTGGGGAGGAGAGGCCAGGGGGCTGGAAAGTGATCTTGATGACAACTCAACAACTAGATCCAGAATGCTTCCCAGTTGGTAAACACATCTCAAAGTACAGGAGGGTGATGTGCTGGAGACAGAATGGAAATTCCATGCCTCCTCCCATGTATACCTTGCCATATTAATTTCTTCCATTTAGCTCTTCCTGAGTTGTATCCTTTATAATAAACTAGTAAACTTAAGTATTTTCCTGAGTTCTGTGAGCTGTTCTAGCAAATTCTTGAACATAAGGGGATGGTCTTGAAAATTCTATCTTCTGATCTTCTAGCTCTTTGATCAAAAGTATCCATGGCCCAGAATTTGGGATTAATATCTGAGGTAGTGGTCTTGTGGGACTAAGCCCTTTAACTAGTGATATCTGATGCCAACTCTAGGTTGATAGTGTCAGAAATTAAATTGCATTGTTGAATTCTCAGTTTGTGGACAGAGAGGTGAAAAATTGATTGATGTTGGGAAAGATACTATGTGTTTGGTGTCAGGAGAAAAAAAACTCAAAGGTACAGTTTATAGTACATGGTACATATTCAACAAATATTTATTAAATAAATGGATAATTTTATTTTCCCCATAAGTTCTTAAGGTCTTACTTATTTTAATTTTTGCATAAGTTGTGTTATGAATTGGAGCAAGTAGATATATAATTTTATAACTTTGTAATAGATAAAAACCATATTTAGGGGCTGGGGTTGTGGCTCAGCAGTGGAGCACTTGTTTCTCAGGAGTGAGGCACTGTGTTCAATCCTGGGCACCACATAAAAGTAAAATAAACAAAGTAAAGGTATTGTGTCCATATAAAACTAAAAAAAATTAAACCATATTTAATTAATTTAGAATACTTTGTAAACACTTGAGTGCTACTAAATTTGTCCTTTGTATTTAAGATTGAAATGAATGGTTAGGTTTTTTTTTTTTTCAAACAAAATATAGTATAAGAGTTGAGATTCAGTGAGAGATTCTAATTCTGAATTTAAAAAAATACTCAAAAATTCACCACTTTGAACCATATATATTAAGTCAGTGACCTGTATGCTTGTAATAGAACTTAGGAAATATTCTTTTTTGGAGTCAGGGCTTAGTGTGCTTCTACAGAAGGACTTTTTTGTTACAGTAAGGTCCAAGTCAGTAGTGCTTGTTTGGATGTCATTACCTTATAACAGATGTTTATTTTTGTCTTCCAGATATAATCTGTATCTGTATCTGCCAGGATCTGTTTAAAAAATTAAAAAGAAAAGATCATTTTAGTGCGAAGCCCATCACATTATCCAATCCTAAATACTCTTAAAATGTTGCCAAATATAGATTTGTCCAGAACATGCTTGTTTAGACACAGATTTCCTGGAGTGGCTCCCAGAATTTACTCTCAGTGAACCCTCTATAGAAGGCTAAATAAAACAAGCTGTGATGTTGACCTGTACTCTTTAGGGTAGCTATGAAGGGTGAAGACAGGAAGGGAGTAGATAATATTTGCATCAGTGAGTAACCAGCTACTAGACAAGGCTTTTCTAGATGTACTTACATTCACACGCATACTCACTAAATGACATTCTCAGGCATGTAAGATCAAACATGGATCTTTTTTCTTCATCAGTTGTTTTGCATTGTTTAGTCAGCTTTTTTGCTGCTGTGACTGAAAGACCTGACCAGAACAACTATAGAGAAGAAAAAGTTTATTTGGGGGGCTCACAGTTTTGGAGGTCTCAGTCCATAGGCAGCTGGCTCCATTCCTTGGGACTTGAGGTGAGGCTGAGCATCATGGCAGAAGAGTGTGTTGGAGGAAGCAGCTAATATGATAATCACAAAGTAGACAGAGAGAGTCTGCACTCCTCAGATACAAAATACATACCCACAGGCATGCCTCCACCCCTGCCCAGACTCACCTCCTTTAGCCACACCCCACTGGCCTTTTGCCTCCACTCAGTTGATCCCATCAAGGAATTATCTTACTGATTGGATTAAGGCTCTCATAACCTTCTTGCATTATCTCACACATAAGCTTTTGGGGGACACCTCACATCCAAACTATAATATACATATGAATAACTTTAATATATTAGGATAAATTAATATAAAAACTTACACTGTAATATGACATCCTTATAAATCTATTTTTCTTTTTTCCCATTTAGCCTTTGTCAATAAGCATATCTAGTTTTTCCTTGCTTGTTAGCACAGTGTAATTAAATTTGTGGGGTTTTTCCTACTTAACACATTTCCATGCTTATTATATTTTCTATTCTATATAATTTTTAATTATTTTAAAAATAGCCTATACATGCACAAATACTTAGTAAACACTTGAGTGCTACTAAATTTGTCCTTTGTATTTAAGATTGAAATGAATGTTTAGGGTTTTTTTCAAACAAAATATAGTATAAGTGTTGAGATTCTGTGAGAGATTCTAATTCTGAAAAAAAAAAAACCTCCAAAATTCACCACTTTGAACCACACATAGTAAGTCAGTGACCCATATGCTTGTGATAGAACTTTTTAATATGCTGCTACTATAAATAGTGTATATAGTAGAATATGATTCTGACAGTGTACTGCCCTTTGCTTTTTTCCCATGTGTGTGCTTCATTCCAAACTAACAAGTCTTACTGATGAATATTTATGTTCCTTTTTTCCTTTTCTCACTTTCAGTTATTACAATGTAAGTACTGTTTCTAGTATACAATCTTCAGATACATGTTTAAATATCTCTATGGAATCAATTCCTAGAAATGGAATCATGAGTCAAGTGTTGTGTATTTAAAATTTCACTAGAGGTGGGTGCAGTGGCTGCTTAGGTGACTGAGGCAGAATTGCAAGTTTGAGGTCAGATTCTACAACTTAGTGAGACCCTGTCCCAAGATTAAAAAAAAAAAAATAGGGGCTAGGGTTGCTGCTTAATGTTAGAGTGCTCGCCTGGCATGCATGAGGCACTGGATTTGATCCTCAGCACCACATAAAAATAAAATAAAGATAGATATATGTCCACCTAAAACTAAAAAAATAAATATTAAAAAAAATTAAAGGGCTAAATGTATAGCTCAGTATCAAACCCCAGTGGGGTGGGGGGAGTAAATGCTCTATATACATGTATATTTGAGTGTTTTTCATAAGCATATATTTAATTCTGAAGGAAAACTTAAAATTATTTGTTTTTAGGTCTTTTATCTTAAAAGTTATACCCTTTGGGCTGGGGATGTGGCTCAAGTGGTAGCGCACTCGCCTGGCATGCGTGCGGCCCAGGTTCAATCCTCAGCACCACATATAAAGATATTGTGTCCGCCAAAAAACTAAAAAAATAAATATTAAAAAAATTTTTCTCTATCTCTCCCCCTCTCTCTCTCTCACCCTCTCTTTAAAAAAAAAAAGTTATACCCTTGTTTAGAAAATTCATTTCTATTGGAAGTTCTTAAAATAGTTTTTTTCTCTAATATTTACTTTTTCTAAAAGAACATGGCTATTTTGCCACTATTATGAATCATAACCAGTGGACACATATTAAGCATCTTCTATATACAAGGAACTGTGGATAACAGATTAAAAAGACATTTAGGAGGGCTGGGGTTGTAGCTTGCCTCACATGTGTAAGGCACTGAGTTTGATCCTTAGCACCACCTAAAAATAAATAAATAAATAAAAATTTTTAAAAAGATTTTAGGAACACTGTCAACTGAAGATACTCCCATTATGTGAGTAATTGATTACTGGTTTTAAAGGAATTCTCACTATCTTGACTTTTTTTCTGAAACTTATTTTTGGTAGCACTGTACTTGGATTATAAGAAAAATATAGAATACCAAGAACATATAATCATTTTCCTCAAATGCTTGCAAAAAAAGGACTTTGATGAATGTTGATTTAATGTATGGATGGGGAGAAAGAATGGTTGAGGGTAAGAAGGAGAAGGAGAACTGATAGAGGATAGAACTCTGTATGGAAAAAGATTCGTTCAGACAAGATTGTCAGAAGACAGTCTTTATTTCACACTAGTCACAAACATTATCTACTGTATTGCTTAGGGCACAGTCTGAGCTCAAAGACTGTAAAATATAGTGTCTTGAAGACAAGAGAAGATACTGTCTCTCACAACATTCAAAGGAGAGAGGGGTAGTATGGGGCTGGTGGGGTGGCTGTCCCATCCTCAATATATGACTGCCCCTAAGTAACTACTCCAGCTTTCATATAACTCAGCCCATTGAGGAGGGATAAGACTTAGAAAAGGACACATTTAATACTTTTCAGGCAAGACCTAAAAGTGGAACATATTTCCATTTCTCATGCTATTGGCCAGAACTTAGTTATGTAGTTATACCTAGCTATAAGGCAAACTGAGGTGTAGTCCTTGGCTAGGACAAATAATTTTTCAGAGCATAAGGTTCATTAGGAAAAAAGTCAAATGCTGACAAAGAGATTGAGTTCTTGACTAGATTCCAAAGTGAGTCTTAGGTCTGACAATCAAAATGTTAGAATTGGAAAGAATCTTTCTTTTTTAAAGGTATATAGAGAAACTGAAAACTAGGAGGGGATCTTTTAAGATTAAATGTAAACCCCTAAATTGTACTGATGAGCCTCAGGGAGGCTTATTTGAAAGAAGAACTCAAACCTTCCAAGTCTTAGGCTGTAAAGAGGCTAAGAACATTGTGGTAAGAGCCGAACCAGGACACAGCATGAGCTGAAAATACAGACCTGGAGAGTGGAGCCATTTCTTTCAACCAACCACTTTTATAAAAAGTTTTAAGGGTTATATGAGTAGTTCTTTCTGTATACTAAAAACTGTATACTAAGTATTAAGTAGTACAGGCTAACCATGGTAACAAATGCTTCAGAATTTCATTGGGTTAAACAATGGAAGTTTATTTCTTGTTCACATTACAGTGCAACACTGGCCCATGAGATATAGGAAGTAAAAAAGAGGGCATTTTGCTCCATGAAGTCCTTTATTCTATCCTTTTACAACAAACTCCTCTTGGTACTTGGTTACTAAGTGAATGGGAAAAAGAGGATAGGCAGGGGAGGTTTTATGGGTTAGTCTTGGAAATGATGCACATCTCTTTTTTCTCTCATATGCCTATTTTTAGAAGTAAAGATACTATAATGAAATTACCTATTCATGGTCCTAAAACTAGTAATACATGCTACTGAATAGAGCCCTTGAATTTGGTGTTCTTAGTAGTTTACATGATCACTTACTGATAAAACCTGTAGAATTTGAAAAGATACCAAATTCAACATATCTGCTTGGAATCTAAAGATCAAGGGGAGATCAAATGATTGGTTCAGGGTTATCTAACTAACCAATTGCAGACTTGCAATCAGAATCATAGTTCAGTCATCTTTCCATTACCCTATAATTATCCACTGTGCTGCTGAGCAATAATTGGATTCTTCATTTGACATGTCAGAATATCTAAGCAAGATTATGAACATTTGAACTATTTTATGTTGACTACCTTATATGAGAAATACTTTTTATTTAAAAAATATTTTTATTGTTGAAACTTAACAGAGATAAGTGTTTTTGAATAGTAAAATTCAGCTCAATGTATGTGCTTTGGTAGAAAAAAATAGTGTAGTTTAAAAAAAAAATTTGTGGTTGTAGATGGACAGCATGCCTTTATTTTTTGTGCTTATTTTTGATTGCGGTGCTAAGGATCAAACCTGGTGACTCATACATGCTACACAAGTGCTTTGTCATTGAGCCACAACCCTGGCCCCAAACAAGGTGGGGTTTTTTTTGTTTGTTTGTTTTTTGTTTGTTTGTTTGTTTTTTGTTTTTATGTTTAGGTAGCTTAACTTTTGAAATAATAAACATTATAATTTTTATCTCTCACATTAATCTTGGCATATCCAATATTATGCGTAAGTGCTAACAGTATGCTATATTTCAAGGCTTATTTTCTGTTTTGGAGATAGTTAACATCTTCATTTCCTTGGTTGATTTTTGTATTTGTTGATTATTCAAGTAAATATCATTTGTATGAAAAGTATAGTCATTCAAGTTTTTTTTATCTAAGCCAATTCATGCTAATTTCTACCAAATTTTAAAAATATGGAAATTAAATTTAAAATTATACAAAAATCCTTTAAATGAAAAACATTGATTGGTTTAGCATGACTATATTTTGGACTTAATAAGGAAGCATCTGATTTGGAAAACCTGCCCTACTCCAGAACTCTGGAAATGGATCGTCAAGCTGGCTGATGCTCAGAAGTAAATGTCAAGCTGTGTTCATCCTTCAGCTTTTCAGATTGCAGTTTCCTATTTTAACTTCTGTTTAAAAAGAAACTTTACATTTTTTTCCTCTGAAGTTATATTAAATTAATATTTGTTATTTAGGCACAAGTCTTTAACAGTGATATTTTAGAATATTATCTGTAGTTTTATAACTTTAGATGTATTTGAGTGACTAAAGAGTCAATTTTGTATATTTGCTGCCTTACATGAATAACAATATTAGGATTTGGGGTTGTTAATATATATCATGTTCTTTTAGATCTGTTCCAATCTTCTAAATAATGAAGGTTATGGTTTAGATTGTTTCTAAGCTGTTGGATCTAGTACTAGAGTATTAATAAAATAAATTCAAGTTGTATAGGAAGTATAAAACTATTAGGTTTATAAAATAGAAAAAAGATAAATTCCTCATTGGCAAACTTGATCGCATTTTTTTACACACTTTTATATATGTTTGTATTTATTGTGTATAAAGAATGCAGGAGTCCCTAGTTATTAACACAATAGGTTTAGAAAGCTTTGATGAGTCCAAAATGATCCTTAAGTGAATGCTGATACTTTGATTTGATGGCAGGAAAAGTTGGTGTGATTTTGGTCTGACATGTAGCTTTCTTCACATCTATGAACGTCTGCAAAAAGTTATATTTGTTAAAAGAAACCCTTCTATATGTTTAACATTTTAAAAATAATTTCTTACATATTTTCTTTGAATTGGGCCTTATGGTTCTACAATATGGGAAAAACCTCCATGAGTATTATGTAAGAGGACACTTTCTTTTCTTCATTTCAGCCATATAAAGTTACAGCAATCCATAGGATTAGAACTTAAAGGTTCTACATTTTTTTTGGTATACAGGTAAAATTTGAAAATAATGCACAAACTCAATTCTATACTCTTCAACTTACTGATTTCATACTAAACAATTATTTTATTCATTATGAATGAAATATAGAAAATGCTAGTACAGAAAATGCTAGGGGTCACTAAAATCTCTCTGGATTTTCTCCAGGATTCCTTTTGGGGGCTACTAAAATTATTAGGAATCTAAGATGCCAGATAAGAGTAAATTTAGTTCAGATTGAACATATTTACTTCTAAATAATTTTCATTTTATGTAATGGGTCAATAGGTACATTCTGAAATATGTTAATTTAATAGCTACTACGTACCGTTTTAGGGGTACTTTTTAAATAATTGGTGCCAGCTGACTAATTTTATTATTCTTTTTTTCCCTGACTGGTTTCTCTTGTCCTTAGGTACAGAATAAATTGTGAATAAGAAAGCACATTTAAAAAGCAAATAATAATTTATATTTGAGAAAACTTTAGTATGTTTTATAAATTCTGATCATATTATTAGCTTTCTGTAAGTAGGAAAAGAAAGGCAGTTTGTGAGATGAAAAGTATTCACATAGACATACAAGTAGTTGTTTTTCTCAGCCATCATGAATACTTAACTGGCTGACCATAAAAATTAAGTAATATGTACATAAAATTCTCAAACAACCTATAGCTATAGTCAGAGGATCATGATTTTTAGCCCTTTTTTGCTAAAAAAAATAAATATACACATACCTCTTATTCTACAAATTCTTCTGTTTTCCTTTTCATTTACTGTATCTGAATTCTGCATGGAAATTGCATTTGAAAATAATTTGCTTAAACCAGGTATAGTGGTCCACGCCTTGGGAGGCAGGAGGATCTCGAGTTCAAAGCCAGCCTCAGCAAAAGCAAGGCACTAAGTAACTCAGTGGGACTCTATCTCAAAATAAAATTCAAAATAGGGTTGGGAATGTGGCTCAGTGGTTGAGTGCTCCTGAGTTCAATCCCTGGTACACAATCCCCCCCAAAATAATAATAATTTGCTCATAGTTCATTAAATCTTAAGATTTTAGCAACAAAATACAAATGCAATGTATTACCTGAATGGAAAAATATAAGATAGTGTGGCTACATAGATAGTTTTTTTAAGTTATATTTTTTAAAGTTTGTAATTTGATATCTGGCTGTTAAGTAGTGGAGAAATCTGAATTTAAAGTAGATTTTAAATGGCTATCATAATTATTTATCTCATCTTATCATGCAAGTTTACTAATTATGTTTAATACATCATGATTCTTTATCTGTTTTTATTTTCTCAACCCTACAAACCTTGTAAGAACCAGGAATTTCATTGTGAGGTTTGTAGTAGGAAATGGAATTTTCAGGCCCTACCCTAGTAGCTGTTCAGTTAAACATTAGGAAATTCACTAAGTTCATAGCATTTGTGTCTGGTGTATCATTTTTATATTTTATAGCTATAACAAAAATATTATTTTGCTTTGTAGCTGAAGTTAAATTATTATGAGAAGCATTATTAACCTGCTCAATGTAGTTATTTTGTTTTAGTAAGATAATACAGTTCTTAATATAGTCCAGACTGGTGTAGGTTCAAATCCTGAGTAAATCTCTAGTACTAGCTCAGTACTACTGGGCTCCTTGTGTAAATTTTGTCTATGTAGTGGAATAATGATACTACTAGTAGGAATGCTGCAGTGAATATTCTTGTTTAAATATTTTTGTTTGTATGAAGATATTGCCATGGTCAGAAAAACCTGTGAGCCAATAAGCATGTGCAGTTTAAAAATTAATGCTTTGCTTTAAAATCACTCCAAAAAGATCATCCCGATTTGCAGTCTCACTGACTGTATCATAATGCCGTAGATCTCCTATGTGTGAAAAATTCATTCAATTTTTGCTGTTCTTGTGCCAATCTTTAAGTGTTGACCTTCTCTGAATCTCTTTGATGTCTTTATCAAATCTGGTGATATCTTAGACTTTGGAATTATATGCTAGTAACTCAGATATTGTTATTGTTTAGATTTTTCTTTTAAGAGCTATGCATCTTTTTATGTAAGCGGTGTAGTTTTAGTTTGTGCCATTTAAAATGGAAACTTCTTGAGTGTAAGTATACATATATATGTATATATATACATATATATGTATATATTATATATATTTTCAACATCTATCAATTTTAACTAGATTAAAATATCAGTTAACTAGAATTTTCATGGTTTTGTTGTTAGTTTGACCATGTACTCTGTTTACTTTAATTTCCACATAAACAGAAAACTGTATTGTTTAAATTATATATTGATATATTTTGTCTTTGTAAGTATAAATATACTCTAATAGCACCTTTTAGCTGCCTTGGATTCTAATTCTGAATATTCATTATAGTCTATAGATATAGAAGAAATAAATAGTACAGACTCAATTCATACTAACCTTAAAGAGAAGTTGTATTTTACCTTATTTTCTTGGTAAATTGACTGTCCAAAAAGAAAATATTAGAAATTTCCATTTAAGTTTTATTTTATATTATAATTTCATTTCTATTTAAAATATGCTACTGTTTAATTTATATTTTTAATCTCAAAAGTGAATGAAGGGCCTTGTACATGCAAACCACACGCTTTACCCACTGAAATTACACCTCCAGCCCCAAATCTGCAACTTTTTGGTAAAGCACTGTTTTCAGTCATAGATATCCTTAAGATTTATGAAAACAAGTTGAAGAAGTACATGCCAGTGAAATACAGAATCCTAAAATATGGATGTCGGCATTGCCCTGCCTCTCAACCTAATTTGAAAATTCAACATAATATGTTTGATATCTAAGACCTTTTTATGTTCAGCTATAGATAAATTAAAAGGTTTTCTATGATTCTAAAGAGTAGTAAGGTTTATCCAGTTATTTGGGTTTGCAGAGGTTTAGGTAAGGTGATTGGTAGGCATGTTTTGATGGTGTTATTCAGTAGCAGTCATATTTCTTTTAAAATTTATTAAAGATTCTAGTCAGGCACAGTGGCTCACACCCATAATCTCTGAGATAGAAGGCTCATGAGTTCAAAGCCAACTTCAGCAAAAGTGAGGTGCTAAGCAACTCAGTGAGACCCTGTCTCTAAATAAAATACAAAATAGGGCTGGAGATGTGGCTCAGTGGTTGAGTGCTCCTGAGTTCAATCTCTGGTACAAAAAAAAAAAAACAAAACTTAATATAGATTCTAAATGATGTCATTTTTGACAAGTTTATTTTGGATCCTTGGCTCTTAAGTTTATCAAATTGTTTAGAAGAACATTCTTGAGTATGTTATTTAAGAATGTTCTAAAAATCAGAAGCATGTAAAATGGGCCCTGTCCTTGTGGGACTCAATAAATGCCAGGTATTGTGTTTATGTTATATACTAATTTAATAAGTAGCACTATGGAATTTGTAGTAAATGTAAAACCTTGTGATATATGCATATTGGACCCTTAGAAGACTTTGATGTTAGGACTCTAATCCTGATTTAGCTTTAACTTCTTTTGTAGAATCCTAAAACAAAAGAGCAGATTGAAAATCTTTTACGGAATGGGATGAACAAGGAGTTGCGAGATCGTCTTTGCTGCCGAATGACTTTTGGCACTGCAGGACTTCGTTCTGCTATGGGGGCAGGATTTTGCTATATTAATGACCTTACAGTAATACAATCAACACAGGTAAGTATTATGAATTATACTTTTTCTTACTCTGTCATTCAGCTTTATAAATTAGGTAATGTCTTTCTTTAAAAAAAAAAAAAAAGCCAGTGAGGAGGAGCCTTTTGTCTGGGAAGGTATTCTCCTGTAAGTAAAGAGTATAGACCAAATTCTGACATTTGTTCTTGCCTGAGATTTATCTTAGAAGTAATTTTTGTATCTTCAAGATCACAGACTAAGTTTCTGATTAAGAGTTATTTTGGTAGCCATTGTCATTTCTTGCCAGAGTTAACTTTGCATTTGAAACCAAGAAATGGATAAATTGACATGTCCAGATAACATAAACAAGCAAACTTAGAAAGAAGATAATTACTCATCTTGGCATCTGGTATTCATAAAGGTTAACCAGAGTATGGAAAATTTAGTTGAAAATATTCTACTTAAATATGGTTTTCCAAAGCCATTTGAGAGTTCTTTTATAACAAAATATAATTTGTTTTTATTTCTCTCCATTTTTATGAAACTTATTTTAGAAACAAATTGCTTCTCTTCCCAGTAAATTATCCTCACTGTTTGAAGGAACCACGCCTTTGAGGTCAGTAATGCATTTAGCATATAGTAAAAATAGTTCCAGGCTATAGAATACCTCAGTAGACATTATTCTAGTCAATACTGCCAAACAGGAAATCATCTTTATCCTCATTCTAAAGCCAATGGCTTATATGCAGGGGATGTTGAAGAAGGGAAGACAGGTTAGCACTGGGTAGGTAGGATACTTGTCACCTTCCCTACCTTCCCCTTCTTCATATCCTTTCTTGTCCTCACCAGAAATGCTAATAGTTCAGTCTTTTTTATGTATATATTGAGTTTCCTCATAAACCAGGCCAAATGAGATCTGGTTCATAAGGCCTAACCCTTTCATACTTTGCATGTGAGGGAATAAGATAAAATGGATTCTCATAGTAGATAATAATATGAGGGTCTATAAGGTTTAGGATAGTGTCATCATTAGAAAGAAAATGGTGAAACTAGCCCATTTGGGCTCTATTAATCTGTCTCCATCACCCAGTCACTCATAGGGAGTAGTTGGAAGAAATAAGTGTACTTGAAAGACCCATGTACTGGAAGTCACTGGGGCTTTATCATAGGTCTTCAATAAACTTTAATAACTTAAATTTTAATTGAATGACGGGCCTTGGACAAGTGATTACATGGAGCTTCAGACTTATTCTGTTTCTTCTTTTTTAAAAGAAATTTTAAGACAGACAAAAATGGTATTTGCATTTCTTTTCAGGGTTGTTATAATGATTAAATTTTCTATCCTTGTGTAGATATGTGTTTATGTGTAATTCTAAAGAACTGTAAGGATATAAGTGTTATTTTTAAAGATGAAATGTTTATTAAAGTTAGCAAATCATTTCTAAGGTAAATGGTTTTATTTTATCATTGCTATAGTTTCAATGTGAAATATTTCATTTTTTTGTCACCCTTGATTGCAGATTTTTCTAGTCTGACTTCTTTTCCTGTAAAATTTTAAAACCAAAAAATTATAAGTGGTATCAGCCATCTTAAAAAATGTGCCAGTGAAGAACTGTGTGGCTAATTAAAAATATTTGTGTCATAAATAGGTCAGATCTTTTGGTTAGCTTCAATGGCATGATTTAGCAAGGGCCTAAATGGTTAAAATTCTGTTTTCTAGAGCCTTGAAGCAAGAAACGAGTTCTTTTGGCTCTTCAACAATATATTTTAGCCCATTGACTCATAGCTTTCATCTTTTTTCCCCTCGTGTTTTATGGATTTTATGGTTACTAAATTGATATTTGTATCGTATTAAATGTGTCTAAAAATCCACAAAATGTTTGTCAATTCACATTTGTGGATTAAACAATATTGTGTCCACATTAGTAAACATGAGCATAAAGGCAGAAGCCAGTAAGATGCATACCAAACATAAAGAGATTTTAAGTCTTATAATACACAAGCAAGCATTCAGCAGGAACTGATCTTTTGTATTTATTTACTTCAGGGGATGTACAAATACCTTGAGAGATGTTTCTCAGACTTCAAGCAGAGAGGCTTTGTTGTTGGATATGACACTCGGGGTCAAGTAACTAGCAGCTGCAGCAGCCAGAGGTACAGTGTTAATTTGTTTCAAAGATTAAGTTGAAGTGGACTAAAACAAGAATTTTCTTTTTTTCCAATAGTAGGATTTCTGAAGCAGGAGACTGTCAAACAGAAGTGTGAACACATGACAATGTTTATTTTAGAGCTGAAAGAGAAATAAAAGTATTTCAAAGATAAGGTTTAATTTTACAGAAAGAAGTAAAATGTTCAAATACTTAAAGGTCACATTGAGAATAATATTGTAGCTTATAAATTAACATTGGTGATGGCACTGGGTAGGAATGATTATGTAGCTTGTATTCTTGCATTAAAATCTTATTTGGTTATTTTTAGAGTTTTTTTCATAATAGATAATTATGATGTGATATTTTCTTTTCAGGGGTATTTATACATTTTGGATTTGTTTTATTTCACTTTCCTCCATTCCTGTTACTTTGTTACATTCCTGTTACAGGTTATATTTCTTAGTAAAATACTCATCAAAAGATGATTTGAGAGCAAAAGAAGAATTGTAATGTCAGTTCTGTTAATTGTTAAGTTCCTTTTAGTTTAGGGGGCTTTTTTGTTTTGTTTTTGTTTTTTTTGCTTATTTTTTGTTGGTTTTGTTTTTCTTTTTGTGTGGTGCTAAGGAGGAACAAAGCCAGGCCTTGCAAAGCTTAGCTAAGAAGGCTCTCTATCACTGAGCTATATCCATAGCCCAAAGCTTCTTTAAAAAAAAACACAAAAACTTATTTAACATTTTTAAGTTGGAGCACATGCTTAAATAATCAGTGATGATAAAATCTGGTTTATATTAAAATACCATATATTCAGAATAATTGGAATATGAAACATTTATTTATGTTAAAGTTTGATTTTTAAAAAGTGGTGTAACTAAGCTGGTGTTGTGGCACAAGCCTATAATCCCAGCAGTTTGGGAAGCTGAGGCAGGAGGATTATGAGTTCAAAGCCAGCCTCAGCAACTTAGTGAGGCCCTAAGCAATTTATCAAGACCATGTTTCCAAATAAAATACAAAAAGGGCTGGGGATGTGGCTTAATGATTAACTGCCCCTAGGTTGGATCCCTGGTACCAATAAAATTTAAAAAATAATAATAAAAAGTGGTTAACTAAAGACTAAGTGAGATCTCTCTTATTTTTAGGCTTGCTAAACTCACTGCTGCAGTCTTGCTGGCTAAAGATGTTCCTGTGTACCTTTTTTCAAGATATGTTCCTACACCTTTTGTAGTAAGTATGTTGTGTTAGTGATCATTCAGTTTGCTGCCCTTGTAAATATTTTTTAAATCAACTAGGATTCAAATCTTTATCATAAATAAGGTTTTGTATTGAGTGATATGAGAAACCAAAGGAAGGAAAACAAATTTTACTCTGAGTTTATTTTCATTTCATCAATCATTTGTTGAATGTTGAACCACAAAGAATTTGATCAAGAATTGAGAAGTCACAGTCATGGAAATTTCAATACCCTTCTTTCAGAAATTAATCAGGTGGATAGGTAGCTTTGAGCACAGTGTTAACAGGTCTGGTGTGTGTGTGTGTGTGTGTGTGTGTGTGTGTGTGTGTGTGTGTGTGTGTGTGTGTGTAAAAACTCTGCATTCCATGATGGTAGAATGTACATTATTATTTAGCAGAGTCACAAAAGAAGTCTCAACAAATGCCAGAGAACTGCTTATCAGGTACTGTGGCACACACCTGTAATCCTAGTGACTCCAGAGGCTAAGGCAGGAGTCCAACCTCAGTGACTTAGTGAGACCCTGTCTCAAAAACAAAAAATAAAAGGGACTGGGGATGTAGCTCAGTGGTAGAGTACCCCTAGGTTCAATCCTCAGTACCCCCAAAAGCAAACAAGCTATATACTTGGACTCCAATACAATAAAATTAGAAGTAAAAAACTCCTCCCAAATTCTGTGTTTAGAAATTTTAAAACACATTGATAAATAATTCATGGCTAAGGAAGATACCACAATGAAGATGAGAGGTACACACAGTCCTTTTGAATGGTACTATAGAATTGTAAAGGCACCTGTGCAAGCTAAAAGCATGCAAAGTAATCTTAATAATCAATAAACAGCTACAGCTGTTCTATGACCTTTAAAATATCTGGACAAAACATTAAAAACACCAAAGTTTACTCTTGGTTAAAAATATTTAAGGAGGGCTGGGGTCATGGCTCAGTGGTAAAAGTACTTGCCTAGCATGTGTGAGGCACTGGGTTCAATTCTCAGCACCACATATAAATAAATAAAATAAAGGTCCATCAACAACTAAAAAAATATTTTTAAAAAATATTTAAGGAAAGGAAAAAATGGTAAAAATAATAGTTAGTATATTGTAATTTAAAACAATAGAGATGTTGAGAAGTAAAGTGTTTTATTACTTTGTTTTTAAAAAAACTTACCAAGAATATTTAAATATTACTTACTGCCTGTCATTAACTTTAAATATGAGTGAGCATCTTTTGTATGCCTTGGCAAATTATTATATATCTTTGTAAGTTTGGATCAGCTTCAAACATTTTATCCTTTGTTATTTTATGTAGTGAAATATCTCTGAGAGTTCCTTTAATGTATTTTGCCTTAAAAGTGCTTTGCTTATATCACTTCTTCTGAAATGTTTTGCATTCTGTTTAATCACAACCCCATTCCTCATTTCCTCTATATGTTCACCTGCGGATGGTGAGATCCTTTGGTTGCATTTTAAATGTGGCAGTGTAAGCATTCCTGACTGTTTCTTTTATAATTCCATTTATTCAACTCAAATTTCCCTTCTACCATTGTCATTTTTTATTTCTTTGCAGCACTTTCATCTTCTTTGGCCAATACCCATTTTTAGTTATGTAATTTGGTAAACTGTCATGTGGATTAATCACTGGAAAATAACTGTCATGTAGATTTATCACTGGGAAATAAAGAGGCAACATAGGTACATGCTTTGCTATTTGTGACTAACACTGACAGGATTTTAAAGAGTGATGTGGTTGGTCATTGATCATGGTGGAAATAGTGATTTATGGACTGAGGAGTAAGCAACCACATTTGTGCTTAAGTGGTTAATATACCATGATATCTGAATTTGAACCTGTTTTTAGGAGACTGGTACTATTTAACAACAATATGGTAGTAGAAATCTGTGTTTATGAACTGTGCAAAGCAAAGATTGCCTGTATTTAAAACTGAGCTATAATGAAAACAATAAATAGCAAAAATTTGGGGCTAGAGCTAAGCCCCATGTAAAGATAAATTTATAGTTTTAATGAGTATATTAGGGAAAAAGATTAGTTAACTTAATATGTTTGTGCTAAAACTAAATAAATCCAAATTAAGTAAAAGGTATGAAATAATAAAGGTATGAGAAAAAAATCAAGTAAATAAAAAATAAAGAAGATATCAGCTGCTTAAAAAGCAAAAGTTAGAACTCTGGGACTGGAGCTGGGGCTCAGTGGCAGAGCGCTTGCCTCTCACATGTGAGGCACTGGGTTCGATCCTCAGCACCACATAAAAATAAGCAAACAGAATAAACATATTGTGTCCATCTATAACTAAAAACAAAATTTTTAAAAAAGTTAGACTCTGAATAGAATTACAGATAAAACCCTGGAAAGGGTGCTCAAGAAACAAAGAAGGCATAAATTTAAAAATTAAAAGGAGAGCATAATAAATAAAATAGGAATTAAGAAAATCACAACATTCTGAACAACATAACACAAATTAATGTGCAAACTTAAATGAATTAGCCAGTTTCCTAGAATAACAATTGATACATTAAAACTGATAAAAATAGAAACTGGAATAAGCATATAATCATTAAATAAATTTAAATTTAATTTGTATTTTTAAAATATTCTAAAATTTAAAATATAATGTCCAGATGATTTTATAGCAAGTTTTACCAAAAATTTGAGCAATAGAAAATGTTTCTATAAAATATTGTAGTGATTTGTTAGAAATATAATTAGTGGCTTAAGAATCAAAGTAATTGCTAATATACGTATATGTGTGTGTATATATATAAATATATGTTTATGTTTATATATATATATATATATTTGTATTTTTGATGAATAATGGAAGCTGGGCACTGTGGTACACACCTGAAATCCCAGTGGTTTGGGAGGCTAAAGCAGGAGGATTGCAAATTCAGAGCCAGCCTCAGCAACTTTGTGAGGCACTAAGCAACTTAGTGAGACCCTGTCTCAGAATGAAAAATAAAAAGGGCTGGGGATATGGTTCAGTGGTTAAGCACTCCTGGGTTCAATTCCTGATACCAAAATAAAATAAAATAATAGAAGCCAGGGAGAATCTAGAAATATAGACCATTTCTGTAAGATTCTGTCACTGAGTAGTTATTTCCAGTCAGCATCAATCCTACTGTGTTGGCTTTTCTCTCTCATTGCAGATAGATTTGCTTTAGCTGGTAGGGGAGGTATTTTTAGCAATCCCAGATTTCACACCCTTTTATCACTATGACTTAAGTGAAAAGCACTCTTGACTAACTATAGCCAGAATATTTTGGAGAAAGACTCTGATCAGGTTTGGTTGATGAAACAGTTTCTGAATCATACCAAGGGAATAGATTGCTGTGATCAGATCTGGCTCATGTATTCAACATTGCCCTCCCACAACTGTGATCCAGGAGGGCAGTCAGATATGATGGTAGAAACAGAAGGAGAACTATCTGAAGGTGACAAATAATAGCTACTACTGAGATGGGAAATACAATCTAAGAATTAACTGTGGGAGAGAATATGGTGAGTTGACCCTTATATATATGACATAGAGGCCACATAGTATATTTAAAAATCTTTAAATTGGAAAGCAAGAAACTTATGTTCTCCCTTTGAATCTTCTACCAATGATTGTATTATGTTGGATAACCCTCAATGTAAAGTGTAATGGATTCGATGATTTCTAAATTTACTTCCAACTCCAATATTTTATGATTCTATTTTTCACATCTCCAGAGTTTGGTGGAATGTCTGACATATAGTAGGTGTTCATTAAATATTGGCAAATAAACAAAAGAATAAGAAATGCTCATAGGACTAAGTTAAACAAGACTGGGAAAGCTGTTCAGTCTAACAATTGGATGATTATTGAACCACATATTTTAGAAATGAACTCCACCCAATCAACATGGAGTTGATAAGGTTTAGGTCATTTAAGCCATAATGTCTTTTTCTGTTATTTAATCAAAGTTCTTCTCACAACAAATGAAACAAAATGGAAATATAATGTTATTATTTTTTAGCCATATGCAGTCCAGGAGCTCAAAGCAGTTGCTGGTGTGATGATTACTGCATCTCACAACCGCAAGGAAGACAATGGATACAAGGTAAACCTTGGACTCCTGAACTTTACTTATTTTATAGTTTTCTCACTATGAGCTTTTCAGGGTTTACACAGAGAATCCTTTTTTTTGCAGCTTGGAATGTGGGAGCATCTCTCCCGAGCAAGTTTGTTTAATGTCTGCCAGAACCTCAAGGGTTTCACTGACTGGGAGCAATTTCTGTGTTAACTTATCAATTCTCACACTTGAAATTTTGGGGGAGGGGAATAATACAATTTATATAAAGTTCATAAATATTCAAACAATGTTGTGTATTATTCACATATTCATGCATACATAGTAAACCACACAAGCATATAAACAAAAGATTTCTAATAGTATTCACCCCTGAAAGAGGTAGGGAAGTAATATGATCCGAGATAGTATCTTCCCTTGGGTCTTTCAGAAGCAGAAGTTGAGAATTTCTGTGAAAGTGGCTTTTTAAGGGAATGCTCTTGGAAAAAGGAAAGTGAGAGAAGCAGGTAGAGGGTGGAGTGATAGTAGGGTGAAAATCAAGCAACTCTGTGGTCTCAGCTGGAATTTAGATTCATTGTGGTCTTTAGGAGAGATGGAATGAAATGTGTGCATCACAGGACATCACCAAGCTGGCCCCATTTTGAGGTTCATACCCCCATGTTAGTCATTGACCAAGAGTAGCTGGTGGTGATGGGTAAACTTCCCAAGGACTTTTGGACAAGGAATGTTCCCCAAAGAATGGGGCAGCTGTAGGCAATGTAGCAGCTAAATGATAGATAAATTAGGTCTGGCTAGGGGGATCTGAATGGGTACCAAGAATATCTACTGTAGTTCTTCACTTATATCATTCTAGTCCTCATTTGGCTCATTATATTCAGTCCCAACCTATTTAGGATTCTGGTTGGTCAGAATTTTCTGGAATTTCTGACTGGAAATTCATCTCAACTTCTACTTCTAGAAGACCCAATTAAAGACAGCTCCCTGATTATATAAAAGGAGGATTTGTAGGATGGACCACAGCCCTGACTGTTGTATTTGCCTCTGAGGAATTAACTGATTACTCATATCACTGACTTTGGCCATACCATCTATACTTCCCTACTCCTTTGGTAGTTATTTTTTTCTTATCTAGATGGTTTGTTCTATAGGGTGACCCTCTGATGGGTCATTGGTTATAAGCCTATATGAGTCCATGGCTGCTATACTTTTTAATTTACAGTTAAAACAAGATATAAACCAAGTAAACCAAGTGCCAAAAATATTTGCTGAGGCACCCAGTTTGTAGTAGCAATCTTACATTCTCATGAAGATCAGAGTCAAGTGGCCCTACCAGAGTGATAATGCTTTTTCATGTCTGCTCAAAATGGTCAGGCAACACCTCTAGCTTTAACGTTAGTGGGACTCACACTATTTGCTCAGAAGCATCCTCTCTGGGACTCAGTTCCTCCAGAAAGTCAGATTCTAAAGGGTTTCTGAGGTCTCAGACCATAGATGGCCAACTCTGTTGCTCTGGGCCCAAGGGGAGGCAGAATATCGTGATAGAAGTAGCTTGGGATTTGAAACCAGGAAGTAGATAAAGAGCTGAAAAAATTTTTTTAATTGCCCAAAACCCAAGAAGAAATAGACTTGCTTCCTCATGATCTCCCTACAATAGTAAACAGGACTCTTTCTGTTCTCTTTGACTAAGAGGGAAAGTTTCAAGACTCTCATTTCTTAAATTATTTTTTATTCTAATTTGTTATATGTGATAACAAGAGTGCATTACAGGGCTGGGGATGTGGCTCAAGCGGTAGTGCGCTCACCTGGTATGTGTGTGGCCTAGGTTCAAATCCTCAGCACCACATACAAAGAAAGATGTTGTGTCTGCCGAAAACTAAAAAAATAAACAAAATTTCTCTCTCTCTCTTAAAAAAAAAGAGTGCATTCCAATTCATATAATATAGAGAGAGCACAATTTTTTATATCTCTGGTTATATACAAATTAGAGTCATACCATTTGTGTCTTCATACATGTACTTAGGGTAATGATGTCCATCTCATTCCACCGCAAGACTCCCGTTCTTATTAGGGGAATCTCAATTCCAGCTCACTACCTTGCACATAGGCATTACAATGCAGAAGCCAGATAAATCAACAGTTCCCAAACCCCAGCATTACCCCTATAAGCTTATCACTCTGAGTTTCAATTCTTTCCTTTTTCCCCACTGCCTGGAGTTTTTCCTGTCCTCTTGTGAATTAAGCTATATATTTAAGTTAATATTTTTTCTATTTTATCTTTAATTAGAGCTGTTTGCTTTTAGAACAATTTTTTAAATGTGTATTTATTTTTTAATTGTAGAGAGACACAATACCTTTATTATTTTTATGTGGTGCTGAGGATCGAACCCAGTGCCTCACACATGTGAGGCAAGCGCTCTACCATTGAGCTACAACCCCAGCCCCTAAAAATGTATATTCATTTTTAATTGAACACAATAATTTTACATAAGAACAAGAATTTTTAAATTATGTAGTTCACCATATTTCTTGACATAGAGCTTAGTATGTAGTACATATTCAAGTGTATATGTCTTTTCTTCATTTGGGGTGCAATAGAGAGAATTCATATCATATACATGGTAGGAATCCAGCATACATATTCTCTAAGCAAAGTCTCTTTTAATTTTGAGATCTTGTGAATTATTGGAATTTATATTTTTTGATTTTTTGATAACTGTTCCTAATACTGTTTTTATCAAGTATTTGACAAACTGAAAGCTTATTGAAATGTATGTGGATAATTGACATGTTAATTATATTTCCTGATATGGATTTTATTTGGTGTGACATAAATTCTACTTTAATTTATGATAGAAAACAGCTTCTGTATCACAAAATAGAATCATTTTATAATGTTAAGTTTAATAGTATGGAGTTTTATGGGATATTTTGTGGTTTCTTAGATTATCTCTAATATACAGTTATAAACCTAAGAGTATGTTTGGATACTGTGGTATATGCATATTCTAATATTATCCTGATGCCCTGCTTATATTTTACTTGTATTGTTTTCCAAGTATATTCTTAAAAAAGTAAATAATACATAATTATTTTATTATTGAGTCTCTGTGGAATCATCATCAGTATATTTTGGTATTTACTAGTCTCATGTTGACATTCTTTTACTCAATTTACTTGATATGTTTCTTCATAAAGCCAAAGATCTCTATTGTAGCTAAGAAAAATCTGTTGAGTATTTCAATATATCATTCATAACAATATTTACCTACACCTATCACCTAGGTTTATTGGGAAACTGGTGCTCAAATCACATCTCCTCATGATAAAGAAATTCTGAAATGTATAGAAGAATGTGTCGAACCCTGGAATGGTTCCTGGAATGATAATTTAGTGGACACTAGTCCACTGAAGAAAGATCCTCTGCAGGACATTTGCAAGAGATACATGGAAGATCTGAAAAAGATCTGTTTTTACAGGTAACCAAATGGGAATATAGGATGGTATTACCTTAGGATAAGGTTAACAAGTGAGGAAAGAAAAAGTGATAAAAATATTTTCTGTTCATCATTTTAAATTATACTAAGTAGTATTACTCATAACAGACTAAAAGTAGAAGTAACTCAAATATCCATCAAGTGATGAATGGATAAATAAAATGTTTGTATCCATTTAATGATATATTATTTAGTACTGATGCATACTATAGGTATATAAACCTTGAAAACATTATGCTAGTTAAAGAAGCCAGTCACAAAAAAACACATATTGTATGATTTTGTGTATATAAAATGTCCAGAATAGGCAAATCTGCAGAGACCAAAATAGAGTAGTGGTTGCCTATGGCTGGGAGGAATTAGAGTTGGGAGGGTAACAAAAATGGGATTTAGAGTTTGTTTTGGGAGTAACAAGAATGTTCTAAAATTAATTGAGGTAATTAATGGTTGAACAGCTCTATGAATATAGTAAAAACCATTTCATTGTACACTTTGAATGGGTGAATTGTTCAGTAAGTAAATTATATCTTAATAAAGCTGTTAAACTAATTAGACTTATAACTGTACGCATTTCCTTTATGTAAGATACCTATGACACAAAATTGATTTTTAGCTTTTTCTCTATTTTTAAAAGTTTAAACATCGCAATTATCAGTTGTTTGCTTCTCCTTTCAAAATGAGAAGTGAGCTGCAGTACTAGCTAACTGCTAGCTATAGTCAATCTAAAAAGACTTTGAGCCAGGCACAGTGATGTATGCTTGTAATCTCAGTGACTCAGGAGGCTGAGGCAGGAGGATTGCAAGTTCAAGGCCCACCTCAGCAAGTTGGCGAGTTCCTGTCTCAAAAAATAAAAAGAGTTGTAGCTCAGAGGCAGAGTACCTGAAGATTCAATTCCTAGTACCACCAAATAAAAAGTAAAAAATATGATATTTTCTATCTTTGCTTACTTAAGTTCTTGTTTTTTAAAGAATATATGTACAGGGACTGTGATTATAGCTCAGTGATAAAGCGCTTGCCTAGCACTGGTGAGGCCCTGGGTTCAATCCTTAGCACATAAAAACAAATAAATAAAATAAAGATTAAATTGTTTTTAAAAAAGTGTTTATATGCAAATGCAAATTAACAAATGAATCTAATTATATATCAAGCTGAAAACATAATCACACAGAGATTTCAAGTGACTTTAAATTTGACTATTTTCTAATGGGTCATATGGAAGGATAAGAACCACACACCTACAATGAATCAAAATGCATTCTGCTGTCATGTATACATAATTTAAAAAGTAAATTTTTTTTTACCATACGATTTATTTTTATAGAGAGAGAAGATGGGAGGGGAGGGGAGGGGGGATAGTAGAGGATAGTAGAGGATAGGAAAGCAGAATACAACAGTTACTAATAGGGCATTATGTAAAAATGTGGATGTGTAACCGATGTGATTCTGCAATCTGTATTTGGGGTAAAAATGGGAGTTCATAACCCACTTGAATCTAATGTATGAAATATGATATGTCAAGAGCTTTGTAATGTTTTGAACACCAATTAAAAAAAAGAATTAAAAAAATACATACATGGAATGTACATACATCAATCATAATGTCTATTCTATGCTGATGCCTTATATATGTATTTTGTATAACAATGAGGTTTTTCTTCCATCTTCTGTGCAACTCCTCTTCTCCAGTAAATTTATTTTTTAAAAAAGAATCACTTACCTGATTTGTACTTGTCATCTCTACAATTAGTAAAATTGATGGTTTTATAGATACAGATATGCATACATATATCCATAGATATATTATAAAACAAATGAATAATTTTTAAAAATACTTTTTAGTTGTAAATGAACACAATACCTTTATTTTATTTATTTATTTCTATGTGGTGCTGAGGATGGAACCTAGGGCCTCACACAAGCTAGGCAAGTACTCTACCATTGAGCCACAACCCCAGCCCATGGAGAATTATTTTGATGTCAAAAAGGAACTAAGATTTTAGTATAAGAGAAGTAAATGTAAAATAAAAGAAAATAATTGTAAAATTATATTTTAAGTTTGGATTTGAAACATTAGTATGAACTCATGATTTATTTACTTCTTTCTGAAATACTAGTTCTGTTGCTAAAAAGGCTTCTATGAGTCACCTTAAAGCACAGATTGTAGTTTCTAAATGGCATTTCCCACCAAAAGGAACCAGGGCTCCTGGAGAAATTGATGAATCCAGGACTGGGACAAAAAATGTACTTCCGGAATTAATCTTAATATTTCTGTGTCACTCTTTGTCTCTGCCTTTCTCTGCCATAAAGCAAGAAAGTACTGAGAGATATTTGGTTCATATCAAAAGGATATAAGAGCATACTTTATGGGGGCTTTTATTGACCAAAAATTGGACAGTTGGGTATCAAAAAGAATAATCACTAAGTTGCCCATGCTGACTATTAACTTGCAATCCTCTTGCTCCAGCCCTCCTAGTAGCTGGAATTACAGGCGTGCACAACCCTGTTTCAAAACAAGGGCTGCCAGAGTAGCTCAGTGATAGGGTGCTTCTTGCTTAGGATACCTGAAGACAAGGGTTCAATCTCCCAGAACTATAAAAAAAGAAGAATCATTGTAATTAACTAAGATATTAAACATAAAAGGTTGTTGGCTGGTAATAACACCACGCAAACATTTCACAGATCACCTTTGAGAGTTGCTAGATTTGAAATTACTCATTCTGAAATTTTATAAATTCTGAATTTTCATTCAGCAAACTGATAAATGCTTAGATATTTTCTTTTGTCTTTCCTATATGAACTGACTTTCAGGGTTAATTAAATAATTGCTGAAGGATAAATATTTTAAAAGAAAAATCCAACTATTAATTGTGAAGGAGTAAAAGAATTAAAATATCACTATTTTATTACCACTAATAAAAGTGATGATCATCAAGGGCTACTAAGACTTATAGGTAAAAGTTATTGGGAAATTTTTGATGGATGGATCAAGATGACAAAATCCTGAAGAATCAATACTATTAAAAGTAAGATTGACATCATGTGCCTCCCCTCAAGATTCAACATTTGTTCTTGCCTAAAGATTTGAAATTGAATCTATAATCTATAATGTTGCCTTTAGATTCACCTACCTATTTACAGAAAAAGAAGGTTTGTGGAACATGCTAATACATAAAGGATGAAATATGCATACCCAAGATGTAGGAAATTCTCCAGAACAAATGATTTAGTTTCTTCAATAAATGGCATGGGGACTGGAGAAGAAAAAAAGAACATGTCTAGATAACAAGAGATTTGAGAGACAGATGGTGTGGACCTTATTCAGGTCTGGATTCAAGTAAACCAATTGTATTTTTGAGACATTTGGGGAAAATTTGAGCACAGGTAGGGTATTGAATAATATTAAGAAATTATTGTAGATTAGGGAGCCTGGTGATATAGCTTAGTTGGTAGAGTGCTTGCCTAGTATGCAGAAGTCCCTAGATTCAATCCCCAGTATGACAAAAAAAAAATTGTGGATTTTATTGGGTGTAATAATGGCATTATGGTTATGTTTTTAAATTCTAAAGCATTTGTAAAGTAATTTGATGTCTTGCATAAATGCAACTAAGTTGACAGAATGTTGATAAATGTTGAATTGAGATGATAAGTATATTAATAGTAGGCATTCTTCTTATGTATATTTTGAAATTTTTATTTTACTTTAATAATTTTATTTATTACAGAGAGTGGTTAATAAGTAGTCGGTAAGAATGTAGAAAGTTTTGCTATAGAAGAACCAAAGAAACTGTGACTGGATGTTAATGGGAATAATGCAGGAGGGAGGGAGTGACTAGAGTAATAAAGTTCTTGAGTGAGAAGAGATGGGAACCAGAGCCAAAGTGGAGCACTGACCTTTGAGAGAAGGAAAACACTCTGTTGTCAGAAGAAGGAAAAGATATGTATGGATGCTGTTAGATTGTGGATTAGATGTAGAAAGATTAGGAAGTTCTCATCAGATGGCTTCTGATGTTTGCATTAGGTAAAGGGAGAAGAAAGGAATAGGAGAGAAGAAAAGATTTTACACACCGTTTTAGAGAGAAAATAGTAAGCTTTTTGAGTTACAAAGTAAAATTGCCTGACAGGGCTGAATGCCCTTTGAAAGTGAAGCTCTTAACCCTTTTGTGAGATTTACTCTAGCAGTATTGTGCTATTTTGGTACAAGTCTGGAAAAAGGTACATTGTTGGGTTCAACACAGGGTAAGGTATTAGAGGATCAGGGTATCCAATGTGAAAATAAAAGAAGGTAATTGAAATTAGATACCTTGGAATTTAAGCTGGACTGAAAGAAAAAAAGAAGGAGTCTGCAGAGAATAAGAAAGGCCAGTTAGGAAGTTCTTGTGGTGGATCTGGCAAGAGATATATAGCGGCTTGGGATAGGATACTGGTATAGCATATGGAAAGAAGCAATCCAGGTTAGGAAGTTGAACCACAAAGGGAGAATGTAGTTGAATTAAAAATCTTCTGAAATTTACTTTAATACCACATAGTTTTAAAAAAATTCTTACAGGGCTGGGTTTGTGCCTCAGTGGTAGAGTGCTTGCCTAGTGAGGCACTGGGTTCAATTCTCAGCATCACATAAAAAAATAAAGATATTGTGTCCAACTATAACTAAAAATATTTAAAAATATATCTTACAGCTCTGCTGAAGGCTTTATTCACTTTTTCTCAAATTTAAGGGTTTTGAATTACATCATAGGTGGCAAGTTTTATGATATTGATTGGTGATTTTTACCTTACAGGGAATTAAACTCAAAGACCACATTGAAATTTGTGCATACATCCTTTCATGGTGTCGGACATGACTATGTGCAGTTGGCATTTCAAGTGTTTGGTTTTAAGCCTCCAATTCCAGTACCAGAACAAAAAGATCCCGATCCAGACTTTTCTACTGTTAAATGCCCAAATCCTGAAGAAGGAGAATCTGTACTGGTATTTTTCTAATATTTAAATTATTATTAGTTTATTAAACCATAAGAATAAATAGAACTTATTGACAATTTAGAGATTACTTACAAAAGCAGAAACCATTGTAGTTTATATCATTTAAATTACACTGGAGTATAATTGTGTTTGGGGGCTGGGGATGTGGCTCAAGCGGTAGCGCGCTTGCCTGGTATGCGTGCGGCCCGGGTTCGATCCTCAGCACCACATACCAACAAAGATGTTGTGTCCGCCGAGAACTAAAAAAAATAATAAATATTAAAAAAAATTGTGTTTTGTTTGAAATCTCTACTATTTCTAGGCTACTTATTTTAAACTTAACCAAATTGTATGCCTTCTAAAATTCATATCACTAACATAGTGCCTACATTTAGGAATATTAGCATTGATTTAGATTCTTCAATACAATCTAACTTTTTGGGTTACTGTTTCAGGAACTTTCTCTGAGACTGGCAGAAAGAGAAAATGCCCGGATAGTGCTAGCCACAGATCCTGATGCAGACCGACTGGCAGTGGCAGAACTTCAGGAGAAGTAAGTAGAATCTATTAATTGATTTAAAGCTTGAGCTATGAGGGGTCGAGACTATAAAACACAATGGTTTTGACCATTGTGGAGGGCTTGACTAGCATACGTGAGGCCCTGATTTCAACCCCAGCATCACACACACACAAAAAGCTTGAGCTTTGAAAAGTAATTTTTAAAAACAACAACAACAAAAAATTAAGTCTCACAGGTTCATTGAAAATAGGAAAGAAAATAAATCTTATATAACTACACCATCCATATAACTACCTAAATCAATATTTCAACATTTCCTTTTTTTCTACTCAAATAAAGATGTATTTGTTCATATAAAATTGTGAAATTATGATCATACTATATGTAGCTTTATATCTTAATTATTTTCTATACCAATTATGCTATGAGAATTTCTCTCATTCTTATATAATTGTTTGAAAATATTAATTTTAACCACAGCATATTTCAACAGATTGCTTTATCAATATAATCATTTCCTAATCCTGGTCCTCTGGATTGCTGGATATTTTCACCATTTTGATATGACATGTCTTCACAATTTTTTCTCATTAAGTAAAAGAATAAAATTAGCCTTGTAATAATCTTCCAAAAGACACTGCAGCCTGGAGTAGTGGCATATGTCTGTAATCCCAGCAACTCAGAAAGCTGAGGCAGGAGGATCACAAATTCAAGTTGAGCCTCAGCAACTTAGCAAAATAATCCTGTCTCAAAATAAAAAATAAAAAGGGGGGGTTGGGGTTGGGGCTCAGCTGTAGAGTGCTCATCTAGCATGTGCAAGGTGCTGGGTTCAATCCCCGGCACCACATAAAAATAAATTTAAAAAAATAAAGGTACTGTGTCCAACTACAACTTCAAAAAAAAACAATTAAAAAAAAGGATTGGGAATATAGCTCAGTGGTAGAGTACCCCTGGTTTTAATCCTCAGTATAAAAAGTAAGATAGGGGAAAGAGAGAAAGATTGATTGGTTATAACTATCCCTACCCTAAAGATCCCAGGTCAATTATAAAAGAAGTAGTAGTAAATATTTTCTCAAAAGTCCCATATTATAAAACTGAATTGGAGCAGGTTGTGTTCCATGCTTTTGTGATAATGTCAGAGTGTATCCTTGTGTTATAAATAAATAAAAAAGAATAAATTTTTTTAAAAGTCTCATAGCTGTAGGATTTTCCTGTCTGAAGGGTGATAATTTGTAGGTCTTAGAGTCAAAAGACATTTTAATGAGAAGCTGGAAAGGTCTTGACTTGGAATTTTCTCTCTACAGTGGTCGTTGGAAAGTCTTCACAGGAAATGAGCTGGCAGCATTATTTGGATGGTGGATGTTTGATTGCTGGAAGAAAAATAAACCAAGAAATGCTGATGTGAAGAATGTTTATATGTTAGCCACTACTGTCTCTTCTAAAATTTTGAAGGCAATTGCACTTGAAGAAGGATTTCATTTTGAAGTAATAAATAATATCTGTGTGCTACTTTTCTAAATATATTCCTGTATATGCTAAAGGCACCCCACCAAAACTGACTTTTCATTAATTCATTTATAATCTCTTTATTTTTTTTAAAATTTCTGATACTTGCTTAATATTTTTTATAACTTAGACACCCAGAGACAAATTCATCGAGTATGTGAATTTTTAACTGAGACAAGATTTTCTCCAAAAATTACGTTATCACATATTATTTTATACAACATCTGGTTTGCAGATGGAAAATCTAGTGACCTCATCACAACACAGACTTCACTCCAAAAGCTTGTAAATGCCATCAATCCTTTGTTTAAATTCTTCAAGCACAGTATTAATAAACTTTTAAGTAGACTTCAAACTTGCAAACAAAAATCCATTGGTTCTACATAATAATAATAATAAGAAGAAGAATGACTTTGTATCAACCAGATCATTAATGTTTGTGAACAGCAAACAGTTAAGTAGAACAGTTTTGTACCAGCTTTATTGCTTTTCCTCTACCATCTTTGCCAGGTGTCAGTAACTAAGTGTTACCCCCGAGGCATTTTCCTTGAGTCACACTCAAGCAACAAGTCTCAGTAATAATTGACTGAGTAAAAGAAAATTGTGCTTGTTTTTATGAAATACAGCTTTTAATCTTAGACTTTCAAAAAACACCAAAAGCAAAAGATACTGAAAATTTATTCAAGCCTAAAATTCTGAATTTCAATAGTTTTATTCAAGCCTAAAATTCTGAATTTCAATAGTTTTCTTGTTTATAGCAAGAAAAGTAAATGCACAAAAGAAAGAAAAGAACATGATTCTAAATATCAGTATTATAAATTTGTTTTGGTTTGAGGGGATTGCCAGAATTTTTATTTTTGGTGAAGGTAGAAAAGTGATTTAGGAAATTTAAGTTAGTAATGATGAACCCCAGAATTAGTGTGCATATGTTGACTCTAGAACACAGCATGTCTTTAAAGCTCATCAGATGAAAGTTCTCCCGAATATAATTATTAATGAATGACTTGGTGACTGTCTTGGAGGTTTTGTTTAGGTCACAGTGTTGTGGAAAGGTGTACTTGTTTCAAGCATAGGTTGTGATAATGTATTATTTGGGGAGACTAAATCAAAACCTTCACAGGCTCTCTTATGTTAGTGACTGTAGTATGGCTTACAGGACAGTTGTTGGGAAGCAGTGTAATTGACACCTGCCTCCATTTTGTATATGCTGAATCTTAGGCAAATTTACTTAATCTCTGAGCCTCTCTTCTGGCAACAGTGTTTATGAACATTAGAAAAGATCATGCTTTGGGGCTGAGGCTGGGACTGGGGCTCAGCCGTAGAGCACTCACCTGGTATGTTCGAGGCACTGGGTTTGATCCTCAGCAACACATAAAAATAAATAAACAGATAAAAAATTTTTAAAAAAAGATCATGCTACTATAGTGCTATTAAGTACCTATTATAGTATTTAGTAAATAGTACTAATAGTACTTAACAAGTAAATATAGTACCTATGTTTTAGATAATAATATAGGTATAGACTTATGTTACTTTGTAACTTTATTGTCCCACATATAAATATGGAATATATTTGATATAAATCATCTAGTACTGTATCAATAGTAGACCACCAGTAGTGGTAGTATGTGTGTTTATGGCCCTTTATGACTATATGTCTACCACTGTGTAAATCATTGTGGATTAAAAAGCCTAGTAGAAGACCACTACTCAGGAATTATGTGCATTTATTGATAGATTTTTCTCTGTGTTTAACTAGAGTACCTTCTTCTGCATTTCAGGAAACATTACCAGGTTTTAAATGGATTGGAAGTAGGATCAAAGATCTCCTGGAAAATGGGAAAGAAGTCCTTTTTGCATTTGAAGAGTCTATTGGTATGTAGTAAATATTTAAATCTTTGAAGTTTGATTGAAAACATTTTTTTAATTTTTTTAATTCTGTGGAGAGGAATTTTTACCATCTGGCTTTATATTTTAAGTTGCGAAAACTGCAGAGAACTCAGAAATATGTAAATGCATGTCTCATCAGGAAAACAAAAAGATCATAAAGGTCTTCTGAATACATTCAGTATTGATGGGTTTCATCTGTTTCTAAGCTCTTAAAGTCACTGGTTCTTCTGAAGAAATATGAAACTATGGGTTTAAGTTTTCCCCTTTTCTAAAGATGGTTTTGAATCCCCAGGTTTTCTGTGTGGAACTTCGGTTTTGGATAAAGATGGGGTAAGTGCAGCCGTTGTTGTTGCTGAGATGGCGTCTTACCTGGAAACCATGAATATAACATTGATGGAGCAACTGATTAAGGTTTATGAAAAGTAAGTTCATGTGCTAGATCTTTCGTTCATTTTTTTTGTCCTATCCATAGTTTTCTAAATTTGTTTTTGTTTTGATTTGGTTTTTGGTTCTGGGGATTAAACCCAGGGGCACTTAACCACTGGCCACGTCCTCTTCCCCACCTTTCTTTTAATATTTTCTTTTAAGACAGGGTCTCACTAAGTTGCTTATGGCCTCAATAAATTACTGAGGCTGTCTTTTGAATTCACAACCCTTCGGCTGCAGCCTCCTGAGCCACCGGGATTATAGGCACACACACCACCATGCCTGGCTGCTAAATTTGTTTTTGAAGAACAGTCAGCATCCTTTTATAAAAAGCATTAAAATTCTACAAAATATTCTAATAGGCTTGTCTTTATTTAATGTGACATTTCTAAAGTTATCGGAAATCTGATTTTAATACTTTAAATCTTTGTACAGATATGGTTATCACATGTCAAAAACTTCATATTTCTTGTGTTATGATCCACCTACCATCAAAAGTATATTTGAAAGGCTTCGCAATTTTGATTCTCCAAAAGAATATCCAAAATTTTGTGGAACATTTGCTATATTGCACATACGGGATGTTACCACTGGATATGACAGCAGCCAGCCTAATAAAAAATCAGTAAGTACTTATTTTTATTTATAACATTGACAAAAACTTAATGGCTCATATCACCAAAAAGTCCAGAGATGGGTTTTACATGAGGCTCAATCCTGTTTCCTCATGTTTCCTAATTTATTATAAAGGAAACAGTTTAGGAACACCAAGACAGAAGAGATGCATAGGGCAAGGTGAGTATGAAGTAGGATCTCATGCCCTTTTTAGGTATATCACCCTCCCAGAAGGTCCATGTGCTCACCAGCCTGGAAACTCCTGAAAATACCTGTTTTAAATTATTAAAAATACATATATAATTCATACTATACTAAAAATAGTAGAAATTCAGGCCTGTGAGTTCTTGGGAATAGGACCCATCCCTAGAGTAGTTTTAAGTGACCAAAGATCCCTCATCAGTCCCCAGGTAATCATCTGGAATACCTTAGGGAAAAGAGTATGAGGATAGAAAGAGGAGGGTAGAGACAAAGAGAGAAAAAGAGAATGTACAATGACACTAAAACAGTGTTGAAAATAAAGTCTTTCTAAAATCCAAGAATTACAAAGTGTTTGTACTACTTTTCTTCTACTTTTTTTTTCTTTTTCTTTGAAAAAAGAAAAAATTATTTCTACTTTGGGTGGGGGGAGTACAGGGGATATTAATCAAGGACCCTTTGACCACTGAACCACATTGCCAGCCCTTTTTAGTCTAAGTTGCTTAAGGCCTTGCTAAATTGCTGAAGCTGGCTTTGAACTCATGATTCTCCTGTCTCAGCCTCCTGAGTTACTAGGATTAAAAGTATACCCCACCATGTCGGACTATCTTTCTAGTTTCAAGTTCTCTTTTTAACTTTACTTCTGGTATCTCTAGCCAAATAGAATAAGTTATAATTTCAAATATATACAATTTATGTATTTCTTTTTTCTTTGTTAAATTATATTTTTATCTTTTTTTTCTATAATTTCTGTATTTTTGATCAAGTTTGTTTCCTTAGTTTACCTTTTCTTCCTCTGCTACAGGTTCATACCTTGCCATTATTTAAGATTTAAGGAAAATATGACCTCCAGGTCCCACAATCATATACCTTCCTCCACATGATGTGTGTCATTTTTTTTTCTATTTATGTTACCATTGTGTTGTGCATGGCAGGTCCATTTCTGAAGGACCTTTATGCCTTTCAAAGCTCCTGCCTGTGGGATAGGTGCTCAAACAAATACTTACATACAAGAGATTGCTGATCATATTCATTTTGTTGTTATTTTTAGGATGATTATTAGCTTAAATTTCCATTTGTAATGCTCTAATGTTGTCAGAAGATTCTGGGGACATAATGTATTTTGGGAAATTTGCAGCTTATTACATAGGATAATACTCATATTCCTTATAGATAGGCAGAATTAATATTGTTAAAATGAGCATATATACCAAAAGCAATATACAGATTTAATGCAATTCCCATCAAAATACCAATGACATTCTTCACAGAACTAGTCCTAAAATTCATTTTAGAACAATAAAAGATCCAGGCTGGGGCAGTAGCTCAGTGGTAGAGCACCTGCCTTGCATGTGTGAGGCACTGGGTTCAATCTTCAGCACCACATAAAAATGAATAAATAAAGATATTATATCCATCTACAACTAAATAATTTTTTTAAAAAAAGACCCAGAACATCTAAAGCAAATCTAAGCAAAACAAATGCAATGCTAGAGGCATCACAATACCTGACTTCAAATTAATCTACAGAGCTATTGTAACAAAAACTGCATGGTACTGGCATAAAAACAGAGCCATAGACCAGTGGTACAGAATAGATGACACCGAGACAAACCCACACAGATGTAGTTATCTGTTCCTTTACAAAGGCATGTTGGAGAAAAGATAGCCTATTTAACAAATGGTTCTGGGAAAATTGGTTTCTCCATCGATAGAAAAATGAGGCTAAATCCCTGCCTCTTGACCTGCACAAGAGTCAACTTAAAATGAATCAAAGTCCTAGGAATGAGACCAGAAACTCTGCAACTCCTAGAAGAAAATTGGGGTCTACAATCCCAACATATAGGTTCAGGCAAGGACTTCTTCAATAGAACCTCTTAAGCTCAGAAAAATAATACCAAGAATTAATAAACAGGATGACATCAGATTAAAAAGTTTCTGCCAAATATATTAAAAATTGTTCAACATCTTTAGCAATTAGGAAAATGCAGATCAACACTACACTGAGATTTCATCTCATTCCAGTTAGAATGACAGAATATAAACAATTATAAATGCTGGAGAGGATCTAGGGGAAAAGGAACACTTTTACTCTATTGGTGAGATTGTAATAATTTACAATCAATGGAAATCATTATGGAGCTTCCTCAAAAGACTAGAAATGGAATAACCATATAACCCAGCTAAATTACTCTTCAGTGTCTTTCCTAAAGTCGGCATCCTACAGCAATAGTATTCTGTGTATGCGTGTGTATGTTTGTCCTTGTATATTAACTGAATAAAATCTTGACTTTTCTTTTCTCTAATGTTTCTATAGTCTTTGGTATGATTTTTTTTCTCTTTCCTGTCTTTAAATTTATGATTTTATTATTTGAGGTGCTTTTAAACTCTTCTGCTCTTATGGTAAAGTATGTTTTTAGTAGCACAATTCAGAATAGCCAAACTATGGAACTAGCCTAGATGTTCATCAGTGGATGAGTGGATAAAGAAAATGTGGTATGTATACACAATGGAATTTTATTCATCCATAAAGAAGAATGAAATTATAGCATTTTCAGGAAAATGGATGGAACTTGAGAGCATTCTGTTAAGTTAAATAAACCAGACTCATAAAGTCAGAAATCATATGTTTTCTCTCATCTATTAAAACTGGAGAGGAAAGAGGAAAAGAAAGGTTGGGGAAGAGTCATGAAAATCTAAGGGAGACAGGTAGAGTAGAAGAAGAGGACTGGGGAGATGGAAGAGAGGAAGGGAAAGTAAAATACTTAAGAAGTATATTTACCAAATTATATTGTTATATTGTGCACATGTATGGATATGTAACAATGAATCCCACTATTATGTATAGTTATAATAAGCCAATAAAAACTGTGGGAAAAAAACACTATCCATATTCCATTTTTTGCAGATTCATCCAGTCAACAAATATTGGTTCCTAGTTGTCAATATTCTGAGTATGTGCACAGGCATGTGTGTGTCTTTGTGTGTGTGTGTGTATTTCTCTTTTTTATATATTTTTTAGCTGTCAATGGACTTTATTTTATTTATTTATATGCAATGCTGAGAATCAAACCCAGTGCCTCACACATGCTTGGCAAGTGCTCTACCACTGAGCCACAACCCCAGCTCATGTGTATTTCTGTCCTTGTAAATTAACTGAATAAAATCTTTGACTTCTTTTTATTTCTCTAATGTTTTTATGCTTAGTATTTGCTGTGATGGTTTTTTCCTCTTGCCTGTCTTTAAAGTTTAAATTTATTTAAACTATTTAAGGTACTTCATCTCTTCTGCTCTGACACTCAGAGCTTTGTAGGATAGGTAGCATAGATGTTGTTATCCCCAAGATTCTTGGTAAGTGTCCTGAATTCTCTCTTCACATTTTAAATTGACATTCATCTGTACATTCATTTATCAAAATCATTCTGTGCTGCAGCCAAAGGTACACTAGAGATACAGTGATAGCAAAGGCATGCTTGCACTTAAGAAATGAGTATAGAGGGGCTTTAGCTCAGCATATGGAAGTTGAGAGCATTCTGTTGGATGGAAGAGCATAGAAAAGACCTCTTACTGAGACTCTACTGAGTTCTCAAGTATAATTAGGTGTTACCCAGATACAGGAGGTGTAGAGCCTGTTTCAAACAAAGGAAGCAGTAAGTGCAAGATCTGACAGCAAGAAGGCATGTCCTCCAGAAAACCACAAGTAGTTATCTGTAACTGGAGTGTAGGCTGAGAGCAAGAGTGGCCTGGTGAGTGGGTTACCAGGGCAGAATTCCAGGCAGACAGATCAGTTACTAAGCTGTTTCAGCAGTCTAAGTGAGTGATGTTAGTGGCCAGAATTTAATATAGTAACAATGGTAATGGAGAGAATTGAAAAGGTGAATTGAATGAAGGATATTATAAACAGGACTTGAGTGAAAAAGAGGAGCAAAAGATCTGTTTTAAGCATCTGGCATAGCATAATGCATTGATGGAGAGAGGGTTCTTTGGGCCAGGGCAGCACTTGAAGCCCTGAGGAGAAGTAGCATTGGCAACCCTTCTGTTGTAGGACAACAGCACAGTCCCCTTGAGATACTTCAACAGGTTAATGTGTGAATGAGAAAGAGTACCAGCATTAATTCATATATTCAATGTCAGTAAAACTTCATTTCTTTTTTAAAAATACAGTTTTTGTCAGTACCTAGTACATTCTTTTGCATATCCTCTAGGATAACGTATATTTATCTTTGGAGGCCATAGATTAACTGTCATCATGCTTTGAAAATGCAGAGGTGCTTTGGAACAGATACAGCTTCCACTTTTTGTTCTACCACTTTGCTAGTTGAGCAGATTGTTTACTCTCATTGAGCCTTGTCCATAAAATGACAATTATATTGACTTTACAGGATTATTGTTGAAGCCTGGAGATCATGTATGTAAAGTATATAAACCAATGCCTGGATTATTATAAGGGTTCAGTTAATATGCTTATGAATTATTATGGTAATCTTTTGTATTTTCATTCCTTTAATTTTAAAAGTTTTATAATTGTGGTTAAAAAACATAGAAGTTGGGGCTGGGGATGTAGCTCAGTGGTAGAGTGCTTACCTAACATGTGAGGCACTGGCTTTGATTCTTAACACTGCATATAAATAAATAAAATAAAGGTCCATTGACAACTAAAAAATATTTTTTAAAAAAACACAAAAGATTTACTGCCTTAACTATAGTTAAGGGTACAGTTAAATTATCTTAAGTATATTCAAATTGTTGTGCCACAGATCTCCAGAACCTTTTTACCTTGCTAAACTGAAACCCATTAAACAACTCCCAGTCTTTATTCCCCCAGCCCCTCACAACCAACATTCTACTTTCTGTTTCTATGAATTAGACTAGTTTAGATGCCTCATATAACTGGAATGTATTTTATAATTCTTGAAAAATGAATTAGATACCAGATGTAATTAAGCTGTTGTTGCAATCTTGCATAGGTGCTGCCTGTGAGTAAAAACAGTCAAATGATTACTTTTACTTTTCAAAATGGATGTGTTGCTACTCTTCGGACAAGCGGGACAGAACCAAAAATAAAGTATTATGCAGAGATGTGTGCTTCACCTGACCAGAGGTGAGAATTGATTTATTAGATACATATTTAAAAGCTTTTTTGAGATATAATTCACATACCATAAGATCATCCACTTAAAATGTATGATTCATTGTATTTTAACATATGCAGAGTTTGTGTGGCTATCACTACTATCAATTTTAGAATCACCCCAAAAAGAAGCCCCATATTCAGTAGAAATCAATTCCCATTTCCCTCCCTCACAGCCCTAAGAAGCCACTAGTCTACTGTCTTTCCCAGTAGATCTGCATATTCTAGACATTTCATATGAATGAAATCATACAACATGTGGTCCTTTGTGACTGGCATCTTAGCATGTTTTTCCAGGTTTATCAGTGTTAATAACATGAGTTAGTACTTTATTCACTTTTTTAAAAAATGTATTATTTTCACCCCGAATAATCCATTCTGTGGATATACCACATTTTTAATCCATTCATCAGTGGATATTCAAATTATTTACATTTTTGCTTATTATGAATAGTATGGCTATGAACAGTTGTGAACAGCTATTTGTGTGTGGATATATGTTTTCATTTCTCTTGGATATATATGTAGGATTGAAATTGTTGGGTCATATACTCTATGTTTAACCTTTTGAGGAACTGTTTCCCAAAGAAGCTGTATTTTGCAGAACTGAATTTCAAAATCATAGTAAATTTCTATTCTTGAGAAGATTTTCTAAGCTTTAATTTTTATGTAATGAGCCTAAAGAAATGATCAATAAATAATGTGTTTGTTGCCAAATATTTGTTTTCTGTGTCCAATTTGGTTTGACACAATCTGCCTAGTTCATTTCTTTCTAAGGGTACAAATTATGACTATGTCACAAATTGTTAACATGTCTAATAAACCAAAGACTATTTAAATTTATTGAAAATAGTATTAACTTTGTTATTAATGACCAATGTATTTTTTGAAATAGCCTTCAGAACCCAACCAGGGCACATTATTTTGTATTTTCCTACATCTTTGCCTTAAGATTTTATTTCCATTGGGGGAGAAAAAAGACCTCCTAAAGTCATTCAGAGAAGTATTTAACGTTAACCAAATCAGGTAATGCTATATTTGGTTAAAAACAAAGAGTGGATATCAAAGTAATAGCTAATTTATTGTATAGCTGATAAGATGACTGTGAAGGCTGTTTGAAAGAGGCTCCTCAGTGACAATTTTGAAGGGCTTACTTGTAAGTTTGTGTACCTGTTTTTTAAAACACCTCATTCTTCTGCTACCAACAACCTGAAGGATAGTCATATTATCCCACAACACCTTAGCTGAGTCTCCTTCAAAGCATTTCAGGAAGCCATTCTATTATAATACTTTGTATTGATGTTTAAAGTTGTTAAATTGCCTGACCCAAGAGAATCATTTAGACATACTGTAATTCATTCTTTATCATGTGCCAAGGAATTACTATTAATGAAGTTCAATTTCAGTTTATGATCATGTTGTTTTCTTTGTGTGTTATTTTATTTGAGGGGGTAGTTTTAACTGAGCAAATTTCTCTTTTGTTTATCAATTATTTAATCATTACATCAGATATATGCCCTCTCCAAAGTAAAAAATAATTAAAACAAACTTTAAATCCATTAAATAGAGAATTTCAAAACTCAATCTTTTTTTCTTAGTGATACTGCGTTGCTAGAAGAAGAATTGAAGAAACTCATTGAAGCTCTAATAGAGAATTTTCTTGAGCCTAGTAAGAACGGACTGATCTGGCGTTCTGTGTAGGGCACCTCGGCATGTCATGACTTTGCACTGGCATATGGAACAGACAACCCAAGACTCCATGTGTTGAACCTCGTGTCAGCCTTCTCTTTCTCATCTGGCCAAATATCTTTTTTCTTTTTTTTTTTTTTCTTCTTTTCTTTTTCATTTGTTCTGCTGACTAAATGAAAAGTATCAATTTGAAAGTAAAATGTCTGGAGGGAAATGAAATTCAAGTTTTTCATAATCTTGAATGAAAATCATAACGTTAAAATATTATAGTGATATATCATTACTGTTTAAAACTAATATTGTACTGATTTTAAAGCAAAACATAACAATATAAAAGTGAGTTTTCTTATTGTAGTGTGATTAAGCTTAGTTCTGTATCTTGTAACTGTGTATAGCATGGTTTAAAAAATGGGGTAAATATATAAATGTTATGTAATTACACTGGTAGCTAAGGTTATTAATTACTAAAATTGACAAGAAAATAATACTCTTCCTGGAGCATTATGGAAAAGCATCATTGTTGTATCATGAGTATTAACTTACAAATTAGAGTATTTGAAATAGAGTATTTAGTACTTCTAGTTTAGGACAGATATTAAGATATGTGGGTTTGCACCTCTGCTTCAGGTGCCCTTTTGGTGCAGTGTAAATTTACTGTATGTATTAAAAACTTTGATGTTTACTAAACATAGAACAGTAGTGGCAACACTCCTAGTGGCTTTGTTCTTGTCAAATTTCTCAGTGCCTTCTCAAGAGAGTGGTATGAACTCAAACAATGTTCCTGCATTGAATATCATTTTATCAGTCAATTTTCAGATAGTTAAGAAAAAAATCTTCCAAACTTTATGGGTGCTTCCTCTATATCAAATGGGTTTGTTGATTTCAAAAATCCTATGATTGTCAAAGATGGTCTTTTTTTTTTTTTTTTTTTTTTTGGTGTTGGTGGTTAGGGAGGTGCTAGGGATAGAACCCAGGGCCTTGTGCATGCAAGGCAAACAATCTGCCAATTTAGCTATACTCCCAGCCCTATCAGAGAAGGTCTTAATAAAAGAAGGCTTAATATAACTATAGTCAAGAGTTTTCAAGTTAGAATTACATAAGTTATCTTAATCTTTAGGTAAAGGAAAAAAAGGGGAACTATAAATGAGCTCTCAGTTTGACAGTCCAACATTTGAATCACCTGTTTGTAAGTAAATTTATTCTTTAGCTGATGAAATAATGTTAATTTTACTAAAAAATAAAGCACCCAGATTTTAATTATTAATGAAACCCTAAAATTACTGTTTAAAACTAACATGATGCTGACTTCTAGGGAATTTTTGATTACATGAGGAGTATTTATCTTTTTTAATATGGAAAACAGTTGTTTAGGAAAGTCATTTTTGGTTGATTCTACAATCTTCTAAAAAGATTCAGTGCAGAAATAGCTTAATATTCTTAAGATGTATTTTCTCTTGTACAGTTTGCAGAATACAAATGGCATAATTAGGAGGTAAGAATAACAAGGCCTTGGGTGTAATCACCTAAACAGGTTGACTATGGGAGATAGCACTGATATTAGAGAAATTATTTCCTAAACATAATAATGACAAAGATATAAAGTTTGAAGTGATTAGAATGTCATGGTTTGGTTTGTTACAGCTATAAACTAACTTTTGAGCTGATATAATCCAAACATGACTTTAAATTATTGTATTGCCACTATTGTTAATTTGTTCCTTCCTTGCTTTCTTATAGCTGGATCTTGTATGACTCCAGGTAATAGACAGGTAACTATATGTAGAGCACCATTTTATGAATGAGTTTGTGTAGAATTTTTATTTAAAAATGTTTAAAACATTTTTTGTTTTATTGGCTTTTAGTAATGTAGACTGTAACTTAGGAAATGGCATATATTCTACAAAGTATGAACAATGTTATATATATATATATATATATATATATATATATATATATGAAAAACATGTATATTTGGTTTTGGTATCTGTGTTTTAGAGATTGTCATAAAATATTTGAAATGAATTTAAAGCGATACAACAACCCATTCAGAACTACTAAAGCCATGTCATGATTGTCCTTTTATGAAGAAAATAGTTTCATTTTCTTGCTTTAATATAAAGTAACATGTAAGTCATCTTAAGGTGAAAAGTCATTGAAGCTTGGATTCTCATCTCAAAATTCTAAATCTAAAGTTAAAATTAACAAAATTTTATAAAGGTTCCTGAATTATATAGATCTAAGGAACTATCTGATTCTGTCCACACTCTTGAGTCTGTCTGAGCATGATATTAACATGAATGTGACATTGTTCACCTTGCATTCAGAGACCTCCCAAGAGACAGAAATGCAGGCCTGGGGTCTCAGCCTTGGGCCATTTTTTTTTTTTAAATATTGTGGAAATACGTATATTCTCATTCTGCACATAAATCAAAACTGGTATTTTCTGAAGCTTTGGGGAAAAGAAAAGAAGTAGGACAAGATCAAAGCATAAATTAGAAATAAAAATTAAACAATATAAAGGGCAATAAGACAGCACATAAAATACTTCTTATGTGAAAGACAAACCTAACACCATAAAAGTAGAAAATAAAGTGTGTATAAGGTTGTTTACTTGTGTTTATTTGTTGTTATGATGAGCAGGCAGTGAACCTATTGTTTACTTTTATTATTCAAGTTTTGGGAGCTGAGAAAAAGTATCCCTATTATGGAATCAGTTCCTGCTAGGTATTGTATCAGAATCATGGGAGAACTTGGGAGGAGACAGAGCAAAAATAAAAAAGAATAAACTATAGAAAAAATTCAAATTCTGCCTGGATACATTTAATTTTTATACAAATAATACTTCCAAGAAAAAGTTCAAGAATTTAGGTTCATTTAACTCTAGAGAAAAGTAAGCCATTGAGATCATTTACACTAAGTTATTAATCATTAATCAATGTTTTTATTGAAGGACTCAAAATAAGAAGTACTATTGCTATACCATTTTCCTTCTCTAGTGAGGATAGACCAGAGGGAATTTGGGATTAAAAAAAAATAGGCAGCAGGAAATGTTTAAGAACTTTGGCAGAGATTGTCATAAAAATCTATTCTTTTAAGGAAATAGTTTTTAAAAAATATTAAGGGATACTAAATGACTTTTGAAGGTTCCTTCCTTCCAGCACATTTTTTTTCAAAATCAGGTTGGAACAAAAATCATGTTGTAAAGAACACTAACAGTATCATTTGGGTTTCACTCCACATCTAGACAGCTTTAGCTCAAAAGACATTTTTTGTGTGTTTTAAATAGGATATGCGTGAATGAAATGAATAAAGACCTGCTTGGATGTTATTTTTAATTTGACCTCGAAAATCAATTGAGACTTGAACACAAGTGTGTTCATCTTGAAGAATGTATAGTGTTATAGGGTATTTGAGGGTTTTGCTTTAAATATAAAATATTGATATTTAGATGTACAAACTTCCACAGAGAGGATCTGAGAGATTGAACATTTAGAGAATAGATCTTCCATTTCTTAAGCAGGATGCTTCTGAAATTGATGCAACAGAATATTAGCTGGAGGATGATGGGGAAATTGTTCTATGAACTGCTGATATTGTTGTTGTTGTTTTAAGTTGTATTCCACTGGTGTTTGTAATGCTTGAAAAATCCAAATTTCTCTTGGATACATTTAATTTTATGCCTTTTTCTCTCTACCTCCCTCTTTTGCCACACACACTCGTCTACATTTTGTTACTGTGAAAAGCTTTCGCCCTATTACCTCACTGATAAGAAATTTAACTGTTTTCATTCAGAGTGCTTTAAACTTATTCATAAACTGTTTATGAACTTTTAAAATTTTGTTACTATTATAAAAATATTTAAGATTTCTTATAAGAAGTAATTTTAAATCTATTTCATAGCCTGTTTTAGTCTGTCTGGATACGACTATATGTTAATTTATTATAGTTTTTTACAATTCACTTATTTTCTGAGCTTACTCTAGAAACTGATGAGGAAGTAGTCATTCTAATTAAAATGGGCACTTATTCTAAAATTTCATTTGAGATTTCCTTGTATTTTGGGCAGCCAAAGTGCACAATTTGAGGAAATCTTTCTTACATTTGTCTCTCAAAGCATTTTACCATTAATCATAAGTCTAAATAAAAAGAAGAGGCTGTTTCATTGTTTGACTCTACAAAGCATGACTTTAGTTCCATTTGGAAACATAGTTAATGTTGATTATTGGTTATTTTTAAATATTCACATACTATTACATTCACTAAGATATCTTTCCTCTTGGTTAAGTCAAGACTTTGTACTTAAAGAAGAGAACCTACAAGAATGAATAAAGTGGCCAATATATGGGGCAAAGGGACATATCTAGAGTTTGCTTCTCAGTTTTTTTTCACCAGCAGAACCCTAAATCAGAGGAGCATGAAGGAAGGGGAAGGAGGCCTGAGAGCAAAATCGGAAGCAGCCTACCACTGATGATGAAATTTCGTGTTCTGGCTTTAATTTTGCCTTCTCCTAATAAAACTATTTAATATAAAAGTGAAATCTTCAATCTTGAATGAAACTGGTTTACCAGAAAGGAGCATTGTGTTTATCACATGGCCTCTCAATTTTCTCCCTCATTGCCCCCATGCCCAATTGCTGCATATCCCAGTACACAATTGACTCTAGTGTGAGAAACATAAGCATAAAACATATCTAGGATATTCCCTGCCCTTTAGAAGCTGACCTCCTAAAATATTAACCCCTAGTTTACTAACCTGCAACATTTATGTTATATTTGAACCTTACAAGATAGTCTGAGGTGTTGGCCTGTTTGTTCTCTTCAATTCCTTGGCATTCCTTGATGAAGAAGGAGCATCCACCTGTCAGCTCCCTAAGAATGAGAATCATGGCTCACTTTTCCTATCCACACTACCTACCTAAGTTCAGTAACTAAACAATATTATTTTAAAGACATGAATAGTTTTAAAAAGTAATTAAAATTTTGACTTTCTAATTCAGTTTTTAATGACTCTCATTACTGAACTTTATAATAAGTGATATTTACTAAGAATGCACACCCTTAAATACTCAGCTTCTTTTGAGAGAGCAGAGCATTTTTCTATGTGGAAATTGTATATAATGTTAGCATTTTACATCAAAAGCAAGGTGTTGACCAGGAAGGCTCAGAATGTATCTCTTTAGGCTTAATATCACTAGTCTAATAAAGCACCATTTTGAGCCTATTAGTACTACCTTCCAAATGTGTCACGACTAATTTGGTACTATTTGGTATATATTTGTCCAGCGTTATGATTCATCGTGTGCCACTCAGGCAAGAATCTGCATCTATGTATGGTGAGGTCTTGTTATAGGTTAGAATAAACTCGTGGTATACATCATTGAAAATACCAGGTAAAATATGTACAGTTAAGAATGAATTATTTTTCTGACTAAGTATGTAGAAATAGTTCAAAATTGTGCCCTTATTTTAACAATTTCTGTCAACATCTCATTTTCCCCAACAAAATACCAGGGTGTATTATAAATACTGCCTATGAGAATTTGCACTTTATGTATTTGTGTGTGGATTTCTTGTGGTTTTAGCCAAATAAAGTGTTATCAGTAATAAACAGGTCTCTTCATAAGCATGAGTTTCTATGTAATTTTTATTATCTTAGATACTTTGCAGTTCACAAACTGAAAATGTTCTACACAAACTGAAAATGTTCTACTCAAACTGAAAATGTTCTTGAAATTTATGCATGACATACACTGGTATCTACTATTGAGTCTAAATATTCTGGCTGTGAGCATTCAGTAAATATTCCCTGATTGACTGATCTGATGTCCTAGAAGTAAAAGCTAATGCTAGAGTCCTTACAGTTTTCTTTTTATTTTTCTCCCTCAGCAGACTTAGTTTGTTTCCTGATATTAGCATTAGCTTCCATAATAACATAGTAAAATTAAAGGTTTGGAAATCCATCAAGGTAGCAACTATAGATGTGGGATGCAATAGTGGTGGAGAATGAGTCTCCAGGGGTGGTTACGTCTGTGGTTCTGATCTCCACTGTCTGTCTCACCTCTGAACAAGCTCAAAAGGAACCCCTGATCAAGCTCAAAAGGAAAGAGGAGTGACAGTAGTATTCCTCAAGGTGCTTCTATCACTACCTTAACTGAAGACTCTGAGAACCATATCATCTGTCTTCCTGAGAGTAGTTTTTTTTTTTTTTTTACTAGACCACTGCCTGGCACCCAGTAGGTGCTCAATAAATATTTTTTTGAATGGATGAACCCATCTCATGTTTTCTCTTGCAGACAAAAAGTCCTTCATTCTGCATGTGCAGAGTTGCACGTGGTACGAAATGCTCAGGAGCAGCACCACCTGTTCAGAGGCCTCTTGCTGCCACTGGGTCATCTTTACCCACAATATACATCCTGCTGAAATCTCAGGCTCAATGGTTTTTTTCCTAATGTCCCTTAGGAGCTTCTCATCTTCCTGATTTGAAACCTCTAGGTCATCTTTGATTTCTCCTGCACTGGATACATGCAAATCGACAAGTTCTTTAACATTCTTTATAGGTAAGGACAAGGTCATTGATTTGAGACCCACATAAACAGAGACAAATAGGCTAAATCAACCTAATAGGATTGTTATCACTCCCAAAGGAGAGGAGTTGGTAGGTGTATAAATTAAGAAGTTTTAGAGGGAGGATGATAATGAAAAATTTATTATTCACCACCTGTCCTCCTTGAACTAGCGCTTCCTCATTATATTTTATTATTCTCCTCTATTATCTTTATTTCCTTATCTTTACCTTTGGGTCTAATAATTAAGTGGTCCAACATTATGTGTAATTTGTTTTAATTTAAGGATTTGACCTGCATCCCTCTGCTTTATTCATTTTATAAATATGTTTTATAAATATGTATTAATTAACCTGGAAATGGGTAGAAATAAAGGGCACCCCAGAGGGCTGAATTGTAAGAAAAAAGAGATAGCAACCATTGCCTGCATGGACTGTTCAGGACACCATTCCCGCTCTCCCCACAACCCTAGATATATCACCTTTATCTACCCCTTATGTGTTTGAATTCAGAGGTCTTCAAGAGAAGGCCTATCTTGAGAAAAGGTGAATGTAGTCCCACACCTGCCTGCTGGCTGGTAAGGGAAGAATTGGATTCCCCCAGCTCCCTTCTGTATGGCAGAGAGAGGAGCCACTAGGTATCCTTCCATTAAGATAAACCAGGAGAATTAATGTCCCAAATCAGAAGTTATGGTGTAGACTAAAAGACACTAGCGCCCACTGCAATGCCAAAGAATATTTAAAGAATAAGTAAACTCTAGGCAAGTGGGGAGTGTTTTAAACACAGAAACAGCAAGTGCGTTCAGAGAACAAATGGCTTGGTGTTGCTTCTGGAACACGAGGCTGATCATGGAGAGGAATGCAACTGGACAGTGGCAGAGGCCCTGTACTGTGCTGTGGAGCTTGGCCTTCAGTCAGCAGGTGATGAGAGTCTGCAGGGATTATGGGAGACGGGGTGCAATGGATCCACACTGGAAAGAGCCATCTTAACCAATGCTCCTCATTTCCTTCAATTTGACTATCAAATGCGGATGTGTTTTCTGGTTTCCAGGACTGATTTGCCAAGACAAGTTGGTTCCCTCTGAAAGTCCAGTAGAGTTTTTTCTTTCTTTTTTTTTTTTTTTGTAGATAGACACATACCTTTATTTTGTTTATTTATATGTGATGCTGAGGATCAAACCCAGTGCCTCACACATGCTAGGCAAATGCTCTACCACTGAGCTACAACCCCATCCCCCAGCGGAGTTCTTTCTCAAGTTCAGCTAAAACTTGCCTTCTGAAGCTTCTATGCTTTGGTTGTACTTGAAAACTCAGTGTTTTACAAAAGTCTGTTTCCTTTAATTCAGTCTTCCTACTTTAGTCTAAATATCTATAATTCAGCTACTGGTTCCCTATATGACCAGTTTGGGGTAACTTCATTTTCTTTATCACCCTGTAGACAGTTTGTTGGGTCCAGAAATTAAAATAATCCCCTGGAAATGGTGGAGCTGGCCCAGAGTAGAGAAAGGTGGGACTTCTGCCTGACATGGGGTAGACAGAGGGGCTTCAGCCTGCAGCATGCTGTGGGACTCTTCTTCAACTCTTCCTCCTCCTCCTTTACTCTAAACTCAAACATTGTCCCTTCCCCCCAAAGCCTGCCTATTACCCCAAACCAAGCCGGGCAATCCCCTGCCTCTACTTCCTCAGGTCCCTATGCCACTTCTGACACAGTGTTTCCTGTTGTGGGTTCCCTGAGGCTGGAACTAGCTGAGTCTCTTCAGAACCTAAGAGCCCACAACCAAGCCAAAGCAAATAATGAGCCACTAACTGAATAAATACTAAAAGATTGAACTGAAGTGGAATTTGAGCTGTTTTTAAAAGCAGGTAAGATTGTGAGTAAACTGCATGATGAGGAGGGGCACATGGTATGCAAATCAAAACACTCAAAAAAGTCAAAACACTCAAAAAAAAATACTCAAAAAACACAAGAGATAGCTGCAGGAGTGACGAGTGGGGAGCAGGAGGTCCTGAGACTTGCTAGCCACTTCCAGCCAGGCTTAAGCTAACCTGAGGTAAGTAATGGAAAGTCGAGTGGCAGGAGAGCGGATTCCCCTATGGGCAGGGAATGAGGACAGAAAAAAATAAAGGCACAGCTGGATCTGATGAACTGCTTCCAGTTGTTGGCCCTCCCCACATGTGCATGCTTACCCCTGGCTGACAAGGAACTCCTGTCTTCTAGCAGAATCCCAAATTCAGTTCCAACGTTTCTCTCTACAGTCAGGAAAGCCTGAGAGTCAGGTTGGAATGACTTGAGTCCACAGAGTGGATTCCTGACAAATCCAAGGCAACTTCTTCCCAGTCTGCAGCTTCCTTCTCTACAACCTGAGGATGGCTAAGTAAAATCATTCCAAGAATCGTAGTCTTCCAGCCAGATGGAAACCTCCCTACTTCTTTCTGTATAGGAGAACACTAAGGCCCAGAGAGAAGCGATTTCCCAGTGGTCACAGGGATGGTGGCTGACCTGGGTCCTCAGGTTCTCCTTCTGTATAAATGTCTGCTAGCCTAAGGAGCAGGACAGTGAATACAAAGTTGCTAAGATGTAATCCACACCTTTGAGAAGACAAAAACACTTAAGGTGCAATAGAAATGCTGTAGTAGAACTAAGTACAAATTGGCACAGGACAGAGGAAGGGAAACTGTGCTGGGCCCAGGAGGATCTTAAAGAAGAGCAGGGGCTAGAGTCACGGTTTACAGGACAAGCAGGTATTGGTCACAGAGAAAGTTGGAGAGGCGTGGTAGAGCCAGGGGAAAGCAAAGAGAAAGCAGGAAGCAGCTTTCTGGAGACACTAGGGCATCGATCTCCAATTTCAATCAACAGCCGTTCCAATTCTACACACACTTTCAAATTCCAACTCACTCTGAAGTTGACAACTTCCCAATCTGTATTTTTAGCCCAGTCTTTCTCTCCGGGCTTCAGAGCCACACATCCAGTGACTTTCAAGTCATTCCCACCTGGCTACCCCCAGGTACTTCAACCCTCCTCTGTCCAGATCCAAGCTTCTTTTCTTTTTCTCTGCTGATGCCCCCACTACCATCATGCCACCAACCTTGCTCCCTCTGCTCTAAGATTGTCACCGTGGGCTGTGGTTCATTATTTCTTCTCTCTCCCTCTCTTCCCCTGACTTGAGTTTAGTATCTGGTGCTTTCTAAATATGTGGAAATCCCTTTCTGATTCAACAGAATGGGGATGAGAATTTTTTCATTAAAATAATGAAATAGAGTCATATGATTTTAGGGTAATGGAGCCAGCCTTCGGTTTTAAGTATGGTTGTTCTATCCACATCTGCCCAGCCCTGACTGTGGCTTGGTACCACCTGGAAACAATTCCTGGTTGGGAATTCCTGACAGGGACTTTGTGATGGCAGTAAGGATTCTAGTTGACCCTTTAGTGGTAGCTGAGGAGAAAACTCAGTATGTCTGAAAGCTGTCCTCCACCTTCTAGTTTCTGAAATTGGAGTTGCCTGCTATATCTCACCTTCCCCTTTAATAACCTTGGCCCAACCAGCTATGGTTGTCAACTGAATTCAGTTCTTGTGGAGTTTTACAGTAGAATGCATATAAAATCCATCTCCCTTTTCCTTCTTTACCTGCCCTGTAGTGGTTATGAACACAGGTTGTGATGTCAGAGAATATTGGTTCAAATCCACCCCACATCATTTACTAGCTACAAGACTTTGAGCAATGTGATGGCTATGCTCCAAGAGGGTCCCCCAGTGAATTCTGCCTGGCAGAAGTGATGGCATGCCACCCCAAATTAGGTTATAAAAGACACTGTGGCTTCCATCTTGGTTGCCCTTTTTCTGACCATTTGCTCTGGGTGAAGCCAGTTGTTCCATGGAAAGTCTCATATGGTAAGGAACCAAGGCTCCTGGCCAACTGCCATGAGGATAAAATTGGAAGCCCTGGTATTTCAATGAATTAAGAATATGAATATGGATGCAGCTGATCTTACAAGACTGCCATCAGATGTCAGCAGGGGATGCAATCATAAAAAGGTGGAATGTGGGCTGGGGCTGTGGCTCAGTGTTAGCACACTTGTCTGGCATGTGTGAGGCACTGGGTTCGATTCTCAGCACCACATATAAATAAATAAATAAATAAATAAATAAATAAATAAATAAATAAATAAATAAATAAATAAAGGTCTATAAACAAGTTTAAAAAACATTTTAAAATTTTTTTAAAAAAGGTGGAATGATGACTGGAGAATCAGCTTCCCAGATGGCTCATTTATGTTGCTGTGGCAAGAGGACTCAGTTTCCCATCTATAGGGTTGCTTGAGTATCCTCATGACTGAGCAGCTGGCTTTCTCCAAAGTGATGATACAAAGAAAGAGCAAGACACAAGCCACAATGTCTTGTGACCTAGCCTTAGAAGTCACACTGTCGTTTTTGGCGAAATCTATGATTACACAGATTAAATGTAGGGAAGAGACTATGTAGAGTGTGAACATCAGATGCTGGGTCTCACTGGGGACATTGTGGCGACTAGCTACGACAGAGGGGAAGATTAAATAATTTTAAACATATTATATTTGAGATTCTTAAGAGACACTTAGTGTAGATGTCAAGTAGAAAATGAGTCTGGAGCTTGAATGAGAATTCAGAGCTAGAGATATAAATTTGAAAGTTATCAATATACAGAAGTTTTTAAAGCCGTGGAAATGTGAATATGGAGGGAAAAAAAAGACTCCAACATTTAGTATCTTCATTTTAAAGATACGATTTAATTTTTTATGATGAAACTTTAAAAAAATCAGATGAAAGAATATAACAAATACCCATCCACTTAGTCAGCACTCTTTCTCATTTGTCCCACATATTTTCCTTTCCTTTTAAATTCCTCCCTATCCAATCCCCTGACTTGACTCTTCTATCGTTTAGATGTATTTTAATTGGTTAACTTTTGCCGAATAGCAAACCACCCCCAAAGACTTAGTGGTTTAAAACAGCAAGCATTTATATAGCTCACAATTCTGCAAGTCAACAATTTGTGTTGAGCTTGGCTAAGTTGTTCTGGCCTTGGCTGGGACATTCATGGGTCTGAGGTCAGTTGCTAAATTGGCTGAGTGCAGGATAATCTCACATAGCCTCGACTGGATGGTTCATTTCTGTTTCATGCAATCTCTTGGCCTCCCAATAGGTTAGCTCAGGGTTGTTCATGTGAACGGCTGGACAGGAGTTCAAAAGAAAGAGCCAAAATATGCAAAGCACCTGGAATCTTAGGCACAGCCCCCATGCCATTCTTCTACTGAATTCCATTGGCAAAAAAATATCACAAAATCAGTTCAGATTGGAGAGGAGGAGAAATAGACTCCACTTCTGGATGGGAGATACTGCAAAGTCACAACCCAAAGAATGTAGATTCAGGGAGGATTAAAAGATCACGTCCAGGGGCTGGGGATGTGGCAGGAGTGGTAGCGCACTTGCCTGGCATGCACTGGGTGCTGGGTTCGATCCTCAACACCACATACAAGTAAAAAATAAAGATGTTGTGTTCACCAAAAACTAAAAACTAAATATTAAAAAAAAGATCATGTCCATTTGTAAAATCTACCGAACTTCACTCTATGACCATAATTGTTCACATTATACTCCCACAGGAAAAACATTTTCCTTTATTCCAGGACCCCCAAAATATCTTGCAATTATGTTATCAGGCTTGAAGTCTAGGATCTTATAATCTGTATAGGTTTGTATGTGACTTGGTGGATGCTGTACTTTCTAATCTTGACAATATGAATTAAAAAGACACATTGCCCCATATACCCTTAATATACAATGGCTAGAGGTAGGATAACCTCAATAGACTCTCTCATCCAAAAAAAAAAAAAGGGGGGGAGGGCGGGGAGGAATAAGAGGCACATGATCATCCTCAAGCATAATAATTTAAACATATCCAGGTTTCCCTGTCCTTGGAGAGCAACTATTTCTAGCCAAGGCCTAAGTTCCATTCTTGGGAAGTGGTTTCTTAGTCCGTGGATCTCTGGCTCTTGGCTCCACCCTCTGGAACACTGTCCATTATATATAACCCTCCTTGGCTACTTTTGAAGAAGTGGCATATGTTGGTAGCCGAGTAGCAATTTGAATAATTTCAGTTCCTTTTGGTTGAGGCTGGTGGTGCTTTCACATGTATAACTCACTTAAAAATGTTGTGGGCTCTTTATGTATCTAGTTAAAGTCTACTCCATATTCCAAATGACACACACTTGTTTTTTAGACATCTTGCTCAATTTTATCAATGCTATTTTGGAAGTGGGCTTTTGTAGGATCTTATTCTTGAGATTCCAAGAATCCCTTTTGTCTAGGAATCTACTAGGCAATACTTTAATTCTTTAAAAGGTCTTTATAAAATGTTTTACAGCCACACCTTGGATGAACTAGATTTGCAGGACGTATTTTATACTATAAGGACCTCTGCTTGCCAGAACAGTAAGATGAAAAGGAGTTTTATTTATTTATTTATTTATTTTTTAATTTTTGAGACAGGCTCTCACTATGTTGTTCAGGCTGTCCTCAAACTTCTGAGATCAAGTGATCCTCCACCTCAACCTCTCGAGCAGGGGGGACTACAGGTACAAGCCACAGTATCTGGCTGAGTTTCAGTTTTTTAATCTAGCAAATTCTGCCTGCTCTCTCTAAATTCTTTTTTGCAAACAGGCCAGGTCTTTCCGAGTCAGCTTTAGCTCATATTCCTCTCCCTGTTATAAAGTGTCACATACAGCTACAAACATCCAACTGATACTTTCAACATTCTGTTTGGAGATCTCCTTAGTGAGACCAAAAAATTTTAAAGTGCCTTTCCCAGGATCTTCCAAGTTACTGTAGTTGACAACCATGTTGCCAACTGCTTGGTCACTATAAGACACAGGTTGCCATTTCTCTAGCCTCTGGTAAGAATTTCCTCATCATTCTTCCAGACTTCACTGTTTGCGGTTTTTCCAGTCTCCACCCACTCCCTATCCCAACAGCCAATGCCACAAATTTTAGGATTTTTTTTTTTTTTAAAGATAGGATCTCACTTTGAAACACCCCTTTCTTTATCAGTCAACTTCTGCTGCGAAACAAATAGCTGAAGAGCTTGGTGGCTTAGAACAGCAACTATTTCTATATTTCCCAGTTGTGTGAATTGGCAATTTTGACTGATACCGGCTGGGTGGTTCTTCTGGACACCTCCCCTGGTCCAAATAGCAATTTTGACTGAGACAGGCTGGAGTTTGCTTATCCGACATAGGTCCACCTGGCAGTTCAGTTTAGTATGGTTTAGTTTGCTAAGACCTCAGCTGGCGTGGCTGAGCTCTGCCCCATGTTCTCTCATTTTGCAGCAGGCTAGCCCAGGTTGGGGCACATGGGTGCCTGGACAGGGTTCCAAAGAAATAGCCACAGCAGGCAGAGTCTCCAGAGGCCTAAGCTCAGGCCTGGCACTCTGCCCCTTCCATTTCAAAGTATTGGCTAAAGTAAGCAAAATTCCTTCCCAGATTCAAGGGGAAATAGACTCCATCTCTTTTTTCCTCCCATTTTTAATAATTTTATTGAAGTATAATTGATATGCCATAAAGCTCACATATCATACACAATTTGATAAATGCTGACATATGTATATGACCATGAAACTATAACCACAATCCAGAGAATGAACATATCCATCACTCCCAAAATTGGGAGTATTCTGTGACCTTTGCAATATCCTCCTCTCCCAGCCCAACTTTTATGCATGCCCTTAAGCAATCATTGATTTGGTTTTGATCACTGTAGATTAGTTTGCATTTTCTGGAAGTTTATATAAATGAAATCACAGAGTATTCTTTTTTGTCTGGATTTTTTTTGCAGCATTATTATTATTTCAAGATTAAGCCACATTGGTCTATTTCAATATTCTTTTCATTGCTGAGTAGTATTCCAGTGAATCTGTGTATCCCAATTTCTATTTACCAATATTTTGGTTGCTTCCAGTCTGGGATATTACTATGTTCTTATATAGACATAGATTTGGCTTTTCCTCTTGAGTAGAGACTGAAGAGTTAAATAGGTGGATCATATGACAGGGGTATGTTTCACTTTTTGAAAAACTGCCAAACTTTTCCAAAGTTCTGGCATTTTACATTTATACTGGCTGGTGTATGATCATTCCAGTTTCTTCACATTCTCAGCAGTTGGTATAGTCACAGGCTTCCCCTTAATGGAGGGGGCAGGGGATACAAAATCATTCAGCAAAGGGTGTGAACATGCAACCATGACAACCATGACTGTCTTCACAATCTCCCACATCTCCTCAGAGGCCACCCTCATTATGAAGTTGGTGGCATCCTTTCTTCCCAGACTTTTGAATTTATGTGGTGTCTGTATATATCAAAAGTATATAGTAGTTTTCCCAGTGAACTTTATGCTTTTAAGTGAACAGTTTCACATATACTGAAGAATTTGTGTAATATAAATGTAAGGTATAAAGAATGAAACCCTTTAGAACCTCTGCCCAGGGCAAGAAATGGAATCTTATCAATGTATTTTAAGTCCCTATGCATCCCTCCTGATCCAACTGTAGTTCCTTACCTGGAATGTGATGCAGCTTCCCAACTGTCCTCCAGTTCTGCTCCTCCAATCAGCTCTACCCACTATATCCAGCATGACCTTTTAGAAACAGAAGTCTAATTATAACATTCTTCTGCTAAAACTGTATGGTTGTTCCCATTAACCATGGGGTAAAATTCAAATTTGTTAGTAGAGGAGCCTCTTCATCATCTGGCTCTTGTTTATACTTCATGTCCTATTTTATGCTATCTATCTCTCCATGTGACATCCTGTTTTTCAAAAGAGATTACTGAGTTTTGGCCAAAGAAAGTTGCTTTCCATAGTCCCCTGTACTTTCTTCTTCATAGCATGCATCACTGCTATGATTGGCTGTTTACTTGTCTATTTCCACTCCTTGATTAGAAGGGTTTCTGAGGGCAGGCTGTCCACTTGATTATTCTGCTATATCCCTGGAAACAGGCACAGCATGAGCATCAGGGATGCTCAGTCATGGTTGAATTAAAGCATAATTGAGGGAATGCCAGACTCTGGCAACTAAGAGGTATTCCACAATAAAGTTCCTAGTTTTGGTGAATAATAGGCATGTACAATTGTCCCTCAGTATTTATGGGGGACTGGTTCCAGGATTCCAGCAGATACCCAAATCTGCAGATACTCAAATCCCTCATATAAAATGGCAAATTATTTGCATACAGCCTGCATAAATCCTTCCATATATTTAAGTCATTTCTAGATCACCTATAATCCTTAACACAATGCAAATGCTATGTACAATACATACTACCTTGTTTAAAAGATAATGGCAAGAAAAAGGTGTGTACATGTTCAGTGTAGATACAACTTTTTCTGAGCATTTTTAATACATAGTTGGTTGAATCCATAAATGTGGAACTCAGTGGATATGGAGAGATTAATAAATTAATCTCTTGACTAAGCCAATAGCAAATATATGACAAGAATGGTGGACACATATTAGCTTTTAAAGGACAAAAATAAAATAAGATAAAATAAAGGGTTCCACCAGGGGGCACTATGGGAATGCCTCAGAAACACGTTATTTCTTTGGAAAGCCCATATCTACTTTGAATGGGAATGTGATTTCTTTTTTTTTTTTTTTTTATTGATTGTTCAAAACATTACAGAGCTCATGATGTATCATCTTTCATACATTTGACTCAATTGGGTTTTGAACTCCCATTCTTACCCCAAATACAGATTGCAGAATCACATCTGTTACATACTCACATTTTTACATAATGGCATATTAGTGACTGTTGTATTCTGCTACCTTTTCTATCCCCTGCTATCCCCCCTCCCCTCCCCTCCCCTCCCCTCCCCTCCCCTCCCATCTTCCCTCTCTACCTCCTCTGCTGTTGTTCAATTATCTCCCCTTTTTTTTCCCCTCCCCCTTGTCCCTCAGAGCCTCTTATAATTTTGTGTATCATTGAAGAGGACCTTAAAAGAGTGCACTCTAGGGATATGGCCACATCAATGATTATAGCGGCACAATTCACAATAGCTAGACTGTGGAACCAACCTAGATGCCGGTCAATAGATGAATGGATAAAAAAATGTGGCATCTATACACAATGGAGTATTATGCAGCACTAAGAAACGACAAAATCATAGAATTTGCAGGGAAAGGGAATGTGATTTCTAAGGTGTTTGTTTTTCCATCCAATTGCTGGAGAAACCTGTATCTGAACCGTCTGTGAGTTTGAAGGACTGAGTGACCCCTGTTGGTGTCCACTTATACCTGTAGTTCTTCAACTTGGAATTATCATAGCAGCTTCCACAAACATAATATAATTTATATTCTATGTCTGTTGTTGGGAGCCAGGATAGGGACTGTTATTATTTCTATCTTAACAATGGTAATTCTAAAAGTCAAAGAATTTAAGTATTTTCCTGAGGAACCACAGATGGAAAATACCTAAGCAAACACTTGAATCTGTTTCTTCCAAATCCAGATGTATTTGGTCACAAAACACATTGAGTTCTAGGCTCTATAAAAGATGATAGGGGGCTGGGGCTGTGGTTCAGTGGTAGTGCACTTGCCTGGCATGTGTGAAGCACTAGGTTCAATTCTCAGCACCATGTATAAATAAATAAAATAAGATCTATCAACAACTAAAAGAATTTTTAAAAAGATGATGGGGCACAAAGGTATGTCCTCCAAATTTATTGTCTTAGAAGCAAAGGCTGTCAAATCTAGAAGAAATTTTGAAATCTAATGAACTAAGAACACCTTGTGAAGTATTCTTAACTCTAATGTGGATAAGAAACACCCCTAAAGTCTGTTAAAATGTAGATTCCTGGTCTTAGCCTATCTCCCCCACCCCTACATTCTGATTTGATAAGTTTGGATGGAGTCCAGGAATCTGATTGTTTTCATAAGAAAATCTACCTTTCCCCTTAAGATTCAGATACGAATGGACTGTGGACCAGACTGCAAAACACAATCCCTTCTTAACACAGAGGGGAAAACTGAGAGGTGAGCAGAACTGAGTCCCCCCCAAAACTCTCCTTTGATGTAGAAAGGAAGCTGATCCAGGACTGATAATGAGCCACCTGAAGAAATGAGTCTGGGGCAAGAAGAGCAGAGACCCTGGGTTCCATTTCAACCTTCACCATTTTGCAACTGAGTCCCTTAATTCAATAAACTAGTTTTCTCAATTGTACAATATAAAAGGACAGTACCTCATAGGTTTATGATGAGAAATAAAGAAAATAAATATTATAAAAGATCTGGCAGAGGATTGGCACATAGGGAAGTACTTGATAAGAGATTGATGAATGGGTTTGTTTCAAATACCCTCTCTAATTTATTTATTCTATTCTTTTAATTGAGTACCTACTGTTGCCAGGCACTCTGCTAGATACAGTCCTGCCTGCATGAAGTTTAAGATCTAGTGGGGCAGGCAGCCATTAACTACACAAATAAAAACATATGATTGTAATAAACATTCCCAAGGGAAATAAATACAGGGAGCATTTTGAATAATATGGAGACTTGAATCTGGTCTGCAGACAAATAAAATGTCCCTGAGAAAATGACTCAAAAGATGAGTTAGTCAGAAGTTACACATGAATCAAGAAAGAGCTTGGCAGGAGCAAGAAATGACGAGGCCAAAGGCCAGCATGGCTGGAGTGGCATGAGCAGGGAGGGTGGCCCCGCTAAACCTGAGGGTGAGGATTAATCTTGGAGAAGACGTTCTCTTTTCCTTGGAAATCTTCATCTTTTCCTCAATCTTTTTACTTCTACATCAATCTTTCTTCCTCCCCACCCCCAACAAAGGGCCTCAAAGCTTACAAACTTTTTCATCAGAAAGGGATGGTCTAATAATACAGATTGCAAACAAAATTAAAAAACCACTACCTTGCTAAGTAATAAAAAGGAAGTTGAGCTCTCACAAAGCTAACTGCACTAGGAAAATATTCTAATGTCATATAATGATTTGTATTTGTAGATTAATTTAGTTAAATTTTAGTTTGATTCAGTTTTAGATAAACTTGGAGCCCTGCTGTTACTTAAAGTGGCTTACAGTCTTACCTAATGAGAAATTTAAACAAAATACTGTGGGAAATTCTGGTTGTGGGGAAGATGAAACAGATGTATTCTACCCTGTCTGACCCACTGTGTGTAGTTATAAAATCCAGACAGAATGCATGGAGCAGGCATTTGAGGGCTCTGTCATGCCATTTGGCCTTGGATATGTGTGGTCCCAAGAAGTACACAGCATAGTGGGGTAAATGAAACCTCTGGTTTCTGGCCAGAAGACCAAATGTAGGAACTTCAAGGGACTGACAAATACCAGACTGATCACAGGGAAGACCTTGGGAGAGCAATCCCATAATTCTTGGGTTCACTAAGCTATGCATACATGGATTTGACATTGAAGGGTATACCAAAGGTTTGAGTACTGAGGCAGAACACTGTCTACATCCAAAACCAGCTAATGGCTGTGCACAGGTCTGAATGGAATTGCAAAGGCATTGAAAACTGAACTGACCACAACCATAGAGGCAGACCAGGACTTGTGCCCTCAATCCAAGAAGGCCAAATGGTATACTTAAACAAGGATATTAATATGTCTCTAAAGATTTAGACAAGCTTTAGACACTTGTAATATTCAAAATGTCTAGTATTTAATCCAAAATTACTCTGCATAAAAAGATCCAGGAAATCTCAATTAGCATGAAAAGCAATCAATAGCTGTCAATGAAGAAAGAACACAAACTTTGAACTTGTTGAAGATGTTAAGATAAATGTTATAAAATGCTCTAAGAAGCAGGAGTTAATATTCTTGAAATTAATGGAAAGAAAGTATCAACAAAATATAGGTGATTTAAAGAGGAACTAAATGGAAATGTCAGAACTGAAAGTTTAATAACCAAAATAAAAAATTCATGATGGATTCAACAGAAAAATAGAAATGACAGAGGAAAGAAGAGTCAGTGAACTTGAAAATAGAAATTATTTAATCTAAATGAAAAAAATTAATGATCAGAGCTACAGGGACCTGTGAAGCAATATCAAATTCATGTCATTAGAATTCTAAAAGAGGGGACTGGGGTTGTAGCTCAGTGGCAAAGTGTTTGCCTTGCACGTGTGAGACACTGAGTTCGGTCCTCAGCACCACATAAAAATAAGTAAGCAAAAATAAAGATATTGTGTCCACGTATAACTAAAAAACCAAAAAAATTTAAAAAACTAATTCTAGGAGAGGAAAAAGTTTTTGAGGAAATAATGCCTAAATATCTCCCAAATTTGATAAAAGACACAAACATACAGAACTAAGTTCAGTAAATCCCAAACAGGATCAACTCAAAGAAATCTACGACATCAATATCATAATCAAACTGCTAAAAAATAAAGACAAAGAAAAGTCTTGAAACTAGCCAGAGAAAAAATATTGCATTATAAATAGGATAACAATGATTCAAGTAACTGAATTTCTTGTCAGAAACTATGAGGCCAGGACATTTTAAAAACACTAAAAGAAAAGAATTGCTAACCCAGAAGTCTACATTCAGTGAAAATAAACATCAGGAATAAAAGTGAAATAAAAGCATTCTCAGATGAAAGAAAATTAAGAGGATTCATTGCCAACAGCCTTGCTCTAAAATTGCTAACGAAATTGAATCAATCATAATAATAATTTCCTAAAAGAAGCCAAGGCTTAAATGACTTTAAGGTGAATTACTCCAAATGTGTAAAGAAGAATGAACAAACTCTTCCAAAATATAGAAAAGGAGGGAACCGTTCCCAAGTCTTTCTCAGAGACCAGTATTATCTTTTTTTTTTTTTTTAGCTGCAGATGGACACAATACTTTAAAAAAAATTTTTTTAGTTATCAATGGACCTTTATTTTATTTTATTTATATGCTTACAATCGAACCCAGTGCCTCACACATGCGAGACAAGGGCCCTATTATTTATTAATTTATTTATTATTAATTAATTAATTACTTTTAAGTATGCTTTTTATTTTATTTGTTTATTTTTATGCGATGCTAAGGATTGAACCCAGTGCCTCAAGTGTGCTAGGCGAGTGCTCTACCACTGAGCGACAGTCCCAGCCCCAAGATCAATATTATCTTGATAGCGAAAGCAGACAAAGATAACACAAGAACTTTCTTTATGAACATAGTCATAAAAATCCTCAACAAAATTTTAGCAAACCAAACCCAGCAACATGTGATCAAGATTATACACTGTGAGGGGTATGGGATGTAGCTCAGTGATGGAGTGCCTGCCTAGCATGCTCAAGCCCCAGGGTTAGATCCTGTGTTACTTAGCTATTTGTTACTGTGATCAAAATACCTAACAATAACAACTTAGAGGAGGAAAAATTTATTTTGGAATCGCGGTTTTGGAGGTTGACTCCATGGTTGGCCAGCTGTATTGCTCCAGACTTGAGGTGAGGCAGAATATCATGGTGGAAGGGTGTGGCAGAGGAAAGCTGCTCAGCTCATGACAGAGAGGAAGCAAAGAGAGGGCCTGAGGAGCTGGGGACAATATATATCATCCCCAAGGACACCTTTCCCCTATTTCCTCCAGCCATGTCCCAACTGCCTATAATTACCGGCCAGTAATCCTTTCAAATTATTGATACATCAACTGGGTCAATCCACTGGTTAGGTTACAACACTCATAAGCTAATCATTTCACCTCTGACCATTCCTCCATTGTCTAACATGAGATTTGGGGGTGGGATAACACCTCACATTCAATCCATAACAAATTGCCAGCACCACACACAAAAATAAATAAATAAATAATGATTACATACTATGACCAATTAGCATTTATTTTAGGAATGCAAAGTTGGTTCAAACATACAAAAATCAGTCACTATAACACAGCATATTAAGAAAATAAAGGACAAAAACACATGATCATCTCAATACATACAGAAAATACATTTACCAGATTAACAACACAACAAACTGGGAGTAGAATATTGACAACAAAACAAAAATAAAAACACCCAACCCTACAGCTAACATCAGATAATGATGGAAGACTGAAAGCCCTTTTACCAAGACCTGGAATAAGAACACGTTGTCTTTTCTTGTCACTTCTATTCAACATTATACTAGAAGTACCACCCCCATCAATTAGGTTCAATAAAGCAAGGAAAGAAAGAAAAAAGGGGCTGGAGTTGTGGCTCAGTGGTAGAGTGCTTGACCCTCACTTGTGAGGCACTGGGTTCAATCCTCAGCACCAGATTTAAAAAAATAAACAAATTGAAATAGAAGAAATAAACTATTTTCAGATAGTTTAAAATAATAAAATCTATAAAACCATAAGAAATCAAAATCAAATAAACAGGTCCAACAAGATGACAGGATACAAGATCATATACAAAACTCTATTGTATTTCTGTACACTTGCAATGGACTGTATCTTATCCCTGACACCTCCCCCACATCTCTCTTTCCCTCTCCCCCACTTCTGGAGGCCACCACCAGGGGAATTAGTACATGTAGGATGATTGGGACAGTTGCCAACAGGGAGAACTTAGTATTTAGTATTTTACGGTTGCTATTGTTATTACTAGTATCATACCCTTTAAAACTTCTATTGGGTTTTCAGAGGAGAGTGGCTACATTTTCTTTGTATGACATGCACAGGCTTTCACAACCTGGCAGTCCCAACCATCCCGAGCATTTCAGCATATTTGGAATTCAAACAATTTTCCACCTGCAAATCTTGGTACACATAGATACCCTCTGCCAGGAAAACCCCATTTGCCTGTCATCATCCAGGCAATTAATTCCTTTTCATCCTGTTGGACTAATACACATCTGTGAAACCCTCTCCACCACCTATAAACAGGGGTGGGCTCCCTTCCCAGTGCTGCCGAGGCACATCACGCAGCCCTCGATTATCTGACAGCATTTTAAAATTTTAATTCATTATTTATTTATTTATTCATACTGGGGATCGAACCCAGGGCACTTACCATGGGGCTACCCCACTAGCCCTTGTTTATTTTTAAGACAACGTGTCACTAAATTGCCCAGGCTGGCCTCAAACTTGTGATCCTCTTACCTCAGATTCCCCAGTATCTGGGATTACAGGTATGTGCCAAAGGTCGCCAGAGGATAGCACTTTTTTAATGGGTTTTGTAAATATTTCCATCTGCCCATGTGAGTACTGGTTTGGATCTGCTATTTTTCTATGTCCTAAACACAATAGCATAAATGCTAATATTTGTTGCATGAAAATAAATGAGTGTTGCCTGTGAAATTAATAAAAGGGGGAAAAATAAGTAACCTGGTAGAATATTGTTGTTTGCTTAAGTGACTTTTAAGATAAACAACAGGCATATTGTGTAATGAACGTAGGATCCCTAGGCTTTAAGTTCTATAAGTCCTGTGCTATTCATCCTTCAAGATAACTCAGGGATGACTTCTGCGAAGCGTTTGCCATTTGTCATTTGCCATCTGCTCTCTCACCGTTTCACCCGCACCGCTATCACCACACCGCATCATTTACTCTCGCCATTTCCCCACCAGAATCCAGGTGTGTATTTCCACCTCTTAAACCCGAGGGGTGAATATTTGGGGGATGGTATTGTGCAGCCCTAGACCAGTGAATTCATTGCTCACTACACCTCCTGCCTCAATTTCCCCAGAGTGACCGGCCCAGAGGAAATCTTCCGGGGACTGCGATTTAGTGTCGGGTGGGCGGACACCAAGGTGCACCAGGGGCAGGTGGGGAGCGGCGCGAGGCGTCTGAACCCCGCGCAGCGCGGGGCGCGGGGCGAGACGGGGCGGGGAGTTGTCCGAGGGGCGGGGCAGGCCGGAGCGCGGGGCCGACGGGCGGGACGTTGAGGGGACGGGCAAGCGCCGGCGATGGGCCCCGCCGCGAGGCTGGCGGCGCTGCTGGCGGTGCTGGCGCTCTGGGCCGAGGACCCGGCAGGGGCAGCGGCGCGAGAGGACACGTTCTCGGCGCTGACCTGCGTGGCGCGCGCCCTGGCTCCCGAGCGCCGGCTGCTGGGGCTGCTGCGGCGCTACCTGCGCGGGGAGGAGGCGCGACTGAGGGATCTGACCAGGTGAGGGCGTGGAGGGTGAGCGCCGCCGAGGACCCTGAGTGGCAGACACTGTGGCCTGGGGTGGGGAGTGACTCTGAGACTCAGTGTGACCTCCAGAGCCACTGTCACTGAGTGCGGGACCCTTGGACACCGTGGGGGAGCTGTTTCATACTGCACACCATGTAGGGACACACACACACACACACACACACACACACACACACACACACACACCAGATCCAGCCTCACACAGAGAAGTTGATACTCTGTGGGAAAGTGTGGCAGGGTGACAGTAGGGCCAAGTGGGACCTCACAAGAGCTCTGTGGAGCTGTGTGGGACCTGAGGCTCTGTGTCACATTGCCACAGGCACAGGACGGGGAAATGTTGCATTGAAATAGACACTGCCAGAGTGAGATGGTGTGAGAACAGGGTGATGCTGTATCTCAACGTGTATTGGATTTTCTTTTAAATTGTAGATGGACACAATTCCTTTATTTTATTTATTTATGTTTGTATGTGGTGCTGAGGATGGAACCCAGAGCCTCACACATGCCCAACAATTGCTGTACCACTGAGCTATAACCACAGCCCTTTGTAGTGGCTTTTTGAGCCCCCACTGTGAAGTACTATGTGACCCAGCAAACTGATATTTAGTATGAGGAATCAGATGACATTCTGCTACCATGAAAGAGATGGATGTGTCACTGGGACACAATATGGATATCATACTGTGCATATGAAAGATGACAAATAATTGTGCAGAATAATGCTTTATTAATTCATCCAACACATATGTTTGAGTGCCCACTCTGAGCCCTGCACTGCTCCAGGCACTGGAGATAAAATGGTGAAAAGACCTAACTATGTCATAAAGGAGTTTGGGCCTGTAGTACCATTATTCTATTATTGTTAATCAAAGATATATTTTCTCTCCCTTCTTTTTATCTCTCTCTCTCTCTCTCCCAGAATTGAAATCAGGGGCACTCAACCACTAAGCCACATCCTCAGCCCTTTTTTATATTTTTTTATTTAGAGACAGGGTCTCCCTAAGTAGGTTAGGGCCTCGCTAAATTGCTGAGGCTGGCTTTGAACTTTTAATCCTTCTACCTCAGAAGGAGGCATTGGAATTACAGGTGTCTCCCACCCGATACCGTGCCAAACTTTCCTTCTCTTTATACACGAAAAAGCTGCTCAGGTGGTGGGTGGGAGCCTCCAAGGAGCCTGGGGGCTGGGGAGACATTGTATCTTGAGGTTGGGAGTAACTCTGAGGCTCAGTGTGATCTCCAAACCTAGTAAATACTAAATAAATGGTAACTGAGATGTTATATGTGTGTGAAAGTATTTGACACCAAGAAAACACTTTGAAAAGCCCTACTTGATGCTAGAAGACATTAAGGGTAGCATTAATAGACAGATGCTCAGATTTTGCTATCCAAGCAAAAAACTACACAATATGGGATAAATTATTATAAAGCTGGGGATTCTGGGACATGATGATCATGTATTGACTCTGCGTCAAACAATGAAAGATGAATGTTTGTATATAGTACCATATGTATCACTATGTGTTATGCCTTCTCTGCTTGGGAATTGAGAAAGCCACAACCCTATAAGAAGCAGTGATTGTGACCATCTCGCTATTCAACATGCTAAAATTGTACTTACACAAGTGACCCTGTCAGATGTATATAGCTGAGACAACACAATGAGCTGTTATAAAACTTTCAGTGAGGGCTGTGGTTGTATCTCAGTGGTCAAGTGCTTGCCTATCACATGTAAGGCATTGGGTTCGATCCTCAGCACCATATTAAAAAAAAATTTAAAAGATATTGTGTCCATCTACACTGAAAAAACTGTGTGTGATATTAATACTGATTCTGGAGTGACACGGGAAAAGGTGTGTGGGACACTGGCTATGTGAGAGTCCATGTAGAAGAGAATCAGTTTGCATATGGAGATGTGTGAGCAGCTTGTCACAGTTTTGTCACAGTGGGAGGCCTTGCATAAACCTTATTTCATTTTGATTCTCATAATGCTTAGGTTTGTTTTATACTCTTAGTAAATGAGAGATCATCTAGTAGCTTCTCCAAGATTATAAATCTAGGAGCTAGCAAATCCATGACTAGGATATAGTTCTCTTGACCCTGTTTACCCAATGTGCTTTCCATCATGCTGCAATGTCCCTCCTGCTTGCTTTGTCTGATATGCCAGGACACAGACCAAGCCCCATAACTGCAGGAGGTTTTGTTAGTGGCCAGAGTATGTGATGGCTCAGTGCCTGGATTCAAGAGTTCAGTAGACCTCTGTTTAAATCCTAGACTCTGGCCTTGGACATGTTTCCTTATCCCTTGAAGCTTTAAACAGCTTGTCTATCAAATAATGATAAAAATAGTGCTAACCCCCTCATAGGATTGTTGTAAGGATTGATTACTGTGTAAAGGTATTTATCATTGTGTGTGACATGTAATAATTACTTGACAAATGTTAATGCTACGGGGCTGGGGATGTGGCTCAAGCGGTGGCGTGCTCGCCTAGCATGCATGCGGCCCGGGTTTGATCCTCAACACCACATACAAACAAAGATGTTGTGTCCGCTGAAAACTAAAATAATAAATATTGAAAATGTTTAAAAAAATGTTAATGCTACATGATTATTGTTCATTAGGACTGGCTGATGAAATTAATCCCCACTGTTGGCTCTAAGCATTTGCTAGGATTCTAAGAGGCCAGATAGAAAAAAACAATTAGAAAAGTTCTAAATCTGTTTCTTAGATAATTTATGAACATTTTATTTTGTAAAGTTTGATTAAGTTGTAAAATTGTGAAGTTTGATATTTTGGAGACTCTAATTCTGTTCTCTAGTTATACTCAAAAACCCAGTGAAATGTTTGCTTTTTAAAACATGAATTTTTGGCAGTTTCTGCTCGCTTTTCTAAACCTCCAATATGGTAATCTTATGTAATTTCAGATGTTATTTCTAAGGCCCCCAGTTTATATTTTTTGAATTTCTAAATTGGGAAATGAAATATTTTTGGATGTTGAAACGATTCCCTACCCCAAGTTAATGAATAAAATTTATACTAGTTATATTCTAGCATAATGCATATATTAGCCATACATATATAGTTAACGTATAGCTTTTTTTGTTGTTGCAGTTTAAAAACTATGAAGTGTGAATAGAATTAGAATTAGCAGCAATTTTTTTCTGGACTAAGAATTAAGTATTCAGAATGTCTCAGAAGCACTGAGACAAAGCCATTTCTGAGTTTCAAAGAAGAAACACACTGAGTTGAAACAGCCATGTCCTGGATCAGATAACCAACCCAGGCTATGTTTTATGCAGGGATTGGGTTGCAAATTTTCTGTGCAAATTCTTGAAGAAAAGGATCAAATTTTCCACTCTCAGAAACGTTTGTTAAAGCAAAAAGCCATTTAAGAAACCCTGAGGTTTGAATTCAGCATCCCATAACTCAGTCTCTGGAAACTAGCTATTTGCTCAGACACTGGGCATAGGGCCAATTTTTGGATTCCAAACCAGTCTCAGATATCAGTCAATAGATTTTTTTCCCCTTTTTTCTTTGTGAACAACAACAACAAAAAAAAAAAAACAGCATATTTGAACAGTGGATTGGGTTGATGTGCTATAGTAAAGATCAAACCCCTGACCTAAACAAATCAACCCCAAAATGGAAAGTGGGGTGGAAGAAAACAAAGATATAGACAGTACTTTTAATTTGATGGATGGCTTAGAGCAAATATTCATCTCTCTGCCTTGCTTCTTTCCCTTCATGCCTCAGTTTTCTCAGATGCCTGTTAGTCTTTAAGCTAATGAGGAGTCTACTCAGTCGTGGTCAAGGTGGGGGAAGAAATAATGGAATGTGCGGGTTGAAGGGACATATAGAGACCTTCTAGACTAGACTAACTTTTTATTTTATAGAGTTTGAAACTGAAGGTGGGTTGGAGACTGCGTCCAAGTTAGTCTCCGGCCTCCTCCCACCTCTTCCCTGTCCAACTATCTTATAAAATCACTGCCTACTCAGTCTCAATTGTTCCTGGACTTGCTTTTTAAGCTGGGTTCGGCCCAAGTCTCTGCTTGTACATTTTTTGTCGTCTAGCAGTGGAATATCTTTTACTAAATAGTTCCATATGGAGCCAAAAAGGAAATAATGGGCAGTGAAATGATCCCACACCCTGGAGGCTGGTTTAGTTTCAAAACCTTGGAGTAGCAGCTCACAGACTGCCCTGTCTTTGGGATAGAGACATCCTGGAACAATCCATGTCCTGCCTGGGTCACCCAGGCCCAGATTCTTGTTCCTTAATTTATGTTGAATTGAACATTTGTCTTCCTGGAAACTGCTGGGCTAGTCACTTCTGTTTCAGGCCCCCTTTCTTAGTTGAGAGCCCCAGTCTTTAGAAATCCTCAGATCAGACTCTGCATCCAGGGATTGAAATCCTTTTACTCTGCCAGCCCTCTCTTATTCTCGTTCATGCCTTTCTACTTGCTCATTCTTCCCAAAAGACTCTTATAGTCTCATGTGTTCTTGGACACATTCATATTCTCACCTTGAACACATACTTTTTTCTTTTTGTTATTATATTATTTTAGATAAAGGGAAAAACACTCTAAAAGGACAGGACTAACATCCTTAACCTGCCCTATTAAATATAACCAATAGATTTCAATCATATAAATAGCATCAATGTGTTGGAAATAGAATGATCACAGTATGCCAGGAGAGAAAACAGCATCTTTTGCTAATATGAACACTACTGTAGGACATACGAGGAAGAGATAGAATAGTTGGAAAGAAGATCACTTCAGGTCCCATCATATCCAGCCCTTTTCTGCAAATGTCACCAATCTGAAAAGTTGGAAGTGAACTGGACAATCCCAATCTATTCCCCATTACAATCATCACCAGCTTCTACATTGTCTTCTTCCTGAATATCTCCCTTGAATCCATCCCATCTTTTGCCTCTGTAATCACTGTTGTAGACTCCGGTGTCTCCTGTACAATTCTGAAGGGACCTCCTCCCTGTCTTTCTGTCTCTAGTCCCTTCTACTTCTGAATCCTCCCCACCCTCTCATGGATTTATGTATGTAAACAAGTCATAGTGATTCCACTCTCACTTGTCTCTTAAAATCTCCCTTCACCTAATCTGGCCAATCAACCACCCTGTCTCTGTACTCCCCGCTATGTCCTGTTCTTAAACCTGGTATTGCATCTGTAATATAATTATTTGTGTCTGTTTTACCCACTGGACTGTGAGTCCTTGAGGCCAGGTTTTTATTAAAATTTTTTCCTCAGCTCCTATAAGAGTGTATTTTATTCATTTTTGCATAGAAATATGAATTGAACTTGGGTACACACAATGATGAGAAATACATTCTGGGGGGGTCCATAAAGTTTTTGTGCATTGGCTCTATCTTTCTTCTGTATCCCCACTATCCAGTGTGGAGTCTGACATCTAGAAACTAACCAGATAGATTAATAGGTTATAATGAATAAATAAATATGGATCAAGTCTCTGCCCCTTTGTATACACTGATCCCTGTTGGCTCAAAGAAGATTGTTTCTCTCTTCTTTGTTCAATCACCATAGGAAACATGGCAGAATCAGCTGAGAACTCAGTCTTCTGAGTTAGGCAGACTTGGGCTCAGTTCTGGTTTTGCCATTTACTAATAGTGTGGCCTTGTTCCAGTTTCCTCTCCCATAAATGGGCAAAATAAAATACACTAAGAGTTGTTGGGGGGGATTAAATGAGGCAGTATATTAAAGAATGCCCAATCATGGTAAGAGCTTAGTAAGTAGTAACCACTAATATTTTAACAATCCTTCAAGAATCAAATTAAGTGCTCTCTCTTCTGGGAAGTCTTTCCTCACCCTTTCTAACTTGGTTAGATGAACTGCTTACAAGCTCCCATAAGATTATATGTTTAATTTCTCATAGCATGTGTCACAGTTATCATAATTTTTTTAAGAGAGAGAGAGAGAGAGAATTTTTTAGTTTTCGGTGGACACAACATCTTTATTTTATTTTTATGTGGTGCTGAGGATCGAACCCAGCGCCCCAAGCATGCCAGGCGAGCATGGTACCACTTGAGCCACATCCCCAGCCCCAGTTATCATAATTTATTCAACAGTGTTTTTGAGTTTCTGCCAGACACTAAGATATAGAGTGATAACAGAATAAAAAGACTTACTTTTAAAAAATTATTTGTATCTCTAAGACCTAGCATGACATACAGCATTTGGTGTAGACTTATTCATTCAGTGAACAAACAAGTAGATAGACCTATTTTTAATTTTAGACTGGGGATTGAACCCAGGGGCTCTCAACCACTGAGCCACATCCCCAGCCCGCCCCCCCTTTTAAATATACCTTTATTATATTTATTTACTTTTATGTGATGCTGAGGATCGAACTCAGGGCCTCACATGTGCAAGGCAAGTGCTTTCCCACTAAGCCACAACCCCATGCCTCCATAGCCTTTTTTTGTATTTATTTAGAGACAGAGTCTTGCTGAGTTCCTTAGGGCCTTACTAAGTTACTGAGACTGGCTTTGATTTTGTGGTCCTTCTGCCTCAGCTCCCAAGATGCTGGGATTACAGGTGTGTACTACTGTGCCTAGCAGATCTACTTTTTAAAAAAATCTATTTTTATATTTATTTTTCATTGTTGATGGACCTTTATTTTATTCATTTATTTATATGTGGTGCTGAGAATCCAAGCCAGTGCCTCACACATGCTAGGCAAGTGCTCTACACTGAGCCACAACCACAGCCCCAGACCTACTTTTACTGAATGTGTAGTTTTCATATTCTTTGTGCTTTCCTGGCTTTTTTGGTTAGCCTGTTACATGAGTCTCAAGAGGTTCAGAATTTCAGTTTTACCTACTCCCCACCCCTACTGCCCTTGGGATCAAATCCAGGGTCTGGTGTATGATAGGCAAGTGCTCTACCACTGAGCTATCCAGGGTAGAGTCTGACATCCTCCAGCCTCATTTTGTCCTTTACTCTTAATGTATGCACAGCATACAACCAACTTCCATGAGTGGAGCAGTTGTGTCAGGAGGTGAGCTCATTCTACTCCTCTCTTTCAGGTTCTATGACAAGGTGCTTTCACTCCATGAGGACCCAGCAGCCCCTGTGGCTAACCCTCTGCTTGCCTTTACTCTCATCAAACGGCTGCAGTCTGACTGGAGGAATGTGGTGCATAGCCTGGAGGCCAGTGAGAACATCCAAGGTAACGAGGAAGAGGGCTGGAGGGTGAGAGGGAAACTCCTGTCTCCTGACTCAGTCAGTGGTAAGGAGAGGAACTCTAGTGGGATGCGATGAAGAATAATGGAGTGGGTACGTGTTAGTTGATGTTCTTAGCTCTTGTAAGTTCAAAGAATTAGGTCTTCTTGTTAATAAGTTATATGATTATGGATTGGAAAACACTTTCATGTCCATAGTCTCTGATCTTCACTATGATCCTGTGAAGACGCACAGGATCTATCTATCATGCCATGGGTATGTGTGTGAAAGAGTGGTCTTCTGGTAGTTCCTATTTCACTAAGTTTTTGATGGGAAAATACAATATCATCTGCAGCAAGAGCAGTTTCCTAACTATTCTACTTGTACTTTAAGAAGTTTGTTGGCTTTTGGAAAGTGAGGAGAAAGAAAAGTTGTCCCCCTGTAGGGCAAGATTCCCAGGGTTATAAGATGAGACAATATGGTGAGGGTGTATGCCTATTTTGTTCTTCATTTACTCATTCTAAATGTTCCTCTACCCTGTTCCAGTAACTGTGATTCCCAGGAACTGGGAACACAATACAAATAAAACCTTATCTCATGGAATATTTGAATGGGTGGTCATGCCTTGCAGGCATTAAATGCTATTTACTTCCTTTTTTTTTTTTTTTGATGGTACTGGGGATGGAACTCAGGGCCTTGTTCAAGGGCTCTACCACTACCTCATCCCCAGCCCGTTACCTGTTTTTTTGAAGGATAAATTATGTTTTATTAATTTTACAGCTCTTAAGGATGGTTATGAGAAGGTGGAACAAGACCTCCCAGCCTTTGAGGACCTTGAGGGAGCAGCACGGGCCTTGATGCGGCTGCAGGATGTGTACATGCTCAATGTGAAGGGCCTGGCCCGAGGTGTCTTTCAGAGAGTCACTGGCTCTGACGTCACTGACTTGTACAGTCCCAGACGGATCTTCTCCCTCACAGCAGATGATTGCTTCCAAGTAGGCAAGGTAATGGTATTCAGAGAGAAGGCCAATTGCTCAGCTCTAGTTGCTTGTGGATGAAATAAGTATGTCTGAATTGCTTTTACATATTTCTCATACTTACAGTAAACTTGGAAATTTGATATTATCCCCATTTGCAGAGAAAGAAACCAGATTCAGGGAGTGTAGATAAAGAAGATTACACAATTCTAAGCAGCAAAACTAAATTTTGAACTTGGTCTTTAAAACAAATCTCATGTTCTTTCCATGGGAAGGTGAGGTGATCATTTAGGATGCCCTTGAGAGTGAAATGGGTATTGTTAATTGTGCCAGGACAAAAGACATAAATTAGGCAAAATGATCCTTTGGTCACCCTAATGATCACCCCTGCTAGTAGATGAGCCACTGGGTGGAAAGGGAAAGAGATGGTGATGTGAAGATAAGATCATGGAAACTCTGCCTCCTGAGACTTTCTGGAATCCTCTGCAATGTTTCCTAAGTATTTGGAAATACTAAATTAAATCAGTGTCAAAAAACTGAGGCCATTCACTGTAACATTACTTGGGGAAATAGACTCAGGAACCTCTTATATGATGTGTTTAACTGGTCTTTGATCACAAGTTATAATCACACTTGAGATCATTTTATAATATACTCTTTGCCAACCTTTGCCTTAAGAAGTAATGGAGGGGCTGGGGTTGTAGCTCAGTGTTAGAGCACTTGCCTAGCACAGATAATGCACTGGGTTTGATTCCCAGCACCACATAAAAATAAACAAACAAAATAAAGGTATTGTATCTGTCTACAACTAAAAAAAAATTAAATGAAGCAATGGAGTAAATGCTTTTTAATTTTAAGGTGCATATTAAAAGGAAGTGAGTTTTTCCTGACTTCTACAATATTCATTAGCAGATCTGATAGTGGCCTTTGTAGGTCCTACTTCAAACTTTTAGGAATCAGTTTCCAAATTACCACTACAGAGTGGGTAACCCTGAGTCTCTCTACATACTATTTTCCCTTTCTGAGGTCCTGAGTGGAATCAGACCCCAATTGTCATGTTCATGACTATTTTAAATTTAAGTCAGTTAAAGTAGTTTGATGTATGGTACCAATATGTGCTTCATCAGTGAGGCCTTTCTGAAACTAAAACCATATGTTGAAAATTTAGTAAATCACTCTGGAAAAACTTACTGACAATCCTTATTTCTATATTTATCTATTTATTTTGAAAGATAAAACATTACAAATATCAGAATAGTATATGAAATAATATAACAAGTAACTTTATAATTAAAATGTTATATATATATATGTTTGAATTTTGCTGTTTCAGCATTTTTCTTAGATTTTTTTTGTTTTGTTTCTGGTACCTGGTATTTTCTTTTTTTTTTTTTCTTGAAAATATATAATAAAATGATTTTTGTATTTTATTTAAAATATCTAAATATTTCTGGAAGAATTTCAGTTATTTCAGCTGACTACATTGCTAGAACTTAAAGCTGCTCATGGAAATATTCATTAAATAAATAGTTAGGACTGGGGATGTGGCTCAGTGGTAGAGTGCTTGCCTAGTATGCAGGAGCCTCTGGGTTTAATCCTAGCACCAGAAAAAAGAATAAAATAAAATAAAAGGTTAACTCAGTAGAAAAAGTTCAGTCATTTTTTTAATGTTATTCTTCAGCTCAGTCCTTTCACAAAGAGGAAACTTGAGGAACAGAAATGTAAAACAGAAGGTCAATGGAAGTCCTAGGATGGGAATTAATTTACTATTTAGGCTACAAGCTGCCATATCTCTAGGTTCCGTCCTGTCTGGATGGTACACCTGAATTAGATCATTTGGTAAGAGTTTTTCCAACTCTGTGACTGTAATTCCATGTTGTTTCCAGTAATGACTTCCAGGAAATTCCATCTTCCGGTCTGGTTTTCTAGTTAGCTTAAGCTATTAGGAGACAGGAGCTATGCTTGGCACATGTTGCCATATTGCCCAGCATTCTGACATTTAATCAGAACAACTCCACTGAGCTGCCACAGCATTCCCATCTCTGCCTTCACTGCCGTGTCTAATGCATTTGTCACAATGATTGGTTTGCTCTTGTACCCTCACTTGATTCAAGTTCTTCAAGGACAAGGACCACCAGGAACATAATGTTCAGCAAATACTGAATAAGTAAATAAATTTAATTCACTCCTCACATTGCCACCAGTAATATCTTCCTTAACAATGTGACATTTAAGACTGTAATTAGCTTAGGCCATGTTCCTTATGTTTATTTTCTGTTTCTGTGGAATGCTTGAATGGAATTCTGTCTTTGGCTTCCGTTTTTGCCATTCTCCCTTTTTTTATTTTGGTACAGGGGATTGAACCCAGGGGCACTCAACCACTGAGCCACATCTCCAGCCCTTTTTAATATTTTATTTAGAGACAGGGTCTCACTGAGTTGCTGAGGCTGGCTTTGAACTTGTGATCTTCTTGCCTCGGCCTCCAGAGCTGAGCCTCTGGGATTACAGGTGTGCAACCAGCACACCCAGCCCATTTTCCCATTTTAGAATGCTCTTCTTTCCTACTTCTGTTCTTGAAACCTTTTCCTTCTTCAAGGAAGGCCTATCTCAGATGCCATTTCCTGCATGAACCTTAGACTCCCAAGTCTCCTCACTTCTTTATCTCTCCAAAGCATATTATGTGTTTTCCTTCAAGCATTCCTACCATTCCGTTATGGTTTCTTGAGTTCGTATCTCTTTTCTCTCACAGATTATTTATTCCTTAAATGCAACAACTCTTGTGTCTCCTCTCCACCTTGTACAATGCCTTGTATATAATAGATGTTCAGTAAATTAAATTAAAATTAATTTGAGGTTAAGACTTGCCTTCTTGGGTTCCAAAGGCTGTTTTACTCTTTAAATCATCATTTCCTTTCCTCTGCCTGTGGACTAAGCCTTTAGTAGTGGTACTTTGTCCCTGCAGGTGGCCTATGACATGGGGGATTACTACCATGCCATTCCATGGCTGGAGGAGGCTGTCAGTCTCTTCCGAGGCTCTTATGGGGAGTGGAAGACAGAGGATGAAGCAAGCCTAGAAGATGCCTTGGATCACTTGGCCTTTGCCTGTTTCCAGGTAGGGGAGTGAGTGAAGCTCACTGCTTGTATCATAATAAAGGTAATGCTTTACATCTGCTTTACAACTTTCTAAGCATTTTCTTGTCTCTTAATTTATTTCATCTTCCCAATAGGACCAAGTGGGAAGGGCATTTATTTTATTGTTTCCATATATCACATGTGAGTAAACGGAGTCTACAAAAAATTCTTAACTAATCATGAAGCTCATAGTTAGTTGGGTCATGGTGGTTGTAGATCACTTGTTTGTGCTCTCAGCAACTCTAGCTCTTCACAGACATTGTATCACGATGTTGTCATGGAGGAAGAAGTTTGAGCGCTCTCCCTCTGAGCTATAACATGTCTAGTGTCTGTCTCCAGAGCTGGCGTTTCTGTGCTGTAGCGCCAGCCTCAGTGCCTCATGCAGCTGTCATCTTCCCTTGGCACTGTGGATGGACTACTTGCTGTGCCTCACTTAGAGGTTCAGTTCCCTAAGTACACAGCTGCCATCTTTTTGTATTGTTAACCCCATTTCTCACTGGAGTTGTGCAGTATTCAAGAATAGGCTGGAAAAATCTCCAAGGAGTCAGTTCCCTGGTTTCCAAAGCTAATAAACCATTTTTATTTCCTTAATTCCTTTTTTAATTTATTTATTTTTACAGTGCTGGGGATTGAGCCCTGGGAATGCTAGGCAAGCACTCTGTCACTGATCTAAACCCTCAGAACCTCCGTATTCAATTTTCTTTCTTCGTTTTCCTAAGAAAAATGAAGGTGGTGTGGGTGGTTCAAACCCATGTTACTGTGAAAACAGTCTTATTCTCAGCACAGCTGATACTGTTCACTTCGTGGAAGCTCCTGAGTCTTTATTGTAAAATGTCTGTGAGCTTTTCTTTACTCTCCTGCTTAATGGCTGCATGTTAAAGTGAAAATGGAATAGTTATGATGTAACAAAGGGGGAGAAGATTTGAGTTTCAATCGAGGAAGAAAATGGAGACTTGATGTAGAAAGACTTAGAGAAGGCAGCCTGACGTGGCACATCCCAAAAGATGGGGTGTTAAATACAGTGCTCAATTATTATTTTGTATTATAATCAATACAAATAATTATTATTTTGTATTATCCAGTGCCTGGATTTCCGTGGGGGTCATTTTTATCACATTGCTCATTTTAATGTGCATATTGCTTTTATCACTAAAATGAATTCTTAATATGCTAAAGTAGATGAAAGGATTGAAAAGATACACAATTTCTATTAGCTAATCATCATTTGGAAGCACCCAAAGGAGGATTGCACCCCACTGTATGGAATTCAGTTGCCCAGAATGGTCTAGAAATCTCTTGTTTCCTTTTGATCAGTTGAGCCCAAGATTGAATGGCTACAGGGACAATTAATTCTTATGCATTGGGCAATGTTTCTCTTTTAGTTCTTCCTTTGCTTCCTTCCCAGTGACTTTCTATACCCTAAGAATAAATTATAATTTTACTAGAGTTTTTATTTACATTTAATAACAAAATACCCCATCATTATATCGCTTGCATACTTTGAGATTTGAGGGCCTTTAAGAAAGCTTATCTTAATTTATTTTTAAGAAATTTTTACTAAATTACTCTTATTCTTCTGGTAAGGGTGGTAGTAAGTCATTTATAAGTGAGGAGTCTGAGGACACCTGATTTGCAGCAGAGTCACAAATTCTTTACATCTCTAGCCTGCTGCTTCTTTCAAAGAGCCTTATTATCTACTTGTGGTAAGAATATTTTATAGTTTAAAAAATGTCCATTGAATGATTTGGTCAGAGAGTATGTCTTCAGTACAGTTAACACTTTCTTTTTTTTTTTTTTAATAAGGCAGGAAATGTTTCGTGTGCCCTGAGCCTCTCCCGAGAGTTTCTTCTCTACAGTAAGTGATGATAAGATAAGCCAGCCATTGGTCTGACTTCTGCTTTTGGCCTGTAATCGCTGCAAAGTAAAGTACAGTTATCTATTTTCATTCTTTTAATGTTGTTATCTAAAGAACATTTCAAATTTTGGTGTATATGAACATCAGTGCACTGGGGGAAATTTGTAAGTCAGTTGGAAAATGCAGAGATGTCAATCTATTCTATGGATAAAACTTCAAATGGAACAAGCCCAGGCTGGGAACCAGTTTCTTCAGAGACATTTTAAAGACCAAGGAATGAATGTCCTAGGAATGAATTTGGAAGTCCCAGAAATGAATGAAATCAGTGTGTGCTGTGTGTGCAGGAAGGAGCATGATTCAGAGGATTATTCACTTTGGCTGTTTACAGAGAGCTATCAGTTCTTTCCTTTAAAACCAGAGCTCACTTTGCTAGGCAAGCACCCTGCCCAGGTGGCTAGAGTTCAACTTCATTCCCCTTCAGGGAGAGCCTTGCCGACAACAAAATGAGTCGAGCTGGAGGAAGACGCTTCCTGGCTCAGCTTGGATAATTTTGCTTAAAATTTTGGTAGTGAATGGTTCCTAGGTTTTCTTTTAATAAGGTATTTAGATACTCAAATAAGACACAAAAGCTATTTTAATTGTCCTAATATTTATAAGATATTTCATGTAGGATTTTATAACTGTATTTATTCATAACTTCTTAATGAATCCATTTAGTACAGTCTGCTCTCCACATCTGTGAACCCAACCACCCAACCAACTTCAGATTGAAGATAGTTGAAAAAAGTGGCATCTCTTCTGAACACGTACAGAAATTTTTTTGTCATTATTCATTAGGTGATAACAGTAAAACAATTATTTAATAGCATTACCTTGTAGCATTACAAATAGTGTAGATGGGGCTGGCATTGTACCTCAGTGGCAGAGCACTTGCCTAGCATACATGAGGGACTGAAAAATAAATATATTTAAAAAAATCTCTGTCTCTCCCCCCAAAATCAAAATTGTGTGCTATCACAGGTGAGTAAATAGGGCCTGGTAAATTGAGGGTCCCAGCTCATTCTAGCTTTGCAGTATTTTTCACTTGAGTTTGGGCTCATCATTTCCATTCTCCAAAATCTGATTTTTCCTTTTGTTAGAAAGGAATAGTAACTTCTGCTCACTCCTTTGCTCTTTTGCCAGGGTGGTTGTGATGGTTAGAAGCACACAGGGCTCTTCAGATACTTTGGGAGCATTAGAACAATTCAGCACCTCCTTCTGAGATGCTCTGAGAGTCTTACACAGAGGCCAGCGGGCCATGGGTAGCTGCCAATCCATGGGGCATCTTGCAGCCAAAGTGGGCACAAACAGGTGGGCACAAGCAAGACACAGGGTTTCTCAAGGGCTTGTGGGAATTAGCCTAGAACCCAAATCTAAAATCCCTTTGTTTCATATTGCACTGTTCTGGGTCTAGGCCTGTTAGGAATGCTGAGGGATCTAATGGAGCCAAGGATGAATTAGCTTCGGGTCCCTCAGGGAAGAACAGGTTGGGTCCCTGTAACATAGGCTTTGACTCTCTGGACTTCCTTTTGTTGTCCTTACCATGTTTTTTTTTTCTTCTTTTTAAAAAATATATCTTTATTTTATTTACTTATTTATTTTTATGTGGTGCTGAGGATCAAACCCAGTGCCTCACTGAGCTACAATCCCTAGCCCCTGACATGTTTTCTTCTAAGTGGTCATTAGACTCTGAACTCTGGGAGGTTAGCCTCTAGCACAGTATCTGGTACATAGTAGATGTTTATTGAGCATTTATTGAATGGATGGGTAATGAATGAATGAACAAATTAATGAATGAAGTTTCTATTCTATGGATAAAACTAACCATAATGCCGTCCCAGAACAGTCGTCTTCATGGTCCCTGGATCTAAGAGTGTAGGTACCGCCTTCCTTCCCAAAACCTTTTGCACTTTCAGACCCACCGGGTGCAAGTCAGTCTTTTTTAAATACCAGATTCTCTTCTGGGAATATGGGCACTGTCAAGGAGTTATTCAGAATGTCCTAGTGCCAGTCTTCTGTGATAGTAAAGTTGCAGGAAATCTTGGTAGCACTTTCTGGGGCTAGTGTTTGTTAATCTGTATTATTCCCTGCTCTGATTTTCCCCAGGCCCAGAAAATAAGAGGATGGCCAGGAATGTGTTGAAATATGAAAGGCTCTTGGCAGAGAGCCCCCACCAGGCTGTAGCTGAGGCTGTCATCCAGAGACCCAGAGTGCCCCACCTGCGGACTAGAGACACATATGAGGGGTTATGTCAGACCCTGGGCTCCCAGGTAGGATTCCTCAGGAAAAAAGAAAGGGGATAGGCCTGGATACACAGTGAGAAGCTAGAATTTGGACAGTGAAAAGGGGAAAAGCTGATGCCTTGAAGAATAATAAAGCTCCCTTGGACAGTATCCAAGTAACCATATTCAATATCTCTCAAATTCCTGGTTTTATGCTTTAGTTCCCCTAAAATGATGTCACTCTTAGGTCATCTTCTTTTATGCTGAGTCTATTTTTTCCTTCCAGCCCATTCACTACCAGATCCCTAGCCTCTACTGCTCCTATGAGACCAATTCCAGCCCCTACCTGCTTCTGCAGCCCATCCGGAAGGAGATCATTCACCTAGAGCCCTATGTTGCTCTCTATCATGACTTTGTCAGTGACTCAGAGGCTCAGAAAATTCGCAAGCTTGCAGAACCATGGGTGAGTGTCCCCAAAGCTCCTGTGTCTTCACATGCCTGGAGTTCAGAGCATGAGAAAGGAAGGCTCCACAGCTAGACCCTTCATCAGTCCAGGGGTTCAGAATGCCAGCCAGCCCATAAGATGGTGGAGGAAATCACAACAGCAGTTGCCTCTAGAGGGAAAGGATTAAGTGGGATGAGGTGCCAAAGGATTTTTCTAGAATGTTGAAAATGTGCTCTCAGTATCTTCTTAAGAGTGTGGAGTCCATAGCTGTAACAGTTGTCAAAACTCAGCAAATGGTCCACTTGAGGTCTATGCTTGTCGTTGTACGTAAATCTCACCTCAAAAAATAAAAAGGAAACTTCCCCAAACACCAGCCATTAATTAGTAGAAGAAATGGAAAACATGACAGGGACAAGGAATAAAATCCTAATACATATTTACAGACTGACAGACGGAAAGGTTATTTAGTTCAACTTCATAATCTTGTTAAAGAGGGAACTAAGGCCCAGGGAGAGGAAGGTCATACATGTAGCAATGTCATTACTGACACTTCGAGGTAGATTGGTTGCCGTTCTGCTGTTCTTGTAGCCTAAGTTATGTGTGGTAACAAGCAGCCCCTGAATCTAGTGACAGTCCCCACATTACATGTCTGTCCTGGGTGGGCTGCAGCTCTGCCTTCCCATCTCCACTCTGGGACCCAGCCTGGCAGAGCAGCAGACATGGACTGGAGGCAGAACAGAAATAATCGGTTTAACCCAAAGTCTCTCTGGGAAAGTCTGGAATCTTTGTACATGATGTTTTTGAAATGATCAAGCTCTACCGGTGATGGGACAATATATTTTCAATAGCGTCAGCAGTCACATTTGGCCAGCAGTGACTTTTTACTGAGAATAACTCTGTTGCCATAGTGATGGGACAGGTGACCCCCCCAGAGATGTTCATGGAATCCTTCAGGACAGGTCTTCCATGTGGCACACAAAAGTCTTACCAGACTCCCTTCCCCCAGAAGTTGCTGATGCCTGACTGGCCTTGGATTCTTCCAGAAGTGAGCCCTGGGTTTGTGTGGCAGTGTCCCCCCAACCCCCCACTCCCCACAGCTGAGCACAGAAGCTGCAGAGGCTTGAGTTGGATTTACCTGTTTCCTTTTCGCTGTTCCTTTCCAAAGCTTGCTCTTTCATCACTTCTCTATCTACATCCTGCCCACCCTGGAAGATTCTGTTAAAACCCCACGCCTCCCTCGGGCCTGCTAGTCCTAACTGCTCTGGTCTACTTTCATTGGTTCTTTGAGTGACTCTACATTTCAGAGCACTTGTGGGAGCGGGGGGCCACATGTCATAATGCATTCATCCTCTGAACTCAAAACTTTTGTCATGAGTTGTTTGGTAATTAACTTTTAAATTTTGGTACCAGGAATTGAACACAGTGGCACTTAACCACGGAGCCACACTCTGTCCCTTTTTAAAAAAAAAAAAAAAAAAAAAAAAATATATATATATATATATATATATATATATATATATATATATATATATTTTGAGACTGGGTCTCTTTGAGTTGCTTTAGAACCTCACTCAGTTGCTGAGGCTGACTTTGAATTCATGATCCTCCTGCCTCAGTCTCCTGAGTGCGTGCCACCATCCCAGCTAATCTACCGTTTATATGTTGTTTGATGATAGTAGCTGTTTCATGGGTTAGTACTCTGTCTCCCTGGCCACGCTATAAACTAGCAAGCATCATGTATTGTCTTTCTGTGTTGTGCCTCCTGCAGTCAGCGTAATCTTTAAAAGCCAGATTTCCTTCTAAATGCCTTGCTTTAACTCTTTAATGGGTTACTGTGTCCTTAAATGTTTACAAAGCGCCATGGCCTGACTGCTGCTCACCCCTTTCACCACTTCTCCCTCTTGTACTTGACACTCCACTGCAGGGAGCTTTCTTTTCTGTAAATGGCTTGTGCTGTTTCTTCTTTCTGCCTGCAAAACTCTTGATGTCTTTTTACCTGTATGATTGCAATGGGTCTTATGGTCTTATCCTGGGAATCCTTCCTATCCCTGTAAGAGTGAGCTAGATGCCCATCTTTGTATTTCCACAGCACTCTGTACTTGCTGTTATGGCCCCATTATATGACATGTGGTCAAGGACTCTGGGTTAATGTATTGTTCTTCCAATGCATAGCAGAATACTTAGGACAGAAGACAACCAATAAATTGAATAACTTGGAGGCAAACAGTAAATGAATGATAAAGGAGTTAGGTACAGAGTAGCTCCTTAATTGGAGGACTTCCAGAATTTTTAAAAATATATATATATATTTTTTGCTTGTTGATGAATCTTTATTTTTTTTATTTACATGCGATGCTGAGAATTGAACCCAGTGCCTCACAAGCAAGGCAAGCGCTCTACCACTGACCACAACCCCAGCCCAGGATTTTTTTTTTTTTTAAGTCCTTGATTTTGCCCTAAAATAACAGAAGGAAACATCTTTCATCTGTCCTTTTGGAATTCCTCCTCTCTCCTCTATGAATATCCCAGGAAGAGGATACCAGGAACGATTAGTGAAGGATGGATAGAGATAATATCAGTAACCTGATTCTCTGCATCCTAATCTTGTGGAACAACAGGCCAAGGAACGTGTTGAGGTGCTGTGTTTTATAGACTGTCCCCACTAGAATCCCAACTACCTGGGAAGCACCAGGGCTGGCTAAGTCCTGGGAGTATCTTTCAGTACAGGTTTTGTTCATCTGTTTGTTTGCTTAATCCATACTGAGCACCTCCCTGCCCAGCTCTGTACCCTGGGGACACAGCTGTAAAAACAGACCAAGACCTTGCCCTCACAGAACTGCTACTCTGATGACAGAAGCAGAAGTAGACACATCCTCATGTAAATAAGTAATGTTTATCTTTCGGTCCCTCATTCAGTGATTTTGCCATTAGGAAGTATTTTATGAAAAATAATTTAAGAGCTATATATAACCAGATATTCACAACAAAATAGAGACATTGAGTTAAATCAGTGACTTCAAATTGTTTATAGATTTTTTCCTCATCAAGGCAGTTGAAGTAAAAGGGATTGTGCTTCTCTGTGAGGAAGGGCTTTTGTTTCAATTGTTCAAATGAAGCAGCTGCCTCTGAGCACACACTTTGCTGTTGTGGAAGGAGCTCATTTAATTCAACAAACACCAAGTGCAGCCTACCTTATGTGAGGGCTGGTGACCCACACTGTGCTACAAAGAAGGATGAGAAATAGCCCTTGTTCTTACCACAGACTAACAGATGCAAAGTAGATTCAAGAATCAGTTCATTTCAGTTAGACAAACTTTTATTAAGTGCTTTCTGGCTACCAGATCCTGTGGTTAAGGATAAGATTTTTGGTCACTTGTTTTGAGTTTTTTCATTTTCAAGACTGACCCATCCCTAAAATAGTACCATGTGCAAAATAGCCTCTAATGACGAAGGAACTGGCTATTGTCTATGTTTGTGCTTCCATAAAGGGCATGTCTGTGGACATGACAGCCCCTCCCCATGCATCATAACTGCCTGGACTTTATCTCATGTCCTTCCCACCAGCTCCAGAGATCAGTGGTGGCATCAGGGGAAAAGCAGTTGCAAGTGGAGTACCGTATCAGCAAAAGGTAAGAGGAGCCCTTCCTCTCAGACTCCTGGGCCCAGGCACAGTTGACCACCCGGTTGGCAAGGACACTTGGAGAGCCTACAGGTCAATGTTGAGAATGTTATATTTCTCTACATTCTTTCTGAGAGGAAGAAGTTTCCACTGTCCTCACTCGAGTTTGTTATATTTCTGAGGAATTCAAGAGGGAGGCCATGAGGGAAAAACTTGAAAAAAACTCCTTTGCCTTCTATCCCAGAATAAGCATATAATTATTCCTCTAACCAGCATCACTTTTCCAGAAATTTCCTGCCTGCATTTGTAATTTGACTTTATAAGGTTCCATTCCCACCTCCTGATTCATATGCAAGCACAGCTTGCCAACATTCAGCAAAAGGGATGAATAGACTTCCAAGACCTCAGGGCTTCTCCAGAGGAAGAGATTCAACTGTGCGAGTCCAGCTTTTCCTCTTCCCTCCACCCCTGCCCTCCCCTTGAATCCCTTATTTGCACTGAGGGGACTTGATGATACAGTAGGAGGAAAAAAATCTCCCTCTAAGCCACGGGAGACAGCGTTGGCAGCCTCCCTGGGGAGACCAGATCTCAGAATGGATGGTTAGTTTGCGTTGCCTAGGAAATGAGGTGAGAAATGAAAGCTTTCATTCAGAATCATTTTGGCCTCACTGGTACCTTTAGCATTAGGAGTTATTCACCAATATTTAAAAGGTCTGTGACCTCAACTTCATTGTCTTTTCTAACCTTTCTGAAATTCTTGTGTTAAAGAATATTCAATCTTCTATTTAGATTTGTTTCCTTTAGGGGAATAGGTGATATTTTCTTTTCAGATCAGACTACCTCCACCCTCTCACATCACTCCTTAATCCTCTGAATTTTGGTTCTGTCCTCATAACTCCACTGGAATTGGTCTCTCAGAAGTCCTTGGGGAGCTCTGAATTGCCAAATCATTTTCTTGCTCACAACCTTTGTCACAGAGCAAGGGCCTGCCTTTGGGGCCAAGTAGCTGCAAAGGTGAGGCATTGTGGAGGTCCAGTTCTTGGGATCACACCAGAGAGCTTTCAAACATGTTGTTCAGAGGCGTGAATTTATTAGAAGGAATAGGAGAAGGGAACATTCTCAAGGGAGAGAGTGGGTTTTTACAGAGAGGAGAAGGGCCACATCTCACTCCTGCCCTCCAGTTCTGCTGAAGGTCCCAGAGAAGTTTCCAGAGAGTCCCACCCAGGTCCACCTCTTGACTTTTGACTTCAGCAGGATTGCCTCAAACTTCCAAGCCCCACTGCACATGCTAAAGGCCCAAAGCAACTCTAAGTCTCTTTGGCCCATTGAACTTGTTCTTACACAAAAGTCACTTCAGGGTAATGTGTTCTCCTTATTGGCATTTTGGTCCTGTATTTCTCCTGCAGATAGCAGGTTGGTCGCTGAGAAATCTAATATGTATTTAGTTATAGATGGATACAATAACTTTATTTATTTTTATGTGGTGCCTCACATGTGCTAGGTAAGCACTCTACCACTGAGCCACAACCCCAGCCCCAATGTAATTCATCTTATTAACTTAAGCCAGTCAGGGCTGCAGATAAATTAAATTGCTTTTTTTTTTTTTTTTAAGAAAGCACACGGGAGTCAGCTCAGTTTATAGAATTATCCCCTTAACCTCATGTTCCCAACACTCATGTCTGTCTGCTGTCACCTTCACTATCAATTACCCATTTCTCAGTCCATTTTTGGTTGCAATAATTGGATACTACAGAATGGATAATATATAAAGAATAGAAGTTTATCTAGCTCACAGTTTGCAAGTTGGGAAGTTTATGAGCATCTGGTAAGGACCTTTGCACATATTTATCGTCACACCTTCATGCTTGTACTCATGCAATTTCTTCAGGCTGGAATACACCTGCTCTTTTCCGTCTGTTGAATTGGTACACACCCTTCAGAATTTTGTTTAAATGTTATCATTTTACCTAATTGCCTTGGTAGAATTAACTCCTTCCTCTCTGCTCCCCAGCAGTTTAAAGTGTATTTCTCATTTTCTCACTCTACTTATTTTCTGTTAGTCATCATTTAAAGAGCAAAGAAGTGGTCTTCCAAAGTCATGCCAGGGTTCTTCCCTTCGAAGCCTTCATGGTGTTCCCATGAGGCTTTGCTTGGGGAGCATGTCCTCATTTCCCTGGAACCTAAATTCAGATTCCAAAATTCGACTTTTGTCAGAATCTCAACAAGACATTTAGGAAGAGTCTGAGCTATATGTTCTTGGTCTTTGACCTGTCCTGGTTTCCCAGAGATGCTCCTGGAATTCACAGCAGTCACCAACCCAGCTTACAAAGCAGCCTCATAGTGTTTCTCTCACAATCTTCATGAGTCTGTGAAGCAGATATTATTATTATCCTCATTTTATTGAAGAGCACACTGCTCTTAGGCTCAAAATTAAGTACCTGACTTAGGATCACACAGAGAGAGGATCAGGAACTAGTCTTATTGCTTGAATTCTTCCCTCCCTCCCTTCTTTCTTTCTTTTGGGTCTTACTATGTTGCACAGACTGGCCTCAAATTCCTAGGCTCAAGTGATCTTCCTGTCTTAGTCTCCTGAGTCGCTGGGACTACAGGGGCATGCTGGAATGTTCAGAAATCTTCTTACTTTAAATCCAAAGCTTTTCCATTATGGCACCGGCTTCCTCTGTTGTAGAAGTCTTTACCACAGAGCAGTTTCAGGGGCAGTCACAGTCATGGCTGTCGCAGTCCTGGGCGCCGTGCACCTTTACTCTGTAGCCTCAGCACCTAGCTCAGGAATGGGTCAGGGCCTCCGAGAATGTTTAATTGAGTGAATGAACCTGTGAATGTTGAGACAGAAAGCAAAGTGAATTGGGCAGACTTAACATGAGGGATGTGTATTTGATCAGGCATTCATGCTGCTTCTCTTCCCCTCTCCCCTGGCCCTCCAGAACTTGTATCCATTTGATGATTTATTCATTCACAGACATGACATGTAGTCATTTCCAGCACTGAATCACTGATGTTCTACTCTGTGGTATGTTTTAGTGCCTGGCTAAAGGACACTGTTGACCCAATGCTGGTGACCCTGGACCACCGCATCGCAGCCCTCACAGGCCTTGATGTCCAGCCTCCCTACGCAGAGTATCTCCAGGTGGTGAACTATGGCATTGGAGGGCACTATGAGCCTCACTTTGACCATGCTACGGTAACAATGGGTCCGATGACCAATCTTCTGAGGCCAAAGTGAATGCATTGCTTATTTATGTGGGATGTAGCTCTTGTAGGGCTCTCAGAGTCATACAAAATGAAATCTTAGAACAAAGGTTCTTATTTAGGGAATATCTAAAAATCTTGGTTTTAGCTGATTGTTGCTGGTTCATTTTCTTATCTGTCACCATTCCACTTTCCAGAATTTGCTATGTTGGCAGAATGTGGCCTGTTACGGAATCCTGTCTCCTGTTCATCTGGGGACTTCCCAGGGAGGACTGTCCTTATCTCAGCCCTTCTTCTTTTCTTGTGATCTCAACTGCCTGCCTTTGCTGGCAGTAACAATCAATTTTTGAGGGTTAAAAAAAACAGCCCCCAAATCTAACTATACATTCAACCCCAACATTATTAAAATTCCAGAGGGCTTATTTTTGTAGAAATTAATACATGGATACTAAAATGTATATGGAAATGCAAAGGACTAGAATAGCCAAACAATTTAGAAAAAGAAGAACAAAATTGGAGGCTATACACTACCTGATTTCATGATTCACTTGTTCATTTGTTCACTTATTCATTCACAGACTTCATATAGTCATTTCCAGAGTAGAGCTACAAGAACCAGGGCTGTATATGGTACTGGTGGAAGGACAGAAACTTAGGTCAAGGAAACAGAATGGAGGATCCAGAAATAAGCCTGTACAATTATGGTCAGTTGTTTTTTTCACAAAGATGCCAAGGAAACTCCATGAAGAAAATATAGCCTTTTCAACAAATGGTGCTGGGATAATTCAATAATCCTCCAGCAAAATAATGATAGCAACATCAGAATCTATTTCATGACATTTATGAAAATCAATCAAAATGAATTGTAGATGTATATGCAAAATATAAAACTTCTAGAAGAGGGACTGGAGTTGTGGCTCACCTTGCATGTGCGAGGCATGGGATTTGATCCTCAGCACCACATAAAAATAAATAAAATGTATATAAAAAAGAATATATTCTTTAAAAAAAAAAACAAACTTCTAGAAGAAAACCTAAGAGAAAATCTTTATAACCACAGGTTAGGCAAAGCAGAGTTATAGGTCATCAAATTCTGATCCATAAAAGAAGAAAAAAGTGATAAATTGGACCTTGTCAAAATTAAAATCTTGCTTTTCATAAAACACCATTAGAAAATGAAGAATCAGGTCACCAATTAGGAGAAAATATTTGTAAATTATATACTTGATAAAGGATTTGTATCCAAAATATATGCAGAACTTCTGTAACTCAACAGATAACTAATTTTTTTCTTTTTTTTTAAGGATGAGTTTAATTTGTTTTCTTTTTCTTAACTTTATTTTATTTATTCACATTTTATTTGGTGCTGAGGATCAAACCCAGTACCTCACAGGTGCCAGGCAAGCGTTGTACCACTGAGCCACAACCCTGGCCTCACAACTAAAAAATTAAATGAGCAAAAGATTATTTAAATAGGCACTTCAAAGAAGAGAAATAATTGGCTAATAAACAAGTAAAAAGATGCTCAACACCATTAGAGAAATGAAAGTTGAACCCACAATGAAATAATGCTGTATTCCTATTAGAAGAGCTAAAATGAAAAAGATATCTTATGAGATCATACCAAGTGTGCGTGAGGACAGTGACAACGACTCACACACTGGGGGGATGTCAAATAAAACAGTCACTTTGGAAAAGAGTTTGGCAGTTCTTAAAAAGTTAAAGGTACACCAGCCTATGATCCAGCCACTTCAATTCCAGATATTTTACACAGGAGAAAAGGAAATATACATCTATACACACACTTGCATGTGAATGTTCATAGTAGCTTTATTAGCCAAGAATTAGAAACAGCTTAAGTCCATCCATAGGTTAATGGATAACAAATTTTTATATATCTGCACAATGGAATACTATTCATCAAGGGAAAGAATGGACAGGTACATCCAACCACAGAGAAGAACCTTCAAAATAGTGCACAAGCAAGAGCAGCCTGATGGATAAGATTCTACATTTTATGATTCTATTTATATGGAAAGGGAAAAAACAGAATGGAAAGTAGGTAAGTGTATTGCTCAGAGTTATAGAGGGATTAACTGAACACTGGCATGAGAGAACTTTACCAGTCGATGGAAATGTTCTAAAACTGGATTGTGGAGATGGTTGGACAAATGTTGAAATTAGCTAAAGTTCATCAAATAGTATGCTTACAGTGGGTGAATTTTATGGTATGTAAGTTTTATTTCAGATAGTTCTATGACCAAAAAAAAAAAATTCTCTTTGGCAAGTAATTGGGAACTCCAGTCTTATCATTTGGTATTCCTACAGAATAATGATCTATAAGAATTTACATATGAATTTATTTCACAGAACCCAAAGGCAAAATTCACCTGTCATATAGAGCTTTCACTATTGACAAGTAGTTCTATTTGATTAGCACACAATTCACTCATGTGAGTGTCTAATAAATAGTGTCTATAAAGAGTATTGAGTACCTGCCAGCAAAGATGAGCACATGGTCCCCTCATTATGTCATCCTGGTGCCATCTGCATAAAATAATGTTATGTTCTATTTTTGTCTCAGTCGCCAAGCAGCCCCCTATACAGAATGAAGTCTGGAAACCGAGTTGCAACATTTATGATCTATGTGAGTCTTGCTCTGGAGGGACCAGGGCTTCTTACCTAATAACTATATCTCTCCTCTTTTTTATGGTGTTCAAAACAATTTCATGTATTGATTTTATCTGGTACTAAACACAAAAGTCTTCAGGAAATTTATGAATTTTAAATAGCATTTTTTTTGTTCAACACTATAGGAGATATAAAGGAATGGATCTAATATGACCTTGTCATAGGCCATGGATTAGGATGGACAGTAGGTTTACAATGAAGGCCAAGAGTTGGTGAGACTTAAAAATGCAGGAAGAGAATACGAGAGTCTCCCTCTTTGAGGTCCCACAGCCTACTTGGGTTGGAAAGCGGGGCCCTTAAGTGCAGCTGCAGAGGTGTGGGAGAGAGAGAGAGGAGAGTCAGGCAGCTCAGTCACCAGCAGGAAAGCACAGGGAGGCCGACAGAGAAATTCCTCAAGTGTGGCCTCTGAGATGAAAATCTCAGAGAAGTCTCAGTGAAAAATCCTCCTCCTATTTCCACATAAATTCTTCAGTAAAATCTCCACTATATCCCCTGAAAAAGCAAAACAATAAATTTGTCTCTTCTGGTTCCCAGCCTGGTCTTGTGGGACTTGGTCCCAGCATTTGTTATCTCACCCATCACCTTCCCTTCAGGTCCTGTGGGTTTATTTCCTTCTTCACACCTAACCCATAATTATGATCATCTCTCACTTGGAAGAGATTTTTAGAAGCAAACACTTATTGGAAAAGATTACTCCTGACTGAGGCTGTGAGTCCTGTTTTCAGGCTCGTTGGATGAGTAGACACTCCCTTAGCTTTCCCTCTTCTCTCAGCCTGTATCTGGTTTCTGCAGGTACAAGAGCCAAGAAAGGGCAGTTGGAGACTGGCATTGCATATAGTCTCTATGCCTGCAATTCTGGTTTTGTCTCCAGTGGCTAAGTTTTATGCTTCCTGAAGAACTGGAGACTACTTCTTAAACATAGCATCTGACCTCTCGGTGGTCATTCTGATCAAGCACAGCTGCCAGGCAGGGAGCGCATCTTGGATCTGCAGCTGGTTGTGTCTCTGGCTCATCACTGAAGCTGGCATGGGAGGTCCCAGGCAGTGAAAAGTGTAGATATCAACCAGACAATATGAGCATCTGGGGGCACAGTATGTCTGTTCTTTACCCTCTTGCCTTGCCCAAATCTTTTATGGCTAGTTCCCTAGATACAGAGGCCCAGTTATTGTAATGAAGGAAGGATGGATAAAGGCCCAGCAATTTTAAATGGCAGTTGTGCACATCTGTTTTTTTTTTTTTTTTTTTTTGTGTGTGTGTGTGTGTGTGAGAGAGAGAGAGAGAGAGAAAGAGAGAGAGAGAGAGAGAGAGAGAGAGAGAGAATGAGAGAACATGCATGTACATTTGAGTTTTAGGCATTTGAGACACAGTAGAATGGAATGCACTTTGGTTTTGAACTAAGCTGGCCTGATCCTGATTCTGTGGTTTACTATGGGGCCTCAGTACATATCACATCAATTATTTGAGCTCATTTTCTTGCCCTGCACTTCCTCACAGGGTTGTCATAAGGATCTGAGGAGATAGTACAGGGGGAATGTCACTGTGGAAAGTTTCGTATGTTTCTCTCATTGTATCCCACCAAGCAAGTAAGGAAAGAACCCTATATCGGGGAATTGGTGTCATAAGACCAATACTTTCATCTTCAGGTTGGGTAAAGACCATCAAACATTTCTCAAGGCAAATAATGTTAAGGTTTGTGGGAGACAAGAGTAATATTGTAGAGAGAAAATAATTTCTAAAAAGTACAGAGGATGGACTTGAAATAGGTTAGTGATTTTCTGCCCAGACTGGACATAAGTTCAGTCCTAATACAGTGAAGGTATTCATAAAGCATATCTCTTTTAGCACTGTTCTACAATTCATGCCCTTGAACTTCATTGCATACAGAATGAGATTTTCTTTTGAATATGTTGGTTTATCATTCCTTACATTGTGTCTAAAACCACAGGAAAAGGAATGCAGGAAAGTCAAGGTTGCCCCTGGTGAGTCATGCTTGTACCCACAGTGACTACAACAGAACAGAATCATCTGTTAGTTTCTTGAACACAAAGATCGAGTTGTTCCCATTGGCCCTCCAAGTGGCCACAGTGGGAACCAAGGAGCACTGACAGCTAAAACTGCCATTTCTAGGTTCTGAATCACCAAGACAGTTCAGTTTCCTGTAAGTGACAACCTCTTCAGGCCTAAAGTTCTTGCTCTGCAACACAGATTGTGGTGGGATGGGGTTTGATGACCACAAAATTAAAAGAACATGGACCTTCTAGTAGTGCTAGGCAGAGTGAGGTAATACTTGCTCTCTCATGTTGTATGGCTGGTGAGAAAATAATTTAGCTTCTGCAATCTGTACAGTCAGAAAAATGAGAAATTAAACCCCAATGATTCAAATGTATGAATTGCCAAGATCATTGTAATGTCATGTGTAGCTAATAAAAAGAAAAGAAAATAATCTAGCAGTATATATCAGGAATATTAAATGTATGCATACCAATTTGGACTCATAACGATAATTATTTTTCCTGTGAAAACAACCCAAAATTCAAAAACAATTTCATTGATTAAGATGTTCAGGGGCTGGGGTTGTGGCTCAGTGGTAGAATGCTCGCCTAGCATGCATGATGCACTGGGTTCGATCCTCAGCACCACATAAAAATAAAAATAAAGGTATTGTGTCCACCTATAACTAAAAAAATTTTTTTTAAAAAGATGTTCAAGATGGGCTTGGTGGCACATCCCTGTAATCACAGCAGTTTGGGTGTCTGAGGCAGGAGGATTGCAAGTTCAAGCCCAGCTTGAGCAAATTAGTGAGACTCTGTCTCAAAATAAAAAATAAAAGTGTTGTAATTTAGTGATAGAGTGCCCCTGGGTTTAATCCCCAATACCACACATACATCCCCTGCAAAAAAAAAGTTTCAGTGCAGTGTTGTTTATAATAGTAAATATTTGGAAATAACCTAAATGTTCAAAATTATAGTATAATGTTTATAAGCAGGGACTTTGTAATCAGATAATACTGGCTCAGCTCAAATCCTGACTGTCACAGAAGAGTTATGTGACTTTTTGAAAAGTATTTAATATCTCTGGGATTTATTTCCTCACCTGTAAAATATAAATAATAATAAGTAATACTAATCCTTCTAGTATAGTATTTAGTATAAGTACTTAGTGTGATGTCTAGCACATAGTCAGTGCTTACTAAATGTCAGCTATTACTATGTAACTGTAATACTGCATTTTTTTTCCCTGGATGGCAAGATGATAAGTGATTTTTTTAAAATGCTTTCCTGTATTAAAAAATGTCTATGATTACTATGAATTTCTTTGACAATCGAGAAAAAATATCTTTATATTAAGAAAACATATCTGCAATCCAAGAACATACCAGTGGTGGAAACCCTCAGCTTAGGTGACCTAGAGTGGAACTGAGTGATCTGGGGAACCCGAGAAAGGCGCAGTAAATAGTTCTTGAGATGGCCACCTTTCAAAAACAGATTGTTGTAATCTAAACCGGTATTCAAGTCACAAGTTATGATCCACTAGTAGGTTGTGAAATTAAATTTAATGAATCTGATCTGTATTTTAAAAAACTGTACTAGAATAGAATAAAATAAATAAAAGGAAAAATATCAGAGATGTCTCATGCAGTTGGAATGTCTTTATGAAACTTTATGTGTGTGTCAGATTATGATGCATTTCTCCCTGAGGGTCTCAATAAAAAAGTTTGAATATACTTATTGTAGCCCTTAATAAGGATATTAGCTGAAAGGAAAAAGAAAGAAGGGCTCCCAAAATCTTGTCTTCTTGTGTTCCTTCAGGCAAACACCAGGGGACTTATTCAGGGAGACTTATTTCTTAATCTATAAAATGTGAAGAATAATAATAACAAAATTCTGACTCATAGTATGGTACTTAGTATAAGCAGAAGTGTGAAGATTAAGGTGAGGAAAATTAGGGTAACAGTCACAGTAGAGCTCCTGGAGGGGAAGGACTCTGTTGGAGTCACCTTTGGGTCCCCTACAGGAGCTTGTTAGGGTTAGGAAAGAGTCTTAGCATTAGTGTTATTGGTTCAAATGGGTATGCATAGATTTAGTACTCCTGATACATACTGCTAAACTGTTTTCTCACTAGTGTTATTCACATTTTACAGATGAGGAAATAAGGCTCCCTAAATCCTGAAGTTGGATGACTATCTTTCAAGGATACAGTCTTTCAGAGTTGAAACAGGGCACCACAAGAGGGCAGCTATACGAAAATGATGTCACAGGCCAGGCCAATGGGCACAGGACAGAATAGGGATGTGGTGGCAATGTTAATTGTGGCTTCTTCCTCTGGCATTGTAGCTGAGCTCAGTGGAAGCTGGAGGAGCCACAGCCTTCATCTACGCCAACTTCAGCGTGCCTGTGGTTAAGGTGAGTGGGGCCTGCTCCCAGAGGAGGGGGCTGAGAAGGCACAGAAGTAACCCCCTAACCTTCACACTTCTGCTTGCAATCCGAGTCCTGGGAGGGGGGGATAACAAGAAGTCTTCCCTGATTTTAAGGATCAAACATAAAGTCGCAGTCTTCTCTATTACTCTGGCATGTTACTTGTGGCTCTGTTTATTTATACTTCTGTGACAAGTAGGTGTTTGTCTTCCCTGTCACAGTAGAGCTGGAAGGGAAGACCTATTTGTTTTTGTTTGTTTGTTTGTATTTTTTCAGGGGAGGGCACCAGAGATTGAACTCAGGGGCACTCTACCACTGAGCCACATCCCCAGCCCTATTCTGAATTTTATTTAGAGACAAGGTCTCACTGAGTTGCTTAGTGCCTTGCTTTTGCTGAGGCTGGCTTTGAACTCATGATCCGCCTGCCTCAGCCTCCTGAGCCACTGGGATGACAGGCGTGTGCCACTGTGCCTGGCTGGGAAGACCTCTTTTGATTGACCCTTGGGTTCTCTATAGTAGTTTGTTCCTGCAGTTATTAATTGCATCCACACTGAATTCTAGAGGCACTGAGGATACAGAGGAAAGCTCAGAGTCCTTTCCTTCCGGGGCTCACAGAGAAGCTAATATGTAGTAACCACTGAAATTGGAGCTATGGGAAAGATAGGCCCAGAGGAGAGTCATGCAGTAAGAGTTCTATTTAATGAATGAATATTTCCTCCAAGTTTCAGATCTATCAAACTCCCTGACAGCCCTTACCTAATTCAGAAATGAAATGAAAATAAATTCATGAGATCATGCCTATAAAGCAATCAGTACAGAGCCTGGCATGTTCTAAGCATTCAATAAAAGATGTGTCTGTGAGCACCTAGGGCTTTGGTGTCTCTTCTAGATTTAGGAACAGAGGTGTCGGCGTATCCTTCATTACTTCAGGCTTGATCTATTTCTAATGGCCAAGATTAAACTAAGTTTCTAGGAAATGCATGGGACAAAAAAGCAGAGTGTAGGGGCAAAAGAACACATAGGACTTGGAGTCAGAACACTTGGGCTTGAGTCCTACCTTTGCTCTTTCTTGAGTCCTACCTTTGCTTTTGCTGCCTCTGCAGTTCCCCACAGCCCAGCTCTGCTCATTCTGCTTTTGGCCTGATGTTCCCTCAGGGGGCGCCCCTTGACTACCCTCCCTTCTAGCCTCTTTGTGCCATATTACCTGATTACTTGATTTTATTTTCTTCCCACCATGTATCAGTATTGAAGTTACTTGCTCTTTCTTGGTTACATGATTTCAAGGCCCTAAGTATGGACTACTTCAGGAAGGGGGGTTATGATGAGGCCTGCTTCCTGGATGCTGGTAATAAATGCCTCAAGGAGCATAAGCTCTGGAACTAATGAAGTTTCCACTGAGGAATATCTTGTTCTGCTTTGTGGGTTTTGTTAGGCATCTGTCCTCAGTAATCCCACCACACCCATCCTTACCTTACCCTTCACTCCCTACACTGTATCACCCTTTTCTATTTTATCTGCCTCTCGTGAATTCCAAGGAACAGAGCTGGATGGGCTTTGTCTCTGCACACTCAGGGCCTGGAGAGGAGCAGAGCTTTAAAATCAGTGGCCTATGCATGAGTACAGCAGTTTATGTCAGATTGTGCTGTTTTTACCATGCCTTGCCCCAGAGTGCAGGGAGGGTTTCCTTGTTGAGCCACAAGCATGCATTTGTCCTTAGTCATGGGCTTCCCAAGGACTGAGATTCTGGCCTGACTTTCCTGCGGGGCTGGCCTCTCTTGTTTTCAGAATGCAGCACTGTTCTGGTGGAACCTGCATAGGAGTGGTGAGGGGGACGGTGACACACTTCATGCTGGCTGTCCTGTCCTGGTGGGAGATAAGTGGGGTAAGTCCTTCCTTTCTGAACATGAGAATGGGGTGAGGGGTGCCGAGATAGGGAGTGGGTGGGAGATCACGAAGCCCTCCCATGCCACAGGCTTCATTATGGAGCCACACTGTATTAAGATGATCAGACTATCAACAGGGTGCCCCGCACAGGTAGGAGCTCGTGAAGAGCAGGGTCCTGACACAGAGTAAATGTCTACAAAGGTTTATTGGCCTTGCTACATGGGCCTTGATCCTGGGCACAGCTGAGAAGGAATGTGGCAACAGAGTCCCTCCCCTTCACTGCTCTAAGACGTGAGCCATCAGGCTCTCTGTCAGTGCCACCTGTGGAGAGGCGGCCCTACACAAGCAGCAGGCAGATGTGCTTATGGCTGTGTGTGTCCAAGAGCACCGAGCTCTGAAAAGAGGTGGAAGAAGGCTTTCATGCTGACATGGACACTGCCAAAGAAGCCACCACACTTCTGTCATTACTCAGGAGTGGCTTTTGGGGGGAGGTGGGATTTTATAATGAAGGGTGAGTGACTTCAGTGCCCACACACTTGAAAATCACTTTCCAGTAGGCAGGATCTCTTGGACTTTAGGAAAACACTGTCCTCTGCTATTCTTCTCTGCTAGAAGAAACAGCATGAAACCCAGTGTGAGCTGGGACTGGGTGGGCCGGAGGGTTTTAGGAGATGCTTGTGCATCCGCCCCTCCCCGCCGCACAGCCCCTGGCTGCCCTGCTCAGCTGGCCTCTTCCTTCTCCCTGTCTCCAGTGGCCAACAAGTGGATACACGAGTATGGACAGGAATTCCGCAGACCCTGCGGCTCCAACCCGGAAGACTGAAGATTCGTCAGAGCAGCTGCGGAGTCTTACAGAGTCTCATGTCCAGGAGCCAAAAACTGGAGAAGGAGAACCGAGGGGAGAGCAGCCTCCTGAAAGAGGCTTGTCAGCATTTGCCCACTCCTTGAAAATGGAGCCTTCACCGGGGACCCCTGAGAAGTTAAATTTATTTCTGGTCCAGCCACAAGAGTCATAGGAGAATGGACAGTACAAATAAGGACATGGAGGCCTGGGAGAGAAGCTTCTAGAACTTACTCTGTGTTAGAAATAGAACTTACCAACAGTCTCTAGGGTTTGAGCTTTCGGAGTTTTTGCCATTCTGACCACAGGGACCCAGAAGTGGCAGTGAGGACGCCTGCAGGAGCAGTCAGTCCGACCCCTTTGTCCTTCTCCCCACTGACTTCTGCTGTAGCCTGAGCAGGGAGTGTGTCTGACTCGGATGTGCACCCCATGCAAGAAGTACATCATTTGGTGATTTTTTTTTTTTAAAGTAGAAAGCAACTTTTATGTGATGATTTTTTAATACATTAAAATTTTTTAATGTAAACATTAAAATGTTTACAAATCATTCTTCCCAACTACCGATCTTCTTATATTCAGACGATGAGTGAAATAGCAGAGTGTACCATTTTGTCATATTCTCCTCTCAGCATTCCCTGCGCTGACATTCTTCCTGTCCCTTGGAGCCACTGTGCTCAGGTCCACCTTTGCTACCTTCTCAGGCCTTTGCTTTTGCTGCCTCTGCAGTTCCCCACAGCCCAGCTCTGCTCATTCTGCTTTTGGCCTGATGTTCCCTCAGGGGGCGCCCCTTGACTACCCTCCCTTCTAGCCTCTTTGTGCCATATTACCTGATTACTTGATTTTATTTTCTTCCCACCATGTATCAGTATTGAAGTTACTTTGTTTGTTTAATTATGGTCAGTTTCTCTCCTTGCAGGGCAAATGTTTTATGGCCCCTATACTTTGTCAGTGTCTCTGTTATAGCCCCCATCTCACTGAATTTCAATGTTTGTTTATTTGCCAGGCTGCTCCCACTAGACTGTGCTCTGTTCCTCTTGGAGTCCTCAGAAGGTCTGGTTCAAACTAAGTAGGCATTCAGCAGTTTTGCAAAGGCATCCTTTGAACAGCACTGTGGAGGTGGAATTTCTACAGGCGGGGTCTGAAGAGAAGTCTTTCCCAGCAGAGGGACTAGTGTGGGCTGTGGCCGCAGTGATGGTGAAGGTGCTATTTGAGAGCTTGCACTGAAAGATCACTTGGTTTGGGTTCCTCCCCAGGGATGTGGGTGTGTCTTGCTCACAGAGGAGCCACAAGGTGAAGGACCAGGTGGTTAGTCTCCATGTTGCCTCTGCCCCCTCCTCTCGCCAAGCCCCTAGGATCTCAGCTTCCCAGAGCTGTGAAGCCCCCCAAAGTTAGGGCTCTGATGTCCAGCTTCCTTTGAGCCTCTGTGAGTATCTGTCACATTGCCTGTATTTATGCTGATTGTGCCAGTATTCTAGAAAGCTACTGTCACCCACTCTACCTGCCTCCTCCAGCTCCAGAGACAGAAGTAGTCCTGAGACAGAAAGCTTTGGTGGGGCGGGGTACTGCTTCCTTTCTCCACAGAACCAGAACTTCTCAGAATTACATTGTCGGTCTGACCCAATATAGCAATGGAGCAACAAACGGTGAGTCTATTGAGATGGCACTATTTTAAGGGCCTCATGCATTCCATGTTTAATGCTCATCCTAACTCTGGAGATTTGATATGTTTTTCATCCCTGTTTTATAGACAAGGAGGTAGAGTTAGAGTTAAGAACTTTTTAAAGTCCTACAGTCTGGCCCCAAACCTTGTGCCTTTAATATATGTACTTTTAACCAAGTCTGAGATATGAGAATTATCAAACACCTAAACCAGCTGACTGAGACCCAGGAACACCTAACTGCAAATTAAGCAACAACTACTTACTGAATAATTTTCAGGAGGATGTGTGGGGCTCAGCCAGTGTTGTGGGTATATAGAGAGGCACAGGAGAGAATCCCTGGGAACAATGCCAGCAGGAATCAATCACCATTTGAACACAATATGAAAATATGGCATGCAAGAAGAAATGAATTACTACTGATTGCAGTAATGAGAGCAAGGAGATCATGGTGATTTAGGGTAGTTTGCTGTGTTAGACTTTTCTGTTACTCTAACAAAATATGAGAGGCTGGGAACTTTTCTTTATAAAGAGGTTTATTTAACTCCTGGTGTTGGAGGTTCAAGGGCATGGCAATGGCCTCAGTCCAGTTCTGGTAAAGGCCTCATGCTGGATGGTATCACAATGGCAGAAGCATGTGCGAGGCAAGCAACCATAGAGAGATTCAGGGGTCTCAGAAACAGAAACAGACCCTCAATTCATCACAAGAACTTGTAGCCATGAGTAGACAAACGTGATCTGAGGGTACTATGAGTCTTCATGGGAAGGAGGGCCATGCACAAGTCTTGAAGATGAGAGGCTCCATAGTGGCCAGGAAGGAGTAACAGGACTGGACCTGCATTAGGGGAAGTGCCTGTCCCTAAGGCTCTGAATATTAATACCTTACTTTGACCACTTTTCCACTCCTCTTGAACCCCACTTCCCTGGGGAGGAAAGCAGAGCAAGTGCTATGGAAAGCAAGATTCGTGGTCAGTGACTTGCTGGGGGGATGTAGCAGAGCTTGGGCTAGACATCTGGCCATCTGTGACCCTCACCAGTGCCCTTTCCACTGGATGCTTTCTGTGTTAGTCAGCTTTTTGCTGTCACCAAAATGCTTGACAAGAACAATTTAGAGAAGGAAAAGTTTATTTGGGGCTCACAGTTTCAGAGGTCTCAGTCCACAGTCAGTCACAGCAGAACATGGTGGAGAAAAGCCACTCAGCTCAGGGCAGTTGGAAAGCAAAGAGAGGACGAGGCCAGAGGCTGATACTATCCAAGGCTGCACCCCCAGAGCATGACTTCCCTGGCCAGTGCCCTGCCTGCTACAGTTATCACTCAGTAGTTCATTCAAAATACTGATCCATCAAGTGGATAAATCCACTGATGAGATGACAGCTCTCATCTTTCAGTTTTTTCCCTAAAGCCCCACCTCTCAACCTTGCTTCATTGTTTATCATGCTTTCAACACAAGCTTTTCTGAGGATACTTCATATCTAAACCATAACACTTTCAAAGCCATGTCCCTCTACCACACCACAGCCAGAGTGGAACTGCCTCATTCTTTTATATTTTCGCCAGTCTCCATGCCCCCAAAGTCTGACTAGTCCTGCTAGGAAGTGCTGTGTAGATGTGAGGTCCCAGTAGCACTAAGTGGGTAGGTAGATCATTCTTAATAGGATCAATTTGAGGATTGCTTGTTTATAATTTTCTTTATCTTTTTACACTGAGTTTCCAGCAGTTTTCTAATAGCCTTGTCCAACACAGGTTCCTGACCTTGAACTATATATCACTTGTAAGCCTCACTGCAGGTAATATTCTTGATATTAATGATTGTTATTATCCTTAGTAATCCTATATTGTTTAACCTGGGCACTTTGCTAAGAACTTAGATGCACTCATCCCCTTTATTCTTTATAATAAGTACTGTTATACTTGTTTTATAGATGAGAGAAACTGAGGCAGAGAAAGTCTAACTTGTCTCAGGTCACATGGCTATAAGGTGGCAGAGGAAGGATTCAAATCCAGATTTTTCTGACACCAAGGAGCTTAACCAGCCCTCCACTGTCTGGATGGTGTTCCTTTGGCTGTTGGTGCTTTGCTCCTGTTGGCAGTAATATTTCTCAAAGCCAACAATTGTAGAGATGTTTTCCAACACTTTCCCAGGTTGAAAAGGTCTATCCATTGTGCCTCTGATGCCTGCTGGCCACGAGCCCCGTCATATGAATCATTTCAGTTCTGCAGATGTCAAGCGAGCGGCCACTGGATGAGCAGCCCCATGTTAGCTGCTTCATGAGAGTCTAAGAGAGGAGGCGCCCAGCTCGCTGCCCTTCAGGCACAGGTAGCACACTCTGAATGTAACAAGAGATAAGTGGGTACAATCAAGAGGGAAGCAGCGTGGTGCTCAGCCTAAGGATGGTGAGGCCAGGGAGGGTCAAGAGGGCTTCCATGTTGGAGCCCCAGGAAGACACTGGAGAATGAATGTGTGCCACTGGAAGGCGGGAGCAGGGGCTACCTGCTCGTCCCCCTTTCACATACAAGGGAGCAGGGAGAGCTGTCCTGGAGGAGGAAATGAGAGGGTGTTGATCCTGGGGAACTCCTGTCCAGCAATGCCAGGAGCAGCACAAACTGCCCTTTCATGGAATGTCTCAAAGAGTCCCCTGTTTGGGGACCTTGGCTGCTCAAGCTGAAGAAGCCAAAGAAGCCTGTATGTAGGGTGTGTGTGGGGGGTGGGGAGGGACATTTGCCTGCAGGTTGCTGTGTACACAGCTGAATTATGGAATCAGCTAAGAGTTAGGGGGAGGAAACAAACATTTGTGCCCACTCTGCAAGCTATTTAATGTCCCATATCTTATTCTCAACAATTGTCAGCCTTTTGGCAAAAGAGGAAAGTGAGGCTCAAAGGTAAGATTTCCTGGGCTCACACAGCTGGGAGCAGAGACAGCATCTGGAGCCAGGCAGGTCTCTGCCACCAGCTGTCTCCAGGATCTTTCTCTCTGGACTTCTTTCTCTTCCTCACCTTGAAATTTTTCCCCTTTGGAATAAAAGCCAGTTTCTTTCCTCTCTGTCCATCTCTCTTTATGTTTATTTCTTGCACAGAATCCCTGTTTCCACCAAGGTTTGAGTGACAAAAGTTTCTCTGTCCTTACAAGGGAAGTATTTGCATTTGAAATAAGAAACCTGGAGAAATAAAAAATTATCTCAAAGGAACGAGGTGCTAAGGGTAGATTTAAGCATCGCGATAGCTGGGTGGTGTCTTTTTGGCCATGGGCTTAAGGGCATGGCTTAGATGGCTCCCCATAGACAACTGCATCTCTACCTTGCTTAGAATTCACCACATTTTCAGATGGAGCATAACTATAAGATCATACCCCCCCCCCCCCCCCCCGGGGCTCCTGTTCATCACTTACCATCTAATAGGGACTGAGGGCAGAGTTACTTCCTCTGGCCCAGGAAGGTGAAGTGACTTGCCCATATCTCAGTGTGTCAGGGTCAGAGCCAAGCCAGATTTTCTGGTTCAGAGACCCTTGCTCTTTCCATGGCTCCCTAGGTGCTTTGGAAAGCACCAGGAGCACAGTGACAAACAGTGGTACCAATCCTCGATGGGGTTTTAATGGGACAGATAGTGTGTGGTCTGTCACTCATTCAACTAAGTGTGACTGATGTTACCTCTGCACCAGGTCCTTTGTGGGGCTGGAGATGCTGGGATGACTGATCAGTCTCTGTCTTTGAGCTCCCAGAGGAGAAAACCCTCAATGACAATACAAGTGAAATACTTGTGAAAAACATGGACTTATATAGTGAAAACAGTGACCATGCTAGTGAACCACAAGTGAAAAGAGAAACAAAATGCTACAAAAGTCATGAGGGACCTGATCTTTCATGTGATGGGGCTCATGTAACATTTGGTTGGGACCTTGAAGAAAAAAGAGGTGTGTGTATGTGTGTGTGTGTGTGTGTGACGGTGTGGGAGTTTTTGGTCCTAACTCACTGGTGTGTAATGAGTTCTGAGATAAACAGTTCTCTAACTCTTAAGAAATCCATATCTTTTTTTTTCTAGGATAAACCTAAAATTTTCTTTAGTCTTGAGGGCATGGAGTAGCTCAGCAGTAGAGTGCTCATCTCACGTGCACAGGCTCTAGGTTCCATTCCTAGCACCACGAAACAAATTTTTTATTCTTTAGTCCTGGAAATTCAGGTACATAACCTCAAGAGAGAAGATTTTATCTAAATTTATGTTCTGTAATTTTTTTGTTTGTTTTGATAATGGGGATGGAACCCAGGGGCACTTTACCACTGAACTATAATATCCCCAACACTTTTTATTTTGAGATAGGGACTGCTAAGTTGTTGATGCTGGCCTCCAACTTGTGATCCTCCTGTCTCAGACTTCTGAGTAACTGGGATTTCAGGTGTGCTTCACTGTATCCAGCTTATAATTTGGTTTTGGAAGACAGATTTCTCCCCTATTTTTCAAATAAAAACTTAGGTCAAATCATGTCTTAAAAATTACATATGGAGGGGCTGGGGTTGTAGTTCAGTGGTACAGCACTTGTGGGAGGCACAGGGTTTGAGCCTCAGCATCACATAAAAATAAAATAAAGGTATATAAAAAGGGGGGTTGCGAATGTGACTTAGTGGTTGAGCATTCCTGAGATTCAATCCCTGGTATAAAAAAAATATATATTTTAAAATTATATGTGGATTGCTAGGGGGCACCACCAAGCCTCAAAACTGCTATAATGCTTCTCAGGTTCTGGGATTCTAGAATATCTGTTTTTGATTCCTGCAATAAAACAGGGAATAGGAAATGCCTTTGGCTTTGCTGGAAGGAACAAGGTCCTGCTGGCTTTGCTCAATCAATTCTACATGAGCCTCTAAGCCTGGTGAACCCTTTGGTGCCTGGAGCTAGAGAGGCCCTTCTTTCCTTTCTAGCTGCTCCAGCCCTGTCTCTTTTAATTATGGGACAGGGAAGCCCTAGTGCTTGGGCTGCAGTATTGGTCCATGTGCCTGACTCTAAAGTGCTCTGTGGATGCTCTGATTGGGGTGGCGCCATTTGCCCTCCATCCACATGGGCTATCTTGGACAATGCAAAAATTAGAGGTACACAATGACATACCACTTCACACTTACTAAGATGCCTATCATTTTTAAAATGGAAAGTAATAAGTGTTGGTGAGGTTTGGAGAAACTGGAACCACTGCACCTTGCTGGTGGAAATGTGCGGACACTGTGGAAACCAGTTTGACAGCTCCTCAAAAACATTAAATACAGAAATACACATTAAATACAGAGCTATAACATATAACCCAGGGTTCTACCTCCAGGTATATATATATCTGTAAGATTGGAAGTGATCACTCGAACAGGTATCTGTACACGAACGGTCAAAGCAACATTATTCACAATAGCCAAAAGGTGGAAGCAATCCATCAACAGATGAGCAGATAAACAAAGTTTGGTACATGCACATAATAGAATATTACTCAGTTGCAAAAAGGAATGAAGTTTTGATAAATGCTGCAACATGGGTGGACCTTGAAAATATTATGCTTAGTAAAATAAGCCAGATGTAGGATGTAGATTATGTGATTACATTTATACTAGGTACCTAGAATAGGCAAACTCACAGAGATAGAAAGTAGAATGGAGGTTCTTAGGAACTGGGGGAGAAGGGAAGATGGAGTTATTGTTTAATGGGTACATTGTTTCTGTTGGGGATGATAAAAAAAAAGTTTTGTGTATAGATGGTGGTGATATGTAGTACCATAGCATTGCAAATGTTAATTACATGTCACTGAATTGTAAAAGGTTAAAATGATAAGTATTATATTTTACCATAAAAATTTTTAAATTAGAGAAGGTCATTGCTGAGCCAGAGGAGAATTTCCAGTACGAGGCAACGCTCAGGCCCCACCCAAGTGCACACCAAGCTGAACCAACCGAATAGAACCCCACCCAGTGGAAGGAGAGGGAGAAATCCAAGGGACCTTGAATATAGTGGCTTTTGCCTTGGTTTACCCTCTTTCCATTCAGGATGAATAATCCCCTAAAAAAAAAGCTTATGCTTTTTCAATTATCACACTTACTAAGGCATCTTTGTAAGTGTGAAGTGGTATGTCATTGTGTACCTCTAATTTTTGCATTGTCCAGGACAGCCCATGTGGATGGAGGGCAAATTGTCTTAGATCCAGGAATTTACTGCTTTTCACCTTAACTTCAAGGGGAAGCACATGCCTACTGTCCTTCATACACTTAAATGTCCTTTATACATTTAATCTTCCAAACACTTTGAGTTTAGGTATTATCACCCCAGTGTTTGGATGAGGAATTTCTGAAAGAAGTGATGTGCCAAAGTTCATCTGGCTAGTAAGAAAGAGGCTGCACTGACCTGGAAGCATGTCTCCACACACCTGCTACACCCTCATCTCTTTCTGTTGTGTCTTGGGACTGATAAGGTACACAAAAGTCTGGGGTTGTGGCCTGAGCTATAGCCCAGATTGTACTCTGTGGCTTGGGCAATGGCTTTCCTTAGAACTGCCATTTCTTCATCTGTAAGATGGCACTTCCTTCTGCCTGGCCTTCCCCCTCACAGAGGAAGTGTGAGGTCTCAAAGAGGGTGAAGGCCTGCTTCATAAATGGCATAGGCTGTGAATATGGGTCTAAGCTTATGCTTTTTCAGTTATCAATATGTGAATGCATCACTTATCATCAGAAAAACTCTCCCCCAACACTCAGTAACTACCCAGATAACTGAGAGAGGCAACTTGGCCAGTCTAAGGTTCCAAGGTTCTGCCTGGCTATGAGCTAGGGTTTTCTAGCAAACTTTTGGGAGAGGAAGCCAGTTCGAGGAATAAGGGCGCCTCTTGAGTTTATGTAACTTGCTAAGTTGTGGACTAAAGAGTGAAAATGCGTTGACTCTGGCAGCTGAGCGGGTGGCTAGTTGGTTCTGAGGTTGCAAACCAAACACTTACTGCAGGGAAGAATCTGACTGCCCTTTGCTTCCTCTGCTGGTTTTTGTTTTTGTTTTTTTTTAGTATTTTTTAGTTATAGTTGGACACAATACCTTTATTTATTTATTTATTTATTTTTATGTGGTGCTGAGGATTGAACCTAAGGCTTCGCATGTGCTAGGCGAGCATTCCACCGCTGAGTCACAACCCCAGTCCTCCTCTGCTGCTCTTGTAGTCCCTCTTCTTAAGTCTTGACCTTTTAGCCCCCTAATCCCAGTTCTGATGATAGGGCCCTGAATCCAACTCAACAGTTACTGCTCCCTGTCTCCAAATCCAAGTGATTTTATTCATTTCACCTCCAAAATATTCAGACTGACCCTTTCTCTCATCCCTGTAGCCCTTTTCCCAGTTTGAACTTTTTACCTGGACTGCTATAACTGCTGTTTATTGATCTCCCAGCCTCTAGTCTGGCACCCACCAATCTATCTACACAGATTACCATGATAACTTTCCTTAAAAAAGAAAAAGCTGATCCTGTGACATCCCTGCTTAGTGTAACTTCTGAAAACTCCCCACTCAAGGTCTTTATGCCCTGACTCCTACATCCCCTCCTGGCTCATCTCCCAGCTGTAGTAATCTTCCTACCAGTTTTAAGACTGACTTTCAAGTTTCCCGGTGCATCTATGCTGTTCCCTCTATCTGAAATGGACTGCCTCTTCTCCACCTCCACCTTGTGATGTTTCAAGTTTCAATTCAAATGCCACTTTTTCTGTGGAATGGTCCCAGGCCTGTTTCCAGAAGAGCTTAGTTGCTCCCCTATAAACTTTATTCAATGTGGTTACTATTTCTAAATTGCCTCACTAGACTGTAAATTCATTTTAAAGGCTTCAACTTTTTGTCTCCAATGTTCCACTGGCCATTAGACACAGAATCAGGGCTTGGGTTTACTAAAAGAACAAGTAAGTCCTCAGGAGAGTATCTTAAGAATATAGTACCAAGAAGCCATGCCTGCTGCCCTTATGTCTTTGAGTCTTCTCAATCTCAAGATTATCCTCTTCCCGCATTAGATGCGTCTGCCTCCAAAACATGCCTATCTTCCTTTTTTTGGAAGGAGTTCCCCTTGGAACTTTAGTGACAGAATGATTTTGGTTGGACCCAAACATTATTCTTCTGGCTCTGTGGTGATCCTTCATTCAGGACCCCTGATTCCCTTTCTGAGTCCACATGTGCTGGTCTATATGCTCTGTAAGGACACAGTTAAGGCCCCACATAGTCAGTCTTCATGAAAGATATGGCAAGTGGACATACAAATGGTCCTCTCCACTGGGGTATAGTGAATGCTCAGTAGACTTGAAGTCAGAAGACAAAAGATGCTGCCACCCTAGTCGTGGCTGTGGGCAAGACATTTCACACCTCTGAGTTTATTTTCTTGCTTTTGAATTAGGGATGGTGATGCCTATGCTTGATGGACACCTACATAACCATGAATGGAGATGTAAGCGCTTAGCAAAGTACCTGACAAGCTCAACAAATATCCCATTCAGCCTCTGCCCCTATTCACTAAGCCTACAGAGGCCTCATTTCCCTGGTCACACTCCTTCTCCTCTTTTAAGATAGGACTTAAAAGAGGAGAAGGAGTGGGCCGATAGGACTTCTGTCTAAGGACTTCTATCCCTTCTATCATTCAGGAGACAGGGTGATGTGAAATCTACCTGTGAATTCTGACACTGTCACTTCTGGGCTGGGTGAATTTGGACCTGTCTCCCTACTTGTAAAAGGAACATAAATAGCACCTATCTCATAGGGATACTCTGAGGATTAAGTTGTGTCAAGTAAATGAGATGATGCTCAAATTTAGTAATTATTTTGACTTGCCTGGTGAACAAAAGCCAGTGTTCCTGAAAGCCATACAAGTGATCATGCTGCCCCCCTGTGGACAAGGGGCAATAGCCCAGCAGAGGCACTTCACAGGATGGATGGGAGAAATCAGATCACAAAGAAGACAGGCCTTTCTCTCCTCTGCTAGGGAGCTCATGATTTACTCAGAAATATTTAGTGAACATCTAAACCAGAACTTCTTTGACGTTAATGTACCTGATATTGAGTTCTGACTCAATATCTGGGTGGGAACAAAACCTATAAGACTCCAGGTGAACTGGTGCTTGTGGCTCATAGGCCACTCTTGAGTAAAGACAGTTCTAAGTATAATAAAAGTGTCACATAATAGGAAATATTTATTGCCTACCATGTTCTATTACTGAGAGAGCCAGTTAATATATTTTATTTTCTTCAGTTAACCTATTATTAACACATATAGTCGCTAAGACCCTGTATGCCAAGTGCTATTTATCTTCATTTTCTAGACAAGGAAACTACAGCACAGCTAGTAGTAGGCAGGCCGTGGGTTCTCATTTAGGCAGCTGGCTTGAAGCCTACTAGAAAGATGATTCCAATAGCATGTGGAGGATGACCGAAGGAGGGAGGGGCTGTGGCAGGAAACTGGCAAGCCTACTGGTGACCTGGTTCATAGTTGATGAGGCCTAGGCTAGGGAGTGTCTGTGAAATGGAAAAGAGGGACAGAGAAGAGGGAGTAGACAGATGTGATGGCAGACTGGATATGGGTGTGAGAGAACAGTGTAGGGGGTCTGGACCACTGAAGACTTGATTGTAGCTATCTCTTACTGTGTTAGGAAAGACAGAAGGCAAATTTGAGAAAGAAGATGAGGACGGTGTTAGAAGTGGTGAATATGAAGATGCTCTTGGTCTTCTGGAAGAGACCTAAAGCATCTAAGGGTTAGAATTCAGGAGACATCTAGGTTGTGCTTAAGTTTGGATATTGGCAAAAATTAAGCCATGAATGACTGAGGCTATATAGGCAGACTATACTGTTCTGTGCCAGTAAAAGAAATGGGACTGGAATCCAGGTTCCCTTGGCTATAGTAGAGACTGGCTCTGTCCATCCCAGTAGGTATTTTGATCTGGGGAGCAAGAAGAGCACAAATACTCATAGGCTACAGGAAAAGTGGTTTTTGTATTTCTGTAACAACTAAATTCAATGAACTGTACCTCTTCCCCCAGATTAGCAGAAATAAGGATAACTCCACAGAGATGCATAAAGGTTGGGAGATATTTATTTCCTTTAAACAAGGTCATAAATAACAAAGTAGGTCCCAGATTCTGGACCTGCAGCAGGACAGGGATAGGAAGTTGTTGGGTGAAAGGCGGAGGGGGCTACACATCACCTAGACAGTCACAGAAAAGATGGGCTTTAGGAGACTGCCTCTCCCTGCCCTTGGAAATGGCGTGCCTGGGCAGCAGGGGGAGGCTGCGGTGCTGGGGATGAGGCAGCTGGACGAGGGCAAAGACTGGGGATGCTAGGTTGTAATGTTTCTATGTAGAGTGACTTGGAAACCACAAATGGCAACGAGAAGCTGTGGGCCTAGAAGAGGCAAGTGGGCATTCTGCACACCTCCAGAACCAACTATGAAAATGGTTAAATTCAATTATTAAAAACAATTCCACAGGTTTTAGCCTATGGCTTTGTGCATGGGCTGTATTTAACCTGGGTTGCTCATTGTCAGGTGAGGGCTCGAGGCCCCTGGAGCAGCCTGGCCTCAGCCCAGGGCAGGTGCCCAGACATGTGGGAGTGGGACAGTGGGCTCACCCAGATGGGAGGCCATGTGCTTGGACTGGCTGTACCTGATTTTCAGGCTGGTTTCTTGTGATGCTTGCTACCTATCCACCACCCGTCCCTGTACCTAAGGCTGGAATCCTGGCTTCTCTGGGTCTTCTGAACCTAGAAGAGTAAGACTGGGATAAAAAGGTACCTGACTGGTATTAGGGGAAAAATAAGGACCACCCTGTGCATTGTCCATCCCATGAGGTAGGGCAGGACCATGCCAAGAATAATCACAGAGAATGGAGGTCCCTGAGCCTGAAGAGACATCTAGGCCCAGGTGCATTGCATGATGCCAGGAATGGGTATTCTCCAAAGGCAAGGCAGGGAGAACAGGCAGAGGCTACCCCTATACAGGGAAGGGGTAAAAGCTGGGGACCCTGGACTGGGCAGGCCAATGTTGAACAAGGGCCCTGGAAAACAATGCTTTTGGCAGGAATACACAAAAGGGTTTGTACATTTGGGGATGCCCGTCTTTAGGGAGCCGGTGTCACATGGCCGGGCAGGATGGTGAGGAGGAGACAGCGGCATCACAGTGGCCTCTGGTGCGATGTATTTACAACAGAGCTCAATGTTGAGGGAGGGGTGGAAAGCAGGTCACTAACAGCCAGGAAACACACTGTCAAGAGTAAAAAGAGAAGGGAAACAAATGTAACTACCAATAGTTTCTCCCATACTTACCTGTCTCCCTCCCTATGACCACCACCAAAGCCCTTGATATCTGTCCCATTTTCTCATGGCCTCACTCAGGGCTAGACACAGGGTCTGCACTCATTGTACTGCTCATTTGACCACGGGTCCCCAAAAACTATTCATTAAGAGAAATGAAGCATTTATTGTTGATTCCTGGGATCCATCAATGATCAGTTGCTAGATGTGTGGAATGGCCTAAGACTGTCACTTTTGTGACAGCATCCTGTCATCATCTCTGATACATTCTCTGCCTGTCTCTATCATTTCCCAGGCCATGGTGTTCAGAGTTGTCTAAGGCAGAAAATATTTCTTCAAGTTTTCTGAGGGTAAGGAGCAAGTTCCTCTGAACCCTCATCAAAAGAAGAAGCTTTCCAAGCTTTCCAGACACACCTGTAATCCTAGCAACTAGGAAGGCTAAGGCAGGAGGATACAGTTCAAGGCCAGCCTCAGTAACTTAGAAAGACCCTGTCATAAAATAAAATAAAACAAAAAGACTGAGGATGCAGCCCAGTGACAATGTACCCCTGGGTTCAATCTAATCCCCAGTACTACCACCACTACTACTAATAATAATACAACAAGATGTTTTCCAATGGCAGGAATAACTCATCAAGCTGACTGGATCTCTCAGAATTAAGGGCCTTTGCAGCACAGACTAGGAGGTCCATGAAGTGGCCTGAACCACTGGTGTAGGTCAACATGCCTCTCCTCCTCAATGGAGTTCAACTGTGTCTCCCAATGAAGGACTTCCTGGGATGAGAGGCCTGGTCTCCTTTTTTCCTCTGGACCAGTGGTTTTCTCACTTTTGCCTCCCTTAAAATATATTGTAATACCTGCAGGCATTTTTGATTGTCAGAACTGTGTACAGGAAGTACTAATGCCACTTGGCAAGTAAAGGCAGGGATGCTGCTACATCCTTCAATGTAGAGGAGAGCCCCCTATGCCAAAGAATTGCCTACCCCCAGTTGTCAATCGTGCTGAGGCTGAAAATCCTGCTCAAATTCCCTCAATGGCCTTCCCAGCTCTGCTCAGTAGTAGGGCAGGAGAAGACACAGAGAATTTCTCCAGATAAGGACCAATTCCCATTCCAGACTCCTCAAAGAAGGAGTGCTTCAAGAAGAAATGCACACTACAGTGAGGGGTGGGAGAAAGGTGTGACTCAACTGCAGTCTCAGCAACAGCTCATTGGGCCATAGCATGCCAACAACCCACGTGGCTCTGTAGAAAGACACATGCAGTGCCCTTTGTTGAGGAGGAGGAAGAAGGGGCATGGTGACCCAAACAAAACAGAGGTAAAGCAGAGTATTGATAACCCTGCAAATGCTTGTATATTGGGTTGGCCAGCACCGCAGGGCTCATAAACCCTTGTATATCCTTACCACTGGAATCCACCAATGGGCTCTGCAAACCTGTGCCGGATCAGGAAAGTAGCAACAGCTTCAGCTACCTGAAAAAGGAAGAGAGATTCCAGGTCATATGAAGGTTAGTAATGTTGCTAGCCTTGGGAGTCCTGTGAGCATTTGTTGGTTGGTCAGACTTGGTGGTGTCCTCACATCAGTCCCATCAATCTGGGCAGCTTAAGAGCAAAAGAACCCAGGGTGGGAGACTCCTCTGCACCATCCTTGCCAGGGATGGCTCCAGAGAGTTCAGGAAAAATGAGAGCTTCTTGTTACAAGCAGCTTTTCAGAGTTAAAAGCACCTTTTTCCCAAAGGAGAAGCCCATATCAATTCCTAATTGTGACTGGAGTTTAGGATGTAGTTTCTACTCCAACGATCCCTTCTTCCATTTGGCTTTTAGGTATACGGAGAAGGAGAACTTGAGATCTTAACCAAGGGCCCTTGTATAAAATAGCAGGGTGGCAGCGGCTCCTCAGCTCAGACCCACAAAGCCCAGATCATAAGCATCTGCCAGGGAGAGGTTTGGGGAGCTGGTGCATTACCCAGGCCCCTCCCACAGCAGCTGCCGCAGGTAATGCAGGCTGAGACTCAAGAGGCTTGTCCTGTCTTCTGTGATATCCAAAGTTACTCTCACACTCTGTCCTTTTACGTCTTTCAGTATCAGACCCACCTTGTCGGGTGCATCCTCATGGACTGCGTGGCCACACTGGGGTAGGACCTGCATCTGGAACTTCCCTGGAGAAAAAAACAAAGCCAGTCAAAGGGACTTATCCTCTCTTTACTCCCTCTGCAGTTTCACAGGCCATTCCAGGAACATAGCACCTTTCCCCCCAAAACTTCTTAGACCCAAAGACCAAGTCTTTGATGATGATATAAAAACCTGTAATTGTAACCTCTGGTCAATTATTTTCCCTTTTATACCTATTTAATGTACATTTACTTTGGGCAAGACTCACAGGAAAAAGATCCTTTCCTCACAGGATTTATAGTCTAATAGAGGAGTAAAACACAAAAATCAATATTTAAATGCAGCATGTAGTTGCTATGATGAAAACGGGCACTTGGGGCTGTGAGAGCATGGGAAAGGGGCTTCACAGTCCAACGGGAAGGCGTTCAGAAAGAACAGCCTTCACAAAGGAGGGAGAACTTGAAGTAGTATTTATTCCTGGAAATAACAGGAAGCTTGGTTCTGGAGGTAAGCAGTGACCACATTAAGGATTTTGTAGACCATTTAAGAATTTTTATGTTTATTATTATAAAAGTTACTGTTTGAGTATTTTTGTGTCAGGCACTGAACTAAGTACTTTCTTAACATTGTCCTTTGAAACACTAAGATCACAACTAATGTGGAACTATTAAAGAATGAACAGATGGCTGGGGATGGACTCAAGGTAGATTGCTTGCCTTGTATGTATGAGGCCCTGGATTTGATCCCAACTCTGACAAAATTGAAGGAGGAAGAGAGAAAGAATAGAGATCATTGATAAAGAAGGTCCCTAAGGAGATAAAGGATAAGTGACCAAGACCAAAGGCACCCACAGGTATAATGAACAGACTCAGTGGCTCAGCTTTTCATTTACAAAATAATAAGCTCTGGAAGTCCTGGTCCTCATTTTGTGCTTCTCACCGTAGTTACACAGTGTTTCAAAAAGTTCTCAATATGTTCCACCCATTTTTTTCTTTGTTATTCTATCAACTTTTAAAATAGATTCTCAAATCTATCCTATAAAACTACACAGGATAAACACTGACTGAATATATGTTTTGAGATCATGAAACTGAGGTCATGATGGATGAAGTGTCTTGTCTAATGCTGTTGAAAGCCATTGTTTAGTCAGGGAATGGTTGAAAGGTCACTCTGCTGGGGGGGGGGGGGCGGAAATAGGGCGGCTCTGAGATTAGGGCAGATCCTGCGCCCCTGCTACTTTGGAGTTCCCATTGAGTTCTAGCAGGGTTCCGGGAGAATTGGCCTGGTGGAGGGAATGTGTTCCCGGAAATTGTGTGTACAGTGCTGGTGAGAGTTGGGGGTGGGGTGCAGTGGGAGAGTTGCTATTTGAACCTACAAGGCTTTGTGGCAGCTCGGTTATTTTGTGCCCAGCCAGACTGCGGCATAATGCTGCTTTATTAGTGGATGAATTGAAACTATTCCGTTTGGTAAAGCCCTGCTTAGGACCCTCCTCCTGCAGTAAGCTGTCTCTGGGGCTCCAGCCAAGCTGCCTCTCCTTTCAATCTTTTAAGGTACTACTATTAATGCATTTGGATCCAAACAGGGAGCAGTGGGTGCTCCTCTTTGTTATATATTATATGCCACTGGTGCTTGCCTCCCCAAGGGCATGTCATTTCCACAAGAACAGGAGCTAGTATTATTACTTGCTCTATATACCAACACAGGAGTGGGACATTGAGTAGGTGCTTAAATCGTGGATAAATGAATGAATCTCTGAACAATGACTAGACCCAACACCATTTCTATGAGGTCAGCCTCTGATAACTATGGATGTATTTTTCATTCCTCTTTGGGAGAATAGGAAATAAGTAACTAGGAAGAACTCATATATACTAATAACACTGGGTAGGGTACACATAAATTAACATGTTCATGACTAATCCTCACATTTATTCCCATAATTATTTTATGAAATGGGAATATTTTCATTGATCCAAGTTGCACCATGAATAAGTGGTAGATTTCTAGAATTCTATAACACATTTGACTGGTTTGAACACAGTGCTGGGAAAGCTGTAGCTTAGGATCTATGCAGACTTAGCCACTTTCCTTTGTTCTATGGAACATTCTTCAACCTAGCCATTTACTCTCTACTCATGGGATACTTTCCTTAAAGAGAAGGTGGCCTTGGATAGTCCATACTGAAGAAACAGGAGAGCATCTAATGAGAAATTACATATACTATGTTTGCTAGACACAATGAAAAGTATCATAAGTCAGAATCTTACTTCTCCCACATTTTCTTACTTCAATTTTATAAGTAAGTATTAAGATATATTATTATCTCCATTTTATAGATAGAGAAACTCAGGATTAAAGAAGTTGGCAATTCACTCAGGTCACAAAACTAGTAACACTAAGAAGAAAGGTTAAGAACAGAATCTGCTTAAGCATGAATCAATGTAGTTTAGGAGTTGGCACCTCTTCTTCCCATCACCCCAGAAATAATGTCTTTTGACTTCACTTTCACCAGGTCTTTTACCCATATTAAAGCAAGAAACTCTACAAAATTGGTCCTGCTGTCTCCAATGCCATATGTCGAACACACTTGTACCTGTGCACAATGCTCAATCTGTCACTTTCCTACTCATTGTACTTCACAATCCTTTTGAGACTGCCATCAATTTTGTCACTTCACTCATTAAAAAAACCAAAGCTGAGACAAGTCAAGTAACTTGCTCCAGGTAAAACAATTACTAGGAAAGCAATATTCTAAACCCATTTCTCTCAGCTTTGGAGCACCTGCCTTCACCACCTCACCATGCTATCTTCTAAATAGATTTTAGATCTTTTGGTATCTGGATTATCTTGGATATTTCCCTTTCTAAAAAAATTTAAAAATGATAAAAGCATTGATCAGTAAATAGAATATCTCTGTTCACAATTTTACTTACCTATATAGTACTTTATTATTTTCAAACACATGGTCTCATTTTAATTCTTGTAATTCTGAAACATAGTTTTATAATCCTCATTTTTAGATGAAAAAGAGAAGTAGGGGGGAGAAGAGGGAGGAATATTGCTCAGAAAAGAGAAACACTTGCCCTATAATCATATGGTGGGTTAGAAGTAGAGGTAAAAGTCAAAGGTAGGTCTTACTCTAAAGTTCCTGTTCTTTCCATTGTACCTCATCATCTTAGAATATCAATTTCCACATGATTACCTATTTCTCTGCCCTCAGAAAATGAGACCAAGGGCATAATTTGTGGATAACTTACCCTGCATCTGGCCAATGGTCAGATCTTTATCCAACCTATCAACACCTAGAACAAAACAAGAGAATCAATAAAAGTAGCTTTCCAGAAAAGACCCCGTGAAACAGGTTTTGCTTTTCCAATATTAAGTAAAATTGTGAAAAAGTTGTAAACATGACATTCTTAATTCACATTAATGCGGATCCTAAATTCAAGATGGTATAGTTTTACCAGATAAAACTTTCCAGGTTTGAGATTTCCCTACAATCATTTTGCTCATTTAAAGTGGATTCTGGAAACAAGGTTTTACTGTTTTGATTCTCATAAACAGTCAGGCTATCCTTATACCACAGTATCTAGCTCTAGGGGGAACGGGTCTTAATCAGGTACAAAAGCCAGGCCCAAATCAGGACATCCCAATAGATACATATGCTTAGTTAAGTGTAGGAATTGGGATATGGAGAGGAGAAAGGGCACAGAAGATTAACTTTGGTTAATAGTTTTAAAAAGGTGACAATATACTATTATGGACTTAATTGTTTCCCAAAATTCATCCTGAGCCCCTAACCTCTAATGTAACTGTATTTGAAGCTAGGACCTATAGGAAGTAATCATGGTTAAGTGAGGCCAAAAGTGTGGGGCTCTGATAAAAAAGGATTAGTGTCCTTATAAGGAGAGACACCAGAGAGCTCGTTCTTTCTTTCTCTGGTCCACATAAGAACACACAGAGAAGCCAACGATCTGCAAACCAGGAAGGGAACCATTATCAGAGTCCAATCTTACTGGTACCCTGATGTCAGACTTTCAGCTTCTCAAACTGTGAAAAAAATACCTATCTGTTGTGTACCCAATCTATGATATTTTGTTACTGCAGCTAAGTTCTCACACACACACACACACACACACACACACACACGTATATATGTACTTACCAGCCAAGAGCAGCAATTTAGGAATAGGACAACTAAGAAAGAGATTGGATAAGCCTCGAAACCAGCCATCCCAGTATTTTTCTGTTTTTGCCAGTTCAATTCTCCAGGTATATGGATGGTCTTTCTTGGTCTGGAGGAATAAGAGCAAATCCTGAGTCTCTGAGGGCCACCCCTGGAGGAATAGGATAAAAACTAGGACCCTGAGAAAAGGAAAGGGAAGGAAACTAGCACTTACTAAGGACCTACTGAATTCCAGGCATTTTATTAAACACTTAATCCTATGGTAATCTTACACAGGTTATTGAAATTTCCATTTTTAGATAATCCAAAGTTTTCTTTTTTACTTCTATTAGTTTTTTTTCCTTTTCTTTCTTTTTAAAAGAGATGAAGTATTATTGTGTTACCTAGGTTGGCTCTAAACTCCTAGGCTCACATGATCCACCTGCCTCAGCCTCTTGAGTAGCAGGACTACAGACACATGCCACCATGTCCAGCTATTTTTATTAGCTTTAATGATACAAGTAACTTATAAGATCACAAACTGGTAAATTGTAAAGCCAAGATCAAACTTTTCTTATACTCAGTTGGAAAAAGAACATATCATCAAAAGAATAATCACAAACACCACACTGTAGGATAAAAAAAATGTTTACAGTATTAAGTGAAAGAAATGGACTGTTACATGTCATCTAGGTTAGAATTACTGTTGGAAAAAAGTGATGTGCTTAGGTGAAAAAAACAGATGGTAAAATTGAAAATAGGTTGATTTTGTTGGTAAAGTATATTTTTCCTCATATCTTGATTTATGATAATGAGATACTGTTCCTGCAGAAGTAATTCAAAAGAGAAATATGACACAAATATGAAAACATGTCAACATGTTTTATCTTGACAGTTGGAAAGTAGATGGCACTTGGTATACAATCAAGTATTAGCTAAACAAATAAATGTTTCTATTTTATTGCTTTTTTTTTTTTTACTTTTTTGCATTACTGAAATAGGTGAAATATAATGGGAATAAATAATTGGGATACTGCACTAACTACAATATGAAAATCTTAAAGGAAACACGATAATAACAAAACATGTTAAAGAAAACAAAAAAATCACTGGATGTTTAAGATGTCCATACCCAAAGTGACCTATAGAGTTAATGTAATCCCTATCAAAAGCCCAGTGATATTTTTTTGAGGATTTTCTTAACAAACAAACAAAAACAATGAAATTGGAGGACTCACATTCCCTGATTTCAAACCATTACAAAGCTATTAAGTTTGATACTGACATGAAGAAAAATAGACCAAGGAAACAGAGAACCCAGAAATAAACCCATGTGTGTATGTGTGCGTGTGTGTGTATGTATGTGTGTGTGTGTGTTTGTGTGTGTGTGTGTGTGCACGTGATTTCAAATGACCTTTGCTAAGAGTATCAATAGCACTCAATGGGAAAAGGACAGTCTTTTCAACAGTGTTGAGGTAACTAAACAAATAAATATCCATATGCAAAAGAATGAAGAGGGACAGATGGACACTAATGCCATGAAAAGATGCTCACCATCAATGGTTATTAGAGAAATACAATCAAAATCACAATCAGATATCACTTTATACCCCCAAAGATGACTATAATCAAAGAGGGAGATAGTAACAGTGTTGTAAGGATATGGACAAACTGAAAGCCTCAGACACTGCTAGTAGGAATGTAAAATGTTGCATTACTTTGAAAAACAGTTCCTCAAAAGGTTACCCATATTTACCAAATGATCCAGCAGTCCACTCCTAGGTATACATAGTCAAGAAAAATAAAAATCTATGTCCATACAAAAGTTGCAAAAAAAAGTAAATATTCATAGCAGTATTATTCATAATAGAAAAAAAAGTGGAAATAATCCAAATGTTCATCAACTGATGAGTGTATAAAATGTAGCATATCCGTAAAATGGAATATTTTTTAGACACAAAAGAAACAAATGACTGATACATGTTACAACATGATGAACTTTGAAAGCCTTATGCTAAGGTAAAAGAACTCAGCCGCAAAAGACCACATGTTGTATAATTCCATTTATATTTAATGTACAGGATAGGTTAAGCTATAAAGACAGAAAGTAGATTAGTGATTGCCTAAGGCTAGGAGAGTTGGGGAGAAATAGGAAGTGATGGCTAATGGATAATAACTGATACGCTTCAGTTTGTCCTCTCAACAAAACTGCTGGAGTTTATAAAATCATATAATGGTTCTTATAAAAAAATTGCAAACAAAAAATGAGTTGGAATTGAAAATCAGAGGATCTTGGTGTGTTTTAACTCTAACTTTTATGTGTTACTGTTATTTTTATGTGATACTGTTAAGAAAGTATCTATACCTGAGACACAAAAATGATGATAATTTTTATAATGCAGAGCTAAAATGAGAAGTTGACAAATGTTAAGTATTCAGGATAGTGCCTAGCACATAAAAGGTAAGAAGTAATAAAACATACTAAATCTACTAAATACCTGCTTCGTTACCTTGAGAAAGACTCTTAACTTCTGAGCCTCAGTTACTATACTGTAATATGGAAGAAAAGATCTCACAGGGTGTTGGGAGGGCCAAATAGACAATGTATTACTTATATTTTTGAAACTCTGAAGATTTACCAAGTATTATTCAGATCACTGATCTTAAGGATGGCAAGAAGATCCTCATTAAATTAAAAATACCATTAAAAAATGTTCTCTCCTTGTTAATAATAAGTAGCATCTACAAAAGTAGAGGAGAATGTGATTACACCAAGCCAATTACTTGTCATTAGTAAGATATTTATAATTCATTCCAGAAAGTCTGCTGCTCATAGTCACTAGACATTTCCGAAAAAAAAAGCACCCCTTTCCTTTACTGTCCTCAAACCAACTGTCTAGCCAGTACTCACAGAACACTTACTGCTCACACAAGCCTGAGATAAATGCTGAGGGAAATTCATGCAGAACATCAGTTTCTGCCCTGAAAATGCACTTTTTTTTTGCTTGTTATACAATTTTTGCACAAGTAGAGAACAACATGGACCATCAACCTAGAAATAACTAGCAGGAGACCACTGTATTTTTTAATGTGATTTACGACAATCTATACTATGGCTCAACAAACACAATTTCTAAAAGAAATACTAAGTTGTGTCATATCAACTTTAGGTGCTGTACTAGAAATGGACTGATAAATGGAGGTCAGAAAACACTTCCAAGGAGATAGACCTTGAAAGCTGAGTAAAATTTAGATGGGCTTAGAGTAGACAGGTAAGAAATGGGCTTTTTCTCATGAGAAACTACAGGAACAGAGGGAGAGATGAGAAAGTCTGGTGAGAAAGCAGTTCTGTTTAAGGGGAGATTATATACTTTAAGGTTTTACATTGCAACTGGTCAAAACTATTGACAGTGCTTTTTATCTTATATTTAACCTAAGTATCTCTTACATTGGTGTCTCTGTCCCCTAAAATATGTAATCACACTTAGAACCATCCCCTACCCTATCTTTCTAAGACAGCAGGCCTTCACCTACCTCCATGTCATCTTCCTTTTTCCTCTTGTTTACTGACTCACTTCCTTCTTCTTCTTCTTCTTCTTCTTCTATAATTCCTTCCACTATAGATTTTGAGCCTTCTGGACTAGTAATTCCTTCACACCTAGATTTTTTTAAAAATAAAATTACTATTACATATTTCTTTTCTATCACAAATTGTTTCAGAGATACCCATATTTACGGCCTTTTATGATCAAATTTTAATAGAACTTAATAATGCTCTTGGAAGAAGAATGTGAAAATGTGAAAAAACATGACCAATATGTAACTATACTCCAATGGCTGATTTTCAGCTCTTGTACTAATATAGACCCATAGAAAAGGAACAACCATTTCCTGAGGCATGGTGACAAAAGTTTTATTGGTGTTCTTTTATACAATTATCATTATAATCATATGAAATAGCCCTGAAGAGATAATAATTGTCCAGGATTATCTGGAAAGAATTATTTATGGGTGGATTAAGCTGGTGTGCAAATTCAGCCCCAACAAACTCCAATGCATGGTGTTTTTTTGTTGTACTCTGCTTACAGTAGAATAAGACTCAGATGAAATGGTAAAAGATACTACTTTTATTTTTATTTTTTGGTACAAGGGGTACTTAAAAATTGAACTACCTCCCTAGCCCTTTTTGTTTTTATTTTGAGACAGGGTCTCGCTAAATTGCTTAAGGCCTTACTAAGTTGTTGCTAAGGCCTTGCTAAGTTGCTGAGGTGGCTTTGAACTTGTGATCCTCCTGCCTCAGCCTCCTGAGTCATTGGGATTACAGGCGTGCACCACCACTCCTGACCTACTTTTTAGTTGGCTGAAAGAAACTGGCAATTAGAACAACCATGGCCAGCTGAATAGACCATCTGATCCAACCAATTATTGCTAGGTGTTTTTCTCTTAAAAATGGTATCTGTTGTAGGGCACAGTGGTGCATGCCTGTAATTCCAGAGGTTCAGGAGGCTGAGGCAGGAGGATCACAAGTTCACAGCCAACCTCAGCAACTTCGTGAGACCCTGTCTCAAAATAAAATGTTAAAAAAAAAAAAAAAAGCAGGGAGGGGGGCTGGGGATGTGGCTCAGTTGTTATGCACCCCTGGCTGGGTTTAATCCCTGGTTACCACTCTCCTACCCCACCAAATAGTATCTCTTTATATTATGAAATTAGGTAGAAAAATTATTATTATATGAGCAGCTAGTACTTAATCCCTTTAGAGAGAATTTGATGGAAAAATACACTGACAAGTGCTAACAGTAAAAATCCCAAGGGCCTGGGTATTGGCCAGTATCAAGGTCTACTTTACATGATATAGAGGAAGTTATTTTTGCCCTTGAAAAGTGGGAGAAAAGGAGAGAAGATAGGAAGGAAAATAAAAAGGCTAGAATAAATTGAAGGGTCAGTGGAGATTTTTAAGAATGATAACTTCTTTCTATTCTCCCAAACCTTTAGTAAAGTGTATATTCATAAATATTTTGTTAAGTGAGGGTTTTCTATGAACTTCGAGTGCTGAGTTTCATATCTATAATATAGTAGTACAAATGTGATTAAAAAAAATAGTGTAACAAAGAAATATGTGCTTTGAATTTCCAATACCTGTGTGTGGATAAGAAGGTTTAGGGCAAAAAATTTCAGCATGGAACCTGGCAGTGTCATATCTTCTTTAAAGCCTCTGCATTGTATCTGTCTGATATTATTACTGAAAATGTCTTTTTAGGCATACCAATCCATGCTACAGGCTTTGAAGTCAAATACAGAAGAGTTTGAATCTTAGCTTTATTATCTACTAGTTGTGTAGTCGTGGGAAATTAATTATCTCTCTGAACTTCTATTTCCTCACCTATAAAGCAGTATTTTTTTACAGCTTGAGGATTTGCTTAGTAAATTCCTAATGTAAAAAATTCTATGGGGTAAACAACTATGTTTCCTCAGTAAATAAATTTCAAGAAAAAAAAAAAAAGAAACCTGTAGGTTAAAACATACTTAAGAGAAGTTATCAACTAACTGGTTATGTATATTTACTTTATTTAATTCTAATCTTAACTTTTTAAAAAATGTCTTTATATTTATGTGGTGCTGAGGATCGAACCCAGTGCCTCACGCATGCTAGGCGAGTGTACTACCTCTAAGCCACAATCCCAGCCCCATTAATCTTAACTTTAAAAAAAATTATGAAATGCATAGTAGGAACTGAAGCTAACAACAAGATAGTATATAATGCAGTAGCTCAAAAGAGAGCCCTTGAATGATCTATCACCAAAAAAATAAATGTTTAAAGTGCTAAATATGCTAATTTAGAATCAGGCATTCCAAAAAAATACAAATATTGAAATATCATGTTGTACCCCATAACTGTATAAATAAAAAGTAAAATTTAAAAAAATCATTTGAAACAAAGCAGAAATATGATTCAGATTAGATTTTGGTGATATTAAATTTTTTAAGGTATGATAATATCATTGAGATTAGGTTTAAAAAGCCAGTTACAGAGGAAATTGTATTTGGAATTTGCCTCAAAATATTTACGTGTGAAGGAAATAAATGGGCACACAGATGAAACAAAACTGGTCATAAGTTAGTAACTTTTCAAAAATGGGCAGTGAGTACATTGGGGTTTATGGCATTATTCCAATATGTTTGTGATTTTTTTCCATAGTACAAGGTTTTAAAAATAAAGACAGTTTATATAAAATACTTTGCACAGTGCCAGGCAAATAGTAACCACTCAATAATGCCATTATTATTTTCATCTAACTCTTGTACTCCTATGTATTCTGTTGGATAACATTCTCTCAATTCATCTAAAGTTTATTTTGTGGCTATGCAGCAATTCCCAGGATCCAAGTAACTCTATCAAAAAAGATCAATTGGGTTAAATAATTTTAGTTCACCCTTAGAATCTGACTTTTACTCTGGTTATGCACAGATTTTATATTATAATTTCCTCATACTGAGGTTTGGCTTATGAGGAGAATGAAACCATAGCTGTCAGTCAAAAGTGGACACTTAATGTTTAATGTGAACTCTCTGGAATGCCTTACTTTTCAATACCTAAAGTTTTGCTAACGTAATTCAGTATGACATAAACAATAAATACTGGCTTTGGGATTTCTTTAAAAAAAAAAAAAAAGAAAAAGAAAAAGTATCCATAAGGCTTGCCCAAATAAGCTCACCTGTAAAATTACCTAAAATAATGAAAGCATGTCAGTATGATGAGTAAGTATAACATAAAAAAAAGCAATCTATAACTCCTCACCAAAATTCAGCTTCTAACCAGCCCAAAAGGAAAAAGTAAGACCTACTGTTTGACTTGGCCAACCATGGAGACACGAGCAGACTCCAGATTTCGAATTTGGCCACTCTTCACACTAGGAGACAAAAGTGAGAAAGGAGAGAGAAGGTTACTCAGTATTGATTTCATCACATTACTAGAATCAAATGAGTAATTCTGCAGATTCTGTGGGATCTAACAAAAAGTTATAGTTACCCATATTGCTCACCACTATTGAAAATCACTACTATTCCTCCTCCTCTGTCTCTCTTAACTATAAACTGGGTCGTAAAAATCAAGTAAAGTCATTATAGTTCTACAAATATTTACCAAGGGGGTACTTGTGCCAAATCTATGCGCAGGACAGAAGAAGCTAATCAGAACATAAAAGTTGATCAGAGCATTGTAGGCAGAAAGTATATCATGAAAAAAGATACCATGATGTGAAAGTCAGCAGGAAGATGATTTTAGAAAACCAAATACAAGGAGTAGCAAGGGACAGCAAAGTGGGAACAGGACAGAATAGGACTGGTATACCAGGGGCTAGTTCCTTGCAAACTGAGAGGTGGGACCTCTAAGAGATGATTAGGCAGAGCTCAGCCCTCATGATTGGACTAATATCCTTATGTTGGGTGGGTTTGTTAAAAAAGTGAGTTTGGCTCTCTCTTGAACTCCCTCACTATGTGGTGCCCTGTGCTACCATACAGTGAATGCAATAAGGCCCTCAAATGCAAGCTGTGATCTGGGAGTTTCTAGCCCCAAAAACTATGAGAAAAATAAACTTTCATTGTTTATAAACTGTCTAGTCTGGTATTCTTGACAACAGCATAAAACAAAGACACAGTCATGCTATAGAGCTTAGACTATCTGAATAGATTAGTCTTTTTACTACTTGTTTACCTAAGGGCAAAGCAAAATGATTGCGAATCCCCAGGGAAACTAGAAACACTGCTCAAAGCAGGCCACCAGAAAAACACATCTCCAAATTTTTTAGCTTAAAAAATCATTTAAGGGCTGGGGCTGTAGCTCAGTGGTAGAGCACTGAGACCCTGGGTTCGATCCTCAGCACACATAAAAATAAATAAATAAATATGTTGTGTCTATCTACAACTAAAAAATTTTTTTTTTAAAAAATCATGTAAGTTAGAGGCTGGGAGATGTAGCTCAGTGGTAAAATGCTTGCCTAGCATGTGTGAGGTCCTGGGTTTGATTTCCAGTAACACACACAAAATCATGCAAATTTAAAAGCCCCTTCCTAGATAATGATATTATTTCTTACCTAATGATAAACAAAAGCAATCAGAACTACTACCTTATCTTTCAACCACCAACTGAACCAATATACATACCAGCATTTCTAATGATAAACTGTCTTGATGTCTATTAATATATATTTAAAATATATATATATCAAATACTTCTGCTATATTTCCATTTAGATTTTTTTTTCTTCTGGTACCGGGGATTGAACTCTGGGCACTGTTATTACTTAACTATATCCTCAGCCCTTTGTTTTTTTTTTTTTTTACAACAGGGTCTCACCAAATTGCTGAGGCTGAACTCAAATTTACAATCCTTTTGCCCCATCCCAAGTTGCTGGGATTACAGGCATGTGCCACCACACCCAGCTTTGTATGAGTCAAGGTCACTACTATCATGCTGAATTCAATGGTCATTCCTTGGTTCTCATCTTACTTGATTTCTCAGCAGCATTTGACTCAGTTGCTCTCTCCCTCCTTTTAAAAACATGTGCTCTACCCTCCTAGTTACTTTATACCTCACCAACTGTGACTTTCCAGTTTCCTTTGTTGGATCTTCTTCCTAACCTCTAAATATTGGGGGAATACCCAAGATCAACTCTTTGATCTTTTATCAACATCAAATTCCTAGGTGATTGCATTTGATTTTTCAGCTTTAAATGTTATCTTAGTGATGACAATTCCCCAATTTGTCTGTAGCTCAACCTCTTCTAACTAGTATATACAACTTCCTACTTAACATTTCCACCTAGATTTCTAATAAGCATTTCAATTTAGCCAAAACCAATTCCCTTTCCCTATTTCTACCCAATTGACTTCTGTCTGTACTGTTCATCCAACAATCACTATAATTCTTCCTTGAGCTCCCTCCTGGCCATCTTTTTTCTCCCAATTTCAATCCATAGGTGGATTTTGTCAGTTCAACCTTCTAAATATATATCTTACTACACTGTATCAGGGGTTCATTTGATGCTTTGACTATATCTCTTGTGGCTTTGAAACTTACATTTTTTTTCTTTTTCCTAACCTTTTTCTCCCTGATCCTTTCCTCCCTGATATTCTTTTCCTTAACCTTCTCTCTGATCTTCTGTGATCTTTTCCCTAACTTCTCCTCCCTGATCTTTTTCTTGCTGATCTCTCCTCCCTAATCTCATTTTCTCTGATTCACCTCTATAAAAGCCTGATGATGGACAGAATCATAGCCTTTGGGATGGGAACCCCTTGTGTTTCTTGTTTGCTAGCATAGCAATAAACTATCTTTTTCCTTTTCCTCAAAACCATGTCCTCATTATTGGATTGGCATCGGGGACAAGGACTGAGCTTTCAGCAACAATCGTATTTCTTCTGTTGCCTAGTTTATTACACTCCTACATTTCTACAATAGCCTCCTAATCAACTTCCGTTATCACCCCATTTCCTGCTCTTTTTCCTATTTTATTTTTCTCAGAGCCAGAGCAGTGGAACCAAGATGCAACTCACTGTCTGACTTTTCAAAGCCCCTTCTTAGTGATTATACCCTACTGCTTCGCATTAGCAAGACCAAGGAGCAAAAGCAGTAATTGTTGACCCCGTATTTCAATAATTTTTTTCTTTAATCTGGAATAGAAAATGGCCAAGAGTCATAAACTTGATTCAGATATCCAGTGGTGTACAAAACAAAATATTAAATACCTCATAATATTTTATGATTCTTGGACACAGAAAATAGGTTTTAAAAATCAATGACACATAGAATCTAGAACACCTTAACATTTAACAAACAGAAATCTTACTCTATTCTGTAGCTGCACTAGAATCAAGACAGGGCCTATCACAACCCTGGATGGGTGCCCTTTTATAACTCCTATGCTTTCTTCATTGTGTTGTATTTATGTATTTACTTGGTTTTGTTTTTTAAAAATATTTTTTAGATGTTGATGGACCTTTATTTTATTCATTTATTTATATGTGGTATTGAGAATTTAACCCAGTGCCTCACATATGCTAGACAAGTGCTTTGCCATTGAGCTACAACCCTAGCCCCTTGTTTTTGTTTTTAATGCAAGACAAATTTTACCTTAGGCCTTTGAACAGGTACATATCTTATGTACTAGAGAAAATGTCTGCTGAATAAATTTTTAAAATTTTGGAAAAGGATAAATTATAGATAAGTTTTTTCACTAGTTATTACTAAGGAAGCAGCAGGGCACCTGAGGTACATGTCTGGCAGCAGTTGCATTCTCATTCTCATTCTCTTTGGTGTTTCTGAGAGATCTTAAATCTTGTGTTATGATACTGACAAGGAATGGTAGAAGCAACCTCAGCAAATACAAGCATCATTCTGGCAAGTCATATTCTAGCATGAGACCCTATGTCCTAGGAAAACTCTCTAGGATACATATACTACATTGTGTCTTAAGTTTCCAATTGATATCTCTGATTCAGTTAATAGACATGTTCTGTCTTCTAGGGCAAACAGCAGTATGCTATATGCTGTGTGAAAGTACAAAAGAAATAGAGAACAGCTTCTACCTTTATGATGTGGGAAAGGCACTGAGACCGGCAATAATGAAAATAACAATATATGAGCATCTCTCTCAAAGGAAGACTGGAAGACTAAGAGTAAATATAGTGCTATATAATAATAAACTCAAAGGACTTTAGCAATTTTGCTGAGAGTGTTATCTCATGATATGGAGGATTAAGAGAAAACATTCTGGAGAAGAAACTATAGATAGATTTTGAAGAATTAGGTAGGAAGTTAGGATGTGGAAGATATTCTAGTCCAAGGCTTATCTCCTTGAGGGAAGGATATGTTTCAGTCATCTCTGAATCTTCATCCTTTAGCATAAAATAAATATAAATATTTATATAAAAAGTGATATATATTTAATAAAAGTGATTGAAGGAATGAATTTATTACCGAACAGTCTTTTCTTAAGCAGAAGCCATAGCCAATTTTGTCAGTATTTTTTATAAGAACTATTCACCTAAAACTCAAACACATTCTTGAGAATGGAACTTACACCCATCCTCTATTTCGGTATCATTTTCATTTTACCTGAAACACAGAATGTGAATCTAGAACCATGGAGTATCAGAGATAGAAGAGGACTTAGAGTAAATCTAGTCCAAGTTCTCACCTTAGAGGCAGAAGTGGCTACAAAGCAGATGATCTACAATCACTAAGACCTTAGGAAATATTACAATTTATTGGAAAAGGATAGGTTTTTAGATGACTTAGCCAATTCTGAAACATTTAAAAAAGTTGTGTTTTTTTTTAAATTCTGCTCTTTAACTAATTTAATTTCTCACATACTATTATAATAAAGCTTTGGAAAATTATTTTTTCCTTTAATCTTAGTGTTTATGCTGACAAAAAAGAAAAACTTCAATTTAACACTTAAAATTGAGACAACATATATTTGTGAATTACCTCCATTCAATAGCATTCTCCAAAGACTGGAAGGTTTTAGGACGACCACGTAAGAAATTCTGCATGCTATTAAGTGCATCCATGGCTGTACCTGGATATTAAACAAAAATATAAGAAATATTAACCACAGCCTTTAACTTATTCTGAGCATTTACACTTACTGAGTCAACTCTCTACATCTACCCCAGGTGCCAGCAGAATTCAATAATGCTTGGGAAAACAAAGATACAGTTTAAGAAAATCCAAAGACTAATGTGATAGCCAGCTTCCAATATAGCCCTACTGCTAATCACTCCCTTGTGTAGTGCCCCTACAATAAATAGGGTGTATAAGCAATAGTGTGACTTTTCAGTCTGGATCATAAAAGATATGGCAGCTTCTTTTTAAATGGTTAATAAAATTATGGGATATGACATACAATTAAAATATTATTTAGCCATAAAAGAATATTAATGAAGAATTTCTAATCACATGGAAAAATGATTATACAATTTTAAAAACAGACCAAGTGGGACATGTCTCAAGATGAATGAAACTGATAATAAATTAAAACAAGATAATAGTTTATCAGAAATCATCTCCTATAAGTCAACGATTCTGATTTGGTCTTACCTTCCACAACATCAATCATGCACAGACCCAGGAGGCTTGGCACCAGGTTAGCCGATGCTGTGTGTACTGCAATAGCACCGCCCATGCTATGTCCAATTAGCATAATTGGAGGAGGGAGGTCCCCGTACATGGCTTCAACCACATTGCCAACATCCCTGCAGAGATGGGGGGAAAATGCTGGTAATACTCTCTAACAATACCATTAAACTAGTTTTCTTTCCCAGATCCTTCCTTTGATCTGTAAATAGTAGTTCTGGGGGATGGCAAAGGTTTATAGGGCCATCTTACAACACACCTATGTAATCATGTCCTCTAATATCTCTGCAGCTAGCCACATATGTAGCTCTCCTAATAAATACCAAGTTAAAGACTAAGAACCCAAATTTTCTAATTTTTCTTTTTTACATCACACTTTTACTGTTCCATACACTTAGTGCAATTACATAAATATAATGCCTTTGTTTTGAACCTAAGCTTAAAGCTCTGGACAAATAATTTAACTATTCTATGCCTCAGTTTTCTCAACTATAATGTAATAAAATTTGGATTTACAAGATGAATACCAACCTCAATTTATGTTTTACTATGTGATCTTGGATTAGTTTATTAACTTCTCCAACAGTGAATTTCAACATTTATATGCCAAGGCCAATGTCTCGGCTTGGCACCAGAATCACGAGGCACTCACAGCTTTGTAGGTTCAAACAGCAATTCTTTATTCCAGCTCTCACACCACCTCCACACAGGTCCAGGGGCAAACGTGTTCTCCTGTCTCCCGCACCCACCACCTACTCCACGAGGCTATCTCCAAATCCCATTTTAATCTCACGAGAACTCAACGGGAACAAGCAGCAGGAACACCCTAATCCCAACAATAATCTTCAACTTCCAACTTCCCTAAAACCCATTATCTTAAACTGGCAACGCCTTAAACTCAAGGAGCCGGTTACTTCCTCAAACCTGATCAGCTCTAAACCCGGATCTGCCTAGGTCCTTGAGCAAGGTCACCTCATTAAAGCATGCATGCAATGTTCCATCAAATGTCCTCTAAGCAGCATGGGGTACGCTTGGCAAGGAAATTTCGATGTATCATTCCTACTTGGTAATGGCCCTCAGCATTTATAAAGTGAAGGTTAAGAATAATGTTTATTGCAAAGTTAATTGACTGCAAAGTAAATATAAACTACTCTGAAAGAGTACACTGCTATACAAATGTAAAACCATCAAAGGAGATAATGAAGTTGAGAAAGTCCAAGCTTCTTTGATATCAGGCTGCTTCTATACCATACACAAAACTCTCTGGAAGACAAAATGATATGAAGGGAAGAAAAAAGAACTAACATTTATTTAGAATGGCTATGTGGCTCAGCACCACATACCAACAAAGATGTTGTGTCCACCGAGAACTAAAAAATAAATATTAAAAATTCTCTCTCTCTCTCTCTTTAAAAAACAAAACAAAACAAAACAAAACAAAAACTTCTCGATGATTCTGATGAGTGAGCACATTTAAGAGCCACTGTAAATACTACATTCATTGTTCATTCATTGAGGCCCAGAGAATCTTCAGTTATTCTTTAATATCCTGCTCTCATCTATGAAACCAGACAAATAATGTAGACCTTAACATATTCTCAACACCGCTTGCATTCAACTATTTTTCCAATCTGTCCCACACAGATATCCAGATTCTATGCAACTCCATCAACAAAAGAAAACTTTTCAAAAGCTAACACAAACTAACCTTGATCAAATTCCAAGTGTTTTACATGATGACCATCACATTGGATATACCAAGAAAGATGGAAGTTTTTTTCACAATTATGTAGTAAATATAAACCAAAAACAGGGGAGAAGTAAAATTTTCTCAGGGTAAATTATCATCCAATAATCTCATCAGCAAAATGATAACGTGACATTATTATTTATAATCATAATAAACAAGCAATATTCGGTTACTTACTTAGCCATTGTTTCTGCTGACAAGTCTTCAGAATTCTTGACTTTTGTTTCACCTAAAAAGAAAATATTTTAAAAGTTCCCAAGGATGAAATTATAAAAGCAACAATATTCCTTTTTAAAATATCTTAGGCTGGGGTTGTAGCTCAGTAGTAGAATGCTTGACTAGCATACATGAGGCAGGGTTCAATGCTCAGCACCACATTAAAAAAATAAACAAACAAAATAAAGGTATTGTGTCTATAACTTAAAAATATTTTTTAAAAAATCTTGAATTTGACAATAAAATGGGGATTTTATATGATGAATTTAGCAACAATTCTTTACATTACAGACAAATCTTTATGGTTAGCCACTCTAAAGAAGATAATTACAAAAGCCTTGCTGGAAGGTAGGACTATTCCCCAAATGTCCACAAGGAATACACTGGGTTATTTTATGGCCACACTAAGTTTTTTCAAAGAAGCTTGGTAACTATGTCATTGAAATCAATTAAGAACTTCACTCACCATGACTTCGCAGATCCAAAGCCACAATCCTACACTGAACTCTACTAATGATCGATGCCTAGGAGAAAAACAAAAAGCAGTAAGATACAGATGGGACAGCAAATTTGCCTAGATACCAATGATAACTATATTAAGTAAACTGCCATTAGAATTCAAAGAAACCAAAAAATCAGCAGTAAACTTTCTACTTTTAAGTAAAATAAATGATTTACTGCTTTTTTTAGAATACATTGTGGTTGTCTAAACTTCAAATATGGCTTTTCCACCTAAATTCCTCTTTAAACCTTAACTCTTCTTTACTGAAATACAGTGTAAGCACTTTAGGCAATGACCCTCTTAGCTCTGCTATTATCTATGAGTTTCATTCATATTCCTTGGATATATCTTTTTCTTACTCTGAATAGAGAATCCCTTAGATACAGACTGTGAATCAGTTTATATCTTGGCTCAGGATATTACGCAAATATGACAAGTATGACCCTAAAAATCAGTCATGAAATCTACCAAAAATTCACCTAAGAGAGATGATAGCAGTACAAGCTTGTGCTACAGCTAAATAAAAATGTATTGAGGAAGAAATACCATGAGAGAGGTACAGTTTTAGAGATTTAAAGAAACCTAAAACAACTGGGGATCTTCTTCTTCAAGTGAACTAGATGTTAAAAATGTCACTTAAAGTTAAAAAATGTCACTGATCTTTTTTAACTTTAAGAATAAAATAGGAGGGGCTGTGTGTAGCTAAGTGGTAGAGTGCTTGCCTAGCATGCATGAGGCACTGGGTTCGATCCTCAGCACCACATAAATATAAAATAAAGATGTGTCCACCTAAAATTAGAGAATAAATATTAATAAATAAATAAATAAATAAATAAAATAGGAGGTCTGGTGTTGCAGCTCGTGGTAAAGCACTTGCCTAGCATGTGTGAGGCGCTGGGTTCGATCCTCAGCACCACATTTTTATTTATTTTTGAGTTTTTTAGGTGGATACAATATCTTTATTTTACTTTTATGTGGTGCTGAGGATCAAACCCAGTGCCACATGCATGCTAGGCAAGCACTCTACCATTGAGCCACAACCTCAGCCCCAGCACCTCATTTAAAAAAAAAAAAAAAAAGAATAAAATAGGAGAACTACCTAATCTAACCTAAAATTTTGCTGAGGCCAAAAGAAAGGATATTATTGGTCCAGGGTAACTTTGCAAGCTAGGAGTAAAAACAGAACTAGAATAAAGGTAAGTTACCAAAATAAAAGTCAAAATATATCACAAAACAAGTCAGATTCTTAAAATTACAATTAAATATTACTTAGAAAATCACTGTTTTCTATTTTTTGTTTCTCCCAACCAATGAACACCTTTAAAGGCAAAAACAATGTACTGAAATTCTACTATATTTTGATGTTTGTTCTGAAAAACTGAGTTTTTTGTTTCTTGTTGTTGTTTGTTTTGGGTTTTGTTTCAGTATTTTTGGTACTGGAGATTGAACCCAGGGGTGCTTTAGCACTGAGTTACATCCACAGCCCTTTTTATTTTTTGAGACAGTGTCTCACTAAGTTGCCAAGAATGGACTCAAACTTGCAATCCTTCTGCCTCAGTCTCCCAAGTCATTGGGATTTCAGGCATGTACCACCAGGCCTGCCTATCAGAGTTATTTAATGCATTATGGTCATAGTTAAACCTTCAATGACAAACACAAATTCATAATTTTAGACATAATGTTTAGGTGCAAAGTTAGTGTCAAATTTGCTTGATTGCTCCACATTAAGTTAGAACTAGATTTATAAAACAAATACACATTTTAAGCCAGTAACTATCACTTTCAACTTTTAGTTTGAAAGCAATGATTTACAATCATATGTGCCATCAGAAGATACTGACGAGAATATTAAAAGATTTTTCATTCACATATTTAATAAATCTTTCTAAATGACATCTATGACTTTGGCATCAACTGATTAATGGGGTTATAGTAATGAAAAAGAGGCAAGGCCCCTCATGATGTTTACATTCTAGTAGGGCAAAGGAAGACAAGAAAAAATAAATTAGCAAAGTAAATTCAGAGTAACACATACTTTATGGATAAGGAAAAAGTGTCACAGCATTTCTATGATAATTACTTCAGATCATCTCAAATAGTACAACTTTGCTACTTATGGAATGAGTGAAAAGCACCAATTTAAGAACTAGACTAATCCATTTTCTTACTAGACTTTGTGGTGTGAGCAATCGTAATAATAGCAGAAACAGCTAATACTTACTATATGGCAGTCACCAATATAAATGCTTCAAATAAATTATCAAACTTTCTTCCACACATCTTTTAATACCTAGACACAATTTTCATCATCTCTAGGTGAAGACCCAGGGCCAAAGAGCTAATAAATGATAGATTTAAGATTCAAATCTAGGCGATCTGACTCTAGACAGTCTTCAACCCTGCTTATATAGCAGAATCACCTAAGGAGTTTGAGAAGATTCTACTGCCCAGCCACTAACCCACTAGAAATTCTGATTTAGTCAAGTAGGGGAGGGGCCAAGGTTATCTATAAGATTATCTATAAATTTTAGAGCTCCCAAGTAATTCTAATTAATACAAAGATTCAAGATTGGAGAAGCAATCTGGATAGTTATATCATGCTTCTAGGTCACTTTGATATCTTACCAAATTATCTCAGATAATTTCAAATTATCTTCCTGAGAAGTCAGACTGGGAAAATATCTGTACAAGTTTTGTAGCTGACAAGTAAGGTTCTGAGGGGTATATCTAGTATTGGTGAAGATGTGGAAAAATAAGTATCCTCACAAATATGTGCTATCTTCAAACCAATTTCATAACTGAAAAGTAGTATTCTTTTATATGTCCTCTTTGTGAACTCATTTCTTATCTGTTGCCCACTTTCCTACTGGATTGTTTTTATTTTTTACTGCTTTGTAGTCCCTCCCCCCTTTAAAAATAATGAAAATATTAATCTTTAGCTTGTTTTTTCATGTTGAATGCATTTTAAATATTTTAAATCCAGCCCATAGCTTGTGCTTTTTAACAGAAGTTGTTGGGTTTTTTTTTTTGTTGTTGTTGTTTTTTGGTATTGGCAAAGTCAAATTAATAAATTTTTCCTTTATGGCTTTTACTTCTTTTGGCCAAGTTTAAGAAAACCTGTGCTAAGATACATGAATAATTTTGTGGTTGATTCCCAATTCAGTCCTTTAATTCATATGGATTGTTCTTTTCATTATATATTAAATTTCTTTTTATCCAGAGACTTATATCTTTACTCTTTTCTCCCAAATGCCACACTAATCCAGGGCACTTTACCACCAAGCTATAATCACAGTTCATTTATTTTTTGAGACAGTGTCTTGCTAAATTGCAGAGGTTTGGAACTTGGACTCTTTCTGCTTCTAAATCACTGGGATTATAGGCGTGCACCACAATACCTGGTCCAGTGTTGTATAAGTGTTGCCCTTTCCTTTTCAGCATTTATTATTATTGTATCCTTGATGACTTCTGACTAGAGAAGGAATCTCAGTGCATTTCCCTAATGACTAAAGATGTTGAATATTTTTTCATATAACTGTCAACCATCTATACTTCTTTTAAGAAATGTCTACTTAGTTTACTTTTCCATTTATTAAATAGAATATTGTGGGTTGTTTTTTTTTTGTGTGTGTTGTTTTTGGAGTTCTTTATATAGTCTGGATATTAATCCTCTGTTGGAAGAGTAGCTGGCAAAGATTTTCTCCCATTCTGTAGGTTTTTTCTTCATGCTGCTTCCTTTCCTGTATAGCTTTGCAGTTTGATGCCACCCCATTTATTAATTCCTGAGCTTTAGGAGTCCTACTGAGAAAGTCACTGCCTATGCCTGTGTTTTGGAGTATTTCCCTTTTATGTTTTGGAGTGCTTCCCATTACCTAAAACAGTGCTACGCAATTAGAGTTATATAGGTGTATATCAAAATTCTCAGCAACTTGGAAATTATGGCAGGAGGATACAAGTTCAAACCTAGCCTCAACAATTTGGTGAGACCTTAGGCAACTTAGCAAGACCATGTCTCAAATTAAAAACCAAATCAAACCAAACCAAACCAAAAAAGGCTGGGGATGTAGTTCAGGGGAAAGTAAAGCAGTAAAAAAGTAGTACAGTGCCCCTGGGTTCAATTTCTAATATAAGAGAAAAAAAAAAAAGTACAACTTCCCAGAACTTTAAGTTATGGATTTGCTTTAAGCAAAACATACCTTCTATATTCCCTCCCTAATTTTGATATGCCTAAATTATATTAATGTGGATGTGGGAGGGAGAATGTTGTTTAATGTTGTTGCTTTCTCTACTATTACCCTGAACTAAAAGGTAACTAAGGTGCAATTCCCTCACTAGGTATACAAGACCCTCCTACAATTTTGCCCAGGATCTGTCTAGTCACCTCTTTCCTTGTTCCCAAACTACAACAAAGCTATTTAGCCTTCCCAGAACATACTTCACTGTTAACACTCTCCACTACCATTTTGTTTATCTTTCCTAGGAATGCCTTCCCCACTAATCCAACTTCTATTTGGTCTTAAATGCAATCCAGATGTCCTCTTTCTCATAAATTTTTCCTTGTAGTTTTCTCGTGCATCACAAGTTAATCATTCCCTCCTCTGTTACTTTCATATCATGTACATAGATGCTGTTAACTCAGCTGAGTGCTTATGAGTCAAGCAAGTTACCAAGGACCCTTACATATTTATTTGTTTGGGTACCAGGGATTGAACTCAGGGGCACTAGACCACTAAGCCACATCCCTAGCCCTATGTTGTATTTAACACTTCACTTTTGCTGAGGCTGTCTTTGAACTTGTGATCCTCCTGTTTTAATCTCCTGAACTGCAGGGATTACACGTGTGCACCACTGCACCCAGCTTCACATGTTTTTAATTCTCACGACTACCCTATTAGCTAGGTGGTGTTATACTCATTTTATCTTAAGAAACCAATACTTAGATTAAGCTGCTTTGAGATTCAAAACCCAATCTGTTTGAGGAAAAAAGTTTCTCAATATATTTGCTATATTATTTATATATATGACCTTTCTCCATTTTTCCTACCTTCTCACTATACATTTTAAGAACAGTAGCATAGTATATGTGTTTAATTCTCTGTCTATAGCATCTAGTGTGATGCTTAGTACACAGTATTTGAGGCTGGCTGATCTTATTAGAGAGTGAACTCTCATTTTTTTATATTTTTTTTTTTAGTTGTAGTTGGACATAATACCTTTATTTTATTTATTTATATGTGGTGCTGAGGATTGAACCCAAGGTCTCTCGTGTGCTAGGTAAGTGTTCTACCTCTGAACCACAATCCCAGCCCTGAACTCTCATTTTTTGATGAGAGTTAGTAGTAACTCATTACTAAGCTTGGAATAGGATATACACAGTAAATATTTTCCAAAAATGAATTAACTGGAAGAACAAATAGTAATCAGCAGATACTTTATATTCAATTATTGGTTCCAATCAGTTCACACATGGTTAGTCCTAGCACCAAAGCTGAAAACACCTGGAGGATGGCAAAATGTAACCTGCTGAGGCTGCATGTGCTGCTAACTAAGCTCCCACTACTGTTCTCTTCTCACTCAGTTCTAGATTCTCCCCAGCAATTAGGCCAGTCTGTTATATCAGTATTTGCTGATGGAAGAGGGTGATAGAAGCCATACATATTGCCCATTATATATGATAAATGTGATTACTACAGCAGCAACTACAATAACTAATCAATTGGAAATAATGAGAACATGAAAGGCTTAAATAATTAATTTTCTAGAAATCTAAGCCTATCTTTTAAAACAGCATAATTTTCCTTTGTTAACTACAACCCTTCAATAATTAACACAAAAATGATAATAAAGGTTTTCCAAGTGCTTTATGGTTTTATTTTCTATTACTAAAGCCAAAATAAAAATGCCTTCTTTTTTCCCTCTGGTGCTGGGGATCGAACCCAGGGCTTGCAAGGCAAGCACTGTTACTAAGCTATATCCCCAGCAGCAATACTTTCTCTTGATAGATGACAAGACTTCTGTGAATGTCTGGGTTTTGTTCCCTGTCAAAAGCCACAAAACATTTAGGTGGAAGAAAAGTTCTACTCAGGTCCAGGGAGTTTTTTACAGTAATGAATAAGGTGGAACTTTGAAGGATATAGTCATAATTAAATTCTATAGTGTGGTGCTCATTTTTCCTGTCTTAGTTATTTTGAACAGTTCTAATCTTTAGAAGTTTTGCCTTATGTGTTATCACAATTTTGTTCCTATAGTCTCTGCCCTACATCTTTCCTATGAGGCAGTATAGGATCAGTCTTCAGAGAAACATTCATAGTAGAGTCAGGTAGAGTTTTGGTGCTGTTACTGACTATGTGATTTCTCTAAACTGCAACGTCCTCATCTGCCTAATCTCATAGGACTACAGAAAAATTAAATGAGATCATGCACCTAATTACTTAGTTTGAAAGATGAGGCTTATTTTTTTTCTTATTACAGTTAAAAACAAATATTATGTTTCCCAAGTCTTTCCTTTTTTCGCTTCCTTCAACTATTCCTAAAATGAGATAGTTTCAAACATTCTAATTATCCAAATCCTCTTTTCTGAATAAGTTCCAGTTTGCTGATCTCTCATTAACTTGTAGGACCTGGAACTGAATACCACTTTTTTCCCCTCTGAAAATAGTTGCCATTAAAGGAAAAAACAATCATTAAATCATTAAAGTAATAAAAAATATACAAATGAAAACCTAGAAAATAATTGGAAAGTCACTCATGGGGCAGTGAAACAGAAGCAGAAAGGCATAGCAGGAGGACAAACATACTGAAACAGAGGAAGAGATAAACACTGTGATTGATATTTTTAATGCTAGATCATGAGATCCTTGATAGTAGAAATTGTACCTCATTCATTCTTATCTGCCTTCTATTGCCACTGTTCGGGAAAATTATTATTTTTTAAGTTGTGTAATTTGTATTACAGGTGCATTCAGTTTATAGAACCATCTACTTATTGTTGGGACACAGATAGTTAATTTCATTTAGACAATAGGTTTTTCTGAGTTTAGAATCCTAAATGTGTAATTTCTATGATAAATGGTATAAATATTTTGATGATTCAACCACAGTGCAAAAGAGCTCTATTCATTTACGATATAACTAGTTATGTTTGAATAGCTTCTGTTTTCTAGTACCTTGCCAACCCTAAGAAATTTGTTTTAGAAACATTAAGTAGATGTATATAAAAATAACACCTCCTATGAATCATATCTGATTACTGGTGAGAATGACTGTTTCCCACGTCTGTTTGTTCTTTATGAACTGTCTCTTCATAGTCTTTGGCCTTGTCTCCTGGAGTTTGGGATTTTTCTTGACAGTATTATTACTTATTTTATCAATCACTATAAATGACTCACTGTCATTTAACATAGCCTTTAGAATAATTACATACTTTTGTGCTTTCTTAAATACAGAAAACAAAATTCAACCTTTTCTTAATTGTTCTGGGATAGCATTAACTTATTCAAGGAATAATTATTAAGCACAAACTCCATGACAAGCCCTGTGTGCTAGACATATAAGAATGAATAAGGCACCATCTCTGCTTTCAAAGATCTCATGATTTAGCATTATAAATATCTATCATGGCAATATTTGGTTCAGCATACTGTCCTCCAATTATACTAGTGCCTATCTGCTTCTATTCACTGTCTTATTTTACCAGTTATTATCTGGATGAAGGTCTGGGGAAATCCTGTCTCATGATACTTGGGTTTATTCCTGATGTTTGCTATAGATGCTGTACATCTTAACTGATTTTTGAATCCACAGATAAATTCCAAAGCTTAAAGAATTCTGACCTTTAAAGTCAAGTCAGTTGCTAGAGTACTAACTTCCACATAGCCATTTTTATTTTCAAAGGACTGTCATGTATAAATTCATTCAGTACATGATAGCCTGGAAATTATTCTCTTACTTCTCTCTTGGAAGTTCACCCTTTATAACAGTATAGTGGTAAATGCTCTGGGATGTTTTTCTAAATCTACTTTACTTATTTACTTATTTTAGGTACTGGGGATTGAATCCCAGGGGCATTTAACCACTGAGCCACAACTCCAGCCTCTTTTTGTATTTAGAGACAGAGTCTCACTGAGTTGATACGTGGTCAGGAATATCAACAAAAAAAGACAGCTAAATTTAAGCAGTCATAAGTCTAAGCTATTAAACTGAGTGGTAGAGAATTCCCTTGGTATTACTGTGTAAGCAACTGGGATAAAATTAGTTATCTATAACAGAGTTCACCAAAGTGTGGGATACTAATAGGTGTTTTTAAAAAAGGAACTGAGTGGTCAAATGTATTTGAAGACTCCATTAAAATTAAGCATACTTGAGCTAGGCAATTGACAAATGCCTGTAATTCCAACAACTCAGGCTGCTAGCAGGAAGAGTTCAAAGTCAGCCTTAGCACTTAGCAAGGCCCTAAGCAACTCAGTGAGACTCTGTCTCTAAATACAAAAAAGGGCTGGAGTTTTGGCTCAGTGGTTAAATGCCCCTGGGATTTAATCCTCAGTACCTAAAATAAGTAAATAAGTAGATTTAGAAAGACATCCCAGAGCATTTACCACAATACTATTATATAGGGTGAACTTCCAAGAGAGAAGTAAGAGAAGAATTCCCAGGCTATCATTTATCCAAAATGCTCAGAACCAAAAGTATTTCAGATTTTGGATGCTTTCAGATTTCAGAATTTTCACACAGACTTTACTGGTTTCACTTAGTCATCCTAAAATCCAAAATCCAAAATTTTTAGAATGCTGACACAATACTCAAAAGTCTTGGATTAGGGATGTTTAACCTATATATGTAACATTTCTCAAACTCATTTAATCACAAAAATCTCTACTTCATTAACCTCTAATTGAATTAGTGGTCTTCAGAATATATTTTGAAAAAAGACCTTGAGATATCCTCTACCATGATAATACACATTAACATCAGTAGCTAAGCATCAATCACCTCCTATGTGCAGGCACTTCCTATATTATTTCATTTTCCTATTAAGGAATTAAAAATATTTACTATCAATACATGTCAATAATCAGATTAGAATATTTGCATAAAATTTTTATGATTTACAAAAAGCTCATATTCATCATTTTACTAATCTTTAAAGAATCCTTGAAATATACAAAGACTACACTTAGAGAATAGGGTAGTTTGGGATTTTTCTTGACCATATTATTCTTTATTTTACTAATCACATATAAATGACTTAAGAGGCTTGCTCAAATGCATAAGTACAACTTAAGCTCCCCCAAGGTCATACTACTAGTACTGGTAAAAATCAGAGAATAGAAATTATATCTCACCCTTATTTCATTGTTTTTCCCTTAGTGTCAAAAGTAATAGCTGTTTTCATAGAAAATCTGTTCAAGCCTTATCTAGACCTCTCCTCTCTAAGGACCCTGGAAGCTCAAATGGGCAACGTTAGCTTTGTTTTGCTCCAGAGTCCTAGGGAATTGCTCTAAAGCTCAAGGAAAATAGTGAAGCTACCTATGGTCTACATATGAAATTCTCATTAAACCTACTCACATGTTACTTTTTGCAAAATTTCTTAAGAGGTTGAGTCTGGAGTCACTATCCTTAGCAAGTTATAATGCAGTGGTATGAATATGACATGCCACTTAATATGAGATGCAGTCACCCATCTCTTTCATTCCATGCCTCTAATGCGTTAACTGCCCAGTGACAGTGTATTAGCTTAGAACAAAGCCAGTCAAGTTATAGCATATAAGCCATATCTGGTAGCTCTGACCTAGATTCAGGACAATAGAGTGCATTTACTACTATAGCTGTTACTTGTTGCTGTTACTTATTCATGCACAAAATATCCCTTTACCATACAAATATGTAGTAAGCATAAATAAGCCATGATCTTTGCCTCTAAAAATCTGAGGTGTGCTACTTAAAATATATACTGGATTTCAAAGACAGTATGAAAAAGTAAAATATGTTATCATTTGAATATGATTTCAGTGTCTCCCAGGTATTAAAATTTAATCCCCATTGTGAGATTCTAAGGGGTGAAAACTTCTGGAAAATGATTAGGATTAGATAAAAATCATGATGTGGAGCCTCCATGATTGAATCCTGGTGGCTTTATAAGAGGAAGAAACCAGACACATAAATACGTACACGTGTACTTCCTGACTCATAGCATGTGATGCCCCATGCCACCACAGGACTCTGCCAGTTAGAAGGCCATCAACAGATATGATCCTTCTATCTTGCATCTCTAGAACTCAGCCAAAATAAACTTTCCAAATAACTTACCCAGTCTGTGGTATTGTGCTCTTGGCAATAAAAACCAAACTAATATACATGCCAACAATAATTTTTACATTGATTACCTTTGAAATGATAAATAATAAATGATAAATAAATATAATAATGAATGAGTTAAAATTATTTAAATTAATTTCACCTGTTTGTTTTGACTTATTTAATGAGTCTATCAGAAAAATTTAAAATTATGCATTTAGCTTACATTATAGAGTCATGTGAGAGCCTGGAACTTATTGGGCAAAATCATATAGTTTTTCCTACAGAAAGATAAGGAAATAGCAAACAAGACAAGAGCCAAATCATTTATTAACTGTTAAATAAATGTTTATGTGTCAAAAACAATTATAGGCATTTAAAAAACAAAAAAGTAATAAAACATTATCCCTGTTCTCAAGAAATTTATGGTTTAATAAAAAAGCTGAAGGTGCTTTTGTACTTAATTCCAATAATGCCTCCTGAACAAAATGATATGTTCAGGGCTTTCCTCAATTCCATGGCCATCTGGCTCCAGTTATCTATTGTTACATTCCTATTTGCTCCTGGTTTCAGCTTCCCTAGTGGTAGAGGAAGTATGTTTATTTGTTTGATGCACACAAGAAAAAACTTCATTTAGATACAGCTGTTATAGTATCTTCCTTAGAAGTACCTCTCCTTGTACATGGGCTTTGCCACTCCAGAGTTAGGAAAAATTACAATTGACAGCACTCACACAGGCACATATCCTTTACTCCTGACCGAAGTACTATCAGTCAAACATTTTTTCAATTCCTAGGAGCTCATAAGTACCATAAAAAAATATAGCATCACTTAAAAAAAAGAAAAAAAATTCCAAATATTTATGAGATATCTATATGTGTGAAGTACCATGCAGATTCTATGAAAGAAACAAACTGAAACACATTATCTAAAGCATTGAAATACAATATGTCTACTTATCTATTACTTCAAATACTGAGATACAGACCCCACTTTTGATAAGGCACAAATTCCATTCCCCTTATCCAAATGAGCATATATATATATAAACAAACGGTTTAAAAAATAAAATTATAATAAAAAATTGTAAAATTTTATAAACTGTTTGAAGGCACTAAGGGTCATCTAAAACCTCTGGTTTAAAGAACAGATGATCTTGAACCTACTATGATAAAATATTTGGAACCCACTCCATCTCTAAGAATATTCTCATATCAAGCAATATGAATAAGCACAGAAAAAAGAATTAGCTAGTTAAATTTATCTAGATGTAAACAATGATTGTACCAACATCAACTTCCACTATCAATAACTTACTTACCGTGAACACAGCCCAGGAAAGGGCAGAATGGCCTCCTCCGTGCAGAAGGAGCAGGACTGGACCCTCTGAACCACTCTTGTAAACTCGAAAAGTGTATGAATAGTTAAAGATAAAATGTTTCAGTTTTTACTCACTGAAGTTTTTGATTATTTAGTCATAATTAATACCAACTAAAAAAATTCAGGAAGCACCAGGCTACATGCAAAACTGCAGACTTCCAAACTTAAAAGAAACTTAAATAGATGTTCTTGAGATATCAACCATCTGTTTTTGAAATCTGAAGCTAATAAGACCATTATTTTTAATGAAAAAAAAAAAAAGATTCCCTTTGTCCTAATGAGGACATAGTCCCCAAATTCTAGAAAGTAAACTCAATTGATTCATGAAACTTTCTCTTGGGTCCCCAAGAGATATAACACTTTGGGAATTTAATTCCTAATCCCTTCGCCATGTATTAGACAATTATAGCCAAGAAAGGCACTGGCATGGACTTGCAGGAAATATTACATGCTGTATAAAGAACAGATGGAAAATAAAATGAAATAAATAGCAGGAACAAAGAACCTTTTAGAAACTACACACAAATCTTCTAATTTAGACAACACCATAAGTTTACTAATGAATAAGTCACTTTGTAGAGGATATATCCTTGCCAGTTTCATTTTCTACTTCCACATCTTCCATGGACTCAAAGTACTGACTCCAAGGAACAGGGGAAAAGTCCCGCTTTCTTCCAGGGCTAAGGAAAAAAAACAACAACAACAACAGAGAGAGAGAGAAAGAGAGAGAGAGAGAGAAAGAGAGAGAGAGGGAGAGAGAGACATTTCAAGTAAAAAATAGTTATGCATGAGAAGATCTTGGTCAATAAATGCTAAAGTAAATCTGAAATTTAAATAGCAAGAGTATTTTAAAGAAATAAGGCATTCATTATAAAACATCACATTAAAAATGTGTTTACATAAGTTCAAATATAAATTTAAGAGTAAAAATTTTAGGATTTTATAAAATTAATTCATTAGCATATTTTAATCACAAATAAATTCCATGTATATATATAGCACAAAATCTTCTCATTCTCTCTCCTTGATCTTAGCTGTAGGCTCTATCTATCCTATATCTTTCCTACTACAATCATTCTCGATCACTATTACTTCTTCACATCTTTAACCTCTCACACTTTTATGGGTTTGTTTTGTTTTTGTTTTTTTTTTTGTCATTTCCCAACCAGTCAATATAGAACCTTCACAGAAGACAAACTGGCAATATAATATCTTGAACTTCTAGGAATTTATCTTAACCTATTTACATAGAAGTACAATGATTTATCTACTCAATATAACATTATTTCTAATAGAGAAAAGTTGTAAACAACCTAAATATCCAAGAGCAGGGGACTGACAGAAGGAATTATACACTAAAAAATGTTTTGCACATGTATATAACTCCAAGACTCATTGTTAAGTGAAAAGGCAAACATGAGGTACATACTTTGTTTAAGTATGTTTAGAATATCTGTGGAAGATATAACATTGATCAAAGTATGTCTTAAAGTATATCCAACTTCTGCCTTTTGACAATGATTATTAAAAAATACAAAATTTAAAAAAATAATCAATAAATATCTATTTTTAAATTATATCTTCATACTTGTACAGAAAATGAAAAGAATCCTGAGACTTCCCCTATTTCCACTCCTATTCTTCGTCCCAATCATGGGGAAAATTCAGAACTCTACCAGCAGCAAAACATCATTCCTGTCAGATATCTTCCTGTACATGCCATGAGGCTGAATATAGAAGATTTTTAAAATATAAGACAAAGCTTCTTTAAAAACTTATGTAAAAGTATTCTTGGTTGATTATAATATTCGAAATAAATAGAGCAGCTAGGTAGTCAGGATGAATTTTTATTAATAGTGATACATTCACTGTACTGAATGTCTACTCTGTTCCAGGTATTGAGCCAGGTCAGTCATTTTCAATGGTTCAACTTTGTAACAACGAAATCACCTGGGGAACATTTAAAAATACTAACAGTTGGGTCTCACCCTAGAAATGAAATCAAGTGGTCAAGGGTATGGCTTAAGCTTTGAGAATTTTTTAAATTCCCCAAATTGAGAGACAAGTATTAGAAACATAAAGGTATTGAGTACATGGTTTGGAAAGAGAGAGGAGTTCAAATTCCTTAAAGTTCCTAATACCTTTGTACAATTCCTACAAGTTCCCAAGGCTTATGGTATAAACTTGGTTGTTAGGAGGATTAAGGTAGTTGCTTAGTTGCTCTCAAGTGAGTTTATTCTATTTTTTTAAACTTTCTGTTATTCTACAGTCTCCTCATCTAACTTGGTACTAATGTGAGACACATGAGAGTAAGAACATTTGCCATTTTTTTAAACCAATGTATTCCTCAAACCTGACATATTATTGATGAATGTTTGCTGATAGTGTGGAATGAGCTTAAAACACTTGGCATGGCGTCTCAATAACTATTTATTAATTACTATTATTAAGTGGCTTTGAGGCTAATGAATATAATTGCCTTTACTTAAACCTTTCTAGTAAAAGAACATGTGATGCTATAAAGCTCTACTAATCAAGAATATGATACCAGGTGTAAAGAAAACCATAAACAACTGAATAGATTCCAGAGTCCAGAAATAACATTTATTATCATCTACTGATTTTCAAAAAGGGGCTAAGAAAATTCAATGAGGATAAGGATAGTCTTTCCAAACCATGATGTTCTGACAACTGAATATCCACATACAAAAGTATGAAACTGAAACCTTTCCTCATACCACACACATAACTAAATGCCTTTTGACAATGATTATGAAAATATACAAATTTTAAAACAATCAATAAACATCTGTTTTCAAATTATGTCTTCATCCTTAGACAGGAAATGGGAAGAATCCTGAGACTTCCCCTATTTCCACTCCTATTCTTTCTCCTAATGATGGGGAAAATTCAGAACTATACCAGCAGCAAAACATTATTCCTCTCAGATATGGAATGGATCACAAACCTAAACCTAAGATCTAAAACTGTAAAACCCTGAGACGAATACATAGGAGTAAAAGAATAAAAATTTCATGATATTGGGTTAGGCAACAAAAAAAATTTTTTTTTTGAGTGAGAGAAGAGACCTCATAACAGGTTTTCTGTCTATGCTAGCCCCGGGGTTTATATAGCACGAGGGTCAACACTACTGGTACAAACTTATGCTAATAAGAGTTAAGCAACAATTTTTTAGATCCAACACCAACAACAGAAGTGATAAAAGCAAAAGCTTAAGAATTTGGACCTCACCCAAATTAGAAACTTTTCATTAAAACTATATGCAATTGTAGCCTGGAGTTCTGGAGAGAGGCACACCTATAAAGACCCATCAAATAAAGAAAAATTCAGATCAATATCTCTAATGAATATAGATGCAAAAATTCTCAATAAAATTCTGGAAAATCGAATACAAAAACGTATCAAAAAGATAATGCACCATGATCAAGTAGGATTCATCCCTGGGATGCAAGGTTGGTTCAACATTCGGAAATCAATAAATGTAATTCATCACATCAATAGATTCAAAGATAAAAATCATATGATCATCTCAATAGATGCAGAGACAGCAATTGATAAAATATAGATTCCTTCATGTTCCTAACCTAGAAAAACTAGGGATATCAGGAACATATCTCAACATCGTAAAGACTATCTATGCTAAGCCCCAGGCCAACATCATTCTAGATGGAGACAAATTGAAAGCATTCCCTCTAAAAACTGGAACAAGACAGGAATGTCCTCTTTCACCACTTCTATTTAACACAGTTCCTGAAACTCTAGCAAGAGCAATCAGAGAGATGAAAGAAATTAAAGGGATACAGATAGGAAAAGAAGAACTCAAATTATCATTATTTTCCAAGGATATGATTCTATACCTAGAAGACCCAAAAATATTTCACCAGAAAACTTCTAGAACTAATAAATGAATTCAGCAAAGTAGCAAAATATAAAATCAACACCTATAAATCAGTGACAAATTTTCTTAAAGAGAAATTAGGAAAACAACCCCATTTACAATAGCCTCAATAAAATAAAATAAAATACTTGGGAATAAACTCAATGAAAGAGGTGAAAGACCTCTAAAATGAAAACTTCAGCAAACTAAAGAAAGAAATTAAAAAAGATCTTAGAAGATGGAAAGATTTAATTTGTTCTTGGATAGGCAGAATTAATGTTGTCAAAATGACCATACTACCAAAAGCACTATACAAATTCGATGAAATCCCAATCAAAATCCCAATGTCATTCCTCATAGAAATAGAAAAAGCAATCATCATGAAATTCACCTGGAAAAATAAGAGACCCAGAATAGCCATAGCAATCCTTAGCAAGAAGAGTGAAGCAGGTGGCATCACTATACCAGACCTTAAACTATACTACATAGTTTAAGTATCAAAAAAAGCATGGTAATTGCACCAAAATAGACCTGTATACCAATGGAGCAGAATAGAAGACCCAGAGACTAACCTATATAACTACAGTTATCTTATATTGGACAAAGGTGCCAAAAACGTACATTGGAGAAAAGATAGCCTCTTCAACAAAAGGTGCTGGGAAAACTGAAAATCCACATGTAATAAATGAAATTAAACCTCCGTCTCTCACTATGCACAAAATTCAACTCAAAGTGGATCAAGGACCTAAGAATTAAACCAGAGGCCTTACACCTAATGGAAGAAAAAGTAGGCCCAAACCTCCATCATATCAGATTAGGCCCAACTTCCTTAACAAGACTTAAAACCTTAACAAGAATTAAAACCAAGAATCAATAAATGGGATGGCCTCAAACTAAAAAGTTTCTTCTCAGCAAAAAAACAATCTGTGAGGTGAACAGAGAGCCTACATCTTGGGAGCAAATTTTTACCCCTCACATATCAGATAGAGCACTAATCTCTAGGGTATATAAAGAACTCAAAAAACTAAGCACCAAAAACAAACAAACAAAAAACCCAAAAACAAATAACCCAATGGATAAATGAGCCAAGCACATGAACAGACACTTCTCTGAAGAGGATAAACAATCAATTAGCAAATATATGAAAAAATGTTCATCATCTCTCACAATTAGAGAAATGCAAATCAAAACTCAAATGCAAATCATCTCACTCCAGTCAGAATGGCAGCTATTATGAATACAAACAACAATTAGTGTTGGTGAGGATGTGGGAAAAAAGGCACACTCCTATGAGTGCCATATTGGTACAGCCAATATGGAAAGCAGTATGGAGATTCCTTGGAAAACTGGGAATGGAACCACCATTTGACCCAGCTATCCCACTCCTCGGTCTATATCCAAAGGACTTAAAAAACAGCATACTATAGGGACTCAGCCACATAAATGTTTATAGCAGCACAATTCACAATAGCTAAACTGTGGAACCAACCTAGATGCCCCTCAGTAGATGAATGGATTAAAAAATGTGGCATATATACACAATGGAATATTACTCAGCAATAAAATCATGGCATATGCAGATAAATGGATGGAGTTAGAGAAGATAATGCTAAGTGAAGTTAGCAAATCCCCCCAAAATAAATGCTGAATGTTTTCTCTGATATAAGGTGACTGATCCATAATGGGGTAGGGAGGGGGAACATGGGAGGAATAGACAAACTTTAGATAGGGTAGAGGGGTGGAAGGGTAAGGGAGGGGGCAGGCAGTTAGCAATGATGGTGGAATGTGATAGACATCATTAACCAAAATACAGGTATGAAGACATGAATTGGTGTGAACATACTTTATATACAAACAGAGATATGAAAAATTGTGCTCTATATGTGTAATAAGAATTGTAGTGCATTCCATTGTCATGTATTTAAAAAAATAAAATCAATTAAATATTAAAAAAAGAATTAAAACCAAGAATCAATAAATGGGATGGATTCACACTAAAAAGCTTCTCCTTAGCTAAAGAAATAATTAGTGAGGTGAATAGAGAGCCTACAGAATGGGAGCAAAGTTTTACCACAAACACATCAGATAGAGCACTAATCTCTAGGATATATGAAGCACTCAAAAACCTTAACATCAAAAAAAACCCAAAAAAACAATCAATAAATGGGCCAAGGACATGAACAGACACTTCTCAGAAGAGGATATACAATCAATCAACAAACATGAAAAAATGTTCAACATCTCTAGCAATTAGAGAAATGCAAATCAAAACTACTCTAAGATTTCATCTCACTCTAATCAGAATGGCTGCTATCAACAATAGAAACAATACAAAGTAATAAACAAAACAAACAAGTATACAAATAAGTGTTGGCAAGGATGTTGGGAAAAAGGTGCACACTCATACATTGTTGGTGGGACTACAAATCGGTGCAGCCAATATGAAAAGCAGTATGGAGATTCCTTGGAAAACTGGGAATGGAACCACCATTTGACTCAGTTACCCCACTCCTCAGTTTATACCCAGAGGACTTAAAAAAATGCATTCTACAGGGACACAGCCACATCAATATTTATAGCAGCACAATTCACAATAGCTGAATTGTGGAACCAACCAGATGCTCTTCAGTAGATGAATGGATAGGGAAACTTTGTTATATATACACAATGGAACACTACTCAGCATTAAAAGAGAACAAAATTATGGCACCTGCAGGTAAATGGATGGAACTGGAGAATATAATGCTAAGTGAAGTAAACCAATCCCAAAAAACCAAAGGCCAAATATTTTCTTTGATATGAGGATGCTGACTCACAATGGCAATTGGTGGGGGGGGGGGCATGGGAGGAAAGGAGGAACTTTAGGGCAAAGGGGAAGGTGGAGAAGGGAGGGGGGAAGGGGGTAGGAATGATGGTGGAATGAGTTAGACATCATTACCCAGAGTACATGTATGAAGACATAAATGGTGTGAAAATACTTTGTGTACAGTGACTTGAAAAACTGTGTTCTATACGTGTAATATGACACGAAGTGCATTCTGCCATCATGTATAACAATTAGAATAAATAATTACCAAAAAATATGCACTTTTTAAAATTTTAGTCATTTCTTTCTTTTTTTCTTTTTGTGGTGCTGGGGATCGAACCCAGGGCTTGTGCATGCATGGCAAGCACTCTACCAATTGAGCTATATCCCCAGCCCTATATGCAGTCTTCATAATACTGTGCAAGGAGAGAGTTAACCCATAGTTTTAAGGACAATAGCATGGGTTATGAAGTTAGATCATCTTTGTTTAAATTTCATGTATAAGTTTTGTGAACTTTAGCACGTTAATCTGCCTCAATTTCCTCGACTATAAGAAGTGATGACAAGTGACCTTCATTCTAGGGCCCAGAACTACCAAAGAAAGATAAAACTCCAAGGCAAGTGACTGCCACAAAATCAAAAAGCATAAAACACATGAGGAAACAAACCTATAAAGATTTCCCACACTGAAATTATCACAAAGTCACTGCTTAATACATTAAAATAAACAGGAATCTGAAATACATATAGCTTTAAATTACAAATGATTAAAATTTAAAAATAAGTGATCAAGTTTAACAGACCATGTAGATAGAGCTAGGGGTAAATCACAGATTCCTGTTGTCCTTCAGAGTCCTTGGGGGATGGTTTCAGGACCCTACATAGTCAACAAAATCCTCAGATGCTCAAGGCCTTTACATAAAATGGTACAGTATTTGTATCCCATATATTTTAAAATTTCTTTTAGTTGTAGATGGACACAATACCTTTATTTTTTAAATTTATTTTTATGTGGTGCTGAAGATCAAACCCAGTGCCTCACACACGCTAGGCAAGTGCTCCACCACTGAGCCACATCCCAGTCCCCACTGTACTTTAAATCACCTCTATATTACTTATAATTCAGAATACAATGTAAATGCTACAAAATAGTTGTCATACTGTATTATAAAGGGAATAATGAAAAAAGACTGTACATGTTCAGTACAGACACAATTTTCTCCCCAAATATTTTCCACCTAAAATTACTTGAATCTGTGGATAAGGAAACTGCAGAAGGGGAGAGCCAACAGTAATTTGTTCAGACATATCTAGATATCTAGAATACAACACAGAAACAAAAGATGTGAAATATCAGTCTGGGTATAGGCGCAGTGGCAAATGCCTGTAATAGGAGGCTCTCAAGTTCAAAGCCAGTCTCAGCAACATTGAAGTGCTAAGCAACTCAGTGAGACCCTGTCTATAAATAAAATACAAAATAGGGCTGGGGAAATGACTCAGTGATTGAGTGCCCCGGAGTTCAATCCCTGAAACCAAAAAAAAAGATGGAAAATATCCAAGAAGCTAAGAAACATAAACAGGAGAGTAAATAAGACTTACATATGTCAATTTGAGTTCCAAAAGGAATTAAGAGGATGGAATAAAAGTAATATTTGAAGAGGTAATATGCTGAAATTTTCAGAACTGATATTACATTGTAACTACAGATTCATGAAATCCAATAAATCATATTTTTTAAACCTTTTTTTAAAATGTGGTGCTGAGGATCAAACCCAGTGTCCCATGCGTGCTAGGTGAGTGCTCTACCACTGAGCCACAACCCCAGCACCCCCTCTGCCCCCCCAGTCATAATTTTAAGAGAAGTAATACATTATGGTAAAACTGCAGAAGCTTAAAAACAATTAAAGCAACCCCTAGTTGCCAAAAATACTAAAGGACATAAGGATAAGTTTGTTCATTTCAGCACCAGTAGAAGTAGAAAAGAATAGGAAAAACAACAACAACAACAACAACAAAAAACAATGGCTATCAAGAGAGATGGGTTGAAAACACTGTTATATCCATACAACAGACTACTACACAGTTGGGGTGGGGGTGGAGAATGAGAAAGATCTGGTGTACTGATAAGAAATGATCAGGTTTTAAAAGAGCAATATGTAGAACACTATGTATTCTATTATCTTTTATAAAAGGAGGAAATATAAATATTTGAACTTTTTTTAAAAAGTGCAAGAATAAAACAAAAACTAACAAAAATGGTTACTTATGAGGCAGTGAAAGGGAAAAGCAGAAACCAGGCTTTTCTGAATACATTGTTAAATAATTTCAATTTTGGAATTACTTAAATAACTTTTCTTTAGAACTATTTAAATAACAGGCTGCCTGTATTAATTACTTGACTTGTAGGTCCTTCTTCCACTTCTAAAAATAAGAAGTTAAGCAGTCTGAAAAAACTCAATCACAACCAGTATCAAAAAAGGGAATAAGTAACAATACAGTAGAAATTATTCCAAGTGACTTTAAAACACAATTATTTGACTGCACATCTCTGGTGGGATAAGGAAAAAAAAAACTGGGAGAAATTTTAAACAGTATTCAGTAATATTGTTGGTTGTTTTTACTGGTAGTAAAATTCATTATTTGAAACATAATATACATTATGTATTTGGATAAAACAAGTAGGTAGCTGGATTAATGTCATTAGAAACCAAGATTACCAAGATTGTAAGACAGAGAAATGTGTAACAGTAGATTGGGTAGAGAGAGGTGATGGGTGGGGAGGAGAGGGGAGGAGGATAGGAAGGGCAGCAGAATACAACAGACACTAGTATGGCTGTATAACCAATGTGATCCTGCAATCTGTACACGTGGAAAAATAAGAATTCATACCCCATTTGAATCAAATATATGATATGTCAAGATCATTGCATTGTCTTGAGCAACTAATAAAAAAGAATAAACCCTAATAAAGATTTAAACAGAAAAATTAAATAAAATCAAAGTAGTAAACAACCCTATAATCTTAAATCTGAATTGAACATGAGTATATACTTATGATCTTTTTGTCCTAATTGCTAGCTATGTCTAAGTTACAAGCAAAAACCAACTTAGAAGCAATGAGTTCCTGTAATGCCCAGAATGAGAGATCTAAATGCAATTTCCACTGTCTAGAGGAAGCCTGTACTACTTGGCTTACGTGTAAAAGTTAAAACTATAAAACTTTTAGAAGAAAAAAAAACTCTTGTATTTGTTGGTCATTTTTATTTGAGAAGTGTCATATTGACCATTTATTAATTGGGTTATTAGGTTTTTTGAGTTCTTTATATATTCTGGGTATTAATCCTCTTTCAGAAGAGTAACTAGCAAAGATTTTCTCATTCTGTATGTTCTCTTGTCACATTCTTGAATGTTTCCTTTACTGTGCAAAAGCTTTTTAATTTGATGCCATCCCACTTATTAACTCTTGGCATTATTTCCTGAGCTATAGGGGTTCTACTGAGAAAGTCATTGCTTACGCCTATATGTTGGACTACTGATTCTATGTTTTGAGTCACATAGTTTCTGGTCTAAACATTCAACAGAGTTAGCAATTAAGAAAATGCAAATCAAAACTACACTGAGATTTCAGTTCACTCTAGTTAGAATGGCAGCCACCAAGAATACAAACAATAATAAAAGATGGAGAGCATATGGAGAAAAAGGAACACTTTTACACTGTGATGGGATTGTAAATTAGTGCAACCACTATGGAAATCAGTTTGGAGGTTTTTTCAAAAGACTAGGAATGGAACCACTATCTAACCCAGAGATACCTCTCTCTCCTTAGTATTTAACCTGAAGAATTAAAATCATCATGTTATAGTGATACAAGCATACCCATGTTTATAGCAGTATAATTCACAATAGCCAAACTATGGAACCAGTCTAGATGTCTGTTAATAGATAAACAGATAAAGGAAATGTGACACACACACACACACACACACACACACACACACACACACACACACGGGTATGCATGTATATGTTTTATTTAGCCATAAAGAAGAATGAAATTATGGCATTTACAGGAAAATGGATGGAACTTAAGAACATTATGTTAAGTGAAATAAGCCAAACTCAGAAAGTCAGGGGTCTTTATGTTTTCTCTCTGACAGGAGAATGAAAAAGAAAGGTGGGAGCGAGTAAGTGGGGAGCATCACATGAAAATCAAATGGAGATCAGGAGAATAGAGGATACGAACTAGGAGGAGAGGGAAAGGGGAAATAATGGAGATTGATATTGGCAAATTACATTGTTATATTGTGTGCATGTACCAATATGTAACCATGAATCCCACCATTATGTACACCTATAATATACTAACAAGAAATATGGGGGGGGACCCTTTTAGAGGTATTTAGCACCTATAATTCCTAAACCTTGTGATATGGATAAGCTTGCATTTCCATTCTCCTCCAAGTAGTTTTCAGCTTTTACTTTTCTGCTCTGAGTTAATATTCTTCAACTTACTTCCTATCTTACTAAATTTTGATGATATATATCATTTTTCCTCCTCTTCTATGTCTTTTTGGTTTTATTTCTTTTTCCAAATTATTATAATATGATGAAGTTTAGGAAGTAAATATAGAAAAATGAATTAACTTCTACAAAAACCCTCTGGGGTAGTTATTATTTTTCCTGTTTGAAAATGAGAAAACTTAGGTCAAGAGATATTAAATAACATATCCAAAACAATAAAAACTTAGCTGAGTTTAAAAATCTGACTTTTGGGTCACTTCCTTATCAGTTCTAAATACTATCCTCAAAATAACATTAGGTTCTTCATTCTTGAAAACATTAAAGCTGGCAATGAACATCCAGAAATGCCTAGGAAGAGGTGGGTGCTCTATATAGAATAATTGGTAGAGGACCTTTGTAGCAAACTTGAGCACCAGAGAGGCTAAGAAAAAAGTTCATTTTTACAACTATAAAGATAATATCAGGAGGGAGCAGGAACATGAAGAGAGAAGGAAGAATCAAAGACATTTCTCAAGTGTATCTGATATCATTCCAAGAGAGAACACAGGAGGCCTTTTTAAAACATTCCAACTTAATTAAATACTGATTTATCATACACTTGAAAATTTTTAAAATCTTAAATCCTATTCCTATTACTTTTCTATGTTGGCCATTAGTAAGTATGTTAAATCATCTCATAAATGGATACAACAAAATCCAAAAATGGAAATAGTAGCATTTCATAGAATGTCCTGCATTAGACAGGACAGGATATGTAGAGCCAGGGTACTTACAAGATGTGGTTTCAAGCAAATAAATGAAATTTTACTTCACTTAAAATCATTTTCACATAAGATACTTAATCCATGGGAAATTCCAACCTGCTGAGTCAGATCACACAAAAATATACTTTGCTTAAAATACATAGACAAACTGCTGCAGCGTAAGAAAAACTGTCTAAGAAAAAAAAATGTCTAAATTTATTTCCACTAGTAAACCCACCAGGAGAACAAATAGTTGTTGCCTTCTTTTCCTAAAAAACTAAAAGTAAAGAGGAAAAAAAAAGGTATATCCTTTTCAACAGGCTATGATTCCCTTCATGACTTCACTCCTTAACAAATAACTGATACCAGAGCTTGACATTATGTTCTTAACAAGTGGATAATAAAAGCCTTAGAGGGTTTTGAGGAGAAAATAAACTGTGCATGTGTAGAAGGAAGCATTATTTAAATTGTAAAGTGATATAACAGAAACTTATTTACTATATCTCATCAATTCTAAGACACATTTCTTTCCATATTTAAAATTATAGTGTCCTAACAGTGCTGTTGGTCAGGTAATGGTTCTAAATTGATTCTCATTGTCTGTATGTGAGTGAACACCAAAACCAGTATCAAAACTATCCAGATATGTGTTGACAACTTGAGAGAAAATCTTGGAGATAAATGTGAAATGCTCTTTTAACCACCAAGAGCTAAATCATCGTGAGGAGAATAAGGGTTCAGAGTTAGATGAGTTAAGCAGTAAGTGTCAAAAGTAAGATAGCTTTACATAGTTATAAAGCCAGCATATGGGCTGATATGAATTTTAGGAAATGTTCCAATTCTATTGTTCTTAGACTTGTTCTTGAAATGTCTTTAAGAACTGATGAGATACAGGAAATAATTTTTTCTACTACATGGTCTTAGAACTTAAATAATGATTCCAAACAAATACCATGTCATTTTCCCCCCTCTGTAAGGCTAACATTAGCCCTAATTTAAAAAAATAAGCCAGGCAAGGTGTCAATTCCCAGTAGTCCCAGTTACTAAGGAGGATGAGGCAGGATCACTTCAGTTAAGAGTTTAAGATCAGTCTGGTCAACACAGCAAGATTACACACACACACACACAAAGACAAATATATATGACAACTTTTCTAAAATGATCTGAGCTCAAATATAAAAAATAGCCACTTTTGATAGCACTGATGAAAGCAAAAAGGCAGACAAAGCTTTTTGATGTTTTATAAGTACTAAATGTGTTGTTTACCCTTATAATCAACATATGTGGCTTTACCCAGTAATCAGAATCTATATTAGCTACTATTCTGACATAATAGAAAGTAGGTTTGGAATTAGAATTTAAAAGTCCATACAGAAGTCTCTGGTGAAGTGTATGTCAGATCAATAGTCATATAACCACCTCCTCAGACTCTTCTACATGCTCTGATGATCTATAATAAAAGACATATTTTAAAGGCAAGGAGCAAATATCTTTAGGGTAATTGTTTTTGAACTTCCTTCCAATCATAACTTACTTACACGGTATAAGCAGATAATAAATTATGTGCTTATTCCCGTTCAATTAAAGAGACATTTTAATATGCTCTAAATGGCAGGCCTTGATATACTTACCTGGTACTAGGGAAATAAGCAGGCCAGAAGTTTCTATTGTCCTGAAAAAAATTATATGGGGGACTGGAGATGTAGCTCAGTGCTAGCAAGTGTGAGGCCCTGGGTTAAATCACAATACCACACACATTAAACAAAAAGAGAGAGAGAGAGGGGGGAAATTTAAACTTGGACTCTGCCTCAATTCATTTGAGGACAGGGAAGGTAAGTAGTCATTGTACACCACAGTTATAACAATAGTAAGTCACAAGAGTTCATAGATGATATCCAGTTGAAGAACTGGTCAAGGAAGGAGTCACAAAGATGATATCTGATGTGAAAACTCTGTTTAACAAAATGGTATAAAAATTCAAAGGAGTATTTTATTTCTTTATTTAAAGCAACACTAGGGATGAAACTTAGGGCCTTGAGCATGCAAAACAAGCTCTCTACCACTGAGCCATACCCCCAGTCCCAAAGTACCACTCCTATTAAACACTGACTTGTATAGGGAATGGGCAAAAGTACAAACTCTCTTTAATTAATAATATAAAAATCACAATTTCCAATTAACTGTGAAAAATGTTAATATACAGAGTCTCCAGCTTAAAAATGGATTTGTTTAAAGTTTTTAAAGTAGTAGGATATGAATACTAAAAATTCTCCTAACAGTATAATGATATATTGGTAAATTCTCTGGGTAGCTCTGCTCCCAGCCTACTTATCCATAATATGATATAATGCCATTTAGATAAATATGAAATTCAAGTGAATTTAAATTTTTAAATACATCTTGAACCACAATTCTTATTTTGGGCCTGGGGGACCTGGGGATTAAACCCAGGGGTGCTTTACCATTGAGCTACATCCCATTCCTTTAAAAAAAATTTTTTTTTTAAATTTTGAAACAGAGTCCTGCTAAGTTGTGGAGGCTGGCCCAGAACTTGTGATCCTCCTGCTTCTGCCTCCTGAGTTGCTGGGATTATAAGCATGCCACTACACCAGCACAACCATGATTCTCATATTTAAGGAAAAGGTGGTTTAACTAAAAGGATGAGAAAGATTAAATGAAACAAGCAGGGCATGTATATATGCTAGGTACTTTACAAGAACCTGAACTATATTTTCTTTTTTGTCTTTTTCTTATGTTTTCTTTTTTCTACATTTTATATTTTCTTAAAATAATAAGAACAGAGGTTTATAAATACTAAATCATAGGGGAATATAAATAGAGAACAAGTTCATTTTTACAGCTTGTCAATAATCACAATTTTTAATCTCATTTCTATGTTCACCAAATCTATAGCTCCTCCTTCCCATTTACTTCCCTACTAAATTCAGGGTGAATAAGTCTAAACTATTGAAAAAAATGTCATGTTTCCATTTTATCTAAGTGATATTCATTCACTCAACAAATGTTAATTGAGCTCCTATATGCTGTTTGGGGGCAGGTAAATAAAATACAAAGGAGTTTACAATTAAATTAAGGAAGACTAAACAGGTAGATCACAATGTTGTTGCTAGCAGAATATATGAAATACTGTCTATACAAAGTACCATCAACTATAAGATAAAGTATGACACAATATTTTTCACTCAGAATTCTTATATTTTTATATAAAATAATTCATTTTATTTTTATATGAGTTCATTTATACTTAAACTGATTAATCATACATCACTTACTAGTGTAAAAGTTTCCTTTTTTCCATTTTTCACGAGATAAAATAATTAAGGTATTCCTGATAAAGTTTTTCATATTAAAGTCCTACTCTCTTCTGAATCACTCTTACCAATATAGTTCTCTGTGCCACATAAGAACATTGGTGATGGAGTGTTTCCTAAAACTAAATACCAGCCCATATGCTGGCTTTATAATTATGTAAAGTTATCTTACTCACTGCTTAACTCATCTGACTAAACACCTACCCCTCCTCACAATGATTTAGTTCTTAGTGGTTAAAAGAGAACTTATTTATCTCCAAGATTCTCTCTCAAGTTATCAACACCTAACTGGAAAGTTTTGATACTGGTTTTGGTGTTTATTCACATACAGGCAATGAGAATCAATGTAGGACTGTCACCAGGATCAACAGCAATGTTAAAACACTATCATTTTATTTTTACTTATTTAAGATTTTTAATTTTTTTTTTGGTACTGGTGCTTTACCACTGAGTTATATCCCCTTTTTAATTTTTATTTTGAGCCAAGGTCTCACTAAGTTGCTAAGGCCTTGAACCCGTGATACTTCCACCTCAACCTCTCAAGTCAACTTGGGATTACAGGTGGGTGTTCAGGCTTGGCCACCATCATTTTAAATATGAAAAGAAATGCATCTTAGAAGTTTCCATTACTTCACACCTTACAATTTAAATAATTCCACACATACACCATTTCATTTTCTCCTCAAAACTACATTAAGAAAATGTTAAACCTAATGAGATGGTGAACTCCTTTAATCCCAACAAGTAGGGGAGCTGAGGTAGGAAAATCGAGAGTTCAAAGCCAGTCTCAGCAACTTAGTGAGGCCCTAAGCTACTTAGTAGGCCACTGTCTCAAAATAAAAAATAAAGTGGGCTGAGAATGTGGCTCCATGGTTAAGCATCAGTTATTTGTTAAGGAGTGAAACCAGGAAGGGAATCCAGTTTGTTGATTTTAAAATCTATCTTCTTTCTCCTACAAGACAGAAAAAGTACAGAACTAGTAGTGGAGTGGGCAAACCAAGGCCTATGGGCAAGTCCAGACCACTATCAATTTTTGTAAGCCCCATGAGTTGAGAATGATTTTTAAATTTTTGAAGATTTGGGCAAGTTGGGGTTGGGGGAAAAAAACTAATTAATGAAGTGAAAATTATGTGATAAAGGTATGAAGTTTTTTGGATTCCAATTTAAATAAACTGTTTAATAAGTAACAACAAAGAAAATGATGTGAAATTCAAATTTCATTGGCTACAAATACTGTTGGAACTCAGTTACAGACCAACAGCCATACAACCTCATACAATATCATTGATATATTTACTGCTTGCCTGTGACTGTTTTTTTTTCACTCGACAACAGCAGAATTGAGTACCTGCAACAGACTATATGTGATCTGCAAAGCCTAAAATACTGTCTAGCTCCACACAGAAAAAAGTTTTCTGATCACTGGTATAAATGATAGGTACCACAAAAAATAAAAACCAATAAAAAGAAAATAGAAGATCAGAGCAGGCTAGACTAACCTAGAACAACCTCAGGACCCATTTGAAATGACTGTTGTATGTCCATCAAATCAACACTTTATAAAAAACATTTATTTGTGCTTATATAGAAGACACAAAGAAATACAAAAACCCTTGCACTCCAGGAGTTGTAATTTTATTGGATAAATAATAAATTTGCATAAATTTTTTCACAGATAAGTTTGACAAAACAATAAAAACTGCAATACTAAGCAGTAATATACAAAAATCAGCAATTTAGTACAAATAACAGAAGTGTTATAGGTACTAAAAAGGGAAAGAGAAAATGAATGACCTACAGTAGTCTGAAAGAGTTTCATGAGTTTTAAAGATGGATAGAACTTGAAAAAGTGAAGAAAAAGAAGGACTAAGGAGCATAGAGTATGTGCTCTTCATACTGTATATGATGATGCCTACTAGGAGATAATGACCAACCATTGCAAGGAAAATAAACTTGGCAACTGGCATGTGAAAAAAAATATTTTGATGGGCTGGGGGTGTAGGTTAATGGTAGGCACATGCTTAGCATGCATAATGACCTGGTTTCAATCCATAGCAATGAAACATTTTTTTAAAATTGTGAATTGGGTAATTTATAATGCCTGGAAATAACTATAGAGAGCTTTTAATGTTACCCTTGGAAAACACACCGCTTGCTCTGGTCCCTATAATTGGTGGAGTCACCAGTGTGTGACCACCTCCTTGGAAAATAGTCTGTACTTAGAAAATAGAAGATAAATCAGGCAAGGGTAGAACAATTTAATCCTTTAAAATGAAGCTAGTTTGAAAATAACTGCTATAGATATTTACTCTCACAGTGATGAAATGCTTTTGGGTATGGGGAAATCAAATAGGAAGAGATAAATTGTCAAAATTTCTTAAAATAAAACTAAGTAACAGGAATGAAACTTTACAGTAGAGAGACCAATTACATAAGTTTCAACCATTTAAGTATTTTAAATCTCAAATCAAGATATTGTAAGTATTCACAATGTAAAAGCTGTTATTGAAATAAAGTAGAAATTCTATTATTCTATGAAGTGTAACAAGCTTTATGAAGAAAGGTATTAAAAGTCTAGTTTATGCCATCTTAAAGAAACTGGTTAGGAAATAAGGTTAAAAAATGAGGCTATTAGGTCCATGATCTGGGTTTCTCATGCATACTAAGCACCAGGAAAATACAAACAACATTCCTATCCTAAAGAAGCTTAATCTTGAGAAGCAGAGAGTTGGCCAATAATTATAAGTTGGTGGGATAAATGTTATATCCACAGAGGACTAGGGAGCATAGAGTATGTGCTGTTCATATTGTATATGATGATGCCTACTAGGAGATAATGATCAACTGACAAAATCATATGACCAGCTACTAAGGAAAGAAAGAGGGAAGAAGGGGAAGAAAAAACAGAGTAAATTTTACCCTGAGAAAACAAGAAATAAGAAATACAAGTTGCCAGGTGCAGTGGTGCATGCCTGTAATCCCATTGGCTGGGGAGGCTGAGGAAGGTGGATTTCAAGTTCAAAGCTAGCCTCAGCAAAAGTGAGGCACTAAGCAACTCAGTGAGACCCTGTCTCTGCACAGAATACAGGAGATATGGCTCAGTGGTCAAGTGCCCCCGAGCTCAGTCCCCAGTAACTTTACAAAAACATTAATAAAAAATAATTTTTTTAAAAAGAAGCACAGTTGTATGCTGGACATAGTGATGCACACAAATCCCAGCAACTTGGGAGGCTGAGGCAGGAGGATCAAGCTCAAGACAGTCTGGGCAATTCAGTAAGACCTTGTCTCAAAAAAAAAAATATATATATATAAGGGCTAAGAATGTACCTCAGTGACAGATTACTTGCCTAGTATAAGCAGGTCCCTGTATGTAATCCCCAGTACCCCACTCTACACATAAATAAATATTAACACACACACATTTTTAAGTAAACATCAAATTAAATAGGCCTAGGACTAGGGATGTGACTCAGTGGTACAAGTGCTTGCCTGCCATGCATGAAGCCCTGGGTTCAAATCCCCAAGCACCAAAAACAACAACAATAACAAAACAAATTAAATAAGCCTAATATACTTCAACATCTACTAGGCTGCTAAGTCTGCTAAGTTATTGATGAGTCATGAACTACACAGTAGGAGTACTAGTCACTGTTGTCATTAAACTCCAGACTATGAATCTTGTAGTATAGAGGATGAATACTGAAGCTTAATTGCAGCCAGCCGTTTAAATCAAGGCACCACTGCTTTTGAAATGTCCTCATTAGTAGTGCTTTAAAGAGAATGGAAAGAAGGCAACCAGATGGCTGGCTGGGAGTTGTGGTAGGTTTGGAGTGTTCATTACTAGTGATAACATATTATTAAAGCAGCAGACTTCTAAAAATCACACATATCTTGAATCAAGCTATTAGAAATCATCCTACCCATAGCTTTATGAAAGGAAACAAATAGGTGTTCGTTATATGTCAGTAAGGGTTTTAAACTCTGAAAGACAAGTATTTCTATTTTAAGGGTGGCTCAGAGACATAAAACAACTTGCCCAGAGCCACTTTTGGTAAGAACGGAGCTTGGATTTAAATTCAAGTATGGGGCTGGGGATATAGCTCAGTAGTAGAGCACTTGCCTAGTTATGCATGAGGCTCTGGGTTCAATGCCCAGCACTATAAAAACAAAAAACAAACTCAAGTATGTCTGTTGCCAAGTGTTCTTTTTACTACACCACGACCGTAGGGCCCAGAAAAAGAAAAATAACTGATCAGAGTTCTGGCTTAACAACTGACATGGCTTGTCAGTGGCAGAGTGGATTTCCACTTTCACCAGGAAAAAAATCCATAATAAAGGACGTGTAGAGAGGAATGTTGAAAAGGGACCAACTTGTCTTCTACTGTGTTTGGAATCATTTGAATTATCAACATAATTTTTTATTCAATCTTCAAAACACAAACAGTAGTATGAGCTTGAGATTGGTAATCAATACTGTATTTGGAACATCTAAATGTGGGATATAAGTGAATCACTCTTTTAAAAGGGTATAGAACACACTGTTCTACTGTAGTAACTTTGTGGCCACTTACTGTTGTTATTGCAGTGAGCTCAAGTGTTGTGAATATCTGTTTAACACACCCTGTGATGCTAATGATCTCCTTCTAGTTAATAAGCAGTATATCACAATAAAAGTAGTATATCACAGGTAACATTATGTTAAATATAACTTACGTCAATACTTGAGCCTGAAATATTTTTCCTTTAAAAGAGATTCATACAAGTTATAATATAACATATTTTCTCAAGGAAGACTCAACATCATTAAAAATGTTTATTATAAATTAATTTACAAATTTAGTGAATTCCAATAAAATTGACTTTTTTTTCTGGAATTAATTTAATTGATTAGAAAGAATTAGATAAGAATTAAATGAATAAGCCAAGCAGGTAGTGCACACCTATAATTCCAGCAACTGGTGATGTTGAAGCAAGAGGATCAAAAGTTTGAAGCCAGTCTCATCAACTTAGTAAGGTCCTAAGCAACTTAATGAACCTTCCCTCAAAATAAAAAAGGGCTTGGGGTGATACAGTGCTCCTGGGTTCAATTCCCAGTACCAAGAAGAAGAAAAAAAATTAAATGAGTAAGAGGAACCAGGAAAATCCTAAAAAAGACTGAGGGGGAAGCTACCTCTACTACCTATTAAAGCATATTATTAAAAGCCTCTCTAATTACAAGTATAGAGACTCATAAATAAATGGGCTTGACTAAAAAGGAAATTTCATTTAAGAATCCAAATCTACGTGGAAACTTGATATATGATAAAAATGTCATTTAGTCAGTGAGGGAAAGAATTATTTTTTATTGAAGTGAAATTCACACGAGAAAAGGACTTTTTAATAAACAGTGTTAAAAACTGGATAGCCTGTGGATAAAGATAAAATTGGATCTGTTCCTCACTTTGCACATCAAAATAAACTTCAAATGGAGGTAGAAAAAAGAAGTCACACAGATCTTGGCAGGAAAAGAAATATATAAGTTCCTTTAGAACCTGAAAGAAGAAAACACCTCTTGGTGACTCAAAATCCAGAATATATGCTAGATAAATATATTAAAACAATTAAATTTAAAAACAAAACCTTTACATGGCAAAAAAAAAAAAAGTAAAAAAGCAACTGTATGTATTAAGGTTATTCCTTTTAAAGAGGAATAACCCTAATACATAAAAAGCTTCAAAGAGCCACTTGGAAAATAGTTTGGCAGTTTCATAAAAAATAATTTACATAATTTACATAGGACCCAACAATTCTGTTCTTAGGTATCTACCCAGGATAAATTCAAACATTATTTCCACACAAAGATGTGCATGTAAACATTCATGGCAATATTACTTATAATAGTGAAAAACTGGAAGCAATCCAAGTGTCTACAAATTGCTAAATGTGTAAATTAAGTGAGTTATAATCCGTACAACAGAACAAACTGGACCATAAAAAAGAGTGAAGTACTGACATGCTACAACATAGATGAATCTTGAAAACATTATGCCAAGTAAAAGAACCAGTTACAAAAGATCATACACTGTAGGATTTATATTAAAAAGGTTCAGAATAGGCAAATATAGAGAGACAGAAAGCAGATTAATGGTTCCAGAGGGTAGAAGAGGCAGAGTAACTGTTAATATGTGAGGTTTCTTTTTTTTTTTTGTACTGGGGATCTAACCTAGGGACACTTTACCACTGAACTATATCACCAACCCTTTTTATCTTGAGGCAGGGTCTCACTAAGTTGCTGAGGCTGGCCTCAAACTTGTGATCCTCTTGTCTTAGCCTCCCAAGTCGCTTGGATTATAGGCGTCTACCACCAGGATGAAGATTCTTTATGGCACAATGATAATGTTTTAGAGTTATTGGTGATCATTGTACAACCTGTTGAATATACAAAACCAAACCAAAACAAAATACTAAATTGTACTTTTTTTTTCTCCCTGTGCTGGGGATCAAACCCAGTACTTGGTACAGCTAAGCATGTGTTCTATCATTGACCTACATCCTCATCCTTTGAAATGCACATTTTAAAAGCATGAATTCTATGGTACATGAATTATAACTTCTATTTAAATGAATTTTAATAAAAATAACAAAAACAGAACAACTAGAATATGATTCTTTCAGGATTTCAATCTGAGATTTTTAAGCAAAGCAATTCACTTTGCCCTTTATTTCTCTGTGTGAATAGGTCATTAAAGTCTTCATAAGAGGCCTGATATCCATAACAAATTTTAAAAGTTTGATGAAAGACTAATCAGATTTGAATAAAAATACATATTCAGGGAAAGAAAAAAACTACGTTAGTGCATCTATAGTCCCAGCTACTGGGGAGACAGAGTAGATTACTTGGACAACATAGTGAGGCCCTACCTCAACAAAAAAAAAAAAAAAAAAGAAAGAAAGAAAGAAAAAGAAAAACAAAGGCTGACATTATAAGAACTGGAAAACTTCTACCTTATAAAAATCTTCCTCACAGTTCTCAATATATAATAATCTACCTGTTATCATTCCTTAAGAGCTTATGTGTCAAAACTTTGTTTTTCATGTATTTACCTCATTCTCATAGCACTGAATGGTAAGCAGAGGCATGCCCGTTTTAGAAATAAGAAAGCACACTATAAGAGGGTAAATGGCTTTACCAATGTAAATACTTATGATGGGCTTCAAACTTTGATCTATGTCACTTGAACACCAAATTCTGCTGTCCAAGACATAACATGAAAGAAAAACAATGGAATAAAAATCTGAAGTCCTATGTTTGAATGCTGTTTCTGCTACATAGAAATTTCATCATCTTAAACAAGTCATGAACATTTTAGTTTTCTCATTTGTTTAAAAAAAAAAAAACCTGCCCTAGTTTAACTCATAGAAATCAAAATACAAATAGGCACTAATATGAACATGCCAGTTTAAGGATTATAGAAATGTAAGAGAATCAGAAAGAAGTAGTACTACTGATAAACCAGAAACATGTTGAATCATTTTAATATTCTATAGTCTTTTCAATGGTAATGTTATATACTACAGCAGTGATTTACTCCTTCTAAACACATCAAGAGTGCAGAACAAGTAGAGATCCCAAATGCAACTTAATTAGGGTAGTTCTAAAAATTTTAATACACTTCAAAATCACTATGCTTTTATACCATCTAGAAGCATCCATTAAGGAACAATGACATCAGGATTTCAGACCTTACCCAAGATAAAGTTTTGGTGTACTGAAAAGGGAACAGATTCTAGATTAAACCTGGCTGAATCCTAGTTCTGACATGTACTAGGTGGATTACTTTTAATCTCCTAGCCTAAATTTCCTTATCTATAAATGCAGGGAAATATCTACCACCTCGAAGGGTGGCAGGTATATTAAGGAATACATATAAAGTTGCTAGAACAATGCCTGGCACAGGACTTAACTTTAAAAACACTAATTGTTATCATTACATCATCCAGAAGTACTTTGGAAATACTGAGAAAACTCAAGAAAAATCATAAATTCCACATGCAAACACACCTAAATAAGGCTTAGTGAAAAATGAAGCAAAGAGATTATTTAAAACAGTGGTAAGTCATACAAGTAAGTTATACAAGAGGTCGTTAAGGGAACAGGTCCAACCTGAAAATAAAGAGATTAAGAGACGGATGAAGAAGTGGAAAAAAGAAGGGAAAATAAGAAAAAAGTGAGTTGAAGGAGAAATAGTGAAGGATGCTTTGAAACTGGTGGAAGTGAAACTTCATAAATCAGGACTAAAGGAAAAAAAAAGACTGAATTCTAGAATATTTGCAAAGGAATAACATATGCAACTCATATTAAGTATTCCCAGGAATACAACTACAGATACCAAAACAACAGGCCACAGAATCAAAAACCCAAGTTCTAGCCCTTAGTAGCCTTACCACTAAGCTTCTAGGGATACTCTAACATGAGAATATCTCAGTTTTCTCATTTATTAAGAGAAGATATTTCCCCTACCTCTTTACAGAATCTTGAATTCTCTGAATCACAGATTTCTTAACTATATGATGTAGTGGTAAAATGAGACGTCAAACCTCTTGTCCAGCTTCATAATTCAAAGTGGGTGGGGGAAGTCTATTTTATTATTAACATGAAACTTAGATAAGGACTTCTCTATATCAATTAGGATATAGAAAAGAAAACATAAGCCACTTGAGAATCACATAATATTCATTAACATCTGCTCTTCTGTTCATAATATTAAGATAAGGAAGTATCTTTCTAAAGAACTTTCATTTCTAGGATAAGCAGTTAACCTAAATCATGAAAATTAAAGCATCTATTTAAAAAGAAGTCACTAACAACCAATCTTCTCACTGTCAGACATTTTTATATTCCCTTGGTATTCCCCCCACTCCAAGTTCTTCCGGTTTTTACAAAGTGAAAAGCTGAGCTCTAGTTAAACTTACTTGAAGCATCTATATTATTTAAAAATTAATGTTTTTAGCTGGGTGTCATACCAAATGCCTCTAATTCCAGTGACTAAGGATGCTGAGGCAGAAGGATTACAAGTTTAAGGCCAGCCTCAGCACTTCAGGGAAACCCTCAGCAATTTATCAAGAGCCTAACTCAAAATTCCCAGTCCTTTTTATTTTTTCTTCCAAAGCCAGAACAATTTTCATTTTACCTCATATGTCAGCTGCCTACCCTCAATTTCTATTATGTATCCATCAACCTATCTTCTCCTGTCAATTTTCTCAATTTTCTAGTATGTATCATGGCCAGGTAAACATGTGGATTTTTAGTTTCCTTCCCTGTTTTTTCCAACCATTCCTGGCACCCCTCCACCCCACTGTTTTACTTTATAGAATTCTCTTTTTTTTTATTCCCATGATCAACTTTCACAGTACTACATCTCCTGTCCTCATCTCCTTTTTAATAGTTTTTTAAAACACATTACTTCTTTAAAAGTAGTATGTACAGTCCTTTCCCCAGAATACCTACTAACACATCACCAGAATACTAAATTCAGTGCACTCTTGACTACCTCATCCTTAAGCATTCCTTCTATCCCTTTTCTCTTTAATTAGTCATCCCCAGAATCCTGATTCTTATAAATATTCCTCAAAACCCAAAGCCTATTCAATTCTCTGCTTACAGCAACTACTTCTCCCATGTTCAACTCATCATGCTTTCTTCTACACCCAAATATCCCCTACTCCAGCACATTCCATTCAAAAACCAAATTCCAAAGCTTTTCTCTTCAATACAGTTCTTCCTTTCTAGCAAACCATTTTCCCAAAATATATTTAAGTGGCTACTCTCAGTGCTTCACTAATTCTGAGTCTTAGATCAGTATATAGCCTCCCTCAGCCCTATTCACCTAGCAAAAACAACCGGCCTCAAATTCCTCTTTAAGCTTCCAAGACCTTACCTCTATAGGCTTTCCATTCATTGAACCAGATTTCTAGCCACTTCTCAATCTTTAGAGCCTACAGTCACTCTCTAAATTCCATCCTCTCCCTCATCACACCTCCCCTACTCCTCCCAGCTTTTCAGTGTATTCCTATTACCTTTAAAGTCGATCTGTATGTTCTTTATCTTTCCTTAGGCCTATTCCCCAAGCATTCTCAGTTCTCCCTTAAGGGACCTAATCTCCTAGTCTCTCCTCACTCCCTGAATCTGCCTCTTACACTCTGGGAACTCTCTCTAGAACCTTCTGCTCCCTAGTTCTTTCCTTCTCCAGTCCTGCCTCAGATGTTCTTTATTCAGCCTCCCCCACCCCCAGTGCTGAGGATTGAACCCAGGACTTTGTGCATGCCAGGCAAATGCTTTACCATTGAGCTAAACCCCCAGCCCTGTACTCAGCCTTTCTAGCATTCAGCTCAGTTCTCAGTCTTTATACTCCCGCCAAATCTTTCCTTAGTTCTCCCCCCCCCCCCCCCCGCTCCATTACCATCAACTTTTCTCTCAGTCTTATCCCATTCCCCTCAATCTTCCCTGGCAGATTTACCCCCACCTCTGCTACTGTTCTAGTCTTCCCTCCAACCTCTATCCCTTCTTCCAGAGTTGCTTCTCTCATCCTTTAAATTATTTTTTTAGCTTCTCCAATATTTCCCTCATTTCCTACTCCCTTCAATAATATAATCGGTCCCCCAATTTCTATTCACTTGTCGCCGCCCCTAGTCCTCGTATCTGCCTTCTACTCCATCTAAACGTCTCAGGTTCGTCGCCAATATTTCCTCCTATCCTAAGCCTCCCTTCCCGAGCCGCTCTAAACGCCAAGACCCCATTTTTAGAGGCCCGGATCTGGCCTCTAAGGAGAAGAGGTACAAGTCACGTACCCCATTCGCATCTTGGCTCCACTCTGACTGCCCCCGCTACCGGGTAGAGGAGGGCGAGGGGGCAGGCGGCCGAGGTGCATGCTCTTTTCGAGGGCCGACATCAAGGGGAGGCCGCACACAGTCAAACAGTGCCGAAGCTTCTTCCTACGCTAGGTGAGGCCCAACCGGTCACAGATCACTCCTAACGACGCCCAGTCGCTTTTGGACAGCACCCAGCTACCAGCAGCACCGCCTACCGCCCACCGGCTCTGTAAACTCCACCCCCTCGCCTTAGCGTTTCCCCCGGAAGTGCGCAACAGCCATCCCACAAAGGAAGCTGGGTAACGGAGTCTGCGAACTCCTCAAACCCCAGCGGAGAACTCGACAACCCCTCGCCGGAAGAAGGAGTGCTCCTAAAGGCAATGCACGCTGGGCAATGGAGTCCTCAAAGGCCGTATCCCTGTGCGCTTGCGCAGATGGACGTGCCCCCTTCCAACCCCGCAAAGGTAATGTAGCAAAGCATCCTGGGTGTTGTAGTCTATTGGCGGGAAGGCGTCTTGGCGCCTTCTCTTCCCACTGCTTTCCGGAGGCTGTTGGAGAAAGAGCCGCTTCTTCCTGCCTCCCAGGCTGCCCAGCGGCGCCGGTTGCCGGGGAACGCAGGCACCGAGGGACGGGATGGCGGGAGGGTACAGCTTGCCTTCTGGGGCCAGAGTTGAGTTGGTGAAGAGGTCCGGCTCGTCATGAAACAACGAAAAGGCCAGGGGCCTGGGGGCGGCGGTGGGCGCAGGAAAAGAGGTAAACTGTAAAAATTTGAGGAAAGCGTAGTAGGGCGAGCTTAATAGATAAACGGGGCGTAAAGAATTGTAGGGAAGGGGGGAAATCAGGGGTGGAAGAGAGAATAACCAAGGAATCAGAAGGTTAAGAGAGAACCCTCTTGAAAATGGAAAGGAGAGAGCCTGAAGTGGGAGCCAAAAGAGGTGATAAATGAAGTAGGATGAGGGTTAAATGCGTCCTGGTAAACCAATAAAATTATGGAGTATTTTTTATAACAAAGGTAAATGTATGCTTAGTTTTGGCGGCTGACAAGGGGCTATAAGAAACTTAAGTGGGAGACGGGAGTAAGTTTACGATCCTAATAGACAATGATCGCATTTTATTCATTACTGAATCGCCCTGGACTGTAACAAACAGGACTCAGTTAATGTTAGTTGAATGAAGAAAGAGAGAAGCAGTTAATGATGAAATATGAAGGGCTACAAACCAGAGATAGTATAAAGGACAGAGTGGGGAGTGACAAAATGTGATAGGATTTGGTAAAGGCACGAGGGTCTCCTAAAGAACCCGAAATGATGAAAGAATATGTAGCGAGAGGACCTCTTCAAGTTACGAGAAACAAGCTTGCAAAAAGAATCTACTCTCTTCCAGATTAGGAAACTGGAAGATGTTAGCTGCAATAAGAACAGTCCATCCTAGGAATTTAGGGCAGATCAGGAAACTAGAAATTGAATCTCTACAAGGCTACCTCCAAGAGCAGGGCAGAGGATATTGGGTGACCTTGCCTTTTGATGTTATAGTCAGTTTGGTGAGGATAAAGATATTGGAAACAGTGGTAGAACATTAGGCTATTAGGTTAAGGACTGAAACTGCAGTCTGGGAATTAATTTTGTTAATTAATTAATAATGATAACTAAGGGGCTGTGGTTGTGGCTCAGTGGTAGAACACTTGCCAAGCATGTGTGAGGCACTGGGTCTGATTCTCAGCACTGCATGTAAATAGCTAAATAAATAAATAAATGTCTACCAACAACTAAAAAAAATATGTTTTAAAAAATGATCACTAAAAATAAATAAATAAAAGGGCATTTTCAAATCTGGGGGAAAAAAAATGATCACTAAGGCATTTTTGAGGCAATGCCTTGTCCGCCAGGAGTGATGAGAGGATCTGAGAATGATGCATGGAGGTGTCCAATGTTGGTGCTCCTTGTCAAACCAGGCAAGCATATTAGGTTAATAGGAGGAAAATCAAAGTACATAATGTAACAGCATAGAAAAGAATTTCCTCACTATATCAAGTGCATGTGCAGGAACAGCTGGTATGCCCTTGCACATAATTTTTATATTGAAACTAATTATCCAAGAGAGTTGTGATGGGTCTTTTCCCATTATAGACAGTAGAGAGAGTGTTTGCTTTGGAAGTTCAAAGAATTAGTTGTATAGGATTCTGACAGATTCCAGTATATTTTCTTTTAAGAGGCATGACTACTCCTGAAAGGAAAAGTCAGAATAGAAAGGTATATATCATATAGGAATGTGTGTTTTTTTAAATCTTGTGAAAAAGGTACTGACTGTGAAAAGACAACTAGTCATAGTAATTGCCTCATTTACATTTTGATTTATCATACTTCTGAAATCCAGTAAGTACTGTAGGAAAGGAAAGATTCAGGTGGTCTTTATTATAATACTGAGTTGAATTGTTAAATCATTTATCAAGTGAAGGGAGTTGCTGTTTTATGTTTAGCAAGAAGTAATAATTAGGCAAAAAAATTAAGTAAAGATAAAATATCTTTAAAAACCATAGGTATTTTAATAATCAAAACAGTACTTAGGGTTGAGGATGTGGCAACTTGGTTGCCTAGTGTGTGTGTGAGCCCCTGAGTTCAATCTTGGTACCACAAGGAAAAAGAAACCAAATTGGACCTACCTAGCAGAACCTATCTACTTGTATCATTATATTTATGTTTTTCAAATAGTATCTTTTCAATCAAAAAATTTGTATTAGTATATCTTAGTTGGTATGTTTTTTACTTAGAATAACCAGAATCAAACTCTAAATACTAATTAGTTATCAGGGGGGCATAAGTGACCGGGTAGATTATTCTGTGGTCTGGATTGCTAGTTACTTCTCATGTATTGGAATAAGCAGGATAAGCCTTCTCTCTGTAAAACTAAAGGGCTGTGTTTTCATTCAAAAATCAAATTGTATTTTTTTTTATGTTTTGTGTAGATTTTGACTCATTGTTCTTAGATTCCTCCTTAGGTTTGAGTGACATTTCACCATCTACAAGTCTACCACCTCTGGTTGAAGGTCAGCTACGTTGCTTTCTAAAACTCACAGTTAATAAAGTCATATGGAAGATTGCAAAGCCTCCTACTTGTGTACTTGTACGAGTGAGGTGGTGGGGAGAAACATCAGATGGTACCCTCTTTTGTCCCCGGGATGCATTGCAAACTGAACCAAAAGCTGTGAGAACTACTACACGTTATGCTATTCGCTGTGGTCCAAAACAATTTACTTCTTACTTAACAGGTATGTTTTCGTTTATTATTTTACTTACAGATATGATAGGAAGTATGTGGGTATGCTGTCAGCAATAAGTGATATTATGTATCTAGGATTTATGAGCATTAATTATTGCATGAAAGAGGCTTTAAATAACTACCATTTATTGAGTGTATACTTTGTGTTTAGTAGTTGATACATATTCTTATCCTTGAAATAATAATCCTAGAAAATAGTTATTTTCTGTTTTTAGACAATACGAAGGTTCAGAGAGATGAAATGCATACTGTCTAATGTCACAGTTGATAAATGGCAGAACTAGGATTTGAATCTACTTTTGACTGACACCAAAACTCATGATTCTTAGTCTTCAATATCTGGGTGACGGAGGCAGGAGGATCACATGAGCCCAGGAGTTCAAGGCCAGCCTAGGTCTTGCAGCATAGTAAGACCTCATCTCAACAATAAAAATGAAAAGCAAACAAACAGCAACAAAAAATGGTCTTTTCACTATACCATATTAAAAAAAAAAAAGGATTGAACTCAGGGGCATGGGTATTTAAACACTGAGCTATATATCCAGCTCTATTTTTATTTTTTATACCTTTATTTTATTTATTTTTATATGGTGCTAAAGATCAAACCCAGTGCCTCACACTTGCCAGACAAACGCTCTACTACAGAGCCGAAGCCCCAGCCCCCCCCCCCTTTTTTTTTTATTTTGAGAGAAGGTCTTGCTAAGTTGCTGAGACCAGCCTTGAATTTATGATCCTCCTGCCTCAGCCTCCTGAGTTGCTGGGATTACATGTGTGTGCCACCACACCCTACACTATAACATACTCTTTAAGTAAGAACTATAGTCTCTAGTCTGTATTTCTAAATACCAAATGGGTTGTTTTTATTTATTTTATTTATTTTTTATTTTTTTTTAATTTAAATATTTATTTTTTAGTTATCGGCGGACACAACATCTTTGTTTTGTATGTGGTGCTGGGAATCGAACCTAGGCTGCACACATGCCAGGCAAGCGCACTACCACTTGAGCCACATCCCCAGCCCTTGTTTTTATTTTTAACATTTTTTTTTAACTTGTGGATGGACACAATACCTTTATTTATTTATTTGTTTGTTTGTTTATTTATTTATTTTGTGGGGCTGAGGATCAAATTCAGTGCCTTACATTTGCTAGGTGAGCACTCTACCACTGAGCCAGCCCCAAAATGTTTTTTTTTTTTTAATGAATTAATGTTATAGATTTGTAGAGAATGAAGGGATCCCTTTATAAGGAACCAGAAGGCAAAATGTCTTCATTTCTGTCAAAATATTCTGAATTTATTGTGTTCTTTCTTTCTTCAAATTAAGTTTCCACATAAACACATATTAGATAGTGGGGCTATTTACCAAATCAGTCCAGTTCCAAGTCAATAAAAATCATGCATTTATCATGTAAACATTGTTGGGTTATGAATATTGGAAGATTAGAGGTAAAGGGAAAAAATTTTTGAAACATTCAAACTTAAAGAACAAGTGCTATAAATTTAGTCATTCAAAAAAATGCTTAGCATGTTTAGACATTGTGTGGCTTACTGTAAAGATTACAAAAATTAATCAGATAAAGATCAGAACGGTATCTAATTCTAACTTCACAAATAACTTAGAATTATTAAAGGATACCCATAGATAGCTCTTGCTATTATAAACCTACAACTTAGATCCTCAGGTAGTATTTTATATAATTTAACAAATAATGAGTGATTAGAAATTTACTAAGAGAAATTATATCTTTTGATATAATAATCAACAGGTCAAATGTTTATTTGAGAATCCTCTGGTATAATAATGTATTATACTTGACATCTGAATATTTTAGTTGGCATTATGAACTTGGGAAAGTCCTTTCTTGCTTTGATCCCATTCCTTCATCTGTAAAATCAGATCACCTACCCTTTCACCTTCTAGGTATTTTCATGAAGAAGTGACCTGTGAATGGAAAGAATACAGACTTTCAATCTAGAGTTTGGATTCTGTCTTCAGAACTGAATTTCTGTACTATGCTGGGAGATTCCTTAAGATCTTAGAATCTCAGTTTCCTGTTAGGTGGATAGAAAATATACCTGCTTATCAGGAATTATTCTGAAGATTAAATGAAAAAGTGTTTGTAAGGTGATTGGTCCAACACTTGACACATTGTTGGTGAAAATCTTACACATATATGAGTCTTAAGCACTTGGGGAATACAGAGATTTAAAAATAGGCCCCACTGAAAAGGAACTTAAAAACTAGTTGAAGGTCCTGCAATCTGTACACGTGGTAAAAATAAGAATTCATACCCCATTTGAATCAAATGTATGATATATGATATGTCAAGATCATTGTAATGTTTTGAGAACCAATTAAAAAAAAACTAGTTGAAGGGCTGGAGTTGTGGCTCAGTGGGGGACAGTGCTTGCCTAGCATGTGTAAGGCATTGGGTTCGATCCTTGATACCACATAAAAAAATAAATAAATAAAACTGGGCAGATCCTGAGAGGAAAGATGGGTTCTTTCTGGAGGAAAGGTCTGGGAGCAGAAGTGATAAATGCCATCTCCAGGTTGAGGTCCTGAAACCCTGCCCATGTCCTCCCCAACATTCTTTCTCCCCTTCCTGTTGGCCGGAGTGCTAAAGACTAGGGGCTCCTGAAAGCCACATGTTGAAAATTGCAGAACCATTGTCAGCATGGTCCCTGAATGACTACATGGGCAGAACCTCCTGCCAGCCTGATGGGCTCCCCTCAGAACTGTAATAAAACTGAAATATTTGGCTGCAAATAAATAAATAAAATAAAATAAAGGAAAAAGATAGTTGAGGGGCTGGGGCTGTGGCTGAGTGACAGAACGCTTACCTAGCACGTCCAAGATACTGGGTTCATCCTCAGCACCACATAAATAAAAAAGGTATTGTGTCCAACTACAACTAAAAATATATATATATTAAAAAAATTTTTTAAAAGTTGGAAAATATATAAAACTGACATACATGAAATGGTGGTGAGCAGTGTCAAAAAGTATATAATTAAATATCTGATTACTTGGTATACATAGTATCGTATGAATATTCTAGGTCATTAATTAAGGGCTAATTTTTAATTACTGAGGAGCCAGAATCCTACTTCTGTTCTTTACTCCTGCTACTTTACTTTGAGCAAGCTATTTCATCTTCCTGTGCCTAATTCTCCCATCTTTGAAAGAGATAAACACCAAATGTGTCAGCACCCAAATTTCATATATTTATGTAGGAAAGAAGTAAAGAAGTCACGGAAAAAGTAGGATTTGGGTAGGAGATAGATAAAGTGAACTTTGTAAGTGATGGCCCAGTTGTGGACATGAGCATGACATGTTTTTTAGAGAATGAAGAGTCAAGAGATCAAATATTAATTCTTAAGGTTGTGTGCTCTAACTGAAAACTTCAGAAAAGTATTACTATTTCTTGAGCTGTATGGGGGGCGGGTGTTTTATTGTTTTTCTTTTATATACTCTTATGCATATTTCACTGAAAATAAAATAACAAAAATTAATGAATATGATGTTACATATTAGCATAAAATATGAATTAGTCCAGTTTTTGGAAGTTAAGGTAGTCAATAGTTTATATGCATTTAAATAAAAATAACATAGGAAAAAAAGGGAATGTGTATAATATTTTGCAATTTATGAAATACTTTCACTTCTATCATCTTACTTGGTGTTTCAAATGACCCTGTGACATTGGCAAAGTGTTTAAATTTTATTTCTTTATGTCTATTTTGTCTTGTTCTGAAAAGAAGTTAAGGAAATTGTAAATACCTATTAAATATTGATTTTTTAATTATTGAGAAAAATCTTTGCATTTTTTTTTTAATTTTAATTGTATATGAACACAATACCATTATTTTATTTCTTTATTTTTAGGTGGTGCTGAGTAGTTCGAACTCAGTGCCTCATACATGCTAGGCAAGCACTCTACCACTGAGTCACAATCCCAGTTCTGCAATTTTAATCTTTTAAAGCTTTTTGTGTGTGTGTGAAAGTGAAAATATAATAGAAGAATTAAAGTAATAAAGTCTCTGGGAAGTACTAGAATGCATTCTATGAGGATCTGTATGTTTGTACTGTGTATTTGCCTCGTTTTCTAAGTCATGAATTTGAGGTTCAAAGAGTTAAAAGTGATCAACCTAAGGTTACCATAACACTAACCCTAATTTCAGGGAGGCTGGTGATTCTAAGAACATTAATATTTCTGCTATGCCATGTGGATTCAAAAACTAGAAGGATTATAGGATTTGGAGATGTGCTCCCCATTCTCTTCTTACATTTTTCCTCCCTTGCCCTTTATTGCTTTGTAGGAAATAGCAGCCATGAAAATATTTGGAATATGGAAAGATTAAAGTAGAAACTGGAAAAATTATGATACTTCTGTGGACCTTACCACTTGATTTTTGCCTCTCAATAATTTCATAAGATTTAATTAGTAGGAAAATGCAAGAAAGGAGGGGTGGTAATAATGCTGAACAATGGGAATTCTAGTAACAGCAAAAATGAAGGATAAAGGTTAGAAGTCTATTGGGAATTAAGCATTATAATGAAGTAATGAATAATGAAGAGATATATAATTCAGTAGAACTGAGTTTTAGCCTAGTTCTGGCACTTTAAAGCTTATTAAACTCAGGAATTTTATGTGACCTCTCTGAGCTTGTTTTATCCCCAGATAGAGAGAGAAACACCTATATCATAGAATCATAAAGAGGATTAATGAGACATGGGAGAACTTGGCTGTTAGTAAAGAGCCCACAAATGTTGATCTATTTCTCTTATTCCACCTGTGCATATCATTTTATAGACTACAAAACATTTTTGCATCTATTAGCTCATATGATTTTTTTAGAAAACCTCCATGAGTAGGTAAGAAAGGGACTGTGGTTTATTAAGTAATTTGCCTGAAGTCATATAATAGCCATTTAGCTACTATGGTGTAGAAGGGCCCTGTGTACCTTAATTTCTCACATAGCAACTATATGGTGTTATAATGCCTGTTTATAGATAGTTGTGGTTTACACAGAAATAGCTTGTGAATATTAGAACCAAGACATAACCATAGGTCTTCTCATTATAAGTTCCACATGCTTTTCTTTCAGTGGTGAAAGTGAACTATTTCTCAACTTTGGTAATAAAATATTCAGAAGTTGGGGCTGGAGTTGTGGCTCAGTGGTAGAGCACTTGCCTAGCATGTGTGAGGCACTGGGTTCGATTCTCGGCACTGCATATAAATAAATGAATAAAATAAAGATCATCAATATCTAAAAACAATTTAAAAATCTTCAGAAGTTGTACTTTCTTGAAATGATCATAGATTCATTTTGCATACTTAATATTTATCCTTCTATGAATGAAGACCATGAAGGTATTAGGTCTAAATGAATAATTGAAGAAAACAGTTAAAGTATATATTTCCATTCCTTAGTTTCAAGGGATTTATTTCATTAGCTCAGTTCTCCAGATATAACCCAGGAGTAAGCATTTAGATACTCCTGGGAGACGGGAACCAAACCTTTCAGCTATGTAAGAGCAGCCTTTTGTCTAATTCAATGAAAGAATTCAACTGAGATTTGTTGCTTTTATATTTCAAAGACAAAGCCTAAGTTCTTGGCAAATATGGTTAGTACAGTACTCCTTTAAAGGTATATTCCTTGTCCAGATACTTGGTATACTAAGTATTTTATTCAGTATTTTTTCCCCCACTTAGTGTAAGGTATTTATCATTCTTCTCTGAAACATACTTGTTCTTTTGGTCTTGGGCTTACACTTCCACTCCCCCCCTACCCCTAAATTGGTATTGAAAGTATCTGGTTAATTTGAAATTTTTAAGTAAAAGTGTTTTTCAATGTATATCGCTCGTCCATTTCCAAAATTAAAAATAAATGAAAAATATCTAAGTTATCATTATTTCTAATTAGATATGGCTGTCCTGGTGCTGGAAGTAATCACCAAACTTGATCATCTTCCAATTGGTAAAGTTCAGATCAGTGGACTAGCTCAGCTTTCTCCAACCCATCAAATCAATGGATTTTTTACCATTGTTTCACCAACGTCTAAGAAACTTGGAGAACTTCAGGTAAAGACATTTTAATTCTTTACTGCATAGAATAAAATTTTGGGGGGCAGAAATAATTGAGCCTTGTGGAGTTGATAGGTACATGCATCCCATGTATCACCTCATGGCTTTACTCATGTTTGTAACAGAGACTATAACATACCAAATCCATTTAGTGCTTCTCTGCCTATCTCAATTTCCAAGAGTCCTTCATAACTCCTACTGTACTCATTCTTCTCTACATTCTATTAAATTCATATAAACATTAATTACATAATCATTCTGTTAAAATCTCCAAAGTTGCTCATTAGTAGGATGCCTTTTATTCTCCTTCCTTTCAAAGTCCAGATTTCCCTGAAAGGCAAGATTGTTTTCTTTCTTTGCTTTTCCCCCAGCTTCTAATGTAGTACCAAGCAATAATCTCTTGTTAAACTTGTGCCAAGAGGTGTCTTTGATTTATTCATAGATTAACCTTACATTTTCTTCCTAACCTAACTTAGGATTCAGATATAAGTGATGGCCCTCTAATTTAGTTTTCCAGAAAACAGAGTGATATATATTATGCTGCAGATATGCATAGACATCCTGGGAAAGAACTTCAAAGGGTCACTTTTCTGAGGGGAACCTTTGGGAGAGCTTTCTAGAGAATTCTGAATATTCAGATAGATGCCTTAGAAATTCAAGGGGGAGTTATACCTTTAAAGTGTGTTCTAAAATGTATATAGAAAATTAAACAAATAAATAAGAAATTGTCCAAAAGAATAAGGAAAGAGCATTTACATTATCTGATGTAAGAATGTATTATAAAACCACAAGCAGGTAATTATGTCAGTGGAACAGATTAGAGAATCCAGAAATAGATCAAACTAAGTGAAAGAACTTAACATTTTCTTTATTGTATGTGTCATATTTTATACATTAAATTTTAAAGTAACATCTAATGTTGATAATATTATGGTTATCAGTCTTGTTTACTTGTGCTCTTCTGATGATGGTATATATTGTATCAGACTTGCAAGATAGTAGGAACCATGTTTCAAGGGCCATAAAAATTATCATATTATATAGCTCAATAATTCCAATTTAGGAACTGATTGTAAAGAAATACCATAAAAAGGAACTAGAAACAATCATGTTAAGAGAAAAGAAAGGAAAAGAAAGGTGGGGAATGGATCTCCTAAAAATCAAAGAGAGACCAGTAGACGAAAAGGATCAAGGGATGGGAAGGGGGTAGGGGATGGGAGTAAATGCTAGAGAGTGATATTGGCCAAATTATATTTTTATATTTTATGCATGTATGAATATGTAACAACAAATCCCATCATTATGTACAACTATAATGCACCAATAGAAAAAGTAGAAAAAAATACATTTAAAAAAATCATAAAAAGAAGATTCCCATAATTAAGCCTAAGATCCCCTTAGGCTTAATTATGGGAATACATTTTTAATATTGGAAAAAACAAAATATTAAAATTGTAGTCTTTTGATATATTTTATATCTATAAGAGGTAAAATTACATAGTTATGGTTGTATGGCAGCATGGAAAATGATTTTGTATCCATGACAGGAAAATTAAAGTGATCAATTATATATGTACGTATAATTGATGACTAGAGAAAAAAATAAGGAAAAATGAAAAGGTAGAAATATAGGATTCTAGGTAGGTTTTTTTTTTCTTTTTTAAAATTAAGATATAATTCACACCATAAAATTTACCTTTTTAAAGTGTATAATTTGGGGAGTTTTTAGTATATCACAAGATTATACAACCATCACTTACTAATTCTAGAACATTTCATCATTCCAAAAAGCAACGCTGTACCCACTACCAACCACTCCCATTTTCTCCTTTCCCAATCTCAGGCAACTATTAATCTACTTTCTGTCTCTATATACTAGCCTGTTTTGGACATTTCATATATACAGAACAATGTGTGACCTTTTTCAACTGGCTTCTTCCATTTGGCGTAATGTTTTTAAGGTTCATCCATGTTTTCTGCATGTATCATCACTATATTCCTTTTTATGGATAATAATATTTGATATATAAGTATACCTTATTTTGTTTATCCATTCTTCAGTTGATATGGGCACTTGAATTTTCCTTTTTTTGATTAGTATGAATAATGATGCTGTGAACATTCATGTACATGTTCTTTTGTGAACATGTTTTAAGTTCTCTTGGGTATATACCTAGTAGTAGAATTGTTGGGTGGGATGGTACCCTGGTTTAATTTTTTGAGGACCTGCCAAACTTTTCAAAGTGGCTACTCTATTTTTTAAATCATACTTAAATGTCATTGATATAATAAGACTTGTTTGTGGCTTATAAATTTTTTAAAATTTTTCTTTTAGAATGTTCTAATTCTAGAACATTTCATCATTCACCCAAGATTCACACAATCTTTATTTATTTATATTTTTATGTGGTGCTGAGGATCAAACCCAGTGCCTCATACAAGCAAGGCAAGCATTCTACCACTGAACTACAGCCCCAGCCCTGTAGTTTTTAAATTTATATATTACTGGATTTGTTGAATGGTTTTTAATAGAGCAGTGGAGACAGAAATTAGATTGAGTATAAAAATAGTAGGCATTTCAGTGAAAAAGTAGAAGCACCAGTTGAAGATTTCTGTTTCCCAGATAAGTCACAGTGAAAAAATGGGAGTAGTGTGATATAATCAAAAGTGTTCTAGAATTAGACATAAAGAAACTGGTTATAAAAACAATTCTGGTGTTAACTACCTAATGGTTTATACTTGCCAAGATTCAATATCCTATTTTTTAAAATATCTTTATATTTATTTTTATGTGATGCTGAGAATCGAACCCAGTCCCTTACATGTGCAAGAATAGCACTCTACCACTTAGCCACAACCCCAGCCCCTCAATGTTCTATTTTGTAAAATAGTGCTAAAACATTTTAGTATCACTGCAAGGATTGTATGAGATGAAAAAAATATAGAAACGCTTAATATGGTGTTAGGTGTGTGATGGCAACACAGCAACTTGAATTTGAGAAATGTTACCAAACTCAATTTCACATTGGCTACTTGAACAGATCAGTGACTCAAGGACAAGTTGTTGGGGCAAGGAAAAACAGTTTATTTGGAAAGCTAGTAAAACAAAGAAGATGGTCTTTGTTGCTGTCACCAAAAAAAGACCATCTTGCTCAGGAGATGCAAGTGCAAGACTTACATAGGAATTTGGGTGTAAGCATACCAGATAGGAAGACTCCATGGTAGTTGCAAATTTTCTGAAATGTGCCACTGTTATCTGTAGACAACCAGATGTGCTGGGTTCTGCAAATCAAAAAAAAAAAAAAAATTTACTGATTAGAAAGTCTTTGGACTCATGTCTTTTTAGTTCCTTTTTTCAGGAATAACTAACCTTGAAGATAAGCATTAGGATACAAAAGTCATCTTTTTCTGAAGAACAGGGAAGATTGTGAAAGACAACTTCTGCCAGAAAAAATAGGGAAAGGCAGTTTTTGCTTAAGAACAATTTTAACATGTTAGGTTCAGTCAGAGGTGTCATATATAGCAAAGCTAGTGGGAGACTAATATTATTCAGCTGCATGTCCTCCAAAATTAGTGCTTTCTAAAATCAACTAAAAGCAAGTGAAGCTACAGGGTTTATTTAAATTTTCCCTAGGTTACAGAGGTAGTTTTGGTAGCAGGAAATAGAATTGAGAAGTTGTGGTGCATCATGTTTTAGAACAAGGAGTTGGCAAACTACCCCATGGATCAAATCCGGCTTTTTGACTTAAAAAAAAAAATGGTTTCTATGTTTAAAGGATCTTTATACGCAAATAAAATCTAAAATATTTGCTATCTGACTTCTTACAGAATGAGTTTGCCATCCCTTTTTTAGAGTACAGGAGACTTTGGTAGGCCAAAGGAAAGAGCAATTGAAGAGAGTAAAAGTAAAATGAAATAATTGATAAGTTAGGTTCTGAAGAGAATTTGATGGGAATGAGTTCTTATCACGAACACAAATGATAGGGTTAAATTTGGGACGGAGGAATTATACTAGGAGGGAAAAAAAAAGAAACATTTTGAGATTGAGCAGGGCAAAATTAAGGACATTGATGCTAACTTTTTTTTTATTGTTGGTCGTTCAAAACATTACATAGTTCTTAATATATCATATTTCACAGTTTGATTCAAGTGGGTTATGAACTCCCAATTTTACCCCGTATACAGACTGCTGTATCACATCAGTTACCCTTCCATTGATTTACATATTGCCATTCTAGTGTCTGATGTATTTTGCTGTCTGTCCTATTCTCTACTATCCCCCCTCCCCTTCCCTCCCTTCCCCTCCCCTTTTCTCTCTCTACCCCCTCTACTGTAAATCATTTCTTCCACTTGTATTATCTTGTCTTACCCCTCCTTTCCTCTTATATGTAATTTTGTATAACCCTGAGGATCGCCTTCCATTTCCATGCGATTTCCCTTCTCCCTTTCCCTCCCACCTGTCATCCCTGTTTAATGTTAATCTTCTTCTCAGCTCTTCGTCCCTACCCTGTCCTTGGTTACTCCCCTTATATCAAAGGAGTCATTTGGCATTTGTTTTTTATAGATTGGCTAGCTTCACTTAGTATAATCTGCTCTAATGCCATCCATTTCCCTCCAAATTCTATGATTTTGTCATTTTTTAATGCAGAGTAATACTCCATTGTGTATAAATGCCACATTTTTTTTTATCCATTCATGTATTGAAGGGCATCTAGGTTGGTTCAACAATCTTGCTATCGTGAATTGTGCTGCTATGAACATCGATGTAGCAGTGTCCCTGTAGCATGCTCTTATTAGGTCTTTAGGGAATAGACCGAGAAGGGGAATAGCTGGGTCAAATGGTGGTTCCATTCCCATCTTTCCAAGAAATCTCCATACTGCTTTCCAAATTGGCTGCACCAATTTGCAGTCCCACCAACAATGAACAAGTGTACCCTTTTCCCCGCATCCTCTCCAACACTTCTTGTTGTTGGACTTCATGATGGCTGCCAATCTTACTGGAGTGAGATGGTATCTTAGGGTGGTTTTGATTTGCATTTCTCTGACTGCTAGCAATGATGAGCATTTTTTCATGTACTTATTGATTGTATGTCCTCCTCTGAGAAGTGTCTGTTCAGGTCCTTGGCCCATTTATTGATTGGGTTATTTGTAATCTTATTGTCTAATTTTTTGAGTTCTTTGTATACTCTGGATATTAGGGCTCTATCTGAAGTGTGTGGAGTAAAGATTTGTTCCCAGGATGTAGGCTCCCTATTTATCTCTCTTATTGTTTCTTTTGCTGAGAAAAAACTTTTTAGTTTGAGTAAGTCCCATTTGTTGATTCTAGTTGTTAACTCTTGCGCTATGGGTGTTTGATGAATTTGGAGCCCGACCCCACAGTATGTAGATCATCGCCAACTTTTTCTTCTATCAGACGCCGTGTCTCTGATTTAATATCAAGCTCCTTGATCCATTTTGAGTTAACTTTTGTGCATGGAGAGAGAAAGGGATTCAGATTCATTTTGATGCAAATGGATTTCCAGTTTTCCCAGCACCATTTGTTGAAGATGCTATCCTTCCTCCATTGCATGCTTTTAGCCCCTTTATCAAATATAAGATAGTTGTAGTTTTGTGGATTGGTTACTGTGTCCTCTATTCTGTACCATTGGTCCACTCACCTGTTTTGGTACCAGTACCATGCTGTTTTTGTTACTATTGCTCTGTAGTATAGTTTGAAGTCTGGTATCGCTATACCGCTTGATTCACACTTCCTGCTTAGCATTGTTTTTGCTATTCTGGGTCTTTTATTATTCCATATGAATTTCATGATTGTTTTATCTATTTCTACAAGAAATGCTGTTGGGATTTTGATTGGCATTGCATTGAACTTATAGAGAACTTTTGGTAATATCGCCATTTTGATGATGTTAGTTCTGCCTATCCATGAACAGGGTATATTTTTCCATCTTCTAAGGTCTTCTTCCATATCTCTCTTTAGGGTTCTGTAGTTTTCATTGTATAAGTCTTTCACCTCTTTTGTTAGGTTGATTCCCAAGTATTTTATTTTTGGGGGGGATATTGTGAATGGAGTAGTTGTCCTCATTTCCGCTTCAGAGGATTTGTCGCTGATATACAGGAATGCATTTGATTTATGCGTGTTGATCTTATATCCTGCCACTTTGCTGAATTCATTTATTAGCTCTAATAGTTTCTTTGTAGACCCTTTTGGGTCTGCTAGGTATAGAATCATGTCACATGCAAATAGTGATAATTTAAGTTCTTCTTTTCCTATTTTTATGCCTTTAATTTCTTTCGTCTGTCTAATTGCTCTGGCCAGTGTTTCGAGGACTATGTTGAACAGAAGTGGTGAGAGAGGGCATCCCTGTCTTGTACCAGATCTTAGAGGGAATGCCTTCAATTTTTCTCCATTCAGAATGATGCTGGCCTGTGGCTTATCATAGATTGCTTTTACAATGTTGAGGTATGATCCTGTTATCCCTAATTTTTCTAGAGTTTTGAACATAAAGGGATGCTGTACTTTGTCAAATGCTTTTTCTGCATCTATCGAGATGATCATATGGTTCTTATTTTTAAGTCTATTGATGTAGTGAATAACATTTATTGATTTCCGTATATTGAACCAGCCTTGCATCCGAGGGATGAATCCTACTTGATCATGGTGTATAATTTTTTTGATATATTTTTGAATCTGATTCGCCAGAATTTTATTGAGGATTTTTGCGTCTAGGTTCATTAGAGATATTGGTCTGTAGTTTTCTTTCTTTGAAGTGTCTTTGTCTGGTTAAGGCATCAGGGTGATGTTGGCCTCGTAGAATGTATTTGGAAGTTCTCCCTCTTTTTCTATTTCCTGAAATAGCTTGAAAAGTATTGGTGTTAGTTCCTCTTTAAAGGTTTTGTAAAACTCTGCTGTATACCCATCTGGTCCTGGGCTTTTCTTAGTTGGTAGTCTTTTGATGGTTTCTTCTATTTCCTCTATTGTTATTGGTCTGTTTAGGTTGTCTATATCCTCCTGACTCAATCTGGGCAGATCATAAGACTTAAGGAATTTATCTATGCCTTCACTATCTTCTATTTTATTGGAGTATAAGGATTCAAAATAATTTCTGATTATCTTCTGTATTTCTGAAGTGTCTGTTGTGATATTGCCTTTTTCATCCCGTATGCTAGTAATGTGGGTTCTCTCTTCTTCTCTTTGTTAGCATGGCTAAGGGTCTGTCGATTTTATTTATTTTTTCAAAGAACCAACTTTTAGTTTTGTCAATTTTTTCAATTGTTTCTTTTGTTTCGATTTCATTAATTTCAGCTCTGATTTTAATTATTTCTTGCCTTCTACTTTTGCTGTTGTTTTGCTCTTCTTTTTCTAGGATTTTGAGATGAAGTATGAGATCATTTATTTGTTGGTTTTTTCTTTTTTTAAGGAATGAACTCCAAGCAATGAATTTTCCTCTTAGAACTGCTTTCAATGTGTCCCATGGATTCCGATATGTTGTGTCTGTGTTTTCATTTAACTCTAAGAAGTTTTTAATTTCCTCCTTGATGTCTTCTAAAACCCATTGATCATTCAGTAACCTATTGTTCATTCTCCAAGTGATGCTTGATTTTTCCTTCCTTCTTTTATCATTGATTTTCAGTTTCATTCCATTATGATCAGATAAGATGCATGGTATTATCTCTACTCCTAAGAGTTGCCCTGTGACATAATATATGGTCTATTTTTGAGAAGGTTCCATGTGCTGCTGAGAAAAAAGTGTAACTACTTGATGTTGGGTGATATAGTCTATATATGTCAATTAAGTCTAGGTTGTTAATTGTGTTATTGAGTTCTATAGTTTCCTTATTTAACTTTTGTTTGGAAGATCTGTCCAGTGGTGAGAGAGGTGTGTTGAAGTCTCCCATGATTATTGTATGGTGGTCTATTAGACTCTTGAACTTGAGAAGAGTTTGCTTGATGAACATAGCTACACCATTATTTGGGGCATATATATTTATGATTATTATGTCTTGTTGGTGTATGGTTCCCTTGAGCAGTATGAAGTGTCCTTCTTTATCCCTTTTGATTAACTGTGGCTTGAAATCTATTTTATTAGATATGAGTACGGACACTCCTGCTTGTTTCCGCAGTCCATATGAGTGGTATGATTTTTCCCAACTTTTCACCTTCAGTCTATGTATATCTTTTCCTATCAGATGCGTCTCCTGTAGGCAGCATATTGTTGGGTCTTGTTTTGTGATCCATTCTACTAGCCTGTGTCTCTTAATTGGTGAGTTTAAGCCTTTAACATTTAGGGTTATTATTGAGATATGATTTGTTCTTCCAGCCATATTTGTTTATTAATGTTACTAAACCTGATTTGTTTTCCTCTTTGATTACTTTCCCCCCTTTACTGTCCTACCTCCCACTGTTGGTTTTCAATGTTATTTTCCATTTCCTCTTCCTGTAATGTTTTGCCAAGGATTTTTTGAAGAGATGGTTTTCTAGCTGCGAATTCTTTTAACTTTTGTTTATCGTGGAAGGTTTTAATTTCATCTTCCATCCTGAAGCTTAATTTCGCCAGGTACACGATTCTTGGTTGGAACCCATTTTCTTTCAGTGTTTGAAATATGTTATTCCAGGATCTTCTAGCTTTCAGAGTCTGTGTTGAGAGATCAGCTGTTATCCTGATTCGTTTACCCCTAAATGTAATCTGCTTCCTTTCTCTTGTAGCTTTTAAAATTCTCTCCTTATTCTGTATGTTGGACATCTTCATTATAATGTGTTTAGGTGTGGATCTCTTATGATTTTACACATTCGGCGTCCTGTAGGCTTCTAGGATTTGGGATTCTGTCTTATTCTTCAAGTCTGGGAAGTTTTCTCGTATTATTTCACTGAATAGATTGTTTATTCCTTTGGTTTGGAGCTCTGTGCCTTCCTGTATCCCAGTGACTCTTAAGTTTGGTCTTTTAATATTATCCCATAATTCCTGGATGTTCTGCTCATGGTTTCTTAGCAGACTTGCTGAGCTGTCTATGTTCTTTTCAAGTTGAAATACTTTGTCTTCATTGTCTGATATTCTATATTCTAAGTGATCTACTCTGCTGGTAGTATTCTCAATTGAGTTTTTAAGTTGGTTTATTGCTTCCTGCATTTCTAGGATTTCTATTTGTTTGTTTTTTATTACCTTTATCTCCCTGTGAAATTGATCTTTTACTTCCTGGATTTGTTTATGTAGTTCCTTGTCAATGTGATCTTTCATTGTCTGATTTTGCTGTCTCATGTCTTCCTTGAGACTGCAGATCATCTGAAGCATGTATATCCTAAACTCTGTCTGACATTCCATCTGTTGCAGCTATTACCTCTTCTAAAGTTGAGTTGACCTGCATTGCTTGTGGTCCTTTCTTTCCTTGTCTTTTCATACTGCTCGCGTTTCTTTCTGTTTGGTGAAACTGTTGTGTTTTTGAAATTTACCCCCTATTTATTTATATTGCTCTTGTATAGTTGGGAAGTCTCCCTTGCAGGGCGGGTACTGGCTGTACTCCTCCTCTAATTAAGGTGGTCTGTCTACCACACTGGTCAGTCGCAGGTCTGCCCCCCCTGCGGGCGCGGGTGGCAGCTCTGCTCTGCCCCCACTCCAATTGTGGTGACGAAACTACCACGCCCTGGGGTCGTTGGTCCTAATCCAGATGTGGGCGGCGGCTCTGCTTGGTCCCCACTCCAATTGGTGTGACGTGTCTACCACGCTGGCAGGCCTCTAGGCCGGTGGGTCTCAGTTCTGCACAGCCCCCACTCCCAATGGGTGTACCTGACTACCTCTCCAACAGGTCGCTGAGCCCCCTCCAGACCCGGGTGGCGGCCCTGCTTCACCCCCACTCCAACCAGTGTGACGTGACTGCCTCGGTGCTACGTGTCCACCATGCTGGCAGGCTACCGGGCCTGTCTTGCCAGTGGGTCGCAGGTCTGCCTACCCTGCAGGCTCAGACGACAGCTCTGCATAGCCCCTACTCCAAATGAGGTTACTTGGCTACCGCGCCATGGGGTCACTGGTCCTATTCTAGGCATGGGCGGCTACTCTCTTCGGCCCCAGCTGCAGTTGGGGTGTCGTGATACCACGCCGGCAGGTCACTTGGCCTGCTCTGGGTGCAGGCGGCAGCTCCACTCTGCCCCCACCCCCCGGCCCCCACAGCACCCAGCAGGACCCGGACTGAGAAGCAGTCACCGCAGGTTCCCCAGCCCTGGGCCAAAGCAGCTTCGAGAGCCAGAACCCGGCCTCTCTGATCCTGATGCACTCTCCGCTGGGGGCTGGCTCCAAGGAGTGACCCCCACAGGTTCCCCAGCCCCAGGCCAAAACTGTTCAGGGAGTCGGAACCCAGTCGCCCCAAGCTCAGCGCACGCTCCGCTTGGAGCTGGCCTCCACAGGCAGTCTCCGCAGGTTCCCCAGCCCTGGGCCAAGTTAGCCTTGGGAACCAGAATCCAGCTGCTCAGAGCCCGGCGCACGCCTTGCCAGGAACGAGCCCCACAAGTTCTCCAGGCCCGAGCCTGTGCTATCTGTCTGCGAGACGCAGGCAAATACCAGCCTGAAATCACCTGTTCCGTAGCTGGATGAGCTGAGATCAGTAGAAAACAGGGATGATTACATCAACTCTCCAAGATGGCGGCTGCTGACCTCCTCCGTGGTCCGACCCGTGTCAGGAACCGAACTGGACCGCTTCTCTCCTCTGTCTCAAAGCTGGAACTCAGCACTAAGCGCGGCCATTGTACCACTGGCGGGAGCCCCCCGAATCCGTATTGCTGCACCCCCGCTCTGGCACCTCACCACTTCCCGGCGTGCGCCTCGGACTCCAGCCTCGGGGCGATCGCCGATCAGGCAATGCGACCCTCCGAGAGGAGAAATCGAGCTCCCACAGCCGAACCTCGCGCGATGGAAATCCGTCCACTAGATTCTGGAGCACCTCAATTTCACTGGAAATTCCCAACAAGATAGCCTTCAGCCGTTTCACCTCGTCTTTCTCCCGCTCAGTGGCGCGGCGCACTGGGGTGATGCACTCCCTTCGCCGCCATCTTCCGAAGCCAACCCTGATGCTAACCTTTTAAAAATCAATATTTATTGTATGCCCACACCTGCCATATATTAGGCACTATATATTTTATTTCATTTATCATTTTAAAATTGTTTTCATTAAATAGATAGATATGCAAAACATTATATATATATGGTAAAATAATAGCCATATAGTAAATACCCATTAGCTTCTCACTTAGGTTAGGATATATTAATACAATAAATAGACGAAGCCAGTTACAGAGATTCGTCCATATCACTTTGTGTATAAAAGTTCCTTTTTGCTTAGTTGTTCCTATTGTATGGATATTCCACAATTTATAAATCTTTTTTTCAGTTGTTGAGTTTTTTTCCCCCTACTTTTTGCCTATTTCAAATAAAGCAACTCTGTATGTGGACATAGTTATTATTTCTCTTGGGAAAATACCCAAGTATGGAATTACTGATCCATATGCTAAGTGGTTTTTAAATTTTTGTACAATTTTATATTCCTATCAGTAGAACATACATTCTAGTTTTTCCACATCCTCACCAGAACTTAATATGGTCAGTCTTTTTATCATTCTAGCTAGTGAGTATATACTTATATCTTGCTGCAGAGTTTGCACTTCCTAATGATTTGCTGAGTGTTTTTTCATCACCTTTTTGGCCATTCTTATATTTTCTTCAGGGGTTCAAATACTATAACTCTCAAGCCAAATCTGGCTCACCACCTGTTACAGTTTAGATATGAGGTATCCTCCAAAAGCTTCTGTTAAAATTCAGAGGTAAAATGATAAGACTGGGAATTTGTAACCTAATCAGTCCATCCTACTTTGAATGGACTGACTGGGTGGTAACTAGGGAGGTGGGGCATGGCATGAGGAAGTGTAGGCCATTGGGACATGCCCTTGGAAGGTATATCTTCTCTCTCTCTCTCTCTCTCTCTCCCCCGATCTTGCCATGAGCTGAGCAGCTTTCCTCTGCTGGGCCCTTCCCCTATGACATACTGCCTCACCTTGGGCCCAGAGCAATGGAGTTGGCTATTTATGGACTGAGACCTCTGAAACCATGAGGCCCAAATAAACTTTCTCTCCTCTAAGTTATTCTTATCATGTATTTTATTCACAATAATGCAAAAGTTCACTAAAACACCACCTATATTTGCAAATAACTTTACTAGAAAGCAGCCACACCCTACATTTTTATACGGTTTATGATTTTTTTTTCATTTGACAAAAGAATTGAGTAAGTATGACAGAGCACACAAAACCTAAAATATTAACTCTCTGGCCCCATCCTAAGAAAATGTACCAACCTCTAATTTACCTTTGTAAAATGTTGTTCAATTCTTTTGCCCATTTTTATTTTTAATTTTTATTTTCAGTGCTAGGGATTGAACCCACAGCCTCGCCCTCATGAGGCAAGTACTACTGCTGAGGTACACTCAAAGCCCACATATTTTTAAAATAAGTATTTTGTTTTCTGGTTGTTTTTTTTTTTTTTTCTATACTTGTCACTGAATTCTGCATTAGAGCCTTGCCAAGTTGTCCAGGATGGCCTCGAACTTACAATCCTCTGCCTCAGCCTCCCAAGTAGCTGGGATTACAGGTGTCTGCTACCATGCTAAGCTCATTGAGTTTTGAGAGGATTTTTATATTTGTGATATATATAAGTGGGCTTAGGTGTTATTTATTTGTTTATGGAGTTGAGTTATTAATTTGTTTATATCTTATTTATTTATTTATAGTCCTAGCTTGTGGTTTATCTTTTTTATTTCTTGATGATGTCTTTTGAAAACAGTTTTTCTTTAATGAAATCAAACTTTGATCAATTTTGCCTTTTTTTGGTTTAATAGGGTATTACTTCTAAGATATTTATAAAACTTAAAATTTCAACCATCACGTTTAATCCTAAGTGTTGCTCTGTATAGTATTAGCCAGCATAAGTTAGTTTTCAGTATAAATGATAAATATAAATTGAACATTTTTAATATTTATAAAATTTAAAATAAAAAATCTTTTTGGGATATTAATTCCTAACTCTATAACTTTAGGAATGCATTTTATGTCATTATTTTCATTTCTGAATATCCTCTTTGGGCATGGAAAAATAGAGCAAAATAGAAAACATCATTCCTTTCCAGATAAATTTTCCAAAGATAAAATCCTTGAAAAAGGAATAAAATGAATCATGTATTATGTGGTTCCACGTGAGTGTCCTTGCAGATAAGTAATCAGATTGTCAGTCTCTGCTGGTGATCTGAGGCTGAGAATTCCTTTGGCTCAAGCCCAAGCTCAAATATTTGTTTAGCATCACACCTAGCTCGAAGCCCCCTAATATCAATGTAATAATAACAGCATACTATAAATTCTGATCCAGTTTATCAAGTAAAACATTGACCCAGAAATTTATTTAATTCATATTTTAACTATATACATATGATGTTTGACATTTCGCTTTTTAGACAAAGAAGTTAATGAATAATTTAGAGTTCTGTGTCTTTGCAAAGTGTTGCCAGAGATTTAGATTTTGAAACAAGTCTACTGTTGACAAAGACCATTTCAGGAGCATTGTCCATTGTCATGTCTTCAATAAACTGTTCAAGACTTTTCTCAGTAAAGAGAATTATTTTCCTTTTTTTTAATATTTTTTTTTTAGTTTTAGGTGGACACAATATCTTTATGTGGTGTTGAGGATCGAACCCACAGCCCCGCACATGCCAGGCGAGCACGCTACTGCTTGAGCCACATCTCCAGCCTAAGAGAATTATTTTCTTCATGCTTTTTGTCATGAGCATCACGTCCAAAAGTTTTTCAATCACATTGAGATTCTCATTGATATTTTAAATAAGTAGAGCTATCAGACAGTTACTTTTATCTGTGTTTGCATCAACTATAAAGAGACATGATACAAATTATTTAACATTGTCACTCAAACTTGCCTTTTAAGTTTGCAGCCTTACCACTAAAAAACTCTGCTAGTGGTTAGAGGTGAGGAGAAGGTGTAGCTATAAAAAAGGATAGCACAAGAGAATTATTTGGAGTGATGAAAGTGTTAAGTATCTTGATTATGGAACTGGTTATGTATATCTATTCTTGTGTTAAAAACTTGTGAATGTAGCTGGGCGTGGTGGCTCACTCCTGTAATCCCTAGCTGCTTAGCTCCAGAGGCTGAGGCAGGAAGATGACACTCAGCAATGGCGAGTTGCTAAGCAACTCATTGTAACCCTTTCTCTAAATAAAATACAAAATAGGTCTGGGGATGTTGCTCAGTGGTTGAGTGTCCCTGAGTTCAATCTCTGATACCTGTCCCCCCCACACACACACACACAAAAAAAAAAAAACACTTGTGAAACTGTACATTTATGAAAATGTTGATTTTACTAAAACAAAAAAAAATTTTAAAACAAGGCCCCAGATGGAACTATAACCAGCAGTTGTTATTCTGCCTCCCTTTGGGACGTGTTAGGAATTTGCAGCTGGAATACATATCCTGACAAAAGCAATTAGCTGTAACTAATTTTTGCCATGTGGGAATGGAGGCCTAGCATTGCTAGATCTTTTGATTTTTCAAGAGAAGTCAGAAATTCATATTTTTATATGAAATGCAATTCTTCAAAGCAATGTTAAGTGATTTAATTTTTTTAAATGCTACATTGACCAGCATAAATCTGAAAATTAGACATACTAATTTACTACTATCTCTGATATTGTTAGATGTTTTAGATGTAATAGATAATTGTAGGCAACTTAGTGCTAAAGAGAAACTTGTTGCTAGAAGGATGGTAAACATCTTAAGGTTGCTCTGTTAGGGATGGAGGAAGTATATCGTATATTTATAGTATATGTGGATGGGTGTAGGCTTCAGAAGAGGAATGATATATTTAACAGAAGAGGAGTGCTGGTGTGTAGATAGCACCAGAAAAGAGTAAGTCAGTGTTTCTTATCCTGGAAAGTGGAAGTTTCCATTGGAGAAGACTTTAGAGAACTGAGGGCCTTTTAAGAAAGATATGTCCAGTTAAAGTGATGAAATAGTTTTATAACAGAAAATCTGGCTGTGGTGGTAGAACATATGCTTAGCATGTGTGAGGCTGTTTTAGTTAGCTTCTGTGTCACTATGACCAAAATACCCTGTAAGAACAATTTAGCGGAGGAAAAGTTTATTGGGCTCATACTTTCAGAGGTTTAATACATAGATGATGAGCTCCATTGCTCTGGGCCCAAGGTAAGGGAGCGCATCATAGTGAAGGGCCCAGCAGAGGAAAGCTGCTCAGCTCATGGCAGGATCAGGTAGCAGAAAAGTAGGAGAGAGGGACCACAGGGAAGATGCATCCTTCCAGAACATATCCCCAGTGATCCACCTCACCAGCCACGCCTGTCGTGCCTACAGTCAGACCTTTCAAACTATGATAGACTTGATTAGGAAACAGCTCTCATAATCCAATCATTTTACCTCTGAATATTCCTTCACAGGAGCTTTTCGGGGGACACCTCATATCCAAACCATAACAGAGGCCCTTTGTTTAATCCCCAGCACCCAAAGAAAGAAGAAAGAAAAAGAAAAGTAAAAAAGAAAATCTGCAGGGCTCAATATTGGAGTTGGCAGAGGAGTAAGCATAAGGGTGAGCCATGATTGGCAGGGAGACGACTGAGGTGAACTGAAATGAAGATAGAGGACATGCATGCAGGATTATATTAGGTACATTATGGAAAGAGAGGGTTAAGAGTAGAGGTCCAAAGGATAGGAATTGATTGAACAATATTCTGTTTTATGTCTCCAAATTTAGACAAATGCTCTTCCTTCTATCTATAAGTTTTTACTTCAAACTCCCTCAGCTTTATTTAACTTACTCATGTTTGAGATTCTTAACTCAGATTTTTGTATTACACTCCTGGAAACCATCTCTGGTACTCTTTCCTCACCTTTTCCCAAGCTCAAACCTCTTCTTAGTATTCCTATAGCATCTATACATGTCTTTATCTTAGTGCTCACCCTTTTATATTAAATACCTTAAAGTTCCCTTACAAAATAGTATGATTCCTTGGGTTAGGATCCATGTTTTAGTCATCTCTTTGCCTCAGACAGGTAGCTCAGAGCCTTACATAGAGCTGGTATCAACCAATATTTGTATAACTGAGTTAGGCCAGCCCCTAAATTTTGATTAGTAAGATGGATGTAGGCAATGCCTGGAATTTCTTTCGCCTTTTCACCAATGGTAGAATAGGCCCATGAGTTGTTTTGCTAATGATTCAGATATGCTTAAGGCAAAAACAAAACTCAGTAGCCAGTCAGCAGTTTATTATTAAGGCCAGGACTTAGACTGTATCCCCAGTATCTCCTTTGTTTCTGGAATGCAGTGGTAGTCTTTGGCAAGTGATGAATGGTAAGGGAACACTTCCTGACTTTTGCATTTGGGCAGCCAGGATTTTAGGTGATGCTATTACAATGACCATTGCTCAGATTATTCATCCCACTACATTCCTATCATTTGTCTTTGTAGGAAAATCTGATGATGAATAGATCTGAAGGATTGTATATTGCCTGGTTCATGAACAGAATTCTCTTCATCAGAATCTAGGCATATTTTATTGGGTTTATGTCTTGGCAATTTCCCTACACAGAATATTCCATTGACCTTCCCAGAGATAGCTTAAAACATATAACTACAATTTTTCATTTTTGTGTTCAATAATTCATCATTATTTGATTCTCCTGGGCTGCTTGCACAATTCCTTCTACTTTCTGACCTTGAACTTACAACATTGCTATTCTTTCTTTTGGAATATATTCCTCAATTTCACCTGCAGAGTTTTACTTTAGGCTTTTTTTTTTTTTTAATCCTCTAATAGACTTTCTTCATTGGGTTTTTCTGAGGATTGAAAACCCTTTTAATAGTGAACTTAAAGGAATGAAAAACTAAGTAAATTTATTTTTTCTTTTTCCGCACTGTGTTACTCAGACTGACCCCAAATTCCTGGGTTCATGCAATCTTTCCACTTCTGCCTGCTGAGCATCTGGGACTATAGTCACATGCCACCACATCAAATAGAAACTTCTTTTTCAATCTTAGTGTTTCTCCCTTCTCACTGTCTCTCTTCTCCATCATAGAATTAGGGGCTTATTTTTCCCCAGCAACTAATGAGAAGAATTCGGAAGGTGCCATGCCTTCTCATTAGTGTACTAGGTTTGAGTACCAAAAGTGTGGTACTATTAATTAGTCAATCAAAAATTGAAGAAGGGGGCTGGGGTTGTGGCTCAGCGGTAGAGCACTCGCTTCGCACATATGAGACCCTGGGTTCAATCATCAGCACCATATAAAAATAAATATGTGAAATAAAGGTATTGTGTCCAGCTACAACTAAAAAATAATAAATAATAAAAAATTGAAGGGGTTGGGGTTGTAGCTCAGTGGCAGAGCGCTTGCCTTGCATGCAAGGCACTGAGTTTGATCCTCAGCACCACATAAAAATAAATAATTAAGCCAGGCATGGTGGTGCATGCCTATAATCCCGTTGGCTTAGGAGGCTGAGGCAGAAGGATTGAAAGTTCAAAACCAGCCTCAGCAATTTAGCGAGGCACTAAGCAACTCAATGAGACCCTGTCTCTAATAAAATACAAAAACAGGACTAGGGATGTGGCTCAGTGGTTGAGTGCCCCCGAGTTCAATCCCTGGTACCAAATAAATAAATAGATAAATAAATAAATAAATGTATTGTGTCCGTTACAACTAAAACAAAAAAAAATGTAAAAAGGAGGAAAAACCATATTAAAAAATTGAAGAAGGAAATTCATGCCTTCAAGGAATTTATAATCTAATTAGGATGATAAACAAAAGATACAAATATCTTCTCCAAGCCTCTGCTTTTCTTTTTTTTCTTTTAGTCTTCAAATTAGAATAGCATACTTTCCTGATAGGGTTATATAATCCAAAGCTTCTCTGGGTGAGTTCCTGAGCTATAGTATTCAGTATTTGCTGGTTGTATTTGATGGGTGGGTACTAAATAAGTAGAAACCAAATAAGCAGAAACATGAAGAAGGCAATGAACGTAACATCTCTACTGGACATAAAGAATTAATGTTAAGATAAATTTTATATACAAAGATATAAAGCAATAAAATGTAAGGCATATTTAGAGAACTCTAAGTAATTGGTCTGACCAGGCCAGAGGGATGAAAGAGAGGGAAGCATGGTGAGAGATGAGGCATCTGAAGTAGGCAGGAAATTAGACTTAATCTTGTAAGGAATGGGGAACATAATTCATATGCAGTAGGGGAGTCAAAATTAGTGAATGCTAAAGAAAATCTCTGATATATTACATGTTTTTTTCAGGTTTCACTTGCCTTGGAGCCTCTATCAGAAACTTACAACAGCTACAATCCTCTTCCTATCACTGACATGGCAGAAAATGTGCTTTTACCTAAGCAGGGATCCAGAGAGAATACTGAGTCCAGCCATACCCAGTTTATGATTCCATCAAGGTCCCATGGGGTACCTATCCTCAAAAATGATGGAAAAGAATTAGGAGCCAACAGAAGTAGATCAACCACACCAAGGTAATTATCAGAGTTAATACCAGTCTGTCAGCTAACTCCCTTTGTACTTGTGATTTCTTTCTTTCATTTGTGGTTAAGTGAAAAACTGAAGACAGAAATATTATCACTCATTCAGCAGATAATTTTTAAGTTCCCACTGTGGTGCTGGTTCAGTATCAGGAGCCTAGAAATTAATAAGACACAATCCCCGAGGCTGGGATTGTAGCTCAGTGGTAGAATACATAATTAGCATGCCCAGCAACAAAACCAAAAAACCTCACAATTCCTGTTTCTAGGGACTATTCACAATCTAGTGGAGAAGCCAACGTACAAATAAATAGGACCAAATAATGTGTAGATGTCCATGAGGGAAAAGAGGGAAAGGAATTATTTTGTGGAACAGAGTAGAATAAGAGAAGCAGATCCTTCTCTCAATTGTTTATGAAGCATTTGCTTTATATCAGGCTCTGTGTTCACCGTTCCCACATCTTTTTGTGCTAAATTCTTTATTTCATTGTTTTACTCAAGATTCAATCCCACAGCTATAGGTAAAGCATCTGTTATTTAAGAGATATGAAACAGTATTACAAAGTCACATTGCAAGAAAGTCACCTCTTTCAAAAGTCCAAGCTATATTGCCATCACTGATCCTTTTCCTGACTCTGACAAAGTGGCATGCTACCATAATGGATTAGATACTGATGACAATGTCCTTTTTTTTTAAACAGGGGAAAAGACCACTTGTACTTTGTAGAGAACTCTGATACAATAAAGGATTCTTTCTTTGGACTACAGCCCCATCTTAATTCAGGACAGAGTTTAGAGTCTGTAACTATAAAAGGCAAAGCACCACGGAAGCAGATGTCTCTTCACAACAGTTCTGAATTTCAGCCTCAAATTAGATCAGTTGCCAAGAGTCATAGTGACTCCTGCATTCTTTCTTCAAACAACCCCCCTACCAAGGACCTTCTTTCAGGTATATATTTGTGAACAGAAACTAAACTATATTTATTGGGATTGCTCTGCTTATTAGCATACCTATAAAGGAGATCCAAGACTTGTGTTTGAACTAGTTAAATAAAAGACTTGCTGTGGTCCAGAATTTCTCACCATTTAATGATAGCCCTACAAGTAACTTTTTTTCTTTTTAATTTTTATTTTTAATTGACACATAATAATTATACATATTTATGGTTTACTTTGGGACATTTCAGTGCATGTATATTGTGTATAATGATCAGGTCAGGGTAATTGGCATATCTGTTACCTTGGATATTTATCTTTCTTTATTAGGAACATTCAGACCTGTTTCTTCTAGCTATTTTGAAATATTCAATTAATTATTATCAACCATAGTTATCTTATTATTACTATAAAAATTAGAAGTTATTCTTTCTATCCAACTGTATCCTTGTATCTGTTAATCATTTCCTCTTTGTCCCTCCCCCAACACCCTTCCCAGGCTTTGATAACCACTCTTCTGTTCTCTACTACTTTGAGATCAATTTTTAAGCTTCCACATATAAATGAGAAGATACATTATTTGTCTTTCTGTTACTTTTAATTTCACTCAACCTAATGACCTCCAATTCATCCATGTCTACCAAGGAACTTCTAAATTAGATTCTTATAATTGCAGATTGGGGAAGGAACTATTTAAAAGGAATTGGATATGAGGATAGTTTTTGTCAGAGAAAAATATTAGTTCTTACTTTTCCCCAAATAATTCAAGACAGATATGTTTTTTGTATTATCAGCACCATATACTTTTACTATTGTACAGAGAGGATAGTACCAAATTCATTTCACATTCTGAAAACTGGTAGTCTTAATGAGAATATTCAGTGCATAGCATAATTGCTAATCTTAAGCCTGGGAATTAACTTCTATGTTGCTAAATAGAAGTAGAAAGGAGACAGGTTTACCCATATAAGGGCTTAGACTGGAGGGGGTGGGGTGGGAAGCAAATGGGAATAGAATTAAGTACCACAGGTTAGAGAGTGGTACAATGAAAGCAACTAACTGACTTATATTATACCATATTATTACTGTGACATTGTTAGTATGACAAGAATTTGTTTCCATCCCCACAAGTAAAATTTCTAAAATAGAATATCTATAGCATTCATAGGAAAGTCTTTTAAATAACTATTAAGGTACATAATTCATATTAGTAAGGACATCTGGTTTGATTTTTGTTTGTTTTTGTTCTTGTTTTTTGTGTTGCTGAGTATTGAACCCAGGGCCTTACACTGTCACAGAGCTGTGTATCAATGTTTTTTTTTAATGAAGAAAACATCTGTTCATAGTTTTTCAATGGAAATGTCAATTTTAAAAAATATATTCCAAGATTATAGTCCATTTATTTTAGTCTTTAACACAAAAACTCCATTAACAAGAAAGAAAATTGACCCAGTATTCTCAGTGCTTGTTGAGTTACACTTGGAATATTTTGTATAGACTAGGATACCAGACTTGGATAAAGTTAAGTGGTTATTTGTTCAGCATCTACCAAATGTTTGTCATTCTTCTGTGTGTCAGGAATAGAGCAGTTTAATTACATTTCTAAAAAGACATATATTCCTTTCTTATGGATCTTATATTCTGAATGGGTAGGCAAATTATAAACCAGATAAATAAATATGTAGTATCAGATGGTGATAATGGCAAATGGCGGGGGGAAATGAAGCAAGGAAGGTGAAAGAATTATTTGTTTTATGTAGGTTTGGTACATCATTTATTATTTTTGGTATAGGGGGTTGAACCCAGGGGTGCTCAAGCACTGAGCTTTCCCCTGCCTTTTTATTTGTTTCTAACAGAGTCTTGCTAAATTGCCCAACTGGGCCTCCAATTTCTGCCTCAGCTTCCTGAGTCACTGGGATTATTTAGCACCCAGCATTAAAGGAAGGCCTCATTAAGTAGGTAGCATTACAGATCTAAAGATGATGGAGGCTGGAGGTGTAACTCATTGGTAGAGCACTTAACTAGCATGTATGAGGCACTGCGTTTGAACCCCAGCACCACTCACACACAAACACATAATAATTCCTTTTAAGGAGAGTAACTATAGTCTGATAAGGAAAAAGAACCAACAAGAGCTATTTAGCCTGGAGAAAACAGCTACCATTTATTGAGCACTAATTATGTGCTAGGTACTATTCAAAGTGCTTTATACCCAGAATCTTAGAAAAATCACTGTGCAGTAGGGATTATATCCCCATTTTAAAATGAAGACATAGGCTAAGAGTTAGGAAGCTTCTGCCTTGTCAAAAGGGGCAGTTGCTCCTTAGTTTGTCTTAGGTCCTAAGGTCCTAACTTACCCTGCCCTGGTAAGTTCATTGTTTACCTAGGCATGACTGTATTTTTATTATTATTATTATTATTATTATTTTAATCAAGATTATACTAATTTGGGGCTGGGGTTGTGGCTCAGTGGTAGAGTGCTTGCCTAGCACGTGTGAGGCACTGGGCTTGATTCTCAGCACCTCATATAAATAAATAAAATAAAGGGTTCATTGACAACTATGAAAATATTAAAAAAAAAAAAAAAGACTGTACTGGCCAATTGTTCAAGCCAAACAAAATATGCCAGGCACAATCCCTGGCCTGCCAATGTGCAACCTCTTCTATAATCTTCTAGGATCAGTGGGTTTAAAGATGGAACAAAACAGATGGTAGCTGACTCTGAGTTAATAATCTGACATATGCAAAAATGTGAGAGGACCACTTCAAAAGGTTATAAATTTTACACCACTGTAAATAGTCAGGCCTTGGCTGGAGATGTGATGATCCTCTTGCATATTGGATTAAATTTCAAGTAGACATTTGGATGGAATCTTTAAAAGTCTATTCCAAACACAAGATTCTAGGGAACTAAGATTAACTGGGCTACTGCCATAGGACTAGGGCTGAGGTCCCAGGAGGGACACAATAAATAGCTAAGCCCAATGATTTTTCTGGTCTTTATTGTACTAATATACCAGACAGTGGGAAGTGATGCGGAATGATTCAGGCAGCTAGCTTGTATTTCTGAAATACCAACTACACGTTTTGTTTACATACCTTGTTTAGCCAGGGCTATACCCATGGCATGTAGGAAATAAGTAAGGGAAATATTTGTCCTGAACATGCTAGAGTACTATATTAGTGTGTGCACAAAATGGTTATTGAATTCCATGACAGTCTTTATACTGTGAGATACTAACTTCTCCCTGAAAAGTCAATATAAAATATTCTAAGTCTAAGGTATGTCATAAAAGATTTATGACATCAAAAAATCTTTTCCAAAAAATGGCTGTTTCAACAGTGAAACCACTCGGAGGCTAATGACTGGACTACTTGTGCATAGATTTCTCTCATTTATCTTCCTTAATGTTTATTCCACTTAAAACCTGCTTTGGAAAGTATCTTAGGTACCAATTCCCATTTAGATTTAAAGGACTCAATAAATTGTTCTTCAATATTATCATTCCCAATGGAGTTTTTATTTATCAGAGATGAAAAATAAGCTCAATTCATTATTTTTCATGTGTCTGTCTTGTGTCAGTCTTGTTCTTAATTTTAGGGTTACAATGATAAATGTTTTAGCCCCTGCCCTTAAGGAATTCATTTTAGTAAAGGAGATAGATTTAAAAGCAAATCACAATTATGTATAAATAGATACAGCAATGGAAATATTCATTAAAGCATTTTATCAAATGCATGATATTTGCCAGACACTGTACCAGATACCATGAGTACAAAGACCAGAAAAAAACAACCCAGAATTATAAATTAGGTAAAAACGACAGTTACCATTACTGCATGGTAAATTCTTTGATAAAGTTAAATACCAGGGATTCTGAGAGCACAGAGGAGATATTTTGACTTAAGGAACTGATAATAAAGATATTGTGTTAGCTAGCTTTTTCTTTTTCTTTTTTTTTTAGAGTATGAGTCTTATATTTTATTTTAGCAAAGAATGTTAGCACATGTATCATTTTTTTTTTATTGTTGGTCGTTCAAAACATTACATCTTTCTTGATATATCATATTTCACGGTTTGATTCAAAAGGGTTATGAACTCCCATTTTTACCCCGTATACAGATTGCTGAATCACATCAGTTACATCAATTACATTTCCATTGATTTACATATTGCCATTCTAGTGTCTGATGAATTCTGCTCTCTATCCTATCCTCTACTATCCTAGCTTTTTCATCACTGTAACTAAAACACCTGGCAAGAACAATTTACAGGAAAAAGTTTATTTGGAACTCACAGTTTCAGAGATCTCATTCCATAGATAGCCAAGTCCTTTAGGGCTCTGAACATAAGGTGAGAAGAGTTCTGGTGAAGCAGAGATCAGCCAGGTACAGTGGTTCACACCTGTAATCCCAGCAACTGAGGAGACTGAGGCAGGAGGATCACAAGTTTAAGGTCAGCCTCAGCAACTTAGCAAGGCCCAAAGCGACTTAGTGAGACCTTGTCTCAAAATAAAAATAAAAAGACTGGGGATGTAGCTCAGTGATAAAGCACCCTTAGATTCAATCCACAGTACCAAAAGAAAAAAAAAATGCCTTTAAAGGAAGGAGAGATCCAGGAAAAGGAGAAAGAACCATAAGGAAGATGCATCCTTCCATGGCATGCCCCCCGTGGCCCACCTTCTTCAGCCATTCTCCACCTACCTACAGTTACCATCTAATCAGTCCATTCAAACTAGGATTAGGTTACAGTTCTTGTCATGTTACCACTGACTATTACTGCATTAACAGAAGCTTTTGGGGGACACCTTATATCCAAATCATAACAGATATGGATACATAATAAAGTACCAAGGCTGTTACCTCCTTAGGAACATTTTAAGTATCGGAAGAAAAGGTTATTGTAACCTGGCCTTAAAATCAAACATTGCTTGTCATTAGCCTCTTTATTCATCCACCTTATTAAAGAACTTTAAACCATATCAAATAAAGCCAGTATCAACTAAACTAAAAGGAAAAGCATCCTATTGCATACTAAGGTTCTTTAAATGGAAGACTTTTATATCTAACCAGATTTTCAATTTTGGTAGACCATGTTTTCTTCACCCTCTCTCAAAGAATAAACAAGCCAAATCTCTTTGGGATGCAGACGTTTTCTAGCTGAATCCCAAAGAGATTTTCTTTCTTTCAATAAAAAAAAATGAATTCTTAATATAATACTGTGTAGCCATTACTTACTGAGAAAAAGTTAGTATGTTAAGTGGAAAAGTAGTTATAAAACACAATCTATAATATGCCATTTTTGCAAAAGAAATGGATATACAGATATACATATGCATAGATAAAAACTACAAGACACATCAAAATATTAATAATCATTAACTATTTTTGGTACCAGGGATTGAACCCAGGAGCGCTTAACCACTGAGCCATATCCCACATCCCCAAGCCCTTTTTGTATTTTTTGAGACAAGGTCTCACAAAAGTACTTAGGGCCTTGCTAAGTTACCGAGGCTGGCTTTGAACTCACAATTCTCCTGCCTCAGCCTCCCAAGCCACTGGGATTACAGGCATGTGCCACCATGCCTGGCAAATAAACAGTATTCTTGATTAGTAATATTAATGGGTATATTAATTTTCTATGGCTGCAAAACAACCACAAACTTGACTTTAAACAATACCCATTTGTTATCTCATAATTCTATATGTCAGAAGTAGTTATAAAATAGAATATACAATATGCCATTTTTGCAAAAGAAATGTGTATACAGACATATATAGGCATAGATAGGTCATATGTATCATAGGTCCAGCCTACCAAGATAATCAGATTATCTTAAAAGTTGACAGATTTGGAGCCTTAATTATATCTTCAGAATCCCTTTGAAACAATTCCTAGATGAGTGTGTGAATCACTAGGAAAAGCTATGCATACACAAAGGGCTGAGACATTGAATTCTGTTTACCACAATGGATGAGCTTTATTTGGTTTAGTTTGCTTTTATTCTCCCATCATGCATTGAAGATATGATATTTAAGTTTTGGGGTCTTTTTTCAAGTTTTAAAACTATTTTGATCTGTTTATTATAGTTATGAATGTTAGATGTTTATGGATCTCTTTGGCACATTTTGAGGGTTGTGGTTGTTTTGCTTGGACTAACCACCATATTTTCATTATTTTCAGAAGTTATAAAACTGTAGACTAGAAAGTAGACACTTTGGTTTTTTTGTCTCATTTACCTTCTAAACAAATATAGAATTCTATAAAGTAGTGATAATTCCCATGTTCCATGGAATAATACCATTGGTCCTCAGTTTTTAAAGGGAAGCCTAAGAACTACAGTGGGATCACATAGATAGAATAAAGTGGATAAAAGCACAGAATGGGGAGTCATTCTGGTTATACAGTAATTGCCTTTTATTATAATGATTGAAAGTGAAATTCTTGTTGTAAGGCAAGGCCCCCAATAGGTGCCTGAAACTGTATTACTGGGCCCTATATATATACTATTTTTTTCCTGTACATACATGTATTTGATAAAATTTAATTTATAAATTAGGCACAGAAAGAGATTAACAATAATAACTAAGAATAAAGTAGAACACTTATTATGTACAAATACCAGTTGGAAGAACTGAATGCCTGGGGACTTATATATCTTTTGGGGGAGGTGGGCAGGAAGGTAACAGGGATTAACTTAGGAGCACTCGATCACTGAACCACATCCCAGCCCTGTTTTGTATTTTACTTAGAGACAGGGTCTCCCTGAGTTGCTTAGCACCTTAACGTTTGCTGAGGCTGGCTTTGAACTTGAGTTCTTCCTGCCTCAGCCTCCAGAGCCACTGGGATTACAGGTGTGCACCACCATACCTAGCTGAATGCCTGGGGATTTAATGACTCCCACAAGAAGGCTGTTCTCTCCAGAAGAGACTTTATTGATGCAATGTCAAGATCTAAAACAGTACAGAAAGTAAAAGCTCAGTGAACAACTATTGTTAAGTGAATATCCTCAAGGAATTTTCTTGCCTAGTGGGAAGGGTGGACAAGTAAGCCATTACAGAACCTTGTTGTAAGCCTGAAAAGAAAAGGAAATACACTGAATGTTGCAAATATTTCTGCTGGATTTTAGGGTTTTCATTTTCTACTTTTTCTGCTTTCAGTTCTGTTAGAACAAGGTAACAAACTGCGCAATGCCATGGTGATTTCTGCAATGAAATCAAGCCCAGATACTAGCATGTTGTTGGACAAAATTCATCCTCCAATAAAGGAAGATTCTCTTAGACCATCAACCCAGTAAGTTACAGAATAGACAAAAACCCAGCGTTCATTTTTCTTAATAGTTGTTAACCATGTTTCTTTTTTTAAAAATGAATATGTGGTTTTATATTTATATATATATACATATATATACATATAAATATAATGTTTTAGTTGTAAATGGACACAATACCTTTATTTTATTTTATTTATTTTTATGTGGTGCTGAGGATTGAACCCAGTGCCTCATTCATATGTGCTAGGCAAGTACTCTACCACTGAGCTACAACTCCAGCCCCCAACCTATATTTCTTTTCTTTTCTTTTTTTTTTTTTTAGAGAGAGAGAGAATCTTTTAATATTTATTTTTTTTATCTCGGCGGACACAGCATCTTTGTTTGTATGTGGTGCTGAGGATTGAATCCGGGCCGCACGCATGCCAGGAGAGCGCGCTACCGCTTGAGCCACATCCCCAGCGCCCCCCAACCTGTATTTCTTGTTAAATTATGAACTGGACAATCTTGGAAATAATTTTTGATGAGGTGATAAAGAAGTCTAAACTAGGAGTTAAGATGCTAGTACTGGCACTGATACTTAATAAGCGTATAAATAAGTAATTTTGCTGTTCTTTCTGAACTGGAATGCTTGTATATAAAATGGGGATATTTTCTTCCTATTTTTCAGAAATGAAATGGGGTTCTGATGTAGGAAAGATCTCACAGAGTGTAAAGTTTTAGATATATTATAAGGCATTTAAGTCTAAAGTAATAAATTTTATGAATCAGACCAACTCCATAATACTCTTTTTTTGCTCAATTAATTATGATTCAGATTTTTTCCCATCTGTTAGCCATTTAGTGAGAAAGTATTTTTCCACACTTCAGAATCAGAGTGTTGTCTAAGAATCAAGTTGAAGATCATGACCTTCCTTCAACTGAGGATGCATTTTGGAAACATGACACAAAAGTTGATACCAGAGCTATACAGCTGCTATTAGGCAGGTAAGTGCTTTAACCAGCTTCATTCCTTTCAAGTTCTTCCTACAATTCACTAAATATATTGTTAAATTCATCCTTCTAAAGCTTTGCTTCCTTAACTAACCAGTCGGTTTCTGTTTCTCAATCTACTACTCAATGCTTATGAAATAAAAATTCAATTTCATTTAAGGAATGGTTCTCAATTCACCTTTCCATTTTTATTTCCCAGCTCTTACCAACACCAATATTCACATGATGTGGTAAAAGCAGCATGAATTTTAGACAGATTTAAATTAAAATTTGAGGTTTGTTGCTTATTAACATTGTGTTCTTAAGCAGGTATCTCACCTTCAGAGGCACCAATAAATTTAGAATTGTTCCTAACCTTGAAAAATTATGATGATTAGTAATGGTGTATGTAAATGAGCTAACACTGTGCTTGACACATATTAATTTGATTCCTAATAGCTATTATTGTTAATATTACCACTAACATGTGCCTTCATCTATTTATTGTCTCTTGAGTAAAATACTGTCTCCATTACTGTCTTGGCAAGGTGGTTAAAAATAATATGTGTTAAGTTATAAAAGTGTGAGAGGCCAGCCTTCATGGCATTTGCCTGTAATCCCAGCAATTTGGGAGGCTGAAGCAGGAGGATCATGAGTTCAAGGCCAGACTAGGCAACTTAAAGAAACCCCATCTCAAAATGAAACATTAAAAAAAAAAGAGGGGAGTATGGGGTAGAGTAACCCTGGGCTCAATCCCCAATAACAGAAAATAATTTACATTAATTAATTAATTTTAATTAATTAAATAAATAAGGTGCAAGAGAACATATTCTTTAGAAACTCCATTTAATTGAGTTAAGGTTAGACTTCTTAAAGAAAAGAGAAAGACTACATAAACATTTTAGTTTGCTAATGGTATAGGTAGAGTGAGTAGGGGTATAATGGAAAAGGAAGTGGAAGCCAGACTTTGAAGGACTTTGAATATTATGTTAAAGGGTTTAGATTTCATGTTACAAATTGGTTAGACAGAAAAATATTTCAGCAGAAGAGTGGAAAGATTAGTTTAGCAACAGTATGGAAAATCAACTCTACAGGCTAAATGGAAAAGTATGTGGGAATAGTTTTTCCTCCCTGGTGGAGTTGTAAACATAAAAAATTAAAGGTTGGTATGACAGGATCTTATAACTAATTAGTTGTAGAAAGAGAATAAAAACTGAAAAATGATCCCTAGGTTTTTGGGTTAGGAACTCCAAGGATTATAATGATTGAAATTGAAATCCTCAATGTAAGGTAAGGATTTGAAGGTAATAAATTCAAGTTTAAGCTTGTAAATCTGTGAAACTTAAGTTGTCTATAGAACATTCAAGTGCAGTGTTTAGTAGGTGATTGAATATGTAGAGTGAAGCTTAGGAGAGAGGATTGGCCTAAAGATAAAAATTGAGTGTCATCTACACTGCAGTAATTGAAATCTTGAGAGTAGCAGGATTGGGTACCCAAGGAAAGAATAGGAGAATTAAGGACATGCTTTCATGCCCACTCCTTATTTATTTATTTATTTTAGTTTTTTATAATTTTACTTTATAAAATATTTTTTCTTTTACATTTTTATTGATGCATTATAGTTGTACATAATGCTGGAATTTGTTGTGACGTATTTGTATGTTAAACACAATATTACAGTATAATTATTGGCCAATATCACTCCCTAGCACTTCCCTGCCTCTCTCCCCATCTCTTATCCCCTGGTTTCTTTCCTCTTTTGATCTCTCTGTGTTTTCATGAGATCCTTTGCCCCTTCTTTTCTTTTTCCTCTCTGGTTTCCACGTATGAGAGAAAACATATGACCCTTGACCTTCTGAATTTGGCTTATTTCAGTTAACATAATGGTCTCTAGATTCATCCATTTTCCTGCAAATGACATAATTTTATTTTTCTTTATGGCTGATTAAAACTCCATTGTGTATGTATATTCATTCATTTATTGATGGACACCTACGCTAGTTCCATGGTTTGGCTATTGTGAATTGTGCCACATGAGTATGCATGTATCACTATAGTATGATGACTTTAATTCTTTAGGACAAATAGCAAGGAGTGATATAACTAGGTCATATGGCAGTTCCATGCCTAATCTGTTGAGCAACTCCACTGTGATTTCTGTAGTGGTTGTCCTAATTTACAATCTCACAGTGTAACAGTGTTCCTTTTTATTCAGATCCTCTTCAGCTTTTACTGTTATTTGTATTCTTGATAATTATCATTCTGACTGGTGTGAGAATAAATCTCAATATAGTTTTGGTTTGCATTTTCCTAATTGGTAATGATAATGAACATTTTTTTTTCCATGTATTTGTTGGTCATTTGTATTTCTTTTGAGAAGTGTCTTTTCAGTTCATTGACTATTAATTGGTGCCCACTCCTTTTAAAACCTCAGTAAAATGATGGTAAAATAATAGAAAAGGCATAAAAATCACAAGAACCAAAAGGGGAAATGACAACAGATGAAAGATGTCAATAAAATTTTAAAAGTTAGAAAACAGATGGACAATGATAACTGACCCAGCAAAATAGAGAAAGCTGTACCTTGAGCCAGACTGCCTATATTTTATCCGAGTTCTGTCACTCACTAGTGTTAAAATCATCCAAAGTTATAACCACATTTTACTGTAGTTTTTTATCCGTTAAATAGATATCATAATATAATCTACTTTAGTGATATTTTGTGAGCAAATTCAATGATTTAATTCCTATAAACTTGTTAGAATACTGCTGGCATAGAGTAACCTCTCAATAAATATTGAGTATTATTATTATTATAATAACTGTCCCTCTATGAGGGACAGAGCCAACAGACTGACATTTTCCTGCCCAGTCAAAGACTATAGAGTTTATTCTTTGTAGAGGTAATACTAACAGATCTCGGGATTCAAGGATGTCAAATGCAATTGAAGGTGAGGGTGAGCACCATACTGAGGGAAAGGAGATTAAGTTTAAATTCTACATATGAGAATGATGAATATCCCTCCATTCTCAAACTCCCTTTGCTCCTTGATTCCTAGCACACTGACAGTCACTACCTCCCAGACAGGAGATGAGATTATGCATGGAAACTCCAGCTCAAGAAGAAAGATACCAACCATGGAGGTTACCCTCCAAAATGATCTGGCTCTGCCCAGTTAATTATTTTATAATGAAACCCACCAGTCAACAAGTTTTCTCCAACTCTCAAGCTAGAAATAGGACTTTCAGTCAGCATTTGAGGACCTGACTTTAATATGACCAGATAGCTAAGATTTATAGGCATTCAAGGAATGCCTCTAACATAGAGACAACAAGATTTAACAGAACATATGAAAGAGGTAAGTGAGGGAAAATCCTTTTTTTCCCTTAAGGCAGAGTTGGAAAGTAGGAAAGAAAAGACAAAATTGAGGATATATTCAAGAAGTTCAACAACCAAATAATTTAGAGTTTCAGAAAAGAGGAAATGAAAAAATTCTCCTGAACTGGAGCATATCAGCTTCTGTGCTGATACTTGAGCCAAGACCCCCTATCCCATCTCTTCTAACTCAGACACATAGAAACTTCCCTTCTTACTGGGGTAGCCAAGGACTTAGAACTCCCTCTTGCCATAGCGCCAATCAGTAGGTATCTTCTGAGGGAGGAGTAGGACATAAGCAAGAGAAAGGAGGCTGAGACTGTGGTTTAGTGGCAGAGCGCTTGCCTTGAACATGAGGCCTGGGTTTGATCCTCAGCACCACATAAAAATAAAAAAGTAAAATAGAGGTATTGTGTCCAACTACAACTAAAAAATAAATATTTTTTAAAAAAGAGGATATGCAAACACTAGAATTTGAAATTAAACAGGGAACGTTAATACCAATTTTATATAAATAAAACATTATGAATGAATCCTGTGAACATTTGGATGACAATAAAAGATAATTTACATAGTATAATTTGGTCAATTTCATTCCGCCATGCATTCCTTTTCCTTTCCCTCCTCCTTCCCCACTCCCTCTCTATCCTTTCCTCTACTTCTGCTTCACTGATCTCCCTTCTATTTTTATGGGATCCCCTCCTTTTTCCCTCTTATTTTGGTCTAGCTTTCACATTTGAGAGAAAACATTGAAACCTTGACTTTATGAATCTGGCTTATTTCACTTAGCATGATGAATTTCACCTTTCTCTATGTCTATAAAGTACTAAATTTTTTTAGCTTTTTTATTTTAAAATATTTATTTTTTAGTTGGATACAATACATTTATTGATTGATTGATTTTTATGTGGTGCTGAGGATCAATCCCAGGGCCTTACACCTGCTAGGTGAGCGCTCTATGGCTGAGCCACTATCCTAGCTCCTAAAGCACTAATTTTTTAAAATATAACTATAAATAAATAGAAGGAAGATCAGTAGAATAGAAGATGGGCAATGGGAAGAAGGAGAGGAGAGAAAGAGGAAGTACTGGAGATTGAAGTGGAATAAATTATATTCCATGCATGCATGATTATGTCAGAATGAATCCCAATATTATGTATAACTATAATTCACTAATTGAAACACTTAAAACCTTTTTAAAGACAAATAATTTAGATAAAATGGACAGATTGCTAGAAAGACACAGATTACTAAAACTGACTCAAGAAGAAATAGACCTGTAACAAGTAGGGATTGAATTAGAAATTCAAAAAACTACCCACAAAGAAAAGCCCAGGCCCAGTTTTTATTGATGAATTCTACCAAACAGTTAAAGAGAGTTAATACCAATATTTCACAAATTCTTCTAAAAATTGGAATAGTAGGGAAGTCTTTCCTACTATTTTATGAAGCCAACATTATTCTGTTACCAAATCTAGACAGAGGCATCACAAGAAAACTACAGATCAATATGTATATAGAGACAATTCCCCACAAAATATTCTCAAACCAAGCCAAGTAACTAAAATTTTATATCATGACCCAGTGGAATTTACTTAGAATGTAAGGTCAGTTTAATTTCTGAAAACCAATTTATATGATATACAATATAAATAGAATAAAAAACAGAAGCCACAGGATCATCTCAAAAGATGGAGAGAAGCATTTAACAAAAATCTAATGATCTTGCATGACAAAATGCGCAATAAGCTTAGATAGAAGAGAAAATCCTCAACATCTACAGAAAACACAGAGTTAACATTATGCTTAATGTTAAAAGACTGGATGTGTTCTTCCTAAGATTAGGAAAAAGCAAGGATATTTGCTCTCAGCAGTTCTATTAAACATTGTGCAAGAGCTTCTAGCTGTTTCAATTAGGAAAAATAAATAAAAGGAACCTAAATAGGAAAGGATGAAGAAAAATCTCTGTAAAGATGAAATGATCTAGTACATTGAAAATTATAAGGAATTCAATAAAAATGATTAAGAATCTAATAAAAATTAGAACTAAGTTCAGCAAGATTGTAGGATTCAAGATCAGTATGCAGAAATCTATAATATATTTACATGCTTGCAATGAGCAATCTGAAAATAAATTTAGAAAAAAAATTTCATTTATACTGACATCAAAAAGAATAAAATACTTAGGAATAAATCCAACAAAAGATGTGTAAAACATAAACTCTAAAAACTATAAAACACTGTTGAAAGAAATTTCAAAAGGTCTAAGTAAATAGAAAAACATTACATGTTCATGATTCAGCACAATCCCTGTCAGAATTCCAGTTGATTCCTTTGTTAAAATTGACAGGCTGCTTTTAAAATTCATGTGAAATTGTAAAGGACCCAGAATAGCCAAAACATTCTTGAAATGGGAGTCACACTTCTCCATTTTAAAACTTACCTAAGCAATAGCAATCAAGTCAGTAGTACTAGCATAAGGATAGACAAATCAGTGAAATAGAATTGATAGTTTAGAATACCCAAGTGTCTATCTTTAGTCAGCTGATAGTCAATAAGGCTGTTAAGATCACTCAGTGATAGAATTGTCTTCACAACAAATGATGCTGGGATGCCTAGATAAAGTAAAGTTGGATCTTTACCTCACCATCTACAAAAATTAACTCAAAATGAATCAAACATCTAAATGGAAGGACTAACATAAAACTTATAGATGGTAAACCTTAATGACCTTGGATTAGGATAAGCATCTTAGATATGGCACCAAAAGCACAAACAATCAAGAAATGAAAAGTTGTGCTGTGATTGGGTACAATGAATCAAAATACATTCTGCTTTCATGTATACCTAATTGAGATAAATTAATTAATAATAGTAATAATAATAATAAATTAATAATAAATAAAATAAAACAAAAAGAGCTAGGGGTATGGCTCAGTGGTAAAGCAACCCCGGGTTCAATCTCCAGCCCCAGCCCCTGAATCATGAGGAGTGTATCTCATTATTCTAGAATTTTGTTTTTGTGTGTATTTTATAATGTGATCCTATGTTAGTATGGTGGTATATGCATATCATATTTACATGCGTAACTTATAAGTTAATTAAGACATTTATTGAGATGTATGCTCAAAAATTTACTACTGGCAAGATGCATTTAAAATTTTTGTAAAAGATATATTGAGTTTCAAAAAAAGAAGTCCTGTGATTTGGCAGATAAATTGGTATAATATAAAATAAATCTTAAATTTTAAAAAAAGCACAAGCAATACAATAAACAAATTGGACATCTCAAATTTTAAAATTTTTGTGCTTCCACTGATACTATTAAAGAGGAAAGACAAAAGAGAATAGGAAAAAAATTGCAGATCTTATATCTGATAAGGGACTTATATAACTCAGAATTTATAAGAATTCATATGACTGAAGAGACAAATAATTCTTTAAAATATGGACAGTGGATCTGATTGAACATTTCTCCAAGCAAGATATTTAAGTGGTGAATTTATACATGAAAAGATGCACAACACCATTATTTGTCAGGGAAATGCAAATCAAAACAATGAGATACCACTTCACACCCACTAGATTAAAAAAGTCTGGATAATAAGTATTGATGGGAATGTAGAGACTCTAGAATCCTAGTATACTGCTTGTGATAATGTAAAAGGTACAAATGTAAAGTAAATGGTACTTTGGAAAATCGTTTATCAGTTCCTCAAACTGTAACACATAGACTTACCTATGATCAACTCCTAGGCATATACCCAAGGAAAATGAAAGCATATATCCAAACAAAAACATATATATGAATGAAACTAGCAGCATTATTCATAATAATGGAAACAAGCCAGATGTCTACCACCTGGTAAATGGACTTTTAAAACATGAAATATCCATTAGTGAAATATTATTTGGCAATAAAAAAAACAAGGTGTTGATACATATGACAGCATGGATGAACTTTAAAAACACAAAAATTGAAAAAATCAGTGCCAAGTGATTATATATTTTATGACTTCATTTATTTGAAATGTCCAAAATAGGCAAATCTATAAAGATAGTGTAATTATTATTAGTGGTTCCTTAAGGTTGAATGTAATGGTGGATAGGGTAATGAAAGTAAAGGTTATGGAGTTTTGTTTTGAGGTGATGAAAATGTTTAAAATTGACTGGAGTGATGGCTGCTTATATTTGTGAATTATTAGCTATAAAATTACTTTGTGGGTGAATAATACGGTATATGAATCATATATTATAAAGCTATTTAGGAGAAAAACAACCTAGAATCCAACACAATAAGTTTAAAAAGCCACATCAAGATGTATAATCATGAAATTTTGAAATACTGAGTATAAAGAGACTGTATTAAAGAAAATAAAAAATCACCTATATGTTGGAATTGGAATGACATCAGGACTATCCACAGTTCCCTGGAAGATAGTAGAGAAATGTCTTCATAATTTTGAATTAAAAATTATTTGTGGGGCTGGGGCTGGGGCTCAGCGGTAGAGTACTTGCCTGGCACATGCAAGGTGCTGGGTTCAATCCTCAGCACCACATAAAAATAAATAAAGATATTATGTCCAACTACAACTAAAAACAAATATTAAAAAATTATTTGCAAATAAACTTCCATTACTAATAAAACTATCAATCAAGTGAGATAGTAGAGAAAAAAATACCTTCATATATTGAGAATCTCAAAAGTTTAACTATCAATATTCTTCAGGAAACCTTAGGGGGATATCTTCTACCAAAGAGAGGGCTTAAGAAGGAAAAGGAAGACATGGAGTCCAAGAAGGAGGGAATACAACACAGAAGAGAGATAAAAGGAGGTTTAGGATGTATGTCATATTTACAGAGCAAGCAATCTGTACAGGACAAAGCTTCAGAGGAGACGTTTCTGAGGCCTGGGGAACAAGGAAGAATAAAATATATATTGGCCAAGTCTGGGGGGAGGGGGAGTTGAGTAATAAAATAGTAATAGGTACATATGAAACTCTGCAAATGAAAATTTAAGACACTTATTAATACCAAGGAAAACCAGGAGTTGTATAAGAGAGAAAGTAAAATTGTATAAGATAGGAAGTAAGTTAATTATCCTACACTTGGTTCTGATATGTTAACCCTGAAAATAGTAATGCATATATATCACTTAGAAATATGTTCATAAATACCAGGAGCATTTCAGCAATAGTCTTTAGGAATTTAGGCAACTACTGTTTTTAATTATCAGCCTATTGTCTTAACTTTCAAAACAAGTATATATATTTGACTAAAAATTATATGTAAGAAGAAAAAGAAAGGGGCTGGGGATATGGCTCAGTTGGTGGAGTGCTTGCCTTGCATGCATCTCAGCCCTGGGTTCAATCCCCAGCACCACAAAAAAAAAAAAAAAAAAGAATAAGAAGAAGAAGAAGAAAAAGAAGGGCTGAGGGTGTAGTTCAGTGTCAGAGCACTTGGCTAGCATGCTGCAGGCCCTGGTTTCAATCCAGCACCACCAAAAACAAAACAAAACAAAAAAAGCAGGGGAGGAAGAAAAAGAAGAGATAGTGCTAAAAGTGAGCTTACCTTATGGCCAGGCAACATAGGCAAAATCCATCCTTTCAATATGTCCTAGACAGTGAGTTAAGTTCAAAGAAATCTTACACTGTAAGAAAAGAAGTAAAATGTGGAGGACTATATACTATAAACAGTGGAGATCTCTAACTATAGGGATGTGCAAAGTGGGGGCAGAAAGCAGCCGCTGGAACAGAGAGAGAACATAAGTGACAAGTAAGAAAGTTTATTGTAGAGTATAAGAAGTAGAATTTCTCAAAGCATTGGTGCTCAGAAGCTTCAGAGAAGCCTGTAGATTGGGATACTCTTAACTGGATTTTGGCAGTTAGGAAGTTGTTCTTTTTTGTTGTTGTTGTTGTTCCAGGGATTGAACCCAGGGCAGTTAACCACTGAACTACATCCTCAGTCCTTTTAATACTTTATTAAGAAACAGGGTTTCACTGAGTTACTTAGGGCCTTGCTAAGGCTGAGGCTGGTTTTGAACTTGTGATCCTCCTGCCTCAGCCTCCCAAGACACTGGGATTACAGGTGTATGCCACCTCACCCAGCAAGAAGTTGTTCATTTTGAGAGAGAGAGATTGCAATTTGTTAATGGTCCACAACTTGGGGATGTTTGTCCACACTCCTAACCCCACATGACTTTTGAGAATGTCTGGAGGCATTTGGGGAGGAATACTTCTGGTATCTAGTGAGTAGAGGCCAGGGACCCAAAATGCACAGGACAGCCCAATGACAATTATCTGACCCAGTATGTCAGTAGTAAGATTGAGAAACCCTGCTGTAGATTAGGGAAAGTTAAGAAAGGGAGAATTTGCTGCAACTGCTCATTCAAAGTAATGTAAAAGCATCATCTCATTTGAAGGTAGTGATTATGTACTATTTTCTTGAGAAATTAAAAAGTATAGCAGCTACCTTGAAAGGGAAGAAAGTAGAAAGAAATAGCAAAATGCATAGCTCAATGCCTGCACATAGTATTTTTTTAACGTTTTAGTTGTAGATGGACACAATATCTTTATTTTGTTTTTATTTATTTTTATGTGGTGCTAAGGATCAAACCCAGTGCCTCACACATGGGAAGCAAGCACTCTACTTCTGAGCCACAACCCTAGGCCTGAGGCACATAGTATTTAATAAATATTATTGCTTTTATTATTAACAACAGGTGTTCATTAAGAAGTCATTAAGTTCATTAACAGATGTTCATTAAGTGCTAGTTAGTATAAGAGAAAAACAAAATACAAATAGTATATACTTTGCCTTTAAGGAGCTTACATTTTGAGGGAAAATATGAGATTTATACAAGGACCTGAAGGAAAAGATAGAAAGTAAAAATTCTCTAAAACAGTACCAGAATGGTATGAATTTTAAAAAACAGAAATTATTCCTTAAAATTTTTGAATTTATAGTTATTTATGTGCTTATCTTCCTATTAGTTTACCAACTTCTTGCAAGTAGAAAATTTTATTCATTTTTTATATCCCCATAAAACTAATCATGCCATAATGAATCCTAAATGCACATAATTACTTAATGGAAGAAGGTATAAACACCTAACTTATAAATTATAGTTACCTTTTTTTTTTCCTACTAGACCAAAAACTCCACAAGAGTACAGATTGTGTTAGCTTACCACTCCCTATATCATCCAAGACCTAACACATAATAGATGACCAAGAAATGCTGAGTGAGATCACAATCAATGTCATTAGTGGATTTTGGATACTAGTTGTCATCCTAGGGGTGGGTGGGGGGGAATATAATTGGAAAATATTTTCTAATAGTCTTCTGTTTCATGTGAGTTTAACCTATCTTTTTCCATGTTTAGATCTTTCAAATCTTACTAAAGAAAGAATAGTGCAGCTGAAACTTGTGTTAAAGTCCTTCTGCTTTGTTTTTCTTTTCTCTGCAGTGCTGAATTATCCCGAGGTCATTTCTGGAATGGGTTAGGCTCCCCTCCAGATTCCCCTTCCCCTGGGAGTGATGTGTACTGCAGCAGTGAGCTGAACGACCCTCAGTATGACCAGAGTCTCCTGGAGAACTTATTTTACACAGCACCTGTAAGTCATTGAACCCAAAGCTTTAGGAATAGAAGAAAACAAGTATTTTTAGTAGCTGCAGACATGATACCATGTGCCAAACAGAAAGCCTTACCTTTTAAATCATATGTTACTTTATTTAATCATAATGACAATATGAAGAGAAAAATAGTATCTTCATTTTATAGATCAGGAGACAGGCCTAATAAGATTGAATATTTGGGGCTGGGGCTTGGGTGGGGCTCAGGCTCAGCAGTAGCGCACTTGCCTGGCATGTGTGAGGCACCAAGGAAAATATATAAAGTCCAACAACTTAAAAAAAAAATTAAAAAATTAAAAAAAAAAGATTGAGTATTTTGACAAGAACACATAACAAATATTAGAGCCAAAATTTAGATTTCAAATTAGCCTGAATCCAAAGCCTGTGGTCTTAATAATATATGACTTCCTTAGAGCACTTCTGAGTTAGAACTAAACATAGGTATACTCTCAGATCACCCTTGACCTGGTATCTATTTAAAATATTCTAGAAATATTTCTACTCACAGGTATTGAAAAATACCTCTATTTGCCCATAAGACAGGTCACTCTCTTTTCAGGCAGATTTGTTTTTTCACAGCTCTTTCTTACATCTAGAATATTGTATATTCTATTCGCTGATGTAGCATCTTCAGGAGTCTATACATAGTAAGTCTAGTCCTGTTCCATAAGTAATCATATGTGTCAAGATTATTGTCATAGTCTTTATATTAATAAATTTTTGTTACTACAACAAAATACCTGAATTAGGCTAAATTTATAAAGAAAAGGGTTTTTTTAATTTATAGTTTTAGAGACTAAAAGTAGACACAGCACAGTGCAGGTTCTGGTGAGGGCCCTTCTTGGCTACATCATCTCATAGCAGATGGCAGTGAAGGGAGCATATATGAGAAGAAAAGATCACATCACCAAACAGAAAACTCAGAGACGGGTGTCCCACAATATCTTCTGTAGGTTTGCCCCTAATCTAAGGACCTCCCATGAGGCCTCACATAAAAGTTTCTACCTCCCAACAATTCTACCTCCATTTTCTATACTGAAAGTACAAGCTTCCAATACCTGAACCTTAAGGCACACACTCAAACCACATCCAAACATAGGAAGCCTGACTTTCCTTTTTTCAAGATCAGAAAAATATAACTGAAATACAAGGTAAGGGGTACTAACTCAGTTGTAAGACACTGAGGGCTCCCAGGATTCAAAAGAGGTAGGAAGAACTTTTACATTAGATTGTCAGGAAAAAACATTGTCAGGCCTAAAGGGTTTTAACTGAGACTTGAAAGAATGGCCTAAGTAGAAAATACATACTTGGGCTGGGGATATGGCTTAAGCGATAGCGCACTTGCCTGGCATGCACAGGGCGCTGGGTTCAATCCTCAGCACCACATAAAAATAAAATAAAGATGTTGTGTCCACGAGAACTGAAAAATAAATATTTTTTTAAAAAAAGAAAACACATACTTATTTACTTCAGGGGATCCAACTTAACTAGATGAGAATTCGTATAGAGGGGTTGAGCAACATAAATGCGTAGTAGAATATCTGCCTAGCATACATGAGGCCCTGAGTTTGACCCCCAACACCCTGGGGGAAAAAATAAAGGAGAAAGAGAGAAAGAAAGGAATATGTGTAGAAAAAAAATTAATAAGGCAGGTTAGCACACTGTAGCCAATGTGAAAGCCTTTGAATGTCAGGCAAGGAAGAAATGACATGGCCAAATAGGGTTTTAGGAATCTTAATGTAGCAACCGTGGAGGGAGCACACTGAGGGAGAATTGAACAGAAGTAGACAGGAAGCCATTGAGGTGTGAGAGAGAGCCAGAATGAGAGTGGCAGTGGCAGCAGTGGAAATGGGAAGGAGGAGATGCAGGTGAAAGGCATTATGAATTAAGATTTCATGACCTCCTCTGCTACCAATCATTATTGATGCTATGTTACCTATGAGCCAAATAGGAAAAGGGTATTTTTTACACATTTATTATTTATTACCCATTTTCTGTGCCAGGTCTTTACATATTATCTGTCATTTATTGAGAACTATACCAAGTGTTTTAAATCTATTGTTTAATTAATTCTTTTATTAGCCTGTGAGATGGTATTCTCTTTATTTTACGTATCATAAGCTTTGAGAGGTTAAGTACTAGTCATTAAGAATTCTTATCCTAGTCTGTCTGGCACTTTTTTTTTCTGCTAGACCATACTGTTTCATAAGTCTTGAGCAGTATGAGACTTACCGCCCTAACCTCATCTTTACTTACCTCCCTAACCTCATCTCCCACTTTCCCTTTACCAATTTGAGACTCTAGCTAGAATCTCATCCCATTCTTCAAACTTTCTAGCTCTTCTTGTATCTCCATATTTTTTGTTGGTAGTAAACCTTCTACTGTGAATGCTGAAATAGCCTTACCCATCTGGTAAACTTCATTCTTTAAGAATCAACTCATCACCTCTTTGCAGAAACCTTCTAAAGACTCCCCTGAATAAAATTTGTTGCCTGAATGCCCACAATATCTTACATATACTTCTGGTATAGCTCTTTTTTGTTTGTTTATTTGTTGGTTGTTTGTTTTGGTTTTTGGATACCGGGGATTGAACTCAGGACCACTGAGCCACATCCTTAGCCCTATTTTGTTTTGTGTTTTTTTGTTGTTTGTTTGGTTAGTTTTTTTTAAAGAGAGAGGGAGAGAGAGAGAGAATTTTAATATTTATTTTTTAGTTATCGGTGGACACACATCTTTGTTTTGAATGTGGTGCTGGGGATCGAACCCCGGGCCGCAAGCATGCCAGGCAAGCGCGCTACGGCTTGAGCCACATCCCCAGCCCCTTAGCCCTATTTTGTATCTTTTATTTAGAGATAGGATCTCACTGAGTTGCTTAGTGCCTTTCTTTTGCTGAGGCTAGCTTTAAACTCATGATCAGCCTCCCAAGCTGCTGGAATTACAGGATGCGTCACGGTGCCCAGCTGATATAGCTTTTACCACATTGTTTGATATGGTGCCTCATAAACAGGGATACATCTTTATTATCTTTGTATTGCCAGTACAGCAAAGGCCTAACAGATAGTGAGTACTCACTTAGTGAATACTTAGTGAAATAAATGAATGTATGAATAGTGCTAAGTAATTCCCTATGCTATTTTAACAAAATAATTTTAGAAAATGTTGGTGGAGGGGCTGAGGTTGTGGCTCAGTGGTAGAGTGCTTGCCTCACATGTGTGAGGCACTGGGTTCAATTCTCAGCACCACATATAAATAAATAAATTAAATAAAGGTCCATCAACACTAAAAAATATTTTTTAAAAAAGAAAATGTTGGTGAACTGGAAGAAAGAGAAAACCAGTTGACCATGAGGCAATGGGAAGACCCAGGAGTTAGAATACTCATGTCCTTCCCCAGGGTCAGTGTTTGATATACTTATATCAAATAACATAGAAATTCAACATTATTACCTTGTGTCTTGGGTTCCTGAAAGTTTTAGTTTTTGAAAGTGTAGTTTATATTTACCCTAATTTCTTTCAGCCTGTAAACCTATCTAGATTTTGATTGTCCTGTCAAAGACCATCTTTAAAAACCTGCCACTTAGCAGGCAGGGAATGTAGCTCAGTGGCAGCGCCATTGCTGCCCATATACAAGGCCCTGTGTTTAATCCCCAGGACTATAAGTTAATTAATTAATTGATTAAAAATTAAACAGATAAAAGTTGCCACTTAAGTTGTTTTTCTTTCTAGAAGAATATTCTTAGCATGCCTATTTGAATTAATCTGTTCTCTTATAGGTCAATACATGATACACCCTAAGAAGCTGAAAAATGGAAACTGAAGATGATAGGATTAAAATGGCTTTGATTTGCTCTCCTAAATTTGTATTAACAAGCTTTATGCTTTAAAATTTGAAGCCAAATAACCATTATGTCATTCTATTTTCCATTTTGTGATATAAGAAGCTAATCAATCGGTTGCAGTAGAATCCTTTCTCCAATAAAAATCATAGGGGATTTAGCTCCTCTTAAGGAAATCTGTGAAATATAGTAAATATATTAATCTTAGCAAGATTAGAAGAAGAATGAGTCATTTGTAGTATGGATAGTTAAAAATAAATAAAAGGGAGTCTTTGTATCCAGTTAGGTGACATTGTATTAGTCGTATGGCAAAAATACAGACTTTGAAACCCAGGGAGATCAAAATTTGGCTTTGCTGCTTATAGCTATAGATCATAAACAAATTGCCTAACTTTTCTCAATTGTAGAAATTGGAATAAGGATACCTCGTAGGAATGTAGTGAATATTAGAAATATACATTCAGCATTTAGCATAAAACCAAATGCATAGTAGCCAATCAATAGATAGTGGTCCATGTTATTAAGAATTTAAAAGAAGAGTTGACTTTGATTTATTTACTTTGAGCTAAACTGAAGCTTAGTTTTGTATAAGTAGGAGAAATAAGAGATTATGTCTCTACTCTTAATGTCAGTAACATAATTATGTATTTCAAGGAAGCACGCACTTACTTTTAGAGAAATGTTTTGTTACTGCTGTTCTTACAACAGTCATTTTTTAGTGTCTCTCTCTGATTTTCTTCCCATAGAAATCTGATACTAGTATCAGTGATTTCCTCAGTGAAGATGATGATGTTGTCCCTTCTAAAAATATGAACCAGTTAAAAGCTCTCGGCAGATCTTCTAAAGTCCTGGAGTCAAGTGATCAGAAGCTAAAGAAGAAGGCACCAGGCAAGAAAAATAGGTGAGCTTCTCTGTGGATGTTTTATTACAGGCAAAAGCGAAGGAAGATTATTTCCATTAGATCTCCTCAAGTGATGACCTGTGTTTACCCAGCACTATCAGAATGACTGTTACAGTAACTCAGTAAACATTGTGTTCCTTAAAATTTTAATAACATGAAAAGATAGGTACAATTAAAATGGTTAAGGGAGAAAACAATACTGTATTGTATATGTACTGTGGTCACACCTATGTAGAAAAATAAGGAAAGCAAATGAGAAGGAATACACAAAAGTGACAAAAGTAGTTATATTAGGATAGTGGGTTGCTAGAATAAATTTTCTGTCCTTTCTGGAAAAGAAGAGAAACTTAATTCTATAACATCATTTTTTACACTTATGTGGAGATCAACTATTAAAAGAATTTTTACATTTTTTTGAGATTTCTTTCGTTGTAGATTAGAACCAAAATTCGGATAAAGCCATTTCCACTTATGAATTAATTTGCTTATTGCCCTACCTGTTGCCTGTGCAAGCTAGTTTGTTTTCATGTTGGGTCTCTTTAACTGTTTGCATGCCCATCTATATGATTTCCTTGTAGAAATTTGGTTGAACAACAGATGCTCTCTGAAACTCCAGAAAATACCCAAGTGACAACCTTAAGTGTGGATAGACTGGCCCTTTTGGGAAGAATACATTCAGTCAGAATGTTCATCGAAACAATGGGAGTTCCTCCAGATAGTCCCCAGGTGACCCCTGGCAAAAAAAGCCTTACTGGGAGACCACCTAAGCTAACAATAGCTAAAAAACGGTATGTCTCTAACATGAGAAGATAAGTTTGATATTTTTGGAAAATATGACTGATAACTGTATAACACTTTATGATTTGTAATGTGTTTTCATCTCCATTATTTAATCAATATAAATGTATTGAATCCCCACTAGGTCCCAAGAACTATGCTAGTTGGGAATAAAGAAAATTAAGAAGCAATCTCTGTTCTTATAGATCTTACAGTTAGCAAAAAAAAAAAAGGGCAACATTTATGTATAAAATGGAATATTACTCAGCCATAGAAAAGAATGGCTTTATGACTTTTGCCAGTTAATGGTGGGAGCTGGAGATTATTATGATAAATGAAATAAACCAATCCCCAAAAACCAAAGGCCCAATATTCTCTATCTTATGCAGAGGCTAACATACAATAAGAAAGGGAGGGGAGAATAGAAGTTCATTGGATTAGATAAAGAGGAATGAAGGGAAGGGGGGAATGGGAATAGGAAAGACAGTTGAATGAATTGGTCATAACTCCCAATGTTCACATATGAATACATGACCAGTGAAACTCCACATGATGAACAACCTCAAGACTAGAATCCTCATTAGAATAAGTTTTACTTCATGTTTGTGTAATATGTATAAGTTATACTTTTCATGTATATATCCTACTGTCATGTATATCTAAAAAAGAACAAATAAAAAAATCACTGTGTATAATAGGGCCTTTGAAACCAGAGTAGATGTTTCATATTGAAAGTGCTGTGGAAGCAAGCCTTTCATTCCACATGACCAGACTAATGAAAGATTTGAAGAAAAGAGGTACAGCTTCTGGTGATCAGAAGTCCTGAAAATAGGCTTTCCAAGATGTGTAGATTCATAAATAGAAAATAGATTTCTTATTTGTTTTTTTTTAATCACCTTTTTTCCTTTTTTAGCACTTTCTTTGTGGAATATCACTTTCCTGTGGGTTTTTCCAAAAGTGGATTGGAAAAGACAGCTTTGATCACTGAAGTTGTTCGACTTGCCTCCAGTAAAATTACAGATGGAAGTAAGAGAGAGACTGGTTTTCAGCTCCTTAAATATTTTGACTTTGGAAGAATTTTTGAACCCCTAATTACTTACCTGACTTTTGTAATGCTATAGAATCTTAGCGCTAAAAAGAATTTTTAAGTGAATCTTCTTTAACTCCTTTATTTTGTAAGTGAAGAAACTGGCTCAGTGGTACACTGACTGTCATAATTTAACGTAGCAGGTCAGTAACATGGCTGAGACTAAAACTCAAAACATCTGATGCTTAGTTCATATTTTTCAACTGTTGATATTTTTCTTTCCTTATTTAAAGCAGTTTTATAAAGATACAACTCACAAACCATACACTCATTTGACATGTATAATTTAATATATTGCAGAATTGTTTTTAATATTCGCATAAGCCAATTTTTCTATTTTTTTCTTGGTTGCTTGTACTTCTGTTGTTATCTTCTTTTTATTTTGCTTTAAATATGTCTAGTATAGAAAAATAAAAGGATAGTATAATAAACATATTCCTGCAATCCAAAATTAAAACTGTTTTTTTTTAATATTTTTTAGTTGTCAATGGACCTCTATTTTATTTATTTATATGCAGTGCTAAGAATCGAACCAAGTGCTTCACACATGCTAGGCAGGTGCTCTACCACTGAGCTACCACCCTAGCCCACAAACCATTTATTTTAACATAGTTTGAGAATATCTTTGCCTTGGCTCTTCAGTTTAATCCACGAACAGTTTGTTAGTGTTAAATTTCTTCTCTGGGAGGTGGTTTGAGAAACAAAAGATGTGGTTCTAATTGTCCTCCACATTCAAGTAACTTTCCTATAATAACTTTAGATTTTTTTAAATTTTATTTTGCTTTATTTGCTTTTTGAGCTAGATAATCCATTCATGTAGTTTTTAGGTTCCATTTCTATAGGCAAACAACATTGTTGCTTTTATACGCTTCCTGAGCTATTTTTTGCATATATCAGCAAATGTGTTGATTCATTTCTATCCCTACCCCCATTTTATGTAAATGATAGTGATAGAGTACCATGTGCACCATTCCACAGCTTGCCTTTGACATTATAGCTTAGGGATTTTTGCATTTTGGGACATAAAGAGCTTCATCATTCCTTTAATGACTACATACTATCCCATTTTGCTGCTATGCCATAATTGAAACATCCCTAAATATGATCAGTATTTAAGTTATTTGAACAGTATCTAAGTTATTTCAACCTTTTTCTGTTAAAAATAATATTTTAATAATATGTGTATAATTTCTTACTTGGCATAAGTATATCTAATATGAATATTTAAAATAAACACTTATTTAGCCTTAAAATAATATAATATACTCTTTTACTAGGCCACATTATTTCACCCTCCCCATCACTTTAAGGAAGAATTAGGGCATTCCAAATTTGTCTTCTGCTTGCTTTCTGGCTGTATGCTTTTATTAACAGCAGTAGAAGCTGTCCTGGGGGTTTGTACAGAGCACGAAAGCCTGTATAAATAATTCTTTTGACTAAAAGTATGCATGTTTATTGTGGCTAAACTATTTTTGTTGTTGTTATTATTTATTTATTTACTTATTTATTTACTTACTTGCTTATTTATTGTGATGCTGGAGATTGAACCCAGGGCCTTGTGCATGCAAGGCAAGTAGTCTAACAACTGAGCTATAGCTCCAGCCTACTAAAATGTTTTTTATCAAACCTCCCTATGCAAAGAAAAATGTTGAAACCTTTTCTCAGGGCTTTTCCTTCTACTTCATTCCACTTATATAACATTTTATGAATTTCTTAAATTATCTCTGAACCTTGATTTCCCCATCTGTAAAATTGAAATGTATCAGTTCTCATTTTGCTTCTATAGTGTTCATTGAAATTCATGCCAGCTGAAATTGAGTTCTCAGTTGCCATAGAACCATGCAAAAGCAAGGACACCACTCTGGTTTGCACAAATTTCAGCTAACATAGTGTCTACAAAGCCAAGACTGCCTGTAATCACACAAGGAATTAGTGGACAATCAAGGAAGATAATGAATGTAAAAGCATTAAGCTCTAAAATAGTAGAGTTTATATAATAAACTCTATATAGTAACTAATATTTATTGAACACTAATTCTACTCAGTTGTGTTATATACATTAACCACTTAGTCATTACAGTAACAACCCCCACCCACCCACACACATAGCTGGTATGGTCGAATAAAACCTAAAACTGTTTTGATTCTAAGTCATGTTCTCTTAATCTAATTAGCCTCTCATGCATTATTTTAATTTCTGACCACAGTGGTTGAATTTCCCTGTGTCCTTCTGAGAACGATCATTTGGGAAAAATGCAATAAGCATTGACCCAGGATTTGGAAAACTGGTTTCTATTTCTGATTGTACCACACTAATTATGTGACCTTTGGCAAAATCATTTTGTCATCTTTCAATAATATAGAATGGACTGTAGATATTTTCAGGATCTCTTCCAATTCTTAAAAAAAATCTTGTCTCAGACATTATTAGCAATTTATGTATTTGAATTTCTTCTTCCACTATCACCTTAACTTACTTTGTGGTAAAATAATAATAATAACAACAACAACCTTAAGTGACTGTATTGATAAAATAGGTTATATTAGCCTTAATTTGAGGTTCTACTTCCTGTTTGCAGGTGGAAACAGACTATCTGAGAAATACAGTAATACTATAAAAATATGCCTTGGTAGTAAGAAGAAATCTTAGAAGACCAAGTTGAGATAGAGTTCTGATTATACATTAAAGATTTTTCATTTATTACCTCAGTTGATCTTTCCAGCACACAAATGAAGTATAGGTGTTCTCTTTGTTCCCTTCCCTGTGGTAGAGCACTAAAAGAAATTAATCTCCTAATGGATGTGGGCTTCAAGGGCCCAGAACTTTTGTTCATACTTTCTTTGTGTGGATCCAGATAGCAAGACCCAGATCCTGCCCAAGAATACAAAGAGAAGTACACACACAAGGCTAAATGCAAGGGTTCCTGCTGGCCAGGCTAGATCCAGCTGCTGCTAGGAAACACTGCCTTTAAAAAGTTGCTATCTATGGTTATGTGTTCAATTTTAACCACCTGAAAAGTGAAATAAAATAGATACCCCCCCCCAAAAAAAGAGAGAGAACAAAGATGGCCAGAGATGGATAGAGAGATCAGTATGTCAAAATGAGCAACTTGAATGAATGCCATTGGTAGCAAATTCTCCATAACTGGGCTATTTGTGAGGGTATCCATTTTAAGGACCTTATAAATAAATGAACAGGAAGATCATTTTACAAGTGATAAATTGTTGCTGAGTTGGTAACTAGTAAGTAATAGAAGTAAAACTTAAACACTGTCCTTTGATTCTAGTTTTAAATTCCGATTTTTTTTATCAGTTAATGCCCCATAGCAACAAATATAAACTAAAATACCACCAACACTTCATCCCATTTACACTTGTTAGCAGAAAACCTTTCCTTTCCATTCAAGAGATGGACTCTACTCCTCCTAACATGACTAAGTAACATCAGTACCTAATACCTTGTCTGAGTGACAGTGGGAGTGTCCTGTCAGCCAGCAGATTAACTCATTTTTATTATTATCATTTTAAATTCAGTTCTTCTGTTTTATTTATCTCTCATTGTTTCACTTTAAGCTAGCTCCCCTTTTTATTATACTACTCACCAACTTGTCTTTTAAAAACCGTCATATTACCCTAAATATAGTGAAGTATATGGATATCTCCTTATACATTCTGTGCTCATGTACTTGGCATTCATTTCTCATAATAAAACAGAACAACAGCATGCTTCTCTGCTGTTTCTATACAAAAGGTTTTCTCTTTGTCTCTGCTCTTTCAATTCCAAAACCCTAATACATTCTGTGAAATCATACTGACTAGATTCCTGCAAGAGATTTTTAATTAGATTTGAAAGGGAGGTGGGTGGTGTCAAGGCATGGATTAATCATGGCTCCGGCTGAATGGTGTGCCTCTGTGTGTTTCTCCTTACAGTGGTGAAATTCCAGCAGCGATTTGTGTTTCCAATACAGTTTGGTGGCCCCATGATAGAACACTGGTGGAATTCTAACCTCACTTTCCAAATTTATGCAAAGAAAATGCCACAGAAAAAGGTATTATGAGTGATCTTGACCTTTGCCTCACCATTCACACCACAGAATAAGAGTATACTTAAAATTATTTTCCAATTTAAGCTAGGAATTTCTCTAAGCACAAGGTACACTAATGCTTTTTAATATCATAATAATTATTTATTGTTATTATTACTACTCTCTGCTATAACCAGATATTATGGTTATAGGCTCCATACAAACTATCAAATTTAATCATCACAGCAACTCTGTGCATTAGATGTAGTATTACCTTCATTTTGTGGATTAAAAAAACTGAAATTTGGTTAAGTGACATGTCTATGATCACCCTCATAAAAGACAGCCAAGACCCAAGTTTTTTGTCTTTAGATTCTAAATTCTTAACATTTTTCTGTGTTCCCTTATTGTAGGGAAGTGACTGTATTGATATAGGTTATTTAGCCTTAATTTGAAGTTCTACTTCCTGTTTGCAGGTAGAATACCTAAGGTATCTTGCTCATGTCCATAATAATGTAATTGTGGGTAAATGTTGACTAACTAATTCCAAGTTTATAAATCTACTACAGCTAACATAAATCAATAAACTATGATGTGAGCCATGTTTATTTCTTTTAGTGAAAGAGTAGCCTGTGTAATCTTTTGACCTCATCATGTGTATGGATAGCATGAAGAAAGCAACTTATTTTCTTTGGTTGTTTTTTTCAGGGGATATAAATAATACAAGTTCTTTGTAAAAGATAGCAAAACAAGAAGGGAGGGTGGAAATGCATGCTTCTGCAACCTTAAGACAATCTCTATTAATGTTTTGATATATTTACATTGAATCATTTTCCTCTAATTAATGGCTTTTTTCTAATTTTAAGAGAATTATACATGTTTTTAAAAAGCAAAATTGCCTGTAGTTCCATCACCACGAAATAACTATTAACATTTATGTGTATCTTGTTTTTTCAAGTAAAAATGTGTTATATAATTTCATTTGCAGTTTTTATCCTGCCTTTTTTCTCATTTAACCTTGTTTGTTTCATTTTTCTTCAAAAGAATATACTTAATGTTTTCCACATAATTATAAATACTTTCAAAGACTTTATTTCTATCTATCTCTCTCTCTCTCTCTATATATATATATATATACACACACACACATGATTTAATATCCTACTTCTATCAAATATTATAGCAATGTTGTTCATATTATTATAAACTTTTAGTGAATGTCATTTTCATGTCTGCATATCATACCATTATATGGATATGCTATAATTAGCTTAGTAATTCTTGATTGTTGAGTATCTTAAATTATTTCTAATTTTTAACCTATATTTTAATGCATAAGTTGTTTATGTATCTTTATTGTTTCTTTAGTATAAATTCCCAGAAATAGAATTACTGAGCCAAAGAATATGAATTTTCAAAGCTTTTCCTTATTAACTACCAAATTTGTTGTCTAAAAGTATGTTGCCAGTTTATATTCTCAGTTTTATTCATATGGAAGCTTTTTGTTTCTCTATAGCTTTGATAATCACTTTGATAATAATTTTATAATTTTCTTAGCTTTAATGGCAAAAGCTGTATCATCTAAATTTTGTTTTATATTTTTAATGGCAAAGTTGGACATTTGAGTAAAGAATTTTGTTTTAATTTTTAGACCTTTATTTTATTTATTTATTTTTATGTGGGTGCTGAGGATCAAACTCAGGCCCTCCCACATGCTAGGCAAGTGCTCTACTGCTGAGCCACAACCCCAGCCCTGAGTAAAGAATTCTTAAAATCAAGGCTGGGGATACAGCTCAGTTGGTAGAGTGCTTGCCTCGCATGCATAAGGCCTTGGGTTCAACAATCCCTAGCACCACCAAAAAATAAAAAAGAACTCTTAAAATCAGAAAAAAATAACCTTCCAATCTCTCTACAGTCTTCCAGAGGAAGGAAGAAATATGGAAACCCAGAAGGGAGACCAAAATATGACAGATTATGGGATCCCACATAGAGTTCCTCAGTCAAGGAATAAATCTTTGTACTTCATAAAACATGGGTTCTTTTATAAGTCATCATAGGTTGACCCACCAGTTAAAATCCCCTGTGGCTCCTCTTTAACCTAAGCTTTTTCTTTCCTACTTTCCTCAGCCAGAAGTCATTGGATCTGCAGCTCTTCCTTTGCGAGCTGTCATTCAGTCAGAGTTGCTTTCTTTCAGTGACCACCTTCCAGTGCAACAGGAAAATGGTCAAACTCCAATTGGCCCCCTAAAGGTACATTAATATACAATCAGAAGGTCAGAAAAGTATTTTCTGGGCATGTTTTATTGGCTAGCACTGAGAATATAGTAGTGAACAAGGAAACAAGACAATGTGACACCTGCCTACTACTTCATCCTCTGCCAGTAGCCATGTCAAACTATGTAAAGAATCACTTAAGATACTATGAAGATTCGTGCCTCCATATTTTTTTTATTTCTTATTTTTATTTTCACACTGCTTCCTCTTCTTCAAAGCCTTTCTTTTTCCTGGTCTTCCTTATATAAACCACTTAATCTATTAAAGACGTATATGATTATTATTGCAAGGAGATGATACCACCCTATGTTTCTGCTAACCAAATTTTATGTTTTGCCTGCCTGGTTCATTCCGCCTGGTGCAAGGTTTAAAATCTGAAAAGGGCTGTGCAATGGCACATACCTATTATCCCAGCAACTCAGGAAGCTGAGGCAGAGGGATATCACAAGTTCAAGGCTGGCTTGGGAAACTAAAACTGAGGATGTAGCTCAGTTGTAAAGTGCCCCTGGATTCAGTCCCCAGTACTGCAAATAATAAATGAATAAATAAAATCTAAAAAGAGTAATGAAAAGGATTGATGGACTAGAAATTGTTTTCTGTCCTGACTTTGTTGATAGAAATCCATGCTAGATTGATTGCTGCTATATTTGATAGAGCAAAATAACTGTGTGTAACACCTATGGGTTTCAAATAAAAGCAACAGTAAGAACACTTTATCCCTAATAATTAATTATTCTTATAGTTAGCAAGTGACCACTTCTGTTCTTCAAATTCGTTACTTATCCTGCATCCTTTTTCTTTTTTACTTTTTAGCATTTTTAACTGTTTCACTTTGAAATAACTTCAGACTTAGAGAACTGTTTCAGAAGTAGTACAAAGAGCTTGCATGCCCTTTGCCCAGCCTCACCAGTTCTTAATGTGATATTAGTCTTATAATTCTCTTCTCCTTTTGTTTCCTCTTTAGATACACACACACCCTTATTGTGATCTATTAACATAAGTTCCAGGCATCATATCTATTTCCCCTTAGATTCTTTAGCATGCATTACATGTATTTCCTAAGAACAAAGACATCATCATGCATAATACTCAGAGTTATATTAATAATACATTGTATCTGTAGTCTATACTTTCACAGTTGTGCCTATATTTTCTTTTACAGAATATTTTTTTCTAGTCTAGGATTATCATTTGCATTTAATTGTCATTTTTAGTTTGGAATAGTTCCACAGTCATTCCTTATATTTTAGTACATAAGCCAGTTATTTTGTAGAATACCCCTCTAGTGGGGTTTACCCAAGTCACATACTATTATGTGATTTTTTTTTTTTTTCCTCATTGCAGGGGACTGAACCCAAGGCCTTGCACATGCTAGGCAAAATGCACTCCCACAGAGCTACATCTGTAGCTCTTTGTGAACATCTGTTAATTGACATTTTACTATGCAAAAGACTATGTCCCTTCTCCCATATTAATTTTTTTAATTGGTTGTTCAAAACATTACAAAGCTCGTGACATACCATATTTCATACATTTGATTCAAATGGACTCACAGATTCATATATTATTCAATAGGTTATAGTCCACTCCTATAATTTATTTTGATGCTCAAATTATCCTAGATTTAGCCAATAGAACCCTCTTCAACTAGGTTCTATGTCCCTTAAACACATCACCATCCTTTTATGAGCATTTCCTTATTTCCTGGTATAAGATAATATTCTGGTCTCATCTAGTATTATTGATAAATAATCTACCTAGTTTTTCTTAGTCTAAGTTAATGTATGTGCAGTCCAGTCTGTTGTATTCATCCTATGTTGGTATTAAATGATGAATTAACTCATTTCCTAATAATCTGACATTACTTCCAGCTCCAAAATTTCGATTCCAGTTCTACAGGACATTCTTAGTGACTCTTCTTCTTTGTATTTTATAGGTAACCATGGAGCTTGTTATAGATAATAAGAATTTCACTAGTGTCAATTCCAAGTTAAATAGCAGCATCCAACATACCCCATTTTGTGCTTCCACAAATCCAGATAAGATACTGCCAGAACCCAACCAAGATACTACCTATACCAAAAATTCACAGACTCTAACTCAAATTCTAGAGGAAACTACAAAGGAAGCACAGAATTTGGTGTTTCCCAACCCAAAGTCACCAAGCTGTATAGTACCAAATTCTTCAACCTCCATGGCTGTACCAACCTCCCATGATTTAGTCAATCAGACAGATATGTCAACAAAAGAAAATGCTTTGCTGTTGCATGTGCTATTAATGGTGCCAGATGGGAAAGATTTTATTACTGGAGAATCTGAGAAACAATCACCATGCAATGTGTATTTAAATTGCAAACTCTTCAGCACAGAAGAAGTCAGTAGATCTATCACTGTATGGGGTACAACACAACCAGTCTTTAACTTTTCTCAGGTAACTTTATCTATTCCATATCTTTTAGGGGTTTATTGGGGGCAGGAAATAAATGTTTTCCAAATCATACTTTGAATCTAAAAAAAATCTAGAATGTTCAGAATGGAAAGGATTGTTGTGGTTATCTGGTGTGTTCTATTGAGTGGAAAGAGGAAAAGACATTGCCAACATTTTAAAACTTGTTCTATTTCTTTTTGTTCTTTCTCAATTTCTTTGGTTTCTCCCCACCACCACCACCACCACTACTACTATTCTTCTTCTTCCTCTCCCCCTTCACCTCCTTCCCTTCCTCCACCTCCTTCCCCTCCTCCTCTTTCCTCCTCCTCCTCCTCCTCCTCCTCCTCCTCCTCCTCCTCCTCCTTCTCTTCTCTTTTTCATTGAATTGTATACTTTATTTACTGTTATGTGGTGCTGAGGATTAAACCCAATGCCTCACATGTACCAGGCAAGTGCTCTACCACTGAGCCACAACCCCAGCCCTCTTACTTCTACTTTTGCCAGAGTTTTGGATTCTATTTTTTTCTACTTCCTCTAGAACTTTGGTTAGGTAAGCTTCCCCACTCTTCTATATGTTCAGTCTCTTTTTTTTTAATATTTATATTTTTCCTAACTCTCATTTATTCTTCCTCTTATTTCAGTATTCATCTTATTTGACTTCTCTGTAGAATTTGGTGCTGTTGCTTAAATTCTTTTTTTCTTGGGTTTTGCAACTCCAGCTTTTTTCTTCCTGACTCAACAGCCAGTTCTTTTTCAGGAGAAACCATGAAATGCCTGGTACTTCCCGTATTTCTCTCTTTTTTCTTAACCTTTAACTATTGGTGCTCCCATTTATTACTCTTTTTATTTTTTACTTTTTTGTTATAGATGAACACAATATATTTTATTTTGTTTATTTATTTTTATGTGATATTGAGGATTGAACCCAGTGCCTCAGATGTGCAAGACAAGGACTCCACCACTGAGCTACAACCCCAACCCCCATTTATTACTCTTGCTGTCAGTCTTCAAATTGATCCTCTTTCCCCCATGGTCCTCACATCTACTCCTCCACTTAAACTTTCATTTTTATGGAGATAGCTTCTAAATCTACACTTTATGTAAGCCACACATATGTCTGTAGTTTCAGCTCTCTATATCTAACTGCCTGCTGGTCATCACCATGTCTCAAAAGACCTTTACACCTAGCACCTAACACTTTGCTTGGTGTGTACTAGATATTCAATAAGAAGGTATAAATGAAAGAAGGAATTCTAAATTTGAATTTATTATTCCTTCCAAATCAGTTCTTCCTTAAAATGAATGCCCTAATTCATTTTATAATTTACTCAGAAATTTAAGTAAACCTGAAAATTGTCTTGACTCTTCTATAATTATTCACCAATTCCAATAGGTACTCTAGACTCAATTATCTCTAAAATGCATCCCCTTATCTGTATCCCATTGCCACTGCTTCCATTCAGGTCCCAACCCTCATTCCAAACAGATTTCAGATTGGTCTGCCTGTTTCTTACCCCTCTGGTCCTGTTCATTTCTTTCTCTGTGTACCAGCAAGAATGATCTTTCTAAAACACTAATCTGAACATTTTACTCCCCTGCTTAAAACTTTTCAGTGATTCTCCAAAGCTTCAGAAAAGAATGTTAATTCTTAGCATGGACTCCAAGACCCTTTAAGAACTGACTGTAGACACTTCTCCAGTCTCAGCATCTGCTACTCTTCCCTTCACTCTAGATACTCCAGCATTTCCTGAATATTCTCTCCTCCAACCTCTGTGCCTTTGCATGTGCTATTCCTTCTGCCTTGATTTACTCTTCAACCTATATGACACCTATTAGGCAAAGCATTAAGTTCTAGTTAACTCTGCTCAGGCTTAATTTAGGGTTACTTTCTTTTTGAAACTTACTCTGAAACCTCCTTCTTTGAAGACTAGGTTGCTATGTTGGTTTTGTGTGTGGTTGGTTAATTTCAAAGAACAAAAATGTACTTGTTTAATAAGAGTTTCTTATGTGGATACAAAAGTAGCTTTACTCTGGTTATCTGTGCTTCTGCTGTCTTCCATTTATTATGTCTTATATATTTTGTTTTGATGCTGGGATCGAACCCAGGGCTTTCCAAAGCTGGCATTCCACCATATCATGCCTTATATTATGTCTGGTTTCACCCCTTTTTGCTTCTCATGTTTTCTGTTGGTTTCATCATTAGAGCTATCCCTCTACTATTATAGTTATCACTATAGCTTAAGTTTCTTCAAATTGGTGGTCCCTTGATTCTACTGTTAATTTGATGGAGCTGCTCTTGGCTCTAGATTTTCTGATTGTCTCTATGGCTTATCTCTTCTCTTCCAACTACCAGCTAGCCAGTTCTCGAAAAATTTTATATTGAACATCCAGGTAAGAAATCGACTTTGCTTTTACCATGACACTTCTTGAGCAGAGCTGGCTACACAAGGATTGGCAATCCTTGGATAAAGTGCCCTTTTCCAAACAGTTGCCATCCTGTTTCAAAACACCTTTCTCTCAGGAGGATTTATAAGTGGATCACTTTGCCTTAGAAATGATTGGGTGTGTTTGACATTTGTAGCAATCTTGTCTTTGTCCCATCTATATGAGCAATGTTACCAGATAACTCAAACTGATTTGGACTTTATGTGTTAATCTATACAGCAGACAGTGTTTCTGTTGAGGTTACAGAATGTATTCATGCAGTCACCTTTGAGTAGATGCTTTTAAAGTAAAAGTTAATTCTTTGTCTCAATATTGGCTTTTCCCCCCTTGTTTCTCCCCAGGTGATTCCTGTCTCTCTGTCTTCCAAGTACTTGGAAAGGCTTAAGAACAATGTGATGATAATTGAAACTTGGAACAAGGTGCGAAGCCCAGGACAGGACAAGCTTCTCGGGCTGGTGAAACTCCCTCTCCATCAGTTTTACATGTCATTCAAGTAAATAGGATCTTTTAGAGTATTCTTTATTTTGCATCTTTAACTTTGTATGGACTAAAGAGGAATTCTTTTGGTTTGCAAATATGAATAGCCCAGTAATCCCTTGGAGGATCTTTCTCAGTTTCACCACAGCTGCCGCTCTTGGTCCTATTGTAAAGCAGCTGTACAGATACTGCTTACTATGTTTCAGGCACTGTGCTAAGAACCTTACATACATCAAGTCACTTAATCTTCATAACAGCCTCTGAAGCAGGTATTTTCATTTCCCCTGTTGTACAGACAAGTTAACAGAGACTCAGAGAAGTTAAATTTCTTGTCTCAAATATTATAAGAGTAGAAGGGTTAGAACTGGACCGCCTGGTTCTGAAGACCACTCTTGTTACCAGAAAGCTCTGGTACCAAAAGTTACCAGCTCACAAAACTAATGCCTTATTTTTCTGTCATGAAATATCAGTATGGTTCATATCAACTATTCACAAGATTTCTGTAATTAGTATTGTGCTTTAGACCTTAGATTTGATTATTGTACCTCACTTTAACATCTAGATAGAGTATTGACTAACCTGAAGCTTCTATCCTTAGTATAGACTGTTTTTTTTATTCAAAATGCATGTTTAATTACTTTAGCCCCAACCCCTTGCCTAGCAGCCTTCTCATTTCTTCTGTGTTTGAAATATTGTTCTTTACATTTTATAAAGAATACTTTTATGTTCATTATTTGACTTGAACCTTACTATAACCTCTTGAAGTATTAGCATTATCCCCATTTTAGAAATAAGAAAATTTGTCTTTTGACTTGGAAAAGTCATAGAATCTCTCTGGATTTCTTTTCTTTATCTATAAAATGAGGGTGATGATAGACTCTTTGTCTCTCTCATGGAGCAATTGTGAGAACTCAGTGAGAAAATATATGTATTTTCCTTCTGTGAATACCAAGTACTTATGATACAATATAGTGCTTACCATAGTAAAATTGTAAAACCCAGCCAGGCTGAGGAAAACTACTGAAATCACGGATACCATTGACTGCCATAGGCTTTTGGTTTTTTCCTTTTTCTGTAACTGTGATATTTTGTAGTTGTGATCTGGTATTCATCTTCTTCCACTTCACTCCTGATTTCATAAGATTCATTCCTTGCTGAGAGAGTATAAAACAATTGTAACTACTCAAGTACAGAGCATTACTATATGTCAAGCATCATAGATGGTATTTTACGTTATCTCATTTTAGTCCCATCTACAGCCTGTGACGGAAGTTTAATTACCTACATTTTATAAATGAGGAATCAGACTCAGAAAGGCTAAGTTGATTGCTTAAGTCATAAACAAGTAAGTGGCAGAGCTAAGATTCAGCCTGATATAATGAAGAGCATTTGGACTTCAGAATCAAATGGTTCAAAACCTGAATCCCAGCTCAATCTCCTAATACTACCTATCTATCTTTAGTTAAGTAACTTAATTGTTCTTTTTGAATTTTTCTTCTGTTTACAATGGATAACATCAACCTTTATAGTGTTAGATGAATTAGAAATACTATAAAATGCCTCTTAGTAGGTGGCAGATAGCATTGGTAACATCAAAATCTTATCTACGAGATTCTGAAGATCATACTTTCCTAGTTGACCACACTGCCTCCCTGTAAAATATACAATTCAGCAAGCCTCGGCTGAGATGCTGTTTTTTTTATCAGAGACTTCATGGCTTCAGGCCACCATGATACAGAGAAGTATCAGACACATTCCCAGCCCTGAAATTCTGCATTTTGAATTAACCTGCTTTGTGATTTCAGTTTCATTGGGTACTGACAAAACCACAGTTTTTTTAAACCTTATTACTTTTGTAGGTATAGATCCATTTTAATAAACTGAGAAAATAAGTTAGGAATGAAGCAACTCTTGACATGATTGATGGTTGTTATTTCTTCATTCACAATTTTTTCCCCTCTAGAGATCCCAAGATTTCTCGCCTGCTTCTCGATGCCAAGTACCCAGTTGTTGCTGTTGACAGCTATATGCCTGTGATTGATGTGTTCTCAGGCCACCAAAATGGGAGTCTTCGAGTCTTTTTAGCCATGGGTTCTTCAGATCAGATTATTGCATTGCAGCGATTAAAGAAAGAAGAAGGAACACTCCCTCCCTTCAGCCCTAGGCCAGCCCATTTCCTGGACCAGCCTTCTGTTGCATCTGTTGCTCTGGTAGAGACTCAACACCATGTTTCATAGAAAACTATAATCTCATTTTCTCTTGCACATTTTAGTGAAAGCATTGCCCCAAATTCTTATCTCAGCAGTAGAAAGTTCAATGAAAGAGTATAACTTACACTCCAGTGCTTGCTTTAAATCAGAAGAATCATTGCTATTTTTCTCATGGTTTAAATGGTTCTGTGCCCATTTAGCTCCCTGAATTTATCAAGAAAATCTAATTGGACAACCAGATCTTAATCCTCTAATTTACTAACTTAATTGACTTTTCAAATATAGGGAGAAGGGAGCAATCCCAGCTGTAAGTCAGCAAAATCTTATTCTGTTGGCTAAGTCTCTGTTGGAAAGTTATAGTGAAGTAACTTACTTTTCTACTAAACAATTAAGAAGACATATTGACATTCTCTATCATGTTTATTTCCCTAACAACTGAATGAGATAAATCATTGTCATTCTCTTTTTTAGTAATGAAACAGCAATTCTTATCCAGAGTCACATAACTAAGACTGGGGGAATCAGGGTTCTGACACAGGTCTTCCTTTTACTGGATCACTTCCTACTGATTCTGACATTTGATGTCTCTACTTACTAGTATGTTAGCTTTCCAATGCATTGATCAAAAGACCTGACAAGAACAACTTAGAGGAGGAAAAGTATTTGGGCTCATGTTTTCAGTGGTCTCAGTCCATGGTTGACTTACTGTTGCTCCGGTACCCTAGGTGAGAAGGACATGGTGGCAGAAAGGCACAGTGAAGGAAAGCTGCTCAACTCATGGCAGCCAGGAAGCAGACATAACAGGGAAGGGGTCAGGGCCAGAGGCCCCAGTGACCTCCCTCCTTCAGCCATGCCTCACCTGCCTACCTTACCACCCAATAGTCCATTCGAATTATTAATCCATCAAATACATCAATTTACTAATAACATTAAAGCTCTCATAATCTAATCCTGTCACCTCTGAGCATTCCTTCATTGCCTAGCACATGAGCTCTTCAGGGAATGCTAAAGATCCAAAATATAACAAATCTCTGTTTACACACCATTTAAATATATCGTGTTTTTAAATCTGAATGGCAAATTTAAATGTCTATAGCAGGGAAATAACCATTAACTATTAACAGGTTATTGTGTATTTGTTTGTTATAAACTCTAATCATTTCCTTGCAATTTGTTAGATATTAGTGTCTAACAGTAGATAAATGGTATTTTTCAAATTAGAAATTACTTAAAAGAACAAATCACCAGTACTGTTCCCAAGTCTGCTAAATATTATATGGCCCTCATTTGCAGTGTAGACTCAGATTTTGTTAGATTCCATACTAAAAGTTAAAAAATGTTTATTACTGTGGTCATGGAGAAAGTCCTTCAAATGCCTGCTTGTGAGGTTACCTATCTATAAATAATTGTTTTCCCCTCTATACTATGACTCTCATTGAGTTCACCTTATGCAGAACTAAATCATTAAATTGCTGTATTATTATATGATCAAATTAAACATCTGTAACTCTTAAGAGATCTTCCCCACCCCCAGTTTTTTTGCTTTAAGGAATCAAATTGCAAATATTCTATTTCCCTAAGAAAAATTTTTGAGTGTAGTATAGACATCCAAGCCAAAGGAACCTGCCTGGATCCCTGACTGAACTAATTTGTCCATCCATGGCCAGCCAGGGATCTAGGCAAGTTCCTTTGGCTTGGCACACTGATATGTTTTTAGATTTCAGAGCAAATACTTTATGCAATCTCTGTTCCAGATTGATTGGATTAATAATCAGAATGTTAAATGTGTATATTAAGATGTTTCCCTCATATCCTAATCCCAAATTCCCCCTTTGAATAATACTAGTAATCACCTTTCTAATGTTAGTGAAGGCTGTATAGGATGAGGGTAAAGAACACTGGATCCAGAGTAAGACTACCTGAATCCAAACCCTGCTTCCACTGTTATTTGCTATGCATGTTAAATTAGCTAATACAGGCGGAAGTGTCTAGCTGATAATAAATACTCAGTACATGATTAATCATTATTAGTAGTAATGCCTACCATCAGTAGCAATTATTCACTACCTCCTTCCAGGAGTCCTTTCTATTATTGGACATTCCAAGCATTAATTCCTAACTTACTTAGAAATAATAAGTAAGTTAATATCTGTTTGCTTCAAATGTGTATTCTTTTTCCTATTAAAGAAATAGCTTTATATTCTTAGTGTACTAAAAACTTTCATCGAATATTGAATTTTATTACATCCCTTTTTAGCATTATTGAGATTAAAATGCTTTTTTCTCTTTGTGCTATTAATGCATGAAAATACATTTATGGATTTCCTAATATTAATTTAGTTTCATGACCTAGAATAATTTCAGCTTAGTCCAATTATCCTGTATACAAGAAAAACTGTTTTAATATCTGTTTTAGTGTCAACCAGTTCACTTATTTCTTCATCTATACTCAGACTTTATAGATAAGCAGGAATATTCTAAGCAAGGTTCTCTTTAAAGCTTACCAGTGTTTCTGTTTCTTTTAATAGGCAGAGGGTCAAGGAAATGGATTGATGGAGCACCACTTTGAATTCCATATAGAAATGGTTAAAGGTCTAGTCCCACTTCAGACAACAGTCTGGGGAGAAGCGGATTGTTATGTCCAGTATTACTTTCCATTTCAAGACTCCCAGTCCAGTGTGCTCAAAGGACCTGAATTCCTTGAAAATGGTAGGTTTGGAAGATTAGGCCTTCTTCTTGTTGTGTGTGTGGGGTTTTTTTTTTGTTGTTGTTGTTGTTTGTTTGTTTGTTTGTTTTGGACATATTTAGGAAATTTTTTTTCTGAGTGAATTTTGTGTTGCTGAATATTTCTAATCTAACCTAGATTATAAAACAGGACATGAGCTAAAATTTTAATGTGTCTTTTTTCTTAAACTAGTTTTTGTAACTTTTTATTTTGATATGATTTCAAATTTACAGAGCACTTATAAAAATGATACAAAGAATTTCTGTATACATTCACCTGGATCTACTGATTATTTGCATTTTACCCCATATTTATTGTTTACATGGCTGCTCCCTTTTTTAGACATATATAGTTGATTCTTATTATTTGCAGTAATCATGCTCTGTAAAATTACTGTGAAGACATTAGAAAATTAGGGAATACTGAACCATTACTCTTAAAGAAATATGTTCATATACATATCTCACATAAATCATAATCTAAAATCCTACAAACAACTTATCCTGGTAGATTCTATTTTTCTCATTTTACAAAAGAGAAAATGAGATTTGTAAGTGTTAAGTAACTTAACCTCAAAAACAAATGGCAAAGTTAAGATTCAAAACCTATCCAACTGGACCCAGAACTCAAGTTTTGTGCACTATACTGCACTGCCCCTACCATCTCCATCTTCTGATCATCTCTGATAGCTAAAACTAGAAGGCAGAGTCTCACTTTATTTGATCTCAGCTGCAAATGAGCAAATCTGGCAACTCAAACATTTTGCCATTCTGCACATGTCTATTAAGGACTGCCAGGTGCTGCCAGTATTGATTTTGGGGTTCAAATAAAAGATTTATGTACAGAATATATTAAGAACTGTTATAAATCCATAAATTTTTTTAAAAAGTGGGTAAAGGACCTGAACAGACATTTTTCAAAGATACATACATGGCTAATAAACAGAAAATGCTATATTAGTCCATTTTCCATTGCTATAACAAAATACCTAAACAAGTTACTTTAAAAAGGAAAGAGCTTTATTAAGCTTATATTTTGGAGGCTAAAAGTTCAAGTTTGAGTAGCCCTATCAATTCCACTTCTGGTATCTGAGTCACAATGTGATGGAGAAGCAGAATGGGAAAGTGCTGTGTGCTAAAGAGCCAAGCGCATGAGTGGCCTCACAACTTGCTCTTCAAAAAACTAACTTACTGCACTGCAGTGGTAGCTCAGTGGCAGAGTGCTTGCCTTGCACATGTGAGGCACTGGATTCAATCCTCAGCACCACATAAAAATAAACAGAAAAACTAACTTACTCCACAAGACCACCATTAATCCCTTTTGAGGTCAGTGCCACCAGTGACTTAACTACTTTCTACTAAACCCTGCCTCCTAAAGGTTCTACCACCTCTCAGTATCACCTGGGGCATTCCAGCACATGAACCACTGGGGGACAGACTTCATCCAAGCTGTAGCAGATACAGAGCATCATTAGTCATTTGAGGAATACAACTCCAAACCACCATGAAATACACTTCACACCCACCAAAATGATATAATTTTAAAAAGACCCTTCATTAGATGAATGGATAAAGAAACTGTGGTATATATAAACAATGGAATATTATTCAGCATTAAAAGAGAGTAAAATTATGGCATGTGCAGGTAAATGGATGGAGTTGGAGAATATCATGCTAAGTGAAATAAGCCAATTCCAAAAAACCAAAGGCCAAATGTTCTCTCTGATTAGTGGATGCTGATCCATAACAGAGAGTGGGGAGGCATGGGAAAGATGCACTCTCTTTGATTGGACAAAGGGAGGGAGGGTTGGAAGGAGGGTGCATGGGGGTAGGAAAGATGATGAAATGAGATGGACATCATATGTGTTCACATATATGTTCATATGACTACACATGTAGCATGATGCTACATTGTGTACAACCAGAGAAATGTAAAAGTTTTGCTGCAGTTGTGTACAATGAATTAAAATGCATTCTGTCATACCTAATTAGAATAAATAAATAATAATTTTTAAAAATATAAAGGAGAGAGACGTTGGAGAGAGTGTTGGCAGTATGTGTAAAAATTGAAACTTTCATATACTGTCCACCAGCAAAGGGACCTCTTTCTTCTCTATTAGCATGAAAACTTAGGGAACCGTAGCCATTAGGGATGTGGACCTTGGAGGAGTAACAGAAAATGTAGATTCTGGTTCTAGATCTTTCACCTAGTAGCTCTAAGACCTTCAGGCTAACTGTGAAACCTTAAGTCCATGTCCTCATCTGTGAAGTAAGAATAATAGTACCAAGCAAGTTTTCTATTTATGTGATCACTTTCCTGTGACATATAAAACATTTAATGATTTGTTGGATATTCTGAATTGCTTTTCTTTTCCAAAGGAATTTCTCTGAAGTCCTTCAGAACTGCAACCACACTCTGTGTTCCAGATCCCATCTTTAATAGTGAGCATCATCACTCTCTCCTGTTACCAACTGAAATTCCAGTACAAAGGCTCCTACTAAGTGTCTTCTCTGCACAGGGCCTTGTGCCTGGTGGTGGAGTCCAGTTTGAAATCTGGTGCAGGTACAGTACGGGCGACCCAGTCTTATGCCAGGAAGGAAGTGCACAATTATAAAGAATCTTTTTTTATATGTATTTATTTTTTTAGTTTTCGGTGGACACAACATCTTTATTTTATTTTTATGTGGTGCTGAGGATCGAACCCAGCGCCCCGTGCATGCCAGGCAAGCACTCTACTGCTTGAGCCACATCCCCAGCCCCTATAAAGAATCTTATTCTTAGCCAGTCTAGGAATTATTGTAAGAGAGCTAAACAGCCCCTTTTGACCCATTTTATATTCTTCTTTTGACTGTGACTATTGTCTAGCTTTTTCTACAGTCTATTAGAGTCTCAGGAGCCTTGTGTCTCATACTTCTTTTTATTTCTTTTTTTATTTTTTTGATACTGGGGACAGAACTCAGAGATACTCTACCACTGAGCTATATTCCTAGCCTTTTGTATTTTATTTGGAGGCAGGGTTTCACTAAGTTGCCCAGACTGGCCTCAAACTTGGGATTCTCCTATCTCAACCTCTCAAGTCCCTGGGATTATAAGTGTGCACCTGGCTGAATCTCATACTTTAACCATTACTCACATTGCAAGTGAGTTCCTATTAGTTTCAGCCTCCTACTGTTTATTTCTTGGTTCTTTCTATTTTTAAAATACCTTTATTTTAGTTATTTATTTTTATGTGGTGCTAAGGATCAAACCCAGTGCCTCACATGTGCTAGACAAGCACTCTTCCATTGAGCTTCAACTCTAGCCCCTCCTACTATCTTTTAAATATATCATTCAACTTTTAGGGGCTTCTCTTACCACCTTACTTGATTCACGCCCTTATGATGCCTGATTACTATCAGAACCTCCATAATGGTCTCTGCACTTCTAAACTCATTTCTTGTAATCTGTCCTTCATCACCAGAAGAGTAGTCTTTCATAAAAATATAAATCCATTTAATGTTGCTGGCTTTGGTAGAAGATTTGTAGAAAATATACACATATCTAGTCTCTTTCACTTACTTGCATCCATATCTCCAAGAAATCAACTAAAATGATTATGAAAAAATAGATATAAAAGAAAGGAAAACAGTGTCAGATATAGAACTAGAGAAGACTACCGTCTTAATGCCAGAAATGTTTTCTAAATATAGTCAAGTAGAAAGCAAGTGCAGAATTATTTTTAAAACCTCCTAGGTTTGATTTATAGCTTTATAATCTGAAAATGGATTGTTTTGACATGAGGAGGAAATACAGTAAGTACTGACAGATCTTCATTACTTCTCCAAATTAGAAGGGTCTAGGCCCAGAGATGAGGATGAGCCAGGAAAGAGATTGGGACTGCTCCATCCAGAAACATTTTTGCTACTTCAGGTTGGAAACTGTAGGGAACAACTATTCCCAGAGGCCCACGGCATATACAGATAATCTTAAACGAAAGCCTTTGGGAAGCTGGGCTGTGTCCTGAACTCAGATTATAATTTATGGGGTTGCTCCTCCATGTAATAGGTGGTGAATTTCTGTAGACAACCAAAGATGTGTATCACCAATATCAATCAGGCTGCGAAGATAACTAAATACTGAAAGCTGATCCCTAAGCTGACTGAGTCATTCATTATCTAATTCTTCCAATTAACAGCTTGTGCTTTTGTGGCTTACAGATACTATTATCCTAATGTGAGAGACCAGATGGTCGCCAAAGGAATCTTGCCATTGTCAAGGATCTGTGCCATGGTAACCATGCAGCACCGTGAGGATGTGGGAATACAGACCTTTAATCTCCCTTTAACCTCCGGGTTTGAGAACAGGAAGGATTTGAGGAATCAGTTATCAGGTAATTGAAGACTAGTTTGTCTTTCCCTTTCAAAATCAGTATATATAAATATCCTTTTTCTTTCTAAATTAGCAATTCTTTACTTTTTGAGGTATTCATCCTTTTGAGGATCTGATGAAAACTATGAGACACCGTCTCAGAAAATATAAGTGTAGAATATACACTGTAAAATTTCATATAATTCTAGAAAAGTCAGAGTTCTAAAGATGGTATAAGTGTGTCTTGCCTCATGTCACCTTAAACTTTAACAAGTGTTTAATAAGCTTTCATAGCATAAATTCTAAGTGTTATATAGGTGCACTTGGAGAATTATTTTCTAAGACAACATAATGTAGATTTGATGAAATATAGTGAGCTTGAGCTGAGAATTTACTGTAAGAGAGGAGAAGGTTAGGATTTAAATTTTTGGAAGGGATTAACTAGAGTTTGGAGTTTTGAAAGGCATTACAACCTGATGGTTCCAGCAGGTTGATCTGCCTTCCAAATTTATCTAGGATTAGCTTCCTAATCAAGTTGCTGTACACTATACATGCTTGCTGAAGAGTGTCTGCCAAAATGCTCCTGCCATATGCTCCTGCCCCTCATTGATCAACTTGTTCAGTTATTCCTTAAGGCTTTCCCTTAAATGAGACATGATGGTAGAATTTTTTTTGTAAGAAAGATCACATATAGTTATTAACCCTAAAATATAGTATTTAGTGTGTTTCTGACCATGGAGAGATTCTCTCAGTGTTAAGGCCCCTTATAATTCAATATGATTATAGTGTTTCTCCTTTCAGCCTTCCTCTCTAGGACTTTGTGGTTGTGTAGAACAGAGATTCTGCTAACCAACCTTTTAATCTTTTCCCTTTTGCCCTCATTCTTCAGGTTTACTAGATGTGGGCCTAAGGTATAGGCGAAGTTCAAGAACAACAGAGGGAGTTCTTGCTGCCCGAACTGTCTCCATCTCAGTGCAGATTATCAGAGCCTGTGGTCTGCAAGCAGCAGCCAAGTAAGTCCACTTTAGAAAAGCAGTTTTCAAACCTTTTTCTACTGTAGTTCATATAGTATGATCTCACATGTCCATAATTTTCTCATGTACAATTTATAGCTCTTAACCCAACTTTTTGTCTGTTAAGAAAGCATTTCAGAATTTAAGTAAATCACTTAAAAACTTTGCTAATTTAACTGTTATTGCAACTCAGTTCCTTGACCTTATCCAGTGATTTTACCTCTACCTTTTTTAAATATTTACCACCATGGTCATGCCCTGCATCCTTAAGCCATGCCATGCCCAATCACTGCAATTCCTTTATAAACCCATGTTAACTCATTTTAGTCTCTTAGTCCTAACTCCTGTTTTTTCATCTTGTTTCCCTTCAGTCTGTTCTCAACATAATGGTCAATGATCCTATGAGAACTCACGTCAGACCTTGATATGTGTCTATTTAAAACCCACCAGTGACTATCTCTTTCAAAGTAAAAGCCAGAGTCCTTGAAATAGCCTTAAGTCCCCACATGATTTGACCCCATTATTTCTGTGGCCTTGTCTCTTCCTGATAGTCTCCACTCTATTTACTCCTCTTCAGCCACTGGATTTCTTGTTTCTTCAATCCATACCAAGCACATTTCCCCCTCCAGGCCTTTATCTTGTTGTTTTCTCTGTTCAGAAAAGAAAGCCATGTAGAATAGCCATGGCCCTCCTTCACCTCCTTCAAGTCTTGCTCATACTTCTCTTGGCTTTGAATGTTCATCCTCCTCCTCCTGTCTACTTAAATTCCTATTTTCCTTCAAGACTTTGCAACATATAAGTAGCCTTCCTTTACTTCTTCCTACCTGGAGGCAGAGTTGATGCTTTTTCCTTTGTATATTAGCACCTTGGTTGTAGCACATATTATTCTTTTTGGATTATTGGCATGCATGAATATTCCCCCACTAGGCTGTGAATAACTACTCTAAGTTACTTTCTGAATTTTTCTCTGTACCCCCACCATATAAAATAGTTCTAGCAACAACAGTAAGAAATAGAACTCCTAAGGCTCCTCCTCCACTAACTTCTCCCAAAAGACTTTTTAACTGCCCAAAATATCTTAGTGTCAGAGAAAGTGGCATTAGGGCAGTTTTTAATCAGATCACTCCTTTACATGAAGACCTTTGATGGTTTCCTGTTGTTGATAGGAATTGTACATTTCTATTAATAAAAAAAATTAGCATACCCTTTAAAAATATGTATATGTATTCATGTATAAATCATCTTCATGTACTACTGTACTGTTATGTTAAATACATAATAAAATATACCATAGGATGAATAGGAAAACTTTAATATATGAGATAGCAGATAAAAAAGTTTTAATATTTTCTTTCTGTGCCTGAACATTTGCTCTATGAAACTCCTAAAAAAAAAAAAAAGCTGGATGCTTCTCTTTAGGGACCACTGGCCTGCAGAATAAGGTCCAACTTCCTTAACTTAGCATTCAAAGCCCTTCAAAATATCTTAGTCTGAGTCTTTTGTTTTGGGTGGGGGCTACTAGGGATTGAACTCAGGGGCACTCAACCACTTAGCCACATCCTCAACCCCACTTTGTATTTTATTTAGAGATAGGGTCTCACTGAGTTGCTTAGCGCCTCGCTTTTTCCTGAGGCTGTCTTTGAACTCATGATCCTCCTGTCTCAGCCTCCTGAGCCATTGGGATTATAGTCTGAGTCTTCAAAGAAGAGTAGTCGTTACCAAGATGCCCAAGAGAGATGAAAATTATTCTAGTCAAAGAGAACATGTGCAAAGGCATGAAGGCATGAGACTTGTATATTTAGAATATGTGTTCTGTGGCAGACAAAGCCAAGATCAGAATTCTTCAGTACAACATTAAATTAACTAGTGGTTAATTGTCAGAAAAGGTCTCAAATTTTACTCAGCACATGTCTGAGAGACTGAATCATAAAATACTCAATAATTCTCTCTGAGGATTCAAAGGGATTTTGTCTGTGTTGCAATTTCAAAAAAGAATACCAAGAAGCTTGCCAGTTCTAACACTGCACTCTCCTGATAGTTTAAGGAGTTCGACAGGATATAAGACAAAGCACTGCGTAATAGAAACAGAACTACACTAGAAAATCAGACACCATGGCTTCTAGTCCTACCCCCATCTCCTAGTAGCTAAGCATGATCGTGGGCTGATTTATTTACCTCTCTGAGCCTACTTTTCTTCATCTAAAAACTGGAATTTATCTGTCCTGATTTTTATAAGGATCAGAATAAAAATTTAAAAATATGAAGTCACTTTACAAGCTGCCAAAAACTATACAAATGTATGAATTTTTATAATTACATCCACTTGTATTGATAAATTAATGTCACCTTTATTAAAAGCCAACAGAATATAGTAAAATTTGAAGTAAGCTTTGCATTGCCTTTCATTTAGAAGATGTCTTGGTCTTCTAAATGTTCCCTTCCTTTGAATCTCACTCTGATATTTGATGACAGGTGCTCTAAAGTCAACCTTCTCTCAAGAGATACCATTCCTCATCTTATGGATATTCTTGGTGTCTAAAATAGGCACTTCTTTTTTATTCACTTGCATCTTCCAACTCACCTGATCTTTAACTGAGAAGAAAATTTTTCTTAAACATAGGCAGTAGTCTTTTAAGTTCCGTAGAGTGAGAAATTATAGCTGTTTCACTATATACCCAACCTTGAACTCAGTGCATGACCCAGAGCACATGTTCAGCAAATAATTGTAAATGAATGAATTCAAACCACATTGAGCCCAAGCCTTTCTGCCATTTCACTGCCATCTCTGAGAGTTCCCTATTAAAAGTCTTTTCACTACCCATAGGCAGGTTCTTTGCTTTGTATTTATTATCTAATAGTATCTTCAAAATACCCTATGACTATTTTTTAACGACTACTAGCATTCATTTTATTTCTGCCTCATTTTTCCTAGGCATAACATAAACTTCACAGAATATCCTAGGCATAGCAAAAGCTTCACAGAATACTGTTGTATGGACACACTTTAATCTTCTATTAATGATTATTTAGGTTGTTTTCCTTTTTTATTAGAAGTGAAATTGCAATAAACATCCAAATATATATATACACTTTTAGTTTTTTGTCATATCCTTTTATTAACCATATTTTGAGACTGGAAGGAGATTGAGTAACTTGTCCAGGAAATAAAGAAATGATGGAGCCAGGATTCAAACCAAGATCTGTATAACTCCAAATTACCACCCTCTGCATATATATATGATGCATAGTGGGGATCTTAGAAGAAAAGGCTCCCAAGTCTGCTTTAGGGATATCAGGAAATGCTGCAAAAACAGGTGACCTTTTTGTCTGTTCCCTTAGGGATTTGGGGGTCAGAGGATTTGTCTCATACTATGCCTGTACAAAAAACTACTCTTTATGACTGGCCATTAAAGATCTGCATATTCTATCTGTATATCATGGAACATCTGTACAGAGAAGAACAAAGCAACCCCTGACATCTGGGAAGCCATTTGACATTCATAGCTAGGCTTGGGTATTTTCTTGCTGAACATTATGTCACAGAATATCAGCATCAGATAAAACCACTCTGTGACCATGAAAAGTGAGACAAAAACAAGACTGCTCTATAATCTTGTTTAAAAACAAATCAAAAGGGCTGGGAATGTGGTTCAAGTGGTAGCGCGCTCGCCTAACATGAGCACAGCGCTGGGTTTGAATCCTCAGCACCACATACGAATAAAGATGTTGTGTCCGCCGAAACTAAAAAAAAAAAAAAAAAAGAAATTAAAAAATTCTCTCTCTCTCTTTAAAAAAAATTTTTTAAAATAATAACAGATCAAAAAATCACTCTAGGGGCTGGGGCTGGGGCTCAGAGGTAAAGCACTTGCCTACTATGTGTGAGGGCACTAGGTTCGATCCTAAGCACCACATAAAAATAAAGATTAAAAAAAATATATATATATCACTTAACAAATAAAACGGTCCATTTCTGGGGGGAAAAAAGATCACTCTACAAACCATAAAAACACTCAGCATGCCCCTGTCTTGCGCAAAATGAGTGACTACTGCAACTTTATTTAATAAAGCTTTAACTTTAGTCTTCCTTTCTTCCAGATAAGACTCATTAAGCAAACCAGTACAGAGCAATGCCCTGCTCCTTTGAGATCTCCCCCAAATGAGTTAACATGAGCCCAGTGCTACAGTTCTTTCTGATACCATCTTACTGAGATGCCCTATGGTTCTCTATGGAATATATTTTTCCTTCATTGCAATGAGCAGTAAACCCAACTTGTTCAATGATAGTTGATTCCTGTGGTCTTTGAACAGTATTGACGGTACAAAGCTCTGAAGTGTCACTCTGATAGGTAAATTAATATAGTCTCCCCCCAACCCCCATGTAAGTATGCTGTGATACCTAGTTTACTAAGAAAGCACACTGTAGCACTGCCAAAAGCTCTGATACAAACTGTATTGTCAAATTGCATGGTTTCATGGAAGGAGTCAAGATATTTTCTAGGCAGTCAAACTGATTTCTAGTAATATCATGGTATACCTTCTTCTCATTCCCACCCTTCTTCCCTACAGGGCTTTGGCTGAGCAAGATCCCGCTCTACAGTTTAGTGCCACAGTTGGAGTCAATGCCTCTGTCACCACTCATCTCTCGTTCTTGCCCAAAGGAGAACAGCGTAGAACCCGCCCTGTGGCCTGTTCCTTCTGTCCTGAGTTCTCCCACCACATAGAGTTCCCATGTAACTTGGTCACTCAGTATTCTAGTGGCGAGGCCTGTTTCCTAGCAGAACAATTAGAGTTTGCAGAAATTACTTTTGGTATTTATCATGAAAATACCAAGTCAGGTAAGTACCAAATGACTCATCATAGTAAGAATTAAAAAAGGGTAATTTGAATGGTATGGCCTTTCTTAGGAGATTCACATTGATGAAGTGTTTTAAGGTGAAGGGTCATGATTCCTGCAATTTATGTTTAAAGGGTGTAACAAAAAATAAGTTTGTGTGTGAAGAGAGAAAGTGTGTGTATAGAGTTAGTGTAGAAGGAGACAAAGCACTGAATCCAAATGTTAATGTGTGAGTCTAGGTGAAGGATGCCTAAGAATTCATTATGATATTCTTGGCAACTTTTCTGTATGCCTGTAATTTTTTCAAAATAAAATGTTTTTAAAATTTTAAAGCATTTAGACTTTAACTAGAATGTGAGTGAGCAAGATAATTTCTAAAGCATCTTTCAATATTTGAGATTCAGTAAGTATAAGTAGAAGATTATGTGACTATACTGTAAACAAAAGCTCCTTAATCAATAGACTACAAAATAATTTTCTTTTTTTCCTTAACAGTCAGTAGTATAGCCAGTATCCAGTCATGCAAAGAGTATCTGCTTGGAGTAGTAAAGATTCCAACCAAAGAGCTGCTAGTCAAGAGATCTGGTAAGGATCCTAAATTATCACTTTCTGACCCTACCCTTGCCAATGCCCATTCACTTCCCTTCAAGAGGTAATCTTGGGTTGGGCCTGTAGCTCAGTGGTAGAGGGTTTGTCTAGCATGTGTGAGGCACTTGGTCGATCCTAGCACCACATAATATAAATAAATGAAGTTTTTTAAAAAAAGAGGTAATCTTGTCTGACTTCCTTGAAAATGTGCATAAGCTTCTGAACCCTTCTAGATATTTCAAAGCTTTGTTCAAAGGCATATTAAAGCCTCAATTTTATTCCCCAATCTTGCCTAATCATTCCAAATGTCTTCTAATAAAACAATGAAGCTTAAAACATTTTATTCATTGTATTCATCCTACTCTATGAATGATGATGATGATGATGAAAAAGAGAGAGGAGGAGGACGACAAGAATATGGCAATACCCATTACATTACATAGCATTTTGTAAAATATTTTCTCTGATCTTGTTTAGAGCCTCAGGATTACCCTACCTGGCGAGGGTACAGAATCTTATTTTCATTTGACAGATGAGAAAACAGGCTCAGGGATTAAATGATTTGTCAAAACCACCCCACTAGTACGTAACAGAATTTGAAATCAAATTCAGATTCACCAGTTATTTTTTACTATACTGTCCTCTTTCATTGAAGAAAAAGGAATAAGGTAGGTGATAAAGGCCCAAAAGAATACACACAACCACCATGGCAGTCTGGAAATATTGGTGCCATCCTTACTCATAGATGGGTGATATCTGAGCCTCTGTATGAAGATAGTTAATCTTGACAAGTATACAAGGTAGGAATTGATGAAATCAGAGTACATGACACGTAGTAGGTACTCAGTAAATGTTAGTTTTTCTTCTCTCATCCATGTTCCTTTATATAATCGTGTAATCTTGTTTCTAGAATTTATCACACACTTCCTAATTTAATTGTAAATTAACATTTGAGCACTACCCTCAAATCAGGACCTGTATGTCTGCCAGAGAGAAGTCTGTACAACTTGATAAATGATTCAGTTCTCACTTCTGTCATTTGCTATTTGTGATCTGGAATGAATTACTTCATATCTCAGATCTATAACTCCCTCATCTATGGAAATAATAAGATTCGTCACAAGATTATGGAAGCATTTATTGAAATTATACATGTGAATAGAGCGGGGCACATAGAATACCTCAGCTTCCTTCCTTCTGAAACTTACTACAGAGTTTGTCAGGGAGCAGGCACCATCTGGTAAATCTATCTCTACAAATTAAAATTAACCCTCTGCATAAGCCTTTTAGACAATTTGGGATATATGATTTGTCTTTTTTTCTGAGTTCCAAAGTGAACATTCTATTTTATTTCTTCCTACCACTAATCTCAATTATAGTATCTCAGAGCTAAATGGACTATCTAATCTAAGCAATTCTTAAGCACAAGTGAGAAATTCTACACACATTTGTATATTTTTCTAGGACTAGTAGATTTTAATTAGAGCAAAAGGGACTTGTGACCAAAAAAAGTTAAGAATAACTAGGTTATAGAAAAATACTCAAATGAGTGTTATACTGAAGCCAAGGCCATAGTTATTAGATTGTCCAAGTGGAAAGAAAGCTTAAAGATCAACATTTTCAGCCACCTCATTTTGTAAACAAAAATAAGAAAGCCAGAAATATTAAATGCCTGTCCAAAATCTTATGTAACCTTTGGCAAGTTAATCTCAGTAAGTCCAAATTGTCTCATTTGTGACAAACATTTCCCAGAAAATTACGGTGAATGTTATCATACTTGTCCACAATCTGCTTTAATATAATCTGAAATCCAAAAAACCCTGAAAATCAAGTTTTTAAATAACTCATAAAGCAGCTAAATCCAACCTTACCTGACATGAAACTTAGACAACCTTCTGTTTATATAAAGTTTTATTGAAGCACCATGTTTATTCATTTATATATTGTCTATAACCACTTTATCACTATAGCTGCATGGTTGAATAGTTACATCAGACATCAAATGACCCAAAAGCCTATAATATTTACTACTAAAACAGTTTGCTAACTCCTAACTTAAATGACCCCTGATTGTTGTATAATATTCTGTTTATTTTCAAGTCTGAAAAATTCTAAATTTAGAAACAAATCTGGCCCTAGGGGTTTCAGGTAAGATAGTATGAACATGTGGTAAGTGTATTATAGACTTTTGAAGCAACTAGACATTGGTTCAAATCTTTACCACTTCATAGCTGTAATAAAATTTGATTAGGGGGCTGGGATATAGCAGAGCACCTTCCTAGCATGTCTGAAGCACTGGGTTTGATCTTAGCACCACATAAAAATAAACAAATAAAAGAATGGCATGCTGTCCATCTACAACTACAAAAAAATAATTTAAAAATTTTTTTGATTAGGTATGTAAGCTATCATTTTCTTATGTAGAATAGGGATTATCCCATTTAATCCTCAGAACTTCATAGGGTTAGTTATCAGGGGAATTAATGAAATAATATATACATGGCACTAGCACAATTTCTGAAATATAATAGATACTGAATAAAAAGTAAATAGTATTGCTGGGTGGTGGTGCATGCCTGTAATCCAAGCAGCTCAGGAGGCTGAGGCAGGAAGATCATGAGTTTAAAGCCAGCCTCAGCAAAAGCAAGGTACTAAGCAACTCAATGGGACCCTGTATCTAAACAAAATGCAAAATAGGGCTGGGGATGTGGTTCAGTGGTTGAGTGCCCTTGAGTTCAATCCCTGGTACCAAAAAATAAAGTAGTCATTATTATTTTGGAATCTAATGTCTGGTCCCTGGTGTGTGTTTACTAAATGGCAAACACCTTTGGTGTGGAATACCTGAGATCAGACCCAGATCTCCTGATGTTTTATCCCTGGCCTTTTCCATTGTACTCACAGGACAGTAATAATATTTCACATCATTTATAGTACTTTTTTTTCAAAGCTCTTCCTTAACCATTATCTCATTTAACAATTATAATAACTGATAAACAAGATCAGCATTAATTTTCTCATTTGTGAGGTAAAGAAAGCAAAGCTAAGAGAGATTAATGGTTTACCTAGAATAAACCGCTGATTCTGGGCTGAGCCAAAGAGAGAACTCAGATCTTTCAACTCCTAGTCTTCGTTCTTCCCTTCTAGTCTCATTGCCTCAATAGTCAGATAGAAGAGAAACTCAAATTCACTGTTGGTATGTTTTCTTTTCTGTCTTGAGCCAAGCTGATGGATAATCTGGAGTGGAAAGGGGGTAAGTTTTTTACTTTTAAAGACAATAATTAAAAATCTTTTCTTTCTCCCATAAGGAATCACAGGGTGGTATCCTGTCATTTTACCAGAAGATGGAGACCTGCCTCACGGTTTGGAGCTTTTACAGAAGATTGTGGGTGGTCTGGAGCTTTCAGTTTCCTTCACCCATCCTGGAGATAGAGAACGGGTATTAGAAGCTGCTGAGTTGATAGGATGGAACTTTGAGAATAGTCTGAAGGATCTTGTCAAGATGGATGAAGAGGAGCCAGCCACTGTCACCATCTCCACCCCAAGACTATGGCTGCCCATGCATTGCGTGCTGCTTGCTGGCCACACACGCATTCATAAGAGTACATATTGCTACCTTCGCTATAAGCTCTATGATCATGAAGCCTTCTGGACTCCTCTCAAGAAGCCTAAAGAATCTGCAGTCAAAAATCAGGTCATGGTTACTTTCCAGGCATCTAAAAGAGCAGAAGTAATTCGGGGCCCTTCACTGCTTTGGTACTTCAGGGAAGAGAGGCTAGAGATCCAAGTATGGAGAGCTTATGGCAATGATAGTGTAGAGAGGCCCCACCAGACGGACAGCTGGATTGGCTCAGCCTACGTGGACTTAGCCAGACTTGGGGAGAGGTCAGCAAGGACACTAACTATCAGTGGTAAGCCAGGCTCAACTATTATGATTTGGGTATCTACTATGTGTTAAGGACTGTATGAGACATCCTGTCCAACATTATTTTATTTGATCTTCCCAGCAATCATGTAGGATACATATTAGACCCATTTTATAGTCATGAAAATGAAGGCTCAGAGTGGTTGGGTAACCTGCTCAGAGTCACAAACTAGTTGTGTTCTTTCCATTATTACATGCTGAAAGATTAATAATAATGTAGTCGTGCTTCTTGTAACGAAAGAGATTTCAAAGAAAGAGGTCCACAGACTGGTATTCCCAAGTTACAGTTCTTGCGGTCACTAAAGATCCAAGAACTGGCTTTGAACTTCATAGCACTAGAGTATATCCAAAATCATCAGATTTTTGCACTTAACATAGTCCCTAAAATATTGTAAATACTCAGTTAATATTTATAGAATTAGTAAATTTAGGGGAATACCTGCTAAGGAAACAAGGATATGCATCCTCTCTGGCCAGCACATTTGGACCCATAAAGAAAATCTATATGGTAATGAACTGATTCTTGTGAATCATATGCTGAACATTTTTTTCACAAGAATCAATCAGTTCATTATCATACATTTTACAATGGTATGGGTTGGGTACTTTCTTGATCCCTGAGAATTCAAACATGAGTAAGAAATAGTCTCTGACCTCATTGATTTTACTGTCTACTGTCTACTGTGAGAATACAATAGTAAACTAATCACAGGGAAGCATGAGAACTAAAGAAAAGGTATTCTCAGTGGTGCTCTGGAAGCATAGGGATGCAGCATCTCTGGGGCAAAGATGACACCTCAATGAAAGTGGTACTTGACCTCCAAGTTTCAAAGGATTTAGAGATAAGCCAAGGAAAGGAGGAAAGAAAGGTATTCTTAAAAGGGGAAGAGCACTTATGGAGGTACAGAGGCATTAAGCGGTTTGATAAATTTTAGGTGGTATAAGTGGGGATAGCCAGATCATAGAATACATAGGTTGGAATGATGGATGATAAAGCTAGAGAGGTAGGCAAGAGTGCTATGTTTCAACTCTTACTTCTAAGTAGAAAAGTTTGGACTTTTTTCCAGGAGCTATGGAAAACTATTATAATGGGTTCTGAATACAGGAGTAACAGCTTTGCATTCTTTAAAAAAAAAAAAAAATTCTAGCAAGTATAGTGCAGAATAAATTCCAGCTAAGCAGAGTAGATTCTTTACAAACATGATATTTATTCAGCATAACACTCCTGTAAGGTTTATCATTTCCCCCTATTTTTTTAATTGATTTTATTTTTTTAAATACATGACAGTGGAATGAATTTCAATTCTTATTACACATCTAGAGCACAATTTTTCATATCTTTGTATATAAAGTATGTTCATACCAATTCATGTCTTTATACATGCACTTTGGGGTTTTTTTGCATTACAATTCTTATTACACATACATACCATGATTTTTCATATCTCTATATATAACATTTTTCATATCTCTATATATATGTTGACACCCAATTTGTGTCTTTATATATATACTTTGGTTAATGATGTCGATCACATTCCACCATCCTTGCTAATCCCCTGCCCCCTCCCTTTCCCTTCCACCCCTCTTCCCTATCTAGAATTCATCTATTCTTCCCATGCTCTCCTTCCCTACCCCACTATGAGTCAGCCTCCTTATATCAGAGGAAACATTTGGTTTTTGGGGATTTACTTAGCATTATCTTCTCCAATGCCATCCATTTACCTGCAAATTCCATGATTTTATTCTCTTTTATTGCTGAGTAAAATTTCATTGTGTATATATGCCACATTTTTTTTATCCATTCATCCACTGAAGGGCATCTAGGTTGGCTCCACAGTTTAGCTATTGTGAATTGTGCCATTATAAACACTGATATGGCTGCATCCCTGTAGTATGCTATTTTTAAGTACTTTGGGTATAGTCTGAGGAGAAGGATAGCTGGGTCAAATGTTGGTTCCATTCCCAGATTTCCATACTGCTTTCCATATTGGCTGCACCAATTTGCAGGCCCACCAGCAATGTATGAGTGTACCTTTTTCCCCACATCCTTGCCAACACTTATTGTTGTTTGTCTTCATAATAGTTGCCATTCTGACGGGAGTGAGATGATATCTTAGAGTAGTTTTGATTTGGATTTCTCTAATTGCTAGAGATGCTGAGCATTTTTTCATATATTTGTTGATTGATTGTATTTCCTCTTCTGAGAAGTATCTGTTCAGATCCTTGGCCTATTTGTTGATTGAGTTATTTATTTATTGGTGCTTAGTTTTTTGAGTTCTTTATATACGCTAGAGATTAGTGTTCTGATGTGTGAGGGGTAAAAATTTGCTCCAAGGATGTAGGCTCTCTGTTCACCTCACAGATTGTTTCTTTTGCTGAGAAGAAACTTTTTAGTTTGAGGCTATCCCATTTATTGATTCTTGGTTTTAATTCTTGTGCTATAGGAGTCTTATTAAGAAAGTTGGGGCCTAATCCCACATGATGAAGATTAGGGCCTACTTTTTCTTCTATTAAATGCAGAGTCTCTGATTTAATTCCTAGGTCTTTGATCCATTTTGAGTTAAGTTTTGTGCATAGTGAGAAATAGGGATTTAATTTCATTTTGTTGCATATGGATTTCCAATTTTCCTAGCACCATTTGTTGAAGATGCTTATCTTTTCTCCAGTGCATGTTTTGGGCACCTTTCTCTAATATAAGATAATTGAAATTTTGTGAGTTAGTCTATTTTACTCTGACCCTTTAATTGAGCAGGTGACCCAGGTTAAAAGAAGATAACTGAGTGAATTTGGATGATTGTCCAAATTATCTGAACTCTCTGGATCCCGCAAGCATAAATCTGGCCCAGTGGAGCACCTTATCAAATGTTGTATGCCCTATTTTATTGAGGCTGGCTTGGAATCACTTCAGAGAGCAAGAGGAAAGTCCTTGAAGTGAGCCAAGGGTACTTGAATGAACTTCATAAAGACAGGCTTTTAACTTCAGTCTTCTGAAGAATGTAGATTTTGAACACTAAATATAGATCTAAGGGTCTAGCATATATACCCCTGTATATTAAACAATACTAAAGAGGTTATTTAACTTTTTATATCATCCATGCCCCTTCCACTTCTCCACATTCCACTAGTCTGAGCTTTTTATTCACTTGTTCAAGGGCCTTATACAAGACATTGCATTTTTGTTTTTGTTGAATGAGTCAATCAACCCATCTAGGATCCATCCAGCTGACTTCTGCATACTATTAAGTTTCCTGAGGATAAGGATTTAACTGTGTTGCCTTTAGGTGTCTTCCCTCTTATGACTTGCCCTTATTTTCTGTTCATGATAATCATAACAATTTACATATTCCACCAAGAAGAAAATAGTTTATTTAAAAATAAAAAAAGACTAGAAAGTTCTATCTTATGTGTGCCATATGTGAATCTGTTAACTCCATTTTCCTGAATTGAGTTTAACAGAGCAAACTTTGAGATTCAGAAGGAACTATTGGTGCCTTCTGCTTTGTAAGTAAAATCTCATTTTAACATGCAGCAAACCAGCAAAGTTCAAATCCCTGGGTTTAAATCTGCTATTTATTGGTATAGTGATCTTAGCAAATTATTTAATCCTTCTGAGATTCTGGCACATAAAAAAGACTTAACTGATTAATTCCTTTACTTTTCCTTCTTGCCTCCTGCTTCCACCTCCTATTTCCCTTCAAAATAATCATCAGGGTTACTGCCATAACATATTTAATTGGTGAAGCAAGGTTCAACTGAGTACCAGTACAACTTCCTGATTGGGAGAAGTCTAAAAATAGGAGCCTATTGAAGAAGAGAAGACGGACACTTATGATTTCATCAAATATTGAACTTGGACTCCAAAGTAGAGTGTTTGCCTAGCATGCACAAAGCCCCTGTGTTCAATCCCCAACACCATAAAAAAAAAAAAACAAAAAAAAACCTTAGGCTCTAGTACATGAATCCCTTCCACAACAACTCTGCCTGATAGTCTTTTGGTTTTAGCTTCAAAGCAGATAATAGAGACATTATAAAAATTCTCACATTGCATATCAACTTCATAATTTTTTTTGCAAATTGGTGTGTAGGGGCCTGTGGGCCTGTCCCAAGAGAGAGAACCACATATACCCTCAGTGAGTATTTCCTCCAAAATTAGAGAGTGTTCTTGGTTCTTGCTTGCCAAGGCTTGTTCTCCTCTATCCTCTGCAGGTGTGTATCCTCTCTTTGGACGTAATGCTTCCAACCTCTCAGGAGCTGCCTTGCGAGTTCATGTGGTTCTTTCCTCTCTTTCTCCACACACTGAGCCCACTCATGAACTGGACTCTGTGGACTGCAGTAGTCACAGTGAGTCTGAGCAGCTCTCCAGAAGGAATGATGAAATCCAGCTCTCTCCACCTGGTGGCCACCAAAAGTCTGCCTCCACCCAGGTCCCCTGCAACAGCACCACCTCTGAAGTCTGCCTGGCCCAGGAGGACCCTGCCGAGTTGGAAAGAACTTTTGCAGTCAGTATCCTGGTAGAAAGAGCAATGCACTTGAGCTTGAAAGGTAGGCTTTGCTTATTTATCCTGGGGCAAATTTCTGATTTCTCAGGAAATGGCCTATCTTCACAAATCTTTCAAATCATGACAGGACCTATAAAAGTGATTAATTACTAATAATTATTATATTTCCCAAGCCTAAAATAACATGAAAGCTTTTTTGAACTTAAAACTGATCTTTTTCAATATCCTAATGTGGCATATCATAAATTCCCTAGTCTAGAAACTTGGACATCTACCTATATATTTCTCATTTCTTTATCTACCATCATATCATCACTTCTATTAAATTATTCTGTATCTTAAATTTCTCAGAAATCTCTTCTTCTCCATTGCCACTCACTCAGGCCTTCAATATGTACCTGGAATCAGGGAATTCTTAACAGTAGATCCATAAACCCCCAAGGGATTCATAAATGAAACTGAGGGTTGGTGACTTGGATAAGAAAATAATTACATTTTAATTTTTATTAACTGCTAATTAGAATTTTTAATTTTTTTACTCTAATTAAATTTTTAATTTTTTAAAATAGTATCTGTGATGTCATCAACAATAGAAATCACAGGTATTTTTATATCACATTATATTATTGCGGATATCTTGGAATATTATTTATACTTATCATTGCTTTGAAATTACAGCAGTTGTTGCCATAAGATCTTGTTAATTAAACATATCCATATCACAAAGTTCTTTTAAGTTTCCCTGACTGTTTCAGTCTAATTGCATTTCCTTATAATCATGGGTATTTTATGTTGTTTTTAAGACATAAATGCACTAAGTTTCTGAGGCTGACCCTAAACTTGCAGTCCCCCATCTCAGCCTCCCAAGTGGCTGTAATTACTATCACACCTGGCTTCTGTATTACACATTTTAAAGAAACATTGTTAAAAGGCCCAGAGACTTTATCTGACGGTCAAAGGAATTCATGGCATAAAGAATTCCTTCCCTACCTTTATTCAACCTTGCCCTCTCCCCTAAATTTTCCCCTTGTTGTCACTCTTTTCTTTTGCCTGGTTCATTTCATCTCTTCTCCCAAAGACTCAACTCAAACATCACCATGAACCAGAGGTGATGTAAAGGCCCCCTTCTGTTTGCTCCCTTACCACTTTTGCCTTCTTCAGTGTTGTGTCTTATCACATGGTACTAAAATTGTTTCCATGATTTTCTTCTTCACTAGATTTAAGCAGCTCAAGAGCAAAGACCTTATCTCATTTGTTTATTCAAAATGCAGTCATTCATGTGGCAACAAAACTGTAGTATTTGCTATGTGCTATGTACTGTCTTTAGTGCCAGGGATAAATCAGTGAATAAGATAGACAGTGTGGTACCCTTATGGAAATTATATTCTAGTAGAAAGATTCATCTGTGTGCCCCTAAACAATAGGGTATGTACGTACGTGCATGCGTACATGCATGTCAATTTTTTAACAAGTTGTCCTTTCTTTGTCTCAAAGTTTTCATCCATAGCTCTGAAGACTGGGGTTGTGGCTCAGTGGTAGAGCACTGAGTCTCTGGGCTTTTTAGCATGTATGAGGCACTGGGTTCAATCCTCAGCACCACATATAAATAAATGAATGAAATATAGGTCCATTAACATCTATAAAAAATTAAAAAGAAAAAGCTCTGAGAAACTTTCTATTATGAAACAACATTAAGCTGTACAGGGTAGCACATGCCTATAATTCCAGCTGTTCAGGAGGCTGAGGCAAGAGAATGTCCTGAGCCAAGGAGTTCAGGGCCGGCCTGGGTAACATAGTGAGACCCCTGTCTCAAAACAATAACAACAAAAACAAAAACAAACAAAAAAAAAGTATCAGCTTTAATTCAGTACTCTTAAGATTTTTTCATACTCACATTTGACAAGACAGTTCTATGTCTAGCCCTGTTTTATAAATGAGGCAGCTGAAAAACTAAGAGGTAAAGTGATTTGAAGGAATATAAATTATGCCCAGGAAACAAAATTAGCTACAGTATCATCAACTCCTAGAGGTGCTCATTAGCCTACCCAGGCAGGAGGACAGGCATCCCTGGGTTCCCACTTTTAGCATAGTGTTTATCTTAGTGCATTTTAATGATCTCTTTTTATCTCTCTCAGATCAAGAATCAAATATGACTAATCTTGTGCATGTGTGACACAGAGGTGTCAATTAATGTTAGCTTAAGAGAACTGGACTAAATTTGTATAATATATAAAATTAGGCAATACTTGAGGGGAAAATTTTCCTAGCCTAAAGTGAAAATCACTTTAGGCTAAAGGGGAAAGCTCTTCTCCTAACTAAATAGAGTTACTTAGAACTATTACAGTGGAAAAACCCTAGAGAAGGAGTCAGGAAATCTGGCTGGTTCTTCCAAATTCTAGTTAACCAGGTGCATGATGAGTGAGCCACTTTGCTTTTCTGTTCCTTGGTTGCCTTATTTGTAAAATAAGGAGAGAGACACCTATCTTAGGTGATTTTCATAAGTATGATCAGCATGAGTTTAGTGTGTATAAGAAAACACTTTCTTAAAACAAAAGAAGTTGTTTTAATCTCATTAAAACAATTATGCCATTCTTGATTCATAAAGACTATTTTCATTCTTATGGAAAACACAGGAAATTCAGTGAAAACTCTGGAATGATAAAATTGATTCCGCTCAGGTCTTCTTAACTGTTCTCAATGTGTGTCTCAACCCTGTGAGAGGAATAGTGATTTTCTTCTGGGCCACCTCCAAATGTGTTTGAGAACTTGACCTTTTCCAGAAACATAAACAGGCTCAAATAAGTTTATACACAAGGGAGAGAGACAGAGAATCCTGATTTATCACCTGCCTGTTTGGCTCAAAGGAGCATTTCTGCTTAAGACTGATTAAAGAACAATTTTCTTCCAAAGTCAAAATAGTAATTTTGTTTCAAGGCCTTTAGCAAATAGTTGCTTTACAAGTAAAACTCAGTGGGTGGGAAGCCAGTGGTATGAAAAAGAGATCTGAGCAATATTGGTGTACGTCTAGAGTTAGAATTTTACTGTGAAGCTGGGCATGGTGGTGCATGCCTATAATCCCAGCAACTCTGGAGGCGATTCCAAGTTCAGCATCAGCCTCAGCAACTTAGTGAGGTCCTAAGCAACTTAACCAGACCCTGTCTCAAAATAAAAGCTAAAAAGGGCTTGGGATGTAGCTCAGTGGTAAAGTGCCCTTCATTCAATCTCACATTATATTTATATATATATATATATATAGTGGAAAATAATTGATAGCACATTTCAGATGAAAAAACTGAGGTTGAAGGAACTAGAATGAGGTGGTATACTAAATTAGTGTTTGAGAACATGGGAAACAAGTTATCTTGACTCTCAGAATTGCAGGTAATCCTCTCTGATGATCTGTCTGTTTTTGGAAACCTCTGCTTGTGTGCATGCAAGTAGATGAGTCAGCTTTTCTCTCCTCCAACCCTGGCAGCCTTCTGTAAACAGAGGGCACAGGTGATTCTGCAAACCTATTATAAGGGCATTGGGCCCTTTTGTGCATCCTCAGTCTACTGAAGGAAACACAGATTACTCTAGAATACTTTGAGAACTGCTGTGATAGAGGCAGGTTATCTCTCCCTAATTGTGAGAGTTTACATTTTATTAGAAGAAATCAGTTGAACAGCTTAAGACCACCAGGTACAGTGGCATATCTATAATTCCAGCTACTCCGGAGGCTGAGGCAGGAGGATTACAAGTTCAAAACCAGCCTGAACAACTTAGGAAGATGCTATCTCAAAATAAAAAAAGAGATGTAGCTTGGTGGGAGAACTCAGGCCTAGAGTGTACAAGGCCCTGAATTCAATCTGCAATACCATAGAGGAAAAAAGAAGAAGAAAAAGAAGATGAAAACCCACAAAGGAAAGTAGGGAGTGGGAGGTTGTATCAGGCAGAGTCTAGCTGTAGGAAACAGAACCCACTCTAGCTGTTTTTAAGCAGAAAGCAGGTTAGTATGGAATATTAAGGTATTTCATGTCATTGGAAAGGCTTAAAGGACTGGGCTCTAGGCTAAACTTTCATGAGAGAACCTCTTAATCTTTTAAGTCCAAGATACAGTGCCAAAACAAATTCAAGAATCACAAACTATCCTCATTGCCATTACCAGGGCCTGTCTATATCCAGGACCAAATCCTGGAGCAGAAAACAATATCTCTGCAGGTTCCTTGTTATTAGCAAACACAGGAGATGAAGGGTGACTTCTGCCTCATGTATGCCATCCACATCTTTTGTGAAGGTTATCTTAAGTAGGAGAGATCAGTTTCCCTCCATATCCTAGTTGTATGTGTCTTGGAAATATAGTTTTTAACACTTTCAATCTCTGTAATCAAGGAATATAATATAATGAAAGTAGGTGGGGTAGATGCTAAATATAAATATTATTTAGTTACACTAAAATAAAATTTTTTAAGAAGATAGCTCACTAGATAAAGGTATTATTAGTGCTATTCTGTACTTTTTAAGTGAACAATGATGAGTACTGTTTCCATTAAATATTCTTTGCTTATTTCCATTTTGTTAGAATCATCTTTCCTTGTTCTTTCACCAATATGCTTATAAAATGGTTTTGCCATATTGTAGCCAATGGTATTATTTGATTCCTCATATGGTTTTTGTTTGTTTTGTTTTATTTTCGTACTATGGATTTAACCCAAGGGCACTTTACCACTAAATATATCCCCAGCCCTTTTTATTTATTTATTTATTTATTTTTAAGATCGGTCTCACTCAGTTCCTTAGGGCCTCATTGTGTTGCTTAGGCTGTCCTGAAACTTACCATCTTGCTGCCTCTGCTCCTGAGCTGCTGGGATTACAGGCATGTGCCACTGCCCCGTCCTTCTATAGTTCTTCTATACTTTAGTCCTTTTCCAATTCTAAGGCTCCCCTACCTGCTTTATTTCCCACTAGGTCTCACTTGTGAAATTAGCAGGTCTCTTCCTCCACTTCAGTTCTTTTCCAAGGCCTCCTCACAAAGTCTCTATTTCTCCCTTTTCTCTTTCTGTCACCCAATTTCTTTCATTATTGTGCCCAGTAAAAACTATAAAAGTAATGCTTGCTGGTCTGATTTTTTATCCTGAAATGCTTGAGTCATGAGATTAAACAGCATGACACATCAATCCTTTACCAAAATTTGGGGACAAAAATGCTTTGCTTGGTTTAAACAAATATGTCTCTATGATGGAACATAATATAAAATGTTTTTATTGATTTTTTTTAACTTTTTAAAAAATATTTTTTTTTATTTATGTATTTTTATGTGATGCTGAGGATCAAACCCAGTGCAAGCGTTCTACCACTGAGTTACAACCCCAGCCCTGAACTTGATTCTGTGATGGAAGTGTTCTGTGTCTTCATTGTTTAGTATGGTGGCCATTTGCCCCATACAGCTATTGAGCACTTCAAATATGATTTATAAACAAAGAACTGACTTTTTTCCCCTCCTGTGTTGGGGTTGAACCCAGGGCCTTGCACATGCTAGGCAAGTGTTCTACATCTTCAGCCCAGGAAATGAATTTTAATCATATTTAATTTTAATTAATTTAACATTGAATAGCCACCTGTGGCCTAGTGGGTTATCTTATTAAACAGCTAAATTAGACTATCAAGTATCATCCACCATCTTCATTTTAAATTGTTTTAAGACAGAATAAATGACTTCACTGAGTCTCCCACTTTGGAAACCTGATCTTATAAAAATTAACACCAGCACAGTACTCAGTGTTTCACGCAGTACTATGGGATTCTTTAACACTCCATTGAAGTAAAAGTAGGACATGGTTTAGAACATGGATCCTGGAGCCTGAATACTTAAATTTCACTTTCCGTTTCACCATTTAATAAATGTGTGACCAACTAACTTAATCTGTCCGTACCACGGGTTTTTAAATGTGTGACCAACTAACTTAATCTCTCCATACCACGGGTTTATAAAAAAGGAATAATAATAGAAAAATGCCTGTCTCATAGGGTTATGTTAAGGATTCAATGAGTTAATATATGTAAATTTCTTTGAACAGTGCCTGTGATATTGTATCTACTATTAGTGCATATTTTTAATCCTTATAACCTACTTAGGTTATATAAGTATAATATGTCCCATTTTACTTGAAGGAACTGTGACCTAGACAGTCCTTGCCCAAGATCACACAGAACATGTATGGTAGAGCTAATAATTGATCGTCTGACTCTTAAGTCTAAGACTCTGTAGTTTTTTCTCCTCTCCCTAGTATTCCCATCATCTCTTGAAGAGATGGGAGAAGTCCCTTCTTGCTGTGAATTGTTTATGAACAGAATCTTAAAAGAAAAATTGCAGTAGTAGAAAAATCACTAGACACATTGTAGGTACAGGGAGTAACTCAAAGATCCAAAGGTCAAAAAGGGCTAGAAATGATCCTGCTTGTACTGTATAGTGGGAGGCTACTTCTAGCACATTCTTTTTGGTACATTAAAGTATAGTCACTCTATGTTCTATTTCAGGGAGCCCCTTGACAGAGCGAAAAGTATCAATACCCAGTTGTTGTGTATCCTTTGCAACAGCTGATGAGCCATCTCCTGTGTACACCCAAGTGATTGAAAACACAGATTCTCCCATCTGGAATTTTCAACAGCAGTCAAGGTTTGTATTTGCTGATGTTCCATTGACGTCCCAGAATCTGCCTTTTGTTCCAAAAGAAAAGCACAAAGTAATTAACACAATATTTAAGCAGACCTAAAAAATACTTTTCTTATGCAGGCAGTTATTTAATCCTAGTGCTTATGAATTCACTAGTGCTAACAGTGGTTTAACTCTAATCAGTAGCATTCAGAAAGTATTCAGTGAGGCAGCCGCTTATATACCCTCTTCTGCTATAGGCACTGAGCATTGAAATTCTCTGCTATTGAGTTCAAGGTCTAACTAGGAAGAAATACAAATAAAAAATTACAATTAAGTGTGACACATGTTGTAACAAACGTAAAAAGGTTGCTAGTGGAGCTCAGAATAAAAAGAGTATTTGGGCCATCCTGAAAATTCAGGATAAGCTTCATAAATAAGATACCTCTGCTAAATATTGAAGAATGTATGGGCTGGGGCTGGGACTCAGCTATAGAGCACTTGCCTGGCATGTGTGAGGCACTGGGTTTGAGTCTCAGCACCACATATAAATAAATAAAATAAAGGTCTATCAACAACTTTTAAAAAAAAAATTGAAGAACGTATACAAGTTGTTCAGTTGAAGTAGGGTGAAAAGAGCACTCCAGTCAGAGAGATCAAACCTCAGGAAAGGCTGTGTATTTTTCATCCTTGTAAAATACTCTGGAGCCTTGGCTTTGGAACCAGAGAGACTTGACCTCTAACCCCATCTGTTATTTACGAGCTGTGTGAACAAGTTAGTTCAGATTCCTTATCTGTAAAACAAGTATAATTTTTATAGGGTTATTATAAGGTTCAAATTAGAAATACTACTTCACAGTACATAGTATGTGTATAACAAACATCAGCTTTCCTTTAATAAGCTCAAAAAATAGCAGGTGGAGTTTTTGTCAATCATGTTACTAAGGTGGGGGGCTGGCATAGAAGGTCCACAAGTGGGGTGCAGTGTTTGTCCTTCCTTTTCTTCTCTTACTCTGAGCATCATTAAATATGTGGATGCTAATGCTAATTATCATTACACTGCCTCACCTTTTACAAAATTTAATTCTTGTCCACCAACACCAGCCATAGTACATACTCTCTAATCTATTTTCTTGCAGCGTTCATGTACTTGAGTCTCATCATTTGCTCACATGTTCAGTTTTGTATAATTTGAGAGGCTGACCCAAGTCAGAAGCTGAAAACTTAGCAATATTATAGTGAGCTACTGGAAATTACAGAAATTCGAGACATAGTAACCAGGATACTCATCTAAAATATTAAATCTATCCCAAAAGTCAAGAAACCAAAAGATTAAGCTTCTAAGTAGAGGCAGTCTAACAGAATAATTATAAAACTTCACAAACTCAATGAAGGGACTTTTAGCAAGCTCCTGATTTTGTCCCTGAACTTTACAGTTGAGGAGATTGTGGCCAAGGAGGTTACATATTTTTGTTGAAAACAAAGGCAGGATTAAAATAAAAATGAATAGTAGTGCTGTTTACAATATCTTTATCACAAAATTAAGTTTACAATTAGAATCCTAACACTGTGTTACTTTCACTTTATCATACTGTCTTTTCTGGATCTTGAAGTAGACTCTCCAGTAGGTTCACTAGTGCTGTTTAGGGAATGAAATGAAGTCTCTTGGTTTTCTCTGGATCTCCATCTTGCTCACCTAAAGTAGTGGCCCCTGTTTTAGAACTTCAAACTTTAGCTTTTAATTGAGAACTGCAATTTTCTTTATATAAAATATATTAGAGGTTGTTAGTAAATTCCACTTCAGCTTCTTTATTTGCTTTGAAAGTTAGGCACATTCTTATTTTGTTGCCTTGCCTCTGCACAGTGTAGAAGAGTCAGATGTTCAAGGTTCAAATCCAGCCCTGCTGTTTACTCTTATATAACCTTAAGTAAATCACTTTTCCTCTCTGAGCCTAGCTTCAGGATTATAAAACAGGATTATAGCACCCATGCCACAGGTTTTCATGTTGATTAAATATATATGAAACACATAGTACTATGCCTGCAGGTAGGTGTTTAATAATTGGGTTTTTTTCTCTCTTCCATTCTTACTATTCTCTCACCTTAAAACTTCAAAAGAATCCTTACCCACTCCCAATAAAACTGTTAATTACATGTTGAGAAGCTCCCTTCCCATACCCAATTCCCTTAGAGAAACAGTTTGAATGTAAATACCAGGATGAAGGGGAAGTGCTGCAGCTTGAGAAACTGTTTTCAAGTCTTGGCAAGTTATTTCATCTCTCTGTGCTGCCTGTCCCCTCATTTTGACCATGAAGATAAAAGTATATTCTAGAAGATGCCTGTGAGGATGAAGTGAAACAATACTGGGAAATTATTTTGCAAACTACAAGAAATCTTCAAATCTAAGATTCATACTACAGAAGATTCCCACAGTTAATTTATGGTGATTGTTTTTCTCAATAGGCTATCAAAAGAGCTGCTTCTGGACCCACAGCAAACCCTGGTCTTCAAAGTTTGGCATAAAGGAGGTATGAACTCTGTTCTGTGAATATAAAAATAAGCTATGTCCTGTTGACAATTTGCAGTCTTTTTTTTTTTACCAAGTGAAGCCGTGGCATTGATGGTGCTAAGGATGCAGATATTTGGGGATTGGGAGAAATCCCACAGAAGGCCACAGTGTTCTCCAGTGGAATTTAATACTTAGAAATTATATTTTGTTTGATTACCTGCTTAGTGAAGAAATCCAAATACATTTGAATGTTTCCAGTTGTGTCTGTCAGTAACCAGTGCCCAGCATGCCACATACAGTCATTTCTCTTCACTTTGTGTCATGATAAGGCCTTTCACTGATTGGTTTATTAAGCAAGAGACACTAGCATTTTTAGGTAGTACAAAAGAAAACTTATTTTCCCTTGTTTTAAAAACTCAGAGAGATGCTGACATCGTGGTCCTTGAACCCAGTTTTACTCAACTACCATTTATTCAGCGGCATAACCCAGTCGTGTTAAAAACATTGGTTCTGCTGGCACAACGGTACACACCTGTAATTTCAGTGGCTCAGGAGGCTGAATCATGAAGGTTGCAAGTTCAAGGCCAGCCTCAGCAACTTATTGAGGCCCTTAGTAACTTATGGAGACTCTGACTCAAAATATTATAAAAAGGAGCTGGGAATGTGGCTTAGTCGTTAACCACCCCTGGGTTCAATCCCCAGTATCCTCCCACCAAAAGGAACATTGGTTCTAAAGCCAGTCTTTGGATTCATTATGCCAATTCTGCCCTTTACTGTCGCAATATGACTTTTGGTAAATTATTTAACTTCTCTGTGCTTCAGTTTTCATATCTATAAACTCAGAAAAATAATAGTACCTACTTTAGAGGGTTTTGAGAGAAGTAAATAAGAGCCTGATACTTATGAATACCCTGTCAATTTTATTGTATTTATTAACAAGTGACAGTGTCCAAGAACTTGACAGACATCTCTAATCTTGCAAGGTGCAAATACAATTAATCTGATGTCATAAATGTAAAAGCTGAAGCCCAAGGAAGTTTAGTGGCAACTAAAGTTGTATAGCTATTAATTGGTGTAGTCAGGATTCAAGCTTAGTTCTGAACTAACTATCCAACCTTCACTGCTTATACTCCACCATGCTGGTAAGTTTAGATGTCACAGAAAAATGAGGTGTTAAGGATTCCCCACCATCTCACAGTTTAGTAAGCTTAGTAAATTTTATTTCACTATATCCCTCTTGTAAACCTAATTCCTTTAGCATTCCTGCTGGGGGATGGGGATGTGGCTAAGTAATAGAGTGCTTGCCTAGCATGCGTGAACATTGGATTAGATCCCCAGCACCACCCAAAAAAAAAAAAGATTCCTACTAGGGCTTATTTCCAAACCTTCATCAATTGGAGTCACCTACAAAGTCACAGTATTTTGTTGGCCAATGCTAATTTTCAGTATTGACCACAAAGCCTAAAAGACCAGAGTAATCAGGGTGTAATATAAGTTACATAAAGTATTTCTGCTTGTGTTCCTGTTTGTGAAGGCTGCTTTGTCCTTTTTTTTTTAAATAATGTTATTGTATTTTATATACCTTTATTTTATTTACTTATTTTTATGTGGTGCTGAGAATCAAACCCAGTGTTTCACATGTGCTAGTCAAGCACTGTACCACTGAGCCACAACCCCAGCCCTTTGTTCTTGTTTTGATGGTTAGTTCCATGTTGCTGCTTTGCATTCAGCTAGCTGGTCCCACCATTATCCAGCCTCATCAATGCAGAAAAACTGATCAAAAAATCAGATTTCTTTAAATCAAAACAAGAAATTCCTGCAATATTTAGCTGGGCTTCTCACTCTTCTCTTGCTTTCCACCCCCGCCCCCTCTAAAGTGCTAGAGAAATCATCAAGTAGACCAGAGTTCACTTCAATTCAATAGCAAGAAAAAAGAATAAGCTTTGGCCATATGCATACCTGGGTTCAAATTTTGACTCTGCCATTTAATAACTATATGACCTGAAATAGATCACTTTATCTCTTCTCTCTTCCTCATTTTTTAAATTAGGATAATAGTACTTGTCTTTCAGTGTTTCATGAGGAAAAATTGTTGCTTAATAAGTAGATATACTTTTATTATTATGCTGATATTGTTCTAGAGTTATTGGGTATAGAGAATAAATTGCAGATTTTCAGACTCTCTGGAGGGTCCTGTAAGATTCTGTTTTAAATGAAGGTGAAGAAAATGCAAGACCAAACCAAGCAATATTTATCTAATTCTCTCAGTGTGTATAGACTTCTCTTAAATCCATCCTTTCCACACAGATTCAGCAAATCTATTATAGAAAGTACTCAAAGCAGTACACAAAGGCTATACTCAACAGGTATTTGAATTCCTACTCTGTGTCAATCACTATGACAAGTGCCAGGGATAGACATGGTCCCTGACCTCACAGAGCTTACAGCCAGTGAGGGACACAAAAAATGTATAGTTTAGTATGATTAAGCAATCCATGGTACTCTGAAAGGGAACATCTAACCCAGACTAGGATATTAGAGGCTTCTCAGAACACACCTCAGCTGAGAAACAAAGGAGCAGAACATTCTGTAAGAGGGGACTACAAATAGAGTAACCTATGTCGGTTTTCCAGGGGATTGTCATCTTTTTGTAATTTGTGTTCATTTGTTCTTAATTAGATATAATAAATATGTATATCTTAGAAATTTTGGAAAATACAGATAAGAATAAATAAGAAAATGCAAATCTCTTATAATTCCATAGTTTCAAAACTCAATGCCCTGAGGAAAATCACTGAGATATGATAACCAAGGGAAAAGAACAAGTGTTCCTTAAGTTAGGGATATTTTCTAGTTACGTATATCATAAGGACAAGGCTCAACCCTGCCATTTTTTCCCTCACCTTGCAGAAAGGGAATTCATAGCAGGCTCTTGTTACCAGCTCTTTCAACTTCATCGTCTGTCTTTTTTGATGGCTTTGGAATCACTAAACTTCTGAAGTTGCCTGATCAGCTTCTCTGTGCAGCCTCTAATCTCACTGGCAGGGTATGCCCAGCCAAGCTGCCCAACTCTTCTTTTTCTTCCACAGATGAAGAGAGGGTGATTGGCTTTGCCTCGGTGGACCTCTCCCCATTGCTGTCTGGCTTCCAGTTCATCTGTGGCTGGTATAACATCACAGACTTCAGTGGAGAGTGCCAGGGGCAGATAAAAGTTGCTATCTCCCCTTTGGAGAGTTTGATGCACTTCAAAGAAGAAAGACAAGCAAGACGTGGGGTGGAGACCCCAGGAACACTGGTATGTATCCTGATTCACATCTAACTAGTAAGGGTCCTACTGAGCAAAGCCCATAAAATCCTGTACGCTGGTGATTTCTGACTTATAGAACACATTATATTTTCCTATCTCATAATAACCTCCTGGTTTTGGGGGAGTGATGAGAATGTTCTAGATTTAGGTGACAGTAATAGTTATACAACTCTGAATATACTGGAAACCAGTTAATCAAACATTTTTTTTTTTGTGTGTGTGTGTGTGTGTGTGTGTGTGTGTGTGTGTACGCGCGTGTGCGCGCACGTGTCTGTGTGTACGTGTCTGTGTGTGAGTGTAAGAGAGAGAATAGGTCTTTAGGAGTTAGGCTTATTTTTTAAATTTTTATTCTAATTTGTTATATATGACACCAGAATGCATTACGATTCATATTACATATAGAGAGCTCAATTTTTCATATTTCTGCTTATATACAAAGTGTATTCACACCATTTATGTCTTCTTCATACATGTACTTAGGGTAGTGATGTTCATCTCATTCCACCATCTTTTTTTTTACCCCCTTGTCCCCTTCATCCCCTTCCCTCCCCTTTGCCCTATCTAGAGTTTGTCTAATCTTCCATGCTACCCCTCCCAACCTCACTATGAATCAGCCTCCTTGTATCAGAGAAAACATTTGGCATTTGGTTTTCTGAGATTGAATAACTTCACTTAGCATTATATTCTCCAACTCCACCTTTTTTACCTGCAAATGCTATGATTTTATGATCTTATTGCTGAGTAATATTTCATTGTATATGTGTGTGTGTGTGAGTGTGTGTGTATCTCACATTTTCTTTATCCATTCATCTCCTGAAGGGCATCTAGGTTGGTTCCACAGTTTAACTATTGTGAATTGTTCTGCTATAAACATTGATGTAGCTGCATCACTGTAGTATGCTGTTTTTAAGTCCTTTGGGTATAAACTGAGGAGTGGGATAACTGGGTCAAATGATGATTCCATTCTCAGTTTTCCAAGGAATCTCCTTACTACTTTCCATATTGGCTGCACCATTTTGCAGTCCCACAAGCAATGTATGAGTGTGCCTTTTTCCCCCACATCCTCGCCAACACTTATTGTTGTTTGTATTCTTAAGTAGCTGCCATTCTGACTGGAGTGAGATGAAATCTTAGAGTAGTTTTGATTTGTATTTCTCTGATTGCTGGAGACATTGAGCATTTATTCATATATTTGTTGATTGATTATATATAACCTTCTGAGAAGTGTCTGTTCAGTTCCTTGGCCCATTTGTTGATTGATTGGGTTATTTGGGGGGTTTTTTTGGGTTTTTTGGTTGTTTTTTTTTTTTTTTTTTTTTTTTTTGGTGTTTAGCTTTTTGAGTCCTTTATATACCTTAGAGATTAGTGTTCTATCTGATGTGCAAGTGGTAAAAATTTGTTCCCAAGTTGTAGGCTCTCTATTCACCTCACTGATTGTTTCTTTTGCTGAGAACCTTTTTAGTCTGATTCCATTCAATATTAATTCTTGAGTTTAATTCTTGTGCTATAAGAGTCTTGTTAAGGAAGTAAAGGCCTAATCCAATATGATGGAGATTTAGGCCTACTTTTTCTTCTATTAGACTCAGGGTCTCTGATTAACTCCTAGGTCCTTGATCCACTTTGAGTTGAATTTTGTGCATAGTGAGAGATAGGGGTTTAATTTCATTTTGTTGCATATGGCTTTCCAGTTTTCCCAGCACCATTTGTCTTTTCTCCAATGTATGTTTTTGATGCCTTTGATAACTGTAATTATGTGGGTTAGTCTCTGTGTCCTCTATTCTGTACCATTGGTCTACCTGTCTATTTTGGTGCCAATACCATGTTGTTTTTGTTACTATTGCTCTGTAGTATGGTTTAAGTTCTGGTATAGTGATGCCACCTGCTTCACTCTTCTTGCTAAGGATTGCTTCATCTTTCTGGGTCTCTTATTTTTCCAGATGAATTTCATGATTGCTTTTTTATTTCTCTGAGGGATGTCATTGGGATTTTGATTGGAATGCATAAATCTGTATAATGCTTTTGGTTGTATGGTCATTTTGACAATATTAATTCTGCCTATCCAAAAACAGGGGAGATCTTTCGAACTTCTAAGGTCTTTAATGTGCTTTAGTTTTTATTATTGAGGTCTTTCACCTCTTTCATTAGATTGATTCCCAAGATTGGTTGGTTGGTTTGTTTGTTTGTTTGTTTTTGAGGCTACTGTAAATGGGGTGGTTTCCTCATTTCCCTTTCAGAGGATTTGTCACTGATGTACAGAAATGTCTTTGATTTATGGTGTTGGTTTTGTATCCTACTACTTTTCTGAATTCATTTACTAGTTCTAGAAGTTTTCTGGTGGAATTTTTGGGGTCTTCTAGGTATAGAATCATATCTTCAGCAAATAGAGATAATTGGAGTTCTTCTTTTCCAATCTGTATCCCTTTAATTTCTTTCGTCTAACTGCTCTGGCCAGTGTTTCAAGAAGTATGTTAAATAGAAGTAGTGAAAGAGGGCATCCTGTCTTGATCCAGTTTTTAAAGGAAATGCTTTCAATTTGTTTCCATTTAGAATAATATTGGCTGGGGCTCTGCATAGATAGCTTTTACAATGTTGAGATATGTTTCTTTTATCCCTAGTTTTTCTAGTGTTTTGAACATGAAGGGGTGCTGTGTTTTGTAGAATGCTTTTTCTGCATCTATTGAGATGATCATATGATTCTTATCTTTAAGTCTATTGATGTGATGATCACTACATTTATTGATTTCTGTATGTTGAACCAACCTTGCATATCTGGGATGAATCCCACTTGATCATGGTGCACGATCTTTTTGATATGTTTTTATATTCATTTTGCCAGAATTTTATTGAGAATTTTTGCATTATGTTCATTGGACATATTGATCTGAGTTTTCTTTTTTTGATGGGTCTTGGCATGGTTTTTGGAATCAGGGTGATACTGACCTCATTTCTTCTTTAAAGGTCTTGTAGAATTTGGCTGTGTATCCATCTGGTCCTGGGCTTTTCTTGGTTGGTAGGCTTCTGATGGCGTCCTCTATTTCATCATTTAAAATTGATCTGTTTAGACAGCAGAATACATCAGACACTAGAAAGGCAATATGTCAATCAATGGAAGGGTAACTGATGTGATACAGCAATCTGTATATGGGGTAAAGTTGGGAGTTCATAACCCGCTTGAATCAAACTGTGAAATATGATGTATTAAGAACTGTGTAAGGTTTTGAACGACCAATAATAATAAAAAAAAATCGATCTGTTTATATATCATCCTGATTCAATTTGGGCAAATCAAATGACTCTAGAAATTTGTCAGTGCCTTATTTTTATTTTATTGGTGTACAAATTTTCAAAATAATTTCTAATTATCTTCTGTATTTCTGTAGTATCTGTTGTTATATTTCCTTTTTCATCACATATGTTACTAATTTGAGTTTTCTCTCTCCTTCTCTTCATTAGCATGGCTAAGGGTTTGTCAATTTTATTTATTTTTTCCAAGAACCAACTTTTTGTTTTGTCAGTTTTTTCAATTGTTTCTTTTTTTTCAATTTCATTGATTTCAGCTCTGATTTTAATTATTTCCTGTCTCCTACTGCTTTTGGTGTTGATTTGTTCTTCTTTTTCTAGGGCTTTTGGATGTAATGTTAAGTCATTTATTTGTTGACTTTTTCCTTCTTTTAAGGAATGAATTCCATGCAATGAACTTTCCTTTTAGTACTGCCTTCATAGTGTCTCAGAGATTTTGATACGTTGTATCTGCATTCTCATTCACCTCTAAGAATTTTTAATCTCCTCTTGATGTCTTTTGCAAACCATTGTTCATTCAGTAGCCTAAATTTAGTCTCCAGGTGTTGGAGTAGCTTTTATTTTTTTATTTTATCATTGATTTCTAATTTCATTCCATTATGATCTGATAGAATGCAGGGTAGTATCTCTACTTTTTCAAATATTTTTTTAGTTTTAGGTGGACACAATATCTTTATTTTATTTTTAAATGCTGAGAATCGAACTTAGTGCCTCACACATGCTAGGTAAGCACACTACCATTTGAGCCACATCCCCAGCCCCAGTATCTTACTTTTTTATATTTGCTAAGAGTTGCTTTGTGGCATAATATATGGTCTATTTTAGAGTAGGATCCATGTGCTTCTGAGAAGTGGTATTACACAAGAAAGTATATTTGTTCATTGAGGATGAAATATTCTATATATGTCAGTCTTTGTTCAGCTTTTATTTGGACGATCTATCCAGTGGTGAAAGAAGTATGTTAAAGTCACCCAGAATTATTGTGCTGTGGTCTGTTTGACTCTTGAACTTGAAAAGAATTTGTTTGATGAATAAAAATGCTCCATTGTTTGGGGCATATAAATTTATTATTGTTATGTATTACTGATGAATGGTTCCCTTAAGCAGTATGAAATGTCCTTCTTTATCCCTTTTGATTAACTTTGGCTTGAAGTCTACTGTATTTGATATGAGGATGGAGATCCTTGCTTGCTTTCGCAGTTCATGAGAGTGGTATGATTTTTCCCAACCTTTCACCTTTAGTCTGTGGATGTCTTTTTCTGTGAGATGAGTCTCTTGGAGGCAGCATATTGTTGTGTCTTTTTTTTTTTTTTTTTTTTTATCCAATCTGCCTATCCATGTCTTTTGATTGGTGAGTTTAGGCCATTACATTCAGGGTTATTATTGACACATGATTTGTATTCCCAGCCATTTTTGTTTATGTTTGGTATTTAACCTGACTTGGCTTCTCCTTTGATTAGTTTTTCCTTTAGTGTAATTCCTCCCTTTGCTGATTTTCATTGTTGTTTTTCAATTCCTCTTCATGGAATATTTTGCTGAGGATGTTCTATAGTGCCGGCTTTTGAGTTGTAAATTCTTTTAACTTTATCATGGAAGGTTTTTATTTCATCATCAAATCTAAAGCTTAATTTTTCTGTATATAACATTCTGGGGCTGGGGATGTGGCTCAAGCAGTAGTGCGCTTGCCTGGCATGCGTGCGGCCCAGGTTGGATCCTCAGCACCACATACAAAGAAAGATGTTGTATCTGCCGAAAACTAAAAAAAATAAATAAATAAATATTTTTAAAATTCTCTCTCTCTCTTTAAAAAAAAAAAAAAAAGATTCTTGGTTGGCATCCATTTTCTTTCAGAGCTTGATATATGTTGTTCCAGGATCTAGTAGCTTTCAGGGTCTGGGTTGAAAAATCTGCACATAATCTAATATATGTAATCTGATTTCTTTCTTTCGTGGCTTTTAATATTCTCTCCTTATTCTGTAGGTTAGGCATTTTCATTATAAAGTGATGGTGTGGATGTGCTGTGATCAAAAGTATATTTGACATCCTGTAAGCTTCTTGAATTTGGTTTTCCAATTCATTCTTCATGTTTGGAAAATTTTCTGTTATTATTTCATTGAATAGTTTGCTCATTCCTTTGGTTTGGATCTCTATTCCCTCCTTTATCCCAATAACTCTTAAATTTGGTCTTTTTATGTTATCCCATATTTCTGGAATGTTTTGCTCTTGTTTTATTACCATATTCACTGTATTATCTACATTATTTTCAGTATTATATATTTTGTCTTCACTGTCTGAGGTCCTATCTTCTAAGTGGTCTAATCTGTTGGTGATACTTTCAATTGAGCTTTAATTTGGTTTATTTTTCTTTCATTTCAAGGATTTCTGTTTGGTTTTTTTTAGAACTCCTTATTGAAGTAATCTTTTGCTTCCTGAATTTGTTTATGTAGCTCTTTGTCAAAATGATCTTTTGATGCCTGTATTTGCTCTCTTATATCATCCTTTAATTTGCAGAACATTTTAATTATATACATCCTGAACTCCTTCTCAGTAATTACTTATGCTGTTCTTGCCATGGATTCTGATAATGTGGTATCTTGATTTGTTTGAGACACTTTCTTCCTTTTTTTTTTCCTATTGCTTGTATTTCTTCCCTTCTAGCACTGTGGATCTAAGGTGTTACTGTTTTTACCTTATAGGCTTATAGTGCCCATGTAGGGATCCAGTACCTCTCCTTTGAGGTGAAGGACAATGTTATCAGTTCCTAATATAAACAGTGTACACCCTAAAAACAAATGTTTGGTATTAAGACGTTTACAGTTTGGTCACAATATACAGAAATGGTGAATTCAATTATTATCCACAGTATACTCAGTAGGTTTGTAAAAAAGTTTACAGTTTCTGATGGAAGACAAAGAACCAGGAGGGAGGGTAGGATGATATGCTGAGGAAGTAGAAGGTGAGGATATAGAGTTGTTATATCTTAGGAAGTGTAAAAGAGAAATCTAAAGAGGAAGATTAGTAGCAGGAGAAGGGAAAGGAAGTAATTTTGGGTAGACAAGTAAGTGGGAAGGCAGTAGAGTACATAAAATAAATACACATATATATTGAGAAAAATTAAAAATGTTAAAATAGTAGCAATTGGTAGGATAAAAGAAAAAAAAAATATATATATATATATACACACACACACACACACACACACAACACAGCTATAATATACTATTCAGAAATCCCAGTCCTCAAAATCGTAATTCTTGCAAAATACTTGGTTTCATGTATGTTAGGGATGTGAGGGTAGAAGAATGGAGAGGTAGAGGGGGGAAAAATCTTGAAGGAAGAAACATGATTGTTTTGGTTGGAAGTCCATGTCTTTCCTGCTTCCCTTCTCACCAATAGGTGAGTTGTCTGTTGTTAGTTGGTATCTCCACCCTCAGGATGTCACTATGCTGGGGTAGTGGCCTCTGGGGAGAGGAGGGAGTACATGGCCAGCTGGAGTTCCAAACTGGGTGTTGCCTTCCACTGAAGAGGGTGATGAAGGTGGCCCAAGATGGAGGCGCCTTCTTTCAGCAGTGGGCTGTCGGGTAGGGTGTGGGGAGGCAAGCAATGGCATTGGAGGATGAGTTCAGAGATGAGCTCTGTGGTGTATGTGGCTATCAGCTGACTTCAGAGCCTGTGTGAAGTTCTTGGGTGCAGGGAACAGGCAGGCTACTGCACGTAGGGGAGTCTATTCGTTGCTGTAGAGTCCCAAGATGGTGGCCACCAGGGAGCCCCAGTTGATAGATGGGGGTCCACACAGGAGTAAGTTCCTGCATGTGCTGGGTATTCTGCATGGGAGTGGCCTCGGTGATTTCTGCTTGGTGCTCGGTGGGTGGCCGAAAGTTCTGTGCAGGTGTGGATGGTGCCCGCTCAGGTACCCAGTAGTCCTGCATGGGTGAGTAATTGGGTGGCCGTGATTCCTGCATGGGAGCAAGAATTTTCCTTGCAGAAAAGCAGTATTCTCACAACTTGAGTCTCAGGTCACTAAGCGACACAGAATGCTGCCTCGATCTAGCCCACCACCTTGAATCTCCCCAAACACTTTTAAAGGGTGAATTTTACACTCCATGAAGTTTATCTCTGTTTTTAAATAAAATAAGATTAGAATTTGAAACCATATCAATTATTTTTTAAAAGTCTGTTACATTAAAATCATTGGTCTTTCATTTTAAAAAATAAAAAAGAATGGAAAAAGAGGAATAGGCAATAGTAAGTAGAGACAACTCTTTCAAAGAATTCAACTGTTAAAGAAGAATTAAAAGAAAGAAATTTCTTAACTGTCCCAGATAGAGGAGCTCTGTTGAAGCAAAGACTTGTGTTTTGTTCATGTCTTCTTCATGCATCCTTGGCCCAGGGTCTGGCACACAGTATAAATCAATACCTACTGAATGGATAAATGCATTAGAAAATGACCAAGGGTTCATTGGTCTTTATATATAGAAGATATTTTTTCTTCCAATCAACCCTAATAGTCTTAAGACAAGAAATACCATAGCCAGGGCTGGGGTTGTGGCTCAGTGGTAGAGCACTTGCCTAGCATGTGTGAGGCACTGGGTTCGATCCTCAGCACCAAATAAAAATAAATAAATAAAATAAAGGTATTGTATTCAACCACAACTAAAAAAGAAAGAAAGAAAGAATTACCACAACCAGTTGGTCCTCACATGTAAAATAAATACAAGATAATGTCCAGCCAGAGTTTACAAACTAGCTGGAGGAACAAGAGCATAAACAATCTAATGACATAGTCCATAAAATAAGGATAATAATAGTACCTACTTCATAAGATAATTGTAAAGTTTAAATGAGAAAAATAAATGCTAATAGCTTAGCACAGTGCTCAACACATAGAAAACAGACTTCAGTGGAAATTCTACTGAATAAATTTTACAAATTTATTTATATACTGCTTTGTTCCAAGAGAGTTCATGGTAACCAGTGTACTATTTTTCTCATTGCTTTTCAGATCCCAATATATAATACCTTTTCCTTCCCTGCCTCTGATATGTATGCTGCATTCCCCAGCCATATTGTAGGACATATTCAGGACCAGCTTGTTCACACCTCTTCAAAGGAACTTGATTTCTCTACTCCTGGGAAGTGAGTAAATGTCTTGATGGGAAGAAGTGGGGTCAAAGAGTGGAAGTATGTGAACTGCTTGTCATATCTCCTTCATTAGAGGAAGAAATTAGAGATAGGATAAAGCTTTGCTGAATTCACAATGCCCCTCACCCCTAACCCTAAGATCTGTGAAAATAAAATTTCATAAGATAGGAATTAGAAGTTTACTGTTACCAAAGTATTACTTTATTGCAGGAAACACTCTCATCCTCAGAGGCCTTTAACATTTTGGGAGAAATATATCATCTTTCCCCTCCCAAAAATATGCAAGCTATTTTGCAGAGAGCCATTGGCCCATCCTTTCACTATGCCAACCATCATCATATATTTGATATCAGGGCTAGAGCATGCTCCATCTGGTCAGGAGAGAGGCCCAACAGTAAGATTGCTTCTTTCCATTCCACTCCCTTCCAGACCCTAGTGGCTTCCACCAGAGAGTCTTTGCTGTGTCTTTCCTCCCACCACACCCACTCCAGAATAGCAGTTAGTGAGTTGACCCTTTATTCTAAAACACCCTCTCATACTGCTTACACACTCCAAGTCCTGTTCCTTTGGTAAGTAATTTTCTATTTGGTTACCATATGAAGAGATTCTCTTTTCTCTGAATAGAAAGAGCTATATGTCTGTCAAATCCTAGATCCAAGGTTTAGATAATTCTTTTGTTATCTGTAAGTATTGTTTGACCATAATCAGTCAGAGACACATGGGTGGGATGAGAGTGTCTCTAATGTTCATTGTTTAGTAATTTGAAAAGCAAAAAGTTTTAATGGTTTGCTTTTTTTTCACATAAAAATGTCCCTGTTACTTTTTTACAAAGACCATATCAAAATGTCACATTCTAATCCAGCCATTCATCCAGGGTAAACTGTAATTCCCTCTCTAACCACCTCACCTAACAGAAATCCAACTGTTTCTGACTCTTCCTTGTTCCAAGTCTTGATGGTGAAGTGTATTGGAGATCAGACAGATTTGGAGTTCTGTCCTGGCTTTTTCTCTCATTGGTTATATGTGATCTTAAGCTAATTACTTAAATTCTCTGAGCCTTAGCCTTAATTTTCTTATTTGTTAAATGAAAGTAATATATTACTCAAGGGTTGTCATGAATAGTAAATGAGAAAAGAAACAAATCATTTTTACATGCATGTAATAATACATATGACCCCAGCATAGTGGTGCATGCCTGTAATCCCAGTGGTTTAGGAGACTGAGGCAGGAGGATCACAAGACAACCTCAGCAAAAGCGAGTCATTAAGCAACTCAGTGAGACTCTGCCTCTAAATAAAATACCCAAAAGGGCTGGGGATGTGGCTTAGTGGTTGAGTGCCCCTGAGTTCAATCCCCAGAACCCCCCAAAATAATAATAATAATAATAATGTGAAACTCCTCGAGCAGCAGTTTCCAAGATTTTTATCTTTATACTTTATTTATTTATTTTTTATTTATTTTTTTTTATTGGTTGTTCACAACATTACAAAGCTCTTGACATATCATATTTCATACATTAGATTGAAGTGGGTTATGAACTCCCAATTTTACCCCAAATCCAGATTGCAGAATCACGTCGGTTACACATCCACAATTTTACATAATGCCCAATTAGTAATTGTCGTATTCTGCTACCTTTCCTATCCCCTACTATCCCCCTCCCCTCCCCTCCCATCTTCTCTCTCTACCCCATCTACTGTAATTCATTTCTCTCCTTGTTTATTTCCCATTCCCCTCACAACCTCTTATATGTAATTTTGTATAGCAATGAGGGTCTCCCTTCATTTCCATGCAATTTCCCTTTTCTCTCCCTTTCCCTCCCATCTCATGTCTCTGTTTAATGTTAATCTTTTCTTCCTGCTCTTCCTACCTGCTCTGTTCATAGTTGTTCTCATTATATCAAAGAAGACATTTGGTATTTGTTTTTTAGGGATTGACTAGCTTCACTAAGCATAATCTGCTCTAGTGCCATCCATTTCCCTGCAAATTCTATGATTTTGTCATTTTATAATAGCCAAAAACTCTAAACAACTCAGGTGTCCATCAATAGATGAACAGATAGCCAAATTGTGGTATATCCATATGATGGAATACTACTCAAAAATAAAAAGAAATGTAATATTGATAAACAACAAAATGAATCTCAAAATAATTATGCTGAGGAATAGAAGCTATAATAAAAGAATATATATAATTCCATTTATATAAAATTCTAGAAGATGCATACTAAAATATAGTAACAGAAAACAGGTAAGTGGTTGTCTAGGGACAAGGCAAAGTGAAGAGAGAGGGAAGGAGAAAGAAATTACAAAAGTCAAAAAGAAATTTGGAAATAATAGATATATTCATTATCTTGTGATAATAATTTCCTTAGATGTTTACATGTATTGGAACTCATCAAATTGTATGCTTTAAATATATAACATTTACTGTGTATTTTGGTTCTACCTTTGCGAAGCAGAGGTTCTCAAACATTTCCACTTCAGAACTCACTTTGCTCTTTAAAATTATTGATGACCCCAAAGAGATTAGTTTATTTGAGTTATATATATCAATTTTTACCATATTAGAATTGAGAAACTTTCAAAACTTACAAAATCAATTATATTTCTGTACACCAGCAATGAATCATCAAAAATGAAATTTTGAAAAGTTTTATTTACAATAACACCAAATGGAATAAAAAAATATAACAAAAGAAGTATTAAATGTATTCTGTAAAAACTGCCATGTTTTATTGGAAGAGATTAAAGAAGATCTACATAAATAGGAAAATATCCCATATGTTTACAGATTGGAAGACTTAGTATTATTAAGATGGTAGCAATCCCCAAATTGATCTATAGAGTCAACACAATTCATATCAAAAATGCTGTTAACTTCTTTCTGGAAATGGTCAAACTGATCCTAAAATTCATATGGATGGTTAAGAAACAGAAAAAGTAAAACAGCCTTAAAAAAGAACAAATTCCCAATTTCAGAGCTTACTAAAAAGCTACAGTAAGCAAGAAAATACACAAGAATAAAATGTAGATCAGTGGGATAGAAATGAAAATCCAAAAATAAATTCATAAATCTATGCTCAACTGATTTTCAACAAAAGTTCAAGATGGCTAAATGAGGAAAGAATAGTCTTTTCAACAAATGGTATTTGGAACATCTGAATATCCACATATGGAAGATTGAAGTTGAATTTTTTTTTTTTTTTTTTTTTGGTACCAGAGATCAAACTGAGGGGTGGCACTTAACCACTGAACCACATCCCCAGCCCTATTTTGTATTTTAGTTAAGTACATATATGGTCTCACTGAGTTGCTTAGCACTGTATTTTTCCTGAGGCTGGCTTTGAACTTGTGATCCTCCTGACTCAGCCTCCGGAGACGCTGGAATTATAGGCAAGAGCCTATGTACCTACCAAACTTCTTCTTTGTACCATACACAAAAATTAACTACAAATGGTCACATGTCTAAATGTAAAAGCTAAAACTGTAGAATTTTTCAAAGAAAACAGTGGTAAACCTTTGTAAGTTTGGATTATATGGTGATTCAGATATGACAACAAAAGAAAAATAACAGATAAATTCAGTTTATCAAACTAAAAAACTTTCATGCTGCACATGACATCACCAAGAAAATGAAGACACAGCCCATAGAATGGGAGAAAATATTTGCAAATCACAGATTTGACAAGGAATTTGTACCTAGATTATATAAAGAACTCTTAGAACTCAATAGTGAAAAACCAAATAATCTGGTAGGGGATGTGACTCAGTGGTAGAAGTGCTTGCCTAGCATTTGCAAGGCAAGTCACAATTTACAAGTCACAATTCAATCCTCAGCACTGCAAAAAAGAAAAAGAAAAGAAAAAAAAAAGCAACCAATTGTTTAAATAGACAAGGAATCTGAATAGACATTTCTCCGAAAACAATGTACAAATGGCCAATAAGCATGAGATAGAAAACAAAACCACAATAAGATTCCACTTTACATCCACTAAAGGTACTATAATCAAAAAGACAAATATTGCAAGTGTGAGGAAGAATGTGAAGAAATCAGAGCCCTCATACATTGCTTAGTGAGACTATAAAATGGTACAACTGCTTAGAAAAATAGTCTAGCAGTTCCTTAAAAATTTAAATGTATAGTAACCATTTAACCCAAAAATTATACTCCTAAAGAGATAGGTCTACACAAAAAGTTACATGTTTTCTTGTAGCAACATTACTCCTAATAACCAAAATGTAGAAACAAGCCATATGTCCAACAAATAACAAGTAAATAAACAAAATGTGGTATATTTATACGATGAAATATTATTCGGCTATTAAAAGAAATGAAGTACTAATGCATATGATATGGAGGAGGCACGAAAACATGCCAAACGGAATGAAAGTCACACAACAACAACAAAAAAAACATGTTATATGATCCCATTTCTTTGAACTATCCAAAATAGATAAATTATAGAGACAGAAGATAAATCAGTAGTTACCTAAGGCTGAGATGTTTGGGGTAGAAATGGGAATGATTGCAGTGGCTATGGTTTTTTTTTTTTAAATATTTCTAGTTATAGACAGACACAATACCTTTATTTTATTTCTTAGTTTTATGTGGTGCTGAGGATAGAACCCAGTGCTTCACATGTGCTAGGCAAATGCTGTACCACTGAGCCTACAGTCCCAGCCCTGGGGTTATTTTGAAGGTGAAGAAATGTTCTAACATTGATTGTGGTAATGCTTATACAACTTTGTGAATATACTAAAAATCATTGAATTGTATGCTTTAAATGGGTTGAGCATGTGGTATGTGAATTATATCTCAATAAAGCTGTTATTTAAAAAAGAAAAAAATTATTACTGGAGTCACATTTTTAATATCATGCTCAGAAATTGGAGATTTACATTGTAGATTTTAAAAAAGAACTTTAGAAAGGAATGATGGTGATGAAATAGATTAATCACTCATTGAACGCTTATAGCAAGGCTTGGTATTAAAATAAGGGCTCCATATGATATTATTATTATCGATATTATCAGATCTGTTTTAGAGAAATCACTTTAGCTATAATTGTGGAGAATGGAAGAAGGTGGAGTGGGTAAGACTGAAGGCAGGACTATTTGGAAGACTTTTGTAAACCAAGCAAGAGTTGATGTAACCAAAAATATAGTATTAGGGATAGGTTTGCAGTGCCATTTCAAGAGAGTGATTTTTTTTTTGTCACACTAGGAGTTTTCTCATGGGCTTAGAATTTATTTTGCTCCCATTTTCTCTGGACAGAAGTGGTACCGGTGATACCACAAGAAGCCTGGCAACACGCCATGAAGAGCATGTGCAGAACATCCGCCGATTTCACGAATCCCTACAGCAAGGAGAAGCAATCTTGACAAGTGATGACAAACTGACCGCGTCGCCTTTGTCCTCCCACACCTCCATTCTGACTTCTCTCAGGTGAGGCACTCTGCTAAGACAAGACACAAGAAAGCATTGTGATGCACAAAGTGAATGTCAGTGGCACCAGGCAATACCACCATTAGTTACCCCTGAGCTGGGAGATTTAGTAGAGGGCTCTTGTGCATGAACCTTTGGAGCCTCATAGGTATTCCTCATGGATGAATCTCAGTTTAGAGCCTCCCGCTCCTTTAGAAAAGTAAATGATCCGCATATAAATATAGGAACTTTAGCTTGTTCACCAAAACTTAATAATAACCAGTCTCACATCTGCACAGCCTCACATCCTTTTTAAAGTTTATAAAGCCTCATCCTGCCCACTGTCCTTTTTTTTAATATTTATTTTTTAGTTGTAGTTGGGCACAATATCTTTATTTTATTTATTTATTTATTTTTATGTGTGCTGAGGATCGAACCCAGGGCCTCACACGTGCTAAGCGAGCGCTCTACCACTGAGCCACAACCCCAGCCCCCCCTTTTTTTTTTTAGTTGTAGTTGGACACAGTGCCTTTATTTTATTTATTGTTATGTTGTGCTGAGAATGGAACCCAGCGCCTCTGCTAGGGGAATACTCTACTGCAGAGCCACAACCCTAGCCCCCTGCCTACTGTCTTTATCTTCACAATCACTGGTTTCTTCCAGACCAGCTTCTGTTCTGGTAACACTTTCCTATCCCTTTCTTAGTTTAATTAGCATCTGAACCAGAGAATCACTGTGAGAACTGAAAAGGCCATCATAGATCAGCAAGATTGGCCTCAAGGTTATCTAGAGAGAAATGTTAGTAAAGTGGAGCAATTTGGTTTCAGAATTCAATAGACTTGACCTCCAATGCTGGCTCTTTGTTTCCTGGTGGAAGAGTTGAACATTATTGCCTGATAATTTTAATGTGGGGTGATAAGAACTGTAGGTTTCCTGGCCAAGTAGACAGAGGAAGAGCAACATTCTGAGATGGAAAAAATTAAAAATTAAAGTCACATTTGAACTGATCTTTGAAGGAAAGAATATTATTATCAAGGCCAGATGCATGAAACAACAACAAGTCAGGTTTGGGAAGATACCAGCAATGCAATTAGTAAAGTGTAAGGAGTAGGGCATGTCAGATCATGAAGGGCCTTGAATATTAACCTAAGTGTTTGACTTTTAGAATAGTTATTCTCAATGGAAAGTGCTAGGAAGGGAAAGAGGAGAGTATAAAATTTGAGGGGAAAAAATATTTAAAGTATTTTATATTTGGAAAAACTAACTTTTCCTTTAGTTGCACAGTGCAAATTCAGAAAAGAAACATCGGCAACTTCTTTTTTGCTTAATGAGATATGTTTAAAAATATGGAGAATTTGGGCTATAGACTATGGGAAACTGCCTGAACTCATATTACAAAGAAGTAATGTGTTCAGATTCTCATCTCAGATTAGCAAGATGCTGGTGATCAAGGCTATTTAAGTTTAACTATTAATGGTTTGGTTGTACTTTATTGGGTTATTATCCTATTTGGAACCCACTGAAAAAAGAAACTAATTCACCCTAGTGCATTTTCTCTCAACCTCAACACTGTTGATGATTGGGCCAGATGTGTTGTTGTGGCAGCCAGTACTGTACATTGTAAGATGTTAAGCATTCTTGGCCTATGTCTACTACATACCAGTGGTACCCCTCCCTCAGTTGTGACAACCAAAAATATCTCCAGATGTTGCCAAATGTCCCATGGGGGTCAAAATCACCAGGTTAAAACCCATTGCCCTATATAGTGTTTCCCCAAAATCATTGTATCAGACTCACTTGAAGGCTTATTAAAATAACAAGTGATACAGTTTAAGAGTATGTAGCCCTCCAAATTGTCCTGAACCCATTTAGAAAGTCAAGCAAAGCTGGTTAGAAAAGGGCACTTGTTTAAAGGATCAGGAATAGTTATATGAGGTAGCAAAGAACATTGTTGGCCTGAAGTAGGGCTTTTATTCTGTCTGTCTAGCGGAAGTGAGTACTGGCATGATGGTTAAGAGTAGTTCTTTTTAAAAGGTTGCATTTTGGGGCCTGGGGTTATAGCTCAACTTGCTTCGCACTTGTGAGGTACTGGGTTTGATCCTCTGCACCACATAAAATAAATAAATAAATAAAAGATATTATGTCCATCTTTTAAAAATATATATCTTTAAAAAAAAAAGGTTGCATTTTTCCAGATATCAAAAAACCATATTAACCAGATAGAAAGGGGCAGATTTGTACTTGGCAGCAGAATCATAGTCAGAGAAGTAAAGGATGAATGGTGAGTTAGAGAAGGGAGAGGGATCTATATATTAATGGACCAAGTGGGAAGTATTAAGGTCCTACATCAGTGGTACATAAAAGAATCTCATAATCTCCAAGAGTGACCCTTTGTCATCTTTTCCTTTTTTTTTTTTTTTCTCCCTTCCAGGAAGAATCTGAGTGAGCTAGATCAGATCCAGAAGTACTTCAGCCAGAAACTCACCAAACCTTTTCTGCCTCTGAGCCCTCACACTCATACTGCCATCTTGCAGAGCCAGGAGAACCATGGGGACCATATTGGGCCAGAAGCTAGCACCCTAGACCCTGAGAGCCAGTGTATCCTGGAAAAATCTAACAACCTGGTGGTGCAAGTCAGCTCCTTAATCTCAGGTATGGCTCAGAGCCTTTCTTATTGAGTTACGGTCACTAGATGCCAATTCAAAAAGCATCTCAGTGTCTGCACCCTAACAAGTCCCTATGACAAAAGGTTTTATAACTTTTTCTTTTTTTAACCATCGTCCTTTTAAAAGAAGGGACATTGTAGTGTAGTATAATATGGCACAGGAACATGGAGCAATGGAAAGAGCATTGGACTGAGAGGCAGGAGACCCAGATCCTTGCGGATTTCTGGAATATACTTGGCTATTTGACCCTGAGCTTATCCTTTCCTTTTCCCTTCCTTCCCCCCACCCCAGGGGTGCTTTATGCTGAGCTACATCACCAGCCCTTTTTTTTTTTTTTTTTTGAGAAAGAGTCTCACTATGTTACTTACTAAATTGCTAAGTTTGGCCTCAAACTTGCTATACTCCTGCTTTAGCCTCCTGTATCACTGAGATTATAGGTGTGCATCACCATACCCAGTTCCTTTTCCTTCTTGCTTCAATTTCCTCAAGGAAAAAAAAAGAGAGTTCTTAAATTTGTGCCACTCTCTTTTTCAGAAAAGATCAACTACAAGTATGTTTAAAATTCTAATTCTCAGAAGTCTGCATTTTTAACAAGGCAAAGTAATTCTAGATTTTGGGAATCTATATTCCATCCTTTAAAAAGCCCCTTAGAGCTCTGTTCTCACATTGGCTGCATATTGGAACTACTGAGTGGGTTTTTAAAAATCCTCCTGTGTACCATCAGACAAGAGTCTCTTAAGGGTGGAAACCAGGCATTAGCATTGTTTATAACTCCCTAGGTAATTCTAGTGTGCATTGAAGAATGAGACTGCCCTAAAACAAGAATTTTCCAAACTTGCCTGAGCATAAGAATTAACTGGAGCTGGCCATTATGGCACACACCTATAATCCCAGTGAGTAGGGAGATTGAGGCAGGAGGATTACAAATTTAAGGTCAGCCTCAGCAATTTAGTGAGACCTTCAGTAATTTTGCCAGATACTGTCTTCAAAATAAAAAATAAAAATGACTGGGTGGGTAGTTCAGTAGTAGATAGTCCCTAGGTTTAATCCCTGGCACCTCCCCCCAAAATATCATCTGGAGCACTTATTTTAAAATACAAATTTCTGGGTCCCAATCCGTTCTACTAAATCAGGATCCAAGGTTAAGACCTAGAAATCTTGCCAGGTGCAGTGCTGCACACCTGAAATTATAGCAACTCAGGAGACTGAGACAGGACGATTGAAAGTTTAAGACCAGCCTCAGCAACTTACAAAACTCTGTCTCAAAATAAAAAATAAAAAGGGTTGGATATCTCAGTGGTAAAGCATCCCTGGGTTAAATCCTTAGTACCTGCCCTCACCTCCCTTTAAAAAAAAAAAAAAAAAACTGGAAATCTTTATCAGGCAAACTTTGGGGAACATTGAGAGATCTTCTAGGTCAGCATCTTTAGCCCTCATTTGGTGTCATTTTTCTCAAGTAAAATATGTAGATTCCAGGCTGGGGAGGTAGCTCAATGGTAAAGCACTTGCCTAGCATGCGTGAAGCCATGGGTTCAATCCCCAACACTACATGCAAACACATACACAAACACATACACACACAGAGACACATACAGTGCAAATTCCACACAGAGATGAATAAATTCAGTTTTCTAAAGGTAGTAAGGGTAAGCATATACCATGATTGATATCAGGTACAAACTTTCTTCCTCTCTGCTTCTCCCAAGATGCCTAATATCACTAATCAAGACCCAGGTATATGCTCCATGCTTGACTTCCACTTGCTTGGATATATTCACTCAACTCCTTATTGATCATCAACTACTCCAGATTCAATTCTATAACTAGTTTAAGTGGGATATGATGGTAGACAAGACAGTTATTATCTCTGCCTTCATCAAGCTCACATTCTGTAGTCAGCCAGAGAAATTTCCCCCCAAGAAAGAAAGCAGAAGAGCAAAAAGGAAGGCTTGTTTGGGATAGAGAATGGAAGCAATTAGAAGAAAGGGTATGTTAAAAAAGGAGATACAAGAATTGTAGGATTGAAACTAGAGGATCTTGAAGGTAAACTAACTCTCTCTCTCTCTCTCTCTCTCTCTCTCTCTCTCTCTCTCTCTCTCTCTCTCCCTCTCTCTCCCCCCCCTCCCTCCCTCCCTCCCTCTCTCTCTTTCTCTCTCTCTCTCTCTCTCTCTCTCTCTCTCTCTCTCTCTCTCCAGGGGATTGAATCCCAGGGCCACCTTGTATATTTTTTACTGTAATGTGTGAAATGGGTGGTGTTAATCACCATTTAAGATAAATAGCTTCAGAGAGGACAATTTACTCATGATTGCAAAGTTAACAAGGGACAGTAAATATTTGAAACCAAGACTGACCAGCTCCAAAGCCTGTTCTCTTTCCAATACCCTGCCGCCTTGGTTTTCTTTTATCTTGTGGTTGGTATATATATTCTTAACTTTATTTTCCACATGAAATAGATAGTTTTAGTAACTGTTGTCAAATAGGTAAATAAGTAGATTCTCATTTTGATTTTTAATATAGGTAATTACTGAAGTAAATGGAAGCATGAACATGCCTGCCAGGACTCCCAGTTCCTGAAAATTCCTGAGCATGAGCAGATAGTCCTGAAAACGTTTCCACAGATGTATCCACAACTATAAATAGATTAGATTTTGGTCCTCTGATGTTAGAATAAAGTACTAGAAATTGTACTGCCTTGAATATAGTTTTACTGACTCTTGGGTGGTTTAACTACTTTAAGGTTTGTTCAAATTTGATTGAAAGGCTACCTCTGAAGCTAAAGGCCAATGTGAGAACCTTGAATTGTCTGTGGCCCTGCCTTGTAATAAGAGTGATATCTGTTGCTGTTCAGATCTGCAGACTATCACCAGGAATTCTCAAGCAGCTTTGACTTCTCACCGAGCCAGGAGTAGAAGCAGAGAGGTCACCACAGTCCCAGATGCTCAAGACATAGAAGCCACACAAGAACAAAGCACAACTCCAAACAAGACATTGGCAAGAGCTGCGGCTAAAGGCACAAATTCCCCATCTCCTCCTGCTCTTGAAGAGACCTCAAATGGAGGAGGAATGTTCCATGAGTCCCTGGGAAATATGGTACCCATTACAAGTGAGGATACTGAGGTGGGCCCACTCTACAGTGATGAGGACTACGAAGAAGACATTATTGAGCCCAGGACCCTAAATGAGATAACCACTGTGACAGACAAAACTAGCCCTTGGTCCAGTTTTATGTCAGACACAAGTGAGGTCATCAGCCCTCAGCCTCATGAGGTACAGAAGGAAGGCCCCTCCTCTCCTTCTCCAGAACCTTCCCCTAGAGCAGAGGAGATTAAGGTCAGAAGTAGCTTTCTGTCTAGCCCAGAAAAAGCTATCAACTCTCTGCCTAGGCAGGGTTCTTCTACTCAAAGTGTTGCTTATGAAGATAGGGACTCTAAGACAGGGGTTGAACAGTCTAACTTAACCAGCCCTCACGTATTCCCACATCTGAAGTGCTCAGGAATCCAACAGAGCAATACTTTTGTTGGATGGAGCTCATCACAGGCAAATCAGGACAAGGAGCCTGAGCCAGAGGCCCAGGCTGAGGATGGAGCTGTCTCCAGTGAGCTCAGTGACTCTACTGATAGCTTTGAGAAGTTGTCTGTACACATAGCCTCCCAGAGCAAAAGGGAAGATAAGGAGCCACGCATTCACTGTGCTGACATCAGGCAGAAGCAGGTGACAACTGGATCAGAGGTGTCCACAAAGAAGAGCCTTCTGTATCCTTTGGCATTTCCCACAAGTGGCCCCTTAAGCCATCTCCTAGCATTTTGGATGCTAGCATTAGGCTAGCCAAGAGTGAGTATGAGCAATGGCCTCTCGTGGGATGCACTGGAGGTGCATGGGAAGACCCTTCAGAAGACTGGGATGACAGGTGCTACAAATCAACCATGACACCAGCCCTCCGAAGCATAATTCTTTGAACTGAGTTTAGGTGTTGGTAGCAGCCATAAGCCTGCCTACCTTATTTATCTAATTCATATGTTGGGTATTTTGCCACTCAAAGGCAATGCTCAGGATCTTATTTGAAACAGAACTAGAGGGAGGGACTGTGGGTATAGATAAGGATATAGCATTTGCCTAGCATTCATGAGGCCCTGGCTTCAATCCCCAGTACAGGGGGAAGGAAAATACAGAAGTAGAAGACGTAGAAAAAAAAAAAGGGAAAGAGAGAGAGACGTAGAAAAAAAAAAAGGGAAAGAGAGCCTACCATTGTTTGTTTGAGCATATACTATGTGCCAGGCACTTTATAGACATTTCAGGCCTCACAGTTCTTTTGGGTAGGTGTCATCTGTCTTACGTGTAAGGAAGCATGTTCAGAGTTCTAGTGACTTTCCTAAGAGGTAATTTTTAAAAAAAAAAAAAAAAGCAAATGATAGAGCTAAAGTGAAGTGGTCACCATTGAGTTCGACTTGTGTAAGCCCCCAGAATAGATAGCACCTTTGATGGGAACACCTGACATTCCCCCTCTCTCCTTTTGAAACAGACCAGCAGGATATAGGGAAAGGAAACTCACTCAGCACCATCTGCAGCCTTTACATCTACACCTAACCAGCTGTTCAGATCAGGTCACCTTTGTGTCCTGACAACAAATAAGGGATATCACAGGCTAGTTAGATGAAGCAGGACACTTCATTGAATAACGTCTTTGCTAGAAGTCAAGAGGACTGATTTAGTCCTCCTAAACCCAGCATTTTATTACCTGTGTGACTTCAGGTCTAACCTTTCTGAGCCTATTTCTTCTCATGTAAGAGGGAGGTAGTAATCTGTTACCCACCAAACTTTGAGCTCCCCAAATCAGTGACTTTTTCTTTTTCTCTGTTCTCATTACCTTGCATTGCACAGGGGAGGAGAATCAGTAAATACTAATTAAACTGTACTAACATAGTTTCACAAGATTATTGAGGAAATCAAATGGGTAGAGATAATTCGTACATATCACACAGATGTAACTTAATACAGTTAGAGAAAAATCTAAGGGTGGGAGAGTAGTCTCAAAGATTTAACATGGGAGGTGGTTGGGACCCGAGGACTCAGGGCAGACTACTTCCTGCTAAGTTTTTTCCCAGCCTCACTCATCCTGGCTTCTGATACTTCTACCCTCACAGTTTAGTTGTGCTCCTGATATGGTTATTGGAGGAGTTGCTATGTTTGTCCAGGTCCTCAGGCTGCTTGAATTCAGGCCTTCCTAACCATACACTCTCTTTTGCTCTGTTTATTTTTTTCCCAGCACTGGGGTACTATATCACTGAGCCACATCCCAAGTCCTTTTTTTGTTATTGTATTTGTTTTTTTTTTTTATTTTGTTTTGGTTTGGTTTGGTTTGAGACAAGGTCTTGCTAAGCTGTCCAGACTGACCTTGAACTTTTGATCCTTCTGCCTCAGCCTCCTGAGTCACTGAGATATTAAGGTGTGTTTCGCAATACCTGACTCCATTCACTCTTTAGCAAAATAAGTATTGCCAGGCCTGGTGCTAGGTAGTGAGGACAGATTTGAATAAGACCTTACCTCAAGTTCCCATTATCTAGTAGGAGTCAGTCAGGTAAACAGAGTTTATTTATCCAAGTGTTATAGTGAGATGTGGATGTAAGAAGAGGGAACTGCCACAACTCTGCTTGGAGGTATCCTAGTAGAAGAGACATGAGAGCTGGTTAGTAAAGATGAATAGGCATTATTAGGCAGAGCCAAGGGAACGTTCAAGCCAGGGCATTTTGTGTGTGCAGAGGCCTAGCCTGGTGAAAGCCTGACCAGTGGCACAGTTTACTGTGTCTGAAACCCAGAGGTAAGTGAGAGGTGAGGCAGAGCCTGGATCTTAGACCAGGCTGAGGTGCTTGAACTCTATCCTGGAAGCAAAAAAACACCAATTTCCTCATCTGTAAAATGGAGACAAATAATAGTACTTACAGGGTTTTGCAAAAATTAATTTGCCTGGTACATAGTGTCTGGTAAATGTTAATTGTTAAGCAAGAGACTGATATGGTCAGATTTATATATTGGAAAAGTCACTCAATGCCTTATAGATCAGGGAGAACAGCCAGGAAATCTGGGATAACAAGACATGGAAAGAATCTGACCTAAAGCATAGAGTGCTGTATGAAGAAGAGAAAGGGGATAGATTTAAGAGGACCAGAGAGAGGTCAGGGAATGAGGAGGAAAACATGAAGTATGACTCAGAGATTTCTGCCATAAGAAGCAAGGTTTATGTTGTCATTTACTGGATAGAGAACACCACATAAAGAGACCTACTTAGAGGAAGACATGGATTTCCATTTTGGACATGTGCATGTGAGATATTCAGGAAGAGATGCAGCCCTGGAGTTCAGGGCCTTTCCAGAAACTGATGAGGGTAACAGCATGAAAAAGGAGGGCCATGCACAGAGACAGAGTCCCCATGGGTCACCAGTATATAAAGACAAAGGTACAGCCAAACAGGAGCTGAGCAGAGCTGGGAGCCAGGGCAGGTAAGGTAAAAGTTTCAGGTTGCAACCCTCACTCTGAAGAGGGGCCTGGTACACATTCACTGGCTTGAGCAAGGGGACCTTGCAGTGGTGGAAATAGACCAGGCTTCCGTGAGTAAGGGAACTAGTGGGGAAGACAGGCAGAACAGGCATCTTTTCCCCATAAGCTGGGGAGATGAGAATGTTGAGTCCTTGCTGTATCAAGCACCACTCTAAGCACTTGACCTGTGTAAACTCACTTAATCCTCCACAGACTGTGGGCACTATTGTCATATCTATCTTTAAAATGAAGAAATTGAGGCACAAAAAGTGAACTCACCTGAAGTTGTCCACCGTAAGTGACAAAGCTGAGTAGTAACTAGAAGGGAACCTGAGATTGGGGGCAAGAGGGCAGGGTTGGTTCCTAAGTGGAAAACTTGCATATTTTTATAAACTGAGGAGAAAGAACTTAAAAGTTGGAGGATTTACCTGTTAGTGCAGGACCCTAAGCAGGCAATGGGTAATAGGATAAGGAGTGCTTCTGTGTTCAGACCCAGCCCTGACCCTCCCACAACACTGCTCCTTCCTCACTGCGTGGGCTATCTAGCTACTGGAGCCCTTGCAGTCAGCAGCAACGAATAGGCTCTGCCTCATCTGCGCTTCCAGAGAAGTCTTGAGTCAAAAAGTGTTCTTTCCCTTCAGGACCTCCAGTCCACCCCACCTCTCTACAGAAAAATCGAGAACTTGAACCAAAGCTGGACTTGGATACATTTCATTCATTCAGCTAGGCACTGCACTATATGACAGGAATATGGCTATGAAAAAGATAGATCCATCTCTGCCCTCTTGGATTTCAGAGTCTAACATGGAAGATCAACAATAAAATAGAAAGTCTGATAAATAAATTGGAATCAGAACCATACTTAGCTTATTAGACAAACAAGAAATTGGAACATCACCATCTCCTCAACCATCCTATAAGTTGAACCAAACTGAATCAGGGCTTTGATTCAGAGGATATTTGAAGAACAAATATTTGTGTCTCAACACAGCACCTTAAGAGGGTACAGACAGAAGTATAGGCTATGGAACCTTCCTAGTAGGGTTCACTTCCAAATTGGATGGACCATTGTGGACAGCCTCTTATGTGGATAACCTTGTTTCTGAATGTGAATAGAGAACATCGAGGCAGATAGGCCCTCTTTCAACACCAAGTACCTCCAAGTCCATAGTCCTGGAACCACCTTCCACCCCTTCCCCTATCCAACAGGTCAGCTTTCTTTTTTCCCATATTTTTTTATGGCGAAATTTGTTTTTACATATTTGTGCATGCACATAACTAACTTGGCCACTATCATTCCCCAATATTTCCTCTTTCCCTCCCCTGGCCCCTTTCCTCTACTGAGCTCCCTTCATGAGATTGTACCCCACACACATACACACACATACTTCTTTTCCTTTTTCCTCTCTAGTTACCACATATGAGAGAAAACTGGTAAAAGGTCAACTTTAAACCAGTGGGCCAGCAGCAATTGTCATTCTTCAGTTGCCACGTACCAGCTTCATGTGGCACTAAGAAGATACTAAGGTTCCTAAAGGAAATAACTCGCTCCTTGAGAAACATGAGGAATAGTGAGGGAAACAAATTGAGAGTTATCTCATGTGTAAGTAATTGAGCATTCTTATGTTGCTAACTGTGTTTTGGCTGTTGCGAAGGGCTAAGATTAAGAGAGGGCTTCTTAGAGGAGGCTGCATTTGAACTGATCCATAAAGAAATGTAGACCATGATTTGTTAGGAGTGGGTAGAGTCTTCCGTGAGGGGGAACAACTTGAGCCAAGGATTCAGAGCAGGAGTAAGTTGGGGAATTGGTATGGTTGAGATCAGTGGAGATGCTGGTGTGGTAAGGTTTATTTTTGTTCCTTAACTACTATTACAGCCCAGAGCCTATTGTGGTGCCCAACTTCTTTTTGCCTCCCCAGCAGTTGGAGGCCTCCCTGCGGTTGCTCTCACACTCTGCAGCTTTGCCACCACCAGTCACAACAAATGAGGTAAGAGAACAGCCACGTATCTCCCTCTCTGGTAGAGTTATCCTCTCTTCCCTAAAAATGTGCACAGTGTGTGGAGCTGCCTAGAGTCATCTTCCTGGAAAGGCTGCAATATGGTCACTCCTCATGCTTGCATTGAGCCTGTTCTGAGGGCCCAGTAGTGGGCTAGGAACTCATGAGGAAGAGCAGATGTATAAGAGCAGGGCATTGTCAGGAAGAGAAAAAATCAGCACAGAAGCATAAAAGTAAGAGTCAGCTAAGATCATACATACTGATTTCTATGGGAGCTTCAGCTAAGAAAAGGTAGATAGTAGGAGGACACAGTAAACAAAAGATGCATCCTCAGGGGACCAGAGTGAGGTCCCCTGAGGAAAGGAGAAAAGTAATATCAATGATATTTGCTGTTTGCAAAACACCCCAAAAACTATCATCATGTAACTGAGGTAGGTGATTAGAACTCTAATACAAATCCCAGCTCTCTGCTTTTCTGCCTGGGCAAAGCACCTGACTTTTGTGGCAAAAAAATAATAATAACTTCTTTATTGAGTACCCTCTGGCATTATCCTAGGTGGTGAGTTTATAACAGTAAATATATGATAGACAAACTCTCTGTCTTCATGGAGTACACATCATAAAAATAAAATATTTATAGAATGTTATGCATACTAGATGCCACTTTAAGAATAGGATCTATCTAAGGAGGCTCTGGGTAAGGTGAAGAATGACCATCACGGTGGTGCACTCACTCCATGTACCAAGCACTGTTCCAAGCACCTCATATTTTTTTAATTCAGCAGCCTGATAAGAAGCATACTGTTATTGACCCTATAACTAAAGCAAAGGGAGGTTAAGTAACTTTTCTGGTCACCCAGATAGTAAGTAGTGGAGCCAAAATTGAAACACAAGCAATCTACTTTCATAATCTGTGTTCCTGACTACTACACAGAACTTGGAGAAGACATTCCAGGCAGAGAAAACAGTAAATGCAAAAGCCCTGGGGCTGAAAAGAGCTTGACATGATCAAAGCTAGTGACATTGAAATAATGACATCAAAGGTACCAGATGTGTAAGCCCAGGAAAGGAGTTGAGGCCTTATTCTAAACACAGAGTGTTAAGTACAGGAGAATATCTGACTTAAACTGAATGAAGAATCCATTTTCTTTCCCATCTGATTGCATCCTACTTTCAAAGTAGGATGGTAGTGACAGTAGAAAAAGGAGCCATGAAGTAGTATTGTGTGTGTGTGTGTACATGTAAAATTTCAGAGATTAATGCAAGCTAGTATTAAAAATGAATTAGCTTGGTGGGCTGGGGTTGTGGCTCAGTGGTAGAGTGCTTGCCTAACATGTGTGGGGCACTGGGTTTGAGTCTCAACACCACATATAAATAAATAAAGGTCCATCAATAACTAATTTTAAAAAAAGAAATCCTGATTAAAAAATAATAAAAATAAATAAATAAATTAGCTTGGGGCTGGGGTTGTGGCTCAGTAGCAGAGTACTCGCCTAGCACATGTGAAGCGATGGGTTGGATCCTCAGCACCACATAAAAATAAATAAATAAAGGTATTGTGTCCAACTACAATTAAAAAAATATTTTTTAAAAAAATCTCATTTAAAAATAAATAAATAAATAGCAAAAGCTTGGCCAGGCGCAGTGGTGCATGCCTGAAATCCCAGCAGCACAGAAGGCTGAGGCAGGAGGATCACGAGGCCCTAAGCAACTCAATGAGACCCTGTCTCTAAATAAAAATTTGTTTTAAAAGGCTGTGGATGTGGCTGAGTGGTTAAGTGTCCCTAGGTTCAATCCCTGGTCCCAAATACATACATACATACATACATACATATATACATACATACATAAGCAGGCTTATTCATTGTGATAGTGACCTCTAGTTTACAGATTTTGTAGAAGTGGGCATTATTCTAAGCACTCTGCATGTTCAAATTCATTTAAGTCTCATAACAACCCAATGAGATAAGACTATTCCTTATTTAGAAGATGAGGAAATTGAGACTCAGAGCTTCCTATAACCTGCCAGGCATTATTATTTCTACTTTATGTTTTATAAAGAAGCTAAGATGAACAGTCGCTAAGTCACTTGCCCGGGTCACCTTGGGGACCTCAATTTTTCACTCCAGACTCTGCTCTTTTACACCACTTGAAAATCATGACACTTGATGTATTTTTTTTTAGCCAAAAATTCCTTCTTTTAAATAAATCTCAAAATAAATAGTTAACATTCAGATATGTTATATGTTTTCCCAGAAGCCACAACAGATAAAAGATGGGATCAGTTCAGAAGTGTCCTGAGCCATTATGATTCAGAAGAGAAGCCATTTACAATATGATACTTTTACTAGTTTCCTTCCCCCTCTGTCCTCCAACATTCCCAACACCATTGTTTTTTTGGCACATAGATCACTCTAGTTCCCACTTACATTTCAGTTTTTGTCAATATTGTAAATCCTTTCCTAGGGGAATAGAGATGCCAGTCCCTGCCCAGGAAGCTCTGTACTTTTGTGGTCTTTATTCCTACCTTGGTTTATGGTCACCAGCTCATCTTCTTCCTGTCTAAGTCTCTAAAACAACATCAAAGTAATCATGAGTAGCTAATAGGATGATGACAGGAATTAAGTAGACACATTTAATTCCCTGTCTGTCTTACCCTTCTAGCCAAGTGGGTGAAGTGGCAATAAGGCATGTGCCACAGGAATGGAGATCTGTGTTCCAGTAGAGCAATCATCTCTCACCTGCCAAGCAGAACTGCTATACCTGCCTTTGTGTTTTTGTCTTTATGATGTGCCTACTCCCAGGGGACGTAGGATCTTAGTCTTTGGGGAAGGGGTTAACTGGGGATTGAACCCAAGGGCACTCTACCACCAAGCTACATCCCCAGCACTTTATTTTTTTTTTAATTTTGAGACAAGGTCTCACAGCCTCCACAGTCATTGGGATTACAGACATGTGCCACCACACCTGTGATAGTCTTTTAAACATAAGACATAAGGTCTGAGAGAAAGAGATGAAATGTTTCCCTTCAAATAAATGGCAAGTCAAGTTTTGAGAAGATAAGCCTCATGTACTATGAACTCCTTTTTTTTTTTCCCCCTGTGGTGCTGGGGATTGAACCCAGGGCCATGCACTTCTTAATCCATTTTTTTTTTCCTTGCCCAGAGTAAAACTCCACTGCTTGCTGCTCTCAGAGCCACTTCTCTCCCTGAGACCTTATTCTAGGTCCTGGTTAGGATAACCAGTATCACCACAGTTTTCCCAGAACTGTCCCAATTTCAAACTGAAAGACCCTCCACCCAGGAAATCCCAGGAGGCTGATCATGCTTGCTGGTGATGGGTCTCTCTCACTACATGCATTTGTTACAACAGATTTTCTGAAAATCATATGCTCTTAGCTGGCTGACAGGTGTTGCCAGATAATCTAGGAGTCAAACTGAGTGTATGCTGAAGACACTAGTTTGAAAGTTGTCAGAATCGAAATGGGAATTTCTGGGTCAAACCCTAATAATAGTAACAATAGTAGAGCTAGAAGGTGTAAAGGAGGGGATCTTTTATAAGCACTGTCATAAAAGATTATATTGGAACCACTACCTTGCATAAAGCCTCTGCAAGGACATCTGTCCAACAACTGTTTATTCAACTATGGTGCCAGTCACCCTTGTTATTGATCCTTGAACACCCTTGGTATTAATCCTTGTGGCCAAGGATTGTTTTTTCAAAATAACATATGTCGTCCTCATCTTGCCTTTTAGTTTCCCTCTCCCTCATCCCCTGGGTTCTGTGGCACACCTGCTCTACACTGCAGTGCTCTTGCATATTCCCAGATAAATATCATAGTTCTTTGGTGCTCTCTCTGTTGTTTAATTTGATACTAGCAAGTAGAGACCAGAAAGTAAGAGAAAATATTTTTGTAAGAGAGAGAGAGAGAGAATTTTTTTTAATATTTATTTTTCAGTTTTCGGTGGACACAACATCTTTATTTATTTTTATGTGGTGCTGAGGATCAAACCCAGAGCCCCGTGCATGCTAGGCGAGCTCGTTACCGCTTAAGCCACATCCACAGCCCAAGAGAAAATATTTTTAAGAACTAAATTTTTTAAGTATCAAAAATAGTGACCATGGGATAAGTCAGAACTTGGATCGACTTCCTTATCCTTATGATTTATTTTAGATTTAATTCCGAATTATTATATTTGTTCAGGGACACTGTAATCTTCTGAGTTTGGAGTCTCTGAAAGTCTTAAAAATGGCCTTTCTTGGAAGAATTTAAGACAAAAAATAGTCTTTTATATTTACCCACATATTTGCTATTTCTAGTATTCTTCATTCAATCTTTGCATCCTGATTTATATCTGGGACCCTTTCCCTTTAGCCTGAAAAGCTTTTGTTGGAATTTCACATGGTTACCTACTGGTAATTGATTCTCTCCGCTTCCATTGTCTGGACTATCTTTATTTGCCTTCATTTTTTAGAGATATTTTCCCCCATTGAATATAGATTTTAATTTGGATTCTGTTATATCTTTTAACATTTTAGAACTGTCATTCATTCCACTTCTGTCGTTTATTATCAATTGCTCTGGTTTTTCCCCAAAAGATCTAGGGAAGCCCTAATCCTACACTCCACCTTCAAATGATGCACCTTAGCCCAGGAACCTCCCAGACAGTCTCCACTGCAAGAATTTGTGAAACAGTTTTCTCCCTTGTCTTTCCCACCACAGTGTAGGGATCTGTGTGACATCAGCCAGGTTTTCCTACATTTCTGAGTCTGCTGCTTCATCTGTCAGTTGGGGGGATCATGCCTCGCCAGGTGGTGCTGTAGAATAGCAAGTGGTGCACAGGTAGGGTACTGAGGCCAGCCTTAACCCTCCCATCTCCTCACTGCCTCATCCCCCTGCTCTCTCCTCTTCAGGAAGAAAAGGGAGAGATGGATGGCTGGTTAGACCTGCTGCACAGCCCTCCAGCTGCCTAGGCTCACTCTCATTAGTCACTTGATTTTGCTGCTTTTACTTTCTTATCCCTTTTGCAGTGAAGTGATTCTTTACCAAGACACTTCTTGGTTTTATTTAAAGTTATTTCTGATTCTGTTGGCTTAGCTGCTAACTAGTCTTATCAGCTCACTAAAGGGAAAGAGCAAGGAGAAGACGAGAGCAGTGCTAATATACTTTACATGTTGTGTTCCTCAGACTATGTCTTCTGCTCTTACAGATTTTCTTCTCTTTTGGGATCATCTCAGCTACTCTGATTGCTTCAGTTATTATTTAAAGTTCAAATTCTTATCTTTGGTCTGAGCTTCTTTCCCATGCTGCAGACACAAATAGATCCAACTGCATCCTAAATGTCTTGTGTCTGTTGTTATTGTTGTTGTTGTTGTTGTTGTTTGGGGTTTTTTTTTTATATTTATTTAGTTTTTAGGTGGACACAGTATCTTTATTTCACATTTATGTGGTGCTGAGAATTGAACCCAGTGCCTCACGCATGCTAGGCAAGTGTGCTACCACTTGAGCTACATCCCCAGCCCCTGTTTTGGGTTTTCTTTGGCACTAGGGATTGAACCCTGGAGCATGCTTAACCGCATAGTTACCTACTGGTAAGTGATTCTCACATCCACAGCACCCCCCATTTTTTAAAAATATTTTATTTAGAGACAGGATCTTGCTGAGTTGCTTGGGGCCTCCCTAAGTTGCTAAGGCTGGCTTTGAACTCACAATCCTCCTGGCTCAGCCTTCCAAGCCTTCCAAGGGATTACAGGCATACACTACCACACCTGGCATGTCCTGTCTCTGATGTGGTACAAACAGTTCATCAAGTCCAAAACTTAAATTTCATATCTTCCTTTGTATACTCCATTACCACCGGCTTCCTCATCACAGAAAATTCAGCCATAATCCATGCAGTTACTCCTCAGGAAGCATAGTTATCATCTTTCATTCCTCCTTTATATCTCATGACCCTCAGCCAGTTCATTACCAAGGCCTGTTAATTTTGTCCCTAAGAATTAATCCACTCGCTTCTCAGCATTCCCCACCCAGCCCCAACTATCTCCTCTGTGACTATTTCTAACTAGACCTACACTTTTCTATCACTAGCCAAGTGAATTCCCACTCTTCACATATTTTACCACTGGGAAAGAAAGGAGGGTGACACTTGTTAAGATTGTTAAAAAAAAAAAAAAAATTAAACTCCATATTTCTAACCCAATTACCAAATCTCATACCTAATTTTTTTTTACTTCTTAGAAGCGCATGGAGACTGTCTCCACTGTATTCTCTTTCTTTACTTATTTTTGAGGCATCATTCCTTGGTTCTCCTTCTCCCCAGCTGGCTGCTCCTGCTCAGCCTCCTTGATGGGCCCCCCATTTCCTCTATTTCTTAATATAGGGGTATCCATGATGTTGGGTTTTAACTTAGTTTTTTTTATTTATTATTCTTTTTAGTTATATGTAACAGTAGAATGTATTTTAACTTATTATACATACATGAAATATAACTTCCCATTTTTGTGGCTGTGCATGATGTGGAGTTGGAGTTACTGGTTGTATATTCATATATGAACATAGAAAAGTTATGTCAGCTCATTTCACTGTCTTTCCTATTCCCATCCCTCTCCCTTCCCTTCATTCCCCTTTGTCTAATCCAAAGTACTTCTATTCTCCTGCTCTCATCCCAGCCCCTTGTCCCCTTAGTATGTGTCTGCAACTCAGAGAGAACATTCAGCCTTTGGTTTTGGGGGGATTTGCTTATTTCATTTCACATGGCAGTCTCCAGTCCATCCATTTACTGACAAATGCCATAATTTCATTTTTCTTTATGGCTGAGTAATATTCCATTGTATATATATATAGCACATTTTCTTTATCCATTCATCTGTTGAAGGGCACCTAGATTGGTTCCATAGCTTAGCTATTGTGAATTGAGCTGCTATAAACATTGATATAGCCCAGTATGTCATCTTCAGACTTAATTATTTACTGGATAGGTAACCCATCCAGTCTGAAGGCTCTCATTCCCCTCTGTTTTGCTGAAGACTCCCAATGCCAGAATGCCAGACTCTAGGTTTATATGCCCATCTGCCTACTCATCATCTCCTCTTGGGGATGTCGTTATTGTTTGGATCTGGACTATCCTTCAGTAATTCATGTTAAAGGCTTGATCGCCAACCTGTGGCACTGTTGGAAGGTGGTGGAATCTTTAGAAAGTGGGTCTAGTGGAAAGTTATTGGGGCATGTCCTTGAAGGGGTCATAGGGACCCCTGCCCCTTAGTCTTTGTCTTACTTCCTGGCTGCCATGATATGAGTAGCTTGGTTCCACCATTATGCTGTTCCACCATAATGTACTACCTCACCACAGGCCCAAAAGCAAAGGACCAAGTGACCATGGACCAAAAACTCTGCAACCATGATCGGAAATGAATTTTTTTTCCATTTAAGCTGTTTATCTCAGATATTTTGCCACAGCAATAGAAAGCTGACTAACGTATCTAATAAATGTCTTAAGTTCAACATGTCTAAAGTTGAACTTCAGATTTTATGTCCAAGTCTCTTCCTACCTCAGTTTTACCTTTCTCAGTTAATGGGCATTCTATCCTTCAGGTTTAGTTATTAAGATCAAAACTCTTGAAATCCTTCCTTTTAGCTCTGTTTTCAAATAACCAGGAAATTCTGGCAGCTTTGCCTTTATAAGATATATCCAAACCTAACCATTTCTCACCATTACCAGCATTACCACCGTAGTCCAAACCATCATCATTATAATCTCTTGCTTGTGCTTCTGCCCTGCCCCAGGCAACCTATCCCCATTCATCATCTTGTGAGCTTTTTAAGAGATTGAATAAATCATGTGACTTCTCTACACTCCAATAACTTCCCCTCAGTGAAGCCCAGAACTAAGCTTGAGGTCAGGCAGGTCAGAGAGTAGGAAGCTAGTTTAGACTTTCAACTTGGACCATACCATACCTTACTCCTAGCTAAGTATGAGTGAAAACAGAAGAGAACTATGGCTCCTCCTCTCAGGAGCCCACAGTTCCCCAGGGAAGCCAGCTTTCTAAGCACCATCAACTCCTACCAAATCCTGGCATGTTAAAGAGCTAGAGCAGCTGGGTGCAGTGGTACACACGTCCATAATCCCAGCTACTCAGGAGGCTAAGGCAGGAGGATTGAGAGTTCAGAGCCAGCCTCAGCAAAAATGAGGTGCTAAGCAACTCAGTGAGACCCTGTATCTAAATACAAAATAGGGCTGGGGAGGTGGCTCAGTGGTCGAGTACCCCGAGTTCAATTCCCACCATCCTCATCCAAAAAAAGAGCTAGAGCAGGTGCTATGAACTCTGCCTTCAATGAGCTCCAAGTTCTTTGAGAGGGACTGATCCCCAAGCTATTTGAACTTTCTCAAATAGCATTTGCCCATATTAGCACTTTAACAATGCAAAGGGGAATTAGTTTAGGGAAAGGAAAACGAAGCTAGATGGGGTGGCATGGACAGAATTCAGCAAAGATGAAGAAAAGGCTTTACAGGCTGTGGACTGGAGAGAAGAAACCTTAGATACTCAACAGAATTTTGGAGCTGAGAGGTACTAACAACATGTGCTGGAGGAGGTGGGGACAGAGGGCCCTGCAATGAAACTGGCAGGATAGGGTAGGAATCAGAAGCAACCTGTCATGTGAGCCTTGGCCTCCCGCCCTGTCTGCATGATGATTCCTTCCCACGAGACGAGCCCTGGCTTGTTCTGTACCTTGCTGTGTTGACCCCTGGCTCTGCCCCGGTTTCACCAGGCACAAGGGCCAAACGCCGTCATTCATGAGGAGTGAGTATAGGAGGCAGGAGATAAGGCTAGGCCTGAGTGTACCCTGAAGGCCTTGAGTTACCCACCCCCTCCCACTCTGGCATTGTCACCTCCACTCAGCTAGACCACAATGTTCAGACAACTCCAGGTGCTCTAGCCAGTGGGTGAGCTGAGAGTCAGTAAATGGGTTTCTGCCCTAGTTCTGCTGCTGGCTGTCTGAGGTCTTGGGCAATGAGCCTGTCTGGTCTGGGGGGAGGGGTGGACATCAAAGAGTTGATTTGAGGGCTGGGGTTGTGGCTCAGCTGTAGAGCAGTTGCCTGGCAAGTGTGAGGCACTGGGTTTGATTCTCGGCACCACATATAAATAAATAAAATAAAGGCCTATCAACAACTAAAACAATATTAAAAAAAAAAAAGAAGTTGATTTGAGGCCCTCTTTCCTACTAGGTGGTCTCATATAATGGTTAGGAGTGCCCAAGTTTAAAACCTAGCCTTGCCACTTATGAGCCACAAACCTGGGGAGGTTACCTAACTTCTGTACTTCTTTTTCTGAAAAGTATGCATAATAGAACCTGCCTTCTAGGATTGGCTAGGGATTAACTAAGAAAAGTAATGTACTTAGAAACTTCTTGGCACGTAACACAGTAAGTACCATCTGAGTGTTAGGCTCTTATTTTTATTAACATTATTATCCAGACATCTTCCCTGTTCTTCTGTTACATTCTGGTGTGTTTGGAGGGGGAGGTGAGTAATGGTAGGAGAGAAGTAATAAGAAATAGGGACATGATCCAAAGCTCAGAGGCAGAGGTGGGTTCTGGGAATGGGAGACCCTACAAGTCAGCCCCAAAAGTATGGAGAGCAGTTTCTTGGTCTATAGCACTTAACTGTGCTCAGTGCCAACCCTGAAGTAGAAGCCCCAGATAACACACAGCCCACCCAGGGGGGTAGAGCCCTGCCCTCAGCAGTCTCTGCCCGTCTGTTTATGAGTCTTTAGACTTTGGGGCTACTTCTTTTCTCCCCAGAGCCCAAAGAACTTTACTGTCCCTTAGTTTCTCTTCTGTAAACCCAGAGACAGCTGAAAAAATGCATGGTCCTGGTAGGGAAAAATAGCTCTCCACAAAGTCACTAGGTCACACTGGTAGGGATTGGGTGTGAGGGGACTTCCTGAGCCCGGGGTCCTCTCTTCAGCCTGCAGTTCAGGGAAGCATGTAGGAGGTCCTGATCTGTTGCCTCATTTCTTTGAGCCACTAAGTCCCTAGCCCTCTACAGAGCCGCAGAGAAGACCTAAAGGTCAAAGAGTGTCTGATAAAGGCCATACAAAGCATTTAAAGAGAGATGAATAGCCTGGCCAAGTGTGTACAGAAGTCAGGGGAAGCAGCCAGAACTGGCCACAGACTGCAAGTTGGCAGATACCTGCCAGGAAGGGGCCCATGGGCTTGCAGGCAGGTGCTCAGCTCAAGTTGCCTGGAACTCCTAGGAGGCCAGAGTCTGGGAGGAGCCAGAAGCTCTTCTAGGAGTGTAACTTTAACCCTTTCTCTCCAGAATCTGGGCTTTTGTACCCTCTTCCTGACAGGGCATAGGTTCAAAAGACTGAGGAGTCTTCCCCTACTCAGGCCTTTTGTGTAGCCTGAGGTCCCGGTGCAGGGGTCACCCTAAGCTGTGTGAAGTGGCCATTGCTCATGGGACTGTCAAGGAAGGCTTCTCAGAGCAAGGACAGGAGGCATGAGGTATTGATGAAGCACAGAGGAAGCATTTAGGTAGTGAGAGTCCCATTAGCTCTTAACACAAGACTGGAGAGAAAGCCCAGAGCAGACCAGCCATGCTGTAGCTGGGCCTGGTGGGTCAGATTAGGATCTATCTGCCTCTCAGGGGTGGGCCTCTAGTCAAAATGTCTTGGCCTCACCTCCCCCACTGCTCCTAGTTGTGGCTGCTAAGTTTGCTGCTGACTTTTAGCACTAAGGAAGTCACTGCCTTAGGAGAGCACCCTGGGAGCCACCCGAGGGGAAGGCAGCCGGCCAATGGGGTGAAAGTTGAGTCAGGCAGGCGGATGTATGGAGCCCTTGCCCAGTCTCTGAGGCAGCAGTCCACTGGCAGGCCCGCCTAGCCAGCCAGAACCAGGCAGCTGCTTATTTTCAGTTTTCAGTTCTTTGGAAAGATTTGTTTACAGCTCCTGAGTCAGTGTTTGTGTCACTTAAGGGAGGTGCTCTGGGAAACAACAAACTTCAACCCTAATCCCAAGCCAGAGGCTCGCTGCAGGGGAGAAACAGGGAAGGCATTGAAGTGGGGAGACACCCCACCTCCCCTGCTGGCCTAGCATTGAGCATGCCTTGGGGGGAGTGCTGTGCCTTAGTACCCTACTCAGGACCTTTTGGGCCTAGCTCCTGCCTGAGATGAGAAATCAAGACTTTGTTTTGCTCTGGTGTCTGCAGCTGGTGTCAGCTCTAGCTCCAGTGTATCCCCTGTTTTTTGCAAACTGTTGCACCTGATCCTTGGTTAAATCTAAATTTTACTTAAGCTCAGACCTGTCTGTCTGGGTAGGGAGACCAGACAGAGGTTCTTAGCTCCATTTAGCAATGAAGACACTGAGATCCAGAAACAGAAGGTATCTTGCTCTTAAGCAACTTGGACTGGGTCACAGAGCAATATTCCTTCCACTCCTTCCCACTGTCTCCCCTCTGATAAAGGCCCCAGGATGTCTTGAAGCAGGGTCAATGGGGACACCTGCACCTACCACATCCTGGGAACATGTGGCCTATTCACAGGGATCCACCTAGGGATGCAGTGAGGGAAACCAGAACACAGTGGCTGGGATTTGAGCATATTTCAGACCCAAGAGGAGAGCTTTTAGAAAGGGCTGCATCGCCAGGATCTGGGAAAAGAGGGAGCTGTGAGCCAGAATAAGTGTGCTTGGTAGCTCACCTCCTACATTATCTGCTCATTCTGCTACCCACTTTCAGAGGAGTAATCCAGACCTAGAGAGAGTAATTTTCCTCTTGGAGAAGAATTGATAGAGCCAGGATTAGAACTAACTCACCAGCCAGTGTTAGCCTCTTGGTTTAGCAAGCCCTGGGAAGCCTCACATTTGCCTTCCATCACCACACCTTATTTCTTTTTTTTTTTAATATTTATTTTTTTAGGTATAGATGGACACAACACAATGCCTTTATTTGTATATGGTGCTGAGGATCAAACCCAGGTCCCGCCTGTGCTAGACCAATGTTCTACCGCTGAGCCACAATCCCAGCCCACCACATCTTATTTCTTCTGCATGCTTTCTTTTCTCCCCAGCAGAGCTCCACCTTTGGCATTGAGAGCTCCTTTAAGAACCTGTTGCTGGGAAGGCCTGTCATGTTCATGACTGAGTGTCCAAGTGCCCAGAGAGAGCAGATCCCTGAAAGAGAGAGGTTTAATGAACGAGCTGGTATATTTCATAGGGCACTGTGAGAGCTCTAGACATCTTGACTAGAGGCCCACTCAGACCATGGTGAAGCCAGTTTTGGCCTCCAGCCTGGGAGAGTGGTGTCTCTCTCTCTCTCTCACACACACACACACACACACACGCACACACGCACGCGCACACACACACGCACGCACACGCAGGCACATGCATACCTATCAGGTCTCCTGAGAAACCTCTTGCAAGTTACTCTTTCAAAATGCCTTCCAGAGGGGTTGTGTCTGTGGCTCAGCAATAGCACACTTGCCTGGCTTGTGTGAGGCACTGGGTTCGATTCTCAGCACCACATATAAATAAATGAAATGTCTCTCAAAACTAGAAAAAATTTTTTAAAAAATGCCTTCCAGACATTTGACCCCACGTATGACACCCACTGTCTAGACTTCAAGGGCCTGCAGCTCCTGTAGCTCTGACAGTCCTGCATCCCCAGGAAGACTGATGGCTCCTGCAAAGCACACACTGTACTGACCATTTTCTTGTGACCCCCCACTTCCAGGAGTAGTGTAGGAGTATTTCAGAGGAACAGTTAGTACATTTGGGGGCATCCCTGCTCTGAGCAGCTTCCCTTATGCCCAGTTCCTCCAAGGTTTATGTTTTTGGTTAGCAACCCTGATGAAGAGTCCTTTACTACTAATGAAGATGTTTTTAACCCTTTTAAGGTCAACAAAAGCCAAACGCAGATGAATGTGTGTTCCATCATTCCACACCCTTGCCCTGCCCTGTACACAAAGCCAAGTCCTGTCCCTGTCCTGTACCCGGGCCTGGGCAGTGGAGATAAAGCCCTCTAGGTCACTGAGTTAGGTGTGGGAGCTGGAAGGTTGGCTAAATCAGCCACACTGGATTCAGCCCCAGGGCAGATAAGGCCTAGCCAGCAGCTGCAGGCTGCACTCATGCTCTCCCCTGTGAGCTCATGCCCACCCCAGCTCTTTTGAAACCCTATCTGTCTTTGATGCCAGCTCTATGTAAAGCCTCCATGGACCTTCCCAGCTATTATTAATCACTCCTTTCTAAGTGCTCTAAGCTTTAAGCCTCATCTCTTTGACTGTTGGGTAGGTCTATATCTGTCTCCCCTCCAGCTTTCCTGTCCATGAGGACAGGAACCATGGCTGCCAATTGCCCATAAGCATTGACCAGATTGAGTTAATCTGAGGCTCCTGAAAGGCTTGATGAATCACCAACAGAGGTCTCTTATGCATGAACTGAGATAGTTGACCCTTGGAGCCATAGAAAGAAAGACCCATCTAAGTCTCTCCAAAATGGAGAATGCTTCTATTCTGGCAGATGGGGAAACAAGGTCTGATTTTAGGATTTGAAATAGAGGACCAAAATTTTAGGTCTTTTCTCATCTACCTCATAAATATCTCCCAAGCTCCCTTTCGCTGTAGCAGAGAAAGAAATAGAGCGTAAGGAATAGCTGATGACCCAGAGGACTAGATGGGACTTACATTACCTCTAAACCCCAAATAGATCAGGAAACACTCACTTTGGATCTTGGGAGTGGAGGGTTGTACAGAAACACACAGTGCTGTGGAGACCCGGAGAGGGTCTGGTTTAACCAAAGACCTGGTGCATAGTAGAACAACCTCCACTGGTTCTAGAAAGAATGAGATGTTTGCTGCAAGAGGCAGCCTCCTCCCCACCCGCTGTAAGTCTCTGGTCACCACAGCTTGGTCCTACCCATTTACTGGCCTAGCAGCTGCCAAGCTACCATCTTGAAGGTCAGTTTTCCACCCATAAAAAGGGGCAGGTAACCTTGAGGGCTCCTGCCAGTCCAGAATTCTAACCACTAAGGAAATGCATACAAACAGAGCAATAGACTCCCTTCATATCGTTCTGGCTGCTATCCTAATTCTTTGGTGGATCTCTGTGTCTCCTAGCGCTTAATTAACTCTGAGCTCTGGAGGCAGGAAATGACTTCTGTTCATTTCTGTCTCCCTTTCACAATTGACATTAAAAAGGATAAATGAAAAAAAGGATTACTGAATGTTACTGGTCCTGGAAGCAACTCTAGCTAGGCCTCAATTTCCTATTAGTGGAAAGTGGGGGAGGGGTGGTGTAATCTCAAGGGTCTCAAGCTGCTGACTCGGTGCCTAGGGAGAGTGCAGTGTGCTCTCAGTGCTCTAGCAGCTTGGGAAGATCTTAGCGCATGGGATTTGGGACAGGGAAGAGATCTATCCATAGGGCATGCTGCATGCTATAAAGTCAGCCAGATTAGCCTGAGGGGCTGCTCCCAACTCCTTTTAGCACTGCCTCTTCCCAAACTGGCCTTCACCTCTTCCCCAGGACCCTGCTCTCAGATACCTCAGGTGGCTTTGCTGTATAGCTTTGAGCGCCTTTAGCACAAGAACCTGACAGTATAGAAGAGAAATGGGATGGGGAAGGTTGAATGAATAAATGCGTGAGTCAGAGAGGAATTCAGAGGACCACAGTGCCATTACCCAGGCAAGCACTCAAAAGCAGAACAAGTGATGCCCAGAACGAGTGGGTATGTGCTTCATGGTACCTGGCAGCTCCAAGAACTCAAAGGACCAAACAAAGAATGTATTATTCACCAACATCTCCACAGGAGCTAGGTGTAGTCCCAGGGTCACTCGTGGGACAGTCCCAACTCCAGTCTAAGACTTATATAGACTCTTGCAGCAAAAGAAGGGACGAATCTTCAAACCTCTTCTAGAGAGGATGGCCCCCTCCTTCCCCAGAGGTACAGAAGAGTCTGAGCCAGGTTCAGCTGTGCTACTCAGAGCAGTAGGGTTCCTCTGCACTGTGATTTTATCTTTAATGACTCAGGGAGAATGATGGGCCCGCCTCATAGGGCTGAGGTAAGGATTAAACAAGGTGTGTAAAGGGCTTTGTAAACCAGTCAGCTTTACCTAAGTGTTAGCCAAAGGACCAAAACATGAGGAACCAAAGTCATGTCCTCAGTGCTAACTTAGCTGGCTTCTTCCTCTCCAGGACAAGAGTGAAGCCACCAGGGGAGCCCTCTCCCAGAGGCCTTGTCGCCCCAGACCTAACTCAATCCCTCCCAACCTGCCTGAGGAAGAAACTCGCAGGATTGCTCGGATATTCTCTTCCCAGTTCTCCCAGAAAGACTGATGCAGCCTGAGAGATGAAGGGAAGGAGCCACCTGCCGCCCTCCCTCAGCCTTGTCCACTTTGCAAGAGGTACCAGGTCTGTTTCCCCTGGGGCTGCCTCAGCCCTGAAACTACCACCAGCCTAGTCCGTGGACTCATTCTGGAGGAGTGTTCCAAACCAGCCCAGCGTCCACCTTCTAGTACTCCCAATTTCTTCCTCTGTGGTGAAGCAAAGACTAGAAACAAAATGGATTCCAGCACCTGAGTAGCCTACTCATCTTTTGACCAAGGGACCCAAGCAGGCATCTTCAGTGGAGAAACTCCTCCTAGTGTCCTCTTGCTGTCTGCTGACCTGAGCCCACCTCTATGGAATAGGATAGGCCATTTTTGCCTTAAAGATTGGAGCCTGGGGAGTTTGTATGTAGTTTGTATGCATCGCATGTAACTGAGGAAATCTTAGGGCCAGCTCCAGTTCATTTGCCTGGGAATAAGGGTATTTTATAGAAATAAATTATTTTTATGCTGTGCTGAATTAATAATAGGAAAGGAAGGGGAAATCACCTCCTTTAAACTGTTTATCTGATTGTCTGAAATTCTAACCATGCTTTTAACTTATTGTTTTTACCCAGATCTGAGGTCATTGTTCCCACTTTGTTTGAATAAAATCATTTTGATGTTTGTATTCATACACAAGTGTTTCTTGGGTTGGTGATTGCAATGGGGTGCTAGGAATTCATTTGTGCTATAACTACAGAAAGAAAGCTTGACAGCCATTCAGTTCCCCCAGAGAAATTCATCCAGAACAGGGGACCATGGTCACCATGAGACTTCTAAGCTCCCCCAAACATCAGACTGGTCCAGATTAGAGTGACATCAGTATTTCCTTTACTGGTTCTTCTCCCCTCTTCCCACACACCAACCACTCCCTATTTATTTCCCTTTGCTGGTTCTTGAAATCTGTCAGTAAAGTGGGAGGGTCTCCTGGAACATGACCCAGAAAACATGATCTCTGGGCTAGGCAGCTTGGACAGACCATAGCCAATTGAGCAGCTACTGTAGACAAGTCTCTGTGGGAGGATAGGAAGGGGCACAGATGTACAGCGTGTGCAGTGTGGCTGAGCCACAAGGCTGGGAGGGGATTTCCATGGAGGGCCCTGCTCTTCACCCCCAAGCTCATGTCATTTCACTCCAGTCCTCGGAACAACCCTATAACCTACATATCCTGATGTCCCTTCTAAAGTGAAGCCCAACAAAGTTTTGCCTCTATTTATGTAGCTAGGAAGTGAATCACCACATAAGATAACCCCAGAAGTGTTATAAGGCTCAGTGACCAAAACAGGGTACAGCCAGTAAGTTCTTTGAATTCGGGGAACCTGAGAATGGAGGAAGAAAGCATAGAGGCTACAGCAGGCAGGGAAGGCTTCCTAGAAGAAGCAGGTCTGAGGTGAGCCCAGAGAATTGGTCAGGCCATGGACAGCTGCAGAGAGAACCAGGAAGGCACTTTGGGCCCCGAGCAACTGGGGACAAAGGAGAGCAGTCTGGCTCTACTGTGCCTCCAAGCTCATCTGTAAAGACAGATACTGTAAGAACCCTGGCTTCATGGGGTCGTGGTGAAGATCACATGAGACGACATTTTTTAAAAGTGCTTGGCCTGCAGTTGGCACAGGTTGGAAGTTTAGGAAATGTCAGCTCCACCCCTGCTTCTGAAGCTCTTGGAGCCAACTAGTAGGAACAAGCTCACCAATAACTGAGGAGCAGAGCACAGCAGGCCAGGCCACAAAGGGTGCAAATGAGGCAGGAGCCCGGGGCAGCAGCTGGGCTCCCTTTGCTGCCCTGGGCCTGGCCTGCCCCACCGCTGTTTATCCTGACTCCGTGAGCTTCAGCTTACCAGTGTGCCTCCTCCCCAGTGCCATAGAAGCTGATCTCCCTCCCAGGCCAGCCCAAAGATTCTAAGGTCCAGGGCTTCACCTCCCTTGGGGCACAAGAAACCTCCAGAGTCTAAGGGGTAAAGCTTCAGGTAAAGTATTCCTTCCAAATCCTGTTCCTGTAAATAACCTGATAAGTCAAGTGAGGATAAGGCCACAGGAGGACATGGGCCACTCCTGCCCAGGCTGAGAGTAGCCTCAGTGAACACAGAAACACCCTGTGCGACTAAGACCCACCTTTTACGCTCACAGAACATGTTATTTACCAATATCTCATCCCTAGAAGTTGGATACATTTCCCAGTGATAGCTCCTTGAGGCAACATGACTTAGAGTCAGGCAGCATGGATTCTGGATATGTTTGTCCCCACCAACAGAACCAACTAGAGTCTCGCGGACTTGCTTTTGAGCACCTCATCCACAGATACCTAAAAATAGGTGTTTCTGATCATTATATCCCAGCCCAAAGCGCCAACCTTGGAACTTCTAGCAAGGGCTGGACTCTGGATACAAGGAGCCCAGGTGGACAGACCTGCTCTCGGGAATCTTCCAGGCCAGAGCAAGCTGAGCCCTCCCTCCCTCTCTCTCAGTTTCTCCAGAACCTGCTGCTCCCTTTTTTGATTCCAACTTGTCTCCCCGTCATGTGTCCCCTCTCATCCCCCACCACCTCTAGGCTAGAGTTTCCAGGCAGAACTCACTCAGAACCTACTTCCCTCAGCCTGCCCAATCTCAGCAGTCCCAGCAGCCCCTTCCCTTATACCACTGAGGCACCTGCCTGTTCTGCTGTCATTAAGGGTGGACAGACAGATCCAAGGAAAAGGACAGATGCAGCCCAAGCTTTGCATTAACCTTCTGACCACCTGCCCAGTGATCATGGCTCTGTGCCCAAGTCCAGAAATGGCTTCTGCCTGCTCCTCAGCCCCATCTGGTTAACTCTTCTCCTTCCCTGCATTCTCCCTCTCCTCCCCTCCCATCACTTCTCCATGTCTCCCTCCTCTCCTCCCTCTGTCATCTGAGGCCCAAGTTCAGCTAATGCCCAATCCTTATTCTCAGTGTCTATGGGAGGAGTCCACAGTAACTACTGTAAGAACCCTTCCCTCCCTGCCCCACTCCCTCTGTCCCCAGCCAGTCCATGCTGAAGCTTCCAAGTGTCACAGAGAACAAGGGTCACAGTGGATAAGCCCAAAACATTACAGTCTACAGGCTGAGGTCAGGCCTTACTTTCTTGTACTAGCCATAGATCTTGATGAGTCATTGTCCTCCTTGAGACTTGGTTTTCTCCTCTATAAAATAAGCATTAAAATATGAGGATCTTGGGCTTGGGATGTAGCTCCTTGCAAGTATAAGGCCTTGGTTCAGTCTCCTGCATGGTTTAAAACAGTTGGGCACCATACTGTGCACTTGTAGTCCCAGCTACTGGAGAGGCTGAGACAAGAGGATAGCTTGAGCTCAGGAATTCAAGACCAGCCTTGAACTGGACACCATAACATGGCCCCATATTAAAAAAAGAGAGTCCTCAGTAATCAAAAAGAATGAAGTATTGATATGTACTACAGCATGAGTGAGCTTTGAAAACAAAAAACTCCTATGCTAAGTGAAGGAAGCCAATCATAAAGGAGCACATCCTGTAATTATGTGAAATGTCAAGGACAGGAAAACTATAGTGACCGAAAGTAGGTTAATGGCTGCCTGGAGCTGGGGAAGAGGGAAGGGATGTGACTGCTGAGGTGAACAAAAGTCTTTTTGAGAGATGATGGAAAATGTTCTAAAATAGATTGTGGCTATGGTTGCACAACTCTGTGCTAAAAAACATTTGAAGAATGGCTTTTAGAAGAAGTTAATTGCATAGTATGTAAATTATATCCCAATAAATCTGTTATTTTTTTTAAATTATGTATTAATGTGAGGGGATTTTATACCTTTATTTATTTATTTTTTTATGTGGTGCTGAGGATTGAACTCAGTGCCTCACACGTGCCAGGCAAGTGCTCTGCCACTCAGCTACAACCCTAAGCCTAAATCTGTTATTTAAAAAATTTGGTACTCTTAATAGTACCTACCTCACAGCAGTATAAAAAGTAGAAATAATGTGTATAAAATATCTATAACTGGCACCAAGATATGATGGCTTCATTGCTAATACTAAGAGGAGGCCCTGAGAGCCCTGCCAGTCTATCTGGGGGGACCTTGATATTTAGACTCTCAAAGGTGACACCCCATATACACCTGTCACTGAGGTAGCTCTTTCACAACTTGAAGGAATGAAAGGGCCCCAAGTCAAGGGAGCTGAACCAGACCTGGAACTCCCTGACCCCCTCCCCTGCCTGCCCCTCTCCAGCCCGCCTCTAGTCAAGTGATCAGACTGTCAACCAACCTCTCTAGGATTAGGTTTCAGGTCAGCTGGTGTATAAGACCTGTGCCAAGCCAGAAGCAGCAGAACAACAGTGAATGGCCAGGAGGAGCCATCGGATTCCTCCTACCACCCCCTGGGATGGAGCCCTAGGGATCTACTGAGCTGCCCCTGCCCTGGCTGGGCTTACAGGTAAGACAAATTCCCCTCTCCCACTTACCCCTATCCCTCCCCTTCTGCCTGTTCTCCCTTCCATGGAGGTTTTCAGAGGCAGCTAGGAACCATGATAAACTGAGAGAAATTCAGTCCAGGCCCCACCTTGTCAAGAGGAGGGAACTGCAGCCCTGGGAAAGTCCTCAAACCCCACACCAGGACCGCACACTCGTGCCACTTACCCAGGACTCACCCTTACCCTGCTGGCTGCCTCTGGTGGAATTATGAAAATCCCCACAGATATGAAATGACTTTTTCAGAACTTTGGCTCCAAATCTCCAGGATTCCCCTGAGCATAAAGCCCTCTCTCCCCATGAGGGTCCTGGGGCCCTTTTCCTGAGTAATGATGATGGGGGCACCTCTGGCCTGAGGCCCAGGCCAAGTCACCTGTCAGAGGTTTATGGAGCCCATGGTCACTGCTCAAATGGCTTCCTCAGTGGAGATGCTGTGGAGGGTTTGTCAGGGACAGTGGGGCTGGATAGACAATATGGATGGACATCTTAGAAAGGGGTCCTCTGCCCCCTGCTTCAGAGCTACCAGGGGAAGATTTGTGTATATTGCAGATTCCTGGGTCTCACCTGAATCAGGACCTCTAGGGCCTAGGACTGAGAATCTGCTCTGTAAACAAGTGGTTCAAGGGATCCTGAGCTCCCCCTGAAGTCTAGGACTCTGGGAGGAGCAAAAGGCACTAGTTGTGTGACAGGCCTAGGTGCCAATCTCAGCTCCATCAATTCAGCTAAAGCCTTCAAAGCAGAGCTACCTTATAATAGTACCTGTACATGTTATAAAGGGGTCAAATTAATGTCTACAAAACCCTCAGCACAGTGCCAGGTGCAGGAAGCACTCAGCAAAGTTTAATAGGCCCCACAGATAAGACTTCCCATCCTCAGATTCCCCAAGAAAGCTTCTGGAACAAGGATTCTAATCTCGACTTTCTCTTCCAGACAGCAGCAAAAGTCTGCTGGCTTCCAGGGCTCTTCAAGGAACAGTTGAGGAGGGTGGAGAGCAGGTGGAAAGAGGTCAGGGACCTCTAGCCTCAGGGAAGCCTCTACCTTTCCCTACCATTGTCACCCCCCCACACACCCACTCACATGTGGCTTTTGTTTTCTTCTCAGTACTGGGGATTGAATTTAGAGGGACTCTATCACAGAAATACATCCCTAGCCCCCCACCTCTCTCTCTCTCTCTCTCTCTCTCTCTCTCTCTCTCTCTCTCTCACTCTCTCCCTCTCTATCTATCTATCTATATTTGTTTTTTGAGAGAGAGAGAGAGAATATCACTATGCTGCCCAGGCTGGCCCTGAGTTTGCTGTCCTCCTGCCTCAGCCTGCCAAGTCACTAGGATTATGGGCATGCACCACTGTGCCACTGTGCACATGTGGCTTTTGACCTGAGTCTGTGCCCATCCATTCTGTTTCCTGTGGATGGCTCAGGACTGCCCTGGATGTTGCTCCAGCTTCACCCCTGGATGTTGCTCTTGACCAAGTTCAGATTTTAGCTTGACTTGCTGGCAACATTCCAACAACCTCCTCCCTGGTGCCTGAGCCTCCCTTCCACCCATTCTTGACAGCTGCACCAGCATCCTCTAACACAGGTCTGACAGTGTCATTCCACCAGCCATTCCCTGCTGTCCACTACATTAATCTAGGCTTTTGAAGCCCTCTTCTATCCATCCTCAGGGGCATCTCTGATCTCATTTGCCCTTTCCTCACTTCAGCACTTGGGCTCAAACTCCTGGCTTCTCTGAGTGCCTTCAGAAGCACTTAACGATATGGAGAAGTAGACAAGTAGATCCTGCACCTGTTGGTGGGGCACCCCTTCTCAAGAAAGTGTGGGGTGCCAGGCATGCTGGCACCTGAAATCCAGCAACTAGGAGGCTGAGGCAAAAGAATTGGAAGTTCAAAGCCAACTTGAACAACATAGATCCTGCCTCAAAAAAATACAAAGGTCTGGGGCTGAAACTCCCCTGGGTTCAGTACCCACTACCAAAATGAATAAATAAATAAAAGTGTGGAATCAGGGGTCAGAGACGGCTGGAGAAAAAATGGATTCAGAAAGGAAGACATGCCTGATGGCCAGGGGAGAGTAGGCTCCCCAGAGAGATAGGCCCAGCCTCAGCAGGAGACAAAACCCATGAAGTGCCCTCTGCAGGTCCTGACCCAGCACAGCCCCTCCACATCAAATGGCCTTGGGCAGAGGATGTCCTGAACTTACACATCCCTGATGGGAATCCCACATCTGCTCACTGTGTGGCCCAGGGCAAGCAGGTCAGTTTGAAACATGAAAATAGAACAAAAACAATGTGTAGTGTTTTATAGAAAGGATACTTAGCCAGCAGGAGACAATAGAGAACACAGCCCCCAAGGGCCTCAGATTCATGATGCCAAGGCCCCTACAGCCCAGCTCACTTCAGAGGAGAAGAGGGCAGGGGAAATGCCAGGGCTTCTCGGGGAAAGAGGCCACCAGGATGCCATGGAGAGAGCCAGCTGCTCCCACAGTACATTCCAGTCCCAGCCTCCCTGCTGGGAAGGAGCCCAGGGGCCTGGCTGGCTTTCTGTAGGGCACAGGGCAGTGGGGAAGGCACAGGCAGAGGGTATTTCTTCCAGCATGCCTACAATACTGTCTCCTCAGCCAAGTTCACCCTGAGCATCCCTGTGTCACCCCACAAAGCCCTTCCTGGGCTCTTCTTGGGTGGCAAATCAGGCATCAGGAAGACAGACTTAGGGGTGAGCCCAGGAGAGGCTAAGGCCTGACTGTCCCACCACACAGATCTCAGCTGCGCTGGCCCATTCTCTTCTCTGCCAACTGGGGCAATGGGGTGCTCGATGACCTTCCTCACCAGGCTCCATGTCTGACACTGCCATTCTCACAGGTTATTTTTCACATCATTCAGTAACTGCTGAGGGCTTTAAATGCCTTAAGAAAAGACAAGAAGCACTCTACCACATGCACAGGTGCATAATTCCCCTCATAGTTTAGCACCCCTCAAAATGCACACAATCAGGGCTGGGGGTTGTGGCTTAGTGGCGGAGTGCTCACCTAGCATGCATGAGGCACTAGGTTCGATCCTCAGCACCACATAAATGTAAAATAAAGATATTGTGCTCCCCTAAAACTAAAAAATAAATATTAAAAAAATGCATACGATCATTGTAAATTCACTCATCAGTGAGATTTATATCCCAATTTTAAAAGTTTAAAAAATAAAAATGTAATGAAAATCCATACTGGGAAGAATCAAATAAAAGCATCCTTTCTTCAGGGAAAGACTTCTTAAAGCCACACTATTGCAGGCTTCTAGATGGGGATCCAGTAGCTAGTGAGTCCCAGCCTCAGCCCATACCCCCCATCTTATCCCACCTCCTTTACTCTCTTTAAGTAATTCTACACATGTTCACCTTCCTTATGAGAATGGGAACTCCTTGAGGGCAAGGGCGAAACCCAATTTATTCTATGTCTTTTTTTTTTTTTTTTTTTTTTTGCTATTAACTAGCATGGTGACCAAGAAATATCTGATCTGGATTCTGGGTCAGGGTATAGCTCAGTGGTAGAGCTCTTGCCTAGAATGTACAAAACCCTGCATTTGATCCCCAGCACAGAAAAATGTTTTTTTTCATGAAATTGTCATTTATATATTAGTATGAATTAGCAGATCAGTTCCTTCCAAAGAACAGGCTTTTCCAGGGGCTGGGTATGTAGCTCAGTGGTAGAGCATTTGCCTGGCATGTGTGAGGCACTGGGTTCGAGCCTCTGCATCACATAAAAATAAATAAAATAAGAGTATTGTATTGTATCTATATAAAAAACTTATATATATATATATATATATATATATATATATATATAAAGGCTTTTCCAAAGAGAGGTGGTAGCAAGCAAGCATTAATTCATGGAGCCTGAATGGAATGTGTGGCTTGAGGAGGCAACAGAGAGAAAAAGGTAGTAGATGGCAGTCTTGAAAGAAGGCTTAAGAGTCAAGGGATACCAAGTATTGAACTCAGGGACACTCAATCACCGAGCCACATCCCCGCTCTATTTTGTATTTTATTTAGAGACAGAGTCTCAATGAGTTGCTATGGGCTTCACTAAATTGCTGAGCCTGGCTTTGAATTTTCAATCCTCCTACCTCAGCCTCTGGAGCCACTGGGATTAAAGGCTTATACCCCATCTTTGGGCACCAAATTCACTACAGATGGCCGGAGTAATCCATATTCCCATTTGCCCAAGAGTGGTTAAATGTGTACCTAAGATCATGTCACTCATTAGTAAGTCTTGAAGACAGGCTCAGACCCCAAATTTTCTGGTCACAGGCCCAGAATTCTATTGCCCTGTAGGGAAGGTGTGCACACTCTGTCCACTTCACAATTCTATGGGACTGGCTCTGGCTCCAGGCGTGGGGTCACTAAAGGTTCAGGACCTCAGCACACCAGCAGTGTATGTGAGTCAGGATGCTCATGGGCATGACCTGCTAAGAGATGGCATCCTCACCAAAGACCTGATTGTACAAATATTCAGATTACAAGAACACAGGACTGCCTATGATGGTGTGCCAGTTTCTCAGTGTCACCAAGACTAGACATAGACTTTCACATGCAAAAGTGCCCTTGTTAACCACTGGTAAGAGGGTGCAGGCACAAGTGCACACCAGTGTCAGCATATATGTACGTGAACTAGAGGTGTACATGGGCTCTAGCAGAACAAGAGGAGACAACACATTCACTTGGTCCAAGATTGATCCTCCCCTGTCTGAGATGCTCCTCAGTGGAGTTAGGAAAAAGGGGGCATGTGCCAAGCCAGACAGAACAGCTGGGACTGCCACAAACATTCAGAAGGCGCTGCATTAGCCCACCTCCCTCAGAGCTGACTGCAGGATGCAGCAGCTAATCAGTCAGGGCCCACTCTTCTCCCAGCTCCACCAACAGCATCAGTCCAGGAATCCATCAGTATTAGGAAGGAATGTCTCATGTCTCTAGTCACAGAAAAGGAACCACAAATGAAAAGAGTTTTATTTACTTTGTGTATGAGTATATTAAGGCATCCTTGTGTAAAAGATATCTTCATCCAAAATGAATGACAATTTCATTTACTCATGAGGAGTATAAGCTCCAGTTGTTAGGGAGAAAGATCTCAAGTGGTGAGACACCTCAGGGAGCAGGATCACCAAACAGCCTGTCATAGGAAGCAGCTGCATGCTGGGGAGAACAGGGTGTGTGTGGAGTCAGAGCCAGGCCTGGTCCCTGCCAGAGCCTGTTTCCTCATCCATACAATGAAGATATCACCACCAGCCTGCTCCCTGGTGCTGAGGGGACAGGGTGAGGATTGCAAGATATGAAGGATGGGAAAGTGACCTGTTTTTATAGGCTAAACTCAGACAACTTAAGTGTGGCAATGCCCAGGCTTCTTACTTTCTAAAGCTCCTTCCGGCTGCAGGGTACCTGGAGATGGGGCAGGGTAGGCAACCCCGGCTCCATCCACCTCCCCTGGCCTCCTCCTGCAGCCTTCTCCCTGCACTAAAGCCCAGAGCTACCAATTGACCTCTCTCTTTGGACATCACTGGGCTCTGGAGGGACAGGGCCAATCTTACTGAGAGGATGGTTGGACTGAAGCCTTCAGAAGTACCTCCCACCACCGCTGTGAAGTGCCTGGGGGCGGGCACTGCGGCCTGTTTCGCAGACCTCCTCACCTTTCCACTGGATACAGCCAAGGTCCGCCTGCAGGTAGGTACCCTTTGGCCAAGGGTAATTGTTCACATCAAAGGAAAGATTAGTCACCCTCCACAGCACCTTGGCAATCTGTCAACACACACTTCCTCACTCAGGGCAGGGAAGGAGTGGGGACTACACTCATTACCCAGGACAAAAAAAAAAAATATCTAAATGCCTTGGCATGATGTGGCAGGTTCCTTCCCTGATTTGTAAACCAAAATGTGTGAGGTAAAGTTAAGGCATTAACTGTGACCTTGGGCAAGCCACTAACCATTTATAAAATAAGGAAAACAGTCCAGGTGGATGCCTATAATCCTAGCCACTCAGGAAGCTGAGGCAGGAGTATCCTAAGTTAAAAGCCAGCATCAGCAACTTTGCAAGGCCCTGTTTCAAAGTTAAAAATTTTAAAAGGGTGAAGATGAAGCTCAGTGGTAAAGCACCCCTGGGTAAACCAGTACCAAAAAATAATAATAATAATATATTAATTAATTAATTAATTAATTAGTTTATTAAAATGTGAAAAATCTGCCCCTCTAATTTGTTCTGAGACTCAAACGCCACACCCCTCCTTTGTGAACCGTAAAATGCTGCACAAACCTCAGTTCTTTTCACTGTGAGGTGATGGTCATGCTTGTCCTCAAGGTCAGTCAGGCAGGTCCTGCCCAGGCGGGGCCTCTGCACACAGCACTTTCTGGGAACCCACCCAACAACTCAGGTCCTCATGGTTGTCCCTCAGATCCAGGGAGAGAACCCGGCGGCACAGAGCGTGCAGTACCGCGGCGTGCTGGGCACCATCTTGACCATGGTGCGCACCGAGGGCCCCCGAAGCCCCTACAACGGGCTGGTGGCCGGCCTGCACCGCCAGATGAGCTTCGCCTCCATCCGCATCGGCCTCTATGACTCTGTCAAGCAGTTCTACACCCCCAAAGGAGCGGACAGTGAGTGTCCGCTACCCCGTGGACGCCAAGGGTCATGTCAGGCGCAGCTCGCACGTGGGTCAGCACACCCTGCCAGGCCAGAGCAGAGGCAGAGCCCGGCCTAGGGAAACTGGTAATAGATGCAGGAAAGGAGGCTCTGACGTGACAGGGACACAAGGACTCCAGTCCTTCCATGGAGGAAGAGGGCCAGCAGCACAGGGCGACCCTGGGAGAGCGGGCTGGGGAGAGGGACCTTCAGCGTGCAGCTCTGGCCCACTCCCTCTGCTCTCCCCAGATTCCAACATCGCCATCAGGATTTTGGCGGGCTGCACCACGGGGGCCATGGCAGTGACTTGTGCCCAGCCCACCGATGTGGTGAAGGTCCGATTTCAGGCCAGTGTGCGCCTGGGGCCCGAGAGCCACAGGAAATACAGCGGAACTATGGATGCCTACAGAACCATCGCCAGGGAGGAAGGGTTCAGGGGCCTGTGGAAAGGTAGGCTCCCGGGGACAGGGGACCCAGCATGGCACATTCCACTAACTCCATATGAACGTCCCCAACAAAGAAACCTCCCACACTTGCCTCAGATTCTGTTCAATTTACCAATCCTTCACCTTCTGTCAGGGAGCTAGAAATGAATGTGACACGTCCTCACTCTGATGCTCTCAGACAGCAGAAGAGATAAGACAGGTCAAGCAGTCTACACCTCAAATAAGATGTGCCAGGTGTCCTGCCAGAGGTGGGAGAGACCAGGCTGGCTCCAGAGAGAAACTGGCACCTAAGAGGGCTTCAAAGACTGAGCAGGCTCCAAGCGTGTGGAGATGGAAGGGCAGGGCCTCCTGCAGGACACAGAGCAAAACCAGGCAATGGAGGAGCCCTATTGAGAGGACTGGGGTGCAGTGAGACCCAGAGAGGAGGGGACTTCCTTGGGAACAAAGACTTGAGTGTTCCTATGTATCTACACCGGTGCCACCTGGACAAATGCTAGACTCTCTCCCACATCTGGGCCTGATGTGTGAATCCTTACAGAAGAAACAGTTGTCCCATGTAGTTTAAGGGTGGGGTGCCTGGGTCACAGTACTGGCTTGCACTCCATTTCTGAGTGCCCCTCCATCCCCAAGCCTGACCGCCCCCCACCCTAGTGAAACTACTCTTCTAGAGTCCTATCAATGCTACATTCTGTCACTGTCCCAAGAACCCAGATTTGCTCTTCCAAATATGACTTCTTTTTCTGGCTGCATCTGGTGTCAGGGGGTGCATTTTAATTTTGACAACTATTGGAGATTATCCTCCAAAACATAGCCAAATGAACACAAGTGGGCCCCTCTGTTTCCTTTCTCTAAGGAAGATCTGAGAGCTGTTAACTCTAGAAAGAAGAATGGGATCTGCTTGGATTGGTGTATGTTGTGGGGAGGTCCTCCTAGCTGAGATCATGGCAGTGGGGCACCACTGTGGTCCTACAGCCAGGACATCCAATTCACCATTCCCCATTCAATAGCTCCTGCTACCTTCTTCACAGGAACTTGGCCCAACATCACAAGGAATGCCATCGTCAACTGTGCTGAGATGGTGACTTATGACATCATCAAGGAGAAACTTCTGGACTCTCGCCTGCTTACTGGTGAGGCCCTGGAGTTGGCATCACCCACAGGCAACTGAGCTTTAAAAGAAGCAGAGAGAAGAGCAATGCCCAGTTCGGGACTTTGACAAGTAGGAAAGAGGCCTGGCCACAGGCCAGAGCCCTGGGCTCCAGGCACCATCTCTTACTGTGTGTCTGAAAAAAAGGTTTCTCACCTTAACTTCCATTTCCTCCAATAGAGTATTGGGCTGGGTGACCTTATTAACCAGGGACACCCATTTCTGATTTGCTAGGACTTAATGAGAGATCAGACTATGAAAGAGAGAGACAATACTTTCCTGTGCTCAAAGAGTCAAAGTTGAATCACAGATGATGAATGCACGTGGTGCACTCACTCCTTGATATTTGCTCTTCCTCCCCTTCTACAGACAACTTCCCCTGCCACTTTGTCTCTGCCTTTGGAGCTGGTTTCTGTGCCACAGTGGTGGCCTCCCCAGTGGATGTGGTGAAGACACGGTATATGAACTCATCCCCAGGCCAGTACCGCAGCCCGCTGGACTGTATGCTAAAGCTGGTTATCCACGAGGGACCCACAGCCTTCTACAAGGGGTAAGCCTCCCCCCTGCCTCCAGCACCCCCTCCCAGAGAAGTTAGTCTTCCTTGTTGTCTACTGTGCCTGCCAGTCTATCAGGAGATGCAGTGAACAGAACAGATGTCAATGCCACAAAGGAGAAGTGTCAAGAATTATGGGAGTTAAGGGCTAGAGCTGTAGCTCAGTGGTGGAGCACTTGCCCAGCACATCTGAGGCACTGAGTTCAATCCTAAACCCCACATTAAAAAAAAAAAAAGTAAAGGCATTGTGTCCACATACAACTTAAAAAAATTTTTTTTTAATTATGGGAGTTAAAAAAAAAAAAAAGCGAACCAAACCTGATTTGGAGAGTTAGGGAAGCCTTTTTGAGAAAAAGGAGTATAAAGATAGGTTAAAATACTAGAGGAAGAGGTGGTTTGTAATTCCAAAACCTTTCGGCATCTTATCACCCTGACTGCTCATCCCCACACTCGTGTCAGCTGAGGCGCCATACTCACTGTGCCAACACTTACGTTTCTGTGCCTTTGCATTTTCTGTTCCCTCGGCGAGGAATGCCTTTCCCTCACCATCTGAATGCTCTTACTCCTAGCCATCCTTTTAGACTAATTCAAATGTCCCCACCCCCCTAACATTCTCATGTATAAGTTTTCCTTTCTTCCTGAAAACTTTAGCATTAACATTTGATTCCATCTTCATCACCTCCTTGTCTTGTAATGGAGCGTTTGCAAGGTTAAATTACTCCTTACCCTGGAGTGCAAGGTCTTTAGAGCTAAGGACCGGTGGCCTATCTGTCTTTCATCTCCCAGAGTTCCTGGCACAAAGCAAATGCTCAATAATGTGATTTTAACCATCATCCTGATAGCTAAGCCCCCTACATTGTCTCAACAACCCCCTAACTGTGTAGCAGACCCACCCTAACCGAGGAAGAGAGTATATCTCAGAAAAGTAACTTGTCAGAGAGCAAAAGTTAAAATGGCAGAGCCCTGGCTCAAACCCAGTCTGCCCAACACCACACCCAGCATGCTGCTGTATCTCCCAGTGGTAGCTCTTAGCTAGGCCCTCTCACCTCCACCACTGAAGCCATCAGCAGATAATTAGTTTAGACCCAAACAGCAAACAGAAGCCACTGGAGGGTGTCAGTTGTGGGAGAGTGTTCTGCTAAGTGCCCCTTTTGTAAAACCTTAAGTGATAGCCACTTGTCTCAGTTTATTCTTCCACTTGCCAAAAATTTATTGAACATCTTGTGTGTACCAGGCCCTGTGCTATGCGTCCCTCAAAGAGCAGCAAACAAGTAGATGACATTAGTCAATGCTTACAACAACCCTATAGGGTAAATACTGTGATTTTCCTCATTTCCTTCTCAGAACTGGAGATTGAACCCCAGGGATGCTTTACTACTTAGCTACAGCCCCCTCCCCAGTCCTTTTAACTTTTTTTTTTTTTTTTTGAGACAAGGTCTTGCTAAATTGCCAAGACTGGCCTTGAATTTGTAATCCTCCTATCGTAGCCTTCCAAGTAACTGGGATTATTTTTCTTATTTTAAAGATAAACAGGCTCAGAAAAATTAAGTCATCTTGTCCAAGTTTGTAGAGCTAGAAAATGGTGGAGCCTGACTCAAGTTCATATATATTGCCACAATGCTATAGTCCCCATGAGGATCTAGGATCCTGAGAGTGACAAGCAACCAGCCAGAAAGCAAGAGAGTAGGGGACAGTCCAAACAGAGCAAGCAACATGGACAAAGGCAGGGGAGTGAGGAGGCCCAGCATCGTCAGGAGACTCTAACTGGTTGAGTCTGGGAGCAGCAAAAAGGCCTGGGATCGGAGTGGACACTATGGGAGAGAGGCTGAGAAGAGGGCACAGTTGAGGTGAGGACTGTCTCCCCTCTGCCACCACAGCACAGGCAGGCTCTCCGGAGCTGGGCTCAGTTTGGTGCCCTGCAGGCCTCATCTGCACTGCCCCAGCTTCCCACTGTCCTGGTGGGGCCCTCCTCAGGGGCAAGAGATCAGGGTGTAAATGAGCCCAGGAACCCCCAGCAGCAGGGTGGAGTCAGGTCACATGGCTCATTTGAACCTTATATCTGGTATTTACTAGCTGTGTGGCTTTGGTTGAGGCCTCCCCTGGGCCGCAGTTTCTAAAACAGAAACCTGATGACAAACATAGTAATCATACCGAATTGTTGTGAGAATCGAGTGCCTGACATGGTAACCTGGCTCAAAATGTTAGTTTTCTTTCCTCTCCTGACTCTAGCTTCTGTTTGAAGCCTCTCGGCAGAGAAGAAAAAAATGGAATGGATCTCAGAAAATGCTTGAGACAATCAAGGTCCTTTGGCACAACTCGGTGCCAGTGAGGACACAGGAGAGCTCACAGTCCCCTCCTCCTAATGCTGTGGTTCTTTTTTTCATCAGATTCACCCCCTCCTTCTTGCGTTTGGGATCCTGGAACGTGATGATGTTTGTAACCTATGAGCAGCTGAAACGGGCCTTGATGAAAGTCCAGATGTTGAGGGAATCTCCATTTTGAGCAAGACAAGAAGGCTGCTTGGTACTTACCTTGCATGAGGCCAGTTAAGGATGGAATAAAGCAGTGGACTCAGGCCCACAGGGATCCAGGCCCACACATGTTTACAGAACTGCGTACTTGTTGCTGATTCAAGAAACAGAACTGAAAGAAGGGGAAGGATTTTGGTCTTCAGTGCTTCGTCTAAAATCACCCTTGATTTGCACTGACTTAATGGAAAATAAATTATATTAATTTTGAAACCCATTAGGTTGGATGCCTAATATTTAGGCAAGAGTAAACAGATCTTCTGGATAAAAGGGAAGTTTGCACACTTGCATACCCAGATAAATTGGATTAGATGATGACTTATAACAGGAAAGACCACCAGAGTGGGAAGGAGTACACATGAAAGTCAGCTGAGGAGCCTCGAGGGACACCACCGACGCAACCCAAAGCTGAGACTGCAGCCTCCACAGTCACCCAGGGGTCACCTGCCTACTGATCCTCATGAGTCCACCAAGGAGAATCCACTGGGATTCCAAGAAATGTGAGAAACAGAAGGGAAAACTCAAACCTGTGCCGCAGGAGCCCCGCAGGGCCAACCTGAGGCTGAGGCCTGGAAATCTGCCCTCTCAGAGAACACAGGAGAATCAAGGGGGCGCCTCAGTCCACTTCTGTAAAATAGGTAATAATCTCTTCCTACCTCACCGGGGTGTTAGGAAGAACAGTGAGAAAGAAGCTGGGCACGAATCCACTTTATAAAAGCGAAAGCTCCTACAGGCCTAAGTATGAGGACAATGCCTTGAGAAAGACTTTTTTTGGAAAAGAGAGTAATTGCCAAGAAGTTTTTGAAAAACACAGTTGTCTAGTGGCAAGACCAGAAGAACCTGGGCTGCAAGTGACAGTGGATGACAGGAGCCACGGGAGCCCCACTCCCCTGCACCCCTGCTCCCAGGCCCCACTGTGAGGCACCTTGAAGGACGTGGGCCTTGGGGAGAAGAGAGCCTGGCCTAGAGCCTGAAGCAGCTGGATTCAGAGTCTTTGGGAAATTAGTGTGATTCAGTGAAGGAATTCTGACCTTCAGTGTAGGAATAAGAACAGACGCTTTTCTGCATTCTCTTTCTTGGATAGAATTTTCTCCCTTCAGGGTTTTTATTTGTCAGGGTGGAGCCAGATCTAACTCCGTCTCTGTCCCTTTGACTGCAGGCAAGTTGATCTACCTTCTAGGGGTTTGGCTCCTCCATCTGCAAAAGGCGAAGTCGAGCTGCCTGACCTATTTTCAAGCTTAAGACTGAACATCTTTCAAACTGATAATGGGGACCCACAGAGCCAGTGGCCATTCTTGTTTCTCAGGAGCATGATGTGGCTCTAGGACAGGCAGAAGAGGGTCTGGATCTTACCACACCCACATTATTAACAATTACCTCAGGGAATCCTTGCCCCTCAGAGTCCTCCTAGAGAAGCTGATGACAGTCCCTAGCTCACTAGCATGTGGTGGGGGTTGATCTAGAACACCCTGCAATACAGGAGGTCTCCTGTGTCATTTCTTCCTCTCCTGACCTGACTCATCCACATCAGGAAAAAGTGAATCTCCATCCTGCCTCAGTACTTCCTGACATTAAATTGTAACTTGAGATCATCTACATATACAAACTGAATAGCTCAAGCAAAAGGGAAAGAAAGAAATTATTTTGACTTAATGTCTGATTTAACCTTTAAATAAAACTTCCACTTACAAGTTTCTTTCTTTTGACTTGAATGATGTGTGCAAATCATTCTTACATTCCTAATCTCCATTTGTAACTTTCTAGGGGCCAGGAACATGTCTTCCATGAATTTCTATAGGGCAATATTTGGTGGGGTAGGTACCTGGGATTGAATTCAGGGGCATTCAACCACTGAGCCACATCCCAAGCCCTATTTTGTATTTTATTTAGAGACATGCTCTCTCTGAGTTACTTAGCACCTCACTTTTGCTGAGGCTGGCTTTGAACTCGGAATCTTCCTGCCTCAGCCTCTGGAACCACTGGGATTACAGGCGTGCACCACTGTGCCTGGCTCTATATAGCAATATTAATACATCATTTATTCAGGTGATATTATAGTGAAAGGGGAGGGAGAAAGATAAATTCTAAGAGATTTTTTTTTTTTTTGGTACTGGGAATTGAGCCCAGGAGAGCTTTACCACCAAGCTACATCCCCTGCCCTTTTCATTTTGAGAGTCTGTCTCACTAAGTTGCTTAGGGCTTTACTAATTTGTTGAGGTTGGCCTGGAACTTGCCGTCTTCCTACCTCAGCCTCCTGAATCACCGGGATTACAGTCATGAGATATGTGATTGGGATCAGGAATCTAGTGACCTCTAAGTCCTATCTTTTGAAGAAAAGAAAACAAGATTGATAAAGGTTTGAGGCTTCATAAACAAAGTATTAGATTTCTGTTCCTACCTCTTAAAGGTGGAAGTTGAACCAGATAACCCAAAGCTCCTTAATTCTGTGATTGTAAGAACTAAATTTCTTCCATGCTACAGCATATGTGCCCATTCTAGTCCTGATGTCAGTTCCAGGAAACCAGGAATGTGAACTCATGAGAAGATCAGATTACCAGCTGAGGCTTACCCAGAAGGCTGACTCCTGGTCTCTGTGCACCTGTTCCCCCAACAGTCCCCCAAATCACAGATGCCACTTTCAACAAAGTCACAGATGCCACTTTCAAAAAAAGTCTTCTTTTCCTCAAATTCTTCTAGTATATCATGCAAAAATTAGATAGTTTGAGCCCAGCCTCAGTTACAACAGAAATCATGTAAATAATGGTGTTATTTTGATTTATCTTCAATTTAATTATTTGTACTAGGAATTGAACCCAGGGGCACTCTACCACTGAGCTACATCCCCAGCCCTTTTTATTTTGAGACAGGGTTTTGCTAAGTTGCTTAGGGCCTCAATAAGTTGCTAAAACTGGCTTTGAATTTGCCATCCTCTTGCCTCAGCTTACTGAGTCACTGGGATTACAGGCATGTGCCACCACACGTGATATTAAAGAATATTTTATTAAAGCCAGGCACAGTGACACACACTTTGTAGAACCAGCTACTTAGAAGGTTGAGGCAGAAGGATCACCACCTCAAAAATAATTTTACAAAGGCTGGGATGTAGCTTAGTGGTAGAGCATCCCTGGGTTCAATGCCTATTACTGCAAAACAAACAAAACAAAATATTTTATTAAAGAGGAATTAATATTAAGTAAGGAAATTCAATTGTATTTCTGTAGACCACTTAATTTGTGTCAGGGCACTTGGAAAACGGCAGAGTGCTATACAAATGCATTGTGTATACATCCTAAGTGGCCCTTTACATTAGGTGCAAAGGTGAATAAGACCTGTCCTGTCTTCCAGGAGCTCATCAGGGTGGAGGATGCTGAGCAGAAATACAAACCACAAACCACCAATTACCACAGAATGGTAAAAGCTACAAATGAAGGTACATATGAAGCACCCAGGAGAGGGTGCTCAGATGAGGGACATGGACCCTGGTTTAAGAGGCCAGAAGCTTCTTGGGGGAAGACCTGAAGGACAAATAGAAGTTACCCAGGCAAAGGAAGGTGGATGAGAGTCACTCTAGGCAGAGAAGGGCTCGTGCAGAAGCCCAGAAACAAGACGAGAACAGGGCAGCCTTGAGGTTGCCAGCTGTTGATGTGCTGGGTTGCAGACTTGCAGGGGTGTAGTGAGAAAAATGGAGATGAGGAAAGGAGAGGCCACATGTTATGGACTGAATTTGTTTCCCTAAATTCATATATCAAATCCCTACCCACTCAGGTGATGGTGTTTGGAGGTGGAGCCTTTAGGAGGTAACTCGGTTTCGATGAGGTCATGAAGGTGGGATTCCCCAACACAGGGTTAGTGTCCTTGTAAGAAGAGGAAGAGGAACCCAGAGATCACTCTTTCTCCTCACTGTGTGAGGACACAGGAAGAAGGCAAGCCAAGAAGAGACCCACCCACACACACCAGAAACCCAACTGCGGAACCTTGACCTAAGACTTCTCAGTCTCTAGAGCTGTTGTTTAAGACAATCACTGTATGGTAGTTTGTAATGGTATCTTTGTGATCTAATATGCCAACACTAGGGAAATTGTAATGTCTGGGAAATTGGAGTGTTTAAGTAGGGAATAATGAGCTGCAGAAAAGAGAAGTAATTAGAGGAGTGCACTCTGGTCCTAGTTGGATAAGACTGTTGTTGAAATCAAGGCAAGAGTCTTTGAAGTGGCAGTTGAGTGGATAGAATAGTCATAAATCAATGGTACTTGGTAAGATTCTATCTGGAAGGAGTAGTGAGAGAGAAGTGCTGCTTACACATGTAAAATAACATACAAATATTCAGTTAACTTTTTAAATTATGGTAAAATACACATAATGAAATCTACCTTCTTGCTGGGCATGGTGCCACACATTTGTAAACCCAGAAACTTGGGAGACTGAGGCAGGAAGATCACAAGTTTGAGACCAGCCTTAGCAACTTGGCAAGATTCTGTCTCAAAATAAAAAATTAAAAAAGGCTGGAGAGCTGGGGTTTTGGCTCAGTGACAGAGCACTTGCCTATCACCTGTGAGGCACTGGATTCAATCCTCAGCACCACATTTTTAAAAATAAAGCAAAATAAAGGTATTGTGTCCATCTACAACTAATAAAAATATTTTTAAAAAGCGTGGGGGGGGTGTTTAGGGATGTGCTCAGTGGTTAAGTGCCCCTGGGCATTCAATCCCTGGTACCACAAACAAACAAACAAACAAACAAACAACAACGACAAAAAAAAAAAAAACTTACCATCTTTTCTATTTTAAAAGATACAGTTTTTTTGCGGTTGGTAAAATAGTTCATATTGTTCTAAAACCATCACCACCATCCCTCTCCAGAACTCTTGAAACCCTGCAACTCTGTTGAACTTGACTACTCCAAATATCTCATATAGGTGGAGTCATAGAGTATTTGTCTTTTGCTTCACTTAGCATAACGTTCTCAAGATCCATTCATTCAGTCTCATGTCCATTATCTGTGCACACCATGGTTTTTTTTCCTTTTAAATTTATTTATTTATGTATTTATTTTATAGTAGAATGCATTTTGATATATAGTACACAAATGGAGCACAACTTCTCATTCCTCTGATTGTACATGGCTCAGGGTCACTCCACTAGTATAATCATACGTGTATATAGGGTAATAAAGTCTGTCCCTTTCTACCGTCCTTCCCATCTCCACAACCCCACCCCTTCCCTAACTCCCCTCTACACAAACCAAAGTTTCTTCATTCTTCCCTACCCACCCCGTCCCCCCTCACTATGGATCAGCATCTGCTTATCAGAGAAAACATTCGGCTTTTGGTTTTTAGGAATTGGCTTATTTCTCTTCTCTATTTCCATCCATTTACCTGCACATGCCATAATTTCATTATTCTTTAAGGCTGAGTAATATGCATACCATGTTTTGTTTATCCACTCATCTGCCAATGAACACTTAGGTGTTTTCTTCTTTTGACTATTGTGAATAACGCTGCTATGAACATAGGTGTACAAATATTGTTAGACCACGACACAAAGAAAAGACCACTGACTCCAATTAAAATCAAATTAAAGCAAGCTTATTATCTCAACTGGCTGGGCTGCCTCTCCCAACAAAAACCGCAGGAGCCAAAGACAGCCCCGCAGCTTTCTTACAGCTCAGCTTTATAGCCCAGAAAGTTATACAAAGGGGGGTTACATTTAACAAAACTCTGAAAAGCATAACACAAAGGCTAGATTATATTTTTGCTGGCCCCGACCAGTATTTATGAAGGTCATTAGCGTTGTTATCTGGTCAGGGAAAGCCAGCCATGGGTGAATTTAAAGCACAGGCAGGCATTCCAAGCAAGTTCAGAATTTGCAGTCATTTATAGTAAAGCCGAAATTAGCTTTTATGTCTTTGTGGTGAGATGGCTCCCAATTTTAAGAGGGAATCAGACTGGATCTATCAATATCTCTTCAAGACCGTGCTTTCCATTATTTTAAGTATATAACTGATAAGAAACTGCTTGATCTTATGGTAATTCTATTTTTGATTTCTTTGAGGATTCATAATACTGTGTTCCATACCAGCTGTGTCATTTTACATTCCCACCAGCAGTGCACAGGGCTCCATTTCTCCAGTTCCTCCATATTTTAGCCAACACTCATCTCATTTGCTGTTTTATTTTGGTACTGGGGATTGAACCTAGGGGTGCTCTTCTGCTGAGCCACATCCCAGCTCTCTAAAAAAAAAAAAAAAAAATTGAGACAAGATCTCACTAAGTTGCTAGGGACTTGTTAAGTTGGTGAGGCTGGCCTTGAATTTATGATCCTCCTGCCTTAGACTCCCAAGTAACTAGGATTACAGGCATGAGGCACCACCAAGCCTGGCTGTGTGTGTGTGTGTGTGTGTGTGTGTGTGTGTGCTGTTTTAATATATAGCTATCCTAATGGGCATGAGGTGGTATTTCATGGTGATTTTGATTTGCATTTCCTTAATTACTGATATGTTAGCTTCCCCTCATTGTAACAAAATACCTAGAATATATAGGAATATAATAAATATAAATATAAAATATAAGGAGGAGCTATTTATTTTGGCTTGACAGTTCAGAAGTTTCAGTCTGTGGTCACTTGGCCTCTTAGTTTTGGGGCCTGTGGCAAGGCAGGACCTCATGGCAGAAGCACCTGGAAGAGGAAATTGCTCACCTCATGGTGCCAGAAAGTAGAAAGGGGGTTGGGGAGAGAGGGAGGGAGGAGCCAGATATACTCTTCAAGGGCACGCCCCCAATAACTTAACTTCCTTTCACTTGGGCCCCATCTCCAGAAGTTTCCACCACTCCCAGTAGCATCCCCAGTTGGAGCCAAGTCTTCAACACATGAGACTTTGGGAGACACTCCAGATCCAAACTATAACAATTAATGATGTTGAGTGCCTCTTCATACTTCAGGCTATTTTCATATTTTCTGTGGAGAAATGTCTATTTAAAAGTTTGTCCATTTTTTAATGAACATAAGAATTAAAGAACTACAATTTCCTGCAACTTGAATGAGTCTCACACATATATTATTAAGTGAAAATATGAAATAGTACATTCTATGTAATTTCACTCGTATGACATTTAAGAACAGGAAAAACGAATATTCATTGTTAAAAATCAGAATGATGGTTATTCTTTGAGTGAACAGAGACTGAGAGAGGACATAAAAGGTCATTTTGAGGATGTTATAATAATTCTCCATGCTTGTTATAAAGGTATATTTGCTTCATAAAAGTTTTTTAATTATGAAAACTTTTATTAATATGCTTAGGAAACCAGTAATCAATTCTTCCTAAATATTACCTAGATTTATTTATTTATTTATTTATTGGGGTGCTGGGGATTGAACCCAGGGCCTTATGTAAGTGAGGCAAGCACTCTACCAATTGAGCTATATACCTAGCCCCCTCATAAAAGTCTACCATGCTATACATTTGCAATATGTTCACTGTTATACTTCATAAAAAGTTTATTTTAAAAGTACACAACTTGAAGAAGAGACTAATAGTGTTTTCCAAGGAGTGTATATGTGTGTGTGTGTGTGTGTGTGTGTGTGTGTGTGTGTGTGTGTCTGACACTGCCCCAGGCTAAGGGAACAAGCAGTCCACAGGCTCTTATATGGGAATGAGCTTGTTATGTTCAAAGAATAAAAAGAACATAACGTAGTTGCATAGCCAGAAGCCCATGTGGTTGGAGTGATGTGAATGAAGAGGTACAATGAGATCATTCATTTATTCATTCATGAAATATGTGAGATATGTGCCAAAGGCTGAGAAGTCAGAGGACAGCCAATTGTTCAGAAAGTTTGGCAGAGAAATGAAGGAGAAAAAATAGCCATTGTAGAAGGAAACTCCTAAGGGTTCCTTTCAATTTGCATACTCTCACACATACAAAACACACACACACACACACACACACACACACACACACACACACACACACGCCACCCAAGTAAAAGAGAGAAGAAATTGAAGACCAGGGGGACAGATGCAGAGGCAAGGTCCTGAAAATATAAGGGGACAGAATAACGAACACAGGTAGGAGGAATTGCTCTGCAAAGGATATAGGAAACCTAGAAATATAAGAGAGTCCTCAAGGCAAATATATATAAAAGGAAAGAGAAGCAAAATGAAAGCATTGTCTAATCTTTTCAGTGAAAGTTGAGGAATGGTCACATATGAAAGAAGGTTAATGGGCTTGGAGAATTATTTATAAGAAAGATGACTAGGGGCTGGGGTTATGGCTCAGCAATAGAGCGCTTGCCTTCATGTGCAAGGCCCTGGATTCAATCCTCAGCACTACATAAAAATAAATAAATAAAGTTATTGTGTCCAACTACAACTACGAAAAATAAATATTTTTTTTTTAAAGAAAGATGACTATAACCAGGTGTGCTGGTGCACATCCACCACACCTATAATTTCACCCTCATGAGGCTGAGGCAGGAGGATCACGAGTTTCATTTTGTCTCAAAATGAAAAATAAAAAGGGCTGGGGATGTGGCTCAGTGGTAAATGCTCCTGAGTTCAATCCCAATAACACATACACACACACACACACACACACACACACAGAAGATTGTGAAAGCCCTTTATTCATAAAATATGATTTAATGAAGAAACATGAAACCTCTGATGCAGCCCAGATGCAATTCTCTGATCTGGGCCATGCTGAATTGTCAGCACAGGGCAGGCAAAGCAATTTGAAGTATGAAATGCCAGGTGTCCCAAAGTTTCCTCTGAACTGCCCAAGGGCCTTAGAACCCAAGAATTGGGATTCCACATCTACCATGAACCCTTAGAATAAGCTGCCAGTCAACAAAAGGCAAGGTCTTAGGAATTCATAGAGAAAAACATGCAAAGCAAGGTTGTCATCTACATGTCCACAATCAGTTATGATACAGAAATAATTATCTTAAGGAAGAAAAATGACCTGTAATCCCAGCAGCTCAGGAGGCTGAGGCAGGAGGATCAGTGAGTTCAAAGCCAGCCTCAGCAAAAGTGAGGTGCCAAGCAACTCAGTGGGATCCTGTCTCTATACAAAATAGGGCTAGGGATGAGCCTCAGTGTTTGAGTGTCAGTCCTCAGCAGGAGGGTGGGGTGGTGGTGGAGAGAACCACCTCTCTTTCTGTTGTGGCAACAGAGAGAGTTGTTTTGTTATTCAATCTGTAGTTACTTCCTCAATTATCATTCAAATGGCTCTGTATTCTCCTGGTGTCTAAGCAGAAAGTCAAATCTGGTTCTCCTTTCTCATCTGAAGGATCACTGAACTTTCTGTTTGCAAATCCAGTAGAAGCATACAGCCTGGTGACATAGCCACAAAAATTCCAGCAAACCCACTTTGTTCCTTCCCATTTGCCTTGCTTTATAAACACTCACACAGACATGAGCAAACTATCCTTGTAGTTCTGTTTTAACAAATGGAAAAGATTTCTCCTATCATTCAGCACTGAGAGCATATCTGAAGTCGTATTTACTGTCCTTTGGAATCAAAGGCAAATTTGATTTTTTTTTTTGACAGTTCCTGAGGTTTTGTAACTTTGGATTATAAAAGACATGAGGCTCTGACCCCTGGGTGTGGCTCTAGATAACTGATTTAATACATGAGGTCTCCTATTCCGATGGGCTGGATTCCCTGGTTAGAGGAGCCAGGGGAAGAAGCACTGTGTACTTTTTATGCAGGACTCTGTTGCAGGCTACAGGGTCCATATCAAGAAGGCCTTCACAGTGGAGAAGATTCTGAAGAAAACTGAAATTGGGTTGTTCTGACTGCAACCCATAGATTTATGATGATAGGGACAAGGTATTTTGCTTCTGAGAGAAAAATATCTCAGCACCTTGCCCTTCTCCTTTACCAGTGTTTTGAATCTTTTCTACTTTTTTACTAAGGAAGTTGTCCAGACACTTTTAAGGAAAGATTTCTGATCATTAAAAAGGCAAGAATTGAGTCAAACAAGACAGTGATATGCTTTGTGTATCCTGTAGACAGGCCCAAACTGTTAATACTGGTTGGTTGGGTGATCTGGACTCCCCCTGTCAGTCAGTTGACTTGTAGCTGAGGAAGCTTCTGTTCAGGTCTCTTTCCTCACCACACCATCATGGAAATATCCTTTGTGGAGCTAAAATACTTTTAAATCTCTTTACAAATCAAACATCCTATCATTATGAATGATGTTGACCCAAATCGCTCATTTGTCTTTTCTAATGGACAAAGCCCAACGAGCAATGCTCAGAAACATCATTCCTGGGATGGAGGTACAGCTCAGTGTCCAGCGCCTGCCTAGCATGTTCAAGCTCCTAGGTTCCATCACCAGTACCACCAAACCAAACCAAACCAACAAAACGACATTCTTAACCTGGGATAAGTCTGTCTTAAAGATATTTGCAAGCTCTACAGCAGTATACTTATCTGTTGAAAAAAATTCCTTACTGAGTTCCAAAACAGTCACCTAGTCCTCAATTTATTACAACATTTTCAAGAAAATAAAATTGTCCTCAGACATTGATAAATCCAAATAAATACTTTATTATATAAATTATGTAGCACACTGTAGTTTAGTAATCTGGAAAGTAGAGTATCAAAAAAAGTAGAATATCAAAACAGGTGATTTCACCCATTGCTCCTTTTTTTTTTTTTTTTTTTTTGGCACTGAGGATTAAACCCAGGGTGCATTGAGCTACACCCCTATTTCTTATTTATTTATTTATTTATTTTATTTGAAGACAGGGTCTTCCTAAATTGCCAAGACTGGCCTTCAACTTAAAATCCTCCTGCCCTAGCTTCCGGAGTCACTGGGATTATAGGTGTAAATATCTGGCTAAATTTTCAGGCAAAATGCCTACTTTTACATCATTTTAATGAATTAATCAATTTACACCACCCACAATGCTTTAATGGAAATTTCCTCTGAATATATTGGTAGAAGAGGACCAGTATGTGACCATTCTTTAAATTTCAGAAAGAAAAAAATTTAATTTATACCAATTCTTTTTTTTTTTTTTTTTAATTTATTTACTTTTTTGGCAGACACAGTGTCTTTGTATGTGGTGCTGAGGATCAAACCCGGGTCGCACACACGCCAGGCGAGCGCGCTACCACTTGAGCCACATCCCCAGCCCCTAATTTGTACCAATTCTTAAGATCAAGTAGTGTTATCTTTTTATGTCAAGAAACCTGAGGTACTCAGCTCCAGTAAAATTGAGCAATGAATGATAACTTATCCCATTGTCCCAAATGTTCTCCCTAGTCCCATATTAAAGTGGTATTATCCTCGGGCCTTTGATTATAATAGCCAATAATTTAAACACATGGCATAAAATTATCTCAACCGTAGTAATTTCTCAAAACATTTTCATTTGTGTTTCTTATTTTTTTTTTCTTTTTTTACTGGGGATTGAACTTAGGGGCACTCAACCAATGAGCTACATCCTCAGCCCTATTTTGTATTTTATTTAGAGATAAGGTCCCACTGAGTTGCTTAGGGACTCACTTTTGCTGAGACTGGCTTTGAGTTTGTGATCCTCCTGCCTCAGCCTCCCAAGTTGCTGGGATTACAGGCATGGGTCACTGTGAGCCCAGCTCTAGGGGTTCTCTTGAGATGTATTGTGGAATGCCACTGTTCAGTTTTGATTAAATGAGAAAATCTATGTGAAGACTATCACATACAACCTTTACAGGAAAGAATCTTCCACAATGCTTACATCTCAGTAGGAAACTCTCTTTAAATGTTTGGTTCAATGTCATCTCTCAAGTGGGTTTAAAATAATTCACTTAAAAATATGTGAGCATCAAATTTCCATGATTTCTTTTCAAATGCAGTCAAATAATGTTTTCTTGGTGGAGTGAGGGGAATTAATACTGTCAATCTACTCAATCTTGTTAGCAGAAACCACTAGAGACATTGGAAATGTTCAACCTTTTCTCATGTTGGCTTTTTATTTATTTATTTGTAGCTGTAAACGGACAGAATGCCTTTATTTGTTTATTTTTATGTGGTGCTGAGGATTGAACCCAGTGCCTTGCACACGCTAGGCAAGCACTCTGCCACTGAGCTATAGCCACAACTTCTCATGTTGGCCTTTATTGCTTGAAGTTTTCTGTTTTGTTTTTTTTTTTCCTCTGCCATTTGTGGCTTTTTTCATTTTCAGTGTTTCAAACTAGTTTGTATATAAAGATTTTGAAGTTCCCAATCTCCCAGCTCAGAGGATTATTTTACAGTATTGAATAAGCACCATCTCAAACTCCAGTTTCAGTATGGTGTTAAAATTATATAACAAAATGTATGAAACATTGCTAACTTGATTATTTGCATGTATAATATGTTCACAAAAAAACTGTTATATATAAAATTCAATTAAATAATATGAAACAAGTTTTCAAAAAACACTTATCTGTATCCATAAAGTCTCCAGGTTTTGTACAGGTTATCTTTTTTTTTTTAACTTTATTTTATTTCTTTTTATGTGGTGCTGAAGTTCCAACCCAGTGCTTCACATGTGATAGGCAAGCATTCTACCACTGAGCTACAACCCCGTCCTCTACAGGGTATCATATGACTTGGGCAAGTTGCTTGCTAAAAATCCAGAAATAGCCAGGCACTGTGGTGCATGCCTATAATCCCAGTGGCTCAGAAGGCTGAGGCAGGAGGATTGCAAGTTCAAGGCCAGCCTCAGCAATTTAGTGAGAACCTAAACAACTTAGCAAGACCCTCTCTCTAAATAAAATATAAAAAAGATGGGGTTGTGGCTCAGTGGTTAAGCTCCCTTGGGTTCAATCCCCAGTACCAAAAAAATTAAAATTAAATTAAAAAATCCAGAAATACAGGGTCTATAGCAGTGCTGTGATCTGCCTGATTCCACTGGGGGAAAAATTATTTTAACGAAATTCCTTCTTAAGGAATCCATGTTGTAGCCTGGTGTTCTCTACTTCCTTTTCCAAGTGTCTGCGCATCATCTTGAATTTTGCCAAAAGTAAACAAACATCTCAGGAATAATATGAAGTCTTTGGAATTCAGATTCTTGTTTTACAACCATCATTGTTACTGGAGTCCTAGGCCAGAGGTATGACTCTGGAAAGCCAACATGCCAGTTCCAGTCACTTATCCAGAAAACCAAACAGAAAAGATAATGGTGAAAAGCATGAAAGGAACTTTAATTAGTGTAGCTATACTGGGAAGACCAGGGGAACACTCATCCTTAGCCCTGTCTTCAAAGGTCTGATAATGACTTCAAGGTTATATAGAAGGGAGAATGAGGGCAAGTGTTTGCAGAGTTGGAGGCTTTGCACAGCTGCCAAAGCAGGTGACCTTGATCTGGGGTGGTCTGGTCCATCATTATCCCAAGGTTGTTTAGATGGGGTCTTGTTGGCTGTAAGAAAGTTGCTGTTATCTGAAAGGTGGCTTCAACTCATCACAAGATGTTTATGGATCACCACAGTGACTCAGAGCAAAGGAGGGAGAGATGCCAGCAAAACTGAAGAGTCTAAGTCCATATCACAGGAGGCCCTTTTCATTCACAGGCCTTTGGCTCCATCTTGTTTTTTGATATTTCATCAGAGATCACTTACGAGTTTAGCGATTTTACTATGAATTCACCAAGATTCTGGGAATCAGTTCATCACAGCCAGAGGAAGAGGCTCCTATGCAAAACCTAGATCAGTAAGTAGAAGGGAGACTCCATAGTGCCGGAAAAGATTTTCTGCCTTAACTTCTGAGTGTTCCCTCTGCTTCTGCCAAAACCATGTGCTCAATGTGTTTTTCTTTCCTGCTACAAGTATCTAGTCCCAATCCAGCTCTGATCTCCTCAGCTGTTAGCTGACAATTCCTTGTGCTTGTGGACAACACAGAAAACAAATGCCTGGTGCTGGATTGATCAGGATTTAAATCAGGGATCACGACTGTGTGACATTTAGGCAAGTCATTTTGAAGGAGGACCCAGGCACGGACCTGGCCAATTCCATTTTGTCCCTCTCTGACTCCATTGTCTCTTTTTTCTTCTATTTTTCTTGCAATACTGAAGACTGAACCTAGGGGCATTACAATTTCAGTGAAAATGTTTATTTTGAGACAGTGCATTGCTTACTGCTTACTTAGAATAGACTGGTCTTAAATTTTTGAACCTCCTACCTCAACCTACAGAATAGTGACATACATACATATATATATATATATATATATATATATATATATATATATATATGTGTGTGTGTGTGTGTGTGTGTGTGTGTGTGTGTGTGTGTGTGACTCTCTTCCAGCATTACCTTGGATTCTGGGAATAATAGGCCTGATTGATAAGCATAGTTATGACAAGGGACCCAAACTATAGGGACAGATCATCCATGAGACTGCCCCCCAAAGTGGGTGTGATTGCCCCTAATGAACTGAGGCTTCCCCACTAAGCAAGAGTAGTCATTTCATGAAAGGAACTGAATCACCCTTTCAAGTGACCATGACCTTCCTAGAGCTGTGGAGCTCCACAGAGCCAGTCCTGAGACAACGATCAACCAGACCATGGTCTGAAGAAGATGACCTACTCTGCCAGCTATGAAAAACCCCAGCCTTGCAAACTGAGGCCTTTGCATTTGTTCCCCTTTAAGTTCTTGTGAGCCTCTTAAAGACAGATCTTTAGTCACTGAACCCTTTTATCTGTTCTTTCCTGCACAGTCATGCTGATTGAACTCCTTTCTTACCCTTCTTCACTGCTCATCTTTTTGATTGGCATATAGAGTTGGGAGACGGAGTCTGATATACTGGGATCCCTGGAGCCCAGGTCTTTGTCCTAGGATTCTGGTAACAATTTAACCTCTTTGGGACTCTGTTTCCTCTTCCCCAAAATAAAAGTTAATACAGGTTTCAAAAGATTATGTGAAATAACCACAACAAACCTGACACATAGTAATTGTACTCAACAAATGTTCCTCTCCACCCTATCCTCCTGATGCTAGATACTGAGAACTTTGATGATAGAAATGAAATAGAGTCACTTGAGTTCAAGTATACCACAAAACGTTGAGTGGGGCCTTCACTTAGGAAGGGAGACACAGCTCTAAGGGCAACAAAGTGTCAGGTTGGCTTGCTGGAGTAAAAGGAAGGAGCTAGTTTTACAGGCTGCTTGCAGGTGTGGAGTGAGGTTTTGGATGTTAATTGGCTTTAGGTGCACTTCAACCTGTGAGGGTACTTTAACTGAAGTATCCTTGCCTTGTGTTAAGGATGAGTTAAGTGAAAGTATCCTGGCTCTAATGGTGTGCCTGGTGATGTTTCAGGATAGATAAATGACGCTTATTTGGTATCTGATAATGTGAATTAAGTTGGGACCTTCTAACAGCAATCGCGGGCTCTGAGCCAAGGCCCCTGAGTGCATTTGCCCTTTGTCCCTACTATCTCACTCCTCCTGAACTTTCTACAAAGCACTTTCCACAGCAGTTAAAACTGTACTTAGCCCCTATATACAGGCCTTTGGAGGGAGTGATATCATAAACAAAGGAAATAGCTTCTTGCTCTTGGAGTGCTCACAATGTAATCCAGGACACATAGTCCGTGCCCTGACTGAACACCTGAATCCTGTGAAGAAAGCAGAGGAAGGACAGAGGGTACACAGAAGTAGGGACTGGGAGTTCAAGGACAGAGACAGTCTTCCTTCTTCTGTTCCTCAAATGCATGTGTTGTCCTGGCCAGGGGACCCACCTATTGGTTGTTTTTGTGTACGTCATCCCCACAAGATCGTCAGCCAGTTGAGATCCCTGCCCAGGGCTGAGCACCCAGATGGCTCGAGCCCAGCTCTGCCTTCTTTTCATGGCGCCAGCGGTTTGTTTGCTCCTCCTGGCCTGGAGACAGGAGGTCACGCTTGGTGGCCCCGCCCCGCCTTTTATTCCCGGGGTCCCCAAGGGCAGACTAGCACAGAAGCTGAGGAACTCCCGCCGCGCCCAGCTGTCGACGACGGTTGCCGGGCCACCTGCTGCTGCAGCCGGATTGGCTCCTCCCCCAGCCCAGGAAGCCCGCGCCTCCCTCCACAGCCTGGGGTGGCGGGAATTGGGTACATAGGGAGTGAGTGCACCCCCAGCGGGCGGCTGGTAGAAGGTGCCCGGACCGACAGCCAGAAACGTGTAGCCCTGGACCAGACTCTTCTAGCTTCCGGGCGGGCTGATCCCCCAGAGAGGGGGAGGCGGAGTAGGGAGGCGCGAGGGGGCGATCCTCCGAGAGGGAAAAGGGGGTAAATGCGGTGATCGGCCCGCGCGGAAATGGGAGTGGAAGAAGGCGCCAGACAACCTCCAGGAGGGACAGTTCCAGTGGAAAGGCGGCGGCTCGAGAGTTCCCGCTCCCACTGTGGGAGCAGGCGGCTCTCGCCTGGCCCCGCCCTTCCAGCAAGCCACGCCCCCGAGGCTTAAATTGCGCTGCCGCCCGCGCAAACCCCATTGCAAGCCCCGCTAAACCGCGCGTTGGGATCCAGCTGAGTGGGTGCTGCTTTCGCGTGACCTCCGCTCGCCGACAGAGTCGCCTACGGTCTCGTGTTCTCTCTGCAGCCCGGTGAGCGCAGCTCCAGCCCTGCGCCCGCCACACCTGCCCATTCCCGCTAACTCGGCTCTGCAGACTCTGCGCTCCCCGCTCTTTAATTATCTCCTCTCCTCAACCTAGTTTGTAGTTCTTATTGTCCTCCTGTGCTTTTTCTTTATCCCTCTTCTGTTGCCCTTTTCCCAACTCCCTTTTGTCCTTTTCCTCTTGCGTCCAGTTGGCTGTAATTTAAGCCTTTTGTTATTTCCCCTCAGCCACGACGTCCAGCCTGCCTTGAGTGGGGGTCCTCCGGGCCTCTGTGATGGCCAGGATGTTCCTCCCCTGGGGGCTCCAGGCCTTGTGCCCGAAGGGTCTTTCCTGCTGGGAGAGGCTTTGAGCTACTTTATCCCGGCCCACTACCAGCCGCTCCAGGCCCCTGGCAGCCCAGATCTGGACCTTAGCCAACCCCAAAGAGAGGGACTGTCCTATCATGACCCCCCTCACAGTACTCCCACTCAGCAAGTCCGCTGACTGTTGAGTGATACCAGCCTAGGGGACTATCAGGAAAACAAGCCTGCAAGAGAGCCAAGGTTTGATACTAAGCAGACAGGAGAGAAAGGACTTCTAACTTGATCCCCCACCCCAGCCTGTGTGTGCATCTAATTAGTCCCTGGTTGCCTGGGTGGAATGGGCCCCAACCCTCTTCCCCCAGATCAATGACTGAGTGGGCTTTTGTGTCTTAGTCAGGTGGTCCTTGCTGGGGTGTGGTCTTTTAAGGTGGATTTCTCCTTTTAAACTTTCTTCCTTTGCCCTCACCCACAGGACACATAGTATGTCCTTTAGGTGTTTCGTCTTCCAGCCATTTTCTATGGAAAACCAAGGGGATCGGGCCATGATAGCAGTTGGCAACTTTGAAGAATGGGACGCCTTTAGAGAAGCTTGATCTTCGAGGCCTCATCCTGAGACCTAAGCAAAGCCGGGTAAGAGACCAGGATAAGGGAGTGGTCTCCTATTGCCTTTCTGCCCTGTTCTTGTGTCAGCAGCATATTGACAAAAATAATTATTGTTACCACCCAGGTGAAGTGGCTCTTCACAGTTCATTGAGCACTTTCATCATCCTTGATCTCCTCTAGCCCTTAAGCCAACCTTGCCAAGCCAAGGATGGTAGTCCCCCTTTTATAAAGGAGGAACCTAAGGCATATTCAATGGCCTCAAGTCACCCTGGAAATCAGCAGGAGAGCGAAGACAAGAATCTATTGTTCAAACTTCTTATTGTTGACTCTAGCTTTTGACTATCCCTGTGACTGAGATTAGTAGTCAAGTGAGTGTACTTTTTGAGCTCTGAAACTGTTACTTTTTATCCTGGGGACTACAAAATATGATTAATTCTAGGCCTGAGTTTTACTAACTGTTCTTATTAGGGTTTTAATACTTTTGCCACTATACCCACCCCTCTCATCAAAGACCTGACCTTTGGCAAACCCAAGTCAGCATTCAAAATGGCAGCTGAGCCCCTGTCCACTTGCCTTTGAGTTGGGTAGCAGCTAGCCTTCTCTGGCCTTCACAACACCCTGCAATCCAGTTGGAGTGATAAGACTCTCATATCTGTTGCTCAGAGAAGGTACATCAGCTGCCTGATCCTTCTCAGAACTGTTTGATTGGCATGAGAAAAGCTTCCTTGTGAAAAGTCCTGTCTGTGCCTGGGGCTGAGAAAACAGGAAGAAAGAAATGACAAGTTGGGCAGCAATGCAAAACAGCATAAGCTTTGGAGCCAAGAAATGTGCTTCCCAAGTTGCCTATCTAACATAGAAGTAAGTGCAGCTGCCTCACAGGGCAACTGGGAGGTCTAAGTGAGCTAATAGAGTGCCCGAGGCAGTGGAGCACCCTCTGAGGGAATGGAGTATCAGCAGGAAAGCTGGGGAGGCAAGGAACTCTATTAGCCCATTCTGCCATCTGAGCATCAGTCTCACTGAGCCTCATGTGGTCAGACTCCATGGCAGTGTGAATCAGGTCAAGCCCTTTCCCAGTAGGAGTTTTTGAAGCAGCTGTTTTGGTTAGCTGCATTTTGATTTCCCCATTTGCCCCAGCCATCTGAGGTGACTCAGGAGGAAGAAGCTGGGTGAGCTCTTTCCCTGGGTCACAGGCAACTCCCACAACATCCTCCTTTACCTCCTGAGGCCCAGAGACAGGAGCAACCAATCAAGCTGAGCTCAGAGCAGCTGCTCCTGTGTAATCAGGGAAGGAGAAGCAGGTTACCCTCCCCCTCTGGGGTGCTGGGCTCACTTCCTCCTGGGGCAGCAGAGGAGGGTGGTTTTCTAACTCTGAGAACAAAATGGAGCTCTTGGTTTCCTGTATCATTTTTCAGAGCTCTGACTTGCACCTCCCATCCCTACTTCTCTTGTAGAGGAGCAATCCACCTATTGAAGGAAAGTGTAGGCCAGGAGGAGCCCGGCACTCTGTTGCTTCCTCTCAGGCCTGGGAATTGCCCAACATCCTGTAAGACTCAGCTTACCTGGCCTAAAGTCTTTTCTGATCACCTCTCTTCCTTACCTGTTTCCCTGAGAAGTTATTTGTCCCCTTCTTTGCACAGCAGCTAGAATCCCCTGCCCATCCTGGTGCCTGAAAATAAGCCCCCTCCAGGGTGAATATTGCCCCCTGTGTCTCAGTGAACCAGTGCCCAATAAAGCAGGCTTGTTGAAGGATGATTAGAGAACCCAAGCTGTGTGGGGGCCTGGAAGGATTGAATTAGTCATCTCCTCCCTTCCTTTTCTTCTCTTCAGTAATTTCAGACCCACAGGAACCTCTCTTGCTTAAAAACCTGGAACATAAGCCTGTAGGTCTTTGCTTGTCAGGTCGTGGTCTGGCAGAAACCTTTCCCTCCAGAGAGCTCCATGAGCAGAAATGTGGAGCAATCACTGTTCCAACAGACCAAGAGTGGGGTCAGTGGCTGTCATGAGGTAACACTGGGATCACCGGGATCCTGACTTCCTGAAAGAAGCAGGAGGGAGTCCTTCACAACATCTGAACTCCTTGGGCCAGAATTGCTTCTCTAGCCCCTACTTGAGTCACTTGGAAGTTAACTCCTGTTTTCCCTCCTAGGGCTGCTGAGTCTTGCTTAGGGGATTTGTTGGGAAAGGAAGAGGTGGTGAGCAGGGAGGGCCTGAGGGTACTGGTGCTGATAGGGCTTCTCTCCTTTTGGCTTAGATTCCGGCAGAGTTCCTTTATCTCGTCTTGCTGATTGAAGGTGCCCCCTTCTCCAGTTCTTCATCTCCTGGGAGATAGCAGGAAATCAGAATCATGGTTGGGTTCAAGGCCACAGATGTGCCCCCTACAGCCACCGTGAAGTTCCTGGGGGCTGGCACAGCCGCCTGCATTGCAGATCTCATCACTTTTCCTTTGGATACTGCCAAAGTCCGGCTGCAGGTGAGGGAATAAGGCAGAGGGAATAAAGCGAGGCTGCCTAAGGGTTCTAGTGGTATCCGATCTGCTCCCTCACGCAAGGCGGGTGTTTGGGAACATAGGAATGGCAGGAGATGGGGAGGCAGCCTGTTTCTATAGCTACCTGTCTTGACCTTGCAGATTCAAGGAGAAAGTCGGGGGTCAGTACGTGCTGCAGCCAGTACCCAGTACCGTGGTGTGCTGGGCACCATCCTCACCATGGTGCGCACTGAGGGCCCCCGCAGCCTCTACAATGGGCTGGTGGCCGGCCTGCAGCGCCAGATGAGCTTCGCCTCTGTCCGCATCGGCCTCTATGACTCTGTCAAGCAATTCTACACCAAGGGCTCTGAGCGTGAGTGTGCAGCTGGACCTAGGCCTCTGGGTCTTTCCTTTATTTTTTCCTTGCTGATACTTAGTACATGTAGCTGAAGAGCAATTGCAGGCCCCATGATCCCTACAAGGGTCAGAGGAATGGAGAAGTGGAAGGGACCGTAATTCTAATGATTTCTAAGGACTTGGGCTATGCCAGGCTCTGAACAGGGCACCCTCCCATGACAGTTTTCATCCCACCCTTGTAGTAAGTAGAATTGTTGCAGTGTCATAGATGAAGAGGCTGAGCCTTGAAGTGGGGGGCAGGACTCAGGCAAGGGCACACAGTGGGGAGCCAGAAAACATAGCAGGATTATTGCCTCCAGGGCCAGCTCTCCTGCACTTCACCTCTGTGACATGCCCTGGTAACCCTCCATTTCACCCATGAGGAAACAGAGCCCAGAATCACCTGGTAGGGAGTAGATCTGGGCTGAGAACCCAAGTCTTAGGAGTCCCCGTCTATCAAGAAGCCACTTCTCTTGCCTTGGATTCTGGTTAAATGGAAACAATTCTGACTTCTCTTAGCCATTAAGCAGGTTAAATGAAGTGTATTTTAAAAGAAAGCCCTAGGTCCCATTTCTGTCTTACTCCTTGCTACACCCTAGCAAACAGTAGACACAATGATATGGTGTTTGATGTGACAAGATCTTAGAGCAAGCGCTGGTCTGGACCCTATTCCTGAAAGTCAGACCATGTGACATGGTTTGAGAGAGGAGAGAGGAGGTGAGAAATGAGGGCAAGCCCAGCCGGCCACTGACACCATGGTTCGCCCACAGATGCCAGCATTGGGAGCCGTCTCTTGGCTGGCAGCACCACCGGTGCCCTGGCTGTCGCTGTGGCCCAGCCCACAGATGTGGTCAAGGTCCGGTTTCAAGCTCAGGCCCGTGCTGGAGCTGGTCGGAGGTACCAAAGCACTATCGATGCCTACAAGACCATCGCCCGAGAGGAAGGGTTCCGGGGACTGTGGAAAGGTGTGTACCAGATGTCTCTCCTTCCCCTATCTTCCTCCCCTTTCCCTGGTCTCATGCAGGTTCTCCCTGTTGTAGGGACCTCTCCCAACGTTGCTCGTAATGCCATTGTCAACTGTGCTGAGCTGGTGACCTATGACCTTATCAAGGATGCCCTCCTGAAGGCCAACCTCATGACTGGTAAATTAGGGTGGATGGTGCAGGAGTGGGGTGGGGGACTGGTGGCCTAAGGCCACATCTTTTCATTCTGTTTGCCCTTTGCCTGTAGAGGGAGTTTTATTTTGTACTTACTCTATGGAAGCTAATGGGGATGAAGATCTTACTTGGCACCTTGAGGAATTGAGGCAGGATTGACAAAAGGACTTTTTAGGTTCTCACAATGGAGTCTCTTTTGACAACCATGAGCATCTTAGTTTTTTCTTGATTCTCTTGCCTCTGGGATGGTGGGTGAGGTGTGCTGAGTCCTTGCCCACTGCTCCTTGGCAGATGACCTCCCTTGCCACTTCACCTCCGCCTTTGGGGCGGGCTTCTGTACCACTGTCATCGCCTCCCCGGTCGACGTGGTCAAGACGAGATACATGAACTCTGCCTTGGGCCAGTACAGCAGCGCTGGGCACTGTGCCCTTACCATGCTCCAGAAGGAGGGGCCCCGAGCCTTCTACAAAGGGTGAGCCTCTGATCTCCGAGCACCAATCCCCAATTCCAGGCCTTCTAGCAACCTGTACCTATCACAGGTGGGAGGGAACCACCTATAACGAAGTGTCTAGGTATTAAAATGAGGACTCAGGGCAGGGGGTGCTACTCAGTGGTAGAGGGCTGGGCTATCACACATGAGGTCCTGGGATTAATGGCCAGCACTGGGGGTTGGGGGAACCACAGGGTGGGATCTTGCTCATAGTCATAGCTGTGGGCTCAATTCACTGAGTCTTCCTTGGAATAGAGCGACCAGCTCGGATTGGATGCGAGGGCACAGTGGGAAAAGCCAGGGATGCCCCTGTGACCTGTTTTTTCTCTCTTCTAGGTTCATGCCCTCCTTTCTCCGCTTGGGCTCCTGGAACGTGGTGATGTTTGTCACCTATGAGCAGCTGAAAAGGGCCCTCACCACTGCCTGTGCTTCCCGGGAGGCTCCCTTCTGAGCCTCCCCTGCTGCTGACCTGGCCACCTGGCTTTGGCTTCTCCTCCAGCTGCCCTGCTTCCCTTTCCTCCTTCCCTCCCCCACCTCTTCCTTCTGCTTCTCTTCCCTCTGCCTCCCTCCCTGCTCCCACCTTCCCACCCCGTCTATTACCTTATCTCAGGACGCCTGGTTCCAGCTAGGATCCCAAGCCTTCATCCCTTAAGAAATTCAGCCTGACTCATTGTCCTTACCCCCAGCCAGCCTGTCACCCATAAAGCAAGCTCAACCTTGGTGTCTCTTCCCTCTGTCATAGTGCTTACCAGAGGTCTTGGTCCACTGGACCCTGGTGGGTTGGGGAGGAGCCACCTGACTTCAAAAAGGAATGAAACCCACCTTCCACCTCCATGGGGGCCCCTAGCCCATTTTTCTTTCCAGACCCAAACTCTGGGCTAAGGTGGCAAGTGAAGAGCAGCCCAGAGAGACAGCAGTGGCTTAATCCTTGCCTCCCCATCCCTTGCTGAGCCTGGTGACCCAGTGCCTACCTTCCCAGCCCCCACCTGGCTCCAGGCCTGTTGTCCTGCAGGGTGAGAGTACTCTGTCTGCCCTGCATCTTCTGTACTTCCTGGAAGATTTAGAGGACCTTGGGAATGATAGATGCAGTGGGCTTATTTTATTATTTATTACAAACGGCAAAACCAGCCAGGCACGGTGGCACACGCCTGTAATCCCAGCGGCTTGGGAAGCTGAGGCAGAAGGATCATGAGTTCAAAGCCAGCCTTAGAAAAAAGCAAGGTGCTAAGCAACTCAGTGAGACCCTGTCTCTAAATAAAATACAAAATAGGGCTGGGGAGGAGTGCCTGGAGTTCAATCCATGGTACCCAAAATAAATGGCAAGCCCAACTCTCCAAAATCATAGACCTTGACAGAACAAGTGGGACTACCTCCCACCCTCCCCGGTCACACCCAGAGGAGGAACTGTTCTGAACTGGACACAGGTTGGGTTCAGGTTGCAGAGCAAACATCCTGCTTATGCTTGCCTGGGTTTGGGGCTCAAAGTGTCACCCTCTCCCCAGACTAGAGATACCAAGGAGATGTTGACAAGTCAGGGCTTTGGCTGCACAGATGTTTCAACCTCTACCCTCAGAGGCAGGAGAGCAGGTAGGCAGTGCTACTTCTGTTTCAAAGGGTGAGGAAATGAATTCCCAGCACAGGTCTGGGCCTTTAGAATTAAGTCACCCAGGTGTCTGAGGACTGAGACACATTATGTTGATAGACACATGCAGTCAGCAGCTGAGCTAGGACTAGGACTCAGACTCTCCCTTGCTAGACTCTTGCCTCAGGCACCAATGTGGTCCTTAGGGAAGTGTGCTTGCAGTATGAATCCAGGCCCAGAGAATGAGACCGCCCTTCTTTCCTCAACCTAAAGCAGCTGACACTTCCTGTCCTGATAAGCCTGTAGGTCAGAGCCAGAGGTTAAGCCCCTCTGCTTGGCCAAGAGGTCCAGGATGTTAGACTGGTTTCTGGACAGGGAAGAGGGCCCAAGATTCCTCTTACTTCCCACCTTCTGACAAACTGAGCTGAGGTCTCATAGTCTGCAGGAGGGTCAGGGTTGAGTGCCATTAGGCAGCAAGCAGAGTGAGCCTGCTAGGAGGAGTGGTACTGGCAGAACCTGGTGAAGTAATCTGCCCAAGGAGGGTCACACACCTGGGATTCCAACAAGTGTGTTTCACTCCCCATGTACCTTGGACTTGCCCGGAAACGCTTCCTGGAACCCTGGCCCCAGCCTGGGGGCTGCTCTGCTGCAAGAAGTTGACATAAAGAGATCTGGCCACTGCCCTGTGTGCCCTCACATTATCCTGTGAGGTGCGCTGTTAATTGTTTTGCACTGGAGGAAAGGGACAGCTTGCTGCCCTAAGCATGTCTGTCCACAGAGCTAAACAGGCCAGCTGGGGGTGAACTGCCTCAGCTGCTTACTCACCAGCCTTGTGCCCCAGACACTGGGGTGAACACAAGGCTATCAGACTTCTGTATAGTTCTGGGCATGACCTTGGAATGACAGCTGGAAGAGGTGGCAGGGATCACTGGAAGACACAGTAGGCCTCAGTAAAGCCTGTAAGATGGCCTGTGATAAGCCTGCTTTACCTGATTCATAGGCCACAGAGTGATAATGGAAATCTCATAGAGGTCTATCCCTGGGCCCAAGACCAGGCTTCATCCAGAGCCCACCATAAGGGTCAGAAGCAGCTGTCCTGGAGAAGGCCCTGCCCTCCCTCACCCCCCCAAGTCTTGTACTCAGAACTGAGAGACAATTATGACACCCCTCCACCTAGGTCCTGCCTCAGAGGGCAGTCTTCCACTCCATCTGGTTTTCACAGATGACCTGCAAGATGCAGGTTGTAACATTCACCCACAGAGGTGAAGTGATTTGCCCAAGATCACATACCTTGTATTCTAACAGGTGTTTTTTGACTCCCCACATATTTGAGACTACTGTGCTGAAATGCTTCCTAGAACTCTGGCCCTGGAGTCTTTATCTCAAGATCTTTCTGCTGCTCCCTTCTCCATGGCAGTTTAAAAATGGCTGCTGAATCTGAGCACAGTAGCAAATGCCTGTGCTACCAGCTACTCAGAAGGCTGAGTCAGGAGGATTATTTGAGCCCAGGAATTTGGGCAACAGTGATATCCTGTCTTCACTACCCCTTCCCCAGTACTAGGGATTGAATCCAGGTGCATTCTACCACTAAGATATTCCCTAGCCCTTTTTATTTTTTGAGGCAGGGTTTCACAGAGTTACTGAGGCTGGCCTCAAACTTGTGATTCTCCTGCCTCAGCCTCCCCAGTGTTGGGATTATAGGTCTGTGCCACTGCATCTCTTTTTTTTTTTTTTTTTTTTTTGGTGCTGGGGATTGAACCCAGGCCTTGTGCATGCAAGGCAAGCACTTTACCAACTGAGCTATATCCCCAGCCCAAGCATTATCTCTTAAATTTAAAATAATGGTTGCCAAGTTCTGAGTTCCCACTTTAGAAACTTAAGCTAATATGGTATTTTGAATAGGGAGATCCCAAGTTATGTAGATGATATGGGACCTATTCCAGCACATCCGAAGCCACCCCACAGAAGAGGCCACCTTCTTTCCATGACCCTGGACCTTTTATAGCCCACACTCAGACTCCAGAGAGAGGACTCTAACCCCCAGCACAGTAGATGAGCATGGTACACCGTTGCTGGCTTTGGTGGGGCAGGTGTGGGCCACATGGGTCTGGTTGGGCCTGGAGGTCAGAACCCCTCCAGGCCAATCCATTGCAATGCTTAATGTTCCTTGAAATCCAAGCCTGAGTACACCAAGCACTTCCACATCAATGATCCCAATCCTCAAGCCCACGAGGGGGTATGAGCTCTACTTTCCCGCAAGACGTGGGCAGTAACTGGTGCAGGGAGGCAGTGGCAGGGCTGGGGCCAGAAGCCAGGTTTCCTGCCTAAAGAGAGCCCAGAACCCACTTCACAGGCAAGAGAATTAAGGCTGGGGAGGGAGAAACCAAAGCCATCCCAGTGCTTGTGTTCTCTGTGTGCTGGTGAGTGCAGGAAGGGACTGTTCTGATGACAGCTTTGTCACTCCCAGTAAGCTTGGACAAACATTGTTGTGGTTCAGTTTTCCTGTCTCTATAATGTGACAAACCACATTCCAGAAAATAGCCCTTCTAAAGATTGTGCGTCATGAAAAGTCATCAGAGCTGGGAACTCAGAGGCCACACAGCCCTGCCTATGCTTCCAAGGTGGAGCATCAAGGCCCTGAATCCTCAGGGGCCTGCCTATGAAGCCAAGTGTCCAGCTTCTTGGTATCTGCAAGAAGGCCTAGCAGGGGGCTGGGGATGTGGCTCAGTGGTAGAGTGCTTGCTGGGCGCATGAGGCCCTGGGTCCCATCCCCAGCACTGCAAAAAAATAATAATAAGAAGAAGTAAAAATAAAAATGCCAGCAGGAAGCTCCTCCCAAACACTCTCCAGGGTGAAAATGGAGGATAATAAATCTTTATTATGTCAGCTTAGCTTCCCAGCCCTCCTCCCTCTCCTCAGCCCTGCACTGTGGGGCCTGCGGGGTCAGGCCTGGAGCCGTCTCCTCCACCGCTCCAGCCCCCCACATCAGGTCAGCAGTGCCTGACGCAGCATCTGCTTCTTTTGAGGTGTGAGGCGGGTGGGGAACTGGATGTCAAAGAAGATGAAGAGGTCCCCCTTCTTGGTGGGGTCCTCGGGCAAAGGCATCCCCTCCTCTGGCACCTTTTTGAAGTACTTGGGACTGAGGGAAGAAAGAAGGGAGCTGAGGGGGCACCCTGGAGCAGCCCCTGACTGGCCCACCCGACCCCAGGCTCACATAGCCACAGGAATGGGCCAGCACCCCAGTTTCCACCACAGGGTGGCGCTCAGCAGCAAGACTGGGTGGGAGAGGGGGCTGGCTTGTCCCAAGGGGTGCACTGCCTGGAAGACCTATTCACACTAGGGCTCTGCTGGAGGCCCCAGGAGTCTTGTTTTCAGCATGGGCGACAGTGCAGGGAAAGGGGTCGGGGGTGCCAGGCTGCTGAGCAGAACTCCCAGGCAGAGGCCTTTCTCAGAACTCTAGTGAGAAGTTTGGAAGGGCTGAAGACAACAGCGATTGCCCAACATGGGGGCCTCTAGTCTTTCCGTGGCTTCATGGAAATTAGAAGAGCCGTTCCTTTTGCCAGGTGAGTGCAGCCCACAGCTTGGCCAGAGTGTGGGCTGTCCTCCGTCTTCTCTCACCCTCTCGGCAAGGGACCCTTGTGCTGGGTACAGCTTGCACAACTGTACTGAGCAGACTTTCTGACTCTACCCTCTAAGTAAGTCCCAGGCCAGCCCTCTCTTGCCTATTAGGGCCCAAGGCAGGTGTACTCACTGGACAATGTCATTGATGGGGATGTTGAGTAGACGGTCATCTAGAGTCTTCACCTCCACAGTGCAGCAGGTGAGGGCCTGGGGGGGTCAGGGCCAAAAGATGGGAGTGGGGAGGGTCACCAGGGCCATCCTACTTAGAAGGCACTTGATGAGCCTATCTGGTGCCAAACCTTGAGCTTAGCACTAGGGAGACAAAGGCTGTTTGAGAACTATCAGATGATGCCCCAGGCCAAGACCTGCCCTCTAGGAGTGCACAGTCCAGTAGGTCAGTCGAAGTTATCTAATGTAAGGATATGATAGAGATGGAAATAATGGAGTCTGTGGGCACCAAGGAGGGGCCCCTTGCCATTCTGGAGTGGAGGACGGCTCCACATAGTGGCAGCAGTTGACAAGGGCCTTTGTAGATGAAGTGGGCAGGCGGCACTTCAGGCAGAGGGCCCAGGAGAAGCAATAGAGCCGAGAGGCAGCATGTGGAAAGACCCGGGGGAAGGCCGGGGGACAGCAGGCAGCGGGACAGCAGGTAGGGGGACAGCAGGCAGGGGGACGGCAGGCCTGTGCACAGACCCGGCACTGCCCAGAACCGCACAATGGAGACCAATAGGGAGAGGAAGTGGAGAGCCATGTGGGGGCGGGTGTGGAACTCCCAGGACTTAGTGACCGGGTGAGGGGGCCGAGTCCAGGCTGGTGTCCACTCACCTTGCCCAGAGGGATGGGATACACAAAGAGGAGGTTGTCGTTCTCCCTGCGGAAGCGAGAGTGGAGCTTCTCCTTCACAATGAAGATGATATCGGCTGGGATGATGTTCGGGCCCTGGGCAGGAGAGGTCAAGGGGTGACAAGGACTAATTGCCTGTGTGACTTGGCCAAGTTCCCGCCTCTACTTGTCTCCATGTCTTCCATCTGTACAGTGGGGAGATCAGATCAGGATTTCTGGAAGTGCACAGAGACCCTGCTCTGGAAGCTTACCCAGACAAGTCTCCCTGAATCATATCTCAGTTGAGTACACCCAACATGGATGCACTCAGCAGGAGGGGAGAGGGACTTCCTCAGATGGCAGTGGGAACACTGAGCTGGGTCAGGCAATGCCTGCACATCTTTGTTCTGTGAGTAACTCAGAAGTGACACCCCTCATCCAAGTTTCACCAAGTCACCAAAAAGCTGCTGAGGTCTCTCCTGGGCACAGGGGACTAAGGAATCAAACCAGCCCTTTCCACCCAGGGAGCTCCCAGTTGGATGTTGAGATAGACACACAGTGAGTCTTCAGCTATTTTGAGGTCAGGATAAAGGGAGGCCAGAGGCAAGGGCTCCTAGGAGGTGCTGACTCATGTGGGGTGACCAGGGAAGGCTGCCCAGAAGGGGAACATTGGGGGTGGGCCCTTAAGGCTATTTTTTCTTTTGTTTGTTTTTGAAGTGAGATCTTGTTATGTTGCCCAGGCTGACCTCAAGCTCAAGAGATCCTCCTGCCTCAGCCTCCCAAGTAGCTGGGGTTACAGGCACATGCCACTGTGCCCAGCTTGGAGGGTCCTTTTTGGAAGATGTATTATAGGTGAGAAAGGAGCAAGAAGTGCAGGCAGAGGAGCTAATCTCTCTTGGCTCTGAATATTGCATTGCTCTGCCTCTTCTCAGCACTTTAGGACTCAGCATGCCTAGGACATTTAATTTTATATTTTGATGAACATAAGTCTTTGATTTAAAATTATTACTAGTAAGTGGTTCTGAGGAGCTCCTATACTTGGGCTTTATATAGAAAAGCATTGAAGAAAATCAGAGTACTGAGGGTAAGACTTGGGTTCAGCTCTTGTGCTCTTGCCCTGGATAAGTTCCTTCCCTCTCTGGGTCTCAGTTTCCCACTCTGTAAAATGGGGATAACCCCTAAGCTGCCCACTCACAAAGGCATTGTGAGGCTGTGTCCCTGGGAAAGGACATTAGAGGTCATCTCACCAGGACTCCCTACCAAATCAAAATCATTTTCTCTTTCCCCTTCGTCTTCTCACCATTTGAGCCTGGTGACTGATGCTAGTCAGCCTCCTTCCCTCTTACCTGGTCCCCTTCCTTCTCAAATGTGATGCGTGTGCCCTGCCTCCAACCACACTTTACGTCGATCGTCAAGATCTTGTCCTTGATGGTAGAGGAGTATCCATCCTCGTTTAGCACCTGCAGGAAGATGGTGGGAGGGGGCGGACTCAGATCCCATGAGCCCCCTCTGCACACATGAAAGATGCTCTGCAGAATTTGTACTCAGGCTCAGAGCCCTAGGGTGGGGAGGACCTGCCTTGAGCCATTCACACACCCATTCGTTGCCATTGGAGCTAAAAACTTGTGACTCTAGGGTGGCAGGGCATGTCCTAGTGCTAGAGCTGGGGTCAGAGAAGCCATGAGTTGATCAAACTCACAACTCCATCCCTGGCCACTAAAAAAATGCACAATGAAAATGTACTCAGTTCCTCTCTCCAAATCCCAGACATCCTGAACCTTAGCCTCTGGCAGTTCTCTGAATCCCAAAGGAAAAAAGAACATGGAAGTCAGCAACATTTGACCCTGACCCAATGCATTCCCCATATATTGTCCATCTATCCCCAGGCACTTGCCCACAGGGGTGCCATCTGTGGAAGGCATGTCCTCTGCTGGGCAAAGGTGAGGGCACCTGGCAGAAACTGGCACATAGGGCAGAGTCAAACCAAGGACTGAACTCTGGGACTCACAAGGGTCTTCTTTAACCAGTGACCTTGGGGACTGTCCCAGCCAACCCTCTATGCCCACATGACTCCCTCTTACTGATGAGGCACACCCGTCATGAAATCCTGGGGGCATGTTTAGGTAATGCCAGAGAGTGCGGTTCACAGGAGACTCCTCCCACTTCCCACAGCGAGGGGCTGAACTGAGAGGAAGGGGTCCTACCCCAGTAAAGGGCTGCAGGGGGGACTTCTGCTCTAGGAAAAGAAACAGGCTAGTCCCCTCAGTTGTCCCAAATTTCAGATCCTAGAATTCTAAGATCCTAGGTCTCGCGATCTAAGACTCCATCAGAAGCCATTCCTGAGTTCTCTAGTTAGGATAAGGAAGAAAGTGACGGGGTGGGGGTGGGGTGTAGAGGGACAGATAGTGACTCCCAGAAGGAGCAAACCAAGTACTCACTCTTCGGGAGATCTTAATTTTTTTAGTGCAGCCAAAGAATAAGTCCTCCAAGGACAAATAGAGGTCCCGTTCAATGGGGGGATCCTGCTTCTTGACCCCTCGGCCTCGGAGCCCCCCAAAATTTAAATCCACTTCACTTCCGTCTGCATCAAAAAATTCTATAGGATATAGGGAGATGAGTAAGAAAAACTGGGTCCAAAGACTCTGATTCTCACCTTCACACACATTTCTCTCTCTCTCTCTCTCTCTCTCTCTCTCTCACACACACACACACACACACACACACACACACACACACACACACACACTCTACACCCCCTGTATTTCCTCCAGTCTCTTAGTGACCCAAGTGTGACACCAGCACCCCATTCCCACCTCTCATACTGATCAGATCAAGACTCTGTCCTCCACTGCAGACTAGTGAATATCATTCCTTGTCAGAACCCAAGAATGGCCCCACTCCCACTTTGGACTGCCCGCCACCCCACCTATCTCCCTACAACTTGGGGAGTTACCAACTCAGGCTATCTCACGATGTGAGGCACCCCCTCTAGTGGCAGATTCTGGTAGTGCCAGAAAAGACTCCTGTTTTTCCAGAGGGTCAGAGCTGAGTCCTCCCTACTCCTCCCCAGGTTCTACTTCCCCTTGTTGTCCAGCCCAAGCCCACTAGAGATCCCAGACTCAAGTTTCTATGAAGTTATCAGCTGATATTAAGGAGGAAAATGCTAGTCCCTGGCAAATCTGAGAGGCCACCAGCATACCCCAAAGTCCTATTTCTTCAGCTTCACTGCCCAGCTCTACAGCCTTAGCCTCCCCTGATGCTCCCTGCCTGTGCTCTTCCATCTGAGTGCAGAGGGGGAGCCCCAGCCCAGCCCAGCCCCTGAGGTGCTGTGCAAACCTTCAGTTCTGTCTGCGGGATGGGGTAATAATGCTTGATCTGCTCTCCACCATTAAGACGATAAAGACCTGAAACTTGCTGAGAGCTTACCCTGCATCGGGCACTGTGTTCAGCATTTTTCATTTTTATTTGGCTTATTTATTTGCTTATTATTTATTATTTTTGCATTGCTGGGGATCAAACCCACAGCCCTATGCACACCAGGCAAGTGCTCTACCACCTAGTTACGCCTCCAGCCCTTCAATTTTATCTCACTGGGCTGGGAAGGCCACAAAAAATTCTCACACTCCCACAACTAGGAGAAGTTGACCCGTGCCACGGGACAAGTTGACTACAGGAAAAAAATTCTAACCCCTACGCTATATTGTTGATGTGAAAGCCCTTCATCAACTATAGACAGGAGTCACTGTGAAGCAGCCTGTCTCTCGTGGTTAATGCCATGGAATGAACTTCACAAGTTAAAATGATGCAGTGACCTTAGGCAGTGGGTGCAGTGGCTTCACACAGTGTCCCTGTAAGATGTGATGGTTCATCAAGAGGCCTGTGAACTAGGGGTTGGAGTTGTAGTTTAGCAGTAGAGAGCTTGCCTAGCATGTGTGAGGCACTGGGTTTGATCCTCAGCACCACATATAAATAAATACTTCTTAAAAAAAAAAAAAAGAGGCCTGTGAACTACCTAGTTCCCTCTTGCAATACTAAATTTGTTTGTTTACCCAATACCTACTTTGTAGCAGGTAGTAGATATCCCAAGAGCAAGGCCACAGCAAACCCAGCCCCTCAACTCTACAGGGAGAACAGACACAAGAACCCTGGAGTGGAGCTGTGTGGCAGTATAGTCCCTGGTCACACTGCCTAAGGAAGCCCCAAACCCAGAGGCCAACTTTCCCTTACAATAAGCACTGGCCCTGCAAACTCTCTTTGCTCCTTTTTTTTGGGGGGGGGGCACCAGGGATTGAACCCAGAGGTGCTTTACCACTGAGCCTCATCCCCAACCCTTTTGTTTTTATTTCTTATATTGATATAGGGTCTGCCTGAGTTGCTTAGGACCTCACTAAGTTGCTGAGGATGACTCTGAACTAGCGATCCACCTGCCTCAGCCACCAGAGCTGCTGGGATTACAGGTGTGCATAAGCCTGAAACCGATTTCTGACTAATACACATCTGTACAATAGAGTCTTATGTGGTCATTAAAAGGAATAAAGTAGCCAGGCATGGTGGTCCATATCTATAATCCCAGCTACTCAGGAGATTTAGGAAGGAAGATTGCAAATTTCAGGCCAGCCTGGGTAACTCAGCAAAACCCTGTCTCAAAATAAAAATTGTAGGGCTGGGGTTGTGGCTCAGTGGTAGAGCGCTTGCCTGGCACATGCGAGGCCCTGGGCTTGATCCTGGGCACCATATAAAAATAAATAAATAAAGGTATTGGTCCAGGTACAACTAATAAATAAATATTTAAAATAAAATAAAATAAAAATTTTTTTAAAAAGGCTGGGGATATAGTATTAGCCTAATGTGTTTACTGCCTTGGGTTCAATACCCAGTGCTACAAGGGAAGAAAAAAAAAAAAACAAATAAAGTAGATCTACAGGTAGCACAATGTATTGTTGTATAATCTCCAAGATATCTTAAGTTTTAAAAATGTGTGTATAATGTAGTCTGATTCCTTAAGAAAATAAAGGGCTAACATAAAAATGTGCTCATCAAGGCATAGAAAACTTCCAGAAGACCGCTTCTGGAAAGGAAATGTAGGTCTGGAATTTATTTCTCTTTCAATAAATTCTCTTTTACCATTTTTTTTAAAAAAAAACATACTCTATATGTATTTCTTAAGGTGAAAAAAAAACAAAACAAAACTACTTAGAGAAAAGCATCTTTTTTAGCCGTGTCCTTTCCCAGTGAGGCAAGGAGACGGGGAGGATCTCTTACCACTGAAGGGGTTGTCTCCCCCGAAGAACTCATGGAACACCTTAGCTGGGTTGCCGTGGAAGACGTAGCCAGTTGTCCACGGGGCCTGGGATCCAAACTCCAGGGGAATCCCGCCCTTCAGGCCTTCTTCTCCGAACTTGTCATAGATGGCTCTCTTCACAGCTGTGGGCAGGAGGACCTTGAGGAGGGGTACAGCCCTGGGGGCTAAGAGTTTAGAGGGGAGAGAGGGAAGGAGGACTGGGGAAGGAGATGGGACAGAACAACCTTTTCCAAGGGGCTTGCAGCTCATCCCAGAGTCTCTGGAATGAGATCCTAGAAGTTGGAGGTGACTTGCATTCTTGAGTGGGCCTAGGGATCCCGACAGCCCAGAAGAGAGATGAAAAAATAGATTTCTGGGGGGGTGGGATAGGGATTGGGTCAGGCTACAGACCTGGGGTCGGCCTAACTCAGTCCTCACAGCTACTGTCTTCCTGGGAGTCATTAGAATCCTAGAATCCTGAAATTTTTGAATCTGAGAATTCTAAAGCCTCCAGATGCTAGCTTTCGAGGCTATCAACGTCCCGAAAACCCAGCCCTGGAGAAACCCTGGTGGCCTCCTAGCCCTCCTGTGCAGCCTGTATAAGCAGAGTCTCCAGGACAGTCCCCCAGGGAAGCCACAGAGCACTGTCCTGAGCTGGGGCTATGAATCACTCTTGCCCCACGCTTCTGGCTTCCCTAGGACAGAGACTTCTGAAGGAAGACTCCTGGCCTCTCTCTGCCCCTTCATGCTCCTGCTGTCCTTGAGGTGATGGAGACCCGCTCCTCAGCCAGTCTGGGAAGGGGAAGTGGCACCCTGCTCAGGCTTGGCCTTCTTCCCCTTGGCAGCCAGCATTTCCTTCCACTCCCCTCCTGGGGGAAGGCTCCATCTTCCAGGCGTGGGGTGTGGGGAATGTGCCCCTGCTCCTGCCCTGCCCTGGTGACCCTGCACACCCATCTCTCACCTTAGCTTGTGTCCACTGAGACAGGCGATTCTTTATATTCTCAGTTTGTTTAGATACTGGGCAGGGAGGACAGATACTTATTCTCTAGGACCCCCTCAGAAAACTCAATAGTCTATAGAGACTTAAGGGACGATCTTAAAGGAGGGGATGACAGAAATCTCCTGGAGCAGCCTCTCATGGTCACTCACGGTCACTCAGCACATCATAGGCCTCTGCTATTTGCTTGAAGGTCTCTTTAGCCGCAGGGTCACTTGATTTCAAAGGGTGGTTCTTAAGGGCAAGCTTCCGGTACCTAGAGGAGAGAAAGTGAGTGTGAGTCCTAACAGCTGACCCATTCTGGAGAAGCATGGCTCCAAGCAGGTGCCACTGTCAACTGCCTAGCTGTGAATCAGGGATGACCTCACAGGCTGTGGCAGCCACCAAGATGCACTGCTCAGAGCGTCTTGAAGAGAACCTAGTTAGGGATGTAGGGATCGTGGCCAATTGGCAGCCCCAGGAGCTGCCTGGTGGGCATCTGTTCCCCAAGCTCTCCCAGCCAATGCCTAAGCATGGTGGCCCATTTTTGTGAGAATGGCACCCCTTCAAAGGACAAGCCTGCCTAAGATCCTCGAGCTACAGCTCTCCCTACCCAAGCCCTTCTTCCCCATCTCCTGGCTGCTCTGTAGTGTGAAGCTCTCCCCCTGCACACTCCTCCTTCCTTGGGGTTTCCTGACCTATTTTGTGCACATCTAACCCCATCTTGGTCTCTGCTTCTCAGAAGATGAAACTGACCCACCGGTTTCTTTGGAGAAGGATAAAATAAGGCGTGGGAAGGGCCTGTACAGAGAAGCACTCTGCACCTGCCAGGTCCTCAAGGTCTCCCGCTCTGTGCTCATTGCTCTGGATTCTGTACCTCTCAGTCACAGGATAACTGCAGCCTGTCATGCACTGTCAGTCTCCCAGGAGGGAAAAGATGGCATTGTCTGGATGATCTGCAGAGCTACCATAGGGGTCATTCACCAAGATACAGGCAGGGGAGAAAAGATGAGGGACAGAGTACCCAGAGGCTAGGAACCCTGGGGCCCTGACCTTCACTAAACCCATAGAAGTGACAGGAGGGAGCAGCTTTAGAAATTTGGAAGGTGAAGGATATGGAAAATGATAACCCCAATACAGTGTGACCCAGGAGGAGGGAGGGAGGGAGGAAGAAGGCAAAACATTGATCCTTCCCAGTAAATCCTTTCCCAGTGACAGGACAATCCCTGGGAAGGAAGCACATGTCAATCCTAAAATGACAGACTCTGGATAAACATTGATCCTTTAGAATACAATGACCTCCAGAGGGAAGAGATGAGCACTGAGACCCTCCATCCTTTCCCAGTAAAAACAAGTTTCAAATGCTTACAACCTTTTTCCTGATTGCTCAAACTGACACGTTCTGTTGAAGTCTCCAATGAGTAAGTCACCTCTCTGTAACCTATAGACACCCAGAACCCTCCTGCAACCGTGGCCATTTTCTAACCAGAAAGTGAGCCCCTTCATTGCCTGACAATCTGATAGACTCTGAGGTCTGCTTTCCTCTCTTTCATTTGCACTTACAGAAGAAGTGTGTGGGCAGGGCCTGTGGCGGGAGCCAAGACCTTCAGTGAGGGGAACAGGCAGCCTGAAGAGACCCCATGAAGACTGCAGCCCACCTCCTCCGTCCACTCCCCTGACAGGGTGCGGAGGGGACTTCGGGGCAAAAGGAAGTAATCCTTCCAGACTCTCAGGTCCCAGTTAGACGGGGTCGCAGTGCCACCTCGCCCTCCTGTGGGCGTGCCCAGGGTTCTGCGCTTCCTCTTTGGTTTCTCCCTGGCTCCTGCAGGGCTGCTGACCGCCCGCTGGCCGCTCCGCCCGGTGCCCCAGCGCCTCGCACGCCCCGGCCCAGGCACCTTTCAGGACTTACTCCTTCTTCCAGGCACAGCAGCCAGGAACCTGGGCATCATCTTTGACTCCAGCTTCTCCTTTGCTCCCTCCTCCCCAGCTCGTCCGTCACCAAGTCCTACCAGTTTTCCTTTCTAAATGTCCCCCGCCTGCCCCATCATCCTCTCCAGGAGTCCCCTCCCCAGCAGTGCAGCTGGGTGCCGCCAACTCTAAGACCGCTCCCCCGCCCTCCTTCTGTCTGTCTGTCTCCTCCTCAGGCTCCTAAAACACTGTGACCACGTCACCCTCCCGGGAAACCCCCCCCCCCAGGACGTCTTATTTTTAGCACCTGATCCAAAAGTCTCCCTTAAAGGTTCAAGCCCTTCTCTCCCTCTCTGCAGTAACGTCACTCTCCTTCACCTGCTTTCCTGAAAGTGAAGTCGTGGCTAGAGTGACACTGAGCGGGTCCTTAGCTGGGGTGGTTAGGTGTCCTAGTTGCTTCCTTCTCTCCCTCCCTCCCTCCCTTCCTTCCTTCCTTCCTGCCTCCTTTTCTGTACTAGAGATGGAACTCAGGAGCGCTCCACCTGTGAGCCACCATCCCAGATCCCCCCACCACACACACACACACACACACTGCTTGTTTTAAATTTTACTTTGAGACAGAATCTTGCTAAATTGCCAGATCTGGGCTCTAATTTATGATCTTCCTGTCTCAGCCTCTTGAGTAACTGGGATTACACGGCCCCTAGTTAGAGATGACCAGATTCCTTTTTTTTTTTTTTTGAGAGAGAGAGAGTTTTTTTAATATGTATATTTTTAGCGTTTTCAGCGGACACAACATCTTTATTTTATGTGGTGCTGAGGGTCGAACCCAGCGCCACCGCATGCCAGGCCAGCGCTTTACCGCTTGAGCCACAGGGTGCCACTGCCTGAGCCACATCCCCAGCCCAGATTCTTTTTTTTTTTTTTTTTTTTGCAGGGCTGAGGATCAAACCCAGGGCCTTACTCCAGCCTTGCTTTTCTTCATTATATAACTTTAGTGGGATTTGTTTGTTTTGTTTTTGATCGAAATCAAGGTACTACCATGGGAGAGTGTCATGTCTTAAAAATTGTTGCAGGGGAGAAGAGTTAAGGGCTGTCTGAAATATAGGCAGCTCTGGGACTGGGTTGTGGCTCAGAGGTAGAGACCTCGCCTAGCATAGGTGAGGCCCTGGCTTTGGTCCTCAGCACTACATAAAAATAAATAAATTAAACATATTGTGTCCAATTACAACTAAAAAATAAATTAAATAAAGAAATACATTGGGCTGGGGCTGGGGCTCAGTGGTTAGAGCACTTGCCTTGCACATGTGAGATACTGCGTTCAATTCTCACCACCATATAAAAATAAATAAATAAAATAAAGGTATGGGGTCCACCTATACTAAAAATATTTTTAAAAAAAGAAAAGAAAAGAAATATAGGCAGTTCTTTTAATCACTGTGTGTATGTGTGTGTGGGGGTACTGGGGATTGAACCCAAGGGCACTCTATCATCACTGAGCTATGTCCCCAGGCCTTTTTATATTTATTTTTGAAAAAGGGGCTCAATAAATTACTGAGGCTGGCCTCAAACTTGGGATCCTCTTGCCTCAGCTTCCCAAATCACTGGAATTACAGGTTTGTACCACTGTGCCTAGCTTATACATTCTTTTTTTTTAATATTTATTTTTTAGTTCTAGTTGAACAAAATACCTTTATTTCACTTATTTATTTTTTATGTGGTGCTGAGGATCAAACCTAGGCCTCTCACATGCTAGGCAAGTGCTCTACTGCTGAACCACAACCCCAGCCCTCATCTAATCCTATTTCAATGCCACAACAATCCCCTCCCTTTTTTTCTTTTAGAAATGAGAATCAGATTCAGAGAGGTTAAATGATTTGCCCATGTCCCACAGCAGCAGGCAGGAGAACCTGGATTCAAACTAGGCTTGCTTATCCTTCTGCCTTCCAACTGCTCTGCCTCTTGGTAACCTTCTCCTGAATGGTCCCATTGGGCAATGACATGACCTAGCCAGTGCTGACTGAATAGTTCTCAAATTGTCTCATGAGTTTGTCTTGTTCTCCAATCATGCTGTGGACTCCACTCACCCTCCTTGGGTCCCCTACAGGACCTGGCCCGGAGACGAGCCCTCAGATGGCACCTCTAGAAGGGATGGTTTCTGACTGCTGGCTCTGCCTTGGGATCATAATGGCACTTGCCTCTCAGGGTCATTGTGAGGAGTCAATGAAATATTGATGAAGGTTCTCCCGATGGCACCTACACATTCAATGAAATAAGTGTCCTCCACTGTTCCTTCTCTTTGCCTTCCAGTGACCCAGTGAACTGCCAGTTTCAATCCTTCCTTTCCCTGAAGCCCACTAAAGAGGTTTTGTCCTTCTTCAAGCCTTGACTTCTGTGTACATGACCACGACAGCCTCCTAAGGTCTCTCTCCTTCCAGGAGAGGCTCCTGTGCACCGTGCTCTTTCCCTTTTCTAACAGTCATCATCGTCGTGCTGTAATCAATATGTGTGTTCACCAGCAAAGTCAGGCTGCCTAAGGGAAGGGGACATGTCTGTCTGGTTACAGTTAGATCTCCACACTGCTACCACTGCACCTAAACTATCTGGCCAGTGCTCAGCAAATACTTGTTAAATTTTTGTTAAAAATAAAACAAGAAAAAAAATTAAAAGATCCAACAACAAAAAAATTTTTCCAGCTGGGTGTGGTGGTACACGCCTGTAATACCAGTTATTCAGGAGGCTGAGGCAGGAGGATCACCGGTTCAAGAACAGCCTTGGCAACTGAGTGATCCTGTCTCAAAATAAAAAGGGTTGGGGATCTAGCTTAGATGTAGAGTGCTCCTGGGTTCAATTACCAGTATTTCAGAGTGTGTGTATGGGTGTATACACATTTTTTTTTTTTTTCAGAAAAATGTGCTTACTCCTAACCTAACATTCCCCCCACCTTTGGGAAAGTAATGAGGACTGAACCCAGGAGCACTCTATCACTGAGATACATCCACAGCTTTTTTTTTTTTTTTTTTTTTTGAGACGGGATCTCATTACATTTTGTTGTTGTTGTTGTTCTTTTTAGATATATACATGACAATAGAGTGTACTTTGACATATTATACACACATGGAGTATAACTTACTCTAATTAGGGTCTCATTCTTGTGGTTGAACATGATGTGGAGTTACACTGGTGGTATATTCATATATGAAATAGGAAAGTTATGTCTGTTTCATTCTACTGTCTTTCCTATTTCCATCTCCCTTTCCTTCCCTTCATTTCCCTCTGTCTGAGCCAATGAACTTCTATTCCTCCCATTTCTGAGGCTGGCCTCAAACTTGTGATCCTCCTGCCTCAGCCTCCTGAGTTGCTGTGTGCACCACCACACCCAGCCAGCCTCAATTTTCTTAAGAAAGGACCAAAAATTCTCTGCGACTTAGAGATGGAGTTTAGTCAATGCCAAAAAATTCATATGAAGCAAGCAGGAGGCCTGTGGTTCAATCCCTGGTACCACTAAATAAATAAATAAACAAATGATGACCAGAATGAAATCTGTAACATCCACATCATCTGGCCAGTTCACTCCCCTGTTTACAATCCTTTGGTTCTCCATAATATTCAGGATAAAGTTCAAATAGTTCCTTTGTCCCCACTTCATCGCTAGGAAAGCTAAAGCACCCAGGAGAGGACAATGCGGCACAGAGCATAAAGGGAGATTTCCATCCCCTTCCCTGGACCAGCTCCAAATCAGGATAAAGATATGCAAGAGAAGAATCAGGCTCATCTTGCCTGCTAAGCTATGCAGGAAAGCTGGGCTGGGAAGGGGTGAGGGTAGGGCGGCCTGCACAGCCCTCAGGCCTGGTTCCCACTTCAACTTACGCCTTCTTGATCTGGGCATCCTCTGCATTGTGAGTGATCTGGAGCACAGAGTAATAATCCTGGCCCATGGCTGGCAGGCAGTGAATCCTGGTACTCCTTAAACTCCAGCAGGGCTGTTAGTTGCATTCCTTGGTTGCTCCTGACAACTGCCCAGGGGCACTCTGGGAGTTGTAGTCCTTCCTTCCTAAACAAACCACTAAATTGGCTTGGCTCTCAAAGAGGAATGAAAGGACTGGGAGAACTGGGGCTGCTACTGTGACCCTGGTCATTCAACTCAGAAACTGGAGCATTACAGAGTCCCATTTTGCTCCACTGTATTTTTATTTTTAAAAAGAGCAGCAACTACTTTTTTTGTTTATTTAGTGGGTTTTTTTTGGGGGGGGTGGTTATTTTTGGACATGGAACCCAGAGCCACACAAAGCAAGACTTCTACCACTCTAAAAGTTTTCAGAACAAATGCATTTGGCAAATTTTTTTTAAAAAGTACTTTTTACTTTAAAATAGTTTTATATATCCAGAAAAGTTGTAAAGATAGATGAGAGAGTTCCCATATCTCACATTGTTTCCTTTATTAACATCTTTATTTTGTTAAATGTTTTTTAGTTGTAGATGGACACAATCCCTTTATTTTATTTATTTATTTCTATGTGGTGCTGAGGATCGAACCCAAGGCCTCATATGTGCTAAGCAAGTGCTCTACCATCGAGCTACACTCTCAGCCCCCTTTAATAAATCTTACATTAATGTGGTACATTTGTCACAAATAATGAACAATATTGATATATTATTTTTTAAAAATATTTACTTCTTTAATTTTTAGGTGGACACAGTATCTTTATTTCACATTTATGTGGTGCTGAGAACCGAACCCAGTGCCTCACGCACGCTAGGCGAGCGCGCTACCACTTGAGCTACATCCCCAGCCCCATGAACAATATTGAGATATTATTATTAACTAAAGTTCATATTTTATCCAGGTTTCCTAGTTCTTTTTTTTTTAATACCTTGATTTTATTTGTTTCATTTTTATGTGGTGCCAGGCATGGAACTCAGGGCCTCACGTATGCTAGGCAAGCGCTCCACCACTGAGCCACAACCCCAGACCAGTTTCCTAGTTCTTAATCTAATATCTTTCAAGATTCTGTCCATGACACCACATAACATTTAGTTTCTGTATTAGTCCATTTGCTGTTGCTGTAACAAAATACCTGAGACTGGATTATTTATAAAGAAAAGAGGTTTATTTAATTCACAATCTTGGAGGTTGAAATAACCAAACAGCATGATGCCAGTTCAGGCAAGGAACCCATGATTGTCCCACCTTGACAGATGGTAGGCATCATTGTGGGAGCACATGTGTGAGAGAGAGACCTCACAATGAGAAAAGAAGTCAGAGAGTAGAAAGGACTAACCATTTTATAACAACTCACTCACACAGCAATCAACCAGGGTTCCACAAGAATCCCTTCCAAAAGCAGTGCCCCCAATGATCCAGTCAACTCCCACTAGACTCCACATCCCTAATGGCACCACACTGGGAACAAACCTGATAATACACGAACCTCTGGGGGATATCCACTTCCAGACCACATCAGTTGTCATGACTCCTCTTCATGTGATAGTTTCTTAGATTCTTCATGTTTTTGATGACCTCAACAGGTCAGAGAGTGCTGGTCAGATATATGATCTTCAACTGGGATTTCTTTGATGCTTTTCTCATGCGTAGACTTGGCTTACGGGGACATGACAGAGTGAAGTGCCATTTCTAGCCCGGCATATCCAAGGTATGTACCGTACTATCAACAAGACATCACAGATGGCGTGAACCTCCCTCACCTGGCTGGCGCAGTGTCTGTTGGTTCTCTCGCTGTAGAGTTAGTCTTCCCCGGTTTCACTTTGCCCTCATTGGAAGGAAGTCACCACCCTTCAAGGATGTGTCAAGCTTCATTGAGGGCAGCCGAGCCCTGTTTGACACCACCCCTTCCTGTCAATCACCAAGTCCAGTCCGTCCTGCCTCCTGGGCATCTTTCAGGCCCCTGCTCTGCCCTTACTTCTCACAGCCATGGCCGTGTTCCGGCTGCATCTTTCAGCAAGACCACTATGGCTCCCTCACCATCTGCCTGCCTTGTCTCTCCTGCCAAGACCATACTCTGCCTTGCCCAGGGTGAAACTGCCGCCTGTGGCACACCTGCCCTCTGTGTCCCTTTCTACTCTCCCCTCCTCCACCTACCCTACATGTACCATGCTAGTTAGAATGGACCACAGCACTTTTACCGCCTCAACTGCTCTCCCTGAAATTCACTATGCTGTTACCTCTGCTCACAACCCTCCCACCAGCTACCATGAACCTGGCCTCCAACTAGCTAACTCCTGTTTTTTACTTTCATGAAATAATTTTATATGCACAAAAAAAGCAGTATTAGAACATTCCTTGTTGAAGGAATATCGACCCTGTGTCTCCCTCTCCTTCCTGTTTATTAGTTTCTTACCCTTTTTAACAACTGGCTCTGCAGGGAGGTCCAAAGAGTCTGATTTGTAGCATTTGCCATTTTTTTTCCAAACGTATATAAACCAGCTCTATCATATCACTCTGTGTGTGTGTGTGTGTGTGTGTGTGTGTGTGTATATATTTTTTTTTTCTTTTTTGGTACCAGAGATTAAACCCAGGGATGCTTAACCAATGATCCAAATCCCTAACCATTTTTAATTTTTATTTTGAGACAGGGTCTCACTAAGTTGCTTAGTAAGGGCCTTACTGAGTTGCTGAGGCTTGTCTCAAATTTGCAATCTGCCCACCTCAGCCTTCTGAGCCACTAGAATTACAGGTGTGTGCCACCACACCTGGCTCATTGTATTTATTTATAATAACATATTTACCTTTCATATTTTGAATTTTATACAAGTGGTATGTTTTATACAAATAAAAAGTATCTCTGTGTGTATGACCTACTTTTACAGAGGGTATATTACTCTGTTGATGAACATTTGGGTATTGCATCAACTTTGTAAGGTAATGCCAGTTTTCTTTTTTTTTTTAGAGAATTTTTTAATATTTATTTATTTATTTCAGTTTTCGGCAGACACAACATCTTTGTTTGTATGTGGTGCTGAGGAACGAACCTGGGCCGCACGCATGCCAGGTGAGCGCGCTACCGCTTGAGCCACATCCCCAGCCCAATGCCAGTTTTCTGATGTGGTTTTTCTTTTTGTTCCTCTGCTTGTTGGTAGGGAATAAACCCTACCATTTTTTTTCCAAATGGATACTTGGTAAGGATAAAGCCCAGGGATCAAACCCAGGTGTGTAGGCAAGTGTTCTACCACTGAGCTGCAGCCCCAGTCATTTTTATTTTTTATTTTGAGACAGAACCTGGCTAAATTGCTAAGGCTGGCCTCACACTTGCAATGCTCCGGCCATAATCTTCCAGTAGCTGGGATTAATTATAGGCATGAGCCCAATTCTGATGTGGTTATTCTAATTTACACTGACGATTGCAGTGTATGAGAATTTCTTCTGTTCCACCTCCTCACCAACTCTTTTTTTAAAGGATTCTTAATTTTTTATACCTTTATTTTATTGTTTGATTTTTTTTTATGTGGTGCTGAGGATCGAACCCAGGGCCTCGCAAGTACTAGGCAAATGCTTATCGCTGAGCCACAACCCTAGCCCCTCCTCACCAACTCTTGATGTCAAGTTTTTAAATGCTTGTCATTATAGTAGGTGTAAAATAGCATCTCTGTTTACTTATAAAATTAACCATAACAAATGAAATATCATTTGGCAAAAAAAGCAAAGTACTGATATGTACTAAAATATGGATGAATTTTGCCAAGAGAAAGAAGCCAGACTTGAGAGTTCACACATTACATGATTCCATTTTCACAAAATATCCAGAATAGGCAAATACACAGAAACAAAAAATTGGTTAATGGTTGTCAGGGCTGGAGGATAGGGAGTGGCTGCTAAAGCATATGGGATACCCTCCCAGGTACTTCAGGGGCTGTGGGTTATGGTGGCCAAGTCCAAGAACCAACCACATACAACCAGTCCTGAAAATGGTACAGAAATGGTGTCAAAAACCCAATCACAAAGTTATGAGTTTCTGAAGAGGGTAGAGCCCAAATACCCGAGGAACAGGCATTTAGCCAAGAAATACAAGAAGGGCCGAAAAGCAGAGGCAGGCAAGCAAGACCAAGGCTATGAGAGCATGTGCCGAGGCTATGGGGCCCTTAGATAGCCCAATGGGGACAAGGGTGCCAGCTGCAAGCACCATCAACTCTCCTTCCCAAGCTTGGGAAGTGTGTTTGTGCCCACATTGCTAAAGTCTCAGGATCTGCCAGGCAAAGGTCAAAGCAAAGGCTCAAACCAAGACTCAGTCCCAGGATGAAGCTGCAGCTCCTCTTCAGACTTCCAAAAGGACCCAGGCCCCCAGGAAGGGTCCAGAGTAAAGATGTATGGTGTCCCTTGGGCTACTGTCCACTTGCGCTGGTGTCCTCCTGTGCTGTTTGTATAAATAAACATTATCAACCACCAGTGAAACTCCACATCATGTACAACCACAAGAATGGGACCCTAATTAGAGTAAGTTGTACCCACTGGATGTATAATATGTCAAAATATACTCTACTGTCATGTATTAAAAAGAATAAAAAATAAGCATCATCAGTTACAGAAGAAGTGGACATCATACAGCCCCCAATATGATGCGCTTAGGACACAGAATCACCTCTGTGGTGTTCTTGTCAAAATGTATAACCTAAATTTAATCATGAGGAAACATAAGACAAACCCAAATTAGGGTTTCTTCCCCACATCAGCCTATACTCCAAAAACAAGAGAGGCCTGAAAGAAAAGGAAAAACCAAGACATTGCTTCTGATAGGAAGCAAATAGATGTGACATGTGATGCTGGATTAGATCCCGGACCACAGAGGAAAGGGTGATCATAAAGGACATCACTGGAGCACCAGGAAAAACTTTACTGAGACCCTGACAGTACAGGGTCAGTGTTGATTTCCCTCTTCTACAGCTACACTATGGTGATGAATGGGTGTCCTTTGTTTTAATAAATACATCTTGAAGTATTTAAGGATAACAGGACATGACACTTATGTATTCTCCAATGAATCAGAAACAATATATACAGCACTCATAGAAAGAAGGATAAAGCAAATATAATAAAATAAAAAGTTTAACAACTGGGAGATCTGGGCAGGGGTATACTAAAATCCTTTGTGCTATTCTTGCAAATTTTCTGTAAGGTTGAAATGATTTCAAAATAAGTAAAATAAAAGAATATAAAATATATGTACAAAGAGACTTGTTCCAAAAAAGAAATCTTTACGTATTGTGAGGACTGTGTCTGGCTCAGATGGTATACTCCATAGCAGAGATCACTGAGGTTTTCAAGCCTGAGAAAAAGAGGTACTTCTCACTAGAAGTCACAAGGGGGCACCTGAAAGCTAAGAAACAAGATCCACCACAGGATTTCACCAGGCCTGTGCTGCCACAGATGGTCAGGAGCTACATTGTTCTTGATCCAGAACTTACTCCTTAATCCTAAAGGAAAAAAATACTTTGCTGACAACTGGAGCTCCTTCAACTCACAGTGCCCAAGGCTCTGGAGCGCCTGGGAGCTGGCCTCTGATCCTTCTGTTTGGGTCTGGATTTCAGAGCAGCTGTCAAGGGTCACTACATCTCTCACAACCAGGACATCAATTTTTTAGACTTATGAAAACCGGCTTATGAATGTGACAGCAATGCAGAGGAGTAAACCCTGGAGTGGGAACTCAGAGATGGTCACTTGCTGTGAGAACTCACCCATCTCTCTCTTCATCCTGTTTCTTTCACTAGAGATTGAACGCAGGGATACTTTACCACTGAGCGGCATCCCCAGTCCTTTTTTATTTTGAAATACACCTAAGTTGCTGAGGGTGTCACATGTTGCTGAGGCTGGCCTCAAACATGAGATTCTCCAGCCTCAGCCTCCTGAATCACTAGGATTATAGGCATGTGCCATGGTGCTCAGGTCACCCTGTTTTCTTGAACTTCTGAAAGTTCCCCCTTGGCCTTCTAGGATTCACAAAACTCTGGAATCTGTCCCCTCTGATCTACCTGGTTCTAGCAAAAATCACTCCTTAAAATGAGCTTGCTGACTGGTTCCAGAGCCTCTGCACGCCTTCCATCTCTTGAAACTTCCTTCTCAGCCTAGCCCAGCCTCACCATGGTAGATGCTTTTGTGAGCACCTGGAAACTAGTGCACAGAAAGAATTTTGATGACTACACAAAGTCACTTGCTACCAGGCAAGTGGCCAGCATGACCAAGCCTACCACAATCATCAAAAAGAATGGAGACACCAACATCATAAAAACACAGAGCACTTTTAAGAATTCGGAGATCAGCTTTCAGCTAGGGGTGGAGTTTGATGAGACTAAAGCCGATGACAGGAAGGTCAAGTCCACTTTGACGCTGGATGGAGGAAAACTTGTCCATGTGCAGAAGTGGGACAAGAAGGGACTACACTTTTGTGAGAGCTAAAGTGATAGAAAACTCACACAGAAAAAGAAAAATTTCTTCAGTCATCTCTCTTGGCACCTGCACATGACTACATGATGCTCGTGACTACATAAACAGTTTAGAGGTGATTATGGAAAGGATATAAAAACAGATTTTGGAGACTGACCAAGGTAAAAATCAAAGCTGTGGTATTTAATTTCTTGAGTCTCAGTTTCCATATCTGAATAAAACAGGAATCCAGTTGGATTTTTATGAGTAAGGACAGCGAGTCTCAGGTGCACACCTACCATCCCAGCTACTCATAAGTTAAAATAGAAGGATTTTAAGTTTGAAACCAGCCTGGGAAACTTAGTGAGACCCTGTCTCAAAATAAAATTTAAGAAAGAGTAGGATGTAACTCAGATGCAGAACCCTCTTGGGTACAATCCCCAGTACTACCAAAAAAAAAAAATTATTATGAGATATATAATATAATATTTAGAACAGAGCTGGTACTTGTTAGATATTCAACAAAATGCAGTATTTTGACACTTTGGTTTAGGTATAATCAAAAGTGTTGTTGAAAAATTCAATTTAAAGTTAAAATATAAGTGAAAAAGTTAGCCTGGCAAGGTAGTGCACACCTGTAGTCCTAGCAACTTGAGAGGCTGAGGCAGGAGGATCACAAATCAGAGCCCAGTTTGAGCAACTTAGTGAAACCCTGTCTTAAAATTAAAAAATTAAAAGGGTGGAGGATGTTGCTCAATTAAATCCACTCCTAGATTTAATTCCTGATAACAGAAGAAAAAAAAAAGATAAAGTTCCTGCTCTCAGACACTTGGCAAATCAGATACTTGGCAAATTACTTCATCTCTCTGAGTCTCACAGTGTTCAATCTCTGAAAGTCACAGTGTAGTTTTAAGAATGTATTTTTCTTGCGGGAGGGGGGGGTGGTACCAGGATTTAACCCAGGGGTGCATTACCACTGAGTTACATCTCCAGCCCTTTTTTTATTTTGATACAGGGTCTCACTAAATTGCTTAGGGCCTTGCTCAGTCACTGAGGCTGACTTTGAACTTGTGATCCTCCTATCTCTGCCTCTCAAGTTGCTGGGATCACCGGGGCACACCACCACACCCAGATGAAAATATATATTTAAGAACTCTGCTAACCATGTTATTACCCTAGCTAGAAATAACTTTCTTCCCTTAAATAAACCAAAATCTTAGCCTGCATAGCCCAGCTCAAGTGTTATATCCTCCAAGAATCCTTTCTAAAATCATCTCTAAACTGTAAATAGTAGGGTATCTTTATGCTCAACATTGCTAAAAACAATGAGGAAGGTCTAAATGTGCTGAGATGGAAAGATCTTGGAAATACTAAATGAAAATAAACCATGGGACACACATTACAATTCGATTTTTATGTTTGGGGAAAATAAGTGTTTTATGTTTAGGAAAAGAGGAGACCATGCCATTCTCTAAAAACTCTTCAATAGTTTGCCATTGCTGACCAAGTCCAAGCTCCTGACCTGACATTCAATCAAGCTTCTTCACTATTTGGTCCTGCCAGCCTTTCTGGTCACATCTCCCATCCTATGAGCTCTGGTTCCTGCTATAACTAAAGTGCCCTCAGGATGTCTTCCTCTAGGTCGATGGTTCAGACTTCACCTTGCAGCAGAATCACCTAGGAGGTCTGTTACAATATAGACTGCTGGCTAAACTCACAGAATTTCTGACTCAGGTCTGGGGTGGGACCCAAACCTTTCTCTTTCTAGTAAGATCCTAGGTGATATTGATGCCACTATTTCAGGGACCACAGATTGACAACGACTGCCTTCACCATGATCAAGATTCAACTCCCTCACCTATACAGAGCTGAGCAACCATGCTAGTTTGCCTGGGACTGTGCCAGTTTGAGCACCAAAATTCCCATGCTGCCCAAACCCCTCAGTTCTGGGAAAACAGGGAGAGCTGATACCCTGCCTAAGAATTTCTCTCAGGATATTTACTGCTAATGCCAAATATCCTTCTCTAGGGCCAGGTCAACAGGGACTGCCGAGGAAGGAGTTCTATCATCTTCCCTTTTAGATCGTGTAAGAGAATTTAACAAAGTTTTCCAAACTCAAGACTCTTTCAAACATATTTTCTTTATTTCTTCCAGCAAACAGGCTTAAGTTCTCTGTGCCTTGTAAACAATTAACACAACTGGTGAGAGAATAAAATATAAGCATCCAGATCTTTGCCCTGTGTTGTGGGCTAAATTTACGCAAAGAAAAGCTGGGGCAAAGGCAGTGAGCACAAGTGAGCTTCTCACTCAGTTCAAGTAGGTCTTGGGATGATTGTTCCACATGGGCCAGTACAGTTAACTTGCTGTGACTTCCAAGTGGTGCCCAAGATATTAAGGAGCCAAAGACCTTGGGAAATATGGGTAATGTTTCTGTTCTTTGTTGATCGGGGTCAACCCTTTTCACTAACTGGGAAAGGGGTCAGAGGTCAGAAAGCTGATAGCGTCGCACAAGACCATCTCGACAGCACGTGTAGATCTGTTTCTCCCACGTGGCTACCTGGAACACAAGAATTCACAGCTCAAAGGAAGCCTAGAATTTTTTCATTTCAAAATGGTGGAAGTTTGCTATTAGCCCATATTAATCCAAAGGAGTCTGAGAAACTTTAGTAACTCTGAAGGCAAGAGAAGATTACATCCATAATACAAATTTACAAAATCTTTGTCCAAGGTCAGGGAACACTAAGACTACAGAACAGAGACACTAATCGGTCTAAGTGAAATGCAAACCTCTTAGTGTTGTGTATGATTTCATGCAGAGGGTCTGCATCTGGGGAACAGATGGTCCACAGATTGGCTTGGGCATCCTTGAACCTCATAAAATTGTATGTGAAAAAGTTCCAAATATGTGCCTTTTTTCTGAGGAGGAGTTCATTAACTTCTCAAAGAAAGGGAAGAAATACTAACATCAGGGAAATAGCATGCATTCTGAAATTAACTTAATCTAGGGCATGCTACCATATAACTGCATGACTTAGGGAAATTTTCTCAATCATTTTGAGAAATCCTTGGCCCCAGTTTCCTCTTTTGTAAAATGGAAATGTTATGCCAGTTCACAATATAGATCACTTTTAGGAATTTTAAAAAGTAAAATGGAAATGTTATGCCAGTTCACAATATAGATCACTTTTAGGAATTTTAAAAAGTAAAATGGACCTATATGCATTTACCTGGGAAAAGCTCCAAGATGTTAAGTAAAAAATAAATAAGTCATAGGGAAACATCTATGGAATAATCCCAGTTATATATGCAAACTAAAGATTAAAACTATATTTATATAAGGGAATAAATACATGGATACAAATATATAATAGTCTTAAAAGATATATGCAAAACTATAAGTGTTAGTTATTGCTACAAAGACTGGAACTATATAAGTTTTAGAGCCAACTTTTCAGTCTGTTATAACTTTTTATAGGTATGTATTAATTGTACAACTTTTTGAAAACAAGAAAAAATCGGAATAATAATACCCATATCTCAAGGAAAAGTAATAAAGATTAGATGAGATAATATTTATAAAATCATCCAATATAATGTCTGGTCAATAAATATGACTTCATCTTTCATTTTTCTCTTTCTACTCTAATCAAATGAGATAATCAGTCTTTACCTTTAAATAAAATTATTGCTAAAACTTAAAGAATATATTTATAGTTAGGTGTGATGTACACACCTGTAATCCCAGCTACTTGGGAAACTGAGGCAGGAGGATAGCAATTTCAAGTCCAGCCTCAGCAACTGAGTGAGATCCTGTCTCAAAATAAAATTTAAAAAGGGCTGGGGATGTAGTTCATTAGTAGAGCACCCCTGGGTTTGGTACTCAAAAAAAAAAAAAAAACTTTCACATGCATTATCTCATTACTATCCTCATTTACAGATAGAAAGTAATTTTTCAAATTTCTACAGTCAGTAAGTGATGAAGTCAGCCGGACTTCATCACTCAATACCTGGAATTCTTTCTGACTCAATACCTGGAATTCTTTCTGTCCCACCATACTGCTTATATAATAAGTTGTATTTTATAATAACTTCCATAATAAGCAGTATTTTAGCACCCTAATGTCCACAGATAGCCTGATTTAGTCCTTTCAAAGCCCTAGATCCCAGGAGAGAATCACCCAGACCTGGTGTCCTTTTATGCCTGTATACCTTGTACACGGGGTCACAGTCAGCTTCAGTGAGCTCAATGACATAGTCTAGGTCTTGCTGAATAATGAAACAGCTTCCGTCACCTAAAAGGCAGAAAGGTAATTTAGATAACTAAAGAGATACTGCATACCATAAACTAATAATACTCCATATTTTGACTTTTTTATATAGATTAGTAGCCTGAAAAAGATGGTCCTAAGATGCAAAAAGCAAGTAAGTTTTACTATGTGGGCTAACTACAATGATCTACAGTGGCTGCCTAGAATGCTTGGCTGGGGAGGATTTGAAGGTCAATTGTAGAGTCAGTGGAAGAAGGACCATATTTGACTTTTAGAATCTGCCAAATGCACAGAGCAAGCAACTGTAGGCTTATACATTTATTTACAAACTTATCATTAACAATGATTTTTTTTGAATTCTTAATATTTATTTTTTTTTAGTTTTCGGTGGACACAACATCTTTGTTTGTATATGGTGTTGAGGATCGAACCCGGGCTGCACGCATGCCAGGCGAGTGAGCTACCGCTTGAGCCACATCCCCAGTCCAACAATGATTTTTAATAAGAACTGTCTATACAAAAGTTTCCTTTAAGAAAAATTTTTATATCCCCAAATTATTCCCGAAATTATAAATTTGGGCTGGGCACAGTGGTGCACGCCTATAAACCCAGCAGCCTGAGAGACTGAGGCAAGAGGATCAAAAGTTCAAAGTCAGCCTCAGCAACTTAGCGAGGCCCTAAGCAACTTAATGAGACCCTGTCTCTAAATAAAATATTAAAAAGAGCTGGGGATATGGCTCAGTGGTTAAGCACCCCTGGGTTCAATCACTGGTACCAAAAAAAAAAAAAAATTGGGAATTTGGCTACATAACCTAGGACAGGAGGAAAATAAAAGTATATCTAATCTTAATTGGGATGGAGATCAGTATAAAGTGTTTACCTATCAGGTATAAAGCCCTGAGTCTAATCCCCAGTCCCACAGAGGGAAAAATTAAGTATATCTTTTTTTTTCCCCTACTATATCTAATTTTAAACTTAATTTTCTTGAAACTTGAGATAATCTGTAAACTACTTAAAAAGATGATCTTTGCTGCTTTATTTAATATAAAAGTGGTACATACTCATTGAAGAGAATATTAAAAATAAATAAAACATGGGAAATAAATCACCCATAATCTACCAAAGATAATTAATATTAAAATTTTGACCATTCTTCTAATCTTAATAAAAAATTTATTTTACATGGTTAAAAGCATGCTGCATATGCTGCATAAAGGAATATCTTTGGTCCCGGACTCTACAAGCCTTCCATCTCTCACAGCTTGCTTCTCAGCCTAGCCCAGCCTCACCATGGTGGACGCCTTCATGGGCACCTGGAAACTAGTGGACAGCAAGAATTTCGATGACTACATGAAGTCACTTGATGTGGGCTTTGCTACCAGGCAAGTGGCCAGCATGACCAAGCCCACTACAATCATTGAAAAGAATGGGGACACCATCATCTTAAAAACACAGAGCACCTTCAAGAACATGGAGATCGGTTTTTAACTGGGGGTAGAGTTTGATGAGACTACAGCAGATGACAGGAAGGTCAAGTCCACTGTGATGTTGGATGGAGGAAAACTTGTCCATGTGCAGAAGTGGGATGGGCAAGAGACTACACTTGTGCGGGAGCTAAATAATGGGAAACTCATCTTGACACTCACCCATGGCAGTGTAGTGTGCACTTGCACTTATGAGAAAGAGGCATGACCCACCAGCAGTGTCACTGACTATTCCTCTGCCAACTGGCCACCTCTGGACTCAGCACCAAATTACCTCATTTTTTTTTCCTCTGGCATTTTGTATAAACCTACTTTGGGGAATTCTTCTGGGGTCAGGTGACACCAGCCTGGATCCCCAGTTTCCATTGTGTATGTGTGTGTGTGTGTGTGTTTCTTTTCTTTTTTTAAAAAAACTGTATCCAAATATTCTCTGAAGTCAATAAAGCAGAGCAGAGGCCGTGTAGTTGCCTCTGGTGGAAAAAAAAAAAAAAAAAGGAATATCTTCGTACAGGAACTGGGTGTGGTGGCTCATGCCTATAATCACACCTATTCAGGCGGCTGAAGAAGGAAGACTGCAAGTTCAAAATCAGCCTCAGCAACTTAATAAGACCCTGTCTCAAAACAAAATTAGAAAAGGGGCTAGGAATATAGCTCAGTGGTAGAGTACCCTCAGGTTCAATTCCCAGTACCAGGAAAAAAAAAAAGAGAGAGAGAGAGAGAGAGGTCTCCTCACTAATCACTAAAGAATTCTAAAGAGCTCAAAGACTGTAATATGCCCAACTTCTAAACAAGTACAGAATTCCCCTGCAGAGTAGCCACCAGCTGTGCTGCTAGGGTGCTCAATGGCAGCTTCCTTCTCAAGGAACATAAAGTGTTTCCTTATTATAACTGAGATGTGACGTCTGATAACTTTTTCCCATTGGTTTTAGTTTTATCCTCTGAAAACAGATAGTTATACTTTTACTCTCTTTGCCTTCAGCTGTTAGTGACAGAAGTCATGCTTTGCTTTCTTCCCAGCAGAAAACAGCTACAAAAAGTAGAAAATCCAGGAGTTAGCTCTTTTCCACCTGCTACCCCTCCTCTAACCCACCCACTGCCTGCAACATATATGTTCATATTCAATGAAAAAATGGCCTAAGGGTAAGGCAGGGAGGAAAGAATTATCAAGGCCCTCCTGGGTGGCCAATCTGCAGGTTGCCAGGGATATTAAGCTCTTGCTTCAGAGATGCCTCTGAGACAAGATAAGCTGCTCATGTGCCATAATATGACCCTGGTTTGAAGTCCACATTCCTTTTGTCTCAAAAATCTCACTTTAAGCTATAGTGGGAAACTAACCATGATCTCATCATCTTCTCACCATTATTACACCATTCAGCAAGGAAAAATGACAACTACTATTGAGTTCACAATCACAGATTCACGTGTCTGCCACATTAACTGTGAGTTCCTTTAGGGAAGAGAACATAATTGATTGATAACTGAATCCTCAGTGTTTTGCAACTTAGGATGACACATTTGCTTTACCAATGTTTACCGAGTTCCCACTATTTAGTGAGCATTAAACTAACTGATGGGGATAATAAAATGATGAATAAGGCACTGTTACTATTGCAAGAAGCCTGGACTAGGGGGAAACACAGACAATTACAAAGCAGAGTGATAAAAACTATGTCATAAGCACAATATGCCAAAGAATCATGGAGGACCATGCCCCAACTCGGACATAGATGAGCCACTTACAACTATGTTTAATTAATTGAACAAGATGAAACAAGCTCTCTTCATTGGCTACTGGACCTACCTTGGCTAGCAATGAATCCATCTCTGAAACTCAGTAGGGATAGAACTGGTGCTCCTGATCTGTGGATGACTTGTATCGGAACCCTAGAATTTAAAGTAAAAGGGGAAATTTTACTTTCGCTCTTTTTCTTTGAAAGCATTGCTTGACTATATTCAACATATAGTACTAACCACATAAAAGGAAACAGGACAAATGATCTCTTTATATGATCTCTTTCCTGGCAAGATCCTTAACTGGAAGATTGAAGTAACTCAAATTCACCTGGAAGTAAATCTAAATGTGTCTCTAAACATGAAATAAGTCACCAACAACATCTCAGGTTTTATTTTTATTGGTACTAGTGATTGAACTCACGGATGCTCTACCACTGAGCTACATCCCCAGCTTTTTGTTTTCTTTTCTTTTTTGAGATAGGTCCTTGCTAAGTTGCTGAGGCTGGCCTCCAACTTGCAATCCTTCTGCCTCTAACTTCCAAATTGCTGAGATTATAGGTGTGAGCCATCATGCTGGGCAACATGTCAAGTTTTTAAGAGAGAACTGATATGGATTGAAAATAACAATGTTAACAATGTGTTAATCTTTTTATTTAAAGATAGAATTAGAACTATTTGTAAAATATTAAAATTGTCAGGACACTGAAATGAAAGATAAAAATGGTGGCTACAGAAGCCATCAATAAATATTAGTTGAACAAAAGAAGGAAACAAAAGAAAGAAGGGCCAGAATAATAGATTGTTAGGTTCTGCAACAGAGAGCTTACATGATTCTCTTTAGATATCTTTAAGCCCAGGATAAGGCTGGTCTTAGGTCATGATAAAACTAAACAAAACACAGAACCAGCTTTACTTGAATTTAAAATTAGCATTCAATCTTAGGCCAGTCCAGGTCTAACTGCTTAGAGAAAATTATTGAGTTCCTTAAAGTTAAAGGTTCTAAGGCAGTAGCACACGCCTATAATTGCAGTGGCTCTGGAGGCTGAGGCAGGAGGATCACAAATTCAAAGCCAGCCTCAGCAACTTAGCAAGGCCCTAAGCAATTCAGTGAGACCTTGTCTTTAAATAAAATATAAAAAAGGAATAGGGATGTGGCTCAGTGCCCCTGAGTTCAATCCCTGGTACCAAAAAAAAAAGTTCCAGAAAAATCATTTTTTTAATTAATTAGTTTATTTCTTCTAATTTTTTATACATAACAGCAGAATGCATTTCAATTCATAGTACACATATGGAGCACAGTTTTTCGTTTCTCTGGTTGTACACAAAGTACAGTCACACCATTCATGTCTTCATACATGTAGGGTAATGATGTCCATCTCATTCCACCATCCTTTTTACCCCCATGCCTCCTCCCTTTCCCTTCCTCCTTCCCCTTTGACCTACCAAAGTTCCTCAATAGAAAATCATTTTAAATGAAATGTTAGTTCTTATTTAAGCTTAATTTTCAAAGCAAATATTACAGTTGCATAATCATGACAGGAGGAATCAAATTAATCTTTTACTTTGATTCCAGGAATAATAAAAACAATCAGATAATTCACACCAGAAGAACTTTAATGTTGGAAAAATAAACTTTTTTTTTTCTTTGGTACTGGGGATTGAACTCAGGGGCATTTAACCACTGAGCTACATCCCCAGCCCTAGTTTATATTTTATTTAGAGACAGAGTCTCACTGAGTTGCTTAGTAACTCCCTTTTGCTGAGGCTGGCTCTGAACTCATGATCCTCCTGCCTCAGCCTCCAGAGCTGCTGGAATTACAGGCATGCACCACCAAGCCCAGCTGGAAAACTATACTCTTAATTCAACAGTCATTATATGTTAGGATAAACCAATGTTAAAGCCAATAAAAAATTCCACTCTGTAGAAGATCTACATCATAAAGGGAAGGATGACTCACGTTGGACTTCTCACGTCTAGCTGATAAATGTTTCCATCTTGTGTCCCAGCCAATAGCAAGAAGCCAGAGAGAAAAGTACAGCAGTTGAAGGCATCTGAGCCAATAAAGAGGAACACCTGGAAATACACAGGAGACACAAATGTTGTTTGAAGATTAATTTGTTTCTAGGAATAAACAGACACCAAAAAGGGGGGAAATTTCTTATTTTTTAGAGATATCTTCTTTCTTCCCTCTTTAAGTAGACTTGAATGGGAAACAAAGCATTCACCAGCAGCTGAAGAAGGAAGCTGTCCCAGGGTTTCAGAACCTGAGGTTGGCTGAGGACTTGAGTAGGATATATAACACCATACTTTGAAATAACAGTTCTCAAACTATTAACCAACACTCTGACTTACTTTCACTACAAAAATTTCCACCCCTTTCCATTACAACTCTCTATTTGAGAAACATTTATAATTCCCACATTTAAATTTTGCTTCATATCACTTCCAGCAACCTTTTGAAGGGGTACTTTGTAGAAAAAAAAACAAGCTTAATTAGCTTTTCAGGAGGCTGAGGCAGGACAGTCCCAGGTTCAAGGCCACCCTGAGTAACTTATTGAGACCCTTTCTTAAGAGTGCTTGCCTAGCATGTGCAAACTCCTGGGGTTCAATCCCCAGCACCAAAAAAAAAAAAAAAAAGAAGAAGAAGAAGAAGAAAGAAACAAACTTAAATAAAGTGACAACTTAATGAATCACAATTCTTCTCATGCATCTAAAAAAATTATATTTTTTACTTATCCCCAAAATAAACAAAAAAACACTGATGTTCCTCTAGAAATAAAAGGTAACAAAAATGGTGATGCTCTTGAGACAAACTTTGAAAATGAAAACATCACTAGCAGAATGGAGTAACAATAGGAATGAAAATACAAAGATTTTGCCCAAATCAAATCAGTCAAGTTGTTCTGAATGATGATGACAGGAACTAAAAGGAAATTTTAAAAATCTATCTAATCTTAGGGAAGACTGAGTTTAGCAAAGAGTACAATTTGCCCAACAAAACCTCACAGGATGAAAGAAGAAAAATCACCTAATTCTTTCAAATATTTTCTGGTCATTAGTTGATCAAGAATCCTGAATGTATGGGCCCTTTAATAAGAATTTCTTTATGTTATCTTAAAAACAGAAGGACCCATAAATAGGATCTATCCAACCTCATCATTTTACATACAACATGGTAAGGCTCAGAGAGGAAAAGTAACTATAACAAGGTCATAAAGCATTAAGCATTTCATCCTGATCACATAACCCTGAGGTAAATCCTATTATGCCCAGTTTAGTGATAAGGAAACAGGCTCAGAAGTTACAGAAACTGTCTAGTGTCATACGCCATTAAATGGAATATCTAGGATTTAAATGTTGGCCCTATTCCAAGTCCCATGCTCTTAATCACTCACACATGCAGCCTCCTCAAAATGTGACCATAAGGAATGAATAGAAAATATCTCTAAAACAGCTTGTCAAGAGTCAGAGTGAACTCAGAGTTCAGAGGTCTTATAGGAAAACATGGGAACAACTTGCCGGCTGCCTGCTCTGTAGTCCCAAGCACTGCAGCTTCTTATCTTCCCGGGCCAATAGTAGCATTTTTGCCTCTGTTCCAACCTCTCGTTCACCTGCATGAAAGAGGAGCCATGTTAATGATAACCAGGCAGATGAGCTGGCAGTGCCCACACAATAGACACGATGGCCAGTTACCAGCAGAATGTACTTTGTCAGGGATTCATTAATTCTTTAAAAAGTCATGTTCTATTTCTCACTGTTGTATTTTTTATACATGGTACATCCCCTGTCAAAATTTATAAAACTAGCCAGGCATGGTAGTGCATGCATATAATCCTAGCGGCTCAGGAAGCTGAGGCAGGAGGATCGCAAATTCAAAGCCAGCTTCAGCAAGGCCCTAAGTAAGCAACTTAGCAAGACCTTGTCTCAAAATAAAAAATAAAAAGGGCTGGGGATGTGGTTCAGTGTTAAAGCACCCTTGGGTTCAATCCCTAGTACCAAAAAAGAAAAAAATTATAAGATTTAAATTAAAAAGCTGTGTATTAAAGAGTGGTTTTTACTGTATATAAAAGATACCTGGACAAACCCAACTTTAAAAAGCTTAAGTTGTTTGTAATGTACTAAAACACCATACCAAGAGTAGGGATATAATATAGAACAAAATAGTCTTCTGCCTTCTAAGATCTTAGTCTGAAGGAAATGAAATATATCCATTCACTCAACAAATATTCACTGAGGGTCTACTAGGCAGTGGTGATGAACAGAAAAACAAGGTCCTTCCATTTGAGGATTCCAATAAAATGAACCCATACGAGAAAAAAAAATTAGATATTTGGGGCTAGGATTGTGGCTCAGTGGTAGAGCACGTGCCTTGCAAGTGTGAGGCACTGGGTTTGATTCTCAGCACCACATATAAATAAAGAAATAAAATAAAGGCCCATCAACAACTAAAAAAAATAAAAAAAAATAAGATACTTTCAGAATGGTAAATTCTACAAAGGAACCAAAACAGGAAAATGTTACCAAACATAACTAGATGATGGGAGGTAGGGGAAGGTGACTTTAAGTTTAAAGTTCAACTTTACAAAGGTTCTATGGAGGTCACTTTTAATTGGACCTGTATGGTAGCCAGAAACCAGTCATATGAAGAGCTTTGGGAAGTATATTCCAGGCTAAGGAAGAAGGCAGCTAAGGCTAGGAAGCTGAGGTAGTTCACTATGCTGGAAGAACAAGGAGAAGGTGGGTGATGAGAACACATTAGGTTTCACAAAGGCTGGTGTGACATGAGGCAGGGGAGGACTGCAGGGGTCTGAAAGTTATGGAATTGATGAGCTTGCCTAGGGTGATATTGTACTCAGAGCTGAGCACCTAGTACTTAAGAGTGAGGCCTGATGATGTTTAAAAGTAGAAGAGAGGAGACTAAAAAGGAGATTAAGAAAAAGCAGTCAATGAGATAGGAAAGAAAACTTAAGAGTGGTATCATAAAGCAAAGAAAGAAGTGCTTAGAAGAAAGAGGTTTAACTATATTTAATACTGCTGAATTCAGAAAGACAAGCACAAAGAAGTCAGACTGGATTAGGCAATATGGAGGTCACTGATGACCTTGACAAGAGTCATTTCAGTCAAGTAGTTGGGGCATAAACCATCCTAGAATGGACTCAAGAGTAAATAGGTAATGAAGAAGGAAAGAAAACAAGAATATATTCATTTAAATTACTTTAATCATCAACTAATCTTTGAAAACAATCCTGTTTTAAATAATCATGTCTATGAAATCCTAGGTTTGAGGCCAGGCTTGATGGCACACAGTAATCCCAGCACACCTGTAATCCCAGCACCTCAGGAGGCTGAGGCAAGATGATAGTGAGTTCAAAGCCAGCCTCAGCAAAAGCTAGGTGCTAAGCAACTCAGTGAGACCCAGTCTCTAAATAAAATATAAAATAGGGTTGGGGATGTAGTTCAGGGGTCAAATGCCCCTGAGTTCAATCTCTGGTACCCCACCCCCCCCCAAAATTCCTAGGTTTCAAGTATGTGTATTATATTAATATTTAACAAATTAAAAATACTGTAGGAAATTATTTCATTAACCATTAATTGTACATGTAATGTGCATTGAAAATAAATCCTCCCTATTAATCCATTAATCTCCAAAGAGGGGTCAGGGAACACCTAATGGTCAGTAATAGTTTTACCATAGTGCATCCATATGGAATGTTTTAGAGAAGTGGGGGAGCACCTACAGTGTGTCTAAAAGCAAGGGGCAAAATTAATCCAAATGAATTGAAAACCTATATATGGATGCTTTTATCAACTTTAATCATAATTGCCAACACTTGGAAGCAACCAAGATGTCCTTTGGTAGGTGAGTGGATAAACTGTATTATATCCAGACAACAGAATATTATTGAATACTATAGAGAAATGAATGGAGCCAGGCACAGTGGCACATGCCTTTAATCCTAGCTACTCAGGAGGAGGCAGGAGGATTACAAGTCTGAGCTCAGTCTTGGCAGCTTAAGAGAGACCCTGACTCAAAATAAAAAATAAGAGAATGTCTGGGGATGTAGCTCATAATAAAGTATCCCTGAGTTTGATCCCGAGTACCAAAAAAAAAAGAGAAAGAGATACATAAGCTATCAAGCCATGAAAAGACATAGAGGAATTTTAAGTGTATATTATTAAGTAGAAGAAACCAATCTGAAAAGGCTAAATCTAAATGATTCCAACTATGACATTCTGAAAAAGGCAAAATTACACAAACAGTAAAAAGATCTGTGGGTATAAGGGGTCAGGGGAGGAAATGATGAATAGATGGACCATGGAGGATTTTTAGGACACTAAAACTATTCTGTATGATACTATAATGATAGTACTATGGAGTGGATATGAGATGGCCCCCCAAAGCTCCTGTATTTCTGCAGGAATATTCAGAGGTAAAATGATTAAATTATTAGAACTTTAATGGAATCAGTCCATTCTAGTTTAAATGGCCTGACTGGGTGGTAACTGAAGGTAAGTGGGGTGTGGGTGAAGGAGGTTGGGTCACTGAGGTTACGCCCTGGAAGGGCGTGTCTTCCTTCTGGCCCTTCTCCCTTATTGTGCTGCCCACCCTTTGGTCCAGAACAATGGAGTCATCCATCTATGGATTGTAACCTCTGAAACTGTGAGCTTCAAATAAACTTTTCCCCCTCTAAGTTGTTCTTCTCAGGTATTCTGATCATGGCAATGTAAAAGCTAACTAAAAGAGATACATGTGATCATACATTTGTCAAAACCCACAGAAAGTACGCCAGGAGTGAACCCTAATGTAAATTATAGATAGATCTTAGTGATAATGATGTGCCAATGTAGTTTTATGCATTGAAACAAATGTACTACTTTTGTGTAGGATATTGACAGCAAGGGAGGCAATCTGGGGGTGAGGAGGTGGGCAGAGGGTATATGACAACTCTATACTATCTATTAAATTGTGTTGTGAATCTAAAACTACTCTAAAAATGTCTTTTTAAAATGCGAGGTGCTAAGATGATGACAGGAAAAGTGGTCCTATGGAACAGAGGAGCAATTATTAGTATTATCATGGGAAAATAAAAATGAAAGTTGCCTTCCTGGGACTATACTATTCTGTCTTAACATTTATTCAACCTTACTCTGAATTCAACCTTCTAGTCCAAGGGTATCTTTTTATATAACAATCAATCTCACCTCTATACCATAATGCCAACTGCCTCTACATCTACCCATAGCCACAGCTCCTATTCTCCTACCCTTACCCATTCTAATCTATTCATCAGGAATTCATCTGTGAAGGTTTTGTTTGTTTGGCATACTGCTGGGGATTGAATGCAGGGCCTTGTGCATGCTAGCTAAGCAGGGCTTTGTGCATGCTAGCCAAGCACTCTACCACTGAGCTACACCCTTTGCCCAATCATGCACTTATTTTTTTGTTTCTTATCTATCTATATATTATCTATTTCTTTGCTCTCCATTATAATCTAGGGTCTGGAATGTTCAATTATTTGTTTAATAAATAACTGTTTATGTATAGTTTTCCTCTGAAAACTTATTATATTTGCATTAAGAATGACTAATTTGGGGGGCTGGGGTTGTGGCTCAGTGGTAGAGCACTTGCCTTGCATCTGTGAGTCACTGGGTTCAATCCTCAGCACCACATAAAAATGAATAAGTAAAATAAAGGTACTATGTCCATATACAACTAAAAAATATTTTAAAAAAAGAATAACTATTTTAGTCAAAACATTATTTTATAGATTAATTTTATCTACTAACTAACATTGTACTTACTCAAATACAATGATTATAGCATATACTTTCTTTGTAGATTCCAAAGCAACAGAATTACAGTAAGAACACAGATAAATATTAATCTTATAGTGAAAATAGTAATACAGCTACAGAACAGAAAGGGATGAGGGAAAAAAAAAAGACACTAATGCAAACACTGCTGGGGGCTTAAGAAAACAAAACAAACTCATGTATCATTATCTACTCACTAGGTGTCTGCTCCGGGGAGCCAAGGTTTATGGAGTTGTCAGCAGCACCCACTGCTACTCCGTTAATGGATGAACCACAGTCTGCAATGACTCCCAAGCAGGCTGAGCGTCCACAATCCCAAAGTCGTGCTGTTCCATCTCGAGAACCAGACACCACATTCCTCCCTCGATCAACGATGGCTGTATCAAGGATACCTGGCAGAGAAAAAAAGTAGCTAAGATGGAGAAGGGGGTAAAGCAACTATATAGGGAGAGAAGATGGGGCTGCATAAATGACTTCATCCCTTTATGAACATATATTGAACATGAACATTCATGTTCCATATTCTGGGTGTTTTTAAGTGCCAGAAAACAAAAATAGATCCTTGCTTCCCAATGGTTCAAAGATTAGTAGTGAGAGACAGACGATAAAACTAAGCTCTGGACTTAAATTTAGTAGAGTTCTACAGAAGTGGTTTTTAAGTTTTTTATTTTGGCTTCAACACCCCACCTTTTTTTTTATTTTGAAGAAAATGTAAGTGGACATCTTGAGGAGTTCAGTTTGCAAATCATTATGTTAAAAGATCGTGCTGGAAAAAGGATCTTAGAGACCCCATCAGGAAGGGGGTCTCTCTCTCTCTCTTTTTTTTTTTTGGTACAGGGAATTGAATGCAAGTGCTTAACCACTGAGCCATATCCCCAGCCCTATTTTGTATTTTATTTAGAGATAAGGTCGTTCTGAGTTGCTCAGGCCCTTGCTAAATTGCTGAGGCTGGCTTTGAACTCTCAATCTTCTTGTCTCAGCTTCCAGATCCACTGGGATTACAGGTGTGTATTGCTGGGCCTACACAATAAACAATCAAAGATCTGCTTCTGTCTTCATTGTAAAGTTCCCACTATTTTAAAATGTTACTGAATTCCACAAAAGTGATACAAGCTTTTTAAAAAAACAATTCTGAAATGTATATACCCCAGGCAGGGAGGCTACAGTTGTAGCTAAGGAGCTGTGAACAGTATTAACTGTGTTCAAGTCTCAAGTAACACTCAGCAAAGATGTGCCATCCAGAAAAGTTTCCCTTCCTATAAAAGTAGCATGGAAAATTACCAACCTCTAATAAAATGTCACTCACAATATAATGGTACCTAGTGTGGGTTTCTTCACACTTAGATGACAAGAATAAAAGGAAAGAGGAGCCCTAGAGAATGGGAACCTCTGAGAAATTATTTCAGAAAGAAGCTATGAAAGTAGCAATTTCAAGAATGCCTTTGTAAGAGAAGCAGACTAGCTAAGACCTACTGGGGTTACAAAAGGCTTTATATATCAAACCAAGTAAATACAAGTCTTCAGAATATAAATCAAGGCAAACAGACATTTGCCTTCAAGAAAAGATTTCACTGAATTACATGTAAGCATCCCAACAAGTTCACATATAACATTACACAAAACCACAACTAAAATATCTATAGACACAGCAAATTTCATATTTCTATATGTATATTTTTAACAAGTTTACTCTATTAAAATGATTTAGTTTTACTATCATATTAAGCTTTTTTTAAATTTTTATTTTTTTAGTTGTAGTTGGACACAATACCTTTATTTTATTTATTTTTATGTGGTGCTAAGGATCGAACCCAGGACCCTCACACATGCCAGACAAGCACTCCACCACTGAGCCACTACCCCAGCCCCAGTTTAAGCCGTTTTTCATGTTTCTAAGGAACAATGAAAATACATGTTTTTGCTTGGAGTCAAAATACTGATGTATGGGGCTGGGGTTGTGGCTCAGTGGTAGAGTGCTCACCTAGCACGCATGAGGCACTGGGTTTGATCCTCAGCACCACATAAATATAAAATAAAGATTATTGTGTTCACCTAAAACTAAAAAATAAATATTAAAAAAAAAAGAAAAACTGAGCACTTGTTTAAAAAAAATACACCATTTCTAAGAGTTTGATAATAATGGTCAAAGTGCTGACAATGCAACCTGAATTCTTAAAATTATTCTACAAATGTAAGTACATCCACTACCCTGGTGAACAAATTCAATAACTAGTCAAATGAAATGAGATTTAATTTGGTCTCAATGTTTCATAAATTATGAATGATACAGTATAATGCTTATTACAAAAATCAGTAGTATAAATATATACCTCCAAATGAACCAATTTTAATTAAACAACCTGGACAATTTAACTTCAAACTGATTAAAACACATTTTAGAGCTACTTATTAAACTCATATATTAGAAACACTGAACTACTTTTAGTTTATCTTTGTATTTGAAAGATTCAGAATATATACAGAAATCTTACCTCTGATTGTCAGTTAAGTAAAGACATGCTAATCCTTTGATTATCCATATTAAAATACACAATAGGAAGAACAATTATGTATGTGTATATATATTCCCTCCCTTCCCCCAGCAGTACTAGGGATTGAACACAGGGCCTTGCACATGCTAGGAAAATGTTCTACCCCTGAACTACTATTTCCAGCCCATTTAAAAAAAAATTTTTTTTGAGGCAAGCTCACTGTTGCCCAGGCTGGCCCCGGCTGGCCTTAAACCTATGATCCTCCTGCTGCAGCCTAACAAGTAGCTAGGATTACAGTGTGCACCATCGTGTTCTTTAGTAATGTGAGGAAGGTGCCAAATATTGTTTCTATTCCATCTCTGTGTACCCATTTACTTACAGTTATAGAAGTAAATCACTTATTTGATAAGGTTAACGTGTGTTTCTTAGATCATCTTCATGTAATCTGACAAACCATCACAGAGAATATTAAAACTCAGGGCTGGGTTTTACCACTGTGGCTCAGTGGTAGAGTACTCGCCTAGTATGCGCAAGGCCCTGGGTTTGATCCTGAGCACCACATAAAAATAAAGTAAATAAGTAAAATAAATATTGTGTCCAACTACAGCTAAAAAATAAATATTAAAAAAAATTATATTAAAACGTAAAACCTGATGTCTGCCTATAAGTTACAATGTAGTGAGGTTCACAAAGCAAAAACACAGGTACAAATACTATAAGTAGAGGATAATACATAATTAGTTCCCAAATAAGTGGTACAGAAAATGCTATTTTTATTTATTAATTTTTAAGTGGTACTGGGGAGTGAACCCAGGAGTGCTCTACTACTAAGCTATATCCCCACTCTTTCTTCTTATTTATTTATTTATAGGAAGGAGTGAACACTTAAAATGAGGGATACTTAAAAATGAGCCACACCCCTAGCCCTTATTATTTTTATTTATTTTTTCAAGAAGTGAGTTTTTTTTTTTTAATTTTTTGGGGGGTTGTAGATGGACACAATAACTTCATTTTATTTATTTATTTATTTTTATATGGTGCTGAGGATTAAACCCAGTGCCTCACACAAGCCAGGCAAGCGCTCTACCACTGAGCCACAACCCCAGGCCCATTATTTTTTATTTTAAGACAGGGTCTCACCAAATTGCTTAGGGCCCTGCTAAGTTGCTGAGGCCAGCCTTGAACTTGCAATCCCCCTGGTTCAACATCCTGAGTCACTAGGATTATAGGTGCATGCCACCATACCCAGCACAGAAATGTTATTAAATGTTCCCAGGGAGGAATTCAAGGTAAGGAACTGAGAATGTTATGACATTTTTTGAAATAGTCAAACTTATAATGAGCTGCTTAGGGCCTTGCCATTGCTGAGGCTGGCTTTGAACTCAAGATCATCCTGTCTCAGCCTCCTGAGCTGCTCGCTGGGATTACAGGAGTGTGCCACTGCACCCGACTTTATTACCCTCTTAATAAACTAATGTTCTAATTAAGGATTAAACATCTCTAAATTCTTTATCTTTTTCAACATACCAACTAATCAATTTCAATTTTTAATAAGAGTTTTACAATCTCTGTAATCTGATATTATCTGATATTATATTATAGGCTAACCTATTTTTATCTTTAAAATATGAAGAATAACTTAAATTCATGGATATTGACACTCAATACTGAGCTCTAATGTTGCTATCTGATGATGTAGCCATTTGCCACCCAGCTTTTACTGTCACCTCAAAGGACTAATAAGATGTGGATTCTTCCTCTTTTCATCTCTCTCAGCACACAAGCATAAAATCTCCTGGGAGGATTTGTTTTCCCCTATTGATTGTGGAAAACAACTATCTGTGGAAGACTGTTCGTTCTAGATAGCAATAACAAGACTATCAAAGAAATCTCTAGTCCTTGGGGAAATAGCAGCTCATCCAAATAACCAGTTGGATGAATTATTTGTACATTTGTGAACAGCTTCTGTTCCTCTCTTGTAATTCCTCTGTGGGGATCATTAGAGAAAGCTTTTCATACCTCCTTTGTGCCCTTTGAAGGTCACCACACAGCTAGCATCTTCAGCTGACCAGATCTTCAGCTGAGCATCCATTCCCCCACTCAGAACCACAAGGCCTGATGGGAAAAACCTGCAACAATTCACATCAAACACATGTCCTTCCAATCCTCTCTGGAAAAACAAAAGAAAGTGCCATGCTAGTTCTTTCGTCCATCCCTTGATGTTCTTTCATTCCCCCTGCCCCATATCTTTGGTCCCTTATGTGAAATATATATATGCTATACCCTTGTTCTAGATTTTTTTTATGTTTTTATTGGTGCATTAGTACATATTGAGGGGGTTTGTTGTTTCATATTTGTACATGCACACAATATAATTTGGGCAATATTGCTCCTCAGCTCATACTAGATTTATTATTATTATTTTTTTGAGACAAGATCTCATTAAATTTTCTAGGCTAACTCAATCCTCCTGCCTCAGCCTCCTAAGAAATTGGGATCACAGGCATGTGCCAGTGTGTCTGGAATTCATACTACATTTTTTTTTTAAGATTTTTTTTTTAAAGATGGACACAATATCTTTATTTATTTTTATGTGGTGCTGAGGATTGAACCCAGTGCCTCACATGTACGAGACAAGCGCTCTACTGAGCTATAACCCCAGCCAGCCCCTCATACTACATTTTTAAAAAGGCTGCCCAGGGGCTGGGGTTATGGCTCAGCGGTAGAGCGCTCGCCTCACATGTGCAAGGCCCTGGATTCAATCCTCAGCACCACATAAAATTAAATAAATAAAATAAAGTTAAAAAAAATTAAAATAAAAAGGCTGCCCAGAGGACTTTTTAGATCATTTGTCTACCAAGTAGTATTGTAAGAGCTGGTTGGCTTCCTTTCCTGGGACTGAGCTACAGATGTTATAGAACTAAATTTAGGGTCTCACAGCCATCCCTAGTTCTAGTTCTAAGTATGAGTTGAGGACACTCAGAACTCTTCCACATCTCTCCTTAAAATCATTTGTATAGGTTGAAGCTCAGCCATACTTACCCTAATAGCCTAGCTACTCTGCGTTAGAAACTGGTCACTGAAGGCAGTTCAAACCAAGGGCCCACCCACCTAAGACACTCACTAGTCTGACTCAAATGCTACAGTCCCACTCTGTCTGGGTCTGGTAAATCGCTAAGCTTGAGGATAGTACCAATTAACAAACATGAGACTAGAGATCAACTTAAGTATAGTGGTCCTACATATTTTCAATGGGCCATTCTTCCTTTCATGATCCAATCCAAGGTTTCTGAAACTACCCTTTATGTATAAGATTCTAAAAGTGTATCCAAATCCTTTACTCTGAGTTCTCCATTGGAAGCCTGCCAGATCTTCATGCTACCATCAGAACTAGAAGACACACCAAGGCCGCCGCCACTGGAAATGTCCAGGCATGTTATCTGTTCAAAAGACAAAACAACTTATAATACAAATAATGAAATGCTCTTATTTCCTTGAAACATGTTATAAATCTCCTTTTTTCATAGTCTTCCAAATCTTCTTCAAGACTATGTTTTCCAACAGCAAGGACGTGTGTTTGATATGAAGGCTGTTTTCATCACCAACCTCCCCACAAGGCTGAAATAAATATCCTTTACTTCCTGTAATCATCTCTAGTGTTCTACTATAACTAAAAGGTTTTCCCTATAAGTTTCCATCTTTCATGATTTTATTTTTTTAGGATATTTCTCCTAATTCTTAGGTACCCACTTATACAAAAGAATCTTCCAACATACACCAGAAGGATTCAAGCAAAGATACTTCTATCATGGTATAAATGGAGATATACTTCCTATGTTCATAACACAAATGAAGAAAATGGAAACACCTGTATGTTTGGTAATGTAAGACTAGAAAAATAAATTATAACAAAGTCATACAATGTAATACTATGCAGCTCCTACAAGAACACTAGGAAAGATGATTGAGAATAATGTATATATTATTAAGTAATAAAAAGCAAGTTATAAACTTGCCTACATAAGAGTTTCCCAAAGACTGAGAGAATAAAGTAAAATAATAATATATAAAGTTCAACATGGAGCTAACTCATAGAAAGCAATAAATAAATATTAGTTATCATTGCTATTATTATTATTATCAATAAAGGCTATAAAAGTTCACAACAATTATCTTTTAGAATATAAAAACAGGAGTAATTTTTTACTTTCTATTTCCTAATTTTATCACTATAAATATTTATTTGCTTTGCAACAAGAGTAAAAAGTAACTTATTTGATTTTGCAGTACTAGGGATTGAACCAGGGGCTCATGCAATGGTAGGTAAACCACTCAATGGATGTCAGCCATTTCTTATTTGGTTTTGAGACAGGGTATCACCAAATTGCCCAGCCTGGCCTCAAACCTGCAAACCTCCTGCCTTAATCTCCCAAGTAGTTGGGATTATGTTATATGCCACTGCACCCAACAAAAAATAGCTTTAAAAAAAATGTACCCCACAGTAAAAAGGAGACAGTTTATCCACCACTTTTTCACTTCTGCTTTAAAAAAAAAAAAAAGTAGAAAGGGCTTTATTACAAAAAACATCTGAAAATTATTCCTCAATGAGGTATATTTAGAATATTGAGAAAATGTTCTTGTCTAGTAGACAAGGTAATGAAATATGAGCAGTGCCAAATTATGCAAGCATCGGCTATTATATCATTATCCAAAAGCTGGTAAGTGACTCTGCTAAAATATATTTTAAAAAATTTCAGACAATCTCTAAGATTACCAGTGAACCTGTCTGTATACATACTCCGGACCCTCACACCAGTTTTGCCACACATCACACTTCATCAGCTGTATCATTTTACAATGTAGAGCAAATGAATGACTCATTAATTATGAATATCTTTACAGCACTAGAAAAGTAGATAAAGTAAAAGAATAAGCATGCTATCACACTTTTTATTTATCAAAATACTTACACTCTTTGTATGAATTCTGGAAAAAGTAGTGTATGGTGCCAAAAACTTAGAAGATGTATTTTCCTTTGGACATGAAATATGAATGCTTTTCTAAACAAAGAGGAAAAGATGAAATCTGTCAGTGAAGCTACTCCCAAGTAATTAAAACCTCTCAAAGAAAACATTAAGACCACAGGAAATTCTCATTCTAATTCTTCCCCAGCACACAAAACTAGAACCCTCCCTTGGTTTAGAAGTCCTTTCACTGCAGAGTGCTGCACTGCAATTTAGAATCACTGAGATGCCATTTTGTTTTTATGTTGAAGTAAATGGTCCCCTAGAGGACAGACTAACAATATGATACAACTGAAAAGCAAGAGAGCATTAATTTTTAGAAGAAAATCAAATCTCAATATTCTCAATTAGCAATGGGACAAGGAACAGGATAAGCAGGAGAGCAGATAAAGAGATGTGAGGAAATTTAGCACCTGCCCCCAAGACTAGGGTCTAAACAAGTCTAAAAAAAGAACTTTTTTTTTTTCACTTATTTATTTTTATGTGGTGCTGAGGTGCTAAGAACCATAGCCAAGTAGGAATGACGCATGGCATCTTTGGTTGAAAGGTGATGCCAGCAAGCCATTGAGATGATAATGATTATGTTAAGATCTGCATTCAATTGGATATTAGACCCCTGCAGTCCTCCTAGGCCTGCTACTTTGGAGCTCCCATTGGTTGGGGAAGTGTGGGAGGGGGGATTCCCTGTTGGTGTGGTGTGTCCTGGGAGTTTTGGAAATAAAGTTTGTTCCTGCTTGAGTGGCTCGGGATTTTGTGCCCAGCCAGACTGCAGCACTGAGGATGGAACCCAGGGTCCCACACATGTGAGGCGAGTGCTCTACCACTGAACTACAACCCCAGCCCCTACTACCTATAAGAACTTTAAGAAAAACCTGTTAGATTACTGACATTTATAGTTACGAGAGAAATTGGTAAAGTAAATTATGGTATATCCATAAATGTGTAGGGATGGGTCAGAACTGCAGTGCCCATTCCCACCTAACACTTAAAACTGACAACCTGATCATAGATTGGCCATCATCACATAGTTGTTTTATGATGCCCCATGTGTTTTGACTAGTCATGTTCATGTCTTTTGGCTGATAGTGTAGTAGGAAAGTATGCCTACAACCAGATGTTAAATTCAGGTGATATGAGACTTGCTAATGGTCATTTATAATAATTTTCCCAAGTATGTTGGCATTTCAAGGTAGCTAACTGATAAAGGTAGTACGCTAATAAAAGGCTTGGTCAACTTTTTGTCAAGGATTCTTGCAATATGACATCCTTTAATCAAAGAATACTCTAACCAACAGAATATGACTTAATTGTATATCTCTTATGAGGAGCTAACTCACTAAAGAGCCCCTAATCTGTTATATCTTCTGCCACGGTACTTCAGATTTTCTGGAAATTCTGGAGGGCAATGAAAATGCCTTCAATAATCAAGATTTTCTGAATCTTTTTATATCCAACAGGCACAGATACTCATACTTCATTAGAAAGAACAGCTTCAAGATCATATTTTCATTACTGAAAATCAATTATATTCTCATTACAGGCCATCTTCTCCTTTTAAATGACAATTGGAATATCTACACAAACAGCACTTTCTTAACCAGCATATCCATGCCTGGCTGCCTACAGTCTTTTCACTAAATTAGTTTCTGCTTCTAACTGCATGACAAAGCCCATATAGCAAGACAGCTGACCTGGATTCAGAACTACCTCCTACACCAGAAACTGAAGTGTCAGCTAAACTCTTGGCTAAACAGTCATACCAGCATGGATGCAAGGAGTTCCAAAGGCTAATGTTCAGACCTCTGTAAAAGCTGGGTTTGCTCTCAGAAGACTTCATTCTTGTTTTTTTTTTTTTTTAATATTTATTTTTTAGTTTTTTTAAGTGGACACAATATCTTTATTTTACACTTATGTGATGATGAGGATGGAACTCAGTGCCTCAAGCATGCTAGGCAAGCACTCTACCACTGAGCCACAACCCCAGCCCAGAAGACTTCATTTCTTTGGGAAAAATTACATGAAAGATTTCAAGAATCAGTGATTTTCTCCTGCTTATCAACCCTACAAATCAACCATTAATCCATAAACAGACTATGGAAGAAGATAAATACTGAGCTATCTTCAATGTCAGACAATCATGCTGTTAATGAAAAAAAAAATTTAAAGGAAAGCTGCAGGAGATATCAAAACAGACAAATCCAAGGAGGGAAAAGTGAGTATGCCACACTAGAATGAAATTCAAAGTCAATTTTTTTTATATTCCAGAGTTAGGCATTTAAGCATAACGACAGGTATACTGTTTAACAAAACACTGTAGCAACATCAAATAGCAAGTGACTCATGGCAGTTAGGAAACAAATTAATGTTCAACCATAAGCACTTACTGTCTGAACCCACCCAGCAGGTTCACAGCAGAAATTAGCAATGATGTTTGAAGAGATTAGGATTGTATCCAGGCCTAAGTATGAAGGGAAGAAATATAAATCAAGTATTTCCAATAAAAAACTTAAAGAGTCTAAACTGAGATGTACTACAAGTATAAAATATACATAGAATTTTGAAAACTTAAGAAAAAAAGGCATATAAAAATCAGTATCCAGGCTGTGGATGGATACTGGCAAAACATCTGAGAAAACCAGAGACTGGCAAGGTGGTGTTGAAGTTGGAATCAATAAAACTGGGTTTCAATTCCAGCATACAGTTTGACTTTGATTAATAGGGATTAATTAACCTGAGTATGTTTTCTTATCTGAAAAAATGGAAATTTAAAATGCCAAACCCACAGGATTATTATGATAAAAATAACTATTTTTTTTGCAATATTCTACAGTTTTATCATTTGTAGTCTAACTCTCCATTAACCATTCTATGAGATACAGTATTATCTCTGTGATCTAGATGAAAAAATTGAGGCTCAGGTAACTTTTATTTGTCCAAAATCACAAACCTAATAAGTATCAGAGTTAACTAAGACTTAAACTCAGATCTTCTGACACTTTCTACAACCATAGCTGCTTATGAAAATATGTAACATGAAGCCTATAACCCAGCACACAAAGGGTAATGAATGCACATTTGGTAAAAATCTTATGTAAATAACAAAGTATTCTCTATTCTTGTCAGTATACTCAAATATCTTAAAACCAAAAAATAAAATACAAATATACACAAAAAAAGAAAAGGAAATAAAAATAAATAAAAGACTGGTTCACCCTTTGGGAAGCATCTCACCAGAGCACACTGATTATAGCCATTAGAATGAGTATGAAAAGGTAGATCATGAGTTCTGTAATACTTTAGCCATCTATTTACCTCAAAAACAAATGAGAAAAACTCTTAAATACTATTAATATACCATTAATGTACACATCTCACCAAGGCCTAGCCAGATATAGTTCGTGAAGCTATACTATCTAATATGGTAGATTCTAGGCACATTCGGGCTATTCAACACTTGAAATACGGCCAGTGCAAATGAAGAAGTAAGTTTTAAATTTTATTTAACTTGAAGTTTAATTTAAAAATTAAAGCTGGGCCTGGTAGTGCATACTTGTAATCCCAGTGACACAAGAGGCTAAGGCAGAAGGACTGCGAGCTCAAAGCCAGCCTCAGCAACTTTGTGAGGCTCTAAGAAACTTAGTGAGACCTTGTCTCAAAATAAAAAATAAAAAGAGGTGGAGATGTGGCTTGGTGGTTAAGCACCCCTTGGTTCAATCCCCAGTACCAAAAACAAAAAATAAATAATAAATTAATTAAATAAAAATTGATATCTGATTCAGTAATTAGAATACTTTTAGTTAGCCAGGGTGGCACACACCTTTAATTTCAGAGACTCAGGAGTCTGAGGCAAGAGGAACACAGGTTTAAGGCCAGTGAGGTTCTAAGCTACTTAGCAAGACCCTGTCTCAAAATAAAATATAAAAAGGCCTGAGTATTTAGCTCAGTGATATAGTAGTAAAAAAGAAAACTTTTAGGTATGTTTGCAACAATGTGAAATTTTTTTTGCAGTACTGCAGACTGAACCCTAGTGGGTGTTCTACCACTGAGTTATATCCCCAGTCTACCCTTTAAAATATTTTTCACTTCTGAGGCAGTCTCTCTAAATTTTCAAGGCTGGCCTTGAACTTGTGATCCTCCTGCCTCAGCCTCCAAAGCAGTCAGGAGTACAGGCATATGTACTCATATAAAATCAGGGAGGATTTTTGTGCTAAGGACTGAACCAAGGGCCCCACAAACACTAAGGACATACTCTACCACTGAGCTACACTCTCTAACCCCTATGAATCTATGCTTTCAATTGTAAATTTTATTTTTGGGAGTGGGGATTGAACCCAGGGGTGCTTTACTACTGACTTAAATCCTCAATACTTTTTATTTTTAAGACAGAATCTTGCTACATCACCCAGGATTGTCTCCAACTTGTGATCCTCTTGCCTTAGCAACCTGAGTTGCTGGAATGTAATTAAATGCACTACCCTACCAGCTCAACTGTAAATCTTATGAAATATAAATACAAATCAAGTCATTCCTAATAAAAAAATAAGTTTGAATTGAGATGTTCTATAAATGTAAAATAGAAAATTGTAAAAATTTTTAAAAAGTAATATAAAATATCTTATTAGTAAATATGTATATTATTTAAAAATTAAAATAATATTTTAGGCATATTGGGTTAAGTAAGGTAGATTATTAAAATTAAGCTCACCTATTTCTTTTACCTTTTTAATGTGGCTAATAGAAAATTCAAAATTGTATATGTAGTTTGTTATTATCACAGCTGGTGCAAGGTAAATAAGAAGAAATACATTTCCATTTTAAAGTAAATATAATTAAAGACAAGAAGAAAACTCTTTTGACATTCAAAGGAGCAAACAGTATGATTATTATACAAATAAAATAGAGATGACACATATATAAAGATAACAGTGTAAATATTTGGAGTAGATATAGAGGTATGGCCATACTTCTGAATAGTATGCCATCTAGAAGACATAAAAACTTACCTTATTTATTTCATTTACAATAAATCCTTCTGAGGCTGTAACCTCTGGGATACCATCTAGGCCAATTCCTTGAGAAGTTAGGCTGCCATACAAAGATGGTTTCCCTACGTGGGGAAAAAAAAATTAAAAGTTTGTCTCAAAAAATTATAAGAACTTATTATTTCTCTCCTTACAGACCCAATTCAAGCATCTGTATAGATGGAACCTATAATGAAATTGGCCCATGAAAGAAAAACAGATACCTGTGTTGAAATTCAGGTGAGGTAGAAAGAGTAAACCTAATTTGGGAGTGAATACACTAAAAGATTTAAAAGTTAGGAATGGAGATTTAGAGATATAACATTTATAGAAAAAAACTGCTGAAATGATCTCAACCTGCTTTTATGGCTATGAAATGGAATTCTTCCAGGATGAAAGGTGAAGATCATCATATATATGTGTATTTACCAACAGTATATACATTATATAACACATCGTAAATAATTAAGCTTCAGTATTCTAGAAAATATGCCTAAATAGAATTTTTGCAGTCATATGAACTGAATGAAATACTGTCCTAAATATAAACATATGCAGATACTAGAATGAAGCTAAACACTTTGTCCATTCTTCTGGACTTTGTATATTCAAATCAAAGCCCATATAACAATTACATGTCTAACTTCCTGGCTAGAGTTAGACATGTAATTCAATCTTTTTCCTTTTCTTCAAAGATATTGGTTATTCAGTTAATCCTTCTTTCCTTTACCTTCAAACTACATTTTATTTATTATTATTTAGGTACTGGGGATTGAACCAGAACCACTTTACCCCTGAGCTACATCCCCAGTCTTTATATTTTACTTATAGACAGGGTCTAACTAAGTTGTTTAGAGCCTTGCCAAGTTACTGAGGCTAGCCTCAAACTTGCCATCCTCCTAACTCAATCTGGGATTACAGGCATGTGCCACCATATCTAGCTTCAAACAGTATTTTAAAAATTGCTCTTTCTTCAATTATTTTCCATCTTTAAAAAACAAAAGCTCTAGACTATGAGATTTTTAGCTTCATCCATACAGCACCAATTTCCTCAAGAAAGATTCTATGTTTAAAATATTTTCTCAGCTTGATGCAGTGGCACATGCCTGTAATCCCAATTATTTAGGAAGCTAAGGAAGTGGATCAAAAGTTCAAGGTCAACCTCATCAATTTATCGAGGCCTTGAGGGTTGGGAATATGGTTTAATGGTAGAGTGCTCCTAAGTTCAATACACAGTACCATCAAAAAAATTAGATAAAAAAACTGTAGAATATATCACATAAAGGCTAATGGGCTAATTAAAATGCACCAGCACAGGTGCAGTGGTACCTGTAATCTCAGATACTTGGGAGGCTGAGGCAGAAGGATCAAAAGTTGGAGAACAATGTGGGCAACTTAGTGAGACCCTGTATAAAAAAGAAAAAGTGCTACACACACAGCTCAGTGATAGAGCACCACTGAGTTTAACCACCAGTATGGCAAAAAAAAAAAAAAAAAAAAGGTTGGAGAAGTAGCGTGGTGGTAGACCACCTGCCTAGTGTATGAGAGGCCCTGATTTCAATTCCCAGTATCTCATTCATATATGCTCTCTCTTTCTCTCTCTCACACACACAAAAGCATTAATAATATCTCCATAAACATCTGTGGCTTACAAATGGAAAACACAATCTGAAGCCCTTCTAGAATAGAGGAGTGGGAATTATTTCAGTAAAATACAAACTACACAAGCATGTTTGTAAACTATAAGCATTGTGCCAGAAGGTTGAGCCAGCAGAAAATAGGCAGCTTGGTACCAGGGGTACTAAATCTTTCTTTCAAAAGAGAACAAATAGATTTATAGACATTACCTGGAGGGTGACAGCTCAGCCAGGCCTCCCCTTCTTCTTTCCTATGAAGAGAGACAAAAGCCTAATTAGGCTCAAAGTTGAAAAGAATGACACTTGGGAGAAAGGTCATATAACCTTCAGTTTGTTCATTGTACCTAAACATGATCTAGTCTAATCTCCCATCCAGGCATACATTATTTTAAGACAGTCAAATTTTATTGTTAAAGAAATATTTGTGGATTAAGTATTTAATATTTAAGTATGAATAGATATCACTAGTTAAATCGATTCTCAAATACTTTGATCAACAAGGAGTTTGCTTTGAAAAAAATCAAGATTATTTATATTTAGGCATTTATTGAGATAACTATAAAACAAGAGTTAGACATTTTGCATATGGCATTATTATTCCTTACAAAACCCAAACAAGATACCTTTTATTATCCCCATATTAAATGCAAAAACTTGAGGGTCTGGGATAAGTGACTTGCCCCAAACCCCTAGCTATGAAGTAAGAATTGAAATCTGGAACTGGTACACAGTATGTGTTCTTTCTAAAACCTCATGCTGACTTTTTACATGTTTTAGAATGCATGACTCCAAATCCTCTAAATCCTGATCTCTTAGTTAAGATGGAAAGGACCTAGACTTTTAAGTCAGAAAGCTCCAGGTTGACAGCAGCCTTCTATCACATGAGCAGCTGCCTTTGATTCTGATCCTGCATTGTTTCATAGGTACCTTGTGGCACTTAATGGTACTGTTATTCATTTGTAACTTATCATATTTTGCACACTAATAAGTAATGTGTATTTTGGTTAGTCCCACCTACCAAAGTATAAATTTCTTAAGTGCAGGAGGCTGTGTTTCATCCATCTTCACCATTGTTTCAATGGTGATAACAGTTACTAATCAATTTGTAATAGCAACTGTCATTTATGGCATTGCTGTATTCATCCTGATACCTAGAGAAATAATTGGCACAGTACATGATCAACAAATATACATTAAATGAGTGAATGAATGATTTACTGCGTAGTTCCAATTAAATGTCACCTTCTTGAAGGGCAGAAACTATCACTTAAATTTAGAATACACATCTGAGCTCCACTGAGCTTTAGGACAGGGCCTGGACTTGGCATGGTTTTCTGAACAATACTGTGCAATACATCTAATAGGGCACTGGGGGCGCACGAAAATAGAGTCCATAAAACACAAAAGTGGTAGTGAGTACTGGAACTTTTACAAATAACTGATGACCAAGAAATATTTTCAAAAAGACTACTTGGCCAAATGTCTTCCTGTCTCCCAGTTTGTCCACTCATTGATACTATTTCTTACGCAGGGATCACACAATGCGTAGGTATTCCCTTGGCCTCAGGACAACTGCAAAGAATGAAAAGCAATAACCATGCGGGTTTGGGACTTTTTTTCTGGACCTTGTGGCCTCCAGCTTCCTCAACAATTGAAGGTTAACCTCTGTGGATATCCAGGATCAGGCATGGCTCTCCTTGACGTTAAGGCAACATCCGTTACCCGCCTCCTCTGACCCTGATCCGGGCCTGGATTCACCTGAGGGCTTGGGCCCAGTCGCTCTGAATCCTCAAAGGCGCCGCCATCTTGACCCCGCCTCCACTAGCCCGCCTCTTCCGCCCCTTCCCGGAAGTGGAGCCCCCAAACAGGCAGTAGGAACGGAGGGCAGGAAGTACACGGAGAAACCACCAATGAAAATGCATTATCTTGCCCTTCCGTCGGCGTGCTGCCATGAGGGGATGGTTCTTGTGGAGAGACGCAGAGGATCTCTAACTGCCTGAAGAACCTGCGCCGTCGCTCCATTTGGGTCCTCTCCTCCCACCTTTTCCGTGAGCACGACACCCCTAGTTCTTGCGCCGGGAGGCACTGCGGACAGAACGCGGGTGCACTCGGCTGCCGTGCACGCTTGCGTCCTCTCCTTAAAGTGGCAGAGGAGCTTAAGGTGACCTAACCTGGATTGCTCTGCTTTCCGATCCTTTCCGTACCTTCCTAGTTCAAGCCAACTTCCACTGTTTAGTTGCCAACTATCTCACCTGCCCTGAATTCTGAGCAGGGGTCGCCCTCATTTTATTCCACAGGAGACTGAAATCAGATGATGGAGGGGGGCGAGGATTTTAAGATAGCTTTTACAGAGTCCTATTGTAGCCCAAAGCACTTTTCATTCATTATGTTAATACTTAAATTCTGCGAGTTAAGCATTATTAATGAGTAATGAAATTATTGCACGGTAAGGCGTGGTGCTGGGATTTGAATTTGGATCTCTTTGTTTAGAATCCAAGGTACTTTCCTTTCCACTGTTCTTGATTTCATTAATTTGCTCTTGGCCTTTGAAGAGCTCACAATGTCATAGGAAGCAGAAACATACATAGGAACTCTGAAATATTTAAACTTTTGTTCGCGTCAGTCTCCTTACAAATATTATCATCTGTTTTTCAAAAGAGGCTTCTAAGTGACTTGCACAAGAGCATCCAATGAAACAGTGACAACGCGAGGTTTCCAATCCATGTCTATTTCAAAGCCATTTCCTTTCTTCTCTTAAATTATACTGCCTTCAAAGCAAGTGAGTTTTGTGTAGAGATTAAATTCCTCTTGTGATTTCCCCATTGTTCTTAGGATAAAAGTCCTAACTCCTTAATATGGCCTGCAAAGCCTTTCTATGATGATGCTTAGTCATTTTACCAGTTTTCATTTCTGGTCTTGTTCTCATCTTCAGCCAGGTTTTTTCTTTGTGTGTTTTGTGGTGCTAGGGATCAAATCCTGGGGCCTCGCACATGTGAGCTGCACCCTCAGGCCCATCACTGAACTTTTGGTTCCTCTTATATGTTAAATTTTGTCTCTATCTTCCACTTGCCAGAAATATTCTTCCCATCTCTGGCCAACTCCCACTTATCCTTTCTCATTTTTTAAATCACTTCCTCCAGGAAGTCTTCTGTGCCTATTCTTGCCCTATATCTGGATTAAGTACCCCTCCACTGTGTTCCCAATCTTAGCTATCTATACACATGTTGAAACTGATTACTTATCTACATTGTAAACAGGAACTATATCTTTTTTGGATACTCTAGCATAGTGACTGATACATGGTAGGTATGCAATAATCATCTTCTGGGGCTAAGAATGTAGCCCAGCTGTAAGAGCATTTGCTTAGCATGTTTGAAGTTCTGGATTCCATCCCCAGCAGCACCAAAAAAAAAAAAAAATCTATTGAATGAATGAGACACAAGAGAGGCATTAAGAAATTCTAATGCTCTTTTACAGCTAGCTCATCATGACAAAATTTGTGAAAGGGTAATCATTTCTCTTCAAATGTTTCTTAAGTTCCTTACTTCTTTCTTTCTTTTTTTGGTACTGGAAAGTGCACTCAGGGGTACTTAACCACTGAGCCACATCCCCAGGTCTTTTTATTTTTTATTTGGAGACAGGACTTATCAAGTTGCTTAGGGCCTAAATTGCTGAAACTGGCTTTGAACTTGCAATATCCTGTCTTAGCCTCCTAGCCACTGGGATTACAGGTTTGCACCATTGCGCCCAGCTCTGCTACTTTCTTTTGACTGCTGTGAAGCAGATGATCTTGGGGACATATTCTGGGCAAACATACCTAACATTTGGGCATAGCTGACAAAGCATTTTCACTTACTCTATAGACTGAACTCTTGCCCTGGCATCTGAATGTTTTATTACATTCAAAGTGAACTCTTTCCATTCCTCCCATGTCAAAACCTATCCGTATTTGGGTATCATCCCAAGTGTTCAACTTGTTCTTCCTCAGGCATAGAATAAAGCCAAAGGAGACAATAATAACTAACGGTTAGTTCTTTTAAGGTAGGTCAGAGATGGCTTCTCCAAAAAGATGACATTTCACTTAATTCATATTCCATCAGCAGAATCTATTGAGCTTATTGAATGCTGTTTAAAGCACTCTCAAATATATAATGTTGTTCAATACGAACCATTTTCTAGGCCTGTTTTTTCTGCCAGGCTTACTGCTGGGGGCACCAAAGTAAATCAGGCTCAATATCTCTCCTCAGAGAGCTTAGTCTTCAGGCTGGGGTTGTGGCTCAGAGGTAGAGCGCTCACCTACCATGCATGAGGCACTGGGTTCAATCCTTAGCACCACATAAAATAAATAAAAAATATTGTGTCCACCTATAACTGAAAAATAAATATTTTTAAAAAGAGCTTAGTCTTCTAGGGGAGATAAATACATAAGCAAGTTCTAATAGTGCAGTTTAGTTGATGCTATTTGACACAGGGACCTTATTATAATCATATTTATACTCATACCTTGTCTCTGTTGATGTTCTAGACTTCAAGATGTCAACCTCAGTCCCTCAAGGCCATAACTGGGCCCGACAGGTGAAGAAGGAGGATGAAGAAGTAGATCCTCTGGACCAGCTCATCTCCCGCTCTGGCTGTGCTGCCTCCCACTTTGCAGTGCAGGAGTGCATGGCCCAGCATCAGGACTGGCGGCAGTGCCAGCCACAGGTGCAGGCCTTCAGGGATTGCATGAGTGAACAGCAGGCAAAGCGGCGGGAGGAGCTACAGAGAAGAAAAGAGCAAGTTAGCACCCACCGCTGAGATCCCAGACCACCTGTCCCCAGAGGATGGTCCTGCAGAAACCAGCACATAGATCATGGTGGGAGTATGGGCCAGGAGGTGTCAAACTTGGAGATGGTCTTTTGGACTAGGATTGAGAGCCAGACACCATAAATTTGGATGTGACTACCATACTGAGCTGCCATGTTTAATGGTCAGATCTCACACATTCTCACCCTTCTTGTTCCACCAATATTTGCCATGTATAACAAGAAGTGGGGTAAAGGAAGCTCCCTTACCCCACCTCTTGCGTTAGTGTGCCAAATACTAAGATGATTATAGGGATGTTTTAATTTTAGAAGTAAATTCACAACCTGAAGTTAAATTGGTTACATAATTAGGTCTTCAATTTTTCAGTCATGGGTTAATTATATCAAGTATTTCTAAGGCACTGTGTTGGAATGTGATCTCTGCCTTCATGTTTCTTAGGGTCTAGTTTGAGAGATGGAAATAAAACAACACTGGACCAACTAATTTAGCTTCCAGCAGTGATGTGAGTGCCTCTGTCTTTTTATCACCTACTCTTGAGTGTTTTATTCTGTTTAATAAAGGAAGAAAGCAAACATGGAAACTTATTCAAAAAATATCGAGTACCTGTTACATGTTAGACTCTGTTGATTAACAGATGCAGAATTTTTCCCCAACTCAACCAATACAGAAAGCTGGCCTGACATTTTAAAAGTATGTTTAACATTAAAATACAGATTTTCAGTTTTTGAAAAATGGAGATGCTATTGTACACAGAGCTTGTATTTCTACTTGACAACAAATTGCTGGAGCTGAATATTACTGCCTCTTTTCAGGGGCTTGTGTTCTATTATAGAAGTTGCCATCACTTCTCATTCTTCAGTGAGACCAACCGCTATTCCTGAATAGCCCCTTGAGACATTTGGGAGTGAGAAGGTTAGGGGAGTGGCTCTAGCCATAGAAGCTAGAATGCTTTCATCATTATTAATAACAAATACTTTTTGAGCACCTACATTTTAAAAACCCAAACCTGAAGTATAGTAGGCCCTAAAATTTGAGCCTTTGTGTTGGTATTTTTAGGAAAGAAGGAAAGAAAGAGGAGAGGACATGAGGAGTTAGAGAAACAGTAGAATCTTATTTAAGGCCAAAGGGGATGATCAGGTGAATATATAAACGTGTTTCTTTGGGTCTGTGTGTACTCAATGCTGTGGATCATCAGAGGGAGGAAGCAGTGTGCTCTAGAGCTGTCACCAAGAATCTCAAAGAAGAGGAGGAAGTTAGTCAAGTTGAGCCTTTAATAGCTGGAGCCAGGCAAGGTGGTGCAGTTCTATGGCAAGTTTGAGGCTAGCCTCAGCAAATCAGCTAGGTTCTCAGCAACTTGGTAAAACTCTGTTTCAGAATAAAAAAGGGATGGGGGTTTAGTCTGGTAAAGCACCCCTGGGTTCAATCCCCATTACCAAAAACAAAACAAAAAAACATAGCTGGGTGTGGTGGCACACACCTAGTAATCTCAGGAGGCTGAGGCAGAAGAATCAAATGTCTAAGGCCAGCCAGGACAACTTAGTGAGACTTACCTCTAAATTTAAAAAAAATGGGGGATGTAGCCATGTGGTAAGAGCACTCCAAGTTCAATCCCCAGTAACAAAAGAATAAATAAATAAAAATTGTTACCATTTATTGAGTGATTATAACTAATATTTATTGAACATTTAATTTAGGCAATCCAGTTCCAGAGTCTGCTGTCAATCCCTTTTCACTATTTACTAGCTGTGTGACTGGACACTTTTTTTTTTTTTTTTTTTTTTTTAGTATTGGGGATAAAACTCTCCAGGGCATATACCACTGAGCTACATCATCAGCCTATTTATTTAAAGAGAGAGAGGGAGTTGGGAGTTCATAACCCGCTTGAATCAAACTGTGAAATATGATGTATTAAGAACTGTGTAATGTTTTGAACGACCAACAATAAAAAAAAAGAGAGAAGGAGAGAGAGAAAGAGTTTTAATATTTATTTTTTAGTATTTGGCGGACACAACATCTTTGTATGTGGTGCTGAGGATCTAACTCGGGCCACACGAATGCCAGGCGAGTGCGCTACCACTTGAGCCACATCCCCAGCCCGCCTCTTTATTTTTTATTTTGAGAAAGGGTCTGAGTTGCTGAGGCTGGCCTTGAATTTGCAATCCTCCTGCCACAGTCTCCTGAGTTACTGAGATTATAGGCATACACCACACCTAACTGGAAAAGTTACTTAACATCTCAAAATGTTTTTTCTTGTGTGTGTATGTGTGTGTAGTATGCTTTCCTCACAAGCCTCAAAACATTAGTTTGGACCTTCCTCATAGAATTGTTGAAAGAATTAATATTGGTGGGGATCTTAGAAACAGTGCCTGGCACCCCATTCTTGTGTGCTAGTGACTGTCCTGAGGTAGGCTGTCTAATTTAATCCTTAGAACATAGCATTCATTCCTTTTTACAGAGGAGGAAATAAAGGTAAGACCTAAGAATTGGGTTCCAGGCGTATGTTGCTCTAAAGTCCATACTGTTCTCTGTGCTCTGTGCAGTGTGGTTTGAGTTTCTCCCTATATAATCTACACTTACCTCTGGCAGCTTTGGGTAACTCCTGGGAAGAGGTGCAGTGCCAGCAATGAGTGGAGAGACCTCTTGGCTGGTTGTCTCTTGACTAGACCTAGGGCAGACTGATGGCTAAGCTCTTCTCTGCAAGGTCTTTGGCCAAAGACTTGGCTTCATACTCAGTACATAGGTTCACTACAATGTGCTTTACTAGATGAGTAAGAAGATACTTCTGTCTCTCCCTCAGGTGAAGTTGACAGACTAAATCCTTGGGCTGCTGACTTCAGAAATCCAAAAAGAACTGGAGCAAGTCCAGATTGAAACCTTACACTTTCTCCCTGTAGAAAATGCATGGCCTCCTTTCTCTGCAAGACTTAAAGGATTGGAGGAAGTGGAAAGGATTCTTCCCTTCCTTAAGCTATTTTTTTTTAAAGAGAGAGAGACAGAGAATTTTTAATATTTATTTTTTAGTTCTCGGCGGACACAACATCTTTGTTGGTATGTGGTGCTGAGGATCGAACCCGGGCCGCACACATGCCAGGCGAGCGCGCTACCGCTGGAGCCACATCCCCAGCCCCCTTAAGCTATTTTTTAAAAAATATTCATTCTTCAGAGCCTGGGCATTTTGCCTGAATGGTGAGCTGATTCCCTAAAGTGAGTGGAAATGTCTGAGAATAAATTATTCCAGGGGGAGTGTAAAAGCTAAATGAATCTTTCCAGATTCTGCAGGTCAATCAGACAATTGGAGATGAAAACATCAAGAAGAAATCAAAGTACAGATGAAACAAGCCCAAAACACATTGGTCACTTTGTGCCTCTGGTATCTTTCCAGCTGGTCTAGTTCTAGACATGCCCATTGTCTACTCAGACAGTTTTCCTTCCTTAATTACACTCTTTGTCCTAGAAACAGAGGAGATACAGGTCTCAGCATTGCTACAGTGTCCAAATACTCAAAATACCAAGATTTTTATTTCTTTCTCAGTGACTAAAACATACCCTTTTAGAATCCACAGCTGGCTATTTCTCAAGCTTCTAAGGCAGAACAGACATCCTCATCCAAATGGAAAGGACTAAAACATGTAGCTGAGGAATCAGATAGCCTTAACTAAGAAAACCACCCATTTGACCCAGGCATTCTGTCCTTGAAAGTTATTGATCTACATAAAAATCCACTTCTAAAAATCCATTATATGCAATAAACCAGCAATTGAGTAACCTGGAACAATCCCTGATTCTGCCACTGGCTGAATGGTTGACTTTAGACAAGTCTGTTTCCCTCCCTGGGCCAGTTAACTCATGAGTAAAATGAAGACAAAAATGGATTATCCCAAAAGTTATATATTGATAGAGCCAATCCTCGAACCTAGTTATTCTGACTCTTAATCCACTGACCCCCCACCCCCACCTATCCCTTGTATTTTCATGGTTCTACTAGGACTTTTTATTTTTTAAATTATTATTATTATTATTATTTTTTGCTTGTTTACTCACAGGTACCTACACAAAGCAAGAAGCACTGTTGTAGATCTAATTTATTTTCAGTGCTGGAGTTCAAACCCAGGGCTTCATACATAGCAGGCAGACATTATCACTAAACCACATCCCCAGCCCCCTACTAGGAATTTTTTAACTGGGGCATTCAAAACTAAAAGTATGCTGAAGGAATAAACTACTGACACATGCAACAAAGTGTATAAATAAAGATAAGACACAAGTGAGTATATATTGTACAAGATTAATTGTTTTAATAGATATGGTAATATAAATGAGATTAATGGTTGCTTCTAGGGGAGAATGACTGAAAGAATATGAGGGAACTTTCTGGGGTAATTGACAGAAGGGTGGATTTCATGGGTAAATGCATTTTCAAAACCGATCAGTTTCAAAACTGATCAAATACACAATTAAGATCTGTGTTTCACTGTGTATAAATTAGATCTCAAAGAATCTCTTAGAATATATATACTGAAGTTGTTTAGAAGGGAAGAAATATCACATTTACCAAGCACAAGCCTGTTACAGATCTCTATCACAAACTCTAAAAAGGGATTACCCATTTTATAGGTCAAAAACTGAGATTCAGTGATGTTAATTCACCAGAAAAAAAATTCACAAAAGACCTTAAAACTAATAAGTGTAGAAACCCAGGCACAACCCAAGTTTGTCTGCCTCTTATAATAGATTGTCTCAAGGAGGGAGGGAAAGGTATTTTCAGCTTGGAACCAGGAGACTTATGTTCCATTTGATTTCACAGCCATGTGATCCTAAGAAAGTCCAAATCCCCCTGGGCCTCACTCGAGAGAGTCAAATGAAGCTTGTAATTGTTTTATAACCCTGAGGTTATAGCAATCAGACTATCTCCTGTCCTTTACCAGGATGGAGCATTAAGAGCAATTTCCATTTCTTAGAGTAGAGTCATTATGAGCAACAAAAGCCCTTTGACTCCAGTGAGAGGATAAATCATCAACTAGGTTAGTGACACCAGAGCTCGAGTGACAGAATCCAGCTGCCTCCTATTTAAGATAAACCTAACTTATTCTGCAACAAATGTGATGGGAAGGAATGGAGTGGGACATTAGATCTGAATCCTGCTGTTACTCTGCCATGGAGATGGCCTATGACCTGGGACAAAGCACTGCTTTTTCTGGGCCTCTAACCTGCATTTGCTCCAGTATCTTATCCATTTTATGAAACTCTGAGTCCTGTTTCTACATATTATAACAAGGAAAATTGGGCAGCTGGAATCTAATGTGTTTCTCAGATTCCTAAACAGAACCCATGTGGCATTACCTATGTGCTATGGGGAAATATGTATGTATATATACATTTTTTCTTCATATCACTATATATATCCCTCAGCTTCACACTCATCCATTAGTTGCTGATCTTTTATCTTCTGTAATTGAGATTTAGTAATAGGGAATAATTTTATAAATTTATTTTTTGCTTATTTACTCAAACACCTACACAAAGCAGGAAGCTTTTTTAAATGTGTTTGTGGTGATAGGGTTTGAACCCAGGGCTTTATGCATATCAGGGAGACACTCTACCACTGAACCATACCCTCAGCCCAGAAATAGGGAATTCTAAAATCAAAGTATCAGTCTTCACTGGAAAATTCTGTCCACACTCCAATTGGGGTTCAATTGGAAGTCCTGGGACTTCCATTTGAATTCAGAGAAGCATTTTAATATAAGGGCATCTGCTCTTTTGACAGCCTTCCCTTAGTGTTCACCTTGGGAAGAAATCTGAGTTTCTTCTTGTTGCCTGTGGAGACCAAGCAAAAAACCCAAAATAATTTCAGGACTGAAGCTATGAGTTTCAGAAATGTACATGCAATGTTGAGAATGTGTTAAGCTTCTACAGACATCTGGTTAGGGATACCCCAGAGAAGGCTAGAAATAGAGGGTAAAGAGGTTTTGGCTTCTTACTAGCTGTTTGACCCTCGGAAGTCATTTCAACTCTTCAAACTTCAACTTCTCAACTGTAAAACTGGGATAATACCAACAACCTCAAAGGATACTTTGTACAAAGTATGCAGCAAAAAAGGAGAATGAATGAGACAGAGACACAAGGATCCATGTTTGTTATGGTTTAGGTATGAGGTTTCCCTCAAAAGTTCATGTAAGACAATGTAAGGAGGTCTAAAGATGAAATGACTGGGTTATAAGAGTCTCAGCTCAATCAGTGTGATAATCCCTGATAGGTATTAACTGAGAGGTGACTGTAGGCAGATAGGGTGTGGCTGGAGGAGGTGGCTCATTGGGGGCATGCCTTTGAGGTATATATTTTATCCCTGGTGAGTAGAGTCTTCTTTGTCTCTGTATACTACAGTCACGTCTCTGTTTTCCTCTGCTATACTGTTCTGCCATGATATTCTGCCTCGCCTTGAGCTCCAAGGAATGAAGCCAGCTTTCTATGGACTGAGACCTCTGAAACCATAACTTTTCTTCTCTAATATGTTTGTCAGGTCTTTTTGGTCACAGCAGCCAAAAGGCTGACTAAAACACACTCACATATACTTATACACAGGCATATACATACACGCCCTGAAAGACTAGTAAGAAGATTAAATGTGTACTTAGCACAAGGTCCAACTCAATAAACGATAGCTATTCTGCATCAAAGTATAAATGCACAAAGCCTCAGAAGAAACAGAACATTAGAGATCACCTAGACTACTAGTTCTGAAAGAGGTTTCCTGGAGCAGCAGCAACATCATCACCTGGGGACTCATATGAGATGCAGATTCTAGACTCTCACTCCATACCTATGAAATCAAGCAATCTGTGCTTTAGAAACCCCCTCCCAGAGGTCCTGATGTATGCTAAAGTTTGAGAATCAATCATTTAGACAAGAGTTTGACAAACTGTTTCTACAAAGGACCAGAAAGTGTTTTAGCTTTATGGACTCCATTCCAACTACTCTGTCATTGTAGCAGCCATAGATAATATTAAGTGAATGAGCATGGCCCTCCTCCAATAGACATTTATTTACAAAAAGATAGAATGGGAGTTTGAAACTAGGTAAGAGGTTGTGTTTGTACAACATGGTGAATGTACTAAATGCCTCTGTAAAATGGCTAATTCTGTGGTATGTGAAGTTTACCTCAATAAATTATTTTATAAAACACAAGGAGTGCCAGGCACAGTGGTGCATGCCCATAATCCCAGTGTCTCCAGAGGCTGAGTCAGGAGTATCGTGAATTGGAAGCCAGCCTCAGCAATGGCGAGGTACTTAGCAACTCAGTGAGACCCTGTCTCTAAATGAAATACAAAATAGGGCTGGGGATGTGGCTCAGTGAGTGTCCCCAAGTTCAATCCCTGGTAACAAAAAAATAAACAAAAAAAAAAAGGAGTGAGTAGGATTTGGTTCATGGACAGTAGATTGCTGACCCTTGACCGAGATCAACTTCCAATGCTTTGCATAATCTCATTCCAGGCACACTTATCAGTTATGTAACCTTTACCTGAATACTTATGTCAAGTCACTCACTAACCCACAAAGCAATTTATTTTGTGTATGAACAGACCTCAGTTCCATATGGAGAATTTTTCCATATACAAAGCCAAAATCTCCCTTCCCATGACTTGTACCCATAGAGTATGCCCTAAAAAAATGTAATGATTTAGATATGGTTTAAATGTGTCTCCCAAGGGTTCATGCGCTGGAATCATGGTCTTCAGTGTGTGATTTTGAGAAGTGATGGGCCCTTGAAGAGGTGATGCCTAGTAGAAGGTGCTTAGGTCACTGAGGGCTTTGCCCTGGGAAGGGATTAATATAGTTCTCTTAGGACCCTTTGAAAGTGGGTTGTTATAAAAAGCACAAGACTAGCCCCTCTCCAATTGCCTGTCTTGCCATGTGGTTTCTCCCTTTCTTATGTGCTCTTGAATGATGTCTTTTGGCATGTTGAGACAAAGCAAAGGGGGCTCTCACCAGAGCTGAGCTTATGCTGGTGCCATGCTCTTGAACCTTCAGAACTGTGAGCTAAATAAACCTATTTTTAAAAAAATCCCTGCCTCAGGTATTACATTATAGCAATAGAAAACAGACTAATACAGAGAATATCCTCATGCTATCATCCCTACTTCACTACCGGACTGCATGATAGATTGCTTTAAAGGATGCGTTCACTCTAACTAAGGACATATAGAAGGGGTACATGCATCTATGCTAAAGCATCATCAGGCAAAGAGAAAATAGAATCTCTTAGTTAAAAATATGCCCCAGGATAGCAGGTTGACATTTCTCCTCTCACCCTCACCCCTCACATACACACACCAGCAACAGCAGTAGCATGTTTTTATTAGAGGATTCCCTGTGTTATCACAAAGATATGTGGTAACAGCTGGCAAGTGCAGCCATGCTACAGAGGAGAGGAAGAACTCTTCCATGTGAGAATGGGTACTTATGAAATCTAAGGGTCTGGGTCTCCTGCTTAACCCTGACAATCTGGAAACTCTTCTCTTTGGCACTCAATATCACCAGTGCTGGGGCATGAAATAATTGCAATAACTAGTTCAACTTGGCCAACAGTTCTTCCAGTTCTGGCCGAGCTTTGAACCTTCCCTTGAAGTCTTCTTCAGTGTGCTATGGAGTAGAAAAGAAAATAGGTAGTAAGTACTATGGAGTTTTTAGTTATTTTTACATGCACAACATCCAAAAAAGAGTCATCAGCTAACTCTGCACAGAATGATTCAGATTTAGCCAACTATTATTGACTTGTATTAGGTACCAGGGATGCAAATTTGAATCAAACTTACTCTTTGCCTTCAATGTACTTAAGAGTCTGTTGCAAGAAGACATAATAAAAGGAACTAATGTTATAGATACTACAAACATAACAACAGAAGTGTGTGTGTGTATATGTGTGTGTGTGTGTATGTGTGTGTTTGTGTTGCTGGGAATTGAACCCAGGGCCTCATACATTCTAGGCAAGCACTCAACTACTAAGCTACATCCCCAGCCTAGAAGCATTTTTTTTAAATGTAAAAATTATCCTTTAATAATAGGAAATATCAGCTGGGCACAGGGGGTGGGACACACCTATAATCCCAGCTACTTGGGAGGCCAAGGCAGGAAGATCACAAGTTCAAGGGCAGTCTCAGCAACTTTAGCAAGACCCTATCTCAAAATTTAAAAATAAATACATAAAAAGCACTGGAGATGCAGCTCAGTGGTAAAAAGCTCCAATGAATTCAATCCCTAGTACTGCAAAAATAAATAAATAAATAGACAGATAAATAAAAATTACAATAACACTCACAGGATTGGAATGTTTTAAGTTAGCATGACCAGCACATTCTCTCTGTGTACTATGTGCAACATAAATAACAACCATAAGCTTAACAAGTATAAGACAAGGAGAGCTGGATGAAGCAATGCCACCAGTCTAACATGACCTGATGTGTCTGTATCATTAGAAGAAACATAATGGTGACTGGACTTGAATATCTAGTTTTCAGGTTAAGGTTCATGATGTTTTGCTGCAAGTTTTCCATGCTCAGTCAAACCTCCTTCTGACTGGCATTCTTTACTAAATATATTCAATCAAGCTACAGTCAAGCCTTGAAGGTCAAGGATACTTCTCTCTAAAGTACATTTTTCTATTTGTTTTCTGATTTATTATACTATACATAATCTCATTTTTTGGTGGTGGTGGTACTGCGAATTCAACCGAGGGCCTCAGGCTTAGAAGGTAAATGCTTACCACTGAGCTACAATCCCCAGACCTTATTATTATTTTTATTTTTGAGGCAGGGTCTTGCTAAGTTGCTGAGGCTGGCCTCAAACTTGTGATCCTCTTGCCTTAGCCTCCCAAGTAGTTGGGACTATAGTCATATGCCACTATGCCCTGCTGTATATAATCTTAAACTATGTTCTTTCCACTATACAACTGCCTGAAAAGAGTTAATTTTGAAGTGTAATGGGTTCCCCAGTAACATCAGGATGATGTGATGGAGATCAGTTCCTATGGTCCATAAAGATCATCCCTGATGCCTCAGAAGAGCCAGAGTGATGACCACAGTTCCTTCCACCAGACTGCACTCCTTTCCTGGTTATTATCTGGGCTACATTACCCACATTATCCACATCTGTTGATTCTAAAGCCACGAAGTTCCCCCCCACCCCCAACCACCTCCTTTTTTCCCACTGCTGGGGATCAAACCAGCACTTTTACATACTAGGCAAACACTCTGCAATTGAACTATATTCCCAGGCCCAGATGTTCTTATCTTTATTTTGGGCAAAAGTAGACCACCAAGCGGCCTCTTTCCAAACTAGCACCTACCTCCCTTACTGACAATCTGACTCCTTCAGGAAGATTGCTTTGGAGTATTTCCAAGAAAATCTCTGCAAATGTAGCACTCAAACCGCTGATCTGCAAAATGAAAGAAGACACTTTAAGGAAGGGTGCTAAAAGCCAGGTGATTGGGCACATATGGCCAAGGTTCAAATGCCAGCTCCAGTAGGGTAAAGATGAACACCCAGAGCTAGTTCTGAGCATGGCCCCTGTAAGATTTTTCTTCCCATTTGCCAAGGTGTTTGCTTGCTGAGATGGCCAATGACAATACCTGTTCCAATAGACAATGGACATCACAGCTGGACCAAGAAGTTATCAAGTCAATGCTAACTTTCTGATGCAAACCCAGGTTTACCCCCACAGACTACTGACTGGTATCAGTACTTGTGCCAAGAATCTAGAGGCGAATCAGATGTGCAGTAGGAAGGACTGAAGGGTGCTGTGAGAACCCACAAGAGAAATACCTACCAACTCAGGGAAGGTTAAAGGAAGCTTCAGGGAAGGTGACATCTGGGTGAAGTCTTGGAAAAAAAAAGGATTAAAACTGGGAGAATTCAATAGTAGTACGGAGAGTTGTTGAGACAAGGAAAACAACATTCTGCAAATGTGGAGACATACAGAGTCAGGGAATGAAAACCAGTTCCTTGGAGCTGAGATTGTGGCTCAATGGTAGAGCATTCACCTAGCATGTGCGAGCACCACATAAAATAAATAAATAAAATAAAGATATTGTGTCCAACTACAACTAAAAAATATTAAAAAAAGAAAAGAAAAAGAAAGAAAACCAGTTCCTTAAAGGCTAAAGCAATGAGATATGAAGAGGAAAAGCAGAAGAATCATAAAGGCACCTGAATGCTACAGAGTTCATACTTTATTCTATGAGTCTCAGTGGCAAGTAAGAACTATCATAAGTATGCTGCAAATAACTTATTCCTGCTAATCTACAAAAGAATTCTAAATGCTTTAATTGTTTTTTACATTTGCATATTTAGAATTAAGGTGTTGCCCCCTTAGCATTCCTTTTATTACTTTGCTGATGCTGGTATGTTTCTTCAGTAGCTTAAAAAGAAAAAAAAAAAAAACAGGGAGATGCCATAGAATGGAATATTATTTGGCAATAAAAATGAATAAAGTATTGACAAATTACAATATGTATAAACCTTTGAAACACTATGCCAAATGAAAGAAGTCAGACACAAAAGGCTGTATATTGTACAATTCTATTTAAATGAAATGCCCAGAAGAGGTAAATCTATAAAGACAGAAAATAGATTCGTGGTTGCAAGGGGCTGGATGGACCAGGAAAGAGGAGTGACTGCTAATGGATACAGAATTTCTTTTTGGGGTGATTAAAATGTTCTAAAATTGATTTAGTGATGGATGTGTAATTCTTTGAATACACTAAGAGCAATTTAATTGTATACTTTAAATGGGTAAATTATATGATATGTCAATTTTATCTCAATAAAGTTGCTATAAAAAGGGAGAGTGATGTTAGAGCTGGTAAGCTGTGAATTTTTAATAATTCTGGGTACCCTCATGGTGGTGTGGGCTGTCACACATTTGTCTCTGCAGGAAAAAACAAACAAACAAACAGGATAATTGCTAGAGTTAAAAGGAAGCCACCACAAGAGGTTTTAAACAGGAAAATGACATGATCACATTAGTATGAGGGTAAAATAAATGGTTGGATCTGAAAGTTTTAGGAGGTAAAAGCTAAGAAATTTGTTGAATGAATGGATATCAGAGGACAATGAAGGGTCAAGCATCAGGCTCAAAGGTGGGGAATATTGTAGAAAAAGAAAATCTGTCTTTCTACAATTACTTTTGCATACACTGGGACAGAGAGAGCACTGTGGAACATCTAAGTGGAGAAGTCTGGTAGGCAATTGGGTATCAGGTATGAAGCTCAGCCAACAGACCAGATGCAGACATATACATATATATCTGAAGGTTATCAGTACATTATGATGATTGCTGAGGCCAGGGCAATGAGACTACATAAAAGGAAAGATGGAGGGATCAAAAACTGAACCCTGGCATACATCATTATTCAAGGGCAGGTAAGAGTAAGAAAAGGACACAATAGAAAGAGAAAAAATGAAAAGAGAATAGAACCAGAGAGGTAAATACATTCAGGTCCTCCTAGATTGCCTACCTGAACCACTCGCTCATGGACAGTAAGGACTGAGTCCAGGAACATTTTGCTGCTTTGGTCTTGCACCTGCAATATCTCCATGGTTTTAGTGGGCATCGCATAACTGTGGGAAGAAGAGTCACTGTTGGGAGCATTCATTTATACCAGCAGCACTAATTCAATCAGGGTTGTCTATGCATACAGCCACCTCTGCATACAGCCACCTCTGCATGGAGTAGTTTATAGAATCTAGGGGATGCTTATCTGCACCCAGAAGCAAAGTAACCAGATATCCTTTACCTCTTCCAGAAGTCCCTAAAGTTTTTGAGGAACTACACTAAAACCTTTCTGCATCCCCAAGTATATTTTAATACAACATTATAATGCTATGGATGAATCCTGGTGATAAATAAGCATTCACTGCCACACACGTATAGCTAATTCTAAAAGAATGAAATTTATCACTAGGTATGCTTTGGAGTCTAACCTTGGGTATTTCACTTACCCTGGAGAAAGAAATAAGGCATGAAACCCAATTGTTCTAGAACAGGATTTTTCAACCTGAGCAATACTGATATTCTGGACAGGATAATTCTGTGTTGTGTACCCCCACTCTTCTGACTGGATGTCATTAGTGAACCCCAAATAATGACAAAATTATCTCCAGACATTATCTAAATAACCCAGGTACAGAACCACTGTTTTACATTTGATATAATCAGCTTCGGCAGACCTACATGCTGCAGTGAAAAGAACAATGGACTTGCAGTCAAGTGTTGGCCTTGCCATTTATAAGCAATACTTACTTAGGTAAGTCATTCTCCAGATTCTTCAGGTATAAATGCAATTACAACCTGGGCTATATCAATACACATTGTGAGGAATGGGTGTGGTGATGCAAATAGGACTGACAGAACAGGTTATGCAATAATATTGTATTAGTGATGTTTTCATCTGATCAAAAAAAGTTGATCAAATCAATGACAAATAAAATAATAATAATGATAGTAGGAATCCTGGTTTTTCATGCCTCACAAAGTTTCATCATTTAACAGCAAAGGGCATGGCCCTCTGTAGATAGACCTGCAATGATTTAATAAGATTACATAAGTAATTTGCTTGGCATACCACATCCATATTCTTTGCCCACATAAACAGTCAGCAAGTGCTGGGTATTGCAACCTCTATCAAGTAGCTTCTCTAAATAACATCCCCTCCCACTTTTCAATACAATTCTGATCTCCTCTTCACGTGATTCAAATATAGTAATTACTCCTGATATGAAAAAATGGGGATACAATCATAGACTACTTATGCTTATAGAAGACTAATAAAATAATTATGTGGAAGCTTTCAGAAAGTTTTTTTTTTTTAAGCACTCTAAAATGCTATTTTTCCTTTATGGCATTCTGCAGACAGGGCTGACTCAGGGCTACAGGTGTAGCTCAGTGACAGAGGGTATGCCTAGCATAGGAGAAGCCCAGGTTTGATCCCCAGCACACACACACACACACAAAAAAAAAAAAAAAAATTAAAAAAACAGATTGACTAAAGCAGGTGTTATCTATTCTTGTCATTAATCATGGGTTTCATTCTTCAATACTTAAGATTTCCTTGATTTTTTTATTTATTTGATTCAATAAACATTTACTAAGTCTGTTCTGTCCTAGACACTTTGGGGCAAATGCAATCTATGTTTTCAAGGAGCTCACTGAGCATTTCAGAGAGACAGATAAACACATACATTGGCACTGTAGAAAGACAGAGGCTGTCACAGTATGTGAACAGTGTAGGGACAAGAGGCGGAGAAGTGGGGCTTGTGGAAGGCTTTATCAAGGTGTAAGGAAGGAGCACAGATGCTTCTGGAGGGCATTCCAAGAAGGTACTGGCAGTATCTACAAAGGCAAAGGACAGGAGAGGCCCTCAAAGAGAGTCAACAGAAAACCAGACATACTTTGATAAAGAAATACTGGGAATTCTGGACATTTCAAAGTAGAAAAGACTGTAAGTAAACAGAGTACAGGTAATTTTTCTTCAGGATTTATATATTTCCATACTCTCCACTTTTTCTGCAATAAACTTATTTGGATGATCAGAGAGTAAAAACAGAAGGGAAGAAATGAAATAACAGAATTTTAAGAGTCAACCCAACATGACAAAACCATGCTACCTTTGGGAAATATCACCTGAGAGGGACTCAAGGAACCTACTGGACTGTTGGGGACTCAAAATCTGTGTGTTTTATATATAAATCATACTTACATAACAATTTTGAAAAACATAAGTGGATTTAAAAAAAATAAAAGAGGAAAGAGTAGTGTCACAATGAGTGATGCTGAGGGATGCTTCATTCGCCATGGGGCACTGGGCTGGTCAGCTTCAGGCATGGAAGCTGCTCCCAAGTGAGAGAGATTTCCATTTCTCCAGGCTGCCTCCAGGAAGGGATGCAGGCCAATTAAGAGGCCCACAGGAGAGGCTCTTCCTCTCGCCTCCATGAGTTGCAGCTGTCACAGGAAGACCATGGATAGAACGAAATCCAGCACACTGCTCACTCACTCTTTAGCCCCATCCCAACTCAAGGTCATAGCTATCATCCTCACCACCACAACTCTCAGCTCCAGAGGAAAAAATGGACCCAAATGAAATGAAAATCAAGAAAACAGTCTCATCTCTGAAAACCTGGGCAGTGAGAATGACTAACAATACAATAGGCTGAAAACCTCAATCAATCAGAGGAGTTGTTAAGAACAAACAGTTCTTTATGTTCCAAGCCATTTGGGGCAAAGACAGGAAAGAGGCAAAAAGAGGCGTATCAGTCATTCTACTGTTCTAGGAAATGTCTATGCCAGTTAGTACTCAATCCAAATCAGTAAGTATTTATTCAGTGCCTAAGTGTGTCAGGTACTAGACTAGTTCTTAGGGTTAGGCCAGTAATAAAGATAGAAGCAGTCTTTGCCTTACAGAGCTCAGAGTCTAATAGGAAAGACCAATCATAGTCAAACAATTACAAGGTTAGAGAATGCATGTTATGAAAGGGTAGTTATATACCCTTTATTTCTCCTAAATATATAAGAGTGAAGACCTAACTTAATGAGCTTCCATGAAGAAATACTATTCAAGATGATGCCTAGGAAAAATGTAGAGATGAAGGGTTATAAAACATATTCAAAGGCCCTGAAGTAGAAATCAACAAAAATCAAGACAGTAACTGGAGGCAGAGAGAAAAGGGAAGAGAAAAGTAAGGTAAGGTAAGGGGGCAAACCCAGGCCATGGAGCACTAGCAAGCCAGGGGAGGAACATTTATTTTGATACTAAAGGAGTGGGAAGCCATGAAGTGGGAAGGGAGTGGGAAGCATTTTAAGTAGGAGAGACATTATCACATTTCCATTCTAGAAAGATTACCCCAAATGCTTTGTGGAAAATTTGTTAGACGAATTGAGTACTATGGGGAGAATGGGGAAGTGGGTTCAAATCCAGACTTTACCACTAATTAGGTATAGGGGGAGAATGGACAAGCTTTAATAATAATAATATTAGTAGTCAAGAGTTGCTGGGCAGGGGCTGGGGATGTGGCTCAAGCGGTAGCGCGCTCGCCTGGCATGCGTGTGGCCCGAGTTCAATCCTCAGCACCACATACAAAGACGTTGTGTCCGCCGAGAACTAAAAAATAAATATTAAAAAAAATTCTCTCTCTCTCTCTCTCTCTCTCTCACTCACTCTCTCTTTAAAAAAAAAAAAAAAAAAAGATTTGCTGGGCATAGCCGGGAGCAGTGACACATGCCTGTAATCCCAGTGGCTCAAGTGGCTAAAGCAGGAGGATAGTGAGTTCAAAGCCAACCTCAGCAACAGGGAGGCACCAAGAAACTCAGCGAGATCCGGTATCTAAATAAATATACAAAAAAGGATGGGGATGTGGCTCAGTGGTTGAGTGTCCCTGAGTTCAATCCCCAGTACACCCCCCCCTCTGAAAAAAAAAGAGTTGCTGGCATAGTTCTAAGCACTTTAAATATGCTAGTTCCCCCATACTCAGTAGGCTGAGGTAGGACAATTGCAAGTTCAAGGCCATCTGGGTAACTTAGCAAGACCCTGGAGATATAGTTAAATGATAGAATACCTCTGACTTCAATCCCTAGTGCTGCAAATAAATAAAAAATAAACAGACAAATATTTAAATAAATGAATGAAAGAACTGTTTCCCTTAATTTTCATTATCCAATTTCATTCATCCTTTTTAAAAATATTTATTTTTTAGTTGTAGTTGGACACAATATCTTTATTTTGTTTATTTATTTTTATGTGTGTGAGAATCGAACCCAGGGCCTGGCATATGCTAGGCGAGAGAGCTACAGCTGAGCCACAACCCCAGCCCTTCATTATATCCTTTTTAGGTAGGCTCTTTTATTAACCAGATGAGGAAATCAAGGCAAAAAGAGGTTAAATAAACTGCCAATGTCACCCAGTAAGAATGCAGTAGAATAAGAATAAAACCCAGGCAGGTTGGCTCCAGAGTTGATGCGTTGATAAAGTAGGTACAAGGTGCTTGTTTGAATTAAGTAAGACAATAAAAATATTTAGTCTTTTCAAGTGTCTGGATGATATTAGTGCTCATATTCAACATATGTTACTGCCTTCCTGCCTTCTACTCAAATGCAGGCAGGGCTTCTCATAGATGTGTTTTTATTTATTTATTTTTTAAGAGATGGGATCTTGCAATGTTGCCCAGACTGGCCTTAAATACTGGGCTCAATCTCTCCAGTAGCTGTCATCCTAGAGTGGATTAGTTCCCTGAAATATTGTTTTTTTTTAATATTTATTTTTTAATTATAAGTGGACATGTGTCCGGCAAGCACTCTACCACTGAGCTAGAGCCGAAACCTCAGAGTTTTTAAAGGTAACATCTTTTTTTATTTATTTTTTTAATACTGGAGATTGAACCTGGGCACTCAACCACTGAGCCACATCCTAACCCTATTCTTTTTTTGTATTTTACTTAGAGACAGGGTCTCACTGAGTCGCTTAGCATCTTGCTTTTGTTGAGATTGGCTTTAAATTCTCAATCCTCCTGCCTCAGCCTCCCAAGCCACTGTGATTACAGGCATGAGCCACCGCACCAACTTAAAGGCAACATTCTTAAAAAGAGTCCTGATAATTTAAAACAATATTTCAGGGAACTCGGCGCTGGGGTCGTGGCTCAGAGGTACAGTGCTTGCCTAGAATGAGGCACTAGGTTCAATCTTCAGTACCACATAAAAATAAAATTGAGATATTGTGTCCACTTATAATAAAAAATAAATATTAAAAAAACACAATATTTCAGGGAACTAATCCACTCTAGGCATGACAGTAACATACTATGAATAACACTTCATGCTTCTTTGCCACCATCACCTCTGAGTAGCTACCCCTAATCCTTGTCAGTTGAAAAAACCCTTCATTAATTATGAATAACAATACATTATTTAGAGTGTTTACAATGTGTCAGTATCTGTGCCAAGTGCTGTAGTGTACTATCCTATTGAACTTTCAGAACTCAAAGAAACAGAAAAATTATCATCCTCAATATATAGATAAGGAAACTGAGGTTCAGAATTTCTCAAAGTCATTTTACTAATAAGTGGTAGAGCTAGAATTTCAAGGCAGACAGTTTAGTTCTAGACCTTGTTATTCCAACCATGGCCCTTAGACAAGCTACCAGTGAGCAAACTGTCATCAGTCCACAACAAGAAGTACCAGCCACTAAACACATGTTAAGTCAGGTATATTTTAAAATTTATTTTATTTTATTTTATTTGTGGTGCTGGGGATTGAACCCAGGGCCTTACGCATGTAGGCAAGCATTCTGGGCTATATCCCCAACCCTCAGGCATTTTTTTTTTTTTAAACAGCAAGTCTTTCTTGATGAAGGAAGCAAAGTATTAATATACATTTTGGCATAAACTCCTCAGATCTTCTTGAAGTGGAATTTTGAGAATCATCATTCTAAATTACTATGCTACTCTTCTACTTTGAACTGACAATACACTTTATCTTCCATGTACAACCTGCCGTATTATAAATATTTCTCGTTGTGTATGTATGCATGTATGTGTGCATTGTGTGAAATCACCCTAGTATCCATCCCTCCAGTGAGAATGTCTAGTGTAGTACCCACCAGGAAGCAAGATTTTTAAAGTAATTAAATCAATCATTTCAATTAATTAAAAGCACTTTCATTAAACTTTAGGAAATGTATACCCCACAGCTGGACAGTGTAGTAGTCATATGCAAAAGTCTGAATGACTCCCACGTGGCAGTCCTTGTACTAGGTGCTGAAGAAACAAAGAACACAATCCCCATCTGGAAGGAATGCACAGTCAGACAGAAGGGGAACTGACACTTGAACAGATCATTAGAGCCCAGAGCTCTGAGTGACATGACAGAGGTACATGTCAAGTGCTGAAAGAGCAGCCAGCCCTCTGGGGCATCAGAAAGAGATAAAGTACATTTTTAGGCTTACGAGTATTGAAGTACTGTCAGCTGTGAGAGCTAAAGTCACAGCATATTATCAAATCTTCTGAAGAGCACTTTTTGCATTTGCACTCTAAGTTATAAAGGTTTTAAAAGTTCAAATTGGGCTTAAAGACTTAAAATAAGACCCTATATAATTAAAAATATGAAGTCAAGTAGACTCCCATAAACAAACAACTTAATTGGTTCTGTGAATTTTGGCCTTTTCAAATCTCTGGTTTCCCCGTCTATAAAATAGGAATATACTAATATTTTAGGTATAAGAAAGTGTAATTTTTTCATATAATTTTTACACATACCATGCAGTGTACTACCTTTCCAGACTGGCAAACTAGATAAACTATTATTTATTAAACATTTTTTAAAAATCAACTCACTGTTTTAAAATATTTTTTTAGTTGTAAAGGGACACGATATCTTTATTTCTTATTTATTTGTTTTTATGTGGTACTGAGGATCGAACTCCGGGCCTCATGTGTGCAAGGAAAGTGCTCTACCACTGAGCCACAACTCAGCCCAAATCAACTCACTTTTTTTTTTTTAATTTTATTTTTTTTGTTTTCAGTGGACCCAACATCTTTTTATTTTTATTATTTTTATGTGGTGCTGAGGATCGAACCCAGCGCCCCGCACATACCAGGTGAGTGCGTTACCACTTGAGCCACATTCCCAGCCCCTCAACTCACTTTTTTAATAAGAAACTTGAGAAGTAAAACAACTTGGAACTTTATGTATTCTTGATGAGAAAGTAAAATGGTATAGCCACTTTGGAAAAGTTTGGAGTTTCTAAGAAATGCAAACATATACTACATTTGCCCCAGCAACCCACTTCCAGAGAAATTACTTCATTCATAATTAAAAAAACTGGAAACAACACAAATATCCTTCATTTAGTGGATGGATAATTTGCGGTACATTTTTCAGTGAAAAGCTACTTAGCAACACAAAGGAACAAATACTTAACACAGGCAATGACATAAATGAATCTCAAATACATTATGCTAGGTGAAATAAGCCAGACTCAAAAGGAAAAATGATGTATTTTTCCACTTACATGACATTCTGGAAAAGCAAAACTATAGAGATAGAAAGTAGATAGTAGTTAGCCAAGACTAAGGGCAGAAAAGGGATTGACTACAGAGGCAGGAAGGAACTTCTTGGGGTGATAGAACTTTCATCATATTTTATATTTATTATCATATATTTCATATTCATAATCTTGACTGTGATGGTATTTACTGTGTACATTCGTCAAAGATGATAGAACTACTTACTAAAACACTGCATTTTACTGAATGTAAATTATACCTCATTAAGCCTGACTTTATATTATGACTATAAATGGAAATCAGCTGCTATAAATTGAAAGGTTAGTTAAAAATAAATACACAGGGCAGGGGATATAGCTCAGTTGGTAGAGTTCTTGCCTCACATGCACAAGGCCCTGGGTTCAATCCCCAGCACCACCAAGAATAAATACAACAAAAACAAAATAAAGTTGTGAAATTCTAGCTAGATACTAGTGCTTGCCAAAAGATTCCAAGCCTGAAGTCCCATGAGTTACAAAGATTTTGAAGGGCTAGATCACTGTTCAGGACATACCCCCAAACACTCTGGGAATTTCTCCTTGATACAATTAGATTGAATGAGAATTAAAAGGGAAGAAGTTTTAACCATGTTATTTAATGTTATTTGAGGCAAACCACAGTACATCCTATACCGTTTTGAAACACTGAGATAAGATATGTAAAGTCCCTGGCCTGAAGGAAAGAGTAAATATTAATTCTCTCCTACAGTTTCCTAGGAAATCCAAAGCATACATGAAAAGAAGAACTGGCAAAGAGTACCTAAATAAATGGAGAAAAATACCACACTAAGATTTCAATTCTCCCTAAATTGATTTAAAGATCAAGGACAATCCTAACAAAATTCCATCAGGCAGTTAGTAGAATGAATTGAACATTACATTTCTATGTTCATATATGAATACATGACCAATGTAATTCCATATCATGTACAACCAGAGAATGAGAAGTTGTACTCCATATGTATAATATGTAAAAATATATTCTACTGGAAGGTATTATTAAAAAGAACAATTTTAAAAATTCTATCAGGATCTTTTTCTCTAGAAATCAACAAGTTAATTCTAATTTTATTTATTTATTTATTTATTTATTTATTTTGGTACTGAAGATTGAACCCAGGGATGCTTAACCATCGAGGCAAGTCTCCAACCCTTTTTTTTGTGTTTGTGTGGGGGTTCTGGGGATTGAACTCAGGGGCACTCAACTACTGAACTACATCCCCAGCCTTATTTTGTATTTTATTTAGAGACAGGGTCTCAATGAGTTGCTTGGCACCTAGCCATTGATGAGGCTGGCTCTGAACTCACTACAGGTGTGTGCCACCATATCGGCTCCAATCCTTTTTATTTTTTATTTTGAGACAGGGTCTTGCTAAATTGCTTAGGACCTCACTAAATTGCTGAGGGTGGCTTTGAACTTGTGATACTCTTGTCTCAGACTCCCAAGCCACTGGATTCTTCTATGGAAAATTAAAGGACCTGGAATAACCAAAATAATTTTGAAAAAGAACAAAGAGTTTCAGTAATCAAGCCAGAATAATCAAAACAGTGTATTAGTGTAAGCACTGATGTATAGAGCAATGTAACAGATGTATAAATCATGTCCAGAAATCAACCTATACACATATGGTCGATTGGCTGCTAAGAAAGGTGCTAAGATAATTCACTGGAGAAATCTTTTTTTAAAAATTTTTTTATTTATTTATTTTTTTCAGTTGTAGATGGACACAATACCTTTATTTTATTTGTTTTTATTTTTATGTGGTGCCAGGGATCAAACCCAGTGCCTCACGAATGCTAGGCAAACGCTCTACTACTGAGCCACAACACCGGCCTGAAGAAATCTTAATTTAAAAAAAGAAAAGAAGCAAGTGTAGTGGTGTATGTCTATAATCCCAGAGACTCCGGAGGCTGAGGCAGGAGGATTTCAAATTTGAGGCTAGCCTGGGCAACTCAGCAAGACCCTAAGCAACTTGGTAAGACCCTGTCTCAAAATAAAAAATAAAAAGGAATAGGGGTGTGGCTCAGTAATAAAACACCTATAAATTCAATCCCCAGTACCACCCCCCAAAAAAGAAAAAAAATATTTTCAACAAAAGGTGTGAGAACAAGTAGATAACCATATGAAAGAAGAAAAAAGAGGAAGAGAAGGAAGAGAGGAAGGGGGAGGAAGAGGAGACAGACGTAATCTCACACTATATACAAAGGTAATTCAAATGGATCAGAACTAACTATAAAACTTAAAACAACAGAACTTCTGATCCAAGCATGGTGGTAGGATAGGTCTGTAAGTCCAGCTATTCGGAGGCTTAGGTAGGAAGATTGCAAGTGCCAGACCAGTTTGGGCAATTTAGCAAGACCCTCTCAAAATAAAATATGAAATGAAATTGGGGCATGGTGGCACAGACCTGTAATTCCAGCAATTTGGGAGGCTGAAGCAGGAGGATTGGAAGCTCAAGGCCAGCCTCAGCAATTTAAGAGGGACCCTTAGCTTTTTAGCAAGACCCTATCTCAAAACAAAACAAAAATAGGACTGTGAATGTAGCTCAGTGGTAATGCATCCTTAGTTCAATCCCCAGTACTAAAAACAAACAAACAAACAAATAAACAAAAAACCCAAAATGGGCTGGGGATATGGTTCAGGGATAGAGTTCTTGCCTAGCATGTGGAAGGTTCTGGCTTCAATTCCTAGAGCCACATTTACACACACACACACATACACACACACTTTTAAAAAGAGAACAATATAAATTAAAAAAGGAAACTATCATTTTTTTGTAGTTGTTATTTTGATACTGGGGATCGAACACTGGGATTATAACCATGGGATACCATGCCCAGCTAAGAAACTGGTATCTAAATAGATAAGGAATTTTCATAACTCAATAACAAAAAAAGTCATTTTTAATAAGAACAAAAGGTCTGAAAAGATATGCCACCATAGAAAATATACAGATATCAAATAAGGATATAAAAAGATATTCAACATCATTAGGGAAATGCAAATTAAAACCACTATGAGATACCACTACATACCAACAGGGTTTCCTTAAATTGCTGATACTGGCCTTGAACTTATGATCACCTTGCCTCATCCTCTTAAGTCTCTGGGAATACGGTGTGCAACACTGTACCCAGCTTAAGGGACTTTTTAAAAAACTGGCAATATCAAGAGCTGACCAGGATGAAGAGTTACTGGAACTCTTACATTGCTAGTGGAAATACAAAATAGTGAAGCCATTTGTTAGTTCCCTATAAAGTTAAACAATCCAAAAATCACATTCTTAGCTACAGAGCCAAGAAAAAAGAAGACATATGGTCCTTGGAATTTTATACGAGAAGGCTTATTTTGGCTTTATTCATAATCACCATTCCAACTTATTGGTGATTCCTCAAGGAAGTAAGCCAAGTGTCCAAATGTACATCAACAGACAAATGGATATGACAGTCTAACCATTTAATAGAATATTACTCAGCAATAAAATACTTGTAAAAATTTGTATACCTATGAGCCAGGTGCAGGGGTGCATGCCTGAGGCAGAAAGGATTGCAAGTTCAAAGCCAGCCTCAGCAATTTAGCAAGGCCCTAAGCAACTCAGTGAGACCCTGTCTCTAAATAAAATCCAAAAAAGGGATGGGGATGTGGCTCAATGGTTAAGTACCCTGAGTTCAATGCCAGGTACCCCCCCTCAAAAAATGTGATACTTACATTCATAGCAGCATTATTTACAACAGCTAAAACAGGGAAGTAAGCCAAGTGTCCATCAACAGATAAATAGATAAGCAAATCGTAAAATATACATACAGTGAAATATTATCCAGCCCTAAGAAGGAAAGAAATTCTGACATATGCAACAAAATGGATGAATTCTGAGGACATTACACTAAGTGAATTACGACAGTTACAAAAAGACAAATACTGTATGATTCCACTTATATGAGGTAAACAGTCAAAACACAGAGACAGAAAAATAGTATAGTAGTTGCCAGGGGCTGGGGGAAAAGGGGAAAGGAAAATTGTTATTTAATGAGTATAGAGAGAGTCTTCATTTTACAAAATAAAAAAGGTTATGGAGATGGTTGGTGGTGATGGTTCATATCATTTTTTGGTACTGGGTACTGAATTCAGAGATGCTTAACAACTGAGCCACGTCCCCAGCCCATTTTATTCTTGACTTTGAGGCAGGGTCTCACTAAGTTGCTTAAGGCCTCACTAAGTTTAAAGCTTTAAACTTTCAATCCTCCTACCTCAGCCTCCTGAGTTGCTGGGGTTACAGGCATGTGCCACTATGCTGGGCAATGAACTGTACATTTGAAATCAGTTAAGAGGTTAGGTGGTAGAGCAATTGCCTAGCATGCATCAAGCCCTGGGTTCAATCCCCAACACTGCAAAAATAAAAATTGAAAAGTTAAGATGGAGCAAGGTGTGGGTGGCACATACCTATAATCCCAGTGATTCAGAAGGCTAATATTCCCACACGACAGCCCCCTGGGAAAAACGGAGTGACAGTGTGGCTCAGGAGGAGGGAGGGAATTAGCCAAACATTAAACCTCTCCCAGAACCTCCTTTCCCAGTAACAATGGGACTCAAAGGAAAAAGCAAACTTTCATCCCTTCCTGGGTTCATCCCCAGCGTCTCCACAAAAAGCAAACATTCATCCCTCGCAACCACAGTGGGTGTCCTGAAGAGAGGAGGTAGATACAGAAACGCTGGGCCCTGGACTTTTACCCTTTCCCATTGCCAATGAGTCCTAGAAGGAGAAAAGCAAATAGTGAAGCTCTAGCTAACAATGGGTCTCAGAGGAAGGAAGATAAGCAATGAAAACCCAGTTCTGAGCTATTCCCAGTGACAAACTTTTTACAACTGCCTTCCTAAGTTAAAATTTTAACCTGCACAACTAGGTCGGAACAGCACCTCTGTAGTCTTCAATGATTAATTCACCCTTATTGTAAACTATAAAACTCAAGACTTCTTCTGTAACCCTGGGGCCATTCCGAACCCAGAAAATGAGCCCTCCCAAGCCTGACTGATTGACTTCACTGTAGAATAAAGGAGAGCTTGCTAATCCATTTGAGGTGCTTCCATCCTGGTTATTTGTGTTTTCATTATAGTACAAAAGCTGTGTTGGTTATTTTTGCTTACAGGGAGGATCACAGATTTGAGGTCAGCTTTGGCAATTTAGCAAGATCCTGTCTCAGAATAAAAACTAAAATGGGCTGGGGATGTAGCCCAGTGGTAAAGTGACCCCAGGTTTAATCCACAGTATGCAAAAAAAAAAAAAAAAGTTATAATGATAAACTTTATATGTATTACCAGAATTAAAACAATAAAAACTTAATCCAAGCTACTTGGGAGGCTGAAGAAAGAGGATTATAAATTTGAGGCCAGCCTCAGAAACTCAGCAAGACTATCTCAAAATAAAAAATAAAAAGGACTAGAGATGTAACTTAGTGGTAAAGCATACCTAAGTTCAATCTCCAGTACCTCAAAAAATAAAAATAAATTAAAACTTGACACAGAAACAGAAAAATAGTATAGTAGTTGCCAGGGGCTGGGGGAAAAGGGGAAAGGAAAATTGAATAACCATGAATAACTCCCAAACACATCATGCTAAGTCAGAGGCCAGAGAAATAGCTACATACTGTGTGATCCCATTTACGTGATATTCTGAATAAGTTAAAACAACAGGGACAGAAAATCAATCATTGGTTGCCAGGGAACTGAGTAGGGCAGGGGAAGGAGACTGACTGACTATACCAGAGGACATGGAAAATTCTATGCTAATGGAATATAAATTTTGATTGTGACAAACTATATATCTAAAAAAAAAAGGTGAATTTTTCTGGGCACAGTGGTGCATACTTGTAATCCTAGTGGCTTGGGAGGCTGAGGCAGGAGGATCGTGAGTTCAAAGCCAGCCTCAACAAAAGCAAGGTGCCAATAAGCAACTCAGTGAGACCCTGTCTCTAAATAAAATACAAAATAGGGTTGGGGATGTGGCTCAGTGATTGAGTGCCCCTGAATTCAATCCTCAGTACCAAAAAAAAAAGTGTGTGTGGGGGGATTATACTACATGTAAATTATTCCTCAAAAAACATGATTTAATGAAAAAGATAGAGGGTTGGGGATGTGGCTCAAGCAGTAGCGCGCTCGCCTGGCGTGCGTGCCGCCCGGGTTCGATCCTCAGCACCACCTACAAACAAAGATGTTGTGTCCGCCGAGAACTAAAAAATAAAAATATTAAAAGTCTCTCTCTCTCTCTCTCTTTAAAAAAAAAATGAAAAAGATAGAGTATGCTACATCAAAAACATCCACCCAAAGGCTCCTTTCATACCTTTCCTCGACTTTGATGAAGAGATGGTTGCAGAGGTTATGAACATACTGGGCATAATTCTCTGCCAGGGCCATGTCGTATGCAGTTAAATGAATGTTTAAAACCCCATATTCAGAATCTGTCCCCAAATTAATGGGTCTCACTTCCACTTTTCCCTTCTTCTTCTTGGACTGGACCGAAAACAAAAAGAGAAAGAAAATAAATCAAAGTATTGTACAAGAAATCCCAATCATACCATTTGGATCTTTTTTAAAAATTCAATCATTCAAATAAATTTGTTCACCATTTTTCTCTCAGATTACCCTACCTACAAGCTGAAGTTCTCTTGGGAAGGAATGGGTGGCTTCCCTTAACAGTTTGGGTAACAACATCAGGAGAGAGAAAATTACTGGCATTATTTTAACAAGAATACATGTGACTGTCTTCTGCCATTACCTTGTTTTGAGACTCTCTTCCCATTTCTAGTTCTGTTTCTCAATTTGTAAATTGATGTATTTATATCAGATTTGTACTGGGGATTAAACGCAGAGCCTTATACATGCTAAGCATACACTCTACCACTGAGCTACACCTCTAGTCTAGATTAAAAGATCCAGAATCTAGACTTCATATATGAATTAAGAGGTATATGAATTGAGCCGCAAAATATATATGCAAAATTTTACATGTACATTTTTCTGAGAAGAGAATCCTCAGCACTCATCAAAATCTTGAAGACATCAACAGCAGGGAGTCCCAGCATTCATTCTCTTGCAGACCTCCTAGTTCTTAGATTCCACAACTGTCTCTACATCCTTCTTGCTGAGAACTGAGAGGCAGAATAACTATTTTAGTTCTACTTTTATCCTTCATATAAAGTATTGCCTAAGTACATATCAACTTGTACAGATTGTTTTAAAAAGATAGAATGAGGCCTGGGAAAAGATCTTTACCACACCATAGATCAGGATAAAGAATGCTTCTTTACTGAAAATAATCTAACCTAAATGTGCATCAAAAGAGACTTGTTAAATAAATTAATCTGCATCCCCAGCTCCTTTTTTGAAATTGTTATTTTGAGGCAGAGTTTCACTACATTGACATCCTCTTGCCTCAACATCCAGATAGCTGGGATTATAAAGATGTGCCACATGCCTGGCAGGAATTTTTTAATATAATAATATAGAAAGACCTTTAAAATAAATTAAATGATAAAATCACACTGTAGAACAGTGTGTTCAAAATATTGCCACACATATAGTGTGGGTAGGAGAAAACAGATGTATGTATTTGCGTGTGTGTATAATTACATATATACTTGTTTGCTTCTATATCCAAAAATTATCTCTAGGGATGTTCAAAAATAATTATATTATTGGCTTCCTGTGAGGGGACTGGGTGGCCAGGCTATAGTGGGAAAAAGAAGCCTTTTTAACTGCTTTTCTTCTATATTTAAAAATTGGGGGCTTGGGATTACTTGCCTAGCATGCACAAGGCCTTGTATTTGATCCAAGCCATTGAAAAAGAACAAAAAAAAAATCTACTACATTTTGGAAGATTTTATTGCAACATAACATTTGTACCCCAAAATGCATAAATAAGTATACAGCTTAATAAATTTTTACAAAGTGAAAATATCTGTGTGATCAGTATTCTAGACAATAAACAGATCTTTTCTGGTACTCCAAAAGGTCTCCTCCTTTTCCCAAATTGGTAATCATTCTTCTATTTATATAACCATATGGTTATTTTACCTAATTTTGGATTTCATGAAAATGAAATGGTATGCTACATTCTCTTTTATGTCTGGCTTCTCTCATTATGTTTGTAAATTTTGTCATGCATTATATTAAACAATAATGGTCTTTCCTTCTCAATGATCTAGCAGTCCACTGTACAGATATACTAAAATGTATTTACCCTTTCTACTCTTGGTGGGAATGTGGGTTGTTTCTAGCATGAGGCCATTATGAACAGCATTGCTGCCAATGTTCTTGTATTTATCTTTTTTTTTTTTTGTAGTTGGACACAATACTTTTATTTTATTTATTTTAATGTGATGCTAAGGATAAAACCCAGCACCTTGCATGTGCTAGGCAAGTGCTCTACCACTGAGCCACAACCCCAGTCCTTGTATTTATCTTTTACTGAAAGTATATATGTGTTTTTCTTGGGAATATATATGGGAATTGAAATACTGACTCATAAAGTATGCATATCTTCACTGTTAACAGATAGTCTCAGACAGTTTTACAAAGTAGTTTTCAATTTAGTCCCCTACCAGCAGTGTATGAGAGTTTTAGTTGCTCTGCATTCTTGTCAAAACTTAGAAAACAGTACAGTAAGGCTTTCTGGTTGGTTTGTTCACTTTAGTCACTTTGGTGTATATGTAGTGGTAATGCACTGAGGGTTTTTAAAATTTTAAATGTTTATTTTTTTTAGCTGTAGTTGGACACAATATTTTTATTCCATTCATGTATTTTTAAGTGATGCTGAGGATCAAACCTAGGGCCCCATGCATGCTACGTGAAAACTCTACCACTGAGCCACAACCCCAGCCTGCATTGAGGTTTTGACAAACATTTCCTTTATGTTTACTGAGCCTGAGTACCTTCTTATGTTTATGGCCATTTGGATATTATCTTTTATTACCTGCCTACTCATGTATTTTGTCCATTTTTATTTTCTGGTTGCTAGGAATTGAACTCAAGGCCCTGCAAATGCTAAGCATGTGCTCTACCACTGAACTAACCACTTTGTTCATGTTAAAAATTGAGTTGTCAGGGGCTGGGGATGTGGCTCAACCGGTAGCACGCTCGCCTGGCACGCATGTGGCCCGGGTTCGATCCTCAGCACCACATACAAACAAAGATGTTGTGTCGGCCAAAAACTAAAAAATAAATATTAAAAAAAAATTGAGTTGTCTTTCTCTTATTGATTTATACAAGTTCTTCATATAGTCTAGGCATAATCACTTGCATGTATATGCAAATATCTTTGCTTTCTCTCTAGCTTTCCTTTTTACTATTTTGTATCTTGATGAACGTTCTTATTTTAAGTTAGTCCAATTTATTAATTTTTCTTTTATGTTTATAGTGACTTTATGTCACTATGTATAGATATTCTTCTATTTTGTCTTCTAGCAGCTTTATTTATTTATTTATTGTGGGGCGGGTACCATGGGTTAAACTCAGGGGCACTCGACCACTGAGCCACATCCCCAGCCCTATTTTGTATTTTATTTAGAGACAGGGTCTCACTGAGTTGCTTAGCACCTCCCTGTTGCTGAGGCTGGCTTTGAACTCACAATTCTCCTGCCTCAGCCTCCCTAGCTGTTGGAAATACAGGCATGTGGCAATGCACCTGGCTCTAGCAGCTTTATTTTAACATTTACACTTAGATCTATGATTGATATTTTTTTTTTTTTGGTGCTTGTGATTGAAACTAGGGATCTGTGCAAACTAAGCACATGCTCTACCACTAAACTACACCCTCAGCCTATAATCCATTTTTAAGTGATTTTTGTTTATAGTATGAAACAGGAATCAAGAGTCACTTTTTGCCAGGTGAAGAGGTGCTGGTAATTCCAGCAGCTCAGGAGACTGAGGCACGAGGATTTCGAGTTCAGAGCCAGTCTCAGTGAGACCCTGTCTTTAAATAAAATGCAAAAAAGGGTTATGGATGTGTCTTTAAATAAAATGCAAAAAAGATCATTTTTTTTCCCTCATAATCATCCAGCCCAAATGACGGAGTACCACTGTACTGCAGTATTACCTTTGTCATATACTAAGTGTCCTAAGTGTCAATAGATATGTGGATCTATTCCTGTAGTCTTTATTTTATTCCCTTGGAGAATTTGTCTATCCTGAAACAATGCCATATATTTTTAAAAAATATTTATTTTTTAGTAGTAGTTGGATACAATGCCTTTATTTTATTTTTATTTATTTTTTTGTGGTGCTGAGGATCAAATCCAGGGCTTTGCATGTTCTAGACAAGCGCTCTACCACTGAGCCACAACCCCAGCCCCTGAGACAATGCCATATTGTCCTAATAAATGGAGATTTATTTAGTCTTACTATTGACAGAAATACTTTTTTAAAGAGAAAATGGGCACTGGGGATGTAGCTGAGTGATAAAGTGCATGCTCAGACCTTAGTTTCAATCCCCAACACCTAACAAAACAAACAAAAAAAGTGGGGGAAGAAAAAAAATCTGTCTCTACTTATGTCTTAAGCCACCTCTATCTAGGAGCCAATAGCCTACAGGCTGCCAGAGCATCTGGAATGGTCTCTAGCAGCCGAAGACAGCAGGAACCCAGTTTGCACTAGCACGGGGAAGACACACAAATATTCCATTCACAAGGCTAGTAATACTGACAATAGACCTGATCTCGAAGGGATGTTCTGAGAATTGAACAAAATACTATATGTAAATCTGTGACACATATTTAAACATTCAATAAACATTAATTTACCCAGGGTTTGAGCCCCAGTGCTGGGGAGAGAGGAACATGGAGGGTGAGGTGGGAGAGAGAAAGAGATTTTTGTCCTGGTTCTTCATTTTGTGTAGACAGAATATAAAGCCGTGAGAGATTGAGAATGTCTTCCAGAGTCACACAGGCAGACAGCATAGAGCCCAGACCTTTTCAATACATCCTCTGAAGTTGGTTTTTTGTTTGTTTTGCAGAGGTGGTGGGAAGGGGTAGCCAGGGGTATTCTATTATTCAGCTAAATCCCCACCCCGCCTTAAAAAATTTTTTTTATAGTTGTAGATGGACAGCATGCCTTTATTTGTTTAGTTTTGTATGCGGTGCTAAGGATAGAACCCAGTGCTTCACACATGCTAGGCAAGCACTCTGCCACTGAGCTATAGCCCCAGCCCATCCCAAACTTTTTTTTATTTTTTATTTTGAGACAAGGTCTTACTAAGTCACGGTGGTTGTTCTGGAACTTGCAGTCCTCCTGCCTCACCCTCCCAAGTTTCTGGAAATACAGGCATGTGCCACCACACCCAGCTGTATTAGTAAAGTTTTTAACAATGGTGACCAGACCAGGGTGCTAATTTCTAGAGAGATCAGTCATCAAGGTGCAGGGCCTTGTTCTCTCTTGTTCATAGCCCACCAAGCCCAAGGCCAAATACAACAACAGGACTTCTCACTGTGACAGCACTGCAGTTGAGTTGTGAAGAATTCTAAAGTCTGAATGCAATGAGGAGAGGCTAAAATTTTTCAACAGAGAGGAGAGGAACTTCCCTGAAGTCCTAGAAGGCTTTTCTAATTAAGGAAAATCCTAGGGCTCTTCAAAGATGTTGTTTTGGGTGAACAGAGAAAGAAAGCTGATTCCAGTGTCCCTCTGAACATCTCACATGCTTTTCCATGATGGCCTAGATTTGTTTGGACTGATCTACATCATCAGGAGCTCATTGTTATATTATTATTGCTCAGTTCTAAGCCAGGGCACAGCATAGCCAGCAAGAGCTTAACTGCATATAACATCAGGTTCTAGTTTCTGTAATTTTACCTGTACAAGTTTTCTCACATTCATCCCCTCCTTTGTTCCTACTGAGTTCACACCTTCATGAATGCCACAGGGAGTTATTAAAGATATTTTTGCAAGGGATGTACATGAAACAGGGCTGTGTTTTGGGAACCCCACACTGACTGCATATAGAAGATAGCCAGGCAGAAAAGAAGGAAGGCTAGGAGAAAGGTGGTAGGAAAGATGGGCTACTGTCCACCATCAAACCTTCGAATTCCTATGACTGGCCTGGATTTATTATGGGATGGCCTATGGTAGCCATTCTTAAGACCCTGCAGTATTATATTATGGACCTCTAAATGAACTCTGGGATAAATTACCACTTTTATACAGAAATGTTCACATTATTTTACACACACACACACACACACACACACACACATGTTACAATATATAAGTATATATGTGTACACATATAAGGTTACAATAGTAAGGAAATGGCAAAGGTAACCCGTTTATGTCCAGTCAGGGCTGGAAAGTGGGTCTGTAAACCCAACCCCAGACTCTCTCTGATTTCAAAGTGAAAGATGAGAGTATGTCTATTACTATTTTCTCTCTCTCTCTCTCTCTCTCTCTCTCTCTCTCTTTGTGATACTAAGGATTTAACCCAAGTCCTCCTGCATGCTAGGCAAGTACTCCAAGTATTCTACCACTGAGCCATATCCCTAACCACAGGTGGCACTCTTTAGGGTGAGAAAATTGGAAAGGAATTGCATCATCCTAATCCTCAGACCAAAAGCCTGATATGCCCTGCAGCATACTCAGTTTCCAAAAGTTTTGGTGATAAAAATTTTAAAATTTACAATTTGGGACTTGAATGATTTGCTGATGGCACTCTGAACAGTCCATAATGAACTGTGAGCATGTTTATGACTCAATGTCATACATACATATATACAGAAGGCTTGGCTCTGATTGGGGTGGCAAAGTGGCACAACTTGTGGCTGCATCAAGAGCACCAGACTCAGATGGTAGCCAAAGAAAATCTGGACTCAAATCTTAATTATCTGCTTAGTCACTCCATGACACTGAGTGGCCACCTTAGACCTCAGTTTCTTCATCTGTTACAGCAAAGGTTATTGTGAAGCTAAATATAGTGAATTAATATGAAATAGAAATAGCATAGACATTAGATGGATTCTGAGCAAATACTAGTTTTGGAAATCACTAGTCATTTGGGCAAGTCATTTCATCTTGCTGCATCTTAGATTCCTCAAACAGGGACTTTAACAACCATAGAAATTCTGAGGATTAAATTAAACATATTGGGCTGGGATTGTGGCTCAGAGGCACAGAACTTGCCTCACACATATGAGGCACTAGGTTTGAGCCTCAGCATCACATTAAAAAATAAATAAATAAGTAAAATAAAGGTATTGTATCCATCTACAACTAAAAAATCATATTAAAAAATTAAACATATCAATTATAATAGTGTAAAATGAAATGATGTTTTTAAAGCCTGGCACATAGTAGTTATAGCACCTGGTATAGAGTACTCAATAACTGAAATTTTAAAAATAGTAATATACACAGTTGGGCATGGTGGCTCATGCCTATAATCCCAGTGACTCAGGAGGCTGAGGCAGGAGGATCACCAGTTCAAAATCAGACTTAGCAATTTAGTAAGGCCCTAAGCAATTTAGGGAGACCATGTCTCAAGATATAAAATAAAAATGGTATAGAGATGTGGCTCAGTGGTTAAGTGACCTTGGATTAAATCCCTGGTACCAAAAAAAAAAAAAAAAAAGGAAAGAAAGAAAGAATCACAAATAGTAAAACCAAACCACATTCTTTTTAGTGTGATAATCTGGCCTAGGGACAAGATTGGACTCTTACAGAAATATCTCAATCTAGATAATCCCAAATTAAATAATGAGAGAACTAAGAGACAATTCCCCTTACTTTCTAGTTCCAATATTACCCATCCTGTGCATATATGATCTTCAAGTCTTTGCAAAGGCTGCATACTCCCCTTTTCTAATGGATTCTCCTTACCCCTTACCTCTGGTTCTTTAATTAGGTGCTTATATCTTCCAATCCCATGAGTGGGCTTTGTTTTATAGGGCCGGCTGGTAGTCAGTAGAATGCCATCTAAAAGAGAAAAAATAAAACAAGCCTATTTCTAAGCTCTTCCAAGGACTGACAGATCATATTATAGGAGGCAAATTATCCACTGAAGGACAGAAAATATTTGGGGCCAGAGAGCAATTTGTTTGTTTAAATAACCATAGGTATTTCTTGATTCTAGACAAATTCTATTTGCCCTCCTTTTCTCCCCTTTTAGCCCATGGAATATATCCAATTCCCACCACCCATCTTTCTTTTGAGAAATTCTCTCCTGCAAAACTCATTGGGGATAGGAGAACAAAATACATTTTCATAGGGCTCTCATCTCTTCTTGTTCCTTAATGGCAATAACCTTTTTTGTTGGGACTTTATAGATACAGAGACAAGTAGCGAAAATGTTCAGTAAAGAAGAGAATCACCAAGTTCTATAAAATTTATAGAGCACCTGCATAACATGCACAAGTTCCTGGGTTCTAGCCCCAGCATCATAAACAGAAATCATCCAATTTGAATTATTTGTGTTAATATGTTAAGTGAACAACAATAACAAAAGACAGAATAGTGTACATGCATGCTACTACTAGGTTAAAAAAAGGAGGATCCCTAAACCGGGAGAGGTGGTACATGTCTGTAATCTCAGCAATTTGGGAAGCTGAGGCCAGCCTAAGCAACCTGGCAAGACCATCTCAAAATAAAAAAGACCAGTGGTAAATCCTCAGTACCAGAGAGAGAGAAAGAGAAAGAGAATATCCCTATATACATACTTATTGTGGTAGAGAGGTGCCACCAAAATTTTCCTTTAAGGAAGTACTTGCTGACCACATCTTGCTTCTTGCTTTCATATAAACATATTACACATACAAACATTACCTTTTAATCTTATTATCCTCATTTACAAATAAAGAAGCAATGGTAGCTCAAAAAAAAAAATGACAAAATGACCAGCAAATGATACAGGAAGAAAGAGACAGAACTGCCATTTAAATCTAGGTTTTGGGGCTAGGGATGTGGCTCAAGCGGTAGCGCGCTCGCCTAGCATGCGTGCGGCCCGGGTTCGATCCTCAGCAGCACCACATACCAACAAAGATGTTGTGTCCGCCGAGAACTAAGAAAAAATAAATAAATGTTAAAAAAAAATAAAAATAAATAAATAAATCTAGGTTTATCTGACTGCACAGCCAGTGTTCATAACCAATAGATTAAAACAACTGAATTTCCAGAATACAAAATCTGGCTAGATCTGACCTTTCTTGGCTCTGGTCTCCATTCCTTATCTCTCCCCATTCACTGGAACTAGCCATGCACAGGTCTGCTTGTCTGCCTGTCTTTTCTGCTGTCTCTACTCTCTGGAGAAGCCCTCGTCCTAGGTTCCTGCTTCTTTTCCTTCTGGCTCCTGTAATCCTGTCCTCATCTCCTCAGGGTCATCACTCTATCAGGTGGTAACAAAAATGATATTGAGAAGTCTGACATCAAGTGAAAAGGTTTCTTAGGTCCCTATTTTTTGTTTCTATTGTTGTTATTTGGTACCAGAGATTGAATCCAGGGGCATTTAATCACTGAGCTACATCCCCAGTACTTTTTATTTTTTATTTTGAGATATGGTTTCACTAAATTGCTGAGGCTAGCCTGGAACTCATGATCCTCCTACTGCAACCTCTTGAGTCACTGGGATTATAAGTATGCACCACTATACCCAGATAGGCGGCTGTTTCCTAAAATGGGCTTCCAAGGAGGTCTGTTCTGTGCCAGGTCAATCAGAGACAATCCTTGTTTCTAGGCTTTCTTGAATTTACAATCTACATTCTTTTACCAAGATATCCCTTGGTTCCTTTCCATGATTATGGACTAGTCCATATTTACAATTACATGCCAACAATTGTGTAGACACTGGGACATTACAAAGGTAAATAAAATATGCTGCTTTTTCTTGAAACATTCAAGGTCTCCTCAGGAAGGATGAGGATTTGTATACCATAAGGGGGGTATACTTTTAAAATATTTTTTAGTTATAGTTGGACACAATACCCTTATTTTATTTATTTATATGTGGTGCTGAGGATTGAACCCAGGGTCTCACATGTGCTAGGCAAGCGCTCTACCGCTGAGCCACAACACCATCCCTACAAATTACTTTAATAGAGATGTGCGCAATGTTGTAGGTACACAAAGGAAGGGATAATTAACTTTGCTTTTGAGGTAGGGGTACAGGGTGCAGGGGAATAGGTTCAGAAGACATAATAGCTGTGTTCTTAAAAGAGGAGCAAGAGTTTACCATGCAAAAAGAAGGAGATCTTTCCTTGCTAAGCTGGTGAGCTGGCTTCAGACTTGGGCCAGCTTCCTGAGTAGCTGGGATTACAGGCATGTACCACCACACCAACCTGAGGGAGGTGTTTTCAGCTAGAAATTCCCAAAGAGTAATGAACATAAATGAGGTATGTCCTAGGCTGCTGCCCCAATTGTATCTCTCTGAACATAAGACCTTTGAGGCTTTGAGCTCTAGATCCTTCAACCTGGGGCTCCACCCAAGAGGCTGATATCAAAATTTCTTTAATGGGGACATGATGATCCTCAGATCAGAACCTTAAAAATGAGTCCTATCTAACATAATTTTACTATCTCAAAATATGACGTCCTAAAAAGCAATGAACTCTCTAAAGTATGTTCACTCACTCAATGAATACTTATTATTATGCATCCAGGTAGCCAGTGACAATTGTAACATCAGAGCTATGTAAATGATACACACGAATTGTGAAACTATGCAGTATATAACTAACCTACTATGTGTGGAGATCTGACTGGTACCAAGCACTACCCCAGAAGCCAGAGTTGAAACAATGAACAAAGTCCATGCAATACAGAACCTATCATCTAGGGAGACAAAGAGTACATCAATGTCGGGTGATAAGGGCTATCTATGATAGGACCTGCACATGCAAGGAAGGAGCACTTTAGTTGATGAGGGATCAGGAAAGGCTTCTTGGAGCAGATGATTTTTAAGTAAAACTTGAAGGACAGGAAGGATTTAGCAAAGAGAAAACAAGGTATAGAGAGGAGAAGGACCAGAAAGAATTTCAAAGCAGAGCATGAGGAACAGGATGTTAAAAGATGAACTTAGACAAATAACCAAGGCTTAGGAAGAGCTTATTTATTTATTTATTTTATTTTTTTTTAAGAGAGAGTGAGAGAGAGAGAGAGAGAATTTTTTAATATTTATTTTATTTTTTTAGTTATTGGCAAACACAACATCTTTGTTTGTATGTGGTGCTGAGGATCGAACCTGGGCCGCACGCATGCCAGGAGAGCACGCTACCGCTTGAGCCACATCTCCAGCCCAGGAAGAGTTTAATTATTGAATACTTATGATATTGGATACAACAGTGAACAATGCCAACAAAACTCTGTTTTTAGAGCTTACAGCCTAGTGGAATCACTAGTGGAATAGTCACAAAATAAATATAAGATACAAATTTTCATAAGTGATAAAAAAAGAAATCATAGACAGCTATGACAACACAATAAACATATCTATTTTAGAATGGAATATCAGCAAAGGTTTCTGAAAAAATGACATTTGAAATGAGACCAGAATTCAGAAGAAAATGGTTAACAGTGATTATCCTCAAGTGGAGAAAGTAAGTGGCTAGAAGGAAAAGAGACTAACTTTTTAGTTTCTTTTGCACCTTTTAAATTTTGTTCCATGTAGATGTATTATCTATTCAATAAAATAAAATAGGGGATTTAACAGGCAAATAGTTTATTGGATAAAAAAAATGGAGGATGAAATTTTTGAATAACAGCATGTGAAAAGACCCTATTATGGGACATAACTAGGCATATTCAAGAAGTAAAAAGGCCATCAGTGTGACTGAAGCAAAGAGAGAGGGACACACCAAAGAGAATAAAGTGAGTGGTGGGTTGGAACCAAAAATGCTGGGCCTTATTAAGCGTTTAGATTTCATCCTGAAAAGAAATAAACAGGAAATCTTTATGCCTGGTATGCTTTACAAAGATCCTTCTGGTTACTGTGTGAAAGGAATGAGGAAAAGGAGTATAAATCGAAGAGTTGAGAAATTAGAAACTGGAGCAAAGTAATTGTTGTGGATCTCCCTGTACCCACATGCACTCCATTCCATCCCCTAGAACTGACAAATTCTTCTAAAATACAAATCTAATTATGTTGTTTCATAAATTCAACCACTTATACACTGCACATACATATTTTTTAATTTTTTTAATATTTATTTTTTCAGTTTTCAGTGGACACAACATCTTTATTTTATTTTTCTGTGGTGCTAAGGATCGAACCCAGTGCCCCGCGCATGCCAGGCGAGCACGTTACCGCTTGAGCCACATCCCCAGCCTGCACATACATATTTTTAAAGTACTTAATATATGTTTGACATTACAAAAATAACAATGAGTGAAACAGAGGTAGTCTTCGCTATATTTTTCAATGTTTGAATGTTTGATGGTTTTCCACTACCCAAAGTGGGAAGTTTTAGGTAAGCATTTAAGAATCTTGATTCTAAGGTCTGTTTCAACTCATTCTCCTACTCTCCTAGATCTTTAGAATCCTGTTCTTCAGCCAAAGAGCTACACTTCTTACTCTTTATAAAAACTGAAGTTTTCTTGTCTCTTTGTCTTCCCGAGCTGTTCCCTTACTCAAGGATTGTACCTCTCTAACAGTGAAATTCTACACAGACTCTGAGGTCAGCTCAAATGTCACCATCTCTGTGAAACTCTTCTTCTGCCCTAACCATACAAAGATCAAGAGTTTACCTCACTATAATAGCTCTCATGTCTGAATTACATAATAAAACATTTTGTGTAAATAGAAAAGAGAATTCAAGCAGGGCATGGTGACACACACCTGTATTCCCAACAACTTAGGAGGCTAAGACAGGAGGATTGAAAGTTTAAGGCCAGCCTCAGAAACTTTGCAAGGCCTAACCAACTTGGTGAGACCTTGTCTGAAAATAAAAAGGGCTAGGGATGGGCCTGGGATTGTAGCTCAATGGTAGAGCGCTTGCCTAGCATGTGTGAGGCACTAGGTTTGATCCTTAGCACCACATCAAAATAATAAAATAAAGGCATTCTGTCCATCTACAACAATAAAAAGGGCTGGAGATGTGGCTTAGTGGTTAAGTGCCCCTGGGTTCAATCCCCAGTACAAAAGGAAAAAAGAATTCAGAGTTGCTAGTCACCCTCTTTAAGTACATAAAAATTCAATCATCCAGTGATTTCAGAAAGCAGAAGGAAAACTGATATTTGAGATAATGATACATCTGAAGTTGAAAGGGCCACAAATGCTTGACTCAGTCTCATCTGCAAGAATTCCTTGGCAAGGAGACATTTTCAAATTCAGTTTGGGCAATTCCTATAATTAGAGCAGCTGGTTAATTAAAAAGCTGGTTCAAACCACTGTTAAATTAACCATTTTCCTCCTTAAATGAAAGGTTTGTTTCAAATTACCAGTGGTTAAACTGTTTAATTAGCCAGTTGTTTTAATTGTAAAATGTGTAAGTTTGAAAGCCTCTGATTTCCTGTAAATTCAACTGGATTCTTTCCCCTTGCTTGAGTCCTTAAGCTGGGTTTCCTTCAGTCACTTTAACATTGCAACCTCATGAGAAAAAAGAGCAATCTTCACTGACAAAGACATAAAATCTCATATCTCAAAAAGAGGCTTTGAAAAACTTTCAGTTACTACAATTACAAGATACTGATTTCTCCCACTTGGCTTCTTTTTCTTGTATATATGCCAGAGAGAACTGTCCTTCAATATCTTTGTTTTCTAGACTAAGAATTAAACCTGTCAATCTAGAATGGAAATAGACAACTTTGTTTAATTATTTCCCTTTTGAAAATGGAACAAAAAATTTTAGATTTTAGCAGGGCTATGCAGGTAGGGAAAGGGGGAAAAAACTGGGATAGCCCCAGCCAAAACTCTAATTACAGGATATTCTCTCTATCCATTAGACTATAAGTCCCTCAAGGGCAGAGAGAATGCAAGAACCTGGCAAATGATGTATGCTGTTAGTATATATTAAAATAAATAAATAAATAAATAAACACCATGAATGGTTCTTTTTACTTGTATTGAGCACGTATCTTTATTTATTTGTTTGTTTGTTTATGTGTTGTTGGGAATTGAACCCAGCATTTAACACATGCTAGGCAAGCACTCTACCACTGAGCCACAACCTCAGCCCCCATAAACGGTTCTTGAGTTAGTTAAGAAGATAATCTGCAATGATTTGCCCTTGGCAAATTTCTCCCTGCAGCTGCCCAGTTTTTTCCTTCAAAAATTATCCATACTCCTTATAGTTCTAATGATTTGGATTTGAATATACCATGTCTCTCTGACTCTACCTTTTTGCTCACACTGTGATAAGAGCACTCTAAGAACTACTCATTTTTAGCCTCTTCAGACCTTTTTTAATATATTTACTTCTACCTGTCTACTGTGCTTAAATTAATAAGAAAAATATGGTTATCAGTACCAGGCCTATTTATGGTTTAGATATGAGGTATCTCCCAAAAGCTCCTGTGTTCATGCAATAATGTTCATAGGTAAAATGACTGGATTGTGAGCTGTAATCTAATCAGTTCATACTAGTTTGAATGGACTGACTGGCTGGAAACTGTAGGCAGGTGGGGGGTGGCTAGAGGAGGTGGGTTGCTGGAACCCAGGAGTTCATCTGCCTTCGGGCCCCTACCACCCTCCTCTTTCTGCTTCCTGGATGCCATGAAGTGAGCAGTTTTCTTCTGCCATGTCTTTTGGCCCTGACCTGCTGCCTCTCCTTAGGCCTAGAGCTATGAATTCAGACATCTATGGATGACACCTCTGAAACCGTGAACCCCCAAATAAACTTTCTCTCCTCTAAGTTGTTCTTGTCAAGTATTTGGTCACAGGGGTGCAAATCTAACTAACACATGGCCCATCCATGTGCAAACCTAACTATCCACATGGCCCACAAACAGAGGCAGCAGGAATGGTACCCACGGACCATATATACAGAGTAGATGAATAAATGTAAAATTAGGATACTGCTCTCTACTCTTCTTTTCTGAATATCTTGTAATTCAATTTGAAAATTTCTGGTGTTAAAGATATCCTAAAGAACATAGGGGCTGGGGATGTGGCTCAAGTGAGTAGCACGCTCGCCTGGCATGAGCAGGGCACTGGGTTCGATCCTCAGCACCACATAAAAATAAAACAAAGATGTTGTATCCACCGAAAACTAAAAAATAAATATTTAAAAAATTATCTTTCTCTTAAAAAAAAAAAAGAACATATGAAGGGGCTAGGAATGTGACTTAGTGGTACATCACTTCCCTAGCAAGTATGAGGCCCTGGGTTTAATATGCAATATCCCCGCCACCACCCCATGCACCCCCCCACCAAAAAAAATGTATATGAATATATATGAAAAATGGCAGGATTGGGGTAAAACAAATAAAAAAGCCAACAATGCTATCTTCTCTCAAGTAGAATTACCTTGGCAAGCCAACAGTGGTTAAGTTATTCTGGGCCATAGGGCTGGGGTTGTGGCTCAGTAGTAGAGCACTTGCCTAGCAGCGTGAGGCACTAGGTTTGATCTTCAGTATCACATAAAAATAAATAAATAAAGATATTGTATCCATCTACAATTAAAAATATTTTTTTAAAAAAAAAAGTTATTCTGGGCCTTGAAGCCCTCTAGGAACTGGTATTTCCTGAGCACAACTTAAAAAGAGCAAAAAAAAGGATAAATGGCCAGTAATATATGTTGAACCAACTAATAAGTAAAGGCATACAAACCACAAATAGTCTTTTAAAACTTATATTAGTAAATATTAAAAGTAATAATACTCAGTGTTGATGAGTATATGAAAAGATTCTCAAATATCAAAGTAATATTAAATGATACAATCTTTCTGGAGAACAATTTGGTACTATAAATCAATAGTTCTAAAAATATACATTTCCTTGACCTAAGAGTTCTACTTTTAGAAATGTATCCTAAATAAATCAGACAAGGGCACAAAAATTAGTGTACAAGGATGTTCTTCATAGTGTTGTTTACACAGCAAAATCTTAGACATAACTTAAATTTTTCCAAATAGGGAAATTTTGAGTATATTATGCAATTATCCCCTACCTTTTTTTTCAAAAGGATCCCTATTAGATTTATTTCAATGGCACTTTACATGCCATTTGATCTCAGCTTTAAAAACAAAACAACTGGGTGGTAGAATGAGACAAACTATATAGATAGATAGATAGATAGAGAGATAGATACACACTCACCATATATACACTATATATACACTATATATATATATATACCCTATATACATGTATGATTACACTACTGGTGTGACTCAGCACCATGTACAGTCAGAGGAATGAGAAATTGTGATCCATTTGTGTACAATGTGTCAAAATGCATTCAACTGTCATGTAGAACTAACTAGAACAAATTTTAAAAAAATAAAAAATTAAATAAAATAAAATAAGCAAAAAAACCCCAAAACAACCTCAGAATTAAGTAGCAAACAGATACTAATATATACAACAAAACTATGTATAGGGGGCTGGGGTTATGGCTCAATGGTAGCACACTTGCCTGGCATGAGTGAGGCACTGGGTTTGATTCTCAGCATGATATGTAAATAAATAAAGGTCTACCAACAACTAAAAAAATTATTTTAAAAAAAGCTATGTACTGTAACTAACAAGCAGTTTGATACTGACATCCAACATACAGAACAATGAAACAAAGTTAAAAAATAGTCCCAGATCTATATGAAAGCTTAGTATATAATAAAGGTAATTCTTAAACCAATAGGAAAAAATTGAATAAATGTTGAAACAACTCACTACCCATTTTTTGGGAAAAGCTTCTAATTCCAGATGGACCACCTATTTAAAGGAAAATAAAATACCAGAAGATAATATGAAAGATTTTTTTAAAATAATCTTGGAAATCAAAGATTACCTCTTAACTATATAAAAATGTAAAACTTCTGCAAAAATCAAAGTGAAGGGAAGGTGGCTGGCAAAAATATAAAGCATATAAAAGATAAAAATAATAATTTCATTAATATATAAAAACTATATTAAAAGTTCTTACAAATCAAAAATTAAAAAGTAAACAGTTCAATAAAACAATGGGCAAAAAATATAAACAGTCTGGCCTGGGGTTGTGACTCAGTAGTTGAGTGCTTGCCTAGCATGTGTAAAACACTGGGTTCAATTCTCAGCACCACATAAAAAATTAATAAAATAAAGATATTGCTTCCATCTACAGCTAAAAATATTAAATATATATGTGTATATATATATATATATACTATATATACATATATATACACATACATATATATACACACACACACACACACACACACACAGGCAGTTCACAGGGAAAGAAATTAAAATTAAAATGACCTATAAACATATGAAAAAATGACAAACTCTCAAAAAATGCAAATTAAAACAATGTGACATGGGGCTGGGGCTCAGTGGTACAGCGCTTGCCTAGCACATACGGGGCACTGGGTTCGATCCTCAACACCACATAAAAATAAAATAAAGGTATTGTGTCCAACTACAACTAAAAAATAAAATATTTTTAAAAAAAACTAATGTGACATAATATTTCACAAGCAAAAAATTAAATAAAATGCTTTGTAAAAGTCAAATTGGGCCACAAAATACAAATATAAATTAATAGTTTTCTAAAGAGCAATCTTGTAATACTTACCAAAGTTCTTAATTCATAATCCATTGACTCAGAAATTGCAGTTCCAGGAATTTATCTTATAAATATAGAGACACAGTTTACAAAAGTATATGTAAATGGTTGTTGCAGCATATTTTGAAGTAGCAAAAAACTAAAAATAACTTAAGTGTCCAGCATTAAGACACTGTCATACATAGACACAATATACATCTTCACATATGCATTAAACTTTCCTGAAAGACATACGAGAGGGACTCCTGAGTACAGTCAAACCAATAGGAAAAAAAATGAATAAATGTTGTAACAAGTCACTACCCATTTTTGGGAAAAAGCTTCTAAATCCAGATGGACAACCTATTTAAAGGAAAATAAAATAGCTCAGTGGTAAAGAACATGCTTAGAATGTGCAAGATGCTGGATTCAATCCCCAGCACACACATACACAAGATATATAAGAAACTAATATCAGTGGCTACTACTGACTGGAAAAGACAAAGAATATTTAATTTTTCATCTTATTCTGTTTTTGTTTCATTTATATTTACTTTTACCATGTATCCATTTCATATTTTTAAATTTGTTCTAACTAGTTATATATAACAGAATATATTTTAACACATTGTACACAAATGGAGTATAACTTCTCATTCCTCTGCCATGTAGGTGCTGAGTCATCCCAATATTGTGATCATACATGTATATAGGGTAATAATGTCTGTCTCATTCTATCCTCCTCCTTCCCATTCCCACTGCTCCACCCCTCCCCTCATGCCCCTCTGCACAATCCGAAGTTCCTTCATTCTTCCCTACCCTTCTCCAATTTCATATTTTTAAAAGTTGATCATTTAAATAGTAATTTTTTAAAAAATCCTTCCTCAGAATATTTATTTGTTCCAAACAAAGTTTGCCTCTGGTTTAAGGATAAGAGATGAGTCTAAGGAAAGGGAATAAACAAGATTTGAATATAACTCTTGTTGTTTTGTTTTTAATACAAAAATTAAAAAAGACAACAAAAATCTGACAAAATGTTAATAGTTCCCAATACAGGGGTTTTTGAACATATGACCATTTTTACTTTTCTACAGATTTAACTTTCAAATTAAATTAATAAAAACAACCACATGTATGTGCACGCAGAGTACGAGCATGCACACGAACACACACACACACACACACACACACACACACACACACACAAATCCTTCCCTCAACCCCATATCCCTCTCCAGCTCCTGAATCTCTTTTCCAATTCAATCTCACTTCTTAACATTGTTTATAGTGGCTTTCTCTAACTCCTGAACTTTCATTCACTTGTCAACAAATTCCACCCATTCTATCTACACAGACTCCTCTCCCTAAGGTCACCAATGATCTCTATGTTGTTAAAATGCATACAATATCTTTCCTGGTCTCTCAGCACAAGAAATTGAAACTGTGACATAGTTGACCACTCTTTCCTTCCCAAAACACTCCTCCTGCCTGCCAGGAAACTATACTATCCTGTTTTTTTCCATCCTGGTTTTTTCCAAATTTCTTCATTAGCCATCTTTCTCAGGATCTACTAATCCATCCTCTGTCTTTTCTCCTCAGATGATGTTATTCACTCTCATGGCTGCAATTAAAATCAACAAAATGATGACTTCCAAACTTATAGTTTCAATCCAGACCTACAGTTTGAACTAAGAATCAGCATTTCCAGTGTCCTACTTAATACCCTCAAAGGCACTCCAATTCAACATCTTCAAACTCAAAATTTTGCCCCCATTCAAATGCAGCCATTCAAAATAATAATGTAGATTGTTTTAAGTATAAATATGTTCACCAAAGTGAAAAATAGAAGATTAGGCTGGGCATGGTGGCTCATGCCAGTAATCCCAGCGGCTTAGGAGGTGGAGGCAGGAGGATCACAAGTTCAAAGCCAGCCTCAGCAATTTAGCAAGGCGCTAAGCAACTCAGTGAGACCCAGTCTCTAATAAAATACAAAATAAGGACAGGGATGTGGCTCAGTGGTCAAGTGCCCTTGAGTTCCATCCCTGGTAGCCCTCCCCCCTCCAAAAAAAGAAGGTTATAATAATGTTTCCATTGTTATAACACACACAGAGAATAAGGAAAAAATACAATATGTTGTGACAGAAAAAGAGCAAGCAATCTGCTAAGATATATGCCAATTGTGGTTCATCGGTAGATCGCTCGCCTAGCACATATGAGGCACTGGGTTCAATTCTCAGCACCACACGATAATAAGTAAATTAAATAAAGTTATTGTGTCCATCTACAATTAAAAAAGTATTTTTTAAAAAAAGATATATGACAAAATGTTACATAATAATCTTCTTTTCTAGTTTCTTCCTGAGTGTGGTATGGGTGCGGATGTGTTCTCCATATTCACAAAAGAAATGCTTTTTACTTTCTTTTTTTTTCATTAATGGCGATTGAACCCAGGTGTGCTTTACCACTGAATGTTATCCCCAGCCCTTTCTACATTTTGAGACAAGGTCTTGCTGAGTTGCTGATTCTGGCCTCAAACTTATGCCCTCCTGCCCCAGCCTCCTATACAGCTGGAACTACAGTGCCCCAACATCTGGCTGCTTTTTATTTTTATTATTTTTAATATTTTAAAAAATTTTTTAGTTTTCAGGGGACACAACATCTTTGTTTGTATGTGGTGCTGAGGATCGAACCCGGGCCGCACACATGCCAGGTGAGCACGCTACCTCTTGAGCCACATCCCCAGCCCTGCTTTTTAATTTTATAATCATATAGTCTCAGTTTTTAAAAATTCTCCTGATAGGATGCAATATAAAATTCAGAGTATCAGCTATGATGTTTTCATTCTAAAACTGTTGGAACTGAAGCTTTTAGATCTAACTTCCAGTTTGTAGGAAGGGGGCAGAAGAACATGTTATGCCATGCTATGAGAAAATAGACAAATCAGAAGAAAGGATATTCTTTAAGATAAACAGTCAAGTCTCATCAAAAACATCACTGTTGGAGTTGGCATGGTGGTACATGCCAATAATTCCAGTGACTCTGTAGGCTGAGGCAAGAGAATGGCAAATTCAAGGCCAACCTGGGAAACTTAGCAATACCCTGTTCAAAATAAAAGTTAAAAGGACTGGGGATGTAGCCCAGTGGTAGACTGCCCATAGGTTCAATCCCCAGAACTGTTTAAAAAAAAAAAAAACCACTGCTGGGCCAGATGTGTACCTTAGTGATAACCAGAACACCTGTCCATCGGGTGTAAGGCCCAAAATTCAATCCTCAGTATTAAAAAAAACAAAAACAAAAAACACTATTATCAGAGAAGAAAAGTGGCAGAACTGTTTTAGATTAACAGTGACAAATGGCAAAATGCAAAATGTGAAATTTCAATCACTTTTGGTTAAAAACAACACCCAGAAAAGAAATTTGAAGGACAAATGAGAAAATGAATAGAATGCTAGATGATATTATGGCATTATTATTAACTTTTTTTGAGAGAGATAATAACATTATGTTTCTTCAACAGAACACAGAGAATGTCCTATGCATGCTAAAACATTTAGGGATGAAATATCTGATAAGGAAGGTTAACATGACAAAATATTGATAGCTAAATCTAAGTGGTGGGTATTGAAGTGCTCACTGTATTATTCTTGAGAGAAAAAATATTTCTTTTTTTTCCAATTTTTTTTAGATGTTGATGGACCTTTATTGTATTCATTTATTTATATGTGGCACTGAGAATCCAACCCAATGCCTCACACATGCTAGGCAAGCATTCTACCACTGAGCCACAACCCCAGCCCTAAGATTATTTCTTACAAGACTGTAAGCTTCTAAATGGCAAGAAATAACTATATCCTTGCTTTTTGTTATTGTTTTTGTTTTATTTTTTTTTAGGGGTACTGAGGATCAAATCCAGGGACTTGCACACACAAGGTAAGTATACTACAAGTGAGTATACTACCATGCTACACATCCCCCCAGACCATATCTTCTTCTTCCTTTTTTTTTTTTTTTTTTTTTTGTGTGTGTGTGTATGTGTGTATGGTTCTGGAGATATTGAACCTATGGGTGCTCTACCACTGAGATATACCTCCAGTTCCATTTTTTTTAATTTTTTTTTTTTTTGAAACAGGTTCTTACTAAGTTGCTGAGGCTGGCCTCAAACTTGTGATTCTTCTGCCTCAGCTTGCAGAGTCACAGAAGTACAGGGATGCACCACCATGCCCAACCTCAGCCCATATCTTCTTAATTTTGTATCTCTACCACCTAAAAACACCTTGATACAATATATGTTTACTGAGAGAATGAATAAATAAAACCCGTATTTTGAGATACTAGGCTTTGGGTCCAGTAGCAGTAGTGGTTCCTCACACATTTTTACTATCCTTTAAAATAATTAACATGGGCTGGGGTTGTGGCTCAGCAGTAGAGCACTCACCTAACACATGTGAGACCCTGGGTTCGATCCTCAGCATCATATAAAATAAATAAAGAAAGAAAGAAAGAAAGATATTGTGCCCACGAATAACTAAAAAAAATAAAATAATTAACATATTGTAAAGCCTCTTACACTGTCTTGCCTAGCAGGCACTGAGTCAGTCAGTCCCCTTCCTCACTTACACATACCTTTATCTCTAATACTATTCAGTCATATGACAGATAGCATTAGACTCTAACAATTGCTTTGAAATTTGCCACATGCTACACAGTAAAAATGGAAAGTAATTGGGTTGACACAGAGAATGAAATTAGCTGAGCTGGGAGCTGGGAATATGGCTGTGATAGAGTGCTTGCCTAGTATGCATGAGACCCTGAGTTCAATCAACAGCATGGCAAAAAAAAAAAAAAAAAAGAAAGAAAGAAAGAAAAAGAAAAGAAATTAGTTGAATTGGGCTGGAGATGTAGTTTAAAATGGTAGAGCACTTGCCTAGCATGAGGTCCTGCCCTGGGTTTGATCTCTAGCACCACAAGACAGACAAAAAAAGAAGTTAGTTGAATCAATCACATTAAATGGACATTAGTTCTAGATAAAATATTTTAAGAAAAACCTTAGCTGGTAGATTGTGGGCCTCGAAGATAGGTCTGAAACAGTAACATTATTAACAGTAACAACAGAAGCTAAATTTTTTTGAACACTTAAAAAAGTTAGCTGCTATTATTATTATGCATTTTATTTCATTGAATCTTCAAATAGTTCACTGCAGTTTTTTCTAGATTTATCCCCATTTTTTTTAAATGTGGAAACAAGCTATAGAGAAGTAGCCAAAGATCACAGAATTAGTATGTGATACAGGTGGAATACAAACTTACTATAGCACACTCACTCTTAACCACTACTTCAGGTTTTCCTTCATGGTTCATTCTATGCAAGGGGTGGGACTTGGTCTCTACTACTATTCTCAAATATGTGGTAGGCATCCTTCTAGGCAAAATTATTATAGAATGCTAGAATAGAAGGTCACTTAAAGTAGGCAGACCATACAAGGAAACAACCACTTACCTGCAGAATAAGTGGGATTCTCTCCCAAAGCTCTGAATCTAAAGAGAAGGAGAAAGTATGTTTAATCCAATTAGGTATCCACATTTATTTGTAAAGTTATCAAAACTTCTATGCTCCTCAGGATATGCCAATGCTAGATCTTTCCTTATTCCCTCTTTCTACAAACATTATTACACTTCTATCATTATATGCCAAAGTGGCAGCTCCCAAGGATGCAAATATAAGTAAGATATCTGTGTATGTGGGAATGATGTATGGACATAAATGCGAATATAGTACTGATCCAGAACAGAAACATGGACAAGATTCAGTACAAGGACTAGAGAGATGTGGCTCACTGGTAGAGTGCTTGCCTAGTATGCACAGGACTTTGGACTCAATACCTAGCACTGAAAAAAAAAAAAAAAAAGATTCAATAGGACACACAAAGCAAAGTATGGTCACTTCTACCAGGGAGGCAGAACTATTTGAATTGAGTTTTTAAAAATGAGAAACTATGAATGGAGTGGCACAGGCCTATAATCCCAGTGAGTCTAAGGCAGGAAGATCCCAAGTTCAAGGGGCAGCCACAGCAATTTAGCAAGTCTCTATTTCAAAAAAAATGAAAGGGCTGGGGATGTAGCTCAGTGGTTAAGCACCCCTGGGTTCAATCCCCACTACCAAAAAGCCAAAATAAAACAAAAATAAGGAACTATGGGCTGGAGGAATAGTAGATCACTTGCTTACCATGCGCAAGGCCCTAGATTTAATCCCCAGCACAGAAATAATTAAGTAAATAAAAAGGAACTGTTGCCACCGGGCGCAGTGACGCATGCCTATAATCCCAGCAGCTGGGGAGGCTGAGGCAGGAAGATTGCAAGTTCAAAGCCAGCCTCAGCAAAAGGTGAGGCACTAGCAACTCAGCGAGAACCTGTCTCTAAATAAAATATAAAATAGGGCTGGGGATGTGGCTCAGTGGTTGAGTACACCTGAGTTCAATCTCTGGTACCCACCCCCCCAAAAAAAAGAACTGTTGTCAGTTATTTAGCATTGCAAGAAAAGCATTCTAGGCAAAAATATGAAAGGGTATGTTTGGGGAACAGCAAGCAGCAGGATATGAATGGAATTTAAGCAGTAGGGAAGGAGGCAGGGTGAAAAGATAAAATTGGAGAGGTATTCAGAGGCCAGGTTATGAAGAACTCCATATGCTATGCTAAGGAGTTTGGTCTTTACTCTCTATAGGCAATGAGATGCTCTTGCAGATTTTAAGCACAGGAATGATATCGACCTTGAATTTGGAATAGGAAGCAGATGAGTGATAGAACAGGAAGAAGTAAAACTGAGTCAAAGAGAACAAGTGAGGTGGTTCTTGCCATAGCCCATTATTAGAACAGGCTGAAGGAGGGTGTGGTTGCATACACCTGTGATCCCAACTACTTGAGAGTCTGAGGCTAGAGGACAGCAAGCTTGAGAGCAGCTCAGGCAATTAAGCAATTTAGGGAAACCCTGTCTCAAAGTAAAAAAGGGTGAGGATGTAGTACAGTACTGCAAAAAAAAAAAAAAAAAAAAAAAAAAAGTAATGACAGCTGAAGCCAGACTATAGGAAAGAAAATAATTTGGCTGTGATTGGCTGACTAGGTAACTGGAGTATTTTAGTTCCACCACCTCCTAGGAGTTTTTTTGTTTCTGTTTTTGTTTTTTGCTTGTTTGTCTATCTTGTGGTCCTGGGGATTAAACCCAGGGTCTTGTGCATGCAAGGCAAGCACTCCACCAACTGAGCTATATCCCCAGCATTCCTCCTAGGAGTTTTAAAACTAAATTATGGTATAAATTGAAGAAAAGCAAATCTGTGACTGAATGCTGACTCAACCATTCCCAAACTGAGACCTTAGGCAAGTTGTTTAATATCACTGTAACTCAATTATCTTTTCTTCACAATATAAATAATAATAGTACAACCTCATGGGACTGAAAATTTATCTTAAGCTCTGAGTCAGTTTCCTCTATTGTGAAATGACAATATTTATATCTGTCCTGTTAGTGTTTTTGAGAAAGTTAGATGTAACATGTAAAGTGACCAGCATGGCCTTAGTAAGCGCTTATCAAATAGTAGCTGAATGACTAATGATGAAAAAACAGATTGAAACAGAAAAGAAATAAGAAAAAGGATTTGATAAAATGTGAGGACTCCTAAAATCATCAAGTCTTGCGAATGTCCAGAAAGATAAGCAATTCATTGTTTTACATCCTATGCCTACTACTCATAAGACACTTGATAATTATCTGCTGAATAAACTACCAAATGCAGTTCATGAGCATCTAGAGAAAAACAATGGGGAGGATGTACTCTATAAGCAGTTCAGTAAAACAACAATTTGGGTTTGAACCCTAATTCTGACTCATATTAGCTATGTCATCTTAGAGAAAGAGATTGACTTCTCTGGACCTCAATTATTTATGTAAAAAATTCAGATACTATTACCCCTTTTACCAGGTAAACATTTAACAAATATTTGTTAAATGTTCACTACCAGACTTCATTCCAAGTCTTAAGAATTAGGCAATAACAAAACTAATGAAGACTTTATCCCAATGATGTTTATATTCAGGGGAAGGGTACAGAGAGTTTTTTAAAAATTATATGTGTAGAATACATTAAGGAGTAATATCTGCCATTAAGAAAAATAAAGCAAGGTAAAGGGATAGAGACTGATAGAGGTATTTTACATACAGTGTAACAGAAGACTTCTCTGATGAGATGATGTTCAGGCACAAATCTAAATAAAGTCAGAGGGTGAGTCATATGGATATCAAAAGAAAGAATCTGCAAAAATCTGGGGTGGGAAAGTGCTTAGATCATCCAGGAATAGGAAGGCACCAGTGTGGCAAAGCTGAATAACTAGCATAAAATGAGGGAACAGATTACATAAGGCCTTATGGGCAATGGTAAGGATTGTAGATTTTATTTTGAGTAAGAGGAGATACCACTGGAGAATTTTGAGCTGAAGAGTGGTAATGTAAGCTAACTTGGTTTTGAAAGAATCACTCTGATTTTAGTGTGAAGGAGAGAAGTTAAAAGTAAACACAGGGAGATCAGATAGAAAGAAGAGTGATGGTAGCAAAAGTGATGTGAAGATAAAGAGCTGCTCCCCAATGGTTTAGCAAAACAGAAAGCATTAGGCTAAAAACTGGAGGTCAGAAATGGCTTGATTTAGCTGGGCACCATGCCAAATGCCTGTAAACCTAGGAATCTGAAGACAGGAAAATTACAAGTCTGAAGCCAGCCTCAGCAATTCAGAAAAAAAAAACAAAACAAAAAAAAACATTTTTATAAAGGTTGGGGATATGTAGAGAGCCTCTGGGTTCAACACCACAAAAAAAAAAAAAAAAAAGTCTTCAACAGGTTTTGTTGAAGAATTGGGTATAAAATAAGAGAAATAACAGTGACAAGGATTACAATCAGATGACTGGAACTGCCTTTAGCTGAAAATGGGGAAGAAGTAAGATGGTAGGGGATTAAAGATGCTTAGTAGGGGCTGGGGATGTGGCTCAAGTGGTAGCGCGCTCGCCTGGCATGCGTGCGGCCCGGGTTCGATCCTCAGCACCACATACAAACAAAGGTGTTATGTCTGCCTAGAACTAAAAAATTTTAAAAATAAATAAATAAATAAAGATGCTTAGTAGTCATAGAAGCAGACATGAAGAAAGAAAAATGCTATGTGAACTATGAATGCTACTGTTAGCTATATTTGTTACTAATATCCTTACCTCAAGTGGGAAAAGCCTTGCTTAAAAATGGTATTGTTCCTCAGGCACAGCACCTACAGCAAAACAGCCATGTTAGGACAATCAACCTTGCACAGGACTTCAAGTTCCTCTTTGCAAAGAGGCTGGAAACCCCTAGTACACAAACCAAAACATAGTATCCAAAGTTTCTTACCTAGCAAAGAAGATAGCCTACAGTTAATGCCAAACATGCAAGCAACCAAAGTAATCATCTTTCCTAAATGCTGAAAAACAAAAGTCCTCTCCCCTTTGCTTTCCCATCCTGTTTCCCCTCTACAATTTGATCCATGTTTTTCTAATATCAACCAACACATATTAAAGAGGGGCTTTTAAAAATCTTTAATTCTCAAACACTACAAGACAATTTTATAAATGAGGCAATTGAGGTCCAGAAAGATTATATTCCAAAAAAATTATGGTTGATAAAGAGGCTAAGAGGACTCTCATTCCAAAGGCTATGCCTCTATTACAGCACATTGTCTCTTTCAAAAATAATTATAATAATAACAATACTGAGAGGTGACAATAGTAACAGCTTTCCTCCTTTATTTAAATCTCACTCTAGAGCCTGGAAAAATGGCTCAGTGGTAGAAAGTTTGCCTAGTATGCACAAAGGCCCTGACTTCCATCCCCATCATACACACACACACACACACACACAAAAAAAAAAAAAAAAAAAAAAACTCATCCTGCCCAGCAGCACTCATTTGGAAGATCAGAAGTATCCTTTTTTGATACTGGGGAATTGAACCTGAGACACTCTACCACTGAGCTACATCTCCCCAGCCCTTCCCCACCATTTTTTTGTTTGTTTGTTTGTTTGTTTTATTTTGGTTTTTTTTTTTATGCCAGTGATTCAACTCAAGGTTGCTTAACCACTAAGCCACATCCCCAGCCCTTCTTATTTTATATTTTGAGACAGTCTCATTAGATTGTTTAGAGTCTCGCTAAATTGAAGTTGGCTTCAAACCTGCAATCCTCCTGCTCTCAAGTTACTGGGATTACAGGCATGAGCCATCATGCCCAGCCCCTAGCCCTTTTTGTTTTTCACTTTGAGACAGAGTCTCATTAAGTTGCTGAGGGCCTAAATTGCTAAGACTGGCCTCAAACTTGTGATCCTCCTGTTTCAACCTCCTGAGCTATTGGGATTACAAGCATGTCCCATTACACCTGGATCAGTAGTATCTTTACTAAAGCAATATTTAACATATAGTAGGTCTCTTTGTGAACTAGATAACAAATACTAAATGTCTATCCTTAAGGTCCCATAGAATAAAGAGAAAATTCTGCCCACTAGGAGAAATAATTCATTCAACATGTATGTGTGAAAAGCTCATTATGCAAAAATGAAAAATCTGAGAAATTTTTCTAGTCAAGTGGAACCTAAGGAAACATGATGACTACATATAATATTCTAGATGGGATCCTGAACCAGAAAAAGGTAATTTTCAACTTAGGAAATCTGAATAAAGCACAGACTTTAGTTAACTATAATATATCAATATTGGTTCATTAATCATTAAAAATGTATCCTACTAATGTAAAATATTAATAATAGAGGATACGCGTTATCGCATTATATATGAACTTTACCATTGTTGCAGCTTTTCTGTAATTAAAAACTATTCTAAAATAAAGTTTGTTTTTAAAAGGCTTTTATGTGTCAACTACTGTGCTAAGTTTTTCTTTCTTTCTTTCTTTTTTTTTTTTTTTTAGTTGTAGATGGACACAATACCTTTATTTTATTTGTTTATTTTTATGTGGTGCTGAGGATCGAACCAGTGCCTCACATGTGCCAGGCAAGTGCTCTGAGCTACAACCCCAACCCTACTGTGCTTAATTTTACTTTATTTTATTTTTTTTTTAAAGAGAAAGTGAGAGAGGTGGAGAGAGCGAGAGAATTTTTAATATTTATTTTTTAGTTCTCGGCGGATATAACATCTTTGTTTGTATGTGGTGCTGAGGATCGAACCTGGGCCGCATGCATGCCAGGCGAGTGCGCTACCGCTTGAGCCACATCCCCAGCCCACTGTGCTCAATTTTAAAGAGAATATAAAAACAAAATGTTAACAACATGAATGAACTTTGAAAACATATTAAATGAGAAGTGGGGCATAGTGGCACATGTCTGTAATCCCAGAGGGTAGAGAGACTGAGACAGGAAAAGCGCATGTTTGAGGCCAGCCTCAGCAACTTAGTGAGGCCCTCAGGAATTTAGTGAGACTCTGTCTCAAAATAAAAAATAAAAAGGGCTGGGGATGTAGCTCAGTAGTAAAGCATCCCTAGGTTCAATCTCCAGTACCAAAAAGAAGAAGAAAAACTAAACGAAAAGAGCCAGTCACAAAGGACCAAATATTATATAACTGCATTTCTATGAAACATCAGATGAGGCAAATTTATAAAGAAAAGTTGTATATAAACAATTGTCTATGGCTAGAGAGTATGGGAGCTGGGATGACAACTAAAGGGTAAAGAGTTTCTTTTTGGAGGGATGAAATGATACCCTTATTTTAAAGAGTGAAGCAATACCACCTATTTTACGTGCAGTCAAAATAGGTGACATGCCCAGTTATCCCACTCCTCAGTTTATAACCAAAGGACTTAAAATCATACTATAGTGACATGGCCACATCAATGTTTATAACAGCTCAACTCACAATACCTAAACTATGGAACCAATCTAGATGCCCTTCAACAAATGAATGGATAAAGAAAATGTGGTATATATACACAATGGAATATTACTCATCTTTAAAGAAGAATGAAATTATGGTATATGCAGGTAAATGGATGGAGTTGGAGAATATTATTCTAAGTGAAATAAGCCAATCCCAAAAAAACGAAGACCAAATGTTTTCTCTGATAAGTGAATGCTGGTCCATAATGGTGGGGAGGTAGGAAAGAATGAAGGAACTTTGGTTGGGAGAGGGGAGTGAAGGGAGGGGAGTGGTGTGGGGTGGGAAGGACAGTGGAATGAGTTGGACATTATTACCCTATATATATGTGTGTACGTGTGTGACTGCACCATGTACAGCTGGAGGAATGAGAAGTTGTGCTCCATTTGTGTATAATGTGTCAAAATGCATTCTACTGTCATCTATAACTAATTAGAACAAATTTTTAAAATTAAGAGGAAAAAAATTGATGTTATGAACAATGAGCACACGTGGCATAATATCCAGGTGGAGATAGCAGAAGTTCTTAGTTCTTGCAGTGTTATAGGCATAGCTAAGGATCTGCTCAAAATCATGAACCTTCTTCCTAGACAAATGCCTATAGCATGGTTATATAAAAAGTTCCCATATTACTTCAAGAAATTCACTGAAACTCTTAACTTCACCCAAGGATCTCTATGCTACACTAAGAGACACCCACAGGCAAGGGTCACCTCTCAGGCAATGGTGCACACTCAATCAAAGTTTGTTTTGGTAAAGAGATAATTAGAAAGTAGTAAATGAATTATAATCATTGCTACTATTTACTAAGCACCAATATCTATTTTGTTCCTAACTTAACTCTATCTATGAATCATAATAACCTTAAAAGAAATATTACTGTCTCCATTTTCTAGTGGAGGAAAGTGAGATTAAGTAATTTACTCAAGTAATTTCCTATCAAACCTATGTAGGATTATCAGTTTCTCTGACTCCAAAGTCCATAATTTCTCCTCTATTTTATACCATCTCTCAAACAAATGAAGGGGTAATACTTAGGAAATCATAAGGGCAAAAGATCAAACTTAAGAAAAGTCTCTCAGTGAACATGAGGCCATTAGAATTGGGAAGGACATGAACAGATAGAATGAAAGGCAAAAAGCACAAATGTTCCAAAAAAGCACAATTAAATGACAGACCAAAGACTTTTCAAGTGTGTGTGCAATATTTTTACCTCCTATTAACAAGCATAACCCCTGGAGAGCCCCTGGAGAGCGCAGGTGGCTGCCCCATTACAGGCCACACTTCAAAGTGACAACAGATAACTCAAAAGTCCCTTCAGGTCCAAGACCATGACAAACAGAATAGAAATCAGAGTGAACTGAATATATATTTTAAATGGGTCATTTTATACTGAAGAGGCACTGTATAGAAAGAGCCAGATGAGTCTGCTTTCTCCTCATTTTAACTGTTCAGATTTCTTAGTCTCTAGCTAAGGATATAATTATCTAAAAGCTAGACTTAAACAGTTGACAACTTTCTGGAAGACATTCAAATTGTGGTGTGAACTCTTCAGCTCTGGGAAATGTGCTTCCTTCCCTCTGCTATGCTTGGCATTATTTATTAGGACAAAAGTAATCTATTTTGAGACTGAATCCACAAATACTCCCTCCCCACAATCAGCAGATGAAGAGCAGCTCTGGCTCAGCAAGTGGAAGAAGAGGTTTTGTGATGCCAGTGAATGAATGAACGAGGACACAGCTGCCACAGTGGGTTACAAAAATAGTTGTACCATGAGCTCTGCAGCCAGGAACCAAGAAAGGACTGCACAGCTACCAAAAAACCAAAGTCACAGGACAAAATCTATAGCATGTGGGTATCTTCAAACACTAGAGCCTACAGAGTGTCATGAATACAGTGGTTCAGGGGTCCTCTGGGCCAGCAAATGAGAGATGTTTAACAGAATATATTTGTGGGTTTTTTTTAATATTTATTTCTTAGTTTTCGGCGGACACAACATCTTTGTTTGTATGTGGTGCTGAGGATTGAACCTGGGCCGCACGCATGCCAGGAGAGCGCGCTACCACTTGAGCCACATCCCCAGCCCTATGCCAACCTTCTGATTGATGCAACTAACAACTGCTTCTATTAAGGAGAAAAAAAATAAAGGTAAGTTGCCCAAAGTCATAGGGCTGGTAAGAGGTGCCAGGACTTTAAAACCAGATCTGCCTAAATCCAAAGTCCATGTCTTTCATTCTGCCACACTGCCTCCCAAAACAGTGACATCAACTCACACTAGTAAAATTCATGTTAATATTAATAGCCTCAATAATCCTACCATTTGTTGAGGACCTGATGCCAAACATCCTCTTATTTAATCCTCACAACCATTTGGGGAAGTAGATATTTCTACCCTATTTATAGTGAGGAAATCAAAGCTCAGAAAGGCAAATTAATATACCTAATACACACAGCTGATAAAGGATTGTGTTCTAGATGACCCAGCAATTGAGAGTCTTTCCTCTAGCAAGTTCTGATATTTCATGAAGCTTTTATGTTCTTCCCTGACCTGAACAACATCTTGATCTGCATTCCAATTTTTGCAATGGCAGCATCTTAGCCATCCTTGAAAACAACAGTCCCTGTCGGGGTTCATCAGAAGCTTCAAGTTGACCTAGGCCCACTGGTGCTCACCTGTAATCCCAGCTACTTGGGAGGCTGAGCCAGAAGGATCACAAATTTGAGGTCAGCATGGGCAACTTAGTGAGACCCTGCCTCAAAAAAGAAAAAGGGTTGTTGATGTAGCTCAGTGGTAGAGCAACCTCAATTCCCCAGTATGGTTAAAAATACACACACACTGGGCTGGGGATGTGGCTCAAGCGGTAGCTCGCTTGCCTGGTATGCGTGCGGCCCAGGTTCGATCCTCAGCACCACATACAAACAAAGATGTTGTGTCCACTGAAAAGTAAAAAATAAATATTGGAATTTTCTCTCTCTCTCTCTCTTTAAAAAAAAAAAATACACACACACACAGAAAAGGCTTCAAGTTGAGCTGAGGTGAACACCTATAGTCCAAGCTACTTAGGAAGCTGAGGAAGGAGAATCACTTGAGACCAGGAGTTTGAGGCAGGCCTGAGTAACATCTCAAAACAAACAAAAAGATGGTACACACCTGTAATCCCAGGGTCTTGGGTGACTGAAGTAGGAGAATTGAAAGTTAGAGGCCAGCCTCATCAACTAAGCAAGGCCCTAAGACTTAGCAGGATCCTGTCTCAAAATAAAAAATAAGTAACTCCACATCATGTACAACCACAAGAATGAGATTAGGGGCTGGGGTTGTGGCTCAATGGTAGAGTGCTCGCCTAGCCTGTGTGAGGCACTGGGTTTGGTCCTCAGCACCACATAAAAATAACTAAAATAAAGGTCTTGTGTACACCTACAACCAAAAAAAATTTAAAAAACAAAGACTGAGAAGTTGTACTCCATGTGTGCATGACAGTCAAAAATGCACTCTGCTATGATATATATCTAAAAAGAACAAATTTTTAAAAATAAAATTAAATTATAAAATAAAAAGGGCCAGGCACAGTGGCATAAGCCTGTAATCCAAGCAGCTCAGGAGGCTGAGGCAAGAGGACTACAAGATCAAAGCCAGCATCAGCAACTTAGCAAGATCCTAAGCAACTCAGCGTGACCCTGTGTCTAAATAAAATATTTTTTAAAAGGACTGGGGATGTGGCTCAGTGGTTAAGCACTCATGAATTTGATCTCTAGTTCCAAAACAACCCAATCACACAGAGAGAGAGAAAAAAATCCAGAAGCTTTAGGTTCTTTTCATAATCATGAGTTTCCACCACTACCTGTCTTACACAAAGGAACAAGGCTAGCCCCTCTGTCCATAATGATCCATCTGCTACTGAAACCTATCTGGACCAGAACTGAAACATCTGCAGATGTCACATGTAGAAAATCCAAACCAACTTCCCCAATAACTTCCATAGTTTTAACCTACTTCCCCACTCTGGTATGACACAGAATAAGTTCAAAGCTTATTTTTCACAGGAGCACCTCAAGTATTTAGAGGCAATCATCACTGTTTCCAGCTTCTCTCTTCCCAAGTTCTTTCAAAATGGCTTTTATTTCTTGTTTTTCCTTTGGCTATACTTTTCTTGAACATGTTTATGTCAATGATCTACATCTGATGTTTTATATATTTTATTGCTACATAATAATTATAAAGAGTAGCAGGATTCATTAGGCAATATTCATACATACATATAACAATTTGGTCAGTCTCATTCTCTAGCACCTTCCATTTTCCTTTCCTTGTCCCTCCCTCATCAGTTTGCTCCACTCTACTGATCTCCCGCCTATCATTATTTTAGTGTGTTATAATTATATTATTGTGTTATATGTATGTATATATGTGTGTATGTGTATATGGAACTCATTATAGTATGTTCATATGTGGGCATAACATAATTTGGTGGATTTCGTACTCCAATACTTCCCCATGTCCTTTTCTCCTCCCTCCCTCTTGATTCCCCTTCCACTACTCTATTGGTCTTCCTTCTATTTTTCTGAGATCCTTTGTTTTAGCTATTTATTTTTTTATGTGGTGCTGAGGATTGAACTCAGTGCCTCAAGCATTCGAGGCAAGTGCTCAACCACTGAGTTACAACCCCAACCCTATGAGATCCTTTTTTAGAAATTATTTTCCCTTCCCACCCTCCCCTCTTCCACATAAGAGAAAATATTTGACTCTTGAATTCCTGGGTCTGGCTTATCTCACTTATGATGTTCTCCAATTCCATCCATATACCATTAAATGACATTTCATTCTTCTTAATAGCTAAATAAAAGTCCAATGTATATATATATATGCCACATTTTCTTTATCCATTCATCTGCTGATGAGCACCAAAACTAATTCCATAATTTGTCTACTATGAACTGCACTGCTATAAATACTGTTATACAAGTATCACTACAATATGCTGATTTAGTGTTTTTGGATAAAACAAGGATAGCTAGGTCATATAATGGTTTCACACTTAGTCTTTTTAAAGGAATCTGCATACTGCTTTCCAAAGTGGTTGTAATAATTTGCAATCCCACCAAAAAAAAAAAATGTGCCTTTCCCCCATATCCTTACCAGCAATTATTATTTGTATTCTTGATGACCACCATTCCAACTGACAAGAGATGAGTATTCCTTTGGGTGTAGTTTTGATTTGCATTTCCCTGATTGCTAAGGATGTTGAACATTTTTTTCATATATTTGTTAGCTATTTGTATTTCTTCTTTCAAAACATGGAACTTTATTTATTTTTATGCAATGCTGAGAATCAAACCCAGTGCTCACACATGCTAGGCAAGCACTCTACCACTAACCCATTAGCTTTTTAATTTTATGACATCCCATTTATTGATTCTTGGTTTTATTTCTTGAGCTTTAGGAATCTTATTAAGGAAGTCTGTACCTGTGCCATTATGTTGAAGTGTTGACCCTATGTTTTTTTCTAGCATTTGCACAGTTTCTGTTCTAAATCCTAGGTCTTTGATTCATCAAAGCTTGTCTCTGCACAGATCCTTCTGGCAGTTAAGAACACAAGTTTTATAATCACACTGATTTGAGTTTCCTTATCTCTTGTGTCTGCCAGGATTATCTCATAAAATTGTGAAGACAAAATAAGATCATGCAATTGATAGCAGTTTATTAACTACAGAATATCAATATTCTTGCTTACATTATCCTTCACACCTTACAAAGTACCTACTCCTACTAACTCTATCCTCTAAAATTCTGACAACAATTCTATGTGGTAGGTATCATTATCTATATGCAATTCATAGAAAACTGAAGCACAGAGAGGTTAGATAACCTGCCCAAGGTCATATACCTAGCAAAAGATAGAACCCAGGTCAGATGTGAATCTCATGAGATTTTTCCATAAATGTAAAGGATGAACTTATACTTTAAGATAGCCCAAAGTAAGGATGGTCACAATGTTAAGGGACAGTTAGATAAGAATGGCTGGAACATAAGGATAAGAGAATAATTCTATAAAATGGGCCCACTGAGTCAGTCACTGTGGCATATGCCTATAATCCCAGGGGCTCAGGAGGCTGAGACAGGAGGATCACAAGTTCAAAGGCAGCATCAGCAAAAGCAAGGCTCTAAGCAACTCAATGAGACCCTGTCTCTAAATAAAATACAAAATAGGGCTGGGGATGTGGCTCAGTGATTGAGTGCCCCTGAGTTCAATTCCTGGTACCACCAATAAATAAATAAATAGGCCCACTGTTCTGACCCCAAAAGTAATTTGCCTACAGCCCCACTTAGTCTAAGTGGACAGGATGTGTCACATTCCTCAGTAAACTGAGGCATGGACAAAGGTCAGAAAGTCAGCATAGGTGATAAAAGGATGGGGGTTGAAAGAAGATGACATCTTTTTTCAAAGAGAGAACAATGGGTTACTAACAGTTAACCTCAGTGCTCCAGCCTTTGGTCAAGGACATGGGGGAGAGAAAAAAAAGACAATAATTAAAGAGGGGGTTCTGTGATTTATTAGAAAGCAAGTCTCATCCTGTCCCATGGGCTTTTTGTTTTGAAGGCCCCATTTCTCTTCAGAGAAGTCTGTCTCTATCTCCCTTTCTCAAATAAAACTTGCTCTCTATGTTTGCCTTGGGTCTGGGGTGTTTATTCTTTAAAACTGGGGAACAAGAACCTGTACCCAAGATCAGTATCAATAACACCACACACAATCAGGTGTCAAAAGATAATACTAGCTAGGAGTTCAGGAAAAAATGGGCACTTGAGCCAGAATGGTCAGAAAAGTTTTATGGAAAAAAAGAAATGTGAGCTGGGTCTTGAAGAATGGAGGTTCCAATAGGTGGTGCCAAGGAGGAGGATATTCAAAGAAAAAAGGAATCACAAGATTAAAAATCAGGAATTCAGGGTTGGGTCTGTAGCTCAGTGGCTGAGTGCTTGCCTAGCATGTGTGAGGCACTGGGTTCCATTCTCAGAACTGCATAAAAATAAACAAATAAAGGCCTTATGTCCATTTACAACTACAAAAACAATTTTTTTAAATCAGGAATTCAGCATTTGAAAAATAATGAAAACCAGGCAAAATTGGTCCTCTCCTATTGTCCCAGATACTTGAAAGACTAAGGCATGAGGCTCACTTGCAGCTGGGGACAAACCTTAGCAACACAGTGAAAATCCTTCTCAAGAAAGAAAAATAATGCGAAGAATAGCTGGTCAAGCAGAATGAAAGAGTAAAGTAAGTAACAAAGGAGTCTGGAAGGGATCAATTAGACTTGGAGGAGTCCTTGTATTTGTTAGATTGTGGCCTTAGAAGATTTCCTTAGGCTCTTTTGGAGGAAAGAATGGAAGGAAATTGTATTCCTTGAAAAATGATCAGGCAGGCATTCCACAGAATCAAGGCAAACACAGCAGAAGAGTAGTCACCAATGTGACCATCTGTAACAATGGAATTTTCAAACTTTCTGATTATCTTACATTAAATTTACATCAGATCTGGCCAAATTTTCACAAATCGGCTGAGGTGAACAAGTGAGTCAGTTCATAAAGAATTGAGTAAGGGAGGGCCTCCAGAGAAACTCAAACCTAGAGACATTCAGGGGCAGCCCCTAGATAACTACACACAAATCATGAACAGCAATGAGTATGCTGACTTGTGTATTATGGAGTTACAGTCTCTACAACTTAATGCCTAAATTTTTAATGCAAATTTCAAAACAAACACATTAATTTAAGCAGCATGATACAACTGAAAGAGCCCACCCAATTGAAACCTTAAATCTGTTAAAAGAATGGGCAAAGCCAAGCCAGTGGTGAATGTGTTATTCCAGTTACTCTACAGCTACTCAGGTGGCTGAGATAGGACTGCAAATTCGAAGACAGGCTCAGCTACTTAGTGAAACCCTTTCTCAAAAACAAAGCAAAACAGGGCTGGGGATGTGGCTCAAGCAGTAGCGGGCTCCCCTGGCATGCGTGCGGCCTGGGTTGATCCTCAGCACCACATACAAACAAAGATCTTGTGTCTGCCGAAAACTGAAAAATAAATATTGAAATTCTCTCTCTAAAAAAAAAAGCAAAACAGGGCTAGGGATGTAGCTCTGTGTTAAGAGTACCCTAGGTGGAATCCTCAACATGGAGGAAGGGGGAATGGAATGCAATTTTAAGAATGGAGTTTCAAACGATTCTGCAATAGCCACTTAAAGTTTTGAAACAAAAAGTGCAGTTTATCATTACTCTTCCCTTAATCACCAGGTAGCTTCACATCCCAACCAATTCAGCAAGACCAAAAAAAAAAAAAAGAAAATCAGCATAAGAATTCTGTAAATTGATTAAACGCAAAATAAAATAAAATGGCCTGCCCAAGGTCAGAATATTTTTGGTAACCATATATCGGTGTCGGCTTTCTCTTTGTGGGCTCTCCCCTTCCCAGGCCCGGAGTGACAAGTGTGGCAAGTGGAAGGGGCGTGGCGTAGGTCTGTGCGGCCCAGGGAGCCCAAGGCCGAGGAAGCAGAACATCCCCTTTGACTGCGAGCCCGCACAGACTGCTGGGAAGGGCCTATTTCTCCTCAGGTCTCATACCCGGATGTCTGCAAGCCTCCATCCCCAGCTCTGCTCTCTCTACTCCTTTCCCCAGCGCCCTGCCTGGAATCTGTGTTACCTTCCACACGGTTCCGTTCATCTTTTGCTGCTGTGACCTCTAAAAGTGTAGACCGAAGATCCGCACCAGCAGCCGCGACCCCTTTGCGTCTGAAAACGCTGACGGAACGGCCTTGAACAGGTCCGGTAACAATATCCCACCGAGAATCACTCCACTACCGCAGCACCTTGGTTCCGGCAGCTTCCGAGACTCAACGTCGGGAAATGCCCCCAGACTCCACTTCTCGCTACAGCTTGTGTCACCTCCACTGCTGTTTTTCCAGGCAGAATCAGTTGTCATCTCTGTGTTAGACAGGTGTTTTGCACACAGTTCTGGCATCTCCTCTGCTGAACTATATTACTTGTTTTACCATCTCTGCCCCATATTTGATCGAGTTCCTTAAGGACTCAGACCCCGTCTGATTCATTCATTCCAGCGTCTAGCACGGGACGGGGAAATCTTGACTTCTGACCTCTATTTCAGAGCTGACTGACCCAATGTGAACCTGACATTCAATTGCCTTATAATTGGCAACTTTTATCGAGTGGCCACCATGTGCAATAGTTTATACTCACTATATCACTTTATTCCTCACAACAATCCTATTAGGGAAATATCACTCCATCTTATAAAGATATCGATGCATCAGGAAGTTAAGGGAGCTGGGGCTGGGGTTGTGGCTCAGCGGTAGAGCGCTTGTCAAGCACGTGCGAGGCCCTGGATTTGATCCTCAGCACCACATTACAAAATAAATAAATAGATAAATAAATAAATAAATAAATAAATAAAGGGAGAGAGAGAGAAAGCGAGAGGTGTGGTGTTAAGGGACTTGTCTTGGGACAGTTGAGACAGAGCTGAGTTTCAAAATCGGTGTGGTTTTGTAAAGTGTTTTATCTCTGACACACCCCTTCTTACATGAGATAAAATCACTTCACACGTTTACTTACTTAACTCTCAGTAAATCAACCATTTGCATAACACACTTTATGCCAGCACTTCGGTAGATTCCTGGGAACACAAAAATAAGTATTAAATGGCCCCTGACCTTTAGTAGCATATAGAAATTAGTGGGGAAGCCAAGTCATAAACAAGCAAATTAATGAGCAATTATGAATTCAAGTTACAGCAATATACATATAAACTGTGTACAAAGGGAGTGCGTGACAGGTAAAGTCAGCATTATGTGAAATAATAAATATGCAAATTTGAAATACATTGTTTTGTTCAAAAACAATGAACCATTGTTGCTTTTGCTTAGCTTTTATTATTGTTATTGGCGAGGAAATGTGTAAAATCAGAAGAATATGAATGAGGTTTCAATGATAGGTTAATTTGGTTTATTGCCAAAATCCCTATCCTAATATTTTATCAATGCTTCCTATGATGAAATTCTAAGGAGCCACTGAGAGAAATTTATATAAATCTACTTCTCCCCAAAGGTAGCTCTTCTCCCCTCTGTGGCAGATCTGCTAGGAGACTATGATTGTTAATTGTATGTGTCAACCTGACTAATGGGGTGTGCCCAGGTAGTTGGTGAAACATCATTCTGGGTGTTACTGTGATGTTATTTTGAGGTGAGACTAATTTTGGAGGGGTACCAGTGATTGAACCTAGGGGTGCTTAATCATTGAGCCACGTCCCCAGACTTTTTTTATGTTTTATTTAGAGACAGGTTATCGCTAAGGGCCTTGCTAAATTGCTGAGGCTGGCTTTGAACTTGAAGTCCTCCTGCCTCCGCCTCTCCATCTGCTGGAATTTCATGCTTGTGCCACTGCACCCAACTGAAGTTAACATTTATATCAGTGGATTTAATAAAGCAGAATGCCCTTGGGGCTGGGATTGTGGCTCAGCAGTAGAGCGATCCCTAGCAGGGCGAGACCTGGGTTCGATCCTCAGCACCACATAAAAAAATAAAGGCATTGTGTTGTGTCCATCTACACCTAAAAAATAAATTAAAAAAAAAAACAGACTGCCCTACCTAATGTGAGTGGGCCTTATCCACTCAGAGATCTGAACAGAACCTCAGCAACTTAGTAAGGTCCTCTGCAACTTAGAGAGACCCTGTCTCAAAATAAAAAATAACTTTTTAAAGGTCCTCTGTTCCCCTCTATGATGGGCAGTTTCACATCCTCTGTGTTTTTGTTTTGCTAGCAAAAAAATAAAACTTCTTTTTCCTTTTTCTCAAAAAATAAAATACAAAGGACTGGGGATGTGATTCAGTGGTAAAGCATCCTTGGGTCCAATCCCCAGTACCAATAAAATTTAATTTAATTTAATTTTTTTAAAAACCTATCAAATGCTGTGTGTGTTGGGGGGGTCAGATGAGATCTTTCCAGGTGTGTGGTTTCATTTAATCCCCTCATTACCTCTGTGGGGCTAAGGATCCTTAAACCAATTGCATAGATAAGAAACAGAGACAGGAAGAAGGTACCTAGTTAACAAAAGGTCATAATATGGAACTGGAGATGTAGTTCAGTTGGTAGAGTCCTTGCCTCTAATGCATAAGACCCTGGGTTCAAATCCCCAGTACCGGGCTGGGGATGTGGCTCAAGCAGTAGCGCGCTCGCCTGGCATGCATGCGGCCCAGGTTCGATCCTCAGCACCACATACCAACAAAGATGTGTCTGCCAAAAACTAAAAAATAAATATCAAAATTCTCTCTCCTCTCTCTCTCTCTCTTAAAAAAAAAAAAATCCCCAGTACCATTAAAAAAAAAAAAGGTCATGATCAACTCCTGTGTTCCCCCTGCTCCATAGGATTGTGACTGTAGGCTTGCAAAAGGGACAAATGGACTAAGACAAAGAGTTGTTGTCCTTGTCCAGTTCAGATAAATACAAATCTATCTTCATGTTGTTCATAAACTCTGAAGAGTAGGGAAAGTGAAGGGAAAAAGAAGGAATAAAGGAAAGGTTCTTTGTATATATGTAAAAGGATTCCCAAGGCAACTAGAATATTTCAAAAGGTCAGAAAATCTAGAACCCTAAATGGAGGTAAAATCAGAATCTATGGATAAAAAGATATCTTATCAGTATCCATGAATCCATTGGAATGAACATTATTGTTGCCAAATTCTACTGCTGATGTCATGTGTTATGAAGGTATATGAACTTACTCAACTTCTCACATTTTTCCATATTAAATGTGACCAGAAATCCTTATATATCCTTCATTCTTTAGCTACTGACTAATTTTGTGTCTAGCCTCTAAAAACTAAGAATTTATTTTATTTATTTATTTATTTATTTATTTATTTTAGTTTTCAGCAGACACAACATCTTTGTTTGTATGTGGAGCTGAGGATTAAACCTGGGCCACACACATGCCAGGCGAGCTCACTACTGCTTGAGCCACATCCCCAGCCCCCTTTTTTTTAATTTTTTTTTTTTTTTTAGATAAAAGCTAAGAATTTCTTGGGGAAAATAAAGACAGCTTGACATAGGCCACTTTCCAGGTACAAGACTTCTGCTTTTTTACTTCATCCTTGAGCTATCAAGGACAAGTGTGAAGTGTGTGTGTGTGTGTGTGTGTGTGTATGTGTGTGTGTGTGTGTGTGTGTGTGTGTGTGATGCTGGGGATTGAACCCAGGGCCTTATGCATTCAAGGCAAGCAGTCTACCAACTGAGTTATATCCCCAGCCCAAGTGTGAACTTTTTAAAAATATATATAGTTGTAAATGGACAGAATGCCTTTATTTTATTTATTTTTATGAAATGTTAAGGATCAAACCCAGTGCCTTACACATGCTAGGCAAACGTTCTACCACGGAGCTATAGCCCCAGCCCCAGCCGAAGTATGAACTTTTTATGTGCTTTATTCATCTTTGCATCCTAGCATTTAGTCCAGAGCCTGGCCCATGGTATTATGCATCTGGCAAACTGACTTAATGTTTCTTCTTCTTCTTTCTCCTTTCTCCTACCTGTAACTCATCTCTACTATGACATTTCCTGTTTGTATCTTCACAGGTGGCATAGTAGAGACAAAAAAGGGAGAATGAACATAGAATATGAATTCAGATTCAATCCTACTTCTGTCATTTATCCACTATGGTTTTGAAAAAGAGAGTGGTAAATGCTTTGGGGATTTCAAGTTTGGCTAAAATATAGATATATAGAGAAAACTGGTGAGAAAAGACATTAGAGAGGCAAGATAGTGTCACATTGTTAAAAGCCAAGGGGAAGCTTTGATCAGTCAAGACCAGTGAAGAATGGAATAATGGAGGAAAGAGTGGAGTCAGGGAGTCCAGCTGGAAGACTAAGATGGTAATTTAAGTAAGAAGGAAGAATTTAAGTTAATTTAAGTTAAGGAGGAATCAATATGAGAGATGTTTAGGAGGTGGAAGACAGACTTTGGTAACCAATTAGATGTGAGCAGTAAAGGACATTCTGAGTTACAATATAAGTACTGAGCATCAGTCTTTTGAGTTTTTTTAGATTTTTTTTTAGTTGTAGATAGACACAATATCTTTATTACTTATTTTTATGCGGTGCTGAGATTCAAACCCAGTGTCTCACAAATGCAAGGCAAGTGATCTACCACTGAGATACAACCCCAGTCCCTGAACATCAGTCTTTAACTAGGTAGTAGATTAACCAGTTTCACTTTCTCCCAGGCATGCCCTTTCTTTGTTTCAGGAATGCCTGTAGCCATCAACCTAGAGTACAAAATGGATTGAGGTTCATCCAATCCCTCCTTAACTTCATAGGAAAGATAGAAGAAAAGAGGATGGAATATTTGGTTGCCACTGCTGCCTCAAGTCAATCCTTCAGGTCTAAATTCTGGATGATTTTGTCCTTCATGATGAGGAAATATTGGAAGAAAATCAGCTATGATAATAGGGCTAACAAAGAGAGAATCACGTAGTAATTTATGATCACTTCACTTTAAAAATGATTGGACTTCCAGGCGTGATGGTGCACACTGGTAATCCTAACAAATTTGGAGCCTGAGGCAGGAGGATATCAAATTTGAGGCTAGCCTCAGCAACTTGGAGAGACCTTGTTTCCAAAAAAAAAAAAAAATGCTTGGTAGAACGCTTGTCTAGTACATGTGAAGCACTGAGTTTGATCTATAAAAATAGATAAATAAAATAAAGACATTGTGCCCATCTACAACTAAAAATAAATAAATAAAAATAATGGTGTGGGATGTAGCTCAGTGGTAAAGTACCCTTGGGTTAAATGTTCAATCTCTAGCACCACAAAAAAAAAGAAAGAAAGAAAAATAAAGAAAGAAAGAAGAAAAAGAAAAAAGGACAAATCCCTTTCTTTTTCTCCTCCATGCCATTTTTCATGCTGCCATCAGAGTGAAGTTTTGTTTTTGTTGTTTTGCTTTTGGTACCAGGGATTTAATCCAGAGCACTTAGCCACTGAGCCACATGCCTAGCCCTTTGTAAAAAAAAATTTTTTTTTAAAGAGAGAGTGAGAGAGAGAGAGAGAGAGAGAGAGAGAGAGAGAGAGAGAGAGAGAGAGAGAGAGAATTTTTAATATTTATTTTTTAGTTCTCGGCGGACACAACATCTTTGTTGGTATGTGGTGCTGAGGATCGAACCCGGGCCGCACGCATGCCAGGTGAGCACGCTACTGCTTGAGCCACATCCCCAGCCCATGTAAAATTTTTTTAAAATTTTGAGACAGGGTTTTAGTAAGTTACTTACAGCCTCTCTAATTTGCTGGAGCTGGCTTTGAATTTGAGATAACTCCTGCCTCAGCCACCTGAGGTGCTAAGATTACAGGGATGTTCCATCATGCCCAGCCAGAATATTGTTTTTTTATTTGGTACTGGAGTTTGAACCCAGGGTCACATTATCACTATGCCATGTTACCAGTCCTTTAGATTCTTTGTTTTAAGACAGAGTCTTACTAAATTACTGAGGGTCTTGCTAAATCGCTGAGGCGAGCCTTGAATTTGTGAACCTACTGCCTCAACCTCCTGAGTTGCTGGGATTTCAGATGTCTGCCACTGTGCCAGGCCAGAGTGATAGTTCTAAACACAAATATGATCTTGATACTCATCTGCCTAAGGTTATTTAATGTCCCCACCCATGCCAATTAGCAGTGCTATTCAACAGAACTTTCTGCAGACATGTAAAAAAATATCTGTTCTGTCCATAGGCAGCTACCAACCACAGTGGCTATTGAGCACTTGAAATTAAACTAATCTGACTTAGAGACTGGATTCTAAGTTAATGTATTTAATTAATTTAAGTATAAATCTAATGTGTCTCCCTTTAGTGGCTTATAGGATCAAGTCCAAACTCCTGAATATGCATACCTAGTCCTTTATTTTCTAGGTTCTATTTCATTTCCCACCCTTTCAACAGCCAAATAAAATCCTGTAATTCTGTAATCATAATATAGTCTATCACATCTCCCTGTTTTTGCACTCTCTGCTGAGATGATATTTCTTTACTCATTCATCTGGAAAATTCATATTCTGCTAGCAAGACACAGGTTAATAATACCTTTCTAAGCAACTTTTTCCAACCACTGTACAGGAATGATGTATTCTCTTTTCTGTACTTCCACAATCTCTTTCTCCTGCCCCCAACACAGACTACTGTAACTATTTCCTTATTTATATATCTTCTCCATTGGGTTATAAGCATTTTTAGAGAAATATTCTTTAATTTTTTTTGTATCCTCAGCATTTGACATAGGTCAAAGGACATAATGAGGCTCTAACAAATGAATGAAATAATGAATATGTACATATTGAAAAGTTGCTAGATAAAACTATGGATTTTAGATTTTTCCCGGATCTTGCAACAACAACAACAACAACAAAAAAAAAAGGATGGAGATACCTGGCATTTCTGGATTTATTTTCACAAGCTAGACTTTCTTTAAAAGCTTTAGGGGGAAGGGGGGAACCACCCTGCTCCAGTCCTCAGCATAACCACATCAGAGAAAACCTTAGGGAACAAAAGAAAAAAAGAGAGGCCCTTTATGTTTGATCAGGTTAAACTTCCTTTAAAGTAATCGTTCTATACTCACCTATAATATAAAGTTTCCCAATTGTGTCAAAAAGCTCTAATTTATGGCTTAAGTGAAAATATATAAATTAAGCTTCCTCAAATTAAAAAGTATTTTATCTTCAGTAGGATTTTTCTGCTTCTATTTTTTTTTTTTTTGGTTTAATTTTGGTACAAAGGATATCATACTTAAAAGGAACAACAACATAAAAGGTCAGAGGCAAAAGAGGCTGGTCACCTAGGAAAGGACAGAAAGATGGTGCTCACTCCCAGCCTCTTCTTAACCTATTTTCTGTTTGTACAGGTCTGGGCTGAGTGAGTAGTGATTACCTAACCCTGGAGAGGCACCTAAAGGATGATGAAAGTGATTGAAAAAAGGAAGTTCAAGTGGGTAGTGAAGTCGTAGTAGCCATCAGAATGAGGAGAGAGGGTGCAGTGAACCACTTACCAGGCAACTATGTATGCAATTCAGACAAGAATTTTTCTAGAAGCCCCAAACCTGTGTTCTGGTTGATCCAGGTTAGCTCAGCTCCAGCACAGTAATACTAGAAGAGTTCCTGCTGCATAGAGTTCCTCCAGCATAGAGATACCAGGATACCTGTAAACCTGAGATTCTATCCTCATCTACCCTCTCATTGTTACCTCATTTTATAATTGTTAACTAGAGACCCATATTCGGGCCAGTTCAACATTATTGCAGAGTCCCTGAGCAGTCAGTCTCTCCTTCCCCAGGGCCACATGGAGAGGATCAAAAGGAATTATTTCTATGCATCAAATAAATAAGTGAATAAACCCATGGAAACTCCCTCCACTGGGCATGTGGTGCCTGACTGTAGCCACAGCTACTTATGAGGCTAAGTCAGGAGGATCCCTTGAGCCTGCAAGTTGAGGTCAGTCTAGGTAACATAGTGAGACCCTGCCTTTAAAAAAAAAAAAAAAAAAAAAATGTTGTGGATATATGGAGCTCAGTGATAGAGTACCCCAGGTTCAGTACCCAATCCCAATATGACCAAAAACAAATCAAAACAAAACAAAACCTCTGCAGTTGAAGCTGAACCATATTTGGATACCTAGGAAATCTACCTGGGAAGGTGGGGTTAGAATTCTAACTTCTTTATTTTCTTCTTTCCTTCCTTCCTCTCTCTGACTTGGAATACAGCTATGAGGCAACACTCTAAACTTAAGGAATTCAACTTTGAGAAGGTTCCTATACTTTCGTAATCCTACTTCAAAGAAAGCTTCCTCCTTTCTTCTGAGGTATTTTCTAGTCCAAAATGTTATAATTCTTGAGTTTCTCAAGACTGTACTACTCTAGAATCCTAGTATCATAAAGACTAAAATCTTCTAATGCCTGTGGAACAACTTTCAAAGGGATGGTGAAGTTGTGGAATGGCCAGTTCTTAGCAGCTCTCCTTTCTTACCTGCCTCACCTCCAATCTGCTATCCACTCGGTTCAGTGTTTAAATGCTCAATTGGGAAATATAAAAATTATGGCACATTCATCCACGGAATACTTTATCCTATGGGTTTTGATTGAACCCGCAGGCAGCTTAATCACTGAGCCACATCCCCAGCCTTTATTATTTTTTATTTTGAGACAGGATTTAGCTAAATTGCTGAAGGTCTGGCTAAATTGCAAAGGCTGGCCTTGAACTTCCAATCCTCCTGCCTCAGCTTCCAGAATTGCTGGGATTACAGGCGGGCATCACTTTTAATGCACTCTATTAAAATGATAAAAAAACAGTATTCAACCAACAAATATATATTAGTTTGTCCCAATGTATTAAAAAAGATTAACAGAAAAATAATGACAGCAGTTAATCATGGTTTTCTTTTTCTTTATTTTCAATTGGTGGGTGACTAAATCATTACTCTTTTCATAATTTTTCAGTTTTCTAAAATATGCATGTACGTTTATAATCAGAAAAAAAGATTAAGTTCAAACGTGTCAGGCCACACCTGGCGCCGCCAATTCAAAGAGATGAGTCATCTCAAAAGAGAGGGAAGAGACAACACGGCTGGTAAAAGGAGACTTGAAAAGGAGGGACAGGCACAAGATAGAGTGGGGACTGAACAGCTCAGCCACAGTTCAACCCGGAAGCGCTGACGACTGCACAACATAGAACAAAACTCAGCAGCAAAAACTGAAGATAACGTGGCGACTGCAGACTCCCAAGGCCAGCCAGGACCAGCTAACCCCGCCGCTCTCCAGCCAACCCGGATAGCCCCACCCCTCACCGCTCCCCATTGGTCCGCTGAAAGTAGTTTGAGTACCAGGGCCCGCCTCCCGCCCTGCCAGTGAAGGGGCGCTCCTCCTCCAATAAGACTGGGGCGGCCATGCCGAGTGTGGTCCCCCATTAACGTGTGCGGCGGTTTTCTTTCTCGGCCTCCGCTGACTCGGTCCCTCGTATTTTGCCATAGTTTCACCTTAATCACGGGCTCTTGAGGTCCCGAAGGAAACATCTGGTTTTCTACTAAAATGATCACCTGGGAGCTGGGGTTTGGGTGAAGTGCTCACGTCTCCAGCCCTGCCTCCAATTTCCTGGAGGCCTATGGGTTTTAGTTTCTTAGAGGTGACGTCATCACAAAAACCTTTCTGAGGTCCTAAAGCCCGATGTTAGAATCTCATAGCTCTGGTAATTCACTGTTCAAACTGGGACTGCTATGAGAGTGTTTGCAAAGTTCATCCATGTTGAAAATACCAATAGTTTATTCTGTTTTATGGCTGAACAATATATCTTTGTATCCATCTATTGTGGACACTTAGGTTGTTTCTGTTGACTATTATGAATAATACCATGAATATTGTGTACAAACATTTGTTTGAAGGTTTCAGTTTCTCAAAATTCTTGCCAACACTTAAAAAATTTTTTATTTTGATATTTTAAAGCCATCCAAGGACTCTGATATGGTGTTTTACTGAGGTTTTGGTTTGCATTGCCCTAATGAATCATGATGTCAAGCCTTTTTTCATGTGTTTTTGGTCATTTGTTTATTTTCTTTTTTCTCCAAAATATTTTTTTAGTTGTAGATGGACACAATATCTTTTATTTATTTTTATGTGGTGCTGAGGATCGAACCCAGTGCTTCACACCTGTGAGGCAGGCACTCTACCACTGAACTACAGCCCTGGGCCCCCATTTGTTTACTTTCTTTGGAGAAATGTCCATTAAAGGTCTTTGCCCATTTTCAAAATGGATGGTTTCTATTTTTGTAGTTGAGTTGTAGGAGTTCTACATGTATATCCTGGATATTACTTCTTTTTTAAAAAATATTTATTTTTTAGTTGTAATTGGACACGACACCTTTATTTCACTTGTTCATTTTTGTATGTGGTGCGGAGGATCGAACCCAAGGTCTCGCTTGTCCGAGCTGAGTGCTCTACTCCTGAGCCACAACCCCAGACCCTACTTCTTTTTTTAAGTATTTTTTTAAGTTGTAAATGGACCTTTATTATTTATTTACTTATTTATTTGCAGTGCTGGGAATTAAACCCAATCCCTCACACATGCTAGGCAAGTGCTCTACCACTGAGCCACAATCCCAGCCCCGGATATTACTTCTTTTCAGATATATTGTAAATATTCACATGTATATGTGTATATGTATATTTATTTATTTATTTATTTATTTATTTATTTATTTATTTATTTATATTGGTTGTCTTTCCACTTTCTTTGTAGTGTCTTTGGATACACAAACATTTTTTAAATTTAATGAAATCTAATTTATCTACTTTATTTTAGTTGTCTGTGCATTTGGTGTCATATTTAGGGAACCATTGCCAAATCCAAAGTCATGTAGTCCATCTCATTTTACAAGCATAGAAATTGAAACCTTCAGGGAAAAGGCCTAAGGTCTCAAGGTCACTGGAAGTTAATGACAGCTGGAACTAAGACCCAGATTTCTCTTCACAACCAATGCTAAAAAACAACTTTTGAAAAAAATCATTGAGTCAAGGTTTATTTGCAATAATAAAATGTTATAATAGAGTAAAAACCTTCAGAACAATTTTCCTCCCAGAATAAACAGAAAAGGTTTTATATTGTTCAAATTATTGTGACAGTGGACAACTCTGATTGAATAATATTTGCTCAGTAAATCAGCAAACAAACTAGGTTGTGATCTTTGTTGTAGTTGTTGTATGCAGGGGGCTAGAGATTGAACATAGGGTCTCGCCCATGCTGGGAAAAGGCAAGTGCTCTGTCACTGAGCTACATCCCAATTCAAGTTGCTGAATTTTTTTTATACTTTATTATTATTTGGGGGGTATTGGGGATTAAACTCAGGGGCTGTGCGACCAGAGCCACACCCCCAGCTCTATTTTGTATTTTTTTATTTTTTAGTTGTACACAATACCTTTATTTTATTTGTACACAATACCTTTATTTTATTTGTTTATTTCCTGAGGATGGAACCCAGGGCCTCTCACGTGCTAGGCAAGCGCTCTACCACTGAGCCACAACCCCAGCCCATCTATTTTGTATTTTATTTAGAGACAGGGTCTCCCTGAGTTGTTTAGTGCCCCACTTTTGCTGAGGCAGGCTTTGAATTTGTGATCCTCCTGCCTTAGCCTCCCAAACTGCTGGGATTACAGGCTTGCGCCACCATGTCTGGCTTCTTTATTTTATTTATTTTTATGTGGTGCTGAGGATCAAACCCAGTGCCTCATACATGCCAGGCAAATGCTCTACCACTGAGCCACAAACCCAGCCCGCAAGTTGTGGTATTTGATATCAAAATAAACAGAATCCTGGCTTACCTCGGGACACAAAAAGTTTATAGAATGACCCTTTAATTCTATAAATGGGTTGAGATACTAGGATTTAAAAAAAAAAATCTTTCCTAGAATAGTTACCTGAAGGGTTCCCTGTCTGAAGCCAAGAACCAAAATGTCAACTTCAAAAAAGTTTTTCAACATTATGCATTAATAGAAATGTCCTAACAAAATTTGGTTTTAAAAATTTTTGAAAAGATCATCAGGTCTATTAGAATTTTTATTCTTATTTTATCATTACTTTGAAAATAAATCACTAGGATTTTTTTTTTTTTTTTGAGATTTAGGGCCTGAACAAGACTAATCCTTTTCTCATGTCAAGGTGAATGTAATTAACAACAATGCTTCCCATGAAATTCATTAATGAACATTTAAAATAGCATCATTTTAGCTGCATAAAGTGGTAAATGCTTATAATCTCAGCAACTAGGAAGGCTGAGGCAGGAGGATTGTCTCAGAAATTTAGCAAGACCCTCAGCAACTTAGCTCAGGGTTAAAGTGCCCCTGGGTTGTATCCCCAGTCCCATAAATACATACATACATAAAATCATTATTTTTCCTTCAACATTATAAAGTTGGGTATAGAGAGAAAATAACCAGAAGTTACAAGGACAGGAGGGAGGAATGTAAGATCCTATACTAATGTGAGTAGGTTGTAGTGATTCCCACATTCTAGTAAGCTTTTAAAAATAGTACATGAGAGCTGGGCACAGTGGTGCACACCTATAATCCCAGCAGCTCAGGAGGCTGAGGCAGGAGGATTGTGAGTTCAAAGCCAGCCTCAGCAGAAGTTTATATGCCTGAAAGCTGATTGGAAATGAAGAAGCCATGTAGACATTCTCCGAGCTCAGTAGTTCTGGAAAATGGAGTTTCCCCAGAGATCAAAGAGGGGGTCTTCATATGCCGTGAATTGCTTCAACCCCCTGCCCACCTATTGTGAAACCTTCTATTAAGCAATTTGCTGTAACTCCTACTCTAAAATAAAAAGTAATATTTATCTACATCTAGCTATTGGATTCTCACTTCAAATGGAATATATGAAAAACTAAACTCATTATCTTCTTCTCTTTATAGATGTCCTGTGCCTCTTTAGGTACTTATATTTTTCATTCCTTCCCTTAGAATCAAATTCCTTAAATTAAAAAAAAAAAATTCTTGCCTCCATTTCTTCATCTTGAATTTACTTCTAATCCAAATAAGGTTTCTGTCCTAATTACACCATTGATATTTCTTAGACCCAGGCCACCAGTAACTCTTCAAAAAAATAACACCTTTTTAAGGTATAATTTCTATGCCATAAAAATTACTCATGTTAGGTGTATAATTCAGTCATTTTTAGAAAATGTTCAGAATTGTGTGATCATCACCACAATCCAATCTTAGAACATTTCTATAACCACAAAAAGTTCCCTTGTGCTCATTTGCACGTTATTCACCTTCTGATAGCAATTCAGTGAACGTTTTCACTCTTCGGATTAGTTGCTCTGATGTGTTTAATGCTGCAGAGACCTTATCTTTCTTTCTCTTTTGGGAGGCAGGTACTGAGGACTGAACCTAGGGACATTTTACCATTGAGCTATATCCCCAGTTCTTCTTCTTAAGTTTTTTAAATTTTGAGACAGGACCTCATTAAGTTATCCAGGTTGGCCTTGAACTTGCCATCCTCCTGCCTTTCAGTGTGCAGTCCTCATCTTTCTTTTTGAAAATTATCTTCCCATGTTGGCTTTCCTGTCAACATTCTTTCTCTTGATATTCCCCCTAACTGCCTGGAATTTCTTTACAGATTATCTTCTCTTTCTGAGTTTAAAGATTGACGGGCATGGTAGTGTACATCTATAGTCCCAGCTACTCAGGAAACTGAGGTTGGTGAATCACCTGAGCCCAGGAATTCAAGGTCAGCCTGGGCAACATGACAATCCCATCTCATAACAAAATAAAAACAAACAAACAAACAAAAATCCACTTTGCTATTCTATAGGATTTTGGCCTGGCCTTCTTATCCTCCACTCTACTTAAGTGATAATGATCCATCTTCATTACCACAACAAACATCGCTAAGATGATGACTCAAAATCTCTATCTCCAGCTCACACTTCTGTCCTGAACACCAGACTGATATGGTATAGTAATGCAAATATTTATTACCAACAGTGGTTCATCTCTTGGACTTTAGCTATAATAAAATGTAGGTAAAGCCAGGTGCGGTGTGCATGCCTGTAATTCATTCTGGAGAAGAAAATTAAGATTCACCCAGATCTTACTAAGTTTTTAAAGTGGTGTTTTAAAGTGGTGGATGAAGTAGTAAATGTATGTATGATATCTGCAGTCTATCAACCATAATATACTCTTACAAAATCTAAGTTGGAAGCCAGGTATAGTGGCACACACCTATAATCCCAGTGGCTTGTGAGGCTGAGGCAGAGGATCACAAGTTCAAAGACAGCCTCAGAAACTTAGCAAGGCCCTGAGCAGCTCAGCAAGACCCTGTTTCTAAATAAAGTACAAAATAGGGCTGGGGATGTGGCTCAGTAGTTAAGCACCCCTGAGTTCAATCCCTGATACTCCTCCCCACCAAATCTAAATTGGAGTTGTAAAGTAGTTGTACCTCTATTACCCAGGTCATTTTTTTTTTTTCAGTCCTGGGGATTGAACCCAGGGGCATTCTACCATTTTTTTATAAGGAGGAAAAGACAGAAAGTGACATTGACAGTCCAATACCGATGCTTTCTATAGTCAATTTTCAGTATGTTCTGTCTTAAAATATTTAGTTGTTCATTTATTCCTTCCACAAGGAATTTGACTACTGCATATCAGTAGTTTTCTGTTGGAAATACAAATTTGACTACTGCATATCAGTAGTTTTCTGTTGGGGAGTATATTGAGGGATTCTGGGATTTTTTTTTCACATATAAATAGAGATACATATGGGGTTGGGGTTTGGCTCAGTGGTAGACCACTTGCCTAGCATGCGTAAGGCACTGGGTTCAATTCTCAGCACCACATATAAATAAATGAAATAAAGGTTCATTGACAACTAAAGAATATTTTAAAAAAATAGAGATTTTTTAAAAAATATTCTTTAACATAGAGGCATCTCCTTTTTCTGTACTTGATAGTATCAGTATGTGTCAATTTTAACTATGGCAGCCAGCCATCTTATAATTTTTCAGGAAACAGTGCCTGAACAAAGTCAATATTCTTTTTTTTTTTTTTTTTAGACAGAGTGAGAGGAGAGAGAGAGAGAGAGAGAGAGAGAGAGAGAGAATTTTTAATATTTATTTTTTAGTTCTCGGCGGACACAACATCTTTGTTGGTATGTGGTGCTGAGGATCGAACCCGGGCCGCACGCATGCCAGGCGAGCGCGCTACAGCTTGAGCCACATCCCCAGCCCAAAGTCAATATTCTGAAGAAGGCAGAGCAGAAAGACAGAAGAACCTGGTCTTTGTTGATATGTCTGGGTGGTAATTTACCAATCCTGAAGATGTCCTAGCTTGTGACTCCTTTTTTAATCTACCCTATTGTTTAAACTAATTGAGGTTGGGGATTCTGTTCCTCACAGATGAAAGTTTCTTTCTTTCTTTCTTTTTTGATACCTGGGATTAAACCTAGGGACACTTAACCACTGAGCAACATCCTCAGCCATTTTTTATTTTTTACTTAGAGATAGGGTCTGGGTAAGTTGCTTAGGGCCTCACTAAGTTGCTGAGGCTGGCTTTGAACTCATGATCCTCCTGCTTCAAACACCTGAGCTGCTAGGGATTACAGGTGTGCACCACTACACCAGGCTCAGATGAACTGTTTCTAACTGATAATGTTAGTAAATGTATCACATAGCAAATAAACTGTGTCCCCACCATCACAGCCAGTGGAATAACCAGTGGAAGACAGTGGATTAACCAGGCTCAGTGGTGTATACCTGTAGTCCCAGCCAGTCTGGAGGCTGAAGCAGGAGGATGGTAAGTTTGAGGTCAGACTGGGCAATGTAGCGAGAACTTTTTTCTCCTTTGGTGTATGTAGTAGGGCTCAAACCCAGGGCTTTGTGTATGTTAGGCATGTACTCTATCACTGAGCTACATACAGCCCAAAGACCCTGTCACAAACAAAACAAATAACAAAAAAAATGTTGCATGTGCATAAATAGCACAAATCAACCTTGCCATAATATCTGGTGTCTGTGTTGTACTAGGTGTAATATAGATGTTTTTGTAAGCCTCCTCAGTGAAGGCTATACACTGACCTTGATAGTCTCAGATGTGCACAGTGGAAATAGCAATTAGTATGTCAGGTGAAGTCAGGAAGACAGATAATAGGATCAGTGATAATAAAATCTTATTTTTTTCTACACCAGAGTTTGTCAGAGCTGACAAATAAAGGCCATCTCTCCATAGATAAAGAGAGACCATAAAATCTTATTTTTATGGATGAAAATAATGAGAATTTTCAACTGACTCTACCACCAGCAGCTGGCATTTTATACCCTAAGGGGAAAATCCCAATAGTAGTAATTTTCAAGTTGGTTGATAATACATTGTTTCTTTGCTGTTATCATAAAGCTTTTATACAAATTTTAATATACCTATCTTTTCTCTTTCCCTTTTATCTACTCAAATTTTGCCAGTGTGCCAACAGACAACTGAGATTTCACCCTTGTCATAACTTCTCTAATCTCTTAGAGGACTTTGTTCCTTGTTTAGCAATTGTTTGTGCAACATATTGTGAGATCTCTATTATTTTGAAATGTTCAAATATTTATTATTTAACTTTTCACATGGATTTCCTCTTCAACTAACTCCTCAAGGGAGGGATTAATGTTAAGGTATCACACACAAGCACTTCACCTATTGGATAATAAATTATTAGTTGATTAAATTGTCAAATGAACAAATAATTTTTTTCACATTTTAACTGATGTATTACAGTTATACACAATGGTGGGATTTGTTGTTGTATATTCATACATGCACACAATATAACAATATAATTTGGCCAGTATCATTCCCCAGTATTTCCCCTACTCCCCACCCCCTGTCCCTTTCCTCTATTCTACTAATTTCCCTCTTCATGAGATTCCCCATCTTTCTTTTCCTTTTACCTCTCTCGCTTCCACATGAGGGAAAACATAACGACCCTTGACCTTTTGAGTTTGGCTTATTTCACTTAACATAATGTTCTCAAGTTCCATCCATTATGTTGAAAATGACATAATTTCATTTTTCTTCATCACTGAATAAAACTCTACTATGTATATATACCACATTTTCCTTATTCATTCATCTATCGATGGACACTTAGTCTGGTTCTATAGTTTGGCTCTAAATTGTGGTGCTATAAACATGGGTATGTATGTATCACTATAGTATGATGACTACAATTCTTTAAAATAAATACCAAGAAGTGGTATAGTTGAGTCATGTGGTGGTTCCATTCCTCCATACTCATTTCCATAGTGGTCATACTAATTTACAATCCCACAAACATTGTAAAAGTGTTCTCTTTTCTCCACATCCTCTTCAACATTTATTATTATTTGTATTTTTTTTTAAATTTGGAGAATACTTTATTAGTTTCTGTAATCAAACCTATATAGATAAGAACTTATATATTTAATACAGTGTGTTACCCCTGTACAAATGGGAAAAAATGAAGTTTAATGTTTCTAGACCAATATGACTGTTAATTTCTATACAATGCCAACTCAACATGGTAAACTGGGACACTTTTTCCAAAGTTGATTATTATTTGTATACCTGATGACTACCATTGTGTCTGGTGTGAGATGAAATTTTGATTTGCATTTCCCTAATTGCTAACGATGTTGAACATTTTTCACATATTTGTTAGTTATTTGTATTTCTTCTTTTGAGAAGTGTCTGTTTAGTTCATATGCCTATTTATTAACTGGGTTATTAGATTTTTTTGGTGTAAAGTTTTGTGAGTTCTTTATATATTCTGGATATTAATTCTCTGTCAGAGAGTAGCTAGCAAAGATTTTCTCCCATTCTGTAGGTTCTCTCTTCAAATTCTTAATTGCTTCCTTTGTTGTGCAGAAGCTTTTTAATTTCATGCTATCCCATTTATTAACGCTTGGCATTATTTCCTGAGCTTTAGGGGTCCTATTGAGAAAGCAGTTGTCTGTGTCTATATGTTGGAGTATTGATCCTACATTTTCTTCTAGGAGTTGCATCATTTCTGGTCTAATTTCTAGGTCTTTTTAAATTTTAACTTATAATATATGACATCAGAATGCATTACAATTCACATTACACAAATAGAGCATAATTTTTCATATCTCTGATTGTACACAAAGCAGATCACATCCTTCTTGTCTTCATACATGTACTTAGGATAATGATGACCATTGCATTCCACAGTCTTCCTACCTTTATATCTCCTCTCTTCCCCTCCCTCCCCTTTGTCCTATCTAGAGTTCATCTAATCCCCCATGCCCTCCCTCAACCACACTATGAATCAGCCTCCTTAAATCAGAGAAAATATTCGGCATTTGTTTTTTTGGGATTGGCTAACTTCACCTAGCATTATGTTCTCTAACTCTACCCATTTACCTGCAAGTGCCATGATTTTATTCTCTTTTATTGCTGAGTAGTATTCCTATGTTGTGTGTGTGTGGTGTGTGTGTGTGTGTGTATCACATTTTCTTTATCCATGTATCTTCTGAAGGGCATCTAGGTTGGTTTCACAGTTTAGCTATTGTGAATTGTGCTGCTATAAACATTGATGTGGTTGTGTCCCTGTAGTAATTCCTAGTTCTTTGATCTTTCGAATTGATTTTGTGCAGGGTGAGATATAAGAATGTAATCTCATTCTTCTTCAAATGGATAACCAGTGTTCCTAACACCATTTGTTAAAATTGTTTAAATTTTGTTAAAATTGCTTTTTCCAGTGTATGTTTCTGGTGACTTTGTCAAAGATCAGATATCCGAATTTCTGTGATTTTGTCTCTGTGTCTTGTATTTTGTACCATTGGTCTATGTGTCTGTTTTTATTCCAGTATCTTCTGAGTTTGGCTTATTTCACTTAACATAATGTTCTCAAGTTTCATCCATTTTCAGTTTTTGTTACTAGAGCTCTGTAGTATCTTTTGATGTCAAATATTCTGATTCCTCCAGCATTACTTTCTTTGACTTGGAACTGCTTTGGCTATTCTCGGTCTTTTATTCTTCCAAATGAATTTTAGGACTATTTTTTTCCAGTTTTGTGAAGAATGTCATTGGCATTTTTTATATTTATTTTTTAGTTGTAGTTGCACACAATATCTTTATTTATTTATCTTTTATGTGGTGCTGAGGATCATACCCAGGGCCTCCTACGTGCTAGGCGAGTGCTTTACTGCTAAGCCATAACCCAGCCCATGTCATTGGTATTTTGATAAGGATTGCATTAAATCTGTAGAATGCTTTTGGTAGTCTAATGGCTTTTCTTTGGTACTGGGGATTGAACTCAGGGATGTTCAGCCACTGAACCACATCCCCAAGCCCGCCTTTATTTATTATTTTTAAAATATTTTTAGCAGTAGATGGACACAATAACTTTATTTATTTATTTTTATGAGGTGCTGAGGATCAAACCCAGGGCCTCCCATGTGCTAGGCAAGCACTCTACCAGTGAGCCACAACCCCAGGCCCCAGGCCTTTTTAAATATTTTATTTAAAAACAGGGTCTCTCGGCTAGGGATGTGGCTCAAGCGGCATCACGCTCGCCTGGCATGCGTCGTGCGGCCTGCGTTCAATCCTCAGCACCACATACAAAGATGTTGTGTCCACCAATAACTAAAAAATAAATATTAAAATTCTCTCTCTCTCTCTCTCTCTCTCCTCTTCTCTCTTTAAATAAATAAATAAATAAATAAACAAACAAACAAATAAATAAATAAAAACAGGGTCTCACTGAGTTGCTAAGTGCCTCACTTAAGTTGCTGAAACTGGCTTTGAACTCTTGATCTTCCTGCCTCAGCTTCCTAAACCATTGGGATTACAGATAGGCACCACCATGCCTGGCTACCTAATGGCCATTTTAACAATGTTAATTCTACCTGTCCATGAACATCTTCTGAGGGCTTCAATTTCTTTTTTTAGTGTTGTATAGTTTTCATTGTAGAGGTCTTTCACCTATTGGTTAGCTTTATTTTTTTAGGCTATTATAAATGGGAATGTTTTCCTAATTTCTTTGTCAGCAGATTCACTGTTGGCATATAGGAAAGCTACTGATTTCTGTTATGTTTATTTTGTAACTTTGTTGAATTTGTTTAGCTCTAGCAGTCTTTTGGTGGAGTTTTTTTTTATCTTCTAAGTACAGGATCATATATATATGATCTTTTATATATATATATCTTTTCTTTTTTAGTACTGGGTATTGAATCCAGATGCACACTACCACTGAACTATATCTCTAATTTTTTATTTTGAGACAGGATCTGGTTAAATTGCCCAGGCTCACTTCAGACTTGTAATTCTCTTGCCTTTGCCTCTGGAGTTGCTGGTATCACAGGCTTGTACCACCACACCCAGCATTCTTTGATATTTCCTCAATATTATATTCCAACTCTTTCATTTTACATTATTTTTTAAATCTATGTATTTATTAGTACTGGGGATCAAACCCAAGGCTTGTGCATTCTAGGCAAGCACCCTACCACTAAGTTATATTACCCAGTCTATGAACTGATTTTTATATTGAAGGACCTCAATATTCAGGATTTATAGGCCTTTCTCTGTAAGGTTTTAGTTCATCTTAATGAAAAATCTGTTAGTCTCTTTCTGGGCATATGTGACTGGCTGTCAGTGTTATGGAAGGTGCTTGAGTGCTTAAGAAGAGATGATTAGTTCTCAGTCTCCCTATCCTCTGGCAGCACCTCATCCTGGTACTCTACTATACCTGGTTCACAGAGCCTACAGCTTCTTGTGGCCAGTTCCTCCACAGAGAGGGATAGGTTTAGAACTGCTGTTTATATAATCATTGATACAATTTCCTTGTTTTTGGCCTCTTGTTTTTTGGCCACCCCTGCCTTATGTGGTCCCTGGTATTTCACACTCCTGAGCCTTTCTGTGTTCTGCTTGGTTGATTGGCTTGCTTCCTACTACATTCTCCTTTAGTAACACTCTGTGCTCTTTTTAGTTATCACAGCTCATTTTTTGTTTCTCAACATATACATATATACAGTACTAGGGATTTAACCCAGGGTTGCTTAACCACTGAGCCACATCTCTAGTCCTTTTTTTTTTAATTTTGAGACAGGGTCTCACTAAGTTGCTTTGGGGCTTGCTAAATTACTGAGGCTGGTTTTCAACTTGCAATAATCCTGCCTCAGCCTCCTGAGTTGAATATAAAGTATTTTGATTCTGGATTAGAGATGTCAAAACTGGAGTTTGCATTTTAACTTTTATTCTTCTTTTATAGTGGTTTCAGAAAAGGAAGGAGGCAGAAGTATCTTTATCATCCAAAACTAGAAGTTTGTTCAAGTCTTCCCCATGGCATTGTAACTTATCTCACTGGATAGTTTGAACTATGACTCCTATAATGATTTTGGTATCTTTTGTTTTTACATCTATAAAGTCCTAGTCACTTTGTGCCATTCAAAAATCTGAGGAAATGTTCAGAAAGACTATTTTGGCTTCTTTGGCAGGTTGCGATTTGATTGTATATTCTGGTGGTATTTCAGCACAAGCAGTGTTGGTCTCCCTTTTTTGTCCTAAGATGCTGTTTTTTATAGAAACAGTCATAGAAGCAGTTCTCTTTTACTCTGAAAGTGATTATCTCTGAGTAGCAGGTGGAGTGATTCATTCTCCTGTACATCTTAAAGGAAAATTTATTATTTGTGGGGGATAGCATGCAGAGAGAGGAGAGCTCCAGCAATATGTTAGGTATTACACATAACAAGCATAAAAAGAAGCAAATTCTTCCCCCACTGCAATTTCAAAGCCTAGAAGTAACACTCCACTTATCAGTCTCTGAGAAATCACATTATTCATAACAGGGACCATGATTCACATGAGTAGAGCAAAATGGAATTATCAAAAATAGATTTTGGAGATCAATCTGTAGCAAAAATATCTCTGACTTAGCTGTAAATTGGCTATAATTATAGGAAGGACCAAAATTCCACTTAAGTTCTACCACCTTCTCCTCCACTTTGACTAATAACCTTTATTGGTCTCTCACAGTATCATTATAGGTCAATGTATTTGGAAAGCAGGATTTTTTTGGAGGGGGGTAAGCTTGGAGAATAAGTTGAATTTTTTCCCCTTTTTAAAAAATATTTATTCATTTTTTTAGGTGTAGTTGGATACAACACCTTTATTTTATTTATTTATTTTTATGTGGTGCTGAGATTGAACCCAGGGCCTTGCATGTGCTAGGTGAGCACTCTACCGCTGAGCTACAACTCCAGCCCCTCCTTTTTTTTTTTTTTTTTTTGGTACCAGGGAATTGAATTCTGGGGCACTCAATCACTGAGCCACATTCCCAGCTCTATTTTATATTTTATTTAGAGACAAGGTCTCACTGAGTTGCTTAGCGCCTAGTTTTTGCTGAGGCTGGCTTTGAATTTGTGATCCTCCTGCCTCAGCCTCCCCAGCCACTGGGATTACAGATGTGTGCCACCGCATCTAGTAAGAACAGATTTTTAACATGAGATACTTCCCTGTTTTTATGGTCCTTACCAAAGGAGACTTACTTAGAATGTGAGGATGATCTGGCTGTGATTGTCAAGAGTTGATCAGGCTGATCTGTGTCTTCTTCCTCCCTTACCACTGCATTTATGTCCCTCCCAAAGCTGAGAGTTGGGTGGAAAAGATATTTGTATTATAAAGACAAACTTCCCTGACAGAGGGCCATTCTTTGGTAAAGGGTATAAGAGTAGCTGCACTCTCCTGCTAGAACCTCCAAACTCTAAAAATGAAACTTATACATACTTCGTATTAACTGTGCTCATTCAATTAATCACCTTGGGTTGAGCATTTTTCACTTTTTTGCTTCATATATTGACTATTATTTTTAGTAGCAATGATTAACCTGTAGAGTGGGCTAGAAGAGCATCACATTTGATGGAATTTGAATTCATGCCAGACCTATTATTTGTTTCAAATATGAACAATATGATTTTGGTCCTTTTACCTGGTCAGTTTTTCTCTTTTTATTGACTTTCTGCCTCTCTAAGAGCAATAAATTCTTTTTAGGGAATAGTAAATAAGAAAAACCAGCTCAAATTTGATAAGTACTACTGTATCTATTACACACACGTAATATTCAATGTCTAATGTTCAAGGAACTATGGAAGGTGGTTTTTTATTAGTTGTAGGTAGACACAAAACCTTTATTTTATTTATGTATATGTGATGTTGAGGATTAAATCCAGGACCTCACATGTGTAGGTGAGCACTCTACCAGTGAGCCGCAATCCCAGCCCTATGCAAGGGTTTTAAGGGACGAAAAGATTAGAATGCCTGCTGCTTTCAGCTATAACAATAACAGAGAAATAAAAACATATTTGTATTATAAAGACATTAGTAAATATAATAAATTTATTATTTTACTAAAGAGAAATCTAGTATAGGGTTGGCTCATTATGTCTTTTACTTCTTTGCTTCTCCATCCTCAATGGGTTAGCATTTTCCTTTAGAATTATAATGTTCACAAGAACTGTTTTAGCCCTATCATATCTTTACACAATCACATCAAATAGCAGAAAAATGGCAGTTTTTCCTCAACATACACCTTTTCACCAAGGAAGAAAATCTATCTCAGAAGCCTCTAGCATATTTCCTTCATTTCCCACTGGTTCAGATTGAGTTATGTGTCTATACCTTAACTTAAGGAAAACTGGAAAAATATCTCTCTCTGTATTTGTGTGTATCTTGTATTATTGGATAGAAAACTAATAATTTCTTCCACTAAGAATGAGATGAGATTTCAGTGCTCCTTCAGAAGCTTTGTGTCTCTCAGGGCAGAAGACAAGTTATACTTTTATTGCATTTCAGTGTAGTAGATTCCTGGACACACTTATGGTCATCAAATTAGAAATTCCCTTTAAACTGATCAAAGAAAACTGAATTTGTAGCTGCCAAGGCTGTTCTCTCCCACTGTTCCCAGTTTTTTGTTATGAGATCCAGTCTGGGCACCTTTTCATAAATAATGTTTAGAAATCAAGTATCATTTTATATAACATGTTTTTGGGCGATGTTCTTTTTCTTCAAAATGCTCTTACCTTTCCTTCTCTGAATGTCCAAATCCCATCCATCCTTTGAAGATAGAGAAATAATAATTCTTATATCACTTAAACAAAATCCGTTGCATGCTTATTATGTAGCAAGTACATCGTAGTACTCTTGAAGTTTCAGGAGTTGGGAGCTCCTATCTCAACAAGCCAAGAGCACTGGTCTCATGGAGGTTAATGGTAAGTAAGACGAACAATTAATGAGGACTTATTAAGTGATGGGAGAACAGGCAAGGATACTCACATTGTTGGTGGGAATGGGAGCAGAAAGGAAACCTTCTTGAAGATATCAGTGGGCTGAATGTTTGTGTACCCTATAAGTTGATATGTGCGGAAATTCTAATTGCCAATGTGATGGTATTAAGAGGTGGGCCTTAAGTGATTAGGTAATAGTGAATGGAGCCATAGTGAATGGGACGACTGCACTTATAAAAGAGATCCTAGAGAATTCCTCGCCCTCTTTCTGCCATATGAAGACACAATGAGAAGATGGTTGCCCATGAACTAGGAAACAACCCTCACCAGACACTGAATCTTCTAGCATCTTGACCTTAGACTTCCCAGTCTCCAGATCTGTGAGGAGCTTTGTTGTTTAAGTCCTCCAGACTATGGTATTCTGCTGTTGCAGCCCAAAGAAACAAAGAAAACATCTTCTTCTCCTTTTTTTTTTTTTTTTGGCACCAGAGATTGAACCCAGGGGCATTTAACCACTGAGCCACATCCCCAGCCTTCTTTTATATTTTATTTAGAGACAGGGTCTCGCTGAGTTGCTTAGGTCCTTGCTAAGTTTCTGAGGCTGGTTTTGAATTTGCGATCCTCCATCCTCAGCCTCCTGAGCCAGGGAGATGGCTAAGACAACTTCTTTAGGTGGTAACTGAAGGAGTATGAATTGGTCTCTTTCAAATAATAGGGAAGTGCACCATCTGTCTTCATGACTATAGAGACCAAAGCAGGAAGAAGGAATTAATTCAAAAAGCTCTGGAGAAAGCATAAATAATTATAGTTCCAATCTTTAGATGCTGCTTTAAAGGCTACTTCAGAAAACAGCTAAACCTTGTCTCAAGAAAGAGAAGGAAGTTGGATGTGGTGGTGATTTAGGCATCTGAGGCAGGAGGATTGCAAGTTCAAGGCCAACTTGGTCCATTTAGTGATACCCTGTCTCTAAATAAAACTTAAAAAGGACAAGGCTGGGAATGTGGCTCAACAGTAGAATGATTTCCTGACATGTATGAGCTCCTGGTTCGATCCCTAGTACGGTAAAGGGGAAAAGAAAAAAAAAAAGCAAACTTTAAAAACTTCAAAATATTTGGGTCTTCCATTGGGAAACAGAACCACCTGTCTAGGTGACTAGGGTACAAAGCAGCAGGGAGGAATTGATTCATAAAGCTCTGGAGGAAGTATAAAGTAATTATAGTTCCAATCCTGAAATTTTTCTTTAAAAGCTTTCAGGAAGCATAATGAATTGGTACTATAAGATCCTTGCTTAGCATCTTGGACTGCCATCTTAAGTGACTACTGTCATTTTAAGGAAAACTTCCACTTTTCCTGCCCAAAGACATTTCTGTGAATGGGTCACCACTTCCTCATACCAACCCAACCCCTAACCACCGGGGCATTAGGACCTGCCCAGCTCTGATTCCTAAGCCTCCCCCATAAAAGTCCCAGAACTCAAGCCTCTTTTGCCTGTCTTTCCTATAGACAGATAGCCTTTATTTGTTAGCTCTGACAAATAAACTCTCATATGTATCTCTGCCTGGTCTCTGTCTTTCATTTCTTACTTACCTGTCTCTCATTCCTCGCTTTCCTTTCAGAGAAAAAAAGAAAAGAAAAATTAACTTTTTTTTGTAAGAGCTTTTTAAAAATACTTTCTTTGTATTGGATGTTCTTTGTGTGTCAGGGTTCTAGGTTACTGTTGGGGACAGCACTGTCAAACATGAAAAGCTATTTGTAAATGAAATATTTAAAAAAAAATCAATGGCCATGTCATGCTTCAGGTTTTTATTATGTCACTTATAGCTGCATGTTCCAAATTCATGAAAGCAGGAAGGGATTTTGATAGATAAGAAGGTTTTAGGATATGGTTGTTGTCTTGATAAGCCAGAATAGTTGATATTTTTAAGAACTTCAGTTCTGGGCTGGGGTTGTGGCTTAGTGGTAGAGTGCTTGCCTAGCATGTGTGAGGCAGTGGGTTCCATTCCCACCACATATAAATAAATGATTAAAATAAAGGGATCTTGGCTGGGGTCTTGGCTCAGTGGTAGAGCACTCGCCTAGCACATGTGAGGCCCTGGGTTCAATCCTCAGCACCACATAAAAATAAAGCTATTGTGTCCAACCACACCTAAAAAAACCTTAAATAAATAAATAAAAGTCCATCAACAATTAGAAGAAGAAAAAGAAGAAGAAGAAGAAGGACAACAACAACAACAAAAACAACTTCAATTCCTCTCTTTAATTTATTCTAGGCCAATAATTCATCCCAGGCTTGAGAGGCACTTATTTGATCTTGTCATCCTGAGAGTTAATTAAATAATAACTATCAAATCATGAGGAAATGTATATATGTGTTTTATAAATGATAAAGATACTATACAGGAAAGTAAAGACTTTAATTATTAGGAAGCTTTTTTTTTTTTTTGCTAAGACTGGCCTCCAACTTGGATCCTAATGCCTTAACCTTCACCTTCTGAGTCCTGGGATTATTACAGGCATGTACCATTTCATCCAGTTTGGGAAGCATTTTTTTAAAATCTTCTTTTAAATTTTTCAAATTATAGATGAACATAATATCTTTATTATGTTTAATTTTATTTATTTTTTATGTGGTACTGAGGATTGAACCCAGTGCATGTGTTTGAGGCAAAGTGCTCTGCCACTGAGCCACAACATTAGCCTCTGGGAAGCATTTTTGATACCAGTTTGTTTTTGTTTTTTGGGGAGGGGGTACTGGGGATTGAACTCAGGGGCACTTGGCCACTGAGCCACATCTCCAGCCCTATTTGGTATTTTATTTAGAAACAAGGTCTCACTGAGTTGCTTAGCACCTCACTTTTGCTGAGGTTGGCTTTGAATTTGTGATCCTCCTGCCTCAGCCTCTCAAGCTGTTGGGATTACAGGCTTATGCCACTATGCCCGGCTGATATCAATTTTTATTTTTACTCATTTATTACTTTTTGCAGTACTGGGATGCTCTACCACTGAGCTAATAAACCTAGGCCTTTTAATTTTAATTTTAATTTTTTATTTTGAAACAGGGTCTTCTTGTTAAATTGCCATGGGTGGCCTCAAAATTGTGATCCTCCTGCCTCAGCCTTCTGAGTAACTGGAATTACAAGTATGAGACACCATGCCAGGTTTTGACATCAGTTTTTTAAAAGGTCTCTCTGAGTACAGAGATTTCTTTTCTTGAATTTTATTCCATCTCCCTTGTGATGTGGCTGAAGTTGTATGATGGCAAATTCTCTAATTTGATAGTTTTTTTTTTAAACCCCCACATCTATTTTGTAGGTGTAGATGGACACAACACAATGCTTTTTTTTTTTTATGTGGTGCTGAGGATTGAACCCAGGTCCTGCCTGTGCTAGGCAAGCACTCTACCGCTGAGCCACAATCCCAGCCCCTGATTTTTAAAAAAAAATACATATATGTTTTAGTTGTAGATGAACACAATATCTTTATTTTTATTTTATTTATTTTTATGTGGTGCCGAGATTGAACCCAGGGCTTTTGGGTAAAGCATGCAAAGAAAGTGCTTTACCACTGAGCTACAACTCCAGTCCATAATTTCATGATTCTTAACCTTGTGTTTTTTCCTTAATAGAATTTATTTAGAAACTTTTAAATTCATTAGCAGACTTTAGAGTAGTTTTAGATTTGCAAAAAAATTACACAGGCTATAATATAGCAAGTTCCCATATACTCCCGCTTTCCTCTATTAAAATATTACATTAATATATTTTTTAAAAAAATTTTTTTAAAGAGAGAGAGAGAGAATTTTTTTTGATATTTATCTTTTAGTTTTCGGCCGACACAACATCTTTGTATGTGGTGCTGAGGATCGAACCGGGGCCGCACGCATGCCAGGCAAGCGCGCTTCCGCTTGAGCCACATTCCCAGCCCCACATTAATATATTTGTTACAACTAATGGATCAATATTAATGAAAGATTTCCTTTATTTTTTGTATTAGGTTCATTTTATGTTCCAGGATCCCATTTCACTGAAAAATTATATTCATGTTTAGTAGGAAGGATTGAACTCAGGACAGTTAACCACCAAGCCACACCCCAGTCCTTTTTATTTTTTATTTTGAGACAGGGTCTTACTAAGTTGCTTAGGGCCTTGAACTTGCAGTCCTCCTGCCCGAGCCTCCCTAGTCTCTGGGATTACAGGCATTCTTCACCACTCCTTACTGAAAAATTATATTTAATTGTTCTGCCAATTGTCATGTTAGAATCATGTTAATGTGTCATGTTAGTTGTTCACATTACACTTAATTGTCATGTCTCTTAAGGTTCCTCTTGGTTGGGCCATTCGCCTCCAGTTTTTTGGATTATGAATCAGATTGAAAATCTGATAAAAGCTATGGATCCTCTCCACATAAAAATTCACATGCTTCAGATAGCTAATATAAGGGAGGTCCACCCATATTCAGAAGCACTCCTTTAGGAGGAAAGGATGATTTTTAAAATATTCCCTTACCCAGATTTGGGTTCTAGTTCAGGCTTTCCCTCGGATTTGTTCTGTGACCTTTTGCTTGTTGCATGAGCCTGTTTCGTCAACTGTGATCTGATATCTAAACCAATTTCTAGCAAGGTAGAAGATGAGCATCACCTAGAGTTATCAACATCTGAGGAACAAGGGTATGTAACAGAGGACCAAGAAAAGTTAGGCTGGGGAAGTGGACGGGTTCATCAATAAGGTGGCCGCAGTTCAGAAGAGAAAACCTAGGTTCTATTTCATAGCTTTGTGGATTTTGCAAGTCATTTCCACCTTCTGGGCTTCAGTTTCCTCATCTCCAAAATGAGCAGGCCCTGTTTCTGGTAGTTACGAAACTCTGGGAACAACAGAGAATGATATCCAGTAAGATGCCTTGTGAAGAATTATGATGAGAAAGAAGATGGAGAAGGTAGGTGAAGGGTGATCTGAGGAAAGTGACGCCAAAAACTGACAGCTTAAAAAAAGACACCTATTACACACCTTATGGCTATCCAACTCCACCCATGCATCCTTGGGTCATTCCACCTCCTGGCCCCGCCTCCGCCCCACCTTTCTTCCTTTCCTCTCTCCTCCCCTCAGGGTGCAAAGCGCCACACTTCGCATGGCTGCCGTAGTATCCCGCTTTTCACCGCTGGAGGGTCGCGCGCGCTCTCGCGCCGCCACCTCACTCCTGTCCGGGGCCGCCCTCGATCTTTTCTGATTGGATCCTAGAGTAAGTGATGTAAGTGCTCCATTTTTTTTTTCCACCCCCTCACTTACCCTGACTTGCCCCGCCTCTTTGCTTCTCCCGACGCCAGTCGAAGTCCTGCCAGCCCTAGTCTCTGCGGTGCGGGAGGAGCTGAAAGAGCCGCTACACCAGGAAGGCGCTGGCGGTGGCGCGCACGCATTCACGCACGCACGCCGGCGGCCGGCTGGGCGACTGGCTCGCGCCCGGGCTCGCCCCGCGCCGCGCCAGAGGCTCGCGCACTCAGCAGGTTGGGCTGCGGCGGCGGCAGCTGTGGGAGTCGGGGCGCTGCGTGTGAAAGGTCCCAGACGCGTCTGCGGTTCCGGCCCCGCCACCCTCAGCCTCTCCCACCTTAGTCTCGGTGCCGAGTGCTGAGGGAAGAGACGGCGCTAGCCTCGGGAGCCCCGCGCACACCCCTGGCTGCCTCCGACACCGCCCTCCTTCCCTTCGCTGCGGCTGGCCTCGCTCGGTGCTAGGCTACTCTGCGGGAAGGCGGCGTCGGCGGCGACGGCTGCGTGCTGTGGAGAGTCCTGCTGCCCTCCAGCCTTGCTCCTTCGCCTGGCCCTGCAGGGGCCGAGAGAGCTTGGCGCCCGCCCTTCCGCTCGCCTTCTTCGTCAGCCGGTTGGAGCAGCGTCGGTCCGGGAGGTCTCTGGGCTGAGGCGGCGGCAGCTCCTCCGGCTCCATCATGTCCGCGGGCGGAGACTTCGGGAATCCGCTGAGGAAATTCAAGCTGGTGTTCCTAGGAGAGCAGAGCGGTGAGTGCGCGGCTCCCCCCTCCTGGCAGCCAGCCGCTGCCTCCCCGCACCGCCCCCAGTGCGGCCCTCTGTCCGCTGAGCTCCCTGCTGGCCTCGCATTGGCGCCGGGTTCCATCCTAGCCTGTCCCCCGTGCTCCCCGACTCCTCGCCAGCGTGAGTCGGTCGGATTTTATCCGGGTCCCCAGGCCCTTCGGTCCTGACTCGGCTCTGTCGCGTCGGTCGTCCTCGCTCCCCAGTCCTCACCCCGCCCAGCCCTGGCCTCCCGTCCATCCCTTTCTTCCTCTGGTCCTGGTCGTCTCCCCTACCCTGGCCCTCTCACTCGAGCCCCACCCTTATTCTTTGCTCCTTCTCAGTTCTTCGGCTATGTGAGGCCCACTCCGAGAAGCCCCTCTGCTTCCAACCGGCCCTCTTCAACCTTGGGCAAGGAGGGTGGGATCTGGGCGTTGTTTTCCCCAGAGGCTTGGCCCTAAGAAGTGCGAATCTCCTGGAAGGTGGGAAGTGATAGGAAAAAAATTCTTGGATGGTTTTCATCTAGGTTGAGAATTAGTTTGAGTTGTAGAGGAAATATGTCTGAATTGGAGGCGACTTGAAAATGGGGTGAGAGGGGTGGCGTTAGCAGTAACGATTTTTGCCCCTTGGGTTGGGCTGTGGCTTGTTGAAAAAGCTCATTTTCTTCTCTTGACTTTCATCACTGAAAATTCTTTTGGCAGTGTTGATGCTTTTTCTGTCTCTGCCAGATGCTATGTCATGATCATTTTACTTGAAATTTTTAACATCTCACCTCTCCTTATTCTCGTTTTAACATGAAACAGCGTTGGATTTTCCTCATGGTGGTGCAAATAGGAATTGCTGTGGAAATATTAAGTCATTTCTTCTTGAGCATTTTCCAATTTTATGTTTAGGATTCGTGTGAGAGAAGGCTTAGAATAACGAACATCTTTGTTTTTGTAGATTTTCTTTGAGTACTGTAGTAGAGTAGGGACAGGTTAATCATCTGGTTATCTAAATTAGATTTAAATATCTCTTGGGCTAAATGATTCTATAAAAGTATACCTAATATTTTGTAATATCTAATTGAGTGCAATTGTTATGTCATTTACCTGGTCAGGGTTTGCTGTTGCTTTACTTTATATTAGAAGCAAGATTTCAGTTTGTAATGGTTGTCTCTAAGATTATTTGTAGAAATAACTGTTTTATGCTATATTATACAAACTTCGAACTAATTCTGAAATTATCATCCTTCTTTGTTTTTCTTACACTTTTCATGACCATCTTTAAAATTCAGAAACTTGAGGTTATAGAAAACATTAGTTATTTGTTTTGACTAGAAGGTATATGTAACTGATGTAAATTCAGAGTTTTGTTACTATCTTGAACTATTTGTATTAATTTGTATGGCATTACAGCAGGTTAATATTAGTTGCAAAACTACACCTCCAGTTGGACCTGGGAAATAAATTTTTTTCTTCTTTTTTTCCTTTTCTCTACTGTGCATTGAACCTTAAGAAAGTACACTACTATTGAGCTAAATCCCCAGTCTTTTTATTTATTTATTTTGAGACAGGATTCCCAGAGGCTGACCTTGAACTTGGATCCTTCTGCCTCACCTTCCTGAGTTTCTGGGGTTACAGGCCTGTGCCCCGGTGCCTGGCTAAGGCTAATTTTCTTTCTTTTTGTCCATGCCTGGTTAATAGAATGGGAGGATACAGTCTTCTTTGCTTATGAGTTTTCTTTAAGTATAAAACTATTTCCTTAGGTGAGTAATTTAGTAAAACCTATGGAGTTGATTTTGGTCCAGCTACAAGTATAATAGATGGTGGCAATTATAATTACAATTATAGTTACAATGGCAATTTCAGGACAATCCCATACATAAAATATAGCTTATTGGTCATTATTGATAAATATTTTCCAACGTGCTAATTGTGTACTCCAGGAATACTATTATCTACTATATGTTGTGATGCTGTGCTGTTTAATTTGCATGAAAAACCCATTAATCTGTCTAGGAAGTTTTTATGAATAGAGATGAATAGAGATCTTAATTTCCTAAGTATCTACAGGTCTTTGAATTTTGTATTTGTGTTCCAAATCATATTGTAGTTTTATGGCTTCTCATTTCTTATTTCTTTAATCTATTAACTCCTCCTCTTCAGTCCCTTTTACCTGATATTCCTGAACCTTGTTAAAGTTAAAAGAAAAAAACAAACTTTTTTAAAAAAAATATTAATTTAGTTGTAGATGAACACACAGTATGTATTTATTTTTATGTGGTGCTAAGGATTGAACCTAGTGCCTCACGCATACGAGGCAAGCACTTTTACCACTGAGCTACAGCCCTGGCCCCAACTTTTTTTTTTTTTTTTAATTTTTTTTTTTAGTTGTTGATGAACCTTTATTTTATTTATTTGTATGTGGTGCTGAGAATTGAACCCAGTGTATCACACATGCTAGGCAAGCACACTTCCACTGAGCCACAACCCTGGCCCTTTTTTATTTTTTTATTTTTTAAGACTAGTTTTAGAGCTGGATGCAGTGGCACCAGCCTGTAATTCCAGCGGAATTACAGGCAGGAGCATTGAGAGTTCAAAGCCAGACTTAGCAAAAGTGAGGCGCTAAGCAACTCAGTGAGACCCTGTCTCTAAATAAATACAAAATAGAATTGGGGGTATGGCTCAGTGGTGAGTGCACCTGAGTTCAATCCCTGGTACCCTCCAAAAAAGAATAATTTTAGATTTTCAGAAAAATTGAGATAGTACAGAGGGTTCCTGTTTATCCCTATGCCCAATTTCGCCTGTTATAAACATCTTACATTAGTAAGGTACATTTATTACAGTTAATGAACTCATATTGATGTATTATTATTAGATAAACTCCATAATTTATTCAGATTTCCTTAGTTTTTACCTAATGTCCTTTTTCTGTTTTAGCTCTCCATTCAGGATACCACATTACATTAAGTTGTCATATCTCCTCAGCTCCACTTACTTAGTTTTTCTTCAGGATTGTGTTTGCATGCTTTTGCCTGTATGGAACTATGAGATTGATTATCTTTTGAGGTTACTATGTTGCTAAGTAATTCTATCCAATAGCTTTGACAAGATAGATTGATCCCTGTTTTCATGGTCAGTGTCTTATGCATTAGCAAAGGTCTGTAGAATCTATGTCATGTTGATGTAACTCTTCATGAATTATTTATTTTTAGGTCTGTTGGAATTCTGCAGTTCAGCTTTCAAAAACTGTAATCTGTGACAAAGACTTGTATATTTCCTTAATAGCATTTACCACATTTATAATTATCTTATCATCCTTCCCCACCTACTGGGAATTGAATCCCATGACTTTTTGCTTGCTATTGCTAGGCAAGGGCTTCACCACTGAATTACATCCCCAGTGCCCCCCAGCCCTGTGCTTTTTAAATTTTTTAAAAAATATTGTTTTTAGTTGTTGATAGACCTTTGTTTTATTTATGTATATATATGTAGTGCTGAGAATCAAACCCAGGGCCTCACACATGCCAGACAAGTGCACTACTACCAAGCCATAGCCACAGCCCCCACTCCTGTGCTTTTTTAAAATTTTGAGATAGTCTTGATAAATTGTCCAGACTGGCCTTGAACTTGTGATCCTCTTGCCTCAGCTTCTTGAGTAGCTGGAATTGCAGGCATGTGCCTCAGTGCACCTGATTGTTACTGCCACAGCTGCTGCCACCGTTGCTGTGCTGCTGTGCTGTTGCTGCTGCTGCTGCTGCTGTGCTGTTGCTGCTGCTGCTGCTGTGCTGTTGCTGCTGCTGCTGCTGCTGCTGCATATTATTTTGTGGTTCTGGAAATCAAACCCAGGGCCTTGTGCATGCTAGGAAGTGTTCTACCACTGAGCTACACCCCCCACCCAGTCTAATTATCCTTTTTATATATATATGTTTATTTTTTTAGTTATAGTTGAATGCAATATCTTTATTTTATGTGGTGCTGAGGATCAAACCCAGGGCCTCACACATGCTAGGCAGGCACTCTACCGCTAAGCCACAACCCCAGCCCAATTATCCTCTTTTTTTAATGTATGTGTTTTTCTATTTCTCACGGCAGAATGCAGTCACATGAAAATAAAAGCTGTCATCTTTTTTGTAATGTATCCCCATTGCTTAGCATGATACCAGGTTCATACTAACTGCTCAGAGATATTTAGTGAATGATGAATGATGGTTGAATCTAATAGTAATCAAAGCTAGTGACCTATATATACTGTGGTGAAATCTATTTTTTATTTAATAGTTTAACAATAATATTTTGTGTTTATATTATTTGTTTGTATATAGGATGTTCTAGATGCTGGGGGATGAGATAGGGAAACCAGTAATTTAAAGGCTTACCCAGTTCACTTAAAAAAAAAAAGACTAATCTTCATTTTGCATATATTTTTAGTTGAGCAAAATTAGTCTTGCTTTATTAAAGTTATTATTTGCTATTAGACTCTTTTGTAATTTCTCTAGTAAACATGGTTTAACAAAAGAATATTGAAATAAGTAATTCTTGAAGTTTCCTTCAGGTATCTCTTTTGTTCCTACTTCTGACTCTTGTCTTTTTTTTTCTTTTTTCCAGTTTTTTAGTTGTAGAGGTATACAATATCTTTATTTTATTTCATTTTTTAATGTGGTGCTGAGAATTGAATTCAGTGCCTCACACGTGCTAGGTAAGTGCTCTTCCTCACCCTCTGACTCTTGTCTTGAATTACAGAGGTCATTAGAAAGGTCAATAAGTGGTCTGTAGTAGGTTTTATTATATAGATAAGTGTTATTGATTATTAATTTGAGAATGTAATATCAGGGAGAAGTGCATACCTAGTACTACTGCTTCTTTTTTTTTTTAATAAGGCTCAATCCATCTTTTTTTTTTTTAAATTGGGCTCCCTCAAGCCCTTTTATTTATTTATTTATTTAATATTTATTTTTCAGTTTTTGGTGGACACAACATCTTTGTTTGTATGTGGTGCTGAGGATCGAACCCGGGCCGCATGCATGCCAGGCGAGTGCGCTACAGCTTGAACCACATCCCCAGCCCCAGTACTGCTTCTTTTTTATACTTTATATTTTCTTTTAATTTACATCAACTCTTAAATTGCAGTATGCTAGGTAGGGAAAAGTGTCTGTCCTAGTGTCCTAGACCAGTAGTACTGAGCAGTTTATATATATAAATACTTTTATATGTGTGTGTGTGTGTATATATAAATATTTTAGTTGCTGGTGGATATTTATGTATGTATGTATGTATGTATGTGTGGTGCTGAGGATTAAACCCAGTGCCTCATACATGCCAGGCAAGCACACTATGTATGTATGTATGTATGTATGTGTGATGCTGAGGATTAAACCCAGTGCCTCATACATGCCAGGCAAGCACTCTACCACTGAGCTACAACCCAGCCCTGAATAGTTTATATTATTATTCACACTATCTTATATTAGGTATTATATATGTTTTCCTGATAAATTCCCTGTATGTTTCTTATGAGTAGACTCTATCAAACCACTTAACTAGTAGTTTTCAATAAATATTTGTTAAATTATTTTAAATACTAAGTATTTTTCATGTGCCAGGCTCTCTCAGAAAATTTTTACATTTATTGACCAATGATAAGTACCATTATTATCTTTATTTTATTAATGAAGAAACTGAAACATAAAGAGATATTGAGTAATTTGCCAAAGGTCAATGGCCAGTGCTAACATATGAAACCCAGATTTGTGCTCTTAAACATTAACTCCACTGTTTAGCTTTAAGGTTTTAAAACAAGATATGGAGAACATTCTTGAGTGTCCTTACTTGCAGTACGAATCCGTGGAAATGGCTCGATACTATCTAATTCACTAGTTCTGAAAGTGTGGTCCACTGATGCCCTAGTGATCTCTGAAGATCCTTCAGGGGGCTCCACAAACCTCCTGGGGGAGAGGTCCAAACTGTTTTCATAATATTAAGATATTATGTGATTTTTTTTCCACTTTTATTCCCTTACGAGTGTGTATTCGAGTTTCCAAGAACCTACTTGACAGTGTGTGATCTTAAAACAGACTGAAAGCAGAAGCATCTATGAGCATCTAGCTGTCTTGTATTGTCAGACATTAAAGAGCTCTGAAAATATATAAAAAACTCCACTCTCTTACTAAATTTTTGTTTGCAAAATACCTCTTTTTCATTAAAAAATTATTGTTAATATGATAGATTTATTACTTTGAATGTATTAAGCATTTGAAAGTTTTCCTAGTTAATTCTCAATATAGTAGATATTGACATATATTTATATTATAAACTGAACTCTTTAAGGGTTTAGAGAAGAAAAAGTTTTAAGAACACCGATCTATATAATACAATAATATAAACTGTATTACTGACTCTCATACTTTTTCCCTATTATTATATTACAATTCAAAAGAGTTGATCTAAAAAAATCAATAAAAAGTAAAAAAAATACTAGTTGTGCACTTCTTCCTGCCATTATATTTCTAAATTAATAATTTATAACACTTGTATATATATTAAGATCTGTGAACTATTCAGTGATATTCCTGAAAGGACAATAATGTCCTTTTTCTATTCCACGATCTTATCTAGAATATACTACATTAAATTCAATTAGTAGATCTCCTTGGGCCCTTGTCTGTGACAGTTAAACTGGACTACTTTAATTTATTGCATTCTATTTTAAAAATTTGCAAGAAAACAAATTTTATTATTTATTTTTACAGCCTGGGTGTTGAACCAGAGGCACTCTACCGCTGAACTACATCTATAGCATCTCCCCCTTTTTCAAATTATAATTTTGAGACAGGGTCTTGCCAAGTTGTCAAAGCTAACCTAGAACTTGGGATTCTCCAGCCTCAGCTCCTGAGTCTTGGGATTATGGGCGTGAACCATGATACCCTGCTAAATTTTATTTATTTATGAGGTCTCACTATTTTGCCTAGGCTGGTCTCAGACTTTTTGGTGGGGGATACTTTGACCACTGAGTTACATCCCATCCCCAGCCCTATTTTATATTTTTATTTAGAGACAGGATTTTACCGAGTTGCTTAATGCCTCATCATTGCTGAAGCTGGCTTTGAATTTACGATCCTCCTGAATCAGCCTCCCAAGCTGCTTACTGTCAAACTTGATGGGCTCAAGTATTCATCTTGAGGTTAAAAATTATTAAATTTAGCTGAGTGAGGTAGCACATAACTATAGTTTTAGCCTATAGTAACTCTTAGTGGGCAAAAGTAATCCTCTGCCCTCAGCTTGCGTAAGGGTTGGAACTATAGGTATGTGCTACCATATTCAGCTAAATTTAATAATTTTTAGCATCAAGCTTCCTTGTTCAGAAATTCTTAAATCTATTCTTATTTTGTCTGGTTGAGCTTTTCTTATTTGGAAGGCATTATATTGTGATAAAGATGGCTTTTGAGACAAAGCTTTGCTTGTATTTTTTTATCCCCATTATTTTTTTTAAAGAGAATTTTTAAATATTTATTTTATTTTTTTTTAGTTTTCGGCATACACAACTTCTTTGTTTATATGTGGTGCTGAGGATCGAACCCGGGTTGCACGCATGCCAAGCGAGCATGCTACTGCTTGAGCCACATCCCCAGCCCATTGATCCCCATTATTTTTAACATGTTTTTCAACAATTAAAAAAATTCTTCAGAGCTAACTCCTTTTGCTTTCTAATGTGACATTACTAATCTCATAGTATTTTCTTTATCCTCTGAATATAAATATTTTGTTTGGGTCAGATCAGTGTTTAATCTTTACATTACTGTATTAGGAAAATGATAGTCATAGTTGAGCCATGTAGCATACTGATAACTTGTACTCATAAATTTTTGTTTTCCTTTGCCTTGCTTTTTTCCTATGTTTAGTTCATATGCTTATTGCTGATTATTCCTAAATTCTTTACCAACAGTTTAAGGCCTCTTTCACTATGTAAGAATGCATCAGGTTTTTATTCATTTTGATCTTCTTGGGACATTATTCTAGAACTTCTGACTTATTTTAATCTATACTAGTTATCCTTCATGACTGGCATACAATTGTTAATTTGGGATTTGTCTTTACCATCAGTCTGAGGTTTTTCTTTATTTCTTTTTTTGTGATGGTTGGGAATTTCCTAGATTACACATTTCCTTCGTTGTTTTATTTCCTTGTTATATTGAACATACTCACCAGTACCTAATAAAGGAAAATGGGAGGAAAAATTTCTTGAGACCCTATGTATCTGAAAATGTATTCATATAACCTCACAGAAGTTTGAAGACATTTGTTACCATTCTGACCCTGCTCTTTTGACTTTTGACACTGTGTATCTATTTTCATTTTCTGTCTGGGTACTAGTTTTAAGTTCTTTCAAACTAAGGACTCATGTCCCTTAGTTTTTTTTTTTTGTTGTTGTTGTTGTTGTTGTTTGTTTTGTTTTAACAAAACTTTTTTAAAAAAAGAATTTTTTAGTTGTTGATGGACCTGTCTTTTATTTATGTATGTGTTGCTGAGAATTGAACCCTGTGCCTTATGCATACTAGGCTAACACTCTACCACTGAGCTACAACCTGTCCCTTAGTTTTAAGAAATTTTTTTGACTTACTAATGAGCTATCTTCTCCATTTTTAGATCTCTCTGGAATTCTTATTAAACTTCCTGGATTGGTCTTGTGATTTTGTATTGTCTTGTCTGTTTTCTTTTTCTTTTGGTGGTGTTGGGGATTGAACCCAGGGCCTTGTGCATGGGAGGCAAGTACTCTACTAAATGAGCTATATCCCCAGCCCCTTTACCTGTTTTCTATTTATTTTTCTATTTAGTTCTAAACAAAATTTTTCCAACTCTTCTTCTATTGTTTTATTTCCACTATCATGTTAAAGAGCTTTTCGCTTTCAGAAGCATCTTTTGATTCCAGTATCTTCTGTCATTTTTAGGATATTATAATATATGGCTTTTTTCTGCATGCTCAGTTTTTTACAAATTGATTTTCACCTGTTTTAGTTTTTCTGTTTCCTGTTTGATGTGGTTCTCAAAAAACTATTGATTCTTAGCTATTCTATTTAAAAGTTAAATACTAAAAAATTTATTTTAGCCTTCATGTGAGTCTATGGGACTTCACTGTAGGACAATTTGTATTCTTTTTTTGGAGGTGGAGGAATCTCTATTTTTTTTTTAATTTTTATTTATTTATTTATTTTTTTATATTTTATTTTTCAGTTCTCGGCGGACACAACATCTTTGTTGGTATGTAGTGCTGAGGATCGAACCCGGGTCGCACGCATACCAGGGGAGCGCGCTACCGCTTGAGCCACATCCCCAGCCCCCATATATATATATATATATATTTTAAATGTTAGGTTTTTAAGTCTTTTGCTGACCACATATCCTGAAGAATTGCTCAATGTCCTATTGGAGAGAATGATCCTGGTATAGTCTCTCTGAATGGAGAGAGGGTTTAAAGTTATAAGTGAATGGATCTAGTCCCCCCCCCATTTTCTTTTCTTTTTTTGGGGGGGTGGGTGGTGATGATAGCGGTGTGGTGAACACTAAGCACACCCCAGGCTCTATTCTCATTGTTTTTAGTTCTGTTTGTACTCTGTATTTTTAGCCTCATTTGTACTCTCAGTCGTACCTTGTTTTCTATAGTCCAGAAATCCTTTTTTCCTCTCAACAGGAAAGTTCTGATTTTCTGATGAAGTAGAGCAGGAACCTGATTGTTTGGAATAGAGAAAGGGATGTAAGAGAGACAGTCTACCTGTGAAACAGACCGATCTTCCCTTTCATTATAGGGCCACTTTCACCCTTATTTCTGTGTGTACTTGGTGCCAGCAGTTCTCTGGCACAAATTAGAATGTTTCTCAGCTTCCCCACTATCAGTTTTAAATTGATCTTTATGTAGTTTGTTGGGCAATACCACTTCTCCATTTGCTTTTGAGCTTCTATTTTGGATGAATTCGCTTTTTTTGAAAACCAACACTTACATGTAAATATTTAGAATTAGATGTTTCAGAGTTTCTATTTTTTTTAAAAGCACATTTAAAAAAATTAAAACCACCTGTTTATACTCATGCTCATAGTAGCCAAAAGATGGAGGTAATCAAGTGTCCATCTGTAGATGAATGGATAAACAAAATGTGATTAGAGGGGCTGGGAGTGCATTTCAGTAATAGAGTGCTTGCCTATTAGAAAAAAAGTGATATATACACATGATAGGATATATTTAGCCCTAAAAAGATAGGAAATTCTGACACATGCTAGAATATGGATGGACCTTGTGAATGTTATGCTGGGTAAAATAAGCCAGTCACGGAAGGATAAATACTACATGATATTTATGGTTAATAAGTAGGTCGAAATCACTGCTATCTTGTTCTGCCATTATGAGGTTGCACAAAACTTTGTCCAAACACACCACATAGACTTCTCTTTTGAGATGAAGTCTAAAACTCTTCTGTGTAAGTTAGTTTTTCTTTTTTTCTTTCTTTTTTTTTTTAAGAGAGAGAGAGAGATTTTAATATTTATTTTTTAGTTCTCGGCGGACACAACATCTTTGTTTGTATGTGGTGCTGAGGATAGAACCTGGGCCTCACGCATGCCAGGAGAGCACGCTACCGCTTGAGCCATATCCCCAGCCCCATAAGTTAGTTTTTCATCATCCACTTTTTACCCTCCTTACTATTATTCACCCATCTTTTCTTATTACTATAATAATTGAGCCTTTTTGGCAGGAGGTTGTGATACCAGGGATCAAGGGAACCCAGGACCTCAAGAATGCTAAGCAAGGGCTCTACCATTGATCTACCTCCACAGCTCTAATATGTTTTATAAATCATCCTTTAAGGTGTGTGCTATATAGAAGACTGCTTTTTAAATCTTCTATTTTTTTAAAAATCATCCATTCCTAAGAATCATGTAATCTTAGCAGTTAATTATCTATTTAACTGATACTCATTGTACACTAGGTTCATTATAATGGGTGATATGGTTGTTAACAAATAATTTCAGTCTCTGTCCTCTTGTATACAATTGATAACCGGGAGCTTTATAGCAGATTTAAATTTTTTATGTTACTCTGTACCTTCCAACCTCTGTCTTTGAACTTCCCCTTCAATTCAGCCTTCTACATTGATATCAGAGTGAACTTTATAAAAATGAAAATTATAGAAACGTTTTTTTACCTTCAAAACAAAAATGTCATGGCTGGGTGTGGTGGTGCATGCCTCTAATCTTAGCTATTCAGAAGCCTGAGCCAGGAGGATAAGTTCGAGGCCAACCTCAGCAACTTAGACCTTGTTTCAAAATAAATAAAAAGGACAGGGGATGTACCTCAATGGTAGAGCACTTGCCTTGCATGTGTGAGGCCTTGAGTTCAATATCCAGTATTGCAAGCAATAACAAAAAATGAAAAATAGAATATACAATAAAATAAAAATTTAACAACTAACTAAGGGGGGAGAAAGATTTGATATCCCAAATATCTCATATGACTCTATAATCAATAGCTCATATTGAGGAAAATGGTTTCTCAGAAAAGACCATTGGGTTTATCAAGAAACTAAGTGATTTTTCTCCCTGGGTACTGGGGATTGAACACAGGGGTAGTCTACCACTAAGCTACATTAACATTCCTTCTTCTTTTTCTTTTGAGACAGGGTCTTGGTAATTTGCCCAGGCTAGCCTCAAACTTGGTATCCTTCTGCCTCAGACTCCTAAGTTGCTGGAATTATAGCTTAAATGTGCATTACCCGGCCTTGTCTAATGAGTAATTTTTAGAAAATTTTGGGAGTCAAGGATTCAGAAGTAGGCAGTGGGAATAAATGGCATATTAAGAAATTAATTTACTCATGTATAACTAATTAGAACAAATTTTAAAAAATAATTTGTACTTTAACCAAGTACTGTGATTTGGAGTCCTTAAGATAGTTTAAGATTTCAAACTTATTATAAACCCCCACTATAATTCTTCCTCAGCAGTGTCAGTACTTACCAAATATATAAAGCCTCCACCCTGGGCTGGGGATGTGGCTCAAGCGGTAGTGCGTTCACCTAGCATGTACAGGGCACTGGTTTCGATCCTCAGCACCACATAAAAATAAAATAGAGATGTTGTGTCCACTGAAAACTAAAAAATATTTATTAAAAAATTCTCTCTCTCTCTCTCTCTCTCCCCCCCCCACCTCTTAAAAAAAAATAAAAATAAAACTTCCACCCTTGTGCCAAAGTGAGTTATTTGACACATATCCAACATATTTTTTTCAGTATTTTGACATGGTTGCTAAAAGATTAAAGATCTTATTTAGCTATTCTTTTTTTAAAAAATATTTGTTGATTGACATTTATTTGTTTGTTTGTTTATTTATTTGTATATGGTGCTGAGGCTCCAACCCAGTGCCTCACGCATGCAGGCAAGTGTGCTACTGCTGAGCCATAACCCTAGCCCACTTATTTAGCTATTCTTGTGTATAGATGTAATTACAGAAACCTTTATTTGGCAGTAGTCTCTTTTATGTGTTTTTGGGTTATAATATTTCAGGTTCTCTAGATTATCAACTGGACGAATAGAACTTTCTGAGTTGGCAAAAATGTCCAATGTCTGTGCTTTCTAATGTGGTATGGCTAGAGAATTGACTTTTAAATTTTATTTAACTTTTAACTTCAGTAGTTTCATGTGGCTACTTAACACTGTTTTTAGTCTTAATCGTTCTCTTAAAACTGAAGAATATTCCAGAAATGCATGTATGTTCCCTTTAAATTATTTACATGGTCATGGTGAATTAAGTGGAATATAATAAAGAAAATAAGGAATGTGGTGTCTCAGATTTTAGGCTTGCTCTGGTCTAAAGATATTGTGATCTGCTGGGTGTGGTGGCTCACGCCTATTATTCCAGCAGCTTAAGAGGCTGAGGCAGGAGGATCATAAGTTCAAAGTCACCCTCAGCAAAAGTTAGATGTTAAGCAACTCAATGAGAGCCTTTCTCTAAATAAAATAGAAAATAGGGTTGGTAATGTGGCTCACTGGTTAAGTGCCCCTGGATTTAATCCCTGGTACAAAAAAAAAAAAAAAAAAAGAAAGAAAATATTGTGATCTGTAGTATTTAATGATACAACAACAAAAAAATCTAGTCTTAAACCTTTTAGATCTGTTTTTTTTTGTTTAGCATAATGCCTATATAGACAACCATAAAATATTGAATTTATCCAGTCATTTGAATTTCAAATATTGAATTTGTCCTATTTATCCTATAGGTACGTGTCTTTTCCTTAAGAAGGTGAGGGAAGTATCATCACAGTATTGTTTTTTTTTTTTTTTTTTTAAAAAGGTAAAAGACTAGATGATTCCTGAAGTTAATGATAGGATATTATTCTTCATTTGTAAACCTTTTATGTTTATCAAATTATTTAATATGGAGCATTTCTTTCCTTTGGCCTATGAAACATTTAAAATTTATTGTGATCTAAGTGGGTAAATCCTGGAGTAGTAGTTAGGAAAACTAAATGACACTTGAGTGTGGAGCTGAGGTTGTGGCTCAGCTGTAGAGAACTTGCCTAGCACGTTTGAGGCCCTGGGTTCAATCTTCAGCACCACATTAAAAATAAATAAATAGAATAAAGATATTGTTTCCAACTTCAACTAAAAAATAAATATAAAAAAAACCTTGAGTGATATTTACCTATTTATTTATTTATATGTACATACATACATACTAGGAATTGAGCACAGGGGGCTTAACCACTGAGCAATATCCCCATCTCATTTTTATTTAAAAATTTTTTTTTTAGTTGTTGATGGACCTTTATTTTATTCATTTATCTATATATGGTGCCGAGAATCGAATCCGGTGCTTCACACATGCAAGGCAAGCATCACACCACTGAGCCACAAATCCCAGCCTCTTATTTTTTGAGACAGGGGCTTGATAAGTTGCTGAGGCTGACTTTGAACTTGTGATCCTCTTACCTCAGCCTCCCAAGCTGCTGGGATTACAGATATGTGTCACCATGCCCGGCTTACCCATTTATTTTAAAAAGATGCAACTGAGAAGAACTAGATGGAAAAGGTGCATAAGACAAGATATGGGGAAGGTAGAGGAGGTTTCCATGCCCACTCCAATCCTCAGTGTGTTCAGCAACTCAGAAGCTCTCTGGATCTTGTCTTTAGATTTTATGGAAGCTTCTATGCTTAGGCATAAATCATTGACTGTTGGTGATTAGCATAAACTTCAGCCTCTGTAACCTTCCCTAGAGGTGGGGCTTGAAAGTTTTAACTCTATAATTATATGGTTGGTTCTTCCAACTCTGTAACCATATAATGACATGGGTTGGTTCTTCTGGCTACCAGACTCCCATCCTTTAAGGATTTCCAAAAGTCATCTCATAAACAGATATGATTAAAAGGGGTTTGTTGTGAATATTAAAAGATGGAAGGAGCTGGGCATGGTAGTGCATGCCTGTGATCCCAGTGACTCCAGAGGCCAAGACAGGAGGATTACAAGTTCAAAGCCAGTCTCAGCAATTTAGTGAGGCCCTGTCTCAAACAAAACAAAACAAAACAAAAAAATCTGATAGTCCTTTTCACTTTTACAACTTATATAAACAGGGAAATGACTAGAGCTTTAATAGCTATGTGTCAGAAACTGTGGGATAGACCCAAATATGTATTTTTTCTTTCCTATGCAATGCATTTTATTTACTGACCTCTCTGAAACAAGCCAAAATTCTTGTGGCTAATGGAACTTTCTGTGCTAAAATGTTCAACAGGACAAATTTCTATCAAAAAAAAAATTAATGTAGTGCTTTCACTTCACTCTTGAGGAATCAACATATGAACATTACATTTAGATGGTAAAATCAAATTAAAAATATAGGCTAGCCGGTCGCAGTGGAGCATGTCTGTAATTCCAGTAGCTTGGGAGGCTGAGGTAGGAGGATTGCAAGTTCAAAGCCAGCCTCAGCAAAAGTGATATGCTAAACAACTCTGAGAGATCCTGCCTCTAAATAAAATAGGGGCTAAAGATGTGGCTCAGTGGTCAAGTGCCCCTGAGTTCAATCCCCAGTACCCCCCAAATGATGTAGGATAAATATGAAATCATGTCATATTTCTGGTTTCCTAGAAAAGAAAACAACATTTGTGGCAGTCACCTTACTTAACACCTTGGTTAAGTAAGAAAAGAAAATGAGCAGGGGTGTTATAGAGGTATACAAAGATTAAACAGTTCAAATTATCCTTAGCCCTTCTGAGAAATATGGGAAATATATAGCAAATATTCTGTAATATGGTGATTTCGGTCATTATAGTTATCATTTTGTCCAAATATATTTCTTATATCATAATATCACATTTCCGAATTCATATTTTGAAGATATAACCTTTAGTAACTCAGAATGTGGGTGTGTTGGAGACATAGTTATGATGAGTTCGTACTGGGGTATGATTCTAATACAGTATGGTTGGTGTCTTTATAAAAAAGAGGAAATTTAGGCATAAATGTATGGAGAATGCCACATGAAAATAGAGAGCAGATTTCTGCTTCTATATACCAAGGAATGCCAAGTATTGCCAACAAACCACCAGAAGTTAGGAAAGAACATTGGAACAGATTTCTTCACAGCTTTCAGAAGGAGCCAGTTCTATTGATACCTTAATTTCAGATTTCTAATTGCTAGAACTGTGGAGCAATAAATTTCTGTTGTTTACATCTCTTGTGGTGGTACTTCAAGGCATTTTGTTACAGCTTCCCTAACAAGCTATACAGTGCTTAATATCCTTTGCAAACAAATATAAAACTCGAAATAGCAACTTTTTTTTTTTTGAGAGAGAGAGAGAGAGAGTTTTTTTTTTAATATTTTTTAGTTTTCAGCGGACACAACATCTGTGTTTGTATGTGGTGCTGAGGATCAAACCCGGGCCGCATGCATGCCAGGTGAGCATGCTACCACTTGAGCCACATCCCCAGCCCTCGAAATAGCAACTCTTGACAAGTATAATGATTAATGTTTATGTGTATTTCCTATGAGACTACTAAGTTTTTTTTAAATATATATCTTTTTTAGTTTTCGATGGACATTTATTTATTTATGTACTTATTTATATGGTGCTGAGACTCAAACCCAATGCCTCACAAATGGTAGGCAAGTCCTCTACCATTGAGTCTTAACCCCAGTCCCAAATTTTTTAAAATAGTTGGACTACCTTTATTGTTTTGAGCAAATTCATTTTTAAAAAATTTTTGGTTGTTGATAGATCTTTATTTTATTTATTTTTATGTGGTGCTGAGAATCAAACCCAGTGTCTCACACATGCCAGGCAGTTGCACTACCACTCAGCCCCAGCCCCAGCCCCAAGCAAATCCATTTTTTTAGTTGTGGATGGACACAATACCTTTATTTTATTCATTTTTTATTTTTATGTGGTGCTGAGGATCCACCCCAGTGCCTCACACATACTAGGCAAGTGCTCTACCACTGAGCCATGACTCCAGCCCCTGCAAATTCATTTTTTTTGAGATAATTTCCAGATATTGGTATGTTTGTTTTCACATGTATAATAATCAGCTAACATTTAATTACTTATTATATATCATGCCTTGTGTAAATGCTTTATGGTTTTAATTCATTTGATTCTTAAAACCAACACTGTGAGAGCCAGGCACAGTGGTACATGCAGAAGAATTACAAGTTTGAGGCCAGCCTTGGCAACTTAGTTAAGACCCTATCTCAAAATAAAAAAAGTCTGGTGATGTAGCTCAGCTCTAGAGTGTTTGCCTAGCACACCTTGCCCTGAGTTCAAACCCCAGTACCGGCAGGGGTGATATTGGATTGGATTATAACTGATGGAATTAAAATATTCATTTACAGATCCATACTATTATAAATAAATAAGAGAACAGAGAATGTTTTTTTCTTATTAAAAAATCTCAATTAGAACACTACAGTAATAATTGTAGCATGTGAGATCATTTTGATGAGAGTTAAAATTAGTGGGCAGATTTTTGAGAATGAACATTTTGCATAGCCTCAAAGTATCTTCCCCAGTCTGAAGAAGAGGGGGCCTTAAGCTGAAATAGTGAAGTCAAGTTATATGTGTGGAAGAATTTCCTGATTAAAGATAACAGATTGTGGAAATATTAGAGTGAGTCATAAAATCACCTGGAGAATATTTTTTCCCAATTAAAGAAGTGATTGTTTGTTTTAAAACACTTTTAATTGTAGATGGACATAATAATTTTATTTATTTTTGTATGTGGTGCTGAGGATTGAATCCAGGGCCTCACTGAGTGATAGGCAAGCACTCAACCACTGAGTCACAATCGCAGCCCAAAGAAGTGGGTTTGGAAAAAGCTAAACGTGTTCAGATGAAACCTGGAGTATACCTACAACTCTTAACGATTCCTATTTTGTGTTCTGTAGCATAATATTTGTTGATTAAATGTTCTGTTCCCTAGTTTTAGTTTTCCTTCCTTGTCTTGATATAAGCCCCCACCATTGACTCCAGATGTGTTTGTCTCTTGAGCTATTATATCCTCAGACCTTTTTATTTATTTTGAGACAGCCTCACTAAATTGCTGAGATTGGTCTTGAAGTTGAGATCTTCCTCCTTAGCATCCTAAACATCTGGGATTTTAGGCCTGAATCACTTCACCTAGCATGAACTTCCTTCAGGTTTCTTTCAGTCTCTATTATATAAATCTATGTGGTATTGGTGGGAGGCCAGATAGGGAGAAAAATGGTAGAATGAATACTATATAATGTGTTTGCCTAGAAGTAGTAGAGGAAAATATAAAAATAAAAAATGAATAGCCATACTACCCATGTTAAGATTAATTAGTCTCTGATTGAAATGATCAATTACATTTTAGGGCTGAGAGTGGAGCTCAGTGTTAATGTGCTAGCTTGATATATTTGAGGTCCTAAATCCCCAGAACTATTAAAAATTAAAAAATCTAGATCTCATTTTTGGCACAGTATGTTCCAGCACCTGGGTTCAGTTCCCAGAACTGCCAATGAATGAATGAGTGAAATTTCTTTATCTAGGAGAATATAATTAATGCACTATTAAAGATTTTGAGAATAAGCTTAGCTAAAGAGCTTTGAATGAATACAGAGGACATGCAAATTAGGTTTTAAATTTAGATGTTGCTAATCTTGCTGGGGAAAGGAGCTATTTTAACTTTGGAGTCTGATCATAAATGGACAGGAATTTGTGAAAAGATGCTGAAGTGTATCCTTGAGTGGACAGTATGAAGAGTAGAATGTAACTCCCTTTTTCTGGAATTTTGGGGGTAACTTCATTATAAGTAGGAGGCATTGGCTTGAATGCTGAGCAAGTGAGAGAGAGATCCTGATCTACTATTTGGGGGTTCTCCTTTTTTTAATATTAATTTTTAATTGTGGATGAACTTCTATTTTAATTAATTAATTTATTTATATGTGGTTCCAAGAATCAAACCCAGTGCTCCACACATGCTAGGCACGCTCTCCACCACTGAGCCACAATCCCAGCCCTGGGCAGAAATTAAACAAGGGGTTGGGATTGTGGCTCAGCGGTAGAGCACAGGCAGGCCCAGGTTTGATCCTCTGATCCTCAGCACCACATAAAAATAAAGGCATTGGGTTGTCCATCTACACCTAAAAAAATAAATATTAAAAAAGAAATTAAACAAAAGCCAACCTGCCTTGAACTAAAATACAGAAAAGTTTATTCTCTCAAAATGATATATTCCTATATTTTAATGTTTTTTGCAAATTTAAAATTCCATGAGACTTGTGACTTTCATTTACTAATTGTGAATTTTTTGGGGGGTGGGGTGGGAATACTGGGAATTGAACTAAGGGGTATTCAACCACCAAACCACATCCCCAGCCACCCCAACCAGCTCTAGTTGTGAATTTTTTAAAACTGGTGTTGTTTAATATTTGTTCTGCTAGAATTGGAGGGAGAATATTGTCAAGCTTTGTGTTTCTTCCTTGGATTTAAATTTTTTTATTATTTCATTATTGTGATATCCAGAAGTATTTTTCTTTTTTTTTTTTTTAAACATCCTCTCATATTTTATTTATTTATTTATTTATTTATTTATTTATTTATTTATTTTTAAAGAGAGAGTGAGAGAGAGGGGGACAGAGAAAGAGAGAGAGAATTTTAACATTTATTTATTTTTTCTTAGTTCTCGGCGGACACAACATCTTTGTTGGTATGTGGTGCTGCTGAGGATGGAACCCGGGCCGCACGCATGCTAGGCGAGCGTGCTACCGCTTGAGCCACATCCCCAGCCCCCTCCAGAAGTATTTTTCAAGTTTGAAAGTTATTGGGTTAAAATATGCCATCAGGTGAAAAGTTAATGTGCACATAAAAGAGATTCAGTCATTTTTTTTTTGAGAAACAAAAAGTTAAACAAAAAGTTTTAACAGATGCTATTGCTTCATCCTCTCCTACAAAGCATGTGTCCAAAAGATGTACATGTTTTTCCTAAGCACATCAACCTGCTTGCTTGATTTTTGTCACTCAGTAGCAATTTTTTCATAAACAGAAAGTGTTAAATGTTAATGTAAATAAATTTATCAGTCTTTTCTGTATGATTAGAGATTTTTGTGTCCTAATTAAGAAGTTTCACAGTGTTTGGTAGTGTATGCCTATAATCCTGGCAGCTCGGCAAGCTGAGGCAGGAGAATCACAAGTTCAGTGCCAGCCTCAGCAACTTAGGGAGACCTTGTCTCTAAGTAAAACATAAATAAAAAGGCTGGCACAGACACTCACTATAGCAGCAGCTTCCCCAGCCTGTTGCGATGGCACAAGCCTGTAATTCCAGTGACGGGGGAGGCTGAGGCAGGAGGATTGCAAGTTCAAGGCAATAACAAGACCCTGTCTTAAAATAAAAGGTAAAAAGGACTAAAGATGTGGATCAGTGGTTAAGCACATCTGGGTTCAATCCTAGATACAAAACAAAAACAAAAAGCTTCTTCATACTTAAGTAATGAATTAGTCTTTTCTCCCTCTCTGTGTCTCTGTATATATAGATATAGTGTGCATGTGTGTGTTTTCTCCCCCACATCTCCCTACATAATACGTAATAGGGTTTCCACTTAGGGGTCCTTTATCCCTACCCTTTGTTTATTTTTTGTTTTCCATGTAAACCTTTTGTTTTCGTGATTTTTAAATCACATTTACAGATAAAGGAAAATTCTAGGTCCAAATAGATAACAATGAAGGTACTACTGCTAGAAGAAATGCATGCCCCACACCTAAATAGCAAGGGACACCATGCATATCACCATGTAGACTAGGTAATTAGAACAATGAAAAGAACAGGAGACTTGGTATAGTCCATGCAGTACTTTCTGACCACTCCCCTTCATGCTGCAGAACCAAATAAAAACTGTAGTACCTCAGATGAACCATAATTGGGTCCTGATCACACTGAAAGAACCACCTCCCATTGCTAATATTAGGCCAACGGTGTTAGTTACAGAAAGATATCCATTAACAAATATAAATATCAAAACAACAACAGTTTTGCTTCTTTTAAGTATAGCAGTGGATTAATTTCACCTCCCAAGGGCTTAGTCCTAAAACTTCCTATTGGCATTTGCACCAAACAAAGCTCCCCATATTTCAGGCATCATCTGCTGGGCTATGAGATCCAGCTGGCTTTCCAGGGTGTTGGAACCCTTTATTTTACCATCCCCATTATAGATCTTAACTCTTAACTCCACTAGCTATTTCCTCAGGCAGGGTATAGGCCTCCTGATCGATCAACATCCTTCTTGGTGACAATTGTGTGTAACCTTTACCAGAGGAAAACCTTGTTTCCTGCAGTGAACAGTCATTAGGGGCTCCAACAACTGGTACAGAGCTTGGAGGACCAGCTGATCCAGCAGCACTTGATATCTGGTTGTATCTTTTACCACCTTGCTGACTCTCTGTTTTGCTTCATTCAGTAAGTCAATGATAAGGTCACCTCTTGCTCAAAGGATTGGGACTTGCTTGATTCATCAAATTGGACATCTAAATTTTTTTCTGCTGCTCAATTTGTTTGTCTTCCTTCTCATAGTATTACATAATATCCAGGTTTTGGGTTTTCACAAAATGGCTTTTCTCAATGTTGAACTCTTCTTCTGCCTTCACATCTATTTCTTCTGCTTTCTCATTGGCTTCTTGTTCAGTGAAAGCCATCATGTGCTTTAGTGGAATGGTAGTTTAATTCCACTGAGACTTACCTGATTCTGCATGTCAGCATCACTGAGAGCCATGACAAAAGCAATGCTAGGCCAGTGGGCAACGGAAAAATTAATCCAGTGCTCTTTTATTTTTTGAGAGAGGGTCTTGCTAAGTTGCCCAGACTGTCTTTGAACTTATGATCCTTCTGCTTCAGCCTCAATAACAGCTGAGATTATAGGCATGTGCCATGTTTGGAATTTATTATAAATTTTATAGTGGTTTTTAAATTTGTTTTGCTTTGCCTTTTACATTTAGGTTATAATCCACAGAAATTAGTTTTATGTGTACTGTGAAGTAGATGTCAGGTTTTTTGCCTTCTTTTAACTTTCACTTTTTTATTAGAATAATATATATATTATTATGCATATATGTGTGTGTTATAGCCCAGTATGGATATATAATTATCCCTACATTATATATTTTTTATTTGTTTTGGAGCTATAATTTTGAACCTGGGAACATGCTCTAAATCTGAGCTATACTACCAGCTACCACATAATATTTTGATTGATTGATTGATTGATTGTGGTGCTGGGGATTGTATGCTAGGCAAGAGCTGTGCCACTGTAGCCCCACTGTATTAAGATAACCTTTTCCCCCGTGCTCTAACATGTCACTTTTGTAATAATTGTGTATAAATTTATTAGTCTGGTTCTGGAATTCCTATTCTCCTAATTTAGTTTGTCTACCCTTTCAGCAGTACCAGACTATCTTACTCACTATAACTATATATAACTATATATAACTATATACAAGTTGCTGATTTCCCAGAGAGCAAACCTCCTAACTTTTTCATTTATTCAAAAGTAAATCTTAGCCTTTTGCCCCTATGGGGAAGATTTTTAAATTAAGGTTTTGTTTCAGTCAGCTTTTGCACTGCTGTGACTAAAAGGACCAGATCAGAACAGAGGAGGAAATTTATTTCGAGTCTCGCAGTTTCAGAGGTCTCCAATCCGGAGACAGCATGCTCCATTCCTTGGGACTCAAGGCAAGGCAGGACATACGACATCATGGCATAAAAGTGTGGCAGAGGGAACCAGCTTACATGATCAGGAAGTAGGGAGGGAGGACTCCACTTGCCAGATGCAAACATGCCCCAAACCACCCCTCAATATCCACCTCCTCCAGCTACACCCTACCACTCAGTTAATCTCAATCAGGGGATTTATCCAATGATTGGGTTAAAACTCTAGAACCCAATCACTTTTCCCCTGAATCTATGTACATTGTCTCACACGTGAGCTTTTGGTGGACACCTTATAGGTCTTGTTGGTCCTTCTCCTTGTGTATTTGTCTCCTGCTTCCTTAATTTCTTGTTTCTTAGGGTCTATTTTTGTTGATCTTTTCTAATTTTTTGAAAGATATACCTAGCTCATTATTTTTTTTTGCTTTTTGCACCCTAATACATGCTATATATATGTGAGTATAATTATATAAAATTTCCCTTTAAGTGCTGTCATTAAATTTGAGATTTTAGGGACTGGGGATGTGGCTCAAGCGGTAGCGTGCTCGTCTGGCATGCGTGCGGCCCGGGTTCGATCCTCAGCACCACATACAAACAAAGATGTTGTGTCCACCAAATACTAAAAAATAAATATTAAAAATTCTCTCTCAAAAAAAAAAATTGAGATTTTATGAATATGTTTTGGCTACCTGAAAATAATGTGTATTTTGCATTTGTTAGGTATAAATTCTGCATATAATTACTCAGGGTTATTTTGGGGGGAGTACCAGGGATTGAACTCGGGGCACTCGACCACTGAGCCATATCCCTAGCCCTATTTTGTATTTTATTTAGACACAGGGTCTCATGGAGTTGCTTGGCACCTTGCCATTGCTAAGGCTGGCTTTGAACTCACAATCTTCTTGCCTCAGCTTCCTGAGCTGCTGGGATTACAGGTGTGTGCTGTCGGGCGTAGTTTAGATCTGTGTCCTTATTGAACTTTTGTCTGTTCTGTTACTGAAAGAAAAAATTTTAAAATCTCTCACTGTGAGGGGCTGGGGTTGTGCTTCAGTGGTGGAGCGTCCACTAGCATGTGTGAGGACCTGGGTTTGATCCTCAGCACCACATAAAGATAAATAAAGGTATTGTGTCCATCTACAACTAAAAAATGTTAAAAAAACAAAACAAAAAAAACCCTCTCACTGTGATTGTGCCTCTATATGTTTACATTTATATTGTTTTCATTTTTATTTTATGTGCTATTAAGATTTTAATGTTTGGCATACATCTTTTTAATTGTTATATTTTCTTGGTGAGTTGTGTTTTTTTTTTTTTTTTTTTTTGTGTGTGTGTGTGTGTGTGTGTACCAGGGATCGAACCCAGCAGTGCTTAACCACTGGGTTAAGTCCTTTAACCACATGCTGGTTTATATTTTATTTAGAGACAGGGTCTTGTCAAGTTGCTTAGGGCCTTGCTAAATTACTGAGACTGGCTTTGAACTGTCAATCCTCCTGCCTCAGTCTCTGAGCCACTGAGATTACAGGTGTGTGCCACCATGCCTGGCTTGTGAATTGAATCTTTGATCATCATCTCAGGTGTTCCTCTTTATTTCTAGTAATTCTTTTTGCTCTAAAGTTTTCTTTAATTTTCTTAAAAATATTTTTTTAGTTGTAGATGAACACAATACCTTTATTTAATTTATTTATATGTGGTGCTGAGGATCGAACCCAGGGCCTCACATGTGTTAGGGCAAGCACTCTACCACTGAGCCACAACCCCAGCCCTTACTTTAATTTTTGTTTTTTTTGCTTTTATTCCTTTTTTTTTTTTTTTTGAGATAGGATCTCAATAGGTTGCCCAGGCTGGTCTCAACCTGGGCTCAAGGATGTGACGGTGCACTATAACCTCATGGATTGCCAGGGTTGACTGAACTGATCTTGTGGGCCAGGAGGGTGTCCCCTTCCTCCCTCGGTACTCCAGGTCCTACCCTCCCAAAGCTACATGCTTGATCAAAAAGGTCTTCTCCAGTAGAGAAGAAACATTCTCAGGTAGCTAGGTTTTCCTATTAGAATCTCCAACCAAGCTTTCAAAAGTGGCCTCAGGTGATCCTCCTGCCTCAGCCTTCTGAGTTGATGGGACTTCAGGAATGCTACTGCATCTGGCTTTACTTTTTTTTTTTTTTTGGTATCAGATTGAACCCAGAGGTGCTTAAGCACTGATCCACATCTACAGCTCAGCTCTCTTTATTTTTTGAGACAGGGTTTTGCTAAATTGCTTAGGGCCTAATTAAGTTGCTGAGGTTGGCTTTGAACTCAGGATCTTCCTGCCTTAGCCTCCTGAGGCCCAGAGATTACAGGCATGTACCAATGTTGTGCCCACTGGCTTTACTTTGATAGTAATATAATAACATCGTTTGGTTGTGTTTTCTCTCTTTATTTTCAGCCTCTTTATATTCTTAGGTTTCAGATGTCTTAATAAGTAGCATATAGTTTAGTCATTAGTTAGGCTTTGTGCTTGTCCAATCAGATAAACTTTTAAAAATTGAAACATCAGTACACTTACATTTAATATAATTATCAATAAACTGGGTACAGTGGGGCATGCCTATAATCCCAGCACCTCCAGAGGCTGAGTCCTTGCTCTCAAGTTCAGGGCCAGGCTGAGCAGCTTAGGGGGCTTCTGTCTCAAAAATAATAAGAAAAAGAAAAAGGGGTCGAGATGTGGCTCAATGGTAGAATGCCCTTGGGTTCAACCCTCACCCAATTGGGGCAGGGATTATGAAATGATTTTCAAAAGACTACAAATTCAAATAACACAAGAAAGGGAAAAATTGTCTAGGAAAAAAAATCACATTAAGAAGATAGTGGATTTATTTTAAAACCAAATATATATAAGTTTGTGTGTGTGTGTGTTTGTTTTGTTTTTGTAATACTGGAAATTGAACCCACAGGTCTTTGACTAAGCTACATCCCCAGCTCTTTTTTTTTTTTTTTTGGTGCTAGAGATGGAACACAAGAGTGCTTAACCACTGAGTGACATCCCCAGCCCTTGACTCATCTTTTATCCTTATGATACATTGTTTTTTGGGGGGAGGGGGGGTTTACTGGAATTTGAACTAAAGGGCACTCAACCACTGAGCCACATCCCTATCCTTGTTTTTGTATTTTATTTAGAGAAACAGGTCTCACTGAGGCTGGCTTTGAATTCACAATCCTCTTGCCTCAGCCTCCTGAGCTGCTGGGATTACAGACATGGACCACAGTACCGGCTACATTCTTCTTCTTCTTTTTATTTTTTTAATATTAATTTTTTTAGTTGTAGTTGGACATAATACCTTTTAAAATTTATTTTACATGGTGCTGAGGACCGAATCCAGGGCCTCGCACATGCTAGGTAAGTGTTCTACCACTGAGTCACAACCCAGCCCCCTTCCCACATTGTTAATGTATAACTTGTGCTATCTGAAATACTTTTCAAGACTTGAGGCTGAATACAATTTTGAAAGACAATTTAATTTTTTCTTTTCTTCAGGCATAACCATATGTGATAACAAATGTATAAGCTCATAATGTAACCAGGAAAGAGAAGTTCCACAAAACTACATTATATGAGAAAAGGATCAGGCTCCAAAGTACATAGTACACTTGGAGAAAAAGTAATAGCCTTCCATGATTGGCAAATGGTGTTAATGTTTGTCAAGGGTGGTAGATGAGTCTAGAGGCTAGGCTCAAGTTTGATTGTAAAAGTCTTTAAATACCTGCTAAAGACTTGACTTTATCTTATGGATACTGGGGAGCCCTGGAACGTTTTATAAATTGAGAAAAGGTTAATCCATCAGTCCATAGGTTAGGCACAGCACAGTGCTTCCTTCTCTTGTTCTCTTTTGTATGTATGCATGTTTATTTCCTTCAGTGGTTTGTAAACTCATTTTAGATACAGACCTTATTTGTTTTTGCATTCTCATCTCTCAACTTCCTTATTTACTAGCAATTAATAGTTTTGGAATGGAGTAAGAAAAAATATTAGTCATGTAAGCATTATAATATTTATTTACTTTTTATCTTTGGTAAGAATATCTAGTGGATGTTTATATATTTGCATCTTTCTTGTTTTCAACTTTAATGTGAGTAAAAAAAATTTTTTTTTAATTTAGGGTTTTTTTAGATCAATTTTAGGTTCATAGCAAAATTGAGAGAAAAGCACCATGATTTCATATACACTCCTTGCCTACGCAAATACTTAGTCTTACCCTTTTTCAGTATCCACCATTAGAGTGGTAGATTTATTTAAAATGATGAATCTACATAATTTATCTAGAGTCCATCATTTATATTAGGTTTCACTTCTGTGAATTTGGACAAATGTATAATGATATGTATCCATCATTGTTGTCTCATACAGAGAGTTTTCACACTTTTAAAAAACACAAAGTTTTGCAAAAATAAAAAAGAGATAATAATTTGGTATGAACATACTTTATATAGAGAGTTACAAAAATTTTGCTGTGAATGGATAATTATGAATGTAATTATGAATGTAATGCACTCCACTATTGTCATATATGTAAGAAATAAATAAAAAAAGAAAAAGTTTTAAACATCTTCTGTCCTCTCCCTGTTTATCCCTACTTCTAGCCCCTGGCCAGCTAATATTTTTACTGTTTCCTTAGTTTTGCCTTCTCCAGAATGTCCTATAGTAGTTGGAATCATACAGTCATTTTAGATTGGCTTCTTACATTTAGAATCATACATTTATGGTCCCTACATGTCTCATGGTTTTATAGTTTATTCCTTTTTAGTACTGAATAAATTCCATTGACTGGGTAAACTTCAGTTTGTTTATCCACTTACCTACGGAAGGACATTTTAATTGCTTATAACTTTTGGCAGTTATGACTAAAGCAGTAACATCTTTGTGCCACTTTTTTTGTTTTTTCTTTTTTCCTGTGGTGTTGGGAATTGAAACACAAAGTGTTCTCTACCTCTGAGCTATATCCCCAGTCCCCCATATGCATGCTTTATGTGTAGGTAGGTTTTTAGCTCTTTGAGTATTACCACTTTTATCATCTTGAAACTCGGAGAATCTAATAAATGTTGTAAAGAAATAAAACACCTTTACTAAAAGGAACTTTGGAGTCATAGATACGATGTTATTTAATTCAACAAATATGTGTAACCAAACTCATTCTCTTTATTTAAATATATGATTATATAAGTGTGGTTTTTGTTTCATAACTTTAGGAGAAACAAAATCTTTATTCAGTGTAGGTCTAGAAAAAGGCTGCTATGTTACTAAACTTCAGTGTTATGGACTGGGTTAGCAACATTAAAGTAGTCTAGCTTGGTTTAATTGATTTTCTGTTTTGCTATAGAATTGCATCACCTAGGGGAGACATCCTTGGATATGATAGTGCAGTGAAGTTGGCTTGCAGCTGAGTTTTTCTACTGTGATCCCCAGGTACTTTTCTCAGCTGTCTTTGTTATAATGATGGAACAGTGACTATAAATAATGTTTTTTGCTTAGCTGTGTTCTTAAAATCATAGCATATTATTTAAGCTGTGATTATGATAGTGCATTAATATTTTATAGCAGTGTCTGTGATTTAAAAAATAAGTAGAAAATTATAAATATCTAATTGGTCAGATTCAGTACTATTTGGCCTGTATGAAGTACTATTTGGCCAAGAATTGTGAAGTGGGTCATAATTTGTTATGGGTTGCAGGATAATTGAAGTTTCTTCATTTGTACAAACACTAGTCTTACATTCTTTGAATCCTGGGTATTCTTTACAAATCCTCTGTAGTTTTTTGGTTTTACTTTTTATTTTTTGCTATTAAGAGGTGTTTTTTTTTTTTTCAAAAGCTGAGGGCTTTTAATTGAACGGAAGATACAATTTTTGATGAAAGTGATCCAAGCGTTCAATGCATGAATTTAATTTTCTTGCATACGGCAAGGTAGGTGAGCCACAGAATTCCCACACACCATAATATAACAAAGAAACAATGCTGTCAGAGAATTATCTTCTGGTGAAGAAGTTTAAATTGAGTAAGAAATACACTATACATGGGCTGGGGATGTGGCTCAAGCGGTAGCGCGCTCGCCTGGCATGCGTGCGGCCCGGGTTTAATCTTCAGCACCACATACAAAGATGTTGTGTCCACCGAAAACTAAAAATAAATATTAAAAATTCTATCTCTCTCTCTCTCTCCTTCTCTCTCTCTCACTCTCTCTTTAAAAAAAAAAAAAGAAATACACTATACATAAACATACCCACTAAAACTCAGGTTGTGACAAAGGGACCTACAACTGAAACAAATAAAATTTGAGAAAAAAAAAAAAGGATTCAGGAATCTTTCTTTTTTTTAAAAATTAATTAATTAATTTATTTATTTTTAGTTTTTTTCGGTGGACACAACATTTTTGTTTGTATGTGGTGCTGAGGATCGAACCTGGGCTGCATGCATGCCAGGCGAGCGCACTACCACTTGAGCCACATCTCCAGCCCGGATTCAGGAATCTTTACAAATAATCTTAAGAGCAGACATTTCTGCATCAGATTGTTAATGACTAAAACACCCCAAAACTTTCAACAGCATTTTAGTGTAACCATGTAGATTTCCATGAAATATTATTATTTTTTGCTTATTTCCTTTTTCTTTCTCAAACTCAGCTATCTGATTAAATATATTGAGTAAATTTTGAGGTAAATTTTTTTTTAACTCTGCTTTCTGGTTGCTCTTTGCTATTTAGTCCATCTTCTTCTGGAATCTCTGTTTTGTTATCTTCCCCAGAATTGTCCTCTCTTTCATATTCTTGATTTGTATTTACCCAGTATCTTTGCTCATGTCTACTGAAATCATGTGATCCAGAATAAATGTATTTTTTGTGTTTTTCAACTGACTTCCAAGAATAGTCTAAACTTGCTGGTGAAGTTGAATACCTCACAGAACCTGGCTCCCACCTTCTATAGTGCTCTTTTCTTCCTTCTATGTCTTTTTCAAATCTCCTGTGACCATACATTTTTATCTTGTCCTCTGAATTCCTATAGAAGGAATCTGAGGAATTTCTTCTACTTGAAAAATGTCTTTCTGATTTACATGGCTTTTCAGTTTTGCTACTACTTGCCTGGGTTTTATAGCTATTGTAAAAATCTCTTGGATCTTCAGACCTACCTCCAAAATCATTTGGTATTTCAGCTGAAGAGGAAGAGAGAGGGCACTTATCTTTCTCTTTTACCTGTGTCTTTTGATATTGAAACCTGTCTTGCTTTTCCAGTAGTTTTTCCACTTCTTGTTTTTGGTTAAGAAAAGATGCAGAAGTATTACTTGGAACTGGATAGCACTCCTCTTTCCTATTCTGATCTATCTGACTTGAGGATGCCCTAGATGAATGCCTTTTGGAACTGCAAGAAGACTCTGACCAGTTCCTCTTTCTTTTCTTTTGCCTTCTGTGATCAGAAGAGAAAGAAGATGAGGAAGAAACTGATTCATCAGCAGAAGAAACACTTGAAGAGGAGGGTGATTTTCTTCTTCTTTAGCCTTTTCTCCTCTTTTAAGAGCTTACACAATATTTTCTTTGTTTTCTGCTTTTCTTCCTTTTCAGCTTGTTTTTCTCTGCATGTATTTATGAAGTTTCTACAAAGCATCCTCTGCATCTTTAAAAGTCTCATCCAAAGCCAAAGCTTTCTTATAGTAACTTTCAGCATTTAAAAACTTTTCTTGGGGTTGGGGTTGTGGCTCAGAGGTAGAGTACTCGCCTCACATGTGCGAGGTGCTGGGTTCGATCCTCAGCACCACATAAAAATAAACAAATAAAAATAAAGGTATTGTGTCCACCTGCAACAAAAAAAAATTTAAAACAACAACAACAAAAACTTTTCTTCTTCTTCTAGCTGTCCTCTTCTTTCTACAAGTGTTTGGCAGAGGTATTTTCTTGCATTTCTGTGAGTTGGACAGTTTTCCAATGCAAGCTCAAAATCTTCTATTGCTTTATTCAGACTTCCTTTTGTTGCATATAATGCTCCACGAGCTACCAAAGCTTCCACATTTTGCTTATCTATTTCCAGAGCTTTATTGTATTCATTCATAGCATCCACATGGCGTCCAACCTTAAAATAAAAAATATGGAACGCTTCACGAATTTGCATGTCATCCTTGCGCAGGGGCCATGCTAATCTTCTCTGTATTGTTCCAATTTTAGTATATGTGCTACTGAAGCGAGCACCTATTAAGAGGTTTTTAAAAAAAATTGTGATAAAAGCCAGGCATGGTTGTGCATGCCTGTAATCCCAGTGACTAGGGAGGCTGATGTAGGAGGATCACAACTTGACCAACCTGGGCAAGTTATTGATACCCTATCTTAAAATAAGGTATAAAGGGGTAGGGACATGGGTCAATGGTAGAGCACTTACCTAGCGTGCATGAGGCCCTGAGTTTGATCCCCAGCTCTGCAAAAAAGAAAATTAAAAAATTGTGCTACATAACTTATAACAAAAGTTACCATTTTAGGCATTTTTAGGCTTATAGTTCAATGATATTAAGTACATTCACAGCTTGGTATGGTGACACACACCTGTAATCCCAGCAGCTCAGGAGACTGAGACAGGAGGATCACAGACAGGTTCAAAGCTATCTTCAGCAATTTAATGAAACTTAGTGACCTTGTCTCAAAAACCTGAAAAGGACTAGTGATATGGCTCAGTGGTTAAGCTCTGTTGGGCTCAATCCTTGGTACCAAAAAAAAGTATATTGACATTATTTATACCACTATCACCACTATTCGTCATCCATCTAAATTTTGTGTGTGTGTGCGCGTGCAAGCACACATGTGCGAATGTTTTGGTTTTGGGGCAATACTGGTAATTGAACCCAGGGCCTTGTGCATTCTAAGATACATCCCCAGCCCTTTTCTTTTAAATTTCAAGAAAAGGTATTGCTAAGTTGTCCAGACTGGCCTCTAAATTGCAGTCTTCCTGCCTCAGCCTCCAGTAGCTAGAATTATAGTTGTATAATACCACACCTGGCTCCATAAGTTTTCTCTCTCTCCTCTCTCTCTCGAAACCAGGGATTGAACCCAGGGGCACTTAACCACTAAGCCACATCCCCAGCCCTTTTTAATTTTTAGACAGGGCTTGGCTAAGTTACTGAGGTTGTCTTTGAAGTTGGAAACTTCCTGCCTCAGTCTCCTGAGTTGCTGGGATTATGGGTGTACACCACCACGCCCAGCTCCCATAAGTTCTTTAACAGCTTTATTGAGATAGAATTATATAATTGAACCACTTGAAGTGTGTGTGTGTGTGTGTGTGTGTGTGTATGTGTGTATTTATATATATAAATAATATGTGCCATTTACTGTATATTATTATATTTTATATATTATATTTACAAAGTGGTGCAACCTCAAAAAGAATCCCTGAATCCTTTAGCTATCATTCACTATTTCCCCCTCCCCAGATGTAAGCAATCACTAATCTATTTTTTCTTTCTATATTTGCCGGTTTTAAACATGTAATAAATGGGATTACATATGATCTTTTTTCAAAATATTTTTTTTAATTGTAGTTGGACACAATACCTTTGTTTTTATGTGGTGCTGAGGATCGAACCCAGCAAGCGCCTTGCACATGCTAGGCAAGCACTCTATCACTGAGCCATACCCCAGCCCCCATATGATCTTCTTTGACTTGTCTTTTAATGTGGTGTTTTCTTTTAGTAGCAGGTCTCAGTACCTCATTCCTTTTCATGACTGAGTAATATTCCATTGCATGAATAATCACTTTTTGTTTATACATTCATCAATTGATGGACATTTGATTTGTTTCCACTTTTTAGCTATTTTGAATAGTGCATACTTTGTTAAAATTTCATTATCATGCAGTTCAGATTATTTTTAGTAATCTGTGACTTTGTAAATCCAGGGGTTACAAATAATACTTCTTGGGTTGCAGGGTACAGTGCCAGAACAGAGGGTTCCATTCCCAGCACCACAAAAAAAAAAAAAAAAAGAAAAGAAAAGAAAGGAAAGAAATAGCTGGCACAATGTCTGACTATCACAGTGTATCCCATTATTATATATAATGTACCAATAACCTTTTTTTAAAGGAAAATAAAATAAGTAGCAGGCATAGGTGTTATAATGCTATAATCCAGCTACTTTGGGACTCTGAGGCAGGAGGATAACAAGTTCAAGTTCATTCTGGGCGGCCTAGCCAGATCTTGTCTCAAAACTAATACAAAATTAAAAAGGGCCAGGGATGTAATTCCTTGTGCAAGGTCTTAGGTTCAATCTCCAGTGTTTAAAAAAAGGAAAGGGAAGGAAAGAAAGGAGGGAAAGGAGGAACAGGGCTGGAATTATGGCTCAGCAGCAGAGCGCTTGCCTCGCACGTGTGAGGCGCTGGGTTCGATCCTCAGCACTACATAAAAATAAAAAATAAAATAAAGGTATTGTTTTATCTACAACTAAAAAAAAAGAAAGGAACAAAGGAGCGAGTGAGGATGTTATCATTATTTCCAAGCATTTCAGGACTTTCTAGATTATCTTAGGTATACATTTCTTGTTTAGGTTCACTGAAGGCAGAGAACATATTCTTCATGATTTCAAAACCTTGAAGTTTATTAAACCTGCTTTATGGACTATACTTGTTTTGTTTTTTATTTTGGCAGTGGTAGGTTTTGAACCCAGAGCCTTTAAGCAGGCTAAGCTCCACTACTGATTTATACCCCCACCTGCTAGCACTTGTTTTCAGTTAAGAGATACCTTTGTCTTGAATTATCTTCAGTTTTCCAGTGAAATCTTAGATTGAGAAAGGGGACTATCTTCTAAAATATTAATGGCTTACTGCATTCACTGAGCATGGCCAATCATATTAAGCACTTTGCTGGTATTAAGCAATCAAGATAGGAAATGTTATCCTTATTTTATAAAATTGGGATGATTAAACTGTACAAGTTACATAGGTAGTAAAGTTGATAGGTAGAATAGACAAATCCATAGAGAGGAAAGTAGATTAGTGGTTACCAACGTCTGGGGAATGGGAGAAATGGGAAAATGGGAAATTAAATGGTTGTAGGAGGTTGTTGTTTTTTTTTTTTTTTTGGAGTGATGAAAATGTTCTGGACTTGTTAGTAATGGTGGTTGCACAAATGTCTGAATATACTAAAAATTATTGATTTTTTTTGCCTTAAAAGGGCAAATTTTGTGGTATGGGAAAAGTAGGACTAGAATTCAAATCCAGAAGCTGTCTCCTCAAATATTGCTTGTTCCTCAGTAAGAAATTGGGATAGGTTTAATATTTGAAGTAAAAAACTGAAAAGAGTATCTTAAACTATCTTAACTGTATCTTAAAGTAATATCCTGCATATGGTTCATTACAAATTAGCTTTTCTTACTTGACTTCTGTTAATCTCAGGTAGAGTTACAGATTTAAATTTGTTACGTTCTAAAAATAAGTTTTCTGATACAGGGAAAGCCATGAAGTTTGTTAATTTTTCTGACTAATGTCTCCTTCAGATCTCATCTATAAAGTCATTATTCTCTGGGAAGTTTTTTCTTACCATCCAGTCTCATTATAATAGAAACTGTTCCCTTCCCATAACATAACTTCTGTACTTTTTATAACATCACAATAATTATTTCTGTCTTGCACACTTAACCTTGACAGGACTAAGTTTTAATTGCTTTTATATTCATTCAGTCCCTGGCTTTTAGTATGTGCTTGTTCAAATGAAGAAATATGTGAGTAGGTTCAGTTTTGCATTATATTTGCTCTGGGCTACACGTATTTCAAAGATACAGCCCTGTCATTTGGATTAGGTTTCATACCTGAGTTGTTTGCTAGTGTTTGTTGTATACTAAGATGAAATAGGAATCCTACTGAGATCGTTGGAATGCAAGTTCTTACGTAGAAGTGCAAGATGGTATAATTAGTATGTTAAAAAAAAAAACATGGTTCAGTTTCAGAAACAGTATTATAAATGCTGAAATTAGGCTAGCATGTCAGTTTTATTTCACTGAAGAGGCATTGTGAATATTATTGTAAAATTTTATAGATTATTTACAAAAAGTCATCCCTTGATCTCTTCTTGTTTGGTTCCAGGACCCCTTGGATAACTAAATGCATGGATACTCAAGTCCTTTATATAAAATGGTTTAGTAAAACCTTGTGTATATCATCCTGTATGCTTTTTTTCTTGCCATGTACTTTAAGTCGTTACTTATGATATTTATCATTACTTGTAATACCTAATATAACGTAAATGCTGTGTAAATAGTATACTGTATTTTGGAGGGAATGGTGACCCCCCCCCCAAAAAAAAAAATCAAGTCTGTACATGTTTAGCACAGACATGTTTTTTTCTTTTGGGGGCGGGGTACCAGGGATTGAACCCAGGGATACTTCACCACTGAACCACATCCCTGGCCCTTCCTTCCTTCCTTCCTTCCTTCCTTCCTTCCTTCCTTCCTTCCTTCCTTCCTTCCTTCCTTCCTTCCTTCCTCCCTCCCTCCCTCCCTCCCTCCCTCCTTCCCTCCTTCCCTCCCTCTTGAGTTGCTTAGTAATTTAGTGAGGCAGGCTTGGAACTTATCACAATCCTCTTGCTCAGCCTCCCCAGCCACATGGATTACAGGCATGTGCCTGGCCAAACATGAATTTTTTAAAAGAATATTATCAATCCACACTTGGTTGAATGCTCAGATGCATGACAAACAACATACGTTTTAGAATGGTATGTTTGAACATTGCATTGCACTCTTGTAAACCAAACTAGACTATTTAGTTGTCTTTTGGGTGAAAGTATAGCTTTTTGTATATGGAACTACTGCTGTATGAAGGACTTAATTAGATAGACAGTAGTGTTGTGTTGGTAATGATTGATCAACCAAGACTAATGTAATGGTATAATGATGACAAATTATACATATTTTAAATATTTATTTATTTTGTGGTGCTGGAGATCAAACCCAGAGCCTTGTGCATGTTAAGCATATGCTTTACCACTGAGCTGTAGCCCCAACCCTGAACTTCTTATTTTAGTTAAAACACAAATGAGCATACATTCGGTAATTAATGTAGGAACAAGGTTTTTCCTTCTTCATGGGTCAATAATTGCTTTTCAGTTTGTTAAATGCATGAATCTTAACAGTTTTAGTAGTTTTTTTTTTTTTTTTGAGGGAGGTGCTGGGCTTCATGCATGCTAGGCACTCTGAGCTACATCTGCAGTCCCCTCTTCTGACAAAAAAGTAATTTACATGACCTAACAGTGTACAATATCATTTATAATTCATGGTTTTTGCTACTGTTAGTAAGATTTCCTTCCTTCCTTTATTCATTCTGTTGTGTTTTTTGGGGGAGATGTGTGTACTGGGGATTGAAATCAGAGGCACTTGACCAGAGGCACATCCCCAGCCCTATTGTGTATTTTATTTAGAGACCGTCTCACTGAGTTGCTTAGTAACTCGCTTTTGCTGAGGCTGGCTTTGAACTTGCCATCCTTCTGCCTCAGCCTCCCAAGCCTTGGACCACTTCGCCTGGCTGTTGATTCTTTGTACCAGAACAATGCGTATCTTTTTATTTTTTTGTAAGGTACAGTTTTTATGTAAATCAGGTTATCAACAAAAACCCCTGCATCAGCTAAGGATAACAAGTTCAGAAACCTTAAAGATTAGATTGGTTGTGATATTAGATTTATTTTGAAACCCAAATAGCTCCATATATGTAGCTTCAAAATGAAACAATTCTAATAATGTTCTTGTGGTGTTGCAATTCTAATGTTTGCCTTTGTCTATTCAAAATTTCCTCTTATACAAGCACTACATTGAATTAGGATCCACTGTAATCCAGCGTGACCTTATTTTAACTTGATTTCAATGTAAATTGAAACAGGCAAGAATTTATATCCCTGTAAGGTCTGGGTGAATGTGAATTTTGGGGGTATGGTATTCAACTCAGTTCAGTAGCCTCTTAGGGAGGAGGGAAAAGTTGGGATGTTTATGTGTTTTGTTGATCTGATTTAAGGTGGCTACTTTAATATGAGAATTGGAGCCGGGCACTATAGTGCATAACTGTAATCCCAGTGACTCAGGAGGCTGAAAAAGGAGGTTCTCAAGTTCAAGGCCTGCCTCAGCAATTTAGAGGCCCTAAGCAACTGGGTGAGACTCTGTCTCAGAATAAATAATAAACTGGGTGCTGTGGTACATGCCTGTAATCCCAGTGACTCTGGAGGCTGGGGCAGGAAGATTGCAATTCAAATCCAACCTCAGCAATTAATGAGACCCTGTCTAATAAAATAAAAGGCTGAGGATGTGGCTTGGTGGTTAAGCACTCCTGGGTTAAATCTCTAGTATTTAAATAAATAAATAAATAAGTACATAGGTAGGTAGGTGGTAGATAGATAAATAAATAAATAAATTTGGGATATATATTATAGCTCAGTGATAAATTGGCCCTAAGTTAAATCCCCAGTTCCCTCCCATCCCCTGCAAAAAATAAACTTGATTAGGATTGGGTAAAGATTTGTTACAGTAGCTGGATTTGTGAGTATAATAACAAATCTAGTGTTTTGAGGCAAGGTTGAATGAATCTTGGAGAGTAAAAGGAATAGTTTGTCCTTTCCCTCCGTCCACCCCTTCTTTGTCTTTCAGATTGAACCTAGAGGTTCTACTACTCAACTACATCCCCAACCCTTTTTTAAATTTTTTATTTTGAAACAGTGTCTTGGTAAGTTGCTGAGGATTTTGCAGAGTTCTCCAGGCTGACTTTGAACATGGCTATTCTCCTGCCTCAGTCTTACAAGTTGCTGGAATTATAGGTGTGCAACACCACCCCTGACTGGAGAAGTCTTAAATATATGACTTGTTGGAAATTGAACATATCTATATACCCCCGTAACTGCCACTCAAATAAAAATATAAATCATTTCCAGCATTCAGAAGATTCCCTGGCCCTCTTTGCCAGTTAGAAACCCCTGACTAAAATTTGCCAGGTTTGAATTTATGTAACTGGAATTATTCAATGTATATTCTTTGAGTTCTCTTTCCTTTAACTCTATGTAGTGTCTGAAATTTATCCATGTAGTTTTATATATTAGTAGGATATGTTGACTTTTGCCTGTGTGAATTTTATGGTGATGCCACAATTTATACATTCTGTTATTGGTAGGTATTTGGATTGCTTCTGGCTTTTTGCCATTATGAATAACCCTGATATGGCTCAGTGCAGAGCACTTGCCTAGCACATGTGAGGCACTGAGTTCAAACCTCAGCACCACATAAAAATAAACAGATAAAGTAAAGGTATTGTGTCCATCTACAACTAAAAAAAAAACTTTTTTTAAAAAAAAATCTTCTTTATGGTTTTTGCTTCAAATACCATAAACTGCCTCTTTTCTTACTGAGCTTTAGATTTTTTTTAAGAAAATAAATGTTTTGTTATTTGCTGTTATGCTAGAACTGTTTTCAGAGGTATTAAATGTTTAATTTGTTATAATATCAACAATTTTTTTACTAGTTTCACTGGGAGTGTGTATTTGTAGCACCTTACACTGTCAGGCTGAAACTATTTCCTTGGTCAGATATTTCCCATTTGGAGCTTGCCTTTTCAGTACTTTAATATCACATTGTCTTATTTACTGATAAATCTTAAAATTTAGTAGTATAAGTTGCCCAGTTTTGTTCTGTAAATTTGCCTTGGTTATTCTAATTTACTTTTTCCTCTCCAAGTAAAATTTTTTTTGATGCAGGATGGAACCCAGGGATGCTTAGCCACTGAGCCATGTCCTCAGCCCTTTTTATATTTTATTTTAAGACAGTTTTGCTAAGTTGCTGAGGTTGACTTTGAACTCACTATCTTCCTGTCTCAGTCTCCTAGGTTGTGCCACCGCCACTAGAAATATAATTGATTTTTGTATACTGGCCACCTATACTGAGAATACTTTTTCCCCTCAGGTTTTTTGTTTGTTTTTAAGTTGTAGATAAACATAATACCTTTATTTGTTTATTTTTATGTGGTGCTGAAGATCAACCCAAGTGCCTCACACGTGCTAGGCAGGCACTTTACCACTGAGCAGCAACCCCAGCACCTCCCTGTCAAATTTTCATAGGGCATATGAAAAGAGGGAAAGGTAGAGGCCAGAATCTGGCCTCTAAAAATTAGCTTAAAATCAAAAGTTTAAGTAACTTTTCATACTAAAATGTAATGTAATTTATGTAATACATAATAAAATGTAATTCATACTAAAGTGGAAATGACTTGTTATGGATTTTATCCTCTCCAAAAGTATTTACATTTTGGGAAGCATTAGAGACTTATTTATCCAATGCCTTTCTAATTGATAGAATTTCTTGCATTTATTTAATACTTAGTCTGTGCCAAGATAGAAAAATAATTTGGTATGTTTTTGCTCTTGGAAATCATGCTGATTACTAAGGAAATTTACAACTTTTCACTATTTTTGGCCTAGTGGTCCTTTCCTAAAAATACCAATACAGAATAGAATTGTCTTTGTGATTTCTCTGTGTAAGTAGTGAGATCAGATTCTTTTTTTAAATTATTATTATTTTTTGTAGTTGTAGATGCACAAAATACCTTTATTTTATTTATTTGTTTTATGCAGTATTAATGATCGAACCCAGTGTCCCACACAGGCTAGGCAGGCATTCTGCCACTAGGCTACAACCTCAGCCCGAGATCAGACTCTTCATTTTCCTCAACTCTTAACTAAACACTCTTTCCTGTCACTGTTGTTCTACTGGAAATGGAACCCAGGACTTCTTATATGCTAAGCAATCACTGAGTTACATCCTCAGCCCTTTCATTTATGTATGTATGTTGAGATAGTGTCTCACTAAATTGTCCAGGCTGACCTCAAATTTGTGATCCTCCTGCCACAGCCTCTGAGTAGCTGGGATTATAGGAAGATACTACTAGTACATGTGCTTTTTTTTTTTTTTTAATTTTTTCCTTTTAGTTATACATGACAGTAGAATGTTTGGCATATTATGCATACATGAGTATGGTTTATTCTAATTAGGATCCTATTCTTGTGGTCATACATGAGGTGGAGTTACCCTGGTAGTACATTCAAATTCAAGACTAGGAATGTTATGTCCCATTAATTCTACTGTCCTTCCTATTTCCCTCCCCACTCTCTTCCCTTCATTTTCCTTTGTCTGATCCAGTGGATTTCTATTCTTTCCTTCTCTACCCTCCCTTGTTGTAGGTTAGCATTCACATATCAGCAAGAACATTTGGCCTTTGGTTTTTTTGCGATTGGCTTATTTCACTTAATGTGATATTCTCCAGTACCATCCATTTACCCACAAAAGCCATAATTTCATTCTTCTTTATGGCTGAGTAATATTTCATTGTATATGTATGCTGTATTTTCTGTATTCATTCATCCATTTAAGGACACCTATAGTTCCATGTAGTTTAGCTATTGTGAATTGAGCTGCTATAAACATTGTTATGGCTGTGACTGTAGTGATTTTAAGTCTTTTGGGTATAGACAGAGTAGTGGGACAACTTGGTCAAATGGTAGTTCCATTCCAAGTTTTTTTTTTTAAGGAATCTCGATACTACTTTCCATAGTGGTTGCACCAATTTGCAGTCCCACCAGTGATGTATGAGTGTACCTTTTCCCCCACATCCTCACCAACATTTATTGATATTTATATACTTGATAATTGCCATTCTGACTAGAGTGAGATGGAAACTCCGTGTAGTTTTAATTTACATTTCTCTAATTCTAGAGACGTTGAACATTTTTTCATATATTATTTGACCATTTGTATTTCTTCTGTGAAGTGCCTCTTCAGTTCCTTTGCCCATTTATTGATCCGGTTATTTCTTTTTTTGGGTGTTAAATTTTTTGAGTTCTCTGTATAACCTGGAAATTAATACTCTAAAATGCTGGTGATAAAGATTTTTCTCCTATTCTGTAGGCTCTCTGTTCACATTCTTGATTGTTTCCTTTGCAGTGAAGAAGCTTTTTAGTTTGATTCCATCCACTTATTCTTTTTTTATATATATTTTATTAGTTGTTGATGGACCTTTATTTATTTATATGTGGTGCTGAGGATCAAACCCCAGTGCCTCACACATCCTAGTTAAGCACTCTACACTGAGCCACAAACCCAGATCCCCCATTTATTGATTCTTGATTGTACTTCTTGTGCCATAGGAGTCTTGTTGAGGAAGTTGGTTCCTAAGCTGATATGATGTGGGGTTGGGCCTACTTTTTCTTCTAGTAAGTGCAGGGTCTCTGGTCTAATGCCTACTAAGTCCTTGATCTACTTTGAGTTAATTTGTATGCAGGATGAGAGATAGGGGTTCAATTTTATTCTACTACCTATGGATTTCCAGTTTTCCCAGCACCATTTGTTGAATAGGCTATCTTTGTTCCAATATATGTTTATGGCACCTTCCTCTAGTATGAGGTAACTGTATTTATGTGGGTGTGTCTTTGTGTCTTCTATTCTGTTCCATTGGTCTTAATTTAAAGAGATTGTTGTCTTTAACAACAATATTGGCAAACTTGGGGGATAATTGGTTTTTAATTAGGATTAGTAGAACCATTTCAGATTTTCTCCATAGAATTAAATTGCAGTTCTTCATAGAATTGCCTGAGAACACAATGTGTTAACTAAGCAAATATGTTTTTCTTTTCAGTTGGAAAAACATCCTTGATCACCAGATTCATGTATGACAGTTTTGACAACACTTATCAGGTAATTTGTTTTTATCAATTTATGATAGTTTTCTATTCTGTGTTAGAAGTAACATTCAAGATATTTTTAAAATTTAACTTGTAATATTTACATGTATTCATGAATGTAGAAGCACTTTCTGTAATGTGTAAAATACTATATAAATACACACACACACACACACACACACATATATGATCATATATATGCTTTTTCTCACAGTTCTCAACCTTATTCAATTTGTATCCTCTCCTAAACTTTATTGGAAGATCATTTCTATACCATCAGGGAAGGAATTAGAAGTGATAGTGGATGTTTTCTTATAGAGAATTAATCCAAGTCTAGGAATTCTATAACATTTTGATCTATACTTGAAATCGAATAAATGAGTTAATGAAATTAAAAATCATTAACATAAGAAATTTGAGAAATTCATAGGTGGAATTAAACAGTATACTCCTTAATAAATGTCAAAAATGAAATTATAATAGAAATTAGAAAAAACTTTGAGATAAATAAAAAGATAAAACACAATATATCAAAGCTAATGGAAATCAGCTTAAAAGCAGTACTATACAGAAAAGATTAAACTAAAAACTTAATCTTCCATCTTAAAAAGCTAGAAAAAGAAAAGCCAAGTAAGCTGAAGGAAGAAGTTACTTTAAAATTTAGGTTTTATTATTCAGATATAGTGAACCCAGTAACTAGATCAGGAAATGATTGACAGAAGGCAGGGCTAACCTTAAATGGGAAAAATTAGGTTTTTTTGTTTTGGTGTTTTTTTCTTTCTTTTTTGCAGTACTGAGGATTGAACTCAGGGCCTTGCACATGTTAGGCTAGGCCAAGTGCTCTGCCACTGAGGTATATCTCTAGCTTGGAAGGCTAGGTTATTATTATAGAGTTTTAATGTTTCATTATAGAGAAAAGATTAATGGTTGAGGAGATAGATAAGCTAATTATCTTGCTATCATCATTATACAGTGTAAACATATATTAGAACATCATTTTGTACCCCCTAGACTTGTACAATTTTTATTACTTTTAAAATACATACACACTCAACAAACTAGAAATAGAGGGGAACTTTCTCAGAATAGTATCATATTTAATGATGAGAGACTGAATGCTTTGTCCTCTTTTTGGTACCAGGGATTAAATCCATGGGCGCATACCCACTGAACCACATCCCCAGCCCTTTCTATTTTTTATTTCTAGATAGGGTCTTTCCAAGTTTCTAGGGAGTCTCACTAAATTGCTTAGACTGACCTTGGAGTTGCAAAGTCCCTGGGGTTATAGGCTTGTGCCACTGTACCCAACTCAAAAGCTTTATTCTTTTGTGATTATTATCATTTACCATTTAGAAAAACATTTCATCTTTATGTCTTTTGAAGACTTTAAGTGTTGTCTCATTGTTTTCTTCTTCATACTAATCCATCACCATTTGAGGCATTAGAAATTGTTCACATAGAAATCTGTTAACCTCCTGTACTTTCATTTTTATTTTCCTTTCTGTGTTTTCATATCCAGGATCAACCAAAATCAATGATTTTTATGTTATGTTTAGTAGAACCATTACAGATATTCTCCATAGAATTTTCTTCTTAGACTGTCAACTTCTATCCTATTTTTTTGTTCAAGTACTCTTATTATAATTACATAAAATTTTCTGCCAGCAATTTAGATAAAAACCTCAGATCCTCTAATTCTTTCATAATATTTGTAAACATCAAGTTCTGTTTCCTTCTAACTTCTACTTTCCTACTTTTCTACATTAAATTCCATGGGAAACATTGTTAAATGTCTAGACTCCTTTTGGTTCAGTTCATCATCTGCTGGCAAAATCCATATTGTAATTGAATTCATCATTTTTTTTCTCTTTTTGAATATGTTAGTGTTGCTAGTATCAGCTGGGTTATATAAATTCTACTGAGTTTAATAACTATTTTATATTTATTCTATACTCCTCAAACCTGATCTTTATATCACTATAACCACTATTCTTTGGCCCTTACTTTGAAGACCATGTTTGTTAGGGAAATATAAGTTAGTGAACAGGAAAACTCTTATTACTTTTTTCCTTACATCAGCTCTAGATAGGTAATTATACCAATTCTTTCATTCTAATATGGGAAAGGTCTTCTTCCCATTGAAACGAAAGCCAGTCCCAGCCAGGATATGGTGGCACACACCTATAGTCCCAAGAGCTCAGGAGGCTAAAGCAAGAGGTTCAAAAGTTCAAAGTCAGCCTCAGCAATTTGGCAAGGCCCTAAGCAACTTAGTGAGACCCTGTCTCAAAATTAAAAAAAAAAAAAAAAAAGTAGGGGAGGGCTGGGGATGTGGCTCAGTGGGTAATCTCTGGTACCAAAAAAAAAAAAAAAGGCTAAATCCACAGGCACTGTTTTATATCCTGGGTACCAGCAATGAACAAATAGACCAAGCCTTGCTCTCAGAGAACTTCTAGTGGGGAAAAATTGTACAAGTTAGCAATCAAATCATTCATCTAGTTAAAAATGCTATGAAAGAACTTCCTTAAAGTGCTGGATTTGTAGCTCAGTGGTAGAGCACTTGCCTCGCATGTGTGAGGCACTGGGTTCAATCTTCAGCACCACATAAAAATAAGTAAATAAATAAAATGAAAGTATTGTGTCTATCTATAACTAAAAAAAAAAAAAAAAAAAAGTACTGCCTTAAAGAATGGTCACAGTATGGTAATGACTTTGATCTATATAATGCCCAGCCCCAATTTGCTATTTTTAGAGGAGGAAGAGGGTACCCTTTTTGACTGTTACATATCATGAAATTTATTGGTAGTCAAGTTTTAAACTGTTGCCTGTTAACATCAGTGCATGTCCTTTTGTTTGTTTGTTTGTTTCAGTTAGATTGACGATTAAACCCTCTGGTATGATATTAATTAGAAGCAGAAGAAGACGACATACATGTCTTTTTTCTATGCAGTGCTTCTGTTTCTTTTCAACAGAGGGCCCACAAATGCCAGGCTCAGGGACTAAAGAAGTGTTGAGGTTATTGGGCCAGATATGAAGAATTCCTGAGGGTATAAGCTTGAATCTGTGAGAGCAGAACCAAAAATCACAGCATAAAAAATTTGAACTAAGCCTTAAGAATTGGAAGCAAAGTCTGTAGAGTTTTCTGGATGTATTAAAAGTACTTTAATTATACCCAAATTCTCTGAGAAATTAAGGAGACCTTTTAAGCATACCAAAAGTGCCATTGATGGAATGAGGTTATGTGGAATTTGACAGGTAAGGAAAGATTTTGATTCTTTGTGTTAAAGTTGCTAAGGAAGCCCAATGTTATGTACTTTGGCACTAAGAGGAAAGGCTAATTTATGATTATTCTGGGGGCTGGGGATGTGGCTCAAGCGGTAGCGCGCTCGCCTGGCATGCGTGCAGCCCGGGTTCGATCCTCAGCACCACATACAAACAAAGATGTTGTGTCCACCGAGAACTAAAAATAAATATTAAAAACTCTCTCTCTCTCTCTCCTCTCTCACTCTCTCTTTAAAAAAATAAAATAAAATAAAAAAAAATAATTTATGATTATTCGCTATGATTTTTTTCATAAGAAGTACAGTACTAGATCCAAAGATATAAATCTATCAAAGAAAATTTGTGTGACATATAGCACTCTACATTCTTACTTAGAAAAATTGGCTTTAAATTGTATCAGGTATTTTCTGTGTGTGTGTGTTTATGTGTATGTTACTGGGTTCAAAACCCAGGGATGCTCTACTACTGAACTAAATCCCTAGCCCTTTTTCTTTTTCATTTTGAGACAAAGTCTCACTAAGTTAGGAGGTGCCCAGGTTGGCCTTGAACTTGCAATCCTCCTGCCTCAGCCTCCTGAGTAGTTGAGATTACATGTATACACCACTGCACCCAGCTCAAGTATTCTTTGAAGATCAAGAATTGACCATATGTATGTGGAAGTGATTCTCTTAAGTAGCTCTTGTTTTTCACAAGTCTTTTTCTTTTTCCAATTGTAAAACCATAGACTTATCTAACAGTTTCAAGTTTTAGTTTGAACCATATTGTTACAATTTGTATAATTTAAAAATAATAAAACATTTGCAATTTTTATATAGTTCAATTTAATATAAGCTCAGGAAAAATTTCCACAGTTGGAGTAAATTCATTCTTTTTTAAAAAAATATTTATTCTTATTTGTTATACAAGATGGCAAATGCAATTCATTGCATATTTCACATATAGAGCACAATTTTTCAAGTCACTGTTGTATACAAAGTATTTTCACACCATTCATGTCTTTATACATGTACTGATGTCTAACTCATTCCACCATCATTCCTGCCCCCTTCCCCCCTCCCATTCTTTCCTCCCCTTTGCCCTATCTAAAGTTCCTCCATTCCTTCTATGCTCCCCCGCCATTGCCATTATGAGTCAGTATCCTCATATCAAAGAAAACATTCGGCCTTTGGTGTTTTGGGATTGGCTTGCTTCACTTAGCAATATATTCTCCAACTCCAACCATTTACCTGCCAGTGCCATGATTTTATTCTCTTAGGAGTAAATTCATTCTTGAGCAAGATAATGTTGCTCAGAATAACTTCTGAAATTATTTTAGATTTAGAGGATTTATTATTCCAAAGGATATTAGAGATTATCAATAAATATAAGCACAAGATGGCATAGATAAATCAGTAAGTTTTAGGCACATAAGGAACATTTTCAGAAAGATGGTGGTAATTGAATTTACCCTTAACCCTTTAAAGTTAAAGCTCTAAGCCAGGTGCAGTGGCACACACCTGTAATCCCATCGGCTCGGGAGGCTGAGACAGGAGTATCTATTCAAAGCCAGCCTCAGCAATTTAGCAAGTCCCTAAACAACTCAGTAAGACTCATCTCTAAATAAAATACAAAAAAGGGCTAGGGATGTGGCTTAGTGGTTAAGTGTTCCTGAGTTCAATACCGGGTACAAAAAAAAAAAAAAAAAAAGCTCTAGATTGTTCTACACAAAATTCTAGTGTCCTTCCAACAGAAATAAATAAAATCCCAACTGGTTGAACCACTTTTCTTCCTTTCTTCCTCTATAATCAAACCCAGCTTGTGTATAGTAGACATTCATTGAGCTATACCTGTAGCCCATGAACCACTTTTCTGATTCAGTGTTTGATTTCATGTTTTTTAAATATGCTTTAATTTTTAATAACTCATTTAGAAAATCCACAGTCTACCTGGTTTCTGTTCTGCATAATACAACACAAAGATATTTAGGGGGAAAGTAGATAAGGCACACACATGTACATAAAAATACCTAAGCACATTTACTAATGGGATGATTATATCTTCTGTAGTAGAATTTGCATCAGTATACTTTTTCTGGGTCCTTTGCCACCTTTTTCTCCCCTCTCTTTTTTTACCTCCCAAATTTAATTTTGGATTCTTCTTAAACTTATCTACTTTTTCCCTTCATTGTTCTAGTCTTTGCCTTTTTCCTACTCTTTCACTGTTTCTCCTCCCCCCCCCTTCCTTGATGGGCAAAGTAGCAGCCAGATAACAGAATATTTCATTATTTGGATCAAAGAAGGAAGCTGATAATCATTGTGTAGTATGAGGAAAAAGTTTTCCTTGCCTAATTTTCTTTTTCAAAATATTTTTTTTAGTGGTAGATGGACACAATGTATTTTGTGTGTGTGTGTGTGTGTGTGTGTGTGTGTGTGTGTGTGTGTGTGTCTGGTGTTGAGGATTGAACCTAGTGCCTTACATGTGAGGCGAGCACTCTGCCACTGAGCCACAATTCCAGTGTCTAATTTTCTTTCCTTTTTTTATATATCTTTATTTTATTTATTCATTTATTTATTTTACATGGTGCTGAGGATTGAACCCAGTTCCTCATGCATGTGAGGCAAGTGCTCAACCACTGAGCTACAACCCCAGCCCTGCCTAATTTTCTTTTATATTGGAAAAACTATCTCTTTTAAAAATCATATTTCTGGGTCTCTGGAAATCTGTGGCATTAGGACAGTTGACAAGCCATTATATAGAAAATTCAGGCAGAACAGCAATTCTCATCAGCAATATTGTATAAAATTACTAGTGGAACAAATAGCACCAACCTGCCTGGGGAATATTCAGAATAATCTTCAAACTAGGGTTTAAATACAGATGTTTGAATATTCAAATATAAATATGCAAACTAAAATTCTTTGGTCTTGTTATCTGTAAAATGAGAGAAACAAGGATGAGAATAAGTTACCTTGCAGGAATGTTTGATGATTAGAAATGATCATATAAAGAGCCTAAAGTAATTCCTAACAAAGAGAAGTGCTTAATATGTGGAAGCCATTATTACTGAAAATTTTATTTCTTCTTACTTGGCTATAGTGTATCTATTTGTTGTTTCTTCTACAATCATAAATCCCATTTGCACCTTAACTGCTGGCCACACCATTATTTGTTAACTTTGTCTTGTTTTGTTTTATAGGCAACAATTGGCATTGACTTTTTATCAAAAACCATGTACTTGGAGGATCGAACAGTGAGTAATGCTTTCAATGTGCAGTTTTCTCCAACACTCCAGGTTAGAAAACTCAGATAAACTATAATCAGTTACTGTCACCATCAGAAGTACTTAGCAGTTACCAAAGTTGGTGTATAGGCCTTGAGAAAAACTGTTATTACCACGAGTTGTTCTTCACATTCTGACTTCTTATACCCAATTGAAGATCCAAAGAGGAAGAGAAAGTCAAGTGTTTTGTAAAACACTAATATCCTTAGCCCTATTAAACAAAATTTGTTGTCTTGATTTGGAAAAATGACAACAGAGAGCTTTAAGAGAGAAAAGAATTTTCACGAAGAAATCAGAGTTGCTGAAGACCTTTGGAATATCATTTGAGACATTCAGAAATCTATCATTTAAATATTATGCTTTTGTTAACTTCCAAGATTTTCTTTGTCATAATAGGATATGTACCAAAATGACTAAATAGGAAGAAATAATGTATATTTGCACTTGCATATTTATCTTCCATTCTTTTTGAGTTTTCCCTTTTAAATACAATGTGAATTCTATATTCTAGCTTACTCTTCCTTGAAATGATTCCTGTCACCTAAATAATAAATAAGTTAGATGCAATATTGCAAGACCTGCATCCCCCCAAAACTGTTTTATCTCAGTGTTATTTCTTATTAGTGTGAATTTTTTCTTTTGGATGTTTTTTTTTGTTACCATTTCTTAAACCCTGAAAGCTGGGAAACTGCTTTACACTGGTAAGAAAACTTGATGCTTGTTTTCACACTTTTCATCTTATAATGTAGATGTGAGAAAGTAAAGAAATTTTTATGTAGGGTTGCAGAAAGATATTTCTCCTTTTTGATGCATTACCTATAATGTTCTGGGGAGAAAGAAGTACAGTAGTGAAAGACCCAATATCAGAGCTGGAGATGTGGCTCAGTGGTAGAGTGCTTACCTAACATGCAGAAGGCCCTGGGTACAGTCGCCAGCACTGCAAAATAAAAAACAAAGCAAAACAAAAAACCATGCTTGTAATCCCAGCTACTCCACAGGCTGAAGCCAGAAGAGCACAAATTCAAGACCAGCCTGGGCATCTTAATGAGACCCTGCCTGAAAATAAAATAAAAAGGATTAGGGATATAGCTTAGGGGTGAAGTGCTGGTTTAGCCCAGGGTTCAATCCCACTACTGGAGGTGGGGAGACAAAAAAAAATCCATTGTTCTAGACCCAGTGGGAAAGACGTTTTAGCTTCAGAGAGGCTTTCAAAAAGCTTAATTCCTTTACTCTTGTTAGCTTGAGCTGCTCATTGACATTTACCTTCATTTTATCTATTATGTTTAGTATTTGAACATCAGTAGTCTACTCTTTGTAATCTGGAAGACAGGGATTTTAAAAGATTATAAGGAGGGAAAGAAGTGAATTCTGGTTCTGTGTCATCTTTCACAGTGGCATTTTTCAGTCATGTACCTTCACAGCGAGCAAATTTTTCATATTATATTTTTTTGTAAAGGGAGTTTTATGTTAATTTTCATTCCTTACTTCCTTGCAACCTCTTGCATGAGTCTTCTTTCTACCTCTCATCCTCCCCCTTTACAAAAAACATTATTTCTTTTTTTTCTTTTCCTTTTTTTCCCCAAGTTTTAGTTTTTTTGTTTTGGTTTTGGTTTTTTTTTTTTATTTATTTTTTCCCATCCCACAGATCAGGCTGCAGCTGTGGGATACTGCGGGTCAGGAACGTTTCCGTAGCCTCATTCCCAGTTACATCCGTGATTCTGCTGCAGCTGTAGTAGTTTACGATATCACAAGTAGGTATATTGCAACGGGTTGACCTTTCTTATTTTTCTTGCTTGTTTGACTGATTTTGTTGTTAGGTACGATTGCAATTATGGGACACAGCAGGTCAAGAGCGGTTCAGGAGCTTGATTCCTAGCTACATTCGTGACTCCACTGTGGCAGTTGTTGTTTATGATATCACAAGTGAGTGGGGGGAATTATGCATTTCTGATCTTCTTCAACCTCTAGCTTACCTGCATGCATGTTCTTGTCTTGTGCTTGTTTTCCTTACTGGCATGTAAAAATAAGTTTTGTCATAGCAAACTTTATCACAGACCAGCCAGGTCAGAAATACTTGCTTTGGTGTTTGTACCAATATGCTTCATATCTACTGTGCCAAATTTTTCACCCCAGAATTGTCTTTCAGGTCCAATTATGAATCTTTTAAAAATATTTTCTTAATATCCTATTGTCCCTAAGCCATGCCTTAATTATAGTGGAATTATAGTTTCCTTTTTCATTTAATTTGATCTCAGATTTCTCTAATATAGAAGTATTCTGCATCTAAGCCTCTTGCAAAGTTTTCCAAATCTTACCAGGCTCTGTTGAGGCTATTAAAAGCTTCTGCTAGCCAGCTTTTCTCTGCTTCCTCCTTCCAGCCATTCTTTCTTTAGTGAGGAAGACAGAGAAAACATAATGTGCACTTCTCTATTGATGATTTTTGTTTGAGCCATATCTAGATTCTTTGACATACTTTGCTGCTAACAAATTACACTTAGGTTTCTCTTCAAGAAAAATGTTTAAATGGGAAATGAAACAAGTAATGTTCTTTTTCTTTTCCCCAAAGACTGAGCAATGCCTTTGACTTTTGAAGTGACTAAATTTTCCATGGCGCATTGGAGACTGACAGGAAATGCCCTGTGATTGAAATTGTCTTTGTAAATTGGTTTATCTATATACATAAGGCAATGTTTAATCATTCCATATAGTGGTCCATACTTTATGAAAAAAACCAAGATTATATAGCATCTTGGACTTCTTTAAATTATTTTTATTGATTTGAGCTGGTAATAATATTACTAGATATCTTTGTATATTTGCTCAGACATCATAGCTACTAAATAGTAATTGCAATGGCAAGATTAGAACTTAGAAGATTGCATCCAGGGATTTTTTTTTCCTTTTTTTTTTTTTTTGATAAGTACTATATGCAATCTTTATTCTCTTGCAGCTTTACTTTGGGTTGCTATTTTTTTTTTTAAGTATGTTCATTGTTATACATTGGCCAGTTTTGTAGCTTTGACATGTTTGTGCTCACTTTAACCAAACCAAATGAAACTTGGTATATTTTTCTTTAAAAATTCCATAGATATGTTAAAATATTAGTAAATTGTTTTCTTTAGCCACTGTGAAAAAGATTTTGAAGTACTCTATTTAGAACCTATTACTAGCACCATCCCAAAAAAAGAAAAAAATCTAATACTGGAAAAGATTAATTCTTTTAGAAGTGATTCTAGTGCATGAAACTAATAAACTTCAGGATAAAGTGATCACAAACTGAATAAGCAACACAAACACAGTGGTGTTGAAAGCTATTTGAAGGCTTTACAAATTTTTCTGGATGTGTTGGGACTTACTGGCTGACATACTTTTGGAAATGCTTTCTTTGTCATATTTGGTATGTGTAAGTGATCAAAAAAAGCATTGTGGCAATATAACACCATATTATCTGCCATAGCTGTCCTTACATTTTAAAAAGTTTAAAACTTTTTTCCAATTATATACTACATTGTGCTCATTTGATTATTATTTTTAAAAAAGTTTAACTTACTATATAAAAGGAACCTTGAGGATTTTATTATTCAGATTTGTTTAGATGATTGACAGATGTAATCAGATAAAATGGAGTTATGTTGTAGGCACATTAAAAATGGGTTCATAATGTGCCATCCCTCTTCCGACTTGCAGGATATTTCAGGGAGTGCTGTCTGTCACTTAAGGAGCATTTCAGTAACACTAATCTCTCTGTCCACCCTCCTATACCAGATGTTAACTCATTCCAGCAAACTACAAAATGGATTGATGATGTCAGAACAGAAAGAGGAAGTGATGTTATCATCATGCTAGTAGGAAATAAAACAGATCTTGCTGACAAGAGGTATGAAGTGGGGTTTTTTTATGAGAATCTGAAATATTTAATATGTAAACACTAAACTCAGTACTTACGGGAAAATGAGTTATTTTGTGGAAGCCCATGTAAAAAAATCTCTTGTATAAGATTGTTTAAACATGAAACCTGTACATATTTTTTATTTTTATAAAGTCTCTCATAAGAGACTTTTAAAAATTATGATTAAATATACACACTTTATAATCTCATTTGTTAAATTCAGTGGTATAGGCTTTTTTATGTATGTGATTTTGTTTTATTTTTTAAATTTTTTAAATTGTATGATTGAGCCAGACTGTGTAGTTGAACTGAATATCTTAATTGTGGAAGTCAAAAGTGCAAAGCCATATTGAAGCCATAGGATACAAAGTATATTTACATATACTTTGTTAACTTTGTATAGCCACAGGATACAAAGTTTCAAGAAAAATATTTCTTAATTTAATTCTTTATTTTTGCAGTACTGGGGATTGAACTCAAGGGCGCTCAACCACTGAGCTTCATCCCCAGCCATTTATTTTATTTATTTATTTATCTTTGATGGACACAGTATTTTAATGTGATGTTGAGGATTGAACCCAGTGCCTCACACATGCTAGGCAAGCATTCTTCCACCGAGCCACAATGTCAGGTGCTGCCCCCACCCCCCTTTATTTATTTTTGAGACAAAGTCTCACTAAGTTGTTGAGACTGACCTCAGGTTAGATCTTCTGCCTCAGCCTCTTTAGCCTTTGGGGTTACAGGTATGTGCCACTGCACCAGACTAAAATCTCTTAATTTAAAAGTAAATTCAAATATGACTTTATCTTTTGTAATCAAATTTTTTGTACATGAATTGCTTATGATGCAAATTTGGCTTTTTTAGTGTATTCAGTATGAAAAGTTGAAGATTATATTGTTAAATTTACTCAAATTCCTAAGTACCTTTATTGTTATGTAGAAAGATATAGGACGATTGTACGTTTGCATTGTTTCTCCTTTATAGCCAGAGTCATCTATGGAGGATGCTTTTAAAAGTGTCTGTTCTTGGGCTGGGGATGTGGCTCAAGTGGTAGCGCGCTCGCCTGGCCTGCCTGCGGCCCGGGTTCGATCCTCAGCACCACATACCAACAAAGATGTTGTGTCCGCCGAGATCTAAAAAATTAATATTAAAAATTCACTCTCTCTCTCCTCTCTCACTCTCTAAAAAAAAAAAAAAAAGTGTTATTTTATTGCTTTTTTTTTTTTTTTTTTTTTGGTAGTAAGGATTGAACCCAGGGAGAGCTCTATTACTGAGCCATATCCCCAGCTCTTTTTATTTTTTGAGACAGGGTCTCACTAAGTTGCTGAGACTAGCCTCAAGCTTTGTATCTTCCTGCCTCAGCCTCCCAAGTTGCTGGGATAACAGGTCTGTGCCACCACACCTGGCTATTACTTAATATTTCAATTGCACAAATGCTAGAAATTTTAATAATTTTCTTTAATGTAATATTTGTCAACAGCTTTGGGGTTACCAGCTTTTTTAGTAATTTTAGCCAGAGTATCACCTCTCACCTTTTAATTTTTCCAAGAATAGAGCTTGTTCATTATACTAAAATGACTTCCATATGAGTGAAAGATTTCGCTGTTTAGCAGAAATCACTAAAAGAAAATGTTTTGGTCAATGTTTAATAGAAAGGGTGGCCTTATATAAGCATGACATGAAATTCTGAAGCCATAAAGGAAAAGATTGTTCAGTTTGAATACATAAGGGTCATATTCATTTATAAGATTGACAATAATTCAGAACATTGATAATACACAATATTGACAAAAGTTTGAATAAGCAAAAACTCTCATACACTAAAATGTAGCTGTTAATGGGAGGGGCAATTTGACAATATATCATTTAAAATACTCACTGACTCAAATCTACCTCTAGTATTCCTTAGAGAAGCCCACAAAACACTCAAAGATGACCATATGAGAATTTTATTGCAACATTACTATAATGCTAAAAATTTTAAACAGTTCAAATGTCTTTCATGAGCAGATAGGATATATAATTTTGGGAAGTATTGAAAATACTTAGTAACCATTAGAAAGAAAGACAAATTTATTAATAATAATCTACCATATATCTAACACATGAAGTTTAAAAAAGCACTTGATGGGTATATCTAATATGAATCTTTCTGTTTAAAAAGATGGTAGAGATATTTATTTGCTTAAAACAATTTTAGATAAGAATACATGAAAATTAACCATAGTTACCTTTGGGAAGGAAGCGAGATTATGGTGGATTTTATTATTGATTAATCTTTTGTAGTACTGGAGATTGAACCCGGGAGCACTCTACCACTGACCTCCCCAGCCTGTCCTTCCTCCCTTCCCTCCTTTCTTTCTTCTGTGATTGAACCAGGAGCACTTTACTACTGCACTAAATCCCTAGCTCTTTTTATTTTTTATTTTGAGACAAGGTAAGATGCTTAAAGCCTTACTAAATTTCTGAGACTGGCCTCCTCATGTCTCAGCCTCCTAAGCTGCTGGCCTTTTCCTTTTTAATTTGAGATGGAGATGTAGCTCAGTGGCAAAGCACTTCCCTAGCGTTCCTGAGTTCCTGGATCCCCAGTACCACAAAAAATAAATGAAGAACATGACTGTGCATGGTGGCTCAGGCCTATAATCTCAGTTACTCAGGAGTCTGTAGGTATGATACTCAAATAAATAGTTATGAGGAAGGGAGGGTTGATGTATAATGCTAGGAATAGTGGCTTATGCCTGTAATAAGTGATTGTGGAAGCCAAGGCAGAAGGATTGCTGGTTTGAGGACAGCCTCAGCAATTTAGCAAGACTCCATCTCAAAAAGTAAAAAGGACAGGGGAAAAGCACAGTAATAAGGCACCCTCAGGTTCAACCCCCAGAAACGAAAGACAAATATGGTATATAATATACAATTACATAATAAGAATATACTTATAATGATTTAAATAATATGTTATTTGCTATATATTATTATTACATGCATATATATGTATATATAAACTCTAGATAGTGATTTCAACTTATTTTAATGCATTTGTGTCAATTTTTTTTTTTAAATATCCACAGATTAAAAACTTAGGACTTAATGGGTTAAGGGAGAGAAGTAAACCATTAAAAAAAAAACCAGGGGGCTGGGATTGTGGCTCAGTGGTAGAGCGCTTGCCTAGGACGTGCAAGGCCGTGGGTTCGATCCTCAGCATCACATTAAAATAAGTAAATAAAATTAAATAAAATAAAGATGTTGCGTTTAACTACAACTAAAAAATAATTTTTTTAAAGTAGGTTATTAAGTTTTGGTTTTGTGGGGTTTGGGAGGATTTGTTTTGTTTTTGTTTTGTGGTTCTGGGTTATCAAACCCAGGGCCTTTACCTCTGTCATTGAGTCTCATTCCCAGCCTGTAAGTTTTTGTTTGTTTGTTTGTTTGTTTTGTTTTGGTACTGGGGATTGAACTCAGGGACACTCAACCACTGAGCCACATCCCCAGCCCTACTTGTATTTTATTCAAAGACAGGGTCTCACTGAGTTGCTTAGTAATCTTGCTGTTGTTGAGGCTGACTTTGAACTCTAAATCCTCCTGCCTCAATCTGCTGGGATTACAGACATGCACCCCATACGTGGATAAGTTTGTTTGTTTGCTTTTACTTTATTTATTTAGTTTTTATGTGGTGCTGAGGATGGAACCCAGTGCCTCAGGCTCCACCACTAAGCCACAACCCCAGCCACCCCTCACCCCCAAGTTTTCAATTGTAAAAAAATTACAGGATGAGTGCTGGGTTTGTGGCTCAGTGGTAGAGTACTTGCCTAGCACTCGTGAGACACTGTTATTTATTTTAAAATAAATAAATAAATACATCTACAACTGAGTCCATCTGCATCTGAAAACAACAATAACAAATACATACACACACACACTCAGAGGATGAGCCAGGTGGTATATTCCTGTAATCCCAGCTGCTCAGAAGGCCAAGCAAAAGAATCTCAAGTTTGAAGCCAGCCTGAGCATCTTAGCGAATTTTTTTAAGTTTGTATTATTATTTTTTTAATATTTTTTAGTTATAGTTGCCAATATCTTTATTTAATTAATTTATTTATTTTAAATTTTTTTTAATGGACAGAATGCCTTTATTTTATTTATTTATTTTTATGTAGTACTGAGGATAGAACCCAGGCCCTTACACATGCTAGGCAAGAGCTCTACCGCTGAGCCACAACCAGCCCCAGCCCCAAGTTTGTATTATTTTTAAAATAGTTTAAAAATAATTTTTTTAATGTCTGGGGATATAGCTCAATGGTACAGCATCTCTGGGTTCATTCCCAGTACTACCAAAACAAAAGAAAAATGTTACCAGACAAATAAAAACAAATCTGTTAAAAAAAAAAAAAAATCTTTCAAGCTGGGTGTGGTCACAGATCCATATAATCCCAGCTACTGGGGAGGCTAAGGCAGGAGGATTGCAAGTTCAAGGCCAGCCTGGGAATTTAGCAAGACTCCTATCTCAAAATAAAATTTAATGGCTGTGGTTGTAGCTCAGTGGTGGAGCACTTGCCTAGCATGTGTGAGGCACTGGGTACGATCCTCAGCACCACATAAAAACAAATAAAATAATGTTTGAAGCATGATGTTCCCTTTTAAAAATAGATAGATAAGGGGTTGGGGCTGTAACTCAGTGGTAGAGCACCTGCCTTGAACATGTGAGGCACTGGGTTTGATCCTCACCACCACATAAAAGTAAATAAATTGTGTCCATCTACAACTAAAAAATATTTTACAAGAATAGTTGTAAAAATAAATAAATAAAATTTAAAAGAGATTGGGGATTGTAGCTGAGAGATAAACTGTTCTGGGGTTAAATTTCCAGTACAAAAAAGAAAATAAGCGTGTGTTTATACCTTTTTATTGATTAAACAGGGTACACAACTGTAATCCCATCTGTTCTGGAGGCTGAGGCAGGAGAATGAGAGTTCAAAGCCACCCTCAACAGTCTAACAAGGCACTAAGCAACTCAGTGAGACCCTGTTTCTAAACAAAATACAAAATTGGGCTGGGGATGTGGCTCGGTGGTTGAGTGCTGAATTCAATCCCCTCTACCAAAAAAAAAAAAAGTTAAATATAACACATACACACACAAATGTACAAAGTTTAAGTGTAGTGGATATTTTTCCCCCCTTTAGTTTTTGGTATTGGGATTGAGCCTAGGAATGCTTTACCACTGAGCTACATTCCCAGTCCTTTTTTTGAGACAGGGTCTTGCTGAGTTGCTTAGGGTTTCACTTAAGTTACTGAGGCTCACCTCAAACTTTGATCCTCCTGATTCTGCCTCTAGAGTCCCTGGGATTATAGGAATGAGTCAATGCACCCAGCCCACAAATTTTTAGATTAATATTGCCTGTATAACCATCATCTATATGTAGAAAAGTTATTTTCAAAACTCTGTTTATAATCTTAATAATGTCGTATTTCAAAAGTAAGAATTTATCTTTTTTCTACAGGCAAGTTTCAATTGAGGAAGGCGAGAGGAAAGCCAAAGAACTGAATGTTATGTTCATTGAAACCAGTGCAAAAGCAGGATACAATGTAAAGCAGGTACATGTCCATTGAGTATTAAAAAACATGAAATAATTGCATGAGTGTTCTGTTCTATAGTGTATAGTTTTCATCCAGTTAGTAACAAGGCCTCATGAATTAGCAACATTTCAGATAGTGAAAAAAGTAAAAATGAAGCATGGGAAATGGGAAAATACAAACTTTTCAGATTATACACAGGGCAACTCTTTTTTTGATTGCAAAGTTGTAAACTTACCATACTCTTACTATATTCCTACTTGAAAGTAAGCTTTCCTAGTTTCAGAGGTGGCAAGATTGTGATAAATGAAAGTAATTATTCATTGTCAGTTTTGCATGTGGTAAAAGTACATTTTGGTGAATTTATTCTTAATAAACTGCTGGTGTTTAAACAGTGTTAACAACTGGAATGTTTCAATGGAAGAGAGCAAGAAAATATAGAAATCTCACATTACAAAGTTTTTGTTTTTTTTTTTAAACAAGTGAGAAAGTAAAATCCTTTCAATTAGGATGAGCCTCATGGGGAAAAAAAATCTCTATATTGTTTTCATTTTTGCACAGTATTTTCCATTCCCTCCTTGTCTTGTACTATTAAGATGTCAGGTACATCTCCTCTGACATTTCCTACCCTACCTCCTGGCTAGGCTAATAATTTTGTGTTTTCACAGACCCCTTGCTCCTGTGAAATCACTATTATGGAATCTTACCACAATGTATTGAAAATCAGTCTCTTTATCTCTCCCCATCCCCTTCAAAATTACATAGTCACAGAACTTAGCAATGTGTGTGGAAGTATAGCAAATGATAAGTAGTTGAACCTGTAGAAGTCACGGACAATTTAAGATTTTGAGTAATAAAAGTTACTACAATATTATAATGAGCCAGTGTTCCAGGAAAAAGCAGTAGGTAACTTCATCTGAATTTCTCTATTAAAAACATTTTGATAAGGTTTTGAACTAGTAGCTTTTATGTCATGCTACAGAATATCTTTTTTTTGGGGTTAATGTTTTGAAGTTCTAGGATCATCAGCAAATATAGAACACTACTGATAACTAGGATCTTCATGATGTTTAATCACTCCCAAATTAACAGCTTTATTTAAGTATAAGTTGTATATCCTAATCCAAAGTGCTCCAGAACCTGAAGTGTTTTGATCACCTACCAGATTTCCTAAGTGGAAAATTCTACACCTGACCTTACAGGTACATTCAAATTATTGCAATAAATTACCTTCAGTCTGTGTGTATAAGAAACATGAATGAATTTTAGATTTGACTTGAGCCCCATACCCAAGATGCCTTATTATTTATATACAAATATTCAAAAATCTGAAATCCAGTCCCAAGCATTTCAAAAAGAGATATCATATGATTTATATAATTATATGTAACATATTATTTATATACTGTGTTTATATGCCATAAATTTTGCTTAGTTTAAATGTACAGGTCAATTATTTTAGTAAATCTATGGCATTGTACAACTATTGCCACAATCTGACTTTAGAATATTTTCATCACCAAGCGCATGATTTTTTTCTGAAAGCCTTATCAATATAGACAGATATAACTATATTCTGATAATGAAGAGAGATTTATTTTATAGAAGTATTGTCCTAAATTCAAAACCATTTACTACTTTGTTCTTCTTATTTATATGGTATGTGTGAACATCTGGTTTTGCTGAAGTTCCTGATTCTATTGGGACTTGATATCACCATTCTTTTAAATGTACATATAACGAAAATTACTTTTAAATTTTTGGAACAGACCTACCTTTATTTATTTATTTACTTATTTTAGCTTCCATCTTTTTTTAATATTTATTTTTTAGTTGTAGTTGGACACAATATCTTTATTTCATTTTTATGTGGTGCTGAGAATCAAACCCAGGGCCTCGTACATGCTAGGCAAGAGCTCTACCCCTGAGCCACACCCCAGCCCAGCTTCCATCTTAACTCACAAAAACCATTACCTGTTTTCATTTTATAGGGATAGGATTTTATTTCAGTATTTGGAGACCATGCTTTGTTTACTTATATAATTCAGTCAAGGTAGAAAAATCCTGGAACCCCCAAATGAGAGAATGAAATAAAAAAGAAACTAAAATCTTTATAATAGACATTTAAAAGGGGCTGTGGCAGCACCCATCTGTAATCCCATGAACTCAGGAGGCTGAGGCAGGAGGATCATAAATTTGAGACTGACCTCAGCAATTTAGGGAGACCTTATCTCAAAATAAAAAACAAAGGGATGGGGAAGTAGTTCAATGGTAGAGTACCTCTGGGTTCAATCCCCATTACTGAAAAAAAGCACATTTAAGTAATAGATTAAAATCTTTTCCCTTGCAACTAGCAATGATTAATCATGTAAAATTTATTTCTGTCAAGAGAAAGTGACTTGTTAATTTGTCATATTAACTAAGAAATACATTGCCCTTTTTCCCCCCTCCCCTTTTATTTTTTTGGTACTGGGGATTGAACCAGGGGACTTAACCACTGAGCCATATCCCTAGATCTCCCCCTCCCTTTAAAATAAATAAATATATAAAATTTAGAGACAGGGTCTCCTTGAGTTGCTTAGGGCCTCAATAAATTGTTGAAGCGGGCTTTGAACTCACTATCCTTCTGCGTTACTTAGCCTCTCAAGCCACTGGGATTACAGGCATGTACCACCATACCCGATTGCATTGTTCTGAGGGGTAGGCAAGGGCTACCAGGGATTGAATTCAGGGGCACTCAACCACTGAGCCACATCCCCAGCCTTATTTTGTATTTTATTTAGAGACAAGGTCTCACTGAGTTGCTTAGCATCTCACTTTTGCTGAGGCTGGGTTTGAACTTGCAATCCTCCTGTCTCAGCCTCCTGAGCCCCTGAGATTACAGGCCTGCACCACTGCGCCCAGCCTCACTGCATTATTTTTTATTATTTTTGATGGTTCCCTGTATGTTGAATTTTTTATAACATGCCACCTCTTTTCTTTTTTTTTTTTTTTTAATAATTTTTTAGTTGTAGATAGACTCAACATCTTATTTTTATTTATTTATTTATTTATTTTTATGTGGCGCTGAGGATTGAACCCTTGGCCTCACACAGGGGAGGCAAGTGCTCTACCACTGAGCCACAACCCAGCCCCATCATATGCCACCTCTTTTCATTCATTCTCATCTCTCCTGAAATCAGAAATGTTCCCAATATACATTTTGGATAGATGGCCAAAATTGAATATTAGTATATAGAATGAATTTCTGAAATACAAAAAAAAATCTAAAACTTTATCCTAAAAACATAATCAGAATTTTATATAGTGCCATATTGTCAGTTACAGTAATTTTTTTTAACTACATATTTTTATATTGGTGAGGGAATGCTAATTTTTGCTTCTTATTTTCTATAAAATATGTTTTCCACCACACTTTATATTATTTATCATAAAATCAACGGATACTGGAGATTTTCCTGATGCATGAAATTTTGAACTGACAAAAGTTGGTATTCTTTTTTTTTGATACTCTACTTTTCACTCAATGCTAATATATCATAACTTGAAAAACATTAGAATTAGATAATTTTGTACTAATTAATTTTTAATTTAATATTTTTTTTGTGTGTGTGTGTATGGTACTAGGGATTGAACAAGAGACAGGGAGCACTATACCACTGAGCTACATCTTAGCCCATTTTTTAAATTTTTATTTTGAGACAGAGTTTCCCAGATTGAATTTACTATCTATCTCTATCTCAGCCTCCCAAATCTCTGGGATTATAGAGGTATGCACCACTGTGCCCGGCCTAATTAAATTTTTATTATCACCTATTGGGTTAAGAAAGGCATAATCTTCCTAAAGTTATCTATTATATTGTGTCAATCTATTCATTTAGCTTTTGTAAATTTTTACTTTTGTTTATAATATTAGCTTTCAGAGTCATTATTTATTAGAGTATTTTTATATCTAAAATGTTTACCTATATTTGGAACTCCAAATAGGCCCACTACCTTATATAATTGTTAAATTGATTTGATATGTTAGTAATTTGTAACACTACATGATCTTTGATTTTGCCCAATTTCTGGCATATCAGAAATGATGTTAAGGTAAGCATTCTACAGTTTGGAATGTGATAGTCGGTTTGGGAAAAGTAGTGAGGCAGATGCCTAATTTGGTACCTACTAAAATCCCCCTAAGCCTTATAGAACCAAAACAATTAGTCTTTTCCTTTCTTCCCTATTTCTGCCCTATTGAACTGTTGTCTAACAGATAAAATCTTTAGTTTGCTCTTTTTGTATACTTCTTTGCTGCAAACATTTTACACACAGATCCAGTTCCTCATCTCTAGCTTTTCATTCATTCTGTTTCTTCTCGTTTTTAGCAACATTTATGTAGTACTTAACTCTTTGAGATTTTCAACCAAGGGATATTTTTGGGGGGTGGGTACTGAGGATTTAATCTAGGGGTGCTGTAATTGAGTCATATTCCTAACTATCGTTTTATTTTTTAAATTTATTTATTTTTTTATTTTTTTAGTTGTAGTTGGACACAATACCTTTATTTTATTTATTCATCTTATGCGGTGCTGAGGATCAAACCCAGGGCCTTGCACATGCTAGGTGAGCACTCCACCGCTGAGCCACAACCCCAGCCCCTCTTTTTTTATTTTTTATTTTGAGAAGGGTCTCACTAAGTTGCTTAGGACCTTGCTAAGTTGCTGAGGCTTTCCTCAAACTTGGGATCCTCCTGCCTCAAGCTCTCAAGTCAGTGGGATTACAGGCATGCGCTATGATGCCTGACGAGCCAGGTAAAATTTTAAAACTGCATTTAAATCCCAGCTCAGATGTTACCTCCTAAGAAATTCTCATGCTCCTAAGTAGGGCTTCCTTCCTTTGTTTTTTTTAAACTAAGGATTGAACCCAGGGGTGCTTAAGCACTTGGCCACATCCCTAGCCCCTTTTATTTTTATTTTGAGACAGGTCTCACTAAATTGCTTAGGGCATCAGTAAATTGCTAAGACTGGCTTTGAACTCTCCATCCTTCTGCCTCAGCCTCCCAAGTCATTGGGATTATAGGCTTGTGCCACCATGCCCACCTGAGGAGGGCCTTCTTAAATATATATTCTCATATCATTTCCTACTTCTTCTGTTTGTAGTGACTCATTACATTGTGACATAAGGAATTGTTTGAATCTGTGCTTTGCCACATTGCAAACTGATGAATTAAAAAAATTTCTTGAGCTGGGCACTGTGGCACATATCTGCAATCCAGCTACTTGGGAGGCTTAGGCAGAAGAATCACAAGCTTGAAACTAGCCTGAGCCACTTAGTGAGCCCTATCTTAAGATAAATATTAAAAAAAAAAAGAAAAAAACTGAGAAATGTAGCTCGGTGGTACAGTGCTTGCCTAGCATGTGTTCAATCCCTGTACTACCAAAAAAGAAAAAATTATATCCCTTAAAGAGTCTCAGTGCCTTAAGTTAGTAGGCACATGGTACAAGGGAGTTACATCCTATAGAAATTCTATACTACATGCCTAACTAAAAGAGAAATAATTGAAATGATCAGGTGGTTTCTTATGACATTCTGCTTGTTCACAGTGTATGCCTAAGATTAAGTACAACATAAGAATTATGAATCTGTTGTTCCTTTAGTCAGTATCTGTTCCCAGGTACTTCTCAAACATCTCACCAGGATTGGGTGTTTTCCTATTGAAGATAACTTTTTGTAATCCTTTCCTCAAACACAACCCAGCCACTTTCTCTGGGCTTATTCACATGATCTAAGAAAGGCCAGCTGTGTTGGATTTGAGAAGTCTTATGTTGATCTCTAAAATAGTACTTTTCTAAGTAATTATCAAAGCTAATTTTGACTAACCTCACTTTCACTATGTATAATACACTGTCTTTAGAACCTAACCCTTTGTGAAAGAAAAAAATTCTACTATATTATCTTACTAAGATGAATAAGATGAATGAGAGGGCTGGGGATGTGGCTCCAGCGGTAGCGCGCTCGCCTGGCATGCGTGCGGCCCGGGTTCGATCCTCAGCACCACATACCAACAAAGATGTTGTGTCCGCCGAGAACTAAATAATAAATACTTTTAAAAAGATGAATGAGAAATTTCACTGTACTATTTTACTAGATGAACATGAGTTTCTGTAGTACCATATTTCTATGACTCAAATGATATTTTTGCTGCCTGTTGCACAGCTATTCTTGTTTTGTCTCACCTGTTGGAAAACAGAAATTGTGTCTTTGTTCATGGTTGGTATTTAGCATGTTTTTCATATGATATTCATTTATAGGATGAATAGACACTTTAATATGCCTTAATGATGCTTAAGTCTAAGTGAAGAATAATCCAAAAACTATAGCCTTTCACTCATTACCCCCTGGTCATCCATCTTACTACCACCTCTCTCCTACAGCTCTTCCGACGTGTAGCAGCGGCTTTACCTGGAATGGAAAGCACACAGGACAGAAGCAGAGAAGACAGTATCCTTTTTTTCTTTTTCTTCAGAGAAGAAAATTTTTATTGTTGATACTAGTCTTCAGATTTTTCCTTTGCTGGCTAAGGAATATTGTGCCATTTCTTTTTACAGCTAGGGATTGATGACTCAGATAGATAAAAACTCAAGAGGTCTTCTACACAAATGAGGTCTACTATATAAAGTATCATTTGCAATGGCTGCTCACTATAATTATTCAGTGAGAGTGTAGGTTTTTTATTTGCTTTTTAATAGGTAGGAAACTTTTAGAATCTCAATCTCCTGCTTCTTTTGAGTCCCATTGGCTCAGGACTTTTTCCCCATAAGCTATCATTTTCTTTTCCTACCTTTTCTAAGATTCAAGCTCTGTTCTAGCATAGGCAATAAATAACTCAGAATGCAATTTTATCATACTCTACTTTCAGAAACAAAACATAATGAAGCACATCTAATAATCAGTTATTTCCAAGGATTTTTTATTTTTTTAAAAAAATTTTTCTGTAGCTGTAGATGGACAGAATGCCTTTATTGTATTTTTATGTAGTGCTAAGGATCAAACCCAGTGCCTCACACGTACTAGGCAAGCACTCTACCGCTAAGCTTCAGCCCTACCCCCAAGGATTTTGAATTTTAATGTTTCATTGTTTTATATTTTATCTTTAATATTTTTCCATATGTAGACATTTTTATTAAACCATAGAGTTCATAAAATTTTGTGTTCAACCCTTCCCACTTCTAAATATTTCATGTTTTTTCAAGCCACCTTTATTTTCATGGTATAATGTATTCTACTGAGTTGAAGTGGCATTACTTATTAAATTTCCCGTTATGTGAACTCTTGTATACTATTGTCAAACGTTTATTATAGATGATTCTATAGGGAATATCATCTTTGTATTTTCTTACTCCTGAAGAATGTTATCCTTAGGATAGATTACTATGAATCGAGCTTGTATTTCATTCTGACTCTTGTTGCATGTAATAGACAGAAGCAAGTTTTTTCCAAATGATTACTGTGTATGGTGGGGTAGCTATATAGAATATATAGCAACTGTGTAGGCTCTGAAGTCAAATAGGGCTATAAGGGGCTTGCCAAAGATGTCAGAGTAAACAAGAATTAGAATTGTGCTTTTCTGTTTATGGCTCCTTAAATTTTGTTTCAGTGATTGACATTAAACTGGAAAAGCCTCAGGAGCAACCAGTTAGTGAAGGAGGCTGTTCCTGCTAATCCCTCATGGCATCTTCAACCCTTCTCCAGAAGCTCACTGCTTTGGCTCCCGTACTCTTTCATTGACTGCAGTGTGAATATTGGCTTGAACCTTTTCCCTTCAGTAATAACGTATTGCAATTCATCATTGCTGCCTGTCTCGTGGAGATGATCTATTAGCTTCACAAGCACAAAAAAGTCAGTGTCTTCATTATTTATATTTTACAAAAAGCCAAAAGATTCTAGCATATTCCAGTGATAACCTTAAAGATCAGATACATTTTCTTAACATTTTTCTTTTTTTAATGTTATGATAATGTACTTTAAAATGATGGAAATTTCAACAATATGAGCATGGCTTGGTTAAGGAGCAGTATGTTCTCAGCAGCATTTACCTACCTACTTGATCTTTCCCTGCTTTCCTCACCTCTCTCTTATCTGCATTCCCTATTCTCACCCTCCCACAAAGCAAACAGGAGGTGGCAATGCAGCAAACCCATTGGAATTATCTTTCAATTTTATAGATAGCCACTTGCTCTAGGCCAAGATTTCCAAAATTATTCTTGAGCACTGATATAAATTACTTAGACCTTCTTTGAGGTCAAAACTTAGCCATCATGGTGGGCAATGCTTAAATGAGGAAAGGATTCTGGTGTATCCTCAAAATGAGTACTAATGAACATACTGACTACTTACAAGTAGATGAGCATAAAATTTATTTCTGACCAAGACAAATGACAAATGACCCTTTCACATGTACTCTGGGAGAAAAAAAATAACCAAATGCTTCAGAACAGGTTTTTAATGTTTAATTATTCTTGATAAAATCAGTTCCAATTAACTCTTTCTCCCAAGGTTTTTAAAATTGTTGAGATAGCTATTGTTTGTTTTAAAACAAAAAACTCCACCCTCACCCTTTTGAGCAATAGATTTTGCTTGTATTTTCTTTCTTTTAAAAAATGCTATGCAGGCAAGGCATTGTGAAAATCAAATTCCTTTAAGAAACAGTGGAAGAATTTAAATTTGATGACTTGATCAAAACTATAACAAATAGAAATAATGATATCTAAAGCTTACCCACAAAAGAACCCTCACAGAATAGCAAATACCCTACTCTGAACATTTGAAGTCAAAATTAAAATGGAAATAATTTTCTTGTAAGCCCCTAGAGGCAGATAAGAACATTGAAAAGGGAAAGGAGAGAATGGAAACAAAAGTCAATATTATGCAGATTTATGCCTTATTTTTTAGCATTTTTTTAAATGTTGGGTCTTTCAAGCTGGTTTTGCTTTTTATTAGATCTGTATAGTTTGGTTAATTAACTAGTGATTTAGTTTTATATTTAAGCTACAATTAATCTTTTTCTTTGGTGATATTTATTTCTTTGCCTTTTTTTTTTAACTTTGAATTTTTAGATGTTTTGGTGAATCTTTTTAGAGCTTCATCACCATGGCAATATGCATTTCCCTTAAAACACTGCAAACAAATATACTAGGAGTGCACCCTTTTAATCTTTACTAGTTATTGTGAGATTGCTGTGTAAGTTAATAAACACATATGTAAATACATTGTTTGCAGGGAGAAAATTTCTGAGTTAAAGCTCAGGAAAAGCCTGCTGAATTTATGTTGTAAGCATTACTTAACACAGTATAAAAATGAAAAGACAACAAAAATAACTTCATACTTCCTCGTCTTCTCATTGCTACAAAACCCTTAACTCAGAAAACCTTGCTCCCCCTCTATTCCTCTTCCTCCTTCACTTTTCACTTATTGTCACCTTGTAATATTCAGAGAGCACTTGGATTATGGATCTGAATAAAGAAATGTTTTCAGGTAATCATTAGCCCACATACCTGTAACTTATACTCAAAGATGAGATGAGAGTTGTAAAGTGCTTTTATAATACAATATTATTGTTAAAAGCAAGGATTGACTCTTTTTGTTTTATTTTGACATGGCATGTCCTAAAATAAATATCAATTCAATATGGCAGATGGATCATATTCTTTATTTGAAAGAAGTTGTGATTTCTGAAAAGTCTTCCTACACTGTTGCATTTGATTCTTTTTATGTATCTTTAAGAAAGTAACCAGTATGCTGCTTTTAATATTGGTCTTTTTGTTTGGCTTGGGGTTCTTTAACTGAAGCAGTGAAGTGTGTTCATAGTCTAGGCTTTTTTTTTTAATAAACACAATTTTGCTGCCAAATATATATAAATAAAACACTAAAGAAAACAATTGTTGACTTGGTTTCCCATTCCTGCCAAGGTGTTGAATTAGCATATGCTCTTAGAACTATAAGAGGAACATGGAAGTCAGAAAAATAACAAGAAAAAATGTGAAAAACCATTGGGGAGTCCGAAGACTTTTCAATTGTTGGAGGAGTGGGAGAGTGGCTGCCACTTGAAAGATGGCTCTGGTAAAGTCAGTAATAGGATTATAGTTATGTACCCCATAATGACATTTCAACCAATGATGAATCATATACAGTGGTGGTCCCATAAGATTTTAACAGCCAGAAAAAATTCCTTTTGGCTACTGATATTGTTACTGATACCCTAGGCCAAAGGCCCTGCTGGAGTTCTGATAGACTGGATTCAGTTGCATTCCCATATCAGAAATAAGAACAATATAAAAAGGAAAAATGAATTTAATCACAGTTTGGCCAACTAGGAAGGTAGCCAGTCTGCCTCTAGTAATTCTGCCAGATTGTTACAATTTATAGAACATATAAAAGTCCAGCACATACAATTATGTACAATACATAATACCTGATAATAAATAACTTAGTTACTGGTTTATTATACTACACTGTTGGATGCCACTGTAAAGCTACTTGAGTGGTCTTTTACTCGGTACTGAGCCATGAAGGTCTTGGGAAGGATCCTGGCATTCCCATGTGTAGACTGCCCAAGATGTGAGATCTCTGCCCTTGCTCTACTACTGGGATTCTGATTGAGTGTAACCCATTGGAAACTGGACAGCTCACCTCCTACCATGGCAAAAGAACATTCCATGAACAACCTTTGATGCTTCCCCCATATAAATAAAGCAAACACAGGCTCTTGTGCTCTCTTTCCAGTGTGGATGCTTGACCCCTAAGATTGAAAAACTGTCCCATCCCTGCTTTCTAAAATTAATTCCTGGGTCCTGTGGTTTCTTCATTTTTTTCTTTTTCTTAGCTTTATTTCACAGCCAGCCCATTATACACAGAGGAAACCCAAATTCCACCACCTGCAGGGGACATGCATGAGACTATACTTTTAACATTATTTTTAGAGCATACTTATAAGAAAAAGGTTACTGTGAAACAGTATGCCACACTGTGCCAGCTGGCCTCATAGCTTGTTTAGTGCATCTCTTGATTGACTCTTGTGCTTGATTTAATCTTCTGCTGTTTTGTTCATCCTGGCCCCAGGAGCAATAAGCTAATAGACATGGACTCCATGTAGCCTAGGTTTGTAGTAGGCTGTACTATCTAGGTTTGTGTGAGTACAAATGTTCCCACCATGGTGAAATTGTGTCCTTTTGTTAGTGAGGACTGACTTTATTAGGAAAAATAGTTTTTTTTATCCTCAAACCCAGGGCCTCACAGGTGCTAGGCAAGCCCTCTACTGCTGACCCACAACCCCCGCCACCCCCCCCCCCCAGGAAAAATAGTTCTGCTTTTGCCTCTTCTGAACTACACCTTTGCTTTGGGTCAGAGATTGGCAACTTTAGCCCTACCACCTAATCTAACTTGTTGATTTTTTTGTTATTTGTTTTATCAGTATTGGGGATTGAACTCAGGTGTGCTTTATCACTATGCTCCATCTTCAGCCACTTTCATTTTTACTTTGAGACAAAAGTCTCTCTAAGTTCCCCAGGCCAACCTTGAGTTTGTGATGTTCTGCCTCAGCCTCCTAAGTAGCTGGGTGATAAGCAAGTGCCACTATACCCAGCTCTGCTACCTGTTTAAATATTATTGGAACTCAGCCATACTTTCACAGTACAAGGTTAGAATTGAATAGTTGCAATAGAGTTCACGACTCAAAAAGCCAATAGGATTTATTATCCGGCCCTTTTCAGAAAAAAAGGAAAACCCCTTCCTTGGTTCAACCACATCTGATCTTCTTACTATACAAATAAAGGCCACAGATTAGAATACTGCAAGTGTCCCCAGGAGTAATAGTAAGGTAGTGCTGTTGTCAAGTGAGGAATTGATGAAAAAAAAAGTAAAGCCCTGGAATAAGATGTGTCTCATGGAGATAACATTGGGAGTGATTACGTGGAATCTTAGGGGTCTTAGAACTCTTCACTCCAGAGCTTCACATCCTCAACTTGAGAGTCCATCTTTGACCCTTACCTTGTATACCTCTTCAGATTAGTAGCTTATATACCAAGGGGAATTTTAGTTTTGGAGAGGGAGGAGAGGACCAGGAATTGAACTCAGCACTGTACCACTGGGCTACATCCCCAGCCCTTTTTATTTTTGAGACAGGGTCTCACTGAGTTACCTGGGCTGACCTCATACTTGAGATCCTCCTTAGCCTCTCAAGTAGTTGGTTACAGGTATGTGCCATCATGTCCTGCATTTGTTTCTCTCTCCTTCCCTTCCATCTTTACTTTTTTTCTTTGTTACATATATCTCTGACCTAATCTTTGATTTCCTTCATTCTGGGAGCTTTGGATTTAGTTTTTTGTTTTTTCCTTGGGATGTACAATTACAGTTATTGATTTGAGATTTGTGTCAGTAGGGGGTACTAGGGATTAAACCTAGGGCCTCCTGCATTTATACTCAACATTGAGCTATATTGTAGCCTGAGATCTTTCTTTTTTTTTTTTTTCAATTGTTGTCAGACACAATACCTTTATTTTAATTATTTATTTTTATGTGATGCTGAGGATGGAACCTAGCACCTCCCACCAGCTAGGAGAGCACTCTACTGCTGAGCTACAGCCCCAGCCCCAGCCCCAGAGATCTTTCTTTTTTAATATATTCATTTACAACTGTAAAACTTCTAATATTGCTTTAGTCTTCCTGATACATTGGCCATTTATCTTTATAAATGTCCCAGTTTATTTCTAGTAATTGTCTTGAAGTTTGATTTTGTCTGATGCTAAAATAACTATTCCAGCTTTCTTATACTTACTGTTTGCATGGTATGATATCTTTTTCCATCCTTCTACTGTTTTGTTTTGTTTTAAAGACAGGGTCTTAATATGTTGCCAATACTAACCCCAAACCCAAGCAGTCTTCTTACCTCAGCCTTGCAAGTATCTGAGATTGTGGGCATGTGCCACTGTGCCTGGGCTCTTCCAGTTTTAGCTTATTATTTTATTTTATTTATTTATTTTGTCATACTGGGATTGAATCCAGGGGCACTTTCAAGTATTTTTGGTTTTGGTTCCAGGTATTGAACCCAGGGGTGCTTAACCACTAAACCACATTCCCAGCTTTTTTTATTTGTTTATTTTGAGACAGTCTCACTAAGTTGCTTAGGGCCTGGTTTTGGTTTTAGATTAATCTCTTTAATTATATTTTCAATGGTTCCTCTTAAGAATCCCAGGGTGGACAGGCATGGTAGCACACGCCTGTAATCCCTGCAGCTCAAGCTGGAGGCAGGAGGATTGCAAGTTCAAAGCCAGCCTCAGCAGTTTAGCAAGGTGCTAAGCAACTCAGTGAGACCCTGTCTCTGATAAGTACAAAATAGGGCTAGGGATGTGGCTCAGTGGTCAAGTGCCCCTGACTGAATTCAATCCCTGGTACCTGCCCCCACCAAAAAAAAAAAGAAAAAAAAAATTCCAGTGTGCATCTTTGACTTATCAGCAGATACTTTAGTATTATACTATTTTACATAAGGTACAGGTAATTTAACAGAGTATAATTCTATCTTCCTACCCTCCTCCCTGTCTTCTCTGCCATTTTTTGAGATTTATCCATAATTTGGTACATATATATTCTCATTTTTAAATATTCTATTTTATGACTATTGCAATAAATCCATTCTTCTAGACTAGATTGCATAGGGTGTTTTATCACTGAGCCACATCCTCAGTCCTTTTTTTATGTTGTGACAGGGTCTCACTAAATTGCTGAGGTTGTCCTCGAATTTTTGATCCTCCTATCTCAACCTTCTAAGTTGTTTGTGTTTCAGGCATGTTCTAGTGTTCCTGGCTTAATTCAGAACTTTAAAAAAAATTATTTTGATGACCATATAAAGTGATATGTAGGCCAGATGTGGTCCATAGGTCACCTCTAGATTATATTGTGTTATCTTCAAGGATTAATGTATGCCTTTTTCTGTGTGAATAATTTGAAAATCATGTACTAGACAGCTGGAAGAATTAAACATTCATATTGCAGTTCTATTAATGAATAGATTTAGAAGCAAACTGTGTGATGTCTTTTTGCACTTTTAGGGGGATTGAACCCAGGGGCACTATAAACATCCCCAGCCCCCCATTTTTTAATTATTTTTTTAATAGTTGGACAGCATGCTTTTATTTGTTTAGTTTTTTATGCAGTGCTAAGGATAGAACCTAGTGCCTCAGACATGGTAGGCAAGCACTCTGCCACTGAGCTACAGCCCCAGCCCCCCAACCTTTTTTTTTGTATTTATTTTTCTGTTTTAGTTGGACACAATATCCTTATTTTACATTTATGTGGTGCTGAGGATCGAACCCAGGGCCTTGCATATTCAAGGCGAGCACTCTACCCCTGAGCCACAACCCCAGCCACCCCCCAGCCCTTTTTATATTCTATTTTGAGACAGGATCTCGCTAAGTTGCATAGGACCTTAATAAGTTGCTGCGGCTGGCTTTGAAATAACAATCCTCCTGCCTCGGCCTACCAGCCCTCTGTGACCACAAGAGTGCGCCACCACTGTGCCCTACTTCTTTTTTGCACTTTCACTATTCTGTTAGGGGGAGTGAGTGGAAAACACTGTAGCCAAAGTGTAGAGATGTTTTTGGGCAAAGCCAGAAGAGAGGATAAGGGAATAAGGTAAGGAGATAGGGACTTTGCAGGTAGATCAAAAACCTATCTCCTTATGGAGGAGATAAACTGTAATATAGCTTTTATTTTTTCATTTTCTTGTTTTCCCTTTGGTTACCCAACAAGTTCAGTAAACTCTGATGGATGCAAGTCTTCATGATGGGGTTGGCAATGACATGGACAATGAAAAGCTAGAGCAGCAAGGGAAAGCTAGTCCACACTGATCCCCTCTTGGTACCCAGGTGGAGAGAATAGACAATACTTAAAGAAATCTTGACAAGTGATGACGAGTAAATCCAAGCAGACTAAGGTGTTGGGGGAAAAACAACTGGCCAGTGTATAAATTCTAGGTCTGGCAGAGCTGGGGTTGTGGCTCAGTGGTAGAGCATTTGCCTAGCATTTGTGAGGCACTGGGTTTGAGTCTCAGCACCGCATAAATATAAATAAATACAATAAATATAAATAAATACAATAAAGGTCCATCAACAATCAAAAAAAAGTTCTAGGGCTGGGAAGCATTTTGGTCTGAGGCCCAGAAATGAAGCTAAAACCCAACTCTTATCAGTTCTCTGGAGGCAGGTTTCAGGTTCAGCTGAGCAAGGACATCTGTACTACCCCATAAGGGAAAGGGAAAGAAAGGTTCCTGTGGGTGGCATAAAGCAGTAGAACTGTCCTAGCAAGCCAAATAGGCATTTAGTGTCCTTTCCAGCAAGTGTTCTCAGTAGTTCTGACATGGAGCCATATACTTGGTTCTGGAGAAGTGCTCAACTGTCCAGATGCTCAGAGTGAACAGACCCTGTCTACAAAATCCTCTCAAGGAGGGGGCTAGTTGAGCTACCCCATGAACATCATGACCTGAACAACCAGGCAGCTCTTGGGCTGTCCAATTTGCATAGATTGTTTTTTCTGAGTTTAGATTGTTGTCTATGGGGATTAATGTTTTTCTCTATGTAATCTTTCTCTTTCCATTGTGACCATGTTCTTCCCTTGCCTCACATATTTTGAGGTTCTCTGTGATCCTAGGAGTCTAGTTCAAGCTCCTTCCCCAGCATTGAAGACCCCTGATAGTCTGATCTGCTGACCCTTAGTTCCCTCTACAGTCAAATCACACTGCACATGTGGCTGCATCCAGTGAAATCCCAGCATTGACTGATTGAGTGTTGCTTTGGTGTGTTTCCTCTTCTAACAATTCTCATCAGACCATAGTTGGGGCATTTTTCATTTAATCCAATTTAAGACAATTACTTCCTCAGATTCTGACACAGCATGCATGACTTTGGGCAATTTACTTTCCCCCACTGCATCTGTTCCTTTGTAGGTAAAACAGATACTAACAAGTGGCCCATGGAGATGCTGTGAAGACCTAGGAGATAAAGATTGGGAAGCTCTGGGTGGTGAATTTGAGTGGTACCAGCTGTAAATAACAGACTCAAGTGCCCTGCCCTGCAGCTCCCTGACACATTCATGGGAAAGAATCTGGATTGCTTAGGCATTTCCTACATACTGATTCCTAAAAAACCCTGAGACTGAGTCCCTGAGAGAAGGTACAGAGGAAAGGGTCATTCTCAGAGGCAGCCTCAGAGATGTCCCTGCAGGGGCATGCGACATACCCTCTAGTGAGATGGCTTAGTGGAGATGCTACTGAAAGACTTGAGAGGGCAATGGGCATCTGTTAGAAAATTAAGGCTGAGGTTCTAGAGCATAAGTTGAGTCTGATACACTGCTGGAGCCCCAGAACACAGTGCAGGTCTACCTTGGGCCTCTGAAGAAGTGCTTGCATTTATGCTTTTGCCTGTACCCATACAACTTCCTGGACTATGCCCTGTGCTGGTGAGCTTGCCCATAGGGTTCTTTGCAACCTGGCCCCACCCACCAATCCTTCTCACCATGCAACCTGCTGTGACAAGAGACTGATTCTTACACTCAGTAAAGACCTTTGCTCATGCTGATACTTCTTTTTCTGTATAAAGACTCTTTCTGCTCAGATGGCCAAACTCCTACTCCTTCCAGGTTCAAACTGAAGTTCCACTTCCCACTCCAAAGTTTTCCCCAGTTCCTGGCAGACTCCAGTACCTCTTCTTCAGAGTTTCCATAGCACCTTGTTCCTCTCTTGCCTCAGTGAATCATTACTGTTTATATGTCTCCCCTCTAAGTTGGTTCTCAGGAAATATGACTGAGATGGATACCTATATTTTTGTCAGCCAGCTCTCCTGATCCTACTTTTGGCAGTGTCCTAAATTTCTTTCAGGACACTGTCCCATCCCTGTGTAAGCCCTGGTTTTTTGATTTGTTGTTGTTGAGGGGATGGGATGTTTATTTTGTTTGTTTGTTTGTTTAGTACTTCAAATTAAACCTAGAACCTCGCACATCCTCAACAAGTACTCTACTACTGAGCCACATCTCCAGCCCTTTTTATTTTGAGACAGGGTCTTACCAATTTGTCCAGGATGGCCTTGAACTTGAGATCCTCCTCCCTCAGCCTCCTGAGTAGCTATTTCTGGGCCTAACTATCCCTTATTGTTTTAGACTACTATTTTTCAGACTACTATGATTGATTCAGGGGTGGCTATAGGACCAAATTTGTACTGTTATGTCTGTCACACTCAGGACTTCCTTCACACTGTTAGAAGAGAAACTGTTGGCCAGGTGTGATGGCACAGGCCTGTAACCCAGCTTAAGAGGATGAGACAGGAGGACATCAAGTTCAAGGCAGCCTCAGCAATTTAATGAAACCCTGTCTCAAAAAAAAAATAAAAATGGGCTGAGAATGTAGCTCAGTGGTGGTGCCCCCCACCTCACCCAAAAAAGAAGACAAATTCTTTTGACTGGTTTTGAACCCAGGAACATCAAAGTCAGGAGCTGCTGGACTCCAGACTACTGCAGCCTTCAAATGAGCCAGCCCAATGGATGTAAAGATAGAAACAATGTGAAGTTGAAGTGACACTATTTGAGCCCCTGGTATTTGACTTCTCTGTTATGTGTTCCCATGTTTTTCCTTCTTTGACTTGAATCAGTTTGAACAGGATGTTTCTGTCACTTCCACTTTAAGAGGCCTGATATATGTTGGTTGTTTTCTTCCCTGGTCAACTCATTTCTATAAAAAATAATTCATTAGCCAGGCATGATGACACATGCTTGTAATCCCAGCTACTTGGGAGGCTGAGACAGGAGATGACAAGTTTGAGGCCAGTCTGGGTAACTTAGTGAGACCCTGTCTGAAAAAATAAAGGGCTGGGGATGTAGCTCTGGGTTCAGTCCCTAGTACCAGGAAGAAAAAAAAAAATGATTCAACTCTAGAAGGAAGGTTCCCACTGGAAAAGAAAAAACGACACAGGTCTCAGACTAGCAGGCAGGGCCTGCTGTGGATCATGCATCAGTTCAGATAATAGAGACCCTGGCACAACCCCTCCTCTTGAGTCCTCAGGGATGGCCAACTTCAACCTGTGGGTAGGGGAAGCAATGTTCAGAAAGGTCAAGTGACTTGCCCCAAATTGTTTAGCTAAGATAATGTCACCAGTTCCACCTGACCTCAGAATCCAAACTCTTCTCATTATTAAGAGAAGGCACTGGTAGATGCTGGGCCACAGGGAAACCGGGCCTCCTGGGAGAACAAAGCAAAACAAGCCAGAGCCAGTTCTAGAGCCAACCACATCTTTATTAGTCTCTGCAGCTGAGCCAATGGAGCCCCGTCTACAGGGGACATTAGTGAGCTACTCTGGCTACTGGGCATGGATGCTAGCTAGCATTTCTACTGGCATTTGGGATTGAGTGGAGGAAGAGACTGGAAGGGACCAAATGGGCAGACTGCTGGGCCACCTTCAGGCAGGCACATGGGGAGCTTCCCAGAATGGTATAAAGATGTGTCAGTCCCAGAGGGAAACACTGCTATCTCCCCAGAGTGAAAGATCAGACAAAGCCTGAGATGGGGACAGTCACAGCAATGGACAGAGCTCCTGGGATCAGAAAGGCATTTCCTAATGGAGGCAACTTTCTAAGGCTGGAGCTCCCAAACAGAGCTCACCTGACCCCCAACCAGGAGCCCCCAGGTTCAGTTCAATTGTTGTCATGGGGAACAGGGAACCCAGGAAGATGGTACTAGGAAGGATGGAGCTGAACTCAGAGTATTTGGGGTAAGAATATGTCAGTACTAACAATACAGGCAAAATATTCATCATAGGTGCAATCCTGAAACTTCACTCCATAAAAAGATCACATCTCCCATTTACCTAGCAACAGCCTGAAGGCCCATCATGATCTGACCCAGCCCAACTGATCTCCCCTTCGGACATGCCATGACATTCAGGGCTCTAAACTAGTCAACAAGAGCACTCCCAATCCACCCGCTTTGCTCCCTGCCCCTACACTTGTCAAAAGACACAACTGCAGTTTTAGCACAACGTGTTTGTTTACTTCTGTTTTCCCACTAGGCCTGGAGCTGCCCCTAAAGAGAGTAGAGCGTGCAACACGCGTTCTCTTTCCAGCACCTGAAGAACTTGAAGCCAAATGAAAGTTATATTACTGTCTTTGTGTGATTAGATGAAATATAGGTGTCTATAAGGGATTTCTGGGGTGTCTAGCAGAACCACGTTTGTGCTTAAGATGTTAACTTCTTCCGATGGGTGGGCATGGGGTGAGGGTAAGGAGTGGGAGGGATGGTCCAAGCCCAAAAAGGGCTATAGGAGGGGAAAGGGCTCATTTGGCTTGAAGGGTAGAGGGTGGGGTCCAGGAGGAAAAGGGGTTTAGCGGTCTAAGCGCAGGGTCCAGCGCTCCAGTCCCATGACTCAGAACCAGCAGGGTGACCACATAAGTGAGCCCAGTGCGGCGCCGGTGGCGGCTCCGGCAAGCATGCCCATGGCCAGCGGGGCGCCAGCACTGTAGCAGGGATCCTCCCGCACTATTACGTGCGTCACGCCGGGGCCTGCGGAGACAGCCGGTGAGTATCAGCGACTTAGGAGAAACCAGTCATCTTCATTCCCTTTCTGCGTGACTCCAGCCCAACCCAATATTAAGGCACTGAATCCATACTCCCCAGTCGGAGAAACTGAGGCCTTGACGAGGTAAGGGATCCACACTACCACTTCCCTCCCGGGTCTGCCACGGACGTTCGGTAACTTTGGGGCCTGGGGGGGGCGGACCTCTAAACACACCACACTGCACCTATGGGCGACTGCGGTTCCCAAGTTAGCCACCAAGCGTCGCTACGAGCTCAGGAAAGATTGCTGGGAAACCAAACTGAGTAAGTGCCTGGAGGCTTCTCTGCAGCATCCAGCACTATTTTTAGCTCTCGAGCTGCTAGGAGTTTGCGGAGTTCCTGCCTGAGAAAATACGTAAACACTAAAAGGGTGAGGCTGGTCCTGACTGCCAATGACTCGTGGACGGGACCTGGCATTGGACTGAGGCAGGCTGCAGATAGGGGGACCGTGAAGGGGCTGGGCTTAAAGGGTGAGGGAAAGCTTACCTGCATAGGGCGGCCCGTAGTAGCTGCGGACATACGTGGCCTCATGCGCGTTGGGAGGCACCACCTCGTAGTAGTCTTGGTACGGGCTGTAGACGCGCACCTAGAGAGTCCAACCCGGTCAACTGCCCAGGAACTCCCTGGTCTGGATTTGGTCCCCAGTCCCCTTCCTACCTAAGTTTAGAAATGGGCCCCCAGGCACCAGCCAGCTCCTGGAAAGGTCCCACTTCTCCACAAAGTCCATGGTCTTTTTTGTTTGCTGGTTGGTTGGTTTGTTACTGGGGATTGAACTCAAGGGCCACACCCCCACCCTCTTCTGTATTTTATTTAGAGACAGGGTCTCCCTGAGTTGCTTAGCCCCTCGCCTTTTTGGCTTTGAACTCGTGATCCTCCTGCCTCAGCCTCCCAAACTACTGGGATTACAGGCGTGCGCCATCGCGCAGGGCCTCCATAGTCTTTTGTATTCTAAAAATTCAGCCCTTAGATTCAGCTCCCAGTGATGATGCCTTTTCTCACTCTGGTCTCCTACCTTGCTAGAGAAAATTTTCTATGACTCCCAACTTCCCTTCACAGGTAGCAAAGGTTGACTTTGCTAATTAATAAGTGTACAATGGTCTCACTTAAAACCCAATTGATTTCTCCCTTAGTCATAGGGTGGGAATATGGCCAAGTCCCAGGCTGAAAATAAAGAGGGGTTAGGGAGAAAAAGAGGAAAAGGAAGGGTAGGAATGAGAGGTAACCAAAGTAACTGTTATCGAGCATCTACTGTGTACCAGGCCCTGGGAGAGGTATTCACCTGTGCTATCACCTCTAATCCTTAAGATGAGTATTATTATCTCTCTACCACACAGACCTGAGGATCCAGGTTCAGAGAATGATCAGTGTTCTCTGCAGAATGTACTCATTGCCCGCCCCCATCCCCCAGATTCTTCCCAACCCTTCAAAACCTAGCTCAAAAGCCACCCACTTCAGAAACCCCTCCTAGTCTCAAAAAAAAAAAAAAAAAAAAGCCTTTCTTCCTGAATTCACTGTGGACCTTGCTTGTGCCTCTCATCATTTCTCTTGGCCTTTTCTACCTGCACTCCAAATGTGAGCTGTCTGTGAGCAAGAACTCATTAATTTTGCTAGACCAGCAGGGTCTAGCATGTGTCAGGTACCAAAAAATAAATGCTGGGTTAAATGGAAGTTCCCAATCCAAGAGGGAGCAGACCTGAGGAAGGGGTAGGGTCCCCTTCTCCCCTTCTCTCCTGGATCGTTCTTCTTATCCCCCTTTCATCCTATACTTCTATCTCATGGGGCTTCACACCTGAATGGTCCCACTCCCTTTAGAAGTCAAAGTGTCTCAAACTCCATTAATTTGGAGTGACTGCAGCATTTCACCATGCACCACACCTGTTCCTCTCCCAACAAATGTTTTTCTCTAAGAATGCCATCAACACACACACAAACAAAGAATTTAGGTTGGCACCCTTGTCTTCACACACTTGTCTTGCTTGTCACTTCAGCCATTAGGTCTCATGATTTGATCTTCTAAATATGCTCTTCTGTCCATACTCTTGGCCAATGTCAAGAGAATAAGCCATTAGCACACTGATTTCAAGTCTCCATGCCATTTCCCTCTAATAAGGATGACTTCTCACCTTTTCTCATTCAACTACCTAATTTGCATTTCAGATTCAACTCAGGTATTGTTCTCCTTGAACTTCAGTTTCTGTTGTGGTCTCATCTAGACACCCAGGTAGCTCTTGGACTTCCCTCTCTCCCAGCTGATCAATGATAAAGCCTTGTTTGTATCCTTGTGTTGGTCTCTCTCACAAGACTTGTAGACCCCTCAGGTTCCAATCAGTAATATGGTAAGTGCCTAATAAATGTTTAATGACCTTAGCACAAGTGAATCAAATACAGATGGGAGGGGCTGGGGTTGTGGCTCAGTGGTAAAGCGCTCGCCTCTCATGTGCAAGACCCTGGGTTCGATACTCAGCACCACATAAAAATAAGTAAGTGAAATAAAGGTATTGTGTTCCATCTACAGCTAAAAAAAAATATTCAAAAAAAAATACAGACGGGAACTAAGGTCACCCAACTCTGAAACTCTAAGTTGAGGTTTAAGTTAGGGAGAACAAATGGTGTCTGGGCAATGCAGGGGGCTCAGACAAGCATGTTGTAGGTCCTCAGGCTCAATTAACTGCTGGTTGTGTTCCCTCCCCAAGGGCTTTCTGGATGAGGTAGCCAGGATCTGGGCTTCATGCCCAAAAGGGGCTGGCGGGACTTAAGCACTCAGATCCAATTTTACTGTTTGAGAAACTGAAATCCAAAGTTTCCACTTGCTCTGCAGTTGCAGTGAGCCAGTAGCCTTGTGAGGCCCTGATGAGGGTGGAAAACACCACCTCATGTCCCTCTGGGGCACCTGTTTCTACCCTCCAGGTCTGGGAGGCCCAGAAGTAAACTCATGTAGATCACCTGGCAATAGGCAACCTGAAAGCTTAATCTCTGATTCTCCCCCTCTTCTGGAGGCCCCACCACTTACATAGGAAGGGAAGAGTTGGTCTGTCAGGGGCCACACACAAATAACTTCCTTTTCTCCAATAAACTTATACTAAGGTTTACAGTCTTTTAAATCCTGTTTTTTTAGGCATTGCCACTTTAAACAAAGTTATACCCTAGGCCATGCATGGAGAATACCTCAGAATGAAAAGCTAGTCAGGTGCAGTAGTACACACCTGCAATCCCAGCTATCCAGGAGGCTGAGATAGGAGGATGGCAAGTTGGAGTCCAGACTGAGCAACTTAGCAAGACCCTTTCTCAAAATAAAATGAAAGGGGCTGTAGATGTTATTCAGTGGTAGGGTACTTGCCTAGCATGCATGAGCCCCTGGGTTCAAACACCTGGAACCCCCCTAAAAAGGGAAGGGGTCTAGGAGTCCCAGGCATGTCATTGATGAATTGAGTAATGCTGATCTAGCTAAGTAACCCTCAGAACTTCAGCTTCCTCATCTGCAAACAGTCTTTCCCACACTGCCAACTCCCAAGGAACTGTGAGAATCCAGCAGAGCCACATCTATTAGGCAACCATGTGGCCCAAGCTCTTCTAGGCTCAGAAGTCATGCACGTCAGGATCCCCAGGAACAATCTGTGTGATATATGTTTGTGTTTTGCTGTGGATTGACCCAGGGCCTTATGCATGCTAGGTGAGCATGTTAGCCCAGAAATCTATAGTTTAAAAAATTGACTCCTGAGGCTAGGGATGTAATTCAGTGGTAAAGTGCTTGTCTAGCATGCCTAAGGCCCTGGGTTGATCCCCAGCCCTGCAAAAAATAAAGTTAAATCTATAAACACTACAGATTTCCTATGCCCCACCCCAGACCTATGAAATTAGAGCATCCAGAGGTAACATTTTAATATCTGTTGTTGTTTTAAGTCCCTAAGAAATTCTAACACACAGCCTCACTGAGCACCACTGAGCAAGAAGAGTTCATAGTCAACTGTAAGACTACAGACACTCTACTCAAGCCTCACTGCCACCTATCCCATCCTGGCTGGACCTGTATTGAGCACTGGGGACAGAAGCGGTTCAAGCCCAAGTCCTGATTCCAAGAAACATTCAGGGAGAGGAGAGGCAGACCCAGACTAAACTATAATAGGTGGTAATAATGCCATCCTGAGGCCTGGCCCTGCCCTTCCCTCCTTCCTCCCTCCCTCCCTCCCTCCCTCCCTCCCTCCCTTCCTTCCTTCCTTCCTTCCTTCCTTTCTTCCTTCCTTCCTTCCTTCCTTCCTTAATTCACTTGTCCCATGAGCATACTCTGAGACCTATTTCTGCTAGACCCTCATGTACTAGGAATGTTCAGAATAAACTGTCCACATCATTGAGCACATCTCACTGAGGAGGTGGCAGCATCTGAGGTGGGTCTTTAAGGATGAGCACCAGTTTGTAGGTGAATGAGAAAACTAGGCGTCTTGGTGGCAGAGAGAATGGCATTTGTGGTGCGGGAAAAGGAGAAAGCAGGAGTGGCTGGGGCAGAGGGCACAGCAGAGCACAGGGATGAGGGGAGGTAGCCGGTGAAACTAGCTACATTCTACAGGCCTTAAAAACCAGGCCGTGGTGGGTACCCAATGAGTGTGTGAGAGAGGGAAGAGCGGTGACTGGGACTGTTTTGGAGAGGCTCATCCTGGTGTCCAGAGTGGAGGCAGGGAGGGCTAGCCAGCACTTACCCAGATTCGCCTCTCAACCTTACAGGGATTCCACGATCGGGTCACACACCTGACCTTGGGGCAAACCCGGCGGCTCCTGAGTGGGACGGGGGCTCCAGCTGGGGCCTGCTCAAGCCACAGAAACCCAAGAAGGGGGAGGGACATAGGTGTCAGAGGCCCTCTATGCCTGGAGAGACTGAGCTCTTAGCAGGCCCTACCAGTCCTCTCTGCCAACTGGGCTGGGGCAAGGGGGTATCCTCTTCCTTTTCAGCCCAAGGTAAGGAGGAGAGACACAGAGAGGGATGGTGACTGCAGACTCTTTCTAGCCTGCCTTCACCTCTGGAATGCAGCTGGTTCTCCCAGTCTCCAGGTAAGAGAGGGCAGCTCAGCTCTCAAGTGTCCTCAGCTCTCATCTACCTGGCCCCCTTCACCACCACCACCCCCGCCTGGCCCTTGGCTGTTTCTGTCCCCAGGTTCTGTGTTCCCTGGTACATCCAGGTCAGGGACTCCTCCTGGAGTCTTCCTCCAGAGTGGGACATGAACCTGTAGCATATGGAGGTCACACCTGCATAAGCACAAGGACAGAAAAAGCCCACAGACATGAATGCACACAAACAAAGCAGACACAGGTACAAAATCATTGACACACACACCTACTCTAAGCGGGGGCCCAGAGATGTGTGTGTGTGGAGCAGAATGAAGTAGGATCAAGGGTGGGGCACAGAGAAGTGGTCAGCAGAGCAGCAGAAGGGTGGACAGATAGAGAAGGGCCAAGGCAGCTTCATAGAGTCAGAGTGCAGAACGGTCAATCCTCACCTTCCATGGAACTGAGTAGCCCTACTCGAGGGCTTTGGAGCTCAGAGTCCTGTGAGCCCGACCTGCGGACCACTGTTCCAGCCTCCTCACTCCTGGCTTCCTCCAATCCTGGAAGCCTGAATCTGTCCCCCAAAGTCTAACAGCCCTCTCTACATAATGTCCCTTATTGTTCCCACAACCCTCAAGAAAAGTCCAGTTTGAGGTCCTTTGTGATGGGGCCTCAGAGGTAATCTCTCCCATGTCATTCCCTCCATGCTAAGCCACCCAACAGGCCAGACTCTGGGCCCTCTGCCACATGCCTGTGCACACACTCGCACACATCCCTGCCTTTACTCTGGCAGCTCCTTCTGCAGATGACAGCCTCCTCTCAAAACACAGGCTCATCACTGAATTAAGATCTAGACTTTGGACATGACACTTTTTTGTCTCTGGACCTCAGCTTCCCTATATGTAAAATGCAACTGATGATATCAACACCCAGACTCTCCCCACCCCTCTTCCAGGGCTGTGGGAGGATGAATTGGCATAACTGGTGCTCAGCACAATGCCTGGCCCCCCGAGGGGGTTTCTACATGCATCCCAGGCTCCTTTGCTCTTTCCCAGTAGACTTTCTCTCTAGATGACAGCAAGCTCCATTATGCCACAAATAGAAGGAGCAAGCATAGATTCTGGAATCTGACAGGCAGGAATAGAGGTCATGCTGGGCCTTGGCAGCTCTTTAAACTCACATCTCCATCAGTCACTAAGCTCTTTTGACTGCATTTCCTAAATATGTCCTGTAATCATCAGCCTGTCTCTGCCAGCAAGGCCTCCATCCAGAACCGTTGCCTGAACACTGTGCTGGCCTCCAAGCTGGTCCCTAGGCACCCACACTACAATTCATTCCCTAACTACCAGCCAGACTCTCATTAAAAATCCAAGTCTGTCCAGGTGCCTTGGTGCATGCCTGTAATCCCAGCAGTTTAGGAGTCAATTTAGCAAGGCCCTAAGCAATTCAGCAATGTTCTTCTTCTTCTTCTTCTTCTTTTTGATATATACATATTTTTTAGTTGTAGATGGCCACAATACCTTTATTTTATTTATTTTTATGTGATGCTGAGGATTGAACCCAATGCCTCTCAAGTGCTAGTAAGCGCTCTACCACTGAGCCAAAATCCCAGCCCCAGCAGCTATAATCCCACCTGTAATCCCAGCAGCTCAGGAGGGTGAGGCAGGAGACTCTCAAAGTCAGCCTCAGCAAAAGCGAGGTGCTAGGCTGGGGCTGTAGCTCAGTGGCAGAGCACTTGCTTTGCATGTGTGAGGCATTGATTTTGATCCATAGCACTGCATAAAAATAAATAAAATAAAGGCATGCTATCCATGTACAACTAAAAAAAAAAAGATGCTAAGCAACTCAGTGAGACCCTGTTTCTAAAATAAAATACAAAATAGGGCTGAGAATGTAGGTCAGTAGTCAAGGGCTCCTGAGTTCAATCCCTGGTACCAAAAAAAAAAAAAAGGCTTGGGGATGTGGCTCAGTGGTAAATTGCCCCTTGGTTAAATTCCCAGTAATTAAAAAAAAAAAAATTCAAGTCTGGCCAGGAATGGTAGTGTACACCTGTAATCCCAGCCACTCGGGAGGCTAGGGCAGGAAGATCACAAGTTCAAGGTCAACCTCAGCAACTCAGTGAGACCCTGTCTCAAAAAATAAAATGGGCTGGATATGTAATTCTGATCTAATCATGCCATCCCTTTGTTTACAAATTTTCGATGGCTTCCTGATGCTCTTAGCAGAAACCAGCATCCTTAACACTGCCCACAAAGCCTAGTCTTGCCAACTATCCTTTCTAACTGCCCCCCTCCTGAGCTCCAGTCACCTCAGCCATTTTTCCTTCTGTTGCTCTACCTGCCACAATCTTAACCCCTCTCAAGCCTTTGCACAGCCATCTACCATGGATGGATCAACCGTCTGATTCATCTACCTGGAAAGCTGTTCCCTTCACTACATCCCCATACTGTTTACCTGGTCAATTTCTGTTTATCCTTCGGGTCTCAGCTTAAGCCTTATCTGAATTCCCACCTGGATCAGGCCACCAAAGAGTCAAGAGCAATTACCACTATTGCAATGAAATCATAACTAACTAATCAGTTGTTTCACATCTGACTCCTCACTAGGCTGAGTCCAGGAGGACAGGGCCCACATCCCCTCAGTTCATCTCTGATCCCTGGCACTTGTCACAGCACCTAGAACATAGTAGAAACTCAGTGAATATTTATTGTACAGAATGAATGAAACTCAGTCTATATCTGCAGACACAATAATCCCAGGTAGCAAGGTTGACCTCACAGGACTATTGTATTTGGAATTAGACCTAAATCACACCCGGAACATAATAGTTGCTCGATAAAAGTTCCTTTCCCCTAGCTCACATGCCACCCCCTCCTCCAAGTCTTCATGGAGGCTTTTTTTTTTTTTTTTTTTTTTAAGAACACCATTGGTCTTCATGGAGGCTTCTCTCCCTCTCTCCTCTGAGTTACCAGCTGGCTGTCTTTCCTCTTTTTCCATGTGGGACTCAGGGAATCTGAGTCTGCCCAGACATAGGAGCACTAGATTGAGAATTGCTGACAGGCGGAGACCGAGTCTGAATCACCCATGATTCTATGGCACATGGGGCTGGGAAGGAGGGAGAGAAAATGGGGCTCACCGGAGTAGAGTTCGCCTCCAGCAATGCCGTCTTCCATGCTCTGCAAAGCAAACCCCCAAGACCATGAGGTGATAGTTTGAAAGAAGGGGGTTCAGACCTTCACATTCTAGACTTTTCCTCTCTAACTCACTCTCTAACACCAGTCTCATGAAAAGGAGTCAGATCCGCTTGACTCCTTCAGGTAGACAAGAGTGATCCTCCCCTGCCCCTGTCACATGGATGGACCCTTAGTTAGGCTAATTCATTCTTAGAACACAGTCCCCTCCCTTCTAGAAGTTCCAGTTTTTCCATAGATACAGTGGACTTAGGGGGGTCTCTTAAGGGACTTATGATTCTGACATGCCTGGGCGGGTGCTCTAGCTGCGGCCCACCTCCACATAGCAATCCTACAAACACAGCTCTCCAGAGCTCTGACCCTTGGGAATGCCCAGTGGACACCAGACAATTGGGCCTTTGTTGGTTGCCATGGCACCTGGCTGGGGTGGACAAGGCGGCTCTATGCTGTGTGCCTGGAGCTCTGCTTCCCCCACTCCCACACACCCATCTCTTTACTCTCCCCCCAGCTCAAAGGCTAACCCTCTCAGCCCGAGGGGAGGAAGGCAAGGAATGTGAGGGAACAGATGGTACCCAAGGACACCTCCAGGCTCAGTGTGGATATGCATCTGACATTGGGGTTCCCTTGCCTGGCACACAGGCAGGTTTGGGTCTACCCTTCAGATCTCAGTCCCCATGTCAGGGCATCTGCTCAGAAAGGAGGAGGCAGGGTCCTTTTTCAGATGCCATTGGCTTTGTTTGCTCTTTTCTATCCTCCCAACTGAAGATACCCCTCAGAAGCTGCTGCATACATTCTGAATGCCCGGGGACCATGCACCTGAGGCAGGTGTGCATACCTCTGCCTCCACACTTTGAGCTCATAGATCATGTGAGGAGCCCACTGCTTACCATACCAACCATCATCATCTGTCTCCCTACTGCCCAGCCTCCTTGACGCCACCTTACTGGTCTCAGACCCTCTTCCTACTGTTGGGGAACTGGAAGGCCCAAGAAGAAGGGGGTGTCTGGTTGCATTCCCTAAGATTCTATCGCATCCTCTCCCAAGAGCTACTCACACAGCATCATCCCTAGTCTCTGCGCACAGGTGCAGGCGGGAGCCCTCCCGCAGGTTCACGGTCAGCAGGCCATCTCGGCTCCGGCCCTCTGGGGGCTGTATATCTGGAAGCAGACAAACACTGGTAGACTTTCCACAGGTATAGGTCCCAGATCCCCCCAGAAACTAGGAACAAGAACAGGAACTGATTGGTCTTTTCTACCCTCCTCTGATCCCCACACTTTCTGAGGATTCTGCTGTACTTTTCAAACCCTTTCAACCAACCCACATTACCAGCTTCCTTATGAACATCTCCCAGTTTTCTCTGTTATAATTGTGGCCTAAACCTTGGTTGAAGAATTTAGAGATTGGCCAAATTAGTGTGACTCTAAGCCAGTCACTTAACTGCTCTGAGTCTCCTTATTTCATCTAGTTCATGTCCACTTGTCTCTGCAACTGGCACAGAGTAGGAACTTGACAAAGCAGTAATTTCTTACTTCACCTCTAACTGAAGTGGGGTTGACAAAGGCCCAGAAGCAGTGTCAGTGGGAGCCTTCTGAAAGCTGAAAAGAGGCTTCCAATTGCTGGTGTTCTCAGAAACAGTGGAAGGACTCTCCCCTGGACACAATGCCATAGAGGAAGGGCTTTTGCTCACCATGACACTCTTGGCCGATCTTTATGTCACGGACATTGAACTGGATGAGCACACGGTCTTCTTCGTCCTGCGCTGTCTCATCATGGTAGTAGCCCAGCGTCCCGTCCAGCCATAGTGCAAACCAGTTTCGCTTCCAGCGGCGGAGGATGGAGCCTGCGTGATATTCCAGACCCACCCAGTGAACTAATCCCAGAGCCTGCTAGGGGCAAGAGCCCCAGATGGGCTTCCAGAATCCCCTCAATCCTAGCCCTCAGTATGTTAACCTCTTAACCCCTTTCTTGTATATCCACCTCTAAAATGGGCACAGGGTCCCTTTCTGTCTTGTTCAACACTTTCTCTCACTGGCCCATACCTTACCAACATCTCCTTACCCTAAGCCTCTCTCTTCTGTCCTATCTTGGCTTGTATGATAGTCATTTGTGTCATGTCTGCATCTTCTACCAGACTGGGGAGGCCACAGCTACCCACATAGATCATAGAACTAGCAGAACCTGTGTTTAGTGTTTGCCAAACTGAATGGGCAGGGGGCATGGGGTGTGGGGGTCTTGGTCCCAGGGGTTCCCAGGATAGCTCTTGTTCAGATCAAAAATCCGGTCAGAGACAGGTCTGAAAGCCTGAAACCACTATAGCTTCAGACATTTTGCAACTGGAATCGTAACAGGAAAGAGCAGACATAAGATGGCTTCTCAGAGCTTTGTGGATTTCAAAGCAGAGATATTTTCCTTTTGTTCTGGGACTTGTTTGTGTTCCAGCCTTGGATTGGGCTGCTGAGGACACACAAAGGGTCAAACTCAGTCTGTGTCCTGAGGAGCTCACACTCTAGGGCCAGTATGGGGTGGAGGACTGGGAGACCCACAAGTAAAGACAGTTACATTAAAACTCACGGCAGGAACCGGGAAGGGGGCCTCTGAGCCAGGCTGATGCAGTGGCAAGAGTGAGGGTTAGAGGAAAAGTCAGAGAAGGCTCATCAAAGAAAGGGACACTTGGCTGAATGTTGATGATTAATTAGAAGTCTGCCAGGCAGTCAGGAATAGGAGGACACTGGGCAGGGAAAAGAGCATAGACAAGGGAGGAGAGGAGAACTGATTTTCCTGTTGCTGGTCTAACACTGCTTCCCTCACCCCTGCCCAGGATCGAGAAGAGGGATAGAGAAGGGTCTGGCTCAGGATCACTCACTCTGTCTCCACAGCCAGCCGCCCCTCACCAGGGCCATTTCTTCAAAGGGACTTTCCAGGATGGAGTCAGGCGGGACCTGTCAGAGGAACCCAGGCACACAGTCCTCATCAGATTCAGACTCCCTGAAGAACCCCCAGTTCTCCTGGGGAACCACCCAAGGAACTTTTAAAGCAGTAAACAAACAAGAGCCAGGCAGCCTCCATCTCCTCCCCATTCTCTACTCCAGCCAGAGAATGAGGGCTCTGTCCTCTGTCCTCATGGGGTCATCAGGGCTACCACCAGCTATGATGTGGCGGGGCAGGAGTGGGGGTAGGGATCAGGAGCCTGGATTCCAGTCTCAACTCCAAATCCTTTGTCAAGTCCCTTGTCCTTGACCTTCCAGGCCAGCCTCAATTTCTATGAAACTGTGTCTCAAGGCAGGTAGAAGTGTGTCTATGAAGCAGGTAGGCGCTGGAGGGAGGAACTCCTAAAACTCAAACAATATTTTAGAAAATGGGATTCTGAAATGCTAGCAGCACAGAATATCAGAGTCATGGCAATAACTGAGGGAATTTCACAGTAAGAAAAGCCTCCCTCCCAGCTGAACCCCACTGGAGCCACTCACAAAGTGCATAAAATAATACTTTAACAGCAGCTATGACTAATGGAGTCCTGTGTGCTAGGTGTATTTCTCTGCTTTCACCTATCATCTCATTTAAGCCTCTTAGCCATCCTTGCTATAATTCTCACTTAAGAGATGAGGAAACTGAGTCCAGTCACTTGCACAGATCCTGTTGATTAGCAGTAAGCACTGAAGCCGGGATCCACACTCAGCAGTCCTGGCTTTTCATCATTAAACCCAGTAGGAGTTTTGAAAACATGCAATGTTCAGGTCAGGCCCCATGACAATTAATCATCAGTTGTGGAAGAGGCAAGCACTGCTAGTCTCTAAAGATTCTGAAGTGATTCCATTGCACAGCAAAGTTTGGGAGTCGCTGTGGACGACTACCTCACTTTGTCCCCATTGTAACTTTGTTAGGAGTAAAAGGAGTTTTACTCCTTTCTGATGGACAGAGGGGCAGCAAATGACTTAATCCACGTATATGACAAAACTTGGATTGGAAACCAGGTGCCCTCTATTCCTAATGGTGAGTTATTTGTGAGCAGGTGTGTCTACCCCGCCCCCACCTGCTCACACCTGTTTCTGCGTAACAAGGGCTGGCACACCTGGGGTGGAAGACCTGGCCAGGTCTCTTTTTCTCATACGCTCCCTCCCCTCCAAGCTGACATAGATCAAGAGGCCAGGTGCAAACTCCCTCTCCAGCCCCCCTTGATGCACCCACCTGTCTACACCTGTTGTGGATGCTGCTGCCAAAACCAGCGCTACTCGATGCAGCTGCCACCCAACCCGCTGCGCCTGCGCTTTGTGCGCCTCAGAGAGCCTGGGGCATTTCACTGCCAGGCTTCGCCCGGGGCCTAGAAGCCCGGGGGCCCCGCCCTGCAGACCCGCCCCACCCCCAGGGAGGGGGCGTGGCGCGAAGAGGTGATGACCGAAGCATGCTGGGACTTGTAGTTTGCAACCCTGCAGGAGGGCAGGAGATGCTCACATGAGTGGTAGTCCTTTACTGACCCGGCGGGTCTTTTTTTTTTAGAACTGACATTTCTTCTCAGATTTTTTATTCCCTAAATGAAGCAATTAGCTCAATGTATAAAACAATTTTTTTCTCAGTAAAGAAGCATCTATTACATGCCAAAATTAAAACCCAACTAAAAAAAAATTTTTTTAATTTTTTTAAAGAAAGGGTCGCTCTCTGTCACCCAGTCTGGTCGCCAATAATTCCCTTACCTCAACCTCCCAAGTACCTAGGTGTACGCCAACGCGTCCATTTTATTTTACTAAAACGTTTGCTCACTCGTTAATTGTGTATATTTTCTTCAGTACTGGGGATCAAACCCAGGGCACTCAACATGCTAGGCACGCGCTGTACCACTGAGTTGTAACCTCAGCCTTTACAACAAATATCCCCCCTCCTTTTTTTTTTTTTTTTTTTTGTACTGGGGATTAAACCCAGGAGCTAGAAGAACTCTACAAATGAGCTACATCCTCGGCCCTTTTTTATTTTGAGACACGATATCACAAAGTTGCTGAGGCTGGCCTCAAACTTGTGATCCTCCTGCCTTAGCCTCCCAAGTCGCTGGGATTACAGGTGTGTGCAACACAACTATGCCCAGCTAAAATAATTTTTCTTAAGAATTGGGCTCCGGAGCTGGGGGTTGTGGCTCAACGGTAGAGCACTCGCCTGGCACATGCGAGGCTCTAGGTTTGACCCTCAGCACCACATAAAAGTAAATAAATAAAAATAAAGGTATTGTGTCCAACTACAACTAAAATTAAAAAAATAATAATAAAATAAAAAAAAATTTAAAAAAAGAATTTGACTCCAGCTGGGTTCCTGGCGCACACCTGTAATCCCAGCGATTCGGGAAGCTGAGGCAGGATGGATGGAAAATACAAGGCCAGCCTGGACGACTTAGTGAGACACTTTCCCAAAATAAAACAAAAGGAGCTGGGAAGCGCTCAGTGCTTGCTACCATGAGGGAGGCCTGGGTTCATTCAATCCCCAATCCCGTCCCCATCATCACACACAGACACAATTCTGTGCATGAACACTGGATGTGTGAGTACAAGGCTATTAAAAAGGATGGCTGTGCCAATTGTATCCTGTGAGCACCCAAGAACAAGGCCATTAAAAAGTTCTGCAGAGGCCAGGCTCCGTGGAGCAAGCCTATAATCCTAGCAGCTCCGGAAGCTGAAGCAGGAGGATCAGGAGTTCAAAGCCAGGCTCAGCAATTTAGCCAGACCCTGTCTCTAAATAAAATAGAAACAAGGACTAGGGTGTGGCTCAGTGGTTAATCGCCACTGTATTCAATCCCCGGTACAAAAAAAAAAAAAAAAAATTCCACAGAGCAAGACCTGCAGTGGTGTGCACCTATATAATCCCAACAATTAGGGAGTCTGAGGCAGGAGAACCACCTGAGCCTAGGAGTTCCCAGGCAGGAAAGAAGGAAAGAAAGAAAAGAAATGTTATTAGAAACATTGCATAGGGCTGAGGCTGTGGCTAGTGGTAGAGCTCTAGCCTGGCCCACCTGAGGCACTGGGTTTGATCCTCAGCACCACATAAAAATAAATAAAATAAAAGTATTGTGTCCATCTACAACTAAACATATATGAAAGAAAGAATGAAAAAGAAAAGAAAGAAAGAAACATTGCAGAAGCTGCAGCCTCACTTGTCAGAGTCATTCCGGAAGTCAGTCTTTGGCACCTGTGGCTTCCAAAGCTGCCTGTGAAGCTCCATCACTGCATGAATGTGCCATTCACAGCAAGGGAGGGAGGCAGGAATTGACTTCCTTAGTCTCACAGGGTTGAACACCCCACCCTAATTTAGACTTGCAGGTGCTGCCCCATCACCTTCACCAAAGCCCACATAAAGAGCTGAGTTTTTAAGTATACTTTTTAAAAATCAATTTTTAAAAATCTGTAAACTAATTTTCTTAAAAAAAAAAAAAAAGAAAGAAAAAGTAAAGTTTCCAGGAGAAATCAGACTCCAGTTTTGCATGGTTTTTGTTTGTTTGTTTGTTTTTGTTTTTGGTTCTGGGGATTGAATCCAGGAATGATTAACCACTGAGCCATAACCCCAACCCTTTTTATTTTTTATTCTGAGACTGGGTCTTGCTGAGTTGCTTAGGGCCTCACTAAGTTGCTGATGCTGGCTGTGATCCTCCTGCCTTAGCCTCCAGAGCCACTGGAATTACAAACATTTGCCACCGCCTGGCTTGCACGGTTTTTTGAAGCTTGGTTTTTAGAAAGTACAGCACTGGGCTCCAGGGCAGCCTCTGACATGCCCTTGCCCTCAACTCCTAGTTTATTGTCTCCTGGGGAGACTAAGTGTAAACACACAGTTAAAGCAAAGAATGTGATTTAACAAGGAAAAACAAGAGTCAGTCTTTGACCAAGAGATTGTGGAAGGCATCCCAGTGGAGGTTGAAAGATCTCAGTGGATGGGTAGTAGCTTTACAGGCTAAACAAAGAGTCCATATGAGCTCTGGTCAAAAAGTTCAAGGGTGGTCCGGCACTGTGGCACACACCTGTCATCCCAGTAACTCAGGAGGCTGAGGCAGTAGGATTACAAGTTCAAAGTCAGCCTCAGCCATTTGGTCAAGGCCCTAAGAACTTAGCAAGACCCTGTCTCAAAAAATAAAAAGGGATACGGATGTGTCTCAGTGGTTAAGTACCCCTGGGTTCGATCCCCAGTACCCTCACCCCCCCAAAAAAAAAAGTTCAATTGTACATTATTTTTAGAAAATAGAACACAGCGTGGGGGAGCATGGAGAGCAGCAGATGATAAAGCTGCAAAGTTTGCTAGATTATAACATAAAGGCCTTAGATGACAGGCTAAGAGCTTGGATATTATGGCACAGTAGTAACTGCAGCTTGGGAAAGCGTTTCAAGGGTTTAGGTGGTATGATACATGGGTTGCATTTGGAAAAAGTTCATCTAGAGCACAGTCAAAAATGGATTAGAAATCCGAGAATGGTTGCACATGTCTGTAGGTCCACCTATTATGGAGACTGGGGCAGAAGGATGGTTTGAGCTCACAAGTTTAAGATCAGCCAGGGCTATATAGCAAGATCCCAATTCAAAAAATAGAAAGAGAACAAAAAAGATTGGAGAGTTAGAGGGGCCCAGCTCCCAAGTGGGGAAGAAGAGTGTTTCTTTGTCTCCTAGGTCTGCCCCATCCAGGATCATTTCCTTGAATTGCCCGACTTCAAATCCCCTCATAGGAGCAGACAAGGCATACCTTCCAGAGATCAGGGATTGCTAGGGTCTGAAAGGCTCCTGGTCCATCCCCTATTTAGGAAGGGCCCTCCCCACCCCTGGCCCTCATATTCAAGAAAACTTTCCTTACCGGAGTTGCAGGGCTCATGATTCCCAGGCAGTCAGAGAAGCGTTTCCCAGCAGCTTCTGCACAGGGGCATTTCCCTGAGCGCCTTAGAGATAAGGGGATCAAGAAGGTGCTACCAAGAGGGACCTGAAGGGGGAGGAAAGGAGGAAGCACACAGATTTAGGGAAAGTCATCTTTCTCTAGTCCTCTCCCCAACCTTCCCTACTGATCTCGGGTTCTGACCAAGTGCCTGAACAAGTCATCGGTGAAACGAGATGGTCTCAGCCCTGAGTCGCCAAGGTACTGGGGAAGGAGGATATGTGGGGAAGGGAGAAGGAGAGCGGCTGGGCCAGTCCTCCACCATCAGTGGGGGATGGGACTAAGTCTTCATTCTTAGAATGAACCGTGCCCATCACCCAGTCCTGGAAGCTCAGCTTGGCTCCTTAAGCCTCCCTCTTTCCCTCCCTAGTCTCTAATCTTGACCTCGATCCACCCCAGCGCTTCAGCCCTTCGTGCAGTGCGTGCCATGTTGGGAGATTCGCTGTGGTGGATCCTATTAGCCACGGAGCTGATCCCCTCTTAGCAGTCCAGGAACCAGACCTCCCAAACCATGCTGTTTTCCATACCTGTGCCTTTAACTCACTTTCTGATCCTTGGACTGTTCCATCCCAGCCTTTGCCTGGCTAAATTTTCCACTCCCATATCACAGATGGGAGAAGAAGAAGAGGCTAGAAGAGAGCAAAGGAAAGGAGGGAGGAAAACTGGCCTCAGGAATCTGGACCTGGATCTTATCGGTTCCTTTCCTCTTCCTGCTCCCATCCCAGATGGACAACTGGGCAACTGGGCGTCCTTCATCGAGGGGGTAGGGTGGTGATCCGTGAAAACATCTTCTAGATTGCATTCTCCAGATTTAGCAACCAGATGAAAAGAGAAGATTCTTCAACAGCAGTGAGAAAGACTGAGACCCTCCTAAATGGGAGCCAAGGCTGAGCAGATTAAAACCACAAACTCCTGACATCAATTCCAAATCTAAACACAGCCAGTCCTGGCCACTGTCTCTAAAATGTTGCCAATGTCCTCTGTGAGAAACTAATAAGAAGTGTGGACTCTTCAGAAGGGGGTGGGGATGTCTATACACATTGTAACATTTTGCAGATAATCCCTGCTACCTGAAGTCATGATTATCACTGTTGGATTGGTTTTTAGTTCTTGGCTTTTTTTTGGGGGGGGGAGGCTGGGGTGGCAGTGTTACAGGGCTGGGACCTTCTGGGACACTGAGGCAGTGTGAAGACACCCCCTTCAAACCCCAATTCTTTCTATCAAGTCAGAAAGATTTCAGAGGTGCCCTTCAGATTAACAGGCATGAGTTTATTGAAGGGGAATAAGAAAAAGGAAGGCGGGGCTGGGTTGTGGCTCAGAGGTAGAGCGCTCACCTAGCCTGCATGGGGCACTGGGTTTGATCCTCAGCACCACATAAATGTAAAATAAAGATATTGTGGGGCTGGGGATGTGGCTCAAGCGGTAGCGCGCTTGCCTGGCATGCGTGCAGCCCGGGTTCCATCCTCAGCACCACATACAAACAAAGATGTTGTGTCTACCAAAAACTAAAAAAAACAAATAATAAATATTTTTTTTTTAAAAAAAGATATTGTGTCCACCTAAAGCTAAAAAATAAACATTAAAAAATAAAATAAAGATATAGTGTCCACCTAATACTTAAAAAATAAATATTAAAAAAGAAAGAAAAAGGAAAGGGGACACTCCCAAGGAAGAGAGTGGGTCCTGTCAGAGTGGAGGGGGACAGTGTACCTCTCCTGCACTCCGGGCTTATCAGGAATCCCAGAGAAGTTTCCAGAGAGCTCCTGCCTAGGTCCACCTCTTGACTTCTGACTGACATTAGACTTTCAAGTCCCCACTGACATGACAATTCTAGGTCACTTTGGCATATGCTGACCAATTCTAATTGGGTTCTTAACCATAAATTCTTACAGACTCTGTGGTTAAGAGGAATTATCCTTATCTCCCAGAGTGTTTCAGGATTTGGTCTGTGAGAAGGGTTTTTTTGGTGAGTGTGTGTGTGTGTGTGTGTGTGTGTGTGTTTAGTCTGTGAGGTTACCCTTGAGGGTAACTTGGATTCCTCTTATCAGCCTTATTTCTGACCTGTGTTTCTCTTGCAGGTAACAGGTAGCTTGCTGAAGAATGTGACATATCCTGTCTATTTAAGCCAGACAGGGCTACAGGTAAATTGTTTTTTTGGAAAAGAAAGCATGTGTGGATCAATATAGTGGGCCCATTTTATAGAATTAGTCCTTTAACTTTATGTTCCCACCATTGTATCTGTCTGTCTCCTATGGGGGGGTGTATTTTTGTACTACAGATTGAACCTGGGAGTACTTTATCACTTTTTTATATTAATTTTGAGACAGGGTCTCACTAAGTAGCTGAGGGTCTTGCTAAATTGCTGAGGTTGGTCTTGAATTTGTGATACTTTTGCCTCAGCCCCAAATTGCTGAGATTATGGAGTTGCACTACCATGCCAGCTACTGGGCCATTTTTAACCTCACTGTATAGATAGTGAAAAGGGTGGATGTACCAATGATGTTATAGGGTGGCTTTGTCACCCACCCTGGGAGGAAAGAGGCTGGGTCTACCTCTCTGGAGAGCCCTGACTAATTCAGGAAGAGGAATGAACTCCCCAGTTGAGTCTATTTCAAATGCCAGATTTGGAAATGAAGGAGGAAAGCCTGAGAGCCAAGGAGAGGGTCTGTAGAACCTCCTGTCTCGGGGAAACAGCACTCCACGCCAGGAGATGGGAGGTTGCAAGTTCCTTTTGAAAAAACACACCATCTGGATCATCAGATGTACAGGGAGCCACTTCTAGAAGCTTGAGCAGTGACTAACTGTTCCCATCATTCTTTGTCTGTCTCTGTGATCTGTTGAGATGAAGAGGTTTCTCTCAGCCTCCTGCCCTCCCAACCAATGATCCTGAGCTTTTGGTTCAAGGGCGATAAGTTGGCTTTGAGAACAAATGATTTTTTTCCATCTTTGCTTCAAGGTCCTTGGCTTGCTTTCAGAAGGCCTTCAGCTTTGTGTCATTTTCTTCAAAACTTTCCTCCTCTCACTCCAACTAATAATCTTTCTGGAAAGATCATCATTCCTCAAGAGAATCCATTTCTTTCTCTTAACAAAATTCAGTCATTTCATTTCCTCTCTCTCCTGAAAATTTTGATCTTCACTTTCAATCGAGGTTTGCTCAGCCCAAAGACTTTTTAGATGATCTGTCATGTCAGTTTTTCTGTTTTCTTTAGTAATGTCAATGTAGAATTGATTTTTCTCTCCAACTTTGGTGTATAAGTGCACACTTGTTTTTTCTGCAATCAGTTGCCTCCTGGCTGCTCTCATCTGGTCACAAAAAAATTATCTCCAGATCCTGATTCCAAGTTACTATCCATATTCTCTTGTCTAAGAGAAATTATCAAGTCTTTCACCATTTTTGTTTCTTCTCTCTCTCTCTCTCTCTCTCTCTCTCTCTCTCTCTCTCTCTCTGTGTGTGTGTGTGTGTGTGTGTGTGTGTGTGTGTGTGTGTTTGGTAGTACTTGGAATTGAACACAAGGCTTTGTCCATGCTAAGCAAGAGCTCTGTCATAAGCTACATCTGCAATCTGGGCCTTCCATCAGTAGCCAGCACTCCTGCAGAGATTTGACCTGACACTTCCCATGTGCCCCAGAGATCTATAGGAAAGTACTAAGTCTTCTCCTGTTCCCTGTAATGGTTGTTTGATTTTGTTTTCCCCATTTGTTTCATCAGTTTGTTTTCTGGTTCTAGAGACGGGATCTTCTAGCACAAGAGAGAGCAGTTCATCTTGATCTGAATATTTTCCTTTTCCCACTTGGATTGCTCTTAAACATAAGATGCAGCAAACTGGGGAATTAGATATGTCCAGGGCAGAGGCTTGTCTAGGTTTTTATCTGCTTTTGCAACAGGGAGGAATTTGATTTTACTAGGACTAGTGCTGAATTAAGAATGGTGCGCTCTTGACTCTCAGTACAGAAAAAAATATTTTTTTTTCATTGACTGAAAAATTCTGCCCAAAACCAAGAGCACTATTAACACATATTAACTATTTCTCACGGATGCCCTGGAGAGTGAGACTTTCTCACATTGCCAGTTACTTCTGCATTGAACTCTGAAGTGTCTCCCAAGTCCCTTCACAATACAGATTCCTGGCAGGATGAAGCACCTCCCAGGTACCTAGGCAACACAGAGCAGCCTGCTGTTGCCAAGTCCTGCTGGGCCAAGACACATTGAGGCAGACACCGAGCTAGATTACATCTAGAACCAAATCGATGCCTGGTAACCAAGCTGACCTAAATGGAGAAGGCGGGTAGATGGAGTTGGGGTGGGGGAGGGGAGCAAGGGAGGGGTCAGGTGGGCAAGACCGATCCAACAAAGAATTTACATATGTGCAATTTCTCCATGGCTGTTGCTTTTCTATATTTGAATATCTCCTTCTATGACCTTAGAGGACTCTCTCTAGCGGCCTATACATGGAACAAGGCCCATCCTGTAGTCACTGGACCTCTTTATCCCCATATTGATAGGGCCCAGGGCAAGACCTGGCACAGAGGACGTGCTCAGTGCTCCACGGGTTTGGAGAAAAAAAAATGAATGAGAGAGTGAATGAAGGAGGAACAAAGCCATCACGAGCCATTCGAGTTGATTTACATAAACAGCTCTGCTGGCTTAGCAGATGGCTCCATTAAGAAAGCTTTAAGAAACTCCTTTCAGACCTCAGTGCAGGATTGTGGACAGAAGTGGAAACAGCAGCTGCTCTGGCTTGGGTCCCCACCCTCCCCCACTTCAACTCCTGCCCTGCCAAATCCACTATGAGATTTCAAGCAGGTTGCTTAGTCTCCCTTAGTCTCCCTCCCTCCTGTAGAGGTAGGAAGAGCACCGTCCAGGTCTCACAATTGTTGCAAGGATTAACATGAGGGTGGGGTAGGCCTGGCAGGTGAGGGGCTGCATACATTTTAGTGAAGTTCTTGATTGAATCACATAAGGTATTAGCAACTCCTCCTGCTAATCAAGTATTTGGTTATTCCACCCAGGATTAGCAAGAGCATTAAGAGATAAAGTTCTTTTTACTGTTAACTAGTACGTCTAGAAAACAAAATATTATAACAAAACCCACTAGAATTAATAAGAGAATTGGCAAGATAACTATACATATAAAGGAAATATATAAAGCTTTTATTTTATTTTTGGTACTGGGGATTGAACCAAATCCCCAGCCCCTCCCCTTTTAAAGTTCTTTAAAAAAACAAAACAAAACAAAACTTTATTTATTTTTTTTGTATGGTCCTGAGGATCAAACCCAGTGCCTCACACATGGCTCTACCCCTGAGCCACAACTCCAGCCCATCCCCAGACACCCTTTTTTAAAAATTTATTTTTATTAGTTCTAATCGGTTATACATGACAGCAGAAAGCTTTTTGATTCATTGTACACAAATAGAGCATAATTTTTCACTTCTCTGGTTGTACATGAAGTAGAGTCACACCATTCGTGCAATCATGCATGTACCTACCTAGGGTAATGAAGTTGGTCTCATTCCACCATCTTCCTTACCCCCATATTCCCACGCCCAGCCCCTTTTTAAAATTTTATTTTGAGACAGAATCTTGCTAAATTGCCCAGGCTGGCCTCAAACTTGTGATCCTCCTGCCTCAGCTTTCCTATAGCTGGGATTGCAAATATGCACCACTGTAACCAGCAAACAAAACAAACTAACAACAAAAAAAAAAAACTCTTTTTTTTTTTTTTAAGAAAACTACATTGAAACATAGTAATCCCCCTCATCCATAGAGGATATGTTCCAAGCCCCCAGTGGATGCCTGAAGCTATTCATAGTGCCATCCTCTCTATATATTCTGTGTTCTGCTATACATATCTACCTGTGTCACAGTTTAATTTATTAATTAGGCACAGGAAGAGATTAGTAGAAACAACTAATAAGATAGAACCACGACTAGGAATGGGGTACATAAGTGAGAGACTGAAATGCTTAATGACTGCAGTTGGGTTGCAGATGGCAGGAACTCAGACACTGCAGACTGAGAAGCTTGTGATTCTTGTTACATGGTAGCCAGATATTTGATTAAAACCTTGTGTTTAGTTACTATTATGGGCTCTTGTGTTGAAGACTTGGTCCCCAGTGCAGCTGGCATTCAGAGATGGGACTTTTTTATTTTTTATTTTTATTTTTGGATACCAGGGATTGGATTCACGGGCACTCAACCACTGAGCCCCATCCCTAGCCCTATTTTGCATTTTATTTAGAGACAGGGTCTCACTGAGTTGCTTAGTGCCTCACTGTTGCTGAGGCTGACTTTGAACTCATGATCCTCCTGTCTAAGCCTCCTAAACCACTGGGATTACAGGTGTGCACCACAGCATCGCCCAGCAAGATGGGGCTTTTGAGAAGTGATTGATCCTGAGAGTTCTAACCTCATCAGTGAACTAATCTCTTGATGGATTCATAGCTGAATGAACTACTGGGGGAGTGGAAACTATAGGAGGTGGGACCTAGTTGGAGGGAGTGGATCCTTGGGGTGGGCCTAAGGACTATATCTTGTCTCTGGACCCTTCCTTTCTCTTTCTCTCTGCTTTCTGGATGCTATGAGCTGGGCACCAGCCTTCCTCTGCCATACCCTTCTGTCGTGATGGTGTGCTTTGCCACAGGACCAAAGAAAGCAATGAAGACAGCCAACCATGGACTGCAACCTCTGAAAACTGTGCACCAAAATAAAGTCTTCTTCTTTAAAGTTGTTTTTCTCAGGTATTTTGGTCGCAATGACGAAAAGCTAAGAGTTACCTCTTTTTGTGTGGCAAACCTCCAAACTTAATGTGTTAAAACAGCAAGTATTATATGCCTCTCACCATTCTGCGGGTGGTTCTTCTGGGTCCCACAGGGTCTTTCATGAGGTTGCAGTCATGTGGTGGCTGGAGATGGGATGTTCAGGATGGCTTCATTCACCTGTGTGGGATGATAGAAATGACAGAAGGCTGTAAACTCTCTTTCCATGTGGCTTAGCTTGGATTTTTTTTCTAGAGAGAGAAAGAGAGAGAGAGATTTTTTTTTTTAAAAGAAAGAGTGAGAGAGAGGGAGAGAGAGAGAGAATTTTAATATTTATTTATTTTTTTAGTTTTCGGCGGGCATAACATCTTTGTTTGTATGTAGTGCTGAGGATCGAACCCGGGCCACATGCATGCCAGGCGAGCATGCTACCACTTGAGCCACATCCCCAGCCCAGAGAGAGAGAATTTTTTAAAATATTTATTTATTTAGTTAGTTCTCAGGAGACACAACATTTTTGTAGGTGGTGCTGAGGATAGAACCCGGCAGCAAACATACCAGGCGAGCGCACTACCACTTGAGCCACATCCCCAGCCCTTAGCTTGGACTTCTTTACCTGGTGACTGAATCCCAAGAATTTTCTTGCCATTTCTATATTGTTATATTGCATTGCTTCAACCTGAATCTGCCCATGATCTGCCTTCCAAGATGAGGTAGTTAGTGTGCCAATATTCCCAATCTTGTGTAGTACATCCTATTAAATCTGGGCTAGCCCTGCAACTCTTTTATTCATTCATTCATTCGTTCATTCATTTATTTATTTTTTTATTATATATATATTTTAGTTTTCGGTGGACACAACATCTTTATTTTATTTGTGTGTGGTGCTGAGGATCGAACCCAGAGCCCCAAGCATGCCAGGCGAGTGCGCTACCACTTGAGCCACATCCCCAGCTCCATTCATTCATTTATTTTTCATGGCACTGAGGATTGAACCCAGGGGTACTCTATCACTGAGCTATCCCTATTTTTTTTCTTAGGTTCTTTTTTTAGTTGTAAATGGATACAATACATTTATTTATCTATTTTTTAAACATTTATTTTTTAGGTATAGATGGACACAACACAATGCCTTTATTTTTATGTGGTGCTGAGGATCGAACCCGGGTCCTGCCTGTGCTAGATGAGCACTCTACTGTTGAGCCACAATCTCACCCTATTTATCTATTTTTATATGGTGCTGAGGATTGAACCCAGTGCCTCATATGTGCTAGGCAAGGGCTCTTCCACTGATCTCCAGCCCTTAAAAAAAAAAAAAAAAATCTTTATTTATTTATTTTTATGTGGTGCTGGGGATCCAACCCAGGTGGGCCTTGCACATGCTAGGTGAGCACTCTACTGCTGAGATACAACCCCAGCCCCCTCCCCAACCCTTTAAAAAAATTTTTTTTTTTTTTTAAATTTAGAGACAGGGTCTCACTAAATTGTGTAGGTGGGCATCAAACTTGTGATCCTCCTGCTTCAGCCTCCCAAGTTGTTGTAGGGACAAACGAGGCAAGGCACCAAAGATAGCAGGAAACATTTTTATTTGGCTGCAGCCAGGTTAAGAGGGTATAGCTTTTGCTGTAATCATTCAATCCCCTGAACCCCGAGTTCAGGGAGTTTCAGAGTTTTATACCTAGTATGTAAGGGGAGGGGCTCAGAAGTTCACAGTCTGCAGAAGTTCACATAAAAGCAGCTTTTTCTTTCACTGTTCTGGGCAAGTTAACTCTTCAAGGACAACACCTGAGAAGGGGAGAGTTTCTTTTCCCCTTCCTTTCCTCCCCCTGCCAGCTGTTACCATGGGCCCATTTGTAACTTATCTTAAAAATATAGACATCTCTGTGAAGCCCAGCTCAAGGCCAGAGGCCTTGTTTGCACATTTCTTCAAAGTACTATATTTGTGAAAAACTAGTAAGGGGGTGTCCAGCACCTGGAGTGCTGGTATCTTCTCGGCCAGTGGCCAAGTAAACAGGGCGACATGAAAATAGGAAGTTTATCTACAATGGACTCTTTTTCTGACAGTCCTAAAATCAGCCATGGTGAAGAGGGCTTTTCTGTGGAGAAAGGGGGTGCCACTTCAAAGTCACTGGGATTATAGGCTTATGCTACCTCACCTGACTGACCCTGCAATTCACTTTAATCAACAGAATGTAAAAGAAATGACACTTGCTAGTTCTGGGCCTAAGCCATAGGAAGATCTGGCAGTTTGTACTTTTGTATCGTTGGGATTCAGTCACCATGTAAAGAAGCTCAAGCCAAGCCACACGGGGAAGAGAGGTTATAGCTGTCTGTCCCTGTTTTTTTTCTTTCTAGTTTAGCAAAGTTCTACAAAAGAGAAAGGGAAAAATAGAGAAACATCAAGCTGGAGTTAGCTACTTCATACAGCTTTGCTAAGGGATGAATTCTTTGCTAAAATTTACAATCTGGTATGAGTGAAAATCTTACAATTTTTGAGTTTTGCAGAGTTGAAAAAGCCATTGCTTCTACACTGAAGAAGTTGTAAGTGGTAATTGCAAAGTGGCAGCCTTAGTAGGATTTTGGACTAGTGCCCACTTCAGAAAAGCTGTGAGCCTATTGGCAAAGAAGGAACTAAGAAGAATGGTGCTTTCCTACTCAAGCCTGTGTTTCAGATGGCCTGAGAAAAGCCACTACTAAATTGGTAGAAAGGCTAGTAAGTAAAAGATCAGAGTCTTCTGGCTTGAACACCATGACTAGATAAGATTTTTGACCTTGGTTACTTACATTGGAACTGACCAGAACCAAGTAAATCAAAGGTCTACTAAATTTTTGAAGGGAATTGTGCTCTTGAATTTGTGCTACCCCAAAACATGGCTGCAAGGGCCTGTGACTACTCAACCTTCAAAACACTCCTTGAGCCCTTCCTTGAACCTGCACCAGCAGGAAGTAGACTTGGATGACTGTGAATTTCCAAAGAAGGGCATGTTCTCTCACATCCTTCATGCATGTGGCCATTTAGCCTTGGGCTTGTGCTCTGCTTCTCAGCCATGTGGCTGACCTAGTAATTAAGTGAGTACTGTTGGCCTATTCATTAGTTTAACCAGATTTTACTGAGCACTTTCATATTCCAGGTATAAAGTTAGTGCTGGGGATTCAGTTGTGAAGGGTAGAGAGATTCTAGTCAAGGAGGCTCCCAGAAACCCTGAGGTCATATTTTTATATAGTTCTTGCTTGATTGAGCTGATACTAACTGAGCCTTCAGGAAGACACTAAGATGAGACCTTGTCTCAAAATAAAATTTAAGGGCAGGGGTTGTATCTCAGTGATAAAGCACTTGCCTTGCACATGTAGGGCCCTGGGTTCGATTCTTAGCACCACATAAAAATAAATACAGGGGCTGGGGTTTTGACTCAATGGTAGAGCACTCACCTGGCATGAGTGAGGCTTTGGGTTCAATCCTCTGCACCACATAAATAAATAAATAAAGGTATTGTGTCCATCTACAATTAAAAAAAATTTTAAAAATAAATACAATAGGGGCTAGGGATGTGGCTCAAGCAGTAGCGCGCTCGCCTGGCAAGCGTGCGGCCCGGGTTCGATCCTTAGCACCACATACAAAGATGTTGTGTCTGCCGAAAACTAAAAAATAAATATTAAAAAAAAATTTTAAATAAATAAATACAATATAGTTATTGTGTCCTACTACAACTAAAAATAAAAAAAATTAAAAAGGTTATGTTCAACTAAAAAATATATAAAAAAATAAAATTTAAGGGTTGGAGTTGTGGCTCAGTGGTAGAGTGCTCGTCTCACATGGGTGAGGCACTGGGTTTGATCCTCAGCATCACATAAAGATAAATAAATAAATAAAATAAAGGTAATGTGTCCATCTACAACTAAAAAAAATAAATGAAAATTTAAAAAAATTTAAGCACACCTGTAATTCCAGCAACCCAGGAGACTGAGGCAGGAGGATCACAAGTTCCAAGGCCAACTCAGGCAGCTTAGGGTGACTCCTATAATTTTTTGCCTACTCATAATTTAAGGAAATTAGGGTTCATTCATTAAGGATTAGTGAATAAAGATGTAATTTTTTCCCATAAGTTCATAGACCTTATGCATTATAGGGGTTTATAGATCCCAGATTAAAATACCATTTTCTAGATTTGGTGATCATAAGTACAATGACATATGCTCCATCTATTGCAATGATCCGGGGTTGTCTTCGACCCAGCTGCCTGCCAACCAGTGTATTCAGAGGTATCTCTCTGAACACATCATGAGAGTTACCACCCCAGGAGGTTCTTCCTGGATCCCTGGACTGAGCTATAAACCCCCAGAGGTTTCCCATAGTTCAGGACTTCCTTCTATTTTATCACAGAGTAATGTCAGGGACAAGAAGATTTTAGGAAAGAAACCCAGGTTTTTGGCTTGAGGTGGAGCCATTTGTATGTGTGTGTATGTTTCAATATATACAAAATATTTCCAGAAGAATATATAAGAAACACCACAAGAAGCATGGTAGATTGCAAAAGATGGCCAGAAATTCCTCCCCACCCCTATAGGCAATGCTCTTTGATCTTTTTCATTCAGCCCACACATATTCATTGAGCCCCTATTATGGACTAGACATTGTACCACATATAAAGAATCCATCAGTGAAAAGACCAAGTTCTTACATTTTGGAAAGAGGAGAAAGGAAAAGTATAAGAAAATAACTCCCTGAGCAAGATACTATAATAAATGCCCAAAGGAAATAAATAACAGGTTGTGTTTGAAATGATGAAACAGTTGGCAGGGGAATCCTGGTAAGGAAACCCCTTTTTGAAGCTATTCAGACTACAAGAGGAAGAACTGCCCAGTCTGAAGAAACTGTGGAGCAAAGAGCCCAGGGTAGAGAAGATTCTGGTTTATTTGACAGTAAGGCTGTGCCTTAGTGAACAGAGGAGAGGACGGTGGTAGATATGAGATTGTTCAGAGAGGAAGACAGGAGCAAACACATAGTGGGTGGAATGCAAATCCTCGGAGAGTTTTCAACAAAGAAATAACATGACGTGATTCCTTTTCCCTTTTTTTTTTAAGTTGTTGATGAACCTTTATTTGATTCATTTATTTATATGTAGAGCTGAGAATTAAACCCACTGCCTCACACACGAGGCAAGTGCTTTACAACTGAGCCACACACAGCCTGCAATTCATTTTTAAAAGCCCACTTTAGGGTTTGGGATGTAGCTCAGGGGAACAATGCTTGCCTTCCATTGAGCAAGGACCTGGGTTCACTCTCTAGCACCACAAAAATAAATAAATAAATAAAATTAATAAAATAAGAATAATTCTACCTGCTAGGTAGAGAATGGCTTTAAATGAGACAAGAGTGGAAGGAGGGAGACCAGTTAGGAGAGCATGGAAAACCGCAGATGTAATTACTTGGAAGGGGAGGTGGCAACAAAGACGGTGAGAAATGGATGGATTTTGTGTTCATTTCGGAGATCTTACTACCTTGCTGGTGGACTAGGTATAATTCTTTTTTTTTTTTTTTTTTTTTTTTTTTTTAGAAAGAGTGAGAGAGGAGAGAGAGAGAGAATTTTTTTTTAATATTTATTTTTTAGTTCTCGGCGGACACAACATCTTGTTTGTATGTGGTATTGAGGATCGAACCCTGGCCGCAGGCATGCAAGGTGAGCGGGCTACCGCTTGAACCACATCCCCAGCCCTAGGTATAATTCTTGAGGGACAAGAAGATTTTAGGAAAGAAACCCAGGTTTTTGGCTTGAGGTGGAGCCATTTGTATGTGTGTGTATGTTTCAATATAAACAAAATATTTCCAGAAGAATATATAAGAAACACCACAAGAAGCATGGTAGATTGCAAAAGATGGCCAGAAATTCCTCCCCACCCCTATAGGCAAGGTCTTCTGCAAAGTGACTTTGCCACTCCTCCCTTTAAGAGGTGGAGCCTTTTTCTCCCACCCTCAAGTCTGGCTGGCCAGGTGACTTGCTTTCATCAATCCAAGGTACCTGAAGTGATCAGAGTTCTGGCCTAAGCCTGAAACTTCCACTCATTCCCTCCTTCTGCCACCAGCCCTTACCATTAATTTTTAAAAATTTTTTTTTTTTAGTTGTAGGTGGACACAATATCTTTATGTCTTTATTTTTATATGGTGCTGAGGATCGAACCCAGTGCCTCACACATGCGAGGCAAGTGCTCTACCACTGAGCTACAGCCCCAGCCTGTTCTTTATAATGTTTTTTCATAAAGCAAAAGAATGTCCCTACATGGGCTGGGGATATAGCCCAGTGGTGGAACACATGCTTGGCAGCATGAGGCTCTGAATCCATCCCCAGAGGCACAACAACAACAAACCCTACAGAAAAGTACACAAATCATAACAGGACAACTTGATCCATTCTCACAAAATGAACACACTTTGTGTAAATTGTGTTCAGATCAAGAAACACCACCATCAGCCACCTTCATACCTGTTCTTAGCCACTATCTACAAGGAGTATATATGTGTATGAATTTACATATATGTATTTGTATTGTTTTTATTTGCATATATTGTATTAACAAAGTAGATTCGTTTCATTCCCCACTAAGTACATATGAATATGTATGTTAAGAATGCCATTTTTGAGGTACACCAAGTTATCCTTCACCCACAGATCTCCATCTGGCCCTTCTGCTTTAACAGGATAAAAATACCTTGAGTAGTTGCTGGTTGAAGACAAATTCCTGCCACTGGTGAGAGGCATTACTGCCCTCTCGTGACCAAATTTGGTTGCTACACTCAAGCTAGGTACCCAGCCAGTGAAAAAAAGACTTTCCAAAGCTTTAACCAAGGTGAGGAACTAGATAAATTGGGCTCCTTACTGGGCTGGCATTTTAGAGTGACTCTTCCAGCTGAGATAATCTGACAATCCCCAGCTTAGGTAGCACCTATCAAGTTACTCCTAAGGCAGGTAGATGATTTCCGCCATCAGCCTATTCCTCCATGAGAGGAGAAGAGCAGCTGAAGAGTCCTTTGAAGCTATTAGATTCTGACTTCGGCATTCTCAAAACAAGAGGACCCTGGTCATGCTCATAGGGCTGATGTCCTCAAGTCTAGCAGCTTCTCTGGAGCTTCTTTTACTTCTCAATTGGAGGTGTCATATGTGGGAAGTGTCAATAAAAGCTAGGGCAGGGTTGGGGTTGTGGCTCAGTGGTAGAGCACTTGCCTAGCATATGTGAGGCACTGGGTTCAATCCTCAGCACCACATAAAAATAAATAAATAAATGAATAAGATAAAAGCTAGGGCAGATTGCTACAGATATTCTGGATGACTCCAGTGTGAGCAGGCATAGAGAGAGACAGGAGCAGACATACTGAGTAGAGTGGAAATCCTTGGAAAATTTGATGTGTTGCAATTGATATTTTTTAAAAATTCACTTTTGGGAAGTTGGTAGGACAGGCACATAGACTCTATTAAATAAACCCCAGGGGAAGGGGCAACTGCTAGGCTGACTTGGACCAATGACTCATGCTGTTGACAAGGAAGAAAGAAATGACAAATTGTGTCTGCCATAATGTTTGTTGTTATTTTCTCTGATTACAAAAGTCATGTATGTTCATTATAGAATATTTGGGAAATCCAGAAAAGAATGAAGAGGAAAATAATCTCTTAATATTCCAACATTGAGATTCAAGTATTATCCTTCTTGCATTGATTTTATTCACATTTGCATTCTATCCTCCCCAGACCCCTGCATCCTTCCTTGTGTACCTGAGACCTTGAAATCTGCCCACCCATTCTGAAACCACTTTCTACTCAGCACATAAAAGTTGGTGGTTGGGCTGGAGTTGTGTCTCAGTGGTTGAGTGCTTGCCTTGCATGTGTGAGGCACTGGGTTCAATCTTCAGCACCACATTAAACAATAAAATAAAATAAGGTATCGTGTCCATCTAAAACTAAAAAAATATTAAAAAAAAAAAGTTGGTTGTTGCCAGGCATGGTGGGCATGCTTAAAATCCCAGTGCTTGGGAGGTTGACAAGAGGGTCACAAATAAGTTCAAGGATAGCATGGGCCACTTAGTGAGCTCTGTCTCAAAAAATAAAAAAAGAGTTGTGGGGCAGGGAAGGCTGGAATTGTGGCTCACTGGTAGAGCATTTCAACTCTCAGCACCACATATAAATAAATAAATTAAATAAAGGTCCATAGACAAATATATTCAAAATAATTAAGCCAGGTGCAGTGGCACATGTCTGTAATCCCAGTGGCTCAGGAGGCTGAGACAGGAGAATCACGAGTTCAAAGCCTGTCTCAATAAAAGCTAGGTGCTAAGCAGCTCAGTGAGACCCTGTCTCCAAATAAAACAAAATAGGGCTGGGGATGTGGCTCAGTGGTCAAGTGTCCCTGAGTTCAATCCCTGGTACCAAAAAAAGAAAAAAAGAAAAAAAATTATGGATGTATCTCAGTATAGAGTACTTGCTTAGCATATGTGAGGCCCTGGGTTACATCCCAAATACCACTAAAAAAAAAAAAAGTTGGGGGGCTGGGGATGTGGCTCAAGCGGTAGCGCGCTCGCCTGGCATGCGTGCGACCTGGGTTGGATCCTCAGCACTACATACCAACAAAGATGTTGTGTCCGCCGAGAACTAAAAAATAAATATTTAAAATTCTCTCTCTCTCTCTGTCTCTTCTCTCTCCTCTCTCACTCTCTCTTTAAAAAAAAAAAAAAGTGGGTTTTAGGTCTTGGTCCCAAATTTCTCCCTTACTTGTTTATTTTAAACTGTAGAAAAAACTAACAAATAACAGAGTTTGTATAATGGAAGTGTTCCATTTAAACAGTAATGCTATAGCATTACTGGAAAAGATAATATATAAATAAATAAATAGAATGTAGATGAGTGCACACATACAATCCCAGCAACTCATGAGGCTGAGGCAGGAGGATCACAAGTTCAAGGCCAACCTCAGCAACTTTAGCAGATCCTAATTCAAAACTTTCAAAAAAAAAAAATTAAAGACTCTGGAGATGCCTACTATGTAGGAAGTCCTGGGTTCAATCCCTGTATGGAGAAAAAAGGAGAAGGAGAAGAATGATGTAATAAACACTCATGGACTGAACACTGGACTTGAAAACAGAGTATTACCAATATTTTTAAATCCTGTGTGCCCTCCCTGATTACGTCTCCTCCTTCCTCATATTTTCTGTTGCTTCTTGTTTTAGTTCCTTGTTGCCCCCCAAATGTCTCACCTCAAAGCTCACAGACCACATAGCTGCTTTCCTGGTCTGCTGCCGAACTGCTGAGCAGAGTTGACTGGGCAGATTGGATCCAGATCTATCCCACATATTCTCATCCTACCTGAATCAGAGTTTACCTGGGGTGTATTCTTCTCCTGGCAGCTCACTGAGGTGTGGGAGCCAAATCAAACAGCACAAGCATACTTGAGGCCACTGTTTGTGTCATGTCTACAAACATTTCTTGTGCAAAGCAAATCATATGGCCAAGTCCAACATTAATGTGGTGGAGAATTCACAGCGAGTGCAAGTATCTGCTAAATTGTAATCTAATCATAATCTAGAATCTTGCAAACTGTAGGTAATTTTTTTTCCCTAGTACTGGGGATTGAGTCCAGGGGTCCTCTACTACTGAGCTACATCCTCTGCCCTTGCTACTTTTTATTTTGAGACAGGTCCTTGATAAGTTGCACAGGCTGGCCTCGAACTTATTATCCTCCTGCCTTAGCTTCCTGAGTAGCTGGGATAACAGGCAAGTGCCATCTCACTTGGTGAAATTTTGTGAATCTTGACAAAATGTAGATAAGCAAACATTTGGCTGCTGTCTTCATTTCTGTTTTCTCCTAAGCTGCAGTGGAGAGTAAGTACATGTGGTTCACTCTTTTGTCCCCGAGGATGTATTTATTTGTGTTCACAAATACACTTTTAGTCGTCTAAAATTATGTCATATTATTTTTCACTGAGAATATTTATCAGAACAAATACTATTAGGTCAGTTCAATACCTTTATATTTTCTACATAGCCTATTGAGTATATTTTCAACTAATCATTTTTACTTAAATCGAGCTGCAATTAACTTTATCTGAAAATAATTTTTCATATAAATGTTATAATGATGATTTGAGTCATCAGTCTTAAAAATCCACATCACAATTTAATAATTATAATTCCATCTTTGTTTTGTTTGGGTTTTTTTTTTTAGTTGTAGTTGGACACAATACCATTTATTTATTTATTTATTTATATGTGGTGTTGAGATTGAACCCAGGGCTTCATATGTCCTAGGTAAACACTCTACTGCTGAGCCACAACCCCAGCCCCTGTAAGTTATTTTTTATGGTCATTTGTATCTTCTATCAATTTCATTTTCCTGGGACACAATTTTCAGATCTACACTTTGCCAATATTTATTTGAGTTTTCCATCAATTTGTAGTCAATAACTATTTGACCATGTGCAATTGAGCTGTTGTCAGTTTTATTTTTTCTGTTAATTATGTAGTGAGTATGAATAATATACCACAAACAGGACAGCAAAAAGTGGCATATTACTTTATTCACTTTGTGTGTGTATGTGTGGTGGGGAGAGATAGTGGAGGTCAGAACCAAGATATTGTACATATTTGGCAAGTGCTTTACCACTGAGCTACATTCCAAGCTCACTCTACTCATTTTAAATCAAGTTAAGTAGAACTCAGCTACATCTAGACTTTATTTGGATTCCTTCCACCTTAGGGTTGTACAAAGGATTTGGGGTCTTAGGTAGAAAAAATATTTGAGGAGTCCCCTCCCATCCTTACTAGATACCAAGGCACTCCTGTTTACCAAATGCCGTCCCTTCTTCATAACTAGATTGCACCACACACATGTCCAAACCCCAGACCTTCCTAGTTCTGTCTTCTCTCTCACCCCCTTGAAGGCACCAACCTCCCCACCTAAGCCCTTACAAATATAATACTTTCCTGTCTTTTCTGAAAAATAACTTCTAAGGCTATCTTGGATGAGAACCAGACAAATTTCATACCCCCTAATTCATTCAGGTTAGGATGGAAATATTTCAAGAATATTTTGAGTTTAGGAGTGTTATGGTTTGGATAGGAGGTGTCCCTCAAAAGCGCCCATTAATGCAGGAATAATTATAAGTGAAATGATTCAATTACAGAGTCTGTAAGGAGAAAACAAAATGTGTAGATAAAAACATAAGAGCTGGATGGATATTATTTAGGAACACAGATGCTTTATCCTCTTTGAAATCAGGTTTGACTTTTGACAAAGGGTGGTTGTCTACAATACATAAAGACTTTCTAGCGGAGTGGGGGGCACAACAATGAGATTTCTCTATTTAGCTATTAGAACAGATACATTTAAGAAAAGTGATAACACCAGATACTGGTGAGAATGTAAAGAAATTGGATTCATCATACTTTGCTGGTGGAAATGTAAAATGATACATTTTGGAAAACAGCTTAAAAGCATTTCTTATAAAACAAAATGTGCATTTATCATATGACCCAGTGTCTTACTCTGCCAAATTGGAGAATAATTTTTCAACACATGAATTATGGAGGACATATCAAACCATAGAACCCAGCAATCACATTCTTGGGCGTGTATCCCAGAGAAAGAAAAACTTATGTTCTCACAAAAAAACTATACATGAATGTTCCTGCAGCTTTATTTATTCATCATAGCAAAAAAACTGGAAGCAAACCAAATATGCTTCAAGGAGTGAATGATTAAATAGACTTGGGTACATCCATATGATAGAATCCTGTTTGCTATTCAGTATTCAAAGGAATGAACTATTGACACATGTAACAACTTGTATGGATCTCAAGGGCATTATGCTTAGTGGAAAAAGAAAAAAAATGTCAACCTGAAAAGGTTACATTTCTCTAAATGACAAAACTAGAGAGATGAACATATTAGTGGTTGCCATGGTACAAAGAAGGAGAGGTGGTATGAGGGAGTTCTTTTGTAGAGGAGAAACATTGTTGCAATTCTTTTTATTTATTTTTTTCTTCAGTTCTGGGGATTGAATTCAAGGCCTCCAGCATGCTAGACAAACAGTTCTGAACTACATACACTGAACTACATCCCAGTCTTTTAAAAAAAATTCTTATTTTAAAACAGGGTCTCACTAAATGTAGCAGACCGCCCTCAAATTTGAGACCCTCCTGCTTCAGCCTACCGATTAGCTGAGATTAAGGGCGTGTGTGTCACTTTCCCAGCCAGTGTTGCTTCTTCTTTTTTTTTTTTTTTTTTAAACATTTTTCTTAAACCTTTGTTTTATTTATTTATTTATCGTGCTGAGGATCGAACCCAGGGTCTCTCATTGCTAGGCGAGCCCTCTACTGCTGAGCCACAACCCCACCCCCCAGTGTTGCTTCTTGATTGTGATGGTGGTACATTTATTAGCTGGAGTTTTTCTTCTCATCAATTACCCTGAAATATGTAGTTTGCTTAGAAAAGTTTGCTTAACATAGCTGGGATCAGTGGTGCATGCCAGCTACCAGGGAGGCTGAGCAGGAGAATCAAAAGTTTGAGGCCAATCTCTATAATTTAATGAGACCCCTGTCTCAAAGTCAAATCAAATCAAATAAAGGGCTGGGGATGTAACTTAGTGGTAGAGCTGCTTGCCTAACATGCACAAGGCCCTGGTTTAATCCCCAGTACTGGAAAAACAACCAAATAAAAGATTAGATAAATCTTTGATTCTTTCCTGTATTTACCAATATTCAGAACAATGAGTTGGTTCCTAGCATTCTCCAAAGGTGATCAATGGGCTTTGTTTTTGTAGAATCATTGTAAATTCATGGATTTAAACATATTTAATATGTTTTCACCTGCAGTTATTATTCTTGGCTCCATCTACTGCCAATAGGAAGTTCTTCAATTGGTATCTGATACAATACCAATGGTCTTTGACAGATTCCTTGACTCCTGGTCAGACAAGCACTTCCGAACTCATCTTTCATTTCTTTCTCTGGATACAGAATTAATCATTTCTCCAAGAAGCTCTAGTTCATTTCAGTGGGGAATGGTATATAGAGAATATAGTCCAAATCTAAGTACTTTATTGCTATTAGTTGGTCATTGTTTCTTTTTCTTTCTTGTGTCCACCTAAAACTTAAAATTGCTGCCTAGGAGCTTCAGTTGCTATTATTGGGTCATTTCAGGTTCATTTGTGATTTACATTTGCCCTTAACTTCATATATCAAATATTAAAAAAGAAAGAAACAACTTACATAGTAGGTCATGGTATTTGGACAGAGCCTCAGCCTTCTAAGGTGTCCTGGCCTCTCACTTTTCCTTCCTTGGAGTCTTCTGCCTCAGCCCTGCTATCTCTGTATTGGTTAACTAACCTAGAGTATATTCTCTGAGATTTGCAGAGATCGTCATATCCCAAGACAATTCACCCTCCTGATCTTGTCCAATCTGCCCCAATGATCCCTGTGATCCCTGAGTGCCTACAGCCAACCTTCCTAGAGTTTACTGCACTTGCAAAAATCCCAAACAAGGCTGGGAGCGGAGGCGAATGCCTGTAATCCCAGTGGTTTGGGAGGCTGAGAGAGGAGAATCGGTTCAAAGCCAGCTTCAGCAATGGCGAGGTGTTGAGCAACTCAGTGAGACCCTGTCTCTAAATAAAATGCAAAATAGGGCTGAGGATGTGGCTCAGTGGTCAAGAGCTCCCGAGTTCAATCTCCTGTCACCAAGACAAAAAACAAAACAATGTAAACAAAACACAAAACTTTGTCTACAAAATTTTAGTGTTGAAGAGTAATTTACGTTGACTCACATGACAACCCTGTGAAGTTATGTGGGAATATCTGCATTTTGTGAAAAGATATAAAAAAAAAACCTTGCCCAAGTTCATGAAACTAGGGTTCATGTGAAGAAAGAGTGAGGAAAAGGATTGGAGTTCAATTCTGACCGGACCCTTAATCTCTGCTAACTGTACCCCACTACCTCTTCAATCCCACATATCATTAAAAATTATAGTCACCTGCTGGCCTGGTGGTGCACACCTATAAACCCAAAGATTCAGGAGGCTGAGGCATGAGGATCATAAGTTTGAGGCCAGTCTCGGCAATTTAGTGAGGGCCACAGCAACTTGGTGAGACCCTGTCTCAAAATAAAAAAAATAGAAAGGAACTGGGAATGTAGTTCAGGGGTTAGTGCCCCTAGGTTAAATCTCTAGTAGAGAGAGAGGGAAAAAAAAAAAAAGCCCACAGAATTATAGTTTTATAGTCAGTGGATGTGGTGGTACATGCCCATAATCCCAGCAAGTCAGGAGCTGAAGCAGAAGGATTGCAGGTTTGAGACTAGTCTTTGCAATTTAAAATGATAAAGTGCTAAGTGTAGCTCAATGGTGGAGCACATCCCCACCCTCATCCCTATCTTGAGAGTTCATGAAAAGAACTCAGTGACTCTATGATCTCCAATGGGAAAGTGACACTTCTATATTCATTCATCTTTACAGATATTTAGTGTTTCCTTCCATGCTATAGGTAACAAAGTACACATAGTAGAATTAGTAGCACTATAGTTCCTGTGACTTTGTCACCATAACAGACATTTTCATGTCACATTACAGTTGTTGCAGATATGTCAAAATATGGTTTGTGCTCCTTGCTACTTTAAAATTATGGCAGTTATGGGGCTGGAGATGTGGCTCAAGTGGTAGGGCGCTTGCCTGGCATGCGTGCAGCCCAGGTTCGATCCTCAACACCACATACAAACAAAGATGTTGTGTCCATCAAAAACTAAAAAATAAATATTAAAAAAATTCTCTCTCTCTCTTAAAAAAATTATGGCAGTTATTAGACAGCCAATGAGGTCTTTGTATGTGTTTGTGTGTGTGTGTGTGTGTGTGTGTGTGTGTGTGTGTGTGTTACTGGGAATTGAACCAAAGGATGTTCTACCACTGAGCTACAGCACCAGTGCTTCTAATTTTTTAAAATTTTGAGATTAAAAGTTCAAGCTGGCCTTGAACTTATAATCGTCCTACCTAAATTGCTGGGATTATAGGTATGTGCCACTGCCTATGGTTTTGGGCATCTTTTGGGAGGACATAATTCAACAGTGCAATTTTTATGTGTGTAACTATATACACATATATTCACGTATACATTTTTTTAAATTTATGAATGCAAGCATTTTGTGTGTGTGTGTGTGTGTGTGTGTGTGTGTGTGTGTGTGTGGTGCTGAGGGATCCAACCCAGGCTTCACATGTGCTAGGCAAGCAGTCTACCTCTGAGCTATAATTTCCCATCCCTTGAGCAGCTTTATGCTGCTAAACTTAAACTCCAACCACTTCCTCCAAATTATTTTCTGGCTTTTTTCAGTAACAATCTTCACTCTGTCAGCTCTGCATACCTTGCAAAACATCTGTTACTTTAGTTAACTCTTTCATTTGCAGGAAGTTCTTCAAGGTTTTACAAAAGAGAATACAGATGTAGGTGGGAAAGTGACTTGACAGAGGACACCCAGCTAGGAAATGGCAGGAATTGAACCTAAGGACATGAAGGTTTTTTCCTTGTACTGCTGCTGCTGCTGCTGCTGCTGCTGCTGCTGCTGCTACCTAGGAGCTTCAGTTGCTATTATTGGGTCTTTTCAGGTTCATTTGTGATTTACTTTTGCCCTTAACTTCATTTGATGTGTATTTTCTCTTGCAGACTAATAGATTCTCTATATTATCTATAGACTTGTCATGTTAATTGATTGATTGATTGATTCATTCATTTAATCACAACTTACTGAACCCTTACTTTTCAAGAAGCCCTGAGCTAAATTGAACTCTGGACCACTGAGAGCAACCAAATCACCTTGGGCCTTGTCCTTGAGGACAGTATGTAAATAGTGAGTACAGGATGTTATCTGGGCAGTGAGAGCCCACAGAAGACTCAACCTAGCCAAGGCCAGGAGAAGCTTCTTGATATCTGAATTAGGTCCTAAAGGATAGGTAGAATGCAATTTTATTCCTTTAATATTGGCTAGGATGCACATTTGATACTCATGTATTGAATTAATGGTGTGTTATTAGTTTTCCAGCATTCTGGCAAGCTGGCATAGCAGCTTTATCTAACAGCCTTCAGCACAAATGGTAGTAACTTCCATTTGCCCAGTGTTGAGCCATTTACAAAACATTTTCACACTTCTTGTCTCATTTGCAGTAACAAGAAGCTCAGAGAGTGCTTTGTTTACATTCATGTAATTTCTCGATTTATCTCTTAGCTAAACTCAAAAATTATATTTAATTTTCCAACAAGATAATAACAAACATTTATAAATTAAATGAGATAACCTGCAAATCATAATTCAAATAGCACTGATAATTAAACAAAGACCTGGTTCTAATTCTAACTCAGTCAATCCCTTCCTCTCTCAGTCTCAATTCCTTTCCTATAAAATGGGCAGGTAAAGGAAATTTAGGTTGAAAGATTTATTTTATTTTATTTTATTTGGTAATAGGGATTGAACCCAGAGGTGATTTACCATTAAGCCACATGCCCAGTCTGTTTTTTATTTTGAGACAGGGTCTTGCTAAATTGATTAGTCTTGCTAAATTGCTGAGGCTAGTTTTGAACTTGTGATCTTCCTGCCCTATCCTACTGAGCCTCTGGGATTATAGGCGAGAGCTATTGCACAGCTCAAGTTTGAAGGATTTAAATAGATAATAGATCTTAGACATCAACACAGCACTTTGCTTATTAATAAAAATCAGTCTCCTAACATGATTTAAAAAACAACTTTTTAGTTGTAGATGATTACAATACCTTTATTTTATTTTTATGCGGTGCTGAGGATTGAACCTAGTACATCACATGTGCTAGGCAAGTGCTCTACCATTGAGCTACAACCCCAGCCCCCTAACATGATCTCTAATGTCCAATTTCCTGGGATCCCAGAGCAGTTTTTTTTTTTTTTTTTTTTTTTTTTAAATAGAAAGTGAGAGAGAGAGAATTTTTTTTAATATTCATTTTTTAGTTCTCGGCGGACGCAACATCTTTGTTTGTATGTGGTGCTGAGGATCCAACCTGGGGCTGCACGCATGCCGGTTGAGCCACATCCCCAGCCCCCCAGAGCAGTTCTTAAAGCATACACATGTGCCAAAGCCCCCAAAGAGATGTTTTGAGAGGTGGTTTGAAAAGAAGCTCATTAACATTGCTGGAACAAAAAAACAAAAAACAAAAAACACTACAAAGCACAAGTTAATCAGCTAGTAATAGGCAAAGGACAGTGTTTGGACTCTGTCATTTTGACTCTGAGTTTATTTTGAGGGGATTGCAGAAGAAAATTAGATATGGTAGAAATAATCAACACAAAATAAAACTGACAATGGCTAAAGCTACATGTGGTACAATTTATTATGGATGGAGAAGCAAACTGAATAATCCCATCTTTGTTGGTAACATTGACCACAGCAAATTTGACCCCTGGGAAAATTCCACTTAGTAGGAATAATCGACACAAAATAAAATCAACAATGGCTCCAACTGCTTTGAGGAAAAGGTAAACTTGGTGGAAATAATTATTAACAAGGAAATTTCATAATGGCTGAAGCAATAATAATCAGTAAAAATCAGAAAAAATAAAGGATAATTGATAAATAAAATCTTTATTATAAAATTGATAGAGAAAAGAATATATCTTGATACAAATTCAATATAGAAAAAATATAGAAAAATCCAAAAATTTTTTTAAACAGTATAATTAGAAATATAGAAATTTTTGTCAAAGAATTAAATTGGCTAATAGAGTTAAATCATCAAAATATTCATTAACGTTGATAATGTTGATTTAATTCTCAGACAGGAAGTTTATATGCCACGACTTGGCAGTGATTTGGAAATTTCAAATTATATGAAGGAATTAGACTGTGATGCTCTACACTCTTCAAAACACTTTTATACTCAGGGGTTCTTTTTTTTCCTTTTCTTTTTCTCTGAATAGGGGATTGATTCCAGGGATATTCTACCACTGAGCTACATCCCCAGGCCTTTAATTTAAAGACTTTTTCTTTTTCTTTTTTTTTAGTTGTAGATGTACACAACACCTTTATTTACTTAATATTTTTAGTTGTAGATGGAAACAACACCTTTATTTATTTAGGTTTTTTTAATGTGGTGCTGAGGCTCAAACCCAGTGTCCTATGCATGCGAGACAAGTGCTCTACCACTGAGCCAGAACCCCAGTCCACCAGGCCTTTAATTTAAATTAAATATTTTGAGACAGCGTCTTCCTCACTAAGTTGCTGAGCTTGGCCTCAAACTTGCCTCAGCCTCCACAGTAGCAGGGATTACAGGCATATGCCACAGTGCCTGGCATATCCATTTAAAAAATAAATTCTCCTAAAAACCTTATGAAATGGCAGGGTGGGAATAATTTTTTTCCATTTTACAGATATAGAAACTGAGAGGTTCAGAAGTGAAGGGATTGAGGATCCTCATCATGTTCCTGGCAAGGTCTAACTTGGAATCTGATTCCCAGATTCCTGGTTCAGGAAGTTTCTTTATACTGCTTGACTCCCCTAACTCAGATAATGCTGAACTCACTGGATAGATGAGAGCTCTTCTAATTTTTCCCACCGATCCTCCACTTCTTGTCACTAGAAAAGTGGGGAAGAAGGAGGAAAACAAGTGAAGACAGGGTTTAGAAGAGGCATGGTTAACAAGACAGAGGGAAGGGCTTGTCACATAGACAATATATCATAGGCAACTTTTCCACTGTTGTTAGAAAAGGGAGCAGAGGGCTGAAATTTTTAAAGCTGGGAGATTAGTATGAAAAAGGAGATAGCAGTTGAAAAAGACAGTGCCTGGTATATTTGGGGAACGTGGGTCCTGAGGAAGAGCAGTATAACCAGACTGGGCAGTTGGGGGAGCTAGAGAGAAAAGCTGCAGCAGAAGACTGTAAACTGTTATCCTCTGAGCTAAACAATCATGGCTTTCTCCCAGCTCTCTTGAGCTTCAGTGGGCTGGGGTGGTGGAGCTCAAATGTCCTACTTTTTTTTTTTTTTTTTAACACAACACCAAGGAATAATGACATACAGCTGAAAATACTGTAATTGAATATATTATTTATGTTAAATCAGAGATAACATACGCCATATTTGGTGCTAGGGATTAAACCCAGAGACTTGTGCATACAAGGCAAGCACTCTACCACTTAGTTACATCCCCCTGTCCCCCCCCTGGCCTCATAGTCTACATTCTGGAAGAGCTAGACACAGGTGTGAGAAGAAAAAAACATTTTTTTTTAAAACTGCAAAACGAATTTACTCATTCTGTAGAAAATGCTTTGTGTAGGTAGAACTTTGTAGACACTCTCTGTTCTTCCATCTTTACTTCCCTCCTCACAATCTCTGGCCCACGGATCAGAAAGCACTACTATAAGAATGAAGATGTAGCCTGGTATGGTGGAGCACACTCGTAATAACAGTGGCTCAGGAGGCTGGGACAGGAGGATCGCAAGTTCAAAGCCAGCCTCAGCAACAGCGAGGCACTAAGCAACTCAGTGAGACTCTGTCTTTAAATAAAATACAAAATAGGGTTGAAGTCGGGCTGGGGATATAGCTCAGTTGGTAGAGTGCTTGCCTTGATGCCCAAGGTCCTGGATTCAATTCCCAGCACTGTGAGGGTGGGGGTGGGTGGGGGGACAACAAAATATGGTTGGGGATGTGGCTCAGTGGTTCAGTGCAACTGAATTTGATCCCTGGTACCCCTATCCCCCCACCTCAAATAATCAAATGTAAGGAAAATAAGTGTCCTTAAAAATATGCTGGAGGGAAGGTAGAATTTTGGCCTGAGTTTGAAGAGTGAGTAAGAGAGAAGAAGGAAAAGGGTGTGGAAGGACCAGAAAAGGCAAACATTTGAGAACACTGACAATTGAGAAAATTCTCTCTGCTAACTTAATGTTATGAATTGGAAGTGACTACCATTGTTTTAATAGTGGCACTGTTGAGCTCACAGAAAAACCAGACAGTCCTTTAGCACTGCTGAGGCAATAGGGAACCACGGAAATTTTCTAGGCAGGTGAGAAGTTGTTGGATTTGGAAATTTTACTTTTCTTGAAAATAGTCTCAGTTTTTTCTTTTCTTTATTTTGATACCGGGGATTGAACTCTGGGGTGCTTAATCCCTGAGCCACATCCCCAGTCCTTCTTATTTTTTATCTTTTTAAAATATTTTGTTTTAGTTGTAGTTGTACACAGTACCTTTATTTTTTATTTTTATGTGGTGCTGAGGATAGAACCCAGCGCCCCACATGAGCTAGGCAAGCGCTCTACTACTGAGCCACAAGCTTAGCCCTTATTTTTTTAAATCTTGAGACAGGGTCTTGCTAAATTGCTGAGGCTGGTTTCGAATTTGTGATCTTCCTGCCTCAGCCTAAGTGGTTGGGATTACAGGTGTAAGCCACTGAGCCCAGCAGTCTCATAACTTTTCATAAATAATATTTGCTGATGGGTGCGGTGGAGCATGCCTATAATCCCAGCACTGGAGAGGCTCAGGAGGATTGCAAGTTCAAAGCCAGTCTCAGCAACTTAAGAGACCCTGTTTCAAAATAAAAAATAAAAGGGTTGGGCGGTTAAGTGTTTCTAGGTTCAATCCCCAGTACCAAAAAAAAAAAAAAAAAGGGAGAATAATCTGGGGGTGTAGTTCAGTGGTAAAACACCCCTGGGTTTAATTTCCAGTAAACACCGCCCCCCCCATAAAAAAAAGAAAAAGAAAAAAGAAATATGTTCCTTTTCAACAATTTACCCAACATTAAAATTTAAATAACTTGAAATCTGACACCATTCTCCCCAGAGAATCATTTGGGGGGAACCTCTTTCCTGTAATCTCTCTATGCTTATATTGTCTTAAATATCACATAACTGGACCTGTCTAAACATAGAGTCTTGTAATTATTTTTCCCTTTGAGAATAAGTTGTGAATAGCTTTTCATATTAATAGATCTTCATCATTTTAAATGGCTGCCAAGTAATGCATTGTATGTATACATATATCACCACTTAATGAGCCTATTGACGAATATTTGCGTTTTCCCCCATAATCAACAACCTAATAATAACTTGTCTTTTCTAAATTATTCCATTACCTTTTCAAGGTAAATTCTTCAAAGTAATGGAGCTGTAAATGTAATTAAATGACCTTTTACATTTGAATTCAAGTTGTGGAATAGTCCTCGAATTTGCAAATACCAGTGAGGAAGCTAGCTGCCTCTTTAGTTCTGGCGTGAGACAGGGGCAACCGAGAAGGAGAGTACAGAATCACAGGTGGTCTAGCCCATCTAGGCCTATGCTCGGTGGGTCAGCATATTCCTTCCCTTTTTTCTCTCTTTCACTTCTTTTTCTTAACATGGAGGAAGAATCGAGAACTGCACCTCCTAGGCTTTGCAGGGACCATACTCCCTGGGAACTGTAGTACCGGGTCTGAGAAAGGTACGGAAAGAGGAGAGTGGGAGGCTGTGTGGCACGCCGGGAGATGTAGTCCAGCGGGAGGCAACCCGTGTCTATGTAGATTGGAGACTTTGCGAGCTACGCCACCTGGGGATCGGGGTGCAGAACCGCCGACTTTCCCGACATGTGGTCTTCAAGGCTACAAAAGGCGCCAGTGTACAGACAGCTCGTTCCATTGTCCGTGGTGGGAGAGGGCACGGAACCCTCAGCGCGGGCGCGCGGCGGGAAGCAAAGGCCTTGTGCGGGCTGGAACAGGGCATGCCGGGAGTTGTGGTCCCGGCGCACTGAGTCCGTGGGACGTGTCGCGACGCCGCGGCGGCTCCTCCTCCCCCGCCCTTCTCAGCGGTCCCCCGCCCCCTCCCTCCGCCTCCTCCTCTCTCGCCTGCAGCCGATCGTCCCCTCCCCCCACCCGTCGGGCTCCTCCGCGGCTACTGCAGAGGATTCAGAGCCGAGTAGCTGAGGAGGAGGCTCCCGTCCCTGCGCGCCATCCGCCACCTTACTGGACACGGGCGAGGGAGCGAGAGCGTCGCCGCTGTAGCCTCCGGAGAAGACAAGGGCATCGCCTCCTGTCGCCTCCGCAGCCGTTTTCGCCTGCAGAGGCTAGCCGGTGAGGAGACCCCCCACCCCCCGGCCCGCTGGCCCGCTGCTCTGGAGCCTGGGCTGGCGGCGCTGGGGAGAATGAGAGTGGGGGCTGCGGAGCCCCCTCGCGGCTTGGGGGAGGGGGCTGAGGTCGCGATGGAACGGCGGGCAGGCGGGGGAGACTTGTCCGAGCGCGGGCTGGGGGTGGGGTGAGGGTGGGACCCAAGCAGGTTGGAGGGGGGATGAAGGAGGTGGGCTTTTAATGGGGGAATAGTCGGACCTGGGACAGGAGCCTCTGTGTGTGTGTGTGTGTGTGTGTGTGTGTGTGTGTTGGGGAGGGGGATGGTGTCGGGAAAGATTTGGGATGGTCTTGGGGCGAGATAGGAGACTGAAGTGGGATGGTTTTTATAATGGGGGAGGGGACTGAATGAGGGTGGTGATTTGGGGTTGGCCTGGAGCAGTTGACAGCTTGGGATCTGAGCCCGGGTGGGAGATAGGTGGATGATTTCTATACAGAGTGGGATGTAAACCGTTGAATAGGGCCCTGGGGAGTGTTTTAATTCAGGAAGGTGGAATTTGGGGTGGGACTGGAGTAAGCTTGATGGAGGTGGTAGGATGGTAGGAGCTGGGGGTGAGGGACTTGGCATGGGTTGAGACCTGAGCTTGAAGTGGGCGTTTGTCACCTGGGGATGGTGGAATTTGCGGAGACTTATGGAATTAGCATGGTTAAGATAGAGCAGAGGGGGTGGAATTTGAGATTTTCCTGGGATGGTTGATGAAGGTTGGAATAGGTGCTGGTATGGGTGAGACTTTCAATGGGGGATGGAGTGTTATGGTGACCTGGAAGGAGGGGGATAAATTGGAAGTTAGGCCCAAAATGGGAGGACAAGGATTGAAATTGGGGGTGGGGACAGTGGAATAGGATTTAGGGTGATCTTGGACTCACTGGAGGGGGCATGGTGGCTCCCTGTGTAGGGAGAAGGCAGAGGGCACATGCGACTGCTAGACTGGATTCACTGAAAGAATAGTGGCAGGTGGTGAGCAAGGTTGGGGGATGGTATCTTAAAGAAAATGTCCCTTAGCCAAGGTGGCAGAGGGAGTTTTGGAGAAGGAATGTCTGTGATGAGCTAGAGAGGTGTTTGTGGATGGTGAGGTGGTAGAGAGGAAATTTAAGATGTGAGAGACCTGGGGTTGTTGGTATGGATGGGACAGAGAGGATGGAGAGGTGTGCAATACTGGGAAGGAGTGGGTTGGATTTTTCTGGAGAGGAAGGATTGGGATGTCCTCCAAGAGACACCCGAGGTTTAGGGGTTAGAACACTTAAAGGGACAGTTTTGGTTGCTGCGTTTTGAGGGGAGGCAGTAATTGGAAGATTGTTAAAGGGGACTTTGTAGGGAACAGAGAAGGTACATTAAAGACTCTTCTAAAGGACATTTTAAGCTTTAGTTTGATCTTTTTGTTTGTTTTATTTGTATTAGTATCTTTTGGAAGTCAGCCAAAAAGGTAAAGTTAAGGAGGGGAGGATGTCTTTTATTATTCCAGTATCATAAAGAGAAGTTGGGGGGCACTTTGAAACTAAAGGTGGGAGGAGATGTGAGGAGGTTGTGATAGATATCTTTTTGTATGAGGGCTCTGTCTTCTCCTTTCCCTCCTCCCCCTGGTGCATTAAAACTAGTACTGGAATTTAAATAGATTTGATGAGCTTGAGGTTAAGGGTGCATTCCTTGCTTGAGAACTAATGAATAAGACTAAAAAATATGAAGCTGAATTTATTTTCTAGGCAGGCAACGTGCATGTATGCAGAAAACGCTTAGGTCTTTTTTTCTTTCCTCTTAAAATTGATTGCTTGAAGACTCCATTTATTGGTGTCCTGGTTTGCAAGGCAATTAGGCCCATCATTGTATTGCAGGCTAATAATCCTGAGATGAGTCTTGGCATCACTGCTTTATATAAACAGAAGACAGGAAATATGGAAATGTCATAAATATTCATTGGTGAGATAGATGGTTTGGTACTGATGGAGTTTTTCATTTGATTCTCTTTTGACATTGCTTGATAAGACTTAAAATAATTGGACTATTTCTATAGATTGAATTTTCTTCTAAAGGAATTCAGGTGATCAGAATTCTATCAGATGTTGATAAATGAAGTATAGAGAATCATTTTTATTTTTTTAGGGGATGATGGTGATGTATGCATTGTATTAACTACAGAAACAACATCTCCATTGAAATTTCAATGAAATCTTCATCAGAAATTTGACTTAAAGAGATATGCTTATTCTCATGGCAGAATGCTGACAATGGAAAGTAGAGAGGAGTGTGAAAGGAGGGAACATCTTTAGGGAAACTGTTTTCTGGACTTAATTGCATTAACTATAATATGTTAAACATGAAGTAGATGTTGATTAGAGCTCAGACTAAGGAAAAATGAATTGTAAAGAGGATAAAATTGGCACCAATGGGATCAAAATAATTCTTTTTATTTTTGTTAAAGCCTCAGAGTTCAGCTTGAAAGCAAACCACTTTTCTTGGCTTTCAGTTGAGAACACAAAAATACCAATTGGAATCTTTTTTTTTTTTTTTTTTGGTAGTTTTCAAAATGGGCAGAATGATGGAAGGTTGCACTCACCCTTGGAATTGAAAGTGTTTTTTTTTTTTTTTTTTAATGAGGAAGCTTTCTGTATTACAATAAAAATCAGGTTTGAGCAGTTACCTGTAATACTATGAGAATGTAATCTAACTAATGCAAACATTTCTCCTCATAACTTTACTATGGGGTCCAGACCTTGCTTTTGTGCATCTGCAGGCCATGTCTAGAGGTGGGATGTTACTCTGAAAGTCCTGGCTTTTGAAAGCTCAAAATGAAAAGTAATCACCTGAGAGAAATGTGTTGGTGGATTTTTCCCCTCTACAGCTGCAGTCATCTGTATAGTATTAATGTGAATAAAGTGTTTTAGTGTCTTTACTTCATTTGACCCTCCAGACACTCTGGTGAAAAGGGGAGAGCAGGTGAAGGTATTGGTAGAAGCCTTGGTAGAATGAAGAGCTCATGAATTTAGGAGTCAAACTGGCTTCAAATCCACCACTTAAAAGCAGAGACTTCAGTAAAGTCATTAGAAACGTTTCATATTTAGTAGTAATGGTTGCTCAGCATTGTGAATGTACTCAGTGCCCCAAATTATACACTTAAATATGGTAAAACAAAACAAACAAAAAATGCTTTGTATTTCCCAAAGGTATCAAGAGGAATAAATCAGTTCATGTCCTGAAATTATGTCTTGAAAACACTGCACATATATGAAATATCTGTTTACTATTTATTTATTGGATGCCTGCTAAGTTCCAGGGGAAATAAAGATGAACAAAAAGCAATTGTCAAGGAGCTTTAAGTGTCATGGGAGAGAGAATTTAATGTGAAAAAAAGTGAGGCAAAATGAATGCAGTGACTGAGTGTGGGTTCTGAAGTCTGTCTATCACTATTACTGTATGACCTTGGGCACAGTGAACTCATCTTTAAAGTGGGCATAATAGAACTAATCTCATAAGGATGCTTGAGGATTAGAGAAAATAATCCAAGAAAGCATTTAACATAGAGTGTTGCATAATGTGCACTAAAACAGTGTAAATTCCCATTATTAAAAAGCTAGGCAATGGCTAGAATGATGAATTGCGTTCTATGCCCTACCAATGAGTTCTTAGTATTATGGTATTTTTATTATTTATTAAAGAGGCATTATTTTGTATTATTATGATATAACAATTTATCTGCAGTTTGCATGTTTGTGCTACCTATTTGCATATTTGTAGTCTAGGAACTTTATTTTATTTTTTTAAGAATGTTTTTTCTCATTCTTCAGCTTTTTTTTTAAGAGAGAATTTTTTAATATTTATTTATTTATTTATTTATTTATTTTTTGGCGGACACAACATCTTTGTATGTGGTGCTGAGGATCGAACCCAGGCCTCACGCATGCCAGGCGAGCGCACTACCACTTGAGCCACATCCCCAGCCCAGTCTAGGAACTTTAAAAAGTTCTTTTTTTTTGAAAAAAAATTTTTAGTTGTAGATAAACATACAATATCTTTACTTATTTTTATGTGGTGCTGAGAATCGAACCCACTGCTTCACACATGTGAGGCGGGCGCTCTACCACTGAGCTACAGTCCTAGCCCCTTTAAATAGTTCTTTAAATGCCAAGGAAAGTATTAAACAGATGTGAGTTGTTGATTTCCTCTTCTATAAAATAAGAAAGACTGTCAGGGATTAAATGATTTGCTTAAAATTATACAGCCAGTAAGAGAAAGAGTTTGGATTACAGTTCATTCTTCTTCACATGTTTCTTTTAGGTGATTTTTTTTTCTTGGTGCTGGGGATTGAACCTAGGGCTGTGTGCACACAAGGCAAGCACTCTACCAACTGAGCTATTTCCCCTGCCCACATCTTCCTTTTACATTGTGAAATAATTCATATGTATAAGAGTATATATAATACAAATCTAAAATTTAAACAATTACAGTTGAAAATGTGTACTATTACCCAGCCTAACAAAAAAGGAGTTTGTAGTATTTTTAAAGCTTCTTGGGAAGTGCTGTTCAATTGAATCTTCCTCCTTTTCTCTCCCTCAGGGGTAACCACTTTCCTGAATTTGATATGAATCATTCCCTTACTTTTACCAAATATGTGCATATCTCTAAATATCTAAACAATATATATTTTTTTCCACATAAAAAACTTTTTTTTTTTTTTTTGGTAGATGGATCCAATACCTTTATTTTATTTATTTTCATGTGATGCTGAGGATTTAACCTAGTGCCTCACACCTATAAGGCTAGGGCTCTACTGCGGAACTAAAACACCAGCCCTACACATTTTTTACTGATACATTACAGTTGTACATAGTGATGGGATTTGTTGTTACATATTTGTACATGCATACAATATAACAATAAAATTTGGCCAGTATCACTGCCCAGCATTCCCCCCTTCAACCCTTTGTAAACAATATAGTTTTCACTTGCAACTGTTTTTCTTTTTTGGGGCAGCTGCAAATAGAACCCAGGGCCTCTCTCATGCTAGGTAAGAGACATTCCTTGCCCTGCATGTGCAACTGTTTATAAATAGTATCATAGTATAAGTGTTCTTCTGTGACTTACTTTCTTTTCTTTTTCTTTCTTTCTTTCTTTTCTTTTCTTTTTGTTTGGTGTTATTGAGAATTGAATACTCTAGGCAAATGCTCTTCCACTGAGCTACATCCCTGGCACTTTTAAAATTTATTTAGAGCTGAGCACAGTGGCGCATGCCAATTCCAGTGACTGGGCTCTGGTGGATAATGCAGGAGGATTGCAAGTTCAAGGCCAGCCTCAGCAACTTAGCGAGGCCCTAAGCAACTTGGTGAGACCCTATCTCAAAAAAAAAAAAAAATAATAAAAGTACTGGGGATGCAGCTCAGTGGCTGAGCACCCCTGGTTTTATTTGGGGTACCAAATTTTTTGTTTGTTTTTGAGACCAGGTGTTTCTGAGTTGTGCAGGTTGTCCTCAAACTTGTGATCTTTAGCCTCTTGAATAACTGGGATTATAAATTGTGCCACCACAGCAGACACTTTATTCCTGTATTTTAGCTGTAAAAGAACTTTGTCTTCTACCACTAAAATATATATGATGAAAACTGGAAATTACAAAAAAATACAAAGAAGCAAAGTTGTTGTCTATGGTTCTCCATCCATCCTTCATTCCTTCCTGTGCTGGGGATCAAACCTGGGACCTTGCACATGCTAAGCTCTGGAGGATAAGGCAGATATAATAATATTTTCTATTATCTGTGGATGCATTTGCTGAAGAATATGGGTAGTGTAGCAGATAGCAAGAAGCAACCAATTTGCTTTTATGGATAACCAGATTACTTTGCTATGGATCAGAGTTGGAAATAAGAATAAGGGGCAGTAACAGCCTTGTGAACTCTTATTGCTTTTGATGCTGGGGATTGAATCCATGGGTGCTTAACCACTGAGCCACATTCCCAGCCAGCCTGTCTGTCTGTCTGTCTATCTATCTATCTATTTATTTATTTTGAGATAGGGTCTCACTAAGTTGCTCAGGATCTCACTAAGTTGCTGAGACTGGTCTTGAACTTACTGCCAAGTTGCTGGAATTACAGGCATGCACCACCACACTTGGCTTTGTGAGCTCTTAAAGAGCACTATTTAAAGCACTTTTCTCACTAATAGAGAAATTCTGCATATTTTAGATTTTTGTTGTTGTTGTTGTTATACCAGCTTGAAGCTTCATGTCATGTTTTTGCAAGCTACTTGGCTCTTTTGGTCAGGGTTTTTACACCTCTTCTTTTTTGCAGAAAGGCACCCTGGTACATTAGTTCTCACCTGATTGTGTAGGAGAATTTGTCATCTGAAGTACAGAGTACCACCAACAGGAAACCTCTATTATATATATCAGAAGTTTAGCAATCTAAATGCAAAGCATTTTTTGTCCAAGAAATTTGAAATCAAATTCATTAATAATCTGTTGCATTTTCAGTTTACATACCTAAATTTGAGCTCAAATGAGAAAATAAATGTGAAAATGCTTTTTAAACTATAAAAGACTGGCTTAGTGCCTTGCCTTGCATGCGTGAGGCCCTGGGTTCCATCCTCAGCACCACATAACAATAAATAAATAAAAATAAAGTCATCGTGTCCATCTACAACTAAAAATATATTAAAAAACAAACAAACAAACTATAAAAGACTATATATGGCTGGGGCTATAGCTTAGTGACAGAGCGCTTGCCTAGCATACATGAAGCACTGGGTTCATTCCTTAGCACCACATAAAAATAAATAAAATAAAGGCATTCTGTCCATCTACACCTATAAAAAAATTAAAAAAATAAAGAAAAGAATATATAAATCTTAGTTACATTTTTTCTCCCTCCTAGTTTACCAGACTTAAATCAGGGCACCCTAAAACATAAATAAACAAATAAATAAACATAAATAAAAAGTTTGTCATACTTGGTTTATTGCCTCTCTGAAAGGTTCTTTTTCCCAATGAAGGTGGGAATCCATGAAGGCCAGTTTATAATTTCTCTCTTGAAACTTTATGATTGGTGAATATAGTGGAATGGAGAAAGTGCTAGTAGACTTTCTCCTAGTGAATTTATGGGACCACATTAACTGTGCTGGCTAGCTAAACATGAAACAGTTGAGGCTTTATTGAAGTAGAGAATGTGGTATATACTATTTCCTTGCAATTATTTAGACAAACACAGCCATTTCCCTTTTAGTTTTCTACCTGTAACTTATTATAGAGACAAGTGAGAAAGATTGTTTAGTACATATATAAGAAGGAAATATACTCCATTGTTGGGTTGAATTAAGTGAGGCAAGGAGGTCAAAATACCTGGAATAGTGACTGGCACATATGTAGTTGATGCTCAGAATATTAATACTTACTGTTATTGATATTTTAATTTTAGTTGTGAATTGTTTAGCGTCAACTTTTCTTCCAGGCTGCTGTTTTGTTATTCATTGTTGTCCTCGGCTACATCTTCCCTCAGTCAATATATATTTGGAATAAATTTACTTTGATACTATCATAAGTAAAGCAAAATAAAGAATATAAATCTATAACTGCAACACATTCTAAGGCCAAGGAGCTAGTAGTCTTGTGCGAGACAGGTTTAAAATATCTGTTCAACAAATATCTGTTGAGTGATTATTAGATGGTAAGCAGTAGGGAGTGCTGGCAGTCAAAGATACAAAAATAAAATTCTCTACTTTTAAGGAGCTTACAGTCTAGTGTGTGGGGGGTGGGATATCATCCATAATTGTAGCAAAATAGGATTCGTACTACAATAGGTGCATGGACAAAGCATATGCCTGTGGAGCAGGGAGAGGAATTAGTGCTTGAGGTAAGTCCTGAAGGATATGCAGATATTCTGGGGAATGAGGTTTGGAATGGCTCATTTTATGATCACATACAGTCTTCTTTAATTGTTCTTTTCTTATGTGCTGGTAGGCCCTAATTTGTATCTCTTTTAGGGCTGTTTAGGATGTGTTTCTACTATAAAATCAGATAAGCCAGTCCCAAATCAGATTGTACTGTCACACTCCTATGCTTTTTTTTGAACATTTTTTTAAATTTATTTTTTAGTTTTAGGTAGACACCATATCTTTATTTTATTTTTATGTGGTGCTGAGGATTGAACCTAGTGCCCCATGGGTACTAGGTGAGCCCTACCACTGAGCCACAACTCCAGCCCCTGTACTCCTATTCTTGACATATGTTGTACCTTCCATCCGGAAAGCTCTGAAAGCCCTCTCCCTACCGAATTTCTTTTCTTTACTTCATCCACCAAAAGAGCTAGCTATATTATTGAACACAGTTCATGGTTTTTGCTCTTCCTGTTGGATGTTTAGCAGGAACTGATTTTTGAAGCTGTGATCATAACTGATATTTAAGGAGAGATCTTAACTGTTCTTTCTTCTTGGGGTTGACTTCCTGGCTCACTGGACTTTTAGATTATTTCTTTGAGTAAGTAGACTTGCTCATATGCTGATGACTTAAATTTCTTTCTCCAGCTCAAAGGTCTCTCCTAAGCTCCATACTTGCAGGTCTCACTAGCTACAATCTGCTACCTGTAATACATCCATTCTGGTGATCTCAAATTCAATGTGTGCAAGATAGAACTCATTATCCCTGTCTAAGATTTCTTATGACTTGCCCCAATTATATCCTGGATCAGTGCTAACAGAACTTCTGTGGGTGAGCTAAAGTAGGCATGTATATAGGTGTCTTGGTTCAAATGTAAGATATTTGTAAAAAAAAAAAAAAAGCCTTAGACTGGGGTAGTTTACAAATAATATGAATGTATTTCTCATAGTTCTGTAGGCTAGGAAGTCTAAGATCTAGGTACTGGCAGATTTGGTATCTGGTCAGTGTTCTTTGCATCCAAATGGTGACTTGTTGCTGTATCCTTTGGAGAGGACAAAAGCTGTGTCCTCACATGGTGGAAGGAATGGAAGAGCTGGAAGGGCTAGGTAACACTCTCCAGGAAGCTTCTTTTATAAGGGAATTAATCCTATTCATCATAATGGAACCCTCATAACATCATCATATCCCCAAAGTCCTTACATCTTAATACCACCACGTTGTGGGATTAAGTATGAACATGAATTTTGAAGGGAAACAACATTCAAACCATAGCAAAGTTATATGTTTACATAGAAAATATAAATTAAAATGAAATTGTATAGAGGTTTACATGATACATGAAAAAAAAAATACACAAAAAGTATGACCAGCACCCAGATCAAGAAAGGGAACTTTACCTATTCCTCTGAGGTTACCTATCTTTTGATTTTTTATCTGCTTATGAACTTTCATAAAGTATGACTAACTTGCTTTTTTTTTTTGGTTCCAGGAATTGAATTCAGGGGCACTTAACCACTGAGCCACATTCCTAGCCCCTTTTTGTGTTTGTGTGTGTGTGTGTGTGTGTGTGTGTATAATATACATTTTTTTAAAGAAATATTTAGTTGAATATGGGTACAATGCCTTTGTTTTACTAATTTATTTTATGTGGTGCTGAGGATCGTACTCAGTGCCTCACATGTGCAAGGCAAGCGCTCTAACACTGAGCCACAACCCCAACTCCCCTTTTTGTATTTTATTAGAAACAGGGTCTCACTGAGTTGCTTAGGGCCTCGCTAAATTGCTGAAGCTGGCCTCCCAAGTCACTGGGATTACAGGTGTGCACTACCTTGCCCGGCTCTGACTCGCTTTTTGTTCTGACCTTTGTAGGAATAGTTTTTCTTACTTGTTGTATAGCAACAGTTCTTAAATGAGGTGTTCTTACATTTTTACTTACCAAGGACCCCAAATATCTATCAATATTTATTGCATTAGAAATTAACACTGAGAAATGTTTGGAATATTTATTTATATTTTTTAGTTGTAGACAGACACAATACCTTTATTTATTTATTTATTTACTTGTTATGTGGTGCTGAGAATTGAACCCAGTGCCTTACACTTGGTAGGCAAGTTCTCTACCACTGAGCAACAATCCCAGCCCAGAATATTTAAATTACTAAAAAATAAAACTATTACTTGTTAACTTTTTTTTTTTTTTGTACCAGGGATTGAACTCAGGCACTTGACCACTAAGCCACATCCCTAACCCTATTTTTTATTTTATTTAGAGATAGTGTCTCACTGAATTGCTTAGTACCTCACTTTTGCTGAGGCTGACTTTGAACTCACAATTCTCCTGTGTCAGCCTCCCGATCTGCTGGGAGGTCTGCTGGGATTACAGGCATGTGCCACCACTCCTGGCTGTTAGCATATATATATTTTTTTATTAAAATAAGTATATTATCCCAAACCAAAAAAATTAGAATAACATTTTACATTTTTTTCAAATCTCTTTGCTGTCTGGGTTCATAACTCGTTTTGTATTCAATCTGTTGCAGGTTATTATTTTGCTATATAAAAATTTAAAAAGCATATAAAAAATATATATATATAAAAGTATATAAAAATTCCTGTCCTACTTAAATAGGCGTTTGAGAAAGGAATGTTTAATTTGCATTTTTATATAATTGTGGATCTTCTCCTTTTCCTCTTCCTCCTCTCCTCCTCCTCCTCTTCCTCCTCCTCCTTCTTCCTCCTCATCATCATCACAGGGATTTAACCCAGGAATGCTTAATCACTAAGCCATATTCCCAGCACCCCTTCCTTCTTTCTAATTTTGAAACAGGGTCCCAATAAATTGCTTAAGGCCTTGCTAAATTGCTGAGGCTGGCCTCAAACTTTTGATTCTCCTGCCTCAGCCTCTTGAGTTGCTAGGATTATAGGCATGTACCATCACGCCCAGCTCAATATTCTTCTTTGATACTACACCAGAATTTGAAAACTGCAGTTTCTTAAGGTCTTTTGGAATTTCTTATGGAATCTAAAACTGTATCAATGATCTTTTTCTACTGTTAGTCAACTTTTTGTCATCATGACCAAAATACCTGATTTAAAAAAAACAAAAACAAAAATAAAAACAAAAACAAAACAACAACAACAAAAAAAACTAGTGAAGGAAAAGTTTATTTTGGCTCATAGTTTTAGAGGTTTAGTCCATGGTCAGCTGAATTCCTTGTTCTGGGTCCAAGATGAGGCAGAACATCATGGTGGAAGGGCCTGGTAAAGGAGTGCTACTCAGCTCATGGTGACCAGAAAGCAGAGAGAGAAGGGGAGGGAGCTGCAGGGAAGTTGAACCTTTCCAATACTCGCCCTCAGTTACCCACCTCCCTGCCATGCCTCACCTGCCAAACTTACCACCCAATAGTCCATCCAAACTAGAATAAACTGATTAGGTTACAGCTCTCATAATATAACAATCATTTCACCTCTGAACATTCCTGTATTAACACTGGAGCTTTTGGGGGAATCCCTCATATCCCAATCATAACACATATGGTTATTTTAAAATTGGTCTGTTTTGAACTTTGTTTTTTTTTTTTTTTTTTTTTTTTTAAGAGAGAGAGAGAGAGGAGAGAGAGAGAGAATTTTTTTTTTAATATTTATTTCTTAGTTCTCGGCGGACACAACATTTTTGTTGGTATGTGGTGCTGAGAATCGAACCCGGGCCGCACACATGCCAGACGAGCACGCTAACGCCTGAGCCACATTCCCAGCCCCGTGTTTTGAACTTTGAATAGATCTTTAAACCCATGCATGATTCTGTTAGTAATATACCTAGGTCATTTGGAAAATATTGGTTCACAAGTATCTTAGTTTCCTTGGGCTGCCATAATAAAATATTAATACCAAGTGACTTAAACATTACATACTTATTTTTTCATAGTTCTGGAGGCTCAATGATCAGGTTGCCAGTATGACTTTTTCTGATGAGGACTCTTTTCCTCCCTTATACACACACACACACACACACACACACACACACACTTTTTTGTTTTATAAGGGGGATTGAATACAGGGGTGCTTACCCACTGAGTCATATCCCCAGCCTTTTCATCATTTATTTTGAAATAGGATCTCATTAAGTAGGACCTTACTAAATTGCTCAGGTTGGCTTTGAATCTGTGATCCTCCTGCCTTAACCTCTGAGTTTCTGAGATTACAGGTGTGAGCCACTGTGCCTAGCCCCTTTTTTTTTTGGGCAGGGGTGTGTGGGGGTACTGGGGATTGAACTCAGGGGCACTTAACCACTGAGCCATATCCCCAGCCCTATTTTGTATTTTATTTAGAGATGGGGTCTCACTGAGTTGCCTATTAGCACCTTGCTTTTTTGCTGAGGTTGGCTTTGAACTTGCAATCCTCCTGCCTCAGCCTCCCAAGCTGCTGGGATTACAGTTGTGCGCCAATTTGCCTGGCTGTGCCCAGCCTCTTCCTGACTTGTAGATGGCTACCTTCTGGTTTGTCCTCACATGGGGTGGAGTTGGGAGAAAGAAGGGAGAAAGAGAAAAGCTATGATGGAGGTCAGAGATGGAGAAAGGGTAAAGTGAGAGCACACATGAGCAAACTTAATTACTTGCACAATCATGCTCTCTGGTGTTTCTTAATAAGAGTGCTAATCTCATCATGGTGCCCCCTCCCCCCATAACCTCATCTAAACCTTATTATAAGTAATCTAAACCTTATTTTTCTCCCAAAGGCCCATATCCAGATACTATCATGTTGGGGGACAGGGCTTCAACATATGAATTTGGAGGAGACACTGTTCGGGTCTACGGCACTGAGTTATGCAGATCATCTAAATGTTGATATCCTATTGCGTAATATAAAAAGTCACATTCCTTAATATTGCTACCAATCTCTTTAGACAAGTCTTCTAATTTTCACTTGAAAGCTCAAATTTTATCATTGGCAACAAATACTGACAGTTGTTTTCCTTGAAGTGACAGTCTCACATTGTTCATTTTTGAAAAAATGCCTGCCAAACATCTAAATCTGAGCAATTATGGTTTATCTGCCAGTTGTTCTTTCAAGTAAAAATGTTGTTTTATGAAAAAAAATGCAGCTAGTTCAGCTTGCAACTCAATTGCACAAGTACTTTAGTGCTTTGCCTTGAGATAATCTTGTACTTTTTTTATGATGGCTGAATGCAATTCATGTCATATTACACATACAGAGCACAATTTTTTGTGTCAGGGGTCGGACATACACAAACTATTTTCACACCATTCATATCTTCATACACGCACTTAGGGTAATGATGTCTAACTCATTCCACTGTCTTTCCTACACTCATGCCCCCTCCCTTCCCCTCCCTCCCTTTAGTCTTATCTAAAGTTCTGCCATTCCTCTCAGGGTTCCCCCAACCCCACCCCACCCCACCCCCATTGTCATTATTCTCATTCTCATATCAAAGAAAACATTTGGCCTTTGGTTTTTGGAATTGGCCTATGTCACTTAGCATTATAGTCTCTTAACTCCATCTATTTATTTGCAAATGCCATGATTTTATTCTTTTAATGCTGAGTAATATTCCATTGTGTATATATACCTAAGTTCCCCTATCCATTCATCTATTGAAGGGCATCTGGATTGGTTCCACAATTTAGCTACTGTGAATTGTGCTGCTATAAACATTGATGTGACTGTGTCTCTGTAGTATGTTGTTTGTAAGTCCTTTGTGTATAAAACAAAGAGTGGGATAGCTGGGTCAGATGATGATTCCATTCCAAGTTCTCCAAGGATTCTCTGCACTGCTTTCCAGATTGGCTGCACCAGTTTGCAGTCCCACCAGCAATGTATGAATGTACCCCCCCCCCCCACATCCTCTCCGACACTTATTGTTGTTTGTATTCTTAATAGCTGCCATTCTGACTGAAGTGAGATGAAATCTTAAGAGTAGTAGTTTTGATTTGTATTTCTCTAATTGCTAGAGATGTTGAACATTTTTTCATTTATTTGTTGATTGATTGTTTATCGTCTTCTGAGAAATGTCTGTTCTGTTCCTTGGCCCATTTATTGATTGGGTTATTTGTTTTTTTGGTGTTAAGGTTTTGGAGTGCTTTATGTATCCTAGAGATTAGCTCTTTATCTGATGTGTTTGTGGTAAAGATTTGCTCCCATTCTGTAGGCTCTCTTATTAACTTCACTGATTATTTCTTTTGCTGAGAAGAAGCTTGTTAGTTTGAATCCATCCTATGTATTGATTCTTGGTTTTAATTCTTGTGCTATAGGAGTCTTATTAAGGAAGTTGGGGCCTAATCCAACATACTAGAGATTTGGGCCTACTTTTTCTTCTATTAGGCGCAAGATCTCTGGTTTAATTCCTAGGTCCTTGATCTACTTTGAGTTTTGGGCATGGTGAGAGATAGAGGTTTAATTTCATTTTGTTAAATGTGGATTCCAGTTTTCCCAGCACATTTGTTGAAGAGGCTATCTTTTCTCCAATATATGTTTTTGGTGTCTTTGTCTAATATGAGATAACTGTAATTATGTGGGTTAGTCTCTGTGTTCTCTATTCTGTACCATTGGTCTAAAAGTCTCTTTTGGTGCCAATACCATGCTGCTTTCTTACTAATGCTCTGTAGTGTAGTTTAGGGTGTGAAATAGTAATGCCGCTAGCTTCACTCTTCTTGCTAAGGATAGCTTTGGCTATTCTGGGTCTCTTATTTTTCCAGATGAATTTCATGATTGCTTTTTCTATTTGTATGAGGAATGGCATTGGGATTTGGATTGGGATTGCATTGAATCTGTATAGTGCTTTTGGTAGTATGGTCATTTTGACAATATTAATTCTGCCTTTCCAAGAACAAGGTAGATCTTTCCATCTTCTAAGGTCCTCTTTAATTTCTTTCTTTTGCGTTCTATAGTTTTCATTGTAGAGGTCTTTCACCTCTTTTGTTAAGTTGATTCCCAAGTATTTTATTTTTTTTTGAGGCTATTGTAAATGTGGTGGTTTTCCTATTTTCTCTTTTTGAGGATTTGTCACTGGTGTACAGAAATGCCTTTGATTTATGGGTGTTGATTTTATATCCTGCTACTTTGCTGAATTCATTTATTAGTTCTAGAATATTTCTGGTGGAATTTTTTGGGGTCTTCTAGGTATAGAATCATGTTGTCGGCAAATAGTGATAATTTGAGTTCTTTTTTTTCCCCTACCATATCCCTTTAATTTCTTTTGTCTATTTAATTGCTCTGGCTACGGTTTCAAGAACTATGTTAAGTAGAAGTGGTGAAAGAGGGCATCCCTGTCTTGTTCAGTTTATTTATTTATTTATTTATTTTAATTTTTTTTTTTGTAGTTGTAGATGGACAACATGCCTTTATTTTATTTATTTATTTTTATGTGGTGTTGAAGATTGAACCCAGGGCCTCACACATGCTAGGCAAGCACTCTACCGCTGAGCCACAACCCCAGCCCCTTGTTTCAGTTTTTAGAGGGAATGCTTTCAATTTTTCTCCGTTCAGAATGATGTTGACCTGGGGCTTAGCATAGATTGCTTTTATGATGTTGAGATATGTTCCTGATATCCCTAGTTTTTCTAGTGTTTTGGACATGAAGGGGTGTTGTATTTTGTCAAATGCTTTCTCTGTATCTATTGAGGTGATCTTATGATTTTTAACTTTGAGTCTATAGATACGATGAATGACATTTATTGATTTCTGTATGTTGAACCAACCTTGCATCCCTGGGATGAACCCCACTTGATTGTGGTGCACCATCTTTTTGATATGTTTTTGTATTCAATTTGCCAGAATTTTATTGAGAATTTTTACATTTATATTTGTTAGAGATATTGGTCTGAAGTTTTCTTTCTTTGATGTGTCTTTGCCTGGTTTTGAATCAGGGTGATATTGGCCTCATAAAATGAGTTTGGAAGCATTCCCTCTTTTTCTGTTTCATGAAATAGTTTGAAGAGTATTGGTGTTAGTTATTCTTTAAAGATCTTGTAGAACTCAGCTGTGTATCCATCTGGTCCTGGGCTTTTCTTGGTTAGTAGGCTTCTGATGGTGTCTTCTATTTCATTGCTTGAAATTGATCTGTTTAAATTGTATATATCATCCTGATTTAGTTTGGGCACATCATGTGCCTCTAGAATTTGTCAATGCCTTTGATATTTTCTATTTTATTGGAGTTCAATTTTTCAAAATAATTTCTAATTATTTTCTGTATTTCTGTAGTGTCTATTGTGATATTTCCTTTTTCATCAACAGTGTTAGTAATTCGAGTTTTCTCTCTCCAATTTTATTTATTTTTTCAAAGAACCAACTTTTTGTTTTGTCAATTTTTAAAAAATATTTTTTAATTATACATGGGCAAATATCTTTATTTTGTTTATTAATTTTTATGTGGTGCTGAGGATCGAACCCAGGGTCTCACACGTAAGAGGCGAGTGCTCTACCACTGAGCCACAACCCCAGCCCCTGTTTTGTCAATTTTTAAAATTGTTTCTTTTGTTTCAGTTTCATTGATCTCAGCTCTGATTTTAACTATTTTCTGTCTGTCTTCTACTGCTTTTGGGATTGATTTGTTCTTCTTTTTCTAGGGCTTTGAGATGTAATGTTAGGTCATTTATTTGTTGACTTTTTCTTGTTTGAAGGAATGAACTTCATGCAATGAACTTTCCTCTTACAACTGCCTTTGTAATGTCCCAGAGGTTTCAATATGTTGTATCAGTGTTCTTGTTTGCCTCTGAATTTTTTTAAATCTCCTCCTTAATATCTTTTGCAATCAGTTGTTCATATAGTAGCATATTATTTAGTCTCCAGGTGTTGGAGTAGCTTTTATTTTTTATTTTATCATTGATTTCTAATTTCATTCCATTGTGGTCTGATAGAATGCAGGGTAGTATTTTTACTTTTTTGTATTTACTAAGAGTTGCTTTGTGGCATAATATATGGTCTATTTTAGAGAAGGGCCTATGTACTGCTGAGAAGAAAGTGTATTTGCTTGTTGATGGATAATATATTCTATATATGTAAGTTAAGTCTAAGTTATTGATTGTATTATTGAATTCTATAGTTTCTTTATTTAGCTTTTGTTTGGAATATCTATCAAATGGTGAAAGAGGTGTGTTGAAGTCACCCAGAATTATTATATTGTGGTCTGTTTGACTCTTGAACTTGAGAAGAGTTTGGTTGATGAACGTAGATGCTCATTGTTTGGGGCATATGTATTTATAACTGTTATGTCTTATTGATGTATGGTTCCCCTAAGCAGTATGAAATGTCCATCTTTATCCCTTTTGATTAACTTTGGCTTAAAGTCTACTTTATTTGATATGAGGATGGAAACCCCTGCTCATTTACTCAGACCATGTGAATGGGAGATTTTATCTCAACCTTTCACCTTCAGTCTGTGGACATCTTTTCCTATGAGATGAGTCTCTTGAAGGCAGCATATTGCTGAGTCTTTTTTTTTTTTTAATCCAATCTACCAGTCTATGTGTTTTGATTGGTGAGTTTAGGCCATTAACATTCTGGGTTATTATTGAGATATGATTTGTGTTTCCAGTCATTTTTGTTTATTTTTGATATTTAACTTGATTTGGTTTCTCCCTTGGTTGGTTTTTCCTTTATCATAGTTCTCCCTTTTGCAGATTTTCATTGTTGTTTTTTATTTCCTCGTTGTGGAATATTTTGCCAAGAATGTTCTGTAGTGCAGGCTTTCTTGCTGTAAATTCTTTTAAGCTTTTGTTTATTATGGAAGGTTTTTATTTCGTCATCAAATCTGAAGCTTAATTTTGCTGGATATAAGATTCTTGATTGACATCCATTATCTTTCAGAGCTTGGTATATGTTGTTCCAGGATCTCCTGGCTTTGAGGGTCTGGGTTGAAAAATCTGCTGAGATCTGAATTGGTCTTTCCTTATATGTAATCTGATTTTTCTCTCTTGTGGCCTTTAAAATTCTATCCTTATATTATATGCTCAGCATTTTCATTATAATGTGTCTTGATGTAGATTTGTAATTTTTGTACATTTGGTGTCATATAGGCCTCTTGTATTTGATTTTCCAATTCATTCTTCATGCTTGGGAAATTTTTTGATATTATTTCATTGAAGAGATTGTACATTCCTTTGACTTGAATCTCTGAACCTTCCTCTAACCCAATAAATCTTAAATTTGGTCTTTTGATGGTATCCCATAATTCTTGGATATTCTATTCTTGGTTTCTTACCATCTTTACTGTGAGATCAACTTTATTTTCAGGATTGTATATTTTGTCTTTAATTGTCTAAGGTCCTGTCTTCCAAGTGATCTAATCTGTTGATGATGCTTTCCACTGAGTTTTTTATTTGGCTTATTGTTTCTTTCATTTCAAGGATTTCTTTTCTTTCTTTCTTTCTTTTTTTTTTTTTTTCAGAATCTCTATCTCTTTCTTGAAGTGTAATCTCTTGCTACCTGTTTTTGCTCTCTTATTTCTTTGTTGGTGTGAACGATGGGTGCCTGTATTTGTTCTTTTATCTCTTTGTTGGAGTGATCGATTTTTGCTGTATCTGCTCACTTAGGTCATTCTTTAACCCCCAAATCATTTTAGTTATGCATATTCTGAACTCCTTCTCTGACATTTCATCTACTGTGCTATCTATGGATTCTATTGTTGTAGTATCTTGATTTGTTTGGGGCACTTTCCTCCCTTTTTTTTTTTTTTCATGATGTCTATGTGTCTTCCCCTCTTGCAGTGTAGGTCTGAGGTATTACAGCTTCTGCCCTTTAAGGGGGAGATCAATATTTACAGCACTCAATGTATCTAATGTGCAGCCATAGATTTATTTTTACATTTGTAGTTTTGTTGCCATAATCAGAAATAATGAGTTTGGTTATCTTCTACCATATCGTCAATAGCCTTGCAAAATGGTTTACAGTTTCCAATGGTAGAAGGGGGTGCTGGGGGTTGGCTGAGATGATTATGAGGTGGGAGAAACAAGAGAGAGGTTACTCCATGCAAGACTCCCTGTTACCTCAGCAACTGGATAACTGTTACCATTTCTAGTAGAAATACCTCTGGTGCAGCCAGGCCCACAGGGACCTTGGTGATGTCTTACCAGGTCCTTATTGTTGTCCCTTGATAGAAGCAGCGATATCCTTACAGTGTAGTTTTGTGGTGGCAGCAACCTCAAGCCCGTCTGTACCCTGGTGTAGGGCTGTGGAGCCACACTTTGGTTAATAAGGAACCCCAGTGCAGAGTGCCTCTCCACGAGGGCCGTGGGGCTGTGGGGCTGGCCTCTTTCCAGGTCAAAGGGCTGCGGGGCAGTACTCTTGTACTTTTATATGTAGCAAAAATGCTTTATGTGTACATGTCATTTCCACCCACACTAATTAGGCTTCCTTACTTTTAGCCTAGAATATTAACAGTAGAAAAAGAAAAAATGCAGTGTACAACCAGAGATATGAAAAATTGTGCTCTATATGTGTAATATGAATTGTAATGCATTCTGCTATCATACATAACAAATTAGAATAAAAATTGACATATTTTAAAATATTAATCAAATAAAAAAAAAGAAAAAATGCAGCTGAAGCCATGGCCAATTAATTAATCTTGTTTGTGTAATGGCTTTGATTTTTACATTATTTTTTTCCCATGGTACTGGGACTCAAACCCAGGGCCTTGCTTGTATTAAGCAAGTGCTCTGTAACTGAGCTGTATCTTCAGCTCTTTTTAATTTTTTTCTTTTTCTTTCTTCTTTTTGCAGTACTGGGGATTGAACCCAGAGGCCCTCTACGCCTAAAGCTACATCACTCCCCACTTTTTTTTTTTTAGTTTTGAAACAGGGTTTTGCTAAATTGCTGAGGCTAGCCTTGAATTTGTGATTCTTCTCTCTCAGCTTCCTGAGTCACTGGGATTACTGTGTGTGCCATTGCAACTGGCCTGCATGACTTTGATTTTTTTCACTGTGAGCAGAGAATGCAGAAAGAAGTAGGCTAGATAAGTCATAGCACTGAACGTCATTTTACCTTCTAGTTATCATCCCTATACAGCCTAGAATCTTAGTTCTTGGGGTGGGGAATTAACATTCTTTGCATTAGTCCCTGTATCCTCCTCCTCCTCCTTCCCCACCCCACTTTTTGTGGTACTGGGGATGGAACCAGGAGTTCTCTACTACCGAGCTACATCCCCATCTTCTCACTAATTATTTGTATATCCCTGTTAATTGGAACCCAGCAGGTCCTTAGTACATTTTTGTTGAATAATTGAATCAGTGCTAAATGAATGAACCAGAACCAGAAATTACAGAATAGATCATCACCTAACTACTCTCACTGTATGCTGGTGCTACTAAGTGTACAGTGGTTATGCACACTGGGATCTGGCCACTGTTTGTTGGTATAGGGAAAGATTCTTTTTTTCCATGGTGGTGGTGGTGCTGGGGATTGAACTTAGCACCAGGTGCATGCTAGGCAAGCACTCTACCAACTGAGCTATATCCCCAGGCCCCAAGAGTCAACCTTATTTTTGTCCTGCCAGTACTGAGAATTGAACCCAGGGTGATCTACCACTGAACTACATACATCCCCAGTCTTTTCACTTTTTAAAAAATTTTGAGACACAAGCGGTAGCGCGCTCGCCTGGCATGCGTGCGGCCCAGGTTCGATCCTCAGCACCACATACCAACAAAGATGTTGTGTCTGCCGAGAACTAAAAAATAAATATTAAAAAAAATAATAATAAAAAAAAAATTTTGAGACAAAGTTCTGCCATGTTGCCCAGGTAGATCTCCTACTTGCTATCCTTCTGCCTTCGCCTCCCAAGTAGTGGACTATAGGTGTGTACTGCTGTTCCTGATTTTCACATCAACTTTTTTTTTTTTTTTAAAGAGAGAGGAGGGAGGGAGGGAGGGAGAGAGAGAGAGAGAGAGGGAGAGAATTTTAATATTTATTTTTAATATTTATTTATTTATTTATTTATTAAATGAACAGTTTTGAGAACATGCAGGTTAGCCTTTTTTTTTTAAGAGAGAGTGAGAGAGAGGGGGGGACAGAGAGAGAGAGAGAATTTTAACATTTATTTATTTTTTCTTAGTTCTCGGCGGACACAACATCTTCGTTTGTATGTGGTGCTGAGGATCGAACCCGGGCCGCACGCACGCTAGGCGAGTGCACTACCGCTTGAGCCACATCCCCAGCCCTAATATTTATTTTTTAGTTCTCGCTGGACACAACATCTTTGTTTTGCATGTGGTGCTGAGGATCGAACCCGGGCCGCACGCATGCCAGGCGAGCACGCTACCGCTTGAGCCACATCCCCAGCCCTTCACATCAACTTTTTAAACCTTGTGGTCTGGTTTCTGATTGAAGTATTGAATTGTTCTGGAAAGTTACTAAAGTTGATAGTTCTTATTCAATTAAAGATTTCACTAAATATGAGAAACACCCTTTTATAAACTTTCTGATTACTTTAGTCATTACTAAGGAGATCCAATATTTCTCCAAAATATCTCTGAAGCATTTGGAGTTTTTAAAAAATATTTTTCTGTGTTTATGTTGATGTTAATATTATCCTTATGTTTGTGATTTTTGGCTCTGACAGTACTTTTGATCAAGCTATGAAATTATGAAGCGGGAAAAACCAACTTATTCTCAATGTTGATATCTGAAAGGATATTGGTATCCTTCAATCAAATGTCATTGTACCAACACTGTTTCCTAGATGAGAGTTAGCATGAATTTTTGTTTTGTTTTTAAAATTTTTTTTAGTTATAGAGGGACACAATACCTTCATCTTATTTATTTATTTTTATGTATTGCTGGGGATTGAACCCAATGTCTCGCATGTGCTAGGCTCTACTGTTGAGCCACAACTCCAACCCCAGCATGAATCTTGAATACATAAGATCCTTTTTTTTCCCCTGGTGCCAGATTGAACCCAGGGCCTCATGTGCCCAGCAAATGCTCTACTATTGAGCCATGTTCTCCAGCCCCTCAAATACTTAAAAATCTTTGAGTTGAGGTTCAGTTCCTCAGTATAGTATCTAAGTCAGTTCAGGATTCTCATCCTAACTTTCTCTCCAGAGTCATTCATGATTTTTTTCTTTTCCTAGTTTGCACATTTTATTTTCAGTATTGCTGAAATGTTCATTGTATTGTTCTTACAGTTCTTCTTACGTGTCATGCCTTTTGTCTCAGTGTCTTTACACGTGTTCTTCTCTTGGCCTAGATGACTCTTTGCTACTCTTTTTGCTTTTTTCCCCTTTTTTTGCTGTGATCCTGGAGATTGAACCCAGAGCCTTCTACATGCTAGGCAAGTGCTCTAACCCTGAGCTGCAACTTGTAACCCCTTCTTTTTACTCTTAATTGGTTTATTCTGACTCAGCCTTTAAGGCTCAACCTAAGAGCTAATATTTTCCAAAAAACTTTCCTTGACTTCCTTTGTTGGGATTGGGTGCTCCATCTCTGGGTGTCTCTGGTTATAATTATCCGTTTGCTAATTTTTTTTTTAGGTTTCTCTGATTGAAGTGGGCAGGGAGTATATTTGATCATCTTTTTTTTTTTAAATATTTTTTAGTTTTTTTATAGTTGAACACAATACTTTTATTTATTTATTTTTATGTGGTGCTGAGGATCGAACCCAGCACCTCTCACGTGCTAGGCGAGAGCTCTACCACTGAGCCCCAGCCCCAGCCTCTGATCATCTTTGTATTTTCAGAACTCACCTTGGGACTTTGCATAGAATAAGTATCAGTAAGGACTTGTTAAATTAATCCATAGTTTCAGGCTGGCTTGTTAAGCAGGTGTAATTTTCCAACCAGTCAGTTAAACAGTTACAGCAATATTGCTGTAGGCTGAATTTTAGAAGAGTGGCTTTTCTGTCTTGTCTATTGTCCATTGCTCCCTGTGCGTTGTGTTGCCTGTTCTTACTTCAGTTGTCTCTCATGCAGCTTGCCTGTATTCTTTGCCTTTAGTTGGGTCAGTGGAGTTGTGTATATACTAGACATCTAAATATTCAGAAGGAGCTTGATTTGTGACAGATCTTAGAATCTCATTTGGATTACATTGCTAAATGGAGAAGCTGGGACATTATGATTGCTTTTCTGACTCAGTCTATTGTTCTTTTTTCCTGCTTTTGAGTTTCTCTTTGCTAACCTTTGGTCAATTTTAACTTCTGGATACCATAAAATATATGCTGCAGAACCAAATATTATCAGTACTTTGCTTGTGCATTTGATTTTTTAATGTACATAGAGGATTTAGTTTATCTGAATGGTGAGATGACTGAGATTTTAAAAAATTAGGGGTTTTAATGATTGTCCAACTAAACCCTCAGTAATTTCTGACAGGTGATTGAAATTATGATTCTTAAAAATATTGCTGATTAGAATCTTAGTAGCAAGCCACAGTAATCCTTTATGCATGCATTTGTTATACATTGAGTGTCAAAATGTGTGTTAAGTTGGTTCTGGTTGATACAGATGAGTAAGATATTGTTGCTGTCTGTAAGAAGCTCCCAGGTACATGTGAAAAAAGGTGTAAATAAATACATTACTGTCAGTGTGTTGTGGATATTTTAACATGAATAGCAGAACAGAGGGATTAAAACTTTCAGGGAAGAGTTCTTTTGGAGGAGAAGCCTGAACGTATTTCTGATGATTCTGGGCATAGAGTTAGAAGTCCTGGATTTGAATCTTAGTTCAGCTACTTAATAGTTGTCCAACTTGGGTAAATTGTTTGAGCATTCTGAATATCATGTTTTTTTACCCTTAAAGTGAAGATAACTATATCTGTTTCTATCTACCTTGAAAGTTGTGAGAATTTGATACATTAAAAAGAACCTCATAAATATACATACAAATAGTATATTCTGATTTTTTTATTCTTTATTTCTTTATTTTTTAGTCATACATGACAGCAGAATGAATTTTGACATATAATACATACATGGAATGTACATACATCAATGATATTGTCAATTCTATTCTGCTGCCCTTCCTATCCTCCTTACTCCTCCCCTCCTCTCCCATCCTTTCTCTCTATCCAATCTAATGTGACACACTTTTTTTTTCTTTTTCTCATTACAACATAATATATATATTCTGTATAATAATGAGGTTCTCCTTCCATCTTCCGTGCAACTCCTCTTCTCCCTCTTTTTCCCTCCCACCTCTCTTCCCTATTTAGTGGTAGTCTTCTTCTCATGCTCTTCTTCCCTATCCCATTTTGAGATACCCCTCTTATATCAGAGAAGACACTCGGCATTTGTTTTTTAGGGGTTGGCTAACTTCACTCAGCATAATCTGCTCCAACGCCATCCATTTGCCTGCAAATGCCATGATCTTGTTATCTTTTAGTGCTGAGTAATATTCCATTGTGTATAAATATCACATTTTTGTATATTCTTTTTTTTAAAATTTTTTAATATTTATTTTTCAGTTCTTGGCAGACACAACATCTTTGTTGGTATGTGGTGCTGAGGATCGAACCCTGGCCGCACGCATGCCAGGCAAGCGCGCTACCGCTTGAGCTACATCCCCAGCCCCCACATTTTTGTACATTCTGATTTAAAAAGTAAATTTACTCATTGATAAGTGTTTTGACAGAGTATCAGATGTTTTTTTTTGCCCAAACCGTAAATAAGCAAGAAAAAGGTTGAGAATATTTGTGTGTAGATATTATTTATGGAGTGCTAACATTGTAAACCCTCATGAATTAGGACAGATTTTTAAGTCCAGAATCCATGAAATTTTGAGTCTTTGCTATTATGGAAGACACTGCTTAAGATGAATGATTTCTTAATTTTTTTTTTTTTTGTATTAGGGATTGAACCCAGAGGTACTTAACCACTGAGCCACATCCCTAGGCATTTTTTTATTTTTTACTTTGAGATTTTATTTTTTATTTTGGAGGCTTCTCCTCCAAAAGAACTCTTCCCTGAAGGTTTTTTTTTTAAATTTTTTTTTTAATATTTATTATTTAGTTATCGGCGGGTACAGCATCTTTGTTTGTATGTGGTGCTGAGGATCGAACCCGGGCCGAATGCATGCCAGGCGAGCTCGCTACCGCTTGAGCCACATCCCCAGCCCTCCCTGAAGGTTTTAATCCCTCTGTTCTGCTATTCATGTTAAAGTATCCACAACATGGGCTGGGAATGTGGCTCAAGCAGTAACGCGCTCGCCTGGCATGCATGGGGTGCTGGGTTCAATCCTCAGCACCACATAAAAATAAAATAAAATAAAAATAAAGATATTGTGTCCACCAAAAACTAAAAAATAAATATTAAAAAAAATTCTCTCTCTCTCTCAAAAAAAAAGTATCCACAACACACTGACAGTAATGTATTTATTTATACCTTTTTCCACATGTACCTGGGAGCTTCTTAAAGAAAGCAACCATATCTTACTCATCTGTATCAACCAGAACCAACTTAACACAATTTGACACTCATGTATAATAAATGCATGCGTAAAGGATTACTTTGGCTTGCTACTAAGATTCTAACCAGCAAAATATTTTTAAGAATCATAATTTTAATCACCTGTGAGAAATTACTGAGAGCTTAGTTGGACAATCATTAAAACCCCCAATTTTTGCTAAGTTGCTGAGGATGGCTTTGAACTTTGCAGTCCTTTTGCCTTAGCCTTCTGAGTTACTGGGATTATAGGTGTGCACCACCATGCCTGGCTCTAAAACATTTTTGAGTTTGTTTCTTAGTGGCTTGGAGAGCAAGAATATGAACTAGAAAGAGCTCCATTTCCTGTTTGAAGACTTAACACTTGCATCCATCCAGGTGACAGTTTATGTTTGTACCACTACTAAAGGTTGTTTAACATTTCAGAATTTCATTTTCCCCATCAGTGATTTAATTAAATCAGAAAAAAACAATAGTTTTGGGAATTAAGAATGAATTAGGTAAAGTACATACCACTGGAAATTATAATATTCCATAAGTTTACTTATGGAATATTATAATTTTTTTCCTTTTCAAAACACTAAACTTCTTCAGAGAAGCTTGCTCTAAAGAATGGGGATGGGCATTCTATCATATGCTGTACTGACACTGATATTATTTTGTCTCCTTCAAGTTTATTTTTCTGAACAATTTTGCAAGTTAAATTTAAATACTAGCTGTTCTATTTATTTTAACCTTTAAAGTTACTTAATCTTTTTTAGCATATTTTCTCCATCTATATGATGGGGCTACACTCTTTTTATTACTTAGTTTCCTCCATCTGTTGGATGGAAATATAATGGTATTTACATTATATATTTTTTTGGGGGGGAGGATTAAATGAGATAAAGTGCTTAGTTCAGTTTTTGGCACATGGTATGACTTCTTTTAATGATAGTGCTGTGAACTCTGTCCTCTCCAAATTCACATATTGAAACCATAGTGCTCAATGCAGTGTTATCTGGAAGTGGGGTCTTTGGGAAGTAATTAAATCACGAGGGTAGAATACTCACGATGGGATTAGTGCCCTTATAAGAAGAGAAAACAGAGAGCTTGCTCCTCTGTGTTCTCCCCCATGTGAGAATACAATGAAAATTAAAAAAGGACAATCTGCAAATTAGGAATCAAACCGTCACCAGATACTGTATATCTTGGTACCTTGATCTTGGACTTCCCAAATGGTATTCTTGTTTTTTTTTTTTTTTGGTAGTATTGAGTTTTGAACCCAGGGTTTCTCAAGATGGCTAGACAGATATGCTCTACCTCTGAAGTACATCCCCAGCCCTTTGTAATTTTATTTTTCATTTTGAAATGGGTCTCTTTAAGGTGCCCAGGCTGGCCTTGAACTTTCAATCATCTTGCTCCAGCCTCCTGAAGCACTGAGAATACAGAGGTGTGCCACAAAGCCTAGTTTTGTGGTATCCTGTTACATAGACAGGAAGTATTGTTATTATAACTTTGATTTTATAAGTGAAGAACTGGACACCAATTTAGAAACTTGACTAGATTCACTAGTAAGAATCAAGTATAGGAGTCGGTTCAGGTTTATGTGATGCAAAAGCCTTTACTGTTTATCCTTTCTACCAGGCTATATTCTATAGGAAACCTTTCCTTTGTATGAAAATGTAGTCTGATATGAGATGTTTGGAAATAATTTGTTTTTCTTAGAAAATTGAAACTTTCAGTGATGTTTTGATAATAGTTTATATTAAACTTATGAAACTAAATTGGTTAAGGAAAGAACTCTGGCTTGGCATCTGTGTCATCAGGCACAATTTAAGGGTAGATATTTTGGGGTGTTGGTCAGTGATTAGTAAAAATAATATGTCTGTTTCCTTCTAAACAGCTTTATTGTGGTAAAACTGACATAAAATAAAGGACATAAATTTAATATATAGTTTTCTAAGTTTTGATACATGTATTTACCCATGAAACCATCACTGCAATTCAGATGGTAAACATTTTTCACTTCCTCAAAGTTTCCTGGTACCTCTTTGAAGTCGTTTTCTGCCGTCTCCTTCATCCCCAATCTAAGTTACTACTGATGTAGTTTTTAGTATCATAGATTAAGCAGTGGTTTTGAAATCTTAGTCAGGATTCAGTCACTGCATTTCTCAGCCTTTCTCAGTTGACTCATCTGTAGAATAGGAGTTCTAACCACCTGCCTAAAGGACCATGAAGAATATTAGGAATAATGAAAATAAAGAACCTAAAGGGCTGAGGCAGTGGCTCAGTGGCAGAGTGCTTGCCTGGCATGCTTGAGGCACTGGGTTTGATCCTCAGCACCACATGAAAATAAAACAAATAAAATAAAGGCATTCTGCCCATCTACAACTATAAAAAAATTAACAAAAATGTTAAAAAAAGAATTCATATTGAAAAACAAAAGAGCCTAGAGGGCTGGGCATGTGGCTCAGTGGTACTGTGTTTGCCTGGCCTGCATGGGGGCCTGGTTTTAATCTTCAGCAGTGAAAAACAAAAACAACAACCTAGCATAGTGCCCTCCATAGTGGGCCCTGAAACCCTGGAAACCAATATTACCAGGCATGTTTTCACTTGGTGGTCCAAAGTACATTTAGGAGTTCAGAATTCCAAAATGATTTTCTGTCACCTAGATCTCATGTTGTCTTTCACTGGGCTTCCAGTATTTTTGAAATAGGAAAGTTTAGATTGAGGCAGTTTGAGGCCCTAAAAGGCTTTCTGGTGCTCCCAGCATTCGTAGTGTTCCACATGATATTAATTATGAACAGATGTTCTTCATAAATAAGCAAAGAACTTCAAGCAGATTTTATGTTTTTTAGTTCTTTATGCCTATTTTAAGTCTAGTATTGTAATACAGTTGCATAAGCAATGAGCTTATAGTCAGAGTCCTAGGTTTTAATTTCCATTTTACCTTGAGCAAATCATAAATTCTTTCTGAGCCTCAGCTTTCTCACATGTGAGGCATCATTATCACTCACTTCATAAGTCTTTTGAAAGTTTAAAGAATTTTGAAAGTGAATTTTAGGGCTGGGGCTGTAGCTCAGTGGCAGAGCACTTGCCTCTCATGTGTGAAGCACTGGGTTCGATCCTTAGCACCACATATAAATAAATAAAAATAAAGATTAAAAAAAGTGAATATTATAATGAGGTCAGAGTCCACCTGCATCTATCTATGTTTCCTTTATAGTGTTAGAGCTTTATAAAAGGTTTAGGTAGAATTTGGTTTGATATCATTATTTTTTTTTAAAGTATTTTTGTTAGGTTCTACTAATAGCACAAAAAGCAAAAACTAAAGGTTAAGAAGATTAGAGTTTAAAGTTAGAGCCTTTAAATAAAATCTTAGTTTAGAAGGTCTGTGACTTTGTGTTATTGTTTTTGAACTTAGCTTTAAATTCTCACCCTTGATAAGGGATCTCTGTTCTACCTCAGAGAGATGTTGTGAGAAGTAAAAATACTGCATGTACAATGGTTGGTATAGAACAGATGCCCAGTGAAGGTAGTTTCATTCCTTCTTTTTCCAAATTGGTAGATTTGTGCATTCATTGAGCTGTTACTGAAAGGATTACTTTTGCTTTCCCTTTAACCTGATGTAGTTTAGCAAGGATAGCACCTAGGCAGTGTGTCTCAGGTTTCCCATTTTAGTCTGAAAATACAGTGTGAGGTTTATAACGTTAGCAGTTATTTTAAAGGGGCTTTTTCTTTTTTAATAACAGGAGGAGCCTATGCCATGCTTTTTGCACTTTCTCATTAATTCTCATTGCGCTAGCAAGAGGTCTATTGTACTGTTGGGAGCCAAGGAAACCAGGGGCCATTTTCTTGTCTCTTCTGTGTTTATTTGGGTTGGAAGGGTGTCTAAAGGTTTTCTAGTCAATAAAGTGCATTTTCTGAGTTCAGATTCTTCCTCTTGAGTGAGCCCAGGAACAGCCTACTGGGAGAGAAAACAAATAGGAAAAAGCAGGGAAAACTGGTGAGTTCTGCTTGTAAAGTTGTCAGAATCTTTTGAATGTGGGGGCTCGTGGAAAAAAGTTGAGTCTCCATTTCTCCTTTCCCCTTTAGAGCACATATACTCCAACACAAAGGTAGTTTTAAGATGGAGGTCTGCATTGTAATTTCCTAGAAATTACTGCTTCTGGTAACTGCTCATTCAGTTTGCACCTCTTTGCTGCAGTAGATGAAACAATGGGGACAATAAAGCCATTTATCTGATAGTTGTAGCCTCAATGGGATGTTTGTTTTAATAATGGTATAATTGGTAGGGCTCATAAATTGTGATTTTATTCTCATGGAAATAACTGCCCAGTGGTATTTGGATTCTCAGGTCTCCTGTTGTGGATAATTTCAATAACATTCTGGCTGACAATTCCTTTTATTCCAGACTTCCTTTTAGATTGTTCAGGCTGGTTGCGTAATTACCCCAGTGCTGAGCCAATTTTCTTTAGTTTAGGGCTGGCAGGTGGTTACTAGGTAACTAGAGGATCTTCTGAACGGGTAAGAAATTCTGCTTAGGGATTCAAGGCAAATACTCAGGTTTATTTTGATATCTGAGATTAAAAAAAAATCTATCCAAAGCCAAAATATCTAATGATACTTTAAATGTTAAGTTATTTGAATATTCATTTTCCATGGTACCACACAGTTCATTATATTTGGAGTTTTATGTTTTTGTGTTTAAAATTTTCATCTACATATTTTGACTGGGAAAATCCAGGGGGCAAAGGATGATGATAGCTGTCACACTAGATGTTGCCCTGGGTATTTTACATATATTATCTCTAAATCTTAATGAGAACTCTGAGAAGTAGGTATTGTTTCCATGTTACCTATACAAAACTTAAAATTCAAAGAAATAATTAAATTAAGGTATCCCAGCTAATTAGTGACAGGCCTGCCAGATTCAAAGCTCAAACTAGCTTTTTTTTTTTTTTTTTTTTTTTTAAGAAAGAGGGAGAGAGCGAGAGAGAATATGTTTTATATATTTATTTTTTAGTTTTCGGTGGACACAACATCTTTGTATGTGGTGCTGAGGATCGAACCCGGGCTGCACACATGCCAGGCGAGGGCGCTACCGCTTGAGCCACATCCCCAGCCCTCAAACTAGCTTTTTAATTATAGCGTTACACATTCTGAAAATACATTCAAATTTCTACTAAACTCTTATTAGATTTTATAGCAGATAATTCAATAATTTATTATATATGAATTAGTACCCATCATCATATATATGTATTTGTTTTCTGTCATTTAATCTTGTATTTTAATAGTAAGGTCCATGGAGTATTTTGATTATCTTAATAAAATTAAAAGCTTTTCTTTAAAAAAATTTTTTTTTGTAGTTGTAGATGGACAGCATGCCTTTATTTTGTTTATTTTTATGTGGTGCTAAGGATGAAACCCAGCGCCTCACACGTGCTAGGCAAGCACTCTGCCACTGAGCTATAACCCCAGACCAATTAAAGGCTTTTCTAAAGAGATGTTGTTTTATGAATTCTTTGAAAGTCTCTAAAACATGACATAGTCACTGGAATTAGCCCAGACTTTGAGTTTGGGGACTAGGTTTCAAAATCTTGGCATTGCTGTTGGGTGATCTTGGATAAGCCTATTTTGCTCATCTGCAAAATAGGGATGTGATTGATACTCACTTTACAGGTATGTTAAGATTGATGTATATAGTAATATTTGCCTATAGCATAGAAGGGGCTCCATAATTTTTTTTCCTTCTTGACTATTCCTAGTGGAGTGTTACAGGATAATAGAGTGTTTCTTTGATCATTGGCCATAGAATTTATTTAAAAAGGCAACAACTGCTAGTGCCATTTTATTGTATTTTCATGTTGATACTGTTAAACTAACAAGAGTTCACTTTTCTTTAGGAGCTTGTTGCTCCAGGAGGTAATTTGTTTAAGGGACATTTAAACAGCTGGTTTACTGTTTACTTCCTTGGACAAGAGAGTGAGTGCCTATGTGGAAAGGACATGGGTTTGTGATCCTACAAACTTGGTTGTAGTTCCAGCTTTTTGTTATTATATATTATCATATAATATAAATTATATATTATATGATAATATATAATTTATTATATATTATCATATATAATAAATTATTGAACTATCTGCTATAAAATCTAATAAGAGTTTAGTAGAAATTTGAATGTATTTTTAATAGTTGAGTTTCTTGGGACAACTGACTTTCTCTGATACTTGGGAAAGCGATGATAATAAAGGTGACCTTTCCATCTGTTGTGAGGATCAAATGAGATAATAGATGTGAAAATGCCCTTTAAATTGGAAAATGCCCGACAAAGTAGTAATTATTTTGTGACTTTTATCATTAGATTAGGTGGGACTTAATGAGAATTCACTAGCAAATATTTAAAAGAAAAATGCAAAATTTCACTTAAACTATATAAAGGAGACATTTTGGTAAGTTTTATTGTTATTCTTAGGGACTGCTGAAGAGAAGAGGTCAGAATGAGGTCGGGGTAAAGAAAGTTTTTAGTGGAAATGAGAATAGGGTGGGGGTAGGGATACTATGTGAGGCAGCCCAAGGGGATTTAGGGAGGAGCTTAGAAATCAAGTTTGGATTCTGGTCTAATCCTGATCCATAGAACAGGGAGGAGGGAGGCTCCTTGTTTAGAAAAACTCAGGACACTGGGCAGTGGGTGGAGGATTGGTTGAAGAAATAGGGATGGCTGTTAACATCTGTAGCTTCCTGAACAGGAACACTAAAGTTGAAATTCCAGTTTTAAGTCTTCTAGAAATCTGTAAAGAAGCTAATATATACTTTGTTTCATTCCTAACTCTTTACTTTCCAACATATGAATATGCCCATTTTGGGGGAAAGTTGTAAGTGAATCTTGTGTTATTGCACATGAATCCAGAGGTGGCTCTCAGGTGAGCACATTGGCATATCTTCATTTAAAGATGTGCAGGTGGTTGGCAAGTGGGGGATCTGCTTCCACAAACTAGAAAGCTCAGTTTTATGCAGTCATATCCAGATTACTTCTCTGAAATTGATTTTGTTTATGATATTTCAGTAATGCAGATGATAGTTTTCCTCAGTGCAACATCAACCCACATTTTCATTGTGTTTAATTATTTAAGTGATGCAGTGTATTGGCTAAGCATTTTTCCATAAGAAGAAAGCCTTCTGGCTCTGGATTTTGGTGCTGCACCAGTTTTATTCATTTTTCTTTCAGGGTGACATTGTTTTTTCTTGACTATACGTTTCTGTGTTATGTTGTCTGGATCATTGCCTTCTCTATTGGCCATTAGGGTAGAATAGTTGTTGTTCAGGACAGTTTCAAAGTATGTATTTTATATGATCATAAGAACACATTTAGGTTTCATCTTCTATGTTCTTTGTCTGCTAGTATGAAGGTGGTATAGTGGTTAAATAAGGAGATGGGTTTCCGTAGGCCCCACTTAGAATCAGTCTTGAGTTACCTTATCATATTAACTTTATATTATAGTGTTGACTGATATCGACATAATTCATTTTTTTTTTAAATTTTTAATATTTATTTTTTAGTTCTCGGCAGACACAACATCTTTGTTGGTATGTGGTGCTGAGGGATCAAACCCGGGTCGCACGCATGCTAGGCGAGCGCGCTACCGCTTGAGCCACATCCCCAGCCCCCATAATTCATTTTTTAAAAAGCATTTTTATGTTATTTAATCTGTTTCTAATCTGTTTCTTGTATTAAACTGGTAGCTCTCAGGGCAGGACAAAATTGTTTTTTCCTCCTGCTCTTTATACTCACTGTATTCAACACAGAGCTAAGATAATGATGATGCTAACTAACTAACGTTGTGCTCTATGCCAGGCATTGTGCCAAGTGCAATATTTGTCTTAATTCTCATTGACCCTATTTCTTTTTTTTCTTTATTTGCTCATTTTATATGTACATGACAGTAGAGTCTATTTTGACATACTACATTGAGTATAATTTAATCTGATTAGGATCCCATTTTTGTGATTTTACATGATGTGGAGTCTCATTGACCCTATTTCATAGAAGAGAAAACTGAGTCTCAGAGAAAGGAATTTGATTGCTCAGTCTCATAGCTAATGAAGAGATGCAGTTGTGATTAAAACCCAAGTCACTCTGACTTCAGAGCCTATATAATCCCTACAACTGTATTTTCTCAAAAAGTTTCTATGAATATGTAAATTTATATGAAATATATTATCTATCTTATTTGAGCCTTAAAACTCTGAAATGGACATTATCCTTTTTGTGTCTGTTCTATAGGTCGGGAAAAGTGAACTGCATTAATTATATAGGCTTATATATTTGCTGAATAGCAGAATCCAAATTCCAGGTCTCCTGACTCCAAATTTCATATTTTCTCCCTCTACCTTACTTTTAGCTGTTAGAGCTTTACATCTGTTTTCTTAGGAATGCACAATTATTTTTTTGATATGTGGAATATAGATTCCTTTATCTGAGCTGTTTGTAGATGGATAGAACAGTTTGTGTGTGTGTGTGTGTTTGTGTGGTGTCTCCTTTTTGAATAGTTGGCATAAAGGTGTATTCCATAAAGGTTGGGAAGGTGTACATATTGAAAATGTTGATGCTGAGTGTAGTATTATTAGAGAGTGATGATCCTAAAATTGCTAGTTTATTTTTATATCCTGTGCTTTCTCCAAAATCTTCATTCTTGGTCACTATTTGATTATATTTGAGAATTAGATTAATTCTAATTTTAGTGGTGTTTAACATAGTTGGGTTAGTATATGATAACTGTCTGTAATCCTTCATATGAGAGAAGGGATTATACTTAAGTCTTTGTAGTACTTGAAAAAGGGATTTTTTTTTTTTTTTGATGTCTGGGTGAATTGTCTTAATTGTACTGATAGTTTTTGATTGCCTTGTCAGATTTCTTTTGTATTTCTAAAAGGAAGGAATAGCAGTAACAAATTATTTTCCAGTATTTTTTTCTTAATAGCATTTTAAATAAGAAATTGAAGCTATAGTATATTTTATAAATTTTTAACATGGAAGTATTGGTATTTAAATGACAAAATTATTTTAATACTATTAGAATATTTACAAACTTTGGAATTTCGTATAGCTGTAAAAAACTTATTATCTGTTCCACCTCTCATATCAGAAAGATAAGGAACTGGAAACCCAGAGAAGTGAATTGATTTGTTCAAGGTCATACAGTTTGAAAAAGGAAGAACCTGGGGCTAGAATCTATGTTGCCTTGTACTTACCACAGTACATTCTTTTTCTTTTTCATTTTTTTTTAGCTTATCACAACACAATTTTATTTATTTATTTTTAGTTTTAAATGGACAAAATACCTTTATTTTGCTCATTTATTTTTATGTGGTGCTGAGGATCGAACCCAGTGCGAGGCAAACACTGTACTGCTGAACAAAAACCCCAGCCCCTCAATTTTATTTCTTACAGTTTTGCAAGTTGGGAGGTCCAAGATTGAGGTTCAGTGTCTGGGGAAGGCCCACTCCTCAGGGTTTTCAAGCTATGTCCTCATATTTCAGAAGGGCAAACAAGCTCTCTTGGGCCTCCTTCACAAGGGTTCAGATCCCACCTCCCAAAGGCTTCACCTCTTCACAGCCTAGTACATTCTTTTTCTATTGGAAATTATTTGCTTATTTTGGCAATTTCATATCCAGATAATGCCCTAAAGGTGATTAAAGTCACAGGCCCAAGTGTTTTGACCTTCATCCTCACCATGAGGAGAAGCCTGTTTTGGTTCTGTTTAGTTTCTAGGCAGTCTCAGAGCCAGAAAGTCCTGTTATAACCTAGCTACTTGGTTTTTCAGGTGTTCTGACCTGCATTATTTTTCTGTTTGATTATAGTTCAGAAATCTGAGAATTCCAAGCTCTTGTTTTAGTCTGATATGATATATAAATAAAGGATGTCACAAAATTGATTTCATTGTTCCAGATTGTAGATTTGATTTAGTTAGTAATCTGTATATTATTGGCTTTTTAAAAAAACTAATTGTGGAATTTGTATGAAAAAAAATTAGAACTTTCAATCTTAACTAGATGACTACAGTTCTGGACCGTTTTAGCTCTTCTCATTTGATGTTTATAAGTAAACGTGTGTATGTATGAATATGAATGTTCCTCCCTCCAATCTCAAACATACTATCAATGTCTAGCAGATTTTTAGGGTCCTGAAATTTGTCTTGCTTATTTTCCTTGCAGATTTTTAAAGTTTGGTATAGAATTCAGGGTGGCTGTTGAAACAGAAATCTAGGCATTCAGTACCTCAAACTAGACAGACATTTATCTTTTATTAAACAGTCCAGAGGTGGGTTTGTTATGACTATGGTGGTCAGAGGTCTTGCTCCCTGAAATCATTTTGGAAACCAAAGTTACTTCTATCCCATTGTTGTCTGAGAATGACGCCTTTATCTGCATGCTCAGATAGCTGATTGACACACCTACCTTCTAGTCTGTGAGAAGGGAGAAGGGAGAGTGGATGGCACATAGCTGCCATAAAAACAGGGCTGGTGTAGCTCAGTGGTAGAGTGTATGCTTAGCGTATGTGAGGCCCTGGGTTCAACCTCCTTGTCCATCTAAAAGAGCTGGAAGTTGTATACATTAATTCTTTTGGCATCTCATTCATTATATTTAGAAACATGGCATACCTAATTGTAAATAATCCTGGGGAATGCATGTTTCCAGCATGTATGCTTGTGCCCAGTTAAATCTTGGCAGGGGATTAGGATAGGGAAGTGTCTGTACTCAGGGAGAGAAAATAGATACTATTAGCAATCTCTTCCTTAGACCAATGGGTAGAGGGTAATGATTCCCTCTATCCCTCCCCCATCCATTATCCTATTTAATTAACCTTTATTGTAATAATTTTTGTAATAATTAAAATAATAATTTTTCCAACTGAGAAACTGAATTTGACATATTAAGTGACTGGTTTAGTCACAAGACTGGCTTAAAACTAAACTCATTATCTTCTTCCCCAAACCTTCTCTTTTTATTTCTTATCTCAGTGAATGACACTGCCATTTTCTGTCATCAAAGCCAGAAATTTAGGATTTCCTTGTCTTTCTGTTTTCTTTCAGTCACAGAGCTGTGTAGATATTATCACCTTAACATTTCTCCAATCTGTGGCCTTTCTCTTCGTCCCCAGAGCTGTTGCCTTAGCTCAGACTCTCAGCATCTCTTGTCTGGATAGCAGCTTTCCTTCTTCCCTCTGCTGCCACTTCCTCTTCTGAACTCAAGTCTTCCCAACCACTTGCAGTCCCCAGTATTCACCAAGTTATACTGCCAGATCTTAACTTGCCCCCCCCCCACCCCAAATGGTTCTCTTCCCTTTTTAACTTGATAAACATGGCCTTATGTTATTAAAAAAATGTGGTACCAGGATCATGTCCTTTGTAAAGCTGTACTTCTTTTCTAGGTAGAGCTGACTATTTTCTCTTACGCTTCTCTTGTGTTGATGTCTGTCAGAGAATCTGTAACACTAATTTATTACGTGTCCTCTTTTGATCATCAGCATTCAATACTGATAAAGAGCAGCTATTCAATAATTTCTTGGATGAGTTATGTTACGAACTGGTGCTTGAATCCAAATCCCGGGTTTTTCTTACCATAATGGCTCTTCCTGTGTAAATATGTATGTATTTCTCAAGAGTTTCTTCCGAATATGAAAAAACGTTCAATATCTCTGGCAATTAGAGAAATGCAAATAAAAACTATTCTAAGATTTCGTCTCACTCCAATCAGAATGGCAACTATTAAGAATACAAACAACAATAAGTGTTGGCAAGGATGTGGGGGAAGAGGCATACTCATACATTGTTGGTGGGACTGCAAAATGGTGAAGCCAATATGGAAAGCAGTATGGAGATTCCTTGGAAAACTGGGAATGGAACCACCTTTTGACCCAGCTATCCTACTCCTCAGTCTAAATTCTGAGGACTTAAAAGCGGCATACTACAGGGACACAGCCATATCAATGTTTATAGCAGCACAATTCACAATAGCTAACTGTGGAACCAACCTAGATGTCCTTCAGGAGATGAGTAGAAAATGTGGTATATATGCATAATGGAATATTATTCAGCATTAAAAGAGAATAAAATCATGGCATTTGCAGGTAAATGGATGGAGTTGGAGAATATAATGCTAAGTGAAGTTAGCCAATCCCAAAAAACCAAATGCAGAATGTTTTCTCTGATATAAGGAGGCTGACTCATAGTGGGGTTGCGGTGGGGTGGGGGCATGAGAGGAATAGAGGAACTCTAGATAGGGCAGAGGGTGGGAGGGGAAGGGAGGGGGCATGGAGTTAGAAATGATGGTGGAATGAGATGGACATCATTATTCAAAGTACATGTATGAAAAAGACATGAATGGTGTGAATATATGTTGTATACAGCAGAAAGATGAAAAATTGTGCTCTGCTCTGTAATATGAATTGTAATGCATTCTGCTGTCATAACAAATTCAAATTTAAAAAAAAAAGTTTCTCTTGATTATCGAATTTGGAGACCTGATTTTCCAGAAGCTTACTTTGGAAGTCAAGAGTAGCCCTGCTTAAAAAGGGATATTTCAACTAATGGGTGATTTTGTGGCATCATCATTGCTCTGTCACATTAGAGTTCACAGGAACAATTTCACTGATATTTGTAAGAGTCTATGTCTTCCAAAGGTCAAACTTTGACCCAGGGATGATCAAACTTCTGGGAAAATTATTCTTCCATTTGGATTTTGGGGATGGGCTTTATTTGCCTCCCCCCCCTCCCCCGTTTTGTCTAGTGCTGCAAAAACCATTGTCTGTATTGCAAAACAAAGAAGTATTGGGTGTTTGGCTTTAATTTTTATTGCTTACATCAAGGGACAAAAGAGTAGCTTTTTAGCTTGGTGAGGTGGCTCATTCCTATAATCCCAGCTTCTGGTAGGTTGAGGCAGAAGGATAAAAAATCCAAGGCCAACCTGGACAATTTATCAAAACTGTCTTAAAATTTACAAAAGGAAAAAAAAAAAAGAAGGAGAAAGAGCTATTTGCTTTACATTTTGGAGGAAAGATAGGCAAATTAGAAAAAAAATGCATCCCCTTGAAGATGATTTTATTCTTAAGGTTATTTACATAGAACATGAAAATGAAAAAGAAATAACTTCAGTTTTACGAATAGGTATTATTCAGGGAAACATGGTAACATCTCAGTGATGAGTGTAAATTCAGTCTGGCCATTATCATTTTTGATCACTGAAGCTCACTTATGGGTTTTAAGCCATCTGTTTTGGTGTTAATCCTTTAAAACTCAATTGGTGGATGTTAATGTGATAAAAGGTAATAAAGCTTGAAATATGGCAGTCATTTGGTCTGGTTTACATTTCAACTAATTGCAAGCAAACTTAAGTGTCTTTGGGAAAAAGGAAAAGGACGAATTAATGCTGTAGTCAACTATTTTGATCTCAGCTTGAGCCCTGCACACCTGTCACTGGCTTATGGAAGTTTTCCTCCATAATTAAGAGCTTCTCTCTCATGTTATTACTTAATTGGATGCCACAAGAGCCTGGTGAAACAGTGGAATCCTTTTAATTGCATACCAGCTTTTAAAACAAATCACCAATGTTTAATGTGGTATTGTTTTTATAAGCCCTCCCTGGAAACAGTTTTGATCACTTCAAATCCAAAAGAAAATGTAGTCTCTGTGTTGTGGAGCTTTGAGGATAGTGTTCTTTATAAAAGTAGTTCTATTATTTTTTTGAAACATCCCTTCTTAGATAGTAAAGGAACAAAAGAAACATTTGCATAATATTTTACCATGTGACTAAATGTTTCCCTTGTTTTAAATCCTGTAGTAGCTCCAAGAAAGATATTATAATCATGTTTTCCACTTTTAAAAAATGTTTTCTTTAGTTGTAGATGGACAAAATATCTTTATTTTATTTATTTTTATGTGGTATCGGGAATCGAACCCAGTGCCTCACGCTGTTAGGCAAACACTCTACCACTGAGCCACAACCTTGGTCATGTTTCCATAGGTCAGAGAGGTGACTTGCCCAAGCTTACACAGTTAATAAGCTCATGGAGACGGATGCAAATTCCAAACCCTACCACCTTTTTGGTACATCATGCTGTCTCAGAGAGCATGAATTGCATGTGTGGAAATGTCAATATATTGGGGTTTTCCTTTGATTTGTCATAATGTGGCCTCAATTTAGCAGAGTGAGAGAGAGACTCCATTCACCAGATACAAAGGCACATTCCCAATGACCCATCTCTTCTGTCCACACCCTACCTCCCTTCAGTTACTACTCAGTTAATCCTGATTCAGGGAATTAACTCATTGATTCGGTTAAGGCTCTCATAACCCAGTCATTTGACCTCTAAGCCTTCTTGCCTTGTCTCACACAATGAATTTTTGGGGCACACATCACATCCAAACCATGACAGATTCAATTAAGTGGAATTCATGTAACATCATTGAAATTAACCATTCTCTAAAGTGAACTGGCATTTAGTGCATTCATAGTGTTTTGTAACTATCACTTTGTGGAGTTCCAAAATATTTCATCACCTCAAAAGGAAAAAATAAACTCTGTATCCATTAAATAGTGGATTTTGCATTCCCATTCTCCCTAGTACCTAGTGCAACCAATCTTTCCATCTCTATGGATTTACCTGTTTTGGATAATTTATATAAACAAATCATATAATATGTGACTTTTTGTATCTTCTTGCACTCAGAATAGTATTTTTGAGGTTCATTCATGTTGTTGCATATATTAATACTTTATGGCTTCATTCCATTGTATGCATGTACTATATAGTTTATTCATCTATCTTCTGCTAATGGACATTTGGACTGTTTCTACCTTTGACTATCATGAATAGTACTACCATGAATGTGTGGATAGATGTATTTGTTTGAATAACTGTTTTCAGTTCTTTTAGATTATACCTAGGAGTAGAATTACTGGGTCATATGGTAATTCTATGTTTAACATGTTGAGGAGCTTTCCATAATGGCTACACCATTTTAACAATCTTACCAGTAATGTATGAGGGTTCAAATTTCACAATTCTTGTTAACACTGTTATTTTCTTTTTTTTTTTTTATGGTCATTTTAGTGGATATGAGTGACATTGTATCTCATATGATTTTGATTATTATTTCCCAAATGATTAATGATATTGAGTATCTTTTCATGTATTTGTTGATTATTTGCATAATTTTGGAGACATATCTATTCAGGTTCTTTGCTTATTTTAAAATTAGATGTTTGCTGGAATTATAGGTATGTGCTGCCATGCTTAGATATAAAAGTTTTAAATTTTGAAGTCCAATTTAATTTGTCTTTGTTGCTCATGTTTTGGTGTTATATCTAAAAATTAATTTCCAAAACCTAAGTCATGAAGATTTATTCTTGTTTTCTTCTAAGAGTTTTATGGTTTTAGCCTTACATTTAGGTTTTTGATTCATTTTGAGTTGTTTTCTATATGATATTAAATAGGAATTCAGCTTTATTCTTTTTAAATATTTGTTTTTAGTTGTAGATGGACACAATACCTTTATTTATTTATATATTTTTATGTGGTACTGAGGATTGAACCCAATGCCTCACATGTGCAAGGTAAGTGCTCCACCATTGAGCTACAACCCCAGCTTTACTCGTGTGTAGAGGTTTTTTTTTCTTCTTTCCATCTTCTTTTACAGTTTTGGAGATGGAACTTAAGTGCTATCCATTGATGTACATCCCCAGCCTGCAGCTGTATTCTTTTGTATGAAGATTATTCATTCTTTCTTAACAGGGTCTTGACACCTTTGTTGAAAGTTATTTGCTCACAGATGTGTGAATTTATTTCTAGACCCTTTATTCTATTGCTTTATATGTATATCCTGTACCATACCGTCTTGATTACTTTAGCTTTGTAGTGAGTTTTAAATTTGGAAAGTGTGAATCCTCCAACTTTGTTCATCTTTTTCAAGATTATTTTGGCTATTTGTGGCCCCTTGCAATTTCATATGCGTTTGAGGATTTAGCTCTTATATTTCTACAAAGAAAAGCCATGGATTTTTGCAAGAGATCATATTGAATCTGTAGACTGCTTTGCCTAGTTTTAATATCCCCAAAATATTAAGTCTTTCAATTTCATAATCATGTTATATCTTTTATTAATAACTTAATTTTAAGATTTTCACTTTCCTATCCTCCCCTCTTCCTCATTTCTAGCCTTCCATATTTTGGAAGAATAGTTTAACCACTATAATAATGTAGAAAAATTCACTTTCTGGGATTTTGAAGATTTGCAGACATTCATGAAACATCAAACTCATCTTTTTAGTTTTCAGTTAAAATTGCTTTCTCATAGTCTTAGTGATTTATTGTCTTCAGTGGTACATACTGGAAATTTTGGAAGTGAATAGAGCTGGGCTGTAACCTTGGCTCTTTTGGTTACTGATTATATAACAATTACAGAGGCTATGGTGAACAAAATCAGATATGGTCTCCACATATTTATGGAGCTTACAGTTTAGTAATGATTATTGATATTGATCAATTAATCATATGCATAAATACAATGTAAAAATCATAACTGTGGTTAAGTATTACAAATGAGTTTCATGTTGCTATCAGCAAATATCTCAGTGGGATCTGACCTAGTCTGGGAGTTCTGTGAAAGCTTCTCTAAAGAAGTGATATTGGATGGGGAGTCTGAAGGACAAGTTAGAGTTTTCTAGACAAAAACTAGGGCAAGAATAGTGAGTAGAATCTTCTATGTAGAGGAAACAACACATGGAAAGTCTCTTGCAGAATAGAGATTGATATATTTGAGAAAATGAAATATGTATAGCAGGTTATAGTACATAAAGCTTTAGTACTGAAGGATAGGAATAAGAAACATAAAGGACCAGATATTTTTCTTTACACTAAGAATAATTGGAAGCCATCAAAGTGTTTTATGGGGGTATAACATGATATAAATTTGGAAAATAGCACTTTGCTATCTATTGAAAGGAATAGAGTCCCCTCTTATCTATGGCTTCCTTTTCTATGTTTTCAGTTGCCCCCAGTCTAAAAATATTAGATGGAAATTTCCAGATATAAACAATTCATAAATTTTCAATTGCACATCCATTCTGGGTAGCATAATAAAATCTTGTACCTTTGGTTTCAGTCCAGCTTGGGACATGAATCATCCCTTTGTTCAGCATATCCATGCTGTATACAAGTTAGTCACTTAGTAGTTATCTCAGTTATCAGATTGACTGTTGGCTACTGCTGTGTGTATTCAGGTAACTTTTATGTAGTAGCCTGATATTTTGTGTCACAATTTCTATGTAATTCACCTCTCTTCATCTTATCATAGGGGCATTGTATCATCTCACATGATCACAAGAAAAAGGTTGAATGGAGTACAGTGAGATTTTGAGACAGACCCCATTCACATAACTTTACTGTTATAATTGTCCTATTTTATTATTAGTTATTGTTTTTAACTAATTACTGTGCCTAATTTATAAACTAAACTTCATTGGAGATATAAATGTATACAGGGAAAAAACAGTATGGATAGGGTTTGGTACTATTTTTTTATTTCAGGCATTCATGGTGGATCTTGGAACATTTCTCCTGCAGATAAAGAGGACTTCTGTCTAGAAGGGTAACAGTAGATGCAGGGAGATTTTTTTTTTTTTTTTTTTTGTTCATGTGAGAGATAAGAGATATGGTTCATGTGAGAGATAAGATGGTAGATTGGATGAAGAGAATGATAGGTGGAGATAATAGGTGGAAATGTTAAAGAGGTATTCAGCAAATTGAATTTATAAGACTGAATGATGGATTAAATGGGGGAGGGGTAAAGGAAAAGGAATGATAACAATTTTTTTGGCTCAATAAGTAGGAGGTGGTTGGTGGAGATGTCTTGCAGTAAAATGGGAATTCTTGAAAAGGATTAGTTTGGGGAGGGAATCGTATGAGTTCAGTTTTGGACACATTGAATTTGAAGTGACTTTGAGACATCCAAGTGATGATGTTGAGTAGGCAGTGAGACAAGTTTGTCTTGAAACTTACAGAAAGAAAAGGACTAGAGAAAAATTAGTTATGTATTTGGCATTTAGATGGTTAAATAAATAAAGTTATGGACATGGACATGGATTATAGGAAGAGAGAGAAGAGGGAGAAGAGAACAGGAAATAATACAGTCTTGAGGAATACATTTAGACATTGAGTAAATGAGGTTAAACCTGGAAAGTAGAGAGTGGGCTAAAACACAGAAGTGGGAGGAAAACTAGGAGAATACAGTGAAAGAATAAGGAAGAAATGAATAGTAGAGCTAAACAATGCTGAGAGATCAAATGGAAACACAGACTTAATGTCCATTGAATTTTTTTTTCTTCCATTTGATCATTCGCATTGCAGTGGCATATAGTGAAGTATTTAATAGGGGATTTTGCAGCTGATACCTTCTTCACTGAAAAGTTGAATGCTTTGAAGGAATATTGTTAATTTACTTTGGTCATTTTTCTGTAATTATTTTTCTTTTTTAATTGGCAAAATCATATGTATTTATCATGTACAACATGATGTCTGAAATATGTATACATTGTGGAATGGTTGAACTTTGGGATAAATTAACACATGCATGGAAGGGATATTAGTTGTCTAGTGGATTTTAAAAAGTTTAACACTACAAACCTTTTCTTCCAAATGTTGCATGAAGGTTAACAACAGATTAAATGGGAACTACTCTGGTTAAGTGGGGCTTGTAACACTGCTCCTTTGTATCCCCCTCTACTTCTGGTCTTGGGTACCTTTTCATAACCCCTAGTTCTCTGCAGAACAATTTGGAAAACACTGATTTCTGCAGTTTCTTATTGTTGAAGGGGAAACTGAGGGTTGGAGAGAGGCAGTCCCTTAGCCAAGCCTACCTAGTGGGCTTTAGATTTAGAACTAGTCTTATTATAGTATGAATATTCAAACTAAGGTCTTTAAATCCCCTTCTTGGGTGCTTTCCATAGACTCTGGACTCTACAGAATGTCTTTTCTACGATGGCAGTTCTTCCTGAGTTTTTAGGGACCATACATCTAGTTTGAAAGCAGTCTGCTTCCCTCATTGTTCCCTGTGTCCTAGGGGGATTAGTGTGTGTTTGCCAGCTTCCATTCTATTCCAAAAAGTAGTTTAAATCAGTCACTCATGGTAATCCCATGCCCCTTGCCAATGAATGATTTAGGAATGATTATGTCCCCAAAGTTTGGCTAATTGAGATGTGAGAAGAACACTATCAGTAGCTTCTGAGAAAGATTTTTGGCTTGAGAAAAAGATAAAAGGAAAGGCCTCTTTTTCTGGAAATAATCCCCACTATTTGTTTATTTACTTACACCAAATTGGGACAGTTTAGTCAATGAAGATATGAATACCTACTTCTCAAATTTGTGAAGAATAAATGATTTAATGTATGTAGAAGTGTCTGAGAACTGTAACAGATACTAGTTCATTTGCTAGTAGATGTCTGTCTAGCAGGGTGGTTTAAGGAAAATCTACAGAATTGGGATGTTTGGAGAGGTATCTGGAGGAAGAAAAGATTTTGTTTAGATTAGTTTTTTTTTCTTTTTTTGGTATTTTATTTAGAGACAGTGTCTCACTGAGTTGCTTAGTGCCTCACTATTGCTGAGGTTGGCCTTGAACTTTGTCTCAGTTTCCTGAGCCGCTGGGATTACAGGTGTGAGAGTGTGTCTCTGCGCCTGGCCTAGACTAGTTTGGAACTCAGTGGTGGTTAGGATAGTATGGTTGGGAGTGGAAGAGCCTAGGGAAAATGGGCTAGGAGGAGACTGGAGTTGATAATTATTTCTAGGACTGGTCTATGGGAGGAAAGGGAGTGAGGCTATTAACATTGAAGCATTGTTAAACAGCAATAATATTGTAGGTACTGCCAGAGGAGTGTTTGCCCTCCTGGAGGAAACATTGTTACAAATATCCAAGTACCTGTGTTCTGGCTTGGTAAATTTGGGGTCTGGAAAACCTATTGCAGGCCATCTCTGTTTTCTCCTCAGTGGTTCAGTGCATCCTCACCTCTGACCATTGAAGACTGCCTAATAGGGTGTTTGGTGACTTTTAGCAGAACTGGAGAGAAGGACAAGTCAGGGTCCTAGGCCTCACTAGTGGCAGAGAGCTTTACCTGGTTGGGGAGGAAGGTAATCAACAAGGTTCTTGTGGTCTGATGCTAGAAATGGCTCCCTCCTTGGAAGTATTGCAGAGACTCATTCCCTGATTTATGGAGTTTGTGATCAGGCCGGGTATCAGTGCTGTGTTAGTTACCATCTTGAATGTTAATGCCTTTAGCCTTTTTCCCTCTGTGCTTCAATTTTAGCACCTTCTCTCAGAAGCTTTCTCTGAGCCCTCAGAGTGACTTGGGTGTACTTCCTTGTGCTCTAACCTCCCAACACTCCTCTTTTCCATATTGCTGCCTGGCTGTCTCTTCTGCTGGAGTGATCTTCTTCTGGGCTGATATCCTTGTAGATTTACTCATGTAGCTGCTTGAGTGATAAAGTAGACCAGACATTCAGATTCTCTGAGACAGAGACTTCTGTCTGACTTCTGATGACTTTCGCAACTACTTCTTTCACCCCTGTCAGCCTTGAATTTTGCTCTTTAGCAATGCTGAAACAATATCATTTCCCTAAGGTACATTAAGCTGTTTTTATTTTCTAGGGGGGCCCCTTTTTCCTGGAATGTACTTTTTGCCTTTCTCTAAATTAATGTCTTTCTCTTTTAAATCAACCATCTTCCAAGAACCTTCTTTGATTCCTCTTTCTTGCCACATTCCTGTTGCTGCCTTCCATTATGTCCTTTGATATGATAATTGACAGGTCCGATATTCTCAAGGAATTTACATATTTTAGCACTAGTTCTTAGGTGGATTTCTACCATCTTCTTCACCCAGCAAGCTTCATTCCTCACATCATTCATTGAACTTGGCTTTGCTGATGACAGGCATTCTGAAAAGAAAGTGACCTCTTGGGAATCTGATGGGATTTCCTTTTTATTGCTCTCCCATTGTGTTTCAACCTTGCATTTGTGTCAGTTCTCACTAGGATTAAAATAGTCCTTTTGTACAAAAATAATATGCCTTTTATATCCTTCTAACCTAGCAGAGATTCTAATGATCTCAATCAATCCTGATGGTATTTTATATCCTCATTTTTCTTCCGTACATTTCCTTCCTCCTGTGGATTTTGGAAAAATTCCTATTATGGAAAAAATTGAAAACTTGGCAAATAATATCTCTCTCTGTTCTACTATACAGGGATTAATTTAAAATTTTACAGCATTTGGTGAGGCAGGAGGATCAAAAGTTCAAGGCCAGCCTTGGTAACTTAGTGAGACCCTGGCTTAAAATAAAAATTTAGCCAGGTGTGGTGATGCATACCTATAATACCAGCAAATGGGGAGGCTGGCAGGAAAATTCCAAGTTTGAGGCCAGCCTCAGCAACTTAGTGAGGCCCTAAGAAAATTAGTGAGACCCTGTCTCAAAATAAAAAGAAAACTAAATAAAAAGGGCTGGATATATAACTTGGTGGTAAAGTGCCCCTGCGTTCAATCCCTAGTACCTAAATAGGTAAATAAATGAAAAATAAAAATTAAGGAAAGATCTGGGGATGTGACTCAGTGGTAGAGTGCCCCTGTGTTTAATCCCTAGCAGTTAAAACAAAAACAAAATAACTCAGCATTTGGGCTTTCAAAATATTTTTTTCTATTTATTTTATATTGTTAAGATCAGCCTATAGGTAGTTTTATGGAGTATTTTTTAAAAAAAATTTGTATTAAAAATTTTTTTAAAGAATTTTTTAAAATATGGACACAATATCTTTATTTTTATGTGGTGCTGAGGATCGAACCCAGTGCCTCACATGTGTGAGGCAAGCGCTCTGCCACTGACCTATAACCCTAGCCCCATAGTGTTTTTTATTCCATTTATTTATATGAAGTGTTGAGAATTGAACCTAGAGCCTCATGCATGCTAGGCAAGTGCTCTGCAACACTGAACCACAACCCCAGCCCATCGAGTGCCTCTTAATTTAGCAATCTATCAGTTTTTATTTATTTATTTTTTGGTTGTAGATGGATACAATACCTTTATTTTATTTATTTTTAATGTGGTGCTGAGGATCCACCCAATGCCTCATATGTGCTAGGCAAGTGCTCTACCACTGAGATAGCTATACCCCTAGCCCTGGATCTCAGTTTTAATGGCTGTATGCTATTGCATTGTCTGGCATGATTTAATCATAACTTTATTGTGAGACATTTCCTTTTTTAAAATATTACAAACAGCATTGTGATAAGCATCTTGGGTTGTAATTTTTGGACTGTATTTTTTGATAGCTTTCTTAGAATAACTATTTAGGTAATAAGGGGTAATAGGAGTAAAGGTGTAATTTTTTTAAGGGTCTGGATACATGCTCTTGAATTATTCTGTTCATTGTATGAATTATTTGTTAAATGAAAGAAGGAATACTCCATAGAAGACTACCTACTTATGCTCTCTAGAGAAGGGGATGAGTGCCTGTAACTCCCTACTGCTTTTCATAGTTGATTCTGTCTGTGTTCTGTCCTCATTTGTTCATAGTTAGGATTTTATCCTCTTGTTACTTTTGGATTTAATTGCTTTCTCTAGCTCAGGGCAGATGAAATCAGGTCTTTATTCTTCTTTCCCAGAGGAGAGACACTTGAGATTCATCTCATTTGGTCATGGTCCTTCTACAGCACTTCATTATTCATTGTGGTATCTTCTGACTCAGAAACCACATAGATTCGGAAAACTTGATCAATCCCATAGGTAACATTTAAAGTATTAAGAGAGAGAGAGAGAGAGAGAGAGAGAGAGAGAGAGAGAGAGAGAGAGAGAGAGAGAGAGAGAGGGAGAGAGAAATATAGTTACAGGGAAAAAAAAAAAGAACAAACCTATAAATATAGCTTTTGAGAGACCAAAGGGGATTGTAGTTGCTATTCTTAGTGATCTTAACCTTTAATGTCTCTCGGACTCTGTTTATTACCTGAATATAACTCTCTAAGGTCAGGAACTGTGCAGTCAAAAATATGACAGTCCATTGCCTTTTAAGATGGGGTATAGCTAGCTCAGTGGTAGAGCACTTGCCTAGTACATATGAGGCATTGGGTTCGATCCTCAACACCACATAAAATTAAACACCTTAGTTTATTTTATAAGACTCTTTCATGATTTGGGCTCTGCCTGCCTCATTAGCCTCAAATACTCTTCTTTGTTCCAGTCAAACTGAACTACTTGACACTTACTGTCCAGGTCACATTCTTATACTTCACCCATGCCATTGTGTCTATTTGGACACATTCCCATTATTTCTTCATCTCCAGCCTCTGTAATGGACTATTATATCTCTAATTTGTTCATTCAACCATTATTTATTTAGCTGGCCAACAGATATTTATTGAAGCCTATTTTGTGTAACTAATGAGGAGGAAGACAGCAATGAAAGAAATTGTATTTTAGTCTGAAACATGCTACGATAATAGTAATGAAGCAATTAACACTTAATGATTACCTACTGTGCCAGGCACTGTTCTAAGCCCTTTATTTGAATTAATTCATTTAATCCTTAAAACAAACCTTTAAAATAGATATATAATTACTGTTAAGTACAAATTAGAGTTGGATACAAAGGAAAGTGTTAACATACTTAAATGCCCAAATGTACCAGACGTATCTAGATATTTTGTGTACATTTTCTTTCATCCTCACCACAGCTCAGCAAGGTTAAGTATTAGGTATTATAATTTTATACCTGAGGAAATAAAGTTTCAATAAGGTTAGGAAATATGCCCAATTTCACACAATATGTAAGAGGTAGAGTTAGATTTGAACACAGTTTAGTTCAATTCCAAAGTCTTGTATTTTAGTTTTGTTGGTACAAGTGAGAAGGAAAGGTAAAACTCTCTAAGGTCAGGAACTGTGCAGTCAAAAATATGACAGTCCATTGCCTTTTAAGAGAAGAGGAGGTAAAACTGAAAAATAGTACTTTGTTAAAATAACGAGTTGCTGGGGCTGGGGTTGTGGTTCAGTGGTAGAGCGCTTACCTAGCATGCATGAGGCACTGAGTTTGATCCCGGCAACACAAAATAAAAATAAACAAATAAAATAAAGGTATTGTGTCCATCTACAACTAAAAAAACATTAAAAAATATGAGTTGCTTCTTTTCATTTTCCTACATATACTTTCCTCTGTAGAAGAACCATGACCAAATGAGATGAATCTCAAGTGTCTCTCCTCTGGGAAAGAAATCCTTTTATTAAAGCAGCATGGATATATAAGAGATTCCTAAGTATTGTCCTTGAGGCTGCTGGTGGTACATGGCAGTTCTGAATGCTTTAGCCATATGCCTAAAAACTGAAAATTCATTCAGGGTAGCCACAACATGCCACCAGATGGGATTTAAAATTGGCATGTTTATATTTTTTAAAAAGTTAATTTAAAAATGTCAATTTGCAACCTGATGTTGCCATGTTAGAATTTTCCCCAACAAAGAATAGGAAATGTTTCATTAAACTCGTGTTAAGTTGTTTACATTTGTTATACACTGCACAGATGTACTCATCTGGGTAAAATGTTTTTCTAAAATTGTGTTCAGTGGAAAGGAGAAAAGTGAGCAGTTTTAGTTTGAAGTTTAGAGTGAGTATTGAATAAAGGAGTGCTGTGAAATTTTTACAGTGTATGGAATTGACTTTAACAGTTGCTTTTGTAGTTGTGTTATATAATTAAATCATGGTGTTACAGCTTTAAAAGGCATAGACTAATGGAGAAAGACCATTTAAAACAGACTGTGTTTAAAACCATAACTATTTCTATTAGGAACACACTCTCTCTTTCTTTCTCTCTCTCTTTGGTACTGAGATTTGTTAAAGATTTTACTCCTCTTTCCTTCTTTAAAACTATCAGAGATTTCCATAACTTAGAGGATAAAATTTAAGCCTCTTATTTTACTTTGCAAAGGTCTTGATTTGGGCTCTGCCTGCCTCATTACCCAGAAATTCTCTTCTTTCTCATGTGTTGTTCCAGCCAAACTGAACTCTTTATTTATTGTCCAGGTCCCATTCCTATACCTTTATGACATTGTCTCTATTTGGGAAACATATTCACCCCTTTTTCATCGCCCAATTTCTTGATTACCCTTTAAACTTAGTTTGGACTCATCTTAGAGCAGCTTCCCTTATGGTTCCCCCATCCTGTACCCTGTTTCCCCACTGGGTTTTATTCCTTTCCTTCATTTCTCTTTTTTTGGCACCTCATTTGTTTTTGTTTTTATTGTTTGTTTTTTGTACTGGAGATTGAACCCAGTGGTATTTTACCACTGAGCTACATATCCCCAGTCCTTCCTTCTTTCTTCTTCTTCTTCTCTCTCTCTTTTTAAATATCTTTATTTTATTTTTATGTGGTGCTGAGAATCGAACCCAGTGCCTCATGCATGCCGGTGAGTGCTCTACCACTTGAGCCACCTCCCTACCCCCGCCCCCCTTTTAAAATTTGAGACAGGGTCTCACTAAATTGCTGACAGTTTCAGTAAATTTCTGAGGCTGGCCTCGAATTTGCAATCCCCAAGCCTCAGCCTCTTGAGTTGCTGGGATTACAGGCATGGACCACCATAATTGGCTGTCTGTAACACCTAGTTCTTAATATTTCTCAGAAAATGTGTGTCAAGTGACTAAGAACATACTGAGGATATCTCTGTCCATGGAGTCCCAAAAAGTGTAATAAATTTTGACTGGAGTTTTCCTGTTTTTATTTCTGCTAAGTTGTGACATTGTTCCAGTATTTGGAAAAATAAAAATCCTTTCAGAATCACCTGTAGTTTAATTACTTGCCAAACCTGAAATGAGAAATGAGCCTCTTCTTAATTAAATTTTATAATAAGTAGTGAAGCTTTAGGGGAGAGGGACTGAAGAAAAAGACTTTCTGGGGCTGGGGATGTGGCTCAAGCGGTAGCGCGCTCGCCTGGCATGCGTGCGGCCCGGGTTCGATCCTCAGCACCACATACCAACAAAGATGTTGTGTCCGCTGAGAACTAAAAACTAAATATTAAAAATTCTCTCTCTCCTCTCTCACTCTCTCTTAAAAAAAAAAAAAAGACTTTCTGATTTTCCTTACTATTATGGTTTCTTCTTTTTCCCACAAATTGGAAGGATGGTTTATTTTTACACTGATTCTAGCCTGTAAAGGACACTGAATTTATGGAAAAGAGGACCTGAGTGCTATGGGATAATAAGGTAGAACAAGCTGTCTCTTACCCAATGTCATTTATTCCTAAGAAACATTTAATAGGGGCTTATCAAGGGCTGATGCTGGGGTACAGAAATGAGTTAGGCATAGCTACTGCCAAACTAACTCCTAGCCTATACTACAGGTAATTGATGGAAATATTCTATATTGTGTTGTCCATTGGGTAGTCACCAGCCACATGTACTCTTGAGTGCTTGAAACATGAATAGTGAGACTGAGGAATTGAAATTTAAATTTTACTTAGTTTCAATTAATTAATTAATTATATATTTTTGTTGTATATGGACATGGAATCTTTATTTTATTTGTTTATTTTTATGGAGTGCTGAGGATTGAACCCAGTGCCTTGCTTATGCGAGGCAAGTATTCTACCACTGAGCTACAGACCCTGCCCAACTTTCAGTTAATTTAAATGTGAATTAAAATAGCTGCAAATGACTAGTGGCTTACATATCAGAAAGTATGGCTCTAGAGGTCAAAACAGTGAGGAAACAGACATGTAGATGAGGAAGTACAATTCAATATAATAGAGGGGCTGGTGGTGGTACTGTGTTGGACCACTTACCTAGCATTCATGGGGCCTTGAGATTGAGCCCCAGTGCCCCCCAAAAAAGTCAGTAATACTTAATTCAAAGGATTCTTTTTGAGAGTTAAATGAAAAAAACTATAAAAAATCCTATTCAGAAATACAGTAGGTGCTCCATTAAGCTTGGTTGAGTGCAAACCTCTTACAGCTTTGTTTAACTAAAGAGTCCTATGAAGGAGTGGATTAACATTCTTGGAAAGGTAAGAAATCTTGCAAAGAAATATGGAGAATTAAGAAATGTGGCCTAAAGATAATAAATACAGCTTACAAAATATATTTGTTATATACTGCATCATATTTATTTGATAGAAACTACAGAAGAGAAAATAATTCACACTGAGGAGCCTTCACTAACCTTCCTTGAGTGTTGGGGAATGATTATAATCAGCAGAAAGTTAATTCCTCATTAGGCCCCTATTAATGCTGTTGGCACTTTATTTTGGCATAGTATCTTTTTAAAATTTTTTTAAGCTTTTACCTTTTAGATAAATAATAAACATCATAAACAATGAGATATGGGGAAATAAAGATTTCAAGTAGAAACAAGGGGAATGTATGTAGTGTAGGGCCTTGGAGGAAGTGCTAGCATCCATTAATGGGGTGGAGATGCAGAGGGTGGTTTTTGTTTTTACAGAGCCATGGGCCAAAGGAAAGACTCCTTTGCTCAGAGCAAATATGAAAACTATTCAGAAGTCTAGAGTGCCTGAAAGGAGGCTGGTGGCACTGATATCTGATAGCACTGGAGGCAGTATTGACACTGGTATGCCAGGGGCTGAGACTGTAGCTCCGTGGTAAAGTGCTTGCCTCGTATGTGTGAGGCACTGAGTTCAATCCTCAGCACCATATAAAAATAAATAAAGATACTGCGTGTTCATCTACAACTAAATACATATTTTTAAAAAAAGAAAAGAAACTGGGATGCTGGAGACTAGGTCTTAGAAATAAGTTTGTGTGTGTGTGTGTGTGTGTGTGTGTGTGTGTGTGTGTGTGTGTGTATGTATGTGTGCGTGCGCAGGGGCTGTGCCTACTTGATTGATGATCTAGAACTGTTTAGTTTGCTTTCTCTCTCTCTTTTTATTCCCCCTGGGCTGACTTGGGGCTGGTTCCAAAGGGAGATACTGTGGGGCCAGTTACATTTTTATATGTATATTTTTCCCCCAAAGAACAGTCTTGATGTTTCCATGGCTCTAATCACATACATTGAATGTACAATGTGTCTGCTTCTAATATGGCTGTTTTCAATTGAAAGTTGTCAGGGTTGAATAGTTATCTTTATCAACTTATGTCTATAGTATCTTTTTTTAAAAATATTTTTTACTTCTTGATAGACTTTCATTTTATTTATTTATTTATTGTGCTGAGGATCGAACCCAGTGCCTCACACATGCTAAGCAAGTGCTCTACCACTAAGCTACAACCCCAGCCCTATAGTATCTTTTTGTTGTTGTTGTTGTTGTTACTAGGGATTAAACCCAGGGACACTTTACTACTAAGCTACATCTTTAGCATCTTCAGTCATTTTTATTTTTTATTTTAACCAGGGTCTTGCTAAGTTGCCCAGGCTAGTCTGGAATTAGATCCTCCTTTCTTAGTCTCTGAGTTGCTGGGATTACAGGTGTGCGCTGCTGTGCTTGACCTATCTATAGTATTTGTTATGGTACTTTGTGGTGTAAGATACCAGTGGTAACGTGCCTGGGCTTTGGAGTCCAATTGCTTGAGTTTGAATTCAGTTTCAGTTTTGAGCAGTATAATTCTGAGCAAATGACTTGACTTTTCTAGGCTCAGACTTCTCATTTGTGAAAGAGGGATTGGATGAGATTATGGACGCAGATGGGTGAGATAATGTACTTGCTTATAGAAAACACTCAGTAAATGTTAACTGTTATAATCATTTTACCTCCTGTCACATTACTATGTATGTCCATCTTATTTATTTATTCATAAATGGATTGTGATAAAAACATTCCATAAGATTTACCATCTTAACTATTTTAAGTTACAGTTTAATGATGTTAACCATTTTTACATTGTTGTGTAACAGATCTCTTAATTTTTTTTCTTCTTGCAAAACTGAAACTATCTCATTGAACCCACTCTATTCTTTCCGCTTCTTCCCAGTTTGTATCATCTGTCATCCACAATTTACGTGGAATCATACTGTATTTGTTTTTCCATGGATGGCTTATTTCTTTTAGCATAATGTCTTCAAGGTTGACCCATATTGTAGCAAGTGACAGAATTTAAAAGCCAAATAATATCCCATTGTATGCATATACCATGGTCTCTTTTTTTTTGTTAACTCCATGATGGACACTGGTTTGTTTAAACCTCTCGGCTACTATAATAATCCTGTAGTGAACATGGATGGGTACACAACTATTTCTGTGATTCTGTTTTCAGTTCTCTTGGATTTATACCCAGAGGTAGAATCACTGGATCACATGGTACTCTATTACTAATTTTTAAGGAAACTCCATACTGTTTTTATTAGTAGCTCTATCAGTTTACATTGTTGCCAGTAATGTATAAGAGTTACATTTTTTTCACATCCTCAACAATATTTATTTTTCATTTTGTTTTCTATATAAACAAAATGTTGATATTTATTTATATGTGGTGCTGAGGATCAAACCCAGGGCCTCACACATGCCAGGCTAATGCTCTACTGCTGAGCCACAACCCCAGCCCAGGTCTTCTTTTTTTAAATTCATTTTTTAGTTGTAGTTGGACACAGTACCTTTATTTTATTTAAAAAATATTTATTTCTTTTAGTTGTACATAGCACCCTCGTTTTATTTATTTATTTATTTTTATGTGGTGCTCAGGATCAAACCCAGAGCCTCACACATGCTAGGCAAGTGCTCTACCGCTGAGCCACAATCCCAGCCCCATTATTTATTTATTTTTATGTGGTGCTGAGGATCGAACCCAGAGCCTCACATTTGCTAGGTGAATGCTTACCACCAAGCCACAACCCCAGCCCTTGTATATCTTCTTTAGAGAAAGGTCTATTTAAGTCCTTTGACAGGTTGCTTTTTTTTTTTTTTTAAGTTGAAGATGAACACAATATCTTTATTTTTATTTATTTGTTTTTATATGGTGCTGAGGATTGAACCCAGGGCCTCACGCATGTGAAGCAAGTGCTCTACCACTGAGCTACAACTCCAGATCCCTTTGCCAATTTTTAAATTGTTATTTTGTTGAATTGTAGGTAGCTCATTTTTTTTTTTTTTAGTATGAAGTTTTTGTTAAATTTTATTTAAAATTGACTTGTAATAAGATTCTTTGAATTTTAACACATGGGTAGTTTGTGTAACCACCACTACAGTCAAGATACAGGATAGTTTCATCACTCCAAGAAACTTTCTTGTCCCAGCTAGTGTTTTTTTTTTTTTTTTTTGGTACCTGGAATTGAACCCAGGGGTGCTTACCTACTGAGCCACCCCCCCACCCCACCCCCTGCCTTTTTAGAGACCGGGTCTTGCTGAGTTGCTTAGGGCCTTGCTCAGTTGCTGAGACTGGCTTTGAATTCATGATCCTCCTTCCTCAGCCTTCTGAGCTACTGTCACAGCCTGCTTTTTTTTTTTAAATATGTATTTTTCAGGTGTAGGCGGTCACAATACCTTTATTTTATTTTTATGTGATGCTGAGGATTGAACCCAGTGCCTCGTGCATGCCAGGCAAGGGTTCTACCAATGAACCACAGCCAGGGCCCCCACAGCTTGCTTTTTTTAAAAAATTTTTTTTTTTTGTTGTTGTTGTTGTAGATGGACACATACCTTTATTTTATTTGTTTATTTCTATGTGGTGCTGGGGATCGAACCCAGCACCTCATGAATGCTAGGCAAGTGCTCTACCATTGAGCTACAACCCCGGCCCCCACAGCTTGCTTTTTAAATGGTACTTTTTTGTTGTTTTACTAAGAAGCTGCTTTACTTTAGATTGGTTGAGGTCAATTGTGAATTGAATGAATCTTATGATATAAGTGATTATGGCTTTTAATTAATTTGCTGGGAAATGCTCTGCACCTTTCTTTTTCTTTCTTTCTTTTTTTAAAAACACCCCTTGCTCTCATATAAATGAACTTAGGAATCAGACCTAGCCTCCTTTTCATGTAGGAGGGCACTGATGAACAAGTGAGATAATTGAGTTTTATAGCAATTTTGGTAATCATTTTTTTAATGTGGTTTTTTTTTTTTTTGGTGGTATGGCGACTAAACATAGGGCCTCACCCTATGTTACACAAGCATTCCACCACTGAGCTACATTCCTTGCCCTAATCTGTGTTCTTATAATTTTAAGTTCTTGCTTTATTAATTCATACATGCTTTTATAAATAAGTGCTACATCCAGATCTGAATTATGCTCAGTAATAAGAAAAGAGAGAGAGAGAGAGAGAGAGAGAGAGAGAGCGAGCGCTCAAACAGTTCTAGTTTGAGACAGTGAATGCAGCATCAATCCTGGCTTTGATAACTTCATAAAAATCTAAATCATTTAATTTCCATGAGATGTAGGTATCTTGCTTACAAAAAGGGTGAGTTGATATTCCTGTCTTGTAGGATTTTTGGTTGTTTTAAGTAAAATAAAGAAGGTGAGAGTTACCTAACATTCAGTAAATGTTAGGTTGAATATGAATGGTAATTTGAGAAAACTTTTTTTTTAAAAGTCTCAACTGGAAGTTTTTTTCTGTTCTTTTTTAGTCTTAGTGAATGGAAATATTGATAGACAGGACCCAATGTAAGCCTCAGATCACTTTTTATTTGTTTATTTGTTTGCAGTGATGGGGATCACACCCCTGGCCTTGTGCATGCTAGGCAAGCACTCTACTGATGAGCTATATCCTGCAGCCCAGATTAAGTTTTTAATGGCTTTTTCAAAAATAAGAGTTTTATTGAGATATAATTATTGTACCATCCAGTTTACCCATTTAAAGGGTACAACTTAGTGGTATTTAGTATATTTAAAGAATTGTATAACTACTACCACACTCAATTTTGGAATATTTTCATTACTCCAAAAAATTCATACCCTTTAGTAGCCACTCCCTGTTTCTCCCATATATACCAGCTGTGGGCAACCAACTCATCTATTTTCTATAGCTAGATTTGCCTTTTCTGGACATTTCACATAAATGGAATAATAAAACATGGCTTATGATGACTATTTTTTTCCAGTTAGCATAATGTTTTCAAGCTTTATCCATTTTTTTAGCGTGGATCATTACTTCCTTTTTATTGCTGAATATTGTTTTATGGATATGCAACTCCCCACCTCCCCAGCCTTCCCCACTTGCTCCATACTGGGGATTGAACCCAGAGTTGCTGTACCACTGAGCTAAATCCCCAGACCTTTTTATATTTTATTTTGAGATGGTCTCACTAAACTGCCAAGGTTGTCCTTGAACTTGTGATTCTCCTGCCTTAACCCCTGGAGTTTTTGAGATTACAGGCATTTGTCACCAGTATATGTGCCATGTTTTATTTATTTATTCATCAGTTGATGATACTTTGGTGGTTTCCACTTTTTAGCTTTCAGTAATGCTGTGAACCCTCACATAAATTTTTATGTGGACAAAGGTTTTTATTTATCTTGAGTATACACTTAGGAATGGAATTGCTAGATTATATGGGAATTTTATGTTTAACCTTTTGAGGAACTTCAGAGTGTTTTCCACAGTGGCTGCACCATTTTATATTCCCACGAGCAATATAGGGGGGGAGTGTTTCGAATTTCTCCAGGTCCTAACTTCTACTTGTTGTTTGTCTTTTTGTTTTTAACCATACTGTTGATATCTTATTGTGATTTGATTTGTGTTTCCCCTGATGGCTAATGATGCTCAGCATCTTTCATGAGCTAATTGCCTATCTTGTTACTTTTTTTTTTTTTGTGTATGTCTTAATGCTTTACCATGTAGCTTGGTAACATCTTTCTAAATTTGGTAGGATGGTACTCTGCATCCATAGGTGCTTGCTGATATTGATGTATTAGCTGATTATAAGAGAATTTCATGGGGAAAAAAATCTGGCTTCATTTTTCATTTTTTCCTTCTTTAGTTACTTCTATCCAGTATGCAGAAAAGGAACATTTTCAAAGAATTTTTCATTCTGTTTAGGGGAAAATGAGATTAAAGACTTAAGATATAATTAAAAAACAATTAATGGCTGAAATATATTACTGGTATTGAGTGTAGAGTACTTAGAGTTTGATCTTGACACTGGGGATACAGCAGTGAATAAAATGAAGTCCCTCCTTCCAATAGAGTTCTAGCAGGTAGAGAGAAAAATGTCAATCAGTGTAAGGGGAAAAGGAGTGCTTGGAAGGGAGGGAGCTATTTAAGATATAACCAGTTAATCTAGGCCTCTTAATGAGGTGAAATTTAAGTAGAGATCTAAATGAAATAAAGGAGCAAGTCATACATATAATTTGCTTGATTTATCAAGGAACAAAAGGGGGAAAAATGTCCCTGTTGTTCACATTAATGGATCTGAGGATTGCATGTTTTTCTTGATCTTTGCTTTTGGTCCTTTCAGAATGGTTTTCAAACACCATAGATATTGGTGTTAAAATTTTAGTACAGTATGGAGCAAGGAGGAGAGTAGTAACTGTCATGAATAGTGAACAAGAAGGAGTGTTGTAAGGGGTGAGATGAGATAGAGAGGAACTGCATTACATGGTGTCTTATAGGTTATGGTAATGATCTTGTATTTTACTCTGAGTGAAAAAAAGTCATTGTAGGGTTTTGAAGAGAGTGGAATGACATGCTCTCATTTGAACTTAAAAGGATCATTTTGGCTACTGGGAGAGAGGAAGATGGGTTAGACATTGTCAGGACCAAAGCAGAGGATTCAGATAACCTGTTTTACAGTTAAACAGCAGTAATGAAAACTCAAGTCTGTTAGTGATAAAAGTGCTAAGAAATGGTTAGATTCGGGATGTTAAGAAAGTAGAGCTGACTGACTGAATTTGCTGATAGATTAGATGAGGATTATGACAATAATAAAAACACAGTCAAAGATGATTCTGACATTTTTGCTTTGTGCAACTATAAAATAGAGTTGCCACTTTTAGAGATGGGAGACTAGGAGAAGCAGGTGTGTGTGTATGGGGGGGTCAGGCATTTGGTTATAAACATATAGTTTTGCACATATGATATTCTTCAGTCATGAATCCCATATATAGTGGTGGTCCTAAAAAATTACATAGTGTAGCAGTGTTATAACTATCTTAGTTTGTGACAGTACATTGTATAATATTTATGCAGTGATGAAATCACTGAATGATGTGTTTCTCAGAATACATCTTTGTTGTTAAGTGACACCTAACTGTATTATACTTTAAGATGGCTGGTAGATAACCAAGAAGATATGTCAGATAAGCAGTTACATTTCTTTTTTTTTTTTTTTTTTTTTTTTTTTTTTTTTTTTTAAAGAGAGAGTGAGAGAGAGAGAGGGACACAGAGAGAGAATTTTAACATTTATTTATTTTTTCTTAGTTCTCGGCGGACACAACATCCTTGTTGGCATGTGGTGCTGCTGAGGATCGAACCCGGGCTGCACGCATGCTAGGCGAGCGCGCCACCGCTTGAGCCACATCCCCAGCCCAGCAGTTACATTTCTGAAATTCAGGAATGTCTATGTTGGAAATATAAAATTGAAGTTGTAATAGTTAGCTTCATGTTACTAAATGCAGTACCCAAAGCAATTAACTTAAAAAGAGAAAAAGTTTATTTGGTTTATGGTTCTGGAGTTTCTTGTGCAATATCAGGTGGTCCTATGGCTTTGAGGCTCTAATGAGGTTGGTACATCCTGGCAGGAGCACATGACATAGAGTAAGCCACTTACATCTTGGGCCGAGGAGTAGAGGAAGAGAATGAGACCAGGACTCTACAATCCCCTTTGGAGGCATGCTCCCAGTATCCTAAGGCCCTCCTTCCATTACACCTCATCTCAAAGTATCCACTACCTCCAAGTACTGCCACCTTAGGAACCAAACCCCATATTAAAACACGTGGATCTTTGGAGTGCACTTATCCAAATTATAGCTTTAGTCATTAGCATAGGTAAAGCCATGGAATAGGTGTGATCACTTAGGAAATATGTGTAGATAGAACAGAGAAGAGATCTGATCATTGATCCCTGGGCACTCTCACCCTGAAAAGTTAAGAAGATCAAAGGTGCAGCCAGTGAGATAGAAGGACCAAGAGAAAGCAGAGCACAAGAGGCCATGCAGTCTGTGGCGGATAATGCTAGATGTTCTAGTGTGATCATCTGGAGTCCTAGAGTCTAATCATGGTTTGATTCTAAATAATTGTGGGACATTGGATAATAAACTTCACCTTTTTGGGTCTTGGGTTGATAATCTGAAGTGAAAGTCTTGATTTACCTCTTAAATTTTTTCCCATCATTTAAATAAACCTGTTTCTATATTTTTTTAAATATTTATTTTTTAGTTATAGTTGGACCCAATACCTTTATTTTATTTATTTATTTTTATGTGGTGCTGAGGCTTGAACCCAGTGCCTCACACATGAGAGGCAAGCACTCTACCGCTGAGCCCCAGTCCCAGCCCCTATATGATCTATATTTTTATATGTATTTTATAGATAAGATTAAAATTTATAGACTTCCAAAGGCATACCATCATTGTCAGTGAGAGGCTTAATTGCAGGTCTGCCTGATCTCAAAACCTATGCTATTTCTATCCTGTAACAACTACCTTATTGTATTGATATTCTAGAGCTCTGTGATTCTGAGCATGTAGAATTTGATCATTCATTCAATGAATATTTGATGGGTCTATGTTATACTAGTTACTGGTCTGTGCTGAGGATACAGTTTTGACCAAGACAAACTGCTGGCCTTCATAAGTTTTTCATTCTATTAAAGGAGGCTAACAGTAAACAAGCTAATAAATAATATAATGTTAGTGCCATAATTATAAAAAAAAAAGATAAGGGAACAGTGTATATTGGGAGGATGACCAAGAACAGCTCCTCTGAAGAGATTGCATTTGAACAAAGACCTGAATGATCTGAAGTGGAAAGCCTTGAAGCAATGTGGTAGAAAGAAGTTCAGAGGCAAGAAATAGCAGGTAGAAAGATACAGAGGGTGGAATAAATCAGGTGTATTTAAAGAATGCAAGAAAGACATTGATAGGACAGAAGGTTGACAAACAAAATGCATACAGCGTTGGGGGGGTCAGTTATGACTTGTATCAATTAATTTGATATGTGACTCTGGGAGGAGTACCTAATTTTTCTGAGTTTTCTGCAATGACTTATCTAATCCAATAATGGTTTATCCTTATCTATAAAATGAAGATAATAAAATAAAATAAATGAGAGAATGTAGGTAAAACACCTAGAATGGAAGTTGGCATATTACTTCATTTATTAAGCATATGCACTATTACTTTCAGTGTCCTAGGCTGTCCTCAAATAAGTTCAGTTTATTTTTCTCTGTTTTTAAAATTTGTTTTAGTCAGCATATCTTAAAGTCCTAGTTTTGTGCCAAGGCCGTCCTAGCACTCTCCCTGAGCTCACCTTTGTGTTGTGATCAAGAAAGGAGTGTTGGACTAAAAAGAAAACAATTTAGAAATTGATGAGTAGGTACAAAAGTAAGAGCTTGGAATTCTGGTAATTGCAGCCCTGATACATTCATTTATTATGGAAGAAACTGTGAATTCATTTTTGTCATCTTTCCTCATCACTGGATACTACCTCTACTCAGGCACTTCTCAGCCAGCCTTCCTGCTGATCCAAACCTGCTTGCCATAGGAAAATGAGATGGGAGCAACGTCCTCTATCCTTATATGACCATCTGTTTTCAGAACCACAGATGCTGCCCTTACAGTTGCAACCCAATGCAACTGGAATGATTTATTCATCTCCAGGTAACATTTTTGCACCAGTCTTCTAGCAAAATACAGTATCAGCTTTACACTTAATGAAGCATCCAGCACAGGTGGTAAGTTGTACTATAAAAAGGATTCTTCTGGTTAGAAATGACTCATGGACAGGTGGAGGTAAGCTGTTAGTCCTTAGAGTGTAATTAGATGAAGCAAGCTAACTCTGACAAGAATGCCTTGTCCAGTGAATAGCATTTGCGATCATTTAGCCCAACTGACTTTTTTTTTTTTTTTTTTTTTAGATTAAACCCAGGGGAGCTTTACCACTGATCCACACCCTTTTCATTTGTATTTTGAGACAGGGTTTTGCTAAGTTGCTGAGGCTGGCTTTGAACTTATGATCCTCTGCCTCAGCCTCCTGAGCTACTGGGATTACAGGCTTGCACCACTAAGCCCAGCTCTACTGATTCTTTAAGTGTTGTACCACTATTGCATAGGTGAGGAAATTCAGAGCCAGAGAGGGAAAGGAACCTAGTTTAAATTGCATAACATTTTCAAACACATAGCCAAAACTAGAACTCAGATGTTCGTATTCCTAGCCCATGGTTTACCCCAATCCCATATTTTATTGTGTTTGTGAAAAATTTCAAAGCATTATCCAAATATAAAGTGGCAGTATTATTATTTTTTTGATACCTTGAACAAATCACTTTTTCCCCTTACCTGAATGACTGAGCAAGTTGGTTAATTTTTTTTTAATGCTCTATCATCTGTAAAATGAGGCTAGTTAACACTTGTTATAAATTGTTTTGGGGATTAAATGAGATAAAGTATCTGAAAGTTGCCTAGGTCATTTTTGATAATCAGAGGATAGTAAACGAATACTAATTAGTTTTTTTCAGTTCAATTGAACAAATGTCTATCTTGAGCCAGTTCAATTTCACTTAAGTTATTTTATTTAACCTTTACCTTATTTTCTGGCTCTTCTTGCTATATTGATGGTCTAACTGGTATAATAGTATGAATCTTTCATTCTATAGTAAAATCTCCATAATGAAAAATAATTGTTCTGAGCTAGGAATAGAGTGCTGACTTAGCATGCATCAGGCCCTGAGTTTGATCCCTAGCATTGGGGGTAGGGGGAGTTGATAGTAACAAGTGATTCTTACTTTCAGAAAAATATAGAATATTAGTATAAACATATGGTGACATCTATGGGTAAATGCAGCTGGGGAGGTAATCTGGGTCTTGGTCTCTACCCCTCCTACAAGGTGCTTTGGAATCTTCTGTTTAGAAGGTGTCACTATTATGACAGCATTCTTTGTTACCTCAAAGAGTCTTGATTTCCCTTTTGGAATGGTTGGTTTCAGTAAATTGCTTCCTTTTCACCTTAGGTTTTAGGTTCTTTGACAAGCCATCTGCTTTTCAACACCAACTTTCCTTATCCAGCAAAGGCCTGCAGGCAATTCAGATGGAAAACAAAAGATTTTTCCAGTTTCTGGTAGTTTTTGTCAGAGTGGGAAGGCTCTAGGGAAAAATGCATCTGCTTAATGGAGTTTATTTATGATGTGCTCCTTACTAGGCAGTGTTTTACCAGGTCCTCTATTGAGCTGCCTGAGGAAGAGATAAAATTCTGGAATGGAGGTCTTTCAACATGCAATTTGGCTATTTCACTTCTTAATAAATCTGCTCTGAAGAGCTTATTGGAGTTGATGTTGCTGATTTTCTTTTTTAATTTTTTGGTGGTATCTGCATTTATTGTCTAAGTATTGCATTTGTTCTTTGTTTTTCTGTTTGGTTGCTATTACTGGTTGCTGACCTGTTCAGTTAGAGACTTAGTGTAATGCAATTCAACAGAATGTGTTAAGTAGAAATTCAGTAACAAATAAGATATGGGGAAACCCAATACCTGTGAGGTTTAGATGAAGTGTTGGTGAACCCACAGACATGTGGATTCAAACCTCATCTTTGCCCTGTACTGGCTCCAAGACCTTGGGTAAGTCTTTCAGTCTCTTTGAGCCATAGTTTCTTCATCTCTGAAAATGAATATAACAATATCACCCCATCCAAAATTGCCGTAAGGATCCAATGAGAGAATATATAGGAAAAGTTAAGGCATTAAATTGGTGGTAAGTGTTCCTTTTTCATCTTTTTTTCCATCTCCTTAAGAAATATACATGAGGAAATCAGATATTTATGTAAGTAACTGTGTGTTTGTGTGCATACACACACACACACACATCACATTTGTTTAATGGAGGTCTAATAAGTGGCTGGAATTGGTCAAAGTCATTGGGAATTGGGAGGTGAGGGCTTGGGGCAGATGCATGTTTTTGAAATCAGACTGAGCAATACACTCTGATAAGGCAGCAAAGCATAATCTTTGTGTCCTTAGAGAAGATATTAGGAATTGGGGAGAGCGGGGCTGGGGAAGAACCTGAAAGTAGATGCAGAGTTCCTCAGGGATACCATTAGAGTGTCTCTAGTAGTCTCTTAGAGAACAGTCTGCTTCATAGTAAGCTGAGAACAGAACATGGGGTTTGTAGGTAGGAGAACTACTACACAGAAGGTTGTAGCATCATTCTTCCCCTTGACCCTCAAATCTGTCACATTATCATCAGAAAATCTCTTAAGATACAAATATGGTCATCTCAATTTGCTGGTAAAACTTTTTGTTGGCTCCCTGTTGCTTTCAGATTAGAATCCAGATTCCTTCCATGACATGCAAGGTGTTTCTTGATCTAATCTCTGCCTGCCCTTTTAGCTTCATTTCCTATTGCTCTTGTTTATGCTCCAGTTGCACTGTACTATTTTTGAGCTTCTCAGCCCTTCCATAGTCATTTATGTCTGTCCCCTTCTAGTCTTCTATGCTGTACTTCCTGTTTTGTCTGACAAATTTCTACTCTTTCTTTAAAACTCTTCTCAATCACCATGTTTTCTATGAAGCCCTCATGACCTCTGAAGGTGAGAAGCCATGGAATGAGTGACCTGTTTCCTCTAGGTTCATCTAGAATTTGAACTTATAAAAATATATCTACATGTTGTTGCATCACTAATTAATGGGCACAGTGATGCATCCATTGATGCTTTTGTTTATGACTCATTCAGCAGATTTTATTTTATTATGCCTCTTGCCCCCGAGAAAGCAAATAGCCATCAGTAAAACCATTATGTTTGAAAAGGGCTATTTTTTTTTTTTATCAGATTGTTGGCATAGGTTCATCTGATCTGATTTTAAATCATTGGCCAACTTTGACCAAAATAAAAATGATCATTATTCCTTTTCTTTTCCTTTCTTTTTTTTTTAAAGAGAGAGGGGGGGGGGAGAGAGAGAGAGAGAGAGAGAGAGAGGAGAGAAAGAGGAAGAGAGAATTTTTTAATATTTATTTTTCAGTTTTTGGTGGACACAACATCTTTATTTTATGTGGTGCTGAGAATCGAACCCAACGCCCCGCGCATGTCAGGCTAGTGTGCTACCGCTTGAGCCACATCCCCAGCCCTTCTTTTCCTTTCTTTATCCTCTTCACCCCTCCCTTTCTTCTCTCTTTTTTCTTTCTTAATGGGGTCTTACTGTTTTTCAGGTTGGCCTCAAACTTGTGATTCTCCTATCTTGGCTTCCCAAGCAGCTGGGATGTACTTAAGTTTTCTTTCAAGTAACTTCTCATTTGTATCCCCAAATTTCTTCCCATATAAAGGCATAAATTCTGTCTTTCATGTCCGGGTTTTCTCCAGATATGTGGTGATCCTTGATTGCCTCTTCATATTTAAAAGTAGGATACTAAAAAGATAATTTTTAAGTTTTAAATACATGATTGGGCTTACTGGATGTGAACTTTGCTGTATGATGATCTGCATGGGTTGTATGTAGGGGCAACTACAATGTTAGTATCTTTAGGTCTTTCCACTAGGATTCACCAGATTCTTTGGAAGAATCCCCCAGTCTCTTTCATAGAAGTTATAGGCCTGCTACCAGTGATTGGAAAGCTAAGTACGTGCGAGAGAAAGATTCTCAATGTTTAGTTTACTTATATTATTATTATTATTATTATTATTGGTATAGGAATCCTGCTTCCCTCTCTCTCTCAATCTCTCTCCTGATGAGATAAAAAAAAATACTCTTTTGGGCTGGGATAGTGGCTCAGTGGTAGCATGCTTGCCTAGCATATGTGACGCACTGGGTTCAATTCTCAGCACCACATACAAGTAAATAAAATAAAGGTCAATCAACAACAACAAATATTTTTAAAAAAATACTCTTTTATTAAAAAAGACTCTAAAGTAGCATCTAAGAAGAGGACATTTATTCAATTTATCAACTTTGTCCAGAAGTCTTTATCAGAATTTGATTCCCTGTTTGACAGTTGGAGAAATCATGTATTACTATGTTTAAAGGCAGCTGTTTGCTTTGGGGGAATGTGGGCTTTAACATTATTAAGAAACTTGAGTTTTAGATCCATTGCTAAGAAGCTTTGTGACATTAGGACACTTACCAGAATGAGATGTCAAAAGGCTTTTAGGTGGCATGCAGTGTGCAGTGTCACATAGATCAATTCTATGTAGCTGCATTCAGACTCATCACATCCATAAGAATGTGATTATCCACTCCCAGCAGTATAACCTAACACAATATGCCCAGCACATAAATGTGATTTTCTTGACTAAATTACATCACTTATTCTCCTGTCCATTAGCAAATAAGTAGAGGCATCTAGTAAATGACCAACTTACCTGGACAGTTGGAATTTTTACGCACAAACACTACCCACCCTCATCACACCATTTAGTGGTATTGGGGATTGAACCAAGGGCTTTGCGTTTGCTAGGCAAGCGTTCTACCACTGAGGTACATCCCCAACCTTTTTGAAATTTTATTTTGAGACAAGGCACCTTGCTAAATTGCCCAGGCTAGCCTTGAGCTTATGATCTTCTTGCCTCCTAAACAGCTGGGATTATAGGCATGGATCACCATGCCTGCTTGAGGCTTTGTCCTTTTAAGCACCAAATTAAAAAGTAAGGAAGAAGAGAGGAAGGGAAGACTTTTGAGTAGATTTTCTTCCTAAAATGCTTTATATAATTCCCTTTTCATAGTAGACAGAATATCATTGAATCTTCCTTGAGATTCAAGTTCATTATTTTGAAAGTCAGTTATTTTGCCATTTATGTTGTGGTAATTCCCATGGGAGCTGTTGCATTTTGCACTAAAAACCCTTATGCTGTACTTAAGCCTATTGGGTGCCGTGCCTATAATTCCAGCATGCCTATAATTCCAGGCTGAGGCAGGAAGAACACATGCGCAAGGCCAGCCCTAGCAAATTAGTGAGAGACCCCAAATAATTTAGTGAGACCTTGTCTCAAAATAAAAACAGAAAGGACTGGGGATGCAGCTCAGTTGTAAAATGTTTCTGGCCCAGAAGTGCTAAAAGCCACATTCTGGTGTGTGAATACTATGGTTTAGATTTTATCTGTGTGTTTAGATGGTGGTACCTGGTAAGCATGTGCTCCTTCCCAGTGTGTGAGGTATATCCTGTGAGCTATATCCCCAGTGCAATTTTTGCAGTTGTTTTGAATTATTTTTCTGCCTTTTCTCTTTGGTTTTTATAAAACATGATAGAGAATAATGTTCTCCTTTGTTTTTGGCTACTTCTCACTCGTTGTATGTGGTACTTTGAAATAACTGAGTTTATTAATGTGTGTGTGTGTGTGTGTGTGTATGTGTGTGTTTGCTTGCAGTGCTGGAGATCAAATCCAGGTCTCACACATGCTAGATATGCATTCTGCCACTGAGCTACACCACCAGCTCTGTTAGATCTGTTTTTAAAGGAAGAGTGAGGCCCTAGAGACTCTCCTAGTAATAGATGTGTTGTATTAAAGACAGTTATATTGGCTTTGGAGAGGACTTTTTTGCTTGCTTCCTAGTTTAGTTCTCTGTGTGTTCCCAAAAGACAAGGTAATTGGGTTGCTGAATTCCACATATGTGAAGTGTTATGATGAAACTTAATGATTTGTCAAGTACATTGCTTTCATCCATGTCTTCTCATTTTTTAAAAAAGCTTCATAGTGATTCTGTACAGTAAATAGGGAAGGTAGGATTATTCCTATTTTATGGATGCAACAATTTGAGGTTCAGAGAGATGAAACACCTTGCTCATATCACATCATGAATGGTAAAGCTGGGAATAACCTCAGGTTGTCTGACTCAACAGAAAGGGTTTAATTCTTCATTTTTATTTTTTATTTTGGTATCAAGGATTGAACCCAGGGGCATTTTACCATCAAGCTATACCCCTAGCCCTTTTATGTTTTTATTTTGAGACAGTCTCACTAAGTGGCTCAGGGCCTCATTAAGTTGCTGATCGTGGTTTTGAACATACAATTCTCCTGTCTCAGCCTTCTGAGTGCAGGGTTCAGTTCTTTGGATGAAAGAACACAGGGTTTTGTTGTTTCCCAGGCTGTTCTTGAACTCTTGGGCTCAAGCAATCCTCCTGCTTCAGCTTCCCAAGTACTTAGAATTGTAGGTGTGTACCACTGTGCATGATTGATAGGGTCAGATTCTTTAGGTCGTAGTACAGTGTAATGAGGAATAGTTCTCATTTGATCCATATAGTAGTCCAGAGGAGCAGATAGTATTTTTCCTATTCCCTAGCTGAGAAAACTGAACCTCAGAGAAATTAAATGACTTTCCAAGTTCACCTGGAAAAATAAAAGTTGGCAGACTAGGACTCATTCTCTTCTTTTGACTCCAGTTCCTAATTTTTATTACAGTGCATGATTCGCCCTCTCTAAATAAAAAATGAGCTTCCAAAAGAAAAAACATGCCAGCAATGTAAACATTAGACAGCAATAGTTTGAATGTTAGTAAACAAGGTTTATAGTAATTGAAATTCTGTCTAGTTTTCTAATTCAGATAAAGGAGGAAGATAAAAAATTGTTGTTTGGACTTGCAACAAATTAATTTCTTTAGTAGAAGCTCTAAAGATACATAATTGCATTGCTAGTTTGGCACAAGAAATACTTAAATTCTCAAATAGAAGTATTTTCTGAGTTTCTAGTGCAATTTAATATTCCTAGACCCCAGGAGGGATTTTTCATGAACCAGGGTATGTTAGGACTCCATTCATTATTAGGCAAAAAGGCTGAGTCTATCCAATTTAATAGAACAATTATGTATACTGCTGTGTACTGGGAACAGTAATAGGTACCAAGGAACAGCTTGCTTAGGAATCTCATACTGTAGATGGGAAAGACACAAATTGTATTTTTATTGTTATTGAGAGTCAGAAACAGGGACTACTAATACTAGTAGGTTTAGCCTGTGACCATGTGCATGTTCTTTTCAATCTTTGGAACATGAGTTTATCTATAAAACAGGAGGCTGGACTCTATGATCAGTATCATAGAATTTATCCTACTCATATCATTCATGATTCAATTGAGGAGACAAAAGTTCCAACAATGATTTGAACAGGTTAAATTTAATATAAAGAATTGTTAACTAGGTAAAAGGTATTTAATTACCAAAAGAGATAAAAGAAAATCCAATAAATGTAGTAACTGCAGAAAATGACTACCACTGCTAGGGCTGAACAGGGAAGGAGCTTAGAAGAGAGTCACAAGGCTCAGATTCAGACCTCTGAGGAGAATACATGGCTTCTGTAGCAATGTTCTGCTTATTGTTGTGGTGAAGAAGAAACTGGCTGATGGGCACTTGCCTCAGTAACTAGAGAGTCATTGCATTGAAATCAGCCAAGGCCCACTGCACACTGACCTGCTTGCTGCCTTGTGGAAAACTGAACATTAGAAAGAGTTCCTTCTATCTCCCCAGCCTTGTAGTCTCCTTCCAGCACCCTCTGTTGGGCAGAACCTAATAGGCAGTTGGCTGGGAAAAGAGAAATATAGCCTGCAGAGTCTGGTCTGGTATAACAGCAGGACAATAGAGAATTAGTTTGAAACTGTAAGACAACAAATGAATAAATTCTGTATTATAATCATCTGTTTTGATATCTGTCATCTTCATTGGACCATGAGTTTGATAGTGGCTGCAACACTGTCTGATTTGTCTCTGTATCTGCATTATCCCAGAAGGGTCAAAGAGTTGCTCAACAAGTGCTATTTGAGTAAAGGAATATCACTAAGATAGAGAAAGTTAGATATTTCTCTAGGTTGGCTTAATTCTGATTATTGTTGGAAAGGATCGAACTGGGCTAGGCATCATCTTTAGCAACTGCTTTATTTTGTAAGTTAAAGCCTATTTGAAGGTACAGGCTTTGTGCCTGTCATGTGCATCGATGCTAGAGTGAGCATGGGAGAAAATTCTGCTATTGATGTTCATATGTACTACGAAATCAAACATATCTTCTTTCCTAAAAGGTGATAATCTGAACTCTAGGGTGAATACTTTGAACACACATGTATTTCTCAGAAGGGCAATAATTTATTATGAGTCATTTACAATTAGTTCTTTTATTCCTGTTGTCCCATTGTATTATCCTCATTTTTCAGATAGAGAAACTGAGGGACTTGACTAAAGTTGTACATCTGGTAAATTGGAAGAGACATGACAAGAGCCTGAGTTTGAATGTTTTAAAATTTAAACTGGACAGCACCTTCTCCCTTTCTCCCAGCATTTGAAGGCAAGCCCAGAGCTTATTAGGTGATGACAGTAGAAATCTGTGGAATGGATTTCTCTTTCTGTCCATTAGAGACTGGGCAAGCAATAACAGAACAAAATAGCAGCTCTTGCAAAGCTGCAGTAATAATGTTTGCTAATAGTTGGCCTTTTAAATAAGCCAATTTGAGCTTGAGGTTCCAACACTAATTAATGAGGCTGTTGCTGCCTGGCAGCAGGATCATCGTCTTCATCTTTGTCTTCCTTCGTTTCCTCTTCTTCCTTTCCCTTCTTTAATCCCACACTAGCAGTTTACAAAAGAGTTCTCATACATTCCTTACAACATTAAGCTTCTCTTTGCTTGCTCCTAAAGTTTGCTTTTCTGGGGACTGAGGGTGGACAGACCATTTAATTATCATTAGGAAACAAAATTTATGAGGCTGGTGTGTTTGTTGCTTCCAGGTCAGCATACACAAAGCCTTTAAGTAAATTATTTAGGGTTGGAAGTCAGTTACTTCTTTTTTCAAGATATCATCCAAGCAGGCAGAGTTAGAGATCCTAGTCTCATTGCTTATAGGGTTAGAGTATGTTGCTTGTGGCCTGGGAGAGATGCTATTGAGACAAGCTTTTCATTAAAATCACTGGGCAAGACCAGTAATGACAGACTTTGCCAATCAAATTATTCAGCTGCAGGGAAAAAAAGGATCTCATTTAAATAGAAGGGAGACCAGTAAGGTAGAGGAAGGGAGAGGAGGACAAGGGAAGGTTCTGGGGATTAAAATCCATCAAATTATGTTATCTGCATGTACAAATATGCCAAGTGAAACTCATTATTCTGTATAATTATTGTGCACCAGTAAAAACTTATTCACCTGGTTTTGATGATCCATTGGATGGATGGCCGGGAAAATTGGCTCATTTGGGAGTATGACTTCATCACAAGAGTAAAAAGTCCTTGTATTAATGCCACCTTTCCTTTGTTTCTTTTGGAACTATCATTAGGAAGGAATCTTAAGATAGTCACCTTCCCCTTTGATTTTCTTTGCTGTAAATGCTGTTCCTTAACTGCTTTTCAGAAGTGATGACATTTATTTATTTATTTATTTATTTATTTTGGAAGGAACTAAAGGAAAGAGTCTGTACATGACATTTATTTGTTTGTTTATTTATTTATTTTTACCATGTTGCCCAAGCTGGTCTTAAACTCTTGGACTCTTCTCCCTCCTCAGCCTCCCAAATAACTGGGACAACACTTGTGTATCATCATACCCAGCTGTGACATGTCGTTTATTATTAACTGTGTACTTGTTGGAGTTGAAATTTTAATTTTGTAGTTTTGGCATAGAACAAAAAAAGTGGTGCAGTGTAAGTAGTATGGGCTTTAGAAACAGAACTATGTAGGGCAAACCTGCATTCTGCTACTTAATAACTTAATGATATATCCCTTCTGAGTTTCAGTTTTCTCATCATTAAAATGAGAATGATATATAATGATGATAGTAATGATCCATGATTTTGAGTATGTTCATTAATCTCTCTGAACCTCAACTTACCTGTAAAATGAAGGCAATAATTCCTTAATGATAGTTTTGGTTTGAGAACAAACCTGGCTAACGGAAACAGAAGTATCTTGTCACACATCTGGTACATAGTATTTGTATATGCTAAGGGCTCAATAAGTGGTTATAATCCATCATTTTTAGGGGAATTAAAGGAAGAAAAATCCCTAAGGTGCATATTTCCTGTGGAATGAGTCAGTTAAATACATACTCAAGGATTAATTCTAATGGGGAGCTTTTGCCATTTGCTTTAGGGACAGTTTTATGTGGTCCTCTGGTATTCATGTACTAAACAGAACGATGGAGTTGTTTCCTCTGTGAGTTTCCTTCCCAACTCTGCCAAGTTGCTCCATAATAGATAAAGTGTAGTGCAAAGGCCAAGTGGTGGTTCAGAACCTCTTGTACTCTATATTTCTGGGTCTGGTTTTCTGTATACAAGACTAAGAAGTATCTGTCACAGGCTTTTAATGAGGTGGGATCATGCTGTTATTTTATTATTTCTTTGGTATAAGCCTTAAAGGAGGGCTGACCAGTAAAAAATATTCATAGATCTGTAACCTGCAAAGCTGGCCTAGGCTCTACCTAGGTTTTTCAAATCAGAGACTCTAGTAAGTTTGAATTCCACTGTTGAAGTTCAAGGGTTTCATTTTTCTTCCCTAGACAGTAATAGAATCCTTAGAGGTCTTTAGAAGCCAAAAAAAAGAGAGTAGAGGACTTCCTTAAATTCATCTGGTGAAATCAGAACCTGGATTTTGTCCTTTTAATTCTCTTTATGCAGTTCTTTGGGGGAAATTAGCGATTTAATTCATAGGCTCTTTAGCCAACAATAAACAGTTAAATTTTGAGACCACTTAATTGGTTTGTCTTATCATAGTATTGTTATAGGATTGCATTGAGCTGTAAAATTTACAGAGTTATTTTATGGCCAGTTTTTGTTGCATTTTTTCTTCATAATACTTTGAAGTAAACAAATTATATGCTCAGTGAGTTTTGTTTTTCGTTTAAACACTGAGGAAATGGAGACTCAGAGAAAGGTGGTGAATCAAAGTCACTGAGTCAAGAACTCAGGAGTTAGAATGAGAACTCAGGAGCAAGGAGGCCCTTTAGTTTTTGGGTTTCTGATTATCACTGGGAACATCGTCATACCTTGCACACCTCATCAACACTAGATATTATCACTGCTTATAATTTTTGCCAATCTGATGTGAGAAAAATATCTCATGGTTTTAATTGTTAAATCCCTAGATTACAAGTAATGTTGTTGTTATTATTTTTGGTGGTGCTGGGTACAAGGCAAGCACTCTACCAACTGAGCTATGTATCCCCAGCCCATAATGTTAAATTTTTAAAAAATATTTAAGTTGTAGTTGGACACAATATCTTTATTTTATTTCTTTATTTTTTTATGTGGTGATGAAGATTGAACCCAGGACCTCGAATGTGCTAGATGAGCGCTCTACCGCTGAGCCACAATCCCAGCCCCTACAATGTTAGTTTTTTTTTAAAGAGAGAGAGAGAGAGAGAGAGAGAGTGTGTTTTTTAATATTTATTTCTTAGTTTTCGGCGGACACAACATCTTTGTTTGTATGTGGTCCTGAGGATCGAACCCGGGCCGCATGCATGCTAGGTGAGCGCGCTACCGCTTGAGCCACATCCCCAGCCCTAATGTTAAATTTTTTAAAAAATATATATTTTTTTAGTTGTAGATGTTGTACACAATACCTTTATTTTATTTTTAAAAAATACTCATTTTTTTTAGTTGTAGTAGACATAATATCTGATTTCATTTTTTATGTGGTGCTGGGGATCAAATCCAGTGCCTCACACATGCTAGACAAGTACTCTACCATTGAGCCACAACCCTGACCCCAGTAATGTTAAATAAAAATTTTTGTTTGTTTGTTTGTTTATTGGCCACTTATATTTATCCTGTGAACTTTGTGTCATATACTGCACATTTTATGCTGAGTTGTCTCATATTTTATGCTGAGATTGTTGGTATGTTAAGATATTTATTACTATTTTGATATACATGCTGCAAATATTTTTGTTTTATTTATGAAACTGTTGCTTCCCTAGACACCAAAGAAAAATAGTCTTTTATATTGGGATAACTGTTTAAAAAAAAGTAATTGCTATTATTAGCAATGTTACACTTATTTTCTAAATTTTCCAAGAATTTTCATATTCTTTGTGTTTGTGCTACTTCCAAGAACTTCATGATAGGGGCTATAATTAAGATAAGACAGATTGGGATTGGAGTTGTAGCTCCATGCTTGCCTAGCATGCATGAGTACTGGGTTTGATTTTTAGCACCACATATAAATAAATAAAATAAAGATCCATCAACAACTTAAAATATATATGTATAAATATTTTTTTTAAAAAAGATAAGACAGATTGAATATGTTCATCTTATATTATTTTAAAAACTTCTTAAAATGGAACAAAACTGGTATTAGCTCATAAGGGCTAAGAAAATAGGAGAGGAGACAATAATAAATGAGAGGGGGCAACATTTAGAAGATGAAAAAGAGCACAAACGGTGAATTGTTTAACAGATTACAGAAAGTAGAAAATAAGGCTGCAGAGGGATGTTAGTGAGAACAATGTCATTTTGAGGTAGAAACTCTACAAAACCCTAAGTTATTGGAGATTCTTATCATCTTGAATGTTAAGTAAGAGGTAGAGAAAACAAAGATTAATTTAGAGATTATATAAGGAATAATTATATTCCTTTGTCCTTTTTCTGTTTCAGCAGAACACTGAGGTTTATTCACTGGAGAAAAAATCAGGGAGGATCTACACTTGGGGATATGAAACTTAACTGAGAAAAAATATCATTCAGAGAGGTGGCGTCCTGAAAAGAATTAAGTGAAGGCCTCTATCTAGTTCTTAGTTTGTAGACATAGATAAATCAGGTTTATTCTCCTCAGGTAGGAATTGGAGGATTTCTCTCTGAGAAACTGACCCATAGCTATTTGAAGGCCTCTCTTCTCCAGAATGAAAAATTTGACATGGCATTTTCTTTTGCTGTACTGACGCCTAGCAGATAAAATGCCCTAGTGCTCATATAGTGTGTCTATATGTGCTTTACTCTTAAATGTGAATGAATGGGCAAAGACAATTACTATTTGAGAAAAATCTCTTAACATGAACAACAAACTAAAACCTACAGATAAAAGGAAACCTCCATCCCTTTCAAAAAGAGAGAAGGGGGCTGGGGCTGTAGCTCAGTGGTAGAGTGTCTGCCTCATATGTGTAAGGCACTGGGTTCCATCCTCAGCACCACATAAAAATAAATAAATAAAGATATTGTGTCCATCAACTACTAAAAAAAATATGGGGGGTGGGGAGAGGGAGGGGAGGTGGAGTAGGGAGAAGGAGAACATGTGAGCTCAAGAGCTCACATAGGGAGCAAAATAAAATTTGTTAAAAAATGTCAGATCAGAGAAGGATTGCCTCAGTAAAACAAGAATAGGATCTTGTTTAAAAAAAGGCCAGGAAACAAGAAAGAACTTTTGGACATTTAAAAATATATTAGGAATGTATGATGTGTCAAAGTGCATTCTACTGTCATGTGTAACTAATTAGAATAAATTTAAAAAATTAGCAGAAATAAATAGTAGAAAATAAGAAAGAAAAATTAGATGATCAATTTAAGATGTATTTTAAATTAAAAGTTATTTAAACATAAGATTGATTTAACTACTTCTTGATGATTTCCTTCTATCAGTTTCTCTAGTTTCTTCCCTTCAGATCTAATATCTAAATTATTAGATATTAGATCATAGAGTGAAGAAAATCATCAAATAAATAACATGATTTCTCAGAACTTAAGTTTAGATAAAAGACCCCACCAAGGGCCCAGTGTACTGAATGAAAAAATATATATATAGCAGGGAATTTAGTACACTGGATAAAAGCTTCCAAAAAGAATTAAGAGGTCACATACAAAGCATTTGACTTTTCAAAAGCAATGTTGGAAGCTAGAAGAAAGCCAAGGAATTGTTTATGAGAGGAAATAATATTCAGCCTAAAATTCTATACTCGTTTGACACAAATATGAGAGGGGAGGGACATTTTCATGTAGCAGTCCTCAAAAGACTTATCTCCCATATATGTTATCTCATAAAACTGGGTAGTTTGATCCAATAAAATGAGTTAGAAAAGGAAGAGAGAGGCATGGAATCAAGGAAATAGGAGAATGTAACATAAAAAATTGAGGAGAAATTCCCAAATAATGATTAAGGAGTATTCCAGAGCCATGTTCTAAATGTACCCTAATATTAATTTAGCTGAAAGTTATGATCTAACTATGCAGGAGTAAGGGAAGTATGTGGACTTCTGTGTGGATTTGAGTAACATGATGTTGATATAAAAGAGCAAACTCTAATCTCAGAAAGATAATAAGAAGTGACTAAAATTAAAATGACAATATATGCATTTTTAAAAAAATAGACACTAGGAGGTTAAGCTAAAAATTGAAGTGATTGCTTTCTGAAGCAGAAATCAGGGATAAGGTAGAAGTCTAACATTTTGTTATAAGTCTTATGGTATTATTGAATTTGACCTGTGAAATTACCTATAACCTTGATTAAAAATAAAATTAGAGCGCTGGGGAGGTAGCTCAGTGGTAGAATGCTTGCCTAACATGTGCAAGGCCCTGGGTTCAATCCACAGTACCCCCACCAAGAAATAAAATAAAATTAGGTTATAAAATAATTGTTATGCCCTGCCTCTCCTCAAAACCATATGAAATTAAGAGTTATGTCATACATAGAAATAAGGCCCAGAGAGTTAGAATGAATAATTAGAGAAACAGACTTCTGTCTGGCCCTTGACTTTCCCCAGTGCCCTTTCTGCTCTACCATGCTTTGGAGCGTTTGCTGGTGATGTTCGTATGATTGAAACTTAGCTTCTAGCGGTGTCCTCATAATATTTTTACTACTGGCCCTTATAGCCTCTGCATATAGGACACTGCAGAGTCCCTGACATAGCAAACAGGAGTCCTAATGACCCAGTTTTTGAGTAGCTGATGATGGGGTAAAATTACCATAAAACTACTTTCAGAAATGCCAGATTGGCAGCCATGTTCCCCCTCCCCCCCCCCCAATGGGCTAGGAATAGCTCTTTTGTGGGACATGGACTTATATTTTTTAATTAAAAATTTGATTGTTAGGAGGCAATCCTGGGTTCAATCCCCAGCAACTTCCCCCCACCCCCCCCAAGGCCACTTTGATGTTCTTGAATTCTATCAAGAAGCTGTTTCATTTTGGACAGGGCATCCTTTAGTGACAGGCTTGATCATCCTTTTCATTTAAGGATTATAATTTATTTCAATGAAACATTTTGAGAACTAAAGAAACTAGGTCAAACCAGGTATGATTTATGAAATGTTCCATTAATGAGGCAGCAGGAAAGTCAGTTTTGTCTTTCTATGTCCTGAAATTCTGAAGAGGTTAATTACAGGAAGGCCTTCAAACCATATGTTCCTTTATCTTGGATACAGTCCCATTTTAGCATAATGTGCTTTCTGAGTGACTGCAATTAATTATATAGTATTCGGTACTTGCATTTATTATTTGCTATTTTGTTTTATATCTGAAATTATATATAGCTAGCTTTAAAATAATATTTAAAGGATAACTCTGGGAAGTGAACCTGCTTATATGCTATGCTTAATGACCTCTGCTTAACCCAACAATATTGCTTCAGAAATCTATGCTCTTGTCCTTGTGCCACTCTCCCTTTTGTTTACTGGTTCCAGCCACACTCAGCATCTCTCTGTTTCTGAGTGTGTCAAGCTTTTTTCTGTTTCAGTGCCTTTGTGTTTGCTGTTCCTTTTCATAAAATGTTTGCCTGCTCCTTCTTGCAACATGGCTAACTCCTCCTTGGCTGTGACAGGTTTTAAATGTCACTTCCTTGGACTGTCCTTTCTTGACTTGCTATTATTATTATTATTATTATTACTATTATTATTATTATTATTTTGTGGTATTGGGGATTGAACCCAGGGCCTTTGTAGGCAAGCACTCTACTGAGCTATATCCCCAGCCCTTGACTTGCCATTTTTAAGCAAATCTCTCTTTGTTGTGAGCATCTCTTACAAGTTGTAATTATAGAATGTATACATGTGTCCCACCTACTGTGTACCACTTTCTTCATCTAGAGTGTAAAGTCTGTGTGGACAGAAATAGTAACTAGTAGTGCACCACTGCATTCTCAGTGTCTCACATAATGTCTAGAGCTTGACACATAGTAAGAACATGCAATATTACTCATTGAGTGCTTGAATGAATGAAAAAGAACTTCTTAAAATTTTTTTTCATAGATGTTTCTTAGGGAGTATCCCAAGAGAACCAGTTAAAGCTGTATCCTATAGGTTCTAATTTGGGCTACCATCCCAAATTCAAGAGGAAGAAAATTAGGAGAGGGGTACTAGGGATTGAACCCAGGGGAGCTTTACCACTGAGCCACATCCTTAGTCCTGTATTTTTTAAGTTTTGAGATAGGGTCTCATTAAGTTGCTTAGAACCTTGCTAAGTTGCTGAAGCTGGCCTCAAACTTGGGATCCTCTTGTCTCAGCTTTCTGAATAATGGGTGTTACACAGATGTGTGCCACCACATCTAGTTTGGCTCTACTTCTTGATGGGTTTGTGGCAAGATCACATTATGAAAAAAACATATGGAATGGGAGATGTTATTGTGACCATCTTTGGAAATTATAATCTGTTAGAATAAGTTGTTCTTAGTTGGGTACTGAAGAGCTTCCCTGGGAAATGGATGCAGCTCTATTATAGGCCTGTATACTATTCTGTAACATCCCTGGAATAAATAAATTGCCGAAGTCTGGCTTGGCACAAATCAGGAGCCACTTGTCAAAAAGAAACTAACTTTATTTTTAGAACTACAAACGCCAAACAAAACAGCTCCAGGGAAAAACCCTCAGAGCCCAACTGCCACCACCGGCTTCCACAAGCCTCTCTCCCCCACACCAGCCTCTCACAATCCTCCTGCTCCTGAGGCCGATTGGCTGGGTTGCGTGGGCAGAGCCAAAGAAGTCACCCAATGAGCAGCTCCGTGGAGGAGCCAATCAGCTAGATGTTGCTGGGGCCGCTGTGAGCCAATCATCAGCTGGCAGTCTGAAGGGCAGGGAAACAGCCCAATGAACATCACCGCAGAGGAGCCAATCAGCTAGATGTTGCTGGGGCCACTGTGAGCCAATCATCAGCCGGCAACTGGAAGTTTGCTGGCAGCTGGATCATCAGCCGGCAGCTGGAAGTTTGCTGGGGCCCCTTTGGCTGTGGCTCTCAACAATAAATCATAGATTCAGATCCTAGTTCTGTCACTTACTAGTGACAGAAAAAGAAAATTATCCAAAAAATCTAAGAGGTTCCTCGATTCATGCTCTTAACAAATATATTTTGAATACTGCTATCTACCAATTCTTGGAAACTGTGTTAGGCACTGAGGATATTGTAGAGAACCAGTCTTTGCTCCTTTCCCTAAAGCACACAGTCAATAAATGGAGTCACTGGGACACTTTACTCTTTCTCCTAAACCCACTGTCTTTTTTAGAGACATTTACTATGGAGTTATGACCTAGCTGAAAGGAATGGTTCCAAGTCTTCTACTTCTGTGTTTGACCCTAACAAAATGACATATGTTTTCTATCTTATGTGGAAAAGCTATAGCACAATGCTTTCATGTTAAAAAAAAAAAAAAAAAAAAAAAAAGCTAGGCAAGGTGGCACATGCCTGTAATTCCAGCAGCTTAGGAGGGTGAGGCAGAAGGATCGCAATTTCAAGGACAGTATCAGCAACTTAGTGAGACCCTAAGTAAGTTAATGAGACCCCTCTCACATAAAATAAAAAAGGCTGGAGATATGGCTTAGTGGTAAAGAGCCTTTGGGTTCAGTTCCCAGTACCAAAAACCAACCAAACAAAAACCCCCCAAAACTCAGTCATATCAGGTATTTCAATTGGTATCCCTGAGTCACCAATACCAAGGTTATATAGTATAGAAGACTCTTTTGAATTGTTGTTCTCCCTAGTCCTCTTGAGAAGCAGAAATATTTATTTCTGCATGTTAGAAGCATACTTTCAGAGAACTCATGGGCAAGCATAATTCACCACAACGTATACAAGGCTTCCCCTACCCCACCCTGCCCAAATAAACAGTGCCCTTTAACTATTAATATAAGATCTTTTTCTGTTGGATTTAGAAATCTATGAACTGGGATAGAGGCAATAGTAAATGTAATCTGGGTTCTAGACTAGCTGCATGAGGGAAGGGGTTTGGGGGTGGAGGTATAGAGATCCATAGGGAGAGTTTGTTTATTACTGACTTTTTAAAAAGTATGGGGTTGGGGATGTGGCTCAAGTGGTAGTGTGCTCACCTGGCATGCGTGCAGCCCAGGTTCGATCCTCAGCACCACATACCAACAAAGATGTTGTGTCCGCCGAGAACTAAAAAAATAAATATTAAAAAAAAAAAGTATGTAGACCCAGTGGTCTCAAAAGTACCTTACAGGGCAGGGGTTGTGGCTCAGTGGTAGAGCGCTTGCCTAACATGCATGAGGCATGGGGTTCGATCTTCAGTACCTTATGAAAATAAAAGATATTGTGTCCACCTACAACTAAAAAATAAATGTTAAAAAAAGTTTTTTAAAAAAGTATCTTACAGTTGTACCTTTTCTGTAACTACATGCTCTTGCCTACTATAAACCTCCATAACAATTTATATTTTTTAAAATAATAATATATTTATACTTTCTTGTTCCATAGCTGTCTTCCCTACTACCCATAAACTCCATGAGATCAGAATCATGTCCATTCTTCTTCTTTTTTTATCCTTCTAGTACCAGGGTTTGAACCCAGAGGCACTTAGCCACTTGTGCCTTTTTAACTTTTTTATTTTGAGACAGGGCCTCGCTGAGTTGTCCAGGCTGGCCTCAAATTTATAATCTTCCTGCCTTAGCCTCCCAAGTTGCTGGGATTATAGGCATGTGCCACTGTGCCCAATGAGATCATATCTATTCTGTTCATTGCTGCTTCTGTAAGATTCAGGGCAGTGCCAGGAACATAGAAGGCACATAATAAATACTTTTGGATAAATGAATGAAGGGTTTTCTACCATCCACTCTTTAAAGTACCAGAGGTCCATTGATTTGTTTGTAGGCTCAGACCTTTCCTGGTAGGCCCTGAATTATGAAAATTGCCCATAATCACTACCCTGGAGGTAGATAAGATCTATTAGAAGAGATAGACATGGAAAAATATATATATATTTGAAGTTTTCATGAAGTTCTGTAGGAGTTGGATAAAGGAGCCTTATGTGTATTGTGGTGGATTGGCTTGCCTCTGAAGTTATAGTCCTACCATGCAGAAAAAAATATTTTTGTTCCTTGAGGATCAGGAAGAACAACTCAGAAGTATCTTCTATACTATATAACCTTGGGGGTGAAAAGGGGATGAGTAATTACATTTATAAGCAAAACTTAATTTGACTTAGAGTTTGAGGCTTATTTATTAGAAATGTAACTGTTTAATTTCAACAATAATTTAGAAGTTAAAACTTAAGCTTATTCTATCAATATAGGAGCAGACAGAGGGGTAGTAATCCCAAGGATATTGTTTTGAGATGTGTTACTATGAATCTTAGTTTATCAGATACTTTCTCAATCATTTCTCACTTAATTATTTTGCCTCTCTAGTAAGGTAAGTTGTATTATTCCCCATGTTAAAAAGAGACAAGGAAGTTGTGATCAGAGATGTGATCAGAGTGGTTAAATAACTTAACTGAGGTAAGATAGCTGGTAAAAGACAGAGCCAGGACACATATTAGGTTTTTGGACTACAAGTTTTGTATATTGTTTATTTTATAGAGCTCTCAGGTGTTCCCCTCATGGACCAAAATTCTTGATGCTTTTGAGGAATTTCCTAAGATAATTCTCATTCTCCAGACCATTGAATTAATTCTTCTTTGAAGAGGACCCACACCACTGGCTTCTTGTGAAGAATAAATGTAGCAGTAAGATAGGTTATTTTGACCATAAAAAGTGTTACAGACTGGAGGATGAGTTTTCTTTTCCTCCCAAAGAAACAAATAACTGCTTTTTCTAAACTAGGCCAAGCACAATTTGTCTTCCAGACATGTGCCCTTTCTTGGTTTTGACAACACAGACTCCAGTTGGAATTTCTCAGCTGAGCATCAAGTGCAGTCTCATATTTTCCCCCAAAGGCATTTGTATTATTCCCTCTGCTTTCATATATTTTAATTTTCATAACAATTCTGAGAAGATAGTGCCACTACTTCCATTTAAAAAAGTAAATCAAGGGCTAGCAAACTGAAACAACTTGGCCAAAATAGCAAGTGGTAGACTACAGATTTGAATTCACTTATTCTAGGTTTATCTTGTTACAGTTTCATTGGTTAAACTGGGCATGGTGGTGCATGCCTGTAATCCCAATGATTCAGGAGAATGAGGCAGGAGGATCCCAAGTTCAAAGCCAGCCTGAGAAACTTAGCAGAACCCTGTCTTGAAAACAAAAACAAAAAAACCCACAGCAACAACCCGGGGGGGGGGGCAGGGGGGGACATGGACATAAAAAGGGCTAGAGATGTGGCTCCCTTGGGTTTAATCCCTGGTACTGTTATGGTTAAAGCTTCATCCCAGGGTTTCATAAACTGACTTCCAGACCACTCACATATAATCGAATCAAGCCTTTATTGAAGCACACTAGTGGTGACTGACCAGAACATAAAGTTGTTCCCCTGATCAGCCCTGAACAATTGCAAGGACACTCCTTATAAGCCTGAAAACCACAAAAGGGATGTTTTGGGGTCTAGTCAATGCAAGCAAGCCAGGTTACAGAAGCAGGACAGTGCAGTCAAGCGGCGGGAAGCCTAACCAATCACAGATAGCCCAGTCACCCCAGTTACAGAAACAGAGCCCCATTACCCTAGTTACAGAAACAATGCCCAATTAGGTAGTTAGTGTTCTTAAAGGTTTCTATAGCAAAAGGAAAAGAACATCTTGCCCCAGTCATGACCCTAATACATGGCATTATTTCCTCTGCTTTCTTATATTTTATTTAATTTTCATAACGATTCTGAGAAGATAGTGCCACTACTTCCATTTTAAAAAGTAAATCAAGGGCTAGCAAACTGAAACAACTTGTTGTTTTACAGGATGAAGTCATAAAACAAAATGGAGTCACATTTGCTTCTACAATCACAGTACTCTCCTCCCCCCACAATAAAATTCCATATTCAGGAGAGGCAGAATTACGATGATTATTTAGGCTACTTCAGTCTTCTGATGCCACCATCTCAGCATGAGATTCCAGGCTGCCTTTGGAGGAGAGAGAAAGCTATGGGTCATACATCACCTTTTAAGTACTTCTTCATGTATTTGAGACATATCACTTCTGTTCATAGAACATTGGCCCAAACTGATCACATGGAGCTGTCTGTTAATAGCTGTTAGAACTGTGAGAGAACTCATGGATAGTGAGTGAATATTGAATATTTTTGCCAGACTACTTAAAGAGATGCTTCCCTAGGGAAATTATTTTCACAAAGTATATGTTTCCTTTTAATTTAATTATAGTTTGTGAACATGTCTGGATGATATTTTATACTGAGTGCCTTGAAGTCGGGAATTATATTAATAAATGGCTTATTTTGCAGTTAGTTTGACTAAACATTATTGAACACCTGAAATTCAGGCCTTGTTTACATTCTAATATCTTCCCTCCCCACCACCTGGGTCTACCTAGGGCCTCACCTTTATTAAGCATGAACTCTACTGCTGAGCTACGTCCCAGCCCTCCAGTATTTATTTGTAATAGATAAATAAGATAGATGTTACTATCTTATCTGTCTCAGAGAGAGATAGATGTTTAAAAAAAGAAAGCAATTTAGGATCATGTGGATGATAAATAGTTGAGCTGGGATTTTGGTCTGATAGCAAAACCCGCTTTTACTATTTCTGATGCTTGCAGAAGGAATATTCTGCTATTTCTCTGATAAATTCTACAAAGCAAAATATATATTTTGTTTAAGATAACTTAGGATTTATTATATATTTTGAAATGTTCAACTCCTGTGGCTCTTTTTATCTTGTGTAGAAAGAAGACTTGAGGACAGAGAAACCCTGAGATGTGGTCTCAGCTTTGGGCAGGATGGGTTCTGCCCCACTGGCTTTGTCCATTGTCTGCATTGCTGGGCTTCTGGCTGGTACCTCTCCTTTTCTGGGGCATGAGTCTCCTTTGTGTGGAAAGGGACCTTGCGACTTGAATGGAGGGTTTGTGCAAAGCTTCCTGTGAATGAGAAGTGTTCTGTGATTAGCTGTGACCTCCTGGCAGCAGATGCATTCATCATCCAACCTCAATTTTCCCATCCCCCTTTGAGGTTCCACTAGATCTCCTGGTCACAGAGCAGCTTCCATTGAATGCAGAAGCTTGTTTCTGTTTACATTAGGCATTATCTATACCATGTTCTTGGCTTGCATCTTGAATAAGTAGTACTGTGGTTATTTTCCACAGAGTGGCAAAACTGAGAGGGAGGACCCTTACAAAGCACTGATTATAACCCCTGCTCATTTTTCAGAGTAAGAGAGCAGATGCCTAGTAAAGGGAAAGTACTTACCCAGATCACAGATTCTGTGGCAGAGGTGAGAACAGGACCCTGATGCCTTACAAATTAGGGCTTTGTTTTAGAAATTTCACTTTTGAACTTAATATATGCAGCTTAGACTGATCTTGATCTTAGGCTGATCTCAAGCCAGACTCTACCTTCTATTTTCCTACTCACATAAGATCATTAGCTGTTAGAAGGCTGAGGTCATGCCTTATGTACCTTTTTATCCCTTAAAGAGCCTAAGTTATGAGGCATGTTTAATAAACTCCTAGGTTTGTTAAATCAGTGGCTATTTGGTTTTGTATATGGAGGATGAGTTGCCTAATTGAAAGAGCTTGGTGGACCTGAATGTGAATATTGACTCGGAGTTGATGGAGCCATGGTTACAACTCAGATATTCTGAGTTCAAGTTGTCCATATTTTTTCTAACATACTATAACTTTACTGATATGATTTTGACAGGGGAGACACAGTACTATTAGAGCCAATCTCCAGAGGCAGAGTATTAGCTAATTGTAATTGGAGAAGAAACAACTAAATTGATGTGGTAGCCAGAAACACAGGTTGAATTAAGTGAAGGAAGATGAGGAAAGGCAGTGAGAAATGGTGGGGGGTGGGGCAAAAAGGATTCAGAACCAGAGAGGACTGATCACTTTAATGTGGCCTTTTTAGAGAAAACCCTCTGGAATTGGGAGCCTTGAGATGGGCCTGAAGAATGGTTACGATTTGAATTCACAGGGATGGCACAAGGTTTGTGGAAGAAGACCAGGGTGATTCATTTTGCCTGGAACATTGTTGAATAGTGGAAAGTTCTGGAGCATGGAGGTTGCAGCTAGGTTTTTAAAAGTGCAGAATCCTAGATTTGGGGGATTTCATTTCCTGTGAATACCACTGCACAAGTACTCCCCAGTGTATAGAGGTAAGTTGTGAGAACTCTGGAAACAGCTGGGTAATGAAATCTCTGCCTTTTTGCCCTTTACAAATTAGGGCTTTTAGAAATTTTAGAAATTTCACTTTTGAACTTAATATATGCAGCTTAGGCTGATCTTGAACATCTTCAAAGGCCCCTCGAGCTGCCATAATTTCCCATTTTCTCAAGGTGAGCATTTGAAATGCATTTGACAAGGCAGTGGTGGATGAGAGTAATTTACTTAGCTAAAGAGTGCCTCATCCTTAGAGTCAATGGCATTTGTAAATGTGGGGGTTATTAAACCATCCCTGGAGATTTGTTCACAAATGTTAAGGCTTTTCAGATTTCCTTCCTATAAACTTTATATTCAAGTCTACAATCAGCCTGCTCCTGAGTTCTGATCTCAGTTCTGTTCCCATGTGATTGTGAATAAGCTTCTTTTCCTTTCTAGTCCTTTAGTTCCTGTATCCATAATAACAATAATGCTATTTCGGATACTCTCTAAAGGCTCTTCTGCTTCTTATATTTCAGGATTTTAGCATACTGGACACAGATCAGTCTTTTCTAGTATACTCTTCACATATGTGGATTGTAATGCAATAAGACATAATTATCAGTTTATTCAACATAAACATATGAATAGATCCAATTGTTGATCATATTACACTAGCTTGGGGGTATTTTTCTTCCATTTTGTTGTTGTTATGTCCTGTGCAGCTTTCATGTTCTGGCCGTACCATCTCCTGTTACCCAGATGAGCAGGCCACAGACCAGAGATACCACTGTGTTCTTGTAGTATCAGAAGGAAAAAAATTCTAAAACAAAAACACAACTAGCTACTTCAATTTAAACTGGCTTTTCTGGTAGATGCAGATGATCAATTACTGTGCAAGCAGCCTACAAAGCTAAAGAAGGAGACATGGCAGTTTTATTTCAATTTAGTAGAAAGACCCCAAGCCTTCCCTTTCCTATTACTTGTAAGTACATTTCCACATGTACTTTACGGCAGTATTAAAGATGTTTGGAAGGAAGCTGGAAATGCAAAGTAGAGAAATAAAAGGAACTGTATTTAGAGAAATGTTTGAGATAACTGTCTTTTTTTTGCATGTGTGTGTGGTGTTGGGAATTGAACCCAGGGTCTCATTCATGCTAGGCATAACACTATACATTCCAAGTCCAAGACAACTGTCTTTTTTTCGAGGCAGGGTCCCAATAACCCAAAGACCTCTCACTAGGCCCCACCTTCTAAAGCTCCCCTATAATCTGTTGCCAGACTAGGGATCAACCTTTCAACATATGAACCTTTGGGGGAACATCCAAACCATATTAGGCATGAAGAAATGAAGTGATATTCAAAGAATACATAGGTGGTTAAAAGCGGAGCCAGAATTTGAACCTCAACCCTCTGGCTCTTTTTGCTCTTAATTGCTGTATCTGCTTCAAGTTTCTGAGGACAGGGATGTTTATTTTGTTCACTGTTGTGTCCCCAGTACTTAGAATTGTACAAACCTGGCACACAATAAGCAATAAATATTTGTTAAATGGTTGAATGCACATCATTAATATGTGAGAAAAAGGTTACATGGAGGGTTTTGTTTTTGTTTTACCATTTACTTCTCTTTTTCTTCTAGGATCTGTTGTTCCACTCCTATGCTGTTGAGTATGCTGTTCAATATGGTAGACAATAGCCATGTTTCAGATGCTCAATAGTCACATGTGGCTAACAGCTTTTGTATTGGATAGTGTTCAGTTGGACAGTGCTTCTCTTCTTCTTCCAGGGCCTAGGTTATCCAGAGGGCAAATAGAGTGTCACCTGAGGAGTAGCAAGGGTTAAGAATGGAATGCTAGATAGGAATGGAGTCGCAGGGCTTTGGATGCCAAAATAAGTTTGGACTTTATTTTAAAGCCTGTGGTTTTTTGAATTTCAGAAATACCACTACCATAAATACCTCAAGAATTTTTAAAAATTCTAATTCCCAGATGGTCAGATTTAGTAGTTTTGGTGTGGAACCTAAACTGTTTGTGTGTGTGTTTAAAGGACAGATTGACATAAAAGCTACCATCTTAACCATTTAAGTGTACAGTACAGTAGTGTTTTTATTTACTTTGTTGTTCAGCAGATCTCTAGAACTTTTTCATCTTAGAAAAAAAACTATGTCCATTGGACAGCAGCTTCCATTTTCACTCTCCTCAGCCTAAGCTTAGTAACTACTATTCTGCTTTCTGTTTCTAAGAGTTTGACTATATTAGATGTAATAGAATCATATTAGATGTAAGCAGAATCATGTATCATTTGGGGGACTGGCTTACTTGAGTTAGCATGATGTCCTCAGTTAACATATGACAGATTTTTTTTAAAGTCTGAATAATATTTCTGTGTGTGTGTGTGTGTGTGTGTGTGTGTGTGCGCGCGCGCGCAATGCATTTCATTATCTATCCATCATTGGACATTTAGATTGCTCCCACTTTTGGCCACTGTGAATAGTACTGCATTAAACATGGGTGTACATATATCTCCTCAAGATTTTGTTTTCAGTGCTTTTAGAAATATTTCCCAAAATGGGATTGCCGAATCTTATAGTAATTATGTTTTTAATTTTTTGAGGAACTTTCATATTGTTTTCCATAGTAAGTGTACCATTTTACATTGCCACCAAAAGTGCATTAAAGTTCTAGTTTCTCCACATCCTCACCAATATTTGTTATTTTCTGATATTTTTGATATTGGCCTAAAGGATGAAAGGTGTAATTGTTAGTGTAGTTTTTTTTTTTTTTTCTTTTTTGGTACCAGGGATCAAACTCAGCGGCCCTTGACCACTGAGCCACATCCCCAGTCCTATTTTGTATTTTATTTAGAGAAAGGGTCTCACTGAGTTGTTTAGCATTTTGTTTTTGCTTAGGCTGGCTTTGAACTCAAGATCCTCCTGCCTTAGCCTCCTGAGCTGCTGAAATTAAAGGTGTATGCCACTTCCTGGCTGTTAGTGTAGTTTTGATTTTCATTTCTCTAGTTATCAGTGATATTGAACATCTTCATGTGCTCTTCATTATCCATTTATATACCTTCTTTTAAGAAATATCTGTTCAAATCCTTTATTCCTTTTAAAATTGAGGAATTTAAATTTTAAATTTATATGTAAAATTATGTTTTAATGACTGGGGATATGGCTCAATCGGTAGAGTGCTTGCCTCGCATGCACAAGCCCCTGGGTTCAATCCCCAGCATCATTTAAAAAAAGAAAAAAAAATGTTTTAAATGAGTTCCCAGTGGTTCTGATGGAGAGTGATGGTGATTGGGCTGCAGCAGTGATGGAGAATGAGGAGAGTTGGATCACTCAAGCTGCATTACTTGCACTGGGATCTTTTTTGGCATTATACACGCTCCAGTCTGATTTTTGTTTGTTTGTTTTTATTATATATATACCATCAAGTCTCAAATAAGAGAGGTACTTCCCTGGGAAATCTTCACTGAGTCCTGAAATTACCCTCTCTATCATCTCCTAAGCCCTCAGCTTCTTCTAATAAAGTCTCTTTCTTTTGCACCCAGAGTGCTTTCTCATTGTTCCTGTTGCTGAGCAAATGAATCTACCTCTCCATTGCTCCCAAACTCCCATTTCCCCTCAGTTTTTTTTTTAGCTTCATCAGAATGAAATCCTTACTGGTCCATTGCCCTAGCCTGCAGTCCATAGTGTTCTGGGGCCTTTGCATCAAATAGAGATTGTTCTGCCAGGTTTTTCTGAGCCCTTCTGTCCTGAGACAAAGGACTTGGCCCTGGTATTCTGCAAGTCAGCTGTTTGGAATGCAGCAGTTCCTGATTCAGAGTCTTAGACCTCCCACTTCAAGGGCCCAGTAGTCTTATAACTAGCCTGTAGGCAGTGGAAATCTCTTGTACTTTGGGTAGAAAGAGCAGCTTCACTACCACTCTTCTGGCTGAGAGTCTGGAGGCCTGAGGCCCATTTCTGGCTCTATCATTGACTTGCTCTATGACTTTGAGAGAGTCACTTGGTCTCTTTTCTCATTGCAAAACAAAAGGCTTGAATTAAATGATCTTTGAGTTTCTATCAAGTTCTAAGTTGATCAAACTGTGTACTTACACTGTGCTTGGCTTTATTAACCAGTGGAAAACTCCACAGGTTTATAAGATATCTGCTGCTTTCAGAACTCTCTGCGTAGGAGGGAAGCAGTTGCATAAACAAATAAGTTGTCTTTTTGTATGTATGTGGGGGGTGATCGGGAATTGAACTTAGGGGCACTCACCTACTGAGCCATATCCCCAGCCCAATTTTGTATCTTATTTAGAGACAGGGTCTCATTGCATTACTTAGCGCCTCAACATTGTTGCTAAGGCTGGCTTGAATTCGAGATCCTCCTGTCTCAGCCTCCTGAGCTGCTGAGATTACAGGCATGCACCACCTCCCCTCTCTAAGTCTTCTAACTTGAAGTGGGTTTAGCATGGAGCTATCACTCAGTATGTTTGGAACAGAAGACAGGGGTTAGTTCTAGCTGGAAAGCTTCGCAGAGCTTCACGTAGGAAGTAGCATGGGAATCTTTGGACCTGTCTTCTCCTCTGTTCTGTTGTTTTTCCTCTCCCATTTCATAGGAATCGCAAGCCTAGTTCTGTCTCAAACTCTGCCACAGTTTTCATGGTAAATCATGTTCTTCCTTAAAAACAAACAAACAAAAAGGAAAGCAAAGCAACATTATGTAACACACTCTGGGTGCATAGACCCTCTAACTGATAGAATAGGAATTTGAACTCAAGTTCCCCAAAACAGCAGAAACCCTAGAAACCAAAAAAACACTGATGCAGTCTCTCATAGTGATCCTTTTCTCTCCTGTATGAAATCCTGTGATAGCTGTACAGATGCACAGGTTACTTATAAAATTCATTTGGCTCTTATTGTTTTGCCTTTTTAATATTATTTTAAAATGTGAGTTGAAGGCATATGTCTGATTTTGTCTGCCATCAGGATTTTAAGCTCTGAGTGGGTAGGTCTCATTTCTGCTACTTAAGCCTCTTTAGTGTATCTTATTCTTCCAAGTGATTTACAAAAGGAATATACAGAGCAGAGTGTCATTAGACACGAGCTGATTTTAAACCAAGTTTGTGGCTCTACTATGAATGCCACATCTGCTTATTTTTTCAGGATGTGCTCTTTATGTTAAGTGAATAATTTATATTGTGTGACAATCTTTTGTCAATCTTGATCCTCTTTCTTGCTTCAGCCATCTTCTTGGCTCCTCAAAATATAGTGAACATTATTACATGTTATAAGGAATGCTGAGCTTGCAGTATGAGGAGTAAAGTCTGGGCAAAGGGCTTCTCTTCTTTTAGGCTTTTTCACTTATAAAGTAGAGGCTGATCCCAGACCTGATTTCCCTTTGAGTTGTTAGACTATGGAAATACTCTGGAAACTCAAGAAGTTATGTTTATTTGTTAGATTTTTAGTGTTTTCAATTTAACAAACATTCCCAAAGTACCTGTGGGTATATGCTTAGAGGACTTGAAGGAAGAATCAGACATGGTCTTTGCCTTCAAAGGACTTTACAGGGCTGGGAATGTGGCTCAAGTGGTAATGCGCTCGCCTGGCATGCGTGGGGCGCTGGGTTCGATCCTCAGCACCGCATATAAATAGAAAAAGATGTTGTATCCACCGAAAACTGAAAAATAAATATTAAAAAATTCTCTCTCTAAAAAAAAAAAAAGGACTTTACATACTAAATGGTCTGGCAGGTATGAATACAGAGGGACAGAAAAGTGAAGAAAGTGGGTGGGTGGGGAAAAGAATTGGGAAAAATATTTGAATGTTGAAGTGGTGAACTTATGAAGTTCAGTTCTACGCTTTACTTATCAGATGAAGATGGGGAAATGGTAGTGTTCAACTAGTGATTATGACTTTTGTATAATATGTTATATATAACAATAGGGGTCAGAACAGGGAACTTGAGTTCAAATTCCTGTTCTAGCAGTTAGAGGGTCTATGCGCCCAGAGTGTGTTACATAATGTTGCTGAAAGCTCGCATTTGTCATGAATGAAATAGAATAAATACCTCAAATAATTGTTGAGTTCAATTTAATAAAAATTTATGGGAATGTTCTCTGTGATAGCTGGATTTTGAGCTTGCAGAAGTGAAAGGACAGTGTCTCAGGAATTCTCAGACCAGGGGAAAGACAATTTTACCAAGCAAGAATGTAAAATAGAAGCCATGAAAGCACATCCCTTGATTATGAGAACTGTATAAACATGTAGACCAAACATGAAATCTGCTTTCTACTGGAATGGTAACTTTCCATCATATCATCTTTCTGTTTGTGATCCTCACCTCTCCGTGGGCCATTTTCTCATCTTCCATTAGTCCCTAGCCTTCTTTTCTGCTGAAGCGCGCACACATGTGTGTGCCCGTGTGCACGCATGTGCACATTTTGTCAACAGCCGGTCTCTGAAGGCCCAGGATTATTATGAAGAATAAGTATAATAGTATAAATGAGACCAACTGGGATTAACATCTGACAAATAATAGGTAGTGACTAATGGAAACTTTCATTGTCCATGATTTGCGTGTCATCTGAACCATAGAATAGAGGGATGTCTCAAATTTTATTTGCCATATTCTGGGTACTGTTCTAACATGAGAGGCAAACAGTGAACAGAGTAGATGGGAAATTCCTATCACAGTGGAACTTATATTTTATTGGGGAAGACACAATTAACAGGGTAAAAATTAAAATATTAAGTAGCATAGTTAAGTGGGAAAGAATAACTATAAATCAAAGAAGAGAGAAGGGTTGGAAGTGAAAGACTGAATTGTCAAGATAGGGACCCAAAGAAAGCCTTACTGGAAGGTGATTTTTAATTAAGACTGGTGGTAAGTGAGAGTGAACTGAAAGAAGAATTTTCAAGGCAGAGGAAACAAGTGCCAGAGCCCGAGGCCAAGCCTGGTATGGTTCAAGAAGGACACATGCAAAAACAGGGAGACTAGCTAGGTATACACACGCCAGTAATCCCAGCAGTTTGGGAGGCAGAGGCAGAAGGATCATAAGATCAAGGCCAGCCTCAGCAATTTAGTGAGACCCTGTGTCAAAATAAAAAGTAGAAAGGGTTGGAGATGTAACGCAGTAGTAAAGTGCCTCTGGGTTCATTCCTGGTACTAAACAAAAAACAAAAACAGACCAATTAGAAGGCAATAGCATTAAATCCTGTGCCAATTGATAGTAACTTAGATTAAAATGGTAGAAGTGGAAGTAGTAAAAATTTATTGAAAACTGGATATAATTTATTTATTTATTTATTTATTATTGTTGGTCGTTCAAAACATTACATAGTTCTTGATATATCATATTTCACAGTTTGATTCAAGTGGGTTATGAACTCCCATTTTTACCCCGTATACAGATTGCTGTATCACATCAGTTACACTTCCATTGATTTACATATTGCCATTCTAGTGTCTGATGTATTCTGCTGTCTATCCTATTCTCTACTATCCCCCCTCCCCTCCCCTCCCCTCTTCTCTCTCTACCCCCTCTACTGTAAATCATTTCTTCCACTTGTATTATTCTTCTCTTACCCCTCATTTCCTCTTATATGTAATTTTGTATAACCCTGAGGATCACCTTCCATTTCCATGCAATTACCCTTCTCTCTCCCTTTCCCTCCCACCTCTCATCCCTGTTTAATGTTAATCTTCTTCTCAAGCTCTTCGTCCCTACCCTGTCCTTAGTTACTCCCCTTATATCAAAGAAGTCATTTGGCATTTGTTTTTTAAGGATTGGCTAGCTTCACTTAGCATAATCTGCTCTAATGCCATCCATTTCCCTCCAAATTCTATGATTTTGTCATTTTTTAATGCAGAGTAATACTCCATTATGTATAAATGCCACATTTTTTTTTTATCCATTCTTCTATTGAAGGGCATCTAGGTTGGTTCCACAATCTTGCTATCGTGAATTGTGCTGCTATGAACATCGATGTAGCAGTGTCCCTGTAGCATGCTCTTATTAGGTCTTTAGGGAATAGACCGAGAAGGGGAATAGCTGGGTCAAATGGTGGTTCCATTCCCAGCTTTCCAAGAAATCTCCATACTGCTTTCCAAATTGGCTGCACCAATTTGCAGTCCCACCAACAATGAACAAGTGTACCCTTTTCCCCACAACCTTTCCAGCACTTGTTGTTGTTGGACTTCATGATGGCTGCCAATCTTACTGGAGTGAGATGGTATCTTAGGTGGTTTTGATTTGCACTTCTCTGACTGCTAGCGATGGTGAGCATTTTGAAAACTGGATATAATTTAGAGGTAGAAGTAGAATTGAGAAAAATTTGTTGATGGACTGGACATGATGAATGAGGATAAAAGAAGTCACATATAACAGCAGACTTTTGACCAGTGCAGTTGAAATCACAGAGTTGCAATCCATTGAACTGGGGAAGACTTTAGGAGAAACAGATTTCAGAAGGCTGGGAGGTAGTAAATATTAAAATATAGTGGTATTTAGTCATGGAATTAGATGCGGTGACCTTGAAAATGTATGGAGGTAGATAAAAGGCTCAAACTTGAATCTGGATCATGGCAAAATTTAGAAATTGAAAAGTTGCTGTCAGAACCAAAGGGAGAAAAAACAAAACAAACATGCCAAAACCCAGGTGAGTGTAGTGTCTGGAAGCCAAGCAAAGAAAGTATTTAAAAGAGCAAGAAAGCTGGGAGCGGTGGCACACATCTGTAATCCCAGTGACTCAGGAGGCTAAGGCAGGAGGATTACAAGTTTGAGGCCAGCAACAGCAATTTAGCAAGTCTCTAATAAGTAATTTAGTGAGACCCTGTTTCAAAATATAAATAATAAATAAGTAGGACTGGGGATGTGATTCAGTGGTTAAATCCCCAGTACCTAAACACACACACACACACACACACATACACACACACACACTACAAAGAGTAGGGAAAAACATTTTTTAAAGGAGAGAGCAGGCTGTGATGTATCTTAGTGGTAAAGAATATGCATGAGGTCCTGGGTTTGTTCCCTAGCACTGGAGAAAAATAAAGAGGAGATAAAAGGATTATGAGGGTCAAGTGCTGCTGATATGTCAAGGAAGATGAGGGCTAAAAATTGATTACAAGTTTTTGCATGGTGGAGGTCACTGGTGACTTTGATAAGGACAGTAGTGGTGGGATGGTGAGAATGAAAATCTGGACAGAGTGTGACCAAAAGAATGGGAGACTGAGACAGGAGGATCACAAGTTCAAAGCCAGCCCTAGCAAAAGTGAGGCACTAAGCAACTCAGTGAGACCCTGTCTCTAAATAAAATGTGAAATAGTGCTGGGGATGTGGCTCAGTGGGTGAGTGCCCCTGAGTTCAATCCCCTGTACCTGTCCCCCACCAAATGGGAGAAGAGATGAAAGAAAACAAATAAAACTAGCTCTTTGAAGGAACTTTGCTCTGAAGGGAAAGAAACAAAGTTATAGCTGGCATGTTAGATGGAATCAAGAAAGCATTTTTTAGTTTATCTTAGGTATGTAATTTTTTTTTTAACCCCAGGGGTGTTTAACTTCTGAGCCATATCCCTAGGCCTTTTTTTGTATTTTATTTAGAGACAGAGTCTCGCTGAGTTACTTAGTTTCTCACTGTTACTGAGGTTGGCTTTGAACTCACAATCCTCCTGCCTCAGCCTCCTAAGTCGCTGGGATTATAGATGTTTGCCACCCCACCTGCACCCAGTTTATGTATATGCTTTTAGATGAGACAAGTAACATGTTAATATGAATAATCCTGCAAAGAAGAGAATTCCTGATAATGCTTAAATAATAGGGGAAGTGACTTGAGTAGTATCCTTCAATTGGTGAAGAAATTGAATCTAATATATCACTGGAGGACTGAACATGGATTGTTCATCTGTAGTAATAGGGGAGAGGTTAGAGTTTGTGAATGCAAGTGCAGTTTGGTAGGTAAATCTGGAGAAGCTTGAGAAAGTTCTCATGAAAAGCAAAAATACTAGTCGAGAAGGAAATTAAGAGCAGACGAAGCATGCAATATTCTAGGAAAATGAATGGACCAGGAAAATATAGAATGATTGTCAGGTAGCATTTAAAGCCACATGAAAATGATGATCATGAGTTAAAAACTTAACTTTAGTAAGCATAAGTGGTATGTTTTCTTCCTTCCAACATTTGTACCAATGTGAGCAGTGAATAGATGGTGAATTGGATTTAATAAGATTGGATTTCATCAAACTAGTGTTAATACAAGTGGTAAAGGGTCAAAGGAATGTTTATAAAAAATTGACTAAGGAGTTTAAAGTAGTTACAGTTCTGAGGGATATGAGAATCTGAGGAGAATGGTGGGTAATGAAATGCAGGTAGAATTAGTAGAGTTGAACGTCCAGATAGGTTGAAGGATTGTTAGAGTTGAAATGCTATAGTGAGCAAACTAAAGATAGAAGATGGTTACAGAATGAGATATTTGATATTAACATTATAGAAAGTGGGCTGGGAAAGTAGCTCAGTGGTAAAGCGCTTGCCTGGTATTTTAGTCAGCTTTTTTAGCTGCTGCCACCAAAAGACCTGACAAGAACAGTTTTAGAGGAGGAAAAGTTGACTTGACACTCACAGTTTCAGAGGTCCCAGTTCATACATGGCTGGCTTCATTGCTGTGGGCCTGAGGTGAGACAGAATACCATAGCAGAATGGTGTGGCAGAGGAAAGCAGCTCATCACAGGATATCAGGAAGCAGAAAGAGAGCCTCCCACCATATGGACAAAACATATATCCCAAAGGCACATCCCTATTAATACACCTCCTCCAGTCACACCCTTCCTGCCTACAGTTAAAATCCAGTTAATCCTTATTGGGATTAATGCACTGAATAGGTCAAGGCCCTCATAATCCAATCCTTTTACCTCTAAACTTTTTTTTTTTTCATTTTCTCACATATAAGCTTTTGGGGGCCACTCATATCTAAACCATAACATCTGGCATGCATAAGCCCCTGGGTTCAGCCACAGTACTTTCTCCCCCCAAAAGAAAAATACTCTAGAAGGTTACAGTTATTAGTCAAGGACAAGGTCATAACCATGGAAGTGAGAGGCTGAGGTAGTGTAGAAGTCAAGATCAAAGGAAGAGAACAAGTCAAGCAACTGAGAAGGCAGTTATAAAAGCTTATTCTAAACATTAATCTTATTTATTCAAACCTTGATACCATGTTCTCTTTTTTATTGGATCATTTGACTTTCTAATGAATATAGTTAGAACTTATTTTGAGAGTACTAAGATGCTCCATCTAAATTATCTATTTAGAAATACTTGTTCTAGATTAAATATCAGTTTGGAAATCTCAGTGGCACTGAAGGGGTTTTATCTGGCAATGTTTTATAACCATTATTTATGTAGTTATTGACATTATTATGAATTAATGACAAGAATGATTAGCATGACAGTGAACCCGGAGCCATAATCTTTAAGGTATTAGTAGAGAGTAACGGAGAGTAGTAAAGAGCTAGGCATGTGTGATGGCACGCCTGTAATCCCAGCTACTTGGGAGGTTGAGACGGGAAGATCAAAAGAAAAAGGGATGTAAATTATTGCTAGAGTGTTTACCTAGCATGAACAAAGCTCTGTGTTTTATTCCTAATTGCAGATAGGGGCAGGGGTAAGAGTAATAAAGGCCTATAAGGAGGAATGATGCTGAATTTAAATTCAAAGCTAGATGTTTGCATGGAGAAGGAAATGGAAGCAACTGTAAGTTTCAAGGTTCAGTGATAGATGGGGAGTAGAGACAAAACCAGCTCCCATTTGAAAGGACTCCAAAGGAAAACATTGTCATGAGAGATAGCCAGATTTCACTTAAGGGCAAGAAGGTGAAGGGAACATTCACAGAAGAGGTCGAAGTTACAGAGGATTTTGCTAATCTTGAATTATAGAGAGTGTGGTGGAAAAGATCAGGAGGAGATGAGAGAGAGAGATGAGGGTCAGAACATGCAGTGTACAGGGACACATGGGATTCAGATTTGGGAGGTGAGGTTTGGGGAGAGGTGGGAAAGCAAACAATAAATGATATCTCTGAGAATGAGGAAGTATTTTCTGATTATAGTAAGATCATTCACACTTTTATTCACATTGGTCTTGCTGGTTAAAGTATAATTCTTGGCCCATCAGTGTGGATAATAAGAATTTGTTAGCAATGTTAAAAAATACACTACTTTGGAATAGGAAATGGTTGTAGATGTATTATAAGTAATAATCAGATGTGTATTCTCCTGCAAGAAAATTTTATTGATATCAAAGCAAATGAATATGGGCTGGGATTGTGGCTCAGTGGTAGAACACTTGCTTAGCATGTGTGAGCCACTGGGTTCAATTCTCAGCACCGCATATAAATAAATGAATAAAATAAAGGTCCATCAACAGCTAAAAATATATATGAAAAAATTTTAAAAGAAGCAAATGAATAGCTTATTCTAAACATTAATCTATTTATCCAAACATTGATAACACATTGTCTTTTTTTATTGAGGGTCATTTTACTTCCTAATGTATATGTTAGAATTTATTTTGAGAGCAGCAAGATGCTCCATCTAAATTATCTATTTAGAAATATTTGTTCCATATTACAAATCAATTTGGAAATCTCAGTGGTATTGGAGGGGGAAAAATCCTACAGTGAGCTTTTGATTGTCTTGAAAAGCTAATAAATGATGGTCTGTCTTACAATTTATGATCATCTTTATCTGAGACGGGAAGTCTGTAGTGTTTTGTAATGAAAAAACCAGTGTTTTTCTGCTATGACATAGATAAACCTTGAAGATATTATGTGAAGTATCATTCACACAAGCAAAAATATTATGTGATTCTTACATAAGATTCCTAGAAACTTATTAAATTCATAGGGACAGAAAGTAGAAGGGTGGTTGTCAGGATCTGGGTGGGGAGGGGCAATGGAGAGTTCTTGTTTAATGGATACGAAGAGTCACACTGGGAAGATGAGAAGCTGTGGAGATGGATAGCAGTGATGGTTACACAGCAATGTGAATATATTTAATGCACTATATTAACTGTATACTTTAAAATGATTAAAGTAGTAAATTTATGCTTATGTATATTTTACTGCTAAAAAGGCAAGACAAACAAAAAATAATAAATTTCATTGTTTTGAGTATCCAGTGCCTACAAAACTGTCTAAACTTTGGTCAGCTTTACTTGCATTATATCAGAAACTATGAGCCCCTTTCCCTAACACTTGCATTTATGTAATAGATAAGAATAAGCAACTGGCAGGTCAGGGACAGAGATAAGTATATAGACCAACATGGTCTAGTTCCTGAAGTTCCTTGGACATAAATACAGAGGCTAAAAACTTGAAGCAGGTAGGCTTTGAAGAATAGAGCCTTTGATTGTTCTGAAGCAATATAGTTTCTTCAGCAAAGACCTCCTATATTAGAGCCCAGAAGCAGAAGAGTTGAAAGCTTCACTGCTAATTTGCACGTGGGGCTAGCTTGACTCTAAAACTTCAGCAGAACATACAGTCAAAGTAAGGAGTTTCATTACACCATCTTCGGTTTGACTGAGTAAAATCTCTATGCCTCTCATTTTTTCCCAAAGAGAAAAATTATGCATAATAAGCTGGGCACTGTGGCATATGCCTGTAATCCTGGCTACTTAGGTGGCCAAGGCAGGAGGATTCCAAGTTTGATGCCTGCCTGGGCAATAGAGACCCATTCCCCCCCCCCACATCTTCATGCATGTATTTTGTACGATGAGGGTCTCCTTCCACCTTCCATGCAATTCATCTTCTCCCTCCCTTTCCCTCCCATCCCTCTTCCCTATCTAGGGGTAATCTCTTCCCATGCTCTTCCTCCCTACCCCATTTTGAGTCATCCCCCTTATATCAGAGAAGACATTTGGCCTTTGTTTTTTTGGGGGGGATTGCCTAACTTCACTTAGCATAATCTGCTGTAATGCCATCCATTTCCCTACACATGCCACAATCTTATTATTTTTTAGTGCTGAGTGATATTTCATTGTGTATAAATGCCACATTTTTTTTTAAAAGCACTCTACCACTGAATCACAAACCCAGCCCTTTGTTATGTTTTGATTTGCTAAAAAGTTATTTTTTTAAAAGTGATTTTAATGGGTTAAATGCTCTGGTAGTTGAAACCTGACCTTTTGCTAAGCTTTTCAGGCATGCCGAAAAGCTGGTTGTTGGGCTTTTGCATGTGGAAGCCTTTCAGATATTGAGATTCTTAACAGATTCCTTTAAGTCAGATTTCTCATTTCATCTTTAAATTGAAACCTTTTCTGAAATGAAATGTTATGTACAGAATTGTAAAATGCAAAACTCTAATGTGCACTTCTGATTACATTGGGCAGACAGGATGAAGAAACAGATACTATCATAAGAAACTGGGCTCCTGGACTGGGGCTGTGGCTCAGTGGTAGAGTGCTCTCCTTGGGCTGGGGATGTGGCTCAAGTGGTAGTGCGCTCGCCTGGCATGCCTTCGGCCCGGGTTCGATCCTCAGCACCACATACAGACAAAGATGCTGTGTCCGCCAAATACTGAAAAATAAATATTAAAAAAAAAAATAGAGTGCTCGCCTAGCACATGTGAGGCACTGGATTCGATCCTCAGCACCACAATCAATCAATCAATCAATCAAAGGTATTTTGTCTATCTGCAACTAATAAAAAATATTTAAAAAGAAAAACTGGGCTTCTGTGTGGGATCTGGATTGTCTCCTGGATAAGAAAAGGACATGGGCAGTGAAGCACTGGGCAGGGACAACTGGTGAAATCCAACACAATCCAAAGTTGAATTACTGGTATGAAGCCCATGCTAACTACTACTACTGCTGCTTCTTCTTTTTCTCCTTCTTCTTCTCCTTCTCCTTCTCCTCCTTCTCCTTCTTCTCCTCCTTCTCCTCCTTTTCCTCCTCCTCCTCCTTCTTCTTCTTCTCTAGAGATTGAACCCAAGGGCGCTTAACCTCTGAACCATATCCTCAGTCCTCTTAAAAATTTTATGTAGAGATAGGATCTCCCAGAGTTCTTAGTTCTGCTTTGAACTGGTAATCCTCCTGCCTCAGCCTCTCAAGCCACTGGGATTACAGGCATATGCCTCTGTGCCTGGCCTGCTTTCTTAAATTCATTTGGAGGAGGATTACGAGTTCTTATACTGTTAGAAAAAAATGTTAATTTCTATAATGAAATTAAGCTCTTGGATTCCAATAAATGCTTTCTTCACTTATTCATCTTTCATTAATTCTTTCATTAATCTAGTTAAAAAGTTTTTATAGAAGTTTTCTACTTTTGTACCAGGCCCTTTCTTTAGTAATTTAGTACTAAATAAAACAGATACAGCCCCTTTACCTCTTTGTGTTTAAAATGAAGCAGGAAAAAAAGAATCAGGCAAATTACAACCTCAATGAGTATTTAAAACAGAAAAGTTTAGCGATCTCTGGGATCATGAAATGACCTGTAGCCATTCTATATCTGGCGTTTTGATGTCCTTTGTAAAACTTGAGTGGACACTATTGAGAAATGGAGATAGGAATGATAATATTCTTTTCCCCTGTGCTTTAGCTTTCCAGAACTGCTTGATGTTCTCTGAATGTCTCTCTCTGTGCTGGTATAATCTCACAAATGGCTTTTCCTTCTTTTCTTTCTGTAGAATTCGTGTCATCCTTCACAACATATCTTTTTTTGAAACCTATAGTTTCTCCCCTATTAAATATGTTTTGGTTTAGCCACGTATAACAGAAATCTAAAATAATAATGGATTAAAAGCATAGAGTTTTATTTCTCATGTAAAAAAAAGTAAGAGGTCTGTAGTCCAGAGCTAAAATGGTTGTTCCATGAACTTATCAAAGCTGCTTCTGCCATTCTGGGTTTAAGGTTTCCATTCTTTAGATTACATGGAAAAGAAGACCACTGAGCTCTAATCATCAGGTTTAATTCTAGATGGTGGGGAATAGTCAAGGGAAATGGAAGGGCAGGGAGGAAGAATATCTTTTCCCAAGCTAGCACAATTCCTTTTATGCAGCCTTCCCAGAAGTTCTGCCTGGAATTTCATTTACGCCTCACAGAACAGAACTTATCAGATAGCTACCCCTAACTAACTTGGAGGCTGAGAAATAGAATCCTTTAACTGAGCATATTGCTGTCAAGTGACAGCACAGCATTTCACTGTCTCTTCATTTTAGTTGTTCTTTCTTTATATTCTAACAGTATAATAACTGTACTAGATTGCTAGTTTCCATGGCTATCGGAAATTTTGTCTCATCGACCTCTGAATCTATAACACATTACACAAGACCCAACACAAGAACATTAGTTCATGTATATATAAAATGAAAGTGTTGGGGCTGGGGGTGTCACTAAAACTACTTCTTGAATCAATAACTTGTATTTTTATCAGCTTATTGTGGTATAATTTGTAGATAATAAAATCCACCCATTTTGAGTTTATAATGCAATGTTTTTAGCAAATTTAGAGTTGTGCTGTCATCAAAATCTAAGCCATTCTAGGTCCAAAGAAATCTCTTTGATTCTATCTGTTGTCAATCTCCATTTTTAGTTCTAGACAACCAAAAATCTATTGTCTATCTCTGTAGACTTGCCTTTTTTGAACATTTCATATAAATAGAATGATAAAATACATTTTTTTTTTGCTTTGGCTCTTTTCCTTTGGCACAATATTTTCAGAGTTAATCCATATTGTGACATGGATTAGTAGTTTATCCCTTTTTATTTGCTGTTATTGTTGATCCTTAAAATTTTTAAGTTTATTCTTCTGGTGGTTACTTTGGGTATTAAAATATGCATCTTAACTTATTACTTATAGTATTATAATATTTCAGATACAGAACTAATGTCAATAAAATATAGAAAATTTGCTCTCATGTAGCTCCATTCCCATGCTCCTTTGTTTTAAACTCTTATGTTTATATTATATCCTTACATATCCTAAAGCTAACAATACAATTTTATACTTAAACAGTTAAGAAAAAAATACTATTATATATCCTATCTATCTGGTTACTTTTACTGGTGCTCTTTAGTTTTTGTATGAATTTGAATTACTATTATCACTTCCTTTCAGTGTTAGTATTTCTTTACTGTTTTTTTTTGAAACACAGGTTGCTAGCAGTAAATTCTCTCAATTGTTACTTGTCTGGAAATGTATTTATGTTGCCTTCAATTTCAAAAGGTAGGTTTAAGATTCTTTGCCAGGTCTAAGAGTCTTGGTTGACAGGTTTTTCTTTCAGCATATTGAATACATCATCCCCATTCCCCCCTGCCTTCTGGCCTCTATTATTTCTAATAAGAAGTCATCTGTTAATCTTATTAGTGTTGCCTTTTATCTGGGAAGTTGTTTTCTCTTTCCATTTTTGGAAAGTTCCCATTGATTTTCAGTGGTTTTACTGTATATTTTGCCATATATAGGTAGGATCTTTTTGTGTGTATACTGCTTGGAGTTCATTGTGTTTGTTGGATGGGTAGTTGCAGTAGCCTTTTTTTTTTTTTTTTAGTTATACCTGGATATAATGTCTTCACTTTGTTCATTTTTATGTGGTGCTGAGGATCGAACCCAGTGCTTCACATGTGCAAGGCAAGCACTCTGTCACTGAGCCACGACCCCAGCCCAGCCTTTAAAAAAAAAAAACTAGGAGGCAGCCTTCTTATAAGAAAAAAGATTTTATTTAACTCACCATTTTGCAGGCATGGTACAGGTTCTTGTAACACCCTCCCCCCACCCCCAGTTGCAGCCCCTCATGACAAATTTCAGTGGTAGTAGCATATGTGAAAGCAGGAGATCACATCATTAGACATGAAGCCAGAAAGGATGGGATCCCATAATCCCTTACAAGGTCAAGTCTCTAGTGGCCTAAGGACTTCCCACTAGGCTCCACTTAAAGGTTCCAGTTCATTTCCTGGTACCACCACCCTGAGTACCAAGTCTCCAACGCATGAACATTTTGGTTGTTATTGTTAAGTCAAATTTGGGAAGTTTGGGGACATTATATCTTAAAAGATTTTTTTCTTTCTACTTCTCTCCTCCTTTTGAGACTCTTATTACTTGTATGTTTTTGGGGTTTTTTTTATATCCTGTAGATCTCTGAGACTCTTTTATTTTTCTTCATCAGTTCTTTTGTTTTTCATATTGCATAATCTATATTGCTCTGCCTTCAAGTCTAGTAATTCTGCCAACTCAGATTTGCTGTTGAGCCCCTCTTTAATGTTTCATTTCAAAAAACCATTTCGGTTTGGTTCTTTTTGCTTTTGTAAATTTTGTTTATTGATATTGTGTGTTCGATGAGTCAAATTATCATTTCATTTTAATTATTTAAAGTATGACTTTCTTTAGTTCTCTTAACATTTATAAATGCTGCTTTGAAGGTTTTATCTCCTGATATCAATATTTTGATTGTATAATATTTGGATCTAACATTGCCTGCCTTTATTTCTTTATTTCCTGCCTTTATTCCAAATAGGCCATGCTTTGCATTTTTCATGATTTTTGTTGTTGAAAGGCATATGTTTAAAACACTATATTGTTGCAACTCTTGATTCAGATCTCTCACCACTGAGGGGGTATTGTTGCTAGGGTTTTTGTTTAGTGACTTTGAGTCTTTTGTAAATCGGTCATTTTTTTCACTGTGTGACTACTGGTGTCTCTGGTCATATTTCTTAAATTTTTGAGGGGGCAGGGGATACCAAGGATTGAACTCAGAGGCATTCAACCACTGAGCTACATCCCCAGCCCTTTTTGTATTTATTTAGAGACAGGGTCTCACTGAGTTGCTTAGCACTTCACTGTTGCTGAGGCTTGGCTTTGAACTCACGATCCTCCTGCCTCAACCTCCTGAGCTGCTGGGATTACAGGTGTGCACCTCTGTATCTGGCATATTTCTTAATATTTTTATTTTAATTTTCAAATTTGACTTTCTAAAGACCACTCCTGGGCATTGATTAGTGGCCAGCCAATCATTGGTCAGGGGTTGTGCTTAAATCCTAGGCTTGGAAGACTTTTATTTTACGCTTTGCTGATGGATCTGTATGTGGTTTGGGGAAATGCATTCAATTTATGACTCTGCTCTGGCTTTTAGTTTTGGCGAGTTCAAGGCCTTTTTATGTTCACTTAAGGTCAGTAGTTAGGATTCTCTCAAGTGTTTCCTAAATAACTGTTATGCCTTTTGGACCACTAGGGATCCCATGAAAGATTATCAACACTCACTATACTGGTTTTTTTCCCTAGAATCTTTTTAAATTTTTTGGTTTATCTCGGGTTTATGGCTTGTACCAACTAGTATTATGGCCTCAGAGTAGCTAAAGTAGTGGCCTTCCTGGATTATTTGCTATTGTTCTCCAAATTGTCTCACTGTTGTATTTGAACAATGACTCTGGGCCTGGCATTTTCCATGCTCAGCTTCAAATTAAATTGTCCTACTCTGGTAGCAGTAGTTCTCTTGACCTAGTCTGTCCCCTCCCGCACCATCCCAGAGAATTAACCCCAGGGAGCTGGGGGCCTTGGAAATAAGGATAGCTCCAGGCTAAAATGTCATACACTTTCACCAGTATTAATTTGGTTCAGTGGTTTTTCTCACTTTAATGTATGCATTTAATTTTCAGAGAACTGCCTGGTATGGTGGTACATGCCTGTAGTCCCAACTACTTTGGAGGCTAAGGCAGGAATATTGCTTGAGCCCAGGAGTTTTGAGGCCAGCCTGGGCAGCATAATGAGACCCCATCTTTTTTTTTTTTTTTTTTAAGTTGTAATTGAACACAATATCTTTATTTATTTATTTTTATGTGGTGGTGCTGAGGACTGAACCCAGAGCCCTGCAAGAGCTAGGCAAGCACTCTACCGCTGAGCCACAACCCCAGCCCCTGAGACCACATCTTAAAAACAAAAACAAAACATTTCAGGGGTTGGGAGAATAGCTTGGTAGTAAAGTGTTTGTCTAACATGCTTTATGCCCTGGGTTTAGTTTCCAACACCTCAAAATAAATAAATAAAAGAAGAACTGCCCCTAGTAAAACCCCAGAAGCCTGAAAAGGCTGTAGTATTTTTTTCTCTCCTCTTTTCTTCTTTTGTGCGGTATTGGGAGATCCAACCCATGGCCCACACATGCTAGACAAGTGCTCTACCACTGAACTACATCCTTAGCCCTTTATATTTTATTTTATTTTGAGACAGGACTTCACTAAGTTATTGCCATCTAGACCTTATGTCTTCTCTCATCAGCCTCCCAAGTCATTGGTATTACAGATGTGTGCCACTATACCCAGCTTGAAATGATTGGTTTTGATCATTTTGTCCCATTGTAGTTTTGCTTTTTGGGGAGAGAGTTTGCTGAACACTTTGGCTATTTCAGAATTTTCATCCCCTGTAGTATTATTATTATTACTACTACTTTTTAATTTTCTTTCTTTTTTTGTTACTGGGAATTGAACTCAGGTTGCTTTACCACAGAGCTATAACCTCAGTCCTGTTTATTTTTTATTTTGAGACAGGGTCTTGCTAGGTTGCTTAGGCTGGCCTTGAATTTATCCTCCTGCCTTAGCCTCCTGAGTCTCTGGGATTACAGATGTGTGCCAGTGTGCACGGTTTTGCTGCTGTTTTGAAAGAAATAGCCCACAGTTGTTTTGAGGGCAGCAGCAAGCCTCTTGTAGAAAGAACAGTGGGCAGAAAATCTTAGGGTGCAAACCAGCTTCATCAGCACCTCTATTTTATTTCACATACATCATATTACTTCTGGGTTCACCTTGACTTGTTCAGCCCAAGATGAATCTCTTTGAGAAGTAGGTCATGGAGAGACCATGGAGCAAAGTAGTTGACTAGAGCATGCCAAAAAGTGCCAAGTGCCTTAAAGCTTTTTTAAAGTTGTCTTTGGAGAAGAATGAAAAATGGCTCATTATTCATTCAACTATTATGTACTGGTGATATAAGACAAAAGAAGCAGCACCCTTATTTTCATAGGATTTACTCTAATGAAGGAAAGAATAAGCAAATAAGAAAAATAAAATTAGGTAATAGTTGTTGCTTTGAATGTTTTTCCCCTTCAAAACTCATTGAAATTTAATTGCCAGTGTAACAACATTGGGAAGTGAGGCCTTTAAGAAGTGATTAGGCTGTTGGGTGGGGTGGCACATGCCTGTAATCACAGTTGCTGTGGAGACTGAGGCAGGAGGATGACAAGTTCCAGGCCAGCCTCAAGAAATTATCAAAATTCTGTCTCAAAATAAAAAGGTCTAGGGATATAGATCCATGGTAAAGCACCTCTGGGTTCAATCCCACGTACTACAAAAAATTTAAAAAGTAAATAAATAAAAGAAGTGATTAGACCATGAGAGCTCTGCTCTCGTGGGTGGGTTTAATGCCTTTAAAAAAGGGCTTTCAGTAGGTTCTCTTTCTTGTCCTTCTGCCTTCCACCATGGGATGATTTATCATTAAGGCTCTTTCTAGACGCCAGACCCTTGAGCTTGGGTTTCCCAGCTTCTAGAATTGCAAGAAATAAGTTTCTGTTCAATATAAATTACCCAGTCTCAAGTATTTTGTTATAGTAACACAAAATGGGCTAAGACAGGTGTCAATAGGAAAAGTAAAGCAGGATGAGAGGATAGAGAATAACATCATATGGAGGAGCTATTTTACAAAGGTTGGTTAAAGAAGGCATTTCTGATTGCCAAGGTGATATTTGAACAGAGACCTAAAGGAAATGAGGGAACATTCCATTTGCATATCCAGGAAGAAGGGCATTTAGATGTGGCAAAGAGCAAGTATGAAGACTTTGAAGCACCAATAAGTGTGGGGTGTTCAGAGAAGAGCAAGGAGGTCATTGGCATTGGAATAGTGGAAATAAGGGTATAGTTGTCGGAATTGCAACTAGAGAGGTAGTTGTACAAGGCCAGATCATATAAGGTCTTACAGACTCTTATAAGGACTTTAGATTTTTTTTCTGAATAAAATGAGAAGCTGGCATAAGTAAAGTAGACTTTATGGTGGTTCAACCCTAGGGAATAGGGACAGCTTCATACTTGACTCTGGAAAGATAGGTGGGCAGGACTTGCATGGTGGGTACCCCTAAGTTTGTCTTACTGTAAAACTGAAATCAGATCGATGGGTAGTGTAAGGCAGCTAAGATTCTAGTCAGCTGGCAGGAACAGAGAGAGAGGCAAGGCTTTTTTCTCTTGTAACTGCCCATGTATGCCCAGCAGGGACCCAGCAGGTGGTGGTACTAGAATGGATATGAACTGCCTCCATGGTGGGATTTATCAGGGTCCAAACAGAGCACCAGGACCCCTGAGGTGTAGGGGGGTTGAAAACCTGTTATTCCAAAGGAAAATTCAGTGCAAGGCTGGGAGACAGAGGAGCCTGGGAGAGTTACCTAGCCTAGTGGAAGTAGCATAGACATTGTAGTCAGTTTGAAACTGACCTTTTCTCGCTTCTTATTTGAGACCTTGGGCAAAGAGACTTCTCACTTCCTATTGGCTTAAGTTTACTTATCTGTCATATAGTAAAAATAAAACCTATTTTGGAAGATCTTTGTGACCTAATAAGACTTATAAGAACTTACTAAGACTCTAGCACAGTACCTGTCACATGATAGACAATAAATGGTAGCTGCTGGTAGTAAAGTAATATTTAAAGTGGTACTAATGATTAATCCTTTCAGAGTGTTGTGTATCAATCATTGTTCTAAGCAGAACTTTTGAGTAACTACAATTTAAGTCCAAATCTAAATTTTTATTCTTCACCCAAACCTGCTCACCTCATAGTTTTCATCCCAGTTAAATGGGATTTTTATCATTCCAGTTCCTTAAATCACTACTAGTCATCCTTTGTCTTCTTTCCAGACCCTATATTCAATTCATCAGCAATTTCTGTCAGCTTAATCATCAAAATATGACTTTCCACCACCACCATCACTACCACCAACCATTCAACCACTACCATCTTACTTTCTTTTTTTTTTTTAAATTTTTAATAGTAGTTGGACAAAATACCTTTATTTTATTTATTTATTTTTATGTGGTGCTGAGGATTGAACCCAGGGCCTAGCACATGTTAGCAAGCACTGTATCACTGAGCCACAACCCCAGCCCCCCATCTTTCATCTGTACTATTTCAGTAGCCTCCTAATTTATTACCCTACTTCTCTTGCCTTTTTGCCATCTGATCTTAGCACCACAGAGTAAGTGTCTTAAAATGAAGTCAAATCATGTCATTCTTTTGCTCAAAGCAGTGCAGTATCTTTCAATTTGTATTAGTGTTCTTCAGAGAGACAGAACCAATGGGATACCTATTATAGATTCATGAGATGGAATTTATTAGAGGAATTGGCTCACACAACTATGATAGCTAAGGAGTACATGACAGGCAGTCTGCAAACTGAAGACCTTGGGATGCTGGTAGTGTAGCTCAATTCAAGTCTAAAGTCCTCAGAACCGAGAAAGCTAATGGTGTAACTCTCAGTCCAAGGCCAAAAGCCTGTGAACCTGGAGAGCTGATGGTGTAAGTCCTCGAGTCCAAATGCCCATGAGCTGAGAGTTCTGATGTTCAAGGCAGTAAGAAAAGGCCTATCCTCAAGCCCACATAAATACAGTTATCTCACACTAGACAAAGGCATCATAAACATACATTGGAGAAAAGAAATACATACATTGGTGCTGGGAAAACTGCAAATGCATATGAAGCGAAATGAATCAGACCCCTATCTTTCACCAAGCACAAAACCTAACTCCAAGTGGATCAAGAATCTAGGCATTATACCAGAGACCCTGCACCTACAAAAAGAAAAAATAAGCCCAACTCTCCATAATGTCGGCTTAGGAACTGACTTCCTCAAGAAGACTCCTAATGTGCAAGAAGTAAAATCAAGAATCAATAAATGGGAAAAGCTTCTTTACAGGAAAGGAAAGAATCAAGAACATGAAGAGAGAGTCTACAGAATGGGAGAAAATCTTTGCCACCTCAAATACAGCATTGATCTCCAGGATATATAAAGAACTCAAAAACTCAACACCAAAAACCAAATAACCCAATCAATAAATGGGCAAAAGAACTGAACAGGCACTTCACAGAAGAAGAAATACAATAGATCAACAAATATATGAAAAAATGTTCAACATTTTGTAGCAAATAGAGAAATGCAAATCAAAAGTACTCTAAGATTTCATCTCACTCCAGTCAGAATGGCTGTTACTAAGAATACAAGCAACAATAGGGTACACTCATACCCTGTTGCTGGTGGGACTGCAAATTGGTACAACACTATGGAAAGCAGTATGGAGATTCCTCAAAAAATTTGGACCATTTGACCCAGTTATCCCATTCCTAATGTTATACTCAAAGGACGTAAAATCAGCATGCTGCAGGGACACAGCCACATCAATGTTTATAGCTGCTCAGTACACAGTAGCTAAGCTATGTAACCAACCTAGGTACTCTTCAACAGATGAATGGATAAAGAAAGTGTGATATGTATACACAGTGGAATATTACTCAACCATAAAGAAGAATGAAATTATGGCATTTGCTGGTAAATGGATGGAACTGGAGACTATCATGCTAAGTGAAATAAGCCAATCCCTCCCAAACCAAAGACTGAATGTTCTGTCTGATATGCAGATGCTAACACATAATGGGGGTGGAGGAAGAATAGAAGTTCATTCAGTTAGACAAAGGGGAATGAATGAGAGGAGGGATGAGAATAGGAAAGACAGTAGAATGAATTGGACATAACTTTCCTATGTACATGTATGAATACATGACCAGTGTAACTTCATATCATGTTCAATTCCAAGAATGGGAAATTATATTCCATGTATGTATAATATGTCAAAATATACTCTATTGTCATGTGTATTGAACAAATAAAAATTTTTAAAAAGGGGAAGGTCTATCCCAGCTCTTGGAGCAGAGACCAATTCACCTTCTGTATTTATTCTGTCCTAGGAGGCCAATGAGAGTGGTGCCTGCCCTCTCTGAGGGCAAATCTTCCCCACCTCATCTGCTAAAACTCAAATGCTAATCTTCTCTGAGAGCAACCTTACAGACAAACCCCAAATAATTATTTACCAAGTATTTCTTAATTCAGCCATTTAATATGCTAAAATTTACTGTTAGGGGGCGGGTTGTGGCTTAGTAGTTGAGCACTTACCTCTAATGCAACAATAACAACAACAACAAAAAACCCATTATAACCTAGCCTACAAAGTATTTCTCAAACATATTTTCACTTCAGGGCATTTTTGCCTGGCGCATGCTGGGCAAATGTGCTTTACCACTGAGCTACTCTGCCAGGGAGTTTTTATTTGCTATTTCCTCTGTTTGGACAGTTTCTTGTTAAAGTATAACATGGCTCTTTTGATTTATTCGGGTCTTTGCTCAGATGTTACTCTGACATTTTGACTAATCACCATATTTAAAATAGAAACTCTTGTCCTAGCATTCCTAGACTCACTCTAAGTTGATTTCTTTATAGCATTTATTGCCATCTAATATACTGGTATTTCAGTTTTTAGAAAATTCTGTCTCCTCTTCCCCAGTTAGAATATAAGTAGAGATTTTTGTTGTTCTTGTTCACTGCTATTTAGTTTCTTTATGTATGGAAATTGCATTTGGGAAAGAGTGCTCCTTAAACTGTTTGGACATCAAAATCTTTTTTGGAACTTAAATACTTACTTAGATTCTATCATAAAATACTGACTTTAATTTGGAAACTGGGAATCCTGTCTGCCCTTAGGCAGCTTCCCAGAAGTGGCTGTCATAAGCTTATTTCAAATTTTTAACCCCTGACAGATCTCTTTTCTGTCAGTCATTACTTGGGATTGGAATTGATGCTGGTATGAAATACTGCCCCAGGCATGGTCTCTTCCTGTGCCAGTTGCTGTCATTTTGAAACAATAGGAGACCAGTTCCTTTGATTATGAAAAACAATTTTGTATTTTCTCCAATCAGCAATACAGAGTGCTTTCTCAATAAGAGGGTGCCCTGATGTTTATAGGCTCAGTTTTGCTGTCCAGCACTTGTCTTAGTCTTTTTTGTGCTGCTGTAAAGGCATTCTGTAGCCTGGGTAATTTATAGTAGATTTATTGGGGCAGTTTGGGGAAGCTAGGAAGTTCAGTATCAGTGTTCTGGGATCTGGCAAGTGCCCTCTTACTGTGTCACCATGTGGCAGAAGAGAAGAAGGGTAAAAAGAAGGTAAAAGAGAGCAAGAGGGAGCCAAACTCATTCTTTTTTTTAATATTCATTTTTTAGTTGTAGTTGGACACATACCTTTATTTATTTATTTTTATGTGGTGCTGAGGATCGAACCCAGGGCCTCACACGTGCTGGGCGAGCATTCTACCACTGAGCCACAACCCCAGCCCCAAAACTCATTCTCTTATAAGGAACTCTTTCCCATGATAACAGCTTTAATTTATTCATTCATGAGAGCAGATCCCTCATGGCCTAATAACCTCTTAAAGGTCCCACACCTTAATACTGTCACAATGACCAGTAAGTTTCCACAAGCTTTTTGTGGATCCATTCACCATAGCAGCACCTTAATAGTCTCCCTCATGCTGGCTTACTATGCAGAGAACTGGATAAATAGAAGGGAGACACCCAAGACAGGAAAAGTATATAAGCAGTCCTCTGTGTTGTCATCCTTACATTTGCACCATTGTCATACCATCCTTGTTTACTCTGCATGTCACTTTATAGTTTGTGACATAATATCTGTGATCTCTTGTAATTTTCAACTCTGGTTGTGAAATATTTTTTCCTAAGTTGAGCTAAAATATACATATCTTCTTTAACTTTCATCTTCAAGTTGTTGTGGTTTTAGTTTATAGACAGATGGTAGTTTATCTAGGCTGTGACCCTGAGATGGTTTGCCAAGGCTGCATATTGTGTAGGCTTCGGGAAGTTTTGGCCTCTGAAATCGACTGGCAGCATTATCCCTTTTGCCTGTCTGATGGCCCTAACTTCCTCTCCTTGGGAATCTATCCTTTCTCTACCTCTCATTTCAGATTCCTGGACAGACTGATTAGTCTCAGAACAATTGTCATCAGGTCAGCTGTTCACTGCCTGCTTTCAACATTCAACTTATTTCCTATTCTGAGGTGTTAGAAAAGTTAATGACCTAAAAAATTGCCCATCTATCATATGAACCTAGTTAGGAGAGAATATTTTTATTTTTATGAAGTGTAAATAATATATTTAGGGCTAGGGCTATAGCTCAGTTGGTAGAGTGCTTGTCTAGCATGTGTGAGGCACTGGGTTTGATCCTCAGCACCACATAAAAATGAAATAAAGGTATTGTGTTCATCTACTATAAAAACATTTTTTAAAAATAATATATTTGTAGACACATTTTCAAATATGTGTCAGCCTGTGTGTAAGAAATGGCTACCTAAACAAGGTTGAAACAAATTGGCTGGTTAATAGAACTTAATGACAGATTTTCCATTAATCAGAATAGGAGAATGTACTTCATTAAGATAATTAACAGAACACTTGTGCAAGTGACAGTTCCTGCACACAAATTTCTAAGTTTATTTTTTTCTCTTGAATGAATATGTAAAGAAATTCTGGCTGTTTCCTTGTGTACATTAAAATGTTCAATGGGGGGCTGGGGTTGTGGCTCAATGGTAGAGTACTTGCCTCGAATGGGTGAGGCACTTGGTTCTATCCTCAGCACCATATACAAATAAATAAATAAATATATTGTGTTCATCTATAACTAAAAAATATATTTTTTTAAATGTTCAATGGCAGTGAACCTCTCTTCACCTTTTTTTCTTTAAAGCTGCGTAACTGGTATCTTGTCCTCTGCAGGTACAGGGATAGGTAAGACACTTGCTGCTCTTCTTTCCAGCAGGCTGATGTGTTCATCATCAGGCACGGGACTCCCTTAGTGAACCACAGAAGTATATAATTTTCCAGCATATAATTTTGAGCTAGTATCATTAGAATTAGAAAGCACCTCAGAGATCCTAAACTAATTCATTTTATATCAGGATATTAAAATGTAGAGAGAGAGAGTGACCTGGCCAGTGCCACACTAATGACTAATGACAGAGCTCTCAGTAGGATAATTAACACTGAACTGAGAACCTGAGTTGACATTAAACAAGTTGTATCACTGCTCTGCTTCTCAATATCTTCATCTGTAAAATGGGAAAAGTATTTTGTATAGTATGTTGTTTAGTTCTTTTTATTACTAAACTATGATTCTTCCCTTGGAGCATAAATTGGAGATTTTAGAAGAAAAACTTATGTTCAAGGAAAATGAGCAATTAATAATTAATTCTGTTTTCTTTGTTTTCTCTGTAGGATCCTCAGTCTTCCACAATGAACCCTGTTTACAGCCCCGTGCAGCCTGGGGCTCCTTATGGCAACCCTAAGAACATGGCCTACACGGGTGAGTGGTGTGAGAAAGGCTCTTGTGAGAAATAGGGGTTGATGTCATTGCAAAATAACTTTCTGAGTGACTTGGTGTGCTGTGCCTTCAAAAGTCACTTGGGAACTTGGAGAAGATATATCTGAGGTCAAGTAATGAAGAAAATGTGACATTCTTCACTAAGAGTCATTGAATTGTTAACAAGTGAGAAGGTAGGGAGGTAACACTGGGCACCTATCATGGGTCTAGCCTATGCTGGGCACTTCCATATACCTTATTTCACTTCATTGTTAAAGCAAATTCTACATAGTAGAGCTTATTATCACCATTTTACAGATGAGGAAAAATCAAAGTCACATAGTCAAAAGTACAAAACAAAATTAGATCTTCAAACTTGGCTCAGATGATTCTGAAGATATTAACTGCAGACCAGCTGTTTCTTACTACTGTACTTTTATTTATGTTGTCTCTTTGTCTTGAATGCTGCTGTTCCCTGACTGCTTTACCTTATCCCTTAAGAAATCAACTCTTATTTTGGACAGTACTTTTCCAGAAAGCATACTTTCCTTTACTCAACTTTAGGCAAGTTTTCCAAACTTCTAGAGCCTCGGTGTTCTCATGTATTAAACAGGGACATTACCCTACTTTATAGGGGTGCTGAAAGAATTACAGGAGCTAGTGTAAAGCACTCAGCACTTACAAAGTAAGTGTTTAGTAATGATTATTATTATTTACAAACAAATAAAGTCAAAGAGAATTTATGGCAGTGGAAGTGAATGAGAAGATGTAAGTTGTCTAGCATGATGATTAGCACATCACAAACCTTCAAAAACATTAATAAATATAAATGAAGGTGGAGGTAACAGTATAAACAATCACATGGAATTGAGATAGTCTGGTCAGGCCTGGGGCAGCTCAGTGATAGAATGCATGCTTAGCATACATAGGGCCCTGGATTCAATTCCCAACACCAAAAACATAACAACAACAACAAAAAAGAATGTGTGATCAATTCTTGACTATACAGGGTACTGTCAATCCTCAAGCTTAGATGGAGTTTATAGATTAGAAAAGAAATGGGAAAGAAGGAAAGATAGATTTAGGTCTTGGTAGCAAGTTTGTAGTTGGGAGCATTGAAGAGTTTTGTCCCAGAATGAAAGTAAGTAGAAGTGGTGGCATGTATCGGTTTCTCAAACTCCTTACGTACTTTTTTGTGTATGGTGTACAGCCTCCTAAGACCGAGAGTGGAAGGATCTCGGAGAACCCATTGTTTGCTTGTGTCTAAACTTTGTCCTATAAGAACACTATGAGAGTGTTTCGGTGTCCTCAAATATTTGATATTTTAAAAAAGATTAAGAACTGTTTTTATAAAGCATGCATACATATTTTATTATCATTGTTTTAAGGGTCTAAGACTGCATGTTAATTTAAAACAAACAAACAAAAAACTGCTACCATTTGCAGCTTCTCATTTTTGTTTTCATTTTGCTGTGATGCTTGGGATTAAACCAGGGTCTCAAACATGCTAGGCAAGTACTCTACTGCTGAGCTATACTCCCAGCCCCAGCTGCTTATGTTATTAAATCAGAATTGTCTTAATACCATGCCACCATACATTTTGAAATATATTGGAAGTTAAGCCAGATACAACTGTAGCTGTTATCCCTAACTTACAATTTCACATGTTTATGTTTTCACAACTGTGTACATTTTCCTTATTATTTAACCTTAAAAGTAAATATTTTCTATTTGAATGTCTATTGTGTATTTATTCTAATAAAAGTAATTCTAGTAACTAAGACCCATGGGGTAGTACCCCACATCTATCTAGCTGGATGGTTTTCCCCTTCCCAGTTGAGAACATGCTAGCAACCTAAGATCCTTTGCCAGAGGGCAGAGTTATTTAGCAGATAAGAGTCCTTGGGAGCTTTGTGGGGCTTTGGTTTGGTAATTGCTGTGATCCTGGCTGTCTTCATTCTTACTGAGTTGCTAAGCTTGAGAAGGAAGGAAATAGTTGCATTTATTTATTTATTTATTTACCCCCCAGAATATTAGGCAGTATGATATATTGGAAAGGAAACAGACTTTGTCTTCTTGACTCATAAGAGAACTTGGTAATGTGTTTCAGTTGAATGAACAACCAAGTCCAAAACTCAGCATAATCAGGTAATAGCTAGGTAATATTGGACAATTTGCTAACCTCCCTAAATTTAATTTCTTTTCCTTTTCTTTTTAAAATATTTTTAATTGTCAATGAATCGATTGATTGATTATTTATTTATTTATTTATTTGTTTGTTTGTTTGCTTGTTTGTTTATTTATTTATTTATTTATTTATTGTGCTGAGGATCAAACCCAGGACCTCACACATTCAAGGCAAGCACTACCACTGAGCCACAACCCCAGCCAAAACTTAATTTCCATTATAAATTGGATAATATTTTCTATTAAAAAAATATATATGTGGTCTATTTTATAGGACAGTTGTGAGAATTAAATAATTTGTACTTCTCTAGAAGGAGGGGTTTTGTTTCTTTCTTTATTTCTGCTAATCACCAAGGAATATTATCAGGATGGAACTATGTTTAAAGTTCATTTCCCTGATGGAGATTCTAGGACCACACAGGTAGTATAAACTCCACAAAGTTTTATAAATTCAGGCTTCATCGAGGCCAAAGTTTCAGATTCATAGGGAGATTTTTTTTTTCTTTTTTAACTTGAGTGTCCCTGTTTTATCTCTTCTCTCACTCCCTCCCCTTCCTTTCTTCTCCCTTCCTTCCTTCTGTGGTACTGGCAGTTGAACCCTCTTGGCACTCTACCACTGATCTATATCCCCACAATCCATTTTTTTGTTTGTTTTTAATTTCTTAACTTGTCAAGGCTGGCTTTGAATTTGTGATCCTCTTGCTTCAGCCTCCTGAGTTGCTGGGATCACAGGTGTGTGCCATGACTCTGGCTCATGTTGTATCTCTGTACTTTTGGATACAGAGATATTTATTAATTTTTAACTTACAATACAGCTCCTTTAGGGTCCCAGCTTTATACAGGGAAATTTAATTTCCAGCCCTTGGCCTCTCTAAGATCCATAGCCTTATCTCCTATCCCTGCTGGCTATAGAATGCAAGCCCTTTGGTTGCTAGGACCCAAACCCTAACCAGAGCAGATGGACATCAACTTCCTGATTTTTAGTTTCACCTTCATTTTTTGATCCCTGAATAATTCATTTCTTTTTCTTTCTTAAATCTCAGATTTACCTAAGAATAAGATATTTGTTATACTTCATCCAGATTTTCTAGGTGTCATTCAATAGGCATAATTTTGAGTTATTTTTTCTTTTATATTGCTGGAAATGGAAGATCCAAATGAGATAATTAGAAACAAATGGCAAAACGTAGTACATTACAGTATATACTTATTGTTACTAATAGTAATGGTTATGTTAACAAGTGTTAATTGCTATTTGGTGGACACATTCTAGGTTTGTTCTATGTATGTATGTTTCTGTGTATTGATTATGATTAATCTTATTAATCATAAACTTCACAGTACTCTTTAACAGATTTTTTTTAAAAACTGATAGTTTAAATCAATTCATTGACTTGGCTAGTATATCTAGCATCTAAGGAATGAGGAAAAATTTGAATTTAGGTCTTTATGATTTTAAAGTATATGTGCTCTCTGTTATGGCAAGTTGATCTGTCTTAAAATATGTGCCCCTTTCACTGCTCCATGAATAATCTAAGGGAGAATCCAGGACTAGGGAACCTTCCCTTTGAAATGGTATAAGCCTGCTGCTGACCAGTAGTTTAAGGTAGGTACAGCAGGGCAAAAATTGAGGGAGTCAAGTGCATTGTGGTGTTATCAGCTTCAAAGGCCATGGGGTGATGGTTACAGGAATTAAAGGAAAACACTCCCAATTTGAAATTCTCTCTGAAGTATTAGATGGGAAATGAAATACATTTTGTGATACAGTGTATTCCAGTAAATAGCTATCTTCTATCCAATTGACAGTTTTTTTCTTCTCTGTCTCCCTTTCCACTCCTCCCCTCTTTTAAAGCTCCTTTACTGAGTATTTACTGTGCACTCAGAACTGAGCCCAGCATTCTATACACAAATTGTGTTTTTACACCTGTAACAATCCTATAGCATTGTTATTGCTACCTCCTGTACATCTTGAAAAAGTGAATTTAAAGAATGTAATGTACCATATACTTTAAAATGTTTATAGATTGTGTTATGGACTGAATGTTTGTGTCCCTTTAAAATTCATATGTTGAAACTCTAACCCCCAATAGGATGTTAATTAAAGATGGGGCCTTTATAGGTTTACATGAGATCATAAGGGTGGGGACTTCATTATGGGATTAGTGCTCTTAAAAGAAGAAGAAGAGACCTCAGAGCTCTTTCTGCTTTATGAAGACACAAGAAGGTGGCCATCTGCAAGCCAGGAAGACCTGTCACTAGAACCCAACCATGCTGACATCTTGATCTGGACTTCCAGCCTCCAGAACTGTAAGAACTAAATGTCTGTTGTTTAAGCCTCCAGTCTGTGGTGTTTTGTTATGGCAGCCCTGGCTGCCTAAGACAATAGTAAGTATAATGAACGCCTGAATACCTGTTGTTTTGGTTAACCATTAACAATGAGCTCTATACAGACTGGGACATTTCTTTTTCTGAAGGCCTCAGATAGATTTCTCTGCTAGAATTCTGGAATGTAGTTAAGACGTAAACATTATTCTGTTTCTTAAAGTGTTCTGATGGTGTCAATATCCAGGCATCACCCAGAGGTCTGATAGGTGGTCTGGGAAGAGGACAGGTTTTGCTAACAAACCTGAAATAAAAATACAGAGAGATGAAACTCCATGCAAAGAGTTTATTTGGGAATGTGCAAAAGTGCAACTCAGGATACGCATGCTATAGTGAACCATAGGCACACCCAGGAGGCCTGGAGCAAAAGGGAAACTTTTAAGGAAAAAAAGTTCATGTAACTATTATGAAACAAAGACCTTTGGTTAAAGGGGCTAGTTGCAGGATTTGGCCTGAGGTCATTGTTGCTAGGCAGGCGTCTTTGTACAAAGTGGCTTATCTGGAATACTGTGGTCTTGAGGAATTTCTTGCAATAAATCCTATAATAGGCACATGTGAAGGAATTTCTTATTATAAGCCCTATTACAGGCATTTGTCTATAAAAGCTCTTCTTCATGACTTCCTGACACCATTTTGTTAGGATTTGACATAAGTGACTATTTTGATATTGATAACTTTGTTATGTGTCTTTCAGATCTGGATTGGAATCTAGGCTCTCCCATTATTTAGGTGTGGCACATTAGTTATTTAGGCAATCTAAATTTCAATTTCCTCAACTGTAAAATGGGGTAATGACCTAAACAGATGGTTGGGTTAGTGGGTCCCTAAATTTGTTGATTGAGCCTATAATAACATGCCTGTCTCATAGTTGACACTCAGTTAAGGGTAGTTATAAAGCCCAGCAATGACCATATCCTCTGTAAGAGAAAAGAGTATGGTATTTAGAGATGTGACTTAGATTACAATTTCATCTGTCACTTAAGTTCTGTGTGATATCAGATAAGTTATTAAGGTTTCCTACTTTCAATATATCATTTGCAAAAAAAAAAGATAACTTATGAAAAAGAATTAGGAATGCTTTTTTCATAAGACAGCTGAATGTAATAGGACCAGCCATTTACTTGTGATATAGTTCCCAAAACCTAATTAGAAAAGAATTTTGAAATGTGAGAACAAATGAAGTGAAACTAATTCATCATTTATAGGTGAAAAGATGGAGAATAAGAAGTATTTTACTGAAAGTGTTGGAGCTGAGTCTGAAACCTAAGGCTCCCCACTCTGGGCCTGTGTAATCATTGTCTCTCTACCACAAAATAATAAGCAAGGTTTCATCTTCCCTACATCCTGTCCTGACCATTTCCCATTAGTCTGCTGGCCCATATCAGTCAAGTGCCCTCCTGACTCCTGTGGTAGGCCCTGAATGAATTTCCTGATTTCATCTTGTATCAAACCCATGTTCAAAAGCTACAAATACATAAATAGAAGATATGACCCCCAAATTTATAAAGCTAAAAAATTGATGTGTTCAAAGATGTCACCATCTTTCTAACAGTATTTTTCCTAGACTACTTCTTTAACTTAAAAAAAAAAATAGTCAATTTAAGAAGCAGATTATATTTGACACAGTGATTTATCATCTAGATGATCTTGAAAATTAATGAAGCTGATGGCCTGCAGATATAATGAATAACCTGATATATCAGTAAGATTAAAAAATAAAGTCTTCTACTGTCATGTATAACTAATTAGAACAAATTTAAAATAAAAAATGGTGGTCTCAGCAATGACCCAAGCCCTACTCAGCTCATTCTCTTTTTGTAAGGATCATATGTAAGATTAACTGACATTGGTGCATTTATTCTTTGCAAAGAACTTTTGTGGGAGTTTTCCCTCATATTTGTTTTTTATAACAACTCTGCGGAGATAGCCATTATTTTCCCCATGAAATAATTGGAGATCTGCATCCGCAAGGTCACACTGTATTGCAGAACCCGTACTACAGATTTTCTGAATTACAGAGTGGGTGCTTTTACTGCTGTGGCACATGTGGCTGTAGCTGTATGTTGGACACCACCGTGGTTTTGGTCTTAGATGAATCTGGAAAATAGATTCTAATTTCTGAAACTGCTCCAGCAAAACTCTCTTTGATGTTCAAACTTATTTCCTCTGCTCAGAAAAGACCTCTCAGGTCACTTTTTCACCTATAGTTGAAGAAGAGCTTCAAGAGACTTCTTATGAACTATTCTCACTATAGTTACCAATCATCTTCTTCTCGTTAAATACAATGGATCTTTTTCAGCCCTCATTTGACACCCCTGATGCCCCTTCCTTCTTGAAGCAAGCTTTCCTTACTATTAAAAAAAAATGTGTATTTTTAAGTTGTAGATGAACACAATATCTTTATTTTTTATTTTTATGTGGTGCTGAGGATCAAACCCAGTGCCTCACACATGTGAGGCGAGTGCTCTACCACTGCTATAACTCTAGCCCCAGCTTTCCTTACTTTTATTGATGCCATTGTAATTTTTCTGTTTCTCTCTCTCTTTCTCTCTGTCTCTTAAGGAATTTTCCATTGGCTCACCCATTAAAAGTTGGTGTTGTCCAAGGGCCACATCTCTCTTGCTTTGCCTTGGCTACTATCTATAGATTGATGATTCATTTACTGTAGCTTTGTGGCAAATCACTTTTCTGAGCTACAGACTAGTTTATTCCAGCTGTCTTTTGAACATCCCTTCCATGAATATCTCATACTTTTGCACAGACTTAACATATCTAAAACTGAGCTTGTTCACTTTCTTTCCCCTGTAACCTCTCTTTCCTTTTATCAATTTGTGGTTTGTATTTGATTTAAATGGAACCATACAATCTTTATCCTTTTGTGACTGACTTATTTCACACTGCCTAATGTCATCAGGTTTTTAAGACTGAATAATGTTTCATTGTGTATATATACAACGTTTTGTTTATTTCTGTCAATTATCACTTGAGTTCCTTCTACCTTTTTTTTAAAAAAAAAATATATATATATATATATTTTAGTTGTAGTTGGACACAATACCTTCATTTTATTTATTTATTTTTTTACGTGGTGGTGAGGATTGAACCCAGCACCTTGCACATGCTGGGCGAGTGCTCTACTGCTGAGCCACCACCTCAGCCCTCCTTCTACCTTTTGACTGTTGTGAATAATGCTACTATGAATATGAATATACCATGTATCTTTCTTTCAGTTCTTTTGGGCATATTTCCAAGGTGGAATTGCTGGATCACATTGCTGGATATTTTTAATTTTTTGATGAGCCATCATATAATTTTCTTAGCAGTTGCATCATTTTTCATTCTACCAGCAATGTATTAGGGATTCCGGTTTCCACACAGCTTCATCAATGCTTGTTATTTTCTCTCTTTCTGTTAAAAGTAATAACTATTTTAATAGTTATGAAATAACTCTTAAAATTTTTAAGAGTTATCTGTTTATCTTTTATTTTTTCTTTTTTTAAAATTTCTAATACATTTATTTAGGTTTCTTTAAACAAGGTTACTCTATCATCTTCTCAGGTCATTTCCCACTTCTGAGTTTCCTGTTAAAAACAGGGATAATAGGGGCTGGGAATGTGGCTCAAGTGGTAACGTGATTGCCTGGCATGCGCAGTGCTGGGTTCGATCCTCAGCACCACATAAAAATAAAATAAAGATGTTGTCCACCAAAAACTAAAAAATAAATATTAAAAAATTCTCTCTCTCAAAAAAAAAAAACAGGGATAATATTATCTACCTACTTCAAAAGTGCTTTGAGGATTGACATAATATGTGTAAAGCATCCAGTATGTGGTTAAGTCTCTTATTAGGTACTAAAGAATGAGTAGCCATTGTTTTATTCTTAGTCTTCCTTATGTCTGCAGTATCTAGCACAAGGAGTGGTGCAGAGTTGGCTCTCAGTAAATTTTGAAGGAAGAAAGGGAAGGTGGGAAGGAAGAAAGGAAGAAGGGAGGGAGGGTAGGAGATGGAAATCTGAGTGAAGGATCACAGCAGAGAAGTATACATTGGGTTTGAGGAAGAGATGTCTGTGACCTGGTTGTTCTTGCTAGTGAGTAGCCTTCCAATGTGGCAAGGAGAGTTTGGGACCAGTAGCCAATGTGGGAAGGTTTGTTCATGCTTTGTAGGTGAATGAAAATTTCACTTGGATGTTATTTTATGATTGATCAGTTCCTCTAGATGGAACAGGAAGATTTTTATTACTTCTGAGTCATGTAGTCAAAAGGATCCTTTCCTCTGACCTACTGGATTTGAAAAAAATGTTCTTTTTAGAACAGTAATAATTAACATCCAATGATTCCATTGAGCTACTTAGCAAGAGTTGCTTTCAAGCTTCCTGTATTATCTATTCAGTCCTGGACTGCCTCACTTTGAGGAACAGCTTCTTTGCTAACAAAGACAGAATGGACCTTGACTTTGAAAAACAAAATTTAACTCTCTTATGAAGAATTTTCTCTGAAACATGAGAGAGCAAAGACCCACAAAACCCATATAATAAGAAGTATATTACTATAGAAATTAAAACTACCATTTGTGAAGTCATTTAATTCTTAGAACAATACAATATTTATTCCTATTAATAAATCCTATTCATAAATGAAAAAAGACTCAGAAAGATTAATAAGTCTATACAAGGTAATACAGCTAATAAATAACAAAGCCAAGATTAGCATTTAGGTTTACCAGACTCCAGTCTTTTCCTTCCACCAAGGTGTCAGGCAAGGTCTCTGTGGATTTTTTTTTTAATAACTTTATTTTTTTTGTTTATTTGTTTTTTTTATGTGGTGCTAGGAATCGAACCCAGTTCCTTGTACATGCTAGGCCAGCGCTACAAACCCGGCCCCCCCTGTGGATTTTGGAATGAATACAAATTGTGTGTATCTAAAGGTACATGGATTAAATCTTGTCCCACCAAGAGCCATACACATTAAATCACATTGCTATTTTTCTGTGACCAGTTTTCTTTCCAGCATCACAAAATAATTTCCCACCTCTGTAAAAAAGAACAGCTTATTCTCCCAAAGAAAGAAGTACTAGTGTTGTTGGATTGTTATTCTAAATCCATGCTTCTAAGTCTTCTTGTCTTCCTTTTCTCAGGAGTTGTGCAGTTATTTGGGTCTTTCTAGACTGTGAGCTCCTTGAGGGAAGGAGTCATGGACTTCCTTTGCCTAGAACAGAGTGTGGGCACTTATTTACTCATTAAATATCATTACCATTATTAGTTTGTATTAATTTTATTATCGTTGCTCTTAATGTTAAAGTAATAGCTACAATAATAACTGTCACTAGGGTGCCAGGCACTTCAAAAACATTGTTTCTAATTCTTGTGATAATCCTTCAAGTGAGAGCTGTTTTCATTTTACATCTGAGGGAATAAGAAGTTTCAGATAAGTTGAATAACTTTCCCAAGGGTATATAGCTTATAAAGTCACCGTAAATGAAACACAAACATGCTTAAAAAAAAAAAGTTTATCATGGTAAAATGTATATTACATAAAGTTTACCATTTTAGCCATTTTTAAGTGTAAAAATGGCTAATTTTAAATTCAGTAGCATTAGGTACGTTCATAATGATATGTAACTGTCCTCACTATTTCCAGAACTTTTCAACATCCTAAACACAAATTCTGCACCCATTAAATATTAGCTCCCCTTTATCTTCCCTCCAACCTCTATAACCCCTAATCTACTTTCTGTTACTATGCATTCGTCTATATCACTCACTAAGTAGAATCATGCAATATTTGCTTATTCATTCATCTGTCCCTTTACATACCCTGAAATCTTGATTCAGCCAATAGAAGTTGAAACTGGCTGCCAGCTTTTGGGATGGTCTTTCAGTGATCAAAACCTGCAGTCAAACATATAACCCTGATATTCGGAGGACAGAGTCCTTATTGCCATACATATTACAAAATATCATCATGTCTATCTTTTTTTTTTTTTTTTTTTTTAAGTCCTTATTGCTCACCCTGGCTCTAGCAAAGCACACCAGAAATTAGGGGATGGCAGCTACTGGACAAAATGCTGAGATTTACCAGTGTTTTCATCAAGCTCTCCCCTGGATGCTATAAGTATTCTGATTAGAATCCAGAGTTCCAAAACAGTTACCTCAGATACTTTCTGCAGGTAGTTGTCTGGGTAGAGAAATAGACTCCTAGAGTTTTCTATTCTGTCATCTTTCATGACATCACTCCCAATATAGATATTCTTTAAATGCAACAATGAACCTTTGGTGTCATATTTTAAAAAGGTCTGTCACCATTGCATCATAAAAAGTATAAAGTCAGAATTTGCTTTTTTCCCTCCAGATACAGCCTTGCTGTATTACAATATTCTTCGAAAATAAAGAATAGCCATCACGGGCTGGGGATGTGGCTCAAGCGGTAGCGCGCTCTCCTGGCATTCGTGCGGCCTGGGTTCGATCCTCAGCACCACATACCAACAAAGATGTTGTGTCCGCCGAGAACTAAGAAATAAATATTAAAAATTCTCTCTCTCTCTCTCTCTCTCTCTCTCTCTCTCTCTCTCTCTCTCTCTCTCTCTCTCCTCTCTCATTCTCTCTTTAAAAAAAAAAAAAGAATAGCCATTAGCCTGCAGGATTGATGGGATACATGCTTTCTGTGTACCCATTCACAAGGACAGACAGAGTCTCTCAATTAACTGAAATCCCAGCAGTGTATTCAGTGTGTTAGTCAGCTTTTTGTCATTGTTGTCAAAATACTTGAGATAATAAACTTATGAGGAGGAATCGTTTACTTTGACTCAAAGTTTTCGAGTTTTCAGGCCTTGGTTGCTTGTCCCCTTGCTTTGGGGCCTATGGGAAGGGAGAACATCATGGTGGCATGAGAGCACACCATGAAGCAAACTGCTCACCTCATGGCAGCCATGAGGCAAAGAGAAAAAGAGTGGAAGGGGCTAGGGTCCTAATGTCCCCTTCAAGGTATGCCCCCAGTGACCTAATTTTCTCCCATTAGGTTCTACCTGTTAAAGTTTTCCCATCTCCCAAAAGCTCTACAGGCAGTGACTAAGCCATTAACACGTGGACCTTTCTGTAACATTCAGTCATGGGCATATTTCTATAAAATGATGCAAAGTTGTCCGATAGCTCACTTTATTACCTATCTTCTGCCCTAACGAGGGAAAAAAATCTGTATCATCACCATGTTGAGAGCTTTGACTGAAGACTTAAGGTGCCTGCTTTTATCTGGAAAGATTTCATTTAGGGTTTTGCATTAAGATGCTTTATCCCTGCCTTTCCACCTTCCAGTTTTTTAGATCTTTATGTATTCTGGATGTTTATTTCTGCCAGAAGAGAAGCTGGCAAAGTTTTCCTTCCATTCTGTGGGCTTTCTTTTCATGTTCTTGTTTCCTTTGCTGTGCAGAAGAAGCTTTTAATTTGAAGCCCTTCCTTTTGTTAATTCTTGGTATTATTTCCTTCGTTTAGTGGTCCTTTTGAGGAAATTGTTGCCTGTGCCTGTATGTTGGAGCACTGACCCTATGTTTTTCTTCTAGCAGTTGAAAAGTTTCTGGTCTAATTTCTAGGTCTTTGATCCATTTTGAATGGACTTTTGTGCAGGGTGAGAGATAGGGATATAGTTTTATTTTTCTACACAAATTGTTATATTCTTTGTTTTTCAAATTATATAATTGTAAGTTTGTGAACACACACCTAAAATGACTGTGTTCTTTGTGTACATTCATGGCCCCTCCATAGACTCTCTTTATTAACCAGCACAAGGTCTGTATGACATAGAAAGACATGGGTGTGTAAGGACACAATTTTAGTACACTGAGAGACACACTATCTCAAAAGGAGGTGCCACATATTCTAAAAGCCTAACATAATAAATAGATGCAAAAGGTGTACGTGGGGTCAGAGAATGGTGTCAGAAAAGCATTCTGAAAAAGCAAGCACGGAACTAGATTTTTGAAGCATAAGAAGAGTCTGAGTTCTAGGTCTGACTGTACTATAAATAACTGTGTGAAACTGGGCAATTCCTACCCATTTCTCTTGTCTTCACTTTCACATCCATGCTACCAGGGGCTTGAGTTGCTTGGCAGCTCCCTTCCAATTCTAACATTCTGGGCATTCATCTTTAAATTTTTTATTAGATTTTTTTCATTATAATTCCTTTCCTTAATCTATTTCTTTTGCCTCTTCCCCCCCATACCTCTCCCTCCCCCCTTCCCCCCCCCCCACATTGGGGATTGAACCCAGGGACTCTGTAAAGTGGTTAACACTGAGCCACATTTCCATCCCTTCTATTTGTTTTGAGACTGGACCTTGCCAAGTTGCTGAGGCTAGACTGGAACTTGAAATTCACTTGTCTCAAGCCCCTTGAATAGCTGAGGTTACAATTGTGGGCCACTGCACCCAGCTCCTTTTGCCTTGGAATCTGAGATGTAACTGAAGGGCTCAGAAGTAGGTAAGGACAAGTAAGCTCAGTACCCCTACTCAGAACCCATTCTGAGTACGGTGATAACAGCTTCTGTCAGCCCAGGGTTCTTTCCCTACAGCTCTTGATGGATTTGGGCAAGATCAATAGGAAACCATGAAAGCCTTTTTTCACAAGTAGCTTCTTATGGAAGATCACTTAGGTATAGTCATCACGAGTGACTGTGTTCCCTTTTCCTGCTAATTAAGCTTATGCAATTTAATTTTGTTTTCTATTAGTTACTTATGGTTCTTAGTCAATGCTAATATAATTTTTGTGGCTGTGAGTAGAGTGCAGATCAGTGGGATGGAAGTTAACAAAGGATTTGAAGAGCTTTGGGCTGTGCTGCATAAATTCTCATTAGAATGACCTCTGTTGCTTAATGCAGACTGCAGAGCCTACACTTAAGGTCAGAAGACCCAGTCTGCTTCAGCTGCTTCTAACTAAAAACTTGAGTAAGTCATTTTATTTCCAAAGGCCTCGGTTTCCTTCTCTACAAAGGTAATAATGATAATAACCTACCCTGTCTATAATTTGTTTCTGATACTTTAAGAAGATAATTCATCTGTCAGAAATTTTAAGATGGCCATGGATGGAGCTGGATTAGACTGACTGTTCTTATCCTGGAGGTTAACTGCTTGCATATGCTAGGCTCCCAAAGTAGGCCAGGAAGTCATTGAGATTAGCAACTTTATCAGCTGAAATGTTTCTTTCCTGTGTTTAGAAGAGAATTTCCTGGCATTTGGAGGCAGAATTGGCCTGTTCTCAGCATGAAATCACTGGGCTTCTGGGCAGGACCTAGAGAGGTCCCAAACTTGGAAAAAAATACCATAGAAGGGGCCTCCCCTTATGTTCCAAGCTATATAGAGTAAATTTGTGTCTCCAGTGGGTGGGCTAATAAGAACAGCTATCTATTACTAACAACAATGATTTCTATTTGTAGAGCATCCATTATGGACCATATAGAATGTTTGGAAACTTACTACAGTGTACCTGACATTTGAGGACAATGAAGTTTGTCTTGTCTTCAAAATTTATATGAATTTTGCCTGAAAACACCATTATATAGTCATACTTGTTTTCTATAAAATACTGTATTTAGTATCTGGTAAAATTAATATCCCAGGAAGGCGCACTATATTTATTTATTTATATATATTTTTATGTACCCTTCAGCATATTGTTGAGTAACCACAGGGGTTACTGAATACAGTTTAAGAACTGTTATTTTATTTAATCTTTATTTTACAAGATTTAATATTTATAGACACAAGAAAGATGGAAAAAGACTTGTTTCTATCACAGACCCAAGAAACAGTAAAGCCAGATCCAAACACAGATTGGGATGTTCCATGCTTTTAACCACTGAACTGAGTCTCCCATGTTATTGTACTGCCGTATTTATATATTTAGTACCTGTTACCCTTGCAGGCAATCTGTGTGTCCTTTATGCTCAACAGGGTGCATAAGACAAAGTAAACTCTCAGCCAGGGTGCTGCGTCCTGCACCTATGATCCAGCAACTTGGCGGGCTGAGACCAGAGGATCAAAATACAAAGAAACAAATAAACAAAAAGTAAACTCACAATGAACACTGATTGGTTGAATGAATAAGCCCCTAAAATGAAGTCATTTCAAGGGTTCACACATTTCTAGCAAATTGATCTCAGAGTTTTTTTAAAACCTTTTTTGTCCTTAGGGTCTTCTGTAACAATGATTCACATTAAGCTCTAAGCCACTGCTTATGTGCAGAATAATTGATATTTACAGGGAACTCTGGATAAATAGAGAAAGCTGCCCAAGAGCACCTATGTCCACCTCCTTCCCAGACACCATTAGATTATCTTAAAAAATCAGTATCTCAAGTCACAACCCATGAACAACTCCTAAGCTACCATGAAAGAAATCTCAGAATTGTGTGGCTTATGTTTGTCTCCCTATCCTCCCACTGTATACTGTATTCACACACCCCTTTCTCTTCTCTGTTTTGTACCCATATATTCCTTATTATTACAGTGATGAGCACAGGTGTGTTATATAAAACACTGGATGTTTTCCCCCTAGTAGCAGCTAGTATGGGGTGTATATATATATGCATGCTTTGAAAGGTTGGAAAACCTCCTCTAGAGACTTCTCCTTTCGTCCAGAGTGAATCTCTTCTGAATTTAAAATATCTATTTTTCTTTTCTTTCCCTTTCTTCTTTTCTTTTTCTGTGCTGAGTTGAACTCAGGGGCCCTGTGTATACTAAGCATGTGCTGTACCACTGAGCTATAGTCTCAGTCTCAAAGCATCTTAAGAGAGCTTTGCCTTAAGAAAACCCATAGGCATTGCACAGTGTTCTGAAATTTTGGAATCCATTTGATCCTTAAAAATCTATGGAAATCTGTTACTATTGACTTTCAGATTGGTAGATGTTAACCTTTTGGATCTGGAATGTCCCCCAAAGGCTTATGTGTTAAAGATTCGGTCCCCTGTGCAGCAGTGTTCAGATGTGAGGCTTTTGGGAAGTACTTGGGTCATGAGGGCTATAACCTTATTGGTGAATTAATATGTTGATAGATTCATAATTTGATGGCATTATTGGGACGAAGTGGAAAGTTTAAGAGGTGGACCTTAGAGGAAGTAATTCACTGGGTGTGTATCCTCAAAGGATATATCATGTCCCCTTCCTTGCACCAGTGCCCCCTACCCTTCCTGGCTGCCAATGAGGTGAGCAGCTTTCTACCCTCAACCCCTACCCTTCCACCACGGTGTTTCAGCCTCATCACAGGTCTGAAAGCAATGGAGCCAGCTGGCTCTACACTGACAAATTGACCTCCGAGTTTAAATAGACCTTTTTTTGTCCTGGGGCTCTTCTATAACAATTATTCACATTAAGTTCTCATTCAGTACTAAAATACATCTTTCCTCTTCTAATCTGATTTTTCAGGTATTTCTTCACAGTGATGAAAAGCAGTCTAGCGTGATGTGTGTGTGTGTGTGTGTGTGTATGTGTGTGTGTTGCTTTGTTTAATAAGTTAAATATTCTGATGTTGAAGAATCTCTTCTTAGGAATGAGGAGACTTTTCCAGCATCTGGATTTGCCCAATAGTGAGTAAATCCTCCAAAAGGCCAAAAGTCTCTGTGACTAATAAGTGATTTGCACTTTATAGCAGTGATTCTCTAAGTGTAGGTTCTAGGAACTTGTTTAAAAATGCATTCTTGGGCCTCCACCCCAGACTCACTGAATCAGAAACTGGGAGGTAGTTCCCAGCAAATTGTATGTTTTTCATAAACTCTGTAGACATTTTTGATGCACTTATCTGTCATTTAGTAAATATTCAATAAATAATCTCCCTCTTCCCTCCCAATTCGGTGATCTTGTCTAAGAATGTTGCCACTGTGAATACCATAATTACTTTGAGTTCACAACAGATTTATAAACAGGTCATGTGTCAACTATGCAGATGGCCTCTTCTGAGACAGATTGAGAAGTCTGTGGTCAGGCAACCCCAAACTCTGGGCACAAGGATGAAAGCTACAGTTTCCAGCCGACAATTTTATCGTTTTCCTTACACTTCTTTGGGAAACTAAATAATTGATCCCCAACATTGGCTTTAAACGGACTCTTGTTGGGTAAGGTCAAAAGTGTGATTACTTGAAAATTGCTCAGCAGGTGGGGAAGGTACTTGATTTTAAGTGTCTAAATCAGGTTTTTGCTATTACTGCTCTCAGCAGGAGAAGAGGCAGAAAAATCAATAGTCTTGTTTAAGCTGTAAAATCACACTTCCTGTTATCTCACAAGGCCTTTATGTGCTAGAGAGAAGCTTTGACCTCTACTGTCACAAAGGCTGTCACAATTTGTAAGTTTATGGTGAGTTCATTGAACTCTGTGTTGTCTGGTATCTGCATGGCATGAGACTTGGAATCTTTTTGATACCTTGAGAATAGTACAGGTGGGCAGAAAACCAAAACCCAACTCCAGACCATCTCTCCCTTTTTCCTCTTGAGAGTGAATCTGAACTGGAAGAACTGAATTGAAAGTTAGACAAGAGAACTGAACATATTGTCTAAGGAGAGGGCGGGCAGGAGAGGGCTGTTCCTGAGCAGCTCTGTTGTAATTAAAGTTACTGTTGATCTTAAGTTTCCAGAGGAGCATAGAGCTTTAAGGAGGTGGGCTGAATGATTGATATTATCATCACTTTTATTATTTAAATACCCATTCCCTACCAAATTCAGTAAAAGGTGATTCTTATGTAACCCATCAATTAAGATTGCCCAGGTTTGGGCTGGGAATGTAGCTCAGCTTACATCTCAGATAGGTTTGAATCGCAGCTCCATCATTTATATCAGTTATAAACACCAGAAGATGCTTCTGGAAGACTTGACTAGCAGTAGCTCAACTAGGCATATAGGGGGAAATATATATATATATATATATATTCCCCCACACACATTAAAAGAAGTCTAGGGGCTGGGGTTGTGACTCAGCGGTAGAGTGCTTGCCTAGCACATGCAAGGCCCTGGGTTTTATCCTTAGCACCATATATATATAAATAAATTAAATAAAGGTATTAAAAAAAAGAGTCTGGATGGGCTGGGGCTGTAACTCAGTGATGGGGCGCTTGCCTGGCATGTGTGAGGCACTGGGTTTGATTCTCAGCACCACATATAAATAAAATAAAGATACATTGACAACTAAAAAATTAGAAAAAAAAAGTCTGGACGTCAGTGGCAGGTGGCATTGATTTATTAGATAAGTGATTTCAAGATCCCCATGACTCCTGTGGTCTTTGTTGATCTAAGATGGTTGCTATGGCTCTAGGAATCGTGTCTATGATTAAGGTTGGAAAAAAGGGGTATAGGAAACATCAGTAATGTGTAATTTTTATGTTATTTTTAGATTTTAATTTTATTTATCTATTTATTTATTTATTCGTAGTGCTAAGGATCCAATCCAGTGCTCCACACATGCTAGACGAGCACTTTACCACTGAGCTACAACTGCAGCCCCCAGTAATGTGTATTCTTTTACTAGGAAAGCAAAGACTTTCCCAAAGTTCCTTTTGTAGACATTTTTTGTACATATCATTAGAACTAGACCACATGGTTATTATAAGTTGTTAGCCTGGGAAATGAGTAGTGTCCACCCCCAGCCCTATTTTGTATTTTATTTAGAGACAGAGTCTCCCTGAGTTGCTTAGCACCTCACTTTTGCTGAGTCTGGCTTTAAACTCTCAATTCTCCTGTCTCAGTCTCCTGAGCTGCTGGGATTACAGGAATGCACCATCACGCCAGGCTCGCTGTAATTTGATAAGCACTATAAGAAAAAACAGTTATGATAGCCTGGAAGAACCTCTGATCTAACCTGGAGGGATGAAGGTCAAGGAAGACTTTTAGGAGAAAAAAAGTGAAGGGCAGAGGAAAGACTATGTATGCATAAGGACCGCCTGAAAAACAACATGGATATAGAACAGGACTGCAAAGTATTGTTAGGAAAAGTTCTGTGTTTGATGTTGGTAAAGTGTAAAAAGCCAGGCCAGGCTTGGCAAGGGAAGTAAGCCATTTAGATGGATAGGAGGCAGATGTGGAGGATCCTTATGCTATGCTAAAACGTTTAGGTCAGTGGGGTGCCATTAGAGTGTTTTAGGCATGAGGTATAGATTGGCATGTTTAAAAATGATCTCCCTAAATGCAGTGAGTGGATGGATTGGGGGGAGTTGGGGGAGAGAAATGGAAGTCAGAAGACCAGTTAGGTTTTTAAAATGGTTTAGTCAGGAGACCTGAGTTAGAGGTGGTATCTGGGATGAAAAAGAGAATAGATTTGAGTCACTGTTAGAGAGAAAGATATCTGACATACAGTAGACATTCAGCATTTGTGGAATATACATAAGAGCTTGATGTTGGATTTGGGGAGTGAGAAAGAGGAGGAACCTTGACTTATCCCAAGCTCTCTCTGCTATAAGTGACAGATAGCATCCTGTGCCATCACTGAGTTCTCAATAATACTGAGACCAGTGAGTGTTTCAGGGAGCTTTCCTTTTAGATATTTCTCAGATAATTGTCTCATAACTTTTCCCCTAGAACTGGACATTTCTAAACATAACATATCTTGGTAATTATGGGGCAAGATAATGTTATTTCCATTTTACAGATTAGAAACTTACGTGCTGAATAGTTAAGTAGTTTGCCTGGTATCACCCAACTGCTCAGAGTAAGAAAATGTTCTTCTTCCACAGCATGTTGACTTTGTGCAATACTTGGACTTTCTGTTGTAATTTCAACTGTTTATAGGCCATAATAAACCAAGCAATAAAATTCGGAAGATTTTTATCTAATTACTCAGCTGTTAAGATAAGGCCATGAGTTAATCGTAATTCAGTGCACCTTCTAATTCAATCCAACAGAGTGCACAGTATCATTCGAATTATACGAAGAAAGTTCTGCTGATGCTTCATTAATGTTAAAAGAAAGAAAACCTAAAATAACTCACAGAAATATTCAGACATTCCCCTACCCCCATTTTCTTTTTTCAGATCTGATTTCATTCTTATATGTCATTTAAGTAACCATGAGAAAATTATGAAATCTCTCAGGGCCACAGTTTTTCACCTGTAAAAAATATTGGATGGGATGGGGATAGAGCTCAGTTGGTAGAGAGCTTGCCTCACATGCACAAGTCCCTGGGTTCAATCCCCAGCACCACCCAAAAAAAAAAAAATATATATATATATATATATGATGTTCATTTAAGAGTAATTATTGTTATTGTTTTGCAGACAAGAAAACAAAGATTTAGAATTCAATAAGGAGCATAAGGATCTTACCTATGTCCATATAGTAATTTAATGATAGCTCTAACACCTGTCCCCTGCCCCCCCAAAAAAAAGAGTGTTGAAGTGGTGTTTTCTGAGGGTCTTTCACTTAAGACATATTTTATGTTTCATTTTATTTGAAAACCCCATTCTGGTTTGGATGTCACACATATTTTCCACCTGCTTCCTTAGGATATCAACAATGAGTTGAGAGTCTATAGGAACAATAGTGCTTTAAATTTATAGGACCCAATGAAAGTTTTTGCTACATTTTTACGTACACCTGGAAATCTGGGTATTTGGATTATAGTCCTGACTCTTTCTGAAGGATGAGTAGCAGTTATTTGGAACATATGAAAGAAATGTCTAACAATAGGAAATTAATTGAACTTACTTAAGTGTCCAATAACACAGTTATTTTATGGTTTCTCTTGTTTTTCCTCACTTCCAAAACAAGTGTGTTCATGTTAGTGTAGGGCTGGGGTTGTGGCTCAGTGGTAGAGTAAGTGCTTGCCTAGCACATGGGAAGCACTGGGTTCAAACCTCAGCACCACATAAAAGTGAAATAAAGATATTGTGTCCACCTACAACTAAGAAATAAATATTTAAAAAAAGAAAAATCAAAGTGTTGACAAATGAGAAGAACATAAAGAACGCCCATAATTCCCCTGATCTGGAAACAATCACTATTAATTCTTTGATGTATCATTTTTCTAGTTCATTTTAAATGAACAGACAGATATTCTTTTTCAAGAAAAATGAGATTATATGTTGTGTACTGTTCTATAATTCACCTTAATTAGTTAATTAATTAATTTTGGTACTGGGAATTGAACTAACTGGTGCTTTACCACTAAGCACCTAGTGCTATATATCCCCAGTTCTGTGCTATTTTCCATTTTGAGACAGGACCTTACTAAGGTCCACCTCAAGCTTGTGATCCTCTTGCCTCAGGCTCTTGAGTGCTGAGTTTACAGGTATGGGCCACCACGTCCAGTGTTACCTTAATTTATTTGAATTCTGAATTGGATCATTTAAATTTATTTCAACTAATGTTCTATTGGTAGATGTTTTGGTTGCTTAAACTCACTATAAACCAAAAAGCACAAAACAGAAATAATAGACCGAGTTGAATTAGAAATAAAAATGCAAAGATGTGGGATGCTTTAATTTACTGTTTTTTTTTTTTTGTTGTTGTTGTTGTTGTTGTTGTTGTTGCTGTTGTTTTTTTAAGGGGAACAAAAATGCTCTAAAATGTCCAGAAAGGATTGGGAGTATAGTTTGGTGATAGATCGACATGAGTCCCTGGATTAAAGCCCCAGCACAATGCCCAAAAGATTATAATCATACAACAATACCCCCCCAACACACACACACACACACACACACACACACACACACACTTATATTCAGTGTTTCTACAAAAAACCAAGCTGACTTGTAGCTTGCTTTTGTCTAGCCAAACAGTAAAAGGCCTGACCATCTGAACCATGCGAGGATAAGGAAAAGGTGGGAGATAAGGCACATGATTGAGGACTTGGAGGATTTTGATTAAATTGTGTTAAAATCCATGGGCCATTTCCAAAAAGGAGCTTTTAATGAAAAGATTATGGGTGGGGAGACTAACATTTAAGTACCTACCACCCTGTGCCAAGTATTTATGTGAGGTATTTTGTATAAAGTGTTTAGAATTTCAAGTATTCTTTTGATTGTCTTACCTGTAGTATAGGACATCTCTGTGTTCCTGAGGATCAGGTAAAGGGATTTGTCTTAAGATTTGATATCTGAGTGAATGGTACAGCCAGCTGTTGAATCCTTATTTGCCTGCCCTAAGAGCCCCTGTTCGTTTCAGTGGACTGATGGCTCCTCTAGGAGGGCCAGAGAAGGAAACTCCTAAATTACAATAGGAATACTTGGATGGATCTTTACAAAGCATGTTCAAGGACTCCCCTGCCCACCTCCTCAGCCAATCCACATGCAGAAGGAAAAAGGATACTGATGCTGACATAGAATTGGTAATAAAAAATAAATGTTACAGATTGCATCTATCTTTTAAAATATCAAAACCTGGTGTTTTAATCAGCTTTTTCATTGCTTGTGACCAAAAGACCTGACAAGAACAACATAGAGGAGGAAAATTTTAATTGGGGCTCATGATTTCAGAGGTCTCAATCCATCAGTGGCCTACTCCATTGCCCTGGGCCCGAGATGAGGCAGAACAACATTATGGCAGAGAAAGCAGTTCAGTACTTGGCAACATGAAAGCAGAGAGAGAACTCATCTCACCAGGAGTTCAAAATATAAGCCCCCAAAGCATGTCCTCAGTGACCTAACTCCTCCAGCAATACCCTCCCTGCCTACAGTTACCACCCACTTAACTCTTATCAGTGGATTGATCCACAGATGAAGTTACAACTCTCTTAATCTAATCATCTCACCTCTGAGTGTCTTGCATTGTTACACATGAGTTTTTTGGTGTCATCACATATCCAAATCATAACATCCAGGCTCTGAAAGTTGAAGTGAGTTGCCCAAAGACACTGAGTTTGTAAATAAGAGAGCTGGGATTTGAACCTAGGTCTGCCTATGAATAAAGTTTTTGCCATTACATAACACTGTATAGTTTGACTTTGTTTTACTCCTGGACTCAGTGTGCACAACGCTAAGGGAGGGTCCATGGCCTGTCCATAAGTTAACACAGTATTTAAGGTGTTCCTGTCTTTAACTTGTAGTTGCTTCAGCCTCTCCAAAGCCAGAAGTCAGACAGAAATTCTTTCCTGTTCTATCCCACAATACTTTGAATTTCCCTCTGCCACAGCCTTTACCCAAGGTTGGTATTACCCAAGGCTAATACCAGCTTATTTATGTGCTTGCTTGTCTCTCCCATTAGATATTCAATTTATGCACAGCGAGGATTGTATCTTTTCATTTTACATTCACTGCAGTCCCCAACACACTTAAGTGTTTAAGTATTCTTCTAGTTAAATTGACCAAAATTTTTTGTTTGTTAGTTTTTGGAACTTATTTTTTATTTTATTTATTTATTTATTTGTTTGTTTGTTTTTGTGTGTGTGGTGCTGAGGACTGAACCCAAGGCCTTGAGCATGCTAGGCAAGTGTTCTACCACTGAGCCACACCTCCAGCCCATGTTTTGTGTACTTGACTCACTGATGAAGGCAATGATGCAGGTGTTAACATTTAACATATACACAATTTTAAAAACATGGATTTTTGGCTTCCAGCCAAGAATTAATTCCCGCACTGGGGTGTAGACTTCAGGATACTAAAATGAGTATGAAAATGAGTATTAACAAACATCATCATAAATGAAAGTGTATTTAGATCTATTCCCTAATTTTCTTCATTTTTTAAGGAGAAGAAAAGTCTTGCTTCTATTTAAAAAAAAAAAAAAAAAAAGGAATTTCCTTTGGATCCTTCTACCTCCTCAAGCTATCATCACTTCTCCTTTCCTTTATTGTTGGCATCTTTACTCACTCTTCAGCACACCCTATTGTTCCGGTGCCTTCATTCAATCTTCCCTGTGTTGACTCTAAAGGCAAATGTTGTCAGACTGTATTAAAAAATCAAGATCCAGGGGCTGGGGCTGTGGCACAGTGGCAAAGCTTCCGCTTTGCACTGGGTTCAATCCTCAGCACCACATAAAAATAAATAAACAAAATAAAGATATTGTGTCCATTTATAACTAAAAAATATTTTTTTAAAAATCAAGATCTATTATGCACAACTACAATGCACCAATTAAAAATTTTTGGAAAAAATAAATAAATAATTAAAATACATGAAAAAAGAAACCAAGATCCATCTCTTTGCTGTCCACAGGAGACACACGGTAGATTCATAGCTAGAGATTATTTGAAAGTAAAAAGATGGGGGGAAAATCATGTAAACAGCAATCATTAGAAAGTTAGAGTAGTTATGTCAAACCAAATGGGCTTTAAAACAACAACAAAAATGTTGCTAGAAATAAAAAGGGATACTTTATAATGAGAAAAGAGTCAATTGAAGATACAACAATTACAAACATATGCACCTAACAATAGGGCCCCCAAATACATGAGAAAAAACTGACAGAAATGAAACATGAAAGAGACAATTCAGTAATGATAATTGGAAACTCCATTACCTTTACTTTGAATAATAGATAGGGTTAGGTAGAAGATCAGAGAAGGGGCTGGGGATGTTTTTTTTTACTAAAAAATTCTCTCTCTCTCTCTCTTTAAAAACAAAATCAGTGAAGAAATAGAAGATTTGAACACTGTACATCTAATAGACATCAGTAAAATACTCTGATAATAAAATATAATTCTTAAGAAAACATGGAATAATCTCCAGGATAGACCATATGCTAGGCTAATAAACAACTCTTGATACATTTAAAGGATTGAACTTAAATAAAATATGTTCTTTGATGGAGAACAGTGGAATGAAATTAGTAGTAACAGAATGAAATTTGATAAATTCATAATTATGTGAAAATGAAACAAAACACTCCAATGAGTCAAAAAACAAATCACAAAAGAAATTAGGAAATATTTTGAGGTGAATGAAATATAACACCAAACAAATAGGATGCAGCTAAGCAGTACTTGGGAAAAGGAAATATATAGCTGTAGATTCGTACTTTAAAAAAGAATAACAGGCCAGGTGCCACCTGTGTCTGAGGAGGCTGAGGCAGGAGGATTGTGAGTTCAAAACCAGTCTCAGCAAAAGTGAGGTGCTAAGCAACTCAGTGAGACCCTGCCTCTAAATAAAATACCAAATAGGGCTGGGGATGTGGCTCAGTAGTTGAGTACTCCTGAGTTCAATCCCCAGTTCCCCCTCCCCCCCCAAAAAAAAGAAACATAGAAGAATGGTCTCAGCTTAATAACCTGACATTTCACCTTAATACATTGAAGGAAGAAAAGAACAAAGGAAACTTAAAGCAAATAGAGGAAAGGAAATAAAGATTAGAGCAGAAGGGCTGGGGTTGTGGCTCAGAGGTAGAGTGCTTGCCTAGCAAGCATGAGGTCCTGGGTTCAATGCTCAGCACCACATAAAAATAAAGTTAAGGTGTTGTGTCCACCTACAATTAAAAAATAAATAAATAAATAAATATCTTTTTTTAAAAAAAAAAAAAGATTAGAGCAGAAATCAGTGAAACAGAGAAAACAACAGAGAAAATCAATAAAATAAAAACTGGTTTAATAGTATCAAAATTGAGGTGATCAAGACTGATCAAGAATAAGAAAGTAAATTCCCATTTGCTAAAATCAAGAATGAAAGTGTACTTATATACACTAGATACTTATCTTTATCAGATATGTGATTTGCAAATATTTTATGTCAGGCCACAGCTTGTCTTTTTATCTTTTTCACATGGAATTTTGAAAAGTAAAAGTTTCTAGGTTTTTTTTTTCAGTTAAAAAGAATGATACAGGGGACATTACTGCTGACTTTATGCAAATAAAAAGAAATATAAGGGAATACTATGAACTATTATATGCAACATATTAGAACATATAGGTACACTCATTCTATGAGGCCTATATAACCTTGATACCCAAACCAGATACAGATGTCACAGACAAGAAAACTATATGACCAATATGCTATTTGAATATAAATCCAAAAACCCCCAACAGAATACTAGGATTATTTTAGATCCTTCCTTCCCAACACTTAAAATTTTTGCTAGTCTGTTAAGTGTAAAATGATAACACATTCCATGTATTTGCATTTTGTTGATTACTGGTGTAGTTAAACATCTTTTTCTTTTCTCCTCCTCCTACCTAGTCAATTGAATTATTTCATCTGCAGATTGTCTGATTAGAGTCTATTGAATTAATTTCTCATTGACTAATGCAAGTTTTTTATTTTTTATTTTGGACATTAATCCTGTATTGTACATCTTACAAATGTCTTTTCTCTTTATGTACTTGTCTCTTAACTTTGTTTATGCATCTTTATTATGTAGAGCTTTATGTTTTGATGAGTTAAATTTATCATCCTTCTGTGATTCTTCTTTTAGTCTTATCTAAGAAATACTGTCTAAACTGGGTAAGGAGGCACACACATAGCTGTCGTAAACCCAGTGACTCTGGAGGCTGACAGAAGGATCATAAGTTAGACAGACTAGCCTCAATAACTTAATGAGATTCTGTTTCAAAATAAAAGGGGTTGGGGATATAGCTCCATGGTAAAGTACACTGGGGTTCAATCCCTGTCCAAAAACAAAGGAAGGAAGAAAGGAGAGAAGAAGGGAAAGAAGGAACAAAGGGAGGGAATGAGGGAGAAAGGAAGGATGGAAGGGTCTGTCTTATCCTAGGGTTTTCTAACCCTAGGGTCATACCAATGTTTTCTTCTTTTTCTTTTAATAGTTACAAAAATTCTATTTTATAGTAAAGTATGTTTTTTTCTAGAATTGTAGAAGTGTGATGGGGGGTCTGATTTTTTGTTTTTTTTTATATGGAAAACAAGTGTCCCATATGTTTTATCAAATATGAACTAGATTCTCCCCTTTGCTGCATAATGGAATGAAAGAGTGAGTTGATCTGGAAGGGAAAGAGATTCATGGACCAAATCATCAGTTTGCAAAATTTTACTTTGCTTTTTAATCTGTATTTAGAAGATAAATGCACAGAGGTCAGAGACCATTCACTATCAACATAGGAAGTGTTGGGTACTTCCCAAGTGCCTTATAGATACAGTGGGGGAAAAGGAGAAGGAGAAGGAGAAGAAGAAGAGAAGCAGCAGCAGCATTCTTTTGAGTAGGAGATTGAGACAGAATAGGCCATCTGCTTTCTCTTAAAATCTCTTCCATTCCAGCAGATAAGAAGAATCTGGAGAGATACAGTGAGATTTGTTAAAGAATCTTTTCCCCCAGAGGAACAGCACACACACCTGGCCTTATGTACTTAAGAGCAATTATATTAGGAACATCTAAGCAGCCTGTTTTCCTTTTTTGTTGTTGGTGGTGTTGTTTCTACACTAATGACATGCAAGTTAAGCCTGCCAAGTTTTTAGCAGCTCTTTCTGCTGGGACTTTCCTAGGTGAATGGCCTAGAGGTGGCTGCCCTTAACCTGGATAGGCTTTCCTTGAAGATGCAACACAGTGCAGATGAGCACCAGGTGTCTCCCTTCTTGTTATCTCAGGGGAGTTACCTTGCCCTGAGAACAGTGCCTCTCTCACAGCTTTAAAAACCTTGGGGCACTCCAGTGCTAGACTTGGTGGGTGGGCCTTAAATTCAATATATAGGCTGCCTCAGAGTCAGGCCTGGTGGGCAGGCCCAAAGGCAGCACTCCACAACTACCTCGTGCTTTGGCTGACCTACATTCTCACTAGTCTAGCACTCTCAGGGGCCAGGCCTCCTAGAGAATAAAAGGAATTCAGATTCATTTTTCTGATGCTAACAGATTCAAGGACCCATCTAATTTATTTTCTTCTATTGAAGAAGAGAGAGGCTGGAGTTGTGGTTCAATGGTAGAGCTCTCTTGTAGCACATTCGAGGCCCTGGGTTCCATCCTCAGCACCACACATAAATAAACAATCAAACAAACAAATAAATAAGATAAAGGTATTGTGTCCAACTACAACTAAAAAAGAAAGAAGAGAGGAGGAGGAGCTTGTGTACTCTGTGTTAGAATGTTTTCCTTACTTTGTAGCTTCTCAGCCTATAGCACTAAAAATGGGGTTTTATCTATCAGGATCAAATTTTGTGGGTTCTGTCACCTAAATATCTTTGCAGTTCCTTCCTCTTTATCCCATTGCTATTCTTTTAACTTTTTCTTTGGGCTACTGCAGTAATTTCTTATTAGGTCCCTCTGATCTTGTCCACTCTGAACCTCTTCCTACGCTGCTGCTCTAGTGGTTTTTGCAAAACACAAATCTGAACCACCCCCACACACACCCCCAGTTAAAAACCCTCCAGTGGTTTCCTTTTATTTACTAGTAAATTCTGTCCTTTAGCCTGGCATTCAGATCCCTTCACAGTTTGCCCCTCAGTCTTCCTTTTTGCCTTCATTTCCTTCTATTTTCCCCTATGTGTAATCATACTAAACTATTTACCATTTTCCTAATAAGGCAAGCATTTTCATACCTTCATGCATAGAATGAATATATATTTCTTTGTTCTCATCCCATACACCTCTGACAAGTTCTTCTCATTCATTGTTCAAGGCCAACTGAAATGTTTCTTCCTCTGAGAAGCTATTCCCAACTCTTCCAAATCTGTTTTTCATAATCTCCTTGGCATTCTGATAACACCCCAACATTCTGATTGTATATTTTATGTAATACCTATAGATTAATTTAAATGACCAAAGTTATTTCCCACTGGACTGTAAACTCGTATGTATAGAAGGTACCTAACACCATGTTTGGCACAGAGAAAGCATTTGCTATATGCTAACTATTATAATGATGATGAAGAAATCTGGATTAAGTCACTTTAGGCCTTCACTGATCACCATCATCAGAGTCTTATTATGTCAGTTCAATTATTATTATTTTTTTAATCAGGGGGAAACCATCAATGGAAGAATGAGCAAAGCAGGAAGAAAATTGAATTGTTTAAAGGAAAGGGGATTTGTATAGTAAAGTCTGATCAAAGGTGAACAATCAGGAGGGGGAAGCTCGAAGGAATTGGATGTATTAGATTTGTACAGGAGAAAATTAAGGAAGAATAACTGATGTCTTCATATCTCTGGAGGGCTGTCCTGAAGCAGAAGAAACTAGCATGTTTTGTGAGGGTAGAACTGGGACCAGTGACTGAGGAAGAAGATGTCAGATCCAATTCCTCATGAGGCTGTTTTTTTTTTTTTTTCTCTCAAAGAGAAGAATTTTCCAACCTCCAGTGCTCTCTAATATGAGCTTTGACTAACCGAAAAGATTCTGAACATACTTCTTTGTCTTACTGAGCCATTAGAAAGGGGTGCAGCAGCAGCTGTTGCCAGGCCTGTGGATCACTGTAAAGGATGGCAAATTAGACTTAGTCACCTCTTAATACTTCTTCCAGTTCTAACTCAGTGTCTGTGTGTTACTTTCAATATCATGAGAATGGCCTATATTAAGACACTGAGCAGGAAAAAAAATAGCTTTTTTTTTTTTTTCCCCTTTTAAACAGACCATATTTGTGTGGTTCGGAAGATGAAATAAAAGTCTTGGCCAAGTTAATGGCAGCCAAATCTGGAGGTTACGTTGAGTAGACTCATATTTTGAGAAGAGGTAAGGAGGTTGGTAGGAATGGACTAATTTGCTCTGGTCAGAGTTTTGTCTCCACTTTCTACTTACTTTGCAAGACATGTCTCAATGATCTCATCTCTAAAATGGAAGTCCTAATGTATTTTATAGAGTTAGGGTGAAAATTAAATCAGATTAAAGACTTGCCTACCACAGTGCTCAGAATATAATACAGATTCCAAATTATATCCTTTCTTTTGCCCTCTTTTTAGTTTGAGAGAATAAAGACTTTTGTTTGGGGTCACTCTGGCATTTGGAGCGAGGGTGGTTTACTTTTTCATTGTGAATGTCAGACCTAAAATGTCTTTATTCCTAAGTATCCCCTGCTCACAAAGGAGTAATCTTCTTTGTCTTACTGAGCCAGAGAGGTAGTCTTTCATTAGTCTTTTAATACTCTATTATTTTTAGCACCTAAAAATCAAGTAGTTTCAGAAATAGTTCTCTGATTTCTGCTGAGAGTAATTTCTAATTTCCATATTAATCAAAAAATAACTTTATATTTCTTTAGTTTTAATCCCAGTAAGAACAAGAAAAGAGGATTAAATTGTAGTGACATTTACAAAGAAATTAAAATGTACACATCAAGATCTCAGGAAACCCAATCACTACTATAGCGTTTGGACTGTAAAAGAGAAAATCTCGCTTGTATCCATTTATTTTCTTCCCTCTTGACCTTCAAAAAATATAAATACAGCCAAATACAGTGGTGTGTTTCTTTAATCTCAGTGGTTCAGGAGACCAAGGCAGGAGGAGCACAAGTTTGAGACCAGCCTCAGCAATTTAACAAGATCCTGTCTCAAAATAAAAGCTAGAAAGGGATTGGGGTATAACTCAGTGGTAAAGCAGCCCTGGGTTAGTCCCTAATATTGCAAAAAAAGAAAACACAGACAAACCCACAGAAGAGGTACATTTGTTTCCAAGGCCCCAGTTATAGTTATTTGGAAGGTGTGGAAAATGCATTGATTTGGGGGTACCTTTCACAGTTTTACCACTGAAAAACTGGATAATCTTAGTCAAAAAGTTACTTCACCTCTGAGCTTATGTTTGCTTATCTACAAATGGGAGAAATAATATTAGGGTTAATTTTAAGATCAAATGAAAAACAGGTGTGAAAATTTTTTTTTGTATGAGCAATGGGTGAAATATACACAAATGTTATTTCAATTCAGTATGCTTTACTACTGATGTACTTCAGCAGATCCAGTCAATCTTGGGGACTTTTAGGGTCTGTAATGTACTACACTCACAGGGCTGAGACTGAGCCTGTAGGGGGAGAACCTTTGGAGTGTGGTAAGAGGAGACTTTTAGCAAGGAATCCACAAATTAGCAAGCTTGACTGTTAGCTTACATTGTAGTGGTGGGAGATGGACAGTGATCACATAAACAAGCATATATGATGTCAGGTTTTAGTACTACAAAAAAAGAAAAAAGAAAGCAGATCAAAGAGCATAGAAAATGATGGAATGCTGTTTTAGAAAGAATGTAAGGTGACCTTTGAACAAAGTTCTAGGAACAGGGAGCACCAAACTTAAAGGCTCTGAATTGGAAAAGTGGTTGGTGCATTTGAGGAATGTCAAGGAGGCCATTGTGGCCAGAGAAGATTAGCAAGGAGGCAATAGGAGAGGAGTTTACACAGGTAGCAGGGACCCAGCTTGTTGAAAGAGATTTGGCTATCATTGTCATGTGGGCTACTTTGGAGAGGAGTTCTGTGACCTGACTTATTTTTTTAAATATATATTTAAGTTGTAGTTGGACACAATATTTTTATTTTATTTTTAAGTGGTGCTGAGGATCAAACCCAGGGCCTTGCACAGCTAGGCGAGCACTCTACCACTGAGCCACAATCCCAGCCCCATGACTTAATGTTTTAATAGGATCACTTTGGCTACTGTATGAAACAGACCATATGGGCTCATCCAGGGGACCAGCTATGAAGCTACAGTAATCTAGGTGGGTATTAATGATGATTTGAATTAGGATAGAAATTGTGTAGACAGTGAGATATGATCAGATTCTAAATATATTTTGAAAAAAGGAGTTGAAAGGATTTGTTAATGGATTAGATGTAGATGGGAAAGAAAGAATAGTCAAGAATGATTCTAAGACTTGCCTTGAGAGTTGGAAGAATGAATTACCATCTAATGCTATAGAGAAAACCATGGAGAACAAGTTTGGGAAGATAAGATGCAAACATTTATTCTTAGTCTTTTATGTTTGAAATAATAATAGCTAACTTTCCTAAAAGGCTTAACTATGAGGGCTGGGGTTGTGGCTATGTGGTAGAGTGCTTGCCTAGCATGTCTGAGGCACTGGGTTCAATTCTCAGCACCACATATAAATAAATAAAATAAAGGTCCATCAACAACTAATAAAAAATATTTTTTTTTTAAAAAAAAGGCTTAACTATGTACTTGGCCCCAGCACTTTGGGTCTTAACTAGTTTAATACTTCTAGCAACGTATTGTATTATCTTGGATTTTTTATTTTTGTAGATATTGTGAATGGGATTGCTTTCTTAATTTCATTCTCAGCAAGTTAGCTACTGATATATAAAAGTACTACTTACTTTTGAATGCTGATTTTTGTATCCTGCTACTTTACTGAATTCATTTATCAGTTCTACCAGTCTTTTGGTTTTCTATTTATAGAGTCATGTCACCTGCATAGAGGGATAATTTGACTCCTCCCTTCTTGTTTAGATGCCTTTTATTTCTTTCTCTCCTAATTGCTCTGACTTGCAGTGCTGTATTGAATATAGCAACAAAAGTGGACATCCTTGTCTTGTCCCATATCTCAGAGAAACACTCTCAGCTTTTTCCTGTTTAGTATGGTATGGGCTGTGGGTTTGTTTTATATGGCTTTTATTAAGAAGAGATGCATTATCTTCTGTAATTTGTTGAGTTTTTATTACAGATGTTTGATTTTATTGAATGCTTTTTATGGATCTATTGATAATCATGATTTTGTCTTTAATTTTGCTAATATGATTGACATGTTTGTTCATTTGCATATGTTGAACTATCTTTGCATCACTTAATCATGGTATAAATCTTTTTTAGTTCCCCCTCTTTCAAGTTTTTGAAGTAGTCTGAAAAAAGAATGCTATTTAGTTCTTTAAAAGTTTGGTATATTTTAGCAGTGAAGTCATCCAATCTTGAGCTTTTCTTTTTTGGGAGACTTTATTACTGGTTCAGTTTTATTACTTGTTACTGATTTGTTTATGTTTTCTACACCTTCATGGTTCAATTTTGGTAGCTTAGATATGTCCAGAAGATTATCTGTTTCTTCTGGGTTTTCTAATCTATTGGCATGTATTTGTTCATAACAGACCTTAATGATTCTTTAACTCCTGAGATATCAGTCTTCTTTTTATCTCTGATTTTATTTAGTTGCCCCCCCATCTTTAGTGTAGCTAAATGTTCACTGATTTTCAAAAAAAACAGCTCTTTGTTTTATTGATCTTTTGTAGGGTGAAAGATGAGGGTCTAGTTTAATTCTTCTACATAGGGATTTCAGTTTCCTCAGCACCACTAAAAGGCTGCCCTTTCTCCAATGTATGTTTTTGGTGCTTTTTTAGAAAATCAATTGTCTATAGATGTATGAATTTATATCTGAGTTATGTATTCTGTTCCATTGGTCTATGTGTCAGTGTTATTTTTTCCTTTGGGGGAGGACACTAAGAATTGACCTAGGACCTCATATATGTGCTTTTATCACTGAGCTACACCCCTAGCTACTAGGTGTCTATTTTTATTCCAGTACCATGTTGTTTTGTTACTATAGCCTCGTAGTAGGTCTTAGGAGCCAGTATCATGTTGTTTCCAGCTTTGTTCTTTTTACTCAAGATTGCTTTAGCTGTTTTTGGTCTTTTATGGTTCCATGTGAATTCTAGAATGCAGTTTTCCATTTCTTTGAAGAATGACACTGGTATTTTAATGGAGATTACATTAACTCTGTGAATCACTTTGACATTTTAACAATATTAATCAATTCTGAACATTTTAACAATATTAATTAATTCTTCCGATTCATGAACTTGGGAGGTCTCTTTATTTTTGCCTTTCTGTTTCTTTCATCACTATTTTGTAACTCTTATTGTAGAGGTCATTTACTGTCTTGGTTAAATTTATTCCCAGGCATTTTAGTTTTTCTGTAGATATTTGATATTATTGGCCTCATTTTACAGATGGGAAAACTAAAGCACAGAGAGGTTAATTAATGTTATTGTTGGAATTCAAACCTAGGCAGTCTGGATCTAGAGCCCACACATAGTTTTTATTCATTCATTCATTCATTCATTTTTTGTATGAGGGATTGAGCTCAGAAGTGTTTAACCATTATGCCATATCCCTAGCCCTTTTGATTTTTTTATTTGGAGACTGGGTCTTGCTAAGTTGCTTAGGGCCTTACTAAGCTGCTGAGGCTGGCTTTGACTCTGTGATCCTCCTGCCTCAGCCTCCCAAGCCACTGGGATTATGGGTGTGTGCCATTGCACTCAGCTCCACTCACAATTTAAAAAATTTTCTCCCTCCTGCCCTTCTTTTCCCTTTCTTTCCCTGCCCTGCCCTTCCCTTTCCTGGGCTCATTTGTATTAGGCAAGTGCTCAACTACTGACATACACTCCCAGCTATCAGGAGCCACTCTTTTTTTTTTTTTGGTACCGGGATTGAACTCAGGGACTCTCAACTCTGAGCCAAATCCCCAGCCATCTTTTGTGTTTTATTTAGAGACAGGGTCTCACTGAGTTGCTTAGCACCTCACCATTGCTGAGGCTGGCTTTGAACTTGCAAACCTGCTGTACTGCAAAGCCTTCATATCTAGCAAGCATCCAAGTAGAGATGTAAAGAAGGCAGTTAGATACTATATGAATCAGAAGTTCAGGCAAGAAGTATAGCAATATAAAAAGCCAAGTATAATTAGTGGACAGATGAAGTCAGAAAGGAAGGTTAGGGCAACTACCATAAAAGGAGACATGGTCACAAGAAGGCAAAATTTTAAGTTCAAGCCCTTGAAGACAAGGGGTTTGGTTAAAATATCAGTTCTACCTCTCAGAGCCAAGGAGGGCATAAGTGAAGCCAGTGGTGGATGACCTCAAAATGCTACTTTCATCTGGAATGCCCTTTTTTCTCTTTTTAATTTACATCCAGGGACACTTTGCCCAGGATAATTCCTAACTGACAATAGATCTAAATAATGATGATTAATGAAAGTCTTTTCTCTGACCAGTCTAACTTTGTCATGGCACATTTCAGACTATATTCTAACTGTCCACTTATCTCTGCCCCCTTCCACAACTTTCTATCCTCTTATCTTTCTCCTTCATCAGTTGGTGACCATCTCAAAGCCAGAGACCCTGTTGAATTTGTTTCATTTGTTTTTAAACCACTCAGGCTAGGGTTAGAGCTCAGAGCTAGAGTGCTTGTCTAGCATGCATAACGCCCTGTGTTCAGTTTCCAGCATCACAAAACAAAAAACAAAAACCTTCACAAAACTCATGGAGAAAAAAGGGCTGGGTATGTAGCTCAAGATAGAATCCTTGCCTAGTGTGAGAAACATGCTCACCTGCCCAAACCCAAACAAGGGGCTCAGAAACAAGAGGTACAGGGGAATAAAAAAAAAAAAAAAAACTAAAAACAAAACAACAATAACAACAACAACAACAAAAACAGGCTTTGATGACAGTCTTGCAAAATCAGGTGTCTGGTTGAGCAGGCATACCCAGAATGGTTTCGATTAGCATTTTATCCCCCAGTGTGCAAGGTCCTTTATTGCCATCTATCCTAGCTGGCGATCTAATGCTGGGTTCACAAAATCTGACTATTCCAATAACTTAAAAAAAAAAAAAAGACAAAGAGGGGCTGTGTATGTGGCTCAAGCGGTAGCAAGCTTACCTGGCATGCGCGGGGGCGCTGGGTTCGATCCTCAGCACCACATAAAAAATAAAGATGTTTGTGTCCACTGAAAACTAAGAAATAAATATTTAAAAAATTCTCTCTCTTAAAAAAAAAAAAAGACAAAGAAAGCATGCAAACACACAGAAGTACCTTTTCAAAATCCATGATGGCTCTCTGACCTTAAGGGTCCGTGGAAAGAGAATGAGCACTGGAATTCTTTTTTCTTATATGGGAGACACACAAGGGGAGGTTCCATGGAACATTCTATCCCCAAAAGGGCAAAGGGGTAGGATTACTAAGGAACAGGTAAGTGTAACTCAACTCCAGCTGGTGATGCCTACTCCTGGAGCCAAACCTTGTTGTCCCAGCTGGGGGTAACACCCAAGTTACTACTGAAGGCAACAATTGTTCAGTGCCTCTGGGTATCAGGACTTAAAGGCTTGTGCATCCAGGGTAGCTCCTGACAGTCCTACCGCCCCCCCCCCCCACACACACACCCATTCCTCATTGGCTGAGTATTGTGAGGTACACAGTCTTCTCAAAAGTTGCCTAGGTTTTACTGTCTCCTATTGTGTTATTTAAAGAATAAATTTATACCTTAGCTGTTCCCATCTCCCTTTGTTCTCTTGCGGGGAGAAAGTCTTCTTGGATTGAGTACCTTTTGGCACATATACAAGCTCTTACTTTTTTACCTAAGTTATTATTTCTTTTTATTTTTGGGAGGTGGGTACTAGGATTAAACTCAGGGGTACTCAACCACTGAGCCACATCCCCAGCCTTATTTTATATTTTTTTTAGAGATAAGGTCTCTCTGAGTTGCTTAGCACCTCCCTGTTGCTGAGGCGGCTTTGAACCCACAATCCTCGTGTCCCAGACTCCCGAGCTGCTGGGATTTCAGGTGTGCACCACCACACCTGGCCTAAGTTATTATTTCTTAACAGATATCTATCTCTGTGGGTCAGACAGACTCCTTTCCCCACCTCCTGTTTTGTCAAAGGGCTGTTTAGGTACATGGATTTCGGATCTGTCACAGTCATTGACTATGGTGCTGTTGTGAGTTAACTGCTTGAAACTTTCCATTCTGCTCTATTTCCCCTCCAGCTGCCTTTCCTTTCTTATGTCCTAATTTTACATTTAAGACTAAATATTGTATTCTGAAAATGGACCACTGGACTTTCTCACACCTACCATGCATGAGGCCCTGAGTTCAGTCCCCAACACACACACACAGAGCCATTCATCATTGCAGAAAACAACCCTTTGATAATCTCTTCATTGAGTACCTATACCTATTCTTTGCCTTATCTGTGCTTGGCATTAAAATGCAGATATCATCATCAGTAGAAGCAGCAGGATGAAAAATATCAGTTGAGACAAGGAAATAAAATAAACAAAATGAAAACTAGAAAAGAGTAGGGAAGGAACCCAATTTATCTGTGATTTCCCTTTTGGACAAAGTTGATAGTAGGGAAAGAATATTCCCTGCTGGCTATGCAGGCTGTCAGCCACCCAGCATTTGAGAAGCTCTGAGCTTACTGTCCAGGATGAGGGTGGTGATTTGGTGAGCTGAGTGGGAAGCGGGACTGACCAAGAGGTATTGTATACAAGCAAATGAGACATAGCTGTGCCTTCAAGGAGCTTACAGTTTGGGGAGAGGGGTGTAGGATAGGAAATGAAAACAAGGCTTTGAAGTGTACAGTGTAATAATTATAGTGTGAAGTACAATGTGTTAAGGCAACTATGTATCTTCAAATTTTTGTGTTCTAAAAGGTAGAAGCTACAGGTAGTCAGACTTTGGAGCAGTATGAGAAGGCATTTTTGGACAGAGTGGTCTCACAGTGGAGTAGGGGATCTTAGGAAAGGAAGGCCTTTACTGTCAGTAAAGATATAAGTTTGGGATAAATGATTTCATTGTGGTTATTGTAATGGAAGCACTAACTCCTCCTAATACAAGATTGGGCTAAAGGGATTTTAAGGTGCCTTCTAACCTCAGCAGTCTATGATCCTAGAAGTCCCTTCCCTTTTCTGAGCATCACCCATAAAATGAAGAAGAGTCAACAAAATAAAACCCCTATAGTGCTGCCATTCTATGTGAATTAAAAATAATTCTGCTTGGAAACATTTAAGGAAGATCCTATAATTGCCCCTGAAGTAAATAGCATATGAGGTGACAGAACAGTGATTACCCATGCTGCAGTCTCTCACTTGAAGCTGAGTATAGATTCCATCCATAAGACTGATCACTTAGCTTTCCAGCTTAGACCCTGACTTTCTTCTGCAGAGTGACATACCTCCTGATTGCTAATTAAATGACAAGTTGGTTACCTCAGTTCCAAAATCAGAAATGATCAAAGATGAATTCAGAAGTGCATTTTCTTTGGAGTTGGAAAAGATTTAGGGAACAGCATATTAACAAAGATACATTATTAAAGCTCCAATATTTACAAATCCCAAAGAAGCTTTTAGGGATTTAGGGATTTAATCTTTGACTTTTAAAACCAGCTTTTCATTGTCAGTCAAAATACCAAAGAGCATTTAAAAACTGCAGGGAGTAAGTAGTGAGGCAGGCACTATTATACTGCTAGTGTAAGTTCAAATTGATAGTTTTTCTAGAAGGCAGTGCAGCAAAGTATTTGAAGACTTAGCCTGTCACTTCTCATCACTGCACTACTGCTGTCCTGGTCTGAGCCCCACCATCTAGTGCCAGGAGTTTGCAATAGCTCCCTGCTGGTCTCCATGCTTCTCTATCCTTGCCCCCTTGTACTCTCTTTTCAGCACAACCATCAGAGTGACCCTTTTCACATAAGTCAGATCATGTTATTCTATTCAAAACCCTGTGACAGATTCTCATTTCACTTAGAATGAAAGTTGTAGTCCTCATAGTAGCCTGTAAGGCCATACATGAACTGAATAGCTCTTTATCTTTCTTACTCCCTCTGCTACTACTACTGTATCCCTTATTTGTTCCACTCCAGCCTCTGCTGTTCCTCTGCTGTGTCCCTTATGCTCCCCAACTTCGGCCCTTTGCATTGATTGTTTTCTTTGTCTGAAATGCTTCGGCTTTTTGTTTGATTAATCATATAATTTCCCTCAAATTTGTGGAAATCTTACCTTCTCAGTTTCTTACCCTGATTATCCTATTTAATATTGCAGTGCTCTCAACCTAGACAGTGGCAATTCTGGTGTTTTTCATCCTGCCTTTTTTTTTTCTCCCATAGCAATTGCTAATGAAGTGACACATTGATTATCTCAATTCGAAAATCAGAAAATGATTGAAGATGAATTCAGAAATGAATTCTCTCTGGAGTTGAAAAGGGTTTAAGGACCAGCATATTAACAAAGATACATTATTAAAACACCAGTACTTAGAAATCCCCCAAATTTTGTTTATATTTCCTATTTATCCATTGCCTTCTTTCCCCTGCTTAGACTATAAGTTCCACAAGGGCAGAGGTCTTAGTTTTGTTCCCTAAACCAGTGTCTGGTACAGAATTGATAATCAAATATTTGTTCAATGGATGAATTATAAAAATAGCCTTAGGAATCTCACTTCTAGTACTAATATTTTTCTAAGCTTAAGATTAGCTTTAATTTATTATTATTATTTTAATTGTACAAATTTAGGGATACAATGTGATAATTTAAACACATATCAGTATGCAAAAATCATATCAGATTAGTTAACATTTACATTTCATTAAGCATTTAACATTCTTTTTTAATTAACACATAATAATTGTATATATTTATGAGGTATATGTGATATTTTGTACTGAACAAATATGATAACTAATATTTCCATCTTATCATTACTTGGATTTGGAGACTTATGAAGAGATTATTTGTTTTGTGGTATGAGATAGAAGTCAGAGCTTCTCTAATTCTAGGTAAGGGCTCTTAGCACTGAGCCTTACCTATGAAGAGATTTGGGTTTCTTGTGTGGGAGGGTACTAGGGATTTAACCTAAGAGCTGATTTAACCTAACCACTGAGTTGCATCCCCAGCCCTTTTTATTTTTTATTTATAAAACAGGTTTCACTGAGTTACTTAGGGCCTCACTGAGCTGCTGAGATGGGCTTTGAACTCTCCATCCTCTTGCCTTAGTTCCCGAGCCTCTGGGATTATAGGTGTGCACCACTGTGCCTGGCTTCTATGAAGAGATTTCATAAGATGATTCTTGGAAACTCTCTGTAGTGGCTACAATATTCATTTAATATGTCTGTTGATAGATAAGGACATTTAATTTGCTTTTAGACCTAATTTTTAAAGAAATAGAGTTGCAGCCAAAGTTTTATTTAGTTTACTTGATGTTGTTAGCTATAATAAAAATGAAAATTTCAAACAACCTAAACATCTAAAAGCAGGGTAATGGTTAAGTGATTTGATATATCTGTGTAATGGAATAGTATAAAGATATTAAAAATAAAGTTTTTTAATAATATGTGATTATGTGGGAAAATGTTTATGTTTAAATGAAACATGAAACTATATATACCTCTACCTCATACCATACACAAAAATTAACTCAAAAGCCCCCAAACTATAAAACTCTTAGAAGAAAACCAACATCTTTATGGCCTTGGTTTTAGCAATAGATTCTTGGATATATTACAAAAGCACAAGTAGCAAAAAGAGAAGTAGATAATTGGACTTTAAAAATTGCATTGAAAGGATTATCAAGTGAAAACCCACAGAGTTGGAGAAAATATTTGCAAATTATTTATTTGGTAATGGCTCAATATTCAGAATATATAAAGAACTCCTACATTGTGTGACAGCAAAAAGATGACCCAGTTACAAAATGGGCAAATGATTTGGGTAGACATTTCTCCAGAGAAGATATACAAGCCAGGCCCAGTGGCATACACCTGTAATCCCAGCAGCTCAGGAAGCTGAGGCAAGGAGGATCAGAAGCTCAGTTCAGCCTCAGCAATTTAGTGAGACCCTGTGTCAAAATAAAAAGGGCTGGGAATGTGGCTCAGTGGTTGAGGACCCCTGGATTCAATCCCTGGTTAAAAAAAAGGAAGATGTATACATGGCCAACAAGCACATAAAAAGGTGTTCAACATCATTAATTATTAGGGAAATATAAATCAAAATTATGAGATACCACTTCACACTAACTGTAAAAGCTATAATTTTTTTAAAAAAAGCATTGGTGAGGATGGGGAGAAATTGTAGAGATAGGAAGTGAATTAGAGATTACCAGGGTAGGGGTTGTGGGGAGTGGGAAATTGTTATTAATAGACACAGATTTTATGTGGGATGATAAAAGGTTATATAAACAGATACTGATGATAGTTGCACAACATTGTGAATGTAATTAATGTCACTGAATTGTATATGTAAATGGTTAAAATTCCAAATTTTATATTTACTTTGCCACAATGGAAGTTAAAAAAAAAAAACAGAACTGTATATGATATGCTATGATGAGCTGGCATTGGTGTACGTGATCTTGAGTGCTGACTGTGAGCATTTCTTCCCAACTACTCATTTAAGTGATATTGGTAGCTTGAAATTGGCCATAGTGAGATTATTTACATCATGGCAATTGGCGTATGCTAGAAAAGCACCCCACTCCCAACCTCTTCAAGCCAATTGTTAAATACTTGCCAGTACACCACTGAATATATGTGTATAAAATCCATAGAAAGCTACCTAGAAAAAAAATAGATGCCCAACTGTGGTTACCTCTCAGAGCAGTTTTGTGGCAGAATGTGAAAATAAGCATATACGTTTTATCATAAGCTCTTTTAATTTTTTTTCCACTTTTTTTACAGTGAAAATGCAGGCATATTTTATGTATTGCTTTTTAAAAGTGGGCCCAAAAATCTGCATTTATTGGAGTTATGGTATTAATGACTTTTCTCTTGAGAGTCTGAAAGCTCTGTGAAATGGCCTGTGAAGAAAATGAAAGCCAAGCCTGTAACTTGAATTTGTTTCCTTAGAAATCTCCTTTGTTGTTAGTGTTGTTGTTTTCCTTGCCTAAGTAAGACTTTTCTTGTCTTTATGTAGGTTACCCTACAGCCTACCCGGCAGCGGCCCCTGCCTACAATCCCAGCCTGTACCCAACCAATAGCCCAAGTTATGCTCCAGGTAAACAGAGTGGGGGCATCAGTGATGAATGGGGTGGGAGGTGTGGGAAAACAAACCCACTTGCTGGCCTTTCCCTGTCTTTAATTGCTCTGGGCTCAGCCTATCCTGGTTTGAATCTGTGGGAGTCCATACCTTCTGGGAACTGAGGCAGATCAGCCTCAGGGTGGGGGTTGGAAGTAAAATCTTCCTCATTCTCCTTGGGTCTTAAGCTTGGCTTATTTCTCCTATAGTGGAATGTATGAAACATGCATCCTTCTTACAGAACTCCTTCTACTCTCCCAAGCAAGATCCAAATTCATTCTTTGCTCAGTTTCCCCTGAGGCTGCTGCTGGGAAACACATGAACACGTGTACACACACACATACAGCCAAATACCGGGGTATAGATATGGAAGGGAGTAAGAGACTTGCCATCAGAGGGTAAAGAAGTGGTTTTCGAGCTTAGAAAAGCTACTTGTTTTTCAAAAATAATAAATGTCCAATACTTCTTGGATAGAGGTTGAAGTGGATATGAAAATATTAAAAGGGTTTATTCTAATTTGGGCAGTTGCATTGCAGAGATCTTACACTGATCGTAACCCCTTGCTGAGCCAATACTTAAACACTCAAGAGCAGGAAAATTGGGCATGGTGTCCTAACTACTCAGGCGGCTGAGGTAGGAGGATTGCAAGTTTGAGGCCAGTCTAGACAACTTATCAAGAACCTTTCTCAAAATAAAAAATAAAAGGACTGGGGGTGTGGCTCAGTGGTAGAGCACTTGCCTAGCAAGCATGAAGCCCTTTAGATTGCTAGAACTGGGGTAGGAAAAAGAGCAAGAGAATGTATAGGTTCTGTGGTTAGAAAATCCTGGGTTAAAATCCAGATTACCCAACTGATTCATTAAAGCCTTGGGCAGTTACCTCACCTCTCTTGAGATTCAAATGTAACTACTTACCTCAGGGTTTAAGTTGTTTTATGGAAACTCTTCTTCATTTATTCAGCAAGTATTTATTCGTTGACTGTCCTCCATACTGGGATAGAAAAATTAAAACATGATATCTTTCCCTGAAGTAGCTTACAGTCCATTTTGGAGCCTAACATGTAGACAAATTCATTGCAATACAATACAGTAAATATTATAAAAGGAATACATATTAAAAGAGAAGAGGGAACCACAGTCTGCCTGGAGGTAAGAGTATAGAAGAATAGAGACTTGAGGGAGAAATAGAAAGTCTCCCCCACTCCCAACTGCTGGGGATTGGACGCAGAGCCTCATGCATTCTAGGTAAGTACTATACCACTGAGCCACATCCCCAGCCCTAGGAGGAGTTCTTTTAATCACACAAAGGAGGACTGGGCATTCCAGGCAGAGCAAGCTTGGTAAAGACATGGAAATGTGGGAACATGACACTGTTAGAGACTTAGAAGTGAATAGGAATAGTTGAAGCATGGGCCAGGGTGGGAGGTGGTGATGAATCTTAACTAAAGATGTGAAAAGGTGATTTGGAAAGGCCTTGAATATCCTAACATCCCATTTTCTTGTTTAGTGATTATTATTATGGAATTTAAAAGCTTGAAAAGATTCCAGAGGTTTCTCCAGTTAAGCCTCTTGACTACAGAAACCCAGAAACAGTGTTTAGTTCCACATTATCCAATGAATCAGCAACAACTTATGAACTAGAACCCTTGGCAGATTTCCTGTCTCTCAGTCCCATGCTGTTTTGTACTAAACCAGTATTCTTTCTACTGTCATTCCCCTTTGTGTGTATGTGTATATGGTATTAGGAATCGAACCAGGACCTCATACAAGCTCTGTAGCGCTGAGCTGCATCCCCAGTCCCCTCATTCCCATTCTTCTGGGATATTTAAAGCAGAAATGAATGTGGGCTATATTTGAAGATCTCTGTTTGAGCCCTGGAATCATATCCTTACCATACCCCCCACCCCATCTCTCTCTCTCTCACACACACACATCATGAAGTTATCAGATAGGACCCTCTTTTTTTTTTTTTCTGCAAACAAGAGTTGTTTTATACATATAACTAATGATAACCCCTAAAGTGTTTACATAAATGTGACATTACACAGATATTCATTTTGGCCCTATTATGCCTGAGGCAGTCAGGAAGACTGAAGAAGCTGCTGTCACTGCCTTAAGAGCTTATAAGGGAAGTGGTGATACATGGACCAAAATCTACATCTCAGCATTGATTTTCTGTTTTCTTTTAATCAATAAAATATATTTCCCCAAAAATCTATAATAGGAGGCAGCAACAATAAAAGCTGCAGAAATTCTCTCTGAAAAAAATAATGAAATTTGGTAAGTTTTATCTTTAAAAGCTATGGTAGCTTTGGTTATTAAATCTATCACAATAGGTAAGTGATTTAAATCTTCATGAGATCTGTGAGTTGGCTTTGTAAACTAGTCTAAAGCAAAGTGAAACAAGTTGTAGCAGAAGCTGAGGTAGGAGTGAGGAATATTGATTGTCTTGATAGTCAGGAGGCCACCAATGACCTCACTGGCAGCAGTCAGGTAGGTGGTGAGACTGGAAACCAATCTATGGTGAACCAGGGAGGAGAGAAGTAGATTTAGCAGGTGGAGGCCATGCTTACGAGAAGCTTGGCTACCAGGGAAAGCCAAATAAAATGGCATTGACTATAAAGGGTGCTTGGGGTTGAGAAAGTTTTGGGGGGTATAGGCATGATTGGGTATAGGCATGATGGGAGGAGCAAGTGGAGGGGACAAGTCAGATATGCGGGAGAAGCAGTGCCACACAGCTAGGCCTGCACAGAGACTGCATTGGGGTGGGAAATCGAGAATTCAGTTCTCTTCCTAGTTTTGGGGAATTGAGTGGCAGGGGGAAGTGGGGTACCTCACACAGGAGGGCAGTTCTTCCTCTCAGATCATAGGAAAAGTCACAGGAAATGTGTTTAGAATCAATTGACCAGTGGAAAGTGGAGAGTTATGATCTAATGGCCTTGATTTGCTGACACAAAGGTGATGAGGGATAGAGGAAAAATAAAAGTCAAAGTGTAAAAGCCTCACATGAAACAGTGGGAATGGAAACTACTAAATGATAGCACAGAGCAGGGTAATACTGGAGGCTGAGTGAGGTGGAGGCCAGGAATTGGTCCAGGCTCTAATTCCCAGCAGTGGGCTCTTTTCAGCACTTCTGGTGAAAGATTATAAGATTGTTTGGCAAGAAAGAGGGAAGACAAGGAATAAATAGCTATTATTTAGTGAAGGGTTCCTTTGTGTCAGAGACTATTTTAAGCTCTTTACAGATGTTAACTTGTTTTATAACAAATCAGAACTTTGAGGTGAGTACTATTGTTACTCCCATTTTCTAAATGGAAAAACTAAAACTCAGAGAAGTTGAGTAACTAGCTCAAAGTTCCACAGCCCAGTATCATGTCACATGGCTACGTGAACTCTAAACCACTACTTTATTGTTGAGGCAGTTGGCAGAGAGAAATTGAAGTGTTAAACTGGAATAACCAGAGTAGAGAGAAAAGGTGGTGCAGAAAGGAGGAAATTGAGACTGTCAAAGAAAAAATGAACTAAAACAAAAATGGAGAGATTGGAAAACTGCTGGTAAAAAAAAAAAAAAGTAAAATAATAAAAGTCATCACCTAACATGATTTTCCCATTTTATGGCTTTTTGTTTGTTTGGTTTTTGGTACTAGGAATTGAACCCAGGAGTGCTTAACCACTGAACCACATCCCAGCCCCTTTTATATTTTATTTAGAGACAGGGTCTTGCTAAGTTACTGAGGCTGGCTTTGAACTCATGATCCTCCTGTGCACCACCATGCCCAGTCCAATTTTGTGTTTTAAAAGTCAACATATTTTCAGGAGCTAATGGAGGTAACCTAGACCATTTGCTCAGAAACCCACAAAGTACACAAGAAAGGGTAATGCTACTGCATTGTATTAGAAAGCCGCATCCTGAAAGTTGGAAAACCTGGACTGTAGCACTAACTCTTTTCTGATTTTGGTGTGACCTTGGGGAGACACCTTTGCCTTCTGAATTTTACACACACACACATACACACTCTCACAAACTGGGTCTGCTTCATATTGTGGGATGCTGGCCTCTGTATTCATAGGTTTCCTGATTGCAGTGGGGAAGTTCTTGACAAGGAGGAGCTGGTTCAGGGTCAGAGAGGACAGTGTAGGTTACTCTCAGCTTCCTGCCAAAGCCAGCCACTTGTGATGCAGAGAGGTGCCTGCATCACAGGAGCAGATGTCTGCAAAGGAACCAGGCTCTCAGGTTTAAATATCTTTCGGTTGCTTCAAGGAGACCAAGAAGTTGCTTTAGACAGATCTATTTTTAGCACCTAAGATATCATCTGTCTAGAATGCAAGGAAGTTCTTTGATTGGTTCTGAAAGCAAGGTTGGTACTTGGAGCTTTTTTCCAAGTTCTTTATGATTTCAAGAATCTTAATTTAAGAACTACTTGGCCCCACAGGAGGCAGAAGCTATCCAAGACTAGGTTTTCAGAATCCCCAGAGCAAAGAGTTTATCATATTAATGGTAATCTGACTTGAAAATGAAAAGGGAGGGTAAACAGGGTAACTAGTATAATAAAAATATAATACCGCCTCACAAGAATCTGTATACAAAAGCATTTTTTTATCTATTATCTCACCTGGTTTCATAATGCCTATAAAGTACAAATATATTATTCCCATTTTGCATATGATAAGCCTAAAGAATGGTAGGGGGAAGGAATTGTTTCCTGAACACCTGCCTCCTTCCAGGCACTATGCAAGGCATGCTATAAATGTTCCTTTTTATATTAGTTCTGTGTGTTGGAGCTGCTTGCCTCAAATTTTGTTCAGAGGTTAAATAAGTTGTGCAAACTTATACAGTTAAAAAAGCAGCAGAGCTGGGATTCAGACTTGTATAGCAAGTCCTGGAGGCTTAGGCCTAGCTCTCTGGGATTTTACAAACAATTCTAAATGCTGATGGTATTGTCCCTGAACTTTCACTTCCTCTAATATCTATCACATCTTCACCCTCTCTGGTTCTTGGGAGGATTGAAACATGTTTTTATCATGAATGAACAAAGAGCAAGAGCTTGGTCTTGTTCACATCTAGGCAGCTTCTGGGTCAGCTATATGGAAGATGCCATGGCATCCAGGGAGATTTTTCTCTGCAATGACTGAACTTTCCTGGATGGCAAGTCTGTCACCCTCTCCAGGGTAGAGGTACTTCATACCCCATATAGTCACCATTTTTTGTGCGGCCTGGGGGAAACTGCTATCTTAAGCCAAAGAATGTATATGTAACTGCAATATGTAAAACTTTGCACAAATTCTTAGTGGTAATTTCAACTAACATTTCTATCCAACAGAGTTTCAGTTCCTGCATTCAGCTTATGGTAGGAGAGCTATTTTTCCTCATCTGTATTACGGCCTATGAATGTGTTATCTTGTAACAATGGTAGAACCCCTCTCCTTTCTTCCCTAAATCCCATCCCCTAGGCTTGGGCTCCCCCCAGGTGGCTCAGCAGCAGTTCCTAAAGCATGCAGGAACATGTCTGATGGTGCAAAATCATGGGTTGGAGACACACATGAACCATTTCCCTAGGGCAGCAATGAAGGATCATGGCACTAAAAGGCGTCTCTCATCCTAACCTGGCTGCTGAATTCAAACAAATGAACCAAAATTCCAGGGTCTATATATGGCTTTTCTGTTGGCTTTGTGGCAGCCTCTTTGAAGGAGTCCCTGGATTATGCTAAAACACCAGTCTGCCCCAGGATCGGATTTCCTTATCTCCATCAGCAGTCTGACATGTTTGAAGACTTGGTGACTTTAAATACAATCTGTTCCCTTAGCTCAGATCTTGAGCTCTGGGCTCATTATTGGGGCATTTTCCGGGATGGTGAAAGGTGGAAGCCAAGTGTGCCAATGAGTTGAGGGATCAAAAGCTGAGTTCTGGGGCAGTGTGGACTCCAGGCCCAAGGCACCACGGGAACTTCTGGGCACCTGTGAGGGTCCTAGCAGTGTAACTTGACTAGGTCCTTTTTGTCATAGACAGGAAGGGACCATGGGAAGGACTTGCCACTTTAACCACCCTCACCTGGGCTGCTGAGGACAGTGTTTTTGTAAAATCTCTGCACACTTTCTCAACTTTTAAACCTTGATCATCTAGTTGTCAGAAATTAAATTTTTGTATTGCACATCTTTCAGAAGATGAGCTGTGAAATTTCTTGCCACTATTGTGGGCTGTGTGATCTTGGGCAACTTGCTAATGTTTCTAGGCTATAGATAAAGTTTTATTCCACATGGATATTTTCATATCTTTAATGCTAACATCCCATCCTTTTACAATTTTATTATTTCAATTTTGCAAGCCACAGACCTATTTCTTTCTCTCTCTCTCTCTCTCTCTCTCTCTTGGTTGCCCCAGAATATATGAACTTGGACAGAGGTTTCCATAAAAAGTTAGAGAAGGTCTCAGACTTCTTCACCCTTCCACTTAAAGCATCTGAAATGAGGATGCATGAGTAGTATGGATAGAACTCTTAACAAAATATTCTGTGGCAGGCCCTAAGTGGCCCTTTGAAGATACAAAGACCAGTAAGACAAGCTCTCCAATTCTCAAGGAGTGTGCAAATTACTGGGGAGACAGATAAGCCAGCCAAGTACAGGAACTTCTAAGAATCACAGGAATGGTGAGAGTGGTCAACTACATGGAGTGCATGCAGAAGCTGTGGTCACTGGGTGGAGAGAAGAAAAGACTTTGTAGTACATGTGCATCTTCAGCTCATGATTGATGAATTAGTCTAAGTTTACCAGGTGGAATGTGAGATGAGACATGCCAGAAGAGCTAGCAGTATGGACAAAACCACAGATATGTGTAGCTCCTCTGCATATTCTGGGAATGATAATCAGTGGGTGTACTGTAGTATAGACTGGAGACTGAGAGACTAGCGAGATAATCGGAACTAGATCATGGGGCCTTGAATGCAATAAAGACTTCAGACCAGCCTATATGCAGTAGAGAACCTTAGATAGGTCATTGTAGCTGTAGCTTAATGATTGGAGGGGACAGGTTTAAAAACAAACAGAACAGTGAGGAAGCAGTTGGAGCAATTCAGGTGAGAGATGCTGAGAGCTTGAATTAAAGCCCTTTACCAGTATGGAGATGGAAGAATAGATAGCTACCAGAACTTAAACTGGATGACACTTTATTTTTTACCCTCATGTCAATACTATGAAGCAATCAGTGAATGGTAGTTATTGCCATTTTGAGATAACCAAAAAATTAAGTGACTTGCCCAAGATCCCATAGCTAATAAGTGGCAGAGCCCAGGATAGAAGAATGCAAATTTCCTGACTCAGTACATTGTTCAGGATGATGGTCCCTTGCTGCCTCTCCTCTTTGTAAGTGTGCTTAACAGATTGTTCAAGTGTCAGAGGGTGTGAAGGTCCCATATCCAGGGAAGTGAACAACCCAGCACCTGGATGTGGGCAGCCTGCTGTGACTGGCTGCTCTTTTGTTCGGTCTTTTTGACTTGAAGGCTGGCACATATAATATAGTACACTGATCTTAAGTATACAGCTTAACAACATTTTTCACATGTAATACACACACTGTAATACACACACACACACACACACACACATATATACATATAAATATAGCAATCACACAGTTCAAAATATAAAACATTTCTAGGAAGTGGTTTCTTTCTGGCACCCAAGAATATGCCCTCCTATTAGAGCAGCCTCTTCCACCACTATACTTCTAAAAAGCTTTAGTTGGGTTTGTTTTCATTCCACAACTAAGCTCTGATCAACACCACCAACAGAATGGGTGCCGTTAGAATTGTACTTAGAAGAACAGGATTATCTAACTAATGAGGAGGTCAAGTTGATATTTGGTTTTAAATTTTCACATTTATTCAATTATTTAATATTCAAATATATAGAGGAGGCATAGAAATAATGTTTGTTTTCTTTAATGAAACCAGAAGAAAATGCCCCTTTATTCAGGAAAATGTATAGTTTAGCTAAGGGTTCACTTAGGGAAGACAATCAAAGGCATAATCTCATTTGCTTTTTTCCTGATTAATCTGCAACATTGTTTTACTGGGTATCATGCTGTCTTGTTCACTCCCTGGTTGGCGTGTGGCTATGTTGCATCCCCAGCTAGATTGTAAGTACCTTGTGTGCAGTGACCGTGACCCACGTTGTGTTCCTGTCCACGGTGGCGCTCCCCTCAGTGCTGAGCGCAGTTAGACCTCAGTACTCTTTGGCTAAATTTGATTTACCTTGTCACACAGCCCTTCAGGCTAATGTCAGACTTTTGGCTAATGATGCAAATTATGTTGAAGTATGTGCCACTTGGAGGAAAAAATTGGAATGAATCAGGACCTCTAATTTCTCCAAATTTATACAACCAAATTCAATGCTCCTGCTCACTGGTGGAGTCCCATGAGGTTCTTATGGGCATGGGCTTATTCTTTCTGACTCCTCAGAACTTACATGTTTAACCTTTCAGGTAGTTGTGTTGGGTGGCCTCAGCTTTCCAGCCACATGGAGTGTCAAGTTCTAAATTTGGAGACATCTTCATAAGCTTTTCAACACTAATTGGATCCTTTGTTAATCCCCTTCATACCAGCCCTCTGCCCCCATAAAGAACCCAAGATGATTGCTTTAAATGGACTTCTCTCCTCCTGTAGTATATGCAGAGCCATGTCTGGATATCCAGAAGAGGCCCTGAACTATACTTGGAGTTCCGCTAGGCCTCCATTTCTCTTTGCCAGAATTCTCCTTTTAGTGTCACTTTCCTGCCCATGATTTCCTTCTCATTCTTCAGCATCTGCTGTATATATTGCGGGCCATTAATGCAAGCAGAGTCAGCATATAATAGCTGCACTCCTAGCCTTAGTTTAGTAAGAACAGTAGAGTCCCTGACCTTTTCTAACCTTAGCAGTTCTGTGATTGAAGGAACAGAGACATTTGTTATTATCCAGACAGTCAGAGGAAGATATGAAATCTCTCTGAAGGTAGAATATCCTGGTGAAATTAGAGCATATATAGGCATACTTTCTTCTCAGATTAAAGTGACTTACCTTAGCCCCTTGTGAAAATGTTTCAATTATATTTGACTATTGTCAGTACAACCCCATCTCCTGCTAATATACTTTTAAAAATTCCATAACAAGGACTCCCAAGACCTTATTTGAATGAAATAGAAATTTGGGTAAAGGATGTTTCTTCTCTAGTGTTTGAAAGTATAGTAAAAAGTTGGGCATTTCTACCCTTTGGAGCCCTATTTCCTCTCTCCTTCCCCTCTGGGTACCATGAAGGTAAGTTTTTTGAGTCAGTCCCACTTCTAGAACATAAAGGATCATCTTTCAAGCTTCTCAAGCTGAGCTTTGAGTTAGCCAAGGAAGTCTTTACAGACCTCAAACTGGGCCTCATCTCTATTTCACACCTACCCCAAGTTGGTATTTACTTTTGGGATGGTCTAAAGGATCATTTCTAATTTATGAGCTGTCTCAGGTGGGACACCCAGTAGCACCTCAGCAGGATATAATTCAGGGATATGTAGAGGTTTGTTCATCTGACCTTGGATGGGTGTCCAGGATGAGTTAGCAAGGAGTGCCCCACTGGATAACTAGGAACACACCCACAGGGCCCTGTGCCTTTTAAGCTTGCATGGTTACATCTCAGTCCACTTAGAGGACATTGTATTCCAGCAAGAATAAAGTTTTCCCACAACTTATTAAATACACCTCCTGAGGAAATTTCAGACAAAAAGAAGGGGGGCTGAGTTGATATAGCCCAGTACACAAAGGCTCCCAACTTGATCCACATTATAAAGTAGCTGAGGAATATACCAGAGCCTTATGCCAGAAGGTCAGGTAGAAGGAAGCAGTATTCATGGACATGTTCATGGTTTTAGTGGTACCTAGAAAATCCTGATGCTCTTAGCGTAAGTGCAGATTTCCTCAGTTTTCAACCATCTGGAAGCTCACTTCAGCACTGCTCCCACCCCACTAACCCATCTCAGAAAGGCTGAATCATTCTGTGTGTCTGAACAGGCCCTTTGGGTTATATGTTTCTGTCCAGCACAAAATCCTTGCTTTATGTCTGTGATTGGTGGTGCCCACTTCTTATTTCTGCCTAATGCCATTCTTGTGTCTTCCCTTAAGCCACTCTGCTGATGAAACAGGCCTGGCCACAGAACTCGTCTTCCTGTGGCACTGAAGGCACCTTCCACCTCCCAGTGGACACCGGGACCGAGAACCGAACTTACCAAGCATCCTCTGCGGCTTTCAGTAAATACAGCCTGTCTCCTCCTTTCCTTGTTCCCCTTGGTTGGGACTGATTTGTTTCTTAGAAAGAAAGGAAAGGGGATTTTTAAAAAATGATCTTTATTATATAAATACTACTTTAAAAGGTTCTCCTATCCATGCAAAAAGTTGGCCTTCCTCATTCAGTAAAGATCTCATTGATCATGCACCCTGTTTTAGGGAGACACACAACAGTGAGGGAGGGAAAAAGAGTACTCTCCTTCTGGCTGAGAAATTGGATTGGGAAAAGACTGTTACTGCATTTCAAGGGAAAGAACAGAAGGCACATTTTGAAGACCTGTGTGTGTTTGGACAGAGAGGGATTTCCCCTTAGGCAGGATTTCTTAACTACAGCACTATTGACTTCTGGGCCAGATAATTCTTTGTTGTTGGGGACTGTCCTGAGCATTGCAGGATGTTTAGCAGCATTCCTGGTCTCTACACCTAGATGCCAGGAGCAAAGCACTATATGACAACCAAAAATGTCTCCAAACTTAGTAAATGCCACCCCACCCCACCCCCTTTGAGGAGCACTGCCCTTGTGGAAGCTATACTATGGGAATAAAGTACATATATTGACAAAAGCCAGCCGGCCTTGTCAGATTGATCATGATAATCTAGAGGCTCAGTAGGATAACTAGTGCTATCATCTTTATATTTCTGATTTTTTAAATATATTTTTTGTTTTAATTAGACACAATACCTTTATTTTATTTTTTTTTTTATTGGTGCTGAGGATCGAACCCAATGCCCTGCACATGGTAGGTGAGCGCTCTACCACTGAGCCAAATCCCCAGTCCCTATATTTCTGATTTTTCACACAGTGGTTCCACTGAGGAAATGAGACCCAGTGATTAGAAATTACTGAGTGGCATTTTGATTCCATATAAGGAAGAACTTGGTGCCTCATGGGAGCTTTTAGATGAATGGCTGACTTGGATATGGTGAGGACTCAGCCTTGGAGTTGTGCCAGCAGGGGCTATAAGCCTTTAGTCTGATATTACAGTAAATTGCTAGTCTACCAAGTAAGTAGATTAGAAGAATTCATTGTATTTTCTCTTTAAAATCTCCAATGTTGGGCTGGGGATGTGGCTCAAGTGGTAGCACGCTCGCCTGGTGTGCGTGCGGCCCGGGTTCGATCCTCAGTACCACATACCAACAAAGATGTTGTGTCCGCCGAGAACTAAAAAAAAAAAAAAAAAAATTTAAAAAAATTCTCTCTCTCTCCTCTCTCTCACTCTCTCTTTAAAAAACAAAACAAAAAAACCTCCAATGTCACTTCTTCTTATCATTTGCCCCTAGATGTCAATATCAGCTTACAGAGTATAGCTTGTCTTTTGAATAATGTACTTTCATAATCATCCTCTTATTTATTTATTTTTATTTTTTGGCAATACTAGGCATTGAACCCAGGGGTACCTACCACTGAGCTACATCTCTAGCCCTTTTTATTTTTTTAAAAATAAGACCTCACTGAGTTGCTTAGGGCCTTGCTAAATTGCTGAGGGTGGCCTTAAACTTGCTGTCCTCCTGCATCAACCTTCTGAGTCACTGGGATTACAGGTGGGCCACTTTGCCCAGCACCCTCTCATTTAGTCAACACTATGATCTTAAAAGTCATTTAGGGGGCTGGGGATGTGGCTCAAGCGGTAGTGCACTCGCCTGGTATGCACGGGGCGCTGGGTTCAATCCTCAGCACCACAAAAAAGTAAAATCAAAATGTTGTGTCCACCGAAAACTAAAAAATAAATATTAAAAAAAATTCTCTCTCTCTCTCTTAAAAAAAAAATTATTTAGGTGGATTTTTCTTTCTAGTTAGAAAATTGAGGCTCAAAAAGGTAATATGCCCAGTGCTGCCCAACTAATAAGCAGCACATGCTTTGGACTTTGGTCTTTTAAATGAGGCCCCTGAATTGGTTCATCCTAAACATTCTCAATAACCAGTAGACTCCTGATTCTCTCACGTTGCAGCTCTGTATCAATATCCTCCCCACCACAGGGACCTCCTCTCCAGCAGCTCTCACCAGTAGTTGCCATCAAGCCTTTGCTCATGTCTTCAGGATCAGCAATCTAGTTTCTTTCAGAGGCAGCCCTTTGCACAGTTAGGCAGTCCAAGTATCAGAAGGCTTTGCCTTATACTATCTGAAGGCTTCCTGAAACTCCATTAAAATGTCCAGTAACCACATCCCCTCTCAGACAGTCTGTCACAGTCCCTGGGAAGGACCAAAATGTATCCCTCTCTTGTAAATAAGGAATGTTTAAACCTGTGTAACTCTTTAATGAAGTTGGGATTGACTGACCCATTAATTGCCACACTTTGTTGCTTCTAGTGCCATAGAAAATTCAGGGTGCTTTGACAAATTCATTTTGGTTTCACCAGCACTTGCTAAGCCTGTTTGAAAATAGGTCTCCCTCCTACTTATTCAGTGCTCAGTTTAGCTACCAACAAGGAGAGTCAGAGGTCAAGGCAAGACTCAGACATAGAGCTTTGTTTCGTCCAGACGTATAAACTCACTGATCAATAAACCTATTAGTCTAAAAGGCACCTGTGATGTGAGGACTAATACCTTTGAAAGTAGTAGGGCTTCTACAACTGAAAGATTTATAACAGTGAAGAAGGTCTGAAGAGAGGGCTGGAAAAGTTTTACTTGCTAACATACACACTCTCTTTATTATCCTGTTTGATGGAGCCTAAAATTATGGTTAGGAACCTGAGACAAACAATAGATATCATAAAGCTTCTTTTATAAGGCAAAGCTGGAACTTCTAATGATCAAATTCCTCTTATGATTTTGCCCTTAGTGAAATGAGGATACAAAGACCAATATACTAAATGCCCAAAATTGAACTGGAGAAACCCTTAACTCAGAAAGAGCTCTGTCCAAGACAAGAACTCATGCCCTGAACTCTGGACACAGCTTTCATTAATTTATTATGCAATTTGGGGGAAATTGAAATTGCTGTCCTTTCAGGCTCTAGATTCTTCCTCTGAAATGGAGAAGGTTGATTGCAAGCCTCTAATGTCCTTAAAGCACATCATATCGAAGTCCTAATATTATGACCTTCAGATTCAGAATTTCTTTCAGGATTGCCAGGCCATCAGTGAGCCTAAGTTCACTTGGGTAAAAACCATTTTTTTTGTTTTGTTTTGCAAGAAGCCCAGTAACTTTTTTTTTTTTTTCATGGTACCAAGGATTGAACTCAGAGGCACTGGACCACTGAACCACATCCCCAGCCCTATTTTGTGTTTTATTTAGAGACAGCGTTTCACTGAGTTGCTTAGCGCCTCACCTTTCCTGAGGCTGGCTTTGAACTCCCAATTCTCTTGCCTCAGCCTCCTGAGCCCCTGGGATTACAGGTGTGTGCCACTGGGCCCAGCCCCAACAACTTCTTTTACTTAGATTCACAAACTAAGAAACCCTGACTTTTGTGATACTTAAAGTAACCCAGACTACAACAACAGGAATTTTCATTATTCCCTAAGGACCACCAGTCTGTTGTAGAAAGTCCTCTGTAGTAATGTTCTCATAAAAGTCCTACTGAGATACTCAGAAACTCAGAATATCATCATCTTCAGAAAGACCAAATGAGTACATTCCCTGAGAGAAGTGAGCAGAACTCTCTGAAGGAGCCTAGGCTGAGGACCCTGGGTAGCTTCTGTAGCCTCATATCTTCCTGACACAAACGGTAACCTTGATTACCACTGTGGTTAGAGAAAGTGTCCCCATGAGCAGTCATTCTCTTTTAGTATCTGTTTATTCTCTCACCTGTGAAATGTTTATGTCGGTCTGGGAGATCTCTAAGACCTCTTCTAGCTCTGCGGCTCTGCTTCTCCCATCCCAAACTGTCTAGACAGACAAGCAGGGCCTTCTAGATCAGCATCTCTTTGGTTGCCAAGGATGTTTTGGTTACTTGTTTGTATTCTGAGTATGTGTCTCATTTCATAACATGAAGAAAGGGAAACATTCTCAGAAAAGGTTTTTCTTAGATGTGGAAAGCAGATTCTACTGCAGTCTCTGAGAGCCTTTTCCTCAGAGGGAGAGTCCCTGCACTTTGTAATATGGTTGTCCTTGTGGTATAGAGGGGTTGCAGAACCTTTCCTGGTGAATATAAAAATTCCAGAGCACATTCTCTATGAGCATGAAGTAAAGTAACCAGCAGTGTTATCCTGTTAACTCTATAAAGAATCATAAAATCATAGTATTTCATCCATAAAATTTTAGAATATTAGAGTCCTGGAGTCTTTGCTCCAAATTGGAACAAACCATACCAGTCATAATTTAACTTCTTATCTTTTGTATTCATTCAGACCAGACTTGGCTTTTATGTCTCCAGAATAGGAAGTTTACTATCTTTATGCAGTGAGAGAGAAAAAAATAATAACAGCTACCCTGTTTAAAATGCTTATAATACGTCCAGCACTGTACTAAGTGCTTTGCACTTATCAATGTATTTATCACAGAAACTTTATGAGGTAGGTGCTGTTACTACCCCCATTTTACAGGTGAGAAGATGATATATTCCACAGCTATTAAATTGCAGGACTGGGGTCTGGCCCCAGACTGTCAGTCTGTCTTCAGATTGTAACCACTGCTCTGTGCTGTAGTACCTTCAGAGACAGCCATCTTCCGATTGAGGATGCCCTCTTCTGCATAGAAACCAGATGTTTATCCTGGCAGGACTCTCCACGCATTGTTTTGTATTGTTTCCTTTTCTTTCTTTCTTTCTTTTCCTTTTCTTTTTTTTTTTTTTTGAACGCAAGTATCAAATTAGGTAGAAAGCCAGGCACTTAACCACTGTGTAGCATCCCCGAGCCTTTTTTTGAGACAGGGTTTTGCTAAATTGTTGAAGCTGGCCTTGAACTTGCAATCCTCCTACCCTCAGCCTCCTGAATTGCTGGGATTACAGGTGTGTGCTACCATGCCTGGCTTATTTTGTTTTTAAAATAAGCCCTTCCTTTTTTTTCTGTACTGGAACTTGAACCTGGGACCTTATCCTTGCTGGGCAAGCACTCTCCCCAGGAGCTACATCCCCAGCCTTTGTTTTGTTTTATTTTCTTGTTGTTTGCAATGCTCTGGGACCTGAGTCCTGTGACCTCACACATGCTAGGCAAATGCCTTATCACTGAGCTACATCCCCAGCCCCTCTACATCTTGTTTAATTCCTTTTTTTTTAAACATTTTTTTAGTTGTAGATTAACACACAGTATTTTTATTTATTTTTATGTGGTGCTGAGGATTGAATCGGGACCTCACACATGCAAGGCAGGTGCTTTACCACTGAGCTACAGCCCCAGCCCTTGTTTTATTCCTTTAAATCAAGGGTCAGGAAACTTTCCTATAAAGGGCCAGATTTTGAGATAGTAGATACTTCAGGCTTTTCAATCCATATGATCTCTGTAACTACCATTGTAACAAGAAAGTAGTCATTGCAGGTATGTAGTTAAATTAAAGATTTATTTACCAGATAAGTTGTAATTACAGAAAACCACTGACTGGAATTATTATTATGAATAAAAGATTTCTGTGGTCCTACCAGGTGTGATGGCACACATCCTTAATCCCAGCTGCTCAGGAGGCTGAGGCAGAAGGATCACAGATTTGAAGCCAGTCTCAGCAACTTAGCAAGACCCTGTTTGAAATAAAAAATAAAAAGGGCTGGAGATGTAGCTCACTGGCAGAGTGCCTCTGGGATCAATTTCTAATACCACCCAAAAATAATAATAATAATTCTGTGATAATTTTAGGGGAATACAGTCCCTTATATATCCCCCCATCTTCAGAGATTCATAGCTCATTGAATTATTTTAAAGACTTCTCAGGGCCACAAAATTAAAACAACAAAAAACAAACAAACAAACAAAAAAATACCTATTTATCTCTATATTACATTGCTACTTCACAAATTATGGGACCTCAAAACTCATCCCCTTCTTTTCTCTTCTCCAAATACTATTAAGTTCCCTGGGGGACTGGGGATATAGCTCATTGGTAGAAAATTTGGCTAGGATGTGCAAGGCACCTGAGTTCAGTCTCTGGTACCATAAAAGAAAAGAAGATCCCCTGGAATCAGCCCATTTTGAGAATCCCCTTTGTTTCTTAGAGAAATAAACTGTCTCCAAGGTGAAAAAGTGAAGTACCCATCAGATGGCTCCTTCTAGGTTTCTGCAAACCTAGACTCATGTGGTATCTGCTTTTTTTCCTGAGACCACATCTCAGGTTTAGCTCCATAGTCTAGAAACCTTAGGGAATCTGCTCTGTAATTCCTTTCTAGTTAATTTCTACTTCTTATCAATTCTGCCTTTTCTTTAATGTATCTTTTTCACCCCATCTTCTTTGCTACTTATTTCCCAAACAAACTTGAGGACAAAACAATTTTTTCATGGAACAAACTCTGTAGATATGCAGGTGGGAAAATAAATAACAGTTCCAGGGGAGATGACAGGACATCTTTTGTGCCAGCTGAGCAATAGCTCTGATATCCTCTTGAGTCATCAGGGCAGAAAATACCAAGCTAAAGCTGTGGTGTGACTGAGGATTTGTGCCCATGTGGTAGCTTGCTTTTACTTGGAGTTAGGATAGAGGAAACCCATAATCTTAGAGCCATGGAATTTTAGTTTAGAAAGAGATTTTCATTTTTAATCTCCTATTTTACAAAATAAGAAACTAAGGCCCAAAGATTTAGGCAGTTGACATCCAAGTTAGGCAGAAAGCCAGACCAAAGCCTAGATCACTTCTCCTCTAATAAAGTTCCTTGCTACTCTGACCCCTAGTCCCTTCTTTCAGACACAGTCCCTTGGGGCTTAAAGGTTCCTTGGTGAATATCTTATAGGCAAAAGAATGAAGCCCAGAGAGGTCCAACGACTTTAGCTAGACCCACCTAGGACAGGACTACAGGGCAGAAGCCACCCTAGCATCTTTCCACAGGGGCTTCAGAGCCAAGGTCCTCTGACACTGACCCTTCAACTCAGAAGGAAAATTTTAGAATCTTATTTTTTTTTTTTTAAATACTGGAGAATGAACCCAGAGGCATTCTACCACTAAGCTACATTCCCAGCCCTTTTTATTTTGCTAAGTCACCCAGGCTGGTCTTGAACCTGTGATCCTCCTGCTGCAGTGTCTTGAGTAGCTGGGGTTACAGACCATCATGCTTGGCTAGAGTTTAGAGTCTTTAGGAGAAGTTTCTAAAAAGACTTGTCCTATCTGAGCCTCAGGATCCCCTCATATAACTCAGAGGATTGGGGATCAGTAGATGACTACCTAGTTCAATAGGATGATTCCATTTGGTGATTTTATAAGGACACCTTGTTCCTGAGTGACTTGTATTTGAAGTCCTTCCTGTAAACATAAGATCTGACTTTTTTTGGAGGTCTCAAAAGAAGCACAGTTTGTTCTCATAGCCAATTGTGAACTTCTTGGGGCCTGAATTCACAACCCCCAGCTGTTGTCTGGCCTGCTGAGGTGCAGACATGGCCCAGGTCTGGGTCCTGACTTCAGGCCCATGGGGCAAAGATGACCTCCCACAAGCCACAGGAGGGGAGGAAAAGCCAGCCCTGCAGAGCAGTGTTTTCAACATCCCAGAATCTGAGCATCTGAGAGATGTTTTATGTGGGTTTTTACCTTCAGACTTGGTGAGGAGGAGGCAGCATGGTTAAGGAGATACTTATAAGGAGAAAAAGCACTAGCAAAAGATATTCTGAGATGCTGGGATAAGTGAGGAGACAGAAAAGCAAGAAGATGGGAGTAGGGGTGTTAAGGGGCTTCCATCTGTGTGGACCTACTTTTCTCAGATAGTGCAGGAACTCAGGCCTTCATAGCTAAAAGGGTCTTATAAGAGACCATCTGGTTCTGGCCTTTTACTTTTGTAGATGAGAGTCCTTGAAACCTAGAGAAATAAAAAAATCTCTAGAAACACACATGTTGCCCTGTGCACCAGGACTGAGGGAGCTGCCTCTAGGGCTAGGGCTGTCTGGGTTGAGCCCTGTTCTCTTGTTTGTTCTCATTTGTGTTTCCAGCCTGGATTCAGCCCATCTTTGTCTGGGGAATTGTGACTGGGACCTGCTGCCTTCTAGCACCACTGTTATGCCAACTAACTGGTAGTCTCTCTTATTGCCTTGGTACAGGATATACTGCAGGGACTCCATACAAGGTCCCACCGACCCAGAGTAATACTGCTCCACCCCCCTACTCCCCATCACCCAACCCCTATCAGACGGCCATGTATCCAATCAGAAGTGCCTACCCCCAGCAGAATCTGTATGCACAGGTAGGTATACATGGAGGTCTGGGCCTATTTCTTCTGCAAGTAGAGGACCCTCTAGACTGAGTATGGTGGGTGGGGTAGGGTGAAAAAGAGTGGAGGGTTCATAATTCTGGCCAGCCATGGAAGCAATATCCCTGAAGCCTGCTTTCTCCTTCCCTCTACCTCAGTCCCTAGAGGGGTGAGGCATGAACTCTAATTTAGATGAACAGAACTCAGAATATCCGGGGGGCCCAGGCTGAGGCCTTTAGTGATCATCTAGTTGAACTTCTTTGTTAAACAAGTGAGGAAACAGACCCCGAGAGGGGAGTGTCTTGTCCCAGGTCACACAGTGAGCTATTGGTTGAGTCAGAATGATGAGATCCCATGTCTTGGTCTTCCCTAACCCCACATCTACTCTTCCTTGATAAAGTCTGTGAACCAAGTAAGAAGGAGAAAAGTGCCCAGGCTCTGCCACCATCAGTGCCCTATGACTATGACCTTGGGCAGTTATTCTATCTGTGCCTCAGTGTCCTCATTTGGACTCTTTCAGGGGAATAATTGTGTACACTTTGGGAGGATGTGAGTTAGAGACCATTTGATTTCTCTGGCGTGCTCATGGCACATTCTTCTGGAGTGATAATTCAACATGAGGTTTAATTGGCAGGGGAAATTTTTTTTTAATTTAAAAACTAGCTATATTGCCAATTAGAATGCAGAACTTTTCAAAAAAAAAAGAGGCTTGAGATTAATTTTTCTCATTTATGGAAAACTGTATTAGACTATCCTCTCAGACCTTTGAAGCCCTTGTCACTATATAGTGGAAAGATACGAAAATTTTTGGATTAAAATGATCGCAGGGGCCTCTCTCTACTCAGCAGGCATATGAGTGGTAGTAGCAGGAAGCAGCCATGTGATCCAGACACTGGGAAGTCACCTCAGATCTCTGTCTCCATCCTTATCTTTTGGTCAAAAGGAGAGAGAGAGTAAGTAAGAGACATCATGGAAAACGCTGTTGATCGATGGCACTTTCTCAGTGTGTAAGCTGCCAGCAGGCACACCAGTCTGGTAAACTCTCAGCATATGTGCATAGTGCTCTGGATTCACCAGCCTCATTCACATGCTTAGAAACTGATTGATTATTGTTCCCACCTTTAAATTATAGGAAGCTTTTGGAGTATAGTTCAATAAAATACAAACATTTTAAATTGCTAATACTAGGGTTAAAGGAGTAGAGCTCTTACCCCATTAGGGAGCAAGCAGCCCTAGGAGCAAATTAAGATAGGTGTGGGGGTGACCAGTAGCTGAGCCAGCACTGAACAAGCCACAGTCGTGGTAAGACAAAGCAGGGCTCCAGCTGGGGCCTAGGCCTGTGTCGATGGATCAGTGCTTCTCCCCTCCGCATTCCTTTGGGTCCGAGAGGAACAGAGTCCCTACCCCAACCATTTCCCTCCATCTCCTGCCACCTCTCCAAGAGCCCTTGTGACCTCAGCCTCTTTTCCCCAGGGAGCCTACTATACACAGCCGGTGTATGCTGCCCAGCCCCATGTCATCCACCATACCACGGTCGTCCAGCCCAACAGCATTCCCTCTGCCATCTACCCAGCACCTGTTGCTGCCCCCAGGACCAATGGCGTGGCCATGGGCATGGTGGCCGGCACCACCATGGCAATGTCAGCAGGTGAGGGCAGTATCTGCCTTAGCATCCCTCCTTCTCCTCCGGGAACTCCTGAGCAGAGAACAATCATGGAACTGAGTGCCATACAGCATAAGAAATCCTATGCGGAGATGTTCCAGGGACATATAGGAAGGACCTTCTAAATCTGTCGCAGAGATGAGAAAGATTTCACCAAGAAGGGGATATTGAGCAAGGCTTTAAAGGGTGAATAGAGGCCAGGCAGAGAGGTGACAGAGGGAAGAGCAATACAGGCTGAAAGAATCCAAGGGTGGCAAGTTGATAGAATGGAGGTGGCTGAAGGTACTTCGGAAGTAGGTGAAAGAGTGGTGGCACGGCAGCCAGGGTGAGACAGGGAAAAGTTTGAGAATCTTAAGGTGAGGGAGCTGGCAAGGGGCTTCAAGTAGAAGGACAGGGTTGGGTTTAGATCTCTGGCGACAGGCTGAAGCAGGACCAGAGGATAAGGGTTGGAAGCAGATAGGCCAGTGAGGAGGCTGTCACTGCAGATTAGGGGAGAAATGATGACATGAGGACTCTGGTATCAGTAGGGGGCCCAGAAAAGAGGGCACAGAGCAATGTTATTTTAGCAGACAGGAGTATAAGGACCTGTGGTGAGAGAGGAGGGAAGCAGGAGTCCCCAAAGACCCTTGCAGAGCAGACCAGAGCACTGCCCTTAATGAACCTTGAAGATGGGGGTGGGGAGTTCAGCTTTAGGAAGGTCTAGGGTGAGTTGACACTGAGGGAGAAACTGGGCTTTCCCATTAAGGGTGAGAGAAGACCAGGGTCTTTGACTAGCTTGTAGAGACCAAGGCTTTAAAGAGCCAGCGAGGTCCCCATCTGAGGAAAGAAGGGCCAGGGGTAGAATGGACATTCGGATTTTATTCTGTCCTTTACACTAGCAAGCTACTGATACCTCTCAGGGCCCACCCTGTTGTTTAGGTCCTGGGTACCAGGAATCATTAGGTCAAACCAGAGCCCTTCTCGTAAGGAACATGCAGGTTAGAGTGAGAGATATAAACACAGACACCGACAATTACCGCTTGGTGTGTGCAACAAGAGAATCCCACAAAGAAAAGCGAAAGGAGGCTTCCAAAGAATAGTGGTTGAATCTCTCCTCCAGCATCCGAAAAGATCCTCCTAAAGAGGTAAAGCTTGACATGGGAGAGAAGGTTCCTTAGGCAGGCAGGGGATATGGGGGACTCACTCAGGGGGAGCATTAACTTAAAAGGCATGGTTTCCTCCTCTTCACCCCTGACCCTGGTACAGACTTGTCAGGTTTTCTCTTCTCTTTGCATGCTCAGGTACTCTGCTGACTACACCCCAGCACACCGCGATTGGGGCACACCCTGTCTCCATGCCAACATACAGGGCCCAAGGAACCCCTGCGTACAGCTATGTGCCCCCGCACTGGTAAAACCTTCAGCCCATCCAAGTGAGTGGGGCCAGGGCGGGAGAGGTGGGAAGGGAATGCATATAGAAACTGCCTCAAAGCCCTGACCTGAGTCTGGAGCCTAGGTGTTGTTTTCCTGTTCCAAGACCTGTAATTTCACTCTTTTTTGTGTGTATATGTGGTTCTGACTATTGAACCTATAGGCTCTGGGTTATCTCATAATAATCACAGTAGCTCTGTGAAATAAGAATCATTAGCTCTGTTTTGCAGATAAATATGTAGCTCAACACCATTCAGCCAGTAAAAATTGATCTGAGACTTGAACTCTAGTCCCCCAGTACCAAATTCTGTGTTTTGAACTGTATGGCCTTCAGACTTCCATGAGCCCCATTCTTCAGATGAAATCTTCACCTAAATTGGATGTTAGCTATGGTTTGAGGCAAGTGGAAACTTGGGATTGACCCTGACCACCAGCCCTCTGCTGCCCTACTACTGAAGCAGTGCCTGTGAACTGTAGGATTCCAAGGCTCTCACTTGGGAATTTGCCCTATAGCAGCATCTCCCTTGCCCTCCACCTCCTCTGGGGGCAGTTGGTGCTAGATAACAGCTTCCATGGGCAGGGAGAAACAGCTCCACTAGAAGAACACAGAGGGCTCTGGTTAGGGCTCCCAAGTTGAAAGGAGGGGGTTCAGAGGCTTCCTGAAGTGGCCTGTGGAATATCACTGTCACTGATGGTTTCCCTTCCTCCTCCAGATCTGGAGTCACACATTGTATGCAACTACTCAAGTCTTACACCGGTGCTGGAGCAGCTCCCTAGCAGCACCACCTCTATTTTCAAGAAGAGACAACAGAAGTGCAAGGGTCACTTTATGCATCTTTAATGATTTTGGTTTTTATTTTTGGTTTTTGTAAAAGCTGCTTTTTCTAATCTCCTGCCTTTCCCCCTAGCCCCTCTCTTAGCTGCTGCCCTTTCAGCTGTACCCACTTCTACCTGATCAGGCCACATCCCCTCAGCACTACTTTTTTCCCCCAAGCATCTAGTCCCCAGGATCCCAGTCTAGTAGCAAGCAGAGTGGGGTTTATTGCAGTGGTTCAGCTGAAGGCTCAACTTCATTTGAAGAATATAAACAGATGTGGCCCTCAAGTCCTGGGTCAGAACTCAGAGCTGTTGAGCAGGCAACATCTCTGGGTAATTGTTCTTTTTCTTTCTTTCTTTTTCTTTTTTTTTTTTTTAAAGCAAAATTAGTTTAGGACATTTCTACACAAATGAAATGTCTTCTAAGAACCATTGCAGCAGACCAAGAACAAAACCACCTGATTATGTAGGAATGTTATTAGCAGCTTCCTGAGAACCTGGGGAAACCAGAGTCTTTGGGAGAATTGGGGGAAGGGTGGGGGGAAGGGGCATTGGGGAAGGAGAGGGAAGAAAGGGGAGAGAGGTGCTTGCCTGATGGCTTTGGTTTGAAAGGTCTCTGACCATATGTTCTGGGCCTGGACCTTCTGATTTGCACAGTGATGATAACTGACCTGGCACTTCCTCAGAAGGGGATTTGGACCTCAGACCCGCCAAGCAGCTGCAGGGTGGTGGGATCCCAGCATCCTGAGGACTTGAAAGGCCAGGTTCCCTGCATAATCCAGACCTCGGCCTCCAAGCCCTCATAGACCCACTCTGATGAGGAGCTTCCTCCTGATTAGAGTGGGAACCTGTGGCATTTCTCTCCCTTTCCCTTCTGCCCTTCCCAGTACCAGGGCTCACCTGTCTGTCTATGGGGCTGGCAGACGGGCCAGGCTCCTGGTTACCTTGCGCCATTCATGGCCAAAGTGAAGGAACCACATTCCAGGTGGGTGCTGGTGGCTCTGAAGGTCAGGTTAGTGAAGGAAAAGCAATAGCAATAAACCTTTCATAGACTCATGGAACTTAAGGGACCTTAGCAATCATCTCATCCATTTCCCTGTTTGACAGATGAGGAAACTGAGGCCCAGAGAAGAAGAAAGGACTTCCCTAGACCTCGCAGTAAATTAGCATTAAATGCAGCCTTCCTACCTAGTAGTATGTTGCCTACAAAATTTACCTAGGGATGGATTGGCTTGGTTTTGTAAAAATTAAGTCAGCAGCGCTCATACCTGGTGAGCTCCAGAATGCTCTCTGGGCTCTTGTTTCTGCTCCTTACCCTCACGGACTCCAGAGGTGTGGGTTGAAGATTGATCTGAGGCTACATGGGGCAGATGGCAGGAACAGAAATTGCAAATGAAGAAATAGCATTTGGAAATTCTGTGAAGACATCTGGAACTTTCGTCCTGTGCCTGACTCCACCCCTAGGAAAAGGAGCAGGTGGGCTGGCTGAAAAGGAGAGGCCATGCTTTTAGGACAGTAGCCCCTCATCCTGAGAAGAGAGGAAGAGAGTGGGAGCCATCAGGAGAGGAGGACGAGGATAAGGCCCAGCAGACATGGGCTCATCTGGGAGAAGAGGGACCCCTAGGACAAAGAGGCCCCTGCTAGTCTCAGCCAGGAGCCTGGATTGCCCAGCACCATCCTCTTGTACCCAGCATGTAACTGGGCCAGCAGCCCCTCTGGGGTGGGGCAGGAACATTTTACTGTACAAAGTGGGATCATTGACAACATTTGGGATTTTTAAAATAACTTCATTTTAAATTCTTGTAAACTTGGACATACCATTCCCCCTATCTTCCAATTCTCCCCTCAAGGAGGAAAAAAATCAGGAAACCCTTGGGTCGGAAAGACCTCAGAAACCGTCTAGCTGTTCCCAGGAGATCAGAGCCCACAGTGTCCTTGGCTCAGTGCCAGGAGTTTGGGGGCCACCTTCCTGACCTTCCAGGGAACTTCAAGACTAGAAAAAGAAAACCCAGCTATTCTGAGAGGTCTGTTCTGGGGTGCTTGATGAGGTTTTATTTTAAAACAACAGAAAGTTTTCCAGTGTTAATCCATTTTTTGCAAATACTTCCTCCCACCCTCTTTGGTTTCATAAAGGTGGGTGAAGGCTGTTCTAGATTATGTCATATGTGTTTGGAAAATGCCAAAATAATAATAATGATATTAATAGGAAACATTTGTCAGGTGCTTAATAGATTTCAAAGCACTTCACAGCCTTTAATTTTACAGGTCCAGAGAGAGACAGGGTCAGTTATTCCACCCATTTGACAAATGAGAATACAGGTTGTAGAAGAAAGGGAATGGGCCTGAAGTGAGCTGAATGCTGGGGTCCTGACAGGCTTCCATGACCCTGTCGCCTCGTGGGCTGGGTGGAACTACAGAAAGGAGGGGAAAAAGGAAGAGACCTAGGAATGACCTTATAACTTTTGTTCTTTCTACACCCATAAGTAAAAACTAACATCTGTACCTCACATTGCACAGAGCAGTTTAATATATAGCATGTGGTAACCCTGAGAAATGGTGATTATGCCTCCTATTTGATCCATAAGGAAACCGAGGCTCAGAAACAAGCAGCAGAACTCCTTGAATCCCAGGCTGTGTGCTCTTTCTCTTCCAGCCTGACCCCCACAGGCCCATGTACTGAAGTGTCTGTGCTCAGCACCTTATCTTGTAACCCTGGTATACAATTCAGGATGAGAGAGAAGCTCTGAGGTAAAGATAAGGCATTGAAAAGCTACGGTCTGGAGGGCCCAGCCCAGAACCCCTTTGTCAGTATAAGCAGTGGAGCCACAGCTGAGCTGGCCTTGCCCTCTTGTTTTGACAGAAATCCATAAGCCTGGCCAAGCTTAGGGAGTCACTACAAAGGGATCTAGCCCTGGAGAACAGGGCAGTGTCTGCCTCTGATTGGATGAGCCCAGCTCTGGCAAAGGTCACAGGCTTCTGGCAGGAGATACTGTAAATATCAACCAAAGATTCTGGATGGCCCCATGGTCAAACTGGACAGAAGGTCAAAGCTGGAAGGGTCCTCTTGTCACAGGAAGGCGGGCAAACCAGACAACACAAGGGACATGCACATGTGACTTAGCCATGACATGCAAGCCCTCTGAATCCCATGCTACTGCCTCTCCCCAGCTAAGCATTTTGGTGGCCAGGGCCAGGGGTGAAATTGGTTCCAATCACTAGACAACACTGTGGCTTCCCCTACTGCCCCCTGACTGGCCTGGGGCCCAGGAAGCTCATCTAGGAGCTGGGTTCCCCAAATGATGAAAGCCTGAAACTTCATTTTTTTGCCATGCTTAAAAAAAAAAAAAAAAACAAAGACGTGTTTCTGTGAGATAGACAGTTGTTGTCCCTTCAGGCAATGAACCTAAAGTATATACCCTCTTCCCTGAATATTCAACAGGGATGCACACACCTGTCCAAAGCTTTTTAGGTTTGTAAAGTACTTTGATGTTGATTGCCAAAACTTCCATTTTATACATGAAAAAACTAATGTTTTTCGAGAGTTAAGAGAGGTTAAGAGACTTGCCAAATGACACACTACACAGGGCTCATGAGTGAAAGAGCCAAGGTTCAAGCTCTTCAAATCCTCTGCTCTTTCTGCTGCCACCTACTGGGTCTTTCAGGGACAGGCTAGAAGAAGGGAGGGGCTCCCTGTCTGCCCCAAGCAGAGGAAACTTTATGGAGGCCTGGGAAGCTCACTGCTCTCAGAGGAGCAGAGTTTTATGAATTTCTGCTTTGAACCAAAATCTGTGATAGGCCCTGGGAACCCAGAGTTATATCCAGCTGGTAGCACAGAAAGGATGAGAATTTGGATCACAAGGCTAACTTGAAAAAAGCACTTTGCAGTCACAGTGCCCAGGACTGAAGACATGTTCAAGGATAGCTCCAGGAATCTTTTTCTATTGAAAGACCCATGTCTCTCGGAAACCTGCAGCACCCTGGCTTTGTGACCCCTGAAAGCCTGCCCACTATCCAGATCCAGCAAGTTGGCACTTCTAGAGGGCCTGCCATAGCCCTGAATAGCCAAAAACAGATCTTGCCTGGAGTCCTGGGCTTGCTTTTTCATGGGTGAGACCAGAAGCAAGACCAAATGAGTAGGCTCTGTGCATACTAGTCCTTTCCCCTTGCCACCCAAATTGTTCCAAATTTTGAGGTAACCTCCTTCCAGAGATCTGAAGTTGTTTTGGAGGGCTTGGTTTGTCTAAATGGACTTCAAAAATGAACCACATGAGACAGGATGAGCCCCTTGGTCACCAATTTCTTGTATATTGTATATATAGACTGGACACGTCCTTGCTGACTGAGCAAGACCAGCATATCAAATTCCTTGGGTCTGCTCTTTGGCCAGAGGGCACAGGCTTCACTGTGGGTGTCATCACCACCACCTCTGGTCTTCGTCACCATACAGTGACTCTAAAGTGGAGTGGAGTGAGGTATATGCAAGCTCTGCTTTTCTGCCCCATGTCAACATGTCACCACTGGTTGTGCAGCCCCTAGCTTCTTGTCATTTTGGGATTCCAGAATGGGTAAAGCAGGCCTGGTGCTGGTGTGCAAGTCCCACCCACTGCTGAAAGCCAGGGTCTATGGGGAAACCCAGCTACTGTAACTGGGCAGATTCCACACCCAAGCCTCTAAGCACTTGTGCTTCTGTTGGGTGTGCCAGGCTAGCTTCAGGATGTGTCCTTTACCCATTCATGTCCCCACTCCTAGAAAACGCTTCTGAAATTCAACATTACATGGTTCTAGGACCCAGCCTTCAAAATTCCTGGCAGGCTAGCTTCAACGTTCCATGGCCTGCCTTGCCTGGGCTACACTTGAGTCTCAGTCCTTCAGTTTCTCCCATGGGTATTTCCTATCTTGCATGTTGTTGAGTCCAGCCCGACAGCCAGCCAAGGAGCACAGGAGATTGGCTGCCACAGGGCCAGGGAGGGACACAACAGCCCCCGCTTCACTGTGGCTACATCAGTAATCCCTAGGTGTCCTTGCTGTGGCAGTCCCCTTACTCATTCCAGCCCCCAGGGGGGAATTTTTCTTCCTGAACAGAACACAGGTAACAGCTTGGCAGATAAGTACCAGCTCATGGAAATCAAATAGGTGAAATCAGCTTTGGGCTGACCCCAGCAAGACGAGCATCCTCCAGGTTCCGACCGCTCATGCCTGAGAGTCAAGGAAAGAGTGAGACTGGCCCAGAGATCTTCTCGGGTCAGCCAGGTTGCCCAAATCTGTGTGGTGGCTCAAGCTCCTCTTTAGCCAAGGGGAGGTAAGGCTATGCCTAGCACCTTGGAGTTGTCTGTGATGATCTTAAAAGGCCCCGGACCAGTGTCAGTCCCCTTCCTGACTTCAAGGCATCTGGATCCCTTTCATATCATGACAGAGAAGCCTGTTCTCATGGCATGTAATCCCTGTGAAGAGAGCGTTGTATATGATTTTGTATTTTTTAATTCATTTTAATCTACAGGTTGGAATCTAATTTTTAAATTTTATTGGAACTCACGTTTTAAAACAAATAAAAACATTTAAAATAATAATAATAATAAAAAACTTTTGACCAGTGTCTTCCAAGTAGTTTGATCAAAGAGTTATAGGTGTTTTCAAAACACAACGTGGAGTGTAAAGACTGGAAAGCCCCACCGGCCTCGCTTGTGCGCGTATGAAGTGTAAATCTGGATTTGTTGCATTGTTTTGGATTCCTTTGGGTTTTGTTTTGTTTTGTTTTGAAGATCAGATAGTGATCATTCTGAAAGATTGAAGCCAAGAGTTTGTAACTATGATATTTACTGTAAACTGTAGAACATTCAATAACTATTAAAAAAAAAAGTTTCCAAAAAAAAAAAAAAACAAAACCAAAGTCCTAGGTGACCAGACTGAGTGGTTCTTGGGGGAGGGAGGCACAAAAACCCACCCCCAGCCAGTGAATTCCCTGGGCTTCTCCCCAAGGTGATTCACAGTGAAGGAATGCACGCCTGCACAGCAGGCCCAACGGTGCCCTCAGCCACTCTCAATTGACAGGGAGCTGTGCAGTGGCGACTAGCACCTGGAATAAGTTGTGTGACTGGAGCTCGGTGAGGCCATTAATTGCTGACATCTGCAGGGCTGGGGTGAAGCTCTGTAGTGGAGTGTGCGAAGCATGCATGAGGGCTGGGATTGATGCCCAGCACCCGCCCTTGCCAAAAAAGCTGTGGAGTGCTTCCTCTGTGGCTGGTGCTTGCCACTCATTTCCTGCTTAACACAGTCTTCACAGCTGACTGTGAGGCAAGTCCTATCCCTGTCTTAAAAGGGGAAGCCACGGAGGGTAAATGCACTTACAGAGCTGGTGAGGGGCAGAGTTGGAACTCATGCTGGGTCTGGCTCCAGAACCCAGACACCAAGGCTCTCATTCTCCCGCCCATCCCAGAAGGGAGCTTTTTAAAGGGTGGATTTATCAGATGGAAACCAAGAAGGCTTTGTGGTTTGTAGCTACAGGACAGTTGACAGAGTGCACATGATCTATCCAAGCAGTCATCAGGTCAGTTTTACCTTCAAAACATCTGAATCTCTTTTCCCCTTTCTGGGTGATGATACTGCCCTAGGCGAGAAGCCTGGGCCACTGGGCCTTTCCAGGGCCTGAACAAGACAATTTATTCTCCACATGCTGGCATCCACACCTCTAAGAATGCAACCATTACAAATGGAGGAAAAAACAGGCCCATTAGAGTGATCACTTAGAAAGACTAAAACCAAGCATTTGTCTCTATGCTATTTATTATAAGCTGTGTAACATTCAATAGTATGCGAGGCCCTGGGTTCAGTTTTGGGGTGGGGAGGGGGAGGCAACCAGACTTTGTTCTCTCCAGTGCTTTCCATCAAACATCCCACACTCCCATGGCACTCCCCAGTGTCCCTTTCTGTCCTTGACTTAGCTTGAAAACCAGTGGCTGGGGAAGGCACCTCTGGCCACTAGTATTGCTGTGTCACAGCACTCAGTTTCTCCAGGGCAGGACGGGATTTCTTGGGCACTCAACGCCAGGTCATAGTGGCAGGGCTGAGGCCAGGATCAGGCAGGGAAGTTGAGACCTGGGCCCCAACCTCCACCATTCTGGGGAGGAGGTACACACTTGTAATCCCAGCAACTTAAGAAGGTGAGTCAGAAGGCATGCAAGTTTGAGGCCAGTCTCAGCAACTTAGGGAAACGCTCGCTCTCAAAAAAAAAAAAAGAAAGAAAGGGCAGGGGATTGGTTCAGTGGTTAAGTGTCCCTGGGTTCAATCCCTAGTACCAAAAAAAAAAAAAAAAAGAAGAAGAAGAACTAAGAGAGTTTCAGGGACTTGAAGTGAAGAGCCAGGAAAACTTGCAGAAGTGGGAGCTGGAGCCCAGGAGCATTAGGCACACCCCTACATACCCCTTAGCTCTTCATCCTGCTCTTGAAGAACTACCCTCAACCCCAAGAGACAAGCCACTCCTCTCAGCAAGCAGGAGGCTGGGCAGGCAGGGGAGCACAGTACTCCCCTGTGATATGGATGTCCCTAACAGCCTGGGGAGCCTGGACACAGTGTCGGTCTGTACCCTGGCTGGCATCTGTAGATGCCTGTGGTAGGAAAGGACATCAAAAGACCACAGTGCAGCCTTCCCCTGGGGAAGGAAGCCAAAGCAGGAGAATGGGTCCATTTTCTCATCCTCACGTACCCCCAGAGTGGGCCATGTGTTGCCCAAGCCCTAGGTCAAAAGCGGGTAGTTGGCTGGCTGAGGGGACAATCAAGTTCGAGAATCTGAATAGCTGGCAAGTAGAGATGCCAAGTGCACCCAGCAGCCCCAGGGAACATTTCCTTTGGTTCACTGGTTACATCGGCTAGTCATCTATCCTGCCCTAGATTGTGATTGACAACCTTTACTGTCCCCCAAAAATCTCCTTCTGCTGTCCATCATTCCTGTATCCTTCCTTCCTATCCTAGTACAGGTGAAACCTTGTCTGCCACTTCCTCAGGAGCACCCCATCCCTTTCCTTCTCAACTGAGAAGCCGCAGAGAGAAGCCTGTGCCCTGGTAGCTGGGGAGAAGCCAGGGGAAGTGGAATCTCAAAGCATGTCTGCCCATCTTGTTGAGGGTGGGAGTTTTAGTCTGAGGCCACCAGGCCCCTGCCTTGGCTTCTGCCTAGAAGCTTCTGCCCTCTGTGAAGCCAGGATTCCTGCAGCACCAACCCAGTCATTTATGGCTGCTTCATAAGAGGCCCAATTCATGCAGGCTGGTCCTCTCCACACCTCCTGGTTCCATTCGGGGTCTCTTTCTAGCTCCTCAGCCTCTCCAGGGGTAGGTCAGTGGTGTTTACATGTGTCATCCTCTTTCGTGTTGTGTTTTGTTTTGCTCTAGGATATTGGATTGACTCTAGAGCCTCTTGCGTGTGAGGGCAGTGTTCTACCGCTGAGCTACATCCTTAGCCCTTTTTATTTTGAGATGGTCTCACCAAGTTGCCCAGGCTGGCCTTGAACTTTTGATCATGCTGCCTTAACCTCTTGAGTAGCAGGGGTTACAGGCATGTGCCACAGTCCCTGACTACTTCTTTCCATCTTCTGACAGAATAACAAACACCAATGAATTCCCAACTTAACTAAAAACAATCTCTCCCAGAACCTAAGGCCCCACTAGCCATGGCCTGACACAGCCAGGCTTCTGCATGGAGCTGTCTCTCTCAGTCCACTTGGACCTGGCCTTGCTCTCACTGCTTCCCTGAGAGGACTCCCTCTAAATCCATGTCTACTCAGGCAGCAGTCCTCCTGGCCCATCAGCGGCACCTGGCCTTGTAGCCCATCCTCTTCTCCACCCCCTTGCCCTCTCAGCTGCCAGGACACTGTCCTCTCCTGATTTTCTGCCTGGTGGTTCTTTCTCTGCCAGGCCCTGGAGCAGTCCCAGGATCTGCTCTGGGCCCTTTCCCTGAGACATGTCCCAGCTCAGACCTGGCATAAATGTTCATCTAAGTGATATTCTTGTCAACCAGGTCTGTCTCTTTAAAGCTCCAGACTTCCATGTCCAGATGCCATTAGGACACCTGTCAGGGCTGTCATAGGTGCCCCCAGGACTGCTCTTGCCCCACCCAGCTGGCCCTAATCCCTTGCCCCACATCCTGTTAAGGAGCCCTTGCAGGTCTGCCCTAGGAGTTCCGTGGCTCCAGCTGTTCCTCTCCATCATCTCTTGCCTGGACAGCTGCAAAGGCTCCTTCAAGGTACCCCTGCTTCCACTGACCCTGCACTCTGCACACTGTGGCCAGGAGGGTCAGGCTCCTCTAATGGGTCAGGCTCCTCTCCTTCATGTTTTGGTGGCCAGTTTCCATTTGGCCTTTGGTGGCCAGTTTCCATTTGGCCTTTGTGCTGTTCCCCCTCCATGGAACTGTCTCCCCTTTCCACACTCCAGCTCCCAGTGCCTCCCCCATCCCCATTCATCTCCAGGCTCCACGCCACTGCTTCCTCTAGCGCTTGCTGTCCAATAGGATGATCATTTGCCACATGTGGCTCTTGAGCCCCTGAAATATGCTAGTTCATATTAAGATGTTTAAAATACATAAACACTGAAAAGCAAAAAAAAACAAAAAAACAAACTCATTCATATTTTTTACATTGATTTTATATTGCAATGAAAATATTTTGGATATACTGAGTTTAAAAGACAGTATTGATAATTATTAAAATTAAATCCACCTATTTTTACTTTTTGGAATGGTTATTAGAAATTTGAATCCCATACGTGGCTCACACTGTTTTTCTGTTGGACAGCCCTCTAGGGGCCTTCATGGGAACCAGGTGAAGTTAGGGGCCTCCTCTGGCCCATATTCCCCACTACTGAGGTGTTGTGAGGGGAGGGACCGCCTGTCCAGCACATGAAGCCCAACACAGTAGGGCTGAAGAGTATGTGTTGAACAGACAGATGACCTCGGGAAGGGGCACAAGGAAAAGAAGGTCCTCATACACCACTTTCCCACCTTTTATTCTTCGACAAGTGGATGGGGATGGAGATGCAAAGATAACAGCAAGTTTTAATAAATAAGAGAAATGGGGACAGGCAGTGGGCCTGCGCCTGCACGGCCCCACATAAATAATGAGGTGGCTGAGCCCGAGTGGAGACAGACAGGGCTGGGCCAGCAGTCACCTGCGCTGTCCAGGGCTGGGGGCAGACATGCTGCACCACAGGGACACAGAAACCACTGATGCCAGAAGTGCTCTTCAGCCCAGCCAGTGGTCCTCTCCCCAAAGTTCCAGAGATCTGGGGGTGGCAGAGTGGGCTGGGGCTCTGCACTTCAGCTTCGCCCAGGTCAAGTCATTTTTCAGTTTCATTAAAAACAGCGAAGTAGGGCAGGCACATGCAAGTAAGCCTCTTCTGTAGGCAGAGCCGTGGATGGGCAGCCCCATGGGGGCCTTGAAGGCAGAGGCCCCGGAAGCAGCAAAAATGGGCCAGATAAAGCTACTAATGGGAGAGGTGGCAGAGTCAAGCACCCCCTCCACAGGACCCATCCCAGAACCTCCAAGGAGCTGGAGAGGTCCTGGGCACTGAGGCGTGATTCTCTCCCTACTTCACAAATAAACTGGGACCAGTATTGGCCAGGGATGTGCCCAGGATTAGATCCCAGGAACTTGGCCTCCCAGCCCAGGGCTTTTATATTGCCCTTTCCATTTACAGAACCTGCTAGAAAAGGAGGAAGAAGCACATCTGCTCTAGGGCCCTGTACAGGGGCAGGATAGCTAGTCACCAAAGTGTGGGACTGGGGCACCAAGTACAGGCGCCACCTCTCTGCCAAGCCTAGACCTCTGGTGGTACAGAGAACTCTCGGCTCCTAGGATGTGGCCAGGGCAGGCACAGGGTTAGGGCATCCTACAGGGTAGGAACTGGGCAGCAGGGACAGGGGCCAGGCTCTCAATCTGCTCCTTCACACAGTGCCCACCAACTGCCTGCCTCCTCACTGGGGCGGACGGTCCCACCTCCAGGCCTTGGCCTTTGCTGTTTTGCCTGCTGGGCCATCGCTTCTTGGTCCTCACAGTCCCAGCTGTAGCTCTTCCTCATCCAGGAAGCCTTCAGAACCTCCCAAGGCAGGTTTGAGTGTCCTTAAAGTAGGCAGCCCCTCAGATAACCAGGTTGCTCTCACTTAGCCGGACCACATAGCGGTTCTCCTGGGAGACAGGGATGAAAGGCCAAAGCTGATTCAAGGGGCTTCCAGGCTCCCAGTGAATGGCTCTTTCCCAGGGACCCTGCACTTGTGCCCCTGTTCTGGAGCCCAAGATACTCACAAGCCTTCCCCAGCCCTCACCTCAGCTTTGTTCTCTGCTGGGGGCTTCAACCACTTCGTATGGCTCCCACCACTTCCCAGCAGTGCTTGCTGCTCCGGCAGGAGGCCAGGTTGTGGGGAGTCAGGGAGATCACCCCCCGAAGGCCCAGCCTCCGTGATGGTCTTCACCTCAGATGCTGCTGAACTTGTCCGCTGCTCAGGAATTCGAGCCACGCGGAACCTGGGAGAAGAGGTGGTGTGACCACTCTGGGTGCAGAGTTTGAGTTCAGGGTCAGAGCCTCTGACACCTGTGCCTGAGCGTCTTCCAGGCCCTCCATAGATAAGGCTTCCCTCCGCTGTTTTTACCTAGCCCAGCACCCCACCTCTAGGTGTCAGACGCCCTTGGCCTCAGAGGTCCCAGATGCCACAGGGGCCAACACATGCCCTGAAAACCCAAGGGCTCCATGTGAGGTGTTGCACAGCTGATTTCTTTCTGCCACCCACCCTACTAGAGAGGCCCACAAAGGGTAGGACCATCACTGAGCAGAGTACCCAGGGTTTAATCTAGGACCCTGCCTCCACTCAAGGCTGTCACCTCTCCATCATCCTGGTGCAACTGTGCCAACCTCACCTGCCCACAGACAAGATGGTGATCTCGCCCTGACGTCCTGTCTTGGCCCCAGCCTTGGGAGCCCTGGCTGGGTTGGGCAGAAGGCTGGGAGCAGGAGTAGTAGCAGCTGCAGCCTCAGGGGACAGCAGTACCTCGGGCCACTTCTTCTGACTACAACGGGAGCAGCAGGGGCCAGAGAGTGAAGCTAGGCCCTGCACGGTGTGGAGGTGGTGGCGATGAGGGCAGATGTGTGGCATACTGGGGGAGGCCGGCGGCAGCCTACAGAAGGGAACGGGTAGGAGCAGTCATCAGGGCAGCCCAGGCTTAGGGCCAGAAAACCCAAGCAGGTAGAGAAGGGGTAGAGGTAGCATGTGAGGGAAGAGACCCAATCGGTAGCCCCCAGGAGGCAGGCTGATTATCCGAAGGCCCTGCCCCCCTCACCTGGGCACAGGCCTGTGGCTTGTCTGCACCAGCTGTTTGCTGTGGTATTCTTTCAGCAGCTCCTCCAGGGCCGCCGCATTCTCTGTGGGCAGCTGTGGTCAGAACCCAGCTCCAACCATAATGGGAGCCCCCAAGTCCCAGCAGAGCCCCCTACCTACCCACCACGCATACCCAAGCTGGGCTCTGCACCTTTTCCTCCACCCCTCATCAAGCAAGACCAAAGACATGGGGCAGCACCGCGTCTGTCTGAAGCACCCAGGCGGCGAGGGCAGAGCAGGGCAGTTCAGTGACCTTACACCGCCTCATAGGCTCCAGGAAGAGACACTCCTCTCCTGGGCACTGGGATGGGTCAGACTGTGTCCTTACCTTTCTTTTCTGTGATCAGACGCACCAGGACCCCAATGGTGTCCTCATTGGCATCCTCAGTCCTGTAGGCAGGGTTGATCCCTGGGAAAGAGAAGAACCAGGATCAGCCAGCAGAGGGCACCCCGGGCCTTGAAATCAGAGCTGAGCTTGGTTAAGGTGACAGTAGATGACAGAAGTATCCCAGGGCTGTGCACCTGCGGGCTCTGAGCCTCGGCTATGGCTCAGAGTAGCCCACCATCGCAGTTACTGCTGAACACTCACTCCTTCTCTACCAGAAGCCCCGGGTACTCAGTGATTTCAGGGCCATCTGCAGACTGTGCGGGTGAGGGGCTGTATCAGCCTCCTCTGGGTCGCACTGCCTCTCTGCAGTGGGATCCTTCTTACCCAGAACTCCCAACATCTATCGCAAACTCTGCCCCTCCAGGCCCATTACTTCCTGCACACCTCCCTGTCCGTGGCACTGTTTAACTGAGGTCCTTGGTTAGCTTTGGGCCCAGACCTCAAGGGTATGGGAATGGGCCAACAAGATCGATCCCAAACCCAGCAGCAAAGAAAGCTCCTAGGCAGCAGCCAGAGATTAAAGAAAGTCACTAAGCTAGGAAAACAAGTGTAGTCCCAGGCAAAACCGCCCTCAGTCGCCACCTTCCTGCCTGCCTTCCCGCCCCCTCCAGATTTTAGTGTCAGGAGTTAGAAGGGGCTTTGGCCAGCCCCAGGCAGTCTGGGACTCTGGCATAGGAGGTGCTATTTCACTCTTGACTTGGCCAGAGGCCCAAGGGTGGTGTATATGGAAGTGGGGCCCCTGTCCTTCAGGAGGCATTGGCCAGGTAGGGGAGAGGAAGGAGACCCAGGCCCTGGGGTAGGAGTGAGAGAATGTGCCTCTTCCTCTTTCCAGAACTTGTAATTCAAACCACAGCCCGCAGCTGTAACCTGAGCTCCTTGTGGTGTCTGCCCAGGACAACTGCCCCCTTCCCACAGGACATTCCTCCAGCTACAGGCCAGAGGTCAAAGGTCACTTTCAGTACTTAAAAGGTCATCCACCCTGGAACCATACACACAATTACAGCCTGTAGACCCGCCCCCTCAGGAATCCAGATCTCCATAGCTGGGCCCGGCTCAACGAAAAAGGGCTACCACCACTTGACCAGCTCTGCTGGTTCTGCCCCGTCACCATTCCTGGACCCTCACCTTCCTCCCAGCAGCAGCACCTCTGTAGGCGTCTCCCCTGAGGCTGGCGCACACCACCTTCAGGAGGCCCTCCCAGTTGGCCCTCCACAGGCCTCTCCTTGCCAGAGCCCCCAAGGCCAGGGAGGTTCCCTCTGGTCGCCTCCAAGTTCCCTGTCTCCCACCTGGACCCCAAGCCCGGCCTCACCACTGCCTCCACCTCCAGGGCCGGGCCCGACCTCCTTGTGCGCCGTGCAGTGGTAGCCCTTCCGCTTGAGCAGGTTGCACACCAGGATGCCCAGGAGCCCCATGAGGCAGAAGATGGGCACGATGGCAATGACCGCATACTGAGCAGCCGTCTCCTCAGGGCCACCGGCCCGTGTGCCGTTCCCCGGCTGCTGAGTCTCACCACCGCCACTGGACCCGGCTGCCACCTCCACGCCACGTCGGGCCCGCCGCCCCCACTCTGAGCACAAGATGGAGGCAGAGGAAAACAGAGAGGCAGAGAGGCCCAGGGCCCAAGTTAGTGTGGGTGGGGTGGAGGGAGGACTGATGGTCCAGGGCAGCCCACGCCCCGCCATACTGGGGAGGCAAAGGCCAGCTCAACCCTGCCTTTCTTCCGTTTTTTGCCAAACAGGGGTCCTGAAACAGGCTTCCTCGGGCCTCAGGATGGGCAGCCCCTGGCACCCCCATCACCCCTCATGCTGGGTGAGGAGTGAACAGATGGCAACGTGGCACATGCCTAGGCACGGGGACGCGGAATCCTGCCTCCCTAAGGCAGGCCCTGTGAATGAGTCACCTGAGAGGGCGACTGGCTCAGCGGTGAGGTGTGCCCATGTGTTTATGTGTGTGGACATTCACTTGCAGGGTCTCATGGAGAGGACAGGAATGGGAGCCTGGTCAGGATGTGAACCTCCTCAGCCCCTAATTGTGGCCTCCACCCTCTGTATGGTTTCTGCCACTCAGAAGTAAAGGGAGGTGACTGGCCACATTCTGCTGGGCTCCCCCGGGCTGGCTGTCCTCCCAGGGGCTAAGAGGACCCCAGTGCCCCAAATGGACAATCAGGAACTCCTGGGCTCAAGCTCCTGCACCCATTCCTCACACACCTCCAATCTGCCACTCACCATTACAGCCAGGAGTGCTCAGAGATGCCCAGGAACATGGTTGACATGGAATGTGGGGAACCCCCCGAGGCCCAATCCACCTGCAGGGAGAGATGTCACTGAGGTCCAGAAGTTTCCCCCAAAACTGTCCGTAGGCTGGATTCCTTCCTATCAGTCACCCTCAATGGTCTTGTTCCATCCCATTTCACAGATGGGAGGACTAAGGTCTATGTAGGGTGGAAATAGGCTGGAACTCCAGGATCCATAGTCCTGGCCTCTTAGGCATGAGCTCCCACCATCCACCCCTTGCTCACCCAGGCTGGCAGCCTCCACATAGTGTATCCTGGGTTGCAGTGCCAGCCCGGACCTCCAGCCTCCTTCGAAGGCTGCAGCGGTCATGAGGCTGGCATGGGCTGGAGCCCCAGGAGATGGAGAAGGTGCCTGGGGGGCAGGACCTGCATAATGTGCCCTGACCCTGGTCCTGTAGGAAACAAAGGGTGAGAAGGAGGCCAGGAGTCAGGCCTGAGATCCCTGGGGAAGCCAGGCCTGGGACCCCACCCCTTGCCCTAAGATGTCTTCCCAGGAGAGGGCAGATGTGCAGCTCAATGCTCACCAGATCGGGCTCCTCCCCAGGTGGGCACTGCCAAAGGGTCGTTGGTGTTGCAGTGGCCAGAGGCCAGGGCAGCAGCTGGAAGAAAAGGAAACAGGAGCATATTGAGGGAGGGAAGGAGAGAGTTCTGGGCACGGGGTCACTAGGGTCATCTGAGCCCATAGGAGTGGAGATCGCTGACCACATAGGGCCATCCCACCCAGGCTTCATGGACACTTTTCTAACCTTGATCCCTCACACTGCAAGGAAAACCTGCCCTGTCCCAGACCTGCTTCATTACCAGTGCCTGAGTAGGGAGAAAAATCACATCTGCTTCAGGAAAGTTCTGGAAAGCCCCAGACAGGGGATCAGGACCTCAAGCCCCTGGATCTCTGAATTACACCCCTTCCAGCTAACAAGACCAATGAGGAGGAAATGCTTCCGAATTCCTCTCTGTTTCTGTCCCTCTTCCTGCTGCAACCCCTGCCCCCCAATCACAGCTGGACATGTCATTAGCCCGCCTCTGTTTATCATTCCTGGAGCCAAGTTTGCAGCTGGTGCTTACTATTCTGGGCCCTGGGCTGAGTCTCTGAGACCACATCCTCCTCTGTGACCTCCTCCTGTGGCAAGGCCGCCCCATTCACCCGGGCACGCAAACAGAGGATGGCACATTCAAAAGAAGGGTGTCCCAGCGCCTCCCACGGGGAGCTCCCACTGCTTCCCACTTCCAGGTGTGAACCATCTGGCCTCAACTCCTGCTGTGGGGAGACCATGTCCTTCATTTTAGTCCAACACTGATTTGGGGGTATGAGGCAGAGAGGAGAGCCAGCTCCCTTGGAGGCAAAATGTCACAGAGGCTCTGGGGATCTCCTCAGGCTCCAGACCTGGCTCCAGTACCTGCCTGAGGCCAGGTATCACACTCAGGAATTCCAGCCTCAGAAAGAAGGACGACTCCAAACCAGACGCCAAGACCTGTCTGGGGCCAAGTCTGGCCGGATTCTCTCATTTCCATCACAGATCTCAACTCCAGCATCTGAGGTGCCCCAAATCCCAGGCGTCTTTGGCCCAATTTCCTCAGGTTCCCCACTACTGGCCACTATTCCCACATCAGCTGCTGACAGGCACCTGCCCTTAGCCACCAGGCCTTGCCTACAAATGCAAGTCCTTCCTTCTCCTCCCCCTGCCCCCCGCCCAGCCTGGGTAGGCATGGTCTGCGAAAGCAGTGTCTTCTGCCTTGGATGGGTAGGGGAAGCCATGGCCTTCCCTCCTGGCTCACCATTTCATGCCAGGGTGGGTCAGGATGGGCTACCTGGGGTTGGACAGCCCCAAATGCTTCCCAAGAAGAGCTGAATAATCAAGCTTCGTCCCAGCATGGGGTTCCTGAGCAGGCTCACTCCCTCCTCCCTGGAGCTCCTCCCCAGCCCGTCCCACTCACCACGAGGAGGCAGGACAGGGGCCAGCACAGTCCGCTCAGCTTCATCATCAGGCCCTGCGGCAATCTCTGGCCTAGGGTAGATGGAGGGAAGACTCAGGGGCCAGCCAGGATAGAAAGGCAGCTGCTGTCCCCCCAGGCACTTCAGAATGACAGGCCTTCACAAGGAGTTGGGAGAGTGCCCTAGATCTCCACCCAGGTCCAGTCTGAGCAGAGGTGGGCTGCACCGTGCAGGGCCAGCCTCACTGGAAGAACAGAGGGCCCTGCAGGCTGGGGAGGCTTCCCAGAGGAGGAAGGGCTTCCTTCCCCTTCCATAAACAGCCAGGTGCCCTGCGGCATTGCAGGGGAGCACAGGAGGAAGGAAGCGTGGGGAGGCCAGCCAGGCAGAGAAGGCTGCAGCCCTCAACCTCGGCCTCTGCTCTCCTCTGCAGCTTCCAGGCTCCTGCCAACTGCAGCCCACAAGCCCACGGCCTCTGGCCTCACGTTCCTCTGCCTCCACTCTCACTGGTTCTGCTCTAAGGAAGGCCCTGTCCCCACCTTTCAAACACTTTTCTTTCTGGAAGCTTTTCTAGAAGTTTTCCCCAAAGCTGAGTCTGGCTCCTATAACTCCTGTGCCTCACTCCATCACAGGCCTGGAACCTTCCACATGGCCACTGTCCACGCATCCCCAGGGAGGGCCAGGACATGTCTACTTACATCTCTGCCTGCCTGGCTGCCACAGGGGATCTGAAGGGGTAGGTGGCCATGGCAGCAGAGTTCAGCCTCTCTTCCTCTTTCCCCCATGGGCCAGCCACTGCCCTCACCGGGGAAATAGGACCCTGTCCTCAAGGATCCCCATCCCCGGGGACCCCATACTGCAGAGATTGAGAGAATGGTTCCCCTGCCAGTCAGTGGGAAGTGCCAAAGAACAAAACACAGCAACATCAGTGGTGCTGCCCAGCCCCCTGGCCAGCCAAGACTGAGGCCCCAGGGCCAAAATGCGGCTGCTTCTGGAGAAGCCCCCAGCCAGTGGACAAGTTGGAACAACAGGATTCAGGATTCAAATTACACAACCGCAGGGACTGTTGCTGAATGAGGAAGCTCCAGGATGTACCCCAGAGGCCTGCTTTCAGGGTTGTAAAGGTGACAGAAACAGTGTTCATGGGACCTGGACACAGGCCATGTACAGCCTCTGAGGTCCAAGGATGGCTCATGGGACTTAGAGAGCCCAGCCACTGTCCTAGGTCATGGGCAGGCAGAGGAGCCCCAACCTATGTGATGCCAACCCTCCAGGAGACACATTGCCTGTGGCAAGTTCCAGGTCACACGGAAGACCCTCTCCCTGTGGGCAGCCCGGACTTCCCGCCTGGAAAAGGAGCCCAGGAAATTGATCCACCCGCCTGACCTGGCCAGACATAGACCTCGCAGGGCCAGGGGTTTGTGTTACACCCAGGGGAGGGGGAGGGGAGTAGTCACATCATCCTTGGGACTCTCCAGGTCACTGGCAGCCAGCCACTCTTGGCCCCAGGCCAGGTAAGGGGAAAACCAGGGACAAGGAAGCCCAGGCCACAGGGTAGGTGAAGGCTGAATCTGGCAGCCAACACTCAACAGACTGCGTCCCCTGACTCATCTCCCGACCTGCCCTCCTCAAATCTGGTCACAGCGTCCCTTCCCCCTACTCTGCGCTGCCAAACTCCCGGCTCAAGCTCATCTCCGTGTATCCCCTCCTCATCCTTCCAGGGATCAACCCGCAGATCTAATCACAAGCCCAAGTCCTCAGGCTGTCCCCACAGCCTGCCCCTAGCCCCAGCACCTTCATGTCCCCAGATAGGCCTATAAGGCTGGGCAGGGAATGAAAAGTAAGAAGCAAAATAACTGCAGAGTAGACAGCCCCAGAGCCACCCCCGACCCTGGGTGGCACCCACTGGGTGACCTGAGCGCGTGAGAAGCCAGTGTACAGATGCTCATCTGCAGAAAGGCGTGGAGCTGCGCAATGCGGAGACTTCCAGGAGGAAAGCAAGTGTCCAGAGGCCCAGTCTCCAAGCCAGAGAGGGCCCACTCAGGCACATGCATAGACATCCGCCGCCTGCTGCCCTCATGCCTTCTAATTACACTACCTCTAATTACCCCAACCCGGCACTTACTCCAGTCTGGCTGCCCCGGCCCCCACACTCAGCCCAGTCTGAGTCCCAGCTGGACCTGCCTGGTCAGGCAGAAAAGCCCTTATGCACATGTGTGCACACCTGCTGCTCAGGGGCCCCAACCTCCACCCCAGGTCTCCAGCACAGAGCCCTGGAACCATGACCAGAGAGCAAGTTCAGAGAGAAGCCCACCGCTGGGAGGCTGGGAGGCTGGGAGGCTGGAAGGGGGTCTGTGAAGGCCCCATCCCTACCACTCTGCTTTATCCAGAAGGCCATGAAGTTCCAGCATCCCCTGAGGGCTTCCTGAAGCACAGCTGTCAGAGATGGAGAGACTGAGGCCCAGAGAGGGCAGGGAAGGTCCCCGGAGCCCCCTCTCCAGCTCCATGTGCCTGAGGGAGAACCCCCCAGCCACACTGGGCTGGGGAAGAGGAGACCCAGGGGTTTTAGTGGAGAAGGAAGTTAGCTCAGAAGCCACTCTTCCCCCAAGTCTCCTAGCCTGGGGCCTGTCCCCACTGCCACCAACCCCTTATGGGACCTAAGCCCCCTCACTTCTCAGGGCTCAGTCTCTTTATCTGCAAGATGGGCATGTTTATCTCCTATGGGAAAGCTGTCAGGAGACCTGTGAGGTAATCCACCCTAAAGTGGGTCACGAGGCCCCTCCCCCACCCCTGTGCAGGTTTGTCGTTGGTCCCGGCTGCTTACTTGCCTGCACCCCGCCAGACAGCAGGAGGGCACAGATGTCTGCTTTATTCACCACAAAGCCCAGTACCCAGCCCGAGGCTAGAAGCAGGAGGCCTCTAACACACAGGCTCAGGTCAGAAGGTTTCCTCCTCCTCGACCCTCCAGAAAAATGCCCCAACGATGAGAACCAGAAATTCCCTGGATAAAAGCCAGCCCGCATCGCCATGACAGGGCCCCGGACTGCAGAGAGGCTGGAGGTAGCAGAGCCCCAGAGAGGAGCAGCCTGGAGGCCTCAGAGAAAGAGGAAGCTGTGGCACCCGCCCAGGCCTGGGGCAGCTTCCCCTTTCCCAGAACTGAAGCCAGTGGGGTCACACCCCTCTGTTCCCCAGCTGGGCCCTCCCCTCTGGTACTCTCCCCAGTCTCCCTGGGCCTCAGCCTGACCCTTTGGCCCCCTCACCCAGCAGCCTAGATGTTCCGTCATGGAGCCTGGCCCTATGCGCCAGCTCCCGCCACCCTCAGAATGGCGTCCTGACGCACCCCTGCCAACCCTTACACATCTGCATGCTCCAGCCACTTCAACCTTCTTCCCAAGACACACAAGACACAGTTACCTGCCATTTCCTCTGCCTAGAAACCCCTCCCATCACTTGGCCAACACCTACTCTTCCTTCAGAGCTTAGCTCAAAGTCATTTCCTCCTGGAAGCCTCCCCCAACCACCACCTCCCCACCGGCATTAACCACCCTGTTTACCCAGCCTGTCCCTGCCACCAGCCGTCTTCCATGCCCAGTGCCACACTGGGTAAGTCTGCACTGCACTCAGGATGGGAGGCAGAAAAGGGTACTCTCAGTAGAAGGCACAAGGCCCCGCTGGGGTAGTGAGGGCCCTGAAGGCTGCAGGGCCGGCAGGACAGATGAGGCTGGACTAAGAGGGGTGGGTATGAACCTGCATCTGAAGCTCCAGGACCACCTGGGGCCACATGGTGGAGTGTGTTGTCCTGCTCTGCTCTTCACTGGCTTTGTGGCTGTGGACGGCTGCAGAGGACTGTCAGGAGAGTGAAATGAGAGGATTCACACTAATTTCTCAGCGTTGGGCTGGCACAGAGTACACCCTCCACAAGCACTCACTACTCACTGTGCCTCAGTTTCCCTCTGTGGAGGGGGAAGGGGCACATGCTTGCCATGCCCGTGTGAGCACACTGAGATTCTCCTTTTACATTTATGTTCAATGCTTGGCACACAGCCAGGTACACAGGAGGTGCCTGAGCAGCTACGTGGAGCCTCTGGGGAGGGGAGGGTGTGGGAAAGGAGAGGAGGCTGGGAAGACAGATGGGCAGTGCCCAGGTCACACCAGCCTCGGCTGCAACTGAGAAGCCTGCACTTTTCCCAGGAGCTATGGGAACCTTGGAGGGTTAAGCAGGGGGGGACAGGCAAGGAACAATTTGGGTCTTGCCAGGTGCACTGGGCTACCTTCCAAGCGAGGGAGATGTGGTACGAACAGGTGCCCACCAGGAGCAGGGTTGGAGGAAGGCAGGCTCTGTTTCCCAGCCCATGCTCTGAGGCCTATGGACCTCCCTCCAGCCTCCAGAGGAGAGGGTTGCCAAGAGTTGCCTAGAAACACAGCTGGACATGGGCCTCCCTCAGTGGTGGCTGTACCAGGCAGGAAGACAAAGGCTACCCATCAATAGAAAAATCCAGGTTAGCAAGGGACCCAGTGGTTCCCTGGCAACTGGGGCTGAAGTAGGGCAGTGCCCACATTGGGCGGTGCTGAGGGCAGCGAGGAACTGCCTGCTGCCCTCCTCCCCTACAGGAGGGGGGGACTGGCCCCAAGCTGGGGCTGGCCCTGGCTCTGGGTCATCTCTACTCTTCACAGCAGAAGTGAGCATTTCTGTTTTACAGCTGGAGGTCAGAGAGGTCACTTGGAGGTCACACAACTAGTGTGTGACTGAAGCAGGGATGGAGCCCTGGACTGCCTCATTTCTGCCTCCCCCATCCTGAGGTTTAGCCCAGAGCCTGGCAGGTGGATGTTCTGAGTCTTTGCCAATCTGATGGCAGAGTCTAGGGAAGCAGGAACACAGTAGGTGGCTCAACTGAAGGTCTAGTACAAAGAGCCAGGCAGGCCCCAGAGTAGTTACTATCCCCATGTGGCAGTCTCAGGGGCCTCCGGGATTTGCCTGTGCTCATATTCATTTGTGTATTGTCCCAATCTGCCAACTCTGAAAGAAAAGGGCACTGGAAACTGTAAGAAGCAGGAAGGCTGGGGAAGTCTGGGAATTCCCAGAGGGAGGAAAAGGTCCCGGAGTGTAGACCCAGTTCTTGAACTGGGGGCCCAGATGTGCAGAGGTCAGCACAGGACTCCTCAGTGAGAAGGGTGCCCCGCGACCCAGCCCTCTCCCAGCCCTCTCCCAGCCTCAGGTAGCCAGGATCTCCAGGGCACCACCATTGAGTGAGTACCTCTCCAGCGCCGGACTCCTAATCCTGCACCCCTACACTGCCAGGCAGCAGCTGCTGCTACCTTACCAGGAGCTGGGCAGGGTTCTGCCCCTCAGACCTCCCATTGCCCCTGGGTCTGCACTTCAGCAGATCAGGTGGTGAGGTGGGCAGGTGGAGCTGAGGGGGCTAATTGTCTCCTTGAGGCTTAGGAAAGGGCTGAGGCAGCCAGATCGGGCCCACCCAGCTCCTCCCAGTCTGGGAAGGTACGGATGCAATCTCTTCCCTCCTTCCTGCCTGAGACTAGGACTAGGGGAAGGGGTGTCTGAGGCCAGACCGTCATCTCTGGGGCAGAGCTGGGGCTCCCCAAGAGCCTTCTCTCTAAGTGCCCACCACATGCCTCATAGCCTCTCTAGGTTGGGTCCCAATGAACCCCTCAGAGACAGGATTCCATGTGGAAACTGAGGCTCAGAGAGGCTAAGAAGTAGCCTTAATAATCTAGTCTCAAAAATGACAGGGCTTGCCTACCCTGGAGTAGGGGTGGGCAGCAGGCAGCCTTTGCCAGTGTCTCCCAGACCTGGCATCCCCACTGCCCCCACATGGCCCGTTTCTAGTTTGCCATCAACCTCTTGGTACCATGGGCCAGCCCTAGAATACCTCCCCTCTCACTCCAAAACAGGACAGCAAGGGACCTAGGAGGGACTGGAGGACACTCCCTGCAGCCCCCACTCACATTACTGCTACCTCTTCCTCCAAGAAGTTGCCTTGACCTCCCACCCTTGTCATATGCTTGGTACTGAATCACTATGCCCAAGCTGCTCCGCTGTGCTCAGTATGGGCCCTTCCCCTTCCCAACCTAGCTGACTTGGGCAGAGGCTTTGGGAGAGGCTGAGGGGAGACCACACCCCTCCTGACCTGTTATCCGATTCCCTCAGGCTCAGGGTGTTAGAGATAGAGGCTCCCCCTAAGGCCCTACCCAACAGAGCCTACAGTGAGAGTGTGCCTGAGAATGGAGTTAGGAGGGCATAAGGCTAGTCTCTGGAACATTCCAACTGGGCTCAAGCTGGTCTCTGGAACATTCCAACTGGGCTCAAGCTGGTCTCTGGAACATTCCAACTGGGCTGAAGCTCTGGCGGTCTTGATTAGTGGATCTGTGACCTTGGTAGGTCACTTTCCTATCTGAACTTTGGGGTCCTCCTCTGCAAACAGAGGTGCCAGTCCCTGCCTCATGGGATGCTAAGGGAATAAGCAGAGCCACTGTTTAGTGCTGTTTGGAAATTACCAGTTCTCTTGAAGGCCAGAGAAGGAACCCAGGCTCAGAAACAGCCAAGGTCATCCAAAAAAACTTGGGTACAACAAGGGTGCATTGGGGAACCCAATATAAATCCCAGCAGCATGGATGGTGGCACCGAGGTCTCATTGAGAGGACCCCGGGTGCCCATTTCCTAGCTATCCAGGCCTGTGCCCACCTGCTTTACCAGCTGACACCATTGTCAGGAAGGTGGAGGTGCAGTGAGCACTCAGTATGCCCACCTACCTGCCCAAGTCTCAGTTTCTCCTCTGTTAATTTCGGGCAATTGTGCCTATTCAGCTAGCCTCGCTGTGTGGCGGGGACCCAGAATTCACAGGCAAACGGTGATTCTTATAATCAGGCCTAAGTCCAGGTGCCTTCTCCTGCAGGAAGCTCCTTGTTGGGAGGGCCTCTCGGCTGTCCGTTCTCAGTCTCCTTTAACTCCTGTTAAAGTGGGGAGGCTCTCTGAGGGAGGTAAGCAGTGCCCATGGGAGGCTGGGCACACTGCAGGTCTCCCTTGCTCTCACTGTTCCTTCTCACAGTATTTGCTTGGCCAAGCTTAGTCCCTCCTTCTAGAAACCCTTCTCCCTTCCCTCTCCACCATGCTCAGATCCTGCCTCTAACTGGCTGTAGAGGCCCCTCTATCCCCTCCGTCTATGACAGCTAGCCAGGGACACTCACAGCCACACGGGCAGTCTATTTATAGAGCTCTCATCTTTCCCAGGGTGGCCCAGGAAAGAACTCTGGCCTTCAAGACTGACAGACCTGGCTTTGGATCCCAGCAACAACAGGGTCTTGCAAGAGTTTCTAGTCCTCTGAGCCTCGGTTTCCATGCTTGTGCCTCGAGGATTGACACTCTCAGCATGAGGCAGAGATGGGACAGTCTGGAGCCTTGATGGCAGGACTGGGCACAGAGCAGGGACACAGCTACTGGTTCCTATCTCTCTGCTAGCCTAGTCCTACCCAGAAACACCAAGCCTCTGCCTTGATGCTCTCAGGAGCATCGTGCACTGTGGGTGCTAGATCTACCCAGAGACCACATCCCAGCACCCATCAATCTATAGTTGGGGAGGGGGGGGTGGATGGGTTCTCCTGGATGATCTTGGGCAAAATCTCTCCCTTTCTGCTCCATTCTCCTACCCACTTGGAGAAGGCTAGCTCCATAACAGGTCTCCCCTTGCTAGGTGCTGAGAGCCCCACCAACATTTCCCACTCCTGCTTTGGGTAGGCCAGCCTGATCTTTCTCTGGAAGCTCATGCCGGAATTATCAGACAAGCCCTGAACCCTTGTCCCTTGCCTGGAGACCAGGCCAGAAGTTAGGCAAGAGCTGGTGTGTTAGACTAACCCTAACCCTAACCCTAACCCTAACCCTAACAGGGAGGATGAAAACTGTATGACTCAAGCTAGGACTGCTCCCCCCTGCTCTGAGTCTCAGCTCTTCCATAACAACTCAGGAAGGAGGCACCTCCACAAGTGCCACTGTGGGAGATGCTGAGCCCAGGGCCCACACAACAGGACATCAATGGGGACAGTTTCCTCTACTGGCCTAGAATGAGGGCCTTGTCTGAAGAGGGCCATGGTTAGCACCAAACTTGTCCCAGACCCACAGAGTGGCCTTGAGTTTTGGGCCCTAACCCCTAGAATTACCTCAGGCCATGGTGAGCCTCAGAGACCACAGATACAAACACTGCCATGTATCCAGGCACCCAGGGGCTGCCCTTTCTCAGGAGAGACCTCGCCAGCATAGATATGGCAGTGGGAGGGGGCAGTCTGCTGGTGAGGCCAGCCACAGAGCTGGGTGAGCAGTGCCTATAGGTGCCCCATACCTGGGCCTATTACCCAAAGGCAAGGGGAATGACTAGCAGGTGGATCCAACAATGAAGACAGACGGAGGCTGGGCTCAGAAGCTTCCTGGGTGAGGTGGGCTGAACCCTAAATGATTGGGAGAGTTCTAGAAAGAGGGACAATAAAAGCAAAAGCAGCGCCGACCTGAGGCATCTGGTAGGGAGGAATATGGGTGAAGGTGCAAAGTTAAGAGATCTTAGAAGGAAAGGCCTCAAGATCAGGGTGAGGAATTTAGACTTTATTTTGCATGCAAAAGACAAGAGTCACTTTAGGGAGGTCACTCTGGCAGTATGGAAGGACTGGAAATGAAGGCAGACAAGCTGGGAACAAGAGTCTGGGCCCAGAGGGCAGGACCAGAGCCAGAGTGTAAGAGCAGCCTAGTTTTGTGAAGGTGTGTTTTAGGACTGCTTCGTGTGCTGGCTGGTGTCCAGCTGGCCTGGGAACAAGTGGCAGAGCAGAACACGAGTACCCTGTGGGGAACGGGAAAGCCAGAACAGCAAGGTTTAGGGGCCTTGGGTAAGTCCCTGAAATTCTCAGAACCTCAGTCTCTCCCTTTGTAAAACAGGGCTGGGCCTGCTGGCTCTGACTCCTACCCTATGAGCAGAGGGGATGCTGCTGCTCCTCAGGGTCTCCCATGCTTGGCCAGACACAGCAGCTTCCTCAGAAACTAACACACTAGTCCCAACCGGGGTTACAAGTGGAAACCCAACCTGGCCCCTCTGTCATCCCAAGGTCCCAGAAAGGTCTGGCTTGGGCAGGGCACAGGATGGAGCTGGGGGGCCCTCCACTGAGGCTGGGATGAAGAATGGTTCTCCTCTCTCTTCCCCTCTAGGCCCCTGAGCTATTTCCACCTCTTTGCTGGGGATGGAAATAACTCGGGCTCAGCCCCTGGAGACCAAGACAGCTATTTTCATCAGCCCCAAGAAACAGAGCTCCAGTCATTCCAGAGAAGACCAAAGGACACCCTGATGCCCAGACCTAGCTCTAGGCCAAGCAATGGCAGTGGTCAGAACTAGAAGGGGCATCTGGGAAGAATGGGGAGAAAGGCCCACAGAGAGCAGGGTACCAGTTCAAGGTCACTCAGTCTGTTCCCTCTCACAGCAGAAGGGAAGTGTAAGGAACATGCCTAGAGCAACAACAATGATGGGGACGGGGGCCTCTCAGGTAGGGTGAAGGTCAATTACCCCTGCCACCCCTAAGCTGCACTGCTAACTCCAGATACTCTTCAAAACCAGGTGGACATTTCCAAACCCAGGTGCAGCTCTAGAATTCAGAAGACAGGCCTTTCTAGTGACATCTGGCTGAGGGTGAGGGCTGAGGGAGGAAGAGGAAGAGGAAGGCCATGTAACCTACCTGACTCCGATGTTCCAGACATGTGTGTACACACACATTACACTCAGAACAAAAGGGAACACCCTGGAAGGCCATGCCTGCCAATCCAGGTAAGGCATGAGCAGGAAGGTGGTGTGACCCTGTGAGGCCAAGCACCTCACAAGGTCAGAGGTCCTGAATTCCACTTCTGTGTGACTGTGGGCAAGCCATTTTGCTTCTTTGAGCCTCAGTTTCTTTCTCTGAAATAATCACCAGATCTCAGAACCACTGTGAGGATTTAATGTGACAGTACACTATAAAGTTTAAAACAGAGCCTAGCACCATGCCCCTTCACATTTGCAACATTTCAACAAAATAAATATCTTTAGAGGATGGCAGCAGAAGACAGAATTTCCAGATCCTACCTATAACAGGTGCTGCACTATAATCACCACCACCTTCTGGGTCAGGGAGACAAATTTCCAACTACCCTGGCATGAACCCCTCAGACCCTCTTGTGGGAGTAGGGGGCTCAGAAAGGACTTGCCCAGATGGTGAAGGGGCTCTGATCCAGATCTCCAGAAAGAACTTAGTCTCCCCCCCAGACTAGAGACTAATTTGGGGGAACAAATCTGTGCCCCCTCTTCCTCCAACCAGGATGTTGAACAAAGGAGACCTGAGTAAAGAATGTCTATTGGGTCAGGATTTCAGGATCCATGTTGTCTATGGGTTCATATCGAGACAGTGGACCAGGCAGCCTTTCAGTGAGAGTCTGAAGTCTCCTTGACCAGGTTTGGACAGGCTGTGCTTCCAACCTTCTCACCAACACCTGGGTACAGCCCCTGGACCACTGTGCCCCCAGAAGAAGCCTGCCCTCAAGCCCCTGCCTGAAGGGAGGGAAGGGAGAACAGAGGCAGTTGACCCAAAAACAATAGAGGATCCCAAAGTGATGATTCACAGATCATTTACAGCCTGACACTTCAGTGTGTAGACAGGGGAGACTGAGGCCCAGCAGGGGTGGGTCTGAGAGCAAGACTGAAGCTGAGACCTTACAGAATACAGTTTTCCAAGGGCAGAGCTCTACGAGGTGTGGGACTTCAATGTGTGAGTGTGAGAGATACTGTATGTGTTTGTGAAGTGGAAACTGAGCCTACCTCAGGCCCCCTCAAATGCTGCCAAAAGTGCCAACCCCAACCCTGGCCCCCTCTCCTGCTGCCAGGGCATGTCGCTCAGACTCCTGAGAGGTGCCCCCCCACCTCAAGGAAAGACCCAACTTCTTGGTCCCCCATTTGCTGAGAGGTGTCTGAGGTCCCTCCTCTTTCTGCCTCTTACTCATTGTCCTAAGGCAGGCACCAGGCGCGTGGGCACGCGCGGCACACTCGGGCGCACACACACAGACACACAGACACACACACACACACACACACACACACACACACTACTTGACCCTGCGCAGCTATGGCCCTAGTAATCCAAGGTTAGTTCTGTCACTTGGGGTTTCTCCCACTCATTAACCAGTGTTCTTGGCCCTGTTCTGCTTACACTGCAGGCTACACACAGTGACCCCGGTGACCCAGGGTCTTTCCCAACCCTTTCTCTCTCTGTCTCTGCCAGTCTCAGTTACACAGAGCCCCTCTGTGTCACCCGCTGGGCTCAGCGTCACCGCCCAGTATGCCGGCCACACGTTCACCCGGGACAGGCCGCCTCATGCGCCGTGTCACCCACAGTCACGGGCTGACACCGTTCAGACCCCCCCACACACCCGCCCGCCGCAGTGGCACTGAGACGCCGCTGTCCTGTCCCGCACCCTGCCCTGGTCTGGGTCCAAGTTTCCCGGGCCCCGCTGGTCCCTCACACGGCAAGTTACGCTGCTTCCCTCCGACGCACCTTCTGACAAACACTGCGCAGGGCCGGGCCCCGAATCGCAGCCAGAGGACACGCAGTCCGGGGCCGGGGGCTCAGAGGCCGGAGCGATCCGTGTGCCGAAGGTGCCGGGACAGGACCCGGGGCGGCGGGCCGCGAGCTTGGATTGCTGCATCCGCCACGCCGGCGAACTTCCTCGGAGACGCAGGGAGGCAGGGGCGCAACCCGCTGGCCTGGATGCGGACCCTGGTTGCGGGCCCCGCACTTCCCCTTTCCTGGCCGCGGCAGCTCCAGCTCGGCTCCGGGTCGGACTTGGTGCCCGGGCCCGGCTCGGGGAGCTCACCGGCGGCCGCGCAGCCTGCGCGCCTTTTGAATGAATTGCCGGCCGGGCCGGGAAGGTGCTTAGCCCCGCCCCTCGCGTCACGGCCGCCGGCCCCGCCCACGACGTCAGAGTCCAGGCTCGCGGCCCCGAGCCCCCAGCCTAGAAGCTGCAGGGGGTTCGCCACTCTGCCTCCCGGTCGCACTGCTCTACGTTGCCATCTTTCGAGTCCCCCAAGGAACTGCAGGGGATGCGCGGGATCGGGAGGTGGGGAAAGAAGTTTCGCTGGATCTGGAGACTTGAATGCTGCTGGGGTCCTGTTGCCATTACCTGTGTAATCAGGGCTACGGCTGCCCCTTCATGGACCTTTTATTCCTCCTGGAAATTGGAGCCACTATGCCCTGTTCGAAGAGACCCAGGCCCATCCCTAAAGGCCTATAAAAGAGACCTATCAGGTGGGCTTCTGCACTTCCCTCTGGGACCAGCTCAAATCCCCATCCCTCTTTGCCAGGGTAGTTAGTCCTTCAGTCCAGCAAGACCGGTGACACTTCTCTTTCCCCACCACCAGCTATCCCACCCTACTCATTTCCAATGCCAACCATCAGAGCGCCCAGCAGGGCAGTGACCAGGGACATGGTTGCACAAGCCCCAGGGCAGTATTCATATTATATTCACTCTTCTGTAAATTGTGCCTCCGTGAGAAGTGGTGCGCCAGGATTGGAGGCAGCAGCCCAGCGAACTGAGTGTCCCCTGCTCAGTACCATTCAAGGGATCTCAGGTAGCTATCCCAGGAGAGCAGATCTAGACAAGCTAGGCAGCAGGGAGTGCTGGGGGCAGAGGCCTGGCTGGGGTCAGGATAATCACAGCCCATGAAAGGAGGTGGAGGAAGGTAAATAAGACTGTTGAGGATAAGTAGGCTGGCAATGGGGTTCTAAACAAACTGAGTCATAGAATCTGAGCCACATAAGAGATAGAGAAGGTCAGGTTCCTAGGCTCCAGGAAATTCCAGGAGGAAAACTGGACACCGATATGGGGAGGGGGGGCAAAGGAAAAGTTTCCATTTTCCTGGCCATGCCCAGGCAGGAAGGGCAAAAGGAGCTCCAGATTACTGATGTCAGGATGATGGCCCCAGCCCTCTCCAGTATCAATGAACTCTCCGTAGGGCTGGGGACAGAAATCATCCCTGGGCTGCATATCCCAGCCCATAGAGGAATCCCTGAAAGGCTCATCCCAGATCAGCCCCTCTACTCTCAGAAATGGTTTCTTGATAAAGGGACTTTCCAACTTGTTGCCTGAAGGACATTCTATTTTCTATGGGAGGAAGCCACCTGCCTACTGTGACCCCAGCAGGTGCCTAGAGCCACAGTCTGCACATTTCCTACTCCTGCACTCCTCAGGTTATGAAGGAGCCTAATTTTTGTTTACTGTTGGTCAGTTGGGTCAGTTCCTCCTCCAGCTGACTCTGACTTCCAAGCTACTCCAAGAACTTCCCTGAGAGTCTGGGAGCATCTGGTGGCTCCATAATGAGTGATGGAGGCCACAGACAAATGTAAGCTAGCTTGTCTTGGAGCTTGAAGAGCCATAGGCTCTAGGACAAAGGACTTTAAAATCCTGGCATCTCAGGTGAGCCCATGGAATCTTGGCATTAATCTCTGAGCTCAGAGACCATCTTTTTTGGGGGGAAGTAACCAGGGATTGAACTCAGGGGCAGTCAACCACTGAGCCACATCCCCAGACCTATTTTTTTTTTTTTTTTGGTATTTTTTATTTAGAGACAGGGCCTCATTGAGTTGCTTAGCTCCTCGCGTTTGCTGAGTCTGGGTTTGAACTTAGGATCCTCCTGCCTCAGCCTCCCGAGCCACTGGTGTGCACCACCACACCCAGCTCAGAGACCATCTTGTTGAACTTCAGTGCAGCTGGGGAAGTAAGTCCAAAGAAGGCCCACACCTCATCATATGGCATAGCATAAGGTGCCAGTAAGTTAGGATGAGCTGTGACAGTGACCTGGAGGCAGAGGCATGAGCTCCAGGTCCCAGCAGGGCCCTGCCTGGGATAGCAGTCCTAGATTACAGGATCAGAGCCATCAGGGTACTTTGGGGAGTGATGGTGCCTCTTGCTAGCTGTAGTTGAATGCCAAACTAAAAGTGCAGTCATCTCTGGGTCCAAGACGCTTGCAGATACTAAAATTTGTGGATACTCAAGTCCCCTATATAAAATGGTATAGTATACACATACTTTAAACCATCCCCCATACTTTAAATCATCTCTAGATTACTTAAAATTCCTGATGCAATGTAAATACAGTGTAAATAGTTGTTATATGTATTTTTTAGGGACTAATGACAAGGGGAAATTCTGTACTTGTTCAGAACAGACACAACCATTCACATTTGGTTGAGTGTGTGGGCACAGAACTCATGGATACTAAAGGTCAACTACACAAGACTGAAGGAACAGGAAGCTCAGACCTAGGCTAACCCCCAACAAGCAAAGTGCTACCCCAACAGAAGGTGTCCTTGTGATACTACTGTATTTGGGCTTTAGCTCCATGGGGTAGGGGCTCAGTCTAAGGGGGAACTGGGGCTAGAAGGCCAGGATGAGGCTCAGCGTGGAGCCAGGGCAGGAGCTGAGCTGGGGCCATCTGTGTCTGAGAACTAGGTTCAGCCTGTTTATAGGTCCAGACTCTCCCCTAGGACTGGAATCCCCACTGGTGGGTCTGGAGTTCTAGCCCTGGCCTCAGTGGATCCCTCATGGGAGGCCAACACTCTCAGGTATCTTTCCCAGGTTTAGCCCCGCTGGCCCACCTGACTGGTGCTCAGGAAGGCACATGTGGGGCCTTTTGGTCCCATGATGGGTCTAAGAGGAACCCAGGGCCATGGACTGCAGGCAATGGGCTGGTGGGGCCCCTGGGGACTGCCCAGGTCAGATTTACAGTCCACTTGCCCTCTGGTCCTAAAACATGAGTCTGTCAAGGTCCAGGGATTATGGTCCAGGCCATGCCCAGGAAGGCAGGTGGCCTGCTGAAGCATTTGAAGTTAAGGAGCCTGGAGAAGAAAAATCTCAGGGGTGGAAATGAAGGAAAACAATGCTTTGATGTCACTCAGATAAGGGTCAAGTCCCAGGTCTGCCACTGCCAGGCATTAGTGGCCTTAGGCTGTTAACTTCACCTCTCCAAGTGCAAGTTCACCCACTCAGGGTGTTATGAGGATTGGAGAGACTCCATGTTGGGAGCAGCAGCTTCTTCTAGGCCCCCGGATTCTAGAGCCTCTGTGTGCTCCTTCTCCTCCCCACCCCCTTTCAGTGCTTGCCTGAGCACCTTCCCACATCCTGGCTGCAAGGGCTCCACCCTCATTTATACCTGATGCCTGCTTACCATCTTGCCCCGACCAGCCTGGGATGCCCCCTCACTTTGCTGGTCAGGGCTCCTCATTGGCTATAATTGGTCCCAAAATAGCACTTCCTCTTATTGCTTCCTGCAGTCAGCCCATGGCTTAAGGTTTGTGAGGACAGAGGGAAACTTGGTGTTTGGCAGGCATGCAAAAGATGTGAAGGGCTCTCAGAGGTCAGCTGGGTCCTGAGAGGGGCAGGCACTTGCTTCAAGTCACACAGTGAGGAGAGGCCAGGGCTGGAGCTTGTGTTCAGGCTCCTAGACACCCACTCTTGCATCAAGCTCTCTTGATCTACAGACTAGTGTGTTGAGGCTGTTTGGGGGTGTGTGACAAGGACCAGCTAATCTAGCTTTCTTTTCTTGTACCAGGGATTGAACCCAAGGGTGCTTAACCACTGAGCCACATACCCAGCCTGTTTAGAGACAGGATCTTGCTAAATTGCTAAGATCAGCTTTGAATTTGGGATTCGCCTGCCTCAGCCTCTCAACCTGCTGGGATTACAGACATATCTAGCTTTCTGCCTGCCCTGGTATCTGAAGGTCATTTCCTGACTTTTCTGACCTTCTTGCCTGGACTCTCTTCCCTGTCCTCAAAGCTGCCTTATTGTGATGACTCAGGAAACCCCTGTTCCTCTCTGTGCATCATCTTCCCCCTAAGATAGATGGTCTAGCTAAAACCTATTCTCTGTCCCCTTGGCTCAAGGGAACACCTGGAGAAATCCTTGAAGTGATGACCTTTGGCCCTTTCTCCCCTCTTCTTGGGTCAGGGCTCACTTGCTGGGGCTGCTGTAAGGAACATGAGCCAGAGACCTCATGAGTGACTAGATAGCTGCTCAGGCTGTCTCTCTTGCCCTCCAGCCATTACATGTGGCCACCTTTCCTCTCTTCCATGAGGCATAGAGATCTGAGCAGATACAAATCCAGATTCTAGCCCTTTGGAGCTGGGCGACCTTGAGGAAGCATTTAACCTCTCTGAACTTGTTTCCTCCTCTGGAGAAGGGCAATAATGGTACTAATCTCCTAGGACCATTGTGAGGATGAGATGATCCAGACCCCTGGCTTGCAGCAAACAATAAATGGAAGCCGGGGTTATTGTTCTGTTGCATTTTCAAGACTTATAGTTGGCTGGATTTTCCATATTTAGTTCAACAATGATTTATTGAGCACCTACTGTGTGTTAAGCATTGCTGGAGGTGGAACAGAACAAGAAGTTCCATCTTGTTGAGCTCCCATCCTGGTTTCCCTTACCTTTTCCTCTTTCTCCTATACCAGGGACCCCTCCTGCCAGCCTCCTGCACTCATCCCTGCCGAGTTAAAGTGTTTCCTCTTAAAAGTCAAACCAAGCCCCACTTTCTCCCACCAGGTGGCAAAGCAACCTTGTGGTGTCTGAAGCCAGGAAGAGTAAAAGCAGAGCTTCTGAGGTCATGGAATGTTCTGCTTCTTGACCAGTGTGTGTGAACTCTTTTTTTTATATTTATTTTTTAGTTGTAGTTGGACACAATACCTTTACTTATTTATTTTTATGTGATGCTGAGGATCAAACCCAGGGCCTCACATGTGCTAGGTAAGCACTCTACCGCTGAGCCATAACCCCAGCCCCTGAGTAGGTGCACTTTAAGAATATCTGCCGAGCTGCCCACTACTTTTGGTACTTTCTTGTATAAATGCTGTACTCCATTGAAAGTCTCTATAAAAATACTGATCACTAGCTAGGTGTGGTGGCACACATCCATAATCCCAGCAACTTGAGAGGCTGAGGCAAGAGGATTGCAAGTTTGGGGTTAGCCTGGGTGACACAGCGCAACTCTATCTCAAAATAAAATAAAGGCCTGGGGGTGTGGCTCGGTGGTAGAGTGCCTCTGGGTTCAGTCCCTGGTACCACAGAAAACACCAACCAATGAACCTTGATACCTGTGTCTCAGGTCCCTGGTTCTGACTTACTCTGTCTGGGATGGGTCCAACTCTGCACCTGGCCCCCAGCTGGATGATTATGTGCAATCCAAGCTGAGAACCATCTAGAGAGTGAAGTCCTTGCTGGGTCTGGGGTCTGCTCCTCCAATATCTCCTTGCTCATAGCCAACTGGCTCAGGCTAAGAACTGACCAAGGGCCCTGGGCCCTGGGCCCTGGAACAGAGCTAAGTACCACAGGTTAAGCCAGTTCCATGCTCCCTGGGTGCTTAGGCTGGGAAGACGGCTCCAATCTGGTCTTGGGTACCTAGTGCTATCTGGGGTCTTTGCTGCGGGGCATAAGTCCCGAGACAGCAGAAGCTGTGAAAGCTTCAGGTGACTAGTGGTATTGGAGAAACCAATAATAAATATTATTATTATTATTTTGTGTGAGCATTCTACCATTGAGTTATACCCCTAGTCCTTTTGATTTTTTGAGACAGGATCTTTTAAGTTGCTTAGGCTGGCCTCAAATTTTTGATCCTCCTGCCTCAGCCTCCTAAATAGCTGGGGTAACATGTATGTGCCACCAAGCCTGGCTTCAGGGATCCTGAGGTGGAGTTCCACTGTCTGCACCATGGTGACTTCCTATAGCTGTTTGCAGCTGGTTAATGTCTTCACCAGTAAGCACCCTTTACTTCAGAGGCAGAAGGAATCTCTTCCTTGTAATCCCAAAACTTATGACCATGGGGCAATCAACACCATTTTACAGACGAGTAAATGGAATCTCAGGGGGGCACAAACTGTCTAAAGTCACATTGCTGCTTAGTGGCAAAGTCAAGATTCCAAACAGGGTCAAAGCCTATGATCCTTCTAATGTTTTATCATAAATTCTACATAAATGTTACCTTTTACTCCAAAATATATCTGTGCATATTGCAACCCTCTCAGCCCCAACAAAATGATGATGCTTCCTCAGTCCTGCAGATGTGCCAGGGTGTGAAGGACTCTTTGTCCCTGCATGGGGTGGCCCTGTGTTGGTGGACCTTTGCATTCTTGTGTCTGACTTAATGACACAGCCCTTTGGAACAGAGTCAGACAGACTTGGATTCTACCGCTGCTTGGAGGCCTGGATTCACCTTGGCCTTGGTCAGGGTTCTCAGCCAGGAGGCTTTCCTGGAGAACATGGTTTCCTGAAGGCTCCTAGTCCCTGGTTCTTTTTGCCTGCAGTGTGTCAGCTCGATTCCCAAACTCCTTCCCAGACAGACTGACTCAGCAGCTCTTGATTGACACATAAGCCACACATGTGATGACTCCTTATATGCCCTGCCAGGGACTCCAACACGTGGCCCAGTTAGGAAGCACTGGACTCCCACAGCTTCTTCATTTTCCTGATGAGGAAACTGCTGCCCAGACAGTGGCAATGACTGGCAGCCTTGTGCCCCCCGCCCCCAACTCTTTTTTTTTTTTTTAGTTTTCGGCGGACACAACATCTTTGTTGGTATGTGGTGCTGAGGATCGAACCCGGGCCGCACACATACCAGGTGAGTGCGCTACCGCTTGAGCCACATCCCCAGCCCGCCCCCAACTCTTATAGGCCTCTAAGGCCTCTTTTCTGCCCAAGGGAGGTCCTGTTATTAAGACCATGACTGGGGAGATAGGAGGCCACTATGGCCACCAATGGGAAGCAGTTGTTTGGTGTTTCTATTTATTGACTCTTTAAAATTTCATCATCCAAGGAAAGTTAATACATGACTGTTTGGTAGCAAGAAAAACATAATCTAAGACCACAATGACCCACCCGCCCTAAATAAAAACAAAACCAAACAGAACAAAAACAAACCCCATCTGAAACCAGACCTTTGGAGTTGTAGCTGAAGCGAAGGACTGAGGGTCAGAGTGGCTCCCTGCAGCTTGGGAGGTGGGAGAGAGGCTGCCCTCAAGTGGGAGCCTTCCCAGTTGAAGAGGCCATGCCCAGCCCCTCAGCTTTGGGGGTCCTTCCTGCAGGGGCCATCTCTGGCAGGAAGGGGTGTGGAAAGAGGGATTCAGTGGTCAGAGTGAGGGGATCCTAGGCCCACACCCCAAGGTGACCATATGTGCCAGTGCATGAGACACAGGGAGGCAGGGGCTGGGGACCAGGGCCGACTGCAATAAGTGAGGGCCCTTTTCTCTTACCTGAGAGAAAGCCTTGTCCAAGTCCCTACCAGTGCTCCAAAATGAAGACACCATTAAAGATGCCACCAGCACACTGGGAAATGCCAAAGCCTAGGGAGGTCCCTTGATGGTGTCATGCCCCCAGTGAGCCATCATCAAGCCATCACCTTGTTCTGCACGACTGAGGGCACTTGGTCCTGGCCTCTGATCAGGGTGGGCAGTCCCATCAGGATGGGCTTGGGAAGTTTATATTGAAGGCCAATGTTTTAGTGCCCTGAACATGCAGTGTGTATGTGTGTGTGTGTGTGTGTGTGTGTGTGTGTAATGGGGGGAGACGGTGGTCCCTCCAGAAAGGCTTGGTTTGGGTCCCAGGGTGGCACCTTGGACAGGAACAGGTTTTCTCCCCCATCATTCATCACATCACATCACACCCTGTCCCCAGTCACTGCATAAATAAGTGCTTTGGAAAGGACTTGTCTAAAAAGGAATATAAATACTGTACATGGGAAAGGGTGCTACCCCTCAGCCTCCCTGCTGCCCCCAGAAAACCTTCCAAATATTGCACATGGCCCTATCCAACCGCATAGGGTCCAGCCTGGCCGTGTCTTTGGTAGAAGCTCCAGGGACAGAGGTCCTAGGCAGCTTGCATGCCTCACCCTGGTCACACCTGGGAGCACCAGAGCAGCCAGTGGGTTGGGAAAGGCCGTGGCTAGCCAGCGGATGTCCATCAGGAATGCTTCCGCAAAGATGAGACGGCGCAGCGCCACATAGGTACCTAGGTGGCCCTGTTTGGACACTCCTGGTCAAGGTCTGTGCGTGGACTAGTAAGAGGCAAGCAGACTGAGGGCAGGTGGGCAGGTGAGTCCCGGGCCACAGTGGACAGGGTCACACCCTCCACAGAAGGAGGTGGTTTGTGCTGTCATCTCGGCCCACAGTCTCATTACTGCCACCACCCCCACTGCTGAGTCGGAAGTCCTCATAGCCGTCACCTCCACTAATGACCAGCATTTTAGGCCTGGCAGAGGCAGGGCCTCGGTGCCGAGGGGAGTCCCGGTGCTCCAGAGAGGGCAGCTTCTCAAGGCCTGTGGGGCAGAAGGGAGGATCATCAGCCTGAGGGAGCTGGGCTTCACTGTCCCCTCATGGCCTGAGTTTCCACATCCCGGAAGATAGCAAGAAAGACAAGCGCTGAGCTCTTACTTAGAAATACCCACTTCCTGGCAGCCTGTACTTTCTAGTCAGGACTAACTTAACTTACTAGCGCCACACCACTTTTTCTCTCTTGATGACTGCACACATTATAATTAGTTATGTACTGCAAAACGAGGTCAACGACAGACTGCACATATGATGGTGGTCCCATAAGATGGCAATGGAACCGAAATTCCAGTCGCCCAGTGACATCATAGCCAACTCAGTGCTCATGTGTCTGTGGTGCTGCTGCTATAGACCCTGGTACCGATAGATGTCCGAATGCACTGTACATAGAGTTACAGATGTGCATGGTACTGATAGTGAGAATACTCAACTATGTTATTGGTTTATGTATTTTTTTTCTTCTTCGTGGTGCCTGGGGTTGAACCCAAGGCCTCGACCCATGCTACGCAAGCACTCTTACACTGAGTGGCACCCTATATTTTCTATATTAAACTTTTTTTTTTAATATACTGGGGATTGAACCCAGGAATACTCTACCATGAGCTACATTCCCACCCCTTTTTATTTTTTATTTTGAGACAGGGTCTTGCTAAGTTACTGAGGCTGGCCTTCAACTTTTGATCTTCCTGCCTTAGTCTCCCAAGTCTCTGGAATTACAGGCATGTGCCACTGTACCTGGTTTATACTAAATTGTTGTTTCAGAATGTATTTCCTACTACTTTTATTTTTTGAAAGCTTATTGTAAATAGTATGCTGTTATGTTGACAGAGCCTCATAATCTTATTCACTGCATCTCTCAATTGCATCATTTTTTCTTGTGCTTCATTTAATCTCGTGCTGTTCCTCGTGGCCCTAGGAGCAGCAGGCTCACCTGGGCACCTACAGCCCAGCTACACAGGAGGCTGAGCCATCTAGTTTTATATAAGCATACTCTACCACGTTCCCACATACTCAATCAGTTGCCCACAATGCACTTCTCAGAACATGTCCTATTGTTAAGGGAGGCACATCTGTATACAATGTTCCTATTTCCAACAGCCCCATCCCAGTTAAAGGGCTAAGTCTTCTCTGGCCCCAGACCACTCCTGACTGAGGCTTTATTGGTTCCTGATTCCCATGGTCACTGTCTTTTGGGAATATGGCTTGCCTGATTGTGACTCTGTGATGTACTTCATTCCCACTGTTTCACTCTCTAATTCTCACAGCCCACTTCCTGTCATATGTGCTATGCTGTGTTTTCTTTTCTGGCACTATTTCTACTTCCTTTTCTGTACATCACTTCCTAAGTCCACTTCCTGCCTTATAGATCAATTCTAGTCCTGTCTTATTTCCTGTTGTGGATAAGAAATACATACAACAGGATATATTTCCTACAAAGGTATCCCATCTGTGCTATATTCTACTTTTTTTTTTTTTTTTGGCCTCCAACTTGCAATCCTCCTGCTTCAGCCTCCTGAGTTGCTAGGATAATAGGTTTGTGCCACCATGCCCAGCTACCATATTCTACTTCTTAGCTTATAATTCACCTCCTGTCTCCCACAACATTTATTTAGATAAAATTTTATGCATGCACCCAACAGACACACAATCTCCTAGTAGATTTCATTTTGGGGATTCCATAGCCTATTTCCTGTAATATATCCCACTTCCAGGTCAATTGCACTTTTCCTCCCTCTTAAAGACTTTTTCAGCAGGGCAACAGGGCGATCGGGGCAACCAAGAACCCAGGATCCCTGGACAGCAAGCCCACCTGTGTCTGGAGGAGGTGGTGGGGTCGGGCAGAGCAGATTGAAGCCATCTGGCAGCTGGACTGCAGCCAGGAAGCGGACATGGCCAGTGTGGCCCTGGCCCAGGCCAGCAGGGCTGAGAGGTGCCCGTGGGCAGCTGACAGTACTGGGGGAGGTGGGCATAGTGAGCACAACGCCGGCACTGGTGCCCACCCACAGCAGCTCTTCGCACACTAGCAGTGCTGTGATCCGCAGGCAGGCAGCTTTGTGCTGCCGGATGATGGCATCTGAGCCTGGGGTGGGAAAAAGAGCAGCGCTGGGGCCTGATGCTGGCCCTGGCCCAGCCTCCTCAGGGACAGAGCAGAAAGACTCTGAAGAAGGAGCAGTGGTAGTCTGAGGTCAGTACCTGCCAGCATCCTGTGCACAGGTGGGGTGACGTCCACCTCTGCCAGCTGCTCAAAGGTGTCTGGGTGGTAGAGACACACATGGGCACTACCTTTCAATGTCACCCACACGCCCAGGCTGGAGTCCACCATGCAAGCTACACTTCGACTTGAGTCCTGTCCCACGCAGAACGTGTGCTGTGAAAGAGGGGAGGGCAGGGAGCAGACAGGTGACTGGCAGGCCTGCCCCCGTCCTCCAGCCTCACCAGTGTCCATCCCTCCCTCCCCATCACTCCCACAGACACCCACCAGATGGATCCTGTGTCTGGATGACTAACCTTCCAAAGCTCAGCTACACTGGTGCCTCCCCACTCAATCCTCAGGAATTAAAATGGGATGCCCTTTCCCTGTGCAACTTAGTGACCTGAGGATCAGAGAACTTCAACCCTTGGAGGGTTTAAGACCAGTCACTGGCCTCTCTCTGGACAAATGGCAAAGTCCAAGCACAGGAGGAAAAAGTGACCTGCCCAGTGTTGCACAGCTTGTCAGTCACAGAGCCAGGGCCCAACCTGGGTCTTAGCTTCCATTCCAGTCAATGACAGAAGCATGAGAGGAAAATCAAGGGAACAGGTGCCCCAGCACACCACCCACGCTGGAAACCTCTGGCATATACAAAAAGACATCACGACCAAGTTCACATTGCTAAAGGATGATGACATCAGGAAGGACCCTTGTTCTAGCCCCCAATGAACCCAATAGCTGCACTCAGAGGGGACAGGAGGATGAATCAGGAATCCCGACAAAAATGGGCATTTACTATCTTCCTCATCATTTAGAGAAGAAACAAGGATCAGAAAAGGAAGGGCCTGGCCCAGTACCACACAGGGCAAGTATCCCAATCCTTCAGCTGGACACTTCTCTGTCCCCATGGTCTCATCTCCCTCTCATGTGGGCCCAGATCATCCCAAGTCACTGATTCTATCTCCCTACTCCCACTACCTCTAGCTGCAACGTGTCAGGGCTCAGGACAAGGATTCGGTTCTGGCAGCCACACCATAGCCGTCCACCCACAGACACCATCTTGGTGATGGGGCTCCCCTGAGCACCTAGGGTCACCGATTTGAAGTTCTGGGCATCCCAGAAACGGCCTGGAATGGGAATGGGGTAAAGAAAGCAGGAAATTAAGTACAGTACTGAATTTAAGCCTCACCTACACTGGAAGTGACAGGTGAACATCCCCATTTCTAAGCAAGGACACTGAGGCCCAGAGAAGCCTGAAAGTTGCCCAGTCACATTTCCAGATCCTTTGCCTGAAAGCCCCCATTCTTCCCAAGAGTCAGCTCTACCACCAGTATGCAGATGTGAGGGGACGGTGCAGGGGGCACTCACCTGCTTCCCTTTGGTAGACTACAAGTTCTCCATTGGCCAGAGACACAAACACCTGGTTATTTAGATACCTGGGCAAGGAAAATAAGGTGTCAGGGATTTCAGAAGGCCAAAGCATGTTACCTGGGACCAGGGGAATCACAGGTAGAATGGCTTTGGCTCCCAGGAGACCATCTCTTCTCACCCCCTGTTTTCCATGTGGGGGAAGCCTGAAGCTAAGAAGCAGAGACTTGCTCAAGTTCACATTGTATAAGAAGCACAGCTGGCCTAGGGCCAGGCTTCTGTCCTTCAGCCTCCTCGGAAGGGAGAGGCCAGTAGAGCAGGGAGTCAGGTGAACAGAGGAGGCTGCATGTATGGCTAAGAAGGGTCTGAGGAGAAGGACATCATGAGGCCTTACAGGATGCACGTCACAGAGGCCGTGTGCTGGAGCTTCATGCTGTTCCTGCGATCACGGATGCTGTCGGAGGACTGGTACACGTGGACACTGTGGATCGGGGTGACAAATGCTCAGGCATACTGACTCTGGGAGTCATCTAACCACCTCTGTGCCTCCACCCCCATCTCCCCAAGGTGCCTGTGCAAGGTACTAGATCCCACAACCTCCCTGTGGGTTTCAGGCTCTCTGGCTGGTAGGACCTCTGAGGCCTGCCCCCAAACCCTCCTGTTTCTGCTTTGACACCATTTGATTTCCAGAGCAGGGAGCTCAAGGCTCTGGCACTGTGTCCCTGGCTCCATCCATGCCCCTACCAGCCATCCTCAGTGCCCAGCCACACTGAGCTCTGGTAGGCCTCAGGGTCCACGCTCAGCAGGTCCTCCAGGCTGCCCCGTGTGAAAGAGCCACGGCTGGAGCGGCGAAGGGCTCTCCCATCCATTGGACTGGTGCCACAGGGTCCACCAGGCCCAAAGGAGCCTGACAGCGGCAGGAAGCCAGGCTCCTGCTCTTCCTCTGAGCTGGTCGTCTCTGCTGTGGCCTCCTTGGAGCTTGGGGTCTCCTCATCTGAGGGAGACAAAGGTCTCTGTCTCCATTCCCCTCCACTGGGCCTTAGTCCCCCTCAGGCATCCGTCCTGGCCATCCCCCTTCTGAGGGCCTTTGGCAGCTGCTCCTTCCCAGTCCCTTGGCCTCTGCATCTGCTCAGGCCTTGTTACCCTGCTCACTGAGAGTTAAGGCTATAGCCTCCTAGTCCTAGCCTGGCCATTTCAGATCCAGCCACCACATTTTGTACAGAAGGACTTGTCACACCACCTGGTGTCTGCCTTCCTTAACAGGACATGCCAAGGTCTTCAAGATTTCATCTGTCTGTCCCACTGACCTCTGTGTCCTCAATATAACAGCTCCCACTCACCCTGCTGGCCCCCACTGCTCTGTATGCTAACATCCTAAGACGTGATTCCAGTCTTTGCTTTCACTAGTCCCTCAGCACCCGCTCAGGGAAGTCCAGTCTGCCAGCCCCAAAGTGGGGTACTCACTGCCAAAGCTGGAGGAGATGGTGGACCGGCTAGCCTGGCTCTGCAGAGTCCCAGAAGGGCTGGGAGAAGATTCATCATCGGAATCGCTGTCAAAGGGCACCAGCTCAGGGCGGCGGTCACCCTCGGCTGGGCCTGGTGCCATCTCCAGACCAGAGCCTGAGATAGAGATGTGCAGGCAGGGTTGGGGCCCCGGCTCTGCTAGCATGGTTGTTTCCTCATCCGCGGGGGCCTCTATGTCCAGCTCTGGTCCAGAGGGTTCCGAGGCTGACTCAGTGGGACCCCTCAGTGAGGTGGACTGCTCCCTGCCAACAAAAATCACTAAGGAGGTGCGGCCTTGCCCACCAGTCCCAATACACCCACCGGGCCCCGCCCACATCATCATCAGTGGTGGCCTCAGTGAGTGCAGGGTCCATCTCCCAGGCATGCTCACCCCGACAACTGGGCCTCACCGGTGGCAGCAACGCTGCAGGCCGGGCACTGAACCGATGCACAGGATGCGGGCCGAGCAGACAGCGATGCAGGCCTCCACGTCTGGCTCAGCACGCAGGCTCAGCAGGCACACCTGACCCACATAGCCGTCGCTGTTGCACACCCACACCTCTGGCATGGGCTCTGGGCAGCTGCTGAGGGTGGGGGCCGCGCAGGAAAACTGCAGAAGGTGCCAATGGACAGCGAAAGGTGAATGGAAGAAAAACTGTCAGCATCCTGATCTCCCAGGAGACCCCAGCATAATGGAGGGAGGCAGGCCTGCATGGGTGTGTGTGGATTCGTCACATCCCTTTACACCCTTCTCTACACACGACACACATGCACACGTGACACTCTTTGCACATCAAATGCATTCATACCTGTGTGATACAGGTATCAACCATACATGCATGTACACACACACCCTGAATGTGATCATGGATACATACATATAAGACTGATAACCTTTGTACATATGTATGTAGGGTCATGTGAGGGCATAAATTAGATTCCACTCACATCAACTGTATAGCTTCTTTCACATGAACAGATATAGATATTCATGAAACATACCCATGCACATGTGCTACAGAAGTGCAGTATCCATATACATGTACAAAGAATTACGTACTCAAAGTCATAGGAAGCAATTGCAGTGTTTAACACACAATGCAATGCTGCACACAAAACAACGATTCATGAACACATGCTGGCTTTGGACATGTACAGCTACGTGACTCACATGCGTACACACACCTGCATGCCGCTGCGGGTTTTCATGATGGGGATGGCTTTCAGGAACTCAGGATCTAGACAGCTTTTGCTGGATGCTGTAGTAGAGATGGATGGAAAGACAGACAAGGGGACAGGACAGAGGGAGACAGACCCTGCTTAGTACATGCAAAGTACTCCCTTTCTTGCCACTGTCCCATTTCCCTTCCCTCTCTGCCCCTCAGGGTCTAAGGAGGGCCTGATCTCAACCATGCTAGGAGGGTCTGTGGGTTACGCCCTGCTTGTCTCTGGCCTCAGTTTTCCCATATATACAACGAAGGTGCTCGGCTCACAGGCCTCTAGGCTAATGGGCCCTGACCATAGTTTTCCTTGATCCATGCTCAGAATTGGGAGGATATGAGGAGGGTCTTGACCATTCATACCCATGATGGGGCCTGTGTCCTAAGCTGACCTTGTCTATGCCTCTCCCTGCCAGGAATTCAATCTGGTCCTGAAGTTTCAGCACCCCCACCCATCTCCTTTATCCCCGCCAATTGGACACCCAGCACAGGACACAGCAGTTCTGGAATTTCTGGCTGTGAAGTCAGACACTTCCTGGATGATCTGAGAAGAGAGGGCCATGTGGGACCTAGCTCACCTAGCTTCCTCTTGGCCTCGTCAAAGGCCTGCTCAAAGCCCAGGCGGGCATCAGGGTGAGGAAACTCAAAGATGAAGGAGTCTGTGCCCTCAGGCCGGGTGGCACACAGTTCCAGCTTGGTGGGGGGGAAGGAAAGTGCGTAGCACAATGCCTGCTTCTCTGACAGGTCCCTGTGCATGGCGGCTGAGAGATCCCGCAGCGCATCGTCCAGGCTCTGTAGGGAAGAAGGCCCAGGTCCCAGATCTCAGGCCTCACCAGAGTCAACACATGCCCTTGGGAGTGTGTATAGGGACCTGCCTCTCCCCATTCCTCTCTTCCCCTCCCCTCAGACCAAGAGAAGTCAGGATTCTCCCCCCACCACCCCACCCCAAGCAGGAGATAGACCCTCTCTCCCTGGATGGGATGAAGCCACGTCTCCACCTTCAGACTTGAAACATGTTACTTCCCTCAAATTCAAGTGAGGCTGTAATTTTCCCTCTCAGATAAGTGATGGGGTATTTCCTCCCTCCGGCAAATGCCAGGCCTGTGTGTATGTTTCCCCAGGGTCAGAAAACCCCACCCTTGGGCAGAGGGCACAGACCTGGTGGGGGAAGCTCAGGTTGTCAGAAAGCTTGCTCATCTGGCCCAGGGTGGTCAGGTCCTCATCCAGGCGGCTGATAGCCTTCTGGATATTCTCCCGATTGGTGGCTTGGGATGCCCCTGGACATCCAAAGGGAATAGAGGAAGGCCATAGACAGAGAGAGATTGACAAGGTCAGGCCTGGATAGACACTCTTCCTTCCGTACATAACTTCAGCTAGGTGAACGACTGGCCTGACAAACTCGAGAGCTTACAGACCCCAAAGTCTCAGGAATAAAGTTAACAGGCAACTCCCAGAGAACACCAGGCCTGAGAGCTGGGGACTGGGGTTCACAGTCACAGAGCATAGGATGTCAGGCCCTTGCAGAACTTGCCAGAAGAATATAAGTATGAAATGGCAGATAGCTTTACAAGTTACACCGGCTCCAGTGGACACTGGACTGCGGCAGCGGCACAGCCTGCCATGGGGGAACTGCCAAGTAGGCAGAGCCTCAGGCCTTCAAATCTGCTGACCAAGGGACTCGCCACTTCACAAGGGAGAGAGCAATGAGCTGATGCCCTGATTTCTCTGGTCCTATCCCACACCTGACCACTGCCAAGTGGCTGGTCCTACAGACCAGCTCAGCAGCCCCCTCCTCCCTCCCCACTGTCTGTCTGTCTGGGGGGTGGTGTGTGTGCACTCTGAATCACACACATGGGGCTGACCCTCCTCCACCCTTGGGCCAGGACACCAAGTCTTGAAATCAAGGGACAGGAAGTTTCTTTCTTTTTGCTTTTTCCTAAATGACAGGTCTTTCCTGTCTTTTCCTGTTTTGTTTATAGAATGTGTTGGTGGAGTATATAGTTTAGTTGGGTCACAGATTGCAGAATGGCAAGAAAGAAGACTTGACTGGGGTCCTAATAGCACCAGAGGAAGAACAGATTCCGAGATGGGCAAATCACTCTGGAATGGCTCTGTCCCAGCGACTCTTCAAGGCTGAGGAGGTCAATGGTAGGGTGGAATCGTGTTGGCTAGGGAGGCTGTGGAGCTCTGTCTACAGAAAGCAGGGTGTGTGCTCAGCAGCGAGGTGTGCCAGAAGAGCTCTGCTATGGTCTGAATGTTCATCTCTCTCTGAAATTTGAATGTTGAAATCTAATCCCCAGTGTATTGATAGAAGGCAGGGCCTCAGAGAGGTGACAAGGTCATAGGAATGATACCCTGATGAATGGGATTAGTGCCCTTATAAAGAGTTCTGGGAAAAATTGGGTATGGTGGCACATGTTTACAATCCCAGTAACTTGGACTTGGAAGTCCAAGTCCAGACTTCAGAGTCTGAGGTAGGAGGGCAGAAAGTTCAAGGCCAGTCTCAGAAACTTAGCAAGACTCTATTTCAAAATAAAAAATAAAAAGGTATGGGGAAGTGACTCAGTGGTAGAGCACCCCTGGGCCCAATCCCCAGCACCAAAAAAAAAAAAAAGTTCTGGGAGAGCTTGTTTGCCCTTTAGCCAAGTAAGAACACATATAAGAATATGTCCCTCAGACACCAGATCAGCTGGCATCTTGATCTTGGACTTTCCAGTCACCAGAATTATGATCAATAAATTCATTCATTATAAATTATCCAAGTCTTGGTATTTTTGTTACAGAAGCCCACAAAGACCAAGACAATCTCTTAGTCCTTCTGAGAGAAACAGTCTTACCCCAATCCTCACTGCCTGGGCAGCCATATTTTCTTCTATATGGCCTGGCCCACTCCTGGCCACAGATGAATGGACTAGGAGTGGGCAGCTGACCTAAAGGTATCATTACATGAGCTGGCCTATTCTCTAGTGAAGAGATGCGGCAGACCAATAATCATCCTCACCACAGTTTGCATTCCTACATAGGGGCCCTTGGGGGACAGGCCTGGGTCACTTGGTGCCTGGATACAGTCTGGGCTTCATCACTAGAGCTACAAGGAAGCACAGAAGGCTAAGTGCAGTGAGAATGGGGTCAACTCACAGCACGAGGAGGAGAAGAGTCAGGAAGGGTGGCCCCTTGGGGCTGCCTTAGTTCCAGATAGGTTCAGCCCCAAACCAACTGGATCTTTCCAATCCACTCTTTGCTTGGACTCTGTTCCCTGGGTGGAACACTGCTGAGCCTGAATGATGCCTCGCCTAATATTTGGCACCCAAATGAGTTTGTACAGAAGAATCAATGGCTAATTATAGCTATGTCTCCTTCCCCTGCAACAGCCCACCCAGCCCCACCTGCCAGCCCTGGTCCTGTTCATCAGAAGGTGGTCTGAATGGACAGGATGGTCTGACTCTATGAACGTCAACCTAGTTCTTCATGCCAGCTCCCTCACATGGGATGGGAAAATGAGGTTGAAAGCAGATGGACAAGCAGCCCAACTGGCTGTAGCTCAAACCCACCAGGAGGCTTCTCAGTGGAAGACTCCAATACCAGGAGCCCCTGGCAGGCCTGGGCTAGCCCCACCTTTGATGATGTCTGCATCTTCCAGAGGCAGCTTCCACAGCATCTTGTACTTGCTAGCAGTGTCAATAACGCTGGCTGCTGTGTACCTGTGGGGAGCCAGCGGGGTGGTCTGGCCAGGGTAGGGGAGCAAGGCCCAGGGCAAGACAAGGGCTTCCCCTGCTTGCACCAAACAGCCCCATCCCCAGCCACTCACAGGCTCATGGAGCTGCGCCGCAGGGAGCCCGACTTTCGCTTCAAGGTGGTGCAGACTATGAGGTCTGTGAACAGGAAGAGGGACCGGTCCTTCTTGCCACCAATTGCCTTCTGTGGGGCCAGAGGCAGGGTTCAGGCTGTGTGCACACAGTCCAGAAGCCCACCGCCTGCCCATAGTGCTCAAGGGGACAATGAGGCCCAGGGAGGGGTGACAGCTCTCCACCAGAAGTCCAGAGAGTCAGAGAAGAGTAGGGACTTGACCAGGCCTCCTGCTGGGGTGGAAGAGCAGGGAGACCCATGGGCAGCAGGTAAGAAAAAGAGTAAACTCAGTGGAGAGGTAATGACAGGTGGGCAGACAATAGGTCACTTCTTACCACTTCAATGACCATCTCCTGCCTCAGGAACCGCCGAAGAGGAGCCTGGAGCTGTGGGGTAGGATGGACGTGGCATCTTAAAGGCTAGTTATTAATCCCTCTCCACTAAACAAATCCCAGTGATCCTGCAGCCCCACTCCATGGGCCAGGCTGCCAGGCCCAGGACACATGGTCAGACAGACAGGCAGAGCTATGTGATCACAGATGCCGGGAGACATGGATGTAAGCACACTGAAGATTCCAATGTGGATGTGGACACAGCCATGATTCCAAGTGACAGGAAGAACACAGGCTAAGTGGACATAGTTGGGTGGGTGGGGGCGGGTGGCACTCACATCCTCCATGCCCTCAATGTGAGCCTCGATTTCCTGCAGCACCCGGGCATGCCGCTCTGCCTCCTCAGCACTCCGCACGCCCTTGTTAATACGTTCGGCCACCTGCTTGATGTTCCGCTGTGCATCCAGCAGAAGTGGGTGGTCTGGGTGGTCTTCTGGTGTGTGCTTCAGGAGGTCCTAGGATGAGAATGAGGACCAGACCTGTTTGTTTAACTGCCCTCAGGCCCAGCACACTGCTGGAGCAGGAGGGTCTATTGGTAGGTACCAGGGAGGACTTGTACCCTATTTGACCCCTGGGGACCTTGATGCCAGATTCAAGCAAGAAGGGTCCTCAAAGTCCACTGTATCTCCTCCATGCCTCCAGGCCTTGCCTCCCTGCCCACTCAGCCTCATGCCCACCTTCACCAGCAGCTCATAGCGTGGGATCCGTTGCACAGGCTTGATCATGAGGTCAGATAGCGCCTGCTTCTCCTTGTTCTCACGCATGCTTTGCTGAAACCCAAAGCAGGGTGAATGGGCACCAATGTGAGGAGTGACACGCCAGGAAAGGTTTATCCAGGGCAGGCTCCCATCAAGCCCCTTCAGCTCAGCCCAAGGACAGAGGCAGACCCACTGGTCAGCCTAACTGCCCAAGCAGAGTGCTCCTGGGGCCCTCGGAGCTGGCCCGAGGTGAGGGTGGCCTCCACTCCCCTGCCCTTGGCTGCGGTAAATACCTCTAGGAACTTGAGAAAGGCGGGCCTTGCTTCCTTCGCCACACGCACGGCGTCCTTTGCATTGAGGAAATTATCAATATAGGCAGAATAGATGTTTACCAGGACATCTTTGGAGAACTGTGGGTAAGGAGACAGGTTGGGGACCTCAGGGTGTCTTGTTGGGATAAGGCATGTGTGTGTGTGTGTGTGTGTGTGTGTGTGTGTGTGTATGTTTAGTTGTAGATGGACACAATATTCTTATTTTACTTATTTATTTTTATGTGGTGCTGAGGATGGAACCCAGTGCCTCACATGTGGTAGGCAAGTGCTCTATCACTGAGCCAGGACCCCAGCCTCAGGCATGTGTTTTTGTTTGTGTTCCTAGGTATGTATAAGGAGTATGTACAATTGTGACTAGTTATGTACATGTGCACACATACATATATGCATGGATGTATCTTACCTGTATAAGCTCATGTGTGAATATATGAATGTGTGCCTGGATTTGTCCTGTGTGCTCAGACCTGGTTATCTGTCTGGCATTTCTGTCCCCAGCTCTCTGATCCCCCAAGTCCCACCAGGCAGGTCTCCATCCTCACCGACCTCAGATGAACAGACTCATTCTAGCCCCTGGACTTTGCTCATGCAGTTCCCTTCACCATCCAGATCTCGCCCACCCTCAGGGCTGAGCTCCTGATTAGGGTTCTATCTTCTCGGTGTGTCTCTGGTTTCTCCTCATACCCCCAGGACAAGTTCTCTCTTTCCAGAGACAGAAGTACTCCTTTCTTAGTCACAGTAATGCCTGACTCAGGGCAGGGCACATGACAGCTGGTGGCTAATACCTGCTGGCTAGCTGATGGCAGGCTAAGTATGGATGCTCTCATCAGAAGCCTTGGCTAGGAGTGAGGACACTTGGGTTCCTTGTCTCAACTGTGCCATGGATAGGCTAAGTGACTTTTAGTGGTGTTTCAGGGCCCCTTTGGGCCTCTGAGTCCATGCCTCCTTAAGGTGTCAACTCTGTCTCTGGGCAAGATAGGGCAGAGCATGAAGCAGAAAGACGGCCCTCACCAACCAGCTCCTGGGTGCACCAAAACCTGGAAATGCCAAATCCCAGAGAGTGGCCAGACTCTGGTATGGATTCCAGCCCCAACCAGTGGCTGGCACTGATCTAACCCTAGTCCTGACCCTGAGCTGGTGTTGATGCTGACTCAGATCTCACTAGGATGCCGGTACTGACTTTAGTCCCTCACGTGGATGCTGGTACTGACCTCAACCCCTATCTTTACCTGGACCCAAACAACTGCCCTGACCCTCATGTGGGCTTTGATGTTGACACGACCTCATCCTGACCAGCTCTTTTTTCTATCAGGTATATGTATTTATTTTATTGATTGAAGTCTTGAGGATTGAACTCAAGGCCCTATACATACTAGGCAAATGCTCTATTTCTGAGCTACATTCCCAGCCCACCATCAGGTATTATAATAATTGTAGCTAGCTCTTTGCACTTATTGTGTGCTGGGCATTATTCTAAATACATTATATGTATCAACAACCCTGTGAGGTAGGTACAGTAATTACATTCATTTTAAAGTTGATGAATATAAGCCAGGCGTGACAGCACATGCCTGTAATCCCAGCTTCTTAGGAGACCAAGGCAAAAATTCTGCTTCCAAAAATTTTACAAATAGAAAAAAAAATCATATCTACTTTGGAATGTGAATGTCATTTAATATGCTCATTATGATGTGAAATAGAGCCTTGAACCTAAAAGAATCTTAAAATGTCTCTACTAGTCTACAAACTGATCTGGCCAGATAAGGTGACAGACCCTAGCTTGGACTGAGTACTGATGCTTTCACCCACCATCACCTTCAGTGTCACTAGGTGTGGCCACCTGCCTGGACCTTGATGCTGACCTTGAACTATGGCAGGAATCCCTGGGCCCCCAAGGGGGTCAGCCCAGGATACTGTCCTGGGATAGGGATCAGAGTCAGTGTCCATGCAGGGTGGGTAGGATGGGGGGCACCTGGCAGCACACAGGGCACTCACCGATTGGACGAGCAAGGCCCCCACCTTCTGCTGGGCATGCCAGGTCTGCACACAGTGCCGCACCTGCTCCAGGAACTGTTCGTGGTGCTCCAGGAGCTCGGGGATCTGGTCAAAGATTTCATCCACCAGTGATGGGTCACACAGCAAGGAGTTCTCTGGCTGCTTTAGCGGCTGCATGTAGCCCTGGGGGACCCACAGAGTCAAGGCATGTTCCTGCAGAGATGGCACCCCACACCACCTGCACAAGTACCAGGATGAGTGCACACAGAATCCTCTGGGCCTATGGCTCAGTGCCTTGCCTCCCACACCCCCCTCATAGACTAGGAACTCCAGGGGGTAGGCAGACCTATCCCCATGCCTGCCCTCCTGCCCAGTCTTGGACCTGACACAAGATGGGATAAGGAGGATCAGGAAAGGTTTTCTGGATGCATGGACCTTAGAATAAGAAAGCCAAGAAGATTAGGGCTCTCTGGGAGAACCCCACACACTAACTCAGCAAATATTGAGCACTGAGTATGTGCTAGGCACCGTTCCAGAAATCGGGAGACAGCAGTGGACAAGAAAGACCCAAATCCCTGACCTGACAGAGCTTACATGCAATCAGATAAAACACACCAAGAAAAGGAATAGGAAAAAAGTAAGTCATATTTCAATAAATCTACTTATCTTTAGGAAAGAAATTTTCTGCCAGTTAAATTTATGATATGCTATCAATGCAGGAGAAACTCTGATTCCAGAGATGTTAAAATATGAATACCCCAGGTCCTAAAATTAATTGCATGTGTAATCACAGAAGTTAAAAGGTGATATTTCTGTGCAGAAAGCAAAGCAGAAAAAACAGAACCCCTGTCCCCCGGGGGGGAGTTCCTGGAGGCTTAAGTGACATTATCTGAACACTGTTTTAACAGGTTTCAGATCTGCTGGTCAATCAGTGAGTAAAATTCCTGTTTTTCACCTCAACTATGCTTCAGTAGTGTTGCCAGAATATGTAGCTCAGCTCTGATGGAGAGGTTGCCCTCTACTGGCCCATACTGTAACTACAGGCCAAAGAAACAGGAGGGTGTTACTTGAAAAAGCATATGCTATGTTGCAATAACATTTATATTAAACATTTTTTAAAAATCTGGCTTGTTTTGTAAAACAAACTTGAGAAAGTCAAGCGCAACAGAATCCTCTTGACTGTCTGGGGATTCTGAAAAAGCTCACGGTGATGGAAAGGAGGCAGACAGGCAGCACCCCCGTCAGAGCTCTTTGGTCGGTGTGGGCCAGCACCTCGTCTGGGTCAGGATCACTGCCCTCCAAGGAACAGAAGCTATATTGCGCAGCTCTGGGTCCCAGAACCCCACAGAGAGGCAGGCACACAATGGGAGAAAAGAATAAACAGACTGAGAAGCCCACCCAGAACCAGCGGGTCAACATCCACATTCACTCAACAAATGCCCCTGGGCCACTACAGTAGAGGGAGAGGGGCTGCAGAACACTGCACAGGGAGCTGACAGCTGAGGGAGGGGAGAAGAGAAGTGAACTGTTACATAATATGCCAGAAGGGAGTAAATGCTCCTGAAAAAAAGAGTAGAGCAGAAGGGGTCAAGGGTGCCTGGAAAGGGGAAGCTTGGTCAGGGCACTTGGGAAGGGGCATTTCTTAGCTGAGAGTCTTGGGGTTGAAGACAGGCTCTGAGGGTGACAGTGACACCCAGAAGAAGGTGCAGCCCTAGGACCTGGCTCAAATCCCACCTTCTGGCTGCTCACCTGGGTATTTAACTTCTTTATTTTAAACTCCTGTCCTAGAGAAACAATACTAATCTATTTTTGTTGGCAGTTGTTATTGGGAGTTTGCACCGGGGCTGCAAAGTCCAAATCTCTATTTGAATATCATTATGCTTCAGCTAATATAGACGGGTGAGTGAGAGTGGGGACTGAGAGTCAGACTGACAGGGTTTCTTCTCTGGCTAGGGCACTTCCTAACTGTAACCTTGACACACTGCTTTGCTTCTCTGCGCCTCATCTTCATCTGCAAAATGAGGGTTATGGTGAGGGTGGTATCAATTACCTCACGTAAACTGCTGGGATCAGAGCCTGGCCCTCAATGAGCATCAGAAGTTACACCTGGCACATTTTGGAACATCTGAGGCTTCATTTCTTCATTTGAAGAAGGGGATCACCATCTCTACCCAAAAGGTAACGTGAAGACTCGGGGCAACCTTGCACGGGCACATATGAACACAGGCAGAGCTACAGGCAGTTTCGAAATCATAAGCACACATGGTGGCAGCCACCACTCCCATCCCTGCTCTATAGCGGGGCAACTGAAGTAAGTGGTCATGTCAGATGTTCCAGGTCACACAGGTACAGGTCAACAGGTGCAGGCAAGTTTGTGCCCTGGAGCTGCACTCCAAACTCCTGGTGCCACCTCAGTCCTCCTTCCCACATTCCAGGGCTGACACTGCCAGTCTTTGGGTCCAGGTGACACCTTCCTGCCCAGCTCCACCCCCACCCCCCCACTTTCAGCTTGGCCATTTCCAACACACATCCTGCATGCTCTCTACCTGTGCAGCCCTGAGCTTGCCCTGGAGGTGGGAAGACTCTCCGGGCCCTGCCTGCTCCCAGCTCTTCCCTGCACCTGCCTCTATCTACCAGTGGGCTTGAGTGTAACATTATTTTTTAACCTTTGTGCTGGCAGGTGGGAATGACTGGTTGCATTCTGTAGGCAAAATCAAAGCTCAGAGAGGGGATGTAATTAAGCCAGGTCATCCAGCAGTTAGCAAGTGACTCAAACCCTGGACTGTCTGACTCTATACTCTGCAACACTTACCTACAGGATGGCAAAGGACCCTCGCTGTTCCTTGCACATCAATACTTCTGCCTGGCAATCTGATGGGTCCCTCCTATGGCTTTCTTGTGCTTACAGGAGAGCCCAGTCCTTGACCAGCAGCCCACAGCCCCCACATGGCCTAGTCCTGTCTCCTTGCCAGCAGTCACACTGGTTTCTTCTGATTTCTTCACTGTACCCTTCACTCCTGCTATACCCTCTGCCTGGAACCATCCCCCCAGGGTCCCTCTCTGCTGAAATACTACTCACCTTTGTGTCTCTGCTAAATACTCCAAGCTCAGAAAAGCCTTCCCTGACCCCCCACAGGAAGGCAGACCCCATTCTGTATTCTCTTTGTGAACTTTAAAAAAAATATATTTTTAGTTGCAGATGGACACAATACATTTATTTTATTTATTTATTTTTATGCGGTGCTGAGGGTCAAACCCAGGGCCTCACACATGCTAGGCAAGCACTCTACCACTGAGCCCCAGCCTCAGCCCCTGTGCACATTTAAAAATAAACAAATAAATAAATAAAAGCAATGTATTTCTGTGGCAAAATACACATAATAGAAAATTTACATCTTAACCACTAAGTGTAGTTTAGTACATTCATATTAAGTATGTTCACGCTGTTGTGTAAACATTACCACCACCCATCTCCATAACTTCTGATCTTCCCGAACCAAAATTCTGTACCCACCAAACTCCCTCCTTCCCTAGGCCCTGGAAACCACAATTCCACTTTCTGTCCCTAAGAAACTGACTACTCCAGGTACAGAAGTGGAATCACACAGTATCTATCCTTTTGTGACTGGCTCACCTCGCTTAGCATAATGTCTCAAGGCACCTCTGTGTTGTAGCCTGTGTCAGAAGTTTCTTCCTTTCCAGGCTAAGAAATATCCATTGTATATGTATGTGCTCTCATAAACTTTTGTATCACCACATCTCATCATGTGTGATTTGTCTGGCTGGTGACTGCTGGTCTCTGCCATAGACCATGAACTCCAGAACACAGGTCCATATCACTTGTGCTCATTGCTGAATTGCACCCCTCCCACTCCTGGCTGAAGAACACAGTGTTTGGTGCAAGAAGGAGCTCGCTGAAGATTTACAGAATGAATGAGTGAACAAACACTGCGGATATTTCCAGGGCTCCACCTTCTCCTTCTCTTCCTATCTGCCTGGGTGGCCTGAGCAAATTTATCCTTCATGTGACAGCAGGCCCCACTTCAGCACGTGCAGCCAGGCTCTGGGTCTCCCCAGACTCCACACGTCTAAACCTCCACTCACCATCCCGCCCCAGATGCATCCCTCTCCCGTGCCCTACCTTTCCCAGGCCAGGAACTCTGGCACAATGCTGGGCTCCCCTTCCTCTCCCCCTCGATCTCTGGCCTGATCAGTGGACCTTCTAAGTGTTTGGCCCCAGCTCTCCTCCTTGCAGCCTCTGCCTCTCAGTGGCCCTGATCCTCTCCTGCCACTCACCTCCCTGACAGTCAGACAGACTTCAGAAAGCATGACTCAGGGCAGGAGCTTGGCCTGCTCAAGCCCTTCACTGATTCTCTAGGGCCTCTGGTGGAGTCCAGACCCTCCTCTGGTGTTCAAGGCCACCACAGTGTGGCTCCTGTGGGCTTTCACAGCCTCACCATAGAACCAACCCCTGATGTTCTGTGCTACCACGAAGGCCTCTGAAGGCACAGGGCCCTTTCGGACATGACTTTATACATGCTGTCCCTGCTACTGAGAAGTCTGTCCCTCCTCCAGGGATTCTTCCCTGACTCCACAAGGGGCAGGTGTCCTCCCTGCTTTTAGAATGCCCCATAAACTCAGGTATTGTCCCTCAGGGCTTTGAGGCAGGGCTCATCTCACTTGTTCTGCTGCCTCCTGAACCTGGAGCAGTGCCTGAGCCAGCAGGTGCCCAACATTTAATTCCACTCAACAAATATTTTCCCAATCAATTACAAAAACAGAGGGGGCACACCAGTGGGGGTACACGGCTCTAAGCTCAAGTCCAGGGCTGTTGGGGGAATGTGTGGTGGGACTCTTGCCCTGGGGTGGCCTGGTCTGACCCCTCTCCATTCTCTTCTGCCCTGGAAGGGACTTCCTCCTCCTCTGAGGCCGCCACATCCAGAGCTCTCCATGGAAGGGTGGTGTGTCTCAGGGTCACAGCTCTCTGGCCTAGACCCCTTGTCCTTGGGATGAGTTTGCTCCCACCTGTACGAGGCCCCCCAGCCTCAGAAGGCTGCCCTCGGGGACTGCACTGTGGATCTCACCTGCATCAGGGTGCGCAGTGACTCCACATATGACTGCTCTGTGTCCAGCAGGGTCATAGTCACGTGCTTCCGCATGTCCTGTGGGGACAGGAGCAAAGTGTGAGCAGTGCCTTGTTCCCCTCAGACCCCATCACCTGCAACCACGCACAGGTTCACCTGTAGCCCCAGAGAATACTCTACACCCTCTCCCTGGTCTTCAAGGCCTGCCCACCCTCGCGGGGCTCTAGGCTGTTTTCCAAAGCATCTTGGATCCCACTCTATCAGGCCTTCGCTCAGGTGCTTGTCCTGTGGGAATTTCAAATGCAACCCTTCCCAGAGTTAGGTGACACTCTCCACCCCCACCCCATCCTCCAACTGCAGCTGTGGGCATATTTGAGACCTTTGATTTACTTCTTGGTTCCCTGATGGGCTCTTGAAAAGGACAAAAATATAAAAAGAAAAAAAATCCATAAGTTTTCACATTTTCAAGAAAGATGCCTCTAGGCTCCCACCCACTCCAGCTGCCAACTCCCAAAACCCCACTTTCTGGCTTACTGCTCTGGGGACATGTCCCACCTAGCTGGACTTCACAACTTCTCCTGGAGTTGACTCAGTCCCCCCGATACACACCCCCCAACCCCTCTGCTATAGGTAAAGACACTGTGGAACAGAGAGGTAAAGCTGGTGCCAGAGGTCACAGAGCTGGGTGGTGTCAGGGTTCAGTCACTATCAGACAAAGCTGGATCTCAACTCTCTTAAGAGGTTACTGAGCCCTCTGAGACACTAGGCTGGGCATTTTATGTTGCCTAATACTCCTGATCACCCTGTGAAGTAGATGTCATTATTCTCCCAATTTTAAGAATGGGAAAATGCTTCTATCCTGAAGGTCTGAATTAAAGTCCCCAAGGGGTTGTTCAGTCCCTGCACCCATACCCTGAGGGACAGGGTGCCCACCCCTGTCAGGATGAGCCCTGACCTATGGGAAGGCTTTGCTAGAAGCCACTTGGGAATGTTGCCCCACCCCCACCCTGTGACTGAGCTTATCTGCTGCCTGCTCCACCGGTCCCTAGGCTCCTGAGCCACTTCTCCAGGAAGCTTTTCCAGATGACACCAGCCTCAACACCTTCCCTTTGCTTGTGAGGACTTCACTCTAGGATTCCTTCCTGACCCCTCTGAGTCCCTAGAATGGTCCTGGGGAAGACTCCTGATCTCTGATTTAGTCCCCCACTCCATTTTTCTACCAAGTCTCAGCTTGGCCTTGCCTGAGACTCCGGTCCTTGAGACCGGCTGATTCAAGTGGATACTCTGCATGTGGTGATGTCAGGGTGGGTGTCCATGACTGTGGCATCCTTCTATCCCTACCCTAGGGGCCCCTCAGGGTATGACTCAAGAAGCAGGGCTGCCCTGGTCACTGCTCTGCCCAGGGTTCCTGTTGGCCTGGTGAACCTGAGCTCTGGGTCATTTGGCCTGCCTGTCCCACTCTTCACCTCTTGTGGCAAACTCGCCTCAGGTCCTCTCCTTCTGATATAGGGACTCAGAGGCTGTGTTTTACAATGAGACACCCAGGAACGTGAGCTCTCATGCTAGGAACTTAGTGGTGGAGTCTGAGGGACCCCCTGAGGGAGGGAGGAGGTTAACTTGCCCCAATCTTGCCAGCCCTGTGCCCTGATGTCCTCACCAGGCCCTGCCTCAGATCTCCCATGTACAACCAGACCAACTATCTTTTATGCGTCAGAGGTCTTAAAAAAAAAAAAAAATCAGAGCAGTCTGCAATCCCAGCTACTAGGGAGGAGGATCGTATGTTCAGGGGCCAGCCCAGGAAACATACAGACCCTGTCTTAAAATAAAAATGAAAAAATAAAAACTCAGGGCAGCTTCCAGTAGAAGGTCCACCTTGGGATGGAGTTCACAGCTTCAGGGGCAGAGGGACCTCCCAAGGAAAGGCCCAAAAGTCTGCTCCTGTCTCCTGCTCCCAGTTTCTTGTTCCAACCTCATACAGGTGACATAGGTATTGTCACCTCCACAGCACCAATGAGTCTGAGAGGTGACATGACTTGCCCAAGGTCACACCGCCAGTAATGGCACAGCCAAGACCAGAGTCTGTTCAGTCACCTCAAGCTGACTCTTAGGGCCCCAGAACCCCAAGTTCTCGCCTACACTAATGGCACAGCTTCAGGCCACAGGGTTCCCAGTGCTGCCCTTCCTGGCTTCGTGACCTTGTGGTCACCTAATTGCCCTGTTTCCACACTCTCTTCTATGAAATGGAACTACTAATAATCCTCCATCCTGGCACTGTGAGAACACAGCAATGAGGACAGGCAGTGTCCACGCATGTGGCCTCACTGTTCACTCTCATTCCACCTCAGTGAAACTGAGCAGGGAGCTTCCTGACAGCAGGATGGCCAGGCGGGGCTCTGGGCCCCTCAGCCACCATCCCCTGCCCACGCCTCCTGGCAGACCTGGCCCAACAGGCACAGGGAGGGTCACAGTCAGGGAGGCTTCCTGAGAGGCAGGGCTGGCTCTGGGCCTGACAGTCGGGAGGGCTGGGGTAACACAGGGAGGCTGACGCTGCAATGCCACTGTTCCTAGCTTTCTCCCTGATGCAAAACACAGTAGGCTGTCACTCAGCTGTCAGGTAAAGGCACCGAAAACAAGGCCAGCTCCTTGTCACTGCAGGGAGCACACTTCTGCACGTGCTCAGACACGGGTGGAGTGCATGGGGTGGGGGGAGACCGGGGAAGCAGGAGACAGACAAGGCAGCTGTCAACCAGATCAGCAGGCCCACCTGTTCTGGGCGGGACAGCCCTGCAAGCCCAGCTTCCCTCCAGAGCCCCTCACCCCTCAGTGGAACCTTCATTATATGGGGCCCTGAAGTGGGGAAAGGGGAGGTGGGGACAAGGGATACAGCATGAAGACAGAGGGGCCTCTCCTCCTAGTGGGACTGGGGCCATAAAAACCCAAAGGCACCCTGATGTACACAGCATGAAGACAGCTAGATACTCATGCAGAGAGAAGCCATAAAGGCAAGATACCCTCGCACAGAGACCAAAAATGCAGGAAAGTCACCCAGCTGAGGACCAGGCCCTGCAACCCAGAGACCTGAGGCAGTGGAAAGAGAGACACAGCACAGCACCCGGATGACAGGACCTCTGACCCCACTGGATCCAGAGTGGACCTGGTCAGGGGAGACATGGCAACAGCCCTGGATGCCTCCCCTTCCCCCACACTGAGCCAGAAATGAGGACACCACCTTTCCTACTGCAACATGGCATCTCTGAGGTCCAGCCAGGAGAGGATGGCAAGGGGAAAGCAAAGCTGCTGCCCACCAGACATGCATATACCTGGGGGTGGGTTGAGGATCAACAGAAGATGGCTCAGGAAAAGGAGGCTGTAAGACCTTCCGAATCCTGAGCCTGTGGACCCAGGATACCCCTGGCAACAAATCTGCTTCCATGCTGACCCACTTCACAAGCTGAGTGCCATCAGGCCTTGGCCCTTAGCGCCCTAACAACCACACCACCTAGTAGGACTCCTCACCTTCCATCTCCTTGCCCTCACTGTAGATCATAGGCCCCACACCCAGTGGCCAGACGGGTGGGTGACTGATCTGGCCCTGCGAGCCAATATCTGCACATAACTCCCCCAATCCCCTCCGCGGAGGCCCAGGTTCCTGGCTGCCCCTCCCCCTCCCCGTACCTGGGCCTCCACAGGCTCCTCGGCATCAGCACCGCTGCTGCCCGCGGGCTCCCTGGCGGACTCCCCGGAGGCGGTGGCCGGGCCCAGGTCGCGCATGTCTTCCAGCGCGATGGTGAACTGGGCCAGGGTCTTCACCATCTGCAGCATGCGGCCGGCCCGCCGCCCGGGCGGGAGCGCCGGCGCGAGCGGGGGATGGTGCGGAGGCTGGGCCCCCTTCTACCCTCGCTCCTCGGCTGTTCAGCCCCGCCGCGGTGGCGGTGGCGGTGGCGGTGCCGGTGTCAGTTCCAGCGTCAATGTGAGCGCGGCGGCGCTGCCGGCGGTGGCGCTGCGGCCTCCTCCGCGCAGGGAGTGCGCCGGAGAGCCCCCTGCGGCGCCGCTGGGGGAGGGGTCCCCGCCCTCGGCCCCCCTCCCTCCTAGGCCCTCTCCGCGCCGCCCCTTCTCCCACAGCACGCCCAGAGCGTCGGCACCTCGCACCCGCCGAGCCCCCACGCTGCACTGACCGTTTGCAGGCGGTCGGTACCCCACAGAACACAAGTCACTCACGCCTGTGGACAAAGGCGAGCATATGCGGCGACACGCACTCTTCGTCCATACTGGTCCCAGTGCGGGTACTCTTGGAACCCAGATTTACACCACACACACACACACACACACACACACACACACACGCACGCACGCACATACCTTCACGGAACAAGCGGATATGCAAGGAAAGCTGCCCTCTGGGCGTCGTCCTTGTGCAGGATGGGTCAGAGACCAGTGCCCTCACATCAACATACAGTTCAGGTGCCATACCGACCTGAACCCCGATACACAGGGTTTGACCCATTCCTGCACACAGTGGCACTCGCTTCCCTGTTTCCACAACCATGGCAGACAGCACAGAAATAGGCACCCATGGCAGGCAGAGACAGGCAGGCCTGTGTGTAGCACATACACATCCCTGGAAACTCCACACTGGTTAAAGGCCCAAGGGAGGAGCACTTGAGTGTGACAGAGGGGGATTACCATGAAAGGGTAGTGGTACCTACCCCACCCCATCAATTTGGTCTCTGCCCTGTACTTAGCACAGTTCTGAAGAATTCCAGTCCCCTCACTCTCCACCAGTGAACTCCCACTGGTAAGGGACTCTGGCACTTACATCCCTCACCCCTCTACTGGACTGTGCTCCCAGATATCTCCAAGCACAATCATCAGGGCTGCTTTCTCAAATCCCAACTTCAGGCCAGATCCAATCCCAGACCCCCTCAAGCAGGACAACTCTATTTTTGTGCCAGCTTCCATACCCCACTGGGAGTGGTTTCTGATGCAGCCTGCAGTGGTGTCTCAGCCCTGGCTAACTTCACCTCTCTCCATCTTGGTACACTGGGGGCTCCCACACTCACCAATCTCCCAGGTGTCTCCTCTCCCAAGCCTGCTTTCCCCTGGGTTTCATGTGCAGTGGGGACATCCTGACCTCACCACCCAAGTACCTCAGTGGCAGAGCACTGCCCACTCTTAATATGCCACAGCCACTTCTGTTTTGCTTGCTTTTTTGTGGTACTAGAGATTGAACCCAGGGGTTACTCTATCATCCCCAAATCTTTTTATTTTTATTTTCATTTTTCACTGAGACACTCCCATTCAGCCTTCAACCAGGCGGATCCACACTCCATGTCAATCCAAGGCAATTATTCTTCACCTTCTAAAAGGGCCAGCCACAGGCCCAGGTGGTATAGGCCTTCTCAGAGTCCAAAATATCCAACACTGAAATTTTAACTCTCCAAAAAGGCAATCCCCCAAAAGGCCAAGAATGAAAACAGGCACAGAGAATTCCAGGAAAGTAGCAAGATGAAAGCCAGCATCACCCCTACAAGCAGGCAATCCCAGGATAGTTCACATAGCACAGACAAGAGTGGGAACTGCAGGGGGCTGTGCTGGGGGTCAGAACCTATTACCAAGAGGTGTCAGGAAACCTGTGCTACACAAATGAAAGGGCATTTCATTCTTCCTTGGGTCACCCTAGAGGCCTGGCTCAGAATAATTCAACTCAATTTGTAGAGTGAACAAATGATGGAATGAAAGTGTGCTCTGTAGTACCCACTTCTGGCCTCTCTACAGCACCGGTCTCAAAGTGCAGCTCCTGGACCAAGGGCTTTGGCATCTCCTGGGAAGGTGCTAGAAATGCGCATTGCCCCCACCATGAGTCTGAACCACTGGGGTAAGGTCCAGCAATCTGTGCTTTACCAGCCTTTTATAAGATCCTGAGCCTGCCAATCCTGTGGCAGGAGGCCCTTGCCAAGCACCCTCTGCTCCTGAGTGGCAGAACCAAAGGTCCTCTAGGAGGGCCCCAAGCCCCCTTCTGATAGTTTGGAACCAGAAATCCAGTAAGCCCACCTGCTTTTATGGCTTGCAGTCACGCCTGGCAGCGCACCAGCTCCTCATCTTCCTCCTCCCAGGCCTGTGTGTGTGTGGGGAGGGTCTGGATTAGCCAGATCAGTTGACTGAATGGGTCTGGAGAGGAGGATGACTACCCCATGTCCAGGACAAACAACCAGATCTCACAGATAACTCCACACGAGCACATACACCGGTGGCGTGAGGACCCCACTCTGGCCACTGTGAATACTTAACCCACATTTTGGTCACTTGGGGTACTAGTGCTGGACCAATCAGAATACCTCCTTCCTTCTGACCCCTCTTTAGTTCTCCAACCCTGGGCCTCAGTTTCCTCTCAGTGGTTGGGAGGACTGCGTAGCTCGGGGTTCTTACAATGGCATATCCATTCCCTCACTAACTCCAGCAGGGATGACTCCATGCTTTCTAGGTTCCAGGAGCTTCCTGACGACCTTAGGGCTTCTCTCATAGGGCTTAATAGCGGGCATCTCTGCCTGGGGGAAAGCATTCATCGGAGGAGGTAGGGTTTGAACAAGGTCCTGAGGCCAAAAGATCCAGAGGCATGAGGAAGCCAGAAGCAGAGTTCACTGGAGAACCCTGCCCAGGAAGGGGGCAGGACTTGGTGCCAGAGGCACTGCTGCACTGCTGCCTAGTTAAGGATAGCTAATTAGATCCAAAGCCTGTTGCCTTGGCAACTGGGGTGCTGGTGGGGCAGAAAAATGAAGGAACAGCAGCACACAGTGGCTGAGTCAGGGTCTGCAGGGATAACCCCACAACAGCACAGGCTGTCAGAGCCCTTCAGTATGAGGTCAGTTAGGGTAGGGCTGAGGGCACCCCATGCAGGCATGGTTCTGCTGTCCCTCTGAGCGCTCCTCTGGATGCTGATTTCAGATTCCCTTTTGGGTGTCTGCAATTTATAGAATAGATCTGGCTCAGAACAGCAATGCTAAGTGTACAAAGGGGTGGTGAAGGCCTGCAGGCCTCCTCTCCATACCCACACCACAGCAGACATCCCCTCCTCACCAGCACTTCCCTCCAATGCTCCTTAGGCAGGGAAGGCAAAAGACAGAGAGGAGGAAAGGGCCTTGCTCCCTAAGACCACTCAACTCTAGGAGAGACAGGCTGGGCACTCCAGCTCTGTGGGACCACCCTTCCACCAGCCTGGGGGAACCATGTACCTCACCCCTAACCTGCTGACAACTTCCCCCATCTCCGAGGGATTCTGCTGTGCTTACCTGCCTCCAGTGACACTGCCCACTCTAAGCCCTGCCAAGACCCTGCATCTGGTCACTGGTCACTTGAGGTACTAGTGCTGGACCAATCAGGGGACCAATGATGACAAAAGCTGGACACAAGATGGACGGTAATGGCTGAACAGATGAAAGGATGGAATGAGGATAGATGAATAAATACTACTACATGGATGGGTGAGCAGATGGATGAATCAATGACAGACGAACACATGAAGGGCTGCATAGACACATGGTTCAATGGATGAGCAGCTACTTTAATTTTTATTTTATTCATGTGTTGATTAGTTCAATAGCTATTTGTTTAACACCTATTAGGTGCCAAGCACTATGCTGGGGATTTAAAGGTAAGAAAAGAGACCTGTGTCCCACTGGACATCACAGTCTAGGTAGGAAGACGTGAATTGAAAAAGAAATGTCGAGAGGGCTGGGGGCATAGCTCAGCGGTGGAGTGCTTACCTAGCACGCCCAAGGCCCTAGGTTGGATCTTCCCCACCACATAAAATAAATAATATGAAGGTATTGTGTCCAACTACAACTAAAAAATAAATATTTAAAAAAATATTTCTTTAGTTGTAAATATTTATTTTTTAGTTGAAGTTGGACACAATAACTTCATATTATTTATTTTTATGTGGTGCTGAGGATTGAACCCAGGGTGTCGCACGTGAGGGCTCTACCGCTGAGCAACAACTCCAGCCCCCTAAAGAAATATTTTAAAAAATGACAAAACAGGGCAGATTGTGAAGGAGACATGCAGTTCTGGAAAGCAAGTCTGTGGGTGGGGAGGGGTCTCCAGCCTTTCTCATTTGTCCAGCTTTTTGTGTTCGTCAAGAGAGTTATTAGACCCCAGAACTGCCCTAATTGGAAAATGGCAGGAGCTCTCATCTCAGAACCCTTGCCATCACCAATGGTGTCTGAACAATCTTCAGGGGGCCATGTACTTGCTATTGCTTTGTATGCCCTGGCTCCTTAAACACCATAGCAGCCCTACAGCAAGGGCTCTGTTATCGTTAGGCTCCCATTTTACAAATCAGGAAACTGATGTGTAGAGAAGTCACCTAGCTGGTAAAGGTTAGGACCCAGCTGACTGCCTCCAGGACCAGGTTCTTAAGCCCACTCCCCTGGGGGATAGCCCATCACCACCTCCCTGACATCTGGCATTCAGCTGAGCATCTCAGCCTCCCTAACCTTGAGAAGATGGTAGCCATTCTCCAGTCTCTTTTGTTCCAAGAGAATGACATATACAGGCTCTTCTGACTCAAGAAGGCTATAGAGGTAAACAAAATACTGTTCACAGGCAATGCCAGCATCAAGGAGGATCCTCTTCCCTGGGAACCCAGCCTTGGCTGATGGCCCAGACAGGCTGTCTGACCCCATCTATGTCCATAAGCTTGGAGTTGGTACTGGATGTTCCTAACCTAATGGGCTATCCATTTCACTGACGGCTGCTGCCTCCTTGGGTCCCCAGGCTCATCAATGAAACGAAAATTCCCAAAGAGGGACTTCTTTGTATTGAGATAAAGAAAACAGTCTCTGGAGTCTATACAGCTCAGGCTCTGGGTATGACCTTGGGCAAAACACCTCACTTGTTGGGGCCTCAGTCTCCATCAATCAGTTCTTGGAGAAACTTATCCTCCCATATTCCCTCCTTCCCCTGGTCTCCCCTCATCACGTCCTCTTCCTTACGGACCCTCCCTTCTGAAAGGATAGACCTCTGAAGACTATACAGAGTTCCCAGGCCTCGCAGGCAGCTGGAATGGAAGTGGTCACACAACAGGGCTCCCTGGGAACTGGCTGCTCTGTGTACCCCACAACTCTGGCTTTGAGAATGGGAAGCAGAGGTTCAGGGCCTAAGGTGCCTTAGGACTTTCCTGCTATGGGACCACTGCATGTACTTGGGACTACGAGTGACACCTCCACATGTCTGTGTATGTCTCTGTCAGTGGTTATCTGTGGTTATTAGGTAGCTGCACAGTGGTCTGAGGGTAGCAGTCCATGTGGTTCTATGGCAGAGGTACAAAGTATAAAAGGGCCACTTCAATAATGATCAAAAATAGCTATTGCTTACTTACCAAGCACTTACTATGTGATAGGCATGGATTAAATATTTCATATCATTTTTATTTTTTCCTCACAATTAGCCCAGTTAGGTGTGGCAGGTGATATTTTTCAGATAGCTACCACAAAATTGTCTGTCCTACCAGCTCTTCTTACAATGCGGTGTTGACACTCTTCCCATACAGTGATAAGATTTAGGTTTCCTCCCCTGAGACTAGATGGATCTTTGTGGCTGCCTAGACCATGGAGCACAGCAGAAGTGACATTATGGGGCATCCCAAGTTAGGTCACAAAAATGCTGTGTGATCTACCTCCCTGATCTGGCTTGTGCATTCTTTAAGCCAGGTTGGGAGGAAGCCCAAGCCACATGTAGGAATTCCAGCCAACAACCCAGTTAATGTCCCAGTCAAATACCAGATTTAAGTGGCAGACTTGTGAGGATGGAGGATGCCTTTGAGAGGATTCCAGCCCAGCACTACCTGACCAAGGTGCATGACAGTCTCCCAGTGAGAACTGAGGCTCAGAAAGGAGGCACCAGAGTCATGTGTAGACAGTAGGTGGCAGAGCTGGGATATGAACTTAAGATCTTTAAGGTGCCGGTAATAGAAATGGTGCAGCAAGTGATTTCTGCATAGACCCAGATTACATCTATTGGCCCAGAGGGGTCTAGCTGGAACCTCAGCATCAGCAGCACTAGAAAGCATCACCACCTCTTTTAGAAACCATCCCTGATGGCTGAAAGGAGGACTGAGGGGGCAGTTTTCACCCTTTCTGCTAGAGCTCAGACCCAGCTCAGGCAGCCAGACCTGGCTGGCCCACCTATCAGCCCAGAAGGGCCTCCAGGTATGAAGTGTCAATTCCCCACCATATCCTTGCTGGGGACTTGACTTACTCCTATAGCTGGTCAATTCCTATAGCTGGTCAATGTTTAGCGAGGTGCTATTTTCCAAGTATTCTTTCACTGAGTCCTCACACCAATCCTCTGAGTGTGTTCTGTCATTACCATTTTACAGATGAGGAAACAAAGTTTGATTTAGAAGTGAAGCAACTTAAACTGAGAGTTGACCCCAAGTAATTGGCATTAGAGAAAGTAAGTGACTCCACCAGCGTCACAGAGCACCTAAATAAGGAGTCAAGCCAAGCCTCAAATCTGGAAATGGGGGTTGTATTCTCTTCCCTGGATGGCTGGAAAACAGAAAACAGGAGGAGGGTCTCAATGTCTACCCCTCCACACCCCTCCACACACAAACCAAGTATAAGATCAAGAAAAGCAGAGACCAGGTATCAACATACATAGGTGCACAATACATATCCACTGACCACCTTGCTCTGTGACTAGTTAAGTTGCTGTCCCCTCTAAGGTTGTTTTCCCTTCTGTAAACAAATGGGGGAGGAGGGAAGGTTCAGGGGGGTTCTAAATTCCCCACCAGACTCCAGGGAGGTAGATAAGGTCATTGACAGTTTGACCTTTTTTTTTTTTTAAAGAGAGAGTGAGAGAGGAGAGAGAGATAGAGAGAGAATTTTTAATATTTATTCTTTTTAGTTCTCGGCGGACACAACATCTTTGTTGGTATGTGGTGCTGAGGATAGAACCCGGGCCGCACGCATGCCAGGCGAGCGCGCTACCGCTTGAGCCACATCCCCAGCCCACAGTTTGACCTTTCCCAGATTTCGGGGCAGGATCAAACTTTCTGCAAGTGAGGAAGCTGGGGCTTCAGGAACTGCACTTCTGCCAGATGCCGACAGGTGGCAGCAGAGGCCCGCGTGGCCAGGGCTGTGGTGCATGTGTTTTGAATTTAACTCCAGTCCTTTTTTCATGTGGGTTTTCCCCCTTCCTTTCTTCTCTGTCACCCTGCCCTCCTTAATTTCAAGAAGTTACAGCTGGACCTTCTAGGCTGAGAAGGAAAAGTTTCCTAACCTCACAGATAATAGCAGGAAGTAGGAGGTGGGGGTTGGGAGGTTTGGTTAGACCCCAACAGATGTAAGAAACATCTGAGGAGCTAGTAATCTCTGATTTTAATCATCTTCTCAGCCCAAGAGGCTGGGGCTGCACCCCCACTTTAAAAGCAAAACAAAGCAAAAAAAAAAAAAGAAATCCAGATCTTCTGTGTCTAGTGTGAGGGGCCAGATTGTTCTTCCCTTGTCAGTCTGGGTGTGTGTGTAGGGGGAAGACAGGGACAACTTTGGGGAGCCAATGAAGCCTAGGGTGGGAATTGCTAAATCTGGCAACACTAATTTAGGGGATCCCAGGAAATGCACCCCCCCACCACATTTCTGCCCACATACTGGTCTGTCCTGTATATTCTCCTTGGTTCAGAACCTCTAGGTGACAGGGCCTCCAGGAGCCCTCTCCTCCAAGCTCTAAAAATTACTTCATTAAAAAGTCTAAGCCTTGCTCAGCAACAGAACACCACACAGGGAATCGGGATCCATATGGTATGGGCCTGGCACCACCACCTCTGGCTGAGAATATCCTTCCCTCAGACTCAGTTTCCTCTCCTGAAAAGTGGGAAAAACACCTTCTGTTCAGTAGGTGCTCTGGAAAATAAGGCCCTCTCTCTTGCCTTCACTCAGGCCTAGCATGCAGGGAGGCTGACGAGGGGTCGTGGGAACGGAAGTTTCAAGGTCTGTTTCCAGCCCCTCCTGTTCCCTCCCTCCCTCAGACCCAGGCACACAGGGTGGGGGAGCTTCATTTGTGTGCATTGTTGGGTGAAATGGGGTGTCCTGCCTCTGGGGCGGAAGATGACTCACTGGGCCCTGAGCCAGGCACCCTGGGAAAGGCCAGGCCAGCCTCTGGCCAGAGCCCCAGGGAGCCGAGCTGGGGCACAGGGCCTGCCTGAGTTGTTGATAAATCCTGGGGGGGCTCTCGGAGACTGAAGCCAAAAGAGGCCATCATTCCCACTTTGCACAGGCCAGAATTCTTCCCCTCAAGCCACCTAACGCCCAGGGAAGCTTCAGGTGGAGTGAGCTTCCACCAGCCTGCTTCTCCCTGCTCCCAGCCCCTACACAGTCAGGCTGGTCTCTTTACTGCCCAACGCCAGGCTCATCCCCACCCTGGCACCTTTGCAGGCTATTCCCCTGCCTAGGCTGCCTCCTTGCTCCTGGCCCCATCTGAATCCCATCTGACTTTGATGCTCTGCCTCTTCTAGGAAGCCTCTTGAACCCTCTGCCCTCCCTACCTTAACCTCAGTGACTGTCCCCACCACAGACCAGGGTAGCAGCCAGATACCCTGGGACAGCTCCCTAATCAACATTCTTTCTGACATACTTCAGACCCACAGTGTGTCAGCCTTGCACTCAGCAGGCTGCTTGGAGCACAGGGGGACACATGATGAAGTCTGTGAGTTCTAAAAGGAAGGGGCCTAGAACAGAGCCCAGCCTTAGAAGGTGCTCAGCACACAGTGAATTTGTGGATGAATGAAAGCAAGTGCCAGTAGAATCAAAGTGCCCAGCAAGTCTACCATGTCCACGTTCAACCCTCCCCTAATGGAGAGGCAGAGAAGGGGCCATTCCTTCCCACAGGCACATGGGCACAGAGACCCAGAGAGGAAAGTGTCTCATGACCCCAGGGCAGCAGGCAGTCAGCTGAGCCAGAAATGGGCCTCTGGGGCTCCACTACAGCTTATCCAAGGGAGTCCAACCAGTTGGGATGCACTGTGGCCTCACCTTCCCTACAACAATCCTGTTCCAGGACCCAGGGGACACACCTGGAAAGGAATAAGTTCTATCCTTCAGTCAGTGATTCTAGCCCTGGACCGATGACCCTAATCCAACCCAGAGCCCAGAAAAGTCCCCTTCTATCATATTAGACCAGCCTGGGGTAGTCTCAATGCTCAGGGCCAGTGACCAGGCCCTGCTCAAAGATGTCTCCACCCAGCCTGCTGTCACTGAGCCTGGGCTACACTTGCAGAAGTGGTCTCTGCCTCTGGCTGATCAGTGGGAGCTGGGGCTTCAAGGCCTTATTGTACTTTATCCATAACTGGTGACCAGCCCTAGTTCCTGGACAGTCACTCTTGAGTGTGAGTGCACATGTGAGTGTACACTTGCACGCACCGTAGACAACATAATTCACAGTTCAAGGTCAGCTCAAAACCAAGGTTTCACCCTCCCAAGGCCGCCCACCACCTCCAGCAAGGCACCTGACAGCTTGACAGCCCCTCCTTTTCTGAGCTGCTGGAGCTGCAGCCCTGAAACCTCAGAGTCCCTGTAGTTTTGCTGTTGTGATTTTTGACAATAAGTGGCCCAGTCACCCAGCATCTTAAAATTCACAACACTTTCAGGACATAATCCCATGAGACCCCCAGCAACTCTGGGGAGAAACCAAGGCTCAGTGATGAGTCATAACTTGCTCAGGTTCTCAGGAGTGAGCAGTGGAATCCCAGCCCTGCCACTGACTGGCAGGGACTGTGGGGTAAATCACTTAACCTAGCTAAGCCTGAGGACAGAAAGAGAGCAGAAGCCTAAAAATAGTAGCTGCATCTATTGAGGGATTCCTCAGCCTGCTTACTAAGCGCTTTACAGGTGTTTATTTTAACCTCAAAATAAGCTCCTGGGTGGGTCCTATCATTACCCTGCTCTGTGAGGAGGGTAAAGAGGCAGAGAAGGTAAGTACCTTGCTCAAGGTCAAGCAGAAAGAATTCCTGCCCCCAGGAAGCCTCAGGTGGAATAGGGATTAGGATGGCCACATCTATCCACAGTGCCAGGAGGGGGGCTTCCACTCAGGAGCAACCCTGAGTGTCCAGGCTACCAGGCTGCCATCATAGGGAGTCTGCCTTTGGCCTCTTCCAACATCCAACCATGGGGAGGGCCAGCAAGTCATGACACTTACAGGAATCTTCAAAATGCCATGGGGAAGGGTTTAGGTGTAACATCCAATGACAGATCCAAGAAGCATGCTTATTGCACTGAGTGTCACTTAAAAACACTCCCCCAACCCCCAGAAAGTCTGGAAGAAAATACACCAGAACATTTAACAATGAACAGGGAATCTGGAATAAGGAATATAAAGCCAGAGGCCACTTTCCATTGATGGCTGGCAGGTCTCCAGGAAGTCCACATCTGTGCCTCAGTCTCCTCACCTATAAAGTAGGGAATGTTTCGGGCTTACTTAGCACAGTGCCTGGAACACAAGAAGTGTGAAATAAATACTGGCTGCTACAAACAGGATTGTGTTATGTTAGTAGTAAGATTCTTTCTTTGTGGTACTAGGGATTGAGCACAGGGACACTTGACCACTGAGCTAAGTCCCATATCCTTTTTTATTTTGGGTCTCACTAAATAGCTCACCTCAAACTTGTTATTTCCCTGTCTCAGCCTCCGGGATCGCTGCATTACAGGTGTATGCCACTGCCTCAGCTGTTACAAGAGTCTAAGATTCTCTTAGAAGCAGACTCTCTCAGGGGTTGCCTAGATCAATCCTCTCCAAGGGGGCTGGGGATGTGGCTCAAGCGGTAGCGCGCTCGCCTGACATGCGTGCGGCCCGGGTTCGATCCTCAGCACCACATACCAACAAAGATGTTGTGTCCGCCAAGAACTAAACAATAAAACATTAAAAATTCAAAAAAAAAAAAAAAAATCCTCTCCAAGGACTGGCTTGGCCGGCAACCCTTGCTTGTATACCCCAGAGTTGAAAAGCTCACCTCCTTCAATGGTCCCGTGGGAGCTCTTTCCACTCTGGGAAGTCTGCTTGGGAGAAGCCCAAGCTGGGCTGGACCCCCTGTCTCTAGGAGGCCTTAGCATTGGATGACAATGACCTTGCACAGGATCTTCCTCCACCTCCCATTCTGAAATACTTTGGTCTCAGACTATCCTATGGGATGATTCACCAGATGAGAGATGGGAGTGGCTTTTGGGGTGGCTCTAGTCTGGAGCCCAGGTGACCACCTCCCTCCCTCCCACTCTCCTTCCCTCCTACTCTCCTTCCTCCCACTCTCCTTCCCTCCCACTCTCCAAGATAACAGAGTAACCTTTGCTGACAGTACTTTCCATTTTCTCCTTTGGAAAACAAATGAGAAACCGGCTGGGTCTGCCCTACTCCCCACCCCACCCCCAACTCTCCAGTCCCCCAGGGGTGGGAGGCACTCTCAGCCTCCTCTCCTGGACAACAGGCCTGGTAGAGAACCCCAGAGGAGGGGCCCAGTGAGCTGGCTGTTGCCATGGCAATGGCAGTCCTGGAATTTGACCACTGGGGCCTAGGAGTGGGGGTGGGGAGTTGGTACAGGCCATACTGGGGGCAGAAAGGAAGGTCCAGAGGCCCAGGAAAGCCAAAGAGCAAGGCAGGGTAGGGGTCCAGGGCCCTCCATGGCCTCAGATTTCCCATCTGTAAATGGGGAAGAGGCATGGACCTCAAGATCTCCCTTTCTAGTAGCTAACTGACTGGGAGGCAGCTAAGGCTGGATAGGGAACCCATGGGATAAGGACTCACCTGAAGTCAGGCAAATCCAGGGCATTGCCATAACTAGATTCTGGGGAGTGGTGTGTCCTCTCTGGCATCCCCAAGGAGAGGACAAGGGTGCCTGCTTACGTATACTCCAGAATGGCAATGGCTGGCTAGGTCCACAGTCCTGAGATGGCAGATGATGTACCCACTCTCCGTAACCTCTAGCACTCCTGGATCCAGGGTGCTGGCAGAGGGCCTGCTCCACACACCTGCTGAGCCAAGCTGCAGTGGGTATTTTAAAGGCACCTGCCCCACTTCACCTTCCTGCCCCCACTCCACGAACATAGTGAATTCAGCAGTTAACTCTCCATTTACTTTGGTCAAGCCTGATCCACATGGCTAGATCCACAGCCATCTTCAGTGCCCCCAACTCTGGGACAGTTCCTTCTTCACAGTCAGCCCTGGGATCAGAGTGATGTCCAGAGCCCCTTCTAACTATGATACCAAAGGTCCAGAGAGGAGATGGGACTTGCCCAAAATTACGCAAACGAAGAGTTTGGGGGACCCTGTACCACCAGCCTGGGCCCCCATCTCCAAATGCCAACAAGTTCTTCTGACACCACTCCAGCTCCTTCTTATTCTCTGCCACTAACCCTCAGAAGCCATAGCCTCACTCCCTTCTGCTGACCTTCACACCCATGTCAGAAAGATACTACAGTTGTGACCAAGGTGCTCCTCTGCTTAAAACACCAGCCATTTGGGAAAACAAACAACAACAAAAAAAAAAAAAAACAAGAGTTGGAGCCATAATTCACACTACAACCCAGGATAAATTTCAAATAGATGCAAGATTTAAATGTAAAACAACATAAAATACCAGAGGAAAAATACGGGAGCATTGCTTTATGGCCTTAGGCAGGGGAAAGGCTTTCTAATCATGACTCCAAACCCAGGAGTCATAAAATAACAGCTTGATAAATCAGATCACATAAAAACAAAACCTACATTGCAAAAACATACCATAAACAAAGTCAAAAAGTCAAGTGACAAATCAGGAAAACATGTGTGGTTCATAACCTGGACAAAGAATTAATGTCCTTAAGATTTAAAGGGCTCCTAGAAAAAGATGAAACAAAAAGCCAACAACCAAAAAAAAAAAAAAAAAATAGAAGATCAGAATCGTGCACAGAAAAGGGCACAGGAAAGGACGAGATTACTCAGCATGAGATAAATGCAAATTAAAATGCACTGAGATATCCTTTCTTACTTCTCAGACTAGGATCTGAATATCCAAAGGTCTGAACTGTGAGGTTGTGGGGAAACCTCTCTTGCACCAAAATGCAAAGTATATACATCCCATGTCTCATCAATTCCACTCCTAAGAAGTGACCCTGGTAGAAAGTGACAGATGCGTGAAACATTTGTTCACTGCAGCACTGTCGCAACAGCAAGAGACTGCAAATAACCCAGATTTCCTTTCTATGTGGTTCCCCATACAGCTGGTAATGACACGGTGGTACATCATGTATTCCAAAAAAGAACATGGATCCCTCAAAATACTGAGGAGGCGAGATCTGCATGTGATTATTAAGTGTAAAGAGCAAGGGCAGAGTACACAATGTGCTGTCACCTGTGCATAAGGTAGGGGACAGGCAATGTACTTGCTAGTATTTTAGACAGGATTCACTAGAAACCTAGAAACCTTGCATCCTGGCAGGGATACAGGCCATAACAAGCAGCTGGGTGAGAAGGAGACTTTTTACCCTTTTTGATTCTTCTGCATCACAGGAATATGTTACCTATTCAAAATATTGATACCCAGATTGAATGTTTAAAACAATCTGGTCCCTGCTTCCCACCCAATCTTGTCTCAGTCGTGAGCAGCCTTTGCACCCCTCATTGTTGTTCTCCCACCTGCATGGGGACCCCTGAGCTCCCCTCACATCAGGGCATCTCTGCCTTATCCCTGCTCACCCCCTGCTGTCCATGGTATTGTTCTGTGTTCCCAGCCTACACATAGGACCAGGTCTGAGGGCAGTACCTGCTGAATGCAGGTCACATGGAAGAATGGAGCGCTGCTGGGGATGTAGCTCAGTGGTAGAGTGCTTGCCTAGCCTGTGCCAAACACTGGGTTCAAGCCCTAGTACTGCAAAAAAAACAAAAAACAAAAAACAAAAAAAAACAAATGAGGTACTGCTCTGGGACTGAGAACCATGCCTTTGTCTTTGCCATCTCCCTTCCATTTTCTCACTGGTCTCCTCTTGGACAGTTCCAGTCTCACCCGGGATGTGTCTCCAAGAAGCCTTCCTGGCCCACTTTGCAAGCAGAGAGAGGCCTGGTTCTGGCCCCTTCTGCAGAAAACTGTCCATTTCTTTCTTCAGGCCAAACTCCTGGGCCCAGCTTAAACTAAGCCCCCTTAGGACCGGCTGGCCAGAGCTTAGAGTGAGTTCCCAGGCTAGATGAAGGCCCTGAGGTCAGAATTTATTGGGTGACCTTGCCCTTCTCTGGGTCCTCATCTGTACAACAAGGAGCACAGATAGGCTGATCCAGAGTTCATAAAAGCAACTTTACAAGCCGGGCGTGGTGGCGAACGCCTGTAATTCCAGCATCTCGGAAGGTTGAGACAGGATGATCATTAGTTCAAAGTCAGCCTCAGCAATGGTGAGGCCCTAAGCAACTCAGTGAGACTCTGTCTCTAAATTTAAAAATACAAAATAGGGCTGGGGGTGTGGCTCAGAGTCTCAACCCTGGTACCCACACCCTGAGTCCCAACCCTGGTACTCACATCCCAAAAAGACAACTTTACAGTGGGGTGAGGATGTCTGCCAGTGGAGATCACTGCATAGCTGCTCAGCTCCTTTCCTATGTGGCCTTGGAGGAAATTTCAGGAACTCCCTTAGGTCATGCCACTACCAAAGATGACTCTCCTGGGCCACTGTCAGTGACTCTGTCTAACCCCGCCCTCATCCCCTGGCCCTTCCACAGCCAGGCTAAATCACCACTCACCTTCCCCTTCCAACTTGGTTTATGACTTCCTACTGATCCCCAGTGGCTTATGGTCCAGCCCAGCTGCCACAGACATTATCACATTAAATCCTCAGAGCAACCCTATCATAGGTGCTGCTGTCATTATCCCCATTTTATAGGTGTATACACTGAGCCATGGGGTTCTAAGTGCTCACGGTCACACAGTGAAGAGGAAGGACAAGATTTGAACCTAAGCCATCTGGCTCCAGTCAGTTCTGACCCAGCTGAGTACAGGATCAAGTCCAAGCACTTAGGCTGACTCCTCTCACAGTGACCTCACCTTGCTGACCTACGGGAGGGAGTCACATTTCCCCACTTGTAACCTGCTCCGGCTGCATCATGTTCAGGCCTCGGTAGATCAGCCTGCCCACTCCATTACGCCCCTAGACGGCCAGTATTTTTATTCTGGGAAACAGCTTTCATTCTACTTTTAAAGAAGTGGGGCCCAGACTTTACAGCAGGCCAGGAAGACGTTCCTGAGGCTGACAAAGGGTGGTCCTGCCTGCCTCAGGACTTAGGCTTCCACCTGCAAATGCTTGTTCCCATTCTTCCTTCACTCCCAACTCTGGGGAAATCCTTCCGATTCTAAACTAAATCACCTTACCATAGAGGAGCCAGGATTCCTGGGCTTCTAGACAGTGTGCTACCACCTGTCACTGGGTCTAAGACAGGGTGTGTGTTCTGGGAGCATGGTTGGCTGCAGAATCCTACCTCCTTGGAGGGCCTTCGCTTTCCAAGTGGCAATCATGGTCAGAGGGTCTTCCATTGCCCAACAGTTGAACTCCTGGTCAGGAGAGCCCAGGGCAGCTCCAGAGGCCCTGGGTAGGGGTATCGCCTATTCAAGGAACCTCAAGAACAGGGGGTGCTCCATTACTCTAGCTCCTCTGGAGACTTGGCCCCTCAGAGTTCTCCCAGCCCTGGGTGCCTGGCTGGCCACACTTCTGAGCCTGCAGAGACCCTGAAGGGTAGGCCTGCCTGCTCTGTACACCTCCCCTGGGGCTTTGCTCGGCCCTCAACAGGCATTTTCTGAGTCCTGGGTGATTCCATGGGAGTACGTTGGGGAGACATGGTTGGGGACATGGTTGACAGACACACCCCGACTCTCACAGAACAATGAGGCTGGCCAATCTTCCTGTTCTGTCAAGATTCCACTAAAGAAAGGGTTCCATTATTTTTGAAAGCTTTTAAAATTACTGTCCCAGGATCAAGTCCAGATATTCAGGCCTTGCCTTCAAGACTCCCTGGGGCCTACAACTCTCCAGAACCGGGAGCTCTCACAGCACCCAGTATGCACCAGGGCTTCTCCACCACAGGCCTCCACAGCCTTCTCTGATCAGAAGTGCCAGCTTCCTCTAGGCTGTCAAGACCCCACTGGTCCTTTAAGAGTCCAGCCGCTGCCCCAAGTTGGTCTCCTGCCCTTATCCTCCATGGCCTCCTGTGACCCTGGTTCTCAGATGGGTTCCCTGGGGCAGAAGCCCCCCCACTTCTTGTTCATCTTTAAACACCTACTAACCCTACATCTCCAGGAACCAATGGGCTGCAACGACACCAAATGTCAGAGGTTCCCCTGGGTTCCCCAGACCCACTCCTAAAGCTCATCCCAGAGGTAACTGCCCAGGACCAATTAGGAAAGCGTCTGTGCAGCCAGCACTCAATCCGCTAATGACAAGCACCCTGTCCTCAAATTGGGGGGTTTCCCATGGGATGAGGTCCTGCTGCCAGGAAGGGATGGGTTGAAACCCTCTCTGTGGTCTGGTGTCAGCTGCCCAGCCCAGCCCCTTGTCAGGAACAAGAGGTTTCTTTCTTTTTTTTTTTTTTTAGAGAGAGAGAGGGAGAGAGAGAGAGAGAGAGAGAGAGAGAGAGAGAGAGAGAGAGAGAGAGAGAGAGAGAGAATTTTTTGATTATTTCTTAGTTCTCGGTGGATACAACATCTTTGTTGGTATGTGGTGCTGAGGATCGAATGCCAGGCTAGCACGCTACCGCTTGAGCCACATCCCCAGCCCCAGGAACAAGAGGTTTCTAGCACAAGGACAAACCACTCTGTTCACATCTCCCAGATGGATGGTGCCTATTTACACTAGTTCAGTTGATATCTGGTGGTCCCCATCTACTCCAACTTTGCTGCCACCAAAGCCTGCTCCAAGGAAGGTATGAAGGGCTGAAGGCTGGCTCCTCACTTGTAGCACCTGCACAGATGTTTTTGTAGGTACAGAAATCTCCTGGGAACTAAACAAGGGTGGGGGGAGAGTATGCACATATGCACCCTTATATGTTGGGCACCTCAGCTTTACCCATATGGAGGGGGGTCGGGGTCCTGCCGACTTGCCCCACGGTGTGCTCTTCAGCCTGCAGATGGCTGGGGCTCTTCTCTGCACCTCCAACCCCAAGCACAGGGCTCAACACTGCCTTCCCCAGCATCCACAGTCCAGGCTGGCCACATAGAAAGTGGCCTGATGACTGAGAGGATGGGGCTACAGTGCTATCTGGGGCCCAAGAGTTAAACTTGTGGGACAGGGCTCAGGGCTAGGGGCCCAGAGGGAGATAGGGAAGGAGGCTGGGGGTGGGAGAGCCAGCCTGGGATGGCTGTGGGTCTGGGCCTCTCTGGGCTCTTTGTCCAAATATGGAAGGTTTTTTTGTCTCCATTTGAGTCACGCCGGCCATGGCCCAAGAGATCTGCTTTCCAGATACTGCAGACAGGACTGCGCCAGCACCAGCACTGCCAGGACTGCACCCCCCACCAACACTTTGGCCCATTTCAGCACCTTCCTAACCTCTGGTGGAGAGATGTCTCCGCCAGCAGGGAGCCCAGCACCACTAAAGCTGCTCTCCAGCACCAAGAGAACTGTTCCTGGGCCCCCCAAAGCAGGAAACACTCATTCTTTCTCCCAGCCTGTCACCTCTCACTCTCCAAGGGCCCTGCAATGTAGTGCAGCCATTCAACAATTATTTCCTGAGCAACTACTATGTGCTAGTTCCAATCTATGTGTTAGTTCTTAGGGCCTGGACCATAGCCTGTGAATCCACTGGAATCCTCGTGTCTCCTCCTGTGCCACCACTCTAGGTAGTCCTGAGGGCCAGGAGCCTGAGTAATGCTCATGGACTCTGGAGCCAGACTGTTCAGGGCAGAACTCTGGCTCCACCACTCACTTAGCTAACTGAACCTGCATGCTACTACTTCACAGCACTGAGCTCCTCACCTGCGATGCAGGGATGACAGGACCTCCCTCGGGTTGTTGTGAGGGTTGAATGAGTTAATGGCAGTTAAGTGCTCAGACCTGCTCCTGGCCCTCAGGAAGGCTTTATACTGATGTGACAATCCACCCCTTGGCCAGAGCCCACAGTCAGGTACTGTGGGCCTCACCTTTGAAGGTTCTTCACCAGTTTCCTCCCTGATCCCTCTGCATTAGACAAAATCTACTCTTGCTGTCTTGGAGGGAGGCCAGACAGACTTCAAATACACCTCTTTCCTTGGACTCCAAGACCTGGGCCAGGAACCTCACCCTCTCTGGGCTCAGTGTCTGCTCCCATCCTGCCTCTAATCCTTACTAACTCAGGACAGGACCCTTTGCCCATGGGCTAGTTTCCACCTGCCTGGTCCCCAGGGCAGAGCCAACAGGGCTGGATATGGGTGGCAGGGGAGCTCCCAGCAGCTCCAGGGCAATTGCGGCTCTTCTCCTGTTTCCCCAACATTATTTTTAAATAAAGGTGTATTGAAGCCCCACTGTGTGCCAGGAACAGGAGGGCTTGGCATGGGTGGGGCCTCCTGACCAGAATTAAGCACTGGGTCTCAGAGCGACCTGAGGCCCCTACCCACACCTCTGTACCCCCAGAGCCTTTAAAGTGTGTTTCCCACTGAGCAAAGCAGAGCTGCACTAGCTTTATGTCCTGGGGCTGAGGTGGTTTTTGACACCTGGGCTGGGAGGCCAAAGGGACACAGTCCTAAATAGGGGCCTCTCTGGAAGGGCTATCCCTGGCCAGGGCCCGCAGTCTTGCTCTGTGGAGGAGGCAGGGAGACAGAGGACCAGAAGAGACAGACGAGGGCACAAGATTCAGGGGCAAGAGTAGGACAAGGCACAGAGGAGGGGAGGAAAGAAGAAAGAAAGCAAGGAGCTCGCACCAAGAGAAAGGCCTGGTGTGAGAAGAAAGAAGCAGGAGTCCAAGAGGATAGAGGTGGCCCTTGCCCAGGTGATGAGGCGGGGCGAAAGGGAATTAGCCAGGCCACCTTCCCCCTTCTCCTCCTCTTCCTCCTCGTCCTCCTCCAGCTTTGAGGCCAGGCCTAAACTATTTTTAGCTGGGTCTGAATTTAGCCATTCCCTCGGAAATTCCTCACCCGCCCCAGGCAACGCCCCCGCTGGCCTTGGGGAGAAGCCTGGAAGTGGCTGGTTGGGGCAGGAGAGCAGAGGAGGGAGGGGACAGTGAAGACATAGCAGTTTCTTAGGCATCTGATGAGGAAACTGAGGCTCGGATCAGACCCCAAATCTGAGTTGCTCCTTTCTGGATGGCCTCCATCCTGCTTTTCTCCAGGAATTCCTGCAGGGCAACAGGGCCACAGCCCAGCACTGACCTTGGGTGTCTACTGAACAAACACAAGGGACCTCAGGACCCACTGTGCATGCTGTTAGCAAGGCTGCCTGCTGTCCAGCCTACTAGTCCCTCCATCCCCAGCTCCTGGGAGCCTGTGTGTTCCAGAACCACATCCAAAACTCTCAGCTCACGGATGGGGAAGCCGAGGCACAGAGACTTGTCTTGGGTCAGTCAGCATGCCAACGCGGCGGGGTTTTACCTCCCCACACACTCCCTGCGTCAGGTCTCTCCTAGAAGGGCCTACTGTGGGTGTAGCATGGAACTTGGCTGTTCCCTGTGGACCCCCTCAAGAGGCAGGGTGCTTCTGCCCAAGAGGGGAAACTGGAATTGGTCAGCGGGCACACTGCACTCAGAGGCAGGGGCACGACCCTTTCAGAATGCAGAGGAACATTCTGCCCAGGCGCAGGGGCATGACTTAGACCCTGCATCCTGCCCTACTGCCCCATTCTCTTATTCAAATAAGGGACAGGACACCCCCACCTCAGCTACTGATAGGGCTCCCCAGATTTTTTTTTAATGTTTTCTTTTTTAGTTGTAGATGGACTAGAGACATTTATTTATTTATTTGTTTGTTTGTTTATTTATGTGGTGCTGAGGATGAACCCAGTGCATCACACATGCCAGGCGAGAGCTCTACCACTGAGCCACAATCCCAGCCCCTCCCCAGATTAAAAAAAAATTTTTTAAGTTGTAGCTGGACACAATACCTTTATTTATTTATTTATTTTTATGTGGTACTGAGGATCGAACCCATGGCCTCACCTGTGCCAGGCAAGCACTCTACTGCTGAGCTACAACTCCAGCCCAGGGCTCCCCGGATTTTTACCTTCAAATTGCCTCCCCAGTCAGAACTTTTCTGGCTACCTCTCCATCATCTGTTCCCCTAAATCAGGCTTCTGACCTCCTTGCTCTCTCCAGTCACCACATACCAAAGGATGGTTTTTAATGTGCAAAGCTGTTGCGTTCCTCCTCAGCTCTTGGGCCTCTGCGGCTCCCACTGCCCAGGCTGTTTAACTGGGTACATGAGATCTTTGACCTGGCTCCTGCATACACAGCCTCTCTCTGTGTGCTCTGGTCTCACTGAGACCTCCCTGCCCCTTGGCCTCTAACACAGACAGTGGCTTCCCTTTCCTGCCCTAGCTCAGACCAATTCCCTCAAATGCCAGATGAACCACAAGAACTCTGTGGCCCCCTCTACACAGGGGTCCAAGTGTGGGGCTGGAGCAAAGTGCATGGGGATGGTTTCTGGATCCGGTCCACTACTGCAAGCCCTTGAAAGACTGTTTGTTCCCTTGGTTGGGCCTTAGTTTCCCTATCTTAATACCTCAGGGGTGGGGGATACATGACTAGTATCTGGGGTCTTTCCAGGTGGAGCATCCTGGCATTTAAGGCCTCAACCCTCCTCTTCTTCTTTCTTCTAGGCCTGGCTTGCCTAGAGGCTGATGTCTCACTCTAAAACCCACCCCAGGGGGATAGGGACAGATGGAGGGGGACAATGAGAAATTAGGAGGGATACCTTAGTGACAGGGGTAGCCAAGAAAGATGGAGTTTGCAGGACTCCCATTGGTGGGAAGGCCCCATCCCATTCCTCCACCCCTTCCCTTCCACATCTGTTCCTTAACCTCCAGTGCCCTGTCCTGGGAAAGGACTGAGTGTTTGTCCAGGGGTGGGGGAGTGGGGTCTCAGCAGTCCCAGGAGGCCCGGCTGTGGGGCTGGCTGGCAGCCAGAGCATGGCCTCTTTCCCTCCTGCTCCACAGCACTGGAGAAGCAGGGCCTGTTCACCCCCTGGGAACCAATAAACAGGAAACAGACACCAACCTTGCACTTGCTCCCTCCAGTGACCCCTCCTAAACTCAAAGGCCCCCTCTCCTTCCACTGTCTAGGACCTGCCTCTCCTAATCCCAGAATCTCAGGACAAAGGGTGTCAGAACCAAGAAGTAACAATCTCAAAAGCACGAATAAAAAATGAAGCTAAGAGATCTTGCCTCTTGGAAAAGAACTCAGAATCCTTCATCTTTAAACCATCGGATGCTAGACATTTTTTTTTTTTTTTTTTTTGGTACTGAGGATTGAACTCAGGGATACTCAACCACTGAGCTACATCCCCAGCCCTTTTTTATTTTATTTAGAGAAAAGGTCTCACTAAGTTGCTTAGTGCCTCACTGTTGCTGAGGCTAGCTTTGAATTCACGATCCTCCTGCCTCAGCCTCCTGAGCCTCTGGGATTACAGGCGTGCACCACCACATCCAGCGGATGCTAGACTCTTAAGGGTGTTAGTCAAAAACACACACTAGCTGGGCATGATGGCACAAACCTGTAATTCCAGCTACCTTGATTGAGAGGCTGAGGCCAACCTGGGCAACTTAGTAAGACCCTATCTCAAAAAAAAAAAAATTAAAATTAAAATGAAGAAAAGCACACACTATGTGGCCACATTTCTAAGAGCTGTCCTAGACTCAGGGTCCTGGGCTAAGGGCTCCACAAGCATTCTTTTTGACTTCATAATAACTCCTTAGTGTCCCCACTTTACAGAGCAGGAAACTGAGGATCAGAACTGAGGTCCAATGACTTGTAAAATATTACCTAGCAAGAGTCAAAGATTTTGGTCTTCCAGACACACAGGTTCTGACTGCTTGCTAAAAAGGGGCTTGGGGCCCAGAAAAGGAAGAAGAGAGACTGAGCCCCAGCTCCTAGGGCCTGGGGCTTTGACTCAGAGAGGACTTTGGCTCTCTTCTGCCTCTAACTGGGATGAGACATCTCAAACAAGGTCTAGGTTGGGACTGGAGGTAACAAAAGCAGAGGGAGCCAGAGAGAGGAGGACAGTGGGTGTGTGGTCCCGTTTCCTGGTCCCCCTCCTTCTTTACCACCTCTGAAGGCCCAGGCTACTGAACCACCAACCCTACCTAGGAGTAGCCTCCAATTTAGGGCTTTGTCCTCTGCTTCATGGCTGGAAGAAGCTGAGACTCTTCGAATTACATCATAACATGTCAGTCATGAGGGGAGGAACTGATATTTCTTGGGCACTTACAATGTACCAAGCCCTCTTGACACGATTTCACTTAATTCTAAGGAGAATTTCCCCTTTACAGACTCAAGGGGAATCTGTAAGGGCTTATCCTAGGTTTTCCATATGTTGCCTCTTTGGAAGCCTCTTGACCTTTCAGACATGAAGGGACCTGACAGGTCCTCTGCACAGATAGAACGACCCCCAACATGGAGCTCTAGCACTTAGGGATAGGGAACTCCTCTCTATCTGCCCAGAGGTGCCAGCTCTGCCTTTAGGTAAGATGGCCTGGCAAAGATGTGACTTCTGCCCCCTCCCTAGGCCCCTGCTTCCCTCAATACTACTATCAACTGCCCTTCTCAGGAACTGTGTCATCCCAATGTCTAGTCAGCACACCTTGGGCACCCACCTTTGGGAGCCAGACCCGTCCCCAAGGGACCCACTGGCATTTCTGCCCCTGTCCCACTGGCCTGGGCTTCCTTCAGGCCTCACCCACTTCATGGTTAGAGGACCCTTGAGGACAGTTCCTGGCAAGCAAGAATGGTGTCCAAGTTTTCCCTGTGTGGCCCCACTGGCCATCAAGAAGCTCAATGATTGACTACTAAATTAATAAATGATGAAGGAACACGTAATGAAATGACACAGGATGAGTGCAGTGGACCTGCCCTGGAAGCAGCTCCTATAGGGGGCTCTGGATCTTAGAAGTCAACAGTCCTGTACCTTGTCTACCTGTGTTGTAGGCAAAACAAAGAGTTCCCCAAAGATTTCCATGTCCTCAGCCCTTGAACCTGTGAATACGTTACTTTGCATGGCAAAAGGGACTTTGTAGATGTCATTAAGGATCATGGATTATCCAGGTAGGCTCAATGTAATCACAAGGGTCCTTAAGAAGAGAGAGACATGCTGGGTTTGGCAGCACATGCCTGTAATCCCAGTGACTTGGGAGGCTGTGGCAAGAGGACCGCAAATTTGACTTAGCTAGACCCTGTCTCAAAACTTAAAAAGAGCCAGGGATGTAGGTCAGTGGTAGAGTTCGCCTGGGTTCAAGCTCCAGTACCAAAATAATAAGAACAACAGCAGCAACAACCAACCAAACAAACAAACAAACAACAAAAAGAAAGGCAAGAAGATTATAGATTAGAAGATGCCATGTCTCTGAAGTGCAGTGAGTCGCTAAAGGAGCAACAGGATGCTATATACCTCCATGGGCAGCCTGGACCTCTGGAGTCAGCTCATGACCTCCTCATCTCAGGAGCCCTCTGCACCCCGGCACGTGGGAAGGTTTTAGAGCCCACTGACTTCCCAAGTCCCTCCAAAAATAAACCAGGAGAAGTTTGAACATCCCTTGTGCAGCAGCAACACCACTTCTGGGGACAGGCCTCAGTGAGCTCTGGGGCCTGACACCAGTGTGAGGAAGGACTGTCCCGGGCAGGGGAGGAGAAGAGCACTCGGAGCAGCTCCTTGGGGGCCTCGGGCCCAGCCTGCCAGCATGAAGGTCAGCAAGTGGAGGGCCCCCTCAGGACAGCTGCTGCCTCCCCAGCGGCTCTGAGGACAAGGAGGGGTATGAGCTCTGAGAGGGGTCAGGACATAGTCTGGGCCTCACAGCTGGAGAATGGTGAGGCTAGGCTGGATCTCATGTCTCCTGACTCCTATGAGTGAACCCATAGCTACTGAGGGCTGGCTGGGGCTCTAGGCCCCTGTACATCATAGTTCAAAGCTCACTTACTGAGCAGAGCCCAGCATCTGGCACTTTCCCTCTGCCTCTGTCTCCTTGTGGCTATAAAGTGGAGGGAGGATGTGGAGGATCAACTCCCATGGGGGGGATATCAGCTCCAATAGGCTCCTGCTTCCCAGGGGACCCAGGGTCCCAATTTCAGGGCCTGCCAGCAAGACGCCAGGCTGCCTGGGCACATTTCCCAATAAGTGTGCCAAGGCTATGAGTCTTTCTGGGAAACATGGGCTGCCCTGTCCCCTACCCTGCCATCACCGTCTCTGCCAACTTTGGTCAGTGGGGCCAATGCAAGGCCTGAGAGTCAGGACAACTGGGGCCAGAGCTCACTCATGAGCCACAGGGCCTTGGGCAAACCTCTGCCAGCTCTGAACCTGCTTTGCTTTTTTTTTAATGGACTGAATCCAGGGCCACTTTACCACTGAGCTACATTCCCAGTCCATTTTTTTTTTTTTACTTTTTAAAAAAAATTTTTTTTAGTTGTACATGCATAGTTTGCCTTTATTGTATTTGTTTATTTTTATGTGGTGCTAAGGATCAAACCCAGTGCCTCGTGTGTGCGAGGCAAGCGCTCTGCCACTGAGCCCCAGCCCCAGCGCCCCTAGCCCTTTTTATTTTGAGACAGCGTCTCACTAAGTTGCTAAGGCTGGCCTCAAACTATCCATCCTCCTGTCTTTAACCTTCCAAGTCTCTGGGACTACAGGCATGTTCCTAGAGCCAGGCAGTGCTGGAAGGGACAGGGCTGCCTTGGGTTGCATGAGCTCCCTGTCCCAGGAGACACAAAAGCTGGAACTAGATGGGGCATGGTGGCTACAGAGGAGACAGAGAGGGATATGGCACTGTCACCAGCTTTACTGGGGCTCTGTGGTGGTTCCACTCTCTTAGCATTTCAGCCAAGTCAATACAGCCCTGTGGGGTATGGCTAGCACATCCTGCGGTCCCAGTCCACTCTAGGGGCTTTGTCATCCCTCTCCTCATCCTAAAGGACCTCACACACACTGCTTAGCTACAGAAGCAGTAGTAGTTTTGTGTTCACCTTGATAGCTGGGGATCTTGGCCCTTCAAAGCCCTCTGGGCCGCTGGGTATGGTGGCATACACCACTCAGGAGGCTGAGGCAAGAGGATTGTAAATTCAAGGCTAGCCTCAGCAACTCAGTAGACCCTCAGCAACTTAGCAAGACCCTGTCTCAAAGAAAAAATAAAAGCCGGTACAGTGGTGCATGCCTGTAATCCCAGAGGCTCAGGAGTCTGAAGCAGGAGGATCATGAATTCAAAGCCAGCCTCAGCAATTTGGCAAGGCCCTAAGCAACTTAGCGAGACCCTGTCTCAAAATTTAAAAATAATAATAATAATAATAATAATAATAATAATAAAGGGCTGGGGATGTAGCTTAGTGGTAAAGCACCTTTGGGTTCAATTCCTGGTACACTACTACTACTAATAATAATAATATAATAAAACAAAAAGCTGAAGTTGGAGCTTAGTGATAAAGCAACCCTGGGTTCAATCCCTGTAACAAAAACAATCAAACAAAAAAACAAAGCCCTCTGGAATACAGCAGAAATTCACTACCCAACCACCTAAGCCTTGCCCAAGCCACCACCATCTTTTACCCAGATTACCCCAGTGACCTCAACTGGTCTCACTGCTTCTTCCCTGAGCCCTGCAGTCTACCCACACACACCAGCAGAGCACACCTGTTCATGCCTTGGCCAACTACTCAGGTCGTTCCACCTAGGATCCTCCAACAATGCCTGCCCCTTTCACTTTCAGTAGAAGCCAGCAGATGTGAAGTCCTCCTACCACCAGATGGCTCTTCCCCGCCTGGCCCACCCTACCTTCCTTTACCACTCTGACCTTGGATCTCCTACTGCTCTGCTCCATCCACACCATACTCCAGTCTGTTCCTCAAACATTTCAGGGCCTTTGCACTTGCTGTCCCTCTTTGTCACAATGCTCTTCCTCCAGATGCTCACCTGACTTGCTCCCTCACTTCCTCTAGGCCTCTGCTCAGATGTCATCTCCTCAGAATTGGCCTTTCTAGACCCCTCAATCTAAAACAGCACCCCACCGGGTCATTCTCAACTCCAATCCTACTGTATTTTTCTCCCTAGCTCCTTCTGCTCCCTGACACATAGTGTCACTTTTAGAGATAGGTGTCCTCACTAGTCTGGAAGCTTTGGGAACTGCTGCTGTATATATCCACAGACCTGGAAGAGTGCCTGCTGGTCTAGGTGCTCAGTATTTGTTGGGCGGATAACGGCATTACTCTATCAAGGACTACCCAAGTCTCTGGAACAAACTTTTACTGCACATAACCTGCCTGGTTCTTTCCCACTCCTCTGCTGAAGCTGTGCCCTCCTCCTAGAGTCCCTCCCTCTCTCCCAGATTTCAAGGCCAATCTCAGGCAAAGCCTCCTCTAAGAAGCCTCCTCTGCCAGGCTAACATCCTAAGCCCTGTCCAGACTGCTTCTAGATTCTAAACTCACTGTCTCAGCTCTCAGGCAGCCTGGGGCGTCTCCACCCCACTGCAGCAGCATGTGCAGCCAGAGAGATCACAGATGGGAGGGAGGAAAGCAGGAGGGGCAAGTCCCTATGCTGGGGAGAGGGGGCTGGGGACAGGATTAGCAGCAGCCTCCCAAACCCAGCTGGTCCCAGAAACAGAGGGGCTGGAAAATGTCATGCTCAACTCTCTGGTCCATCCCCCAACCCTTCCCTGCTGGGTGGACTCATTCCTGGACAGCACTCCCCACAACAGCCCAGGACATTGGGAAAGAATGGGGGTGATAGAGAATAAACAGGAAAAGGACAGCCCTTCTGCCTGTCCTCCCCTATCCCAACCTCCTCCTACTGGGTGACAAGATATTTAATTATAGATATTTGGTACTGCTCAGAATTCCAAATGTCCTAATGGCTTCATCCCCTCCCGCCCAGAACCAGTTTCCATGGAAAAATCACAGCAAAGAGTCAAAGAGGGGAAGGAGAGAACCCCCACCACCAACAACTGTGGGTTCCCTGCCAAGGGGGAGACAGAGAGACAAAGGCAATTGGAAGAGCTGCAGCCCAGGCCTTCGAGGGCAGGCAGCTGGCTGGGTGAGCTGGGGGTGGGGGGAGATGTTTGCTGGGGGAGGCAGGAAGAAGGCCAGGATTCTGGTGCTTGAATCCAGCTCTGCCTGGTCTTGCTACGTGACCTTGGGCCCAGCATCTTCCCTTTCTGGGTCTCAAAGATCTTCTTACCTGCATCCCAGGCTCTGAATAAGTAACCAATATGAAAGTGTTTAGGCTGTTGGGGATGTATAGGTGATGTCCCCAACTATCCCTGAGCCCCTTCTCAGATGGCAGGCCAATTTCACTGAGAAACAGTCTCTTTACCTTAAGATACTGGTATGCTAAGATTCAGGGTGACTCCAACAGCCTCTGAGTCTAAGGCAACACTATAAGATGACCAAGCTTTCACACTAGAATGAAATAGCAGTGTCTGTCATATAGTCGGCATTTAATAAATGCTGGCCATTGTCACTGCTATTCCAAAATGCTCAAGTTCCATGGGTTCATCCATCTGTGATTCTGAGACAAGCCGCTTCCTGTTTCTGGGCTAGAGACGTCTTGTGTGTCAATGGAGCACCAAGTACCTGAGTGCAGAAATGACTACACGACTCCAAGTCTGGGGTAGGGGAAGCCTTGGTGCCAAGGGTTGCTGATCAGTTAGCTATTTTAGACCCAAGTGGAAGAAACCAAGAGAGTGGGAGGGGTTGAGCAGGGAGGCCCAAACAGCAACTTGCAAGCAGGTGTTCAGACTAGATGCCATGAGCTGCCCCCTATTCCATGGTCCTAGATCCCTTACAGCAACTGCAGAGAGCTGTCTCTCTATTCCCTCCAGCCATACCTCTTCCACCTTGGAGGCTCAGTCCTTCTTACAGGGCCTCCAAAACCACACAGTCAAATCTCCCACTGTACAGATGGGAAAACTGAGACACAAAGAAGACTGTACAGGTCCAAAGTGAGTCAGAGGCTGGGCCAGGTCTGGGTCTGAGCCTCCTGCCTCCCAGCAAGGGGGCAGCACCACACCAAGGGTGACTATGGGTCTGGGCTGGGAGGCACCTGAGTGTGAGAACTTTCTGAAAGCTTGAGGTCATGCCCGGGGTCCTCTTGGTCCCCACATTCTCTCCTGTCAGTCCTGGTTGAGTTCACATTGGTTTCTGCCCCATAAGCAAGTAGTGACAGCTCCTCTCATCTCTTCTTATTCTGGAGCCCATACCATGCCATCTATACCCACAGAGCAGGGAGTGGGACTAGAGCCCCAGACCCTAGACAAGGGAACACTATCTCCTAAAGGAAGGCCAACAGGAGGTGGTGGACGGCTGCTGCCCATTTTCATGGTGCCAGAAGGAAGGGGACAGCAGGATGGATTCAGACTAGCAGATGGGAGAACTTACGGGCTTTATGAGGAGATGGAGAACTCAGGAATGGTGAATGTCTTCTGAGCCTAGGTCACACTGAGACCTGTGCTCAGTAACCAGTGGAGAAACAGGGAGGAGGGACAAGCTTCTCTGAGAAGCAGGCGGGGCAGGGGAGCCTGTTTTTCCCTCTCCTGCTCCTAGGCATGAAATGATGAAACCACCCACTCAACCTGCCAGGCAGTGACCATTAATCCCATTATACAGAAGGGGAAAACAAGGCACAGAGACAGCATATGACAGATTATAAGCCACACAGAGATCTGCAGCTGAGGCAGCTCCAACTCTGCTCTTCTAATTATAAACTCACCAGTTCTTTCCCCTAAAGGGTAAGGGGGGACATGAAATGGGGCCTGGAAGAGTGGGAGGACTGGAGAGGCTAAGGGTTTGGAGGCCACAGAAAGTCTGCTGTCAGGGCAGGGAGAAGTCTGTATGGCAGCTCCCCCACCTCAGAGTGCCCCAGTGCGTGGGGGAGGCCAAGGGAGGTGGGCAGGAGCCAGTTCTGCGAAAACTCCCACCCCCTCCTGATCTCAATGCCTCCCCTCAGGATCACCCCCACCACACACAGACTCCCTGAGTCCCTTGGTTTACTCCTGCCCTCTCCCCGGCATAGCTCAGGATCCCAGAGGAGAGCATTACATGGGAAAGGAAGCTGGGGAGGGGGGACAGTACCCACAGCAGGAGCTGCCCCTGCTCTGTCTTCCCTTCCCCCATCTTCCAAAACCAAAACTGGTAGTGGAGTGTAGGGCACCTGAGCTCCCCTAACAGGGACTCAGAAGGAAGGACAGGTCCAAATCTCCCTCCCTCCTCCCATGGTGCTTGCTGACTCCAGAGGCCTCCGTGAGGAACAGCAGAGCCAGGACCAGGGGGAAATGGAGCTGAGGAGAGAGAAACAAAGGGAACTAGAGTTCAGAGGGGCCGTGAGAGCGCTGGGAATGGGAGTGACCAAATTAGTCCAGGGTTTAGGGTTTCCAGGCTTCTCACAGTCAGGAACACAGTGAGAGCAAGGGCAGCGATTGACATAACCCCTGACCACCCCTGAGCTTAGTCCAGAAACCAAGTGCCTTGACTCTAGCCTCCAGTCTAGATGCCAGGACATGTGCAACTATGAACCAATCTAAACCCACAGAGCCACCCCCAGAGATGGCTAAAGCCAGAAGGTAGAAGTGGGGGCCTCAGGGAGAGTGAGACCCCTAGGCCTGGGTCCTGGGGTGGGGTCATGTCTCAAAATCACCAGGAAAGGGGTATGGTGGAGAACAGAACCAAGCAGTCAGGATGGGAGACTAGGGCCCCAAACTGACCCGTGGAGGCAGCCCTGCCTCTGGGAGCCAAGACTAATCTTGACCTTTCTAAAGGCCCTTCCTCCCTTCCCCAGCAGCCTCCATCTGGAAGCTCCTCTAATTGAAGAGGGAGGCTCTGGCAGAACTCAGGCCCCGAGAATGCTCCAACTCAAATCCACAGACTTCCTCCAATCTGCACAGTACTAACTAGATGAAAACACAGGCACCATCTTGTCCACATCCCTCCTGACCCAATTTTACAGATGGGGAGGTTAAGTCCTAAGAAAGGCCAATGTCACACAACTAGGAATGAGCTGGGGCTAGCACCCTGAGTCCCTTCCACTACTCCACAGAGTAAGGCCTTAACTCCCCAATTCTCCCAGGCTCAGGAACAGACATTCTGACCCATTACAGGAAAGCCACAAAAGGAAAGGAAAACACATGCCAACTGTGGACCCCTGAGCCCAAACACCCAAGGGGAAGCCTTGCTGCCAGCAGCTGAGCAACAAACCTCAGAGACAGAACTGATGTATGCAGGGTATTGCCACCCTCACACACTCGGTGCATTCACAACAAAGACCCACACGGGAGTCTTGAAAGCCAGTCCCTGAGACACATGCAAAGAACTTGATAAGAACCTTTTGTCAACACTAGCACACTTTGGAGCAGCAGAGAACCTTCAGCATTAGCGCCAGCAGAAGCTGAGGCCTCCTCAGGGTCTGAGCAGACAGGAGCCTCTGTTACTAACACTCTTAATACGGCCAGGGCACTTCCAGGTCCAGTTAAGCACTCTTGGACTTGGACACCTGTCCAGTAAGTACATGCAAAAGGCTTCTGACAGGTTAGTGCCCACAGGGCCCCACTCAAAGGCTCCCCATAAAGGACTTACCACCTGTGGCTTGCCACAGAACTTGCTGGCTGGGGGAGGCTCATCTGGAGCTCGAACCACCTCAGAGGGCTTGGCCTCCACAGAGGGCGGTGCAATGGGAGTCAAGGGCAGGTCCACAGGAGCTGGAGCCGGGCCCTCACCAGAGTGGAGGGTCAGCATGTACTGCTTGGTGACATCTTCAAGGGATGGAGCCTGCAATGTGGGGTGGGCTCGGGCAGGGAAGGCCACAGGCTCCAGAACAGCTACAGGGGGGCCAACAGAAGTCAGAGGCTCAGGCACCACAATAGGTGTGAAGGTGGCGGGCACGCTGGCATGGCGAACATGTTTGGAGGAAGGCCGAGCCTGAGTTAGGCTATCAATCTGGTCCTGATTTCCTTCTTCTCTCCTAAGCTCCTGGTGACTGCTCCTGGCTGGGCGCTTCTTGGAGCCTCGGCGGCTAAGCCGAGGGGATAGAACATCAGTCAGCTTGGGGTCAAGGTAGAAGCTGTGGTGGGCAGTGGAGGAGGCAGGCGGGGCCTCTGGTAGTGCCCGCTCAGACTGTGCCCGGCCCCTGGCAGGACCAGGGTCTTCTGGCTCTGCCCGCTGCTCTGCAAGTATAGGCTCACTGCTGGATGGAGGCAATGCAGGCTCGACTTCTCGGATGGGTTCCCCTCCAGGGCCCTCAAATCCAGGCCCAGCCAGCTCCCCACGACGGCTAGGGTCACTCAGAGATTTCTTCTTGGGGGCTTTGCCAGCAACCCTCTCTTCCCCCACACGTCCCAAAGCACCAGGCCCCTGAACAATGCTCTGAATGACCTCCTGATAACCCTTGCTCTCTTCACTGACCACTGACCAGTCACTGTGGCCACTGGTCAAGCTCTCATCCACAGCTGGGGTCACGGGAAGCCCTGTCTTAGAGCTTAGTGAGCCCAGGAGGTTGCTGTCCACAGAGAACCCAGAGGGCTCTTCAGAGGTGGCAGTCCGATGGCGCTGTGGAATTGGGTCACTCAGGGACCTGTAGGCCTCACTTGCCTCCCCATTGCTCAGTTCAGTCCCACCAGGGCCTGAAGGTGGGACTTTGCGTCTCCTGCGGAGGGCACCTGGTGTGGGAGGGGTGTCAGTGGACATCAGGGCCCACCCACCCAGATTGTCTTCAGTCCCAGGGTCATAGTGGTTTGTTTGGGTTGAGGATGAAGAAAGAGGTCTCCACACTCCAGTAGTACCCAGGCTGCAAAAGGCTGCCCCAGGAGGCTCAGGATCTGTCCCAATGCCCTCATCTGTCAGGTTGGACTCTGGGCCAGACAGCTCCTCCTGGGACCGCTGCCCTTGGGTCAGATTCCCTGCCCAGTCAGGGCTTCTGTGGGGAACATCACTTCCATCATCCTGCTGGGCACCCATACGCTGGATCTTCTCAAAAACTTGACGGGCCTCCTGCACATACTGATCCTGGACCACAAGAGGCAATGGGTCCTCCTCAGCACCAGAGCCTGCCAACAGGAGCTCAGAGGAGCTGGGTTTCAGGGCACTGGTACGGGTCAGGCGGCGGGCCATAGGCTTCTCAGAGCAGGTAAAGGACTTAGCCCTCCGAAGGGTGGCAGTCAAGTCCTTGAGTGTGGGGCGGGTGCCAGGTGATGCTGGAGTATGGGAGGGCGTGGGCTCAAGTTGCTCCACTGGGCCACCTGCTGATGGTGAGTCTGTGCCATCTAGGAGGTTGTTCCCAGGGCCAACACTGGGCTTTCGGACCCTTAGCTCTGAAAGGTCTGAGCGCAGGAAGCTGAGCAGTGTCAGAGTCTCTGAGGCAATATCTGGATTGGACAGGGACTTCCTCTGCCGGCTCTTATCCAACTCCAATCCTCCATCCCTCAACATTCTGGTGGTGCCCACAGGCCCCTTGCTACGAGTTCGAACTTGGGGCCGCAGGAGCCCTTCCCCAGCTCCAAAGCTAGGGGAGCGGTACACGCCCCAGTTTCCAGAACTCCGGCCAGACCACAAGTCATCGTCCTTGAGGGTCTCTGTGCTAGAATAGCGGCTACTACCGCGGGAGCCCGCGGGGCTGGCCAGGTACGCTGGAAAGCTCACCTTGGCCACACGAAAAGCTCCTCCCACAGTGTCCGACATAGGCCGCAAGCCTTCCTGGGCACCTGAGACGCAAGACTGTGAGCCAATATCCCACTCCCGGGATGCCTCTTCACTAGGGACTCTTGGCGATGTAGGAGGTTCAGGACTCCTGACTCCCCCTGAGTCCATGTTGCCCAGATTTAACCCATCACTGTCGGGCCGGACATCTTGATCCAACAGGGAGCTTGAAGGCCTGAGCCCCGGTCTCCCTCTCCGGCGGTGGCCGCCCTCACCGTCTTGGTCCTCGTCACTGCCGGAGAAGTGTCCGCCATGGTAGGCCGGACTCTGAGCCCCAGGCTGCGGCGGCTGGCCCTCCTCTTCCTCCTCGCTGGAGCTGGCAGCCCGGCTGCGGCTGACAGGATAGGAGGAGGCGATGGAGGAGGAGGAGGAGCAGGAGGCCCGGGCCCCGGCCTGCGGTTGAGAGAAGCTATGCCAAGAATGTAAACCATCCGCCGGACGCTGAGCCCGCTCCTGTAGCTGTTGCTGCTGTCGCCGCCGCCTCCCCTCAATCCCCGGCCCGGGCAGTGGCCGCGCCGATCGCAGGCCCGCCAGGGGGAAGCACGTTCGAGGAGGTGGCGTCGGTGGCTGCCGGGGCTCCCGAGCTGGGGGCTCCCACGCAGCACCGTCGGGGTTGGGCGTACCCGAGGCCTCAGAGTCCGCACCCGGCCGCCTGGAGCCAGGGCCGCCGAAGAGCTTGCGCATCTCGGTGACGCTGGGCCAGGCCCCCCGGGCAGCGCCTTCGGCCGCTTCTTCAGCGGCCCCGGGAGAGACGCCCCCGTCTCGAACCCCAGCAGAGTCGTCGTCCAGATGCGGCGCGTCGAAGCGCCGGGAGAGCTGGCGCACGGATGGCGAGAGGCTGCGGAGCGGGCGCGGCTGCGCGGGGGCGGCCGGGGGCCCCGACGCCAGCTTGGACACGCGCCGGGAGGGCTGGCCCGGGATGGCCGTGGCCGGCCGGCACGAGGCGCGGCGCCGCAAACCAGGGGTGTCCGTGTCCTCCTCCCTTGGTCCGGGTCCGCCGCTCCAGCGCTCCAGCAGTTTGAACGAGACACTGCGGTAAAGCGGGGGCCGGGGCGACCCGTCCGCCATGGTGGCAGCACTCACTCCGGGGGGGCTGGCCTCGGAGAGCCGCGGCCAACCCCCCCTCTGCCCCCGCTCCAAAGGAGCGCAGTGGCGGGAGTCGAAGGCCTGGGTCCTGCACCCGCCACGCGCGGGATTTGGGAGGGCGCAGAAATCTGAGCAGAGGTTTATCTGTCGCGGATCAAGTTTCTGCGGTCGCGGGAGGCAGCGGCTCCATCCCAGGCGGCTGCTCCCGCTTCAGCGACGAATTCCCGGCTGGTCCCTCGCCTCGGCCGGAGCGTCCAGGGACATCGTGGCTCCGCCGGGAAGGGATCCCAACACTCGGTTCCTTAGCTCGGCGGACGGCTTGCCTCCCCTCGCGCTCCCTCTCCAGCTCCCGCTCCCTCCCTCTAGACTGCTCTCTCCCGGCTCCCTTTTGTTGCAAATAAACTTTGTGGCAGAGGAAAGGGGGCGGGGGGCGGGGCCTCGCGCCCAAAAGAGGGGGTGGGCTCCGGGCGCGCGCGAGGCTGGGAGCCCGGAGGGGGTTGGGAATCGGGGAGGAGCCGAAGGAGAAACGAGATGCTTGAACACAGGAAGGCCGGCGAGACCCTCCGGAGAAGTCCCTCGGGAGCGCAGCGGGCCGAACTGCTACCCAGGCACACGCTCAGACACACGCAAGCTCTGAACGTGGTCAGCTTCGCAGACACACAGCCGCAGTGGAGTACCCACCGCAGTTCAGCAGATTTCGCGCGGGAACACTTTCTGCCCGAGGGGCTCCAACATGGCAACCTCGTACCCACAAACTCTCGTATACACCGATACTCAGGTACACGGAGAAACACTCTCCAGTACGAGAAAGGGGTGGGATCTGGGGAACCGGAGGCGGGGCAAGCCGTCCCGCGTTCTTTACTCCCGCTCCGCCCTTCACTCCGCCCAGGTCACGCCCCTTGTCCCACCCTCTGCGGCGAATCCTGCAACACCACGCCTACGTCCCACCCCTCACACTTTCAAATGCTCCACCAGTACTACCTCCCTGCGGCCTGTCCAGTTCTGATGGTCCCTCAAAACTTGCTACCTATCCCAGAAGCCCCACCCCTAGGGGTCATACCTCACCCAACTTTTCCAGCTGCCACGCCTCCCACCTCGCGGGGTCCTCCCAGAGGCTTCTCTTCTCGATGCTCCGCCCTGCGCTTCTCCCCCTCTTCTCTTGAACTCCAGGGTACGTGGCTCTTGCGCCCTCTACCGGCCTGATTCTCCCAGGCCTCTGAGCCCTGGACAGATAAACCACTTCTACCCCCCAGCCATCGGAGAACTGGGAAGACTTCACTTCCTTTTAGTGTTTCTAAGTCCGCTTAAGTTTTACAAAACTTCGCAAGGCTCCCTGTCCCTCCTTCGGCCTCACCCTCAAAAAGGGCTCCGACAGGAATGCGCTTGATTTCCACTGCTAAATTTAAATTTCTTCCAGCGACTGCTCCATCCTGGCAGGAAACGTATAGGTTGTTTCTCCTGCTTCACACTAATCTATTTTGCTCCTTTGCCCGTCTGGCGAGTCTTTTTCGCGTCTTCTGGCGCCACCTGCTTCCCCACTCTCGCCTGGCTGTTAGGTCCTTTTCATCCTCGCTGGCCCAATTTAAGCACAGGACCCCATCTAAATGAACGAAAATTTGCAGAACCCCTATGATGTAGGGTAATATTGTTTCATTCATTTGATTTAATCCTCAAGCCACCCTTAGAGATAGATATTTTTGGAGAAGTAACTTTGACCAGTGTCAGGAAAAAATTCAGGAAAAAAATGGCAGCTCCTGCTGACTCAAATTCAGATTTTAGGCAGGCACGGTGGTGGTGCATACCTGTAATAGCAACAACTGGGGATGCTGAAGCAGGAAGATCACAAATTTGAGGCCAGACAGGCAACTTAGCTAGACCCTGTCTCAAAAATAAAAAGGACTGGGAATGTAGCTCAGTGGTAGAACACTGTTTGGTTCAATTCCCAGAACTGAAATATTATTATTATTATTATTATTATTATTATTATTATTATTATTATTCAGATTTTAGGGTGTTCAAACAGTGACAGTCTAACCTCACCCCCAGATCCTGGTAAAGTAGTTCTCTTTCATTTGAGCCCTCCAGCAGCCTTCTTCTCTTCCTTATTGGGCTGGAGCTCACCTTCCCTGGTAACAAAGGACAGCCTGAACTGCCCCATGCTCCTTCAACCCTGCCCCAGCCCTCTATAGGCTGGTCAAACCTACCCTGGCCTTCCTACATCCATGCAGTAGCTGGGTGTCAGTGAAAGATGTGGTAAGTCAGCAATCTGTCTTACTCAGTCACCAGAGTGCCTATCAAAGAGACCTTAATGGGGCAGGACTAGGCTGGGAGGCTCCACTCAAGAGGAGAGGGAAGGATGTGGGTATAGTGCAGGACAGTGGATACTCAGTGATTATGAGGAAGGGAGGACAACCAGGACCTCAGGTCTTGCTTGCTGCTCACATAGTCCTCAAAATGGGAACTCATTCCCTACCCTCTGGGAAGCCCCTTGATTTGTGGGAAATCTCTGTAGGGAGAAAGTCTTTCCTTCCTGAGTTGAGACAAACCTCCATTGAGTCCCTAATTCAACTTTGTCTCAGCTCAGCTTCAAAGGGACTGAGCAGTAAACACACTTTCTTCACCTGAAAATTGGTGAGCAAGGAAAAGAGCCTGCTCTGCTTAATGCCTCTCTGCCCTGCCTAGCTATGTGATTTTGAGTAAATCTCTGGGCTTCACTGGGTTTTAGCTGCCAGGTTTCCCCAAATGTGCCCTTTCTGACTCTGACATTTGAAGTCAGAGTCATTTTCCTTTAAAGTCTTTTCTTTCTGCTCTTTTGGGGCAAGTTTGGGGGTGTGTTTAGACTCTTATCCCAAGAGTTATTGTGTTCTCTTGTGATGATGGCTCCTACCATCTGAAATTTGTACTTTTCTAAGCTCCTTGATAGCCTGTTAAATTCTGCCTTCTTGTCACTTCTGGACAGAGAGCCTAGTGGTCCTTATCCCATATCACAATTGGGTAAATTGATGGAGACTCACCAGATTCTAGAGTCTTGTGGTAGCCTTTTGATTTGGCTCTAAGGTGAGCTGGCTGGGCTGGGCTTTGTTGGTGGTAGGGAGTGTAGTTTAAGGGTCGCTGGTGGGCCGTTGCCCAAAGGGAAGTTACCTACTCAGAGAGTGGCTTGCCTGCTTGCATTGCCTGAGGAGTTCTCCTACCCCAGTCTCTGGGGATCTAGGATGAGACTGTCATCTTCCAGAAACAGAAGGCCTGAATTCTTTTAGCCCTGAAAAGGCTCATCTGGGAGGAAATGGGTGCACTGGGCCCCAGGGTGGAGCCAGGAACATTGCTAGAATATGAAGCCAGGCCTACCCTAGAAGTGCCCCCTTCCTTCGGTCCTCAGGCTCATCTATGAAGGGGGAATGCAAATAAACCATCTACCCAGTTAGTCCTGGTGACCCAGTGAGGTCAGGGTTCTAGAAGCCTTTGGAGAAATGAAGATGGGAAGGTTTAGATAGTCACCAGTCACAGTCCGTGATGGGCTTTGGGTACTTAAGAGGGTAAAGGGGGCTGATGTTTGGCTCAGTGATAGAGTGCTCGCCTAGCATGCATGAGGCACTGGGTTCAATCCTCAGCACCACATAAAAATAAAATAAAATAAAGATATTGTGTCCACCTAAAAATAAGAAAAAGAGGGTAAAGGGTGAGTATGAGTCTTAAGACGAGTAAAGAGTCCCCCATGAGAAATAAACTCCAGGAAGAAGCTGCTTAATGGGGAGTCTGGCTCCTGACTCCATTCCAAAGCCAAATAGAAACCATCTGAAATTCCCCTGCTGGGCCTGATGGTGCACACTTGTAATCCTAGTGGCTAGGGAGGCTGAGTAGGAGGATCACAAGTTCAAAGCCAGCCTCAGCAACTTAGCGAGGCCCTAAGCAACTCAGTGAGACCCTGTCTCTAAATAAAATTCAAAAAAGGGCTGGGGATGTGGCTCAGTGGTTAAGTACCCCTGGGTTCAATCCCAGTACCAAAATAATAATAATATCTTCCTGAATAATTAATTAGACCTCAAGTGCACAGGATTGGGTTATTCATAATCTTTTTGTTCATGATGTATTCTTTTTAATTTTTTAAAAAATATTTTTGGGTACCAGGATTGAACTCAGGGGCAATCAACCACTGAGCCACATCCCCAGCCCTATTTTGTATTTTTTATTTAGAGACAGGGTCTCACTGAGTTGCTTCACTCCTTGCTTTTGCTGAGGCTGGCTTTAAACCCTAGATCCCCCTGCTTTAGCCTCCTAAGTCTCTGGGATTACAGGCATGCACCACTGTGCCCAGCTCATGATGTATTCCTATCAATTATTTAATTGGCACTCAGCAAACAAAAACAAAAACAGCTAGCATCTTTCCAATAACCTACATGTCATTCTATAATCCCCCTGCTGCCCCACTGCCTAGGGTAACCCTCATCTCAAATCTTCTCCCAGCATTCTTTTGCTTTCCTTTTTGTGTGATTTTATTGTATTTGCATATTCTCTCAAATGATATATTTTTACTTTAGTTGTTTTAACTAAAAGGGGCATGTTGCTGTATATAATATGGGAGACTTTCCCCCTTTAATATTATACTGCTAAGATGCATCCATATCATTGCACATTTGTGTGGTTCATTCTGGCTGTACACAGTATTCCAATGTGTGAGCATAGCTGTGTCTGGGTTCCCTGTCTTGCTGATGGACACCTGGGTGTTTGCTGGGTGTGGTGCAGACTCCAGGGCACATGAAAGGAAATGGTGGGCCCACTTTATAAGCATATCAAGCTGGGATTGAAAATCTCTTCTCTGTTTTTGGATCATCTGTGTTTTTTGTTGTTGTTTGTTTATTTAATTTGAAGTGCCTTTTTGTGTTTCTTGTCCATTCTTCTAGTAATTTTTGGTAATTTATTAAATTTCTGCTCCAGCTTTTCCATCCTCAGTACCCTGGCAGCTAGGGGAAGGCTGGTAGTATTGTCACTGAATTACAGATAAGGAAAAGTTTAGAGAAATTAAGGAACTTGTTTGGACTCCTAGAGTCCAAACACCCCTCTGCACTAAGCCCAGGCCTTCTGAGACCATATTGCCTCAGTTAAGGAACCTTTTGTACCCTTCAAATAAGGTCACCCCACCCCCAGCTCCCAGTATCTTTGGGCCACCCACCATTCTATGATCTTGTCACCTCCCTAGTGAGACCTTCCTTGTTGACTGATCCTCTTTATATTGTGAGCTGTCCTCCCCAGCTGTAATGATCTAAATACATGTGTTTATTCAATATTGCCTATCTCCACCATCAGACCCACTGCCCACTATGATGCCTGGCATACAGTAGTTGTTCAATAAACGTTTATTGGATGAACTGTTTCTTTGTTTGCACCACTAAGCCCCCAGATTCTTTCCTAAGGAAGGGTCTGGGTCTGAGTTCATCTCAGAGGTACATAGAGAGTGTCTTCTAGACAAAGGAATGAGGAAGGAAGGAGGCAACAGCATCCATTGCTAGGACAGATCCAGTGTCCTGGGGTTTTTCCTGCTTGGAATGGGAATCTCCCTGAGATGGACCTTGATTTCTGATTCTCTAGCTCCCCTGTCCTTGACTCCCACTCCCTGGCTCCCTGAGTGCTGAGAACCAACACTCTAAGGTCTTTGCCCTGGAAGCTCCTTCTCAGGTCCTTCCTGTCTTCTTTCCTGTGGGGAGCTGCCCTGGATGAACACGCCTTTAAATCCTGATGCCCCGAGGTCCTGAACAATTATTGCATTCAGCAGAAACAAGGGCGTTATCCCAGCTGGAATAACAAGGTGTGGCTCCAGGTGTAGGTGTCACAGCTGGGGTTGAGTTACACTCACCTGTTCCTTTGTAATCCTACCCATTCTGACTTATTTTTTCTTTTGATAGTATGTTCTAAGAAATAGCGTCCCCCCTAATAAAAGCCCACTTCTGAAGAACGTGTTTGTCCTTTCTCTCTCTCTCTCTCTCTCTCTCTCTTGTTAGCCTCTTGTGTCCTTCTCTTGCCCCTCTTCTTGGGGAGCCTGAGGCCGGGTTATGGGGAAGCTGTCTTGAACAATGATATTTTGTGTCTGTGTGGTATTTTGCGACACCCTAAATTCACACAAGTTACTTTAGTTCAGTGTGTCCCCCCGCCCCTCTGGTCAGGGGCAGCACCTTCACTCCCCATCTCCACTTCCCCCTTCCAGCCCATCTGTGTTAGGCAGCTTTGCATCACTGTGATCAGAATACCTGACCAGAAAAACTTAGAGGAGGACAAGTTTATTTGGGGATTATGATGCCAGAGAAATGATGGCCAGTGGTCCATAGATGGCCAGTTCTATTGCTCTAGGCCCAAGATGAGGCAGAAAAACATGATGGAAGGGCTTGGCAGAAGAGTGTTGCTTACCTCCTAGTGCAGGAAGCAAAGAGAGGAGGGAGAAGGGGTCACCGGGAAGATGGGCCTTTCTAGGGAATGTACCCAATGACCCACCTCCTCTAGCCAATCCCCATCTGCCTATAGTCAGTCCATTCCAACTGGAACAGACTGATTGGATTACAGGTCTCATATTCCTATCATTTTACATCTGAATATGGCTGCATTAACACTGGACCTCTTGGGAGAGGACACCTCATATCCAAACTGTGATACTTTCCCTCACCCAACTCCACTGCTCCATCATGCCACCACAGTTTAGAGACCTCCAGGCCCCTGCCTTCCACCTCCTTGGCTTCCTCTTTCACAGCCTGCTACTGTTGGAGTTTCCAGGACTCTAAACAGGGGCCCTCTGTTCTCACTCTCCCCCAGGAAGCCTATGCACACCCTTGGCCTCAAGCCACACTGGGGCTGTCCTCTTCCCAGGATTTGCACATTTTCAGGAATGTTTTCCTGGGTGTCTTCAGAGAGTTGGCTCCTAGCTCCAACTAGGGTGAGGCCTTGCCCTCTGCCCAGACCCTGACCATGATCCTAGACCCTGACCCCCACCCCAGTCCCAGCCAGGCCTCTACCTAGGTCCACTAGCTCAGGATGGAATCTGAGGGAATTAGTTTTGACTGTGGGTGACAAATGCCTAAAAAACTAGTGTTTTTGTTTTTAAGTATTTATTTCTCATGTAAAAGTTCAGACTAGAATGTTTGGAGACCCAAGCTGCTCCCAGCTTCTTACTCTACCAGCCACAGAAGGGACCCTTGCCCTCACTGTCCAAGATGGTACCTCAATCGTCCTCTCCGCCTTGTAAACAATAAGAAGGGGCAGGAGTGAGGGCAAAGACTCCACCGGTCTCTAAAAATACTCCTCCTTTCTCATATGAAACTTTCTCTGGGCGCTTTGTTGAAATCCGGTTGCTAGGAGTAAGCCACTGGTATGCCTAGCTGCAAGAGTCTGGGGAGTAAAGTTTTCATCCTAGGAGGCCATGTGCCTAGCTAAAGGGGAGAAGTGATATTGTGGTTGGCCTCCAGCTGCCTCTGTTACACCTTCTTGGGGACCCCAGTTACTGGGACTGTGTAGGGGAGGTGTACCTAAATAGCAGGTGAAGAAAGGGAGGGGAAGGAGGATGAAGAGGGGGAATCCAGTATTTTATAAAAAGGCTGTGTGACCTTGACCCTTGACAAGTTAGTTCCAACACTGTGACCTCAGTTTCCCCATCTGTTACAGGAGGTATTATAAGGGGTAAATGAGAAAATGTGTGTAAAGCACATTGCTTGGTGCCCGGGACCCACAGGGTCCAGTAAATAGCCCTTGATATCATTCTGTGGTTCCCCAGGACTTTTCTGGACTGGCACCCAAGCCCTCACTCTCCAGCCTCAACGTGGGTCACTATACCTCCTATCCCTCCTCCAACAGCCTGCAGGCCTTTGCCTATACTCTCTCCTGCACTAGGGACACCCTTAACCTCTCTCCTCCCACCAGGTTACATTACAAAGCCTAATGGTCCTGCCCCATCCCCCAGGAAATCTCCAACTCAAAGGAGAGTCACCTTGGACCTTTCTGAACCCACATTTTAGGCCTTTCTGAACCACATCCAGGTGCCTCACCACACTACCTCCTTACTCCCTCTATGTCCCCTCTATCTCCCACCCCAGGGAGCAGAGCATCCCCAGGGTCAGCCCCAGCTCCCACCCCAACATTGATGTGGAAAGAAAGGGTGGGAAAGAGAAAGGAGACAAAGGGAGAGAGAGGGAAAGGGGCACTCAAGCCCCCACACAGCATCTGGAGTCCTCGGTACTGGCATGCAACAAATGGTTTTTCTTTCTTATCATAACAGATGGGGTTTGCGAATTATAGTCCTTATTCTGGAAAAAGTGTGAAGAGCTTTTGTTCCTTAAAAGACTCTGCCTCCCAGAGAAAGTGTTGCAAATCCTTGCTTAAAGCCAACTGTTTAGAAACCTCCTGTGGCTGTTCCTAGAGAGAGAGACTCTGCAGGAACTTGTGTTCCAAAAGGCAAAATAATTATAATAGTAACATTCATTGCATGCTTATTAAGTTGCAGGGACTCCTTCACACATATTAATTAATTTAATATTCACAACAATTTGCAAGACAGGTATTATTATCCCAATTGTTCAGTTGGGGAAGCTGAGGCACAAAGGGGTTTATTGAGTAACTTACCTACAGTAACATAGCTAGTAAATGGTAGAATCTGGATGCATACTCAGGTGGCCTGATTGGGGCTCTGTACCCTCTATGATACTTTGCCTCACTAAGGGAAGCTGGGAAAGCAATTTACCTGTGGCCTACAACTTCCAATCCTGGAAAAGTAACCAACACATCACAGCTCCTGTAGCTGACTGGGACAGTAACCTGGCCCTCTCAACAGGACTCAGCCAGGCTTCTGCTAATGGTTCCCCACATTCCCTATTGAACAGGCTGGATGCAAGGTGGGTAACATCTGAGCTGCTTGGCACCCATTGCATCTTATGGGGAATTGAAAACAGCCTGTCTTCTAATGTCCCCACACATCTCTCTCACTGTGGCCAAAAGAATACAAAGTTCTTCCTGTCCAAATTACCAGCTTCTCCAGTAAGGACAGAGAATAGATTCCCAAGGTGGGTTGGGCCTGTTTTTTTCTCTTCCTCAAACAGCTACAAATACACCTCTGACAGTGTTAGGGAGTTAAATTTCCTGAAACCCTTCTCTGGATGTCCCTGTTGCTCGGCAACCTTGGAGATTATGGAGGGCTTAAAGATTTTTCCAGAACTCACTCACAGTTCTTCTCCAGCCCTGTTCTTCTGCCCTCTCCTCTCCCAGCTCTACCTTCTGAAATGGAGGACTCCTTGCTTGCAGGGCTGTCTGTTGCACCAGCAGCCAAGGGCAGGCTAGATGGTTCCACGTGAGAGAAACAAGTCTGGGAGGACTGCAGGGGAAGGAAGGGGGCAGTGGAGGGTTGGTTTAGGGTGGGGAAGAGAAACCAGAGCAGAGAGGATGAGGAGCCTCAGAGCAATGGTCAGGGGAAGTGCTGGGGGAGAGGTGGGGTTGAGGACTTGGGCCCTTGATTTCACTTTGCTGCCTCCTTGAGTTGCCTACAGTAAAGATGCCTTTCGGCTTTGTACTGAGATCTTAGAGACTTAGATCTGTGTTTGAGGCGCCTCCACAGGGGATAGCAAGGCAGCCTTCTAGGCACCGACAGGTCAAAATGAGGGACCCGAGAGGACAGGTGTGGAACACAGCAAGGACAGTCTGCCATGAGACCAGGGGTCCCCAGGCACAGGACCTCCGGGTCGCAGCCTCCTGGTGGCCCTAAGTCTTCTCAAGTTGTTGGCTTCTCCTTTTAGAATGATGCAGTGTTGAAGTGCTGTTTCCCCTCTCTTGGGGGGTCATAGTGGTGCCCAGGCCCCGAGGATATCCTTGACTTGAAATCCACTTTGGAAGAGGCAATGAAGGGGAGGTGGCTCTGGGCTTTTCTTAGCAGGTAATGCTCTGGCCCCACAGCTCCTTTTCTGGGCGCTGGTCCTGTATACAAGCCTTCAGGTTTAATTGCTTTACAGCCATACTCAGCTGATTGCTACCTGGAGGCTTTGTGCCCACAGTGCCTTCCACCAGCACCTTCTCTTCTAAGAAGTGTCCCCCATTCTTCTCCCTGCTGATCTTGCAGCACCTTGCCAGCTCCTGTCCTTGTCTGGAGAGTGGCTGTGGGACACATGGAGTCCACATGCCCTGCTCCTTAGTGTTCAGCACAATTGCCCCAGGGCAGAGCCCAGCAGGAGATTGGCCCAGGTTGTACTAAAGTGTCCCCACCTCATCTGCTGAGCTCCTACTCAGCCTTTGCCACCTGGCTCAGGTGGCCCTTTCCTAGAGGGATCTTTCCTAACACTGGGTCATGAGATCTTCTGGGCACCCCTCCTCCACTTATGCCTCTGTCTATCCCAGCCTTGATATCACTGTGTCTATGTTTGCACCTCTAGGAACTGGGAGCCTGTATGGGGCAGGGCTGGGTCTGGTTCTTTTGGGGGCCTCAGAACCACCCAGGCCTGAGCACAAGATCTCAGTAAAGGTTTGCTAAATAAATGGGATTTGGGTCCTCTTCACCAGAGAGCTTTCATTCATCTCTCAAAACCCAGCTCAAATACCGCTTCCTGGAAGCTCTCACTTCCTTGTGCATCTTCCCTCATCCCCTTCATCCAGGACTCCACAGATGTACTCCAGTGCAGCATACAGTACAAAGCCTCTGTTACAGTACATGTCACACTATATTTCTGTGAGCAGCTTAACATGGTTTTCCTTTGTCTTTTTTGGCACCAGGGATTGAACCCAGGGGCACTCAATCACTGGGCTACATCCCCAGCTCTTTTTTTTTTTTAATTATTATTTTTTATTTTGAGACAGTCTTGCTAAGTTGCTTAGGGACTCTCTAAGTTGCTGAGACTGGCTTTGAACTTGTGACTGTCCTGTCTTGACCTCCTGAGCTGTTGGGATTACAAGTGTATGCCATCGTGCCCGGCAACAAATCTTTTTGTTTGGTTTTGGTAATGCTGAGGATTGAACCCAGGGCTTCATGCATGCCAGGCAAGTGCTCTACAACTGAGCTACATCCCCAGCCCTTAGCATGGTTTTTTTTTTAACTGTCTATGACTGACTGGAAACTTCTGGAGGCCCAGGCCTCTTGGTCTCTGTGACCACAGAGAGATCTGGGGTCTTCAAGGGGCTACTCTGTGACTAGTTGAGTTACATTTTAACTCTCTGCGTGGTTTGGGGTTGGTGGAACTTCTGGTGTCCTGGCCACAGGCACGGCCCTGGGTTCCGCCTAGGAAGACTCAGCCACCCTGCCTCTGCCACTTGGCTGTGAGTTTCTGCATGAGCTCATGTGGCCGCCGGCGGAACTTGTGCAGGGTGAAGTAGAAGAGGATGGGATCCAGAACGCTGTTGGCACTGGCGAAGGGCCTTGTACCTTTGTAGGCAGCGGCGAAGGTCTCCAGGACAGGGCAGGAGACGCCGGAGGTAGAGCGCACCGCCAGGTAAGCCGTCTTGGTGATGTGGAAAGGCAGGAAGCTGATGGCAAAGGCAGCCGCGACCACCACAGCCATGCGGGCAGCCTTGCCACGCCGCTCCTGGGCCACGGGCCCTGCAGGGCCGTCCTGGCGGCACAGACGGCGGGCCAGGCAGCAGTAGCAGGCCAGCAGGGCTGCAAAGGGCAGCAGGAAACCAATGACCGTGAGGGCCATACCGTAAGGCATGTAGCGGGCGGCCAGGGCGGGTGGGCTCAGGTCATAGCAGACGGTGCGGTTCCGCTGGATGCCTGTGGCAGCAAAGATGGCAGTGGGCAGGCACTGGGCTGTCACCACCAGCCACACAGCTCCACACACCAGCCAGGCAGCCCGGCGGCCTCCCCGCTTGTGCCAAGGTGCTAAGGGGTGGCAGATGCCCAGGTAGCGCTGGAAGCTGATGCAAGTGAGGAAGAGGATGCTGCCGTGCAGGTTGGCGTAGAAGAGGAAGCGCACCAGGCGGCAAGCCAGGTCTCCAAAGGGCCAGTGGTCACCTTGGGCATAGTTATAGATGAGCAGGGGCAGGGAGCAGGCATACAGGAGGTCAGCCAGGGCCAGGTTCAAGGTGTACACAGCTGTTCGAGTCAGAGCCCGGCGGGACGTGCAGATCTGGGCAATGACACAGAGGTTGAGTGGCAGGCCTGCCACCAGTACCACTGAGTACACAGGTGGCAGCAGCAGCCGCTTGAAGTCCTCGCGGTAAACGCAGGTGGTAGGTGGCGAGCCCTGGGTCTGGATTGTGCCATTGTCCCACTCCATTTCTGCCTAGCTGGGCTTCCTACATTTGGAGAGGCTGGGGAAACAAAACACAGTTTGTTAGTGACATGCTCACCAACCACCAGTAGGCCCTGGCCCTCTCTGGGCCTCCATCTCTCTATCTGGACAATTAAAGAACTGAACTTTGTCATCTCTTATACTTACCACCTCATTGAGGCCCCATATAGCTCTCACCTCAGGGAAACTTACTGTACAATGAAGCTCAAACCTGGGAGAAATCCAACTTACTTTCATTTTATAGTATTTATTTCCCATCAGCCTTCCTAGGGAACTTCTATTCATCCTTCAAAACCCTGGTCATGTGTCTCCTTCTTTGTTAGTAGAAGTTGATGAACACGGGTTTGAAACCCAGCTCTGCTGCTTACCTTGTGATAGTTATCTAACTTCTCTGAGTCTCAGTTTCCTCATCTGTGAATTGGGGGAAATGCTGCACTCACCTTATTTAAGTCACTAAGTCATGCTATCTAGGGCTTCCCCTGAGCTCCCTGGGTTATGGAGATTGTGGTTATGGTGGATCTACCTGTCTCTCACAGACTGAGGAATTTCTGAGAAGTGCCAGGTTTGGTGCCTCTCTGTATCTTAGAGCCAGATCTGGGGTCCAGGGCAGAGAGGTTCCTGATATCTTTTAGTTAACCCATTTGAATGATCCACACGTCATGAGCTTACTGAGGACAGCTCCAACTTCCTCAGTCTGAATTCCACCTTCCAAAGGCCATGTTCTTCGTTTGGTAGCAGCCTTCTTAAAGGTTTCTTTCCAATTGACTTGAGAATACCAAGGTAGGACTAGCAAAGGTGGACACCACAGCGCCCCCTGGCGTCCATGGTGAAAACCATTTTCCTGAAGACAACCTGGTGAGGGATCAGTTTTACATAGATGGAAATCCAGAGGCAATGATGGGCAGGGACAACTCAAACTTAATTACTAAGTTAGAAGCAGAGCTATAGCCAGAAGCAGACCACCTGACCCAGAGGAAGCAGCTTGGCCCATAGACATGGGATGTGGAAGTGATAAGGGCAGCTTCAGAGGCAGGCAGGCCTGGGTTCCAATATTGGCTCCCAGATTGTCACACTGGACAGCTCAGGTCATGCTGTCTGCCTTTGCTGGCCTGAACAGTAAAATGTGTCATGGGCCTGACATTCAGTATGTGCTCAATAAATACCATGTCATTGCATCCTACATCTTGTCCCACCTCTTACTGGTTCGGGCTGGGTTTTGGGGAACTTAGCACAAATTCCTTAAGGGGTTTCCTGTTGGAATACTGACTTCTGGAGGCTCCTGGGAGCCTCCTGGATAATGACATTTCCATATAATTGATGTCTAGGGAGAGTTTGCAACTTAAGTCCAATGGATCTGGAAAGCAAAGCCTTTGAGATAATCCAATCCTCACTCTGTTTAACAGATGAGAAAAACTGAGGCCCAGAAAAAATATAAAGTCCTGTAGATGTACTCAAAGGTGACCCAAGGAACTGTCCTGCTCTCTGGGCAAATTTTTCTGGCCCAGGAAAGGAATCAAGTCTGAGTATATAGATTCAGATTCCTACGTTCAAATCCCAGCCCTGCCAGGTATGAGCTGTGTGGCACATTACTTAACCTCTGTGCCTCAGTTTTCCCATCTGTAAAATGGGACATAGGGTACCTGCCTTATAAGGTTGTTGTGAGGATCAGTGCCTGACACTGTGTTAGCTGTTTTTAATGTAACTACACCTGATAAATGAGCTTATGAGATTTAAAAAAAAGTTATATTAGAGCAAATTTTTAAAATTTGATTTTAGTGAAATTATTTTACCCAAATTCTCGTGTGTGTGGGGGTACTGGAGATTCAATCCAATAGTGCTTTACGTCCCAAGCCCTTTTTATTTATTATGATTATTATTTTTTAATATTTATTTTTTAGTTGTAGTTGGACACAATATCTTTATTTATTTATTTCTATGTGGTGTTGAGGATCAAACTCAGGGCCTTGCCCATTCTAGACGAGCACTCTACCGCTGAGCCACAACCCCAGCACTCCCCCACCCTTTTTATTTTTATTTATTTATTAAAAAACAGGTTTTCTTTTTTTTAGATGTACGCAATACATTTATTTTATTTATTTTTATGTGGTGCTGAGGATTGAACCCAGGGTCTCAAACGTGCTAGGCGAGCACTCTATCTCTGAGCCACAATCTCAGCCCACTCTTTTTATTTTAAGACAGGGTCTTGCTAACTTGCCCAGGCTGACCTCAAACTTGTGATTGTCTGGCTTCAGCCTCCCAAGTCTCTGGAATTACAGGCATGTGTCACTGTGCTCAGCTATTTTACCCAAATCCTGAACAAAATGACATTTAGATTCTCTGGTCTGCACTCCACCCCCCCGGGCCCCATATCACCTTTGGTTACCAAAGACTTTTGGTGGGTCTTCAGCCCGTATACTTGGACTGCTCTGTGTCCAGCTGAGAGAATGTGGGTGTGTGGGGCAGGGACAGAGGAAGAAGCACAGAGTCCACCCGCACCCCCAGAGTGGCCAGGAAGCCAAGACGATTATGGGCAAGACAAGGTTCATTTTTCATCTTTAAGTTCATTCATCCAAGCCGTTCTTTGGTACATGCATTCATTCTCCCATTTCCACCTGCCGGGCCTTTACTCCCTGCCTGCCTAATGCATGGGGGTAGAGCATAGTATATAGACATAGACAGGTGCAGAGCTCCAGCTGTATATAGCTACATATGTGCCAGTCTGAGGAAGACCAGTGGAAGCCACAGGGTAGAAAGGACTTCTCAGAGTTGAAGTTTGGAGCAAGACCCTGGTGGCTGAGGAGGATTTCTGTGGGTGGAGAAGGGTACAAGGATACCCCAGGTGGGGAGTGAGGTGTGGAAGGCAGGGTCTGAGAGAACCGGTGTAGGTGGAAGGGACATGTGTCCCTAACCTTCCTTTGGGAGGCCTGTCGCCATCAGACCCTGACCTACAGAGAGCCCTCTGCCTCAGGTGGCTGGAGACTCCTGTTGGTTTATGCCTCTCCTGCTCCCTGGTCCTCTGGGGACCTTCTCTCCCTCTTGGAAGGAGTCAGGGGCTGTAGAGAGGGCCCAGGGAACTGTCCTGCTCTTTGGGCAAATCTTTCTGGCCCAGGAAAGAGGCCTGGCTGTGGCTCCCTATCAGAGCTTCATTCTGCCTTCTGAGGGGTTGTGAGGGCTGAGCTGTCCTCCCTGATCCTGGCAGGGGCTGCCTGAGGGAAGGCTTGCTTGGCCCCCACCTCTAGGCAGCACCTGGAATTCATCTTCATATCTGTGGCCCACTCTAGGCCCCAAGTCCTGGACCAGCTCTGACCCCTGCCCCACTAACTGCCCATGGTGTGGGCTTTCAAAGAGGTGGCTCTGACCATACCCTTCCCAGCATCCTCTGCTTTCAGGGAAATACCCTTCCTCTCCAGTCACACTGTTCCCAAGACAATAGAGACAGCCACACAGCCACTGCCAGTCACAGAGCCAGACGCCCTGCCCATCTTTGCCGTTCCCTTTACACAGGTGCCATTCAGTCCATCTCCATTTGTCAGGATCCTCAGTGTTCACCAAGCTCCAGGCCCCATCCTGCTTCTTCCTTTTTCGATCCCCCAGCTGGGTGGAATCCTGTGGCCTCTTTTAGGTCAGTGCTGGACCCAGCTTGCTGGCCTGAAGTTATAGCTTCTTGTCTCAGCTACCCTCCATCCCGCCCCCCACCAGCCCACAGCCCCAAAACGCAGTGACACTCACATGCAGCCTCCTGTCCCTGTGGTAGGTTGGTGGTCCCAAGCCTGCTGGGGCCCAGGGAAGCCAGACGTGGGGCTCTCCACACGCAGACCTCAGTCGGGCTGTATCACCTCCAGTGGGTGGACAGCTTCCTCTGCTTCCTGGCAGGGCTGTCTCTGACTGAAATAGCCCTTGCAGGGGCCACCGCCTCCCCGCCGCCCCTCAGCCTGGCGGAAATTGGGCCTCGAGGGGCAAGGAGGCGGAGAAAGGTGTGCTTCCTGGAACCCCTCTTTCCTGGAAAGCGGGGGCTGAGGGGACTGGGCAGGCTAAGGGGAGACCAGAGGCCACCAGCCCCCACAGACCCATCAGTTTCCTTTCTCCCAGCCCTCGCTGTAGTCTCACTTGTCAAATGAGTAGGTGGGTGGTTAAAGTTCTTGGTCCCTCCTTAGCTGTAACACCAGAGCCACTGGGAATCCATGTTCATTTTCCCAGCCATTAGCTCCTGCATCCCCCCTTCCTTTCTTCATCATTCAATAGCTCATCCACCAGCAGCCCGGCTCCCCTTCCCTCGGTGTGCCAATCCACTCAACTACTCGCTTATTCCTATCCCTCTCTCCTCCTGTTTCCTTTTCTCCACAGGCATTTATTGAGCATCTATTGTATATCATCAGCTCCTCCCATGTCCCCTCCACAACCCTGTTAGCAGTCACTGTCCCTTCCACAAAGCAGGCCCAGAGCTCAGGAGGCGTGTGTGTGTGTGTGTGTGTGTGTGTGTGTGTGGTGAGGAGAGAGAGGATGCCTCCAGGAACTCACCTAAGCGGGATTCTTCCAGCCTGGGCCAAGCCCTCCCAGCCCCTCCTACACCAAACCAGGCCTTGGAGCTGTTAGGACAACCAGAGAAAGAGAGGTGGCTCCTCACTGTCCCCAGAAAGCCAGATCCAGGCGCTGAGGCAGCATTTAAGGAGGGTGACCTGGAGGAAGTTGGCTTTGGTTTGTAGCATATATGGCAACTAGGTGGGGGGCACGGAGGGAGCGCTATGCTGGGTTCTTTCCCCACTTTGTCCCTGTTCACAATCTTCCTCGGGACAAGCCCATCCCTTCCCTGAGCTGTCTCAGTAGACTGTGGTCACAGTGGCCACCAGAATATTGGGAGGATGATCGTTCAAAGGGAGTGAGGACTCACTTCAGTCTGTAAGACGCTGAGGACACCTCTAAAACCAAAGAGCAATTGGGGCCCTGAGCTCACCCCAAACCCATTTTACAGGCAAGGAAGTTGAGGAACTGAGTGGAAGCTTAAAGTTTGGACCAAACTGAGAAAGTTCAGGTTTGAACTGCTGGTAAACACTTGGTCATGCATAAATTGTGCTGGGGACCAGGAGGACAGGTAGCTTGGGCTGCTTACCACCCAGTAGCCGATCCCCCAGGATGACCTCCCATGGATGCCCCCACCAGGGCAGGTCACTATCTGTACAGCTCTGAGGGATTCCTAGGAGGTGTCAGTCCCAGGGCAGGACTTGGGTTCCTACCACTGGGACAGGTGTCTTCCTGCAGTGAGGGCCTGCGGCCATGAGATGGCGCCAGTGGACAGTCCGGGATGGTCAGCACACAGCAGGAACTGCCCCTCTGGGACTGGCACTGAGCCACCTTGGGGTGGGTCCCTAGCCTCAGTTCCTCTGACCCACTTCTCTGGCCTTTCTACTACTTATCCTTCCCAAACAAGTTCAAGTTCTCGGACCTTCACCCTGGTCAATATGGCTCATAGGAGCCTTGGGGACATTGGTAGTGGTGACATGGCTGGTGCCAAATCCTGCCTTTTTGATGTCCAGGCCCCAGGAGTGCTGCTGTCTCCACTCTAGGCACAGCCTCAGCAGAAACACTGAAGCCCTTCACCCCACAGGAGGACAACCTCTGCTGGTTTTCTTTCTCAGCTCAGGTGACAACCACGAGGTCAATTCTGCAGCAGAAGCAGCTGAGTTTGGACCCAAGGAAGAACTGACAAGGCTGAGGCTCTTTCAGCTACTTAGATTCAGTGGTCTCAGGATGCCCTTCTGATGACCCCACACCTGTCCCGCCTCTAAGCCCTTTGTGTCTGAATGGATGAGGGGACAGTCAACCAGAAGCCCAAAGCCTGAGTCACCACCTGCCAGACAGTTGAGGCAGAAAGCGGCCAGACACAGTTGGGCCTGGGAAGCTTCCCGACCTTGGCTGGCCTGCCTGCTGGGAAACCAAGCCCGGGAACTCCCTTGCTGAGCCCCTGGTGCATGAGATTAGTAGCAAGGGCACAGGATGACAGGGGTCAAGACCCAGCTTCCTTCCCCTGAGGAGTCAGATGGGCTGGGATCCACCAACAACTTGCTGCATGAGCTGGGGTCAGCCATGACCCTCTGACTCTGGGCTAATAAACAGGGCTAGTTATGGCACCTACCTTGCTGGGTCATGATGCCCTCCGTGCTCCAGGCACCAACCCAGTCTTGACCCTGGACAGCATCTGACCTGGGGCAGAGGTGCTGCAAAGCCCACTTCAGGCCAACCCGAGGCCATGCCTCCTTGGGAGCCAGATGACAGTGGATGGCATCCCCAGCTGGAGAGCTCTGGTCCTACATGTGGTATCAGACTGACTGCAGAGACAGGCAAACTTGGCAGCGGGGCACAGGGGAGGGGAGGGGAATTGCTTTCTCTTCTCCTTTTCCACTTCCCTTTCTTCTCTCCTGCTCCACAGGAATTAAAATTGGAACTGAAACCTCCATTTTGAGAGCAAGGAAAGGGAAGCAGCAGTTTTGGGGACTTGGGGGTTGGGAATACTTCCGTTGGTTTCTTTCTGAACAGAGAAGGAACTTGCATCTTCTGAGCCCCTAGTTGCCAGGTGCTGGCGCTCCCAGGGTCCCCAGCTGCCCTGAGACACAGGGCTTTATGGAGCATGGGCAACGTGCCAAGCTCTGTGCAAAAACCCTCACTGGTGACTGGCCCACCAATCTTCATGATTACTGTCCCCGCTTGGCACATGAGGAAACAGAGGGGTGGCAAAGTTAGCAAGAGTTTCTCTCTGGCTGAAGGAGGCTGGGGACGCTGGCAGCCCTAGTGGACACAGAGCTGAGAGGTTGCAGGGAGGGTGAGGCTGAGGAGCTTGGGAGAAAGCAGAAGGCCAAAAAGCAACCAGGCAGTGCAGGTGGGGAGCGCAGGAGGAGCTCTGGGTCCTGCTTTCCTGCCCCCTAGGAGCCACAGCACCCCTCAGGGCCTTCCTATAAATCCTGGTCCTGGATCGAGTGTGGCGGGCGGGCTGGGGGCCTTGCTTGTACCATGAGCTCTGCCCACTCCCTGTGGAAGAGGCCACTTGGAGTCAGAGGAGGCTGCTTGGCTGTGAGAAGTTGGCTGCTGCAGCCTCCCCAGTGCCTTCAGAACCTGCCCATCCTCCCAGATAACCGGGCTCCATCCGGGAAGAGATGGCTGCAGTCCAGCACGCGGCCTGCCCTGCAGTCACTCACTGCTGGGTTCCTGTGCAGATTCTCCCCACCAGACCCTCTTTCATGATGAAGCCCCGCCCCTGCTTTGCCTTTGGGGGGATCCCCTCCTTCTCAGTGTCTGGAGGATCTTGGAGAGGTGGGTCTGCAAGTGGGCTCCTTGGGGATGGGAAGGCCTGTGGGAGACCAACCTTGAACGTGACTGAGTCACACTCCCCGGCTGAGTGCTGAGGCGCTCAGTCGCAGAAATGTGGCAGAGCTTTCCCCACCCTTCTTGGGTTCGAGGGTCGGTGTCTGTGCATGGGTGTGTCTTGCTACAGCCCCATGGGTGAAGCTACGCTCACCTGATCCTTTGTAATATAACCCCTTGCCCTGTTTAGGATAGAATCTTCCATGGAAGCGCCTTGTGTGTGTCCCCTTCTCTTACTGTGTCCTTGGGTGTGGCCTACCTAGGTGTCAGTCAACCTGCTGACAGTGGGCATCATGAAGATAGACTCAGCCCCCTGAAACCTGACCCCTTGCCTCATTTGAATAGCTTCTCCTCAATAAAAGAGGTCAGCGTGTGTGTGCGCTCTCTCTCTTTCTGCAAACCCTTAAGGTCAGAGGAGCCGTCACAGCGACCCCAAAGAAAAAGGTACTTGTGTCTCTTGTGTGGTTATTTTGTGCAGCCCAGTCAGCCCAGTTTACCTGGAGTGACCCCTGAGCCTTTTAGTTGAGAGAACAGAAACCCAGCAAAGGCCACCTTCCCTGGGTGCTTGGGAATCAGTTCTGGGGTGTTTGCTGGAAGATTGGGAAGGAGACAAGTTTGCCACTGGGTTTGCAAAGCTGGCAGGAAGTGAATCTAGATCTGCTATCGCCAGTTGACTTTGTGCCAGGCACTATCCTAGCACCGGAGACTCACCACCAGGGAGACCATCCAAAAATAAAGCCCAGGGAGGCAGAGTGAAGAGATGGGAACACACGGGCTCCTGAGGACATCATGGAGCACCTGGTTCCCACTATTCCCACTACACCTGAAACTTTAACTGCCACAGAATTTTTTGGTGGTATGTCTGATAAATTCCCTTTTTGTCTCAGTTCATTGGACCTGAATTCTGTTACTTGAAATCAGGTGTCCTGCCTGTAGAACTGTGCCCCATGCCTCCCCCTCCTCTTTCCACAGACCCCTGCTCACAGTTTTGGTCCCCAAACACCAGTGTTCCTGCATGGGAGGTAAGAACTGACCATGTATCTGAAGGCCACCAGAAGAGGGCAGGAGGGGACAGAGGGTCTGCCAGGTTGAGACTGATTATCACAGGGGCAGCCAGGGAAGCTCCCCCACCCCCAGCTCATTTCCCATGAGTAAGAGCTGTGTCATTCTCAGTGGCTCCTGGGAGGGAAAATGGGAAGCCAGGAGCCTGGGCGCCATCCTAGATTTATCATCCACTTGCTGTGCGACCTGGGGAGGTCACTTCACCTTCCTGAGTCTCATTTTTCTAAGCTACTTGCTGCTAGCTTCTTGGCTACTCAGTAGGTGCCAGGTACTGTGCTGAGTGCATTTGCTCCAGGGTCTCACTTGCTCTTTTACAAGTGCCTGGGTGGTGGTTGGTTTTGCTCCCATTTCACAGATGAAGAGAGGCTCAGAGAAGGCTGGTGACTCGCCCAAGGTGGCATGGTGAGTCACTGGCGAGCCTGGAAGATGATATAGATCTGAACAATGATAAAATCTGTGTTCAGGAAAGAGGTGACTTTTCCCTACAGGAAAACTGAAACCAGAGAGATTAGGAACATGCCAAATCACACAGTAGATGCACCATGATACCTGCCCCTCAGGAACAGAGGAGCTTGGGACAGGAAAAGAAACAGGAGTCAGGGCACAGAAGCCAGACCAAGGGTCAATATCAGACAGACTCCCTCCTTCTATAACTTGGTCAGGAACTGGGGACAAGAGCTGCTTTGCCTTTAGGGCCCCAAAGACCAGCAAGGAGTCCAGCTACCAAGAAGCACCGGGAAACAGGTCATGAGTGAATCCGATCAGTAAAGATGAGAACAGGGCTCAGTCCTTGGTGCTGCCTTGTTCAATAAGTTAAAAAAAAAATTATTTGTTTTGACTGATGATGGAGAAAATTTGTCGGGAGGAGTAAAGGAAAGGCCTGCAGGAATAGCATCTCTGAGCCTGCCTGGGCCCCCAGGCTTGACCTCAAGAAGGGCAGACCGCCAACACTGCCGAGTAGTTATGGGTTATGATTCCGCCCATTTCACAGACAGACACTGAGGCCCCAAAGCAGACAGTCTGTGCACAACTCTGGTCAGCATGGAGGGAGCCTCAGGGAGCCCAGCCTCCTCCCCAAAGGCAGCTCCCTGTCTTGGCTGCTGCTCTGATGGCTCCCAAGCACCTCCAAGGCCTGAGCCCACCTGGTGGAGATAAGAGATACCACTGGCCCCTGAGTCCAGGGGTCAATGACAAGGGGGGGTTTTGAGTTCTAGACTCTCAGAGCTGGAGAAGCCTTAAGAGCATCTGACTCAGAGTTCTTTTACCTCCTACCCAAGAGGAGGAACCCCTGGGAAACCTCCCTGACAGGGCTTGTCTGGCCTCCTTCTTGTATATTTCCCATGACAGGGAGCTCACTCCTCTCCCAGGCTGCTGCATTCCATCAGGAGAGAGCTCCCTGGGAGAAGTGCCTCATCACACCAAGCCCTGAGACAGGCGGCTCCTGCCCTGGAAGTGTGGTGGCATGTGGAATGTGAAGAGCAGAGACCTCCTTTCCAGTTCCTCGCTCCAATGACACCTTTCTCCGCAAGGCTTTCCCCAGCCACCTAGCTGACATTGCAACTTCCTGCCCCACACGTGTACCTGTGGATTCCTGCTCCCCTTCCCTGCTCTGTTCCTCTCTCTAGCTAGTGTTCACCTTCTTGTAACACTATTCTACTTGCTCGCTTACTGGCTCTCTCCCTCTACCAGAATGGAAGCTTCACCAGGTTTTTCACATTTGTTCACGGCTGCCTGGCACATAGTAGGTGCTCAATAAATATTTGGGGGGCATGAATTTCCAGGGGTGGCTCAAGAATGTCTACACAGAGAGGACTTAGGGGCAGAAACCTCACTTGGGCGTGTAGGGGACTCGGCTGGAGGCTACTTATACAGCAAGCTGTGGTTTGTACTGACAGCACGTATTTATTAGGGACTGGGAGAAGATAGAGAAGAAATGTAGAGAGAGAAGGCCCTTAAGCCACCCCTGGGGCTGCTTCTACCTGGTGGTGTATGAGATTGAGGCTGTGAACAATCCCAACCGAGGGGGTAAACAGGGCGAGTAGGTGGGGCTGCGTTGCAGACCCTTCCTTCCTGCCCTGTCTGAAGTCTTCTCTAGGTGTTGCACCACCTCTCAGAGCCCACACTAGCCCCAACTGGCTTTCCCAAGAGTCTCCCAGCCTTCCAACCTGCCCACACACTCTCTCTATACTGGGTCTCTCTGATCTAGTCCCCCCACCCCGCCCGGTCCAGCATCCTGGCCTCCCTCCCATTTCTTGTGAATCTGGACCTCTACCCCAAAACCCAGGATTGTGATGAATACAGCCGGTCAATTTGTACCCCTCATGCCTGGCCCATCAGACTGCCCCTCACTCCCTCCTCTCTCTTCTAAGCCTGGGCCCTATCTTGTCAGCCTTACACCCTCAGCTTCTTCACTGTAAAGAAGGCCCTTTCAAGCTGGGTGCAGTGGTGCAAGCCTGTAATCCCAGCAGCTTGGGAGGCTGAGGCAGGAGGATCAGGAGTTCAAAGCCATCCTCAGCAACTTAGCAAGGCCCTAGGCAACTCGGTGAGACCCTGCCTCTAAGTAAAATACAAAATAGGGATGGGGATGTGGCTCAGTGGGCAAGTGCCCCTGAGTTCAATCCCTGGTACCCACCCCCAAAAAAGAGGGCCCTTTCAAAGGAATTGTCTTCAACTTCCTGCCACCTAATAAAGCCTCTCTGCTCCCTTCTCTCCTCAGGCCCCCAGAGCCAGACAGCTCCTCTAGCCCTTCTTCATCAATACATCACATCTGTGGCTCCTTCCCTTCAACCCACTTTCTCCTCTCAGAAAACCTCCTCTCGCGTGCCTCTCCAGCTGCATCTCTTCCTCCCCTCACATCACACTTCCTCTCTGACCCCACTTCCCACACCCCTGGGTTCAAGCTCAGGGCAGGGTGGAAGTCCTCAGGCCCAGCTCCAGGAAAAGCAGTGGGCACCCTGTTTCCTAGGTGAAGCTGGTGAAATGGGATGGAGGAGCCAGCCACCATCTGAGCTCCATTCCGAGGACATCTAAGGGATCTGACATAACAGGCCTGGGGGGAATGAGTCTTTGCAGGTGACTGTGGGCTTGACATCCAGGCACCACTGGAGGCTGGTGCAGGGCTGGGGGAGGGGAGCTGCCTCTGTGGCTTCCAGGAAAGGGTCTGGACCCTGCCCAGAAGGTGGGTGGGGCACAGGGTGGCAAGTGGCGCCTCCAGAACATCTGTTTAGGGGGTTATAGAGAGCGCAGGTGGGGGACTGGCTGGAGATGATTCCGTTGCATAGCTCATGACATGGGTTCTTTGGTTTGAGAAGACATCAGTGGTCTTTAGCACAGGACAGGAGGAACGGATGATGGAGCAGGGGAAGGTGGCAGAGGGTGGCAGGTGAGAGCTGCCCCTGCACCTCTGGAGGATACAAAATATGGCTATCCCCTCCTGGTGCAGGTTTCTCCCCAGAGCTCCCTGGAAAACCCAGAAGTCTTCAGCCAGAAGTGGATCAAACACCCGCTCCTGGCATTTCTACCCCTCTGCCACCCATCACTGCTTCCTCTGCAAAGCTTGGCACCCAACAGACCTGGTCCTGTCCTGCTTGTTCAGCTTATGGGTAGTGACTTTCTCTCTCTCTGAGCCTCAGAGTCTTTAATTATAAAAAAAAAAATAAGAATAATTGCAGCATTGTTGGAAGCTCAAATGAAATAATGGAACTGAAGAGCCCGGCATCTGGTATACAGTAAGTTGTCACTGAGCGGAGCTCCTAGTCTTGCTCATTATTATATGACCAAGCAGCCAACCTCACAAGAAACGACCTACCTTGCAACTTCACTCATTCATTCATTCAATGAACATTTACTAGAAGTCTTAAAATGTGCTAGGACTTCTAAACCTGGGGATCTCTAGGAAGGCAGAGGAGGCTTCAACCCCTTCCTGGAATAGAAAGGAAGGCCTTCTAGGAGATTCTTCAATGGAGTGTAGACAAGGAAAGGGAAGTTGTTCCAGGTGGAGACCCACTAGAGATGTGGGTACAGGGTATCTGGGAGTGTTTGTTTGCAGGTGCGAAGGGGCCCAGCAGAAGGAGAAGCTGGAGGTCATAAGAGCCAGGTCCCAACAGGCCTCGAAGTGCCAGACTACACATTTGGTCTCTCTCTCTCTCTCTCTTATTTTTTTTTTCTAAAGAGAGAGAGAGAGTTTTTTAAATATTTATTTATTTTTAGTTTTCAGCGGACACAACATCTTTGTTTGTATGTGGTGCTGAGGATCGAACCCAGGCCGCACGCTTGCCAGGCGAGCCACATCCCCAGCCCTATTTTGTATTTTATTTAAAGACAGAGTCTCCCTGAGTTGCTTTGTGCCTCACTTTTGTTGAGGCTGGCTTTGAACTCACCATCCTCCTGCCTCAGCCCCCTGAGCAGCTGGGATTACAGGTGTGCACCACTGACCCCGGCTCCTCAATGGCTTCTCAAGCAGCCAGAGTCATTAACTTTGAGATTTAGGAGGTCCCTTAAATTGGATGGAGGATGGATTGGTTGTGTTTAAAGTCTAGACCAGAGCAAATAGGGTCCAAAGTGGGACCCTGGGTATGGTCATGGAGGCATCAGGGACCGGCCAAAGATAGGAGTAAATCAGGGACCTTGAAAATGAGGCTCACAGCAGGCTTCTACCCCTCCAGGAGCTCTGACAACCAGAGTGCTAGAAAGACAGAATAGTAAGGAGCGTCAGAGACGCCCTACTCCAGTCCTGTGGTCACATATGGGAAGCTGAGGCAGGAAGCAGGCAAGAGGACACTGAACCCTGCAGTGAACCTATGGGAATCCTCCCAGCTCTGTGTTTCAGCCCCAAGCCTGCTGCTCCTGGCTAGCACTTTGTTCCAGGGAAATCAAGGCACAGTTTAGGTAAGTGGAGACTTGTCTCACCTTCCAGGACCACGGAGGCCCTCCTCCCTTGGACTGGGCAGGGGAGCCCTTAGAAACTGAGGAGTCCTCTCGTCTCCTTCATACCCATTCTGTAGTAGAGGAAACAAGAGGCATTTGGCCCTGGGACAGCACAGTCCTCTGGACACTGGGGTGTGTGTTGGGCATGGGACAGTACCTGGCTCCTAGCCCCAGCCTTGCCCCTGGATCCTGAGGGCACTCAGCTGGTGGAGAGAGGAGCACCCACAGCACCAGTGTCTTTCTCTGCCTGGCTCTTGTGTCCTACACCATTCCCAAGGGTCACTTCCTTCTATTCCAGCCTGTGTCTCTGCAAGGCATGGCTGACAGGAACAAAACAGGAAGGAACCATGTGCCATCTGTTCCAGAGCACTGTGGATCTGGGCTAGATCTCTTCTTGGGTGGAGAAATCCGAGCCCCTCCCTGTCCCAAGAAGCCAGACGCATCATCAGCAAAGCTCAGCCAGGCTGCGCCTGTTCTCAGCCCCACCAGGTCTCCCACGGGATGGAGACCCAGCTCTGGTCCTTGAGCTTGCAGCCTCCATCAGGCCCCTGAGAGTCTGGCTTTGTGCTTGATCTGGACCCTAGCAGAGTGGTGATAGGTTGAGAGGGGGTGCAGGATGACAGGGGAGATACAGCTACTGGTGAAAATGGCCAGGCCAGGTGCCTGCTGTGTCCGGTCCCACCTGCAGAGGCCAGTGGGCCAGGCCTGTTCCTTGCCCTTTCCCTTGCTGCAGACCTGAGGCCCCCATCACATCAGTCACCAGGACCTGTCTGTGCTCCATTCTGTCATTTGTCATCCATCCCCTTTCTACAGCCAGAGGGACATTTGCTCAATAAAAATTCGACTTTTTCACTCCTCTTCCCAAGCCCTTTATAGCTTCCCAGTTCCTGAGAAGAGAGGCAGACTGTGGCTTCTCGGTTCTCAGCACTTGCTCTGCCCCTTGCACGTGATGGGTCAAGCCCTGATCTGCTTCCTGTTCCTGGGACCAGCTGTGCTCTCCTTTGCTCCCTGGTCAGTGCTCTGTCAGTCTCTGGCCTTCCCTCTTCCACCATCTGCAGCTGGAAAATTCCCACTGAAACCTCGGAGACTGAGGTTGACCACAAGGTCCACACCCAGGAGCTCAGTGTGGACAGGGGACATGTATCTGTGCCCTGTAGCGTGAGGCAGACATCAGTGCCTGAGTCATGCAGGAGCCCAGGCAGGGGAGGCTCACCGAGGGGGCAGGAATAAATGGTCAAGTGAACATGCGGCAGAGGGCACTTCAGGTAGAGGGAACAGGGAGGGCAGAGGTTGAATGAGGCCCTTGAGGGTGGCAAGCAGGGCTGGAGCTGTCAGTATACCAGTTCAGCCTGTCCTGGTCTCACTCTCCTACCAGCCACAGGGCTGCCTCCTTCAGAAAGTCTGCAGGGAACAACTAGGAGTCCTTCTCCTTCTCGCAGGCCTTGCTGAGAAGCCTAAGCTGAGGGGCGCCCTTTCAAGCAGACCTCCCAACCCTGGCTGCCCATCAGATTCCCAGATTCTTTGGTGGGGAGGAATGGTTGACTGTCCAGCACCTCTTTCTATGGGGAGCCTCCTGCCCTATTCAGTGCTAATCTTTTTCATTCAAGGTGGACACCTGACGCAGAGCCAACGGGGACAACCGATTAGAGTTGCCTCAGCAATCTAGGTGGAGCCAGCATGAAAGCTTCCCTCTCTCTTTTCTCCTGGATTATCAGCGGTGAGGACCACAGTACTGCTGGGAAGAACTGAAGGGAGAATGTAGGAACCCGGCAAAAAGTCAGGAGAAAGGATACTGCTAGGGTTTGGATGTGAGCTGTCCCCCAGAAGCTGATGTGAGACGATGGAACAAGGTTCAGAAATAAATGATGATAAGAGCTGTAACCCAATCCGTGGATTAATCTATTTGATGAATAATTTGAAAGGATTATTGCACTGGGTGGTAACTCTTGGCATCTGGGGAATAAATGAAGTAGGTCACACAGTAGGGGCATGCTTTGGGGGCTTATATTTTATCCCTGGAGCCTTACTCTTCCCTCTGCTTCCTGGCTGCACTCAACTGAGGTCCTTGCCCCGCCAGGACCTCCGCCATGATTCTTGGCCTCGCCTTGGGTCCAGAGCAATGAACAGGGACTGAACCTCTGAAACTTTGAGCCTCAAATAATTTTTTCTCCTCTAAGTAGTTCTGGTTCTGTATTTTGATTATAGTGATGAAAATATGACTAACAAAAATACAAAAAATAGAATGCTGATAGAATCACTGTAACTGCTGGATCTAGCTATACGTCAGATCTAGGTCTACCTTGGACTCTTTTATTTACATGAATTTTTTTCTTGCCCAAGTTAATTACATTTGACACTTGCAATCAGACAGCCCCGAACACTTTGATACCAAAAGCACAGGTGACAAAAACAACAAAATAGATACATGGCATCTCATCAAAAGTCAGAACTTTTGTGCATCAAAGTGCATCATCAACAGAGTGAAGAGGCAGTTCACAGAATGGGAGAAAATATTTGAAAATCATATGTCTGATAAAGGGCTAATATCCAGAATATATAAAGAATTCCTGCAACTCGACGCAAGCAACAAAAATCAACCCAATTCAAACATCAACAAAGGACTCGAACAGATGTTTCTCCAAGAGGATATGCAAATAGCCAATAAAGACGCAAAGATGCTCAACATCACCATTAAGGAAATGAAAATTAAAACCTGGAGTCACCACATCACACCCATTAGGATTGCTATTATGAAAACAAAACCCCTAAAACAGGAAGTAAAAAATGTGGGTGAGCAGATGGAGAAATTGGAACCCTTTGCATTACTGATCTGACAGTCAAATGATATAGCAGCTGTGAAAAACAGTATGACCGGTTTCTCAATAAATAAATAAATAGACAAACAAACATAGAATTAACATACCTCCCTCAATTTCACTCTTAGAATTCCAACCAAAAGAACTGAAAGCAGGGACTCAAACAACCATTTCTACAGCAAGGATCACAGCAGCACTATTCACAGTAGCCAAAAAGCAACCCAATGCCCATTGACACTGATAAACAAAATGTGCTATATACACACAACATATTATTACGCAGCCTTAAAAAGCAACGAAGTTCTGATAATGTGCCATAACATGGATGAACCTTGAAAATAATATGCCAAGTGAAATAACCCATATGGAAAGGGGCAAATATTGTATGATTCCACTTATATGAGATGCCTAGAGTGGACCAGGTTATAGAGACAAAAAGTAGAATAGTGGATTCCAGGAGCTGGGAGGAGAGGGGGAAAGAGGAGCTGCTGTTTACTGGGTACAGAGTCTTGGTACTAGAGCTAAGTACCTAAAGAGCTGGTTTCTCTTTTTCTTTTTTGGTACCAGGGATTGAACTAAGACTTCTTAACCACCGAGCCACATCCCCACCCCTTTTTATTATTATTTTTTTTATTTAGAGACAGGGTTTTGCTAAGTTGTTGAGGCTGGCTGTGAACTCGTGATCCTCCTGCCTCAGCCTTCCAAGCCACTGGGATTGCAGTGGCGTGTGCCACAACACCTGGCTTTAATTCACATTTAACAAGTTGGGAAACTGAGACTCAGTGTCCAATAATACACAAGGTCATACAGCGGATAGAAACAGGGAGGATCCAAACCCAGGACTCTCCCATTCTAAGGGGAGCTTGCTCCATAAAAGATGTCCTAAAAGGCCTCTGAAATACATACAATAAAATGGCAAAAATATCTATAACACACAAAAAGGAATGGTTAGGGAAATGCAAGTCGACGGACGCTATACTATTAATTTAGACCCACTAGGATGGCTGTCATGAAAAAGATAGACAAAGAAGAGAGTTGGAAAGGACATGGAGAAATCAGAAACTTCACGCACTGCTGTTGAGTCTAAGATGGCTCAGACACTCTGGAAACCAGTCTGGAGGCTCCTCAACAAGTTAAACATGGAACGCCTGTAGAACCCTGTAGTTCCACGCCTAGGTATATACCCAAGGAAATTGAAAACATATATCTACCCAAAAACTTGAACATAGATACTGGCATTATTAATAACAGCTAAAAATTGACGGACAATCTAAATGTCCATCAATTGATGAACAGGTAAACAAAACATGGCATGCCCATACAATGGAATATCACTCAGCTATGAAAATGAAATTCTGATCCACGTCATGTGAATGAACCCTGAAGTCACTATGTTGAGTGAAATAGGCCAGACACCCCAAAGCATATATTGTTTGATTTCACTTACATGAAATTTCCAGAATAGGCACATTCATAAGAAAAGGAGATTAGTAGTTTCTGTGGCAGATGGGTGGGGAGAGAAAAAGGATGGGGAGTAACTGCTAAGAGGCACAGGGTTTCTTTTCCTGGTATGAAAATATTATGAAATTAGATAGTGATGATGATTGCACGAGCTTGTGAATTTCCACAGGACAATGTGAATATATTAAAATACTTTGAAATGTTAAGTGTTATGGAATGTGAATTACATCTTGATGTTTTTAGAATCAGGTTCAGGGATTTAGAAATTACACAGAAGCTTCAGTCTAATGTTGATCCTAAGGTAGGTGATCAGGGAATTTTGACTGAGTTTTCTGGCAGCTGGAATGAAAAGGGAGAAGCAGCCTCCAAGAGGAGGAGTGTTGCTCCTTAGAAAACCAGCTCTTGTGGGGTGTGGTGGTGTGCACCTGTAATCCCAGGGGCTTGGGAGGGTGAGGCAGGAGGATCATGAGTTCAAAGCCAGCCTCAGCAAAAGTGAGGCACTAAACAACTCAGGGAGACCCTGTCTCTAAATAAAATACAAAATAGGGCTGGGGGTATGGGTCAGTGGTCAAGTGCCCCTGAGTTCAATCCCTGGTGCCAAAAAAAAAAAAAAAGTAAATTACAGTATTAACTCAGTTAAATCTTTAATAAAACCTGATGTGGATATGGCCTAAAGCAAATCCTCAATGAGTCTCACCAATGAATCCAAGAGTTGGGAGGGGAGATCTTCTGCTTGGTCCGGAAGCCTAGGGCTGTTTTCATTTTCAATCTATTATCTGATTTACTCCTGCACATTAAAAACAAAAAAACAGAGGCACTAACCTCTCTTGCGATCCTCCCCATGTTAGGGAGGCATGTCTACCTCAGGAGCTTGGCCAGGACCACGGCAAGGACATGAGATGAGACACCGTGCATCATAATATCAAGTACTGTCGATTCTTCAGGGTCGATTCTAACATCTTACAAATCTTGTCTCTTGCTTCAGCCATTAGACAAGCTGTTGCCTAAGGGTATTTCTCCCGGGCACCGAGGGAGGTGAATAAAGACTTCCTAAGATATACAGATAATATTACATGCTTCTTATTTTATCTATTCCACAAACTGCTCAGGCGGGTTCTATTACCCCATTTTACATATGGGTAATTGAGATTCCAAAAGGTCCAGTAACTTGTCTTGAGATCCCACAGTCAGCAAATGCTGGTGCTTGGATTCAAACCCAGCTTGGATTTTGAAGTCTGATTTCTTTCCCCTGGCCAGAATCTGTCCCTGTCATGTCCTGATCCCCCAACAGAAGGCACAAGGCACTCCAGAACTGCGGGCCCCTCTGAGTGGCTGCTTCCCTTTCCTCTGGCATGACACAGATTCTTTTCCTTATTCTGAGCTGAGATCTGCTTCCTGGTGCCACTGAACAGTCTCAGTCCATTGAGGCTACGAAAACACATTCTGCCCTGGGAGTCAGGGGGCCTGACTCTGCCTCAGCTACTGAGGACTTCATGAGTTCCTACATCTCCTAGCTCCTGGGCCCCTGGTGTCCAGTACATGACTGGGCACAGAGGTCACTGACCCAGCCTGGGCCATCTCCTCAGACCAACAATGCATGCTGCATAGGCCTTGACCTTCCACAGAGCTGAGGAGACAGGGCCAGCCCTGGGGGAGGTTGTAAGGGAGGGTGTCAGGAAGAGAACAAATGCCATGTTCCCTGGGCAGGACAATGGCTCTAACTAGACATGTCACCAGACAGCGCAGAAGAGTCAGAGGCTGGGCTGCCAGATCCCCACGCCAGACTAAAATAGAAACCCACTTCAGAGGCAAATGGGGAAATGACCCCAGGGAGAGGGGTGGGCTGGGGTGCTGTGAAGCAGCGCTTGCCCTGGGGACCCAGCCTCCTGAGACTCTTGACCTGCCCCAGGTTCTCTTCTGGAACGGCCATCTGTCACAAGGCTCTGGCGACTCAGCCCTCCACTAAGGAACCAGAAATCCTAGCTCAGAGCTCTGGGTCTGGAGTCTGACACCGTGATCCCAGCTCCCACAGCAGACAGGACACTTTAACCTCTCTGATCCTCAGCTTCCTTCACTGCAAAATGGAGGGGACCATCGCCTGGGCTGGGTCCATTTTATGTGAAACACTGGGCATATTGTAGGTGTTGGATACATGACAGCCGTTGCTGGGGCGGCTTAACCTTCTCCTTCAGCTCAACGCGGAACGTGAGGTTTACTCGTTTGCTCTTTCCTGGGTTCATCGGTCAACCAGGCAGCACGTGCCCACCAGGTCAGCCTCAACAGTGAAGAAAGAAATTTCCGGAGTGAGCTGGGTCGAAACTTCGGAGCACTGCCACTAGTCCCCTAGGTATTCTGGGTAAGTCATTTCCCTTATTGAGCCTTCATTTCCTTGCCAGTAAAATGGGAACAATGACAGCATCCCTGGAGGATACTGGGATGTTATAAAGAGTTGATGGGACAATGATGCAAAAGCAGCCAGCCAGGACAGAGCCTTAGAGGGAGAAGTGGTGGCAGGTGGAGTGCACAGAGGTGTCCAGCAAGCTCCTGGCCCTGTGAACAGGGCCATGCGGGAGCTCCCAGCGGCCAGGTCTCCAGGGAAGCCACAGGATGGGGCCAGGGGGGCAGGCTCAGACACAATTGCTAGGTTTCCGGTTGGTGGCCCCCTCCCTTTCTGGTAAACTAACAAATGCCGAGGAAATACAAAAAAAAAAAAAATGATTATAAGAACTTTGAGGAGAAGAGCCCCAGCCAAAGAGTGAGTTTGGCAGTGTAAGTTAGTCCCACCTGGCCAGATCTGGAGAGTGTGGACCGTGCACAGGCTACACACACATGCACACGTTCACAAACTGCACATTCTCATGCCTACATACCCAAGGACTTGCACACACGTGTAGAGGCACAGCACTTGACAGTCTCATTTTTCATTTCATTTCATACCGAGGGGTGGAGAGATTGTCCCTGAGTTGGCTTTCAGCCCATTCTAGAGGTGGCGAGACACGTGAATCCCACGACCTTCAGGAGCTGGGGCTGAGCGTGTGCTCAGAGGGCTGCCTGCTGTCCCTGTGGTGGGATCAGCAGAGTTGGGTGCAATAGAAAATCCTGCTCCTTTGGACACACTCATTCACACTGCTCTCTCTAACTTCACAAGTCACACCTGGACTAAGGGACACAATTTCCCCATTGTTCACGTGGAGTCAGCTCGGTCTGTCCAAGATTTAAGTGGGAAGACAGAAATCAGTGGCACATGCCTATAATCCCAGCGGCTTGGGAGTCTGAGACAGGAGGATTGAGAGTTCAAAGCCAGCCTCAGCAATTGAGCGAGGCACTTAGCAACTCAGTAAGACCCTGTCTCTAAATAAAATATTAAAAAGGGCTAGGGGTGTGGCTCAGGGGTCGAGCCTTCCTGGGTTCAATCCTCAATACCAAAAAAAAAAAAAAAAGAGGCTTCCTGGAGCCTCCTCTGCAGACCAAATGGGAATTTGATCATGCCATCCTGCCTATTCACTCCCACCAAAGCTCTTGGGGAACCTTTGGGGCAGGGCCCAGCTTCTGTCCCAAGGGGACCCTCAATCCCCAGCCCCTCCCCTGAGTTTTTAAAAACTCAGGGGAGGGGCTGGGGATGTAGCTGGATGGTAGAGTGCTTACCTGGCATGTGTGAGGCCCTGGGTCTGATTCCCAATATCACCAGACAAAACAAAGCAACACACACCCACAAATCTTAGGGAAAGATCATTACTACCCCCCACTTTCCATAGTAAGAAATCGAGGCCCAGAAATGAAAAGTGTCCTGTGTCATTCAGGATCCACACTCAGACCCATGTGGCTCCAAATTCTGTCCCACTCTTCCACTCCTCCACCGAGGCACAGCCCAGTCCCCAGGTCACTGCCTCCTCCCCTGATGCCTTGCGTGCCTCATCTCAACCCTTCTAGCTGTGCAGCAGGCTCCAGGTACAAGTGGGCAGATCCCCCCACACCTGTCCTGCACCTGCTGCACCCAGCAGTGAGCCGCCAGTGGCAGCAAGTAGATAACACAGCATGCTCTCAGAAGCTTCCAGAGGAGTTGGGAGTACCCAAGACCCACCTGGGAAACTCACCCGCGTTAGTGAGCGCTCTGCTTGCAGTCCGTGAACACGGGAGTGGATCCTGACCTGTGGAGCAGCCCCTACTGCTAGTCAGTCCCCTCACCACAGACTGCCTCCTGCAGCAGTCCGGGGAGCAGCAGATGAGGAAACGGAGAAAGAGGAGGAGGGGAAGTGACTTGCTGCCACGCAGAGCTGGCGAGTGGCAGGGCCCCATTCAGCTCCTGAGGACCTCCTTGCTCAAGTGCCTAATGCCAAGGCTGACTCAACCAGTACCCAGCTGGGAGCAAGTCACCTCACCCCAAGAATAGGCACCAGCAGTCTAGACCGAGGGCTGCTAGGAGGATGGAGAGAGGGAGGATTTAAGGGCCAGGGCCTGGCCAGGAGGGGGCACATCCCAAGACCATTCCCCTACCCCCACCCAGCCCTCTCCTGGCTTCTCTCAAGTCTGGAGAGAGTCCTGTTCCTGTTCATCACTGCCACAGGGAACAATTACCCTGGTTTTCTCAGCAGTGCCTGGAAGGTCCATTAAGAGAGACTGAGACCCTGAGAACAACAGTTCTGTTGTCTGTGGCTCCAACCCCACGGATCCAGACATGTGCTCCCCAGGGACTGAGGAGGGAGCCTCAGGTAGAGGTGGTTGGGAGAAAGGGCAGAGCCCCGCTGACCATCCCCCTCCCTAGCTCCAGTCCCTCCTAGACTGAGGGTGGCTCTGCCTCTGGTCTGTGATAGGCCTGGGATGGCCTCTCCCCATTTCTAAGATTACTCCTCCTCCTCCTCCTCAGCACTCCTCCTCCTCTTCCTCAACTTTTTTACAAGTACTTAATGACCACCTGCTCGATCCAGGGAGTGAGGCACCTGAGGGCACAAAAGGAAATCCCTGCCCTAGAGGCACCAGCATTCTAGCAGGGGAAATGGGTTTATTTTAGTTAATGAGTAAATAGGTAGTGATAAGAGCCACAGGAAACGTGAGGGAGGGTAAGGGGCAGAGACTCAGGAGCTGCCATCTCCGATCTGTAGCACTGGCCCTACCTGGATTTGCTGGACCCCCTTGTCCACCCACCACCTCTTATTTCTCTTTGGAGAGGCCCATCCAGACAAAAGGAGACCCTGGCCCTGTGCTGTACCAGGCCCAGCCTGGGTGGATCCCAGCAGTGAACCAAGACCAAGTCAGGGCTTCCAGGTCTCAGGATCTCCAGGTTTTGGTTTGGAACATCCTGAGCTTGCCTTCCACTTCTCTCTCTAGGAAAGCCCTCTGCAGGCTCAGAGGACAGAACATCCCCCAGACAACCCAGCATTCCGCTGCAAAGAGGAGGGTGCCAGGCCCAGAGAGGGGCAGAGTCTTGCTTAGGTCACGCAGCAAAGTACAGGTGTCTTTATTCTCCCTCCTACCCTCTCCTGTGGCATGTGCACACGGGTAAATTACAGTCTGAGCTTTGGAGAAGAGCGCTGTCCTGTGAGGGAGCTGGCTGTGACCTCAGGCAGTGACAGGTAAAGGAGTATGAAGTTCTCATGTCTAGCCCACTTGGTAGTCCCAGCCTGCCCCTTGCTCTGGGCTCTGAAGCAGGCCCAATTCTCATATTCTAAGCACCAATGGGGCTGAAAGCACTTTCCTCCAGGCCAAGCTTGGGAGAGTTTTGTTTAAGTCTGCCTCAACTCTCTAAGTGACCTGGAAGAAATGAAGGTACCTGCATCTTGGAGGTATCATGAAGCACTCCCCAAATGACAGATGGAAAAAAAAAAAAACATTTCTGAAAACCAGCCTCCTCATAATTTGGGGTCCTCAGGGAGCTCCAAGAGCAAGCCCTTATCCTTGATGAGAAATAAGTGGAAATTCCACAGAACCTGTTCTTAAAAAGGCAAAACTATCTCTGCTCCCGACTGGTGGCAGGCATCCACAGGAAGGGCCGTCCTCTGTTCCTCTGGTGAGAAGGTGAAAAGAGGAGAAAGGGACAGAAGGGAGACCCCTGGGAGGAGCAGACATAGCCTCCAGGTAACTGAGGGCGACCCATCACCACCTGAGGTACCCAGGAGGGGAGAGGCCATGCATGGCAGCTGTACATGAATGTTTGGTACATGCATGTCTTCTGAGGCTCATCAGCCGTGTGTGAATCTGACCTGGAAGATGCACGTGAATTCCCAGGGGATGTGTATTTGGAATCGCTGTGTAGTGTGTACAGACACAAGCGTGTCTGTGCTCTGGAGTGTGTGTTTGTTCTCATGTGTGTTTGCCTGTGCCTGCCCACTCGGTGGGCCCTGCAAACCCTCAGTCCACAAGCCTTGTTTTCCCAGGCGGGCACTCCTTGCCACAGTCCCAGGATGGCCCACATGCCAAGAGAGATTCGTGGGGTTCCCAGGCACCGCAGGCTCTTGAATTTCCCCAGCACAAAAGTAAGTTACTTAAGAAGATGGGGACAGCTTAGAGGATTAACTAGGCCCTCCCAGCTTAGCTCTTGGGGGTGGGGGTTGCCAAGGTCACAGCCCCCTTGTCCTCAGACCCTCAGCTGCTTATGGATACTGGCCCATTTAGTCACTGTCCTCCCCTCACTCACCAGCAGGGACCCCATGGCCTATGTTAGAATGAGTCAAGTGCTCTGCCGTTTATACCCATGTTCTTCTTGGTTGAAGCTGACCAAAAACACCCCGACTGATCTTGGGGCCCTGCCTCAGGAGGCCCTGCCCCCAGGCAGCCACTGCTGGCTCAGTCTCAGGATCCTCCTTCCTGGCCCTGGGCTGCACTAATAGTGCAGTCCTGGGCCCTCCCCTGGGTGGGTCTCATCTTTTTGACCCAGTTATGGAATGGAGCTATCCCCACCCACTGGCAAGGGCTGAAAAGGGTCTCTATGGCCTGGGATGAGCTCTGGCAGGAACCATTTAGTTGACCGCACTCCAGGCTTAGAGGCAGCAAGGTTGGTGGTGTCCTCAGACTGGGGACACTGGGCGCTCTCGCTGAGCCTCAGTTTTCCTGTTCTGCACCCTGAACCCCTCATCCTGTCCAGGGCCTGGGGTCTGCTGTTGGACATTTTAGGAAGGCAGTGGCTGTGGAGAGCTGGCAGGGGTGCAAGAAGCACACTTCTGTGGGTGTGATCCTGTTCTGAGGCACGCACAGCACATCCAGACCCTGGCACACAAGTCCACCTGTGTGGGTGCATACATGCTCAGGCACCTGCCGTACTCGGAGGCATGCTCCCCCATAGCACACCCACATGTACCCACATATGTGTGCACCCACATCCCGCCTGGCACAAGCAGGGCTCTAGTTTAGCTCAGCGACAAGTTGCAGATAAGAAACTTTCTGAACCCGGAAAGATGGAAAACGAGGAGTAATTTTTGGATGGATGCCGGACCTTCTGCTTCCTCCCAGAGGTCACAGGGTTTTCCCAAGGATAGGTGGTTTGATGATCTGGTGGGCTCCCCTCTTCAGCCATCCTACAAGCCCTGGCCAGAACACTCAGAAAAGGCAGGCAAAGGTCCCTTTAAGAGTGTGGTCCCTGATTTACCCAGTCAGCTACTAGCTCAAAATAAGGCTTCAGGCTAATCATTCTGAATTCTGGAATTCAAAGGGCAGAATTTGGGATAATGGGTGTTCCAAAAAGGACAGAGCCATACCTGGACCAAGGGAGCCCTGACCACTATCCTCAAACTTCAATCCGTACTTCACTGGGCTTTTGGTCCATTCCTTCAATCTACATTTATTGGGCCCTTCTGAATGCTGGTGACTTTGTGGTGTGCAAGAGAATCATGATTCTTGTCCTCAGCATAGCGCCTTGCCTGCCTGGAGCTTCAGAATGGAGCTCAGGGGCACGAGTCCCAGGCTTCATTCCCCTCTGGATCATCTCAGTGGATCCCAGCCACAACTCAATTACAGGATGAGGCCCCATGCTGACCTACTGATCAGAACTCCCAGTGACTCTGGGGCATGCTAACATTTGAGAAGCACTGATATAGAATGCTCTACAGAGCCAGCTTTCCCTATGGTCCCCACTGAAGGGAATGGCACAAACACTGTCAAACACTTGCATGGTGCTCACCACTGGCCAGGAATTGTTAGCTATTAACACACAGAAGAGCTTAACTAACCCTCACACCATCTAAGGCAGGTAACATAATTACCCTCATATTGCAGATGGGGAACGAGGCACCCAGTGGGTAAGCAACTAGCCCAGCATTCATGGAGCTAGTAGTGGTTGAGTCAAGCTTTGAACATAATGCTTTGAATCAATCCACTGCCCCATACAGCCGCAGTGTCTCCCTCTAAGACTGGGCCAGGCGTCAGTGTGGCAGAGAGACAAAGGAGAAAAGTAACAAATACAAGAAGCCAGTGGACCTTGTCATAATAATCTAGGAGATAATGGGGTTTTATTATTGATTGCTTTAGAATTTACACCTCTGTTCAGAAAGGTCTAGGTAGCTCAGAAAATAGCCACACATGGCCAGGTACACGCCTGTAATCCCAGCAACTCAGGAGGCTGTGTCAGGAGGATAGCGAGTTCAAAGCCAGCCTCAGCAACTTAGTGAGGCCCTAAGCAGCTTATTGAGACCTTGTTTCTAAATAAAATATTAAAAGGGCCAGGGATGTGGCTCAGTGGTTAAGTACCCCTGGGTTCAATCCCTGCTACCAAAAAAAGAAAAAAGAAAAAGAAAAAGCCACATAAGCCGCATGATCCTACTGAAGAGCCAAAAAAGAAATAGATTAAAAAAATAAAGATATAGTGCCATACACACACACACACACACACACACATATTGCTCATCTACAACTAATATATATATAGATAAAACCTAGGCTAATATGGGCTTCTTAGAGGACAAAGTAAAAAAGAAAAATATAGCAAGGATTTATGGTTCTCTAATGATAAAAGGGAGACAAATATTTGTCTGGGGAAATGGATCTAATCACTAGAATAATCCTGCTTGATGTTCTATGAGTGCCACAAAGGGGAGGACAATCTAATTCAGTAAACATTATTCTTTTAAAAAATATTTATTTATTTTTTAGTTGTAGTTGGACGCAATATCTTTATTTTATTTATTTTTATATGGTGCTGAGGATTGAACCCAGGGCCTCGCACGTGCTAGGTGAGTGCTCTACTGCTGAGCCACAACCCCAGCCCCCATCAGTAAGCAATATTGAGCACCAACTCTGTGCAGACTTTGGGCTGCACTGGGATATATAAATGGAAGCACATATAACAAGTACAAAGTCATGATCCTGGAATTCCAGGGGCTTACTGAAGAGGGGGAGAGAGATACAAGCAAAGAGACCAGCATAGGGTGCAGGAAAGGAAAAGGCTGTGACCTTTCAGAGCTGCCCACATCCATTCCCGCAAAAAAAATGATACTGTATTTGGTAAAATTTCCAGTGCAAGGGCTGCTGAGATGGGGTGGAAGTCTTGGACTTTTGACCTTGATTCCTAGGAATGCTTTGAAGAACATTAAGGAAAAAATTTGCAAAGCTTCTTCAGGTCTTTTTGCTGTGTGAGGTAGAAGCCCGAATGCACCTTGGGGCCAGGGCAATTGTGATTGGAGAGCACTCCAGTGACCTTTTAACTTTGTCACAGTGATGCAAGGTCACAAGAGTCAAGGTGCTTTCTCAGAGCCACAAGGTTGTCTTCTCTGGGGCTCGAGAACTGGATGTTGAGATGGGGCAATGGCATTGCAGGACTTTTCTCCTTCTAGCTGTGGCCCTGAGGTGGGGAGAGGCCCTGGGCACTGGGGCCTGGATGATGGGTGATGTGCCTGTGACATAGCTTCTAATGGGGGTTAAGGGAAGAACTAGAGGATGCTTAGGAGGGGATCCCAAGAGGGAACTGAGTGGATTCCAAGAGCAGAGAGGCCTGAAGACCTGGTTAGACTTGTCCTTTCATATATGTGATTCTCTAACATTACCCCTGCTCTCCAGACCTCTGGTAAGGCCAAGGTCAGTCGTGCTTAGAGAAATAGAGCGTGGACCTTGCCCAGGGAAGGCAGGCAGGATGCAGCTAGGGCTTCTGCAGAGTGCAGAGGGGGTGCACATGGCATCCAGAACAAGAATCCAGGCACACTTTTTTGTGCCTGTGCACAAGAAAGTCATTCCTGTGGACTCTCTGATATACCCAGGGAGAGGGACGAGCTGGTCCTGAAGCATGACCAGAACTCACAAGGCCTGAGGCACCATTCCTGCTTCAGGGAAGAGCAGGATGTAGGAAAGAGCAGGGGTTGGGCGTGGCTGAGAAGGAACTATGGCTAGAGGGGTCTGCAAGGGTCAATGGGGGTGGCCTGAATCAATAAGAAGCCCATGGAGTTTGGCATCATGTGAGCCATAGAGCCATGGGACCGCTTCAGGAAAAGGAGAGAGTGGTCAGGCTTGTGCTGGAGAAGTCACTCTGATGGGTGAGGGTAGAGGGAGAGATGGGCTGGAGGAGAGGAGGCTGGGAGGATTTTAGAGCTGGGCCAAGGTCACAGGGATAGAAACAAGGGAACCACTGGAGAGATATTTGAGGATAGATTCATGGGGGCTTGATATTGAATGGGAGAATGAGCAAGAAGGAAAAATGAAGGAAGAAGTCCAGGCTGTGCCCAAGCCTCTCCCTCCTGCCAGGGCTGCTGTGGGAACTGACCCAGCACCTCACACTGCCTGGGTCTGGAGAACGAGGGCTGCCTCCCCCTCTATCTGTGCCAACAGCTACTTGGTCCTGGGCCACCACTCCACCTCCTGGGAACCCAGGACCCCTCAGGACTACTGGCAGTGGAAATGCTGCAGGGCAACAGGTGACACCTGGAGAGTTCCCAGCCTCCATCTAAACTCTCAGCCAATCCTGGGTTCTCCAAAGAACAGCCCCCCACCCAGCAGGCTGTCAGTCTTTTAGTTTGAGATCAGTTTCTTACACGGCGGTACAGGCTGGGTGGGAGGAAAGAAAGAAGACCATAGTCATCACTCAGTTTGCAGCGTTTTCACATCTGTTCACTTGATTATTCGTTCATTCATTCACTACTCACTCTTTGGGCTCATGTCTAGGGATGGTCAGTCCTCCAAGGACCGCTCTGACTTTCCCAGTGGTAGAAGACAGGCAGGGCAAGCAGTCGTAGTCCTACTTGCTGGTTTTATGGAGGAGGAAAGTGAGGTCAGATAAGGAAAGTGAGGTCCAGAGAGGGAAAAGAGCTGGTCCAAAGTCACAGAGCTGCAGCTGGCATTGCAGTCCCTCCACTCCCAGCACGCGCTGAGGTCAAGGTTGGCTGAGCAGCTGTGGCTCCGGCTCACTCCATTGGAGTCCTGTCCACTGCTAAGGCTGGAGGGTAGGTCTCAGAGAACAGGACTTGCCTTTGAGTCTCTTTAATTCCATTTCTTTTGCTTTTTTTGTGCTGTGGGGGGGTGGTACCAGGGATTAAACTCAGGGGCACTCAACCACTGAGCCACATCCCCAGCCTTATAGTGTATTTTATTTAGAGACAGGGTTTCACTGAGTTGCTTAGTCCCTCGCTTTTGCTGAGGCTGGCCTTGAACTCATGGTCCTCTTACTTCAGTCTCCTGAGCCACTGGGATTATAGGGGTGCACCACTGCGCCCCGCTAGCCCCATTTCTTGTTCCCTCTTTTCTTCCTCTAAAAGGCCCTTGAAGGTGCCCATGCCCCCCCAGCTCCCCCATCCTGAGGAAGGCATACACCGGGATCTGAACCTTTCCCTCTCCAAAGACTCCCTCCTCTGAGCACCAGCCACAGGTTCCTCTGACCACTTCTGCCTGATGATAAGGAGCCTTTAGGTTCACTGTCACCATCCCAGGAGCAGCTGGCCTTTTAAAATCAGGAACAGTCCTTTAGCCCAGGCTGGATGGGATGGAGGGGGCGTTTTCTGGGGCTTCTTGATTCTGCCAAAGTGGCCCCCGGTCCATCTTCCCTGGTAGTTTAGCAGCTTGAGAATGTTCGATTGCCAAAACTGGGGGCAGAATCCTCCAGCATGAGAGCTGGAATCAGGGATCCTCAGAGCTGAATAGTAGAAAGTTGAACTTTGGATTATAGACTTTTCGAATGTTTGAAAAATTATAGACTTGTAGGGCTAGGACTGGAATCATAAACAATTATAACCAGAACTGTAGATGAAAGGAAACTGGGACCAGAAGTGACACCAACTTCACGTGGTTCCAGCTCCCTAATAGCTGAGAAGAGAAATCTGGCCTCATTGGTCACCAGGCAAGTCAGGGCTGGGCCAGACCTCCTTCTGCCCAGGAAGGTTCCTTCCTCCAGAGCTTGTGGAGTGGTACTTGGGGCTTCTGGAGCAGAAGCACTCCCTGCTGGAGGTCATTGGGCAGCAAGGACAATGGCCCTTACCCTTGCCCAAGCCTCCCACCAGCCCATCATGGTACCCTGCCACGGGAGATATATTTAGGTGCCCTCCCCACAAATGTTTCCACAACTCCCAACACTGCCTTTTATGTCCCCTTTTTCTCCAAGGCCTCTGGGCACCTTATTAAAACAGGCCCAATGAAGTTACCAGGAATGGGGCTCTTGCTCTGCCAACATAAATGTTTTAGCCCCAGAAACAAAGCCCTGCCTGAGGGGTCTACTGTTCCGCTTGGGCCTGCAGCTCAATTCTGTCCTCACAGGCTCCCTTCCAGCTCTCAGAGCCTGCACTGGTCCAAGGACCAAACAAATGTCCCTCATCCTGCTCATCTTGCCTTTCTTCATTTCTGGCAGAGGGACTCCAGCCCCTGTCTCTGCTAGTTCTCACCCCTCCCCCCCCATCCCACCCCGGAAGTGCATAAGTGTCTGATCCTGCCCTGGTTATCAGGCTGGGCGGGTCTCTATCCAAGCCCCAGGCTACCCTGCATTTCCCCTTTAGCCTCTTTCCCATGCTCTGCAGACTTGCACGTTCTCTGACTCCACAAGGCCAGGCATCAGGGAGTCACTGAGAATGCAACAATGGTACCACCTGGGGACAGGAACGGGTTCTGCAAATGGGGGGGTCTCAGATTCCCACCTGCCCAGCTCACCGGAATCATTGGCTCTATGAGAATTGAGGGTTCTGGGTGGGCAGGGACCCACTCATGTGGGAGTCTCCATCACTGTTATTACAGTTTTGTCACTGACTGTTAGGGTTTTTCTGTGCCGGAGACTGTGCTAGGCAACTTATATCCAGGAACTCTTGTCAGTCTTCTTGTCATAGCTTTAGAAAACAATGCTTTAACATCTCCATTCTGCAAAAAAAATTGAGGCACAGAGGGCTTCACCCATGGACATCAGGTAATGTGCCAGAGCTGGGGTCTGAACCACTTCTGCACAACCCGTGCACCTTGGCAATCCCAGATGGCAGCCTGCTAAAGAAACCCACTCTCCATGGTCCCCTGGGGTCCTGCAGGTATAGTAGAGGTGAGAGCCATTGAAGGTCAGGGCTCTTCGCCAGAAGCCCAGCTCCCCTGCCCCTTTACTAGAAGTCACGAAGACATCCCCCAACACACACACAACACACACCGCACACACCACACACCTAACCATGCAACCATGCTCTGTGGAGTCTAAGTCCTTGTTTCTCAGTTTGGGGGACAGGCAGGGGCTGTACAAGGTGCTGGAGGGCTCTGAGAACAGGATAGGAGCATGAAGGCCTTGAGTCAACACACTGGGTGAGCTTTTATCAGAGCAGTATTTTTATATTAAAACAAATGCAGAAATATTATAGACAGGAATGTGAAACCCACAGGAATTTTGGAGATAAAAAAAATGGAAGAGTTCACACTTATAGATGTGTGTGTGAGTCAGGTGGGGGAGGATTAGTATGGAGTCTAGTTTGTTCCCTCCACTCAGATTGGGGTCAACTCTCTCAAGCTCAGAGGTGCTGGGTGCAAAAGTGAGAGTCCCCCAGGGTCATGGGAAACCTGTCTGTGCCACTACCGCACAACGCTCCATTCCTGGCTCTGCACACCACAGGGGCCACAGATGTGCTCACAAAACATCTCACAACTTGTACAACACATAGGCAATGCACTTGGGGGACAAGGGCTCCTGTCACATGGCGCACACGTGGTGGAAGCCCTGGGCTACCCTGGCAAAGTCACTCCCAGCTACAGATGGGTATCATACACACTTCTTGCAGACACTCCACAATCCATTGGTCACTTGTGGCACTCTGGGCAGGACATACACTAACTGTGCACAACCCTCTGCTCACAGTAGTCACGGCCCAGGATCCCCCCCTCACCCCGACTCACACCTGGGAATCTCATTAGGACCGTCACCAGGTGAGCAGTCCTGCCCTACATGCGCGCCCCCACCCGCTGTCCCTTTGGTCCGCCATGCGCATCCCTTACCTGCTCAGCGCAGCACCAGTTCCCAGTCGTCGCTCAGGTGCTAGGCGGCGAACCCACAAACAGAGCGGCAGGTGCCTCAGAGGCTGTGATTGCAGGGGCCCCAAATGTCTCTGGCGCCCGCGCGGTGAGAGCAAAAGGCGGCGGGGAGGAGCTGTGACTCTGACTGCTTGGCACCCGCGCTGGAGTCCCGCCCAGACAGGATTGAGCTGGGCTGATGGCCCAGGAGGGGGACAAGGAGGCGGTGATCCTGTCTGGAAGAGGCCGCGGGTTGCAGGGGGCGGCTCCTGGGCTCGGACTGAGTGCAGGTCTCAAGTGAGGATCCCTTTCGGAGGGACTCCTACTCTGGCGTGTATGGGGGTGTATTGGGTTGAGGAATCGTGATTTCTCCCATCTTCCCAACTCTGACATTCTACAGTTCCGGAATGGTGGAGTTGAGGTCGTCGGCAGGGGACGGGGGAGGAGTGAGGAAGAATATGAAGTATAATTTCTTGAGCACCTACTATGTGCTGAACACTGTGCTAGTTAGTTTAATGCATTACCTCATATAAACCTATACCAATGCCAGAGATATCATTACTTCCATTTTACAAGTAAGGACACTGAGGCACAGACAGATGAAGTGACCTGCTCAAGGTCACATAGCTAGTTAGTGGTAGACCTGAGATTTGAAGCCAGATAGTCTGACTTAAGAGCCCAACTATCCCTAAAGTGTGTGGCACTTTCCACACCATATACTGCTGCCTAGTGCTCATAAAAAAACAAACAAACAAACAAACAAACAAAAAACCCAGGAGCTCATTGTTATCAGCCCATTTTACAGATTAGGAAACTGAGACTCAGAGAAACTAGCTTGCTCTAAGTCACTTAGTTAGTGGGAGGGCAGACTGAAGATGGGGGTGGGGAGGGAGCAGGGATGGGAGTGATGCCAGGGACAGTGAGTGTCAGGAGAGTAATGGGGTGCCTGGCATGTTGGTGCTCACCAAGGTCAACATTCCTCCTGATTGTCACTCTGCTTCCCTTTTATCTCCTAAGATCCCACTGATGGCCAGGGACCTCCAGTTCTTCTGTCTCTGAAACCTCCCCTGACCTGCAGTTCCCAGACATAAGCCAGCCCCTCCTCTCAGTTACCATTGCAGGTTTTATTCAACAGTTAGAGTTCCGACTTTGTGCCAGGTTGTGCACTAGGCACTGAGGGTGAAGAACAAGAAGTGACATTAAAGTTGAGACAGAAAGGAAGAGGTGCTCAGCCAGATGAAGGTGAGGGGAAGAGAATCCCAGGTAAGTGGGGTTTGGTGGTGCACACCTGTAATCCCAGCGGCTCAGGAGGCTGAGGCAGGAGGATCAAGAGTTCAAAGCCAGCCTCAGCAGTTTAGCAAGGCCCTAAGCAACTCAGTGACACCCTGTCTCTAGATAAAATACAAAAATGGGCTGGGGATGTGGCTTAGTGGTTAAGTGCCCCTCAGTTCAATCCCTGGTATCAAAAAAAAAAAAAAAAAGAGAAAGAGAGATAGAGAGAATCCCAGGTAGAGGGAACTGCACTGAGGTCACAAGACAGGAAAGTCTTCCTCTTGCTGTCAGCACTGCGGGGAGTGGGTTGTCTCCTCTGCCTGTCTCATGTAGTCTCTGTCCCTAAACCACCTACAGGATGACTTTGCCAAGGATCAGTGACTTTCATGCCTCAGAAACAATGTGAACAGCTGTCAGTCACTCCATGGACATTATCGATGACTCTCCATGTGGCCTGTCCAGCACTCTTCCTGGTTCTTTTACTTCCCAGACTCCTCCCCAGACTGCCTCGCCCTCCCAGGGCTCAGTTCTACCCTCTGCTCTGCTCTATGCTTCTCCTTGGGGAAGGGCACCCTTTCTCCTTACCCATGTCTGCTGGACACTCACACTCTCCATTCCCAGCCCCGACTTTCTCCTGAGCCCAAGATCTACTCCTTCCTGGACAGATCCCCTTTGAGGACCACTGTACCCACTTCCCTACTGTAGTCCCTTCCACGTCCTCATCTCAGTGACAGCACCATCAGCTCCTGTGAGCCCTACAGCACTCATGTCAGCCCCTCCTCTGGGCTCCCTTCAGAGCTGCTATTCAACATATTCTGAATTCCTAGTGTGTGCCAGGATTAAGGAAAGATTTATTAAACAAAACACCACCAACAATAAAGCACCATAAAGGAAAAAGCATTGATAAGCTCAGTATAGTGAAAAGAGAATTCTGTTCAACATCTAAAAACACTAAAAACTACAACAACAACAAAAGTGAAAAGACAGACTACAGGCTGAGAGATCATTGCAACAAAATAACAAAGATTATTATTCAGCATATAAATGAACTCCCACACATTGGTGAGAAAAACAACCTAATTAAAAATGAGCAAAAGAAAGGAGCAGGCATTTCACAGAGAGCAGCAAATATGGTTGATACATGTACAAAAAGGTGTTCAACCTCTCGCCTGACCTGGGAATTTTAAATTCTAACCACAGTGAAACACCATGTCACATATCTGATTAGCAAAAAATTTGAAAGTTTGATAAATTTTGTTAAGAGTATAGAGAAAGCCTTAATTTTCATACCCTGCTGATGGGACAAGCAATTGAACAGAGCCAAGTTGAAGAACACTTTGTCAATACTTAGTGGAGTTGAAGATGCACCTAAGTCTAAGATGGAACATTCTATGTCACTGCAGAGAACTAAGAGAAACTCATGCATGTGTTGACATACATCACAGCATTGATCTTACAGCAAGACTCTGGGAGCAATCTTTTTTTTTTTTTTTTAAGAAAGACTTTTTTTTTTTTTTTTTTTTTTTTAAGAGAGAGAGAGAGAGAATTTTTAGCTTTCGGCGGACACAACATCTTTGTTGGTATGTGGTGCTGAGGATCGAACCCGGGCCACACGCATGCCAGGCGAGCGCGCTACCGCTTGAGCCACATCCCCAGCCCTAGGGAGCAATCTTAATACCCATCAACAGAAGAAAGGAGAAAGAGATCCTTATGCGGCCACCTCTGGCTGTCTGAACTCTCCCTGTTTTGAAATTTGTTATGGTAGAGACTTGTAAAATTTTTACTAATAGAAAATCCAACAGTGAATCTGCACATGCTCACCAACCTGACCCTGGAGAGAGGACACTGCAATCCAGCTCAGCCTCCTCTTCAGAGGATGGGGTCGCGTCTCATGCTCATGGTCTCTAAGCTTATTTGGGACATAATTGCTCTCTTCCCTCCTTGTTTAAAGAAATTGTTTTTAATAAAGTGGAAAAGCCTGAGGAGAAACTAGGTAATCCTGAGAGACTTCAGAAAGGCCCATATGTTCGAAGAAAATGGGCAGGTGACCAAGTTCATCCTGAAGGCTAGACGTAAGCTTGGCTTACATGAAAGACGTAAGCCACATCCTCATCCACTCTAGGCAAGAGGACTTCTGTGTGGGAGAAAGCAGAGCTCATTCAGTGCCCCAGAATGAAGTAATCAGTGATTTCAATGCTTTAGAACTTTTGTGATGGTGGAGATATCCTATATGTGCTATCTAATATGGTAGCCTTTGGCCTCTGTTGTTCTTGAGCACTTAAAATGTATCAAAAGCACTGAACAATGAAGAGAAGATTAGCATGGCCCCTATGCAAGGTGACACAAAAATTCATGAAGCATTCCAAATGAAAAAAAAATTTAATGTATGTAGGGTAACCAGGAACTGAATTTTTTTAAATACAAAGTTACTTTTTTTTTCTTAGTTGTAGGAAGATACAATACCTTTATACTATTTATTTATATGTGGTATTGAGGATCGAACCCAGTGCCTTACGTGTGCTAGGTTAGTGCTCTACCGCAGAGCCCCAACCCCAGTCCAAGAACTGAATTTTTAACATCAATTTTTTTTGTGTGTTGGGGATTGAACCCAGGGGTGCTTCTTTTATTTATTTATTTAATTTATTTTAAGACAGGACCTAGCTCAGTTCCTGAGATTCTCATTAAGTTACTGAGGCTGGTCTCAGACATATAATCCTCCTGCTTCAACCTCCCGAGTCACTGGGATGACAGGTGTGTACCGTCACCCATGCTATGTTTAAATTTAAATGACCTGTGGGCTGGGTGGCTGAGTGGCAGAGCACTTGCCCAGCATGTGGGAGTCCCTGATCTCAACCCTCAGCACTTCAAATAAATAAATAAATAGAAATAGACTTTTGTGTGGGCTGGGGATGTGGCTCAGCGGTAGAGCGCTCGCCTGGCGTGCGTGCGGCCCGGGTTCAATCCTCAGCACCACATACCAACAAAGATGTTGTGTCCGCCGAAAACTAAAAAATAAATATTAAAAAATTCTCTCTCTCTTTAAAAAAAAATAGACTTTTGTGACTGTGTTGGACTGTACAACATTATATTATGCACAGATCATCGGGATTTATTATTAGTTTTAAAGAATTTTAATGATATTTGTGGGAAGTTAGTTGGGATTTTTGGATGAACCGGGAACTTTTTTTTTTTTTTACAGTTTTTTTTTTTTTTGTTTGTTTGTTTATTGTGCTGGAGATTGAACCCCAGGCCTTGTGCATGTGAGGCAAACACTCTACCAACTGAGATATATCCCCAGCTCAAACTGGAAGCCTTTTTGTTTATTAAAACTCTGCAATAGGAGGCTGGGCGCAGTGCTGTACACCTGTAATCCCAGTGGCTCAGGAGGCTGAGGCAGGAGGATCAAGAGTTCAAAGCCAGCCTCAGAAAAGCCAGGTACTAAACAACTCAATGAAACCCTGTCTCTAAATAAAACACAAAAAGATAGGGCTGGATGTGGCTCAGTGATTAAGTGCCCCTGAGTTCAATCCTTGGTACTAAAAAAAAAAAAAAAATATGTAGTATGAGTTTTCACTACATACAAATGTGCTATCAGGAACAGATTATATTCTAATAGTAAAGGGTGACTCTATATTCATATAATGGAACACTATACAGCAGAGAAAAAATTAATTAGAATGCCACACAAGCATCATGTGACTGAAACAGAAAGTATTCAAAGACATGAATTTTGTTACTAAGACGTAGTGGTCACCTTCAAGGGAAAGGAGACGCAAGATTATTGGGGATACATGATGTCTTCTCTTTTTCTCCTGATTCTCCAACTCTTCCACATGCTCTGTGAAGATGAAATGAATGGGCCAGTGCAGAGAGGTGGCACCTCTCCTCAGAAGCCTTCTCTGGGCCCCTCCCCATCTGGCAGGGCTGAGGGCCTCTTCAGTGTTGGCCTCTGTGATGCCCTGGTCACTCTGGCCCGATGCTGCCTTCCTCCCCTTCCCAGCAGAGTTCTTCCAGGATCTGTGTCTGTGATTCATCGACCTATTTCCCCCACCCTGGACTGGTGGTCTGTAAATATGTAAATGAAGGAATGGACACAGGGTTCTCTTCGTATCCAAAGCCATCATCACTGTTCACGTGTTTTCTGATGCCTGTTCTATGCCCAGGGCTTTGCAGAGCACCAGGGACACAAAAGTGAATGCTCTTGGTGCCCAGCATCAGGGGAGAACAGACCAGGAGGTGGCAGATACTGGGACAGAAAGACTTGCACCGAGGCATAAGAACCCAGAGGAGTTTGGAGACTGGGGGCGGTCAAGGCCCACGTGTGGCCTGGGCTGTGTGTTCAAGGACGACTAGAATTTTCTGGGTAAAGAAGGGGGAAGGCGTTTCTGGGAAAGGAGGCATCCAGTAAAGATTGGAGGTGGGGCTGAGCCCGGCAAACTCTGGGAACTTCATGAAGTTCAGTCATACTGGACAGTCCAGTGGAAGGGAGGCAGGGGACAGAACAAGGCTCCCCAGAGGGCAGAGACCAGGTCCTGCAGGATCTCAAATGTCAGGCTGGGAAGCTCAGTTTATCCTGAGGGCCATGGGAGCCTTTGAAGGGTTTAGGCGGGGGTGGGACAAGCTCCGAGCTGTGTTTAGATAACTTGTGCTGGCTGCACAGAATAAGTATGTGTGTGGGGGGTCGTGTGAGGAGGTGGGGCCAGTAGTTCAGGCAAGTGACCAAGGCAGTTAAGGTGGAGGAGGGCCGATAAGTGGGGAGATGATTAGAAGATGGAGCTGGGCTCTGGAGGAGGTAGAATCGCAGGACTTCAGCAGAGGGGATGTGAAGGTGGAAGAGCAGGAGCGGGTATCTGGCCTGGTTTCCAAAGCAGGCCTGAGGCGAAGGCCCAAGGACAAGTAGGTGATCCAGTGAAGAAAGGAAGCCATTCAGGGTGATCGCTGAGCAGAGCAGATTGGCACTGGGGGGTCAGTCCCTTGGGAACCTCCGGGAGGCTGTGCAGAACATGCCCGGAGCTGTCTCTCCCAGGGGCAGGGAAGCTGGAGCATTTGTCTGCCAACTCCAGCGTCATCAGTTGGCTGATCCTTGAACTTTCCTCACTTGAGGCCAAGGGTGCTGCTAAGGCCAGGCAGAGCCTGGGGTCCTCTGTGAGAAGATGGCTGGGATGGTGAGTGCTCAAGGTGCCACAAAGGCTGCTGTGAGGCGAAGGAGCCCCATCTGATCCCCACCGGCTGAGCTCCCAGGCAGCAGGAGAGGGGTCTTGAGGAGTTAGAGTGGGAGGCGTCTCTGGATGCAGTGTTCTGCCCTCAGTCTTAGCCTTTCTTGCCTGGTCATCCACTGTCCCCAGGTCCTCCTGCCTGTGCAGAACATTGTTCTGATTTCCATGGAAACTGCTCCAGTCCTGGGACATGCTCACTCGAATTAGCTTACCTGAGTGGTCTGATCTCCAAACTCACACCCGGAAGCTTGGTGATGCTGTGTGCGGTAGCACCTGCCTGTAATTCCAGTGACTCAGGGAGGCTGAGGCAGGAGAATTGCAAGTTTGAGGCCAGTCTGGGAAACTTAGCAAGACAGCAAGACCCTGTCTCAAAATAAAAAAATAAAAGGCACTGGGGATGTAGCTCATTGGTAAAGTGCCCCTGGGGGTTAAAAAAAAGGAAGGAAGAAAGAAAGAAACTTGATGTCTCTTTCATAAAATCAAATCCAGTCCCTCAGTATTGGTAGCAAGCTAGAGATTTGGGATCTATCAGCTTAGAGCTTGGTTCTCCAGGCCATAAGGTGGGTGAAGGCATTTCTACTCTTTAGGATGGAGCCATCAGTTAAAGGAGGCAAGAGGAGGTGCCTGGGGATAGCACTGAGGTCCTCCTCAGCCAGAGCAGTAATATAGGCAGCTGAGCAGTGTGCTGTCACTGAGGCCAAGGGAGCTGGGCCTCAGAGAAATGCTGCAGGCACAGAACCAGGCCCAAGAACCAGGTCCCATTCACTTGGGCCCAGGATGGTCAAGAAGCCCTTGGTTCAACAGTGTCTGGCAGCAAACTTGCTTCCTCTTCTTCCTCTTCTTTCCCCCCTCCTCCTCCCAGCCTCAGCCCATGACCTCAGAAGCCTGAGCAGCTGGCAGCATCCAGCAAGCCCCGCTGCTTGATGAGCTGTGTCTGGTATTTCTAGCCCTTGCCCTGTTGTCCCCACAGCCTTTGGCGCCTGCTGCCTCCTCTCCAGGCCAGTGCTGCTCCTTCAGCTCTAGCCCCAGGATTCCCACTCCTTTCCTGAGGTTCAGAAGCTCCCAAATGGCTCCCATCTGCCTGTCAATCCGGCAGCCACAGCCAGCCAGGATCCCGTATGGGAGCACCGATTCCTGGAAGCTGCCTCTTTCCCATTCTCACCACATTCCACAGTCCAACTAAGTGTTACTTTGCAGTTCACAGCCCAGGAATCCCTGCCCTGATATCTCTTCCTTAGGGCTCTGGATTCCTTTCCTGGCTCTATGCAAACTAACAGGAGGCCCCATATAGCTCATTTACCAGACCCATGCCCAGAGCTCCTCCTGGCACAAAAGTCAGCATGCTCTCTGGCATTAAAAGGAGCATAGTGCCTATGATAAAGGAGGTGACAGTCCTCAAAGGTCTGCTTCTCCGACTCTGTGGAGTCCCTTGACCTCTACAACACTCGCCCCTGGGAATGTAAGCCCACAAAGAGGGCCAGAAAATCAACAGGTGGAGCAAGAAGCCAAGTTGATAAGAAGGAAAAGGAGCACATTTTTCACTTGGTACCAGTAGATTACTGCCCATTTTTAAAAAGTCAATTAACATTGTGTTTTTATTGTGCACACATGATGTTATGCGGTATATGTACACTGTGGGATGGTCAAAACTAAATCCCTATTCCTTTTATAACAGATTTATTGAATGTGAGATTTGACGAGACATTATCATTTGGTAAAATGGTTTATGCTTCATAATAAAGAAAAAATTGACGTTTCCATTCACTTCACCTCTTTAGAAAATCAACAAATCAATACTGGAAAATTGGAAACAACGTAAGTAAGTAGATAAATAATGGTTAAATACATTATGGCTGTTTGAGCAGAATATGGAAGACTTTTATGTACTGGAGGAGAAACACCTTCAAGAAATTTTCAGAATAGGCAGGTGTGATGGTGCACAGCTGTGGACCCCAGCTACTCTGGAGGCTGAGGCAGGAGGATCATAAGTTCAAGGTTTTCCTGGTCAACTTAAACCCTGTCTAAACATAAAAAATAAAAATGGATATAGCTGAGAGAGAGAGAGAGAGAGAGAGAGAGAGAGAGAGAGAGAGAGAGAGAGGGGTGGGGAGAAGGAGGAAGGAAGAAAGAAAATCTTTGTAAGAAGCTAGGCCTAGAAATAGCATATAGTACACAGCCTTTTGTGTACCTATAAAGGAAGAAAGAAAAACACGCAACTTGCAGGCATGATGCACATGCCTTTAAGCCTAGGTACTTGGGAGAATGAGGCAGAAGGATGGCAAGTTCAAGTCTAGCCTGGGCAACTTAGCAAGACCCTGTCTCAAAAAAATAAAAAGAGTTTGGGGTGCAACTCAGTGGTGGGGTACTAGCTTAGCATGTGTGAGGTCCTGGGTGCAGTTCCCAGGACCGCACAAACAAAGAGCACACAGCTTTTAGGGCATAGATAGATAGATAGATAGATGAGATGGTAGATACATACACAATAATCTGGAAAGATGAAATAACTACTAACTGGGGCACTTGTTTGAGAATAAAAGGATGGATACACATCTCAAGGGGAAAAAAAAATCCTGACTTCTGCTGTCTCGTGGAGAGCTCATTTTGCATGGAAACATTTCCATCTGCCACCACTTGAGGCTGTGGCTGGCAGAGGCTCTTAGGTAGTGTCAGAGGGGATAAGAAAGGGGATAAGTGTTCTGAGGACAACAACACAAAATCATGAGCTCAAGGTCTGTGGCTCCATGCTGAGCCTGCACCCTGTTAGAAGGCATTTCTTTAGAATCCTGCTACATCTCCCAGGTATAGGACTGACAAGAAAGAGCACCCTTCCAAAGTACCTGGCCCACCTGGGTTTAGGTAGCAAACCATGACATTCAACTTTTCTCCAGGTGGTGTGAACTCAGTGTGCATTCAGGTTTTGGAAAAAAATCAGGACTCAGAGTTGTGCCAAACAGTAATGGGAACGTGTCTAGGTCCCCTATATAAACAATAGCACAGTGAGACCTGCTTAGGAGATGCTCAGGAGATGACAAAGCAAAGAGCAAACCAAGAATGCCTGTGGAGGAAGCAGTAGCAGAGTCTAGTGAAGGAGGACTGGCCATTTCTCCATCGGTAGAATGAAGACAGTCAGGAACAAAACCCTGCTGGGACAAAACACCAAGGAAATTAAAATTTGGATCTTGTATTAGGCTTTTCAGAGAAACAGAACAAATAGTACCTGTAATTTACTTATTTAGTATGGGAACTGGCTCACATGATCATGGAAGCTGAGGAGTCCCATGATCTGCTGTCTGCAAGCTGAAGAACCCGGAAAGCTGGTGAAGTAATTCAACCCAAGTCAGAAGGTCTGAGAACCGGGAGCGTAGTGTCAAACGAAGGGCAGGTCAGATGTTCCAGCCCCAACACAGGGAGGGAATTTGTCTTTCCTCTGCCTATGTTGCATGATGCCAGCCAGCTTTGGCAAAAGTCATTTGTTTTACCTGGTTTATCAATTCAAATGCTCATCTCTTCCAGAAACACCCTTACAGACCCAGAATATTGTTCTTAGCAGTTCTCTGGGAATTGTTTAGTCCAATCAAGTCACCAAATAAAAATGAACCATTTCAAATCTCAGGTTATCACTGCTCTCCCGGATTTTAACAAGTATTCTTTTGTTTCTCAGGCTTTAAGCAGAGGGTTCAGCTTACTATGGACCTCAAGGTACAATATAGCAAATGGGAAACGCTTTCTTCCTGTTCATTGACCCTGAAGAAAAATTTCTGAGATGCATGTATGCTACAGGCTCAAAGGAAAGGGAAATGGCATTGATGGCGGAGCTCAGGGCTGAAAGGTTTGGCTTGCCTTGAGCAGATGGGATGGACATGAAAGGAATGAGACTTGATACTGAGATAATGATGCCCACCACAATGAAAACTGCTACTTCACTGAGGTTCTGGCACAAGAGGACCAGCAGGCCACCCAGATAATGGTTGGTGACATCACCATTGCAGAAAGTCAGCCTAGCCTAAGCATGTTCCCTGTGTGGGCAATGGCTCCAGCAAATTCCATTTCCATCTCTGCCTCCATTCCTGCGTGTGCACGTATGTCTGTCTTTCTCCTGATGAGATGTGATGGCCTCATACAATGATAGATTATAGATGGCTACAAGGCCACACAGCAACCACAGGCCATTAACATCAACTGAACTAGGAAGAGGAGATGACGTTTTTGATAGATGTCATCCAGTGTTTTGGGGTGAAAATGGACAAGAGCCATCTATGAAGCCCTGACCTAAAAGGAAATAGAGTAGGGTATGAAGGTGAGAGCTTAGGCCATGGTGACCCTGCGTTAGCCCTGCAAGGACAAATCCAGGCCCTGAGAAATCGTTTCTACAAGGCGTCCCCCTTCAGGAAGGCCTCTCCTAAGGAAATGCAGCTCCCTTATCACCTGTAACAGCTCTGGTGCTTCCCAGGGGTGTCCAGCCCCCTGAGGAGTGGGAAAATATGGTCCTGCCCCTTCTGTTTTACATTTCCTCCCCATTTCCCTTCAAGATGGCTTCTGGGTATTTAGAAAGTTGGGGCTGAGAGGAGAGCTGGGACCTGGCTTTGACTTCCATTCTGATGTCTGTTTCTCCTCCTCCATTTTTTGGCCATTTGCCTATTAAATAAACCAGGTTGTTTATCTGATAAAACTTCTCCAATTCTGGATCTGGCTAGTTGCCTCCTTGTGTGCCGTCCATCTGTTCCTCCATTCCTTATATTTCCTGAAAATTGGTAGTTAGATCTAGAGGTGTGATCAACTTCAGGTTTACTTTTTGGTAAGGATTTTTCATAAATGGTGGAATGTACTTCCTTTTGAATCATATCAGCAAGACAATATCTATTTCTCTCTGTTTTCTGATTTTAATACTGGCCATTGGGTTCAGACATTATCAAATGGTTATACCCACCAGCATCTCTTCATGATCACTGTCCAGGCCTGTGCAATAGAAATATAACACAAGGCACGTGTATGATTTTAAAGTACGCACACTAAAAAATAATCATAAATAAGTGAAATTAATTTTAATAATGTATGTTATGTAATCCATTATATCCCAAATATTAACATTTCAATATGTAATTAATATAAAGTTTTGAAATATTTAAAAAAATTTTTGTACTAAGTCTTCAACACCCAATGTGCATTTTATATTTATATCACAACTCAGTACAAACAAGTTCCATTTCAAGAGTTCAGTAGCAATTTATGGGTTGTCGCCACCCTAATGGACAGCGCAGGCCTAGAATAGTACTTTATCAGGAATACAAAATTGCAATGTTTAATTCTATCATTCCTTCTTCATTTATTGGCTCGAGTTCTTCTGTAAGGAATTTTTCATCAATCATTTGGTCACTTTGAAATATGGTTTGATTAGGAAAGACAGGGTAAATGTTAGATTATTTTCCTTCTAAATTACTTTTCAGAGTAAAGCATGGATAAACTAGCAACACAAAAAATTGACCTATGAGTTTGCTTTCTTATCTACTTTTAGTATCATTATAAACTTCTGGATCAAAACATGAATTTCACAATAGATAACCATAATGTACTGTGCATTTCAAAAAGCTAGAAGAAGCCAGGGAAGGTGGTACATGCCTGTAACCTCAGCTACTCAGGAGGCTGAGTCAGGAGGATTGCAAGTTTGAGGTCAGCCTGGGCAACTTAACAAAGCCCTGTCTCAAAATAAAAAATTCAAAGAGCTGGGGATGTACTCAGTGGTAGAGCCCTTTTGGATTCAATCTCTTGCACTGAAAAAAAAAATTTTAAGTTTTTACTCTAAGAAATTGATAAACATTTAAGTAAAAGATGTGTTTAACCTGACTTTATATGTATAATGCATACATATATCAAAATATCACATTAATATTTACAATTTTGTGTTTTATTTATGAGTTTTAAAATAGATTTATTAAAAAGTAAAGGAATGTTAAATTCAGGGGGGAAAAGAAACATAAGTTTCAGATAGGTATCTATCTCAATCTATTATAGATTTTATTCTTTTTTACTTTATTTCTATTTTTTTTTTTTTGGTCCTGAGCATTGAATCCTGGGGTGCTCTATCACTGAGCTATATCCCAGTCCTTTTTATTTTTTATTTTGACATAGGATCTCGCTAAGTTGCTCAGGCTGGGCTGGAACTTGGGATCCTCCTTTCTAAGCCTCCTGAGTTGCTGGGATTACAGGTGTGTGGCACCATGCCTGGTTTTTATTCTTTTTTTGGTACTTAAAATACCCCATCTGTGATTAGTGGAACACCTTCAGGTTGGTTCCTGTGTCCTTTAAACACAACATTAGCAATGGTGACAACATACTTTTTTGTATGACAAAATGTTCCGTGCCCATCTTATATTATTTCCAGTCTCAAAACTGAAAGGTTAGCTAGGAAATACCTTTTATTTTTTTCCCTTGACAGTTTTAGAGATTGAACCCAGGACCTTGTACATGATAGGAAAGCGCTTTACAGCCCAGTTGCTCAGTCCGGTCTGGAACTTGCTCTCCTCCTGCCTCAGATTCCCAAGTAGCTGAGATTTCTGGCATGTACCACAGCAGCCAGCTTAGAAATACTTGCCTTTTTTTTTTTTTAAGAGAAAAATGCATCATGAGTTCATACTGATGTTTTTCAATTCCTAAATTGAAGACTTTAGTAGCTTTTCTATAACTCCTTTGATTTCCTACTCCTATCTCTTTCATGTTGAAATTCTTGTTTTCCAATGACATCAACATAATCACGTGTACATTATATTCTACTACATGTAATAGTTTCAAAGTAAAAACACCAATATTATTAGTAGTAATGTGATGAAGATTTCTTTATCGTTCTCTTTGTCCTTAGAATATATCCCTCTTAGGCAATAATTAATTCCAGGAAAACCAAAAAGTTATGCAAGAAGGAAAATGTAATCATAGAAGATGTTGCTTTGAACAAATATTGCTCTGGGAGGATAGGGAGGGGAGGGGAGTGGGGAGGACACTGCAGATGAAGGTGGGAGGAGGGGGGCAGGGTGCCTGGAATGGACTCCGCGATGCACGGAGGATCGCTGCTCTGATTTTTCTGGCAACTCAAGACAGAGGGTCATTTCCTAATCTATTTAATAATCTGGCGTCTGCTCTGCTCAGCCCATGGTCTTGGAACAAATGGACCCAATTAAAAGGCCATCATAGGGGAGTTCAGGGGAAGAGGAAAAGGCTGTTGCTCAAATCAACACCCAGCTTCCCTGGACCTGGTTGGTGACTGGCACCCCTACTCTGCCCAGCCCTCTCCCAGACACCATCCTAGACCTGGGGGCCCTTGCACCACCCTGATCCCGTCCTCCATTCCTCCACCCACACCTGCTAACCAGCTCTGTGGCCCGTCACTAGTCCTCTGGAGCTCAGGGTCACTGTGTGCAAAAACCTTGCAGCATCCTCCATTCCTCCCTTTCTCTGGCCCCCACCCTTGCCTGATCCATCAGGAATCCTGTTGGCTCTTCCTTTAATACAGCTGGTATTGGTTCCCAGTCCCTGACCTGGTCCCAGCCCTGGTTCCACTTTCATCGGGATTTCAGCAATGGCTCCTCTGGCTCTTGCTGCTTCTGACCTTGCCCCCCTGTGGCCTATTTTTTTTTTTTTTAAATTGAACCCAGGCCTTGCACATTCTAGGCCAGCGCTCTACCACTAAGCCATGTACCCAGCCCTGGTCTATTCACAATGCAGTAGCAAGGACAGTCCTGAAATGGAAGTCAGATCGGATCTCCTGCTTGTAACCTCTCCCAGGATTTCCATCTTGCTCAGTGTCCAACCAGATCTCCCGAACCTCTGACCTCTTTACCGGGCTCACTCCACCACAGTCCTCCTTACACAGGAAGCCAGGTCTTAGAGCCGTCACACTTGCTGGTCCATTTTTTGGGAAGGCTTTTCCTCCTTGGCTAACTCCCACCCCTCCTTCAAGTGTTCCCTCAGATGCCCTCTTAGATTCGCTGGTTCCTGAGGCTTTACCAGAACATTCTCTTTAAAACGGCAACATCCCTGCCTCCGGTCCTTTCTGTTGTTTTCCCCCATAGCACTCGTCGCCTTTCAACACACTGTATAGCTTACATTTTATTTTGTCTATTTTTTATTACTTCTTTCTTTGACTTTTTAATTCACCAATGATTTATTCACCAAGTATATCAAATCATATCTGCTCCATAGTAGGCACTTATTAAATATTTGTCAAATAAATGAATGAATGGATCAATCATAATAACGTTTCTGCCTCAAAAGGCCATTGTGAGGCTTATATGAAATCATTAACAATTTGCTTGGTAAGGAAAGGAATTAACATATAATCAGTACCTATTGGTACTGGATTTTATGCAAAAGTGTTTATATATTCTACCTCATTTATTCCTCACTACAAACTGTATTCATTCATTTATTCAGCAGGTAATTGTGCCTACTATGTGCCAAGTACTGTGCTCGTCACAGACATTAAAGCAGAGACCCCTGTTCTTCCTGGGAATGCTCATTATGGCAGGAGAAGACAGATGGTGAAAATAAATAATGAAATAAACAAATAACAAATTTATAAATTGAATATGAAATGCATATGATTACTCCTTTTGTAATGATTCCTCAGCTTGAGGAAACTTGGAAGCCCAAGGTTATCTGATTAGTGAGGTATCTGAAAGCTACTGACCCCAAAAGAGAAATGGCTTTGATGTGAGAGCTGGGGTTTGAATGCCATTGACCCCCAGGGCTTCGGTGCTCCCTGTGGGTTGTAGATGAGGTGTCTAGCTTTAGGTGGAGTACAAGCTTGTGGGTGAGAAGTGTGCAGATCTCAAGTGAGGTGGGCCTGGAGCATCAGCTGATGAACCCTTCATCTTTGTGCTTTTAGCTTCACTCCAAGGGACCAACACTTGGGCCTTCCCCTCCATGTGAGTCAGATATATTTGACCTACCCACATGCTGATGGGGTCCATATTACAAGCAGTTCATGGATGATGGATAAGCCCTAACTTCTGCCTGGATGCAGTCAGAGGACTTCTAGGAGAGCACTGTGCTGGCCACACTTTTCAGGGAATGGAGTGCAGCTTCAGAGGCCACGCTGTATGAGGATAAGGACTTCTGGGGGCATAGAGAGGAAGGGGTTTCCGGAGTGGGGCAAGGGACCTGGGGTGCTGGACCCAGAGAAGGGTCCTGGTTGTACCCTTGCATGGCTACCATGGGCTGAGGAGCCCTAAAGCTAAGCTGTGAGGAGGGTCTCCCATAGGAAAGGGATTGCCTAGGACAGAATGATCTCCCTCCCCAACTAAGTTTGGCGGTACCCAGGAGACAGACATTATGGTTCAGTCAGGCATGGTTGCCCGTTTGTCAAGTTGGGTTATGTTGGCAAGTCACAGTATGCATGCACACTGTGTTCTCTGTTCCAACCGTCCGTCCCTGAATCTATCCCTTTCCCAGCCACAGCCTGGCTGCCACCAGGATCATTTTCTTTTTCATCTCCTGCCGCTGAAGCCAGTTATAGCCACCAGGGGGCAGCAGTGCAGCATCGACCAACCTGGGATGCTCCTCAGACAGCTCAACCAGGGAAGGTTCGAAGCCCCCGCCAAGAAAGAACCAGGTGGGTTAAAACTCTGGGCTGTCCCCTTCTTCTTCCCTTTGGTACCAGAAATTCTGGGCCCAGGGGATGGAAAGTAAGAGGAAGTGAGGAGTGGGAAGAGATAAGGGAGATAAGGCTCCACAGATTTTTCTCTGCAACTCCCCATCTCTCCCTGCCCTCCCTAAACCTGTCTTCTTTCCTCTCTGGATTTCAGTTTGACTTCCGGGCAGCCCCTCCGACCTCCCACGGGCTGGCTGCCCAGCGGTGCCCTTGGATCTCTAGGTATCTACTTGGTACCTGTCAGGACTGCCCCGTCCCCTCTCCGTTCTCCATCACAGATGTGCCCACTCGGCACACCCAGAAACACTGATGCCCACACTCACACCCAACAGCACACAGTGTCCACCCATGCGACAGCTTTTAGATTCCTCCCCTGCATTTCAATTGCTTTGTGCATAAAAGCTGGTCTACCAGTTTAATCCCATGACGGGGTGCAGCTGCTGATTTGAAATTTAACCCCAGGACCTATGTCTGAAGACACGTTTGGGTGAAGTACCCCACTTCTTTTTTTTTTTTTAATATTTTTCTTTTAGGTGTAGATGGACACAACACAATGCTTTTATTTTTATGTGGTGCTGAGGATAGAACCTGGGTCCCGCCTGTATTAGGAGAGCGCTCTACTGTTGAGCCACAATCCCAGCCCTGAAGTACCCCCACTTTCTAACGAAGCCTGAAAACAAGTGGGTTTGATACCTTCCTCACCCTCCTACACCCCTCCGCATCCACTCTTCATGCTGGATGTTGGGTTCTGTGGATTTGAAGACATTGTTGCACTTTTGAGGTCTCAGCCTGGTGGGGAGGGTGGGGTGAGAAGACAATGAGAGCTTTCCCACCTCAAGCCAGTTGGGGGTGCTCTAGGAAAACCCCTCGGGGAGACGGGGGTATCAGTCTGGCTCGCAGTAGGAAAGACATGGCACACTCAAATCAAGTCACTGCGAAATAGTTGGAGACTTTTTTACAAGGCCGGGGGCGGGGGGGGGGCTGGTATTTGAAGGGCTCTATGTCACCAGGCATCACTGTCCAGGTTGTCATGGCCAGACAGGGACTGGGAGAGAGGATGGTGGCAATACCAGAGAAGATATGCAGTCTTTGTCCTTTCCACATGGGAGGAGAGAGGGACCAGAGCCGGAGTGAGGAGGGCCTCCTGGCACAGGGAAGAGGGTGAGCATTAAATCAAGTATGGATTGAAAATTTAAACTCAGCTGAACTCTATTTGTTACTCCAAGTGACTCAAAGTGCTGGAGTTTGCCAAATGCTCAGTTTAAGGATGGGAAGGGGAAACTCCCATCACCATTTCAGGTGGCAGGATGGGAGGAAACAGCAGCTGTGTGTTGGAGCCTTACTGTGTCCCTCCTGTTTGGTAACCGGGCAAAGGGCTTCATGCCATCTGACAGAAGGAAAAACTGGGTTTGTCGCCACAGGAGTGGTCATAGCAGACCTGGGCCTGCCCCTGCCCCCTGCCTCAGATATACAATGTCTCTCACCCTCCTCTTTCCTCAGAGCTAAATACACTTGAACTCTGAACTCAGTACCAGCCAAAGCTGCCATCTTCTTTCAGGCTGCAGTAACAAAACACCAGGTGGTTTATAAATGACAGACATTTATTTCTGACAGCTCTGGAGGCTGGAAATCCGAGATCAGGGTGTCTGCATGGTTGGGTTCTGGTGTGGGCCCCCTTCCAGGTTGCAAGCTGTCAAATTCTTGCAGTAAGCTCATATGGTGGAAAAAGGTAAGAGAGCTCCCAGGGTCCCTTTCTAAGGGCTTTTCTATTATTTGGATCCAGAATGTCCCCTAAAACCTGTGTGTTAAAGCTTGGCACCCAGTGTGGTGCTACTGGGAAGTGCAGAAATCTTTAAGAGGTAGGACCTCGGTATGGGTTGTTGCTCAGTGGTACAGCGTCTCCTAGCATGCATGAGGCACAGGGTTCGATCCTCAGCAGCACATAAAAATAAAATAAAGATACTGTGTCCAACTAAAACTAAAAAATAAATATTAAAAAAAGAGGTAGGACCTATTGGGAGATTATAGGTTACTGAGGGTGTATCTTTGAAGGGTCACCCCCTTCCCCTTCCTCTCCTTTGCTTCCCTAACATGAGGCAAATGGTTTTGCTCCACCAGGCATTCCTGCCATGATGTACCACTACAGTGCCCAAACTACAAAACCAACAGATCATAGATTGAAACCTCTAAAACTGTGAGTCAAAATAAACTTTTTTCCCCTACAAATTGGTTATCTCAGGTATTTTGTTACAGTAATAGAAAGCTGACCAACACAGATATTTATCCCATTTGTGAGCACTATACTCTCTTGACCTAATTTAACTTCTCAAGGCCCCCACCTCCTAAAACCATCAACTTTCCAATTTGGATTTCAACAGGTGAAGGACACATTTACTCCTTAATACCTACTTTTGGTAAAAATGAGACCAAAATGGGGAATAACAGACTTTAAACTCAGGTCCCTGCACTGAATTCATTGTTCCACTGTTAGAACCCAAGAAGTAGCCCTGCTATCCATACCACTCAGGTTTATTCCCTGGAGGCCCATCCTACATCTTCAAAGATGGAAGCACTCAATTCCTCTGGACACAGACTGGAGTTAATGAGGAAGCAGGAGCAGTCACAGAGCGCTGGGCTCCCACTAGGCTCCATCCTGACTGCTATGTGACCTTGGATGAGGCAAAGCCCTCTTTGAACCTATAGTCTCACTCAGCAGCCAAACAATCCCTGAGGTCCCTGCCAGGAAAGAAACTCATTTCAACTGGTCATGTGCCTCAGAGTTCTCACCTGCTGTTCCACAGTAGCCTTCAGGAGTTAACAGTTCAAGGAAATGATGTCAGGATGAGCAGCAGGGTAGGGAGGTCCAGAGGGTAGGGTAGGGGATATTTTGGGGCGGGTGGATCACCCACTCAATGCTGGACAATGGTCCAGGGCAGTCATTGTGCTGGGAGTGGAAAATCCTTTTCTGACTCCCTCTTCAAAGGCTGAAAATAGTCTAGGGGAGTGGATGGAACATGGTTCTACTGAAGAGTGACTGTCCCCACCTGGCCCATTGTTCCTGGTTGGGACAGGGCCCAGACAGACACCTGGCTGAGCTGGATCCAACATAGGCAAGCCCAGAAAGCCCTTCCAGAAGGAAGAGGAGCTGAGCAGAGTCCAGTGTGATCCAGGATGGGCACCTGAGGCCCGGAGAGGAGAAGTGGCATGCCCAGGCACAGAGCAGCAGGGCAGAGGAGGGTAGGAATGTTCCTGGGGGGCTTGATTCCCACACTTCCTCTCACCCCAACACAACCTCCACCCTGTAACCCAGTCGCTCCTGATCCAGCTCCGCCCTCCGCTCACTGGAGGCAGGAGCAGCCCAGCTTTCTACAGTGTGGCACTGTGTGGTGGCCATGATCACTCCGTCTCTCTGGTCACTTGACCCTGGGAGGGCTCACTGCCAGTCCCCTGAATTGACAGCCCAGTGGGCTTGGTTGTTCGTGACCCTGAAGGTGTAGGCAGCAGTGGTTGCCTTACCTGAGGTGGGGAAAACTGGAATTGGGAAGCAGCAGCCCAGAGAGAGAGGCAGGTGGTTTCAGGTCACACAGCAAAAGCTGCCCAATCATTGCCCCCTCTGGACCAACTCCAGGCCACTCCTACCATCCTGGATCTTTGTTGAACCAAGGGGTGGCTGCAGACCACCATGGTGGGCACTGCCAGCGAGAAAGAAATACCTAAGCCTGCTGCCAAGTGGGCCAGAGCTCTCTACCCCAAAGGGGCTGGCTCCTGCAGCTTGAATTAGGGGTACTTTCCTCGGTTGCTTCCGCCTTCCACTGTCCCCTCTCTGTTGCCCTCCAGGTAGGCACCTGGAAAAAGTTCTGGAAATATATACAGGCTTGTGTGCCTGAAAGCCACCAGGGCCAGGCAGGGCAGAGGGAGGGCCACACCTCAACCAGGATGTTCCTGCTTCCCTCCTGCCACAGCCTGGGGAAACCTGAGCCTCAGGGGTACTGGGCATCAGGCCCCCAGGGGCTGCTCGCTGGCCAGGCACACTGTCTTCTTCTTCAAACATTTATCTCAGTGTGTGTATTTATTAAATTACATCAACCTCGGGAAGGCAGCCCCCCACCGTCCCACCCCCACTTGCCTCCATGGTTCCTAGTTCAGTGTCAGGTGTGGAAATACCACACGCTAGGCACTGCACTAAGCGCTTCGTGGGTCACTCAGGTGAGCTTCCTAAAGCCCTGCAAGGGAGGTAGCATCTCACTTAAATAAGGAAATCGAGGCACTACAGGATTAACTCACCCAAGGTGCCATGGCTGGAAAATGGAAGGTGACATTGCAACCCAGGTGGGTCTTGGTGCAGAATCTGGGCTCCTAACCCCATCCCTGCTGGAGGGGCTTCCTGGTTCTGAATCATGCCAAGGGTGGCGTCCAGACCCTCCTGCCCTGCAGAGGTTGAGTGGTGTGGGACACTGGGAAGGGAATCATGGGAACATCAGGGGGCCCTGGTCTCACCTGCTGTGTGTGTCACCTGGAGCAAGCCCTTGGCTCCCCTCTCCTCTGTCCTCACTGCTAAATGCAGAGACTAATGTCCACTGTTTGAGGTGGGCATGAAGGATAAACAACATGATGCCTGGGAAAGTCTTGCATGGTGCTTGGGACATGGGTCAATACCTGAGTCCCCAGCCCCACCCCATGCCCCGTGTGCCTGATGTGAAACAGACCAGCCCAAATCTGCCATGATGAGGTGGACAGAAAGGCAGCTTTGGTGGCTTGACCGGGAACTAGACTGGAACAGCCATGTGTGGGGAGCATGTCATCGAGGGTCTTTCTTAATCTTGGATGTGGGACTGTCCTGTGGATCCCCAGCGAGTCAGGGGATGCCTGCCACCTAGGGGAGAGACTCCCATGTGCCAGGGGCCATGCACTGTCACACAGAGGTCACTGAAAAAGCAGCTGCAGAGAGGCCAGCAAGCCTGACTCTCACCTCACTCCCTCCGGCCCCCTGCCTATGTCCCTGGCCTCTGCCCCTTGGCTCTGGGAAAGAGCTGTGCAGTGTGGGTGACACAGGATTCCTACACAGGCACTGATCTGCTCCAGACTGGGTGGCACAGCCGCAGGAGCAGTCTGAGCCTCTGGCCCACATCCAGGCGCCACGCTGACCTGCTCAGTGACCTTGGACAAGACCCCGCCCCTTTTCTGGCCTTGAGGCCTGTGGCTGGGCTGGAAAATCCCTGGGGTCCTGTTAGCAGGCTGGGCGACTCATGTGGCCTTTCACAGTGTCCTTTAGTAGTCAACAGCCCTAGGAAGTGATGTCAGGGTGGGGAGAAAGGGAAAGGGCAGGGAGGTCCAGAGGTTAGGGGAGATATTTTAAGGATAGGCAGGTCACCCCATGTCACTGTTGGACAATGGTCTGGGGCCAGGAGTGGAAAATCTTGGTCTTACTTGGGCTGAAAATAGCACAGGAATCAGAGGAACCTCAGCCACCAGGCGTGTGGACTGGGCACTGAGCAGCAAGGCCAGATGTCCATATAGAGGGCCAGACAGTCTGGTTGAGGTCTGGAGGTGGGACCCTGGGTCCTGTCCTTGGGTCCCCTAGGGTCTCCATTTCTCACCCCACTCATGCCTGCCACAGGAATAGATGGTGGGTGAGCCACCCGTCCCTCCAGTCCCAGATCCTTAGAAATCTGCAAGCAATTGTTCAAGGAAAGCTTCCTAGGACCAAACCATAGCATTGCCTGCCTCCACTTGGGGCACTGGGCTCTCAGGGTCACTGAGAGGGGTAGGTGGGCAGGAGGGGTAGGTGGGCAGGACATGAAAGGAATGGGGACTAGGGGAATCCAGGGTCCTGGCAGCCAACCACAGATGCACAGTAAAGTGTCCCAAAGTCATGATGTGCAACTCCCCATCTCTAGGTCTCAGCAGGGGTGAGGGTCAGAGTCAGCCTTCACACTCCTGGCCATCAGAGCTTCTCGCTTCAGAGGGACTCCATATAAACACTGATGGGGTTCAGCCTGCACAGCAGTGAGTAGGAAAAGATAGGCTCTGGCCTACCAAAAAGACCCAGGACAGTCTGTGTGAGGTAGTAACCAAGAAAGATCCAAGAAGCTCTGGCTACATTAACAAAAATATAGAACCTAGAAGGTGGCAGGTGAACATCTCACACTCTTCTGGGCAGGTCACCCAGGATTGCACAATATAAAGTAATCACTTGGGTCATGGCCTGTAACCAGTCCCTGTCACCTGAGGGAGGTGTAGAATGGGGCTTTAAGTAAAACAACCCCATGCCTATGGTACCAGCTACTTCAAAAGCTGAGGCAGGAGGATCACTTGAGTCCAGGAGTTTGAGGCCAGCCTGGGCAATGTAGCGAGACTCTCAGAACAACAAGCATAAACAGAGCAACCCCTGGGGATGCCCTGCCTTTGGCAAAGCAGAGTGGAAAGGGTGGAGATACTGTAGGAGGCAGGTAGAGGTGGGGTGAGGAAAAGGGCCCTTTTCTTGGGCAGAGGGGGCTCACAGGGCAAGGGTTCTCCTAGAGGGAGACAACTGAGTTCCTGTCCTGGAGGTCAAAAGTGAAGCCTGTTGTTCTTCCCTGGCCCTGGCCTTGGCTAGTTGAGCTCCATAAATCAGCTCAGAGTGGACCCAACACTTGTCACAAGTGAGACCCACCCCCTATGTTAACCCAGCTTGAACACCAACCATCAGCTGTAGCTGGGATTTTCCCAGAAGGCCAAGGCCTAGATGGGAAGAGACGTGACTCTCTCTCTCTCACTTAGCCAGTGCAAAGGAAGCTTCGTGGTCGGAAAAAGAAGGAAGACTGGCTCAGCCTCCTTGTGATCTGGCCCGTGGCCTTATCTTTCTCTTGAGCCTGAGTGCCACCTGCCAACCTGCTATGGTCCCTTGCACACCCACCCTCTATCTGCATGTCTTTGTTTAGGATTGTCTGGTACCTGGATGTTTCAGTGAACTGCTTTCTCAGAAGCCACAGCTCAGGAGCACCCACCACTCCAGCATTCCCTGACCTGCTGGCCCACAGCCCCAACCACTCAGCATCATCCCGAGGTATGCTGGAGCAACTTGTACTTGTCAACAGTCAAATTTTCAGGAATTTTGCAAAGAGGTTGCCATTGCTTTGGTAATTTGAAATTGTGTATAGTAGGAATATTTGTATCATTGGCAATGCTACAAATAAGGGGTTCCCTGCTGCCAGAGATCTACTTAAAAGGTTTAACAATAACCAGCATATAACTGGTTGTTACCTAAATTGGGGAACTCCAAGGACTGGAACCCCACCTGACTCTTGGCACAGAAACCAACTGGCTTTAAAGTGGGAGAGCACCTGAGGCCTACAGAGGGATCCCTGATGTGAAACTCCCCTGAAGCAGCCAGTGGGAAAGCAGATGGCAGAAGAGAACAGGCTGGAGAAAGGCTTTTAAGGGGTGTTGAAACCCTCCCAGGCTGCATCCCCATCCTCTGACCAAACAACAGAGCACAGCTCAACAAGCAGCATAATCTTTAGTTTCAGTTACAGCCTCTAAGTGTAGGCTGTAGGCTGGGAGCCTCCAGATGGGTTTATCACATCAGTTCCCAGATGTTCATCTCTCGGGCTAGGAGTACTCCTCTAAGCTGAGTCCACTAAGCACCTAGTCCCACCCCAGACTGCTGTGGGAGCTCGACCCTGACTCCTCACCAGGGCCCTCTGATTAACCTGTGACTCTGCTCCACTGTAGCTATCTCAGGTCTAGACTGCTGTTTGACCCTGGTACATCTCCTTCCTCTCAGGGCCTTCTCCATTTGACTTGATCAGGCTGGATTCCAGTCTAGATACCTTGACAGGATCAGCCAACCATCTGCATGGGAGTCAGGTGGCACTGGCCCTAAACATGTGTCTGTTTTGAAATCTTATTACCCAACTCACACATACAAATGATGGCAGCTGACTGTCTGGACCGTAAGGAAAGTATCCCGAGGCCCTGCCAAGTGACAGTCACAGATGGTCAATTTCTGGGTACACTGTCCCATTTGAACAAGCCCTGGTCCCTTACAGCTCCCTCCATATAAACTTGCACAGGCCTGAGGGGTCAGGTCCTAGAGCCGGATGTCCTTAGTGTTCTCGTTCCCAGCCGGTGTGGACTCTGTCCGCCTGGAGTCCTCACTGCTGGCTGACAAATCTGTCCTCTTGGCATCAGTTCTGCCAGACCTGTGCAGGCCCAGCCGGCGCCGAGCCCGGGTAGTAGGGTTGGGGTCTGTGGGTGGCTTTGCATCTCGGGCAAAGCGGACAAGCCTCTGCCCGGCCAGGAAGTAGAGCACAGGGTCAAGGCAACTGTTGGCGCTGGCCAGCGGCCGGGTAATCTTATATGCCATGTTGATGGCATTGAGGGTGTGGCAGCTGAGGTCAAGCGAGCGGAAGGAGTAGTAGAGGGTGCGGGTGACGTGGAAAGGCAGGAAGCAGAGGGCGAAGACAGCCAGCACCAGGGCAATGGTGCGCACCGACTTGCGCTTGGCCCGCGGCAAGCCTCCTGTGCTCCCATAAGCTGGCTGAAGCAGCCGCCGTGCCATGAGCACGTAACAGACCAGGATGGTGGCAAAGGGCACGGCGAAAAGCAGACCTAGCATGACCGAGCTGTAGGCCACAAAGTGGCTAAAGAGCTCAGGGGCCGAGGTGTCATGGCAGGTGATGCGGCTCCCACGTGCGCTGGTGGTGACAAAGTAGAGCACGGGTGCCTGGCAGGCCAGCACCAACACCCACACCAGCGCTGCCACCCGGCGGGCGTAGCGGGCCCGGCCCCAGCGCAGGGAGCGCAGAGGGCGCAGGACCCCCAAGCACCGGTGAATGCTGATGCAGGTGAGGAAGAGGATGCTGCAGTAGAGGTTGGTGTAGAAGAGAAAGCGCACCAGCTTGCAGAGCACCGTGCTGAAGGGCCAGTGATCGCCGCGGGCATAGTAATAAACCAGCAGCGGCAGGGAAGCCGCGTACAGAGCGTCGGACACAGCCAGGTGGAACATGTACGTGGTGGAGGCGTTCCAGGTCTTGAGGCGGCACAAGAAGATGTAGAGCGCCACGACGTTCAGACACAGCCCAAGCACGCACACTACGCCGTAGGACACAGGCAGCAGCACGTATTTGAAGTCCTCGTTGAAGCGGCACCTGTAGCCCAGCTCATCCCCATCCCAGGTGTCATTGACGGTGTCATTCCAGAGGTCCAGGCCCACCTCCATCACCCTGCGAGGAAGGGAGGGTTAAGAGGACCGCCATCAGGGTTAGGGCTCGGGCTCTGTGGGAATGCCTGACTGGCGCCCCTGACCAAGGCCAGGACAGACACAGAGGGCTCACAGATTCCCTTGTTAAGATTTGCCTAGGTTCAAGGGCATTGTTGTTTTTTTCCCCCTATCTGGTTAGCAGCTCTCCCTGGACTCCAAGTCTCCAAACCCTGAAACCTCAAGAATGCTTCAGATCCTTGGATATCAGCCTCATGTAATTTTAAAATTCACAACAAAAGTTGGCAAATGGCCTGTAGCCCACTGTTTTTGTTTTTTTTGGAAGTAGAGTTTTAGCTTTATTGGAACACAACAATACCCATCAGTTTACAGAGTTGAGTGGGTGTGACAAAGGCCATATGTCTTAAGAAAAAAAAAAAAAAAAGGTACTGTTCCTGCTCTGCAAGCTCCAGATCAGAAGGTTTGAAACTAGGATTCTGAGCTTTGGAACATGAGGATCTGGGGTTGCAGAGGGGGATCATTTCATGTACATGGGAAGGGGCCTTCAAGGCTGTATGGATCCAGTGCACACCAAGTGCCCTCTGCCTGCTCAGGGGTCTCTGGCCAGGGCAGCCCAGCTCCTTTGGAGGCATCCCAGGGCTTCCTTAGGTTCATCTTCCCAGTCTCTGGGGAGGCCGACATATTTCCTTCCTCAATCATTCAACATATTTTTTAGGTATTCCTATATTCTGGCACTTTCTACATCTATACCCAGCAGTCCTGATCCTCAGCCTATGGGGCTACCAGATGGGACAGTGACCTTCCTAAAGAGTCCAGGGAAGAGACGGGGATAGAGAATGGAACTTTTTTCATGGAACAAATCTAGCCTCTTCTGGGCACAGCTAGTTTCTCTTTACATACCATCACAATCCTGACATTCCCCTACTCTGTCCCTTGTGGGTGTGGGTCATACCCATGGGGTCTGAGCTCCACTTGCCTGGATGGCAGATGCCACCTTCCTCCTCTTTCCACCCCACCCCACCCCACCCTGTAACCAGTAAGAGCTCCCTCAGCTGGGAGGCAGTGGACAGGTATCCTGCTCCGAAAGGCAAAGATATGCCCCCCAAAGTCCCAGAAGGCAGGATGGAAATCATCGCAGGAGCCCCTGATGGGAAGACCCTCCTGAACCTCAGCCCTCTCATGGGTCAAATCCCCCAGCCTTGGAGAAATACAGCCTCCAAACTTCCCTCCTCACCTGGTCCTTCCCATGCTGCTGCTCTGCTCCTGCTCTAGTGCTGACCGCCTTGTCTCCCCTCAGAGGCGGTGTCAGGGCCCTCAGCATCCCTTCCTAGTCAACAGCCCATTGCCCTGCACCAAATTTCCTGCTGGAAACTAATGGTGGAATCTCTGACACTGAGAGGAGGGGTGGAGACTTCCCTGTCTCCCAGTGAACGGAGGGAGCTGCCCCTTCCACCTGTTTTAAGACATCCTGGCCTCCACCCTCCAGGCCAGCTGGTGACTCCATCACTGTGGCCCTGGTCCAGACTGACCTTTCCCACCCTCTCCCTCCACAGGCTGACTCACCAACTGTGAGACCATCTTCCTAGCCTCCAGTCCCTACTTTAGGAAGATAGCTATGTCTCCAGCCCTCTCCCTCAGGCCTCCCTTTTGCCTCTCCTGATCCCTGCTGCCCTGGACCCTCACCCTGAGCTCTGTAGGGACTGTTCCACCAGACTTTGTCACTGGTCCCTCTCACCACTCATTGGCTCCATTGTGCCCAGTTCTGGCTGGCCCAACCCTGAGGAGCTCCCATTCTGGAAAGAGATGTGAGCTGTTTGAGGGCCCTCCCAGGCATCCCTGCTTTTATTCATGCTGTACTTTCTGTCTAGAAATTCTTTCCAGAACCCACACACACTGCACCCATCCTACCCAACGCTCCAGGTTCTTCTAATGTCACCACATGACTGGAGCTCTTCCCCTCTCAGGCACCTCCTCAGGCTGTTCCTCAGGTCTTGTTAGTAATTAATTGGTCCTTCCAGCTCTACCTCAATACATGCTAGGTGCTCCTTGAGGGCTGGTTTCTGTCCCTATGACCCAGCAAGAGACCTGATCACAGCAGCTATTGCAGGAAAGAGAATGAATGAGCCAATGAGTTAAAGAAACACAACAGGTTGTGAGAGCCCTGAGGAGCTGAGATTGATGGAGGTGCCTCTCCTTTCTCTCTCTCCTCAGAGGGCCTATAGGAGGACAGTGATACATAAAGATTTCTCTTTGGTGGTCAGGGATCACTGTAGCTCTCCTGGTGGCCCACCCTGCCCAGGGCCTTCTCCTGCCCCTGGACTATCCCTCCTTCAATAGCTGCAGGAGCCCAGAAGACCTTGCCCTTCTCTGGACAGGCCTGGAAGGCATCCTACAGATGTCTTAGGCGAGTCACATGCTTTTACCTGGCCCATCTCTGATTCATAGTTTCCCATCCTGGAGTCTCCTCTGCTATTCTTCTTGCTCTGTTGTAGCCAGTCAAGGCCGAGCAGCTTCCATTAAGCATCTTCATGAATCCCCCACTCCCACCCCTTGGTAGATACTGCCATAGAAGTTAAGCTGTTTGTTCAAGGTCACACTGCCAAGAATTGGAAAAACTAATCTCAACATCAAGGGCTGAATCTCAACACCGAAGCCTGAATTCATCACACCCTGGAACAAAGAAGCAGGGCAAGGCAGCGGCCTTAGGATTCCCTCAGTCTAACCTGGGTTTAGTTCATTCACTTAGACAACATGTCAGCACCTGCCCAGCCTCCCAGCCAGCAGACCCACCTCACACACCTGTACCTGACCAGGCCCTGCTCTCACCTTCAGGATGCTCAGAGGCTGCTCAGGTTCCTCACTCATGAATGCACAGGCCTGGATCTGCCGCAGGGAGCTCTTCTGGCAAACAGGATAAACTGGTTTCCCGGCCTCTGGCCTTGCCCAGCCTCCAGCATTTTTCAGGGCAGACAGCTATAGCAGGGGCTCCTGCAGACACACAGAGTTGGACAAGGGAAGCCAGCCAGGCCAAGTACCCCTGGGGCTCCCTCCTCAGCTCTAAATTTGGACCCCCAAAGACAGAGAAGTGATCGGATGTGCTTATCCTGAATGCTCATCCACACACACCCCATTATCCAGCCCCAGCTCACACGCTCCAGGGACCTCCTTTCACAGGATGGAAGACCTCTTTCCATGTCCTGCAGGGCTGAGCCAGGCCTCCATCGTCCCCTCCCTCCATCTGGGTTTTGTGCTCTAGACAGGAAATGGTCAATACTCTCCTTGCCTAGCACACACTCTGTGGAACTTCTGCCAGCACATTTTTGCCTAAGCTGGGTCTCTAAGTAGCTCACCTCCCCACTCATGCCTCTAGGCATTTCTCATGGGTGTTACACACACACATACGGTCCATCTGAACACACAGGCACAGACACACAGATACATGGAGGTGTGCAAATCCACTTTAATATATATATATATATATATATATATATATATATATATATATATTTTAGTTGTCAGTGGATCTTTTATATTTATTTATTTATATGCGGTGCTGAAGATCAAATCCAGGGCTTCATATATGCCAGGCAAGTGTTCTACCACTGAGCCACAACTCCAGTCCCCAAACCTGCTTTTGATGAGGAGGAAACAGTCCCAAGGCCTCAGGGTAAATCAAGGACAGAGTTGAGATTAGAACCTGGGCCTTCTCGTCTCACCTGGGAGCCTCATACACACCAAACCCTGGGCTTCCAGGAGGGGATGGTTGGCAGTGGAGGAACTCCTCTTTATGGGCAAGTCCCAGCACCCATGACCTCAGACACGACACAGCAGAAGAATGTGCCTTTCTGGAAAGATCTCTTCCCATCTGCTTCATTTCCCTAGAATGGAGGTGGAGAGGTGAGTGGCTACAGGTGTAGGGCAAGGAAGGAGCCAAGGAAGTGCCTCTGGGCACTGTGTGACATGGGCCAGCAGGCTGATGATTATCTGCCTGTCTGCTCTAGAATCCAGTGACAAGATGAAGAGCTTCATCTCTTCACCCCACTCCTCCCAGGCACACACCTCTCTCCTTTTGAGGAGATGTCTTAGTCAGCGGAGGAGCATAGCACTTCTTCAAGGTCATTCCCCCCGTTTCTGAGAAGGGCCTCCACCAGCCTTTCAGGATTCACCTTCGCTCTCCTCATCCCACTGGAAGCCCATCACTCACCAAGTCCTGTCAGTCAAGCAAGAGAGTCTTCCAGATAAGCCCTGTGTGTTTTGTGCACACCCACAACCCTGTGCTTCTCTTCCAGACCATCACCAGCCTCTTCACAGGACTCCTTGCCTCCACCCCTGACCCTCTGTCCAGCCTTGATGCTGCAATCACATAATTTTCCTAAAACTCAAATCTGACCATGTGCTATGAAGCTCAAAATCCTTCCATGGCTCCCTAAGTCCTTCAGGATAATGTCCAAGCTCCTTAACCTGGCACTTAAGGACCTGGCTGATCTGGTTCCTGCCATCCCTCCAGAAAACTCCACCCTCATCCTCTAGTCTCAGCACAGCAAAAGCAGTCATATGGCATATCTTGCTTGGGAACAGCCTTCTTTATCTTCTAACAACTCTATTGTAACACAAGTGAAGTGCTGTCTGTGTCAAGTTCTGTGTTAGACAGCTTCATATACCTCTTCTCATTTAATCCTGAGACTTAGAAGGGCTAAATAACACCCCTCCCCCCATTACAAAACTAGCAATGGCAGAAAACTCTGATCTGTCTTCAGAAACTATGTCTCTGACCATGGCCTCCTATCCGGCAAGATCCAGGCCCTATCTACAGGAAGTTGACCATCCCCCTTTGAGCCCCATGGCTCTGTCTGGTCAGGTCTCCAGCAGAGGAGTGCCCAACTGACGTTTCTTCCTCTTAGTACTTCCCTAGGGTGAAGTGGCCAGATGGTTACTGCACCCATCTCACACATAGAAAAACTAAGACCAGAAAGGAGCAATTCAAGGTCTTGGCCAAGGTCACCAGGAAGTAAAGAGCCAAGCCAAGCCTATGGGGGGTAAGCCTACTTCCTGACCTGGCTCTGTCCCTACCCTAATCTGGGTCTTTCTGTGGTCCTAGGCTAGTGAGCCCAAAGCCAGGAGGAGGGACAGAGGCAGTTCCCAGGCTGGCTGCGGAATTTCCAGGGTGGTTAGACGACATTCCAGTTCCTCCACTAGGGTGGCTCTGGAATGTGCCACCCGCCTGACTGGTGGACCCTGTCCAGCCTGGCAGGGGAGAATGTCCTGTCACTACTCTGAAGACCCCTGCTGCCAGGGGCGGGATGCTGTGATGAAGACACAATCAATGGGCCTAGAATGGCATCAAGGGGGCCGGAGGGAGTACTGGGCAGATGGGAAATCCTGCCATTCCCAGTTGTAGGTCCTGGACAAGTCTTGCAATTCCAAAACCCAAATCTCAACTTCCTTTTTAAAAAAATAATTTAATAATCGCTTTATTTTTTTTTTAATGTGGTGCTAAGGATCGAACCCAATGCTAGGCAAGTGCTCTGCCACTGAACCCCAGTCCCAGCTTCTCAACCTCCTCTTGATAGAAGAATAGAAGCTTCCCCTAGCAGGGAAGAAAGAGTGGTCAGGGAAGGCTTCCTGGAGGCGAGGACCCTTACCTGCATTTTACAAGATAAGTAGGAGTCAGGTGGTTAGAGTGGAAGAGAGTGAGCAGAAACCAGGGCAAAGACGACAAGAACTGTTCATCATCCTTGTAGTTTGGGAACAGTGGAGGACAAGGCTGGGCTGCACGGGATTAGGAGATAAGAAGTCACCCTGTACCCTTCCAAATGTCCTCCAAGGGGTCAATGTTCAGCAGGCTCCTCAGCCTTGCCTGGCATGTTGCAGTAGGAGGAGCTGGCCTGGGGACACAGATGATGGGTGACCCAGATGACCCAGGTGACCCATGGTGCAGTAGGAAGCCTCCCCTGAGCTCTGTAAACCTCACTTGAAACTCTTGTCCTCTTGGGAACCCCCACAGAGTGTGGGGACCTCACACGGAGGCTGAGGTCAGAGCTTGCGAGTGGGCGAGTTTCAGATCAGCCAGGCGAACAGATCAGGAAACTGAGATGCTAAAGAGGCAGAGCCTTCTTCAACCAGGCTGGGACCAAACCACCCCCCCCACACACCCAGGCCCAGCACTGCCCTGCACAGGGCTATGGAAACCAGCTCCTGAACTGAACAGGTTCAGAAACACAATGCCCTGGGCTCCTCTCCTATCCATCACAACAAAACTCTGCCAGTCAGACTCAAGAGGCAAGACCCTGTGTTTGGGCTCCAACTTGGAAACATCTATGCTGTGCATTCTTGGTCAAGTCAGTCTCCCTTTCTGAGCTTTGCGCTCTTTGATGGTCAAATGGGGAGAATCACTGCTCCATGGAATAGCTCATGAGAAACAAGTTAGACAAGAGGCAGGTGGGCATTCCATGGTGCTGGCAAATTGTCCTGGTGTGGAGGCTGCATCTGCCCATCATAGTGGAGACACCGAATTCCAGGAGCCTGTGCTACTTCTCAACTGGGTCCCTCTCTAGTGCCCCCAGAGGGGCAGAAGTCATGGTCAGAAGTCAGGAGTCAGTGAGGCTCCTGGAAGAGGAGCTATGATCAGGTTTGAAGGTGAGCAGGAAGGGTCCAGCTTGGGAGGAAAGGAGATGGGAGACCCCAAGTGGAAAAGGACAAAAGCACAGAATGGGATCTATGCAAGGCTGTGTGTCTGAGATGGTCTCAGCTCCAGGATTCCAAGTTCATTGGTTCTCAGAGTCCAGCTCTTCTGGGAGTGAGTGCTATTTCTTCAGTCTTGTTACTTAAGGTTCTGATGGGCTTTGGTTTGAGATCCGCAGAACTACAGGAGTCTGCACTCAGAGTAATCACAAGTCACATTCCCAGGAGCCATGAAGTCCCAGCAAGCACACACCAGTGCCCTTGTGTGCCCTGCTTTACAGGGATCCTGTGAACTCAGCCTCACATCATGCTCTATAGGGCCCTTGAGGAATGCCCATTCTGGCTAGGGAAGAGACACTGACATGGACCCAGTCCACCTGGGTGATGAAGACACAATCAAGGGGCCATGGAGCCCAGAGGAACTCCCAGCCAGACAGAGGTGCTCAGGGAGAACTTCCCAGAAGAACTGGCACTTGGTAGATGATTAGGAGTTTGTTAGGTGGACATAGAGGTGGGAGGACACAGAAGGCAGAGGATATAAGTGCTGAGACTCAGCGGGCAAGAGTATAGCCTGTTAAGGAAACACAGGTTGTGTGTGGCTGGCATGGACCTTTAGGTGGCATGGAATGTGTGGGGGCCCAAGGAACTCATATAAAAGAGCTCAAAGACCAGGCTGAGGAGCTGGGCCACTATTCTGGCTTAAAAGGGGAAGGTCATGGTCAGAGTTGACCTTTACAAAGATGGTGCCACATGTAAGGTAGACAGAACTAGGGGGTCTGGAGGGAGGGAGATGAGGGAGGAGACATACAAGAATATGGTAAGAACTGTTCTTTGACCCTGGACTCCCTGCTAGATGGGGAGCATCCTTCCTCAGCACCCCAACCCACCATGGTAAGTCTTCCTCCTACAAAGTGGGCTGGGAGGCTGGACACTCACCAGGAAGCCATAGGAATACAAGTCTAAGGGAGGCCCCCAGTGCACAGACCCCTTCTCTGAGGAACTGCAGTGACAGTGACAGGGTACCAGGATGGAAGATCAAGAGCTACCCAGAAGGGCTTGGGTTGCTCACCCTCCCACTAGGGATTCCTGCTATTTATCCCAGGACACACATGACCCAGGCCTAGGAGACTGGGTGATGAAGAAGTATAAGAACTCTTTTGTTCAAGGACACCCTCTGTGTGCCAGGTGATAGGGACTGGGTAAGAAAGCAGGGATGACTCAGCTTCGACCTGCAACTGGCCTCTCTCAGGGATGGGTACAGAGTTCAAGGAGAGTCCCATAGCCAGCTTCCCTGCATCAGCTTTCCTCCATCAATACCCAGTGGTAGGGACAGAACAGGCCTGAGATTCCAAGGGCAGCCCAAGAGGAAGGTGTGAGATAAAAGGCTTATAGAATGTAGTTAGAGGAGAAGAAGGATTTCATCAGGGGTACCTCTCCCTCCCCTCACCAGATCTGCAAGGCTCCCCTGGCCCTATGAGCAGAACTGAGCTGGCCTTATCTTGTCAGCAGCTGGGTAAGCCATGAAAACAGGTTCCCAGGAGAGGATTCAAACTCCTTTCGGCTTTGAAGGTAGAGGATTTGCCTTGCCCTGATGGGGCTTCTGTCTTGGATGGGGCAGGTAGGCAGGAGGCCCAGATTTCACTGGGCTTTGTGATCTCAGGGAAGATACTCCCCAAATCTCTTTATTTCCTCATCTGCAACATGGAGATAATAATTTCTTTCTCACAGAGCCATTGGAGGATAAAATGAGGGTTTTTAAAAAAACTATTACTATCAAGCTATCTTTGTAGAGGGGGTCATGAGGAGAGGAAGGCATTCAATAATTAAATTCCCATAACCAACACAATCCCTTGCGGTTGCATCTGTGTTCTATTTTGCTCTTCAAAAGACCTTTGAGTATCATGCTCCTCCCCATGCACTGCATTGAGTTGACAAAGCCCTTTACTGGGCTGGGAGTGTAGGTCAGTGGTAAAGTGCATCCTTAGCATGCACAAGGCCTGGGTTCAATCCACAATCCACACACACACACACACACACACACACACACACATACACAAGCCCTTTCCTGGCCTCTATCTTAAGAATCCTCTAAGCCCACTCCTTGCCCAGCTCCAAGTCTGCACCAGTGCCAGTCGGACCAGCAGCGTCCCTGGGCTGTGCCCACCAATCTCTTCAAAGGTCTGATCTCCTTCAAAGAGGCAAGGATCAACATTCCCAATTTATGGGTGGCAAACTGATACTTAGAGAGGCACAATTACATAATGGGTTACAGCCATGAAACCAAAGCTTTTGTTGGGCTCATGAGATCTTGGTGATGACCTCATGTTCTCTTAGCTGTCTTTGGGGGAACTGGGCCCTGTGCATCCTGTGCAAGATGGGGACAGGAATGGAGAGGTCACAGCCACACTCTTTAGGCCAAGTTCATTAACCATTTCTGAGGGTTGCCCAGTGCTCCCCAACCCTCTGTCTATGCCCCAGGTCAGCCCTGGCAGAGAGGAGAAAGAGTGACAGGCCTTTTGTGCCAGGACTTCTCCCTCACCCCCTAACCCCACACTCTCACATGCAAGACCTTACTGGTCCTTTTAGAGGGTAGCTGCTCAAAGAACCTCCTTTCTCCTATTCTCACCACAGAAAACTAAGACTTCCCTGGGGTTCAAATCCGATCCTCAAAAGCTCATCATATTCTAGCCTAGCTCCAAAGCAAGACTGTGGACCCAGGGAATCTTCCGATGCTATGCTGAGAGGAATAGAGATCCTCCATCTCCATGAATCCCAAACTAGCAGAGCTAGTTTCTAGCAGGACCTGGTACTTGGGCTGGACGCCCTGGAGGATGGGGGGTGGGGGCCAAGCCTGACACTGGCTGTCCTAGTGGGAGGGGGCACTGCCTTTCTCCTGACTGACCCTTTCTATGGCACCACCTGCCAGATAAAAAGTCTGCGGACAGATTAAAGTCTTAACTGTTCTTCCTCACCACTGCCCTCCTCCGCCCCCGTGCTACTGCCTTCCCAGTTTTACCAACGCCCAGGATTGGGGTGGGTGGAAGCCACCCAGAGCGATCCTGGGGGGAGGACAGGAGTGCAGCAAGTCTTGGGAACTGCCTGGTCTCTGGTCGGTCTCATTGCCCCAGGGGCTCCTACACCAAAGAACACAGTTTAGAGCGCACACACACACAAGTTCAGATACTCTCTCCCCAGGGGCACTCACTGACACACAGACTTTCCCAACAGGCGGACATACACACCCTAGTCCGCGGTGGCTATCCACACTCACTGAGATCTGCGCGCCAGCGAAGACAAAGATCACGGATTCATGGGGCGTCCCGCCGTCCAGTTACGCGCCACACTCAGGCTCGGAACCATGCCCTGGTCGGGCAATGACACACGGCCCATTCCTCGCCCAGCGCCGAGTCCGCACCCGCGTCAGTCGGACCGGCAGCGTCCCTGGGCAGCGCCCGCCAACCTCTCCGAGGGTTCGATCTCCCACTAGGCGGCCTGTCCCTTGCCTCCACGCTGAATTCGTCCGCCCCAGGTGCTGTGGCCGCTGTTCCCCGGGGCCGGTGCCGACGTCTTGCCGCTGCGCAGGGTCCCACGTGCCTGGGAGCGCCGCGGCCCCCGCCCCGCCCCACCTCGCTCCCTACCCTGCGGCCTGGCCCCCGGGGGCGGAGCGGACTCTGGACAGACCCCGGCACCGCCCCCACACGCCCGAGTAGATACCTCGCCACCTCGCCACCCGGCACCACTCTGGGGACGCCGCCCAGCCCCACAGTCGTGGGGTCAGCGCACCCGCAAAGGGTGCTGCGGCAGGAAGCGCAGGCGGCGACCGACGGTCCTACGACCTGGCCCGGCAGAAGGAAGAAGCCGTCAGACTCACTCAGAGGAGCAGGGAGCGCAGGGAACTTGTGAGAAAAGATACTGAGAGACGCCAAAGTTTTACTAGGTTTGCAAGCTGGCCTGGTTCCGGTCATTACCCACTGAGGGACCTTTGCGACGATTCGCCGCCTCTATCCTGTTCCTGCCCCAGCACCTGTTCTCCTTGATGGGACCAACTCAGGTCACCACGCTGAGACCAGAAAGCCCAGGGAACACTCAGGTCTCTGCCTCTCTCTCCAGCCCCTAGCAGTGAAGGGAGGTCCTGTCCCTGTGCTCTCCTTCCCCTTCCTTCATTCCACCAGCAGGTCACCAGATTCCTCATTCTTTTTGGTCTCTCATCTTTAGCTGCTTTAATTCCCTTCTCTGCCCTCAACCCCACTCTGATGGCCTTATGTAGTCATAGACCGTGTTTCTGTCCCTCTCCAGTCTGAGCTCAGGAGGGCAGGGACCAGGGGGCCCTTCTCCCTGCTGCTATCCTAAAGGTCCTGGGAGGTGCTGTGTCCTGGCTTATGTGTAAGCATGAATGAAGGAGAGCCTCCTTACCCGGCCTCATTTCTGGTTTAGAAGTCAGGAGTGTAGGTTCTGGCACTGACTCAGGGATCAGGGACTTTCAGCCACTGTTCCAGTCCTCTCAGGGCCTCTTTGCTGTGAAAGGGAGCCATCCCACTCATCCTCCCACCTACCACTGTCCATCTATTGGCTCTTTGGATGGTCCAGTGGCTAGACAAGTGCAGAATAGGCTTCTTCCTGTGGCCAAGGAGTTTTCCCAGGGTCCTGGGGCCTGACTGGGCTGCAGATCAGCTGACAGGGGCCTGGCTGCCAAGCCCAGTAGGGGCCCCAAAGGATGCTGGCTGCATCCCTGCAGGAGTAAGAGCAGGGAGGATATACAAGGCTCTGTGGCTAAGAAGCATCTGCAGTCCCTGGGATTTGCTTGGGAGACACAAAGGTCCCTTGTCCTTCCTCCTCCGCCTGTTTTCCAGGCTGATCCATGCAGTTTCCAAAGGCCTAGCTATTCCCACATCCCCAGTTTGTGGGGCCGAGGCCTTAGGGTCCCAGTGTGGGTAAGTCCTTTTGGGCACTGTAATCTCTTCCAATCCCCTCTCTCTCTTCTCCCTTTCAAGCTGTCAAAACTTCTATTGTGCCAGGTGTGGTGGTGCACACCTGTAATCCCAGCAGCTCAGGAGGCTCAGGCAGGAGGATGGTGAGCTCAAAGCCAGCCTCAGAAAAAGTGAGGTGCTAAGCAACTCAGTGAGATCCTGTGTCTAAATAAAATACAAAATAGGGCTGGGGATGTGGCTTAGTGGTTGAGTGTCCCTGAGTTCAATCCCCAGTACCCAAACAGAACAAACAAAACAAAACAACAACAACAAAACTATTATCACAGCTGTTTCCCCTTTGATATCAAGATGAAGGCCCAAGCCCAGCCTCAGCTTCTAGCAGACACACCACAAAGTACTCGGTCCAGGGCTGTGCGTCCTCTGCTGCGGTCCAACTCCCCTACTCTATAGCCAAAGGAACTACATCCCTGAGACTTTTGACACCTGACCTGCTCATCAGATGATATAGTAAAGGGTCCTGTCCTTGAACCCCACCTCCTCTGATTCAGATTCCTGTCTGGCCTCACTTCTCCTATGACTTCTCTCTGAGCCTCAGTCTCCTCTTCTGTAAAATGGAGTGTTAATAATAACCTTATTTGCTGGCCTGTCTAAAAGTTCTTTTTTTCAGGGTTTTGCCCATCATCCTGAGCCGCCCAGGTTCAAGGATTTGTATTCTTTCCAAGAAGAGCTGGGGGTTGAGATCTCCTGACACTTTGCCAGGCACTTCCTTCATGTAGTTTTGAAAGTCATCAAGTCCAATGGGCTTCACATTCCACAGCAAAGTCCTCCTTCCCGGGGCTATCTGGGACCCTCCCATTCCACTTCAACTTATGCATTTGTGCTTTGTATTTTTACTTATTTGCATTTCCTGGTAATTTGTTGAAAATACATAGATGATTCTATGGCTAAAAGAATTTAGAACCATTGATCCAACCAGGAAATTGAGGCCCAGTGAGTCACACAGCAAGTGCCTTCTAAAGGGGTAGAATAGCAACAAGAGAGTCTCTCTGGAACCAAGCAGCCTAATGGTGAAGGCCCAGGCACAATAATAGTCCCCACGAGGTGGGTAATGGAGCCATGGGGGCACAGGGGAGGGCTCCATTAGCAGCAGTGGGTCAGGAGGGGCAGAGCAGAGCATGGCTCCCCGCTCCCACCATGCATTAAGAGGCTTCCTGCCTCTCCAGCCCTGTGGAGGCACTTGGCTCACCCGGGGCCTTCTCATCTTCCCTCTCTACACGTCTCTCACTTCCCCTGAGAGAAACTTCTGCAACTGCATACTGGGGTGGAGTCCTTGCCTGGCCCAGGTTCTAATCCTGTCGCAGACTAAGGGGGGTGTCTCTGCCACTCCTCACTGCCATCCTTGCCTCACACTGCTTGAAGACTCTGACATCCTCAAGACAAAGCCCAGCTCCAGACTGGCACTATGGGCACCACCTCTGTGCTTTGCCTTCTGCCGGCTGGGCTAAAGAGCAGAGCCCTTGCTCACCTCCTGCCTGATACTTGCTGCTCCCTCTTCCTGCAACATCTCCTCTCGGCTCTTGACCTCCTCCTGGCTTCCAGCCATAGCTCCTCTAAGACCTAGCTCAGGTGCCCTGCCACTTGCCACACTGCTGTCTCTCTCAGTGCCTATCTCCTCCTTTATTGAGAACATGTTTGAGGTAGGGCCTGGGTCCTTCCTGCACACAGATAAATGCCCAGTACCCCGCACTGTCCCTGTCACATTGTCAGCCTCCATGAGTATCTGATGTGAGTGAAGGAGGAAGGACTCCATTTTGTGATCACATTCTTTGTGCTAGTCATGGTTAAGGCAGCCCCCTCCTTGGCCCATGAGATGGGTGTTATCATTCTTATGTTAATTTTAGGGAAACTGAGGCTAAGGAGGGTGAAGTAAAAGTCCAAAGTCATGCAGTGAGCCTGCAGTGAGTCTCCTGGCCCTGGAATGGCACCCAGTGGGAAGGAAGGCCCTGCTGAGTTCCCATAGAAATGGCTAGACCAAGCTATTGGGACCCACACTGGTGGCTCCAGTTACACAGGGCTAGGCTGGCTCCAGCAGCCTGGCCTTCCTTGCTCCCTGGACTGCTACAGCAGCCTGCAGGCCAGGAACTGAGCTCCTCAGATTTCCAGGCAGGGGCCAGGGCTCGGATGCTGACTGCAGCCTTGTGGCTCTGGCTCTCAATCAGGCCAGAATGCAGGCCCCCAAGGAGGCAGCTCTGAGAAATAGAAAGCCTGCTCCAAGCCTAGGAAAACCTCCACTCTACTTCCCCTACAAGCAGAACCAGCTATATAATTTATGGGACATAGGACAAAATGAAAATGTGGATACTCTTTTTCAAAAATTATTGAGAATTGCAAAATTGTGACAGCAGAATATTAAACAAAATTCAAGGCCCTTCCAAGCTTGGACCCCATGTAATTCTATAGGCCGTATGCCTGTGAAGCCAGCCTTATCCTTAGGCCTTGGTTTCCTCATCTGTCAAATGGGAGAATGGTAGCCTCTTGGCCAGACAAGGTAAGGATGAGGTGGAAAAGTAAGAAAAGTCCAGGGAACAGAGTGAAGGTTGGGTAGGGGTTCTCGTGAACATCACTTATTGTTTGGGTCTTAGCCCTGGGTACTGGACCAGTTTGCACCACAAGTTTGTTCCTTACAATGGCTCCTTTTCATGGACTTAACCAGGGAGGGGCTCGGAGGAGCAAGATGCTTAGGGTTATGCAGAGACTCAGTGGGGAAAGCCAAGGTCAGAGCCCTGGCCTTTTTCTCTGCAAAGCTGGTGCTTCTTGTAACACAGAAGAGAGAGGGAAGAGAGGGAGAGAAAGAAGGGCAAGAGGGAGGTGGGAGGGTAGGAGGGAGGCTGCTCAGGACAAAGAGGGCCACTGTGTAAACACAAAGACCTAACCACAGAGGCCCCACAGGGGCTGGGCCAAACAGATGGATGGAGCTGTGTAGCTCTATCCATGGAGACCAGGGGAGCTGCCAGGAGCTGCCTCCCAGCCCCTCCCTAGCTGTGTACGTGTGGGGTGGGGGGCAGAGGGGCATGCAGGAGCCAGGAAATGGGTCACTGAAGAGAACCAGACCGAGGGCTGGGGCCCTTACACCCTGCCCCGGGCCTCCAGAGCCGTGCTGCACACCCACCTGTCCCCAGCAACTCCAGAGCCTCGGCCTTACACTGTTACACCTCACCCCCAGGGATGACCATCAGAAAGTCCCAACCTCACAATCTTGCTTCTGATCACTCCCCATCACCCCACAAGGGATAACAAATAAATCCCTTGATGTGTCATTCAAGTTTCTTTGTGACCTGCCTGATCTTTCCATACTCATCAGTCTCCCATACCACAGTCACATGTGACATCCCACCAGATGACTCTGCCCTTCTTCTTTATTTATTTATTTGGTACTGGGGATTGAACTCAGGGACACTCAACCACTGAGCCACATCCCCAGCCCTATTTCTGTATTTATTTAGAGACAGGGGCTCAGTGAGTTGCTTAGCACCTCGCTATTGCTGAGGCAGGCTTTGAACTCGCAATCCTCCTGTCTCAGTCTCCCAAGCCACTGGAATTACAGGCGTGTGCCATTGCACCTGGCAGCTCTGTCCTTACACACACAGCTCTGTGTTTGCTCATCCTTTTCCTTTTTCCTGCGATGCTCTTTCCCTTGATCCATTGTGGGCTGAAACCCTATTTCTCCTTCAGGGGCCAGTCCAATGCCACCTCCACCAGCCAGTTGAATTTCCTCCACCAGCCAGTTGAATTTCCTCCACCCCTACAGTTGAATTTTTACTTTACCCATTAACACATTCATGTACTCTGCCATAGGGGCTGGGGCTGTAGCTCAGCAGCAGAGTGCTTGTGTGTGAGGCACTAGGTTTGATCCTTAGCACTGCCTAAATAAACAAATAAAATAAAGGCATGTTGTCCATCTACAACTACAAAAAAAAAAAAAATCCACTCTGCCACAGATGTTGGGTTGCTCCTCTGTCTGCAGTGCTCATTGCTGCTGACTTCTGTTGGAGTCCTATGGATCCACAAAGCTGGCCTGGAAGGCAGGGGACACTGAGCTGGGCTTTGCAGGCAGGCGTTCTGTGCTAGTCGGAGGCAGTGGAAAGTAAGGAACGAGAGTGCTGAGAAGCAGTGTTGCCAGCCCTATCTCAAATTTTTTTCTGAATGAGCTGAGACCCTGAGTACTGATAGCAAGGGGCCCAAAAGGGCAGGAGCCAGGTGTGCAGGGGCATTGCCAGGGGGATAAAAAGTTAACAGGTTCTGAGGAACCAAGTCATGAAGGGTTTTATATGCCATACTGAGGAAATGTTGTTATGTCTTGTTTAAAACACACCTAAATTTGTTTCTCAGTTCTCTGATTTACCAGGTAATTAATTTCTGCTTTTATCTTTATTATTTGCTTCCTCTTAGTTACCTTGAGGTAGCTTTTCTGTTCGTTTTCTACAAGTTTATTGAAGCAAATGCCTATTTTATTTATCTACATAATCTTTTAAAATAATATAAGCTTTTAAGGTTATAATTTCCCTCTGAATTCAGCTTTGGCTGCATCACATTTATTTGAATATAGAAAGGTTTATTTATTATTATTTTATAACTAGTGGGTAATTGAAATTTTAATCACCCTTTGACCCATCCCAAACTTCTTTTTAGGGAAATACTTAGGTTTGGGAGATCTTTTTATTTTACTTTTTCAGTTTAAATGAATTTAATTTTTAGAAAGTCTACAGGACATTTTTTTCCCTCAAAAGCAATTCCTCTACCTCAAATAAATCACAATTAAAATAAATAAAGAGCTCAAGATTATATTAGTCCCATTTGTCTTAAGTCCTGGTGACCTGGTGACCTAGTGATGTGTGGATGAAAATGCAGGCAATTATGAAAACAGGTGAAAGATCCAAAGATTGTTTTTTTGACATTTTCCCATTCCTAGGCCATCCTCAAAGAAAATCATATATGGGGTCACGCTGTCCTCACAGTAGTCCAGTGAGCGATTTATGATTTCCCAAATAAAGAACTATCACAAAAGCCTTTATTCTTTTGGGTGTCTGTTTAAATTTGATTGATTCCATAGATTTTTATTTAACTGAGCTACACCCCCAGCCCCAATTTCCTGCCATCTTTAATGTACTTCCTGTAGGCTTCTTTGGTGAAGCTGGTTTTCTGCAAGTGATGGTTCCTGACTATCAACCCCAGTGATCATTGTGCTTGCTGCACCTTGGCCCTTGCAAAGGCGTTTCCACCAATGAGCGAGTCATCAATGTGACCCTCTGTCCTACTGATCTCCAGGCACAACCGTCCCTGATCTTGCAGATCTTGTAAATGTCTGAGAATGTCTCAGAGCTCTGACAGGGTCCTGGTCCTGGTAGAGGACTGGGAGGACAGCGGGAGGAAACTGAGGGTGCAGCACCAGTTTAGCCAAAGTGGGGAGCATAGCTAAAGCAGGGGAGGGGAGGCCTTTGTATTGTTTAAATGTGTTATGACTATCTAGTTATAACATGTAGGCACGTGGGGGAAGGAGGACTGTAAAAAAGGAGTAAAATCTGTTGTTTGTGTGTATTTTATTTCTTTTTTTTAATGTTCATTTATTTTTTAGTTGTAGTTGTACACAATATCTTTATTTATATGTGGTGCTGAGGATTGCACCCAGGGCCTCCACATGCTAGGGGAGCGCTCTACCCCTGCGCCACAACTCCAATCCCCTGTATTTTATTTCTTTAACTTACTTTTTTGTGTTCCATGGATATTTTAAAAGATGTGTGTTTTCTTTTTACAAGATCTACCTCTTATGGGACTGGGGATATAGCTCAGTTGGTAGAGTGCTGGCCTTGCATGCATAGGCCCTGGGTTCAATCCCCAGCACCACACACCCACGCACACACACACAAAACAAAAACAAAAATAAAAAAATTGCCTTTTGTTATTCTGTTAGTCTAATTCATATATATATATATATATATATATATATATATATATAAAATATTTTAAGATAATGTAAATCCACCTTTCCTTTTATCCTGTATAACCCATCTCATGATAGTGATTTTTTAAAATATTTTTTTAATTGTCAATGGACCTTTACTTTATTTATTTATATGCTGAGAATAGAACCGAAACCAGGGCCTCACCCATGCTAGGCACTACCACTGAGCTACAACCCCAGCCCCTCCTGCTAATTTTTTATCTATATCAACTTCTTTTTTTTCTATTTCATCTATCCTGATAGTCTAATATTCAATATATAAAAGTTCTTTTCTATAGATTACATACGTTTAGTGCCTTCTTTTGTTTCATTTAATGAATTCAGACACAATTTTTATTACTTCTTACATCAGTATTATCATACCCACTTTATTTCATTTGTTTTTACCTAACTTAACTCTGTTTGTGCCTCTTTATGTAAATGTCCTATGTCACTTAACTTTTTCACTAAAAGTTTAAATGAGTAATGTATTATAATGATCTGAAATTTTAAAAACAGAAGAAAAAAAAAAAGATATGCAGACCAACATCTCCCTCCATCTCCCACCATTCATCTGCCCAGTTTCCATTCTTCCTTTCACCCAGCCTGGAAAATGTTTTGTTTTGCTTTTAATTATTATTTTTGTGTGTGTGGTACTGGGAATTGAACCCAAGGCTTCTGCATGCTAGGCAGGTGCTCTAGCCCTGAGTTACATCCCCAGCCCTTTGTAAATTTTATATTGAGACAGGGTCTTACCAAGTTATCCAGGCTGCCCTGGAATTTGCAGTCCTCCTGCCTCAGTTCCCAGGTTGTTGGGATTACAGGCGTGCTCCAAAAAAATCCAGCTAGAAAGTGATTTTATTAGTTTCTTGTGTACCCTGAATTTATTTGTGCAAATACAATGTTTCTATTTCTCTCTTTTTTTCATAAAGTGTTGCTTATAATCTTGCATTTTATCTCTGAACACTGAACCTGAAGTTTCCATTTTCTTTTTAGGGACTGCATCAGATCCCATTGTATAGATGTACCATTATGTATTTGAGCAATCCTTTATTGATGGACATTTGTGTTGTTGCCAATTTTTTGCTAGTACAGAAATTGCTGCAATGAATAACTTTGTACATACTTTCAGCTCAGGTACAAATACATGTAGGAAAACTGCACAGAAATACTATTAGTAGATCAAAAGATCCGCGCATTTGTAGATTTGATGACTAGTTCCAGTTTATCCTCCTTTTGGCAGCACATGAGAGTGCCTGTCCCCCCATAGCCTCGCCAACGCTGTGATATGGAATTATTGGATTTTGGCCAATCTGATAGGTGAGAAATCATGTCTCAGTGTAATTGTAATTTGCACTCTTGTTATAAGTGCACCTTTTCATAATAATAATAATTTAAGATCCAATTGCATTTCCTATTCTATTATATCCTATGGTCATTTTCTATTAGGGTGTGGGTTTTCTTGATGCCTATTGGCTTTTTATATTTTAGAAAGATTATCTAACCTTATGTCTTCCACCTGAATTGAAAATGATTTTTCCCAGTTTATTATTTGTCTTTAGCTTTACTTGTTTTTTTCTCTCTCCTTTCCCCTTCCTTCCCTTCTTCTTTCCTTTCCTTCCCTTCCTCCCTCCCTCCCTTCCTCCTCCTCCTCCTTCTTCTTCCGTCTCTCTCTCTCTCTCTCTCTCTCTCTCTTTCTCTCTCTCTCTATTTATTTATTTATTTAAATTTTTGAGACAGGGTCTTGCTAAATAGGCCAGGGTGTCTACAAAATTGTGATCCTCATGTCTCATCGTCACAAGTTGCTGAAATTATAGGCAGGCGCCATCACACCTTACAGGTTCCCCCCCACACACACTGTTTATAATGCAGAAGTTTTTATTTTCTGAGGTTCAGCTTTTCCATTTTTTTAATGGCTTCTAAATTTTAAGCCATAGTTAGAAGGGTTTTTTCTACTCCAAGATATCTTTCCTATATTTTGTCTCTGTTTAACATGTATATTTTTAAAATATATTTGGATATTTTATATTAAGTCTGTCTGTCTTTCTTTCTATTTTGAGACAGGGTCTTGCCAAGTGACCCAGTGTATCGCAGAACTTGCAGGCCTCCTGCCTCAGACTCCCCAGTGTGTTATTTCTCCTAAGCAACATATCATGTAGTTAGATTTTGTTTTTAAACATGAGAATGAGAATCTTTGCTTTCAGTAACATAGCTTAATTTATTTATATCTATTTCAGAACTGATGTAGTCTCATTTTACTTTTCTTTTTTTTTTTTTCTTTTTTTTTTTTTAATATTTATTTATTTATAGTTTTCGGCGGGCACAACCTCTTTGTTTGTATGTGGTGCTGAGGATCGAACCCGGGGCCGCACGCATGCCAGGCGAGCACGCTACCACTTGAGCCACATCCCCAGCCCCTCATTTTACTTTTCTATTTTTTAAATTTCTTGCTTCCTTATTGCTTTGCTTTTTTGTTCTTTGCTACACATTCTAGGTTTTTCCTGTTTATTATCTTCTAGAATGATTTAGAAAGTGGAAATCAAGTTTGTAATCATCTAAATCTTCAGATTAGTCAAGCACATGTATTTAAACTCGTATGTATCCAATTACCAAAGTCAATAAAAGGCGCCACTTATTGCTGCCCTGGCTGCTTTTCCCGAGTCTCTATTACTGTCTGCTTTTCAGATGAGGAAAATAAAGCTCCAAGTGCTTAAGTGGTTTGCTCCAAGGTCACCCCATAATACCTACTGATCATCCCCCTACACACACCATGATGAGAAATTTAGCAGGCTTAAGCCTGTCAGGGCCACCCTGGGAGCTCCAGAGAGGAAATCTCTGTGAATGCCATCGCCAAAAGTGAGGGAGGGGTGAGCGCCTCAAGGTAAAAATCCTGATGGTCTCTGAACCCTTGATATTAAACTCTAGGATTTTTGCCAATCTGATAGGTGAAAAATCATGCCTCACTGTAGCTGTGGTTTGCATTTCTCTTCTGGGTGAGACCTCGCATCCTCTTACATGTTGGAGAGCCATTTGCATTTCCATTTCTATGAACAGCCTATTCATATCTCTTGCCCACTTGGGAAGTGCCCAGCAAATAATCACCACATCAAAGCTTCCTGGTCTGTTTGTTCTTGAGAATGCCAATCAGATGACTTGGAGAGTTTTATTCTGTTATAGAAAAGTCACGTCCGAAAAAAAAATAGGCTTTTCATCTGAACCTTCAGAACAATTTTCTTCCTCCTTGTGCTGTCGGCTCTTTTTCCAGGATCCATTTTGGTTGTTTTGTTCACTTTCCCTTGATCAGGCCAAAATAAAGCCGGGCCAGGCCTTACATCCGGATCCTCTCAACTTTATGCTGTGTTGCTTAATAACGGCAGATGTCTCAATTCCACTGTTAGATAATGTAGACACAGAAAAAGAGAAGCTGATGAGGATTGCATAGGGGAATTATCATCAGGGCTGGGGGAGTAGCTCGGTGGTGGAGCACTGTCCAGCATGCCCAAGGTCCTGGGTTCGATCCCAGCATCTGCAGGGAAAAAAATATGCCAGCGTTATCTTTATCATTGTCATCAAGAAGAGCTAGCCTTTAAATAGGACTATAGATTTGTAAGTTTATCTATTAATATTTATGAATATGTATACACACATATATATATATATATACACATACCACACACACACTAAATGTATATATTCAAAATTTACACATATGAAAATCTAGTTCTCATAAAAACCCTCTATTCATTATCCTTTACAGATGACAAGGGTAAGGTACAGAGAGGTTATACAACTTGCCAAGCTCACACAACCTTAACTGAAGTCTGGACTCTACCTACAGTATCTGGTCTCAGAAACCATGCCCTCCATCACTCCCGCTGGCCTGGGAAAACATTCCTATGTCATTAGTGTTTGGCCAAAAGCCCATCTGATCAGTGCTGCTCCTGAATCCCTGAGAGAGCGGTAGGCAGTACGGACTAGTCTGTTTTATCTTCTTTGAAACCACAGATTCTTCATTTACTAATTCATTTAATTTTCTGATTTATTCATTTAAGAAATATTTATCGTGTGCTTATTTTGTGACAAGTCTGGTGCTAGGTGTCAAAAATAACAAGATAAAGTAGATATGATCCTTGTCCTTAAGGAGCTTGTAGTAAAGGGGGTGGGATGGCACCTGGTCAGTTAATGACAGTATGACCCTGCTGTTCTATTTTGGGGGAGGAGGAGGTGGTGTACTATCCATGAATGTTTCCCAGTTCTTTCCCATCCATCATCCAATTAGTGCAATGTCTCCCTTGTACTTTGCCCTGTGCCTTTCTCTTATCTCTGTTTATATAGCATTGCTGCGAGTTTTTGCATTTCTGCACACCTTCCTGAGCATTTTCACAGAGTATCCAGATTGGGTTGTCATTTTTCTACCCTGAAAAGCTCCTTGTTGTGAGGCCTGAGGAACCAAGGAAGGCTTCTGGGTAGGGCAGATGAGCCCTTTAGAATGTTCACTGTGGCTGAAATGTAGAAAATAAATTGAGTGGTGGAGATGAAACAGACTGCTTGGTCCTGAGACTGCTCCATAGTTAAAAGCAGAATACAAGATCTGAGCAAAGGTGGTGGAGAGTATGGATTCCAGGAACATGAAGGACATGGAATCAAAGGGACTTACGCATTCAACTAATGTTGAATAAGCATCTAAATACCAGGCACTGCACCAGGTGCCAGGGATATAGCAGGGAACAAGAGAAAAAGACGGGCCTTTGGATCCTTTATGATAAATAAAATACAAGAGGAGAAGCCCCAGGCACTACAGGAGAACAGGAGGGGGCACTCGAGGGGGGTGAAGGGGCAGTCCAGGCTGATTTCTGTTTCAGCTGTGGAAATAGATGGTGGCAATCTAGGAGGCAAAACCTGTGTCTCTCTGGGTTCCCAACGTCCAGGGCAGGGCAGACAGAAGCAGAGAAATTGGTAAGCAAGCAACTCTTGAATGAATAGAAGTCACCCAACTGTGGATGCTCCCCAGTCCCCACCCTGACCTTGAAAGAGGAAGGTGGGGAGTAGTTCACAAAGAAACTCAAAGTTTCAGGAAGTCCAGTGGTTACTCAATGCCCACAAACGGTCCGCCGCTTCCCAAGTTACCCAACAGGACGCATGAGGCAGCCATGGCTATCCTGATGCTCAGCAACCAACCCTGTGCTGCCATGACTCACTGTGTTTGGGCCTGGGCTGTGGAGGCTCAGTATGTCCCTGGCTGCTCTGTGGCCACCAGCGTGGACCCCACAGGTTATTAGAGGCCTTCCTGGAACTGGCAGGGAAGGAAGAACCAGCTCTGCAATCATGTCCCTGAGTATGTGTCCCCAGAGGTGGGGCCCTTCCTCTGGCTCCTGTGTCTCTGCCTCAGCATCAAGCTTCCAGGTCTGGGTCTCTACCTTCATTCAAGGACAGGGACTGGCCATTATCCTCTGTGTCCCCATCCTAGACAGCATTTCCCCCAGAACAAAATAGAAAATACTTCTTGAGTTAGTTTGGAGAGAACCACACCCTGACTCCTCAGGGACAGTGTCCCCCATCTCCAGGGGGAGAAAGCCTACCTGGGGCCACTCACACACCCAGGTCATTCTTAGCTCCTAGCCCAGCTGCCCATAGTTACATCCCTGAGTGGGTACACGGAGGCTCCTCTGCACGATTCCAGGCAGCACACCTTGTCCCTGGCTCCTCAGGATCTCTTTCAGGGCACCTGTGTTCCCTGTCAGGGCTGGGGCCACACAGGCTGATGGCCAAAGACGGCCACCATGCCACTGGGAGAGGAGCACCCGCTCTGTCCTGGTGATTGCCCAACTCTGTTGGCTGCCCCATCTGGTAGCTCCCCACCCTTTAGGTCTTTTCTACCTGAGAGCCAGGGCTCTGCTTCCTGCTCCACAGTCACTTATTTGTATGGCTCTTTAAGCAAGATATTCTGTGTTTACTCAAATTTCCCAAGTGCCTGCCAGGAACAGTGCCCTGGTGGCCTTGCCTGGTAGCCCAGAGCTATGTCAGCTCAATCAGACCTCAAAGTTTATTTGGTTTGGGTATTTTGGTTGTGTGTGGAGGGGGGTTGTTTTAGGTTTGTTTGTTTGTTTGGGTTTTTTTTGTTTGATTGGTTGTTTTGGTTCGGGGGCTTGAACCCAAAGGGACTTTATCACTGAGACAGAATCTCACTAAGTTGCTGAGGTTGGCCTCAAGCTTGTCCTCCTCCTGCCTCAGCCTCCCTAGTCCCTGAGATTACAGGCATGTGCCACAGCACCGCACTATTCCTTAAGTATTAAGCAAAGTGCTTTGTTTTTGTCTGACTCTAGAAATAATGCCCCTTTGTTATACAGCATTTGAAAAAAATATGAAAAAAGGGAAAACAAAATGCTTTACCCAGGTAAGTGATGTTAAGCGGGGTGTCTATGCATATTAACCTAGGTATAATGTATGTATAATTTTGTGTCCTGCTATTTTTTTCCCCATCGTAATGATACAAGAATTTTCCTGAGTTTTTACAAGCCAGCCAGTTAAATTCTAACCCCAATGATTTCAATTTATCATTCTACACAAATTCTTAACCTTTGTGGAGATTTGGCTTTCTCTTCCAAGCTTAGAATTATGCTGGTACTGGAATAGAGGAAGAGGAGAGAGGAGGAGGAGAGGAAGAGGAGGAAGCGGGAGGGAGGGGAAGGAGGAGGAGACAAAACCAGCACGGAGCATTGGTTCTCTCTGCCTCTCTTTCCTCCCCCTCCAGTTAAAATTTGTTTCTTAGAGGCCTGGGGCTGTGGCTCAGTGGTAGAGCGATTGACTCACATGTGTGAGGTACTGGATTTGATCCTCAGCACTGAATATAAATAAATGAATAAAATTTAAAAAAAGGTCAATCAACAACTAAAAAAATTTTTTTTAAATCTGTTTCTTATATTGAAAAGCCAAAGGTCAGTCACATGACTTCCAGGGTCACACAGGCCCACCTGATCTCTTCCAGAGTCTTTCCCTCTGTTTATGCCACACACCCAACCCTAAAGGGAAGGATAATCACTCCCTGCTGGGAAAAAAAATCTTCCTCTACAGGGCCAGCCCTACAGGGCCTGAGCAGCAAAGACCCTGTCCCAGCTACCCTGCTTCCACTTGGGTCCTCTGCCTACTTGTCACAGGATCTAGTTTCCACACCTTTGTAACCTGGTTACCATCTCTTGATTCAGAGCATCTCCTAGCATGTTAGGGAGGCTCCAGAGCTCCAAGTGGGTCTGGTGGAGTGTGGAGCAAGATTAAGACAGTCCCCTTCTCTGTTCTGGTTGCTATGCCTCTGTTAATGCAGCCTACATTTACGGTAGCCACCACCTTGGCTTATGAAGAGCTTGTGCTTGGCTTGAACTCTGAGCCCTTTCTTGTGTTATTGCTAGTAAACCAGTTCTCCCATATCCTGTGCTTGAAGAATCTTTTGAAGAAACCATATGCAAAACTTGATCCTTTGCCCTCTTTGTGTATTTGTGTTGTGATATTTAGCTCTCTTTCCTGGCTTCTTGTCATGGATGAACTTGATACATTACACCAGGTCTCTAGCCAACATATTGATGTTAAACATGAACCTAACCCAAGACAGAATCCCCTTCCCAGATATCAGAGCCCTGTTTAATTAGCTTCCTAAAAATCTGGGAAGAGCTGGGTGTGGTGTCACATGCCTGTAATCCCAGTGGCTCCATAGGCTGAGACAGGAGATTGCAAGTTCAAAACCAGCCTCAGCAACTTAGGGAGGCCCTAAGCAACTTAGCATGACCCTATTTCTTTTTTTTAATATTTATTTTTTAGTTGTAGGTCAACACAATATCTTTATTTTATTTTTATGTGGTGCTGAGGATCAAACCCAGTGCCTCACACATGATAGGCAAGCACTACATATGAGCCACAACTCCAGCCCCTAGCATGACCCTATTTCTAAATACAGAAATTTATAAAGGGCTGGGGATGTGGCTCTATGGTTCAGCACCCCTGGATTCAATCCCTGGTACCAAATAAATAAGTAAATTAAATTAAGTTAAATAAATCTGGGAAAAATATCACCTTCTTTAAAAATCCAATCATGCATTAGTAGACACCTGAAGAGTTGAAATCAGAGACCCAAACAAATAACTCTTACAGGAATGTTCACAGCAGCATCTATTGACAAGAGCCAAAAGGTAGAAATAACCTAAATGTTCATTAACAGTTGAATGAGTGAACAAAATGTGGTGTACATACAATGGAGCATTAGTTGAATGAAGTTGAATAAAGTTCTGGTACATGCTATGGTGTAGATGAACCTCAAAAGCATTAGGTCAAGTGAAAGAAGCCAGACACAAAAGGTCACATATTATATGGGTCCATGTACATTCAATATTCACAATAAATCATTCACAGAGACAGAAAGCAGATTGGTGGCGCCAGGGGCTGAGAGAAAAAGGGCAAGGGGAATGACTGTCAATGGGTGTGGGGTTTTCTGCTGTGGTGATGAAAATGTTTTGGAACTAGATAGAGGTAGTAGTTACGCAACACTGTGTGTGCAGGAAATGCCACTGAATTGTATACTTTAAAATGGTTAGCTTTCTGTTATATGAATTTCACCTCAATTTAAAATATATATATTTGCAAAAAAAAAAAAAAGTCCAATTAGGCATTCAGCAGGTAGCCTTGTGCTGGGTACTGGGGCCAATGAAGTGAATCAGACTTGGTTTCTACTGACTAGAAGAGCCCAAAGTCTCAGAAGCCAAGTTGGGGCACTGGAAGCCAGAAGTTGAAGGCCACCCTCCAAGATTCGCTTCCTTGTGGGTTCTCTCTGGTGACCATTGTGATCACCATGCAGACTTCCAGGGGCACTGCCCCCTCCGTCTCAGTGACTGGGGACACCTGACAATCACTGCCTCAGCCACGTGATGAAGCTCTAACAGTGATGGGCCATGCCAATTGCACGCAGCCTTGATGCAGTGTGTTGACGAAGGCATTTAACCTCTTGTCTCCCTCCGGGAACCCAGAACCAACTTCCCGTCATGAGGAAAGCATCAGGAAAACCCAAACTCAGCCGCAGTTCAGAAAAGACCTGACCAATACTCCTCAAAATTGTCAAGGTCATCAAAACCAAGGAAGGTCCAAGCAGCTGCCCCAGACCAGAAAACAGGAGACGTGATGATTAAATGTAAAGCAGCACCGTGGATGGGATTCTGGGACAGAAAAGGACATGAGGTAAAAACTGAGGAAATCGGGGAGAGCATGGGAAGAATGTAAGAACTTTAGATAGGGCAAAGAGGAGGGAGGGGAAGGGGGCGCATGGGGCTAGGAAGACGGTGGAAGGAGATGGACATCATTACCCTAAGTACATGTATGAAGACACAAATGGAGTGACTCTACTTTGTGTACAACCAGAGGTATGAAAAATTGTGCTCTTTGTGTGTACTATGAATTGAAATGCATTCCGCTATCATGTATAATAAATTAGAATAAACAAATTAAAAATTCAAAGAAGAAGCTGAGGACATCCAAACTGGACATGATGGTCCATGCCTGGGATCCCAGCGACTCGAGAGGCTGAGAGGATCCTAAGTTTGAGGCCAGCCTCAGCAACTTAGTGAGACCCTGTCTTAAAATAAAAAAATTGAAAAGAGCTAGGGATGTAGTTTAACGGTTAAGCATCCTGCCCCAACTCCCCCCTCAAAATTAAAAAACCAACTAGGAAAATCCAAATCAAATATGGACTTCAGTTAGTTAATAATAATGTACTCGTGTTGGCCCATTCATTGTGGTGACTATGAGACATTAACAATAGAGGCTGCTGGGTGAGGATATGCAAAAACCCTCTGTTTTGCAACTTTTCTGTAAACATAACCTGTTATTTTAAAAAAAAAAGTTATTTATTTTTGAAGTTTATTTAAAAATATATTTAAAGCCTGCATCCTTTAAAAATTCTTGCAAGGGCTGTAAAAAGGCTGTTCAAACAGAAATGAGATGGGGAAGGAAACAGCAGGATGTGACCCACTGAACAGGGGGGTGTCTAAGGTCTCATTCTCCTTGCCTGCTTGCCACCCTCCCTTTCAAGTCCCTGAGCTGCGTCTTTTCAACAGATTCCTGACTTGGGTGCACCCTTATAAAAATGCCAATGCCTTTAAAGTACCAGACCAAGAGAGTCAGGGTCTGTCTTCCTTAGCTCTGGGACCCCAGAACAGTTCTGTTTCTGGGCCTGAAACTTCTACCAGGAAGAATTTTAGATGAGTCATTTCACTACCTGCCCAGAGATGTGGACCTGTCACCCAGTGGGTATGTCCTAAGTCAATAGTAGAATATATTAATCCAGTATAATATCCATAGATGTTCCCGCCCACTAATTGGGGATCATTTTCTTCTCTACCCAGCAAGATTCCTAAATTTGGTATGTAAGAACATCACGGATACCTTTGGGACTTTCCTTAATATACCGACAGGTCAGCGCAGTGTAGTGGTTAAGATGAATGGTTTGCAAGAGAAAACACTGGCTTCAAATCCTGATTCTATCACTGATTAATTTACTTAAGACCTGGAACCCTTGGTTTTCATGACTATAAAATAGCAATAGTAATAATATAATATTATATTAAGTAATAGTAATAATAATAATAGTAATAATAATAATAATGTCTATTTTATAGCAATATTGGAAGATTAAGTGAGATAATTTGTGTAAGGTACTTAGGACAAGTAATCACCCAGATATGATACTTCAAAATAAGGTTTACAACTCCCTTCAGGAGTGCTATTAAAATAGAAAGGAAGGGCTGGGGTTGTGGCTCAGTGGTAGAGTACACATGTGAGGCAATGCGTTCGATTCTCAGCACTGCATATAAATAAACAAATAAAATAAAGGTCCAGCAACAACTAATATATATATATATATTAAAAACAATGCAAAGGAAGCTATTTGGGCACATGCAAGTGTCTCTTGCTCACAGCATCTTTTCCAGCTCCTAGGGAGTTCATAAACCTTCAAGCAAATGACATGAGTGAAGGGTCTCAAGTCCTCTCCTCTGTGGTTTTCCTAGCTTACCATTTTGGAGGCTGGCTCTCCATTTCCTGGTGTTCTCTGTGAATCCTCAAAGATCTCCAGCAGTGGCTCTGACAGCACAGTAGTGGGCTCTTTTGTGCCCAGGGGTGCAGTCCAACCCCAAACTCTTCTGGAGCAGTTGGGAAAGACCATGAAGGCCTGAACCTCACTCATGTTGGCTTTCTTACCCCTAAACCCTGTGGTTCCCCCTTCCCCAAGCTCTTTACTCCCAGATCAAGCAGGGGAGATCTTGTTTCGGAATTCCATTGTGTCTCTGAATCTGGTTTCCATAATTAAACCGTAAATTCCCCATAGGACCTACCTCCTCCTCCTCTTGACTCTCTTAAGTGTAGCAAAGTTAAGGTGGAGGCCAAGGAATCTTTAAATAACACCTGCTGTGAGTATTCCCAGAGCTATCACTTCCTGGTTAAGGAAAACACTCATTGCTGTTGTCAGTGATAACTCGGTAAATATCAAGAATCACCAACTTCAGCATACCATTGACCACCATAACAAACCCTGGTCTCTTCAAAATGCCTTTAATGGAGGGGTGAAGTGGCCAAATTATATTATTAGATTATATTCACGTATGAGTATATAACAACAAATGCCATCATTATATACAAGTATGAGGTACCAATAAAAAGTGTGGGGGAAAAAATCAAAATGCCTTTACTGATAGTTGGGTAGTTGCAATTTATTGAGTTTATAAAAGCTACTGAAATAAGTTGGTTCCACACATAATCTAATTTTTTATTTATTTTATCAGTATTGGGAATTAAATTCAGGGGTTTTCTACCACAGAGCTACATCCTCAATCCTTTTTATTTTGAGACAGGGTCTCACAAAGTTATACTGACTGGCCTTGAACTTGCCATCCTCCAATCTCAGCCTCCTAAGTTGAATCATCTTAGTTCATGCTTTTAATACATAGCCCTGCCCAGCCATGGTCCAGAAGTACAAACTCTTCCTTCCTTCTTCTGAGAAACATTTGCATCAGCTCTTTTTTTTTTTAAGTATTCTTTACATGTTGGTAGACTTTTATTTTATTCATTTATTTATAGGAAGTTCTGAGAATTGAACCCAGTGCCCCATACATGCATGCATGTGCTCTACCACTGAGCCATAATTCCAGCCCCTTGCATCTGTTCTTGTTGCTGTGTTTTTGCTATTGTTTTTTTTTTAATATTCATTTTTTGGTTGCAGTTGGACCCAATACCTTTAGTTTACTGATTTATATGTGGGGCTGAGGATCGAACCCAGGGCCCCACATATGCCAGGCAAGTGCTCTACCACTGAGCCACAACCTCAGCCCGTTTTTGCTATTGTTAACATTCAAGGACAAGCCCTAGAGGATCCTTGATGTGTGAGGCTTCCTGCACAGAGGACAGACCTGAGAACCTGAGCTGGGAACCAGGCACGCCAAAGATCTCAACTCTGCCCATGAGCTAAGAACTGGGAATGAACTTGGACTGTATCCAGGACAAGAATTAAACAGGCTTGCGGTGTCTGTCAAGGTTCTTGGACAGAGCTGATGAGAAGTCTTTAGGTTTCAGGGAAGTAGCACCTGCCACCAAAGCCACAGGTCTATTAGTGGCTATTAGACACAGAAGCCAGAAACAAGAGAAAGAACTGGCTGGATCTTGGAACCAATGGAAGATAAAGAAGAGGTGACAAACTTCACACTGAAGGTTATGGGTAAGAAGACTCAGAGTGTGGCTGTCAAGGTCTTATGCATGTCTGTACCCAAAGGTAATTAAAATGACCTATGTCCATCCCAGCTAGGACCTGCCCTGCTCCAGGCATACACCTAGAGAAGCCAGGGGAGTCCAGGAGGCCCAAGATGTGGGCCAATGTGTGCTGAGTTCCTGGAGCCTTGGTGTGCTAGACATTAGCCCTTTAGTTGAAGAGCTGTGAGGAGCCCTGGTGGCTCACTCAGGCCAGTGTGGTGATGTCCTTGGATGACTCAGAGCAGCTACAGTTATACTATTATGTGCTCATGCCCTAATTGTACCCTGGTGCCCAGTACTGTAGCTGGCACACAAATGAGAGGATGAAGATCCCCATCCTGAGGTACAGTCTAGCAAGAGAGACATGGCACACCACCAGCCCAGGGAGGATCTTGCCTTGTGGTAGCCTAGGCTTTGGGCTTCTGAGTACCTGGAGGTAGCGAAGCGCTTCCAGGACCAGGTGGAGGTGATGAGTGGGGGAGGGGTGGGCCTGGCTTCAGAGGAATGGTGTGTGTGCGTGCAGTCCCAGCTGTCCCCAAAGTGCTGAGGAGCCACATGATTCAGAGCAGGGCGTTGGGCTGCAGGAAGGGTGGGGAGGCCGGGGACAGTGCCAGTGAAGTCCAGAAGGAGCTGGCTTTATCCCTGTCTTCCTGTTTCCTTCCCTCCTTCCACAGTTTACTGCTTTAGGACAAAGGCCACTGTAGAGGTTTATAGACAAGTAACAGTTCTAACGACATCTGCAACAGAAGCAACAAAGAACAAAACGAGATAAATCTGGGTTGAGTTTCTAAGTGTTGAAAATAAGTAATATCTCAGAGATTACTTTAAAAAAAAATAGGAGTATCTCAGTGTCACAGAAGAAACTCCCACATTGGCAAATTGGGTAAAATCCTGCTTAGCCACTTCTTAACACCCAAACTAAATTCTCTGAGCCTCAGTTTTTTCTTTCGTTTGGGCACTAGAGATGGTGTCTGTAGTGGACCTTCACCTGGACTCAGTGAAGGGTAGGTGGATATGGCCCTGTCACTGTCCCTGCACCGTCCCAGACCATGGCTGGTGAAGGGGCCAGGACAAACAGATGCTCAAACCACAGGGACTTCCAAATAGAGTAGAAAACCACTCACCTTTTCTAATATTGCAGAGTTTCTGTGATTACCTATAAAATCGCCCTCAGCAACATCCAGACATAAGTGACAACAATGTGGTGAGACTGGTCCTCCTGGTATCTCGGGTGCAGCTAAGTGTTACTTCCTGTCCACCGGCTCTCCCTCGGCCCATCAAGTTCTCAGCCCAGGGCTGGTGGGGATGAGAGGAAGATCTAGACCCTGGCCTCTGGAAATGCAGAATCTGCAGGGCAGCTAGGTTCTCACAAACAATGGTATGCCAGGAGGCCAAGCCCCCCGTGTCTAGCCAGAGCTGCTTAATTCAGGCCCTCTGCATGGTGACCTCTCAGCCTCATCCCCAAGAATCCTCCTCTGTGCCAGCCATACCTCTGCCCTGTCTTTCACAGCACACTCCAGGCCTTCTTCTGCACTGTCCCTCTCCATCAGGAAGGCCCTTCTTCTTCAGTGCCTGTCCCTCCTGGGGACAGCTTTCTGGCAAGCCCTCTGGCTGTGTTCAATCTCAACTTTCATTTACTCAGCTAGTAGTCACAGAAGCCTGCTCTGTGCTGGGCCCCAAATAAACAGAACACGTCCCCACCCGCGTGAGACCTTGTCACGTGGCCAGTCAGTCCCTGTGAAAGGATGGCTACCTCCCCACTTTGTGTGTCTGTCTCCCCACTAGACTATGCGCTCCATGAGGGCAGGGTGGGTCAGTCCTGAGCACTGCTGTGAGTGTCCAGAGCCCGTTATAGAAGGGGGTGGTGGTCAGTTAACTGTATGGCTCTGTGACAGGATTGGTTGACTGATGGCATGCTGGGAACTCAGAGGAGGCAGTCAGGACTTTAATGAAGAGCCAAGGAAGGGCTCCTGGAGGAGGCTGTGGCTGGAGTTTGTATGGGAGGGGAGGGCAGGGCTGGGGAGGGTGTGGAGTGGTGTGAGTCAGTGCCCTGCTGGAGGGCGGGCAGGAGCCCATGAGGCTAGCTGGATGCCCTGAAGAGCAGTTCAGGTGCCCTGAAGAGCAGTCCTGGGGCCTTGGGGTCTCTCTGCTTGTCTGCACAGCTCTGTTGTCCCCAACTCCAGGTTCTCTTTCCCTCATTCCCCTACCTTCCAACAAAGCATAGGATAAGTCCATGGTTAAGGGATCCAGAAGGCAGCAAGGTAGGTGGCAAGATGCTATTTGAGAGTCTAGGACCTTCCTCAGCTCCGATCACCTCCTCATCTAGAGTATAAGACACCCAGTGAAATCTGAATTTTAGATAAACTGAATAAATCCTTTGCATAAGTAATAACTGGGACATGCTTCTAGAAAATTATTCATAGCTTATCTGAAATTCAAATTTAACAGAGCATCCCGTCTTTTCCCTTACTAAACCTTGCAACCCTTCCCCCAACTCCTCACTTCAGAATCTCGCCTCACTCCTGCCTGGAGCCCCCAGGGAAACCTTTGAGGTTGTGGGTCTGCTGCAATTTACTCCCCAGAACAGCAATTTAGAGCTGCAAGGAATAGTGAAGATTTCTAGCCTCATCCCTCCCTGTTTACCCCCTCGGAGGGAGAGGCCCAGAAGGATCAGGCACCGGCAAGTCCTTGGGCACCTCTTAATAAATTATCTGCGTTGGGGGCTGGGGATGTAGCTCAGTTGGCAGAGTGCTTGCCTCATATGCACAAGGCCCTTCTTTGGCCTCCCAGAGCGCAGAAGGACTCTCAGTGGGGGCCTTCTAAGGAAGGGCCAGGGCCTGCCCAGCCAACACTTTGGGGCATATTTGAGTGAGGCAAGGCGGGAAGTCTCTAGGTTCCCGCTCCCACCTGGAGCTGTTTCCCGGATCCTGACACCCTCAGGTGAGTCACCTCCTTCACCTGCTGGGGTGGATCTGGTGCAGTGCCAAAAGAAGGTCCGGTGCTCCTTCTGCTTTACTGGGCTCTGGGGAGGTGCCAAGGGCAGGGCAGGGCAGTGCTGTTCCCTTAAGATCCAGGCCTGTAGAGGTGCTCAGAAAAGGCCTAGCCAGACTCCCTATGGAGAAACTGAGGCAGGGTGGGGAGATGCTGGATCAAAATCACACAGCCATTAAGGCCCATGGGGCTCTTTCTTCAGGTGCCATTCCTCATTCCCTGATGAGACAGTCAACTCTGAGCCTGCTCTGTCTCTCCACCTCCCTTTCCCCTCCTTGATACCACATTGGGTACTGCTTTGTGTACTGTCCGTCTCCATACAACATAATCCTCATCACTGTCTCTGGATCCCAGAACGGTGTCTGGCATGAGGAGAGGCTTAATAAGCACTTGTTGAACAAGATTGCCCTTACCACCTTTCACCTTGTGTGGACTGATGACCCAATGCCCAGTCCCCACAGCTCAGACACGCTTCCCACCATGCACCTGGAGACTGGCTATATCTGTACTATAGCAGCTGTGGGTCTCCTGGTCTCTAAGGACTACCAGTGTAGCCCAGCTGGGGCTTCTTCCTCCTCCCTCTCCATCCCCAGACCTCTGTGTAGCCAATCCTCCCCAACCTGGAGTGTGGTGCCCCAGACCCTTCCTTTCACCCTGGTCAGATCCTTCTTTCTTTTTCCTGTCCTTCTCCGGGGCCCAAGTTCATGTCCTCTCTGTCTTGAGGACCAGAGGTGGTCAGGGCCTAAGGGGCTATCCTCAGGGTCCTTGGGACACTATAAAGTCATCCAGAGAATGTTAATCAGAGCAAATCTGTCCTGACTTGCTTGGCCCAGTCCCTAACCAGTCCAGCTATCTCCTTTTGAATGCTTCTCCCAGGTGTGTCCAGAGCCAAACTCTTCATCTTCTCTGGACCTGCTCTTCCGCCATCCTCAGCAAGGGCACTTCCAGCCAGCTGATCACCTGGCCAGGAATCACCCAGCTTCCCCTCATTCCTTCCCTGCCCCCATCCAGTCCTCGACTAATCCTGGATCCTTCCTGTGATGTCCTGCAGATTGTGTCCTGCTCACCTTCCAAATCTTGCCTCCATTCGTATTTCATCTTCTCCACCTGAACCTCTGAAGCACAGGCTTCTTGACCCCTGTCCTTTTGCCTTCCATCCACACTTCATGCAGCAGCAGGGAGGGATCCTACCACAGCCAACCCAACCTCATCATTCCCCGGCTCAAAACCCTTCCATGGCTCCCCATTGCCCTCAGGATCGAGTCTAGAACTCCTTGACCTGGCATTCAAAGGTCTTCATGACCAGGGACCTCGCCAGCCTTGTCATTTCACCTCACATCATCCTTCTGCTGACGGTTGAGCCCTGTCCAGCTCCCATGTTGGTTCAAGGCACACACATACACACACACACACACACACACACACACACACACACACACACACCTGTAATGCCTCCTTCTGGACAGAATTCCCCAATCATCTGGAGAATTCACTGTGGGAATCATATTGTTGCCTAGCGACGCCAGACAAACGAGACTTTGCAGGGTGCCCATATGTGTTTTGAGAGTCAAAATTGTTTAATCATGTACTCGTGGCTTGTTCCAAAAAGATTTGAGGTGTGCCGTTAAATATTTATTGAGTGACACCCATGTGCAGAGCCTGGTATATGCACGCACACGCTCATCCACAGTTCCACTTGCACGCACAGGACCAGGGCACCATGAGGATTGTGTGACTCACGGAATCCCATAAGGGACTTTAAAGGCCAGTATGAGTTAGATTTAGTTTTTAGTTATTAGTAAAAGGGATTTAACTCAGGGGCACTTTAACACTGAGACACATCCCCAGCCCTTTTTATTTTTTATTTTGAGACACAGTCTTGCTAAGTTGCTTAGAGCCTTGCTAAATTGCTGAGGCTGGCCTCAAACTTGCAATCCTCCTGCTTCAGCCTCCCAAGATTCTGGGATTACAAGTATGTACCACCATGCCTGGCTTGGCCCATGTAAGTTAGGACAGGGTAACCTGATATGGAGAGAACTCTATCTGGCTCAGGGTAACACCAATAGATGTGGAGTTGGGGGTTCAAATCTAGGGTTTTCTGAGCTCAAATTTCTAGGGGCTACCCCCAGAGTACTGAACACAGCCCTGCCTTCAGGAGTTCTTGGTTATTGGAAGAGAGGGGACTTTGGCTGGGCCTTGTGGCCCAGCTACTTGGGAGGCTGAGAGAGACTAAGGCAGGAAGGATTGATGTTCAAGGCCAGCCTCAGAAACTTGGTGAGGCTCTGTCTCAAAATAATTTATGCTTTTCTGGTACTGATTGAACCCAGGGACACTCTACAACCTTTTTTTTTTAAATTTTGAGACATGGTCTTGCTAAATTGCCCATGCTGACCTTGAATTTGCGATCCTCCTGCCTCAGCCTCCCTAGTATCTGGTCAAAATAAAATTTTTTTAAGAGGCTGGGGGAGGTAGCTCAGTGGTAGAACACTTACCTAGCATATGCAAGGCCCTGAGTTCAATCACCAGTACTGCATAGAGACAGACAGACAGAGAAACAGAGACAAAAACAGGAACAGAGAGGAAGCTCCGGAAAATTAAATGAAGCTCACTGCCTGGTGCTCAATGCTCCACCCAGCTCCACCCTCCCAGGTGAGGTTGCTCAGGGGACATCTGGAGTTGGCAGGATGAGGGATGGGAAGGTGGGGAGGATTTGGAAGAAGAGGACAGTGAGAAAGGCCGGACAGGGATCAGTGGGAACAAAGGCTGGAGGAGGGGAAAGAACCAAACCATGGCTTCCCCTACCCCTGCTCGTGCTGCCCCTCCCTCTGCTCAGGTTGCCTTTGAGATCTGTTCCTCTTTCCTCCTGCAGTATCACCGGGGAGTGGTGGAGGGGTAAAGACCATGGGAGCTGCCAGGGTTCTAGGTTCTCCATGGAATGGATCCTAGGCCCAGCGAGGAGGCAGCATATCCACCCACGTGGGCACAGGCTCCCCTCCGTCCCTCTATCCAGTCTGTGAACATGCGTCTCTAGACCCATTTCATAGAGGAGGAAACCAGAGACCCAAATATGGGTGACAGAGCAAGCTTCCATCTCTGAGTCCACAGAGACTAAAATCCTCCCCGTCAACTACCCCAGGTGTGTTGCTCCTGTTCCTGGGCAGGGCTCAGCCAGGTGGTTCAAGAAACATGCATTGGGTTGGCCTCTGGGAGGGACCTGAGGAGGAGCCTCCCTTCTCTGCCCCTCCAGGCAGACAGCCATCAAAGCCTGAGCTTGCCCTCCTGGGCTGTTTGAGATGCCAGGCCTTCTACACTCTCACCCACAGGGCACATTGCATAGAGCCCCGCTGGACACCAGGCCCAGGGTCCAGTACCAGCTCTGTCATCATTCACTGTGTTACCTGGGCCAACATCTTGGTCTCTTCCCCTTCTGCAGGGAAGGTGCTGAGCTGGAAGGACTTCCAGGGCCCTTTCTGTCCTAAGCTTTCTGATCTTTGGCATCTCTGGAGGATTGCACTTGTCTGTCTTTCAGGCTAGGAGCAGGATGGGTTCCCATCCCAGTGCACTGGTCAGCACTGCGGGAGGACTCTTCAGACAGTGGGGAGGGTGGATGGGGGACAAGGATTCTAGTTTCATCTCCTGCAGCCAAAGCTGAGGCGGGCCTGGCCCACTCCCCTGAGACCCCAGCTGACCCCAGCACGGAGTGGCTGGGAACTGGCCCAGGCCGGGGCAAGGCAGCTGTCAAGGCAGCACTAAAATTAGCCCCAAGGCTAAGGGAGCAAGGATCCGGCCCAGGATTCGGGCTCTCACAGCCCCAAGGGACTTAGCCCACACCCCACTCAAGATGGGCGAGGTCAGCCAGAGTTCTGGGGTAACCTGTCATGATGCTGGGTGGGGAGAGCCACCGGCTTGTACAAACACATGTCAGAGGGCCAATGACGGGCAAGAGGCACGCTTCCAGTTGCTTGAGCCCTCAGGTAGCTCCCAGCCCTAGTTCTTCAGAACCCTGGAAAGGACCAGGGAGAGACCTTGCTATTTATGTCCTCCTAGGACAGGTTGAGGGGACCACCCAAGGTGGAGGAGGATAGCCTTGCACTTAGCACCAACTCCCAAGAGTGGAGGAGGAGCTGGGAGGTGTATCAGCCTGGTACAGGAGCAGGTTGGAGACACCAGAATAGGACCTAAGCCAGCTCCCTCCTGGCCACCTAGCCACCTAAGGATGGCAGCTCTGCTCCCTTCCCTCTTCTCTGCCTGGATGCTCTAAGGATCTTATTAAAATGCAGATTCTGGGGGTGGGGGTGGGATTCTTCAAGATTCTAACAAGTGAGCTGGGGATGTCAGAGCACTTGCCTGGCATGTTCTGAGTTCAATCCTTAACACCACCAAAAAAAGAAAAAGGAAAAAAAAAATTCTAACAAGAGCCCAGAATGATCTGCAGACCACACTTTGAGTAGAAAACTCATTTCATAGCCTGGACCAGACACAAGCACAAACAAGGTGTTTGTAGGTGGGAATGCCAACCTTGTGCCTCTGTATATATTGCATGTGGTTTGTTAAATGTAAATAAGGTGTACAATAATAATAAACATCAATAAAACTGAAAAATACCTAGCCCTTAAAAAAAAAGTCAATTGAAAGTGCTGAGATTAAACCAAGAAACATAGTAAGAATTAAAAGAACAAACAAAAATTATCTAATCTTTATTGAGCACTATGCTTAGGCAAGGTTCTAAGAATGTTGTACATGATATCTTTTTTGGGGGGGGAGGGGGAGGGGTACCAGGGATTGAACTCAGGGACACTCAACCACTGAGCCACATCCCCATCCCTGTTTTGTATTTTATTTAGAGTCAGGGTCTCACTGCATTGCTTAGCATCTCGCTTTTTTTTTTTTTTAATTTTGTTTATTTATTAGTTCTCGGTGGACACAACATCTTTGTTGGTATGTGGTGCTGAGGATCGAACCCGGGCCGCACGCATGCCAGACGAGCGCGCTACCGCTTGAGCCACATCCCCAGCCCAGCATCTCGCTTTTGCTGAGGCTGGCTTTGAACTCTCCATCCTCCTGCCTCAGCCTCCCAAGCTACTGGGATTACAAGTGTGTGCCACCATGCCCACCTTATACATGATATCTTATTTATTCTTTTAACAACTCTAATGAGGTGAGAAAATTGAATCTCAGAGAGGTTAAGTGATTTACTCAAGGTCACACAGCTGATAAGCTGCAGTCATGGCTGAGATATACATTTGCACCCATATGTATCAGTGCATGCACCTTGGTACATGTGAACTGTGAGCATATGTGCAATTCCATAGACTCTGGTGATGCAGGAGGACAGCAGCCACGTGGATAGAGCAGACGAGTTAAGAGTCAGACATGAGGGGCTGGGGATGTGGCTCAAGTGGTAGCGCGCTCGCCTGGCATGCGTGCGGCCCGGGTTCGATCCTCAGCACCACATACAAACAAAGATGTTGTGTCTGCCAATAACTAAAATAAATAAATAAATATTAAAAAATTAAAAAAAAAAGAGTCAGACATGATGATTCAGAATGGGAGCTTTCCACGGGTGAGAAGATGGAAGGAGACACAGATAGAAAGAGAAAACAGAAATCAGACAGACCCAGGCCTAAGTCAAGAAAGAAAGAAATGAAGGGAGGGAGGGAGAGAATGGGGGTGGGGAGGAAGGAAGGAAGGAAGGAAGGAAGGAAGGTGGGTGCAAAGTGCCCCACCTGGGCTGGGCCTTTCTGGCACACAGTAGGTGCTAGGGTGGATTTATGAGGATTTATGGCCCTTCCTTCCCCAAGTGAATTAACTGACATTTGGGGAGTGTCTGGTGCCCTGGCTGGCTACAGTCAGCTCACTGGGTTAAGAGAAGGCACCCTGGGTAGGGCCAGGGACAAGCAAAGACAAGGCCCAGAGTAGTGTTGGGGTCATAGCTGAGACAGTATCCCAAGGAGGAGCTGCCCTCTGAACAGAGCACAGAGCCTGGCCTCCAGCCCCCTGCCTGGGCCAATAGGAGAGGCTGCGAGCCAGGAGACACCCCAATTCAGGAGCAGCTCTCTCAGGAAAGCAGACACCCTGACTCAGCCCTCAGCTATGCCGGACACAGCAGCCCTTGTGATTCTCCAGGCCTTGCCCCTGGGGGACCAAAGCTGGGCCGGATATCAGCCTGGGCCTTCAGAAGTTCCTGTTGATTCATTTGCTCTTCCTCCACCCACAGTCTTGACTTTGCTGCTGGACACGGGTCTCCCTGAGGCTGTTCTCACCTGGTTGGCTCCCAGAGTGGGCAGCCAGGAGGCATCACTGGGCAGGCTCCTTACCCATCCTTACCCTTGGCCATGTGTTGCCAGAAAAATTTGCTACCCAAATCACTTCTAGGAGGTAATGAGCTGCCTCTTGTAGGCCTCTGTAAAAAGTGGGAAGTGCCTGGGTGGACCTTAGTTTCTCCTGGGGCGCAGAGTGGAGGGGCACCGGGAAGGATCTCCTGGACCCTCCAGAAACAGATGCTGGGTAGTGCCGCCCAAAGCCCTGCACAGGTGAGAGCGGGCTCATGGTGGGAATCTGGATTGGCGCTTTGGTGGATCCGTCTCCTTCATTTTCCACATGAGGCTAAAAGAGGGCTACCACCACGTCAGGGGCACCCAAAGAGCCGGAGAGCCCAACCCCACCACCGACTCCCTGCTGCTGAGAGCTCCAGAAGAGTCTGTGAAAGACTGGCTCTGGCGCCCCCCAGTGGCAGCATGAGAGAAAGGCAGGGCTGGGGCAGAGAAGTCGGAGGCCAGGCTGGGTTGATTCCCTTCCTCTGCAGTTACACAGTCTCCAACCCTCTGGTCGCTCCAGTGGGATACCTACCTCCCCCACCAGAGTCGGAACTCCTCAACAGTATGGGGAGGGCTGATCTGATTCATCACACCCCTAGGGCATGCTGGGAAGGCATTGTGAAGATTTGAGGAAATGGTTTGAACGGAATTGAATTCAATATAAATAGAAGGAAACAGTGTGGAGTGTGGACAAAGATTTATGCACAAGAATGATCGTTAAATCGATGTTTACAAAAGCAAAAATTGTGTTCATAATTGTAGAAGTGGGTGATGGGTATATGGGTTCATTATAGTGTTCCAATCATTCTTGTGTATTTTGGAAATGTTTGAAACAAAGGAGCTAATAGAAAACATAAAACTCCAACAGTAGAAATCTAAATAAATTATGATGCAGTTGTGCAAAGGAATAATGTTTAGGGACATGGAGTGTTTTTTGTTGTTGTTCTTAATTATAACAGCTTTATTGATATATACAACTCACATACCATATAATTCACTCATTTAAAGTGTACAACTCAATAGTTTTTATTATATTTCCCATGTTTTGCAAACATCACCACAATCAATTTTATAACATTTTCATTGTCCCCCAAAAAACTCTACAACCATTGTCAGTCACTCCCCATTTGTCCCCAAACCTCATCCACAACCCATAAATCTATTTTCTGTCTGTATAGATTTGTCTATTCTGGATATTTCATATAAATAGAATCATATCACATATGATGTTCTGTGTGTGGCTTTTTTCCTCTTGGCATAATTTTTTCAAGATTCATCTACATTGTAGCCTGTTCCAGTACTTCATTCCTTTTTGTGATTGAATAACATCCCATTGTATGTACATTTTATTTATTCATACATTAGTTGATGGACATTTGGGTTGAATAATATTCTTTTTTTTTTGAAATAAATATTTTCTTTATTTTTTTTATCTTTTTTTAGAGAGAGAGAGGGGGAAAGAGAGAGTGAGAGAATTTCAATATTTATTTTTCAGTTTTTGGCGGACACAACATCTTTGTTTGTATGTGGTGCTGAGGATTGAACCCAGGCCGCACACATGCCAGGCGAGCGCGCTACTGCTTGAGCCACATCCCCAGCCCCAACAATGTTCTTATGACTGTTCACATTTGACTTTTTTTTTCAGTGCCAAGGATTGAACCCCAAACCTCACACTTGTAGCATTCTACCACTGAGCTACACCCTCAGTTCTTTTTTTACTAGTTTTTATTTCGAGATATGGTTTCACTTAAGTTGCCCAAGGTGACCTTGAACTTTCAATTCCCCTGCCTGAGACTCCTGAATTGTTATCTGGAATTACAGGCATGACCACTGGGCCCAGTTTCATGTACAAGTTGTTGTTGTTAAACCCAGGGGTACTTAACCACTGAGCCATGTCCCCAGCCCTTTTTAATAGTTTATTTAGGGACAGGGTCTTGCTAAGTGGCTTAAGGCATCACTGAGGTACTGAGGCTGGTCTTGAACTCCCAATCCTCCTGCCTCAGCCTCCTGAGCCTCTGGGATCACAGGCACTACTGTGCCCAGCTCATGTACATGTTTTAATGTGAATGTTTGTTTTCATTTCTCTTGAATATATACCTAGCAGTGAAATTTCTGGATCTTTGGTAACACTATGCTTGGTTATCTGAGGAACTGCCAACCTGTTTCATAAAGGAGTTGCTTCATTTTACATCCCCACCAGCAATGTATGAAGGCTCCATTTTGCCATATTTGTTATTATCTGTCCTTTTGATTCTAGCCATCTTAGAAGGTGTGTGTGTCCCATGTATTTTTAATGACATGGGAAAATAATGTTGATGTAATGTAAGTTGGGTTTTTTTGTTTGTTTTTTGTTTGTTTGGGTATTGGGGATTGAATTGGTTCAGTGGGCTCTCTTTGCCACTGACCTACATCTCTAGCCCTTTTTATTTTATTTATTTTAGAGAGAGAATTTTAATATTTATTTTTTAGTTTTCGGCAGACACAACATCTTTGTTTGTATGTGGTGCTGAGGATCAAACCTGGGCTGCACGCATGCCAGGCGAGTGTGCTACAGCTTGAGCCACATCCCCAGCCCTAGCCCTTTTTATTTTGAGACAGGGTCTTGCTAGGTTTTTTAGGACCTTGGTAAATTGTTAGGGTTGTCCTTCAACATGTGATCTTTCTGCCTCTGTCTCCCAAGTCCCTGGAATTACAGGCATGTGCCACCACATCCAATTGCTGTTATATTTTTTTAAAGAAGAATCATAATCTATCAACATGTTAATGTGATGATATGTGGCAATGTTAATGACTTTTTTTTTTTTAAGTTTGTAGGTGGACACAATACCTTTGTTTATTTAGGTATATGTGGTGCTGAGAATTGAACCCAGTACCTCACACGTGCTAGGCAAGTACTCTACCACTGAGCAACAACTCCAGCCCCTAATGACTTTTATTCTTCTCTAAGTTTTTGAAAATGTGGTCATCCATGAGTAGAAAAAAAAGTACTATGAAAGAAGAGAAAGGAAAAACAAAAAAAGTTAATAGAAATATAGTATAAATAAATTACTACAAAACACTAAATGTAATGTATGAAGCTGATTAAGGACCAGCGTGCAGGACCACAGCCTAGGAACTTGGAGTGAGGTGCCAAATGCAGGCAGAGGAGTCCAGCTCCTGACTCCAGGTCATGGGGGAATCCAGAGAAAGAGCAGTCCCTCTCAGTAGCAGTAGGGATGGCTTCCCACAGCAGGCTGGACTCTGAAGTAAGAGAAGATCTAGACTCATGGAGATGGAGTTTGGGGGGCATGCAGATCCCAGATACAGCAGACAGCAGACCTGACCTCTGTGCACACAGGCTGCTAGAGTTGCAGACAGGGCTCTGATGTCTCCTGGTAGGTAGAGACAGGGGTCTGAACCACTCTGGCTCTGCCCTAACTCCGGGACACGGACTCTGCCCAGTGCACTAGGATGAGTCTTTTATCTGTGAAATGGCACTGTTGACCTCCCTTGCCTGGAAGGCAAGCCTGACTCCAAGGGCAGGACAGGGTGCGGGAAGACTTGATGTGGAGGGATACTCGCTAGGCTTTGAAGAAGGAAGGAGGGCTGGTAGAGAAGTTCCAGGCCAAAGCCACTGGGATAGGGTTGGGTGTCAGAAGGAGGGGCACCCAGCCTGTTCACAACAGAGAAGTCACCACCAGAAAGATATGAACCGTCTTTGGGAGAGAAGCCAAACAGCCACATTAGCTTCTCTACCAGCTAAACCCAGAGTAGGCCCAGCTGCCTCAAGGTCACCATAAGACCTTGGCCTCAGCTTCCCAGAAGAGGGCTCTTTGGCAGGAAGTGACCCCTGGACTAGGAGTTGAGGAAATCAGGGATTCATATCCTAAATTCCCAGGGGCATCTGAACCCTGTTTCTTCCCTGTCCACTTCTCAGGCAAATGGCTCTCGGGTCATGAGGGTTGGAATAAGGAAAGGGAACAGTTTTTATTTGTTTTTTTTGTTTTGTTTTGTAGTATTAGAGATTGAACCCATTGAACTCACACAGGCTAGGCAAACACTTTAGTGATAAACTATGTCCCCAGTCCTTTTTTATTTTTTTTTTATTTTGAGACAGGGTCTCTCTAAATTTCAAGGCTGGGCTCAAACTTGCCATCCTTCTCCCTCACTCTGGGATTATAGGTTTGTGTCACGGTGCCTGGTTTTGTTACTACTTTTTAAAGAACATTTCCAGGGGCTGCAGTTGTAGCTCAGTGGCAGAGCACTTGCCTCACAAGTGTGAAGCACTGGGTTCGATCCTAGCGCCACATAAATACAAATAAAGGCATTGAGTCCATATACAACTAAAAAAAAAAAATTAAAAGAAAAACAAAAAAGGACATTTCCAGGACAGCTTGCTTAAACCTGGAAAAAAATCAGTGTTACGAAATCCTGCAATTTACTGTTAAATGTTTGAGGAAAAAGTTTCCAAGGAGATAAAGCAATTATGGAAAAATGTTAACAACTGATGTATGAAGGCAAAGGGCACATGGGTGTTCATAGTGCCATCAATTTTCCCATAGATTTGAGATTTTTAAAGAATTTTTTGGGGTTGGAGGGAAGCAAGATATAAAATCATGTATACAATGCAAACCAAAAAAAAAAAAAAAAAATGGGAAGAGGGAATACCAAACAAAAAAATAAAATTTTTGTGCTGGGTGCAATAGTACATGCCTGTAATCCCAGTGACTCAGAAGGTCAAGGCAAAAGCATTTCAAGCCAGCCTCCACAAGTTAGCAAGACCCCATCTCAAAACAAAGTGGGGCCAAGCACGGTGGTCCATGCCTATAATCCCAGTGGCTCAGGAGGCTGAGGCAGGAGGATGGAGAGTTCAAAGCCAGCCTCAGCAAAAGCAAGGCATCAAGCAACTCAGGGAGATCCTATTTCTAAATAAAATACAAAATAGGGCTGGGGATGTGGCTCTGTGGTCGAGTGCCTCTGAGCTCAATCACTAGTACTCCCTCTCAAAACAAAACAAACAAAAAACTGTGGGGTGCTGGGGTTGTAGTGCAGTGTAGAGCGCCCATAGGTTCACTCTCCAGTACAAAGGAAAGAAAGAAGGAAGAGAGAGAAAAGGGGGAAAAAAGGTAATAAAATCTTTGTGACTTGGAGTTAGGCAAAGACTTCATAGATTAAAATATCAGAAACATGATCTATAAATGAAAGCTATTGATAAATTTGACCTCATCAAAGTCAGCAAACAGTGCCCTTTGAAAGACATAATTAGGAGAACAGAAAGACAAGCCATCAGCTGGGAGAAACTCTTGCAATTCACGTATCTATAAAAGAATTTATATTTCCCTCTCAAAATTTAATAAGAAAACAAATCACTCAGGACTGGATTGTGGCTCAGGGGTAGAGCGCTTGCCTAGCATGTGTGAGGCACTGGGTTCTCAGCATCACATAAAAATAAATTAATTAATTAAAAAATAAAGATATTGTGTCTAGGGACTAGGGTTGTGGCTCAGTGGTAGAGAGCTCGCCTAGCACATGTGAAACACTGAGTTTGATCCTCAGCACCATATAAAAATAAATAGATAAAATAAAGGTATTGTGTCCAACTACAACTAAAAACAATTTTTAAAAAAGATATTGTGTCCATCTACAACCAAAAAAGACACATGGATAGAAAATGAGCATATGAAAAACACATCATTAGCTATTAGGGAAATGAAAATTAAAACCTCAAAGCAATACCACTACCCATCTGTCAGAGTGACTAAAATTAAAAAGACTTATCACACCAAGTGTTGGTAAGGATACAGAGCAACTAGAAATCATATATGCTGCTGGCGTGAATGTAAACTAGTGCAATCACTTTGAAAAGCAGTTTAGGAGTTGCTTAAAAAATTAAACACAAACCTGCCATGTAACTCAGCCCTTCCACTTCTAGGTATTTTCTCAAGACAAACGAGAGAATATGACTGAACAAAGACTTGTACACAAATGTGCAGAGCAACTTTGTTTGTAGTGGCCCCAGATGGGAAATAACTCAAATGTCCATCAATGGGTAAATAAATAAACAAATGGTGGAAACATACAACAGAATATTACTTGGTAAAAACTGTTAGACAGTTTCTGGAACGGCAGTGTGAGGAGCTCTGCAAACCCACTAGACCCTCTCTGGAGTGAAACAACTATAAATTTAAAAATTATACATATATACTTATATATTTATATGGATGTATGTTCCCTTGGAATTGCTCTAAGGGCATTCAGCAAATGTTCAAGAAAATCTATGAAATCTCAGTAAGAACAGTGTCAGCAGTATTTGAGCCACAACTCATTTCTGTGCCCCAGCTCACCAGCTTGGCATGATGGAAGCTCCACTTCAGCTGGAACACAGGATTCTTCTGCTCCCAGCTCACAATCAAAGGCTATAACATCTCCTTGGGTGGGGCAGAGACCAGCAGTTCTCATCCTCTCTACTTCCTGTTACAGGGACAATTGTCAACCACATGCACAATAATGCAGCTGGACATGCACAAAATGCAACTCAAAATGGATCAAAGAAGGCTGGGGATATAGCTCAGCTGGTAGAGTGCTTGCCTTGCATGCACAAGGCCCTGGGTTCTAATCCCCAGCACCACGAAAAAAAAAAAAAGTATCAAAGAACCGAATTTAAGAGTTAAAACTACAAAACTCTTAGAAGAGGCTGGATGTGGTGGCACATGCCTGTAAATCCCAGCTACTCAGAAGGCCAAGGCAGAAGGATTGCCACAGATTAGTAAAAATAATCAAATGCTAACTTATATACTGTCTCCAAAACTGAACCCTGCTACTGTGAGTTTTAGTGTTAGCTTTATTAATCAAACTATTGCATTAACTTACATAGGCTGAGACAGGAGGATGGAGAGTTCAAAACCAGCCTCAGCAATGATGAGGTGCTAAGCAATTCAGTGAGACCCTGTCTCTAAATAAAATACAAAATAGGGCTAGGGATGTGGCTCAGTGGTCAAGTGCTCCTGAGTTCAAGCCCCAGTACCAAAAAAAAAAAAAAAAGAAAGAAAGAAACATTCTTTAAAACAAGTAGCCTCAACTCGTTAAAGATGTCAGTACTATGAGAGACAAAAAGGCATTAAAGAGTACTGGGGCTGGGGCTGGGGCTGGGGCTCAGAGATAGAGCATTTGCTTAGTATGAGCAAAGTCCTGGGTTCCAATCCTGAGTACCACCAAAAAATAAATAAATAAATAAACAAGAAAAAAAAAAGAAAGAAATTTGGTGTGGAGGCACATGCCTATAATTCCAGCTACTCATGAAGCTAAAGAAGATCACAATTTCCAGCCCAACCTGAGCAATTTAGCAAGACCCTGTTTCAAAATACAAAATAAAAAGGATTGGGGCTGGGGATATGGCTCAAGCAGTAGCGCGCTCGCCTGGCATGCATGCGGCTTGGGTTCGATCCTCAGCACCACATATAGACAAAGATGTTGTGTCCGCCAAGAACTAAAAAATAAATATTAAAATTCTCTCTCTTAAAAAAAAATGGTTTTTCTCTAACTTTTAAATAAATAAATAAATAAAAGGGCCGGCGATACAGCTTGTTGAGTGCCTTGGGTTCAATCCTGGGTACTAAAAAAGGAGAGGAGAGGGGAGGAAGAGGAAAAAAGAAGAAGATGAAACATAGGGGTAAATCTCCATGACATTGGTTTTGACAGTGGATTTTGAGGACACCAAAAGCCCAATAAACAACACAAAAACAATATAAACTGGACTTCATCAAAATAAAGAAAAACCCTTATGCTTCAAAGAATATGATCAGAAACATAAAAAGACAACCCAGAAAAGGAGAAAGTATTTAAAATAATTTATCTGAAGGATTTGTACCTAAAATATATAGAGCCAGGCATGCTGTCACATACCTGTAATCTTGGCACCTTGGGAGGCTGAGGCAGGAAGATTTCAGTTTCAAGAGCAGTCTCAGCAATTTAGTGAGGTCCAAGCAACTTCGTGAGACCCTGTGTTAAAAAAAAAAAATTAAAAAGGGCTGGGGATGTGGTTCAGTGGTTTAATAACCCTGGTTTCAATCCTTGGTACCAAAATAAATAAATAAATAGATGAATAAATAAATAAAATATATAGCTAGGCATAGTAGCACGTGACTATAATTGCAGTGACTCAGGAGGCTGAGGCAGGAGGATCTCAAGTTCAAAGCCAACCTCAGCAATTTAGTGAGCAATTTATTGGGCCCCTGTCTCAAAATAAAAACTGAGGGACTGGGGTTATGGCTCAGTGGTAGAGTGCTTGCCTAGCATGTGTGAAACACTGGGTTCAATCCTTAGCACCACATTAAAAAAAAATAAATAAAGTTATTTAAAAAAATGTTTAAAATAAATAAATAATAAAAACTGCACTAGGTATGGTTCAGAGGTTGAACATCCCTGGGTTCAATCTTTGGTACCAAAACTAATAATAAAATAAAAGACATAAAGAACTATTAAAATTCAATAATAAAAGGATGAACAACTCAATTTTTAAATGGGTAAAAGATCTGATTAGATGTTTTCTGAAGAAGATATACAAATGGGCAATAAACACATGAAAAGATGCTTGATCTAATTAGTCATATGGTAAACGCAAATCAAAACCACAATAGAAACCACTTCGTACCCAGGCGAATGGTCATAATTTTTTTTTTAAGTTAGTGTTATGATTTGGGTCTGGAGCGTCCCCCAAAGACTCAAATGTTGAAGGCTTTATCCCCAAGATAACAATGGCCAGAGGTGGGGCTTTGGGGGTGTGATTGGATCCCGAGGACTCCGAACTCATTTGTGAATTAATCCATTGATGAATTCATAATCTGAATAGATTATTGGGAAGTGGTAGAAACTGAAAGCGAAGGTCCTTGTGAGTGTGCTCTTGGAAACCAAACCTTATCCCTGGCCCTTTCTTCTTGTTCTCGAGCTGCCGTGAGGTGAACAGCTTTGGGCTTCCACATCCTTCTATCGTGATGTTCTGCCCCATCTCAGGCCCAAAACAATAGAGCCGGTGTACCATGGACTGAACCCTCTGAAGCAACAAGCCAAAATAAAGCTTTCCTCCTTCATCTTGTTTATGTCAGGGTATTTTGCTCACAGCAGCAAAGAGCTGACTAACACAATCAGATATTGACAAACGTTGGGAAGGATGTGTAGGAGTCAGAATCCTCATGGGTTGCAGATTGGCACAAACAAGCATTAATTGCTCTACTCTGGGGAAAGAATCTAAAAGTTCCTTAAACAGTTAAACACAGAGTTACCATAAGTCTCTCCAACCGCATTCCAAGAGACAGGAAAACACACGTTCACACAAAAACTTGAACACAAATACTGGCCTTTTTCATATTATCAAAAGGTGGAAACCATACAAATGTCCATCGACTGATAAACAAATTAACAAAATATAGTACATCATACTCTGGAATATTATTTAGCCATAAAAGGCATAAAGTGCTCAACATAATTGAATCTTGAAATCATGCCATGTGAAGAAAAAGGCACAAAAGACATATGACTCCCTTTATATGAAGCGGCCAGAATAGGTAAATCTGTAGAGATAGACAGTAGATTTGTGGTTGCTTAGGGCTGGGGAGAGAGGCAGAAATAAAGGAGTAATAGGTAAAGGGTGTATGATTTCTTTTTTTCCCCCTCAGGTGATGAAAATATTCTAAAATTGAACGTAGCAATGGTCGCAGATACCTGTGAATATTCTAAAAAACACTGGAGGCCAGGTGTAATACGGCATACCTATAGTCACCAATACTCAGGAGACTGAGGCAGGAGAATTTCTAGAGCCCAGGAGTTCCAGACTAGCCTGAGTGACATAACAAGACCCATCTCAAAGCAGAGATCCACTGACTTGCACACTTTAAACTGGTGACTTATTGGTGACTCAGGCCTGTAATCCCAGCTATACAGGAGGATGAGGCAGGAGGATCAAAAGTTGAGGCCCCTCTAGGCAACTTAGCAAGACTTTGCTTCAAAATAAAGTAATTTTTAGAAAGGGCCAGTGGTTTAATTCAGTAGGTAGAGCACTTGCCTAGCATGTGTAAGACCCTGGGTTCAATCCCCTGTACCACAAAATAAATAAATTGGTGAATTATGTTTCAATAGAGAAATTATCATTTTTGCTATATTGGGGATTGAATTCCGGGTGCTCTCCCACTAAGCCACATCCCCAATTCTTTTTATTTATTTAATTTGAGACAGGGTCTTGTTAAACTGCTGGGGCTGGCTGGAACTTGCAATCCTCCTGCTTCAGCCTCCTGAGTCTCAGGGATTACAGTTGTGCACTATCACCCTCAGCCCTAGACCAATTTAAAAATAAATAAATAAATTGTAGATGGACAAAATACCTTTATTTATTTATTTATTGTTATGAGGTGTTAAGGATCGAACCCAGTGCCTTGCACATGGAAGGCAAGTGCTCTACCACTGAGCCACATCCTCAGCCACTAGGCCAATTATTTTAAAAAATCATTATTTACTCAGTTTTTTAAAATAAGTGACCAGAAGAAAATACAATAGTACCTCAGTATACCTAAGGGATTAATTCCAGGACTTCCACAAATACAGAAAGGCTTGGATGCTCAAGTCCCTTATACTAATTGGCATTATATTTGCATATAGCCTAAGCTCGTCCCCCTGTATAATTTAAAATATCTCTAGATTACTTATAATACCTAATGCAATGTAAACTCTATGTAAGTAGCTGTTATACTGCATTGTTTAGGAAATAATGACAAGAAAAAAGTCTGTACATGCTCAGGACAGATGCAACCTTAAAAAAATATTTTTATGGGAGTTGGGTGAGTCTGTGGAGGAAGAACCCTCAGACACAGAGGGTTGGCTGCATACCAAAATGCCAACAGAGGGAAGCTCAATGGATTGGGATTACAGATTATTTTCTTTTGTCATTTTCCCCCGTGTTTACAACTTTTCTTCAGTGAACAAAGAAAAAATTCAATGTAAAAAAAAAGGCCAATTTAATTGGAGAAAAAGTTGAGCAACTGTTTCAGATTCTAAAAGAACAGGGGCTGAGGTTGTGGCTCAGTGGTAGAGCACTTGCCTAGCATGTGTGAGGCTCTGGGTTCGATCCTTAGCACCACATAAAAATAAGTAAAATAAAGGTATTGTGTTCATCTACAACTTAAAAAATTTTTTTAAATAAATAAAAGAACAAAGAAGGAATAGGAATGTGACTCAGTGAAAAAGTGCTTGCCTAACATGCATATGGCCCTGGGTTTGATCACCAGCCCAATAAATAAATAAATGTAAAATAAAAGAACAAAGATATCAACAACCAAATGCAATGAATGAACATTAATTGGATCCTGTTCCTCTCCCTCATCTTCCAAAAATTAGCTATAAAAATGCATTTTGGGAAATACGACTAGGGACTAGATATTATAGTATGGGATTATTGTTACTTTTCCTAGGATTGTGACTATGATTATATAGGAAAAATTTTAGGAGCTGCATGCTGAGGGGGGTTCATTACGTGTCAGGATATCTGCAATGTATTTTCAAGTGGTTCAGTCAGGCGTGATGGTGCATGCCTGTAATCTCAGCAACTCAGGAGGCTGAGGCAGGAGGATGGCAAGTTTGAGGCCAGTCTTAGCAATTTAGCGAGGTCCTAAGCAACTTAATGAGACCCTATTTAAAAAAAAAAAAAAAAAGGCTGGGGATGTGGCTCAGCTGTTAAGCGCCCCTGGTTTCAAACCCTAGTACCAAAAAATAAAATAGGTTCAGATTTTTTAAAAAGAGAAAATGTGATGAAGTAAATAAGGCTAAATATCAACTGTTGAGTCTAGGAGAACGTGCAGGAGCTCATTTGCTCATTGTGTACTTTTTTCTATTTCAACATTTTTAAAAATCAAGGGGAGGGAAGTATGATAGGGGCATACCTGTAATCTCATCTACTGGAGAGGCTGAGGCAGAGAGATCAGAAGTTCAAGACCAGCCTCAGCCACATAGTGAGGCCCTATCTCAAAATAAAATTTAAAAGGGCAGGGGATGTGGCTCAGGGGTAAATCTCCCTTGGGTTACATTTCTAGTACCCAAACAAAATAAAATAAAAAGAGACTGGGGTTGTGGCCCAGTGGTAGAGCACTTGCTTCACATGTGTGAGGAGGCACTGGGTTCGATTCCCAGCACTTATAAATAAATAAAATAAAGCATTTATTTAAAATAAAACATTTATAAATAAATAAAATGAAGGTCCATCAACAACTAAAAAATATTGAAAAAAAAAAGACAATAATTGATTCTTCCAGGGTCCCCAGCACCTAAACAGGACCTGGCCTAGAAGACAGTCAATGAGAGTTATAACCATGGCAGTACCTCTTTCTCAGCCTGATGGTGCTCAGAGACCCTCCTCTGCCCTGCACTTTCTGCTGTCACAGCCTCCTCATCATGGGTGTCACTGCCTGTGGGCCTTCTCCCCTCCTGTCTGTGGTCAGAATCCCTTTTTTATTCCCAGGGCCTGGCTCAGCAGAGGTCCCACCCTCCAGTGAAGGTGGTGGAATCCCCAGCGGGATTCAAGTCCCACCGATTGGACCCTAGGTGGCGCTATCCGCCTAAGAAAAGGTTGGAAAGTCCCTGACCCCAGAGCCTCTGGTGCCTGGCAGCTTGGCATATGGATGAGGTGGAGCTGTCAATGCCCCAGATTCCAAGGCTGCTTCTCCTCGCCCCATCTAGTGTGCCCATGCCTGATTCACAGGCTGAAGATGTCAGGACTGGATCAACAGTGGGGACCCTCCGTACTCAGACGCAGAGAGGAAGAGCGACCCTCACAAGGCCACATAGAGGAGGGGGCTAGATCTCCTGAGACGCGTGGAGTGGGCAAGCAGCCGCCTAAGCACTAGTCATTTCTTCCAGACAGCCACAAAGGGCTGTAAGAGGGACAGCTCTTCCCCTTGCTGAGTGCAAACCCAGCTGCCTCCTCTAGGTAGTGAAAGCCAAAGTGCTGAGTTCTGGTCCTAATTCTGGTCCTGGTGTGCTGCTCTGGCCTGTGTCCACTCCCCTGAGCCTCAGGGACCCTGAGCGTGAAATGCGGGATGGACACAAGAATTCGGAGCTGCCAGGAGCCCAGGATCCTCACTGGGTGGGAGAGACCTGGGTGTGGGGCCAGTCAGCCTCTTGGCCAAGGACAGGCTGCTTCAGGAGTTGCCAGAAGGGAAACATTTTCCGGGAGCCGGAAGGGCTGGCAGAACCCTGGGCCAGGCAGAGACCACAATGGACCCTTGTGTGGAGATTTAGCTTGGAGTCACCCACAGGCCCAGCCCCTGCTCTAGGGTGGGTCCTGTTTTCTGGTTTTCCACCAGACCCAGCTTCTGAACGACCTGTCCCGGGGCCTAGAGACAGGAGTGTGAGGCGGGGCCACCGTCCAGCCCCAGGGTGGTGATGCTCACCAGCTCGTTGCCAGTGCCTGAATTTCCACCCTCCGCCTTCCTGGAATCCCTTGCCTAAATAACCTCACATAAAACTTGAGAGCAATCGCCCCAACCAGACAGGAGGCCCTGGGGGACTCTCCCTGAAGCCATCTCAGGGAGCTCAGGACAGACTGAGGTCCACCTGGTTCTGGAAGACCCTGGCTAGGAGTTCATTTGGGAGACCTCTGCTGTGGTCCTTGAATGTGTCTTTGTCTCCTCCTCTGCCAATCGAATGGGAAGGAGGACTGGTAATACTTGTAGGGACACAGACCCTGTGGGGACCTTCGAGAGTCTCGGATCCACCCTGGGCCTCAGGAAGGACTCCACCCTAACCAAGTCAGACAGACCATCAGTAGCCTCTGTGCCTCCTGTCGGCTCCAATCCCACTTGCTCTGACCGCCCTGCCTGAGCCCTGAACAGCTCTGGGCCAGCCCTCAGGAAGTCCTTGTGGACACCCTGGGGGACTGCACCCAGTTCACTTTCTCTGGACTCCCTTGGTCTTGTGGATTTTTTTTGTTTTTTTGGTTTTTTTTTAAAGAGAGAATGAGAGAGGGGAGAGAGAGAGAGAGAGAGAGAGAGAGAGAGAGAATTTTTAATATTTATTTTCTAGTTCTCGGCGGACACAACATCTTTGTTGGTATGTGGTGCTGAGGATCGAACCCGGGCCGCACACATGCCGGGCGAGCGCGCTACCGCTTGAGCCACATCCCCAGCCCCCTTGGTCTTGTGTTAATCCCTCCTTGAGACAAGGCTCCTGCCCACCTAAAAAAAAAGTAGAACAGTGGCTGTTCCTGGGATATGTGCCATTGCCAGGCTCCACAGGGGCCACTTCACATTAGCCATCTCTGTGTGGTCCAGCCAACCGTCCCAAGCATAAAGAAAGCAATAATGCCCACGAAGGGGCTGTATGTGGACTAGAAAGCACTGCACCTCTGCACAAGGTGGACATTGACAAAGAAATACAAGACCCTGCGCTTCAATCAATTAAAAAAAAAAAAAAAAGGTTGGGGCTCTGAGATGACAGAAATACAATGAGACATGGTCAGGACAAAGGCCGCTTTAGCAGAAGCAGAAAGCCTAGAATGTGAAGGCAACCGACTGGTTCTTCTCTGGAGCTCTGTGCTTCAGCTCTGCAGTTCTGTCCAGGCAGTGGCAGACCTGGAGCAGATCAGGTAGAGTCATTTCCCGCCCAGTTTAACAGAGCCACTCCAGGGGCACGGGGAAGCTGACTTTGGGTGCCAGCGGAGACCATGGGGATGTCATCAGAGGCTGGTCTCAGCTCAGAATGAGAAAGGCGACTGCCAGCAGCAGAGGGGTGCTTCTGGAGCTGACACAAGAGCAGGGGTGGGAAGTCTGTGGGGAGAGTCCTCCCCAAATCCTGGAGGCCTCCCCATGTTAGGGCAGTGAGAGTCTAAGCTCCTAAATCAGACTCAGTTCTGAGGTTCTGACACCAATGGTGCCTTGCCCTGAAACCACCTGGTGGTATCTCAGCAAGCTTGGGACCTTGCCATTGGCATTGGTCATTTGTTCCCTGTGACTTTATTGCTGGGTGTGGATCAATATACTTTTTTTTTTTTTTTTAGAAAACCTGTCAGTGGGAGGTGGGGCCCTACTGTTCCAAGTTCACTCCTGTTGATCTTTGTTCCAGGTACAACAGAATAGCAGTGCCTGGAGTTTGTCCTTGGCTTCCTCCTCTTGCCACACCAGTGCATTGTCAGCCCTGGGGCCCAAATTCAACTCAGCCTGGGTAAGGAGAAGGTCACAGGCTTTAGAAGTGGACAGACCTGGGCTTGAGTTCCTACATCACACTCTACAAGCTGTGTGGCCTTGGGCAAAAATGCTTTGCCTCTCTGAACCTCTGTTCTCTAATTTATTACACGTGGGCAAAAACATCTGCCTCCAAGGCTATTGTGGGGGTTGGAAAGAATGTGTGTCAAGGACCTATTGCATAATAGGAGGCTCAGCAAATGTGACTTCCTTTCTCCCTGCTCTTTGCTCTCCTTAGAAGATAACTGGTGCAGTGGGAAGTCCTGGGCTTGAGGTCAGTATACTTGGATCTGGTGGGTGGGTTTTGTTGCTTGCTGGTTGTGAGACCTCTGGCAAGACTCTGCTCCTTTCTGATGTTCATTTCATTATCTGAGAAATAAGGCAAGAGCAGATGATCTTCCTAGGGGCCCTTCCCTTTCCCTAGTCACAAGATAGGGTACTTTCTGACTGGGTTTGACTTGCCTGAATATGTGTGGAAAATGGTCTGATCTAGAAGGCAGGACCCTCCTTGGAGACTGGACCCTGCCCCTGACACAAGGGTGACCTAGGATATGCCCCTTTCCCCTCAGTCTTCCCATTTGTGTAATAAATTGGATGCTATGGGCTCTATGATCCCTTTTGCTCTGATGATCCAGGAACCAGTGATTCTGATGGTATCAGGTAGGCCCAGGAAGTGCCCCCTCGCTCCTTGCTCCCCTGCCTGCCCCTATGAGTAAGATCCCCATCTACCTGCCTATAGCAGCCATTTCAGGTCCTTCATTCTCCCTGGCAGAATCCCCCATTTCAGCCTCACAGTCATTCCTTCTTCATCTCATCCACAACTCTGAGAACTAGTGACATTTCTCCCTCACTGCTCCCCGCTCAGCACTCAGGGTCTCATGTGCCTTTCCAGAACCTTTTCCCCTGAAAATATGGGATTTCTTCCACTGGGGAATTATCTTGACCCCTTCTTACTCATTTCACAAGAACACAAAGAGCAGTGGCTCAATTCACAATAGCTAAACTACGGAACCAACCTAGACGCCCTTCAACAGATGAATGGATAAAGACAATGTGGTATATATACACAATGGAATGATTACTCAGCCTTACAGAAAAATGAAATTACAGCATTTGCAGGTAAATGGATGAAACTAGAGAACATTATGATAAGTGAAATAAGCCAATCCCAAAAAACCAAAGACTGAATGTTTTCTCTGATCAGCAGATATTGATCCATAATGGGGGGGGGCAGGCATAGGAAAGAATAAAGGAACTTTGGATTATGCAGAGGGGAGTGAGAGGTGTGGTGGGGCTGTGGGGATGGGAAGGACGGTAGAATGAGACAGACATTATTACCCTATACACAGTATGATTACACTACTGGTGTGACTGCACCACATACAGCCAGAGAAATGAGAAGTTGTGCTCTATTTGTGTAAATGTGTCAAAATGCATTCTACTGTCATGTATAACTAATTAGAACAAATTAAAAAAAAATAGAAAGGAGACCAGCAGAATAAAAGAAGGAGATTAGGGGGAGATAGGGGAGAGAAAGAGAAGGTACTGGGGAATGAAATTAGTCAGATTATACTGTTTTATTATATGCATATATGAATATATTACAACAAATCCTACTGTTAAGGCTGGGGATATAGCTCAGTTGGTAGAGTGCTTGCCTTGCCTGCACAAGGCCCTGGGTTCAATCCCTAGCAACACACACACACACACACACACACACACACACACACACAATCCCACTGTTACATATAATTATAATGTACCAATAAAAGGAAAAAATAAAAAATAAATAAATTCAGGTTAAAAAAAAGAATAAAAGAGCATTTGTCTTCTGGGTGCAGTGTGGCACATGCCTGTAATCCCAGCTACTTGGGAGACTGAGGCACAGGGATCCCAAGTTCAAGGCCAGCTTAGGCAATTGAGCCAGACCCTGTCTCAAAATAAAATAAAAAATAAAAAGGGCTGGGGATATAACTCAGTGGTAAGGCTGGATTCAACTCCTTTTAGCACTAAACAAATAAATAAAAATTTTAAAAATTCTGGGGACATAGACCTATGTTAGAGCACTTGCCTAGCATGTGCAGGGCCATGGGTTTGAGAGCAGGAGACACATATGTGTTAGGAAGACAGGGTTAAGGCTCGTGGCTCTGGAGTTTACAAATGGAGTAGACAGCTGGTGACTCCAGTGGAGTCTAAAGATTTTCACCAGAACCTAAGCCTGCCCCTGAGGCAAAATGGCATGTGCTCAACATCCTGATTGGACAGGGCGTGTGTGGACACCAAGTGCTCTAGTGTAACCGAACTCTAAGGCCCACTTATTTAAAATCTCTATGGTCTTCAAGAGCACCTAACTTCCTTCTAACCTTACATAAACCCCTAGACAACAGCTACCCTGTGCTACCTTCCTGGGGACCCCTCCCTCTGCAGGAGCTCTGCTTTCTTTCTTTCTTTCTTTCAATTACTTGAATAAATCCTATTACTTAGCACTTCCATGGATCCCATCCTTCAAATCCATGAGACAAAGAACCACACAGATAACTCCTGTCTCATATTCAATCCCCTATACCCGAAAAAGAAGAGAAAAAAGGAAAAAAGATTTGGGTGCAGCTTAGTGGTAGAGCGATCCCAGGTTCAGTCCCTAGTACTAGAAATGAAAGTGGGATGCTAGGCATGTACTTCAGTGGTTCAGAGCTTGCCTGGCATGCAGGAGCCCCTGGGTACAATCTTCGGCACCAACAAAGAAGAAAGTAAAGAAAAAAAAAAAAAGGGAAAGAGGGAGGGAGAGGGAAAGAGAACACTGTCAGAGGAAAGCACACCATCTGCATCTTTCCCCACCACCTCTGAGACTTCCTCTTCCTTGAAACTGCAGATTAAAGGAAAGGCCTGGGGGCTGGGTTGTGGCTCAGAGTTACAGTGTAACCTAGCATGTGTGCCGCACCACATATAAATAAGTACATAAAACAAAGGTCCAACAAAAACTAATAAAATTAAAAAAAAAAAAAACAGGAGAGGAGCTGGGGTTGAGACTTAGTGGCAGCACACTTGCCTCGCATGTGTGAGGTACTGGGTTTGATTTTCAGCACCGCATAGAAATAAATAAAATAAAGGTCTATCAACAAACTAAAAATATATGTGTATATATATATTTAAAAAAAAAAAAAAAGGTGAGGCCCAGAAGACTTTAACACAGTGCATGCCCTTGGAGAAGTAGCCAGAGTTATTGAAGTGTCTAGTACATAAGGTCACAATAAGGCCTGCTGGGTTGGTCTGCTCCTGCTTAGCTACCAAATGGCAGGTTCCCAACATTATACCATTATGTGGACTACAGAGTTCGCCTGGATAGTGAAAGGCCCTCATGCCAGGCCCCTGAACAACATCACTCCTAGCCCGGGTCTGATTCTCCTCTTGAAGAGGCAGCCAGGGGTAGAACTTGGGGGTCTTCTTTCCACTGGGACTGCAGATCACATTGGCTGCCCTGTCCACCAGAGACAGGCTCGGGAGGTCTGGCAAGGAGTCCCCTAGGGTCTGGGGCCTTCTCTGGGCACCCCCAGTCCTGGACCCTGTTCCTCATGGATCATATGATCACATCAGCCATGGCAGTGAGCATACTCCCTGGTGCAAGTGCTCCTAGGGAGAGAGCAATGAGTCATCCTCATGTCCAGGGCCCATTTTAGGACTTGGCACAAAACAGATACAGTGCTTGAAAGTTTCTCCAATCTATGCCCTATTTTGAGTCTTCCCAGCACTGACCCTTGAGGGCCCTAGCAGGGACCTCCTTCCAACAGAAACAAAGAGGCTTCAGAATGGGCAGTCCTTGGCTCCAAAGATGGAATGCTAATGTTAGCCCAGGGGCAGATCCCCAGGGGAAATAGGGCCCTGTGGAGTGGGATAGAAAGAGCCCTACCAAACCCTGATGCTTTAGTTTCTGATTCCAAACCACTCTCTGCATGGATCCTGGGCCCCAGCCCACCCAGATGGATGCCTGTGAACTGCTGGATTTCTAGGTTTTACATTTCAGTGCCAAGCCTCTTACTATTTCCTCCTTTTGGGATATTCTCTTTATCTCCTTCTCCCTAGAGACTCTCCTGGCTCCAAAGTCCACTGACTGTGGAACATCAAAATGACCTTTCCCCTCCACGTTCCCCAGTTCTCCAGTTTTTTTCTATTTATCAGCCCTCCTAGGCCCAGAATTATTGGTGCTATTCATATCTGTTTCAGAGGCTGCTTTGACAGAAAGCAAATGCATCCTCTGCGAACTTAGTTTCCCCACCAGTAAAATGGGGACCATGATCTCTATCCTTCCAGATTGATGTAAAAATTAAATGAAATGAGTCATTCCAGAGCCCAGAATAGAGTCACCTCAATTGTCCACACACAGGGCAAGTGGTAAGGCACAGCCAACCAGCACCAAAGATGCAGGAGCCTCAGCGTCGGAGTTCTCAGACTTATGGAAAAGTTCCTCCAAAAAGTGAACTACTCTCTTCATTGTTCAGTCATGGGGAGGAGTGGCCTGGAGCTGTGGGGTCCCAAAGGAGAAGCAGGCATATGATGACATGTCCAGCTACAAACAGGGTGAATAATCTCTACAGACAGGGTGAATAATTCCTGTTAGTGAATCACAGACCATCACATCCACCTACCTCCAGATCATAGGATCCTGAAGGAGTTAGAGTCAAGATTTGGCTCTTTCCACTGCCTCAGTTCCATGCCAGTGTCACCAGGTCATCTGGAGGTAGACAGGTGTTTTTTTACATATAAAATCTCAGATAAAATGCTCTTCCACACAGGAAAAGTGAATATGCATCACAGGGGACAGGGAGAATTCTCTCTGTCTCTCTCTCTCCTCTTTTAATAGACTATTTTGAAATAATTTTAGATTGATGTAAAAGTTGCAAAGATAGAAGAGCAAATACCAGCCTGTGCAGCCTCAGCCCCATTATACGCCTTACCCAGTCCCCCTCATTGTCAACCTTTGACATTACTATGATACCTTTGTCATAACTAAAGACTAAACTCCACACTTTAATTGAATTTCATCCTTTTTTTTTTTTTCCACTTATTCCTCATGTCTCCCCACTCTGGTCTGTGACAGGAGAAACCAATGTGCTTCTCCCATGCTAGGCAAGTGCTCTACCATTGAGCTACGTCCTTAAGCCCTTTCTCAAATTTTGAGACAGGGTCTTGCAGAAGTTGCTCAGGTTGGTCTTGAACTTGTAGTCCTCCAGCTTTAGGTCCCTGGCTAAATTAACTTTATTTATTTATTTTGGTACTGGGGATTTAACCCAGGGGTGATTAACCACTAAACCATATCCCCAGTCCTTTTATTTTATTTTTTATTTTGAGGCAGGGGCTCACTAAGTTGCTTAGGACCTTGCTACTAAATTGCTGAGGCTGGCCTTGAGCTTGTGATCCTCCTGCCTCATTCTCCTGAGTCACTGGAATTACAGGCCTGTATCACCATGTCTGGCTTAAATTGACTTTTTAAGTGATGTTTTCATATGGGCAATAGAGGAGAGGGCTGTGTGTTGTGTCTTCCTTCATTTTCACTTTGACAATATTCCTCTTCAGAAAATCCCCATCAGACAGGATTTTTTCTCAAAGATGCTTGGTATGGTTCTCCCTGTTTTTGTTTATTTGTTTGTTAGCTAGGATTGAACTCAGGGGCATATCCCCATCCCTTTTTTATATTTTATTTTAGAGATAGGATCTGGCTGAGTTGCTTGGGGCCTTGCTAAATTGCAGAGGCTGGCTCTGAACTTATGATCCTTCTGCCTCAGCCTCCCATGCTGCTGGGATTACAGGCATGCACCACTGCAAACAGACTCTCTCTGTATCTTGAGGCTCCCATTCAGCTTTCAAGCCCTTGGACCCCTCTTTAGGGAATCTTTCCTATCCCCCCCCACCTTTTTTAAAAAAATATTTTTTAGTTGTCAATAGACCTTTATTTTTATTTACTTATTTATATGCAGTGCTGAGAATAGAACCCCGCGCCCCCCACATGCTAGGCAAGCGCTCTACCCCAACTACAACCCCAGCCCCTTCCCATCCCCTCTTTGTCCTTGGCTTTTTTTTTTTTTTTTTTTTTAATACTTAGGACTTAACTGGGGATGCTTTATAAATTGTTTAGGGCCTCACTAAATTACTGAGGCTGGTGTAAGGTCCTTGCTTAGCATCTGAACCGCCATCTTAAGTGACAGCAGCCATTTTAAGAAACATTTCACTTTCCCTCCTAAGAGCGTTTCTTTTTATTATTATTATTATTATTAGTTGTTCAAAACATTAGAAAGCTCTTGACATATCCTAAGAGCGTTTCTGAGGAAGGCTCACCACTCTCTCATACCCAACCCTTCACCACCCCACACACATTAAGACCCACGGGGCTCTAATCCCTGCCCCTGCCCCATAAAAGTCCTGAACCCCAAGCCTGTTTTGCCTCTCTCCATCTATGGAGAGATGGCCTTTCTTTGTCAGCTCTGACAAATAATCTCTCTGAGTATCTCTGCTTGATCTCCATCTTTCATTCCCGCTGGCCTGTCTCCTGGTTCCTCGCTTTTCTTTCTGCTGGCCCTGAACTTGTCAAATTGCTGGGATTACAGGCATGCGCCATTGCACCTGGGCTGGCTCCCCTTTTTTAGGCAGGAGTATTTAATCCTGCCTTGCCATTCTGTACCCACCATTTAACATTAATGGCTACTCCTCTGGGAGTTGCTAAACACCTGGAAGTTTAGTTTTAGTCCCACTGTCCTCCTGACCCTCTCCTCTATTACCCATATGAAAACATCACTTAAAAAGTCAATTTAAGGGCTGGGGATGTGGCTCAAGCGGTAGCGTGCTTGCCTGGCATGCGTGTGGCCCGGGTTCGATCCTCAGCACCACATACAAACAAAGATGTTGTGCCTGCCGAAAACTAAAAAATAAATATTAAAAAAGATTCTCTCTTCTCTCTCTCTCTCTCTCTCTCTCTCTCTCTCTCTCTCTCTCTCTCTCTCTCTCTAAAAAAAAAAAAAAAAAAAAAAAAAAAGTCAATTTAAGCCAGACATGGTGATACAGGCCTGTAATTCCAGTGACTCAGGAGAATGAGGCAGGAGGATCACAAGCTCAAGGCAGCTTCAGCAATTTAGTAGCAAGGTCCTAAGCAATTAGTGAGACTCTGCCTCAAAATAAAAAATAAAATAAAAGGACTGGAAATATGGTCACCCCTGGGTTAAATCCCTAGTACAAAAATAAATAGTTAATTTAGCCAGGAGCCTAAAGCTGGAGGATTGCAAGTTCAAGACCAACCTGAGCAACTTTTGCAAGACCCTGTCTCAAAATTTGAGAAAAGGGCTTAAGGATGTAGCTCAATGGTAGAGCACTTGCCTAGCATGGGAGAAGCACATTGGTTTCTCCTGTCACAGACCAAAGTGGGGAGACATGAGGAATGGACTGGCTCCTGGAACAGAACTTTGTGGGCTGGGGATGTGGCTCAAGCGGTAGCGCGCTCGCCTGGCATGCATGCGGCCCGGGTTCGATCCTCAGCACCACATACAAACAAAGATGTTGTGTCCACCAATAACTAAAAAAAATAAATATTAAAAAATTTAAAAAATAAAATAAAAAAAAGAACTTTGTGTTTTCAAATGAGTGCATGGGGAAGATCCCCAATGCCACATTTCACCACATTGTCAAGGAATTTCAACCTGTTGAGGTCGACACAAAGATACTTTTTGTTTTCATTATTTTCTCCATAGACACTGCCTTTTCTCTTTCCTCTTCTTTTTAACATAATAGGAGAATTTATGTGACTTGCTAATCTTGTTCGATTTTTAAAATTTAGGCTAAGCGCAGTGACTCCGAAGGCTGAGGCAGGAGGATCACGAGCTCAAAGACGCTGTCTCTAATAAAATATAAAAAAGGGCTGGGGATGTGGCTCAGTGGTTAAGGACCCCTGGGTTCAATCCCTGGTACAAAAAAAAAAAAATTAGATCAGTTCAGTTTAAAATGTCAGGGTCTGTCAGGGTCTGGTCCAGTTCATAGCAATCCTCTTGCCCAACCCAAGCTGGAAAGGTGACTCTAGGGACGTGGCATGGGGAGGGAGCTGGGTATGCCAAAGGGACACTGCTCTATTTGATCGCTGACTCCTCTGAGGTGGGGAAGAAACTTGGCAGGTCTGCTGCTGGTGACTTCACTCTGGCAGACAGGGGACTCTGGCTGTCTGTTTCTATCTGCCCTTGGCCTCTGTGATGTGACTGTCTTCACACAGGTGATATGTGTAGTTCTTGGGGGGCTCTTTAGCTCTACATTGCCAAGGATTCTTTTTTTTTTTTTTAAGAGAGAGAGAGAGAGAATTTTTAATATTTATTTTTTAGTTTTCAGCGGACACAACATCTTTGTTTGTATGTGGTGCTGAGGATCGAACCTGGGCGTCACCCATGCCAGGCGAGTGCACTACTGCTTGAGCCACATCCCCAGCCCAAGGATTCTTATAGATACAGGCAGCCTGGCCTTTTGTCCTGGCATCTGTTCGACTCTAATCCCTCCTCCAAGTGTTAGTGTGGGTAGTTTCCCACTGTGTGGTCCTGTGACTGCTGTCTCTGGTTCCTGCCCCTCCTCTAAGCTCCATGCTCTTTCACATGGGGTCATGGGAAGTGGGAAGAATGTCCCAATTTTTCTTCCAGGCCCACATACCCTGGTCCTGACAAAGCTCTGTTGACATAGGTCTCTAAGTGGGGCCTCCTACCTTAGAACTCTCTAGTCCACAAACATCCCCAGGCCTGTCCTGCCCACAGCCAGCTTTCTCTCCTTGCTTTATTCCAGTGGAGCCTGCAGGATTCTAGCTCAGTGAGCATCCAACTGCGAGAAGCCCTTCTCCCCTTCTTGCAGGTGCCCCTCCCAGTCTCTTCAAAGGGTCTCTTGGATGCCTCCACTCTCCCAATACACCCCCAAACCCCCACCCTACACCCACCTTGACTTTGATGAGGAAGAGAATTCCAGCCACTGTTGGTTGAAATATAGAAGCATTAGCATTAAAAGGCTTGGAGGCTAGGGATTTTCAGATCTAGATTCCTCTTTCTCTCTCTTCCTTGGCCCTTGGAGACAAGTTAGATATCCACACCTTTGATCCTTGCAGCACTAGTGACCTTAGAGGTACTGCTGTCTCAAGATTGGCCTCTCTGGTCCTGATGAAAATCCCTGCCTGAATCAGTCAAACCCATGAGTACTTGGAGTTTTTTTAGTTTGTCCTTCATCTGACCAGCATGTCCACAGACCTGTGAGATACCATCAGGAGAGTCAACCCATGCTCAGTGCAGTGGTGCATACCTGTAATCCTAGACTCTCAGGAGGCTGAGGCAGGAGGATCTCAAGTTTGAGGATAGCATCAGCAACTTAGCAAGACTCTCAGCAACTTAGTAAGACTCAGTCTCAAAATAAAAAAAAAATGAAAAGGGCTGGGGAGGTAGCTCAGTGTTAGAGTACCCCTGGGCTTAATTCTGGTACCCAAAGGGAAAAAAGTATAAGCTTAGGGCTTCAGGTTGGATATGAAGAAATTTTAGTCATTTATTGGCCTTCTGTCTATCCCACCTGCATCACTCCCCAGTTGGTACTATCCCCATTCCTTCTCTTCCACTTGCTTTTATTCTCTGAGGTCTGCCTAGCTCCCAGCTTGCTCCTACCAAATTACCTTAACTGAAAGGGAAGGTTTTAGGGACGGTATCATTCAGGATCCCAACAAGAAACAGATGAAAATGGAAAATGGTTTTGTTTATAAAGGGACTATTTACAAAATGTAGGGGACCTTTAAGTACCATATCTTGGAGTTAGTAGTAGCAAAGCTGTCACTACCTCTTGGCACTGGGCAGGGGGAGAGAACAGTTACCACAATGTGGAGTGAGAAAGATTAATGTAGAATCTTTGAAAGAACCAGTGATGTTTAGTTGAGGGACAGAGTGAGCCCAAATAATGCCACAAGAAGATAGGCAAGAAAATGAAAAAATACTCTGACCTCATCACCTCCCTTTCCTCCCTCTGATTCCTAACCCTTTTTTATTTTTTGGTACCAGGGATTGAACCCAGGGGCCCTTAACCACTGAGACACATTTCCAGCCCTTTTTAAAATTTTTCAAATTTTGAGGCAGGATTTCACTAAATTTCTTGGGGCCTCAAACCTTCCATCCTCCTGCCTCAGCCTCCCAAGTCTCTGGGTATTACAGATATGCACCACCACGCCCTGCTCTAGGTATGCTTTTCTGAAATAGAGGAAAAACCCAAATAAAACCCTCTAGTTTCACTTGTTTTTTATCACCAATTTTAGAATTCACCTACCTAACCAATACTCCCACTAGCTTTACTAGAGATAACACCCTTACACTTGGGTCATGATGATAATGATTGCCTGAGTTATTTTTGAGGAATTTAGAGATAGCTCAAACTAGTTGAAACCACCCACCCTTTACTTGGGCCTGTGTAGGTGTCTGATGGGTACCTTTTGATATCAGAGTGCCAGAAAACACCCTTAACACTGTCAGTTTCTGAACATGTACCCTACAAAGAGCCAAGAGGTTTGATTACACATGCCCACATCACCAATTACTTCACTTGAATGATTGCTTGATGGATTGTTGAGGCAGGGTCTCTCTACATTGCCCAGGCAGGTCTTGAATTTGAGATCCTCCTGCCTCAGCCTCTGAGTAGTTGGGATTACAGATGTGCTCAGGTTTTACTTCACTTTTCCTCACCTCCAATCACCTTTCCCCATGCCTCAAACCACCTTGTTTCTTTATTTCACATTTCCCTAATTCGTATCCTTGGGGAGGTGAATTTGAGATTTGGGGATCCCACCTCTTCATGTTTGGCCACCTCATGAATTACACTCTTTTGCAAAATTCATTGCTTCAGTGATTGGCACACTGTGTGGTGGGCACAACGGGCCTGGTTAGGTAATATGTCTACTGGCCAAACCCAACCTGAAGCTGAAATAGATGCACAAGAATCTATAAAGTCAGCTTCCTAGGGCAGAGTGGAAGGCAGATGTGGAAGATATCCAGCACAGGGATTCCAGTTTCCACGGAATTCTGATTTTTTTTTTTTCTCCCCGTAAGAGTTCCCTGTCAGTTGGGCTTTGGCTGGGACAGATTCTCCAGGCTGCCATCAAGTACATCTTATCCTGTGGCTCATGGTTTACAGCACAGATCTCTTAGATCTTAATGTATGAGGGGAGTGTTTTTCTCCCTCCAGGAATCTTGAAAGTATATAATCCTGGCCTCTTATCACACAATACTCCTTGAAGCAACTTTTCTCATACTTGTACAGGGATGGAGGCATCGATTTCTGGCTTTCAAATCCATGTTGATTCCTATTGCCTAAAACTCCTTATTTTTTTCTCTCTTCCGTCCCTCTTCAACCACCATCCTGTAATATTTAGGTGGGAAACCCTAACCCCAATTCAATACTCTCCTCTCTTGTCCCTGGGGCTATATTCTTATAAATGTCTGTCCTTTCTGGTAGCTTGTGGCCTTGACCAGAGGGCTCAGTGCTTGTCTGGTAGCCAGCCCCACGAAGTCAGCTCGAGCTCCAGGAAATCCTGTCTCCGTAGCAAAAGCCAAAGGGGGAGGGAGTGGTGACCCAAATCAGCCAGAGGTATCTGCCCCAGTCTGCTTTGCCTCTTCCTGAAAACACTCTAGTTTCTTAATATATCATTTGTCCTTCTAGGCTGGATTAAATATCAGTTTCCAGTCTGGGATCACATAAGAAAGTTTGGGTTTTTTGACATTAGTCTCCTGAACTCACTAAAATGTGTGTGTGTGTGTGTGTGTGTGTGTGTGTCTTTTTATAACTGACTGCTATTTCACAATTCTTGTTGCTGCTCTCAGCACCCAGGCTTTCTTTGGAAGGCTGCCCTGTCTTTACTCTTAGTTCAAGAAGTTCCTGTATGACTGACCCCCATCCTCTCAACTCCAGAGCTGGGGAAATAACTCAAACAGTCTCATGAAACTCAGCCCTGGTACTTTCCCCAGAACTATTGGGAAGGTAAACTCTTCCTAGGAAGGCTGATGATGTTAAGACAGAACTTTTAGCCTGGCGAGATGACAACATGTACAAAATTCTAGGGGCTCAGGGAGGCTAAGGCAGGAGAATAAGAAGTTTGAGGCCAGGCCCTGTCTCAAAATAAAAATAGAAAGGACTGGGGATTTAGCTCAATGCTAGTACTTGTGCCTAGCATGCATGTGGCCTTCAATGCCCTGTAATGAAAAAGAAAAGAAAAAAAGAAGTGGGGATGGGGGAGGGAACTCTTGGGAGCTATCTTGCTACATCACTGGGAGAGTAACCTGAGAGAGAAAAACCAACCAACGCAGTCAGAGGCAAAGTCATGAAATGGAGACAGATTCTTGGTGACTTGTGTGCTTAGATCTAGCCATTCCTGAAGCCATCCCTACTCGTGGATTTCATTTTTATATGACCCAATTTCACCCTCCCCTTTTATGTTTCTGGGTTTTGTTTGTTTGATTTGCTTAATACATGAGAGATGGATTTCCATGATTTGCAGTCAAAAGAATCCTATTGTACAGCTTCTGCAAAATCCGTTCTCAGTCAGGCCAGAAGGCTGGACTTATAGCCAGAACCTGCACCCAGCTTTGAAGTAATATTGTAAGACCATTTCTGTTTTGTCTGGATCCGCCTGCCCCGGCACTTTGGCAGAGAAGAGAAGGGAGTGCATGCTTACTCCTGTATTTAGGGTAATGATTAAAACCCAGATTCAGCTGAGAATTGAAATTCCCATCAAAAATCCTGCACATGGCTGTGGGAGTGGCTCAACAGTAGAGTGCTTGCCTAGAATGTGTGGGGCCCTGTGTTCAATTCCAAGGCCCCCGCCACCCAAAAAAAGCCCATCTGTTTAACCAATTGTTTTTCTACTTAAACTGTCCAGTTTATTCTGTCACTTGCTTCCACAACCCTATCAAAGCAGTAAGTCACTGCCTCCCTTGTCCCAGCCCAGCCTCTGATTTCTCATGGCCTGTACTGACTAGGCCATCTGTCTATTCCTTTTTCTGAAACTTACCTCATCTCCTGCTTCCAGTGGTCAGTTTCTTCCTCAGATCTTAGGTTCAAATTCCTCAGAGGAATAAATGTCTGGCCCACCTAATTCCTGCTGCCCCAGTTTGGTGAGAGCTTTTTGGGTCAGGCCATCACTGAAGTGTCCAGCAAGCCCTTGGACCACTTGCCCTCAAGGCACTCAACAATAGCAAGAGGAGATGGGGCCTGAGGAACAGGCTGCAGGGAAATCCCTCTGGCAAAATGGCAGGTATGACAAACACTCGGGAGCTTGGTCACATCATACTTGGAATGTGAACTCTCGTTCCAAACCCCAAATCGGGAGAGAGCCCTGAATTGAGTGAGGCCTACCTAACTAGAGGAGAGAGAGACCAGATCAAGAGAACATCAACCGCAGGGACAGGTGAGGAGAGAGGCCTCAGAGGGCATAATCTCTCTCTTGACTCGCTGGCAGGCTCTTCTTGGACAGGCTCTTCTTGAATAGCAACTGTATTGTTCCAGTGACCGGGAAGGCAGCGCCAGAAGCAGATATGAGTTACCAGGGGGCAGGCTTCTGATTAGCTTTAGAAATATTGTTCTCTCACAATCAGAGATGTTCCAAGCAACTTTTTTTTTTTTCCTTTTCTTTCTTTTTTTTGGAACTGGGGGTTGAGGCCAGAGCTCCAGAGGTGCTTTACCACTGAGCTTCATCCCAGCCCTTTTTATTTTTTATTTTGAGACAGGGTCTCCCTAAATTGCTTATGGACCCACTAAGCTGTTGAGGCTGGCCTCGAGTTCAGGATCCTCCTACCTCATCCTCCTGAGTCTCTGGGATTACAGGTGTGTGTTACCACATCTACCTCCAGGCAGGCAACCTTTGAAGATAGTGAGTTCTCTACCTGGGAAGGCTGTATCTGAGAGAATTCCTACAAGGTTGAAGTGGTTGAAGTAGTCCTTTGAGGTCTCTTTCAGCCCTGAACTTTGATATTTGCAATAATTAGTTGAGTGAATAAGGATTAAACAACTACTTATTGCTTTGTTGGTTGAATGAGAGTTGATTTGTTAAAGAAGCTAAATGAATGAATGAAGGAAGGAAGGAAGGAATTTGATTGGTTATCCCAATGAGTACAGGATATTGGATTGAAGACTTTTGACTAGTCGAATTAAGGGTGATTGGTTAGTTGCAAGAATGAATTAGTAAATAAACTGGCTGTTTGAATGATGGTTTTGATGCCTAACAGGATTTTTTTTCCTTGGTTCTAGTTCTATTCTCTTTTTATCTTACTTGTTTTCTTTTCTCCAAGTATAATCAAGAAAAAAAATATTTTTCAGTGCTGAGGGTTTAATCCAGAACTATGCACTGAGCTATATCTCCAGACCTTCCTTCCATCCTTCCTTCCTTAAGAATTTTAGATGTTTTTCTATGTTGCCCAGGCTGGCCTTCCTCCTGGGCTCCTTCAATCCTGCCTCAGCCTCCCGGGTTGTTGGCACTACAGGCAAGAGCCACCACACCTAGCCTAGAAATGTTTTAATTTGTGTACTGGGTATGGAAAACATTGCAGGCTAAAGATTCTTTTATATAATCAAGATTTCATCTTAAGCAAATCCAGTTGCCAGGCACGTGCCCATAGTGACTGAACTAACTGGCTTCAGGACAGATGGGAGATTTGAATTTAGCATCTTGGCCTAGGGAGTGGAACTGAAGGTCACAGCTGGAACTGGGCCCATTTGGCCCAGAGCCCTGCACCTTTTCTGAGCTCTCTCCTGTGTAGGCAGAAAATGCTGTCTTCTCTGTGGGTAAGCAAAAGGTGCCCATTTGGTAAGAAAATATTTTCCCAGTTAGGCAGGGTAGTCCTTGCTTGTAATCCCAGCACCTTAGGAGATAGGCAGGAGGATCACAATTTCAAGACCAGCCTCAGCAATGAACCCTCAGCAACTTATCAAGACTGTCTTGAAATAAAAAATAAAAAGGGCTGGGGATGTACCTCAGTGGGAGAGTACCCCTGGGTTCAATCCCCAGTACCAAAAAAGAAAAAGAAAAGAAAACAATTTTTTTCCAAATATCTTTTCAGAATGCCTAGAATTCTACCAATATAATTACACCTTTGCACCACAGAGCTGAAGGACTGTTGAGGTGTGACATTTCAAAAATCTTTTGTTCAGACTCTTCTGCCTTTGGAGCAAGTAAGATTACTGGTATAATGCAATGGAGTCAGGGGAGGAATGCATATGAATCCCTTAGTGGCTAGATTAACCAGACTGTCATCAGCTTTGTTAAATAAAAATTACAGGAGGCCATTGTTTTGGATTAAGCTCCTGCAGCAGGCCAAAGCTCAGGGAGCAAGTTTTAAGACTTCTTGATTCCGTTTTCCTAGATTACAATCCTAATTAGCCCCAAATAAATGTAATTCTTTTTCCCCAGTGCTAGGATCAAATTCAAGGCCACAGCAAATGCTGGGCAAGTATTCTACCACTGAGCTACACCTCTAGCCCCAGTAAACTTCTCTTGACTAACTTGATAAAAACAAAAAGGAATAAAAATGAAATCACTCATACTAAAAGTCAAATCAAACCTCATGTGTTATCTGGCATTCTATGAAATCAGGATTACAGAAACAACAGTCAAGTTTCTCAAACTGGCCAGTTTCAAGCAGCATTATAATGAGGTTCCCTCCCTTTTATTTTATTTTTATTACTATTATCATGTTTTTATTTTTATTATTTGATACTGCAGATTGAACTCAGGGGCTGTCTACCATTGTGCTACATCCTCAGTCCCTTTTATTTTTATCTCAAGACAAGGTTTCCCTAAATTCCCTGGGCTAGCCATGAACTTGCAAGCCTCTTGCCTTAGCTTCCTGAGTGACTGGGATGACAGGTGTGTGCCACAGCACTCAGCTGTATTTTAATCCTTTCACAAAAGAAGTTATCTGAAATAACCAGATGTTAACAAGTCATTTATCTTCCTATCAGTTTTCCTGTAGCTACCTTTCAAAAAAAGTAACTTTTTGAAATGATTAGTCCACTTTTTTGTTTTTTTAAAAAAAAAATTTAGGGCTGGGGATGTGGCTCAAGTGGTAGCGCACTCGCCTGGTATGCATGGAGCACTGGGTTCGATCCTCAGCACCACATACAAATAAAATAAAGATGTTGTGTCTACCGAAAAAACTAAAAAAATCAATATTAAAAAAAAAATTTAATCTTTTTTTTTTTAAGAGAGAGAGAGAGAGATAATTTTTACTTATTTTTTTAGTTTTTGGCGGACACAACATCTTTGTATGTAGTGCTGAGGATCGAACCCGGGCCGCACGCATGCCAGGTGAGCTCGCTACCGCTTGGGCCACATCCCCAGCCCTTTAAAAAATATTTTTATTCTAATTTGTTATATATGATAGCAGAATACATTACAATTCATATTATACATATACATTACAATTTTTCATATCCCTGGTTATACACAAATTAGAGTCACACCATTCGTGTCTTCATTCTTGTACTTAGGGAGGGTAATGATGTTCCTCTCATTCCATCTCCTTTCCTACTCATATGCCCCTCCCTTCCCCTCCCTCTGCTTTGCTCTATCTAGAGTTTGTCTAATCCTCCCATGCTCACCCCCCTAATCTCATTATGAATCAGCATCCTTATATCAGAGAAAACATTCTCTCTAAGATATATAAAGCATTCAAAAACCTTAACATCGGGCTAGGGATGTGGTTCAAGCAGTAGCACACTACTATAGGGACACAGCCATATCAATGTTTATAGCAGCACAATTCACAATAGCTAAATTATGGAACCAACCTAGATGCCCTTCAGTAGATGAATGGAGAGGGAAACTTTGGTATATATACACAATGGAACATTACTCAGCATTAAAAGAGAACAAAAGAGAACAAAATCATGGCATTTGCAGGTAAATGGATGAAGTTGGAGAATATAATGCCAAGTGAAGCAAGCCAATCCCAAAAACCAAATGCCAAATGTTTTCTCGGATTAAGAATGCTGATTCATTTTTTTGGATTTTGTTCCTGCTTCCTTCAAGCCCTTATTCCTCTATAAAATCAACCTCTCAGGGCTGGGGGTGTAGCTCAGTGGCACAGTACTTGCCTAGTATGTGTGAAGTCCTGGATTCAATTCTCTGCACTTTTAGGTAAAGAAGAAAACAAACAAAAGAAGAGATAAGGTTGGGCTCGGGATGTGACTCAAGTGGTAGCGTGCTCGCCTGGCATGCGTGAGGCACTGGGTTTGATCCTCAGCACCACATAAAAATAAAATAAAGATATTATGTTCATCTAAAACTAAAAAATAAATATTAAAAAAAGAAGAGATAAGGCAAGAAAGCTAACCCTTCTTCTTGGTCACTGGATCATTTAACCTATTTATGTCCTAATTCCAGAATAGAAAATAAAACTAAGATCCTAAACTAAGCAAGATGTGGAAGTATTTGCCTATAGCCCCACCTATTAGGGAGGCTGAGGGAGGAGAAACAATCACAAGTTCAAAGCCCAGCAACTTAGTGAGGCCCTAAGCAATTTAGGGAGATCTGTCTCAAAATAAAAAATAAAAAGGGCTGAGGACTTAGCTCAGTGGTAAAGCGACCCTGGGTTCAATTCTCAGTACAAAAAGAAAGGGGGCTGGGGATGTGGCTCAAGCCGTAGCGCGCTCACCTGGCAGGTGTGTGGCCCGGGTTCAATCCTCAGCACCACATACAAACAAAGATGTTATATGTCTGCCGAAAACTAAAAATAAATTTAAAAAAAAAAGAAAGAAAGAAAGAAAGAAAGGGATAACACATTGTCTGGTTTGTCTCACCCTGCCCCATCTCCAGAAGCTACAGAAGCAAAGATCTTGAAAACTGTATGTAAAAGGTAAGGTCACTTCACTAGCTTAAGGTACAAACTATGGTCAATCTCCCTGCTCCCCCATTAAGATCTATCAGAAAGGATTCTAATTTGCCCTTTGGAGTTCTTCTCCTCTGAACCAGAGGAGTGCTCAAAACCCCAAGGACTAGCTCATTTCAATCAGGGTCACTGTTGAGCACCAGTCTTCCTCTACCTCACTGCATAGAGCCCCAGCAGCCAGAAACATAAGACCCCAAAGCCTAAACCCTCATTCACACTTCTGAGTTCAGGCAATTTTCAGTAGTAGAAAATTCCAGAGAGGCTTCTAGGTTCCTAGCCCCAGAGTTGAACTTGATCATTAGTCCACAGCCCCTTTCCCATACCAGTGAGTTCTTTATTGCTCACAAGGGGGGCTCAAAAGGGATGATACACTTATACATTGCTGGTGGGACTGCAAATTGGTCCAGCCAATATGGAAAGCAGTATGCAGATTCCTCGGAAAGCTGGGAATGGAACTACCATTTGACCCAGCTATTCCCCTTCTTGGACTATTCCCCAAAGACCTTAAAAGAGCGTACTATAGGGATACAGCTACATTGATGTTCATAGCAGCACAATTCAAAATAGTTAGACTGTGGAACCAACCTAGATGCCCTTCAATAGATGAATGGATAAAAAAAAAATGTGGCATTTATACACAATGGAGTGTGACTCAGCACTAAAAAATAACAAAATCATGGCATTTGCAGGGAAATGGATGGCATTAGAGCAGATTATGCTAAGTGAAGCTAGCCAATCCCTAAAAAACAAATGCCAAATGTCTTCTTTGATATAAGGAGGGCAACTAAGAACAGAACAGGGAGGAAGAGCATGAGAAGAAGATCACCATTAAACAGGGACGAGAGGTGGGAGGGAAAGGGAGAGAGAAGGGAAATTGCATGGAAATGGAAGGAGACCCTCATTGTTATATAAAATTACATATAAGAGGAAGTGAGGGGAAAGGGAAAAAAAGAGAGAGAGAAATGAGTTACTATAGATGGGGTAGAGAGAGGGGAGGGGAGGGGAGGGGAGGGGAGGGGGGATAGGAAGGGGATAGGAAGGGTAGCTGAATACAACAGACACTAGTATGACAGTATGTAAAAAAGTGGTTGTGTAACCAATGTGATTCTGCAATCTGTATATGGGGTAAAAATGGGAGTTCATAATCTACTTGGTTCAAGGCCAGCATTGGTAACTTAGCAAGGCCCTATCTAAAAAATTAAAAAATAAAAAGGGTTAGGGAAGTAGCTCAGTGGTAGAGCTTCCTGTATTCAATTCCCTTACCAAAAAACAAAAACAAAAACAAAACTGAGCTTAATAACTTTGAGGCCTTACAAGATAAGAAGCTAGACTGTTCATTTGTGCCCCTAGAAGCTTCAGTGTCCCTTGCAAATGTGTTACCTTCCTCCCTGGATCTATATCTCATAAGATCTTGGAGAGGTAGCCTTTGTCAGCTGCTAAAGGCCCTGTTGATTCTCTCAGGGCCTCTTTACACTTGATAATCTCCAATGACTGCTGAAGCTGAGAGGGCTTTTCCCAAGGTGACTTGCTAAATCCTCCCACAAGGACAAAGGATAAGCAGCTTTCTGCCCCTGTTACACTTGGCCTCTTCGAGGTTAGCACCTCAGAAAGAAAGTGACATCAATGTACACTGGTCAAGGAATTCTACACTGTGCCAAGAGTTCTTTAGAAAGGCCTCAGGGACCTCTGCATGAAACAGGGAAAGGGAGACCAAGAGAAAGTGACTTCACACATGAGTACCCTGGGACACACACCTCAGCCCCAAGAGACCCTCGCCTGCAGTGGCCTCTCCTACCTTCATGTAGCCTTGGGGTAACTTTTCGTTTGCTAAAAGGACTTTGCAACTAAAATGTGTTTTTTTGGGGGGTTTGTTTTGGTTTTGGTCCTGGAGATTGAATTCAGGGGCACTCTGCCACTGAACTACATCCACAGTCCTTTTCATTCTTTTTTTTTTTTCTTTTTAAATTGACAGATATCCAGAATAATATTTTAATTTATTATAGATAACTCAAAACAGTTATAAAGTCAGTATGGTCATTGATTAAAATTCTATCATATTAAAGAACAAAATAGATATAACATTATTTCTGTTTTAACATATTCCTCTAATTTTTCTTTTCACAAAAATTTCTGGCTGGGGCTGGGGATGTGGCTCAAGCGGTAGCGCGCTCGCCTGGCATGCATGCGGCCCGGGTTCGATCCTCAGCACCACATACCAACAAAGATGTTGTGTCCGCCGAGAACTAAAAAATAAATATTAAAAATTCTCTCTCTCTCTCTCCTCTCTCTCACTCTATCTTTAAGAAAAAAAAAATTTCTGGCATGATGATTATTATAACTTTTAAATAAATGTAATATACTCCATGTCTGTCATAAGAAATGAAAATAAATCAATGTGAAATACTTTTCTTTTCATTCTTTATTTTGAGACAAGTTCTCCCTAAATTGCTTAGGCTAGCCTCAAACTTGCAATCCTTCTGCCTCGGCCTGCTGAAGCACTGGGATTACAGGTATGTGCCTAAAAAGATCCAAGTAAACCACAAGGAGAAACTACTTTCACCTATTATTTATTAATTTATTTTTATGGTACTAGGAATTGAACTTTGCTTTACCACTGAGTGATGTCCCCAGCCCATTTCATGTTTTAAAATTTTGAGACAGGGTCTTGCTAAGTTGCTGAGGTTGACATGGAACTTTTGATCCTCCTGCCTCAGCCTTTCTAGTTACTGGGATTTTAGGTGTACACCTCTGCATCCGGTTTGGGATGACTATTATTTAAAGGAAAAAAAAAGGGAAAATAATAAGTTATTGTCAAGAATGTAGAAAAATTGGACAACTGGTGGGAATGTAAAATGGTATAGCCATTGAGGAACAGTTTGGGGGTTCCTCAAAAAGTTAAACATAGAGTTACCATATGATCTAATAATTTCACTTTGGTATATACCCAAAAGAACTGAAAGCAGGAACTCAAACAGATATTTGTATACCAATGTTCACAGTGGCATTATAGCCAAAAATAAATAACTTCAGTGTCCATCAACAGATCAATGGATAAACAACATATTGTATATCCAAAAAGTGAAATATTTTTTATTCTTTACAAAGAAATACATTTCTGTCATGTGCATGTATGAATATGACATAATAAATCCCACTATTATAATATGCCAGTAAATAAAAAATAAAAAATTTCATTTCAAAAATGGATTTCTTTTTTTTTTTTAAAGAGAGAGAGAAAGAGAGAGAGAGAGAGAGAGGGAAATTTAATATTTATCTTTTAGTTTTTGGTGGACACAACATCTTTGTTTGTATGTGGTGCTGAGGATCGAACCCGGGCCGCATGCATGCCAGGCGAGCACACTACCGCTTGAGCCACATCCCCAGCCCTGAAAAATGGATTTCTGATGCATGCTACAACATGGGTGAATCTTGAAAATGCCCCACTAAGTGAAATAAACCAGGCAGAAAATAACAAATATATGATTCCTGTTACATATGTTCAATACAAAATTCAGGAAGTCATTATCTTAGATTAAGTTACTATGCTAGTCCCCAAGAAACTGGCTAAAAATCAGAATGGAGCCATTCAGGCTAAAGTTCCAGTCACCAGGCTAAAACTGAGCTGTTTATCTGAGCTTCTGAGAAATCAGGATTAGAGAGATAACAGCCACATTTCCCAACCAGGCAAGATCATAAAGTTCTCTCTGCTCTAGTCCTTTCACATAAAAAGGTAACCTGATGTTAACCAGTTATTTTTCCACTATTCTGTCTGCCTGTCCCTGCATCACAGAAACAGGGACTTTGAAGTGACCAACCCACTTTTCATTGTTTCTGCCTCCTCAGTGCCCCCCCCCTTTTTTTTCCCTTTTTGGTATTGGGGATTGAACCCAGGGTGCTTAAAGATCTTTTTATATTTTTTAGTTTTGATACAGGGCCCATGCCAAATTGTTTAGGGCCTTATAAAGTTGCTAAGGCTGGCCTTGAACTGGTGATCCTCCTGCCTCAGCCTCTCTAGTTGCCAGGATTACAGGTGTGTGCCACTGTGCCAGGCTCTCAGTCCTTTTCTATCTATAAAACTAAACTTCTCTACTCAGCTCATTGGAACGCTTAATCTATTTTATGAAGTGTTGCCCAATTCTATAATAAAAAATAAATCCAATTAAAGTTGACAATGTGGTACCCAGAATAGGCAAATTCACAGAGATAGAAAGTAGAATAAGAGGACTCTACTCATGGACTGGGGGAAGGGGAATGGGAGTTATTATTTAATGATTATGGAGTCTTCATTTGAAAACCATGAAAAAGTTTGGAAATGGATAGTGGTAAAAGTTGCAAAACATTGTGAATACACTTAATGACACTGAATCATACATCTAAAAATGTTTAAAATGTTGAAATTTTATTTGTATTTTTTGGTAGCAGAGATTGAACCCAGGGACATTTAATCACAGAACCACATCCCCAGCCCTTTTTATTTTTTATTATGAGACAAGTTGCTTAGGGTCTTGCTAAATTACTGAGGCTGGCTTTGAACTTGTGATCCTCCTTCCTCAGCCGCCTGAGCTGCTGGGATTACAGGCGTGCACCACCACACCTGGCAAAACAGTAGATTTTTTATTATGCATATTTTTACCATATACACACAAAAAACATCCAGGTCACATTTCTTTTTTCTTTTTTTTTTAAAGAGAGAGTGATGGAGAGAGAGAGAGAGAGAGAGAGAGAGAGAGAGAGAGAGAGAGAGAGAGAGAATTTTTTAATATTTATTTTTTAGTTATTGGTGGACACAACATGGTTGTTTGTATGTGGTGCTGAGGATCGAACCCAGGCCACACGCACGCCAGAGGAGCATGCTACCGCTTGAGCCACATCCCCAGCCCCAAGGTCACATTTCTTTGCCTAGAAAAGATGCAGAGATTTGGTAGCTGGACCTCAGCTCAAAAGCCCTTTCTGCCAGCCCCCTTTACTTTGTGTGTGTGTGTGTGTGTGTGTGTGTGTGTGTGTGTGTGTGTGTGTGGACTTTACTAAATCACTGAGGCTGACTTCACACAAGATCCTCCTATGTCAGCTTCATCAGTGGATGGGATTACAAATGTGTACCACTGTGCACAGCATCCCAAAGGTATGATATCTGAAGGTGCCAAAGAAACTGTGGTTAGTTCCATCAGTTTCCAGTGGCAGGAAAGGCATTGCTTTCTCACTCTATGCTGCGAGATGAGCTGGTGCGAGAGAGACAGGAGAACCCTGCACACAGGAACTTCATACTGCTCCATCTACTCCATATTGCTTGGGGATGGACCTGGCCAGAGAGGCCTTTAGGGTTTATAGAATCTGTCTTCACGTGCAGATGAGAAAACATTGGAGGGAAGTAATCTGTCCAAAGTCACATACTCTCTTGACTCTGTCAGTGCTTTCTGTCTTGGGCTGGGCTACTGAGAATGGACCACTTTGGGCAGGCAGGGTTTCTCCAGGAAACCCTGACTCTTGGGCTCTGAAGAGTCAATGACCTATGACTCTTGGGCTCTGAAGCCTCTTCAACTGGACTAGGGCGGGGTCAGGTCACTGAAAGCTAGGATGGTCCCACACCCAAATGATGATGAAGATACCTCTAGCAAGGTGCTGCCTCACCTCCCCCAAGCATTTCCCTACCCACACTCCACCTCCCATCCTACCCTTCCTCCCATCTGACACTGTCAGTTGCTTCCATAGCCTATGTCCCCAGGAGATCCTTCAGGGCACAGAATAACAAGATAACTGATGGGCCAGGACATGTGGTTCCCAGATTATTTTATCTGGTCAGTAAACCGTTACATGTAGGCCAAGCCTGGCTCAGGCACTGGTGAACATTGATTTGGAGGGCAGGCATGCCAGGACCCAAGGTCAGGAGGGGCCCCCAGGACAAACATTTCCTCCTATCCCGGTTGCTCTTTCAGGCTGAAATCCCCTGACCGAGGGACAGTGAGAAATTTAACAGAATCCTACTTTCAACCCCAAAGTCAAATGGCCAGTTTCCCTTATAGCAATTCTGATGGAAAAGGTCTGAGGGCCAGAGTTAAAACCTCTAGAGCAATTGTCACAAAGCAGTGCCCACCGCAGTGCTCATTTTGTTAAATTAAAAACTCTTGTAGGCGTGGTGGTGCATGCCTGTAATCCCTGTGGCTTGAGGGGCTGAGATAGGAGGATTATGAATTCAAAGACAGCCTCAGCAACAGCAAGGTGCTAAGCAACTCAGTGAGACCCTGTCTCTAAATAAAATACAAAATAGGGCTGGGGGTGTGGCTCAGTACTTGAGTGCCCCTGAATTCAATCCCCAGTACCACGCTGCCCCCCCAAAACAACAACAACAACAAAAAACCTCTTAGCTCCAAGGGTGTTATCTCCACACTGTCTGGATTAGCACAGACAGCAGGGAGTCAGGAGGGAAAGACAGGAAACAGGACAGCAGATCCTTGTAAGAACCAAGGTCACTACAGGATGCCAGTTGGGTGAAGGCCCTCACTGTGCCTGGGGATGGGCATCTGGGAGAACTTCCTGACAGAGGGAGACTGCTAATTTGCGATTTAGGTCATCTATGTGAGTTGGGCAGGCCCAAGGATGGAAGGGGATGAGGGTCATTTAGTCAAAAGGGGTGACTCTGGCACTGTCTAGGGATCTCAGTGCCTTGAGGGTTGAGAGTGAGCTGGGATGGGAGAAGAGTTATGGAAGGGTGTGGTGCTGGTCCCTGGCAGGGTTGAAGAATGAGGGTGGAATATTCTGTCGGGGAACCTCAGAAGAGAATCCCACACAGGTAAGTTCAGGGCTCCTTGAGCTCCCGGGAAGTGAGAATATGAATCCTTCCACCCTGGGAAGAGCCCATGGGCCTTGCTGGGTGGCTCTTTGCTTGCAGCCTGGCTGGTTGTTAAGAGATCTCCCTGACCTGGTGACTTTCTTCCTGATGGCCTGCTTCCTTGACATATACTTGACACCCACTCTCCTAGGGCACCCCTTCTCTGCCTGTAGTCTCCACCACACTGCTCGGTGCAGCATAGGGACTCAGAAAGGGAGCAGGGTAAGAGTGCAGCTCCATCACAATTTAGAATCCTGGAAAACCAGAGCCAGAAGGGGCAATGGGATTATCTAACCCAAACTTAACCAATTTACCAATGAAGAACATAGAGAGGGAGACTAAGGCTATTCACTCAATTGGGAGCAGAGGTCAAATGGGAACTCTGGCCTTCCAACCTCCAACCAAGAGTGTTGTTTTTCTACACAGGACCTTGCAAGAAAGAAACCAGCGTTTTGGCTAGAGCTGTGGGAGTCACTTGGTAAGTTGACTTGAGATACTGCATTGAAGTTAAATGCAGTCACCTTAGGATAGTCTCTGGAACCAGTCTATTGATAGGCCTCTACATGGTCATTGACAATGTAGCCTTTTTTTTTTTAATATATAAATACTTAGTATTCTGGCTTGGCCAGAATAGTCTCATATTAATTTGTTTAGCTTATCATTGTGATGTAGGATGGATGAGGCTGGGCACCCATGGAATTTTCAGGAAACAGGTTTATTTAACTTAACAGAAGTACAAATATAAAAAATTCAGGTAGAGAATTTGTAGAAATCATGAGTAATGCTGTGAAGTCTCAGGAAACTGAGAAGTCCAGTTTGAGCCCCAAAGAGCTGGGACAAAGTCCTGAGGATTGGGTGGAAACAGGCCAGGTCGAAGCTGCAGACTCTGTTGTGATGGGGCATAATGTGGAACTGGACTCTTGTCCTCTGCCTACCCCATGCTCCAGCCCTCTCCCTCTGATGGGCAGGCATGGGAGTGTCCTTCCTGTGGTCTTAATCACATGGCAACCTATAGGTTCCAGATAGCTCAGAGTCCACCTGGGCTAGATGTGCCCCTTCTCGTCCTTGGGTCCTTATCTGTAATGTGATGGAGTGGACAATCTCTTGGAGAGATTGGTGGATGGGAGAGAAGGGGCAAGCACATCCATTCATTGGGGTCACCACTACAAACTGGGTAGTATTTCTGAGAAGAGCTGAAAAGAATCATCTTATCCTTTTCTCTACTTCTGAGACATTTTTTTGAAATAAGGCAAGAAGAAAAGGCATGAGTCTCAAAAGGACCGAAAATCACCCCTTAATTACAACATAGAATTTACTCCCCCAGCTGACAGCAAACATTTTGTCCACAGATAATCATCTGGTCCTGTGGCAGCCTTGGGAGAGGCCCCCTCTGAACTCTCAGGCCCATATTTCTTCTCCTTTATGGTGATCTCAGAATGCTATTATTTGTGTCCTGCCAATACTCCCAAAGGATCTGAGGGTTGACTCCTTTCTATCCTGTATCCCCGGGACTCAACAGTTGACCTGAACCAGAGAAAGCACCAAAGAGCCAATCAGTGGAGATCAAGTGCTTTGGATACAACTCATCCTCTCCCTGAATCCTTGAAGCACCTCTGCACTTGACTTTCCAGAAGGAAGCAGAAGCAGGTGGAAATTCAGCGAATTTACACACAGGAGGCTTGAGCACTGGCCTCTGGGGAAAAGACAAGTCCAGCTGACCTTGTTAAAGAAAGCCCTAGGGCTCTAGGCCACCTCTTTTTGTTTGCTCTCTGCTAGCCTCCTAGCTTTTTTGGCTCAGCAACGCCCAGGATTCTGGGCATATTTGTTTCCAGCCTTCTAAAAATAACCTGGGCCGCCTAGTGCCTCCCAGATGTCTGAGCGCTGAGTCTGTGATTTCCCGGCTGGTAATGGGACAGCCCAGACATGGGCAGCTGGGGTGGCTCAAGCAGCTAAAGCCACTTCCTCTGCCTCCCACCCAACGCCTACTAAGAGCTCAGCCCTACTTCTGAACCCTTGCAAAGCAAAGGAGGGCAGAGGCTTGGCTGCTTGAGTGATAGGCCTCAGAGATTGTTGACTCCACTCTCTGCTTGGGAAAACCAAGATCCAAGGACTTTCCTAGAGCACTTGCACCATTAAGATCCTCCCATCCACTCCCCAGCACTCAGTTCATGCCTACTGCTGCCTCACTTCCCTCTTGCTGCCAGGAGTCCAGGTCTCTGAGCTCAGTCTGACTTTCCCCATGACAGCTGTAAATTCCTAACAAGAGTGATGTCCCCAGGAGGTTTCCAATGGTGCCTGGAAGTGTCCAATCCAGAGCACACATTAGCAAATGTAGATTGGATTAAATTATGTAGTAGTAGCCAGGGCCATGCATGGAATCAGGCTGGGGGACAGAGCTTTTGGATTCTAGTTTAGGTGTAGGCATTGTGACATTGTGTGTCCCTATCAATTTCCCTGGATGAGTCTGTTGAATTGGAGCTGGATGAGATAGTATCTTAGGACCTAGCCAGCTCTATTGTCTTAAGGCTATGAGTTGATACCCTGTTGGGTATTCCTGTCCCTTCCTCTGCTCCCCAGTGTGTGAGGAAGTTGGCACACCCTGCTGGTTCCACCCAGATCTCAGCTTTTCCCTCTCTGCTTCCTAACTTTCTAAGGGCCTGGTTCCTGGCCCCTAGGCCCAGCTCCCCCAGTGGTGCTACCTCTGTCTCTGCCACTGGGTTCCCAGGGGTGAATCAACCCATCCCTTATTGAACATGCGACCTAGGGTAATGCCCCTTTGCTGAACTTCAGTTTTATCACCTCTAAAATAGAGATAATAGGGCTGAGGACAGAGGTCAGAGGTAGGGTGCTTGCCTAATACATGCATGGACTTGGATTCAATCCCTGCCTTAACCAAAAAATTATAAAGATTAAAAATAAATAAATGAAAATAAATGGAGACAATAAGATCTACCTTAGAGAAATAAGGGCAAAGGGGATCTCATATCTCAGGTTTCAGGTCATAAATCATCTGCTGCAGAAAGTCTTCTCTGACCTCCCAGGATGGCAGCTATTGTGCCTTTGATGGCTCTTTAGTTCTGTCCTTCTCTCCTTCATGCACACATTACATGGTCATTGTCTATGTATCCATCCTCTACCAGATTGGTGTCTCCTCAAGGCCATGAGCCTTACCCAAGGGGCCTTGCTCAAGGTTGCATGTTTAATAAGGGATGGGGTGATTCAGGGCCCAATACAGTATCTTCACAATAAAATGCTCGAGAAAACTTGTCGATGGACAAAGTGAGTGAATAAAATCTGGAGAAAGGCAAAAGGGTGTGCAGAAGTCAGTGAGTCTGATTCAGGAGCAACCTGATTAACAGGACGAGTTCTGGGCATAAGAATATCAACTGCTGCTTGGAGCACTTCCCCAGTTTTTCTGCTTGGTGAATTCATCCCTCAAGATCCCAGGCAGACATCTCCTTCCCTGAGAAATCCGGTCACTCCCTCTGATGGCACAGTACACACTTCACTATAGGATTACTTCATGTGTCTGTCTCCTTGCTCAGGTGCTGAGTTTCCTAGGGCAAGACCCTATTGGATCTCAAAGCACTAAGCACTGGATCTGGTGTGAGTTCAACAAATGCTTGGAGAGAAAGAAATGATGGAAGATATGATTTCCGAAAGTTGAACTGCTTTTTTTCTTTTTTTTGCAGTATTAGGCTTGCACCCAGAGGGCACTCACCCACTGAATTATATCCCCAGTCCTTTATAGTTTGTATTTTGAGACAGGTCTATGCTAAATTGCTGAGGTTGGTCTGGAACTTTTGATCCTCCTGCCTCAGTTTCCTGAGTTGCTGGGATTATAGTCATGTGCCACCATGCCCAGCTCTGAACGGCCTGATTTTTAATGTCTCTCCTAGCCTTGAGGATGATGATAAATTACCAAAGTAAGAGAAGCGGAGGGGTGAGCTGTAGTCCTTCCAGAGCACCCTTCAAGCATGTGTGGGTTAAATGCGAGCTAGTAAGAAGGACTGATAAGGAGCAGTGAAAATATATTCTTGGGGCTGGGGATGTGGCTCAAGCAGTAGCGTGCTCACCTGGCATGCGTGCGGCCCGAGTTCGATCCTCAGCACCACATACAAACAAAGATGTTGTGTCCACCGAGAACTAAAAAATAAATATTAAAAAATTCTCTTTCTCCCCTGTCTTTCTCTCTCTTTAAAAAAAAAAAGAAAATATATTCTTGAATTCCATTTTTGTGTCTGGACTTTTCTCTCTGCTGAAGAAGGGCTGCAAAAACCAGACTTAGCATAAAAGTTTCCTGGGTATCCAGAAGATGTTCCTCAGCCCTTGATATAAACCCATTCACTTGTACTTTACACATTTAAGCCCACGGTGACCTGGTTGGGAATGGTTTAAAGGTTAAGTGGTGGGCAGTGTGGGGAGGAAGCGGCTGCTGAAGAGAGGCAGCAGGGAGTGCTCACCAGGGCTGCAGAAAGGGAGGCACCTGGAAGGCTGCTAGTGGGAGATAGAAAAATTAAGCATGGTCAGGAGTGGTAGTACATATCTGCAGTCCCAGCTACTTGGGAGGCTAAGGCAGGACGATCAATTGAGCACAGAAGTTCAAGACCAACCTGGGCAACAGAGTGAGAGCCCACTTCAAAATAAAATAAAATTTTGTCTGGGAGTATAGCTCAGTGATAGAGCATTTGCCTAGCCTATGTGGGGACCTAGGTTAAATCCCCCAATACCTCACAAGGACAAAAAGAAAGTACAATATCACACAGGTGAAAGCACTTTGGCACTTCAGAGCACCATAGGTTGGGACCATTTAGTTCAGGGTCAGGCTTCTTTACAAATAAATGTCCCTGGATACATTACTGTATTCTGCTCTGGGCAAGTCACTTTCTGGGCCAAGGTCTCCCTATCTTTAAAATGAACAATTTTCATCAAGAGATATAAGGGCTCATGATTCTCTAGGAGTTTCCTCATGGGAGACCTCTGTTCCCAACCATATATATCAAATGAGTTTTCATCAAGGTCAAGACCTCAGTCTCCAGGGTTTTTGGGTAATAATGTTTTCCTGCCACAAACCCCAAAGAGTCGAGTCTGTGCTTGGCAGGAGGCAATATATAACCCACTAATGCTGCCTGGGTTGGGCCCACAAGGAAAAGCAAAACTGTCCAGACGCTGGCACAGAGGCTGTGGCCCATGGTCTGATTGCTACAGAAGAAGTTAAAAGGAAGCCTGGCTCTGGTGGAAACAGAAGTGCCTGAGGTCTGACGGTTGCTGTCTGCATGGTCTCTGAAGCCAGGAGGGAAGTAAAACTGGGCATCTGGTAGCTTCTTGCCTGAAAGCCCACAGGACAGTGATAGATGAAGTCTGGTGCAGAAATGCTCTCTGGTCTATAGCCCTGGTCTAGGCCAGGGGCCATCCTTGGAGAATAGAATGGTTCAGAGTTTTGGGGGAGGGCAAAGGGAAAAACCTGAAGCTGGGTCACAGTGTTAAGCAAATTTCTGTGCCTCTTGGGATCCCAATTTTCCATTTTCAAAAAAAAAAAAAAAAAGGATATGGTTTGGGCACTAATGATTTCTGGAATGGTGAGTACTGGGGATACAGGGACAGTTTGAGTAAAAGGAACCTGGCCTGTTACCATATTGGCAAGGGAATCATAGCCTGGTGACAGGGGATCATGGGTTAATCATGCCTGTGTAGTTCCAAAAAGCTCCGGACATACAGCATTTAATGGAGCCAAGGGGCTCAGGGAAAGTTCCAGAGAGGATTGGGTGGCTTGCCACCAACACATAGCTATCAGTGTCCCAGCTGAGGACAGGGTCTGGAAAGAAAGAGGAATTCAGAAAAGGATGTAGCTAAATAGAAGTTCATTTATCTTCTGCTTAGTGCTATCATTAAGATTTGAACAAGGTTCTGGAACCGTGCGGGGATTAATTCTGAGTTAGGGAAAGGAGGAAGGACAGAAGCAGGGGTTTTTAGCTGGCATTTAAAGGATGAATGTGAGCTTATCAGGCAAAGAACAGGGGAAAAGGTGTTGAAAGGAGAGGGAACAGCATCTTCAGAAGTGTGAAGTTGATGAAAGCACATGTGTGTGCTTAAGCACATAAGTGTGGTGGCTCACACCTGGAATCCCAACAACTCAGGAGGCTGAGGCAGGAGGATCACGAGTCCGAGATCAGCCTGGGCAATTTAGCAAGACCCTGTCTCAAAATTATATATATATATAAAGGGCCCAGGGGGCTGGGGATGTGGCTCAAGTGGTAGCATGCTTGCCTGGCATGCGCGGGGCGCTGAGTTTGATCCTCAGCACCACATAAATATAAAATAAAGATGTTGTGTCCACCAAAAACTAAAATATAAATATTAAAAATTCTCTCTCTAAGTAGTAATAATAATAATAATAATAAAAGGGCCCAGGGTTTAGCTCAGTGGTAAAGCTCTTGCCTAGAAAACATGAATCCCCTGCACCACAAAAATAAAAAATAAAAACAAATACAAAGAACTTTTTTTTTTAAAGCTTCTGAAATTAAAGTTTAATTTTAATACAGTATGTTGTTGTGTTTCTCTCTTTTTTTTTTTTCTTGGTACTGGGGATTGAACCTGGGGCTTTACCACTGAGCCACGTCCGCGACACTTCTTCTTCTTCTTCTTCTTTTTTTTTTTTTTAAAGAGAGAGAGAATTTTTTATTTATTGTTTTTTAGTTTTTGGCGGACACAACATCTTTGTTTGTATGTGGTGCTAAGGATCCAACCTGGGCCGCACGCATGCCAGGCGAGCGCGCTACTGCTTGAGCCACATCCCCAGCCCCAAATACAAAGAACTTGATGAGTTGCTGTTAAAGTTTGGGACAACAAAATGGGCCTGAGAGATGAGCTTGGGTAGGTTTGCTGACATCTCTCCGTGAAAGGCCTTGAATGTCATGTTAAAAGGCTTGGGTTTAATTTGGAGGGTAGCAGGGAGCCTTGGAAGGGTCCTCAGCAGAAGAGCACAGAGAGAGAGCTTGCTTTGCTTGCTAGGAGGGCAGAAGGCAGGGGTGCTGGCTTGAAGTGACTGTAGGGAGGCAGAGGCAGGAGTAACTGAGAGTGTCAGGTGTCAGACCTAGCCCCTATCAAGAAATTGAAACTTTTCAGGAGTCTACAGAGGTATGGAGGAAATGAGAACTGAAACCTGGCCCTTCTGTGGCTATGGCAGGTGTGGTCAACAAGGGAAGTGAAAGGGTTAGGGTGACTGGCAGCCTAACCTTGGTAGGGGGTAGCTTGTGAAGGATTGCAGAGACCTGGTCCTCAGGCTGGAGTCCTGTTTCAGCATGTCACAAGGTGAGGGACTTTGCTCTGAGGGAAGCCAAGGGGCAGTGTGCCCAAGTCCCTACCCCTTGTTCCTGACCTCAAGAATCCTATTTCCTCAATCCCCAGCACCAAAAAAAGAATCCTACTTCCTTCTACCAAGCTTTTGCTCAACTTGTTCTCCTGAGATAAGCCTTTTTCTGGCCCCACCCCTACCTTTCCAGCACCCCAGGGTTCCTGCCAGGTCCTCCAGAAAGCCTGCCCCAGTCACTGCCATTCCTGGGCTTCTGTAGTCCTACTGTTTATGCAGCCTGAGGGGTGACTGTCTGCCACAGGCAGAGAGGTCTGTTGTCTTGCTTAAAATTACCTCCTACCCTCAGTGGCTGTTATCTTGCTTCAGGTGCTCCCCACATCCCCACAAGAGTACTTGGGAGTGTCAGATTAGTCAGAATCAGAGCCCTGAAGCATCCAAAGGAGCCAGCATTATGTGTGCCTGTCCTAGAACGGGGACATAGAAGTTCATGGACTAGGTGGTTTTTCTTCTGGGGAAAGTCTTGACCTGACTCATGTGAATAGCAGATCCTGGTGGAATGTCCTGTTTTAGTCAGGAAGAGGCTTCAATGAAGGGACTACTGAACTGAGGTGTGGCTAGACTAAAGGGACAAACAAAAGGAGGGCGAGGCAACCAGTCAGACACTGGCAACAATGGGAAACTTACCCCTAGGAGTGAAGGGGGTCAGGAATCATTGCAGGAGCCCAGTGAGAGGTAGGGCTGCTGGCAGGAAGTGTGATCAAGGAGGGAGGAGGTGGGGAAAACCCTGACCTCTCTCTTCTCTCATCCTCTAGTTTCCTCCTTGTCTGAATCAATGCATGTGGAAGTCAGTTGGCAAGGGGGCCTGGTGATGCAGACCCCAGGAGTCAGCCCCCTGAGACACTGCGTGGGGCTGAGTGAGGGTGCAAGTGGAGACTTAACAGTCTTTAGAAAATTAGCTCCCAGACAGAATATCTGGATAACCCAATGGCCTTGATACAAGTAGCTTACCTGTGATCAGCACTGGATTGCAGGAGGTTTTACCAGTTGCTCCAGAGGGGAAAGGTGAAGCTTCACTTTTACATTTATTCTTCTACCATCTAGAAAGAACTCCCTGGTCATCCTGGGCATGGGGATACACAACTGTAATCCCAGTGACTCGGGAGGCTGAAGTAGGTAGAAGGATTGCAAGTTCAAAGCTAGCCTTAGCATTTAGCAAGGCTCTAATGAGACCTGTCTCAAAATGATTAAAAATGATAAATAAATAAAGAACTCCTTGGTCTTGATGGTTAAGAACTAGAGAGTTTGGACTGTAGGGCTCTGTGGCAGAAGACTTGCCTAGCCCTGGGCGAAGCCCTGATTTCTCTCCCCAGCATTGCCAATAAACAAACAAACAAAAAATAACTAGTCAATGATGGAACCACATGGCCTCAAAGGTGACTTTCCCAATACCCACAGTGACTGAGTGGAACACAGTGGAAGGAGGTGTTGTGAGATGGTTTCCTAGAGGAACCAATATCCGGATTATGCAGTTAGGTCTATGTAGCTATAAAAGCAATAAACTAGTCAGTCTGACTTAGAACTTGACCACACTTTTAGCCAAGACCACAGGCTGAGTGCTCAATGGGCAGAGAGAAAAGACATTAGAATTAGTTTGGCCCAGCCAAGGCATGCTGTCCTTTAGACCCATTCTATCCTCTTCTTAAGGGTCACTTGCTCATAAGCCTCTCCCCAACAGAAGCAGCAGATGGACAGAGGGCTGGCTATGAGCCAGCAGAAGACAGGCCCACATAGACCCTCAAGTACACCTTTCCTCAGCCTGTCAGACCTGGCTGTCTGTACTCCTGGTCAACCTCTGCATCTTTAAGCCTTTAAATCCATTCATCCAGCATGCCTGCTGGGTGCCACACCTTGTCCTAGGTTCTGGAAACAGGGTGACAAATAAGATTTCCCAGAGGCCTATGGGGTGGGGTGTTTGTGGGGATACTGTTAGGATGACTATTTCAGAGCATAATAAATACCATACAGTGGCACTGCTTTTAAAATTTAGAGCAAACATCCAAGAGGGGAATCCAAGGCCACAGTTCACCACTGGAGGCTCATTTCCTAAGATTCAAGACTGTCCCCAGACAGAGTTTGGGCCCATCTAGCCTGTGGTTTGTGCTTTCATGATTCCTCTGTTGGGAGTACCTCGCTCCCGGTCCCACTCCCAGTGCAGCTTTCCTGGGTCCTCTCCTTTAGGTTGGAGGCAGGCGTCCTCCATTTGGAACTACCACAGCACTTAATCCTGTGCTTTGGAACTTCTTACTCAGCCTCAAACAATAATAAGGGGTTTCTAGACCTTGTCTCTTCATCTACATTGAGAACTCTGTTTAATCCATTTTCATTCTCCCCTCCCTGAGCACTACTGATGCAGTACCTATTTCCTCAGTTAAATTTGGCAGTCCAGTTCCCATGAGGAGGGGCTGGTGAGTCCAGCAACTATAATGGAGTGGTTAACTTCAGGACACGACACAGGAACAGGGCCGCCTGGTAGTCCTGCTTCTTACTAATTGTGTGATCTTGGGCAACTTACTTAACCCCATCTTTAAAAATTGAGATAATGGAGGTTGAGAGAATCACTGGGTTAAAACATCAAAGCCCTGAGAGCTGTGCCTGGTGCTCTCTAAACATTCAAAAAACGTTAGCTATTATTATTATAGCTATTGTAAGGAGCCAGCTGGGTGTGCTTGTAAACAACTCCTGACACCCAAGCAGAGCTAGTGCAGACACACACATTGGCTCAACACACAGCCTCACTTGCAAATGGGGAGGGCGGGGAACTGTAACCCCATTTTAGACATGGGCAGAGGCTCAGGAAGTCGGGGGCATACATTCATATAATGAATACCTTTCTCAAGTGGGGGCTGCGACTTGGTGCTGGGGATTAAACCCAGGGCCTCACACATGCTAAACTGGTACTCTAACACTGAGCTATACCCTCAGCACCCAAGAGAGGTATGCTTTATATGAGGCAATTCTTACTCTCAGCAAGTCTGGGAAAAGGTGTGGGATCTATACTAGGACAAGCATCTTGATATGTTCTAAGTGTAGATTGGGCTTATGGGGGATGCTGTGTTCCTGGGGCAGATCAACACAGCAGTGAACAGCAACAGACTGGCCTGATCAACAGGGTACAAATCTGTTTGCCACTTATTGGCTCTGTTACTTGGGCAAGTTACCTGACCTATTTATATAATGGGGCCAATAATAGTACCTGGGTTGTGAGAATTAAATTAGTTATTTGCATGAAATGCTTGGAGTGGTATCTGCCAGATAGTAACTATAATAAAGCTGAGTTAGTATTAATATGCCCAGTGTAGACAAGTATCAGACAGAAGGCCGGGGGTGGTGGATTTGATGCTCCTCACCCTAGAATTGGCTTTGCCTACATCGTGGGTGGCATCTGTCTCTTCAGGGAGACTCGCCACCTGTTCCCTGTTCCTGAGCCAGGGAATTCCCTCCCATGGCGACTGACAGCAGCTCCTGGCATTCTGATGCCAGATGATCTGCCCACAGCAGTTGAGTGAGAATTAGATCACGTCTCACGGCCAAAGTTTGCCTGGGAGGACAGGCAGGTTTAGGAACCGAGGGTGTCCACTTAGGAAGGCTGGATACAGGAGGGGAGTGCAGACCCTGGGAAGCTCCTCTCCACGCCTTGGGCCTGTTTTGGCTGAGGGTGGTGCTGCAGACAGGGGAAGGGCAGGTGCCCAGGGAAGACAGGCATGATGCCAGGGTGTCTGCCAGCCCTTCAGGACACTTGTTTTGGCTTCCCTCCCTCTAGTAGGGAGCAGAGAAGCTGTTTTGTTTAGGCATCAATTGGGCAGGCTGTGGGAAAATAGGCAGGCAGGTTGCCTAAACTGTGCAGGGCTTGCTCTCCTCACAGGTCAGCCCACACAGTGGTGGCAGGGCTGCCACATCCCATTGTGCTTTCCCTCGCCCACAACTCCATCTTTCTCCTCTGATTCCTGACGGAAGCTCCTTCCCTAGCTCAGTCTCAGTGTGTGTGTGTGTGGGTCCCCATGGAAAGGGCCCACAGGTTGGTAGGAAGTACTCTATGCCTCCCAGGCTGGGCCTTGGAGAAGTCCCTAGTGGAACCTCTGGTGTTACAGATGAGGAAACAGTGGCTGAGGGAGAAGCAGGGACTTCCCAAGTCTTCACAGTGAGTCAGGGGAAGAACTGGAACTATAATCAGGATCAATCTCCCCTCACCATGGGAATTCCTCTTTTTATTTTTTAAATTGACAAACAAAACCAGAACAAAATGAAGGAATGCTCACACAAGGGAAAACTCACATTTGAGGGTTGGCATGGTTGCAGGCACTTTACATAAATATTCCCACTTAATTCCCACCACAAACCTGCAAACAGTCATTCTTCCCCTTTTATAGACGATGAGGGAACCTGGATGAAAAGAAGTTTCAAGACTTGATCAAGAATCCAAAGTTAGGCAGAGGAGGAACCAGACATATAACTCAGGGTTGCCTGACTGAAAACCCCAGAAACTTCACCCTTCCACCCACACCTGACTGTTCTACTCATTCGTGCCTGGTTTTCAGAGCTGTAATCAAAGTGCAGCTCCCAGTGGAAGGCTGCCGTCAGCGTCCCACATAGGCATCACTTAGCTTTCCCTGCTGCATCCCAGTCGGCAGTCTCTGGCTTACGTGGCTCCTCAGCCCTTTACAGATCATATGCTTGATATTTCATTTAATCTTCACAACAGCACACCTGGGAGGAAGACAAGACATTCTACAGATGTAGAAACCAAGGCTGAGGACAGTGATGTGCCAGAGATCACATTCAGAAAGTGCTTGGCAAAGATAGGGCTACAAGTCTGGTTTCCTGTCTCTTGATGTCAAAATCACATGTCTGCCAGCTCCCACCACAGCCTGGAGACTAGCTCTTCATCCTCCCTCATCCTCTAAATTGTAATATATACTCCCTGGCAGGGATACCAATTGACCAGATCATTCCCTGCCCCATTGCCTGCTTCCTAGGGACTTGCCTCTGGCCTTAGATTCCTGCTACCTTCTAGTGGGGCCCTGAATTCCTATGATTCTCCTGGCCTTACATATCCCCCATTCACTGCTGTGATCTTTAATCAATTTTGTTAAGACTTGGAGCTTTTGGAGGTTAGGGCCCAAGTCTCACCCCATAGACCTTCTCTTGACTAAGCCCAGAACAAGAGACTTTAAAAAAAATTAATTTATTATTCTAACAAGGTATATATAACAGCAGAATGCATTTTGATTCATTGTACACAACTGAAGCACAACTTTTCATTTCTCTGGCTGTACAATATAGCATCACACCATATGTGTAGTCATAGATGTACCTAGGATAATAATGTCCTTCTCATTCTATCATTTTTCCTGCTCCCCATACTCCCTTCCCTTACCCCCCTCCCCTTTGCCCAATTAACAATTCTTCTTTTTTCCCGTGCCTCCTCCTGCCATTATGGATCAGCATGCACTTATCAGAGAGAACATTCAGCCTTTGGTTTTTTGAGATTGGCTTACTTAGCTTAGCATGATATTCTCAGCTCCATCAATTTAGCTGCAAATGCCATGATTTTATTCTTTTTAAATGCTTAGTAATATTCCATTGTGTGTGTATGTGTATGTATGTATGTATGTATGTGTGTATATATATATATATATATATATATATATATATATACACACACACACACACACACATATACCATAGTTTCTTTACCCATTTATCTGTTGAAGGGCATCTAGGATGGTTCCATAGTTCAGCTATTGTGAATTGAGCTGCTATAAACATTGATGTAGCTGGATTACTATATAGTATGCTGATTTTAAATTTTTGGGTATAGACTGAGGAGTTGGATAGCTCAGTCAAATGGTGGTTCCATTCCAAGTTTTCCAAGGAATCTCCATACTGCTTTCCAGATTAATTGCACCAATTTGCAGTCCCATCAGCAATGTATGAGTGTGCCTTTCCCCCCACATCCTCGCCAACACTTACTGTTGTTTGTATTCTTGATAACTGCCATTCTGACTGGAGTGAGATGAAATCTTAGAGTAGTTTTGATTTGCATTTCTCTAATTACTAGAGATGTTGAACATTTTTTTTTTTCATATATTTGTTGACTGATTGTATATCTTCTTCTAAGAAGTGTCTGTTCATCTCCTTAGCTGATTTATTGATAGGGTTCTTTGTTTTTTTGGTGTTAAGTTTTTTGAGCAGAACAAGAGACTTGTTGAATGATACTGAATGGAACCCAAGGGCTAGTTCTGCTACGAACTCAATGTGAGCCCTTGCTCTCTTCTGTCAGCACTGACCTTCAGGTCTCTTCCCAAGTGCTGCAGTTTGTTTGTTTTTTTTTTTAAATGGTACTGGGATTGAATCCAAGGCTTTATACATATAAAATACATACTTACACACAGCACTTTAAACACTGAGCTACATCGTCATCCCTTTTATTTTGAAATAGGTTCTCACTAAGTTGCCTACGGTAGCTTTGAACTTTCAATTCTCCTGCCTCAGCCTGTTGACTAGCTGGGATTTCAGGTGTGTCATCATGCCTGGCTCTAATGTGCTGAGATTGTTTTGAAGTTGGTTAGAGGAGGAGACAGACACACCCACCCAGGCTGACTAGAGGGCTGTGTTGGGCAGTAGAGGGTAGGGAAAGGAGACCCAAGTTCGAAGCAGGTGAATGGAAGTGAGGTCCACAGTCTGCAGTAGATCCCCAGGCGGGCTTGATGGGGTTCAGGAAGGGATGGCTGCCATTTGGATGTACTGATAAGCATTGCCGAGTAGCCTGTGCCAATGTGTCAGGGATAATGACAGAGTGGAGAGGGCCATGGAACTCAGCTGCAGGGAGTGTGTGTGCGGTGCCTTGGTATATAGTATGGACAGGTGGGCTGGTGGCCACATTTTCTGGAGAGGGCCTTGGATGGAGTATAAATCTGACCTGGGTGCATGCTTTGTGCCTGTTGTGGGGTGTCTTTCCTACTGTAGGTTTGGTAAAGGGCTTCTGCACACTTTTGTCTTCCTACAGTTTCTCCCAGAAGTTCTGTGTAATACCAGAAGAGCTGGTCTTCTAATACCCACTTAAACACCTGTTCAAAGCATGCTTTTGATCCTGGCTCTGACTTAATCTTAGAATCACGTTCTGGGAGAAGTGTACATTGGAGGATGTTGGAGCGAGAGCACAACTTCAAAGTCAGAGGGAGATAGGGTCCAGACCTGGCTCTCCTTTATTAGCTGTGTCCTTAGGTAGGTCATTTCACTTCTAAGCTATAGTCTGTGAATGCCCAAATGGGGTCATATGTATAATGAGGGTTGGAAACAATATAAATAATGTGGCTATTTCAATGCTTGAAACATGGAAGAAGCAAAATAAAGCATAGGTGTTATTAACTTTTTTCCAGATTGAGAATCCTATCCGTAGCCTCTTTGATATAAGAAAGCCAGCACCTGCTTGCCCAGCCCTAGGGATGGGCAGCTCACCTCCTCCAGAGGCAGCTCAGAAATCTTCTTCCTGAGACCCAGTTGAGGCCTGTACCAGTTTTGTCACTGGGGCCTCAGTGCATTCTGCTCTGCAGCCCTTTCCCCAAAGAATCTTAAGAGGTCTTCCTGGGAACACAGTGCTCATCTACAATGCAAAAGCAAGACTTTGGAAGTCCTCATCCTTGTTCAAAGAGGTACATTTTAAGTTGGCTTACACAGGTCACAGAAATTCCTTCCCCTGTACTATGGAGTTTGGAACACATGAATTGTATTGTCTTCAGTCTTATTTTTCCTGGATGAATGCTCCCAATTCTTTTAAACATTCTTCACAGAGGACCATTTTTTATGGAAGAATCAGTTTTTTTCCCAAATTCATCACTTCAGGGCAAGTCACTTATCTTTACTGAGTCTCCAGTTCCTCTTCCATAAAAATGAAGAAAATAATACTATTTCATAGGGGTACAGTGAAAATTAATTCAGAAAAATCATGAAAACTTAGTATTTGAATAAAGCACCTGTAAATGTTAAATATATATATTTTGGTTCTGGGGATTGAATCTGGGGTGCTTTGCCACTGAGCTGCATCCTCATACCATTTTTTTTTTAGACACAATATCTTTATTTATTTATTTTCATGTGGTGCTGAGGATCGAACCCAGTGCCTCACATGTGGAAGGCAGGCACTCTACCACTGAGCTACAGCCCCAGCCCCCTCATACCTTTTTATTTGGAGATATGATCTTGTTAAGACACTGAGAGTCTCACTCAATTGCTGAGGCTGGCCTCATACTTTCAATCTCCTGCCTCAGTCTCCCTAGTTACTGGGAGGCAGGGGCCAGGCCTGGCTCTCCTTTATTAGCTGTGTGACCTTGGGTAGGTAATTTCACTTCTAAGTCACAGACATGTGCTACCATGCCTAGTTAAAACATTAAAAAAAATGTCTCCAAAATAAAGGGGTGATGGTGGTACTGATGATGTAGCTCATTGGTAAAGCACCCTAGGTTTCAATCCCAAGGAATGTGGAAAAAGAAAAAAAAAAGAAAGAAATCTTTTTTTTTTTTACTGTGGCGCTGAGGATCCAACTCAGGGCCTCGAGTATGCTGGGTAAGCACTCTACCACTGAGGCATACCACAAGACCCTCAAAAATCACATTTTTGAAAACATATTCAACAGGTAAGTCTGCTGATATTGCCCTTAGCTCTTTATCAAATATTGAGGGGAAATCATTCCAGAAAGTCATTTGCTACTCTAAATGATGGCAAATCAGGCAAAGTATGACTCCTAAATAAATAAAATAAATTCCTAGGGTCTGATTACATCTGTAAAGAGCCTATTAATTCTAGAGTTCATTTACCTTATTCTTAAATGGGCACAAAAGCCCAGAGAAGTCTCAGAGATCAGTGGTCTAGGCTGGATCCTAAATCTCCCAATATCCATCAACTTTATATCCCCAGTATTCACTTCCCAAGGAGGAAGCCAAAGAGAGGATGATCTCTGGGTCAGAGCAGTTGCACTAAGGACTAGGATTCAGCAAATCTTTGTTAGGCACCTGCTGTTGCAGAACATTGCATTTAGGCAAGTGCTGATACCCCTCCCTTACTAGTGAAGTGTCATTTATGGATGGTTGGTATGGGACCTAGCCCCGGTAACGCCTAGGTTGATTCTATCTTGCTTACCCCTATCGCCCCCAATGCCTGGCATTAAATCTTGGCAAAAGGCAGGACCCAGCAAATACCTTCTCAATGATGAATCAATGAATATTTTTTGAGTACAGAGTATGTGTTAGGTTCTGTGTAGGAGAAACTCTAATTAACACATGCTTGTGAGGATGGTATGATATAACTCCATTTAATAAGTGAGGAAACAAAGGCTAAAACAAGGGAATGGATTATCCTGAAGGCTTCACACTGAACCAGTGGATCCCAGCCTCTATACCTCCTGTCAGGGCTGTAGCTGTTGCTCCATAGTCCTCTGGGCTCAGGAGCCCCACCCACCTGTTCCCTTGCCCTTGGCCTTCCCTGATCTAATAGAGGACTGTGGTGGAGGGCTGATTTTTGAATAGCCTCAAGGAAACCAGAAATAGCAGGGTGTGTCTCCTGGTTTAAACATAGCTCTAGATAAATCTTATTGAAGCACAGCTGATTCTATCACTTTCCTGCTTAAAACTCTAGATTCAGTGTAAACCACCTGAGGTCAAGTTCCACCTTCCCAATTTCTGACCACGTGGCCGCCTGGCAAATTACCCTGGTCTATGCAGGCCTCACTTTCCTCTTTTGCCTGAACTGCACTTCTGAGAACAATTGCCTGCAATTCCAACTTCTGAAAAAACCGTGGGGGTGATTCAGCTCATTCTCCACTCAGCCCTGTGGCTCCGAGCAAGGGGAAGAGGCATTTCCACTCTTTTCAGGACCCAAGAAGGCTGATACCAGGGCCTGCAGATCGTCTGGACAGAGCATGATGGTGAGTGGGAGGACATTTCCTAGATAAGCATCCTCATTGGTAGATGAGCCACCCTAAGTTCACTCAGTCAAGGGCAAGCAGAGTGAACTGACGACACTCAAAGGTCCTCACTCCCAAACAAGGGCCCCGGGTTTCTTTTATGTACCCTACTGCCTCTTCTACTTTACCCTATGTTGCTCACCCACCACCTCTTTCCTTCTTCCTTCCCTCCCTTTCCTTCTTTTTGGAGATCAACCTAAGGCCTCAAACATATGAGGGCAAGTGCTCTACTACCAAGCTACACTCTCAGCCCCTGTATTTTTTTCTTTTTCTTTAAATATTCATTTTTCAGTTTTAGATGGACACTATCTTTACTTTTATGTGGTGTTGAGGATCCAACCCAGTGCTTCATTTCTATTTCTGCTGTGACCTTTGGAGAGTCTCCACTTTTCTTCAGATACAGTGTGACACGGTAGCAATGTCTTTTAGACTGCTCTGCTCCCTTTCAGCAGAGTCTCGATTGTCTTGTAGTAGACAGCGTTTTCTCTTTTGCAGAGCAAACCGCTTACTTCTGTACTTCCCACCCCAAATCGCAACGGACTGGCACCTGTAGCCAGTTGTAAAAGGATTTGTCCATGCTCAACCCCTTGTGCACAATTAGCTAGCAGGTAAAGAGGGATGTGAGTAGCCGAGAGGAAGCAAAAAAATAGATCTCTCTTGCCATGGGCATACCGGGCCCCTTCCCATTGTAAAAACCTCCCTACGAGTGTCGCCCCCCACCATTCCTTTACCCGGACACAAACGCTCAGCTAAAGCCGGCAGGAGGCGGGGGCGGCCTGTGCGCGTGCGTCGGCGCAGGGCCCTCTCCCGCCCACGTGCGCGCCCCCAGCTGGAGGCGCGCGCCGCGGCGAGCTGGCGGGAAAGCGCGCGGGAAGCCCCCGGCTGACTCCCGGTGTGGGGGAGGGGGCTGGAGGCGTTTGGAACGTGCCACTCACGGAAAGAAATAGGGGAATTTTCGCGCTCCTCTAGAGTTTCTACCTTTCCCATCCTCCGACCAATCCGTTAGTTCCCCCCCGTCCCCCATCAGGATACGGAGCCCCGCGCCGCGGCCTCACGCCCCCGCTGCAGCCTGGCTGGGCCAGCTAACCTGATGGTGCTGGACTAAGCGGTTCCCTCCTCCGCCGGAGCGGGGCGCTGCGCCGCGCGGTGGGGCCGGAAATTCCCGCGGCCTGAGTGGTGGAGCCCTAGCAGGGAGCGCGGCGCCGCCTTCCTCCTCCCGGGGCCGGGCGGGGGCGTTGGGCACCGCGAGGGCCGGGTTGCCGGAGTGGGTGGGGTTGGGGGCCGCCGCGTCCGCCTGGAGCACGGGAGCAGGCGGCAGAGCGGGCGACGCGGCAGCACCCTACCAGCGGCTGGACTAGTCGGGAGACCCTAGCGCCCCTGCTCCTGGCCTCCGCCCCCTCGTGGTCTCCGCCTCCTTGCCTCACACACCCCCCGGGCCGCCCGGGCCCCAGGCCTTCCCGGCGCTCCTCCTCCCTCTCTTCATACTCGCTTTGGCCGGGGTCCTCTTGCTGCCTGCTGGCCTTGCTGCTTCTGGGGCGAGTCCTCCTCCTTGGGCTCCCCTTTCTCTCTCTCTCTCTCTCTCTCTCTCTCTCTCTCTCTCTGTCTCTCATACACACACACACACACACACACACACACACACACACACACACTCGTGCCCTTGCTCTCTGGGCCACCCCTTCCTCTCCAGCCCTACTCCTCTCGTTCTTGCTAACGCCGCCGTCGGGGGAGGATTGATGTCCCTTCAGCATCATGCAGCCACCGCCGAGAAAGGTAAGGGCGCAGCCGTGGAGCTTTGGGGTTCGGGAGGGTATGCGTACTAGGAATGCGGCTGGGGCGACCGCTGCGCCCCCTCCCCCTCCCCGCAAGGGGCCGTGACCGCTTTCGCCTCTGGCTTGTCACAGAGTTGCCGCTGGTTCCAGGCGAGTGTTTGTGGGAGGGCGTGTGAGGTGCCTTTCCAATAGAGGGACTGCCGGGGTTCGTCTCCTTCACTGCACTGAAGATGCCCCCAGACATTTTACAGGAGTTTCGGGTGTGCATTTGTATGTGTACGCCTGCATGGCAGTGCTGCCCGCTGCAAAGTGCATTCTCGGGGCTGCATTGAGTGGAGGCGGGGGAGCCCCTGCAGATTTGCAGAGCCTTGTGCGTGTGTGATTGTTTAGTCTGCACCAGGTTTGAGCCCTCCAGCCGCTTGTCGCCACCCCCGCCCGTTTGCAGATTTGCGGGAGATTTGTTTCAAGCCTAGTCCTAAGGTTTGGCCTGGTTTTCCCACGGGGCTGCCGAAAAGAAGTTGGAATAGTCATAGCCCTCCCATTCTAGGGAAAAGCAAATTAAGAATTGATGGATCCTGTTTTTCTACCCCCACCCTTTCCACGAGGTTCTTTCCCCGCCCCCAGCCAGGGGGTAAGGAGGCGGTGGCATTGCCCCCAGGAAGGCAAGAACCGAACCCTTCGACAGTGCACTGTGCGTGGCGTGTGCACTTAGATCTGGCCTTGGATAGTCAGGGTGGGAGTGACGAGTGTTCTTGGCTTGTCAGCAGCTTCCCGCTGCGCCCTTCTCTGGCTTTTCCAGTGGCCGAGGCTGTGTCCTTGTCCTTTAAATTCTGCACATGGGTACTGAATGTCTTCTGTGGACACTGGGTGGAGGAGGCCATTCTGTCCTCCTCTCGTGGGGAAACATTTGCTGAATGCCTAACTCATCCGTGTCTTCTTTCTCTTTCTTAATCCGGGATCAGTTAAGTGAGACCTTTTCTTTTGCACATGTACTCCCACTCCTCTGGGTAGCCTCGCTCCAGTGGCCAGGATTCCACGATTGTAACCTCGAACCCTGAGGTCCGGCCTGGCAGGCTTGGAGGCTCTGGCCCGCTGGCATTTGCTGTTTAAAGTGGAGCCTTCACCCGGCCTGGCTTGCTGTGTTAGTTTAAAAGCACTGCATATGTTGGAAGGTCACTTTTGCTTTCTCCTTTGTGAGATTGTGATTTGACGCGCTGTCAGCGAGTGGAGGGCATCATCCTGAGACAGTGTGCTTTCTTGCAGCCATTATGGAATAATTTATGTAGTTTGATTCATTACATATTATTTCATGATTGTATAAATTTCGGTCATTAGGTATTAGGTACTCTTATGCTCTCCTCTCCCACCTACACTCTGCTCACTTCTCCTGGTGGTTAATGTCTGAATCTTTTTTGGAAGAAATAGAAGACTGGCTCTTTTAAAACTGTTAGAGGACCTAGGTATGTACTGAGCTTGTGCATGAAATAGAATGGCAGTTTATTTTTCATCTTTTTATAATTTTTATACCAGTGTATTTTCATTCAGCCTGTTACAGGTCATTTGACTACCTTTTTATTAAATAAATGTGTTTAATAATGAAACTAGATGGCAAGTAGTGGGTTTACGTTCTTTAGGGAGAGAAAAGTAAGAGGTGTATATATTCTGACAAATTTTAGAGTTTTTCCTAATTTTTTTTTTGTTCAAGTTGTAGTTTGGCCTTAATAAATATATGGTGTATTTTAGGTGAAAGTAACACAAGAACTGAAAAACATTCAAGTTGAGCAGATGACAAAACTTCAAGCCAAACATCAAGCAGAATGTGATTTGCTTGAAGATATGAGGTAAGGTTGTAGTAAATAGTTTGAGAACTTTAAAAAAATTATTTTTAGTTGTAGATGGGCTTAATACCTTTATTTTATATGGTGCTGAGGATCGAACCCTGTGCCTCACACGAGCTAGGCAAGTGCTCTACAACTGAGCTACAACCCCAGCTCCTAGTTTGAGAACTTCCATATCTCTTTTTCAAAGAACCTTTGAGTTGCCAACCCTGTTTGGATCTACTGATGGAATTTCCTTTTGGATTTCCTGTTTTAAGGCTGTTAGAACTTTGACTCAGCTGGAAATTATAACTGGAACTAACACAATACAAACTTTTTCTCTGTAGTGTACACATACTATTATGAAAAAAACAAGGGCCTTAAAAGTCTGTCAGTCAAATTATAATTATTGAAGTAAAAATTCTTACTTATGTCTTTCCACTGAATTGTAACAATTATTCACTGTATAATTTTACACAGATTTTTAAATCAACTCTTATGGTTAATGGTTAATATCTGGGGTGAACCACTCAACCCCAGATGATTAGATACTAGCACTGTTTGTTAAACATGACAAACATATAACTGTCTTTGAATGTTAAACTTAGTGAGAACTATGTTTTCATTTTATTTTATAATTAAAGTTACTTATATTTATAATCAAGATAACTTTTAATTTAATAAATAAGACATCTTAACTAACATTGTGAAAATTAGTATCTTTCTATACAGAATGAAGCATGACTTTTTGAAAGAAACGCACTAACCCTCTCCTTTTTTTTAACAATCCTGTAGTAAAAACTGACAGTTCGACAGATTCTTTTGTAAGGGATAGAAGATGATTTGCATATTGAAATGGTGGTTGCAGTTCTTATTTCACTTTAGTAATATAATTATCAAATTGCAGTTGGATCTATAAGCCTCATCAATTGCCTAACTTTATGTTGGTTTCATAAAAAAATACTAACTAGATAATATTATGATAAAGTATATTTGTTTGGAATTGCTAATAGCCCAAAGATTTTAGTTTAAGGTGTTTCATTTTTTCCTTTTCCATACTTATGTACTGTTTATGAACATTTCAGCTATATACCTGTTCTTTTAGGGTTTCTGAAATCTATTCTCATCTCTCTTGGATTCACCAATATTGTTGTTTTTCCAACTGAAAAGTACTGTATTTTGTGGTACTGAGGATTGAACCCGGGGCGTTCTACCACTGAGCTATAGTCCTAGAGCTGTTTTTTTTTTTTTTTTTTTTTTTTTTGAGACAGTTATTTCTGAGTTGCCCAGGCTGGCCTCAAACTTGTGATTTTCTTGCCTCAGCCTCCCAACTAGTTGGGATTACAGGTATGTGCTACCATACCTGTTCACAAGGAAATTTTTAAATTTAAAAATTCCTGTTTAAGATATCTGAAGCTAGCTGGGTGCAGTGGCCCATACCTATAATCCTAGTGGCTCAGGAGGCTGAGGCAGGAGGGTTAAGATTGTGAGTTCGTAGTCAGCCTCAGCAACGGTGAGGCCCTATCTGTAAATAAAATACATAAAAGGGCTGGGGATGTGGCTCAAAAATGGTTGAGTGCCCCTCAGTTCAATCCCCAGTAAAACCACCCCCCCCCAAAAAAAAAAAAGATACTTAAAGTTTTATCATGGTCTTAAACATTTGTTAACTAAGTATATGAAGAAGATACTTTAATTGAAATCTCTAGATGAAGGAAGTAATCAATTTTCAGAAGCATTTCAGGTAGGCAACTTTAGTGTATAAGTGAAGATCCTGTGTTGGGTGTGGGTGGTCATGGCCATTAAGTCCTATTGATTTTCTCTTCTAAAAACTTTCTGATTGCTCTTTTCTCCTATTGCCTGTACCTTGGTGCAGGAGCTTATAGTCAATAATATGGATGTGGCAGACAGCTCTGGGTTTGTTTCTAGGCCCTGTGACCTACTAAGGTGTTATGACTTCTAAAATGTCTTCATTTTTCTACTCTTAAGTTGCCCCATTTGTAGAATGGGGCAGTTGTGGCCTTTATTCAGAAGGGTGATACAGATCAAATGACTGCATGTAGATGTGGTATATGTTAAGCTAAGTTGAGGTAGATTTTCACTCTTGCTGCTACTGTTTAGTTGTTTGTATTATTGCTGATCCGTGATATTTTGGCCACATTATTACAATAATATTCTAATTACCAGCAGTGTCCTTATATCTTCCATCCCCCAACCTCTCCTTTTTAATGTCTTTCATATTGTCATCAGTTAGCCATCAGTTATTTTATTATATATTAGCTCTCTGTGTACTTCTAGATAAAGGCCCATCACCTTGTCATAACATACATGATGCTCAGCAACCTAGCTGCAAGGTTTCCTTACTAAGTTACGTGGGCATGTTTCATGCCCATGCAGCCTTCTTTTTTATTCCTCCTACTCTTTAAGACATCTACTAATCTAGTTGTGTGTTGTACGTGTACGTCTTTGTTTGCTGTTCCCTCTGCCTGTTAATACCCTTCCTTCCACTTTTTCACATGGCAGATGCTATTACTACCTCTGTAAATTGTTCTCTGTGGTCTCAAAGGAGTTTGATTTTTCACATGTTTCTGGCTTCTCCCACCTTGTGAATTCTTTGAAGTTAGAGGTTATTTCTTACTCTTTTTTTTTGGTACTGGGGATTGAAGGCAGATGTGCTTTCCCACTGAGCTATGTCCCCAGCCCTTTTTATTTTTTATATTGAGGCAGGGTTTCATTAAGTTGCTTAGGGCCTTGCTAAATTGCTGAGAATAGTCTTGAACTTGTGATCATCCTGCCTCAGCTTCCCAAGTCATTGGGATTACAGGCTTGCCCCACTGCACTTGGCTTATTTTTAGTCTTTGTATCTTTAGTTTGGAATGGCAGAATTGTCAAGTGAATATAACTGTATTTAAATGTACTTTATTCAGCCTTGAATGGTGACACATACCTGTAACCCCAGTGAATTGGAAAGCTGTGGCAGGAGGATCACAAGTTTGAGGCCAGCCTCAGCAACTTAGCCTAGACTTTGTCTCAAAATAAAAAGGATTGGGGTATAGCTAAGTGGTAAAGTGCCCCTGTCTTCAGTCCTCAATACAGGAGAAACCATATTTGTTCTTAGGTGGGCTATTTTATAAGCCATTTGTGGAGGACTGTAGTAGGGTATCGTTGAGTTTGTGTTACACTTTAATTCATGAGGGCATGATAAATATACTGTACTATTTGATATAGAATGTATCTGTATTTATAAGTAAAATAAAAATTTAAGAGATTGGTGGTACTCTAAGGGACTAGCAGAATTTTTTAAAAGGAGTCAAATATGTTTTTCTGTTCAGTTCACTCCCTTTTTTTTTTTTTTGGTAGTACTGGGGATTGAACCCAGTGGGGCACTATTTTTGAGCTATATCCCCAGCCCTTTTTATTTTATTTTGAGACAGGGTCTTGCTAAATTGCCAAGGCTGGGCTTGAGCTTGTGATCCTCCTGCCTCAGCCTCCAGAATTGCTGGGATTACAGGTGTGCAGTAATGTGCCTGACACTCCCATGTAGGGGTGTGTGTGTGTGGTGTGTGTGTGTGTGTGTGTGTGTGTGTGTGTGTGTGTTGTGTGTGTGTGTGTGGGCGGGTGGCGGGGAGAGGGTACTGGGGATCAACACCAGGGCCTTGTGCACACCAGGTAAGCACTCTACCACTGAGCTACATCCTAGCTCTTTCATGTAGTTTTTTTGGATATTAGGATATAACCCAGAGGCAATTTTACCACTGAATTATATCCCTAGTCTTTTTATTTTGAGACAGAGTCTTGCTAAGTTGCTGAAGCTGGCCTTGAATTTGTGATCCTCTTGTCTGGAATCAAGCCTGGCTTCCCATAATGTTTTGAATGGAATACTGTGTTAACCTACTAAAGCATGAGTATAGGTCTCTCTCTTCCTTTTTGTCCCATTGATTTAAGAACTTTAATTCTTAGGGTCTGCTATGTTATAGTATGCTTTATAGTTTGACACATTGTGAAATAAGGATGGCCATGCCATGTGTTATCAAATGTAGCTACATAATTCAGCTTTGTAGAAACAAGCCCCTTTGTTAAAAAAAAAAAAAAGCCCCCATCTCCCCCATTACACAGAGCAAATGAAAATGCTGAAATTTTTCTATGGTTTCATGTGATGGGAAAGGCTCTATATTTCCTTTTTAAAAAATTTTTATTTTTTAGTTATACACAATACCTTTACTTTATTTTTATGTGGTGCTGAGGATCGAACCCAGGGCCTCATGCATGCTAGAGGAGCACTTTACCACTTAGCCACAACCCCAGCCCTATATTTCCTTTTGTGGAAATACTACACCTTATTGACTGTTACAGCTGTGTCTATGAATATCCTTAAATATACATTTTATAGAAATGTTTCAACTCCACAATAAGGAACTAAGAAATGATTATTTTTTGCTGCCAACAAACTATAAATGATGAAATATACTTCATATAAGCAAGACAGTTGTTTGTCTTATAAAAATTTTCATTAGGTAGGCATTTACTCATTTTGGTATACTACGGACAACTAGGATTTTAAATCATTAATGGAATACTTTATGTATACATGCTATATTGGTTATATATACATAATTTTGGCTTGCATTTGTAAGAAAAGTTTTTGAAATTGATGTCCAAAAGAGCAGCAATGTTAATCTCAAACATACCCAAGTAATCATCTACTTATTTTTCCTATTTTATTTTATTTTTTGGTGCTGGGGATTGAACCTAGGGCTTTGCAGATGATAAGCATAGTCTGTTCTACTGGGCTACTCCTTCACATTTAAAATATTTTGCAATGGAAACTAGATTAATAAACTGATTCTAGATTGATGCAATATAAGCAAGCAGCTGTTTGTGGATAGAGAAATGATAAAGGCCAAAGATGTCTTATGCAGAAATACACTGTACAGAGTGCTTTAGTTTTAACATATTTACCTTCATTCAAGCCCCAAGTTCCATTCAGAGCATTTGAAGACAGTGAAATGTCAGCTAAGGAGGTTTGTTTACTTTTTTCTTTTTTTGATATTAAGGATTGAATGCAGGGGTGCTTTACCACTGAGCCACATTCCCAGCGTTTTTTAATTTATTTTTTAAATTTTGAGACAGGTTCTCACTAAGTTTCTTAGGATTTTGTTAAATTGCTGAGGCTCACTTTGAACTTGCAATCCTCCTGCTTTAGCCTCCAGAATTGCTGGCATTATAGGCATGTGCCACCTTACCTGGCTAGAAAAAAGGTTTTATGATTTTTTTAAAAAAGAGTTTAATAAACAAACACATAACATTAAGTGGTAAATAGGAGAGTTTTCTGCTGGATATGGTGAGTTTTCACCCCCACCTTTTTTCCTTCTGGAATTTTGAGGGGAGGAGACCGATTATGATACTGTTTCCCCTCATCCCCACCCCTTTGCTGTCTTCACCTTCTTCAGTTCATTTCTTCCAGGGATGCATTTGGAAGCTGGTGTGTTGGGAGGGAAGTAGAAATGAGAGAAAAAGATAATTTATTTGTTGTTAATCAGGGACATTCCATGCTTTTGGGGAGATTTTATATTGATGCACATTTTATACTGATGTTCGCTATCAACAGTAGAGAGACACATTTTACTTTCTTTTTAGTTTATCATTACTTATTTTTTTCTCTTTTTGTTCTCTAAGGCCTCTTACCAAGTAAGTTTCTAAATTTAGACCCTATGTGATTTCCTTTTTAATATAGTTTATCCTTTTGATGTGCTAAGTAAAAAAGATTCTTTACTGGGACTCAGAATACAAAGAACTACCATCTTAACAAACACTTTTAGGAGGTCAGTATATACTGTGTAAAAGTTATGAAATTATCATATTTATTTTATAGATTTAGGTGGAAACTGAGGCATAGTGAGATGAAATATGGTGAGGATTCTCAGCTATTTTCTCTAATTTACATACTAGTGCACTCTATCTCATATCTGTTTCCCCAGCTTTTAACCAAGGAACTCATTATGAGTCCTATCTTTTGAAATATTTTGCTTGTGAAAATGTTCATTATTAACTAAAAATTTATTTTCTTTCTTTTCTTCTTTTTTTCCTTCCTTCCTTCCTTCTAGGGATTGAACCCAGAGGCGCTTAATCACTGAGCCAGATCCCCAGCCTTTTTTTATATTTTATTTAGAGGGTCTCACTAAGTTGTTTAGGGCCTTCATAAATTGTTGAGACAGGCTTTGAACTTGTGATCCTCCTGTCTCGGCCTCCTGAGTCACTGGGATTAAAAGCATGTGCTACCATGCCCACCTAATAGTTTTATATATATATATATTTTTTTCATACATTGAGCCATCAGTGAACTTTTGCTTTTTTTTTTTTTTTTAATGGTACTAGGATAGAACCCCTCAGGGCCTCACCCATGCCTAGCAAATGTTCTGTCCCTGAGCTATATTCCTGTAGAGGTGATTCTTAAGTGCACTAGATTTTGAGAACACTTGAAGTAGTGGAAAGAATGTGGACCAGAGATTGAATCTCAGCTTTGCTACTTACTAGCTTCGATAAGTTACTAAGCTTTTCTGAGCCTCATATTTCATAGATACAAGAAAATTTTAATGTTTACATTTTTGCTTTTCTGTGGAAGTTAAATGAGATTTGTGAAATGCCAAGTTTGGTAGGTATTCAGCATTGCTGGCTACTCTTGTATTGGATTGAAGTCTGGGAAGAATGTTGTCTTAGTCAAGGTAACAAAGGAAGTTGTGTTTCATCAGTTGTTAAAAAAAAATGCATGTAAGGGCTGGGGTTGTGGCTCAGTGGTAGAGTGCTTGCCTAGCACGTGCAAGGTATTGGGTTTGATCCTCAGCACCACAAATAAATAAATAAATAATAAAGGTAGGGGCTGGGGTTGTGGCTCAGCGGTAGAGTGCTCGCCTAGTATGTGCAAGCGCTGGAGCGCTGGGTTCGATCCTCAGGACTACATAAAAATAAATAAATAGAGATATTATGCCCAACTACAACTAAAAAAAAATAAAGGACATCAACAACTACAAACTATTATCAAAACAAACAAAACGTGCGTGGGCCTGGGGTTGTGGCTCAGTGGTAGAGCACTTGCCTAGCACATGTGAGGCACTGGGTTTGATTCTCAGCACCACATATAAAATAAAATAAATAAAATAAGAGTTTATTAAAAACAACAATCGAAAACAAAAAAATATTGTGTGGCACCATGGCACATTCCTGTAATCCTAGTGACTTAAGAGACTGAAGTAGGAGGTTTGCAAGTTCAAAGCTAGCCTCTGCAATTTTGAGACTCTGGCCTCAAAAGAAGGGCTGGGAATGTAGCTCAGTGATACAATCCCTAAAACCAGAAAAAGAAAAAGAAGTAAAAAAGATTAAAGAAGCAGTATCAGTAGCACATTATTTGACATACTTACATTGCTTAAACAGAGATGCATGTATATTTGCTTTTGGCGCTCTCGGTGCACTGAACTTGCGGAAAAGGTATCAGCTGTTTTGGAACAAAATCCCACAGACAATGGTTGTAATACAAACATTGGATCACATGGGCATTTGATGGCACAGAGGATGGTATTGTGTGAAAAAACTTTGATATAGATGACTGATTCAAAAAAGTGATTCAGAAGTTTGCCTCTGAATATGACTAATGCACCAATTAATTTTCTTTATCCTTTTATTGTGCACAATAGAAATATGTGCTAAAAATCTGATAAAATAAGTTTGAAAGAGTTCTTTTAGTAACAATGAATAAAAATTCTAAGTGATAAGGTGTTATATCAATTTAGTAGGCAGTATTTTTTCTTAGTGGGACATAAAGTAATTGTTTTGCAATTAGTGGTGTTTGTTTGCTTGCTTGCTTGCTTTCTTATTTATTTATATATTGTGCTAGTGATTAAACCAACAGCCTTGTCCATGCTAGGCAAATGCTTTATTGCTAGGCCATATCCCCAGACCATCAGTGATGTTTTAGATGTAATGAAAACTGGGAATAGCATATCAGCTCCTAGACAGTCCTTTTTCATTGATTGATCAATCATTATTGCTTCTTAATTCGTGTTCTTTCATATTGTAACCCCAAAATGATATAAATCTTTGAGAGGGAGAATTTTTAAAAATTTAGGGCAGCAAATAAAAGATCAAGTAGGATGATACTTAACACTTCTTTGAGTGGAAAAATAGATTAAAGTGAGTTTAAAATTAATGAAAAATTATGTGTTTGGGCTGGAGTTGTGGCTCAGTGGTAGAGTGCTTGCCTAGTATGTGTGAGGCACTGGGTTTAATTCTCAGTACCACATATAAATAAATGAATAAAATAAAGGTCCATCAACAACTAAAAGTGTGTGTGTGTGTGTGTGTGTGTGTATAAAATTGCCAGGGCTGGGGTTGTAGCTCAGTGGCAGAGCACTTGCCTAGCATATGTGAGGCCCTGGGTTTGATCCTCAGCACCACATAAAAAAATAATGTTGGGAAAAGTATAAACGGCAGCCGCACCCCACAGAAAAACCCCAACATGGCGCCTAACGACCTCTTCTTCCTACCTTCCCCTTTTCTGCAGTGGCGGGAAAAGTTCCCGCCCGTGTGAACTCTCCCGCCAGCAATTTAAAATCTCACTGGTGGGGAACCTTAGCCCCAATAAGAACTAATTCCTGGGCTCTGGAGCTGATATCTGGAAGAACTTGCCAATAAACGGGTGGCCTGACATTTATCTAAGCCCTACCATCTCCCCTTAGTTCTATATAAGCACACAGTCTTTTGTAATAAAATTGGAATTCTCCTGGCGAAGTGTCTTTGCGTGGGGAATTCTTTCAAATAAAGGCCTGCTGTCCATCTACAACTATATTAAATTTTTTTTTTCCCCCGGGCATGGTGGTGCGTGCCGATAATCCCAGAGGCTTGGGAGGCTGAGGCAGGAGATAGCAAGTTCAAAGCCAGCCTCAGCAAAGGTGATGTGCTAGGCAACTCATTGAGACCTTGTCTCTAAATAAAATACAAAATAGGGCTGGGAATGTGGCTCAGTGGTCGAGTGACCCTTAGTGCAATCCCGGGTACCAAAAAAAAAAAAAAAAAAATTATGTGGAATTTCAATTGAATGAATTTAAAATTTAAATACATACTTCCATATTATGGTCAGTTATAGAGGAGGGAGATTTAAGAAGGAAATGCAAACTAGGCAGAGGAGGAAATATAGTTTGGGAGGGTCTATTTAATAAAACTTTTTGTCTCTGATCACTGCTTACTTGACTTGAAGGAATTCAAGTTCTTTTTTTTTTTTTTTTTTTGGGGTAGGGGGTACCAGGGATTGAATTCAGGGGCACTTGGCCACATTCCCAGCCCTATTTGGTATTTTATTTAGAGACAGGGTCTCACTGAGTTGTTTAGTGCCTTGCTTTTGCTGGAATTACCAGCACGTGCCACCATACCCGGCTGAGCTTGAGGTTTTAAAATACTTCTTCCTGTTGTTAATTTAATGGCTTATTAGCTTATTATCCATCACTCATAGATCCTTATCTGCTGCTAAAATTTAAAGATTTGGTTCTTTAAATTTTATTTTATTTTTTTAAAGAGAGAGAGAGAGAATTTTTATTTTTTTTTTAGTTTTTGGTGGACATCACATCTTTGTGGTGCTGAGGATCGAACCTGGGCTGCATGCATGCCAGGCGAGCGTGCTGCCGCTTGAGCCACCTCCCCGGTCCTCTTTAAATTTTAAATGGAATAGTCATTGCAGCCCACTCCAGGTGAACTTATTTTGTGATTTACAGACTAGAGTGGGAGATACTCATCTGAGCCAAATGGACTTAAACTAAGGGTCAATGAAGTTACTCACCACTAGAGTTAAGAATAGATATGTTGAGGCCTGGTGTGGTGGTGCACACCTGTAACCTTAGCCCTTGGGAGGCTCAGGCAGGAGATCACAAATTCGAGACCAGGCTGGTCAACTTAGATCCTATCTCAAAAATAAAATAAAAAGGCCTGGGCATGTAGCTCAGTGGTAGGATGCTTGTGTAGCGCGTGTGAGAGGCCCTGGGTTTAATCCCCAGTACTGCAAAAAAAAAAAAAAAAAAAGGAAAAATAGATGTGTTGAATAAATTTTGTGTGCACTTTTCCCTGACCTGATATTTAGCCACATGCAGTTACATAAATACAATAGATAGTAAAAGTGATCTGTGTGGTAGGGTGCAGTGAACAAATACTGCTTAGAGGAATACCACTGCAGTATATGAACACTAGTAGTTAGTCTTTTATTAATGAAGTCACTTAAACTTCTCAGAACCTGGTGTTTTTCATCTGTAAATTGAAAAACTATTATGGTGTTATTTTGATAATTAAAGTAATTCATATATAATATCTCTTGCACAGTATGTGGAATGTAATTGATGCTCTATAAATTCATGTGGATTGTAATTTTGTTAAGTAATTGAGAGAATCACTTCAGAAATTATAGTTTGTGACTTATTCCCTAAAGAATTAACCTGTGGTTGAGAAATATAATGGACCTCACAGATAAACTGAAGCATCTCTTTCACCAAGGTCAGTAGTTCTGTGTACTTTCCATCTTTCTGAGTGTTGGTAATGATTCTCCTCATCATTGCTGGGTGGTTTCTACAGCTCCATTTATCATTTTTTCATGAAATAGGACTGAAGGTATATATAGCTCAGTGATAGAGCGCTTGCCCAGCATTGCTTAAAGCTCTGGGTACAGTCCCCAGTACTGCAAAACCAACCAACCAAACAGCAACACCACCAAAACATGAAACAGTTTGTGGTGGAAGGACAGTTTCTCCTTATCTGATTTCTCTCTCCCTCACTCCCTTATTTCCTTCCATTAGGGAAGTCAGTTTTTACCAGAAATTATCCCAACAGACTTTCTCTTGCTATCTTATTGCTGAGTTTGACTCTTATCCCATGCATGCCTGATGCATAAGCAGGGGTTTGTAAGTTTGGGTTGAGCTGCAAAGAAGGATGAGAATGTGATTATCTTCTTGGGGTGGATCTTTGCCAAGAAATAAGGTAATGATGGCAGTAATAGGGCTTTTGCTACATAACTGCTTTGCTGAGTTTGCCACAAGGCCTATTTCTAATTTACTCCTATTGGTTTCCATAAAAATCTTAAAAAATGTGTTAGGGTTAGAATATGAGGGATGTTGCTAAAATTCCAGTTGTCCCAAGAGATTGTGAATAAGAAACACAATTTCTCAACTACTTTTGAATATAGTACCTTAGGTCAGGAGTAGGATTTTTGTTTTACCATAGGTAGTGGGCCAGTAGGCCAGTGGCCTGTTAGGATTCTTTTAGGAATTTAGGACTGGTTAAAAATCTTGCACTTCTGGTCATCTGATAATTTGGAGACGTGATTGTCAAAGGGCCCTGCAGGCAATTGTATTTTATTGATCTCCTTTTACTTTTCAGGCAAGAGCATTAGTAAAGTGGCTAAACTAAAAGGAGGGAGGGACAAATATCAGCTAAGCTTGTCCTTGTATGAATAGCTTGTCCTACTAATTGAGGAGTGGCAGTTTGGTGTTGGGAGTAAAAAGTGTGAGGCCTTTTACCTGAGGAAGCATGCTGTGGCAAGTTGGTATTTTTCTTTGTATGCCCTTGGAATGTTCATTTGAATCCCACAGACAACATTCTGTGTGTGGTATCAGTATTCAGAAGGACCTGATGCATAAGCAGGGGTTTGTAAATTTAGGTTGAGCTGTTGCTTTTCAGTGACTGATTTGGGAACTAGGCACAGAAGTTTTTAACCCTGTCGTTTGTTCCACTGCTGCCATATGTTCATCAGGATTAGTTTATAGACTCTAAGCTGATATTTTTGTTATTTCATTTTTATGATGTCTTTGAGTATTACTTGGGCATGCTTTACCATTTGATTCCTTTTTGGTATTCATGGTGAATGTCTTGTCATCCAGATGTTTTCTGTTTTGTGAATTTTGAAATAATTGTAATTCAAAAGAAAATGTTATTTTTGGTATGATGAAAAGTGTTAGCACATCTGTGGTCCCACAGGAAACAATTGGAGTATATATGTCCTCTGGGTTATGTTTTAGTGGCATTTATTTTTCCTCTCATGAGGGTAGGGGGCAGAGACTTTCTATGTATGCCCTTTTTTGTATGTTTTGAATTTTGAATTATGTGAATATTGCTTACTCTCCAAATTAAAATTAAGTGATTCAATAACATTAGTCAATGTTTTATTGCATGTTTATTAAATATAAGATACCATAAAAGTTTAACTTCAGTTGATGCTTAAATACCATTTTGGCTCTTAGTTTTCAGTGAAGTTATTTCCATTATTAGTAGACTTTCATTTTATGGTACTGGGAATTGAACCCAGAGGCACTTTACCACTGAGCTATATCTTCAGCCCTTTTTAATTTTTATTTTGAGTCAGGGTCTTCCTGAGTTGCTTAGGGTCTCACTAAATTCCTGAGAATGGCCTCAAAATTGCAATCCTTTTGCCTCAGCCTCCTAAATTGCTGGGATTACAGGTGTATGCTATCATGCCCAGCTACTTTAAAATTTATTTCTAATAAGACTTTAAAATTTATTTCTAATATGTGCAAATAATAAGAATACTCGATTTACAAACTGCCCTTTATAAAAATGATTGTTTTCCAGGAAGTTGCAACCAGAGTTGGGGAAATAGGCTTTATGTACTACTATGTTCCTTTCTTTCTGTATTGTGGAATTCTTTTGTCCCCAAATAAGCAAACATATTAGGAGGTTAGATAACTGTATAATCTCAGATTTTATGTATGTGTATGTGCAGTGCTGGATATTGAATTTAGGGCGTTATGCATGCCAGGCAAGCATTCTATCACTGAGCTATCCTCTCAGCCCAGCCTTAAATTTAGCTATATTTATCCTAAGATTTTATGTCATTGTCATCATTTAAAGCATTGTTTCTCTGGCAAAATGCATTTTACATTTTTAGCCAACTTTCTTCATGGAGTATTTAACATTTGATTTGTTATTAAGAGGTAGTTTTTAGATTGAATTATTGAATATTATTAGTATTCCATTTTATTTTTTCTTATGCATTTTTAGGTATACTGCCTTTTTCTTTTTTCTTTTCTTTTTTTTTTTTTTTGGTGGTGCTGGAAATTGAAAGTCTTGCAAGTGCTCTACTATTGAGCTATATCTTCTGTGTGTGTGTGTGTGTGTGTGTGTGTGTGTGTGTGTGTGTGTGTGTGTGTATGTGTTGGGAGGGAGTACTGGGGATTGAATCCAGGGATGCTACATTAAGCTACATCTACAACCCTTTTTAATTTTGAGATAGAGTCTGGCTAAATTGTGGAATCTGGCTTCAAACTTGAGATCCTCTTACCTCAGGCTCTGGAGTAGCTGGAATTATAGGTATGCACCCCTATGCCTGGCTTTCTTACTTTAAAAACATTTTTTTAGGGGCTGGGGTTGTGGCTCAGCAGTAGAGCTCTTGCCTAGCATGTGCGAGGCGCTGGGTTCAATCCTCACCACCACATAAAAATAAATAAAATAAAGATACTTAAATTTTTTTTTTTTATTTATTGATGAATTTGTTTATATATGGTGCTGAGAATGGAACCCAGTACCTCACACATGTGAGGCAAGTGCTTTACCACTGAGCCATAACCCCAGCCCTGGCTTCATTACTTTTTATTGTTCAGTGTTGTAGCATAGTGGTTGATGTCCTTATTCACATTTTTGTATATTTATATAACCATCTTTTTAGGATATGTTTCTAGAAGGATAATTGATGGCTAAACATTATATACTGTTTAAGTGGCTGTTTATTATATACTGTTCAAGTGGCTGGATATTGAATTTAGGGCCTTATGCATGCCAGGTAAGCATTCTGTCACTAACTATACTCTCGGCTCCTCTACCACTGTCTGTACAGGTAGGTACTTTGTTTCCAGGCTTGGCAATAGCATGTTGTACAGGTTCAGTAATCCTTATCTGAAATGCTTGGAACCACAGGCATTTGTATTTTTTTCAGATTTTGGAATATTTGCATATACATACACATGCACATGCACACATACACTAAGATATTGTGAGGATTAGAGCCAAGTCTAAGCACACAATTCAATCATGTTTCATACAAACCTTACATGCATAGCCTGAAGATAATTTTATATAGTCCTTTTAGTGTACTTGAGTTTTGATTGTGACTCATCACATGTGGTCATAGGTGGAGTTTTTCACTTGAGGCATCATATTTGCGCTCAAAAAGTTTTGAATCTTGGAGTATTTTTTTTTGACTTCTGATTAGACATGCTCGACCTATATTATCATTATTCTAATATTGGTTATTATAATATTATAGGTAAAATTTTATTACCTGAATCTTATGTTTTTTGTTTACTAGCAAGGTTGGATTTTTTTGCATGTTTGTCAGTTTTACATATTTTGTAGTTATCTTTCCTTGCCTAGTTGATTTGAATATTAGTTTTCTAACTGGTTTTTTAAATTTTGAGATTGTAGCTTTTATTTCAGAGTGCTTTTTCTCAGTTTTTTAACTTTGCTTTTTTCAAAAAGTCCAAAACTTAGGAAACAACAGTGTGAGTATAGGTTGCTACATATTTGTAAATATAAAAAACATAGTGATGTTGAGTATTGAAAATAAACAATAAAATGTTCTATAAAATAACTTAGACATGAAATTATATTATATTATTATTAAAGTATAATCATTAATAAGAAAAAAAATACTTAAAGATAAATAGAATAATCCAGAAACTCAATAAGCTCAAGGATTTATTCACACAGTAACATGTTTGAAATACAAAACGTACAAATTTCAAAATTGTAGGGAGAAATTGACAAATTTGTAATTATAGTGAGAGATTTTAACATGCCTCTTTGTGGTTATTTTATTTTTTTAGACACTGCTTCTCTGTGTTGCCTAGGTTGACATTGAACTTAGGCTCAGGTGGTCCTCCTGCCTCAGCCTCCTCCATATCTGGGACTATGGTACATATTACGATGCCTGTCTTTTACATACCTATTTCTGATATTGACACATCAAATAAAAATTAAATAGTATATAGAAGATTTGACTAATAAGCTTAATTAGTTACATACATACAGAATTCTGTATTTGATATAGAGAAAATGAATTCTCAGGAAAATTGATCATAAAATTCCATAAAAGGAAGTCTCAACATTTTATTGAAATGGTACCATACTTTTGGGGTAGTATGTGGTTGAGGGAGGGCTCACAAGCCAGATTATGGTTGATTCCTACCTGTATAACTTTAAGTAAGTTGTTTAACTTCTTTGCTTTAGATTTTCTCATCTGTCAAATAGAGATGATAACAGGGCTCTTTTAGAGTTGTTAAGAGGAGCAGAATTCAGAACAATGCCTTGCTTGTAAGGGCTCTGGAAATGTTTATCATCATTATTATAATATTCTCTAATTGCAATGTAATGAAAATAGAAATCAATAATAAAGATATAAATATCCTTTTTATCTCCTCAAAGGAGATAAAAAGACATACTATACATTCTTCTTAACAATTTGGGATGAATTAAGGATATATGCAACAATGTGAATGAAACTTAGAAACACGCTGAGTAAAAGAAAATAGGTAGCAATGAGTGCTTACTATTTGATTTCATGTATATTAAATCCTAGACTAGGCAAAACTAATTTATGGTGGAAAAGAAAGCAGTACTGTGGTTTCCCCTAGAGGTTAAGGGCAGGAATTGATTAAGAAGCAGCATGAGGGAACTTTTTGGGAAGTCGTCCTTCTATGTCTTTATAAGTGTTTGGGTTATACAGGTCTGCACATTTGTCAAAACTCAGATAATGTGTACATAAAGTGTTTGAATTTAGCTGTATGTAGTTTTACATAAAAAGACTAAGAAAATATTGGACTTTAATTAACACTGTGCATGCTGAAGTATTCAGGGGGAAATGTACCAATATCTACAGTTTGCTTGGCACCAAATATAAGATGGATTAATGGTGGATGTCTAGAGAGATGGATAAAAAGATAGATATGTGATAAAGCAAGTATAATCAAATTTATGGCAGAATCTAGGTGGTGGCTATATGGGTGTAACTGTAATATTTTTTGTTACATGTTTGAAAAATTTCATAATCAACTGTTCAAACTTCCATCATGTCCCTGCTTGTATTTAGAAACTAAAACCAAACAAAACTACTTCTAAATGAGTTTAAGTAGAAATCATAATTGAAACGTTCTAAATACCACACAGTAAGAGTAAATGCTCTGAATAACAAAACTTGTAGGGTAAAAAAATTATATATATAACTTAATAGGGTATAGGACTGGGGATATAGCTCAGTGGTAGAGCATCTGCTTAGCATGCACAAGGTTCTGGGATTGATTCCTAATGTATGTATATACATGGTTACACACGGATACATGCACAAAAGTGTAAAGTATGATTCAAGGAAATTTACAGTTTTTAATAAATTTGTTTTAAAATAGAAGACATTGAAAATTAGTAGGCTTAGTGTTCATTTCAACAAACTAGAAAGATAGCAGAATATGCCTAAAAATAATACAAAGGGGTCATAATAAAAAATCAAAGGCTATTATGTAGTGTTTATAGTATCAAAAACTTGCTTCAATCATTACACTCATGGTAATGTTTTAGAAGGTCTTTCTTTAGCCTGGGAAAAGGTGCATGCCTATAATCCCAACTACTCTGAAGATTGAGGCAGGAGGATCAAAGTTCAAGGCCAGCCTGGGCAATTTAGTGAGAGTCTGTCTCAAAATAAAAAGATCTGGGATTATGTATTCCAAAGGCAGTCAGCAGTGTAGGCCCCCCCACCCCCCCAAAAAAAACCCAAAAAACTCGACAATGATCTTTCATTAAAATCATGAATAAGTCAAATGTGCCTCTTGTGATGGTAACTTTTATTATGTGTTGATTTGGCTAGGCTGTAGTATTCAGTTACTTAATCACATGTTTATCTTTGAAGGTATTTTGTGGATGTGTTCAACATCTAGTCAGTTAACTTCAAGGAAATTTACCCTCAATTAATGTTGTTGTGCCTCATTTGAAAGGCTTCAGGAGCAAAACTGAAGTTTCCTGAAGAAGATGAAATTTCACCTCAAAATGGTAGTGTTAACTCCTACCTGAATTTCCACCTTGCTGGTATGCCCTACAAAATTCAGACTTGTCAGCACCAAAATTGCATGACCAGTATCTTAAGAGAAATCCTATATGTGCCTGTGTCTGTTTACCTACCTGTCTTTTTCTCTCCTATTATTTCTATTACTCTGAAGAATTTTTTTTTTTTTTTTTTTTGATACTGGGGATTGAACTCAGGGGCACTTACCCACTGAGCCACATCCTCAACCCCATTTTGTATTTTATTTAGAGACAGGGTCTTACTGAGTTGCTTAGCACCTCACTGTTGCTGAGGCTGTTTTTGAATTCACAGTCCTCCAACCACAGCCTCCTAAACTGCTGGGATTATATGTGTGCGTCACCACACCCAACACTCTGAAGAATCTTGATTGATATATCCCCAATGCCAGAAGATAAAAAAGACACAAGAAAAAAATTCTCATCATTTAAAAACAGTAAGATTGTCTAGGTAGGTTCATCTAAGAGCAGACATAAAATGTGAGACCAGCTGGGTGCAGTGGAGCATATCTATAATCCCAGCAACTCAGTAAATTGGGGCAAGAGGATCACAAGTTTGAGGCCATCTTTAGCAATTTAGTGAGACCCTATCTCAAATACTGGGGGTGTAGCTCAGTGGAAGAGTGTCCCTGGAGTCTATCTTTAGTACCAAAACAAAACATCAAGCAACAACAAAAAGTGAGACTAATAAGAGTTTGGTGAAGTTGTTTGTTATAATAAAACCAATACTGTGTGTATATTCTAGTAATTAACATTATAAAAGTAATAAGAAAATGTCCCCATGCATTTACACTCAATAATAAGGACACCCGAGATCAAAACATAAGTGCTGTGTCAAAACTTTATGGAGAAAATTAAAAAGTACTTTTTGAAGATCATAAAAGAGGATCTGAATTAATGTAGAAATATATTCCGAGTTCATGGATGAAAAGACTTTGTATTAAAGTATCAATTCTCTGGCCTATTAATTCAGTGTGATTCCAATCCAAATTTTTCTCATCAAATTTATCAAACTGATTCTAAATTTCACTTGTAAAAGTCAGATCTAAGAACAGGATAGTTCTGAAGTAGCAGCTGATGTTTGGGAGAATTGCTTTATCAAATAACCTGGAGTGCTTCACTGTCAGAGAGATTATTACTGTTTTTACATGACAAACTGTATGGGTCAGGCCTCTTCCAAATAAATGTATCTGTTTAAATTTTGTCAAACTATGCTATGTTATGTAATTTTGAATTTTGCCATCGAGTACTCTAATTTTCTTTTTTTTTTTTTAAAACATTTTTTTTTAAAGAGAGAGTGAGAGAGGAGAGAGAGAGAGAGAGAGAATTTTTAATATTTATTTTTTCGTTCTTGGCAGACACAACATCTTTGTTGGTATGTGGTGCTGAGGATCGAACCCGGGCCGCACGCATGCGAGGCGAGCCCGCTACCACTTGAGCCACATCCCCAGCCCTCTAATTTTCTTGCTTTAAATTAGTAATGTGTGTGTGTGTGTGTGTGTGTGTGTGTGTGTGTGTTTTTCCTGTTAAAGTGAAGCAGAGTAAAGTGATAAACCATGTGTGCTGTTTGCAGGTTCAGATCCAGTTTACAGGTGTAAAGTATACATAGTGTTTCTCATTAATATCAAGCATCAGGCCAAGTGAGCTGGACTGGAATTACACTGTTAGCCACTAGCACCTATCTTATAGCCTGCATTTAAGATGAATTTTGTGCATGGTGGGGAAATGTGACTATCAGGTCCTTGGGAGTTGTTTAAAGTAATACAAGACATTTCTTTGTATTTTTTTTGTTAGCATCTATATCAGTGGTATTTACTAGGATCTTAGTAAATACTACTGTGTTTCAGACATTGCAAAAATAGAGGATATACGACTATTTTTAAAACATTTTAAAGCCTAGTCCCTGGTATGATGGCACACACCTATATTCTCAGTGACTCAAGAGACTGAGGCAGGAGGATTGCAAGTTCTTGGACTGCCTGGCAAAAAAAAAAAAAAAAATGAAAAAGGCTGGGATATAACTCAGTGGTAGAATGCCCTTGGATTCAATCCTTAGTATCACCAAAAAAAAAAAAAAAAAAAAAAAAAAAAATTATCATAAACCTTCTATGGAGGAATATTTGCTTGGTTCTTAGTACTGTTGGAGTCCTACAGTCTGTTAGGACTGTTAGCTTATTATAATTAGACTTAATGAATATCTAAAGTAAATCTGCATAAATATAAAATGATGTGAAGAATATTGATGTTAATAAGCTCCTTTTAAAAAAAAGAAAAAAAATAATAAGCTCCTTTTTTGGCATTTCTTAAGTTTTTTGGGAAAAAAATACATATTTTAACTTGGTAGGAATGGGATATATACGTATGAGTACACACACTTTTTAAAAAAATATTTATTTTTTAGCTGTAGTTGGGCACAGTACCTTTATTTTATTTATTCATTTTTTATGTAGTGCGGTGGATCAAACCCATGGTCTTGCATGTGCTAGGTGAGTGTTCTACTGCTGAGCCATAACCTCAGCCTAAGCTTTTTATTTTTGGTACTGGGAGTTGAACACAGGAGCACTTAGCACTGATCCACATCCCCAGCCCTTTTTATTTTTTATTTTGAGACAGGATTTTGCTAAGTTGCTGAGACTGGCCTTGCACTTGCAAATCCTACTTCCTCAGCCTGTTGGGACCTGGGATTACAGGTATATACCACCGCACCTGGCTGGCACTTACATTTTATGTAAAGGTTTTATGTATACATGCATTTCAGTTTAATTGAACTTCTGTGTGCCTGATGAAGCTTAATACTTGGGGCTAAAAATCGTTAAGAGATAGAGATGCAAATGTTTTCAGTGTAATATAGTTATTAAAACAGATGCATCCTTTGGGAATGCAGAAGATTAATATTTGGTCCAGAACAAGGATTTAGGTTATGATTTCTATAAGAGATGATACCTAAATTAAGCTTAATCAAATCTTATAAAAATAGAAGCAGTTTAAAATTTCAGAAATGATAAACTGAATATTTTTTATTTCAGTGCTTTGCAGGTTCAGAAGTAGTAGTACTTAGAGGTAAAGGATATTACTTATTTGGTATTTACCATTTTATTATAATTCTTTTTTTTTTTTTTTTTTAAGATAGAGTCTCACTTTGTTCCATAGGATATTCCTAAACTCCTGGGCTCAAGTGATCTTCTGGCTTCAGTAGCTGGACTACAGGAGTGCACCACTATGCCTGACTTTGTTTTACTTTTTTCCTAGCTCTATTGAGTAACAATGTATGTGCAGTAAAATCCATCCATCTTAATTTTATATAGTTTGATATATTTTAATAATTGTATACTGTATCCAGGTCTGATGGTACACATCTATAATACCAGGGACTCAGGAGGCTGAGGCAGGAGGATTGCAAGTTTTAAGCCAGTCTCAGCAACTAAATGAGATCCTGTCTCAAAATAAAAAATAAAAAGGACTGGGGATGTGGCTCCTTGGTTAAGCACTCCTAAGTTCAATTCTGGATTACAAAGTAAATAAATAAATAAGCAAACATTGTATGCTATAGTTGAATAATTATTACCACACTCAATATAGAATATTTCCATTATTGAAGAAATTTTTTTTTTAGTGCTCTTTGTTTTTCCACTCTCCTGTGCCCTCCTCCCCCCACTGTTTTTTTTTTTCACAAAGACATAGACAGGTTTACTTAGGAAGTAGACATGGAGCCACACAATTACGTTATAATTTTCCCTGCACTTGCGTATTTCCCTCATTTTACAAGGGTGGAGGCCAAGGGAACCATTGCTCAAGATTTACGAGTGTGCTTTCTGCTTCTTTGTGGCTTGTGGGCATTTCCTTGAAGACTCTTATCTCTCTTTTTATCCTAAATCGCTATCTCATTCCTCCCTCTCAGACTTTGATCCTTAATCTTAAGAGTTGGTAAAACTTGAAGATCCATCTTCTGTGGCTATTTCAGTTGGGAAGGGGCCATGATCCTGCCTAGTTAGGGATCAAAAGTATCTCATCCTGACTGGTCTAAAGGAGATAGTGGTCTCAGTTGTGGGGATGATGTAGAATTCTTATATGGTCATCCTCAACATGGAATTGTTATAATCTGGAAGATACAAACTTTACTGGGAGATTAAAAAGCCGTGGGCACGGGCTGGGGTTGTGGCTCAGAGGTAGAACACTTGCCTAGCATGCATGAGGCACTGGATTCAATCCTTATCACATTAAAAAAAAATTAAAGATATTGTGTTCACCTATAACTAAAGAATAAAAAAATAATAATTAAAAGAAGTCAAGGGCTGAGCAATAGGAGCAGAAGTATAGATTCCAGAGGTTCTAATAACAGTTATAGCCAGGTGGGGGAAAGCCAGTGAACTTTTTTAAAAAAATTTTTTATTCTAATTTGTTATATATGACAGCAGAATGCATCACAATTTATATTACACACATAGAGCACAATTTTTCATATCTCTGGTTGTATACAAGGTATATTCACACCATTCATGTCTTCATACATGTACCTAGGGTAATGATGTCCATTTCATTCCACTATCTTTTTTACCCACTTGCTCCCTCCCTTTCCCTCCTTCCTTTTTGCCCTGTCTAGAGTTCACCTTAACTTCCCATGCTCCCCCTCTCAACCCCACTGTGAGTCAGCCTCCTTATATCTGAGAAAACATTCAGCATTTGTTTTTTTGGGATTGGCTAACTTCACTTAGCATTATATTCTCCAACTCCATCCATTTACCTGTAAATGCCATGATTTTATTCTGAATAATATTCCATTGTGTATATATACCACATTTTCTTATCCATTCATCTACTGAAGGGCATCTACATTGATTCCACAGTTTAGCTATTGTGAATTATGCTGCTATAGACATTGATGTGACTGTGTCCCTGTAGTATCTATTTTAAAGTCCTTTGGGTACAGACCGAGGAGTGGGATAGCTAGGTCATTCCCAGTTTTCCAAGCAATTTTCATACTGATTTCCATATTGGCTGCACCATTTTGCAGTCCCACCAGCAATTATGAGTGTGCCTTTTCCCCCACATCATCTCCAATACTTATTGTTGTTTGTCTTCTTAATAGCTGCCATTCTGACTGGAGTGAGATGAAATCTTAGATTTGATTTGCATTTCTCTAATTTTCAGTATTTTTTTCATATATTTGTTGATTGATTGTAAATCATCTTCTGAGAATTGTCTGTTCAGTTCCTTGGCCCATTTGTTGATTGGGTTATTTGTTTTTTTGGTGTTTAGCTTTTTGAGTTCTTTATATACCCTAGGGATTAATGCTCTATTTGATGTACAAGTGGTAAAAATTTGCTCCCAAGCTGTAGGCTCTCTACCTCACTGATTGTTTCTTTTGCTGAGAAGAAACTTTTTAGTTTGATTCCATCCTATTTATTAATTCTTGTGCTTTAGGAGTCTTATTAAGGAAGTATGGGCCTGATCTGATATGATGGAGATTTGGACCTACTTTTTCTTCTATTAGATTTAAGATCTCTGGTTTAATTCCTAGGTCCTTGATCCACTTTGAGTTGAGTTTCGTGCATGGTGAGAGATAGAGGTTTAATTTAATTTTGTTGCATATGGATTTCCAATTTTCCCAGCACCATTTGTTGGAAGAGGCTATCTTTTCTCCAATGTATGTTTTTGGTGCCTTTGTTTAATATAACTGTAGTTACATGGGTTTGTCTCTGTGTCCTCTATGCTTTACTGTTGGTCTACCAGTTTATTTTGGTTCTAATACCATGCTGTTATTATTGCTGTGTAGTATAGTTTAAGGTCTGGTATAGTGATACTACCTGCTTCACTCTTCTTGCTAAGGATTGTTTTAGCTATTCTGGCTCTCTTATTTTTCTAGATGAATTTTATGACTGTTTCTATGAGGAATGTCATTGGGATTTTGATTGGAATTGCATTAAATTTGTATAATGCTTTTGGGTAGTATTGTCATTTTGACAGTATTTTTTTTCTGCCTGTCCAAGAACAAGGGAGATCTTTCCATCTTCTAAAAATCTTTAATTTCTTTCTTTAGTATTCTGTAGTTTTCATTGTAGAGATCTTTCACTTCTTCTGTTAGGTTGATTTCCAAGTATTTCATTTTTTTTTTTTTTGAGGCTATTGTAAATGGGGTGGTTTTCCTCATTTTCCTTTCAGAGGATTTGTCATTGATATATAGAAATGCCTTTGATTTATAGGTGTTGATTTTGTATCCTGCTACTTTCCTGAATTCATTTACTAGTTTTAGAAGTTTTCTGGTGGAATTTTTTGGGTCTTATAGGTATGGAAACATTGTCGGCAAATAGTGATAATTGGAGTTCTTCTTTTCCTATCTGTATCCCTTTAATTTCTCTCATCTGTCTAATTGCTCTGGCGATTGTTTCAAGAACTATGTTAAATAGAAGCGGTGAGGGCTGGGGATGTGGCTCAAGCAGCAGCGCGCTCGCTTGGCATGCATGCGGCCCGGTTTCGATCCTCAGCACCACATACAAAGATGTTGTGCCCGCCAATAATTAAAATAAATAAATAAATTCTCTCTCTCTCTCTCTCTCTCTCTCTCTCTCTCTCTCTCTCTCTCTCCCCCCCTCCCCCCTCCCTCCCTCTCCCTCTCCTCTCTCTTTAAAAAAAAAAAAATAGAAGCTGTGAAAGAGGGCATCCCTGCCTTGTTCCAGTTTTTAGAGGGAATGCTTTCAATTTTTCTCCATTTAGAATGATGTTGGCCTGGGGCTTAGCATAGATAGCTTTTACAATGCTGAGCTATGTTCCTGTTATCCCTAGTTTTTCTAGTGTTTTGAACATGAAGGGGCACTGTATTTTGTCAAATTCTTTTTTCTGTATGTATTGAGATGATCATATGATTCTTTAAGTCTATTGTTGTGATGAATTATATTTATTGATTTCCCTATGTTGGACCAACCTTGCATCTCTGGGATGAACCCCACTTGATTGTGGTGCACGATCTTTTTGATAAATTTTTGAATTTGATTTGCCAGAATTTTATTGAGAATTTTTGCATCTATGTTCTTAGAAATATTGGTCTGATGTTTTCTTTCTTGAGTGTGTCTTTGGGCTGGGGATGTGGCTCAAGGGGTAGCACGCTTTCCTGGCCCCGGTTTGATCCTCAGCACCACATACAAAACAAAGATGTTGTGTCCGCCAAAAAACTAAAAAATAAATGTTGAAAAAATTCTCTCTCTCTCTTTAAAAAAAAAAAAAAGAATGTGTCTTTGCCTGGTTTTGGAATCAGGGAGATATTGGCCTCATAGAATGAGTTTGGAAGTGCTCCCTCTTTTCCTATTTCTTGAAATAAATTGAAGAGTATTGGTATTAGTTCTTTTTTAAAGGTCTTGTAGAACTCAGCTGTGTATCCATCTGGTCCTGGGCTTTTCTTGTTTGGTAGGCTTCTGAAGGCATCTTCTATTTCATTGCTTGAAATTGATCTGTTTAAATTGTGTATATCATCCTGATTTAGGCAAATAATATGACTCTAGAAATTTGCCAATGCCTTCAGTATTTTCTATTTTACTGGAGTACAAATTTTCAAAATAATTTCTAATTATCTTCTGTGTTTTTGTAGTTTCTGTTGAATCATATTTCATTTTTCACCACGTATGTTAGTAATTTGAGTTTTCTTTCTACTTCTCTTTGTTAGCATGGCTAAGGGTTTGTCAATTTTATTTATTTTTTCAAAGAACCAACTTTTTTGTTTTATCAGTTTTTTTAGTTGTTTCTTTTGTTTCGATTTCATTGATTTCAGCTCTGATTTTAATTATTTCCTGTCTTATACTGCTTTTGGTGTTGATTTGTTCTTCTTTTTCAAGGGTTTGCGATGTAATGTTAAGTCACTTATTTGTTGACTTTTTCTTCTTTTAAGGAATGAACTCCATGCAATGAACTTTCCATTTAGTACAGCCTTCATAGTGTCCCAGAGATTTCGATATGTTGTATCTGTGTTTTCATTCACCTCTCAGAATTTGTTAATCTCCTTCTTGATGTCTTTTGCAGCCCATTGTTCATTCAGTAGCAGGCTTTTGTTTTTTTATCTTATCATTGATTTCTGATTTCATTCCATTATTATCTTATAGAATGCAGGATAGTATCTTTACTTTTCTATATTTGCTAGGAGTTGCTTTGTGGCATAATATATGGTCTATTTCAGAGAAGGGTTCATGTGCTGCTGAGAAGAAAGTGCATTTGTTCATTGAAGGATGAAATATTCTATATATATCAGTTAAGTCTTAAGTTATTGATTTTATTATTGAGTTCTATAGTTTCTTTGTTCAGTTTTTGTTTGGATGATCTATCCAGTGGTGAAAGAGGTATGTTAAAGTTAGCCAGAATTATTGTGTTGTGGTCTGTTTGACTCCTGAACTTGAGAAAAATTTGTTTGATGAATGTAGATGCTTCATTGTTTGAGGCATATAAATTTATTATTGTTACATCTTGTTAATGAATGTTTCCCTTAAGCGGTATGAAATGTCCTTTTTTTATCCCTTTTGATTAACTTTGACTTGAAGTCTATTTTAATATGAGGATGGAAACTCCTTCTTGCTTCTGCAGTCCATGAAGATTGGTATGATTTTTCCCAACCTTTCACCTTCAGTCTGTGGATGTCTTTTCCTATAAGATGAATCTCTTGGAGGCAGCATATTGTTGTGTCTTTTTTTAAAATCCAGTCGCCAGTCTATGTCTTTTGATTGGTGAGTTTAGGCCATTAACATTCAGGGTTATTATTGAGACATGATTTGTATTCCCAGCCATTTTTGTTTATGTTTGGTATTTAACCTGACTTGGCTTCTCCTTTGATTAGTTTTTCCTTTAGTGTAATACCTCCCTTTGCTGATTTTCATTGTTGTTTTTCAATTCCTCTTCATGGAATATTTTACTGAGGATTTTCTGTAGTATAGGCTTTCGAGTTGTGAATTCTTTCAACTTTTGTTTATCATGGAAGGTTTTTGTTTCATCATCAAATCTAAAGCTTAATTTTGCTGGATATAAGATTCTTGGTTGGCATCCATTTTCTTTCAGAGCTTGATATATGTTGTTCCAGGATCTAGCTTTCAGGGTCTGGGTTGAAAAATCTGCACATAATCTAATTGGTTCCCCCTATATGTAATCTGATTCCTTTCTCTCGTTGCTTTTAATATTCTGTCCTTATTCTGTATGTTAGACATTTTCATTATAATGTGCCTTGGTGTGGATTTGTTGTGGTTTTATACATTTGGCATCCTATAAGTCTCTTGAATTTGGTTTTCCAATTTATTCTTCATGTTTGGAAAGTTTTCAGATATTATTTTATTGAATAGATTGCTCATTCCTTTCTTTGGTTTGGAAATCTATTCCTTCCTCTATCCCAATAACTCTTAAATTTGGTATTTTTATGCTATTCCATATTTCTTAAATGTTCTGCTCATGATTTCTTAACATTTTTACTGTATTGTCTACATTCTTTTCAAGATTATATATATTTTGTCTTCATTGTCTGAGGTCCTGTCTTCCAAATGGTCTAATCTGTTGATGATGTTTTCAATTGAACTTTTAATTTGGTTTATTTTTTTTTTCATTCAAGGATATCTGTTTGGTTTTTTTTAGAACCTCTATCTCCCTATTGAAGCAATCTTTTGCTTCCTGTATTTGTTTATGTAGCTCTTTGTCAGAATGATCTTTTGCTGCCTGTATTTGCTGTCCTTTAATTTGCAGAAAAATTTAATTAATGTACATCCTGAACTCCTTCTTTGTAATTTCTTTTGCTGTGCTTGCCATGGATTCTGATAATGTGGTATCTTGATTTGTTTGGGGCACTTTCTTCCTTTGTCTTTTCATATTGCTTGTATGTCTTCCTTTCTAGCACTGTGGATCCAAGGTGTGTTACCGTTTTTACCTTATAGGCTTATAGTGCCCATGTAGGGATCCAATACCTCTCCTTTGAGGTGAAGGACAATGTTATTAGGGTGTATAAATAGTATACACCCTAAAAACAAATGTTTGGTATTAAGATTTTTATAGTTTGGTCACAGTGTACAGAAATGGTGAATTCAATTATTATCTACAATATACTCAATAGGTTTGTAAAAGGGTTTACAGTTTCTGATGGTGGACAAAGAACCAGAAGTGAGGAGTAGAAGGATATGCTGAGGAGGTAGGAGGTGAGGACATAGAGTGGTTATGCCTTAGAAAGTGTGAAAGAGAAATCTAAAGAGGAAGATTAGTAGCAGAAGGGAGAGGAAGTAATTTTGGGTAGTCAAGTAAGTGGGAAGACAGTAAGTAGAGTACATAAAATAAACACATATTTATTAAGAAAAATTTTAAAAAAAGTTAAAATAGTAGAAATTGGTGTGATAAAAGGAAAAAAAAAGGAATATACAACACAGCTGTCATTCTTTTCAGACATCCCAGTCTTAAAAAATCCTAATTCATGCAAAGTACTTGGTTTCACAAACATTGAGGATATGAGGGCGGGAGAACAGAGAGGAAGAAGGAGGGGGAAAAATGTCTGGAAAGAAGGAACAAGGATTGTTTTGGTTGGAGATCTGTATCTTTCCTGCTTCCCTTCTCATCCAATAGTGGGGTTGTCTGTTGTTAGCTGGTATCTCCGCCCTCAGGATGGTAACCGGGTGTCATTGTGCAGGGGTATGGGCTGTCTTATAGAGGGGGGAGTTAGAAACTGGGTATCTGACCAGCCGGAGTTCCAAACTGGGAGTTGCCCCCACAGAAGATGGTGATGAAGGTGGCCCAAGATGGAGGCCCCTGCTTTCAGTGGTGGGCTGTTGGGTCAGGTGGGGGGAGCTGAGCCATGGTGTTGGACCATGAGTTCATAGATGAGCTTTGTGGCATGCAGTGTGTGGCTGTCGGCTGACTTCAGAGCCTGTGTGAAGTTCTTGGGTGCAGGCAGGCTACTGCATGTAGGGGACTATCTCTGCTGCTGCAGAGTCCCAAGATGGCGGTGACCTGGGGAGCCCCATGTGGGTAGATGGGGGTCCACCCAGGAGAGGCAGCTGGAGTTCCTGCATGTGGGAAACTGCCAGGTGTTCTGCATGGGAGTGGCCTTGGTGATTTCTACTTGGGTGGGTGGCCGAAAGTTCTGTGCAGGTATTGATGGTGCCGGCTCAGGTACCCCATAGTCTTTCGTGGGCGAGTAGTTGGGAGACCTACTCTGATGCTGTGGACTGGAACCTGGTGGCCATGATTTCTGCACAGGAGCAGGAATATCACTGGCAGAGAAGCAGTATTCTTTTTTTTTTTTTAAAGAGAATTTTAATATTTATTTTTTTTAATTATCAGCGGACACAACATCTTTGTTTGTACGTGGTGCTGAGGATTGAACCGGGGCCGCACGCATGCCAGGCAAGCGTGCTACCGCTTGAGCCACATCCCCAGCCCGAGAAGCAGTATTCTTAATACTGAGTCCCAGGTCACTGAGCAACCCAGAATGCTGCCTCCCTCTGGCGTGCCATCTTGGATCCCCAGTGAACTTAGTTTTTATTTGCCTGTACATATCTCAGGATATGGATTTTATTCATTTTTCAAAAGAATATTGATCAGATCAGAGAGATTAACTCAGGCCAAATTTATGATTTTAGCAGTTTCTTTTGATGGTGCTGAGGGCCCTTTTGATGTGGCATTTCATGGTGAAAAGGTAGAAGGGCAAAAAGCAAGGGAGGTTGGCCCAAATCACCCTTTTATCAGCATTCCCCACCCAATCCCCCGGTAATGGGGATTGAACCAAGGCTCTGTGCAGGCTAGGCACCCTTTTATGGTGGTATTAGTCCCATCCATGAGTGCAGAGCCCTTATGGCCTAATAGCTTCTTAAAGGTTCCACATCTTTTTTTTTTAATATTTATTTTTTAGTTTTAGGTGGACACAATATCTTATTTTTATGTGGTGCTGAGGATCGAACCCAGTGCCTCATGCATGCTAGGGGAGCACTCTACCATTGAGCCACAAACCTCAGCCCCAAGGTCCCACCTCTTAATACTGTTAAAATAGCATTTACATTTCAGCGAGTTTTGGAGGTGAGAGGGGGCAAACATTCAGACCATAGTAGAGTATAGCTGCAGTTTGTTTCATCAGTTGATGGGCATTTCATTTTTTTCCAGTTTGGGGCTATTATAAGTAAGGCTGTTGTAGACATTTATGTGTAAATCTTTGTGTGGACATGTTTTCATGTCTCTTGGGTAATTACCTACGAGTGTGATTGCTGGATCCATTGACAAAATTGTGAACTTTAAAAGAAACTGAGAAAGTATTTTCCAAAGTGGCTTTACAGTTTTACGTTCCTGACAGGAATGTATGAGCATCCTAGTTGTGCCTCATTCTTATTAACACTGGGGATTGTTAGTTTTTTCAAAAATTTAGTCATTCTAGAGGGTGTTCAGTGGTATCTTGTTTTAATTTGCTTTTCCATAATTACTAGTGATGGTAAACACCTTTCTATTGTTAATAAGCCATCAGATAATTTCTTTTGTGAAGTATATATTCAGATATTTTGCCCATATTTAAACATGGGGTTGTTTGACTTATTTTTGCGCTATAAGAATTTTTTATATATTCCAAACAAGCCCTTTTTCAGATTCCCTCCCACCCCTAGTCTGTGGCTTGCTTTATCGTTTTATTAATTATGTTTTTGAAAAGTAAAAGTTTCAGTTTTGATGAAATAAATCTATTTATCTATCTATCTATCTATCTATCTATCTATCTATCTATCTATTTATTTTCTTTAGCACTGTTGGGGATTAAACCTAGGGCATCTTTCATTCTAGGCAAACTCTCTGACTCTGAGCCATATTCCCAACCCTTTTTTATTTTATTTTGGGACAGGGCTTGCTAAGTTGCCCAGGTTGGCCTCAAACTTGTGATCTTCCTGCTTCAGCTTCTTGAGTACCTGGGATTACAGGGTTATGCCATTATTCCTGGCTTTGATGAAACTTCTTTCATAAAAATTTTCTTCTTTGGTTTGTGCTTTTTAATGGTTTACTTTAGAACTTCGATTATTATAACATCACAAAGATTTTTCCTGTTTTCTTTCACAAAATTAATTTTAGCTCTTAGGTTTTCATTTCTAGTTAGCTGAATGACAATCTTTTCCCCATTGAATTAGCTTTTTCACTTTTGTTGAAAGTCAGCTGGCATGTATCTGTTTATTTGCTTGGACTCCCTTTTGATTCATTGGATGATATATCTGTCTTTATGCCACTACTACACTATTTGTACTGTGGCCTTATAGTAAGTCTTGAAATTTTAATTTTGTACTTATTTTTCAGAGTTGTTTCAATTATTCTAGATATTTTGTTTTTCAATATAAATTTTAGTATTAGCTTGTCAGCTTCTTCAAAAAGTTTGCTAGAATTTTGATTAGTATTGTATGAATCTATAGAACAATTTTAGGTAAAATTGTCATTTTAACAATATTGAGGCTTCCAGTTCATGAACATGGTATATATATTCTCAATTTATTTTGGTCTTCTTTAATTTCCCTTTGCATTATTATAGTTTTTAGTATACAAGTATTCCATATCTTTCTGTTAAACTTATTTGCAAGTATTTTATTTTACTTATTTTATTTTTAAAAAATATTTATTTTTTATTTATAGGTGGACACAGTATCTTTATTTTATATGAGGATGGAACCCAATGCCTCACACCTGTGAAATGAGCGCTCTACCTCTGAGCCATAATCCTAGCCTCATATTTTATTTTTTGATGCTATTATAGATGGAACATTCAAAAGTCATTTTTTGGTTGTTGATTGCTGATATGGGAATGCAATTAATTTAAAATATTATCTTATATCCTGTGTTACCTTGTTAAAATTCTTTCATTAGTTTGATAACTTTTTAAAGTAGTTTCCCCTCTATATGATCAAATCATGTGAAAAGACAGTTTTACTTTTTTCATTTCTTTTTTTTTTTGTACTGGAGATTGGACCCAGGGGTGCTTTACCACTAAGCCATATCTCCAGCCCTTTTTATTTTGAGACAGGGTCTTGCTAAGTTGTTTAGACCCTTGTTAAATTGCTGAGGCTGGCTTTGAATTTGTGATACTCCTGCCTCTGCCTCCCAAGCCGTTGAGATTATAGGTGTGTGCCACTGCACCTGGCATTACTGTTTCCTTTCTAATTTATAATGCATCATTACTTTTTTTTTTTTTGCCTTTTTTCACTGTCTAAGATTTCTAATATAATTGTGAATACAAGGGTGAGAGTGGACATCTTTGCTTTTTTCTCTTTTGCTTTCTTCCTGATTTTAGGCAAAAAGCTTGAGCCTTTTACCATTGCACAGGCAACTGTAAATTAATTTTTCATAGATACTCTTTATTGAGTAGTGGTTGAGGAATTCCCTTTTTCTCTAGTTTCAGAAGGGTGTTTGCCTATGTGTTTCAGTACTGGGAATTGAGCCCAGAGGCACTTCGCTACCGAGCTACATCCTCAGTCCTTTTTATTTTTTGTCTTGAGACCCTTAAGGAAGACTCTTCTTGCTAATTTGCTTAGGGCCTCACTAAATTGCTGAGAGTGGCTTTGAATTTGGGATCCTCCTGCCTCAGCCTTCTGAGTTCCTGGGATTGGAGATGTGCACCACCGTATCTAGCTCCTTTTGTTTGTTTGTTTTTGGGTACTCGGGATTTCACCCAGTGGCACTTGGCCACTGAGCCACATCCACAACTTTTTTTTATATTTTAGTTAGAGAAGTGGTCTCACTGACTTGCTTAACACCTTGCTGTTGCAGAGGCTGGCTTTGAACTCAAACCTCCTGTCTCAGTCTCCTGAGCTGCTGGGATTACAGGCATGTGCCACTGCACCCAGCTGTTTGTTTTTTCAGACAAGGCTCTCTCTATGTTGCCTAGGCAGATCTCAAATTCATGGACTCAGGAAATGCTCCTGTCTCAGCTTCTCATGTAACTGAGCTGCAGGCATGCTTGGCCAGTGTTTATTATTTTTATGGCTGAATAATATTCCATTTTATTTTATGGATATATTACATCTTATTTATTCATTGATTTGTTGAGGGTGTTTAGATTGTTGAGTAAGTTTTTGTTGTTGTTGTTGTTGGTACTGGGATTTTAATCTAGGGATGGTCTACCACTGAACTATATTCCCAGCCCTTTTTGTTTTTCTATTTTAAAACAGGGTCTTGATAAATTGCCCAGTTGGCAAAGCAGTATATATATTTTCAAGTACATATAGAATATTTTCCAGAATAGATCATGTGTTAGGCTATAAATAATTATCAATATATTTATAAAGATCAAAATTATACACAGTATGTTTTCTGTCTATAATGGATGAAGCTAGAAATCAATAGAATGAAAACTGGAAATTTTCAAGAAAGTAAATTACACACACTTAAACTAGTGGGTCAAAGAAAGAAGTCTTGGGCAAATTATAAAATAAGACAAATGAAAATAAAAACATACCAAACTTATGGTATGCTGTGAAAGCAGTACTGGGGGGAATTTTATAGTTGTAAATGTCTGTGTTAAGAAAGAAGAAGGATTACCAGATGTGGTGGCATACCCCTAATCTGAGTGACATGAGAGGCTGAGGCAGGATGATCCTTTTGCAATTTAGTATGGCTCTGAGCAACTTAGAAACCTTGTCTCAAGATGAAAAGGACTGAGGATGTGGCTCAGTGGTTAAGCACCTATGGGTTCAATCCCTGGTACCAAAAAACCAAATCAAACCAACCAAAAACTCAATTCAAAACAATCTAACTGTAGGCCTTAAGAAACAAGAAAAATAGCAAACTAAACCCCAAGCCAGCCAGCAAGAAGAAAATAATAAAGACTAGAGATGAATGAAATAGAGAATAGAAAAATTTCAGAGATAGAGAACAGAAAAACAATGAAAAAAATCAGTGAAAACAGATTTGATTCTTTGAAAAGATCACCAAATTGAAATACCCTTAGCTAGATTTAGCAAGAGAGAGAAGATGCAAATAACTAATATCAGACAAAAAAGTGGGGATGGTGCCTGACAGAAATTGAAAGGATTGTTAGAGAATACTGTGAACAGTGTTCTCTCGAAAGTTAGATAATCTAGATGCAATGGACAGTTTCATAGAAACATGCAAATTGAAACAAAAGAAATAGAGATTGAATCTGTAATTTAAAAAACCTTCCATGAAAGACATGTCTAATTCTAGATGGCTTCTCTGGTGTATTCTACCAAACAGTTTAAGAATGAATACCAGCCTTACTCAAAGTACTTCTAAAAAATAAAACGAGGGAATACTTCCCAACATGTTCTATGAAGCCATCATTATTACCCTGATACCAAAGTCTAACAGAGATATGAGAAGAAAACTATAGGCTATATCCTTTATGAATATAGATGCAAAAATTAATGAAGTACTGTACCAGGAAACCAAGTCCAACAACAGGTTAAAAGGACATATGTCATAGCCAAGTAAAGTTTATTCTATGAATGCAAAGGAGGTTCAGAATAAGAAAATTAGTTAATAAATTTACCATATTAATAGAATAAAGGAAAAAAGACCCCACATGATTATCCTAATAGAGGCAGGGAAAGCATTTGATAAAATAAGCACTCTTGGGGTTGGGGTTGTGGCTTAATGGTAAAGTGCTTGCCTAGCGTATGTGGGGCACTGGGTTCGATTCTCAGCACCACATATAAACAAATAAATGAATAAAAGTCCATTAATAATTAATAAAAACTAAAAACAAATAAGCACTCTTTCATGATAAAGAGAGTCAGCAAACTAGAAATAGAAGGAAACTTCCTTAATATGTTACAAATATTATTATACTCAATGGTGACAATGAGTCTTTTTTAAAATATTTATTTTTTAGGTGTAGGTGGACATAATGCCTTTATTTTATTTACCTATTTTTATATGGTGCTGAGGATCGAACACAGGGCCTCGCACATGCTAGGCGAGTGCTCTACTACTGAGCCACAGCCCTGGCCCCCAGACTGAGTTTTTCCCTCCAAGATCAAGAAGACTACAAAGATGTACATTTTCACTGCTATTCTCTTGTGATTTGATGTTCTATCTGAATGTGGTATTTGCTTCATTAATTTTTAAAAATTAAGTTTAAAAATTCATTTGAGGCCTGGTATTGTGGCTCAGCGGTAGCGCACTTGCCTAGCATGTGTGAGGCACTGGGTTCGATTCTCAGCACCATAAATAAATAAATAAATAAATAAAGGTCTATCAACAACTAAAAACAAAACAAAATTAAAAAAAATCATTTGAAATATTTGATTACACATTATTCTGTCTGCTCCACAGTGGCTTTTTCCTCATGAATGTCCTTTGTCTACCATGTTTTCCTGTTTTTTTTTCCTTTAAAAATTTTTATTTGTGTAGATCTAGTTTCTTCCTTATTTTTGATGGTTTTTCTTAAATGAGGAGGTTTTAAAGTTTTAGATGGGCACAATGCCTTTATTTAATTTATTTATTTTTAAGTGGTGTTGCTGAGGATCAAATCCAGGGCCTCCCATGTGCTAGGCAAGTGCTCTGTCTCTGAGCTACAGCCCAGCCCTCTCTAATTTTCTTTATGAACAGTGTTACACATGTATGTGAGTTTTAAACTCCACAGCCCATCTGTGAAGATGGGTGCTTCAGGGTTGCTCACAGCACAGTTTCTGTCTTTTTGTCCCAGTGGCAGTCTAGTTTGTGCCAGCCTGGCTTGTTTGTGTGATTCCTAATTTAGTTTTGCCTCTTCTACTTCTTCAAACTGTGAACAGGGAAGCTCTCTGTGTCAGCCTATGTTCCCTGTATTTGTTGTTGTAAATGCTAAATTTAAGTTTGGTGTATACCTCAGGAAACGTGTTTGAAGAAATGTACTTCCCCTTTCCATTTGGGGTTTTGGAGGCCTCATGTCTTATCTTTTTCTTCTTTCTCCAGGTTCTCTCTCCTTTTGGCATATTTCCCACTTATGTTATATGTCTCCTAGTTTTATTAGAGATCATCTTTCTTACTCTGTTGGTTTGAGATGATTTCTCAGAGAAGGAGGTGGGGATTCTCACTTTTCTCTGTCCTTTAAGATCAGAAGTACTTGAAATGATTTTTTTTCTTTCCACTAATACTGAGATCGAATCCAGGGATACTTTTCCACTACATCCCCAGCTCTTTTTACTTTTTATTACTTATTTTGAGCCAGGGTCTCATTAAGTTGCTGAGTCCGGCCTCAGGTTTATAATCTTCCTTTAGCCTATTGAGTAACTGGGATTACAAGTGTATGCCACTGCTCTTGGCTTTTTAAAAATGTATTTTTTTGCTAGTACTTTGTTCATTCAGTGAAAATGTTTAAGCTGGATTAAACTTTGTAATTACAAACTTCAAGAGTATAATATTTTCACCTATTTAACAAATGCTTCAATAGCATTTGCCATGTGTCAAGTGTGTTCCAACCGCTTTATTAATAAGTACTCATTTAATTCTCATAATTTTTCTATGAAGTGGGGATGTTCTTTTCATTTCCATTTGATTGATAGGAAAACTAACTTGCCTGAGGGCATCTAAGAAATAAGAATAGTTTCTACTCATTTTATGACAGGAGCATTTGTTGATCTTTACCATTCTGAAAATCCTGGGGTGCTAATGAATCCTTTAAAAGAAGTGTCCTTGTCTTATTCATCTTTATCCAAGCATACCATGTTTTATTGCATTTGGAGAGTATTGCATTTTTAATAACTTGAAAGTTTGTGACAGTCAAATCAAGTAAGTCTGTCAGAGCCATATTTCTAACATCTTTTGCTCACTCTGTGTTTCTGGATCACATTTTAGTAATTCTTGAAATATTTCAAGCTTTTTCATGAGTATCATTATTTCTGTTATAGTGGTCATTGATATTATTATTGCAATAGGTTTGAGGTGCTGTGAACTCTACCTGTATAAGATGGGGAATGTAATACATAAATGCTGTGTGGGTTTTGACTATTTCACTGACCAACCAGTGCCCCACCTCTCTCCCACTCTTCAGGACTCCCTATACTCTGAGGCACAACAATATTGAAATTAGCTAGTTATTAATCCTTCAATGGCCTCTAAGTTCTCAGTGAAAGGAAGAGTTGCATGTGTTTCACTTTTTTTTTTTTTTTTGCAGTACTAGGGATCAAACCCAGTGCTTTGTGCATGCTAATACTCTACTTCTGAGCTACACCCCAGCCCTGTGTCTCACTTTGAATCAAAAGTGAAATGATTAAGAAATGATTAAGCTTAGTGAGGAAGGCATGTCAAAAGTTGAGATAGGCTGAAAATAGATCTCTTGTGCTGAACAGTTAGCCAAATTGTGAATCCAAAGGAAAAATTTTTGAAGGAAATTGAAAATTGCTACTCCAGTAAACACACATAAGATAAGAAGTGAAACAGCCTTATTGTTTATATGGGAAAAATTTCAGTGATTTGGATAGAAGATAAAACAGCCACAATATTCTTGTAAGCTAAAGCTTTAAGAGCCAGGCCCTCAGTGTCCTCAATTAAGCTAGGGCCAAGAGGTGAGGGAGCTGAAGAAGGAAAGTTTACAAATAGCAGAGGCTGATTCATGAGGTTTAAGGAAAAAAGTGCAAAGTGAAGCAGTGGGTGCCAGTGCAGAAGCTGCAGCAGGTTATTCAGGAGACTAGCTAAAGATAATTGATGACAGTGATTACACTAAAAAACAGATTTTTTTTTTTTGTGTGTGTGTGTGTGTGTGCTGAAGAGTGAACCCAGAAGATCTTTACCACTGAACCATATTCCCAGCTCTTTTTTTATTTTTTATTTTGAGACAGGGTCTCACTTAGTTGCTTAGGGCCTTGCTAAGTTTCTGAGGCTGGTTTGGAACTTGTGATTCTCCTGCCTCAGCCTGTAGAGTTGTTGGGATTACAGGTGTGCACCAGTGCCCAGCGCCTAAGCAGCAGATTTTTAATATAAAAAAACAGCCTTATATTGGAAGAAGATGCCATTTAGTACTTTAATAACTAGAGAAGAGAAGTCAATCCCTGAATTCCTGGCTGTGGAGGACAGGCTTACTAAAGCAACTGGTGACCTTAACTTGAAGCTAGTGCTCATTTACCATTCTGAAAATCCTGGGTTCTTACACTAATCTACTCTGCCTGTTTCTTATAAATGGAACAGCGAAGCGTGGTTGACAGCACAGCTTTTTATAACATGATTTACTGAATATTTTAAGCCTATTGTTGAGACCTACTGCTTAGATAAAAAAACACTTCTTTGAAAGTATTACTGCTCATTGACAATGCTCCTGGTCACCCAAGAGCTCTGGTGGACATGTACAAGGTTAATGTTCTTTTCATGCCTGCTAACATCATCTGTTCAGCAGCTAATGATTTAAGAAATGCATTTCATAGGCTATCAATGCCATAGACAGTGATTCCTGTGATGATGGATTTTGGCAAAGTAAATTGAAAACCTGTAAAATATTCACTATTCTAAATGTCATTAAGAACATTGGTGATTTATAGGAGAAGGTAAAAAATATCCACAGTAACATGAACTTGGAAGAAATTGATTCCAGTTCCTCATGAATTACTTCAAGGGGTTCAAAACTTGAGTGGAGAAGAGGAAGTAACTGGAAAGTGATGGAAATAGCATGAAAACTAGGATTATAAGTGCATCCTGAAGATGTGACTAAATTGTTACAACCTCATGATAAAATTTTAATGAATAATGAGTTATGATAAGCAGAGAAAGTGGTTTTTTAGGTAGAATCTACTCTTGGTGAAGATGCTGTGAACATTGTTGAAATCACAACAACAAATTTAGAATATACATAAATATCGTTGATAAAGCAACAATAGGGTTTAAGAGGTTTTATTCTAATTTTGAAAGAAATTCTCCTGTAGTTAAAATGTTATCAAACAGCATTGCATGCTATAGAGAAATCTTCTATGGAAGGAAGAATCCATTGATATGTCAAATTTCATTGTTGTCTTATTTTAAGAAAGTGCCTTTGACTCCTAGCATCACCATAAAAAAGAAAAAAAAATGCCATAGCCATATCAGACTTCAGGAGCCACCATCCTGATTGCTCAGCGGGTATTGATATTCAGGCAAGATCCTCTTTTGGCAAAAAAAATTATGACTTACTCAATCGATTGTGACACTCAAATGATTGTTATAATTTTTTAACAGTATTTAAAATAAAGGTATGTCTATTTTTGAGACATAATGCTATTGCATACTTGATGAAATCCATCATACTGGAATCCAGTAAACACAATTTTCTTATTTACTGGGAAAACAAAGTTGTGTATGACTTGCTTTATTGCAATATTCTGTTTATTATAATGGTCTGAAATAAAATCTTTAATATCTCTGAGGTATGACTCAGTGCATATTTGTAAATAGATGGAATCCAGAAGGTATTCAGTGGGTGTTGGTGGTGAATTAAGATATTTTAAGTGCCAAATAATTTGCTGTCTTCCAAACCTGTTTAATTTTAGTTGCTTATTCTGCTTGCTTTGTTTAAAAAATTTTTTTTTCAGGTAATCATTTTAATGGCCATTTAAAAACAGCCACTGTATTCTAGAACAAAATTGTAAAGATTTCTTTTTGAAAGTGTTATCACTGTGGTGATATATAAGCACTAGTTCCCTTATCTCTACTTGCTGCCCAAGTGTTATAATATTTAATCAATGTCATTTGTAAAATAATAGGTTAACTAACTCAATGTAGCATGATTATAATATTTAATCAATGTCATTTGTAAAATAATAGGTTAACTAACTCAGTGTAACATCATGTAGTATTTCATTTGTTTTTATTGCCAAGTTTAATTCCTTTATAAATTATATCACTGCTTATCCATTGTCTCTTTGATGGACAACTGTACTATTTATGATTAAAGGTGTTATAAATGTTTTTGTACAAGTGCTTGTGTGGATACTGTTTTTATTTCTCTTAGGAATACTTGGTACTGGAATAGCTGTATCAAGATAGATACAGGTTCACTGACTATAGGTGCATGCCTGTAATCCCAGAGACTCAGGAGACCAAGGAAGGAGGATCACAAATTTGAGCCCAGCCTCAGCAATTTAGCAAGGCCTTAAGCAGCTTAGTGAGACCCTGTTTCAGAATAAAAAAACAAAAATGGCTGGGGATGTGGCTTAATGTTAAAGCACCTTTGGATTCAGTCCCCAGTAAAATAAACAAATAGGTACATAGATAGATACAGGTTTAATTATATAATAAGTGCCAGACTTTTCCCCAAAGCAGTTTTGCCATTTTTACCTTCCTAACAGTGACATGTTAGGGTTTTATTGTACTTCATCTTCACTGATTTTTTTTATAGTTATAATCTTTAATTTTAGTGGATATGTTTATTTTTAATGTTAATTATTATGATTATTGATACCACATATCTACTACTATCACTCATAATTTGAGCATTCTTAGCTGTTTATCTTGGTAATGAAGTTAATGGGTTCATTACAGAGTTAGGGAGTATTCAATTCTGACACCAAGTATAAATTTGTAAGTCCCTAAGTCTGCCCCTTCACTACTCTGATACCAACTGCAGGTTAGGAGTCTTTAAGACTACTTTTACTCTGGGTGTGGTGGGGCACACCTGTAATCCCAGTGGCTTGGAAGACTGAGGCAGGAGAATCATGGGTTCAAAGTCACCCTCAACAAAAGCCAGGCGCTAAGCAACTCAGTGAGACCCTATCTCTAAATACAAAATAGGGCTGGATGTGACTCAGTGGCTGAATGCCCTCGAGTTCAGTCCCTAATCCCCGCCCCCCTAAAAAAACACTTTTACTTCTGACATATCTTACAAGTTTGGAGGCCTCAAGATCACTTTCAGATTTTATTATTTGTTAGAACTCTTAGAGCTTACAGAAAATTTACTCAATTTTGTCTTATTTTAGTGAAAGGATTCTGTTTAACATTAGCCAAGGGAAAAGGTGCCTTATGTAGGGTCTAATAGAGTCCAGTCACAGATTCCAGTTGTCCTCTTGCTGTAGACTTGACACAGTGCTTACTTCTTGAGCAACAGTGCATGACAATATGTGCAGAGTATTGTCAGTTAGAGAAGCTTATCTGAGCCATGGTGTGCAGAGTTTATATTGGGGTTCAGTCTCCTAGACATGATTGACTGCTTATGTTGTTGACTTTAGTCTCTAGTCTATGCAGAGGTTGAGCTGATACTATGTGGCACAAAGCCATCCCAACAGCCCCAGTAAATCACATTGTTAGTATAGACTATTTGGAATTGCCCAAGGTCCCCAGGTAAATAAAAAACACTCTTATCAAGCAGTATATTCCAAGGATTTGTAGCTTACTTCCAGAAACCAAAGACAAAGAGGTCAGACCTCTCTTTTGATACAGTTAATCTTTTACTGCACATTCTTCTATCCTGTTTGTTTTTTTAAAGCTAAAATATGCAAAATGATTGAATTAAAATGGTTACAATCTGTGACTAATTTAAGAAACTTAACTGGCTCATGTGGATATAGATTGGGATCTTGATTCTTTTATAAAAAATTTTGTCAGTACTAGGGATTGAACCCAGGGTTTTGTGCATGCCAGCCAAGTGCTCTACTATTGAGCTGTATCCCCAGTCCATGCTGTTGCTCTGCCTGTCTCTGGAGCTAACCTATTGAGCTATTTATTTATTTAGGTACTGGGCATTGAACCCGATGGTGCTTAACCATTGAGTCATATTCCCAGCCCTTTTTAAATATTTTAATTTAGAGATAGAGTCTCACTAAGTTGCTCAAGGCCTTGCTGAGTTGCTGAGGCTGGCTTCAAACTTGGAATCCTCCTGCCTCCTGAGCTGCTGGGATTACAGGCACATACCACTGCACCTGGCCCTATTGAACTCTTTAATCCAAATTTATGAAGATTGTGAAACCTGATGACATAGTTTTTGTTTTTTAATTAATTCAGCAGACATTGAACTTCTGAAATGTTCAGGCACTGTGCTACACATATAAATACTAATATACAAAGTATATTCATTGCTTTTGGCTCCTCAGTCAAGTCAGAGACAGTTGATAATCAAAGCAGGTGCTTATGTTGAAGTTGCTGGAGTTTTGATTTGCATTTCTCTAATTTCTAGAGATGATGAACCTTTTTTTAAATATTGTTGATTTATTGCATATCCTCTTCTGAGAAGTATCTGTTAGGTCCTTGGCCCATTTATTGATTGGGTTATTAGTTTTTTTGGTGTTTAGCTTTTTGAGTTCTTTATATACCCTAGAGATTAGTGCTCTATCTGATGTGTGAGGGGTAAAGATTTGCTCCCAAGCTGTAGGCTATCTATTCACCTCACAGATTGTTTCTTTTGCTGAGAAGAAACTTTTTAGTTTGATTCCATCCCATTTATTGATTCTTGGTTTTAATTCTTGCGCTATAGGAGTCTTTTTTGAGAGAGAGAGAGAGAATTTTAATATTTATTTTTTAGTTTTTGGCAGACACAACATCTTTATTTTTATGTGTGGTGCTGAGGATCGAACCTGGGCTGCACGCATGCCAGGCGAGCGCGCTACCACTTGAGCCACATCCCCAGCCCCTATAGGAGTCTTATTAAGGAGGTTGGGGCCTAATTTTGAGATAGAATTCTTGCTAAATTGCTGAGGCTGTCCTCAAACTTGCAATCCTCCTGAGTAATTAGGATTACAGACTTGTTTCACCATTCCCTGCTAATATTATTGGTAGTTAATAATAATAAAAATTCATGAGTCCTTAGGTTTAGTTAAAGGGAGACCTTATAATGCCGCAGTCTGTCTGGGCACAATTCAGGAGCCACTTGTCAAAAGAAACTAACTTTATTTTTAGAACTACAAAGGCCAAACAAAACAGCTCCTCAGAGCCCAACTACCACCACCGGCTTCCACAAGCCTCTCACCCACACCAACCTCACCACCTCCCCCAATCCTCCTGCTCTTGAGGCCGATTGGCTGGGTCGCATGGGCGGAGCCAAAGAAGTCCCCCAATGAGCAGCTCCGTGATCTGAAAGGGCAGGGAAACAGCCCAATGAGCAGCTCCGTGGAGGAGCCAATCAGCTAGATGTTGCTGGGGCCGCTGTGAGCCAATCATCAGCTGGCAGTCTGAAGGGCAGGGAAACAGCCCAATGAACATCACCGCAGAGGAGCCAATCAGCTAGATGTTGCTGGGGCCGCTGTGAGCCAATCATCAGCCGGCAGCTGGAAATTTGCTGGCAGCTGGAAGTTTGCTGGGGCCCCTTTGGCTGTGGCTCTCAACATTTTCCTTTTGTTATTTTTAATATTAAAAATTGGTTATTAACTCAAAACAAATACAGAAAGATTTTGAATAGTTATTTCTTTTCTTTTTTTAATATTTTTTAAGTGTTAGGTGGGCACAATCTTTATTTTACATTTACTTGGTGCTGAGGATCCAACCCAGTGCCTCGTGCATGCTAGACGTGCAGTCTACCACTGAGCCACAACCCCAGCCCCAATAGTTAACATTTCTTAACAGTCATTAGGGAAATTGAAATAATTTTTCAAGTGGTGTTTTGACTTTTTGCTCTTTTTTTTTTTTATGTTCTAGCTCACTATCATCCTCTTTTTTGTTCTTTTTACTTTCTTTTCTCTGCCTACTCTTATATCCCTCCTTAGTGCAATGAAGATTATTTATTTTGTTTTACTCTTTGAGAGCTTTTATGTATAGAGCAAAATTTGACATAAGCCAGGCTTAGTATTTCAGATTTTCTTATATTTTATTTAGGTGCTGACTCCCACAATTAAAAATATACTCATTAATTTGAGTTGAAATAGAAATGTGTGTGTGTGTGTGTGGGTGGTGTTTCATTGGCTGTAGGGATTTTAATAGCACAGGTTCTTGGCACATAGCAGAGAAGTCTTTAAACTCAGAATATTCAAGGTAAATTATCGTATCATCACATTTTATTTATCATTCAATGCCTCAATTTGTAAAGTACACTGTTATTTTATGTACCACTAAAATAGGAGAAAATACTGCTAATCATAATTAAAAGGGAAATCTCAGTATTATAAATTTAAAAAAAATTTTTTTTTTAAAGTCAGGGTTTCACTTTGTTGCCCAGTCTGGCCTCAAACTGTTGAGCTCAAGTGATCCTTCAGCTTCAACCTCTCAAGTAGTCAAGACTACAGGTGCTTTCTACTGTACCTGTCCATAAATATTAATACATAAAAGTGTGAATCTTAGTAAATCTGTGAAATTACACACATATGGAAACTATGCTTCCATTTTTACTACAACTTGTAGTAATTTTGTACTTTGATCAAAATTTGATTTTCACTTTTTCTGTAGTTCCCTCTATGTTGGTTGTTAAATTCAGTAAACAATTTCATCCCTTTCGAAGTCATTCTTATAATAATAGCTAACATTTATATAGAATTTACTGTGTGCTAGACACTATTTAGTGTATTTTTTATATTTTAGATAACTAAGTTTTAAAGTATCCTTATGTAGTGAGTGCTTTTAGTATTCCTATTTTATCAGTAGGAAACTAAGATACAGATCAATCACATGACTTGGCCCAAGATCATTCTGGTAAATGGTAGAGCTGGGCTTTGAATGTAAAAGGTCTAACTGCAATGATCATGCTTGTAGCAGTATTTTCCTGCACATCTTACCAGGCAGTATTTTGTGTTGGTAAATTCGTATGAAATTATTAAGTTATGCTTTTGGTAATTTTTGTTTGTATTTTTAGGACATTCAGTCAGAAGAAGGCTGCTATTGAAAGAGAGTATGCACAGGTAAGCTTGGAGCTGGAGATCCCCTTTCTAGGTATGCCTCTTTTCCTTGGCTTAAGGACAAATATGGTTGTCAAGAGAGAACCTTAGTGTTCTGTGTCTTCTTTGACTTCTCATTTCTGGCTACCTTTCTTTGATCCCCCTTTTGCTATATTTGAATCTTCAAGTGAGGAGCTAAGTTGTTCCTCATTACAAAGAGGAACTTGTTAGACATTATTTACAGTATTTGTATTTACAGATATGAATGATAATGAATACATTTCACAAATACATTTATTCATTTCCTTTATATGCTTAATTCTCTGCAGTCTATGTAAGGTTAATTTTTATACTTATTTAATCAAGCATTTAGTTCTTATTCAGCCCTGTTGATAGAGAATGGTATGCTTTTCAGTGTACAGTATGGAGTTATTTGTAGGAAAATTTAAGCATTTCCATCTTTAATTTTGATTAGACCCTTATTTGTGCCTCAGCTGAATATTGCAAGAAAAAATTATGTTGACCATCATTTTTTAGATGTGTAAAAATCACTATTTTTACACATATAAATGTACTTAATATACTATTGTACTTAATAATTATTATTAAGTACTTATATGTTAAGTACTTATTAAGTATTTATTATTAAGTACTTATATGTACTTAATAACTATTAAATATACTTAATAATTATTTAAAAATAACTATTTTTACACACATAAATGTACTTAACCTATAACTATTTTATGGGTTATAGGTAACCTATAAAAATAATTATAAAATGAAAAGAAGCTCTCTATGCTTGGAAAGATGGGACTTGTCACTGGATAAACAGGAACAATAGAAAAGAATCAAAGGAAAATCTCAGAGCATCAAAAACAATATATTGTTGTTTATATATAAACAACTATTTTTCCGTTTACAAAAATAAATTTACATAATTTGGAATTTTGGGCCTTTTAAGTAGTTACTTTTTGTATGTAGTAGTAGTCTCAAAAGTTTCCCTCACCCCCTCAAATAATAAAATTCAAATTTGCAGCAACAATTTAAAACACGAGAAAAAGTACAAAAGAACATTGGAAGAAAAAAGTAACATGGCGTTAATGTTCTATGTTGTAACCACTATTGCTGCTACTGTTGATGTTCATTATAAATAATGAAGTGGGAGTATGATTTTCTTTTTTTTTTTTTAATTTTAATATTTATTTTTTAGTTTTTGGCGGACACAACATCTTTGTTTGTATGTGGTGCTGAGGATCGAACTCGGGCTGCTCGCATGCCAGGCAAGCGTGCTACCACTTGAGCCACATCCCCAGCCCATGATTTTCTTTTTTATCTATGCTTTTTCTGGTTTTAGTTTTAATTTTATTTCAATGTATTTAATTAGGTAAATGTCTGTCTATATTTGAATTAAGAGTTTTAGAGAATTATCCTAAGCTAGATAGAATTCAATTCATTAGTTAGTAATTGTAGAGTGCTTAGAATGGATCAAGGCTTCATATAATGAAAGTATCAGTTCTAATATTTATTTTGAGCCCTTTTTTCTGTGCATATATAGTAAGTACTGGAAATGATAGGTAACATGTATTGAATCTTTACTTTGTACTAGACTATGCTGAGGATAGCCCTAATCTCAGTCAATCTTTTCTTCAGGTAAAAGATTAACAGCAAATACCTATATTGGTTTGCTCATTGATCATTTCCATATCTTTAAATAATGTGCTCATGACTGATTATTTACCTGCTTTAAGCATTATCTCAGGCAGAGCTGTAGCTCAGTGGTTGAATGCTTGCCTAACAAGGCCATTGGTTCCATTTCCAGCATTGCACCCGCCTCCCCCCAAAAGTGCTTGAAATAAGTGAGAAAATAATAAAATTTAGTGAAAACACTAAACCATTCCTTTATAGCCTACTCTTTTCAGTATAATTGTGAGACTGGAGTTATACGTCAGGAGTAGAGTGCTTGCCTAGAACGCTTGAGGCCTGTGTTCACAAACTCCCCAAAACAAATCTCTAATATAACTGTCACACTACTTGAGTGTCTTTATTAGTTTTGTAACTTTACCATCGTATTTAAGCTTCTTTTCTTCTATTAAGTGCATATATTTTATATATATATGCACACACATACATGTTTAAGTATTGCACAGTAAGTGGAATTACATTTTATAGAGTTGTCAGATTTACCCTTGAAGTTACTTTAAATGTCTGTCAAGTAGATTATAGTTAGTTTAGTTAAGTCTGAATAATAATATATGTAAATTATATAAGGTATTTAATAATGTATCTTTTAAAACTTCTTGAAGCAATTATATTCAGAATTAATATGTTACATTGCTGTCTGCCAGGGAGGTTAAGTACATTTATAGAGCCAGTTTGTTAACTGTTCTTTTACTTATCATCATATTTGCCTTATAGATGATTTTTCTTAGTTCTTTCTGATGTTTTCCCAATTTTTAAATTTATTTTCTGAAAAGTTAGGCAATATTGTCTCTTATTTTTTGGTTGCTTAAATATTTCTTCTTATCAATAGTACAGAAACTCCTAAAATAATTGACATTTTCTTTTGTCAGTGTGTACTAATTATTTCAGACCAATTTGCATTCCCTGTGTTAAAAACATGCCCTATTGGTGCCCTTATTGGTACACGGTCAGAGAGGAGAGTGATAGTTGCACTAATTAAATTTCTGTTTTTTTTTTTTTTTTTAAAGTTCAGTGTACAGTTGAAATTTTGGAAGATAATTTTTTTTTTAAGAGAGTGAGAGAGGAGAGAGAGAGAGAGAGAGAGAGAGAGAGAGAATTTTTAATATTTATTTTTTAGTTCTCGGCAGACACAACATCTTTGTTGGTATGTGGTGCTGAGGATCGAACCCGGGCCACACGCACGCCAGGCGAGCGCGCCACCGCTTGAGCCACATCCCCAGCCCTGGAAGATAAATTTTTAAAAATTGGTATAGTCGGTATATAGTAAGTACGGTTGGACAGATCTTGAGTGTACTATCTGATACATTTTTGTGAATTTGTGAGTAGTTTCAGTTATGTAACTACTACTCAAATCAAGATATAGAGCTTTACAGGTGCCCCAGAAGCATTCAATACTCATACCTTTCAGTGGTAACTAGTACTCTTTTATAAGGATTAGTTGTTGTCTTTAGACTTCTTGTGCTTCTTAAATTAAATGGTGTATATCAAGCAAATGTGCTCTTACTTCATAGAGTATGGATCATACTCCACAAAATACGTACTCTTCCGTGTCTGATTCTTTCTTTTGGCATTACATTTTGAAGCTTCATACACGTTTTTGCATGCAAGGGTAGGCAGTTCGTTCTTCTTTATAGTACCCACTGAATGAATATATCACAATTTGTTTTTGTAGTGTACTAATGATGAAAATCTTAGTTTTATGCTTTGAATGATTTTGACTAATGCTTCTAAGCAAAGGTTTTACATATTGTTTTGGTAGATATATGTACACAGTTATGTTAGATGTTTACGTAGGAACCTAGTAGTAGAATTGCTGGGTCATTGCTTACGTGTATCTCCTACTTGAGTAGATATAGCCAAGCAGTTTTCCAAAGTGATTGTACCAATTTACATTTTCACCAACAATTTGTGAGAGTTGGGTTTGCTCCATATGTTTGCCCATATTTGGTTTTCTCTAAAATTAAAGCAGCTGATTTCTTTTCCTTTAAAATATATATAATACTAGGGATTGAACCTAGGGGTGCTTAACCACTGAGCCACATCCCCAGCCCTTGTTATTTTTATTTAATAACAAGGTCTATATAAGTTGCTGAGGGCCTCCTTAAGTTGCTGAGGCTGTTTTTGAACTTGGGATCTTCCTCCTCAGCCTCCTGAGCCATTGGGATTACAGGTGTGTGCCACCACGTCTGACAAAGAAAGACTGACTTTTGATAAATATAAAGTAGTATTTTATTTTCTTCTTAATAAGCTGCATAAAAGTTGACATACATACAGAAGTATGCAAAAGTATATTATAGCTCCACAATTTTTTTTTTTTTTTTGATACCAGGGAATGGACCCAGAGGCACTTAAACACTAAGTCACATTCCCAGCCCTTTTTATTTATTTATTTTTTATTTTGAGATAGGGTCTTACTAAGTAGCTTAGGGCCTGGCTAAGTTGCTGAGGCTGGTTTTGAACTTGGAAACCTCCTGCCTGAGCTTCCCAAATCACTGGGATGATAACCATCATGCCTAGCTCCACAAATTTTTAATACATGACCAAATTGTTTTCCAATTTGACTATCATTTTTTGTCCCCACCAGCAGTGTACAGAGGTTTTAGTTCCAGTACTATCCTAGTCAGTACCTTGTCATTGTCTGTCTTTTCTGATTATAGTCATTGTGGCGGTCACAATCATTATGAAATGGTGCCACTAGTACATTTCTTTTTAAAAATGTTTTTATTAATGCTTTATAGTTACATATAATAGTGAGGTTCATTTTGACATATTCACAAATGCATATACCATTATTTGCTCCATCTCAATCTCCAGTACTTTCTCGTTTTTTCTCTTCCTGTCTCCCTGATCTAGCCCCTTTTCTACTGTATTGGTCTTCCTTCTTAATACATTCTTACATGTGTCTTAGGTGATTATATATGTGTATTCTATTGGGGATATGCTAAGGAGTGAAATTGTATCATGGGTTATGTATCTGGCTTTGGAAGATATAAAAGAAATTGTGTTCTAAAGTAATTGTTGTTGGGCTGGGGATGTGGCTCAAGCGGTAGCGCGCTCGCCTGGCATGCGTGCGGCCCGGGTTCGATCCTCAGCACCACATACCAACAAAGATGTTGTGTCCGCCGAGAACTAAAAATAAATATTAAAAATTCTCTCTCTCTCTCTCTCCCTCCTCTCTCACTCTCTCTTTAAAAAAAAATAAATAAAAATAAAGTAATTGTTGCAATTTACACTCCTATGGACAGCATTGAGAGTTGTAGTTGCTCTAAGTCCTCATCAACACTTTCTTTTTTTCATTTTAGCCTTTCTGGTGAGTATATGGTGGTAAAAATATTATAGATTTGATTTTCATTTTCCTGATGTCTAATGAAGTTGAGTAACTTTTTCATATTTTGTTTGGGCATTTAGATATGCTGTATTATGAAGTTCCTGTCAAGTTTTGTCATTTTTTTTCTTATTGATTTGTACTTTTTCAAAAAATATTATGATATAGCTGCTTTGTCAGATGTTGTGTACATTGTAGACATTGGTATATCATGCAGAAATATCATGGTTTGTGGCTTGCCTAATTTTTAAAAAATATTTTTTTAGTTACAGGTGGACACAATATCTTTATTTTTATTTTATGTGTTGCTGAGGATCGAATCCAGTGCCTTACGCATGCTAGGCAAATGCTCCACCTCCAAGCTACAACTCCAGCCCCGTGGCTTACCTTTTTATCTATAAATGGTTTCTTTTGATAAAAACAACTTCTTCATTTTCATGAAATGTAGTTTATTTTCTTTTAAAGGTAATGCTCTTTATGCCCTATTTGTTTGTTGTTGGGGCTGGAGTTGTAGCTTACTGGCAGAGTGCTTGTCCCTCACGCGGGAGGCCCTGGGTTCGATTCTCAGCACTATATTAAAAAATAAATAAACAAAAATAAATATTTTTTTAAAAAAAGTTTGTTGTTACCCGAAGGTCTACTCTGAGGTGTCATTCAATGTTCTAAAAATTTTATTGTTTAATCTTTCACATTTAGTTGTGGTATATTTGAAGTAAGCTTTTATATATGGTGTGGGATTGGAGTCAGGATTTCACTTTCTAGATGGATACCCAGTTGAAGAAGCATCATGTACTGGGAAGTCTTACCACTCTACCTGCATCCCTCTATTATATGGAAGTGATATTTTGTGGCCTGATAAGTAGCTATATCTGCATAAGTCTATTTCTGGACTTCATTCTGTTATATTGATCTATTTTTTTAAAAATACATTTGACTTTGTTTCATTGTTTTAATTACTGTGACTTTATAATAATAAATATTAATATCCGGGCTGGGGTGGTACCTGCCTACCATGTACGAGGCACTGGGTTTGATTCTCAGCACTGCATAAAAATAAATAAAGGTCCGTTGACAACTAAAAAGTATTTTAAAAAATATTAATATCTGGGAGCTTAAGAACCTTTTCACTATTCTTGGCCCCTTATTTCTTTTCTTTTTTGGTTCTAGGGATTGAACTCAGGGTACTCAACCACTGAGCCACATCCCCAGCCCTATTTTATATTTTATTTAGAGATAGAGTCTTACTGAGTTGCTTAGCCTCTGGCTTTTGCTGAAGCTGGCTTTGAATTTGCTGTCCTCCTGCCTCAGCCTCCCAAAGCTGTTGCGATTACAGGTGTGTGCCATTGCACCTGGCATGCCTGGAATTTTGATTGGAATTGCTTTGAATCTTTAGATCAATTTGGGGGGAACTAATATCTTAATATGGAGTCTTTTAATCTCCATCTTTTGTTTAGTGCTTTTTTTTTTCTTTTCAAATATTCCAGTATTTTAAACACACTGGTTCATTGAATCCTCCCTTTTGTAAGAGGTCTTTTTTCAATCTGGGTGAGCTTGCTATGTAGCTCTTATCTTGAATACATTTTTCTTTATTGGGTTAGATTCATTAATTCTTGGGTTCTTATTTTTCTTCTTAGTTTATTACCTTATTTTTTGAAGCATTTCAAGCAGGAATTTCCTAAAAAAAATTTTATACTTGTGATTTCACTGTAATTTAGTAATGTTTTATGAAGAACAGTTTATGAATATACTGTACTATAAGTCTCATAAATTTCAAAGAGTTACATAAGTTTCCTTCATATGGAAATATCAAAAGTGAAGGTTTTATGGAAATTATTAGGAAGGAAAATCATCTGTCCCTTCACTGTGCAGATAAACATTAATTATTTAATTAATGTTTTATCATATAACCTTATGGCTTTTTCCTTTGGACATCTATATAATTTAAGTGTATCGAGTGAATTTATTTAAAATTTATAATTAGCTGGGCGCAGTGGCGCAGGCCTCTAATCCCAGTAGCTCAGGAGACTGAGATAGGAGGATGGTGAGTTCAAAGCCAGCCTTAGCAACAGCAAGGTGCTAAGCAAGTCAGTGAAAACCTTTCTCTAAATAAAATACAAAATAGGGCTGGGGATGTGGCTCAGTGGTCGAGTGCCCCGGAGTTCAATCCCTGGTCTCTCCCCACCCCCCCCCCCCCAAAAAAAAAACATAGGGCATGGTGGCACACTTCTGTAGTCCTTAATACTTGGGATGCTGAGGCACTTTGGGGCCAGTCTTGGCAATATAGGGAGATTCAGTCTCTTAGAAAAAAACTATAAATATACTTTTTTGTTCAAAATTATTAATACTTAATGAACATTTTTTTGTTCTATAGCATTACAGAACTACCTACTTATTACAATTTCGGATATTTTATTTTATTTGATATGCCACCATTTATTTAACCTTTAATTGGATATTTAGATTTTTGCTTTTTAAAATATAGACAATGTATGTTGAACCACTTTGCATATAACCCAGATTATTTCCTTGTACCACTTCCCATAAATGAAATCTCTGGGTAAGAAGATATGTATGTTTTTAAGGCTTGAGTACTACACAATGCAATATTCTACATAAAATATTTATGTTCTCAGTAGCAGTATATGAGAATGCTTTGTTTCCCATGTAGTTGCTATTATTAGATGACAGCATTAAAAAATTTAAATGTTACTTAAATGCTATTTATCTTGGGTATATGTAAAAAGGAAAATATAAGTATAAGTTAGCTAAGGTATTATTAAAATGTTTTAATATTTAGAATCAATTTCCTTCTTTTTCTTTTTTTTTTTAAAGAGAGAGTGAGAGAGGAGAGAGAGAGAGAGAGAGAGAGAGAGAGAGAGAGAGAGAGAGAGAGAGAATTTTTAATATTTATTTTTTAGTTCTCGGCGGACACAACATCTTTGTTGGTATGTGGTGCTGAGGATCGTACCAGGGTCGCAGGCATGCCAGGCAAGCGCGCCACCGCCTGAGCCACATCCCCAGCCCCAATTTCCTTATTTTTCTACACTGTATTCTTGTACTAGTGATGTCTTTTTCTTTTTCTTTCTTTTTTTTTTTAAACTGGGAGTTGAATCCAGTGGCATTCTAATACTAAGCTACATCACCACCCCTTTTTATTTTTTTATGTATAGAATTGATAAATATATTTCCTATTTCAGACTTTTTCTGATATCACTGTTATAGAAAAGTTGAAACTTGGGAGGGGTCATTAAAAAACATAGCATCTTTTTTCATAGATTGAAGAATATGTTCTGTTGTTTTTTTTTTTTTTTTTTTTTAAGTTTTGGCAGTACTGGGAATTAAGCCCAAGGGTGCTCTACTACCACACCTTTTAATTTTTTGAGACCGGGTCTTGCTGAGTTGCTGAGGTTGAACCTGTGATCCTCCTGCTGCAGTCCCTGGAGTTGCTGGGATTACACATCTGGCTGAAGAATATATTCTAAAATAAAAATTTTATAACATTATCGGGAAGAAATGATTCGTATCAATTTTGCATTCATATCAGTCTTGATTTTTAAGTAAAGACTGAAAAAATTAAAAATGTTTCAAGTCACTCTTAAGTATTTGTGGGAATATTTTGTAATAACCTATATTTAATTTTTTTTAAATATTTATTTTTTAGTTAGACACAATATCAGTATTTTATTTCTATGTGGTCCTAAGGATCGAACCCAGTGCCTCATGAATGCTAGGCAAGCACACTACCACTGAGCCACAACCACAGCCCTATTAAATAATATTTAAGAGATGAAAAATAATTAGACCAGTATTGAACTCTTCATTTTTAAAAATATAGTATTACTTACTAAATGATCTTTGAAAGGAGAAGGCAGTTTTAATATTTTTTACCCAAAGATTTTTTTTAACCTTTATTTTATTTATTTGTGGCTTTTTTTTTCTTTTTGAGGAATGTGAACGAAAAATTTATTTGCCCATTTTTTGCATTTGAAGTACTCTTCGATGACATCCTTGACCTGAGATTCTTTGCCATAATCCTAACAACTACACAGCTGCAACCAACCACTTTACGGGGCTTTCCCTCTCAGTCAGTTTCACAAAGGCCTACCCATTTACTTAGTTTCTTGTTGTCATCGACCTTAATTAGATTGATTTGGTGTTCAGCACAAAGGGCCTCCACCAATTTGACATACATAGGCTCATTACACTTGGATGCAAGTACACAGAGATGGGCCTGGTGCTTGTCTAAGGCTTTGGCAGCTTCGCAAATTGCTGCTGGAGGTGTAATGGACTTCAATACTGCTTATTTATTTGTTTTTATGTGTTGCTGAGGATCTAATTCAGTGCCTCACATGTTAGGCAAGCGCTCTACCACTGAGCCACAATCCCAGCCCCGAGGTTTTTTTTTTTTTTTTTTTTTTTTTTTTAATGGGAATAAATATCTAATTGCCTTATTTATACTTACTGCAGTATCCACTGACTATATATTTTTCAACTTAAAGATATGAAATGGGATACTATTTTTTTTTTGAGATAGGGTTTTGCTAAGTTGCTGGCCTTAAACTTAACAATCCTTCTGCCTTGGACTCCTGAGTCACTAGGATTTCAGGTGCAACCCACTGTACCTAGCTGGGCCTGTTCTTTTTTGATGAGCATTTTTATTAGGATAACTATTTAACTTACTTTTTTTTATTTAAATTGAATGAATTTTCAGTTTGAAATAAATCAAATTGATGATGTTGAAAAATTACTTGACTTCTTTGACCTTTTTTTCTTTTATTTTTGAAAGGGGAAGACTGACCATTCTTTTCTACCTTCTTCTCTGCCTACCTTTGGAGACCAGATGCACTAAGGAACATGAAGATACTTCCTAATTTATGTGTATACATGATATGATCTTTATTATTTTTACTGTGTTGGTTTTCCTTGTCTCTGAATTGTTGTAACCTGGCTTTGTTAGATAATATATTTCCCTATTGGAAAAAGAGTGGCATGTTGAAATTGAGGACCTTGGCATGTATTAGATATTCTAAGTCACATTTCTCTGAGAAGGATTTTGACATTAGGTCATGGGGACTTTCTTAAATTTGGGTAAGCACTGTAAAAATGCTCCCAGCTCAAGAATATTGACTGCTTATTTAGCTTTTTAAATTAATTAATTAATTATTTGTGGTGCTGGGGATTGAACCCATGGCCATGTGCATGCCAGGGAAGTAAGCATTCCACCAACTGACTATATCTCCAATCCTAGTTTTTTATTTTTGAGCTGGGGTCTTGTTTCCCAGACTGGCCTCAAACTCCTGATCCTCCTGCTTCTGTCTCCCTAATAGCTGGGGTTATAGGAGTATGTTACCACACCCAGTTTTGATGAGCATTTTATTAGGATAACTATTTAACTTTTCTTTTTGTATTTAAATTTTTTTATTTATATATGACAGCGGAATGCATTACAATTTTTATTACACTTATAGAACACAATTTTTTACATCTCTGGTTGTATACAAAGTGTATTCACACCAATTCATGTTTTCATACATGAACTTTGGATAATAATGATCATCACATTCCACCATAATTTCTAACCCCATGCCCTCTCCCTTCCCTTCCAACCCCTCTGCCATATCTAGAGTTCATCTATTCCTCCATGCTCCCCCTCCCTACCCCACTATGAATCAGCCTCCCTATATCAGAGAAAACATTAGGCATTTGTTTTTTTGGGATTGGCTAACTTCACTTAGCATTATCTTCTCTAACTCCATCCATTTACCTGCAAATGCAATGATTTTATTCTCTTTAATTGCTGAGTAATATTGCATTGTGTATATATGCCACATTTTTTTTTAATCCATTATCTATTGAAGGGCACCTAGGTTGGTTCCATAGTTTAGCTATTGTGAATTATGCTGCTATAAACGTTGATGTGGCTGTGTCCCTGTAGTATGTTGTTTTTAAGTCCTTTGGGTACAGACTGAGGAGAGGGAATGGACGGTCAAATGGTGGTTCCATTCCCAGTTTTCCAAGAAATCTCCATACTGCTTTCCATATTGGCTACACCAGTTTTCAGTCCCACCAGCAATGTACAAGTGAACCTTTTTCCCCACATCCTTGCCAACACTTATTGTTGTTTGTATGTATAATAGCTGCCATTCTGACTGGAGTGAGATGAATTCTTAGAGTGGTTTTGATTTGCATGAACATTTTTTCATATATTTGTTGATTGATTGTATATCATCTTCTGAGAGGTGTCTGTTCAGGTCCTTGGCCCATTTATTGATTGGGTTATTAGTTTTTTTGGTGTTTAGCTTTTTGAGTTTTTTATATACCCTAGAGATTAGTGCTCTATCTGGTGTGTGAGGGGTAAAGATTTGCTCCCATGCTGTAGGTTATCTATTTACCTCACAGATTGTTTCTTTTGCTGAGAAGAAACTTTAGTTTGAGTCTATCCCATTTATTGATTCTTTTTTTTAAAGAGAGAGAGAGAGAGAGAGAATTTTTTTTAATGTTTATTTTTTAGTTTTTGGCGGACACAACATCTTTGTTTGTATGTGGTGTTGAGAATGAAACCCAGTGCCTCACACATGCTAGGCAAGTGCTCTACCACTTAACCACAACCCCAGCCCTGCTTCATGACTTTTTTTTTGGTCCAACTTTTTATTTGGAAAACCCAAATCTTTATAAATGTTGAAAGAATAGTGTACCAAAGAATTAGTGCGTTTCCTTTTTGTTAGTTGGTTATTAAAAGTTTGCCACATTTACTTTAGCCACATTTTTTTTTTTTAACCCAGGATTGTTTTAAAGTAAGTTGTAGCTATCTTGATACTTCACTTCCGCTTTCTTCAATTTGCATCTTCTGAAAACAGAAATATTTTCTAGAATAACTATAATGTCATTATCATTCCCAAGATAATGAGTAATAATTTTATAATATCATCTAATGTATATTTATATTTAGATTCTCTCATTTATTCCCCATCTCCCCCCCACCCCCCACCCCCCCTGGACTCGGGGTATGCATGGGGTGGAATGACTGGGGAGCTGAAGGGAAGAAGGAAGTTTTGAGATCAGGTCCTTTGGGGGCCGCAGACTTCTGGCAATATGTAGCTTTCATAAGGATTCATAACACGCCATGGCTAAACCACCAATAAGAATAAGATATTCTTGGAAATCTAGTTGTCCATCACTGTTGAGGTTTATTTTTTTATGCAATCAAGGGCACCAGAATCCTCCTGGTTCTTGGTGAAGGCAGCCAATTCTGTATTCATGAGCTTAGGAACTCTCTCTTGGAGAGAGTGCAGCTATTCCCATCCTTTTTAATACACTTCTGGAAAATAGCAATCAGGGACTCAGTACCCCTTAGTTTCTATAGGGTGGGACATTTTTGCTGGATTGGAGTAAATAGCGTGCAGCTGTCTGGGAGTGGTGCTATACTCACATTTTATTTTTGATGACATATGCAGAAAGTAGAAGTTTATTTAAAGATCTGCCAGTTTTCATATGTTGAGAAAATATTTACTGAGTTATAGTCTTTTTTTTTTTTTTTTTTTTGGTGTGTGTGTTTGTGTGTTTGTGTGGTACTGGGCATTGAACTCAGGGCCTTGTGCATGCTATGCAACTGCTCTACCTCTAAGCTGTACCCTCAGCCTGTTTTTATTTTATTTTGAGAACAGAGTCTCACTAAATTGCCCAGGCTTGCCTTGAGCTTGTGGTCCTCTTGCTTCAGTCTCCTGAGAGGCTGAGATTACAGGAGTGTGCCACAACTCCCGGTGAGTACTCTTTTAGGTACCATAGATATATAGCAGTGCTCAAAAAGTAGGTGCAGGAGTCTGACTTAACAGAGCTTCTATTCTATAGTTATATGTAGTCTTCCAATTAAACATTTTAGTTATTTTTCTTCAAAGCCACTTTTTGGCATTATGGTCAATTGAAAAAGAATGGCCTTTATAGAATTATTATTAAAGTTGTATGTTTCTTTTTTTTATATTTTTTATTGGTTGTTCAAAATATTACAAAGCTCTTGATATATCATCTTTCATAAATTTGACTCAATTGGGTTATGAACTCCCATTTTTACCCCAAATACAAATTGCAGAATCACATCGGTTACAAACTCACATTTTTACATAATGGCATATTAGTACTGTTGTATTCTGCTACCTTTCCTATCCCCTACTATCCCCCCTCCCCTCCCATCATCCCTCTGTACCTCATCTGCTGTTGTTCAATTCTCTCCCTTGTTCCCCCCCTTTCCCCTCACAACCTCTTATATGTAATTTTGTGTAACATTGAGGGTCTCCTACCATTTCCATATGCTTTCCCTTCTCTCTCCCTTTCTCTCCCCCCACTCGTCTTTATTTAATGTTAATCTTTTCCTCATGCTCTTCCTCCGTATTCTGTTTTTAGTTGCTCTCTTTATATCAAAGAAGACATTTGACATTTGTTTTTTAAGGATTGGCTAGCTTTGCTTAGCATAATCTGCTCTGATGCCATCCATTTGCCTGCAAATTCTATGATTTTGTCGTTTTTAATTGCTGCGTAGTACTCCATTGTGTTTAGATGCCACATTTTTTAATCCATTCATCTATTGAAGGGCATCTAGGTTGGTTCCACAGTCTAGCTATTGTGAATTGTGCCGCTATGATCATTGATGTGGCAGTATCCCTATAGTACGCTTTTTAAGATCCTCAGGGAATAGTCCGAGGAGGGCGATAGCTGGGTCAAATGGTGGATCCATTTCCAGCTTTCCTAGGTATCTCCATACTGCTTTCCAAATTGGCCTTACCAATTTGCAGTCCCACCAGCAGTGTACAAGTGTACCCTTCTCCCCACATCCTCACCAACACTTATTGTTGTTTGACTTCATAATGGCTGCCAATCTTACTGGAGGGAGATGGTATCTTAGGGTGGTTTTGATTTGCATTTCTCTGACTGCTAGAGATAGTGAGCATTTTTTCATGTACTTGTTGATTGATTGTATGTCCTCCTCTGTGAAGTTTCTGTTCAGGTCCTTGGCCCATTTGTTGATTGTATTATTTGTTATCTTATTGTTTAATTTTTTGAGTTCTTTGTATATTCTGGATCTTAGGGCTCTATCTGAAGTGTGAGGGGTAAAAATTTGTTCCCAGGATGTAGGCTCTCTATTTACCTCTCTTATTGTTTCTCTTGCTGAGAAAAAACTTTTTAGTTTAAGTAAGTCCCATTTGTTTATTCTTGTTATTAACTCTTGGGCTATGGGCATCCTATTAAAGAATTTGGAGCCTAACCCCACAGTATGTAGATCGTAGCCAACTTTTTCTTCTATCAGATGCAGTGTCTCTGATTTGATATCTAGCTCCTTGATCCATTTTGAGTTAACTTTTGTGTATGGCGAGAGAAAGGGATTCAGTTTCATTTTGTTGCATATGAATTTCTAGCTTTCCCAGCACCATTTGTTGAAGATGCTATCCTTCCTCCATTGCATGCTTTTAGCCCCTTTATCAAATATAAGAAAGTTGTACTTTTGTGGATTGGTTTCTGTGTCCTCTATTCTGTACCATTGGTCCACCTGCCTGTTTTGGTACCAGTACCATGCTGTTTTTGTTACTATTGCTTTGTAGTACAGTTTGAACTCTGGTATCGCTATACCTCCAGATTCATACTTAGAATTGCTTTTGCTATTCTGGGTCTTTTGTTTTTCCATATGAATTTCATGATTGCTTTATCTATTTCTACAAGAAATACCATTGGGATTTTAATTGGCATCGCATTAAACCTGTAGAGAACTTTGGGTAATATCGCCATTTTGATGATGTTAGTTCTGCCTATCCATGAACAGGGTACATTTTTCCATCTTCTAAGATCTTCTTCTGTCTCTCTCTTTAGGGTTCTGTAGTTTTCATTGTATAAATCTTTCACCTCTTTTGTTAGGTTGATTCCCAAGTATTTATTTTCTTTGAGGATATTGTGAATGGAGTGGTTTTTCTCATTTCCATTTCAGAAGTTTTGTTGCTGATATACAGGAATGCCTTTGATTTATGCGTGTTGATTTTATATCCTGCCACTTTGCTGAATTTATTTATTAACTCTAGCAGTTTCTTTGTAGACCCTTTTGGGTCTGTTAAATATATTATCATGTCATCTGCAAATAGTGATAATTTAAGTTCTTCTTTTCCTATTTTTATGCCTTTAATTTCTTTTGTCTGTCTACTTGCTCTGGCTAGTATTTCAAGAACTAAATTGAATAGAAGTGGTGATAGAAGGCATCCCTGTCTTGTTCCAGATTTTAGAGGGAATGCCTTCAGTTTTTCTCCATTTAGGATGATGCTAGCCTGAGGTTTAACATATATTGCTTTTACAATGTTGAGGTAAGTTCCTGTTATCCCTAGTTTTTCTAGTGTTTTGAACATAAAGGGATGCTGTACTTTGTCAAATGCTTTTTCTGCATCTATCGAGATGATCATATGGTTCTTGTCTTTAAGTCTATTAATGTGGTGTATAGTATTTATTGATTTCCGTGTATTGAACCAGTCTTGCATCCCAGGGATGAATCCTACTTGATCATGGTGCACAATTTTTTTGATATGCTTTTGTATTCGATTCGCCAGGATTTTATTGAGAATTTTTGCATCCAAGTTTATTAGAGATATTTTTCTGTAGTTTTCTTTCTTTGAAGTGTCTTTGTCTGGTTTCGGGATCAGGGTGATGTTGGCCTCATAGAATGAATTTGGAAGAGCTCCTTCTTTTTCTATTTCTTGAAATAGCTTGAAAAGTATTGGTATTAATTCTTCTTTGAAGGTTTTGTAAAACTCCGCTGTATACCCATCTGGTCCAGGGCTTTTTTTGGTTGGTAGTCTTTTGATGGCTTCTTCAATTTCTTCCTTTGTTATTGGTCTGTTTAAATTGTGTGTGTCTTCCTGACTCAATCTAGGTAGATCGTATAACTTAAGAAATTTATCTTTATCTTCACTATCTTCTATTTTATTGGAATATAGGGTTTCAAAATACTTTCTAATTATCTTCTGTATTTCTGTAGTGTCTGTTGTGATATTGCCTTTTTCATCCCGTATGTTAGTAATTTGAGTTCTCTCTCTTGTTCTCTTCGTTAGCATGGCTAAGGGCCTGTCAATCTTATTTATTTTTTCAAAGAACCAACTTTAATTTTTTCAATGGTTTTTTTTTTGTTTCAATTTTGTTGATTTCTGCTCTAATTTTAATTATTTCTTGTCTTCTACATTTGCTGTTGTTTTGCTCTTCCTTTTCTAGGTTTTTGAGGTGTAGTGTGAGTTCATTTATTTGTGGTTTTTTCTTTTTTTGAGGAAAGAAATCCATGAAATGAATTTCCCTCTTAAAACTGCTTTCATTGTGTCCCATAGATTCCGGTATGTTGTGTCTGTATTGTCACTTGTCTCTATGAATTTTTTTTAATCTCCTCCTTTATGTCTTCTGTAACCCATCGATCATTCAGTAACATATTGTTCATTTTGCATGTGATATAGGATTTTCCCTTCCTTCTTTTATCATTGATTTCCAGTTTCATTCCATTATGATCAGATATGATGCATGGTATTATCTCCACGCCTTTATATTTGCTAAGAGTTGCCCTATGGCATAATATATGGTCTATCTTTTTTTTTTAACTTTTTTTTTTTAAGAGGGAGAGAGAGAGAGAGAGAGAGAATTTTTAATATTTATTTTTTTAGTTCTTGGCAGACACAACATCTTTGTTGGTATGTGGTGCTGAGGATCGAACCTGGGCTGCACGCATGCCAGGCGAGCGCGCTACCACTTGAGCCACATCCCCAGCCCTATGGTCTGTCTTTGAGTAGGATCCATGTGCTGCTGAGAAGAACGTGTATCCACTTTATGATGGTTGATATATTCTATATATGTTGGTTACGTCTAGGTTATTGATTGTGCTATTGAGTTCAGTAGTTTCTTTATTCAACTTTTGTGTAGAGGATCTGTCTAATGGTGAGAGCGGTGTGTTGAAGTCACCCATAATTATTGTGTTATAGTCTATGTGACTCTTGAATGTGAGGAGAGTTTGCTTTATGAACGTTGCAGCTCCATTGTTTGGTGTATACAAATTGATAGTTGTTATGTCTTGTTGGTGGATGGTTCCTTTTAACAGTATATAGTGTCCTTCTTTATCCCTTTTGATTAACTTAGATTTGAAGTTGATTTTATTCGATATGAGTATGGCCACTTCTGCTTGCTTCCGAGGACCATGTGAGTGATATGATTTTTCCCAACCTTTTACCTTTAGCCTGTGTATGTCTTTTCCTATCATATGAGTCTCCTGAAGGCAGCATATTGTTGGATTTGTTTTTTTGATCCAGGTTACTAGCCTATGTCTCTTGATTGGTGAGTTTAGGCCATTAACATTTAAGGTTACAATTGAAATATGATTTGTACTTCCAGTAATGTTTATTTATTTATTTATTTTAGTTTGGCTAGTTTTTAGTTTTTGGTTATTTTCCTCCCCCTTTACCGAGATACCTCCTGCTGTTGGTTTTGGGCACTATTTTTCAGTTCCTCTTCTTGTAGTATTTTGCTCAAAATGCTTTGCAGTGCTGATTTTCTGGCTGCGAATTCTTTTAGCTTTTGTTTATCGTGAAAGATTTTAATTTCATTGTCAAATTTGAGGCTTAATTTTGCTGGATACAGTATTCTTGGTTGGAATCCATTATTTTTGAAATACATTGTTCCAGGATCTTCTCGCTTTCAAAGTCTCTGATGAAAAATCAGTTGTTAACCTAATTGGTTTACCCCTGAATGTAATCTGCCTTCTTTCTCTCGTAGCTTTTAATATTCTCTCCTTGTTCTGTATGTTGGCTATCTTCATAATTATATGTCTTGGATTTGGTCTATTACGGTTTTGAATGTTTGGGGTCCTGTAGGCTTCCAGGATTTGGCAATCCATCCCATCTTTCATCTCTGGGAAGTTTTCTAGAATTATTTCATTTAATAGGTTTTTCATTCCTATGCCTTCTTCTATCCCGCTGACTCTGAAATGTTTTTTTTATGGCATCCCATATCTCTTGAATAGATTGCTGGTGGGATTTAATCATCTTTTCTCTGTTGACTATATTCTTTTCAAGTTGATAAACTTTGTCTTCATTATCTGATGTTCTGACTTCTACTTGATCTAGTCTATTTGTAATATTCTTGTTTGAGTTTTTAATTTGGTTTATAGTTTCCTGCATTTCTAGGATTACTGTTTGCTTTTTTAAAAGATCTCTATCTCCTGGTAAAGCTCGTTCTTTGCCATTTGAATTTGTTTGTTTAATTCATTTTCAAAATATACTTTTATTTCTTGGACTTGCTGTCTCATGTCTTCTCTAATATTCCTTTTCATCTGAGTTAGGTATGCCTTGAGTTCTTTCCCTATCCCTGTTTCTGATGCTTCTAGTTCCTCCTGTAGATTTAAGTTGTCCTGCATTGTTTGTACTCCTTTTTTCCCTTGTTTTTTCATGATGTTCACGCTACTTTCCAGCTCTATTTGATTGCTGGGTTTCTGCTCTCTTCTATAAATTTGTTTTGGTTTTTTATATCTCTGTTGTCTCTCCTTTGTGTTGGTAGACTATGCTTGCTAAAGTGATTTCTGCTGGGAAGGAATTCCGGATGGCGGAGCTCCAGTGACGTCACCTCTCTGCTATGGCGGGTCCCAGGCTCCTTACTGGGGTGTTCGAATGGAGGGGTGGGACTGGACTGTCTCTGGTTGGGTTCAGCTCCCGGACGCTGGTGGCCGGGTGGTCTCCAGCCACCCAGTTGCACTGGCAGCCGGTGGGCAATCGGTCGCCGGTGGGCGGGCGGACTCCAGCCGCCCAGTCGGACGGGCAGCAGGTGGGCTGTCGTTGGCCGGCGGGTGATCTCTATCCGCCCAGTCGCGGGGTCGGTCGCCAGCAGGCGGGCAGTTTCCAGCTGCCCAGTCGCCGGGGCAATGGGCTGCCTGTTGCAGGCCGGTGGGCGGTCCCCAGCTGCCCAGTTGTGCGGGCAGCCGGCAGGCGATTGGTTGCTGGCGGGCACGCGGTTTCCAGCTGCTCAGTCACAGGGGCAATGGGCCGGCTGTCGCTGGTGGACGGGCTATCTCTAGCTGCCCAGTCGCAGGAACAATGAGTTGGGTGTCACCGGCTGGCAGGCGGTCTCCAGCAGCCCAGTCGCAGGGTCAGTGGGCCGGCTGTGGCAGGCGGGCATGCGGGTCTCCAGCCATCCAGTCGCAGGGGCAATGGGCCGGCTGTTGCTGGTGGGCGGGCAATCTCTAGCTGCCCAGTCGCGTAGTTGGTCGCTGGCGGGGGGCAGACTCTAGCCGCCCAATCGCGAGGGCCTGGCCTCTAGTCCCCTGGTTTCTCCTGCTAGTCCTGGTTTCTCCTGCTAGACCAGATTTCCCCTGAGTGATGCCTCTCCTGCCGTTTGTTGGGCGTGGAAGGTGGCTATTGAGACCCCCCCACTCCCTGCACTCTATTGATGCTTTTCCGCTTGCCCCTCCCCCGTGCTGGCAATACAGGTTTTGTTGTCGTCTCCCCCCGCCCACCCCCACCCCACCCCCGCTGATGGGAGGGGAGTTGAAGGTCGGGGGTGTCTCTAGTTTTCCCACGTCTTTATGCAAGCTTGCTCTGATTGATAATCCCTCTCCCGGAGACCATAGGAGAGATTTTATGTGAATTCCCCGCTGTATGGGAGATCAGCTGAGTAACACGCACCTGTCAGAGAGTGGTGGTGGTTACTTCAGGTCTCCAAGATGGTGGCCGCTGGTTTCCTTGGTGGCGTTTCCGTTGTGGGGGATAGAACTGTCCCGCTTCCTTCCCCGTCTGAAATCCTGAACTCAGCCCGGGGCTCCGTAAGTGCTCAGGCGGCAGGATTCCACAGAATCTGCAGCAATCTCCCTGCTTGCTGGTCGCTTCTCGGTGGCTCTCCGCCGTCTGTAGCTGCCCGGATCTCTGGTCGCACAGTTGGCTCGTGTATGAGACTCAATTACTGGACTTGGGTGCTGGAAATCCTTCCTCTAGGTTTCAGTGCACCTCCATTTTGCAGTAAGTTCCTAACAAGATAGTTTTTTTGTCGTTCTAACTTGTTATTCACCCACGCAGTGGCGTGGTACACAGGGTGTGATGCACTCTATTCGCGGCCTTCTTGGGAATCTCAAAGTTGTATGTTTCTACATAAAATATTGATTGGTCAAAAAGATTGAGTATTTGTGAGATTCAGAGAACATACACATGAACCATCCCAATAGAAAACTATTTAAAGGAAGTGAGTTTAGGTGAACTCAAGATTCATTATATATACATGACAGCAATTTGAAAAAATAGTACCTCAAGCATATGCAAAGTAAACTTCTAATATACCTTTAGGGGAATGTTAGAAGAAAGAAAGAAACAAAGAAATATTGTAGAACCTTACTTACACTTAAGGGAATTTTAGTCGTGAACTTTTTCAAGTTACTAGGCAGTTTCAATTTCCTACAAGAGTATTATTAATGTTTTATTTCTAAGCATGGTTTGTGAATTTTGCTTTGTAATTCTCTAGAAATAACAGATGTATTAAATATCTATTTATATAAACAGAACACACGGATCTCTGAAAACCAGAAGCCACATATAAATCAGTGAACAACATTAAATCTAGGGTAAAATCAAGTCTGGTTTCTGCCTGTAGTTAGCCAACCACAGAGGTGTTGGTAAGATCATTTGCAATACTCAGGCAGATTGCTGCATGCAAGTTCTGTGTATTAATGTACTTCCTGTAGTTTCTGGCAGAATGCTGCTAGTGAAGGAAGGACACAAAAGGGTACTGTGGCTGGAGAGAGCAGGAAAATATTGTGGACTTTAAGGGTGGTTCCTGGCCTAAGAACAAACAGAGTAAACATGGACATGCTGGCAGTTACCCTGTGGTATCACTGTTGTGCATAAAGTTTTTTTGCTGTTTTTATTCTTTTAAAAAGCAGTTTATGAAGCATTGAACTTACTGCCCAAGAAGTTCATGTTGTGTGTTGTTTGTGTGTGGAGGTGTTGTTTGTTTGTTTTGGGGGAATTTCATCTGCATGAAAGCTTTAAGAAGCTTCTTTTTAATTTAGTTGTGGGTAGTTAGTTTTTTAAAAATATCTTTATTTTATTTATTTATTTCTATGTGGTGCTGAGGATCAAACCCAGCGCCTCGCATGAGCTAGGTAAGCACTCTACTGCTGAGCCACAATCCAAGCCCCTGGGTAGTTAGTTTTTTTTCTTTTTTTATTATTTTCTAATGGTACTGGGGAATGAACCCAGGGAGTCACAGAGCCAGACCCCCCCCCCATTTTTATAAATATTTATTTATTTATTTTTAGTTGTAGTTGGACACAATGCCTTTATTTTATTTATTTTTATGTGGTGCTGAGTATTGGACCCAGGGTGTCGCACGTGCTAGGCAAAAGCGCTCTACCGCTGATCCACAATCCCAGCCCCCCTTTTAATAATAATTTTTATTTGGAGACAGGATCTTGTTAAGTTGCACAAGGTCTGGCTAAGTTTCTGAGGCTGGTCTCAAACTTGTAATCCTCCTGTTTTAGCCTCCCAAGTTGATAGAATTATAGGCGTGCACCCAGCCTGTCCATGTCTTTTAGAGAGAAATGGTATACTATATGCCTAAAGCTTTCTGCCAGTTTTGTCCTGTAGAACATTAAAGTGGACAGGATAATGTCATGGGCAGAAAGTCCATCAGGACTTATTTTTTAAAATTTATTTTTTAAATATTTATTTTTAGTTGTAGTTGGACACAATACCTTTATTTCACTTATTTATTTTTATGTGGTAGTGGTGAGGATCGAACCCTGGGACTCACGTGTGAGGCGAGTGCTTGTACCACTGAGCCATAACCCCAGCCCAGGACATATTTTTAAAAATCTTATTTATTATTTTGTTCTATTTTTCTTTGGCTTGCAGTGGTGGTTATAAATGAATTTAGAAATAGCTACTCGGGAGGCTGAGGCTGGACGATCACAAGTTCAAGACCAGCCTGGGCTACTAGCAAGACCTGTCTCAAAATAAAATAAAAAAGGGCTGGGATTGTGTCTTAGTGTAAAGTGTTTGCCTAGTATGTACAAGGATTCTGGGTTGCATCCAGAACCCAGCACTTAAAAAAAAAAAAAAAAGAAGAAGAAGAAATACCTTTGAAAAGAAGTGCTGACTAATTTTTGTCTCAAAATGCTTGATTTGATTTTTAAAGTTTAATAATTTCATTAAAACATGAAATGGGGGAATATAAGGAAATTTTGGTAAATTTGGTACTCATGGGCACACAGATTTGCTAGATTTTCATCTTTTCATGGCTGTTCTGTAGTACACCTTTTAATAGAATAAGCAAAAATCATTATTTATGCTTCTCCCCATTCTCTTCTTCCCCAACCCTCTGTTTCTATTAATGAGTTTATTGATTAGACTAGGACAAAACAAAGATGGATGGAAGGGAGAATTCAAACTAGAGCTGTGGTTTTGAAACTTGTATTTTAACTTGCCTAGCCATCCACCCTGCCTCCTTTAGGTTTCTCTTCTGAAGAGAATTATAGTTAAGGTACTATATAACAAATCAGCCAATGTCTGACTCTATATACAGTGTTATATATCATACAGCTTAGGTGTATAGTAGACTATACCGTCTGGGTTCATGTAGGTACATTCTGTTATTTAAATAACAAAACAACACATTTCTCAGAATGTATCCCTCTCCTTAAGCAACATGTGACTCACCTGGCCTCCCTACTTCCCTTTGGATTCTCCAGCTTTGCTTTGCTTCTCCCAGTGACCTCAGTGCCCACTCTTGGTAGCAGATAGTAAACCAGTTACTTAAAGACATTATTTCACTTACTCCTTTATCTTTTTTGATGTATAACAAAGGTCCTTCTCTCTTTCCCTGAGTAACTTCATTATGGTCTTCAAGATGCAGATCAAGCGTCACCCTCTCTTAGGATTTTATTGTCTCATCTGCTGCTGCTTAGTCAAGTATGATTCAGTAGTGCCCTTTTGCTTCTGTCATGTATTGTTCTCTTATGCTTGTTTCTTCCAACCCATTTTGCATAGTCTTTGTATGTGTTAGTCTTTGGTGCTTGGTGAATACTTGTTGAATGAATGAAGAAGTACAATATCAGATTCTGAAAATTGTAATTTCTAATGGTAATAATTAGGTGAGATTTACTCCATTTGAAGTGTTAAATTGATTAACTTGGGGATAAGCTATGTTCTTTAATAAATGTCTAGATTTCCTAGTAGTCAAAAATAATGAGTATGGGTCAATAACATACTTCAAGAGATTTTAAAGATAGAGACCATCTATCTCTATTTTGGGAAGTTTCAAGGTTATCCATACTTAGGCTTGTTAAGTCCAGAAATTCAATTTTTTTTTAGTTTATCTGGAAGAAATGTCCTAATAAAATAACAAGATACATAATTTGTTAATGTATAATGTGAGATCTGCTGGGTTAGGATAATTAGCTTAAGGCACCCAGAAAGTAAGCTCAGGGATCAAAAGACTATTTAGTAAATGTTTAATTTGAACTGAGAAAGTGAGTTGAGTGTTTTTGTTTTTAGGGGGAGCACATGATCAGATTTTTTTTACTATGATAATATATATGTAACATAAAATTTACCATTTTAATCATTTTTAAGTATAAAATTTAATTATATTAATTTCATGCCCAGTGTACTGTCATCACTATATCCAGAACATTTCATCACTCCAAACAGAAACTCTGTACTCATTGTACAATAATTCCCTGTTGTCTCCTTCTTCACTCTGTCTGATCTATGTTGTCTATGAATTTGCCCATTCTAGATACTTCATATAAGTGGAATCATAGTATTTGTCCTTTTGGAGTTCAGTGTTCTTACAGGATATTTCTGTCTTTCTAGGGATTGTCTGAATAGTGATCTTTACATTTATTTTGATTGTATATTCCATCTATGAAAAATTTTGAGTGATATAGATGTGTATGTTTATTTCTGAGTTATATCTTCTATACTAATATATTGTAAATGCTATAAAATATGCATAAGTCTTAAAGAATAAAAAAACTTTTAAAAGAATGAAATAAATCTTATTGAAATATATTGTCAAAATGTTTTGATGGCTCCTGCTATCATTAGATTTTATTTCAAGATATAAAATTTTAATTGTTTTATTTCTTGTTATATTTTCTTTTTATTGCTACTGATAAATCTTTGGATGGGTAGAAAATTTCAGCTCTGCCATTTGCTTATATTTGAATTGTTAGTATTTACTTCAGTCCATGTTTCTTTTTCAGAATCTTATGAAGTCATTTATTGGTTTTTGTGAGGGTGAATTCAATTATAGTGATACTTAATTCACAGATGGACTTAACAGGTACATATAAACTGTAGCATGACTGAATAGTTTGAAAGTGAAGGTGCTGCCATAACTCAGAACCCAGTCTGTGTTGTAGGAATCTTTCCTTCTCCAAAATACCTTGTACATGCCTGTGACCTTGGACTATCTGATATTCTGCCTAAGTGAGGGGAAGGAGTGGGATGTATCTCTGTTCAAGTGGTGATATAGCTTCACTGCTTTCCTATGTAGGTAGTTCAATTTTTTTTTAATGTATCTACATGAATTGGCTTGCATACTCTTCATGGGGGTACATTTGCTGCAGTTTCACTGACTTAAAGTCATGCTCTGGTCACCTAACACCTTTTCCTGAGTGACTTGCTTAATGGCTGTGATTATTTTAGGATTTCATCACAAAAGTAGAGGCATTACAGCCTCTGACCAGATAAATAATAATATCGTTGTGTAAATCTTATTTTTTTCTAAAGATGCAAATTCAATACCTTTATTATATTTGCTAAACATTATTAAGTCTTTTTAAGAAATATATATGTATATATATATTTTAGTTGGACCTTTATTTTATTTATATATGGTGCTGAGAATCAAACCCAGGGCCTCTAACATGCTAGGCAAGTGCTGTACCACTGAGCCACAACCCTAGGCCAGCATTATAAGTTGTTTAAGTAATAAGTTTAAAAGTAAATACTGAAATAAGTGGAATAAGACCTTTTCTCTCAACGAACAGTAATTAATATATAAAACCTTCAGTTGAAGGGGGTGACATTATTTTCATTTATTCTCTAGGAACTAGTTTTGTAGCTATTCTGGATAGGATATTTTCTCCCTAAAATCATGCCTACCAGAATCTGCGAATGTGACAATTATTTGGAAGCAGGACCTTTGTAGATATAATCAAGTTAAGATGTGGTAAACTGGTTAGAATAGGCCCTAATCTGGTAACTCCTGTCTTTATGAGAAGAGGGGCACTTGAAGAGAGAGACAAAGAGGAGAATGGCAACTGAATATGGGAGCAGAGAATGGAGTGATGAAGCTATAAATCAAGGAATGTTAAGGGTTGCTGGCCAACTCCAGATTATACTAGAGATGCAGGGCACTGATTCTCTCTCAGAACCTCCAAGAAGGAACCAGCCATACTGACATTTTGATTTTGGACTTTTTGCTCCTAAATTGTGAAAGGATAAATTTCTCGTCTTAAGCTACCCAGTTGTGTTACTTTGTTACAGCAGCTCTGGGAAACTAATGTAGTAACTCAGTATATTTTTTTCTATTCAGATATCAATTTGAGCCTCAGTGTGACTACTTGTATCAGTGTGATTGAAAAAAAGAGTATATTACCTCCTGAATTATAATAGTTCAGTTTTTGGAACACTAAACATATGCTAGTTAGGCCAACATCATAAGGTATAGACTACTATTTATATTTTTATTAATTTTTTAATATATTTTTAGTTGTAGGTGGACACAACATTTTAAATATTTTTTTAAATTTACTTTTATGTGGTGCTGAGGATTGAACCCAGTGCCTCATGCGTGCGAAGCAAGTGCACTACCACTGTGCCCCAGCCCCAGCCCCCTCTTTATTGAAGACATGAAGGCTCAGAGTAGCCCTCACATAGTCTGAGTCTTGGTGTCTGACTAAAAGCTTGTGTTTCTTTGCTATGTTACTGTTCAGAGGTCAGTTTCTGGTAGTGTCAATAGCTGGTATTTATAGTTTCTCTTCTTTACCTCACAATTTAACTGTAAATTCTGAACAAATAAAAAAAAGATCACCCATTACATGTGCCTACGTTTTCTAAATCCTAACTTCTGTATAACTTAGTATTTGTATTTCAAATTTTCCACCAGAGACTAGAATCTAGAACCAAACTCTGTCATTCTATTCCTTTGGGATTGTGAATAGTTGAAACTAAGGAAGTACCAAAAATTTCTCATGGGAGTTCCAAGGACTTTAGAATTATGTCTGGATATATATCAGTATGATGAGAACACCCATTCTTACCTATTAATAGCTTCAAATAAACTATGCAAAACAGTCACTGTATGAATTCTGTTTAAGTTCACTCAGAAAATTAAGTTAATGACAATAAAGACTCCTGTCTTTATAGTGGTAAGGTCTTACATTCCATTTGTGATGGTTGGTCAGAAATAAAATTAAACCTATTATCTATCCTTAGTAGTAGAGGAGAAGAGGGAGGGATGATAGTTTTGAATATGATGGTTTTATGTTTTGGATGAGTTTATGACATTCCAGAATGAATATTGAAACATTGCAGGAATCAAAAGCATATACCAGCTTCTCCATCCAAGCTTCAGTCTAAATAGTGTTTATTAGCAGTATAGTTTAGCTAACACTCAGCATTTATCATGTAGCAGGCACTGTTAGATGGTAAGGATACCAAAAATAAAATTAGATTACTTCCTTTTGGAGATATTTTTATATTGATAATGAAAAGCAACATTGTAATTGGGTTTGGGAAAGGTATAAAATTATTTGCAAGTATGTTTTAAAAGTAAAGTTTTTAACTGGTGTGGTGGCGTGTGTCTATAATTCCAGTGACTTGGAAGGCTGAGGCAGGAGGATTACAAGTTCAAAGCTAGCCGCAGCAAGGCCCTGAGCAATTTAGCAAAACCCTGTCTCAAAATAATAAAAAGGGCTGGAGATGTGAGTCAGTGGTTAAGTGCTCATGTGTTTGATTCCTAGTACCAAAAAAAAAAAAAAAAGTAAAGCTTTAAAAATTGTGGATAGAGGGGCTGGAGATGTGGCTCAAGCGGTAGCGCGCTCACCTGGCATGCGTGCAGCCCGGGTTCGATCCTCAGCACCACATACAAACAAAGATGTTGTGTCTGCCAATAACTAAAAAAAAAAAAAAAATATTAAAAAATTCTCTCTCTCTCTCTCTCTCTCTTTCAAATAAATTTAAAAAAAATTGTGGATAGAAAAAGTTTTATGTGTGCATAAATAATTTTATTTGATAATCCACATTAGTTTACAAAATGCAGCTTTTTTTATTTATATTTTTTGAAAGGAAAAATATAGCATTAGATTCTCCATGAATCCAGTATTAAAAAATAAATATTCAAAATAAAAAGAATAAGGTATATCATTTGAACACTGATGTGTGTGCATATACTAAAAATTTATTTTGAGTATTTTCAAAGATATAGCAAAGTTGAAAGAATATTAAAGTTAATACCCATATACCAGCAAGAGTCTAACATTTATTATATTTGCTTTATCCCATATCTTTCCATCTATTGGTCTTTCTACCATCCATTAATTCATTTTGTTTTTCGTGCTTTTCAAACCAAATTGCAAAAATCTGGACACTAGCTCTAAATACCTCTAGCATGCAATTTTTTTTTTGAGTCAGGGTGTCACTGTATTGCCCATGCTGGACTTGAACTCCTGGGCTCAAGCAATCTTCCTACATCAGCCTCCCAGGAAGTTGGGACTGCAGTTGCCCAACTCTTTTGAAAGGTCTGTTCCCCTCCCCTACTATTTTTTTTTTTCACTCAGAGTTAGTGCGCTAATACATTTTCTTCTCTACTTATTTGTAAGTTTTATTTAATTTTAGACTAGATCTCCCAAGCCTTCTCATTAACACTCAAAACTGCATTTGCTTTTTCTCTTTTTAAATTAATTAATTTTAATTAGGTATATATGACAGCAGAATGCATTTTGATTCATTGCACACGATTGTGGCACAATTGTGCACAATATGTGCAGTCATACATGTACTTAGGGTTCATCTCATTCCAACATGTTTCCTATCCCTATGACCCCTCGCCATCCTTCCCTCCACTTTGACCAAAGTTCCTCCATGATTTTTCTCTTATTTGGAATTTTTTTTAAAAAGAAAAGGTGCTTGACTAGAGTTGTACTGTAGCTGAGTGGTAGAGTGCATGCTTAGTATGTGCAAGACCATGGTTTCCATCCCCAGTACCTAAATAAATAGATAAATAAAATTTTAAAAACAGATGCTTTATAATAATTTTAGCTCATTTTTGGATTATACCTTGGTTAATATAATTATAGCATTTCTCCTCTATAATTTGAAATACTTTAGAATTGATTACTGATAGGAATTTGAAGGCAAATTCCTTCATACTATAGACATTAGAAGAAGCTGCTTTTAAACTACTTAGGAGACTTTTCAACTAGGTTTTAAATTCTTTGCGACCAGGGATTGAATATAAATTTTTTGTAATTCATAACTTCATCAAGCAAAGAACTCAAATGCTTGCTGATAGATTGACTCCCTGATATTAGTGTTCAAAATATTGTTCTAAAGTTAAAATCTTAAAAAACAAATCCCAACTTTTCCAGCAGCTTTCAAGAATTTGTATTCATTATGTATATGATGTATATTGTAATGGAATTTAAAAAATCATAGTAGGAAATTATTTAAGAAGTGTGTTAATAAGTGAGGTATTGTTCTCAAAATAACAGGATATCCTTCCATTTTATAGGCTTGCATTTATAACCTATAAAAGACAGTAAGGACTTTGGTTATACATTTTTATAAAAATAAATTTATTTTAAAGTTATTAAAGAGATTGAATTAGATTACCATAATTAATACACTTAATGTATTAAGATTCAATTCCAAGTAGCAAGTAAAACTCAAAAGCATATCAAACTAACATTATCTTTTGTACTCTTTTGATTGCTGCTTCTTGAAATGTATATAGGATATCATTTTTGAAGGAATTGTAAGAGTAATTAGATTAATAACAGGAGAAGGTCTTTTTTCTCCCTCTTAATAAGCACAGGCACATATGCCTGTGCAGCGGTGCATGGGAGCACACACACAGACGCTCTCTCCTACAGTTGGAAAATTTGTTATTATTTTAATTCTTTTAGTTAACTTTAGAAGAAAATGTGATACAATATATTTATTTAATCTAGTTATGAGGTTCTGTCATTCTCATCCCATTTACTGTGTAAATACTCTTTGGCACTTCCATCTGTCTACTCTTGAGAAGGTTAGTGGTCATTGGGCTGGGGCTGAAGGTAATGAAGAAAACGTGCATTAAATGTTTGTCTCAGCTGTGGTCATTGGTAATGGAGAACGGGTTCCTCAAACCTCAGGAGCTGGGGAATGGCCCAGACCTCAGAGGAGCAACTCAAAGACCACTTTGCAGTGTAGTTGGTTTGGAAGTCACAACTGTTCAGACAAGGGTCCTTGATTGTCCTGCAGGTGGGTCTGCCAAATTCCACCTCCACATGTGTTTCAGGCATTTTATATCTCCACCAGGGCTATGCTGACGTGAGACTCCTTGAAGAAAAACACTGTCCTAGGTGTAGTTGTTGAACTTTTCAACATTGTTCTTGAGTGTTTTATACCTCAGGACCATTGGTCTTTTATTGCTTTAGGAAATCCTGTTTTTATACCTTAGTTAAAGTCCTGGGAACAGAAATTGAGGGAAGTGCTTAAGACAAGGCAGCCAAAGGTGAGCCATACCCTGACCAGCAGCATGGCTGCGCTGACAACCAAACTTTACTTTTTCTTGCTCCCTATCTGAAGGTCAGAATATTTAGTCATCTTAAGGATTTTGACATCCACTGTTGTCTTAGCTTATTGAATGATTGGAGGAAGAAAATAGAAAAGGCATCCTAATGGGTTATATTTAACTATCCAGAGCTGAGGTCAGTCAAATTTGATTTTTTTTTTTGAAAAGACCAGATAGTCAATACTTTTGCTTTGAGTGTCATATGGTCTCTGACAAATTACCTAACATTGCTATTGTAGAATAAAAGCAATAGACTGTTGGCAAACAAGTGAATGTGACTGTTTCATTCAAACTTGGTTGAATGAAATAGATAGCAGGCTGTGATTTGCCAACCTGGGTGCACTCAAACTATTTGTTTTTAAGACCTTCCCTCTCTGTAATTTGTGGATAAATACTTTTGTAAAATACAATAAAAGTGAATTATTGGATAAACAACAAAAAGACCAGACATACCAGCTTAAAATGTTTAAATTATATATTCAACAAATTACATTTCAATGAAGTCAAAGAAAAAAGAATTAGAATGTGTAAAATATTGTTACTTGATAGTGTCTTCTTGCCTATTTATTAATAAATACAGAAATTGCTATTATCACAATAACTTTGTCATTCTACAGTATTATCCAAACAAAAAGTTGAGTGACTTTGAAACTCTCCATTTATAAATGCTGCTACAAACATTGTAAAGCAACACTGTGTCTACCAGTATTATCAATACTTAACAGTTTTAATGTGACTTACATTTGCTGCTTGATATTAGTTTATCAAATTTTAGTTTGGGTTGACAGCAGTGCTTCTCACAAGAGGTAGTATATATGTTAACTGTTTCTATGTTTTAACAACATTCATTATACAGAATCCAGTCTGAGAAATGTGTTGATGAGAACTGAAGAATAGATTTTTTTTAATTTGTTCTAATTAGTTTATACATGATAGTAGAATACATGTATGTACTTTGATGTATCATACATAAATGGAGTGTAATTTCTCATTTTTCTGATTGTACATGTTGTAGAGTCACATTAGTTGTGCAGTCATATATGTTCATAAGGTAATAATGTCTGTTTCATTTACTATGCTTCCTAACCCCATATCCCCTTCCCTTTCCTTTACTTCTTTTTATCTAAAGTAACTTCATTCTTCCCTAGTACCCCTGCCCCTTATTATGAATTAGCATCTGCATACCAGAGAACACAGATTTGGCATTTGGTTTTTTGGGATTGGCTTATTCTGCTTAGCATGATATTTTCTAGCTCCATCCATTTGCTGGCAAATGCTATGATTTCATACTTCTTTCAGGCTGAGTAATATTCCATTGTTTATACATACATACATAGACATACACACACAGACACACACACCATATTTTAAATATCCATTCATCTGTTGAAGGACATCTTAGGATGGTTCCATAGTTTAACTATTTTGAGTTGAGCTACCATAAACATTGATGTGGCTGCATCACTGTAGTATGCTGATTTTAAGTCCTTTGGGTATAAACTGAGAAGTGGGATAGATGGGTCAAATGGTAGTTCCATTCCATGTTTTCTGAGGAATCTTCATTGAAGAATAGATTTGAAAGAAATTTTAGGAAGCTCACAATATTCATGTCTAAACTTTTTTTCAAGATGAAGCAGGTGTTTATTTTCAATCATTCATTAGTAATCTTTCATTAGTTATCAGTTCCAACAATTTATTCTATGAGGTTATAGTTAAATTTAAATTCTCAGTGTAGGAAATAGATCTTGGGTTCAAGCATTTTTTTTGGAGGGGGAGGTGATGATGTACCAGGGATTGAACTCAGGGACACTTGGCCACTGAGCCACATCCCCATCCTATTTTGTATTTTATTTAGAGACAGGGTTTCTGAGCTACTTATTGCCTCACTGTTGCTGAGGCTGGTTTTGAACTCATGATCCTCCTGTCTCAGCCTCCCAAGCTACTGGGATTACAGGTAGGTGCCACCGGACCTGGCCATGCATTTCTTATATGTGGGCTTTTTTTTGTTTGGTGTGTGTGTGTGTGTGTGTGTGTGTGTGTGTGGTGCTGGGGTTTGAACCCAGGGCTTTATGAATGCAAGGCAGTTACTCTACCAACTGAGCTATATCCCCAGCCCCAGCGGGTGTTCTTTTGATAGAAAAAAAGATTCTAAATATTCTCTCAAATTCTGTAAGGTGTTTTAGTGATAATCTGTCAACAAATATACAATGTCTAATTATACATATCATGGAAAATAATTGCTAAATTACCGAATGTGTCCATAAGTATGTGTAGAAACTCTGCCCTTTTCATGTTTTTAACTTTCATTTTTGTTGTTGATTTTATTGGCCACTGAAAAATGCTTGTATATCTGTCTTATATGGCTATATAAAGACCATTAAAATGCTAATATTTAAGACATTGAAATTAAAATGTTAAATATATAAGACAAATGTGTGACTGTCCAGTTCACTTTATTAAATCATTAGGGCTGAACTGTAAAAAAAAAAAAATTTTTTTTTTTTTTTTACAGTAAGTTAAAATTTTGTTTCTCAATCTGGGAGTGTAGCTTGATGGTACAGTGCTTGCCTAGTATGCACAAGGCGACAAGTTCAATACCCAGCATTGCAAAACATTTTTTCTAAGAACATTACGTGTCGTTTCATGTTAACCATGGAACTTCAGCATGTAATAACAATAGTGTGTGACCTATTTCCACATCGTCAATCAGTGAAGAGAATATTCTCTAATTTATTGGATTAATCCTTCAGTAATCTACAGTTATAGTATGTCACTAAGCATACTGTTTAAACAAAGGATTTAATTTTTTTTTAATCATTGCAAAAGTTTACCAACGAGAGAATTCGTGCATTGATTTATGCCATGGAATAAACTTTTTAATCTGGAATGCTTTTCAGAATATCATCAGAATACACTTTCACAAAAAATTTAAACTCCAAACTATATTTATGAACTACCTAATTCTTCATAAATTTATACAATATGGAGTTCTGTTTGGAAGTAGACCTTGAGAACAACTTCTTGTTCAGGCCACACATATAGAATTATCATGTTATTTTTGCATTTGTTAAGTTTCAATTAAAAACACTGTGCTGGAGCTGAGGTTGTGTACCTCAGTGGTAGACCACTTGTCTAGCATGTGTGAGGCACTGGGTTCAATCCTCAGCACCACATAAATATAAATAAATAAAATAAAGATATCCTGTTCATCTAAAACTGAAAAAAAAATTAAACAACAACAACACTGTGCTTGGTTGGTTGGTTCTATGAATTTGTCTCCAACATCATTAGCTAGTTCCTAAATGCATCGAACTATGATGTTGTTGAAAATTGGTTCCTTGTTGTATAATCACTGAACATTTCCAAGCAAACAACTTTGATGGGGTATCTAACATCTTTATGTGTGTGTGCGCGCACCTTCACACACATGTGTGTTTTAAAATTATTAGCATCTTGGGGATATAGCTCAGTTGTTAGAGTGCTTGCCTCGCCTGCATAAAGCCCTAGGTTCAATCCCCAGCACCCCAAAAAATTATTAGCATCTCAACTACTGTAGAAGGAGCCTGATATGTGAAATAGTGAACATATACTTATATTGGATTTCTAATTCAGTGCTAATCTTTAATTCAAATATTTTTTTTGTTTTGAAATTGTGTATATTTTCTATAAAAATACTAATTCATTTTGATGGTATTGTTTGATAGCCAATACATCTCTGCACATAGCACACTGTAGTTTTAATGCTTCACTATCAATTATCTGTATGTAAAATAGTACAATCTTTGGTCTTCATTTCTTTGAAATCATTTCCATTGTTATTGTTTGGTTCATTATTGGTATGTCATTCAGAGGTGTGTCTTTTCTCACCAAAGTGACCAGTAGGCTATTTGCTGTCTGGTCTAATATCTAATTACTTACTTAATTTAACTAACAATATTAAATTTTAAGTTATAGGCTTGATTAACATTTAAATGATTAGAAAGTGACAAATTATGAAATAAAATGCTTATGTTTTCTCCAGTTCTTTTATATTTGCATTTAATTGACAAAATAACCAATGTCAAATGGCTGAAAAGTTTCTAAGTGCTTACTCTCAATTTCTGTACTTATCTGTTGTGGACACATAACAGCTGAGGACCTTTGTTATGGCATAGGCACTATGGAGGGCCATGGTGGCAAGGGAAGGGATGTTCTGACTTATTTGTTCTTTTTCATAGGGTAGAAATTCTGGATCTTTGGTGAGATCCAATTATAACTTTCTTTTGCCTTTCTCGGGGTTCAGTGGACATTCCTCCTCATATTCATGTATGAAGACATACTACCCTATAAATGTAAAAAGGGGCTTTAAGAAGGCAGTTTGTAGATGTCCTCATTGATTCTTCCTGTAGATACAGAAAAGCTTGTCTAAGGGCAGTAGTCTTAGCTGCTGTCTTACTTGTTCAGCTGTTAAGTATAAAATCATTATGGTGGTGCCTGTGTTCCCATGTCTGTTTTCTGATTACTCCAGTGCCCTCCCATAGAAGGGACTTATTTAAGAGCCTTATATGTTTAGCAGCCATCTCTCAAATCAGTTTTAATGAGGGTGACCTATTCCATATATGTTTACAGCAATTTTCTTTCTATATGATTTATAAATATTTATACATATCTGCATATGATCTCTCTCTTTCCTCTTTTTCCCCTCCCCTTGTTGTCTCCCTAGATGTGTCCTTTTGTGTGTGTGTGTGTGTGTGTGTGTGTATCACTGAATTGCTTAAATAATTTTTTATGGAACCATGGAGCTGGAAGTGGTTTGAAGGTCATATGGTCCAACTCTCTTTGCATTCACTCTCTTTTTCCAATATATAGAGAAGATTGGCAAACTATTGCTATCTGCCTGACACCTGTTTTTGTAAGTAAAGTTTTATTGGATCACAATTACTCCCATTTGTCTACATGTTATCTATAACTGCTTTTTTGATATAGTGAATAGTTTCCATGGAAACCTTATGATCTCTAAAGCCAAAAATTTTTACTCTCTGGCCCTTTACAGAAAGGTTACCAACTGCTGATGCAGAGACAGGCCACCTCTAATTGAACTCATTCAGTATTTCACCATCTCTCAAAGCATTGAATTTCTAGGTAGGAAGTTCCTATTTAAAATCTTCCCTTTTAAATAATGTTCTGGCCACAGGATAGTCTTTTAGGATTTTTTTTTTTTTTTTTTTTTTTTTTTTGGTGTGTGTGTGGTGCTGGGATTGAATGCAGGACCTTGTGCATGCCGGGCAAGCACTCTACCAACTAGTTATATCCCTAGCCCGGTCTTTTAGAAATTTGAAGATAACTTTTTTAAAAAAATGTTTTGTTTAGTTTTAAATGGACACATACCTTTATTTAGCTTATTTATTTTTATATGGTGCTGAGGATTGAACCCAGTGCCTCACATGTGCAAGGCAAGAACTCTACCATTGAGCCCTAGCCCCAGCCCCAACATAACTTTTTAAAAATATTTTTTAGTTGTCAATGAACATTTATTTTATTTATATATATGTGGTGCTGAGAATCAAACCCATTGCCTCACACACACTAGGCAAGCACTCTACCACTGAGCCACAACCTCAGCCCTTAAAGATAACTTTTAAGCTTGTTTCCTCTTTCTATTAATCAATATTCCATTCCTTGCCGTCCCAGTTCTAAAAATCTGTAGTTATTCAATTCATAGTTGAGTGTCCTGTGAACTCAGTTTTAAACTACTTACTTACTCTGTTTCCAGAACCCAGTGTAATTTTCGTGGATGTGTTTGGCTCAGAGTCTGCTGGTTTTTTTCTTTAAAGTTTTATTGTGTATTTCCTACTAGGCACTCAACTTTATTACTACTGTTAATATGAATTAAGTTGCATTATGTTTTTTAGGCAGCTGTATCATATAAATGACTTATGGAGCAGAAGCTCAAAAATCACTCTAATATATTGCCATTTTTTTATTTTATGCTAATTTCATAGCAGGACTTTTGCTTCTATGAGATTACATTGTATTAGGATTAGCCCATTGTGCCAATATGTTAGCAAGTTTTTGAATCTTGATTATGTCTTTCACATATTTACCGTTCCTCTTAGCTTTTTGTCATGTGAGAATTTGATAGAGAGTTCCTTGATCAACACCTTGCTATGTTTTTGTGGTCATTATTGAACACAAGCGAAATTATTCTGGGTATTTCTCTTAGAGTTTACAGTAAATTGGATTATTGCTTAGCAAATATTCCCCACCCTTTCCCTTGAGGTTAAGTATACATACATCCTTGCATCACCAGCTTTGGACTTGGTCATATGTTGTGTTTGGGCAAACAGAATGAAGATGGAAATGACAGTACACTATTTTTAAAATGAGACTTTTTAATATGCCTGACAAGTTTCTCCATCTCTCTTATATTTCTGCCATTTGCTATAAGAAAGGATTCGCCCAGTTAACTACTTCCCCTTCAAACTAGGTCCTAGAATGAAAGGTACGTGAAGGAGATCTGATTTGACCTGCATCTTGAAGTAGAGATGCTTCAGCCAAACTGCAGATTCATGAGCAAAAAATTAGCATTGATTGCTGTAATCCATTTGTGTTTTGGAGCTGTTTGTTACATAGCACAATTCAGCAGTAGCTGACCCATTATAGTTAACCAGGCCATTTTGTTTTTTGGAGAATTTTTTTCTGAAATGTCTGTTTCTTAATTTGTAAATAACAATTAAGCCAGTACCATTATGAACCTTGGATAAAGGGAGAAGAGATGTAAATTTTGGGTCTCATATGTGTTGAGGTATATGGCAGGAGGGGAGGGAAAGAAACCATAAATGCTGAACATGGTATGCAGCTGTGTCCTGCTGCTCTAGCTCTGCCTCAGATGCTTTGAGTCAGTTCTTTGCTTTTTATAGTTTGACTTACTGCCATTGTCAAGGTTATCCATACTTTCTATTCTGTTTTCCTGTTTCTCTTTGTCGCTATAATTTTTTTTTTAAATTTTCTATCCTTTTGGAAATAACTCATGTTTTCATAAACAATGTATACTATGTAAAGAAATAACAGAATAAGAGCATTAGAGTTTTGACTCTGGCTTTAACATTTGTTAACACAGTCACTGTACAGATGTTACTTACACTGTTCACCTCTACATAGTGGGGTTAATAAATAACTTAGCAGTTGTTGCTAAGTTGAGATAAATAAGTCAGTGTCATTTGTACATATAGTCATTTAGTAAATATTTACTGACTAAATTCTGAGAGATACAGTACTTTGCACATTATTAAAAAGTCAGTGAATTCTAAAGCATTTTAATGATCATCATTCTAGAGTGTCACATTGATACCAAGTAAAAGGAAAAGAGACGGGGGTTCCATTCCCATTTATGGAAGAAGGAACATAAGTGTTTTTCACTAAAAATCATGGAACAGCTGTAAGATTATTCCATGGTGTAATACTTTATTGTGGGATTTATTTTTGCATTATTCTTGGCAGTGACTAGATAATATCAATGGACAGTAATTTTTATTCTATTTGAGGATATGAGTCTAAAAGTATAAGATTGCTTGTACTTTGTTTCCTCTTCCAATTAGTTTTTTCAAAATAGAAATCCAACTATATATCGTGATATTTAATATTATGAGTAATTGTAATCTTCTCTTGTAACCTTGGACAAGATGCAATAAGAACAGTGAAGCAACTTTTGTCTCCTATTATTTGGGCATTTACCTCCTACCAGACATTTTGACAGTGTTTCATAAAATATTTTTAAAACTGGTCCTAACAATTAAAATAATGCAGAGTTATGTAAGTAAAGTTTATTGTTTCCTTTATATTTTTCCAGATTTACCCTTACATTTGGCATAATTTTTTACTTTTATGTGTGTACTCTTTTTAATTTATAGTTTTTTCCTTTATAAGAAAATAAGATTAGGTCAGGTGTGGTGGTGCACATCTGTATTCTCAGCTACTCAGGAGGCTGAGTCAGGAGGATCACAAGTTCAAGTCCATCCTGGGAAACTCAGTGAGACCATATCTCAAAACCAAAAGGTCTGGGAATGTAGCTCAGTGATAGAGCATTCCTGGGTACAATCCTCAGTGTATTGCCAATTTTCTTTTTTTAAAAAGCAAGATTAAGATGGAGGATATAGCTCAGTGGTAGAATGCTTGCCCAGCACAAGAAAGCCCTGGGTTGGATGCCTAGTTTCTCAAGAAGGGGGGAGAAGTAAATTACATTCTCATTATTCTGCATCTTGTCTTCCTCCCCACCTTCCCTTTCTTTCTTCTTCTTTTTTTTTTTTTTTTTTTGTGGTATGGAGAATTGAACCCAGGACCTTGTGCATGTTAGGCAAGTGCTATACCACTGAGCTACAACTTATTCCTTCGAATTTCTTTTCTTTTCTCTTCTCTTCTCTTCTCTTCTCTTCTCTCCTCTCCTCTCCTCTCCTCTCCTCTCCTCTCCTCTCCTCTCCTCTCCTCTCCTCTCCTCTCCTCTCCTCTCCTCTCCTCTCCTCTCCTCTCCTCTCCTCTCCTCTCCTCTCCTCTCCTCTCCTCTCCTCTCCTCTCCTCTCCTCTCCTCTCCTCTCCTCTCCTCTCCTCTCCTCTCCTCTCCTCTCCTCTCCTCTCCTCTCCTCTCTTCTCTTCTCTTCTCTTCTCTTCTCTTTTCTTTTCTTTGAAACAGCGTCTTACCAAGTTGCTAAGGCTGATCTTGAACTTGTGATCCTCCTACCTCAGCCTCCCAAGATGCTGGAATTACAGATATGATGCCACTGCACCTGGCTTCATTTGCCTAATTTTAATGTTGAATCTCTAGCACATATATGCTTAATTTCTAAAGGACATTTAAAAAAAATTTTTTAGTTGTACATGGACGCAGTGTCTTTATTTTGTTTATTTTACTTTTATGTGGTGTTGAGGATGGAACCCAGTGCCTCACACGTGAGAGGCAAGCGCTTTACCACTGAGCCATGCCCCAACCACCTAAAGAACATATTTGAATTCTGTTTTTATAGGTTCATAGAATTTTAAAATTAAGAATTTTGGGGAGATGGGGGGTGCTAGGAACTGGATGATAGAAGAGACCTCTGAGCTATATCCTTTAGTCCTTTTTACTTTTTATTTTGAGACAGGTCTCACTATGTTGCCAACCCTGGCCTTGAATTTGTGATCCTCCTGCTTCATTCTTCCAAGTTGCTGGGATTATAGACAGACATGTACCACTGTGCCTGGATTCCTCCCAACCCCATGCTGTGAATTGAACCCAGGTTTTCTTACATGCTAGGCACATGCTTTTCCATTGAGCTATACCCAGAATTATTATTTTTTCTTTTTTCTAAATTAGGGTTTTTTAAGTGACTTTACAATTATTGTTTGTAAGGTTTTTTAAATTCATTAATTCAACAGTAATAAGGCAATGGCCATAGTATTTTTATTTGAATGAAATAATATTTATTCAGTATCTGCTGTATTCTAGTCATTGTGGTACACTCATTTCATAGGCTCATTTTAATTTTTACAACAACTATATTTCTTACAACAAAGGGAACTAGTTCCCTATGGTTGAATCTCTATGGGTTGAAATTGAGGAAATTTGTGATGGGGTACAGTTTGAAATACCCATTGTAACCCCTTTTCTATTCAGATGAGCAACCTGAGCTCCTAAAAAGCTTTTCTTGAGCAAGTAGTACTACAGCCCAATATCTTGGCCAGGCTGGAATTCCTTCTACTATCCCTAGAGTAGTTTGCCTTAGCTTTGATCTTTAAGTAATTTTAAATTAACAACCATAAGTGAAAAGTATGGTTATATTTTGCTTGCAATATATTTTACTTAACAGGATGAGAAATTTAATATTTGCTTTTAATTTTTTAAAAAATGTTTTCTTCTTGAATTTGTTAAGCATGATTTGACCACATATATTTAAGTAAAAGTAGACTATTAGACTATTAAGAGCTATTTTTTTGAGGTTCTTTGCTTAAAAATACAGAAGTTCTTCATTTTATTCATTGTAATTTTTTTTGTTTGTTTGTTTTTTTCATTGTAATTTTTTTAATATTTATTTTTTGGTGTAGATGGACACAACAGAATGCATTTATTTTTATGTGGTGCTGAGGATCAAACCCAGGTCCCTCCCGTGCTAGGTGAGCGATCCACCACTGAGCCACAATCCCAGCCTCTCATTGTAATTTTTAATAATTAATTTTTATTTTTTGTGGGCTGGGGAATAAACTCAGGACCTCACACATTGCTAGGGAAGTGCTCTACCACTGAGCTATATCCTCAGCCCAAGTTCATCATTTTAATATATGTGAGTTTATTAATATTTTTCTTTAGTCACTTTTTATAATATAAAAGATATTCTCCAGTACTCTCTTCTGAAAACTTTTTTGATATTTTTAGATTCATAATTGATCTGGAGTTGATTTAGTGAATAGTGTGAAGTAAAATTCTAATTTCAGTTTCACATATTTATACCCATATTACCAATGTGTATTGGAAAATCAACACTTTTTGTGTTCATCTGCAGAGCCAGTGTCATTAATTCTCTATATATCTGTGGGTCTCTTTCTGAAATCTTTTTCTCTTTTATTAGTATTTGTCACCCTTATACAAATACTATGCTATCAATTTATACAGTTTTCAAATAAAATTTGGTATCTGACTTAGCCAGTCTTTTACATTGTTTGTTTTGACTCATTTAGGCCCTTTTCACTTTCACACCAATTTTAGAATCATGTATCAATTTTTGCTAAAGACTAGTTGGGACTTTAGTTGGGATGGGATGCAATTTATTTATAGGTTAGTTTAGAAGAAATAGACAACCCTTGTAATGTGAGGTGTCCATTTAATTGACAATCTCTTAAATTTTAAAAGCACTCTATAATTACTTAGTAGAAGGTTTGAATACTTTTGTTAAATTTAGACCAGGGTACTTACTGTGGTTTTTAATGCTCCAGGAAAACTTTTTTTTTTTTTTGTAAATCTGCAGTCCTTTAAGCTAGGTGTGTTAGAGAATTGAAAAATTGCATTTTAGAAATGTTAGGCATGATTACAGCTGGGGCAGACTCTGATGTCCATGTAGTATTTCCTGTACATTAGTATTTCCTGGTAAAAAACAAAAGTAATCATTCCTTTTGAGTTACATGAAAACTATAAACACTTTTACTTTAGTTCAGGAGAGGTTTTGCTGTCAAATGAGTTAGACATAAACCTTGTCTCACTTTGGATTTTGGAGTTGTGGACCTTTATCATGGTTTTTTTTTTTTTTTTTTTAAAGAAACCCAGTTTTGCCAAGCTCAATGGTACACACCTATAATCCTATCAGCTCAGGATGCTGAGGCAAGATTGCAAGTTCAAAGGCTGGGGTTATGGCTCAGTGGTTGAGTGCTTGCTTTTTTCTTTTTTTCTTTCTTTCTTTCTTTCTTTTTTTTTTTTTTTATACTGGGAATTGAACTCAGGGGTGCTTGACCACTGAACCACATCCCCAGCCCTATTTTGTATTTTATTTAGAGACAGGGTCTCACTGAATTGCTTAGGGCCTTGCTAAATTGCTGAGTTGGCTTTGAACTTGCTATCCTCTTACTCAGCCTCCCAAGCCACTGGTATTTACAAGTGTGCGCCACCATGCCTGGCCTAAATTTGATTTGGTATTCAACAGTCTTGTGGATGTGTGTATGTGCACGTGCTGTGTGTGTGTGTGTGTGTGTGTGTGTGTGTGTGTGTGTGTGTGTGTTGCTGAGGATGGAACCCAGGGCCTCATGCATATTGGGTAAGCACTCTTCTATTGAGCTACATTCCCAGCCCAGAAGTATTGTTTTATATAAATCATTACAATTTACTTACTTATTTTGTTAATGAACAAGTTTTTTTATAATTGTGAAAAATAATTGCTTTAAACATTTGAGTAGATAAAAATTTGAGTACATCTCTCAGATAGTTACCTAGGAGAGGAATTACCAGGTCATAAGAGATGTATCATTTTGCCTTTAGAAGATATGACCAGTTTCCCAAAGTTGTTGTCCAGTTTCACACTCAGCAGTAGAATGTAAGTAGTTCCATATTTCTCCAACGCTTGGTATTTCTAATTTTTAAATTAGAAAATAGCCATTCTGTCTATCAGTTAATCTTTGTTCAGGTTATGGATGGAACATGTATTATTTCCCCTTGTGTAGGCATTTGCCCAGCCTGGATGTTGCTTAGCCTCTTGGTTTATTTAATCCTATTAGCCAATAAGTTTCTGACCTGATTATAATATATGGTAGATGACATCTAGAAAGATATTCACTCACTTGAATCAGATTTATTAAATCCCTACCAAACTTCATGGTGCCACTGTCAGAACCAGAACACTGAACAAAATAATAGATTGAATGTAGGTTCTCAGCAATCAGAGATTAGTTTCCAAATCTTTCAAACAACCCACCCCCTAATAATAACAATGTGCATATTGAAAGTATGCACAAAATAAAAAATATAAAATAAATAATATTTTGAAATGTTTTGCTTATTCTCACAGTAGCATATTATCATTAATATATAAAAAGTTTAACATATATTGTAGGTAAGACTTTGTGATAGCAAACAAATCTAACATCTCAGTGGTTTACAAAAACAAATATTTTCATTTTGTTCATTTTGTAAGTCTGTTATGAGTTGGTAATGGCTTAGCCCAATATTGTCATCACATCGATTTCATCTGGACTATGTGATGGAGTGGCCTCTATTTGGAATTTTTTTTAATATAATTTTTTTAAGTTGTTGATGTACCTTTTTTTAATGTATTTATTTATATGTAGTACTGAGAATTGAACCCAGTGCCTCACACATGCTAGGGAAGTGCTCTACCACTGAGCTATATAACCCCAGCCCTGGGATGTTTGTAAGTGGAAAAGAGAGCACAGCCAACCATACCCTAATTATTACAACTTCTGCTTGGAAGAAGTATTATCTATTATTTCCATTCATATTATATGAGCCACAGCAAGTCACATAATTCTTCCCTAGAACAGATAAGAATAAAAAATGTGTGTGTGTGTGCACACATGTGTATGTATATCAGCTTTATTGAGAAAGAATTCAGTCGTGCAGTTCATCCTTTTTTTAATTGTTTTTTTTTTAGTTGTAGATGGACACAATATTATTCTATTTATCTATTTTTATGTGGTGCTGAGGCTTGAACCCAGTGCCTCACACATGACAGATGAGTATTCTATCACTGAGCCTCAATCCCAGCTGAAGTTCATCCTTTTAAAATGTGTAGTTAGTGTATTCAGTTGTGCCACCATTCCTGCTATCAATTTTAGAACATTTTTATCACCCATAAAAGAAACCCATTAGCACTCACATTCCTAATTTTCCACCAGTCTCCCCAGTTCTGGGCAGCTACTGAATTACTTTCTTACCTACTCTTATCACTTAATATAAATGGAATCATTATTATCTTTTGTGACTGGCTTCTTTTACTTAGCATACTGATTTTAAGTTCATCTGTGTTGTAGCATATATCAATGCTTCATTCCTTTTCATTGCTGAAAAATATACCATTGTATGCATATACTTATGGATATATCATTTTATTAATCTGTCTATCGGCTAAGATAATTTTTGTTGCTTAGAATTGCTGGTTTTTATGAATAGTGCTGCATGAACAATTCATGTGCAAGTTTTTAAGTGGACATGTTTTCATTCTCTCATGTATAAATCCAGGAATGGGCCTTTGGTTACTCAGTTTTTAACATTTTCAAAGGAACTTCAAAACTGTTTTCTGAAGTGGATCCCCATTTTGCATTTTTAGCAGCAACATGTGAAACTTCCAGTTTCTCTACATCTTTGCTAATATGTGGTGTTTACCTGTCTTAACTTTTTAGCCATCCTAGTCAAGTGGTAGAAGATATTTATTTTTGGATAGCAAATAGGATGTACAACACTCAACTTGTCTGCCCATACCTACATAATAATGTATTAAAAATGTTTTTGTTTTTGTTGTTGTTGTTTTTGGTGCTAGGGATTGAACCTAGGAGTGTTTTACCTCTGAGCTACCTCATCAGCCTTTTATTTATTTATTTTTAATTTTATTTTGGAAGAGGGTCTCACCAAGTTGTCCTGGCTGGCTTTGAACTTGCAGTCCTCCTACCTCAGCCTCCCAAATCACTGGGATTATAGGCCTAGACCACTATATCCAGCAAAAACATTTTTTAAAATCAAGTATTTTTCTCATCAGAGTGGTAGTTCTTTGATGGATGAGACCAGCTCACTCATCTGTTTCAATTTAGGGATGAATGAATGAATGAATGTTAAAGACATGTTAAATGATATACAGACATAACAAAAGAACTTTGTGAGGGTTTACCATGAGAAACAGTAATTTCACATCTGGAGCTCAACCATTTTAAAAGAGTTTTGAATGGCATATTAATCTGTTTTATGAATAGCGGAGTTAACTAAATCTCCCATCAGTACCATTTTTGAGGTTAAGGAAATTATTTGTAGTTGGCTATAATCTTCATAGTGTGCACACTGAGCTATATCCCCAGCTCTATTTTTTAAAAAAATATTTATTTTTATATTTGTAGTTGAACACAATAACTGTTTATTTATATGTGATGCTGAGGATCAAACCCAGGACCTTGAACATGGGAGGCGAGCACTCTACCACTGAGCCATAACCCCAGCCCCTCCCCAGCTCTTTTGATTTTATTTTAAAATTGGGGCTGGCCTTGAAGTTGTGATCCTCCTGCCTCAGGCTCCTCTGTACCTGGGGATATAGGTATATACCATAGTGCCAAGCACAGAACATGTGTTCTTAATTCAATATTTTAAAAAAATTGTAATGTCTTGGGGTTGGGATTGTGGCTTAGTGGTAGAGCACCTGTCTAGCATGTATGAGGCACTGGGTTTGATTCTCAGCACCACATATAAATAAAAAATAAGTAAATAAATAAAGGTCTACCAATAACTAAATTTTAAAAAAAAATTGTAATGTCTTATTTTAAAATAATATATTTGAAATCTGTGAAGACTATCATAATTTCTACTTCTGAGAATTTGAGAAAAATCCTCGGTTAAATAAATTTAGGGAGGAAGAACTTGGTGAAATTTAATAGCATAAGAGTTCTAGAAACTGTTGAGTTCCACATTCAGAGAAAAAATAATGTCATATGCTCTTTACCAAATAAAGCAGATAGTGTTCCTTTTTACTATGGAAGAGGGAATTGAGGGATGAGTAGGGAAAGAGAGGTTAAAAAAATTATTGTTTTTGAATGTTGTAGAATCAGAAATCTACAGCAAAAATATTTGAAATAACTTTAATTCTAGAGAAAATTGTAAAATCAGGTGTTAGAGGAGGTAACCTAAAAACTTCCATTTGGGAACTGAGTAACCTGATGACTTTACTTAAAAACAAATCCCCAATAATTTTGATAACTTAGTGTTAGTTAATAAATGCTACGAAACAGTGTTCCCTTGTCAGTGTTGTACTTAAAATCTGATGGATTTCTATCTTTAGCCTGTTTCATTATGCCCTTGGATAGAAAAGAAAAATGCTTTACATATATGAAATGAGAATGCTTTGTATCCCTGCTTGGCCGGGCAGTATTTCACTCATGTTTATAAGTTAAAGTGGTCCAGCATTTATTCATTTTTGAATCTTATTGGTAAAGGAAAGTGTAGCCAATAGAGGAGACGTGGCCTGGACAGGAAGGTGGAGCTTTTCAGCCAGGAGAGTTTCTGGCGAGGATGGAAGGAGCTGTGTATGGTGTTTGAGAAATATACATCAAACACGTGTGTGTGTGTGTGTGTGTGTGTGTGTGTGTGTGTGTGTGTTTATATGTCTCACACATATTGAAGTAGTGCCCTTAATGAAAACATTCTGCCTCCAGCAATTAATGAAAATAAAAAGAAAGAAAGAAAAAAACCAACTCAACTCTGCTTGTTTTTCCACATGACTGCTGAACAATTGCAGCTTCTACTAGGAGCCCTTCTCCTGTTCCTGGGAAAATACTCTGGCTGCTGGCATTTGCATAATCGTCTTTAGGGCTATTGTGGGCGGGCTTGGGCTGCTGACACAGAGCTGCAGACTGGCCACCTGTCCAAAACAAATGAACTCAGCCTTTGTGCAGTATTATCTGGTTCTCCACAGTGTCACTTCTGAGTAATGAATAATTTGATTAAAATATCATGAAACTATTATTTAGGAAATGTTTGTGTTGAATTTAAATCCTCCATTTGAAAAGAGAGAAATTTCCTCTTTCTTGAACTGGCATAACTGTTTTCATGCTCTTCTGGCATAGTTTGTAATTGCTTTTGTGAAATTATCCTCATGAATATTAATTAGGGCTGTGAGAATTTTAAAAGAAACTTTGAAGATGATTTGTATTTATCCTTATATAAATTATAAATTAAGTGTTGTCTAATTTTTCTAGCAGAGCATTTCACTCATGTGGAATAATGAGTTAAACATTTAAAGTAAACAAAGAAAGAAGAACTATCTAAGGTCTTGAAATAGTAACCAGTTCATCATTCTTTTTCACTGATAATCAATCCAATGACTCATACATGAATTTAGGAAGATTTTGTCCTCACAGCATAACATTACTATGTTAACTAGTTTTATTAATCATCTACTTTTAGCCTGTTATTACACATATACATTGAGATTATTTTTAATTACATATGATAGACTTACATGTGACATACTATTGACCTTTTTTGTACATAATGATCAACTGAAGTGAATTTATATGTTAGAATTGTAATTGTTGTAGTCATATATAACAAAATTCAAATGTCAAATAAGTGCTCAGTGAGTTAGTAAACACACTTTAAAAATTACTTGCTTGAGTTTGTTTTGCTTATCATAGTAATCACTTCTCCTAGTTTTCATTAAATATTTATTGAATGTGAATGAAAGATCCAATGCCACTAAGAGATATTGTCAACAACCTATAGTAGTAAATACATGTGATATATAAAAATATTTTTATTAATGCATAATAATTATACATAATAATGTGTTACATTCATTTTGACATAATCATACATGCATGGAATTAATTTGTTCTATTTTAGGCTCTAGTAGTTCCTCTTTTCTATTATCCTCTCTAACCCTGCTCCCCTTCCTCTACTGGTCTTCCTTCTATTTATTATTTTTTAATTGATGATGAGATATATATATATATATATATATATATATATATATATATATATAAATAATGGTAGAATTCAGTGCACTGAATTCTATATATATAGAATATGTGCACTGTAATTTGGTCATCTTCATTCCACAGTTCTTCCTTTTCCTGTCTCTCCTCAGTCTTCCTCAGTTCCATTTCTCTACTCCACTGATCTCCCTTCTAATGTCATGGGAACCCCCCTCCTTATTTTGTTCTAGCTTCCACATATGAGAGAAAATATTCATCTCTTGACTTTCTGACTGGCTTATTTCACTTGGTGTTACATTTCCCAGTTCCATCCATTTTTCCATTAAATGCTATGATTTCATTCTTTTTTATTGCTGAGTAAAACTCCATTGTGTATATATATACTGCCTTTCCTTTTCCATTCCTCTGTTGATAAGGCATTGGGGCCAGATCCATAGTTATTGATTTTTACAATAGCTGTTATGGTTTGCATCTGGAATGCCCCCCAAAAGTCTCATATGTTAAAGGCTTAGTCCCCAGTGCAGCAGTGTTCAGAGGTAGAAAAGTGATTCATGAGGGCTCTGACCTAATTGGTGAATTAATCCATTGATAGCTGAGTGGACTACTGGGAGATGATGTAAACTATGTAAGAGGTAGGCCTAGTTGGAGGAAATAAGTCCCTGGGTCCCTGCCATGGAAGAGTTTTATCTTGTTCCTGGCCCCTTCCTTACTTGCCTGTGTTCTCTTTCTCTCCCCCGATCTCTGCTTTCTGGCTGCCACTAGCTGATAGCTTCCCTCTACCACACTCTTCTGTCATCACATTCTGCTTTACTTTAGGCCCAAAGTGATAGAGCCAGTTGACCATGGGCTGAAGCCTGAGGAAATCAGGAGCAAAAATAAATCTTTCCTCCTTTAGGTTGATTGTTAGGTATTTTGGTCACAGCAATGGAAAGCTAACTAACCCAACAGCCTTTTGAGATATATTGGTATTGTCCTTGTTATATAATAAGACTAATTTTCAAGAGTAGTTTTAGTTTCATAAATAAATTGAGCAGAAAGTTATAGAAGTGGACTCATATACTCTTGTTCCATTCAGGCACAGTTTTCTTCTCTGTCAACATTCCACTCCTGTGGTATATTTGTTACTGTCAATGAGCCTGACACACATTATCACCCTGAGACCATGATTAGAGTTCACTCTTAGTGAACATTCTGTGTATTTTGATAAATGTAAAAGGACTTCTGTCCTCCATTATAATGATACATAATACTTACACATAATAATTTTACTGCCCTAAGAACTATCCTCTGTGCTATTTGTTCTTCTTTTCCTTGAACCCCTCACAATCACTGATCTTTTTACTGTCTCTAGTTTTGCCTTTTCTATAATGTTATATAATTGGAATTATATAGTATGTAGCTATTTTAAATTGACTTCTTTCACTTAGTAATATGCATTTAAGGTTCTTACACGTCTTTTCAGGACTTGAAGCTAATTTCTTTTTAGTGATGAATAATGCTCCGAAGTGTGGATGTACCATGGTTTATCCTTTATTTACTGAAATTCTGTCCATATTTTATGACTAATGATACTGAATCTGAGATCTAGTAAATTGCCCAGATTCACATATATAATTCATATGAAGTTGAGAATAAAATCCATCTAAATCTAAAAGTAGAAAGTTCACACATATTTGGTGAGTAAAAGATGATTTTATATACATGAATTGGTTTTTAGCAGCACCTGCACTTTTGTTTGCCTTTGTGTATTGGCAATGTATATAAAAGTTTTCATGTAATTATGTGGATTTATGATGATATTTTGAAGTTTAAATTTTTTCGCAAATTGCACAAATAGCTGTAGATTATTCCTTGAAAAATAATAAAGAATATATTGAAAATAATTCTGATAATGCAAGCACAAACAAACAGAGCAGAGAAAAGAGCAGAGATGAGGCTTCTTTCCAAAAAGCTCATGAGCTTAATTATAATGTAAAAACAAAGATAGCCCAAACAGACCTGAAATGGATAAGGCAAAAATAAGTTGTAAGACCACTCAAAAATAGATTTATATATAGCTACTTTTGTACTGACAAACTGTATCCTATACTTTTAAGTCTCTTGAGAGAGTAACCATCAATATGTAATATATGAACCTTTACAATTAGAAAGACATTGGAAAAATTGTTTTATATTTATCTTATTCTTTTAAGTTATATTTTATGATCTAAAATAAATACACAAAGTATCTGGATATGTTTTATAACTAAATATACTTGTTTATTTATTTTAGGAGCATGTATCCAAAAGTTGTTTTTACTAATGAATTATATAGTCACAAGGATTTGGAGATCTATATTCTAAACTGTATTAGTACTATTTTGAAAAGTTTCATGCCAACTTAACTGAGTTATTTCAGTGTTATATCTTTCCTTTCTCTTTTACATTTATGTAGATATATGTTACCTTCCCTTCCTTTAGTGAAAGACTCATTCATCTTTCTAACCAAGACCAGGCCTTCTGCCTTTGTGATTTTGACCCTAACACTTTCCAGTTTTGTTGACTTTCTTTTTATTACTCTCACCCATTTTCTTCTGGATTTCAGTCCCTCTTTTGCCATTAGCTTCTCCTCAGCCTATAAGTTTTTCTTCCATTTTTTAAATTAACCAATAAACGCTTTCCTTAAACATATCTCTTTTAAATCTTCTGCCTTCCCTTCATATTTTATTTCCACTTGAAAATTTATACTCAGGGCTCAGTGGTAGCGCACTTGTCTGGCATGTGTGAGGCACTGGGTTTGATTCTCAGCACCGTGTATAAATAAATAAAATAAAGGTCTATCAACAACTAAAAAAAATTTTAAAAAATTCTATACTCACTGAACTTTTTGAGGGCTGACAATACACAAGAATCACCTCTGTTCTTTCCAGAGTCCAGTAGGTTCTGTGGTATGGGGTAAATATTTTCTAAATGTTTACCTAATGATGAATATTACATTATGAGTAACTCACAGTTCTAGTCACAAAGTCTCAGACCTGGCCCTGCAGAAAGTTAGGCTCCATTAGGGAGGTAAGACCTGCTTGTGAGGAATCAGCAGGAGACCAAGTCCAAGTAAAGGAGTTATTTCTTCCCAGTGAGCCAGTTGCAAACTAGATTGTGAGAAATAGATAGGATTTGGAGAAGAATGGTATTACAGCTTGAAAGTGATTGTGGATAAAAATAAAGTGTTTCTGAAATTATTATGAGGACAGATAACGTTGGAAAGAAGTAAGAAGATCCATTTGGGATATGCCAAGTTGATATAACTTGATAGAAGTAACGAGGTGAGTATTATTTTTGGTACTGGGAATTGAACCCAGGACGACTTAACCACTGAGCCATATCCCCAACCCTTTTTTGTATTTTATTAGAGATAGAGTCTCTCTGAGTTGCTTTGGGCCTTGCTAAGTTATTGAGGCTGGCTTTGAACTCATGATCCTCCTATCTCAGCCTCCGGAGCCACTGGGTTTACAGGTATGCACCACCATGCCTGGCAAGCCAAAAAAATTATGTGTTGGAAAAAGAACTTTGAAGTAGAAGTCATTGTCATAATGTATACGAATTCTGTCCCTTTTACTTAGTAGTAGTCTTGTGTAAGTAATTTGTTTCCTTTGTCCAAGAAAGTTCAACTGGATAAATTCTAAGTCCCTTTTAGAATCAGTCATCAGAATTTCTTTGTGATACATGGTATTGTATATGATGTTTCAGCTGGAAAGGTGACTGTCACTATTTCTGAGGGTCTGCACTGTGCCTAACAAGTTTTGTAAAGCTAGAAGGAAATTAGGACTCCTATATTCAGAATATAAATTCTAATTGATAAGATAGATATACATAATAGTTAAAAATTATATAATATCATTAGAGCTAATCAGGTTTATATAACTAAATGCCACATTCACAACATAATGTTTAAGGGCCCTAAATTTGTAGGAAGATATGAAATGTGGGATTAGAATAGGTAGAAAACATAGTATATTGAATAGATATGGAGTAGGAGTGCATTCTTTTTGGCTAGTGAAAGGATTTTATTAAAAATGCAGAGTTAAAAATTATAGCCCAAACAATGGAATAATTACAAAGTCAGTGGTTGCCAGGGGATAGGAGAAGAAGGGACAAGTGCATAGAGCATAGAGGACTTTTTTTAGGGCATTGGTAATACTCTGTATGATAATACATCTGTTTCCAGTTGTGTTAATGTTTACCTTTAAAGCCTGCCCGTACTCAGTTCCAGGAAGCTTGGAAGACCCTTGTTTTGATCCCAGTTGTGCTATTGGCTCACTTTCTTCCCTCTCCAAGCTGGTTCACTGTTAGCCTTTGGTTTCTTCATCTAACTCAGCAACACTGAAGTAGATACTATTGTTGCCTTTATTTTTGTGATAAAGAAATGCAAGATAAAGGCAAGCAAATTAACTTACGAAGGTCCAGGAATTATTCACCACTATACCAGTGATTTCTCAATAGTGCTTGCACATCAAAATCACTTGTGAAGTATGTTAAAATAATAATGTCTTAACCCTACTTCTGGAGTCTCATTCAGCAGGTGACATTTATTCTTAGCGGCCCTGTGAAGTTATTTTTTAAATTTTGCTTCAAAAGTTTTTGTAGTACTTTGTACCCAAAGAATTTTCATTGGTATTTGTATTGTCAACAGAAGTCTTACTTGTTCTGATTTTCAGTCCTAGTGTATAGGTATTCTCTTTTGTTACTTAGAAGTTCTGTGTCAAAGTTTACCTGATCTTTGATAAATGAATTAAAATACTTAATTTTACTTGAAAATTTGCAGATAATTCATTTTCTTGCAAATCACTTTATTGAAGTTGAAAAGAAAGGAAAAACTTTGGCACTGTCAGGAATGTAGTATCAAAATAGTTGAAGCTTACTTTGACCTTTTCATTGAGTGCAATTTATCCACCAATAGAGATTTTGTTTTTCTCCCCCTTTGTACTGGGGATTGAACCCAGGCACTTGCATACAGTAGCAGGTGGTCTACCACTGAACTACATCCACAGCCATTTTAAAATTTATATTTTAAGACAGGCTCTCACTATGTTGTCCAGGGTGATTCTCCTTGGTGTCCTTGTGATTCTCCTGCCTCAGCCTCCTGAGTAGTTAGGTATTGTTGATGTGTGCCACTCCATCTGACTGTAGGATGTTATGTTTTGTTGATGTAGTCCTAAATTGAGATTTTTTTTTTTTTAAGAGTAGGGAACTGTAAGCCTGTATCTTATTAATACAAGCTTAGCCTCTGGTACCTAATTTTAAGATTGGTAGTAGTTTTGGGAGGATACTCATTTATGCTATAAGCTTAGATAGCTGGAAATTACTTTAGGAAGAGTAATATTTGTATCTTTGGTGCCATTAAAGTCACCTTAGCTACTTGACAAATTTTAGCTTTGTGTTTTGAAGTAGGTACAGGCAGTTCTTAAAAGGCTTTAAAATTTTTTAGATTTAACTTATCTGTAAGTGTAGTTAAAGAAAACTTTAAAAGGAAGCAATAACTCTTTAAAAAGGCAATATATTTGCTAATAATGATAAATTGTTTTTTTTAAATGTTTATTTTTTGGTTATAAATGGACACAACATCTTAAGTTCAGAGTATTTTATGTGGTGCTGAGGATTGAACCCAGGGCCTCAGACGTGCTAGGCAAGTGCTCTCCAACTGAGTCACAACTCCAGTCCCTGATAATTGCTTTTTAAATTTCAGTTATTTCTATTTTTTTTTTTGCAATAGTTATATGCAGGAGCATCACAAGTTTGCAACCAGCTTCAGCAACTTAGTGAGACAGTGTCTCAAGATAAGAAGTAAAAAAGGGCTGGGGATGTAGCACCCTGAATGGGAGAGCATCCCTCAGTTTAATTACCAGTACTATAAAAATAAAAAAAATAAATGACTAACAGTGCTGAATGTTCATGTCATAAGCAGTACTCAACATTATGTGTAAACCTGTGTACTCTTTTTTCAGTCTGATCACTAAAGACTCCTTCACAAACAGCAAAGATACACAGATGACAAAAAAGCATTTGAAAGATGCTGGGTATCATCTTAGGAAATTGACAGTGAGATACCAGTACATACCTGTTTGAATGGCTAGATTTCAAAATAATGACACCACCAATATAAGCTAGAATATTGAACAACAAGACTTCTTCATTGCTAGTAGAAATGCAAAATGACACAGTCATTTTTGGAAGCTAAACACATTCTTATCATATGATCAAGCAATTGTGTTCCTGGACATTTACCCAAATGTGTTAAAAACTTATGTTCACACAAAAATCTGCCCACAAGTATTTGTAAGCCACTTTATTCCTAATTACCAAAACATGGACACAACCAAAATGTCCTTTAGTAGGGTGAATGGCAGATAATGTATCAAGCCACTAAAAGAAATAAAGGGACCTTAAAATGCATATTACCAAGTGAGAAAAGCCAATATGAAAAGACTATATACTGTATGATTCCAAATATGTGTGGGAAAGAGCAGAACTATAGAGATAGTGAAAATATCAGTGATTGTCAGAGATTGTGGGGAGGAGGTAGAGAAGGAAAGGTTGAGTATATGGAATATTGGAGAATTTCAGTACAGTGATATGTTATAATAACTCAATGGTGAGATATGACATTGAGCATTTGTCAAAACTTATAAAACAGGGATGGGGTTGTAGCTTAGTGGTAGAGGACTTGCCTAGCATATGTGAGGCAATGGGTTCAATTCTCAGCACTGCAAATAAATAAATAAATATATGTCCATCAATAACTAAAATATATATATTAGAAAAACCTTATAGAACAGTATAGAATGAATCTTAATGTGCCAATATTATTTCATCAATTGTAACAAACATATCACACTAATTATAATAAATGTATCATACTAGTAAAAAATATTAGTATTTAGGGAAACTGGTAGGAGGGATTAGTCAATTGTATTGTGTAATTGTTACATTCGCTAGTGTATTGTATAATTGTTCACCGAAATGGAAAATGGGTCAGCTCAGCAGTTATTTACTAAATACCGAAATGGGAAATGGGTCAGTTTAGCAATTATTTATTAAACAAAGACTGTGAACGACTAGGTTTTTATAGCCCCATTCTTTAAAGAACTTATAGACAGCTTTTTTAAAAAGTTTTTTTTAGTTGTAGATGAACATAATACCCTTATTTTATTTTAATGTAGTGCTGAGGATTGAACCCAGTGCCTCACATGTGCTAGGCAAACACTCTACCACTGAGCCACAACCCCAACCCCCTTATAGACAGCTCTTAGTCAAAACAAATAGTGATTTGAGATAGCATATAATTATATCTGAGTAAGTTGAGTGGTCTGAAATTATTTTAATCTTTGAAAGACCTGGATTTAGATGTTGGCTTAACTAGTTAGGTGATCTTATTCCAATTACTTAACCTTTTAAAACTTCCTGTGTATCTGCTATATAAGGTGGTAGTCATAAAAAGTTCATTAAGAAATGTGAACCATCTGATACAAAGTAAGCACTCAAATATTATTTTCAATGATTAGTTATATATTTTTTTATCTGAATGTTTACCTTGAACGTTCAATCCCATTTTGGCTATTTTTTTCCTGGATTTCCACCTCCACTTCCAGATCACTACAGTCAAGCATGTGGGATTATTATTTGCTTGCTGATTTAATGCATTCTAGTTTATACATTGGAGAAGGAATTGCTTTTACAGCTGTCTTCAGATCAAGCAGGCAGCCCAATTATGATAATATAACACTTTTTTAAAATAATTTTAAAACAACAGAAACCAGCTCATGCCCATAACAATGTACATGTCAGGAACCTGAAGAATAGATATCAGATAATCTTTTTCTTGAAATATAAGTTTAATGAAAAAACTTTTTTCAAAAATTACAATTTTAAGGATGTTTTCTGACTCATTAATGTTCTGAATAAACCAAAACTCTGGATATTTTACTCTAAAAATCCAGAAATTATTTTTCTGTTTTCTAATGTTGTAATAAACTCCCCTAAATTCAGTCTTTAACACCTAATAATTTGATTATTTATAGAAAAATGACTGTAACTGTGTATCTTTTTCTTTTTCCCAAAATATAGGGAGAAGGAAGCAAGAAATAGTTACAAAAGTGTAACTATCACTTTTAGGTTAGACAATCTACAGAAAAATAGAAAACAAATTTAAAATTATTGAAATTGTAGAATGTGGCTAAGTCAGTACATTCTATTTTGTCTCTAATGGGAAATTGCTTTAAGAATAAATGGAGGAACTCTATAGGACCAAAAAAAAAATTTTTTTTTTCCTGGGGGAGATGGTTTAAAAACTTTAAAATAAACTGAATATTCATTATTTAACATTGGGTAGATTTGGCCTTGCTCCTCCTTAAAAGGAGAATACCTTTTTTAAAAAAATATTTATTTTTTAGTTGTAGTTGTCAATACCATTATTTTATTTATTGATTGATTGATTTACTTATTTTTGAGGTGCTGAGGATTGAACCCAGGGCCTTGCACATGCTAAGCAAGCTCTCTACGACTGAGCCACAACCCCAGCCCCCACCCCAGGAGAACACCTTTTATTAAATAAATTTCCAAGTTATATACTTATATTGACAACAGCATTATGTAAACAGGACAGCTAACATGTTCTCAGACTGATGCCAATGTAACCCATTTATGTATGTAGGTATGTATGTATGTGGTGCTGGGGATTGAACCCAACATTTTGTGCATATGAGGCAAGCACTCTACCAACTGAGCTATCTCCCCAGCCCTAACACATACTTTCATGAAGTTGTCAGAATGATACCAGCATTCGGTGGAAAGCTGAGCATATGTTAGATGACTTCTGTGTCTTTTCTGTATATTAAAGGCAACACTATGACTTTTGTGTAAACAGAGTAAGTTGAGATGATACATCTGAGTTATTATTAGAACTGTAACTTTCTGAGGAAATGTCTTCTTTCTTTTATTATTTTTTTATTGGTTATTCAAAACATTACAAAGATTGCAGAATCACATCGGTTACACATCCACATTTTTGCATAATGCCATAATAGTAACTGTTGTATTCTACCTTTCCTATCCTCTACTATCCCCCCTCCCCTCCCCTCCCATCTTCTCTCTCTACCCCATCTACTGTAATTCATTTCTCTCCTTATTTTTTTTAACCCATTCCCCTCACAACCTCTTATATGTAATTTTGTATAACAATGAGGGTCTCCATTTCCATGCAATTTCCCTTTTCTCTCCCTTTCCCTCCCACCTCATGACTATTTAATGTTAATCTTTTCCTCCTGCTCTTCCTCCCTGCTCTGTTCTTGATTGCTCTCATTATATCAAAAAAGACATTTGGCATTTGTTTTTTAGGGATTGGCTAGCTTCACTTAGCGTAATTTGCTCTAATGCCATCCATTTCCCTGCAAATTCCATGATTTTGTCATTTTTTAGTGCTGCGTAGTACTTCATTGTGTATAAATGCCACATTTTAAAAATTCATTCATCTATTGAGGGGCATCAGGGTTGGTTCCACAGTCTAGCTATTGTGAATTGTGCTGCTATGAACATCAATGTGGCAGTATCCCTGTAGTACGCTCTTTTAAGGTCTTCAGGGAATAGTCCGAGAAGGGCAATAGCTGGGTCAAATGGTGGTTCCATTCCCAGCTTTCCCAGGAATCTCCATACTGCTTTCCATATTGGCTGCACCAATTGGCAGTCCCACCAGCAATGTACAAGAGTACCCTTTTCCCCACATCCTTGCCAGCACTTGTTGTTTGACTTCATAATGGCTGCCAATCTTACTGGAGTGAGATGGTATCTTAGGGTGGTTTTGATTTGCATTTCTCTGACTGCTAGAGATGGTGAGCATTTTTTCATGTACTTGTTGATTGATTGTATGTCCTCCTCTGAGAAGTGTCTCTTCAGGTCTTTGGCCCATTTGTTGATTGGGTTATTTGTTTTCTTATTGTTTAATTTTTTTGAGTTCTTTGTATACTCTGGATATTAGGGCTCTATCTGAAGTGTGAGGAGTAAACAATTGTTCCCATGATGTAGGCTCCCTGTTTACCTCTCTTATTGTTTCTCTTGCTGAGAAAAAACTTTTTAGTTTAAGTAAGTCCCATTTGTTGATTCTAGTTATTAACTCTTGTGCTATGGGTGTCCTATTAAGGAATTTGGAGCCTGACTCCACAATATATAGATCGGAGCCAGCCTTTTTTTCTATCAGACGCATAGTCTCTGATTTGATATCAAGGTCCTTGATCCATTTTGAGTTAACTTTTGTGCATGGTGAGAGAAGGGGATTCAGTTTCATTTTGTTGCATATGGATTTCCAGTTTTTCCAGCACCATTTGTTGAAGATGCTATCCTTCCTCCATTGCATGCTTTTAGCCCCTTTATCGAATATAAGATAGTTGTAATTTTGTGGATTGGTCTCTGTGTCCTCTATTCTATACCATTGGTCCACCCACCTTTTTCGGTACCAGTACCATGCTGTTTTTGTTACTATTGCTCTGTAGTACAGTTTGAAATCTGGTATCACTACACCTCCTGATTCCCACTTCCTGCTTAGAATTGCTTTTGCTATTCTGGGTCTTTTATTTTTCCATTTGAATTTCATGATTGCTTTATCTATTTCTACAAGAAATGCCGTTGGGATTTTGATTGGCATTGCATTGAATCTGAGGAAATGTCTTCTAAAATTTTTTTATGATTCTACTTTAAAAATGATAATAGTAATGTTGCTGTTAATCTGAATTCAATAAAAGAAAGACATTAGCAGGGCTTTTTAAAATTAAAAAAAAAACAGTTTTTATGGAAAACTACTTTAAGGACAGAGATTTCCTGGGCACTAAAGAAGAATTCATTATGTAAGTAAGAAAAGCTTCAAAGAACAAATTGGATGTGTACAAGTTAAAATTTGTTCCAATAACTCAATCCCACTTTCTCCTATTTTTTTATAACACCATTTTTTTCAGTTATGCCAAATTATTACTCAAATATGTACTTGCTTCTTTTTTTAAGAAAAATCTTTTTATTTTTATAGATGGACACAATATATTTATTTATTTATTTATTTTTTTGTGGTGCTGTGGATTGAACCCAGTGCCTCACATGTGCGAGATAAACACTCTGCCACTGAGCCACAACCCCAACCCATGCACTTGTTTCTGAACATCCTAATCTTGAATGTCCAGCTCCCAAAAGGGAACAGAGCAAAAACTAAAGAGAGAAAAAGGGAACTGGTCCTTTGAGCACCTTGGAAATGACTCCAGCCTGAGCCTGATGTGCTTGAAACAGTGGGGGGAGAGGTGCAACAATGGCTTCCTACTTTATGTCTGTGCCTTCATGATCATAATGAGTAATCAGTGATCATAACACAACATAGGATACTGTTTGCTCACTCTGGTTCTCCCTAACTGTATGGAAACATTAAAGGAGCATATGTATGACTACTTGCTACTGGGCTGGGGATAGAAAATGAATAGCCACTCCTAAGCTAAGACTGCAGTTGACCAAAATTGTCCACCATTTACTGTTCAGATCTTCTGTGGAAGTTGGAAGCTGTGTTAGTCAGCTTTTTATTGCTGTGACCAAAGTACCTGGCAAGCACAAACTAGAGGAGGAAAAGTTTATTTTGGCTCACAGTTTCAGACCATGGTTGGCCTTGAGGTGAGGCTGACTATCTTGGTGGGAGGTCATGGCAGAGGAAAACTACTCAGCTCATTTGGCCGTCAGGAAAGAGTGGGGAGAAAGGGCTTTGAGAAGTTAAACCCTTCCACGGCGTGCCCCCAGTGATCTGTTTCCTCAAACTAGATCCCACCTCCCAGCAAATTAATCAGTGGATTAATTCACTGATGAAATCAGAATCCTCATCCTTAAAAGCCCCACCTCTGAATTTTGCTGCATTGGGGACCATGCTTTTAATACTTGACCTTTTGAGGGGGACATTCATATCCAAACCCTGACAGAAGCCTTCAGTAGTCTTCAAAGTTCCAAAATAATTGCATCTGACACATTCTGTCAGTGTCTGTATTGGGAGACCTACTGTGTCTTCTACTCTGCTTGTTTCCCCAAATCCTCTCCTGTGATGTTCTAAGTGGTTTCTATAATTTTTGCTTAATCCCAAATTTGATTTCCACTTAACTATGAAAACGATGTTTCAAAAATACAAATTGAAGGGGCTAGGGATATAGATAAAATAGATAAAAGTGCATGCCTTGCAATGCACAAGGCCTGGCACCATACACACAAACAAAAACTGATTTCTAGTCTCTTATATACATACCTGTAATCCTAATAGTTCTTGAGGCTGAGGCAGGAGGATTATGAGTTCAGAGCCATCCTCAGCAACTTAATGAGGCTCTATCTCAAAATATAAAAAGGGCTGGGATGTGGCTCAGTGATTAAGCACCCCTGGGTTCAATCCTAGCAATCAGAGAAATGCAAATCAAAACTACTCTAAGATATCATCTCACTCCAGTCAGAATGGCAGTTACTATGAAGACAAACAGCAATAAGTGTTGGCAAGGATGTGATGAGTCCCACTCATACATTGCTGATTGGGCTGCAAATTGGTACAGCAATTTGGAAAGCTGTATAGAGATTCCTTGGAAAAGTGGGAATGGAACCACCATTTGATCCAGCTATTCCTCTCCTCAGACTATACCCAAAGGACTTAAAAACAGCATTCTACAGGGACAGAGCCACATCAATGTTCATAGCAGCACAATTCACAATAGATATACTGTGGAGCCAACCTAGATATCCTTCAGTGGATGAATGGATTAAAAAAAAAATGTGGCATATATACACAATGGAATTACTCAGCATTAAAAAAGAACAAAATCATGGCATTTGCAGGTAAATGGATGGCATTGGAGAAGATAATGCTAAGTGAAGTCAGCCAATCCCCCCAAAACAAATGCTGAATGTTTTCTCTGATATAAGGAGGTTGACTCATAGTGGGGTAGGGAGGGAGAGCATGGGATAGATGAATTCTAGATAGGGAAGAGGGGTGGGAGGGAAAGGGAGGGGACAGGGGATTAGCAAGGATGGTGGAATGTGATGGACATCATTTTATATGTAGTACAAGTATGAAGACTTGAATTGGGTGTCAGCACACTTTATATACAAACAGATACAAAAATTGTGGTATATATGTGTATTAAGAATTGTAATGCAAAAAAAAAAACCCAAAACAAAAACAACAAAGTACATATATAAAGGCATAAAGAATAATTAGCATGATGAGTTACTCTAGAAATAATGTATTAATTTGTGCTAAAAAAATTAAATAATGGTTTCTATGGAAATAAAAATAAATTATCTCTAGATTACTCAAAACAAAAACAAAAACAAACCCAAACAAACAAAAGACCTTTTTATAGTTTTTAGTATATCCTGTTATACTTGAGGTGTCTGTTATAATTTAGACATGAGGTGTCCTCCAAAAGCTCATGTGTGAGACAATGCAAGAAAGTTTACAGGTGAATTGATTGGGTTATGAGAACCTTAACCTAATAAGTGCATTAATCCACTGATATGGATTAACTGAGTACTAACTGTAGGCAGATAGTGTGTGGCTGGAGGAAGAAGGCCGCTGGGGGGCTTGTCTATATTACTTTGACTCTAGTGAGAGCAACTTTTCTCTCTTCCTGTCTCCTGTTCCCTCCCCCTTCCTTCTTGGTAGCATTGTTATGAGCTGCTTTCCTCCACCACATTCTACCAGGAAGTTCTGCCTTCACCTTGGGCCCAGAGCACTGGAGCCAGCCATCTGTGGACTGAGACTTCTGAAACCATGAGCCCCAATAAACTTTTCCTCTTTTTCGTTGTTGTTGTTGGGTGTTTGGACACAGTGTTCTTCCTGGTGTTCATAGTTTATCCCTTGACTGACTCTCTACTTTTATTGCTGCATGCCCTGCTTCTCTTAGCCAGTTAACTCTGATCTGTCTTTTTGATCTTTAATTATGTACACATTTGTCAATTAAGTCTATCTGGATATGCAACCCATTTCCCCTTACTCATAGGTCCTTTTTTCATTCTTTCTTAGAGCACTGCATATCTACTTTTCATATGACTCTGCACTATTATTGTATTTATCTATTTGATTTTTTTTTTAGTGAGAACACAGCTTGTAGAATGATTTTGAGACAGCTGAAGATTGTTACTCAATTGATATATCATTTAGCAGAACACATTTAGATGTGGTTTGGGGCTATTTAGCTTTTTAAAAAATTCTTAATCGTAAGGATATACTGATAGAGATAAACTTTAGTCACAATAAAAATTATAATTCTGTAAACTAATTCCAGATGATCTGTGTTTGATTCTTAAGTATTATTTATTGAAATTATTATCTAAACAAAACCAAATATGTTGCCAGGTGCAGTAGTGCATGCTTGTAATCAGGAGAGACTCAGGAGGCTGAGGCAGGAGGATTGCCAGTTCAAAGCCAGCCTCAAGCAATGTTGAGGCCCTAAGCAACTCAGACCCTGTCTCCAAATAAAATACAAAATAGTGCTGGGGATGTGGCTCAGTGGCCGAGTGCCACTGAGTTCAATCCCTGGCACCCCCCAATGCCCCCCCAAACAACCAAAAACTAAATATGTTACCTTGTTAACTATTGCCTCCAGGCACTGCACGTGTAAATATTTATTTTTCTTTCTTTAAATTTTTATACATTTAAATTTTTTTATTAGAACAGGGGGCAAAAATCCTGCTTAGCCTATCAAAGTGTCTTAAAGTACATTTTAAAAATATGGTAGCTATTAAATTCAGTTTGGCTTTTTACTTAGTGGCAATAAATCTGCATGTATCCATATGTTCTGAAGTTTTCTCTTATTGTTTAAAGTCAACAAAAATCACAAAATATTTTCCTAATTGTTAAATTTAGAAAATTCTAAAATAAGATTCAAAAGCTGTTTTATTTCCATTTTTTAAGAATAGCTTTTAATTTACAGACAAATTGCAAAGATAATACAGGGTTCCCATATGTCCCTCTCCTGATTTCCCTTATTACTATTACTATATTAACATCATTTTAGTACGCTTCTCACAACCAAGGTATTAACATTTGTACATTTCTATTAATGAACATGTGTACTTTTCTTACTTGGATTTCACTAGTTTTCCCCTCTGTCTTCCCTTTCTCCTTCCCTGATTATCTAGTATACCACATTAAATTTAGTTCTTGGTCTCCTTAGGTTCTACTAGTCTGTGATCATCTTTTTTTTTTTTTCTTTTTTGATACTAGAGATTCAACCCAAGAGCACTTAACCATTGAGTGATGTCCCCAGCCCTTTTTATTTTTTATTTTGAGATAGGGTCTTGCTAAGTTGCTGACACTGGCTTTGAACTTGTGATCCTCCTGCCTCTGTTTCCTGAGCCACTGGGATTACAGCCTGCACCACCACACCTGGCTGTCTGTGATCATCTTGTTTTTGATGATCGTGATAATTTTGAGGGGGTATCAGTCAGGTTTTTTTTTGGTACAGTGTTCCTCAACTTGCATCTTTCTTAGGTTTTTTCATGATTACATTATAATTATAGGTTTTAGGGAAGAACACCTCAGAGGTGAAGTACCATTTTCAACATATTACTTGAAGGGTACATGCTGGTATGGAGATTATTCAGAAAACTTGGAATGGAACCACCATTTGACCCAGCTATCCCATACCTTGGTTTATACCCAGAAGACTTAAAATCAGCATACTACAGTGATGCAGCTACATTGATGTTTATAAAAGCTCAATTCACAACAGCTAAACTATGGAACCAACCTAGATTCTTTCAACAGATGAATAGATAAAGAAAATGTGGTATACGCACACACACAATGAATATTACTCAGCCTTAAAGAACAATGAAATTATGGCATTTGCAGGTAAATGGATGGAACTAGAGAATATCAGGCTAAGCAAAATAAGCCACTGCTAAAAAACCAAAAGCCAAATGCTTTCTCTGATAAGCGGATACTGATCCATAGTTGAAAAGTGGGTAGGAAAGAATGAAGGAACTTTGGATTGTGCAGAGGGGTGAGCAGGAGGCAAGGAGCTGTGGTGATGCGAAGGATGGTAGAATTAGACAGACATTATTACCCTATATACATGTATGATTTCACTAGTGGAGTGACTCTGAATCATGTACAACCAGAAGAATGAGAAGTTATGCTCCATTTGTGTACAAAGTGTCAAAGAGCATTCTACTGTCATGTATAATTAATTAGAACAAATTTAAAACATTTTTTTTAGAAAGGGTACATGCTGTCAGTATGATTTATTACCGATGATATTAACTTTGGTCACTTGGCCAAAGTAGTATTTGACAAGTTTCTAAGTTACTTTCTTTCCTCCTTATTAAGGTACTCAGTGAAGCCATCTTCAGGGGGTGGGGATTTAAGCTCTACTTTTTTGAGTGGCAAATGGCTATTCAAGTTATTTGGAATTCTATATGGGAGATTTGTCTCTTTTCCCCTTTTATTTACAATCATTTTTAAATATGAGAATGAACTTGTGAGTATTCATTTCATACTTTATTTTTTTTAAATATTTTTTTAGTTGTAGATGAACACAATATCTTTATTTTTATTTATTTGTTTTTATGTGGTGCTGAGGATCAAACCCAGGTCCTTGTGCATGCAAGGCAAGCGCTCTACCACTGAGCCATAACCCCAACCCTCATTTCATACTTTAGGTTGATTATAATCCTATACTACTTTATTTTGTGGTTTAAATTGTTTCATTCTTGGCCTTTGGGAGGTCTTTTAGGTTGATTCCTGGATCCCTTTGACAGGGTCCCCGTTTGCGGGGAGGGTACACTTTCTTACCTTCTGGCAAATTCCCTACCCTAGCCCTTGAATCAGACTTTTCTGTAAGGAACCTTGCTTCCTTTTAGTAGAGAATGGAATTTGACACCAAGATCTGGGCACTACTTTGGGTAGTGCAGTTTTGTGGGATTTTGACAAATGCAGTCATGTATCCTCAACTGCAATACCATATAAATAAAAAACTGGAAACAACTGACAGTAATATGAAGTCTTCCAGCCCATTAACATCATATCTCTCTGTTCATTTTTGATTTCTTAACTGTATTTTGGAGTTTTCCACATACAGATGATGTACATATTTGTCAAATTATACCTGAAATATAATGATCATAATTTTTTAAAAATCCCAATTTCCCACTGCAATTATATAGGAGAGCAGTTAATTTTGGTATAATGACTTTGTATCTTGCAATCTTGCAAATAACTCAGTTATTAGTTCCAGGAGTTTTTTTAAGATAAAAAATCATGCTATGTGAAAAATGATAGCTTTATAGCTTTATTTCTTCCTTTTAAATCTGTAAGTCTTTTCTTTCTTTTTCTTGCCTTATCATACTAGGTAAATAGGACTTCCGGGAAAATGTCAAAAAGGATTAGTACCTTATTCCGAAAGTATGTTAGCAGCAGGGTTTTGGTGGATTTTTAAATTTAGATTAAGGAAGTTTCCTTCCGAAGTTTTTTGAGTTTTTATTATAAATTAGAGTTAAATTTCATACATTTCTTATTCTGTGTTTGATCTTTAAATCAAGACAAGTTATTTAAAATGTCTATAGCTCTTATTTTTTTACATAATTAAATAAAATTAATCTTTATTTTTCATGAAAGCAAAAAAAAACTAAAATATATATTTAGTGTTTAAGCACATAACAACATTAGATTAATATTTCATTTCATCATGAAATTAATAGAAAAGTAATTAAAGGTAATTTATTATGTTATTTAAAAGATATACTGCTTAACTTTTTTTTCCAGTTATGTATTATACAAAACCATGAAAGATATTTCATAATTTAAGGAATAAAGTTCTTAATCTTTTACTGTTAATGTGATTTAAGAATATAGCAAAGACAATTATTTGATCATTCCATCAGTTTGAAAGTATTTAGCTTATATGTAGTGAACCTAATTTTTAAATGATACTTTGCCTGATGTTGAGAAATTCATGTCAAAAAAGTGTAGTATGGGGCTGGGGATGTTGTTCAAGCAGTAACACACTTGCCTGGCATGTGAGGGGCACTGAGTTCGATCCTCAGCACACATAAAAAAAAATAAAATAAGATATTGTGTCCACCGAAAACTAAAAAATAAATATTAAAAAAAATTCACTGTCTCTCTCTCAAAAAATAATGTAGTATGTCAAGACTGTGGTTCCTAATATTCCTAAACATAGTATTAAAGAATATGGTTTCCTAATATTTTAAAAAAGTCATATGATGGTAAACCTTTATTTTAAATTTTATTTAAAACATTAAATTTCAGTATATGCTGGGTCAAGAACAGTATACAAAATAACCTGTGCCAGAGCCATGGAGGATCCTCCTGCTTAGCTTGCTCTGGTGAATGGGCCAAAGGTTAAACCATCAGTCCATTTCCCAGTGTCTACTCAACAGTGGCTTTCTTTGTATTTCTTCATTTGTTAAAGCAATACAGCAAGAGTTATTGAGAGGTAAAACAAAGCAAGTCTCACATCAGACACTGATGGCTTTTTAAAAAGTTGGAATGGGATGTCACTGAATGTTCTAAAGGGCATATTGATAGAACTACATCTTTATGGAACTCACTGCTCCAGAATGAACTATAGTAGAAATCAACATTATGCATCAGTGATACTCCTGTCAATATAAATAAACATATGTCTAGTGAACAAATTTCAGAGAGTAATGCTATAGGCTGGGGAGTGAATTTTATTTTTTATTGTAAGCCATAGTTTATTTTCCATAGCAAATTAATTAGGGTAGACAATTTTCTATATAAATAAACCTTTCATTCATCAGATGTAACTTTAAGCATGATGTAAGAGAGAAACTAGTTAATTTAAGTGTAGAATTCTACTAGAGGCATTAAATATTGTTTAGGTCCTTTCCTGTAGTGGCCCCAGTGTATTTCTTAGCTTCCATGCAGATTAGGTTTTGAACAGCTGCGCAGAGCACACAGAAATTGTGATTCCTGTCTCTGTGAACTAACTTGAATAAAGTCTTTCATCTAGAGATCGCACTGTTTTGTCTGATTCATGAATCCCTCATCTCATCTTTGAAGGGCCCATTCAGTTTAATACAGTTCAACTTTGTGGTTTAGAGTTCTAGAAACTGATGTTGTAATTTATAATGCACAAAAAATTTTAACATAATTTCATGCTTTTTTGAAAATTAGATAAAATCCACTTTAAAATTATGTCTTTTGTAAAGACTTTTTGATAACTTGCAACTCTAGTTTAAACTTAACTAGGCGTCATCTTTATGACTTTAAGAATCTTAGCAAATGTCCTATTTTTCTGTATTTATAACAAGGTAAAAGAAATGTATGTGTGAAAGGACTTGGTAATTTAGTTCACTTGTTCTGTATGGAGAGTACTGTCACTCTGCACAGTGTTCTGGTCCTGCTCAAGAGTGAGAAGAGGTCCATGTCACATCTATGTTCTGTGTGAAGTGTTCTGCAAATACTTAAAGAGCCATTTGATCATTGTTCAAGACCTAATCTGCTAAACAATTTGTTAGCAGCAATCAAACAGAATATGTAACTTATATGTAATTTGTAAAGAAAATGCCACCTGATCTTTTCCTTATTTGGGTACTTTACCACATTGTACCACTTATGTGGTAGTAACCAAGCCTAACATTTTATTTTGTATACTTCTTATTCCTCTCTAACAGATGAGTTCTTGTAATTCAGGGAGCTTGACTTATTTCAGCTTTCATAAAAATTAACATGTGATACCTTCTCTGCATATGTGTGGAACATATGTGTGGATATTCCATTTCAATAGTGAGAATGGTCAAATTTGATTATAATTTTATTGATCAATTTATTTATTATATTAAGGCACCTACTCATAATTTCAAAAATCTAGTACAGCATGTTTTTTCCTTTGAGTATACAGAAATTAGGAATCAGAGAAGTTTTTTTTGTTGTTGTTGTTGTTGTTTTGGCAGTATAGGGGATTTCACCCAGGGGTACACAACCACTGAGCTACATCCTCAGTCATTTTTATTTTTTATTTTGAGTCTCATTAAGTTGCTACAGCTGGTCTTGAACTTGGCAATCCTCTGGCCTTAGTCTCCCGAGTCCCTGGAATTACAGACAGGCACCACTGTATCCAGCAGGAACCGGAAAAGTTTTAATCAAGTATTTCTAACTCAGAATGTCAAAAATGCAAAAGGAGATTACTGTCATACATTAGAAACAGTAATGTAGGAGGCATTAATTTATACAATCAGTGAATGTTATTAGTAATTAAATGCTAGTCTCTGTATTATAACCTACGGCTATAGTGATTTAAATAAATAAGAGAGAAAATCTTTACCCGATGGAGCTTGTAATCAACCAGACAACTATAATTTAATCAGATACTAACCATCTATAAGAATTATGAATGAGTAGTGTTGTATGAGAGAAAATAACTGGATAGAGGGTGAACTATTTTATGTAGAGTGGTTAGAAAAGTCATTTTAGAGAAAGACACAAAAACCTGAAGTATGAAAGTGTGCCTGGATTGTGTGCTCTAAATATGGTTTCTTACTGAAAGGAGTCAGGTATTACAGAGAGAAGCAGGTCTGTGAAAGGATCTGTTAGAGAAAACAAAGAAGCAAACAAATTCTTGGGGTACAATATAGAAGCCAACTTGAAAGGCACAATTTGAGGACAATTTGAGCATCTAAAGAAAAATGACTGCAATTAATTGGAACATATCATTGTTTAAAATATATGAGTTTACATGAGTTTAAAATGTTACTTTTAAAATTCATTACTCATCTGTGGAACAAAATTGAACAATCAAATATTTATCCCATCTTTTCTCTTAAGAACTGCACCTCAAAGCAATAAAATAGTTCAGGGATGGATATTTGTAGGATTATAGCTAATAAATGCAGGAAGAATGATAAATTGTTACGCTGGATTGAAATGAAATTAAATACCTATGCAATGAAACTTTTCACTTTTTACTGTATGTACTTTTGAGTGTTTTGTGTTAGGAAATATATGTATCAGTTTAAAAAGCAGTGAAACAGAGTTCAGCAAATAGGAATGGTAGTGATGAGAAGATATTTCATGCCATGGGAATTGTAGGAATAAGGTACAGAAGTGACAAAATACTGCATATATTCCGGGAAACCTTAGTAATTTGGTTTCCCAAAGTATGAGATAGGTTAAGTGAAAGTATTATATATTGTAGAATACAATTCCTGGAAATAGTGGAACCAAACTATTGCTAAGTTCAGGAGGAACTTGAGATTCTAAGTTGCGTCAGTTCATGCTACACTTTGGAATAAAATGATGCTATTTCAACAAAGGCTCTCAATAATGAATTTAATTAAGCAAAATTGATTTGCTAGCAGATCTTATTAGAAAGTTACCTTTTATAGAGTGAAACATTGATTTTTTTTTAGTTGAACAACGTTTGCTTAAAGTAGATGGTCTATGAATTTCTGTGATTGTTCTTCATTTCAGCATAGTATTCTTCTTCTTATTTTTTTTAAATACCTACAAGGTAGAAATCAATATCCCAAAATTAATGATTTCTTTAAAAATCCAATTATGTTGGCCCTGCTATAATGTTAGAGGCCCATGGCTGTTATTATCTAAAAGTAATATGTTACATAATTGGAATGAGTATTTTAACTTCATTTCCCAACAAAAAAAATCTTCAAGAGTCCCATAGCTCCTCCATATTATAGATAGTTATTGTTTTGTCCAGATTTATATTGTATAGATAATAGTAAGTGGGTTTATTTTTTGGTAGAACTAATTTATTTGATTTGAAATGATTTGTGTTATTATTATTTTTTGTTTGTTTTTAAAGAAAAAAAAATCTCCAATCTGTCTGGAGAATTACTAGTATGATACACCACCAAAGTTTGCTCATTAATCCTTAAGCCATTGTTTGTCTGTTTGCTCTAAATTAAATGCAGTCTTCCTTCTCTTGAATGTGAGAATTTGTTGCTAGGACTTAGAAATGTGCCCACACCTCAACTAAGGAATGGTGGGAAACTGAGATGTCAAACTGTGTGATCCAAGCTCTGGAGTTGGACAACTGTGTTCCCTGTTTCATACCAGAGATAGTTTGTTCTATGGTTAGTCAAATGGTCTGGTGAAGTGAAATGCATATCACTTAAGTTTCAGTGTCTTCATCCTCAGGCTCATCTTTTTCCTAAAAATGGAGACGAGAGGACTGGACAATAAAGAGAGAAGTTTGTGATGTTCTGTCATTGGCTCTTTACTTCTGAATTAAATTTTCATTTGGAACAATGGGATTTTCTAACTAATATGTTTTAATGGAAAGAGCTTCCTGTATGACACAATACTTATTTTAGAAAAAAAAATATATTTTTTTAACAGGGTATCCAGAAGTTGGCTAGTCAGTACCTGAAGAGAGATTGGCCTGGAATTAAAGCTGATGATCGGAATGATTACAGGTAACTTAACTAAGTGTTTTTTTCTTGTTTTCTTTAAAAATGGTTTTATTCAGAGCCTTATTACATACAGCTAACATAACAGTCTAATTTTTGAAATAATTGTTTCTTTGCTATGTTTTTAGACACAATTTCAGAATTATAAATTTTTTTATTTTCATTTTTTACATTTTTAACATATGTAGATACTCTGTATAAATTAGGTCATTTTCCTATGTCTTACACTGAGATTGCATATAATTTCTTTAATATCCACATATGAGATATAAAGAACCTAGATGGCAGTAGAACACAAATTTGTTTTCTTGCCGACCTATGATAAAACATATTATTGCAACAATAATGAGGCAGATTGTCATGATCATGGATTGTTTATTTCTGAAGTAAATTCTGAATTTGGAAAGATGAGATTTTGTGGTACTAGGGGGAAAAATTTCTAATATGTTTTAAGGGAAAGAGCTTCCTTTGTATAACACAATACTTATTTTAGAAATGTGTGTATGTGTATATAAACAGGGTATCCAGAACCTGGCTTGGTAATATCCTACATAATTAATAATAATATTAATTAATAATTTTAAAGAAGATATGTTGTGATGGGATATAAATTGTCCTTAGTAACCTATCAATATTGAATGTGTAATTTTGCTTAGAATTCAGTGTCTTTTGGGGGGTTAATTTGGTAGTATGTGTTGCCTTTTGTGCTCAAGGCTGTTCTTAATATTGGAGGACCCAGAAGTCAAAGATCTTAGAACTGGCTTTATGGTTGGAATTAAGAAACAATAATAGAGAACCCATGGTAATGAAGAACTCAGTATTGAAGTGTATGGTTTAGAGTCTGAATATGAAATCAAGCTTTTGAATTGTCAGTAAAGACTGGCAACTATCAGAATTTCTGAAGTATGTGATAATGGGGCTAGAGCATATATAAGAAATCCTAATAGTTCCTCTCAGTGACTAACTTAAAAGGTAGCATGATAGCTTTAAATAATAGAATGGTATAATTCCAACTTAGAGTATTAAAACAGAAAATAAAATTCTATGCAAAAAAGACAGTTAGAACAAAATCTTGATGTGAGGCTGAGCATGCTTAGAATTACTGATATGAAGAATTCATCCTGACCCAGAAAAGGATTGCTTGTTAGGGAATAAAGGAGTCCAACTTACGGATAAGCTATATTCCAACTTAGTTTGAAATTCAGTATTCAAGTTACCAAAGAAATAGGGAGTTAAGGTGGTAACTCAGTGGTAGAGCACTTTTCCTAGTATGTGTGAGGCCCTTGATTTGATCTCCAAACCACACAAACACATACACACACACACAAAAAAAAAAAAAAAAAAAAAAAAGAGAGAGAAAAAAAAAAGCTGCACTTAAGGCAAGCTTAAGCAAACATTTATTAAATATTCAGTATACATCAGACACTGCTAGGACCTTTCACTTGTGTCCCATGATTATTAAAATAACCTTGAGGCAGATTTAATTATCCTTGTTTTATACACTAGGACACTGGGTCTTGGGTTATATACCTTACTCAAGGTCTATTAAAACAGACTCTTTATACACTCATGCATTCATTCTTTTTTTTCTTTAATTCAAGATGTGGGCTGGGGATGTGGCTCAAGCGGTAGCGCGCTCGCCTGGTATGCGTGCGGCCTGGGTTCGATCCTCAGCACCACATACCAACAAAGATGTTGTGTCCGCCGAGAACTAGAAAATAAATAATAAAAATTAAAAAAAAAAATTCAAGATGTACATATGTAATACCTATTAATGTCAGCTACTAAAGGAGATTTCAGGATTAGAGACACTAAAAGATATGATGTTTGTCCTTTAAGAGCTTACAGGAGTTAGCCACTATAAGTGGTTGTCCTATCAGGTCGCAGTAGTAGAGGTGCATTGAGACCATCAAGGAAAACTTAAGCTTGGATAGTTTAGTCTTGAGCTCTGGCAAGAGTTTACCAGTTTGGTAAATGAAATTCTAAGTAGAAGTAACATCTTTAAGGCATAGAATATGGGAAAATATGAATATTAGGTAGCAGTGAGCAGTTCAGTATGTGAAGTATACAGCTTGGGGGATAGACAGAGTGGTGGATATGGAGAACATCTAAGGTGGCATCATAAGGACTTTGTGTATTATATTATGGAGTGTCTCTTTTTATTCAAAAGATAATGATGACATTGAAAAATTTCTACAACAGGAATGATTTGATCAATTTCCATTAATCACAGTATGAAGGTGGATTAGAGGGGTGTGTAAGGAATTCAGGGAGCGTAGACTCAAAGGAATTTAATCCCTTCTCATCTCTTATTTAAACTATGGAAATAATAGTAAAAATTAGAATGTGGGGGGGATTTCAGAGATACTTTAGGAGACTAACGCCAGAGGACTTGCAGTTGATTTGGCAGTTTTGTTTTTTTAAGTTTGTTAAATTTGTTCTGGGACAAACTATAAACAGTTGTCTTTGTATCTAAAATAGCTCTTGGCATATAAAAGGCACTTGATAAATATTTGCTGACTGGCTGACTGAAAGAAGTAAGAGGAGGGGTGGAAGGGATTGTACAATGACTCCCAGGTTTTTTAATTTAGGTATCTGGGTTCTGAAAAAAAAGACAATAGAAAGATCAGTACTGAGTGTGAGCATGGGAAGTGTGGTGTTCTTCATAGTTTTTTGGGGGATGTGATGCTCTTCATAGTTTACCTGGTTTTAGTCATTTTAAATTGTTGAATTTTTAAGTTTATATTTGTGTTGGCAGTTTAAAAATTCTTATCCAAGTTATTCATGCTTTTCGTTAAGGAGGTAAATAGTACAAAACAGTTGTGGCATCTCCTTTCCCAAGCCTCTCTATTCTCATTCCTACTCCATGGAGTTATTGCTATAAAAAGCCTATGGTATTTTCTTTCCCTTAATTTTTTTCTGTGTGATTTATTCATGAACATACACAGTTTTACCCTTTTTGACAGAACTGGAATTATTGTGTGCATATGTTTCTGTAAACAGTGTTTCAGACACCCTTTCATAGCAGTACATTTTGGTGTCACGATATGGATGAGTTATAGTTTCGTATCCATTTCCCTATTTGGTAGTTATTTAGTTTATGAGTATTACAAATAATGCTGCAGTGAATAATTTCCTTTTGCACATATCTTCATACACTGTGAAAGTATATTCTTAGGGTAAATTCTTAGAGAGGACATTTTAGGTGAAGGGTTTATATGTTCAAAATCTTGATTGTAGAAATTGTCCTGCATAAACTCTATCAATATATTTTACATTTCTTCTAATACTATTTAAAAATCACCCAATTTATTTACTTACCAACAGTACATGTGATCAGTCTTTTATATTGTTTGCCAATCTGTTGATACATGTATTATTTAATGCCATGAAACCCCATTTTCCTGGAAACTATAGACTTCTATAACACTAGTTTCTCTCCCCCTTGCTTTTTCCTTAAATGTTTGAGAAAATATTTTCAGACTTTTCTCTGTAAATGTTTCTAAAAGTTCCCTTAGCTCTCTAGTGACTCTTCTCAGTAATCTTATCTATATTCCTGGCTTTATCTATTGTCTATAAACTGACAATGATCATATACTTTTATTGACTTTCAGCTTAGAGAATAAAAAATAACTGCCTGCAACTTGACCTTCTTTCTAGATCTCATCTTCTCCTATCTGGAATGCTAAGTAGCTGTTGCTCTGCTGGGATCTTTCCTTTTCACATTTGTGTTGTTGTTATTGTTTGTTTGTTTGCTACAAGGTAATAAACTCTCTTTGCCTTTTATCATAATTGTCTTTATGTGTTTGTAAAATTGGTCTCCTCCCACTCCCCTGGTTGAAAATCTTGTTTCTTTTTGCCAATAGGGTGAAATTTAAATTTCTTTTTGTGATATTCAAATCCATGAAAAATCTGTCTCTCCTTATCTCTGGGCATTTCTTCTCCTTGATCCTCAGTTCTCCTACCTTTGGCAATAGTTTACAGGTATAAGTGGGTGAATGTATTTGTATTTTACTAGTTATAACTTAATTATGGCAAGTATTGTTTTTCAGTTATAAAAAGTGATATAAAAGTGTATTTTAGTTTAAAAGGTAAAGTCAGTTACAAAAAAGATGAGTAATTATGCAAAAGGTATGCACCAAAAATACTGTAGGAGATATGCAAAAGATTTCAGACACATAGATCTCAGTATAGCTTCATTGGAATGAAAAGGTCCTCTTTAATATTAGCCTTGTTACTAAGATTAAAGAGTCTTATGTCAGCAGAATAGTGAGGTTTGGGAGTCAGACAAATGTGGGTTTTAATCTAGGACCTTTCATTCCCTTCTCTCCTCCTCCAGTGACTGCAACACCATACCCATTTTAGGTGCTGAGAATATAAAGGTGACTTAAACAACCCTTCTGCCAGCTGGAGCCTATGTTCTAGTGAGGGAAGACAGTAAACAAGTGAATAATTAAATACATATGTCAGTTGGTGATAAGGACATATATTTAATGAGGTGGATAGAGTGCCAGGGAGCTGTGGCACTGCAGTCACTGCACTGTGTAGAACACTGGTGGTTAGGGGAGGGGGCGGAGGCAGAAACTGCTGCAGTAATCCATGCACAAAATGATGGTGACTCGAGGATGGTCACAGTGGAAGAGATAAACTGTAATTAATTTCTATTATGTTTTGTGAGTCTAAGCAAACAAAATTTCTTTATAGAAGCAGATGTGCAATGCAAGAGAAAAGTGAAGAATCATTGACAATTCTGGGAATTGAGTTTGAGCAACTAAGTCTGAGTAGCTGTCAATGAGATGGAGTATATTGCTATAACAGAGTCTAGGGACATTAATAATTTGGTTTTGGACATGTTAGTTTTAAGATATAATAAATGTGGGTATGTTAAATAGGCAATTGAAGGTTAGGGAAGATGTGTGGGCAGGAATTAAAAGTTTAGGACAGGTCAGCATGGTGATAGTATGTAAAGCCATGAGCTAGATGAGCTCATCCAAGAGTCTGTGAGAAGCCGAGAAGCTGGAGACTGACTGTGGAGCACTCCAGCATTATAGGGCCAGGAGATGAAGAAGAACCCCCAGAACATACCAACAATAACCAGTGAGTTAAAAGTACACTAAGAGAGAAAAATGTCCTGGAACTCAAGCTTTTTTTCCCCCTCATTTGCATTTTAAGGAAATGAAAGTATAGTGAGCTACATATGATTGTATTGGTTAAACTAAAAACTTGATTTCAGGTCTTCTGCCTGGTAACTGAATTCCATGCTTTTCATGGTACTGCATTGTTACAGATATGTTTACTTGCTATTAATCTGCTAATCTCTAGAGGTCTTTTTTTAAACTCCCTTTATGATGAAAGGATTTCTCTTGTTATTGTATAATCTTCATGATTCAGACATTCATCTCTTCATTCCTTTATTCATTCAACACATTATTATAATCATTCCATATTTACTGGGCCCTAGAAATACCATAGTCAGCAAAACATATACTTGGCCTTCATGGAGTTTTCACTTTAGTGAGAGGGAAGGACATTAACTGAACATTTACATGACAAATTTTTATACTTACAGGAAAAGTACTTCTACCTATGAACACTTTGCTTTGAGTCTGGGGGTTGGCCTGGTGGTGATTATGAAAGACTTCTCAGAGGAAAGTATAATTAAACTAAGATTTGAATAGTGAACAGCAGTTACCCAAGTGAAAGGGTGAAGGGAAGAAGGTGCTCCCTCCCTTGCCAAGACCTCCCTTCCTCTGTTAGAATTCATAATGTTAGCTTTTCATTTTTATTTTGATTTTAAAATGCATTACACACACACACACACACACACACACACTAGTTGTAGAAGGACACATACCTTTTGTTTGTTTATTTTTGTGTGGTCCTGAGAATTGAACCCAGTGCCTCACTCATGCTAGGCAAGCTCTCTACCACTGAGCTATAGTCCCAGCCCTAAAAATGTATTTTTAAGTATAGATTAATAGTTGCTGAACTTTTCATAGTATTGAACTTTTCTTTCACTTCACTCTCTGGGAAAAATCAATTATTTGGACTGTTTAGGAGTTCACCTCATAAGTCATTTGCTGTGAAAGGCCAAGGAGGACACCAGTTTTGCTGTTGTTAAGTCAGTTAGTGCTTTTATACTGATGTTTTGTTTTGTTTTGCTAATGCAACATAATGAGTTTTCCCAAAGGGATGGTGATATATCTGCCAAAATAAACAAATATTTTATTCTCTATTGATTTGGTGTATTACATGGACAGATCCCTAAGACTCTTTGGTTAAAAATTATAGTTTATGAATTTTTTTTTTAAGTTCTAACTAGTATAGGGACCAGGCAACTTTTCTTTTTCTTTTTTTTTACACTGTCTTCTATTGACCCATAGCTAGCATTTTTTGTAGTATATGGTCCCACACATTGCTATAGTAGAAAATCCTTTTGAACACTAGGAGGGAAATCTCAGGAGATGAATATTAAAATTACTAAAATTTCACTACACGTAGGTGTCACATTTTAAAATACAAAATATCATCCATTGTTATGGTGAGTTATAAGATAGATTATGGCTAATGGAGGAAAATAAGAGGATTAGCTAGGCATTTAACAAATTAGGAGAGAAGGTTTGAAAAGGAAATTGACTAGCAAAAGCAAAAGATGAATAATTTTTTGACTTTACCAAGAGATTGCTGAGCACATTTATCAAGCAAGGTGGTGGGACTTGCTTGGAATGACTTCAAAGCACAGTGTGATGCTGAGCACATTACAACAGAGACTGATGTAGAGCAACAATATCACAGATTCCTTTTGTTTGACAAAATGGACTTTCTCAAGCATATAAGCAGTTAGTTGTTCATGACATCTATTTTTTCTAGCCAAATGGGTTTATGTAAGACAGTATAGTTGAAAGAGAATGTAATTTAGAGGTAACCAATCTTCATCTTTATTTCTATACTGTCATGTTGTATGACCAAGAGTTACTCTGTAAATCTGAGTCTATAAAATAGAATACCATGATGAAGTAATAATAATCTGTTATTCATATTGATGACCCTGTGACAGTGAAAGTCCTGAAAAGTCTATATTATTCACTATTTTTATAGTGTTGCTGTCTCAAATTGTAATCTTTGTATTCCTTTACTCCCCATTGCTGAATAATAGTGGGGTAGAGTATATGCCATGCTTTTCTGTATGCTGAAATATTGCCTTGAAGCCAACATAAATAAATATTTATGGTTCTGAAGAAGATATTCTGTCAGTGTTTGACAGTGAGCAAAAGATTAGATTTTCTTGCATTTTCCTGCCTAATACTTCTCTATCCCTCTTTGAATTTAGGAGCATGTATCCTGTTTGGAAATCCTTTCTCGAGGGAACAATGCAGGTAGCCCAGTCTCGGATCAATATATGTGAAAATTATAAAAACTTCATTTCTGAGCCTGCCAGGACTGTGAGAAGTTTAAAAGAACAGCAACTAAAAAGGGTATGTTCCCACTTTTTTTGTGTCTTTTATGTATTTTAATACCTCACTGCTACATTTGCAGTCTGTAAAATTATGCTAAATTGCTTTTAAAAATTTGAATGTTTTAAAAATATGGTCACAAATGTTTTTGGGTGGCATTTACTAGAATTTCTCAACCATGTTTTATTAACTGATAAAGCTGAGTGTAATTTGAATTCATGGAAATTGGGAAAGTTCAGTAAATACTCCTTAGAAATGTAACTCAAGTAAATACACCTGTATAGTTTCACAGTATTGGCACAGTTGGATGTATATTAAAATAATTGTTATTAAGTCCACTATATCTTGAGAACAGTTTGTATTAATTAGCCTCAGTTTCAACTTGTGCCATTTTGCATAATTAATCTTATTTTTAAAAGTCTAGTGTACTCTAAAGTTGAATTGTGTAGGATATACATAAGTAAAAATTTTTTTTCAAAAGGACCTATTTATTTGATTATCCAGAAATTTAAAATTCATAGGAAAATATCATTGTCTAATGTGATTGTTATAGTATGCTGTTGAAAGTATATGTTTGAATTGTGTCCTTTTTGGAAAGAGAGTAATAAAAATGGAGATTATCATGATATTTAATAAGTAATTAAAGTTTTTTTAAGAAGGTCTTAAATCAACCTTTTTTTTAAGTTATAGGTGGACAAAATATCTTTATTTTTATTTTTATGTGGTGATGAGGATCGAACCCAATGCCTCATACATGGTAGGCAAGTACTGTACCTCTGAGCCACAACCCCAGTCCCAGTTATTGAAGTTTTTTAATAGAAGTATTAATACTTCAGAATAGTAAAGCAATTATTTAAGGAAATAATATTTCAGAATCCATCCATTATTCCAATTCTGATTGTCGTTTGTAAAAATACTAATCTTCTTGTTTGCCAAAGCTGATTTCAGTTGCATAAAATAAATGTTAAATGCATATTGTGTATATATAAAATTTTAACCTCTTAAAAAAGAGCACTTTTTTCATAGTTCTTTTTTTAATTGATTTTAAAAAATAAATAAATGACAGCGGAATGCATTACAATTCTTACTACATATATATACCACAATTTTTCATATCTCTGTTTGAATATAGAGTATTTGACACCTAATTTGTATCTTTATACATGTACTTTGGATAATGATGTTTATCACATTCCACCATCCTTCTAATCCCCTGCCTCCTCCTTTTCCCTCCCACCCCTCTTCCCCATCTAGAATTCATCTATTCCTCCCATGTAGAGCACTTTTAACACTTTTGTATAAAAATGTTTATGCTTATCTTTGCCCAAAATTATCTTGTTCAGTGTAGACTATGTGATTAAACTATGTGACCACTCATCAATGATCTTAAGTTGGAATGAAATGTACATTTATTTATGTATATGTATCTGATTATGCAGAAAAAGGAGTAGAAGGGAAGATAAGAGAAATAATACAATTTAACTTGCTTACCAGGCAGAAATATTGTGGTTCAAGTTGCCATTGTATTTATCAAATCTAACTGAATTACTGAAAAGTTCTACTTTTTCAAAATCTGAATCTTTTTTTTTTTCCCCTGAGGGGTGTACATTTTATTGGAAACCTTAAATATTCTTCAAACAGAACATCATCTTCAATCAGGCTCTTGTGTGGCCTACACAGAAAACTGGTTTTTTAGGATTAAAGGCAAGGAGAGGGAAAATACACTGGATGAGTACTTAAATTTGGCAAGAGGATCTCTCAGGATGAATGCTCTTCAGCCAGTTTTATCAGCTTTTGCCACAGCTTCTTCAGTGGGTCCCAATTTTTATGTGGTGCTGAGCATCCAACCCAGGGCCTCAAACTTGCTAGGAGAGCGCTCTGCCGATGAGCCACAAACCCAGCCCTGCAAATCTGAATATCTTGAAAAAAATTTAGCTACTTCTTTGCTTTTCCACTGGTGGATAGATTCAGACCTGAATTATACAACATTCCTGGGCAAAAAAAAGTTTGAGATTTGACAACTAATTCTCTTATCTGTATCATGATATAGATGATAATAATGGCATTTGTGTTTACAAGGCAGTTGTTGAATGTTATACAATGGGCATAACTATCATGAACCTGGGATTGCACTTAACAAAACCTATTTCAAACTGGTTTAAGCCAAAATGAGATTGTATTATTTTATATATCTGAATACTGCGGGACTTATTCAGGCATTGGCAAATCCAGGGCGGGCTCAGATGATGGTAGTAGAACTCACTCTTTCTTTCCATTAGCTCTGCATTCTTCAATGGTTTCATCTTTTAGCAACTCCTTCCACTTGTTGGTCCCCAGAATGCCACATTTAGAAATCTTCTGGATAGCAATCCCAGATTTTCAATTTTTCCAAAAGTTGTAGTAAAACTAATAGAATTACTCTTCATATTGGCTACATCATTTTGCACTCCTACCAACAATGTATGACGAAGCTTCCAGTTTCTCCACAACCTTGCCGATACTTGTCTTTTTTTTTTTTTTAGTTGTAGTTGGACACAATACCTTTATTTTATTTACATTTTATTTTTTTAATGTGGTGCTCAGGATTGAACCCAGGGCCTCACATGTGCTAGGGGAGCGCTCTACTGCTGAGCCACAAATCCAGCCCCCCACTTTTTTTTTTAATAACCATCACAGTTGGGAGGTACTATTTCATTGATTATAATTTTGATAATGGTTAATGATGTTGAGTGTTCTTATATTTTTATCATAAATTTTTCTTCCACTGTTAGCTTCCTAATTTTATAATACTATAATTCTTTTAGTAATTACCTTAGAGATTTCAATATGCTAAATTATTAGATTACCTTGATTTAGTAATTTTACTGTTCCCCAAACTTAGTCCCAAATTAACTTTCTTTTTTTTTTTTTTTTAAAGAGAAAGTGAGAGAGGGGGACAGAGAGAGAGAGAATTTTAACATTTATTTATTTTTTCTTAGTTCTCGGCGGACACAACATCTTTGTTGGTATGTGGTGCTGCTGAGGATCGAACCCGGCCGCACGCATGCTAGGCGAGCGCGCTACCGCTTGAGCCACATCCCAGCCCCCCCAAATTAACTTTCATAATCTACCTTGAATTAATATTTTACTACCTCATGAACAATACAAAAATCCTCTAGCCCAGTGCAATGGCACACACCTACAATCTCAGAGGCTTGGGAGGCTGAGGCAGGAGGTTTGCAAGTTCAAAGCCAGTCTCAGCAACTTATCGAGGTGCTAAACAACTCAGCGAGACACTGTCTTTAAAAAAAAAATACAAAAAGGGCTGGGGATGTGGCTTAGAGTTCAATCCTCGGTACCAAAAAAAAAAAAAAAAAAAAAAAAAAAAAATTTCAGCAGTGTTGTTCTTTTTATCTTCCTATTATGACTTTTGTTTTGTTAGACCTTTTGACTCTGTACATATTTCTTTTATACTTTTTCTACTTTGTATTTCTACCCTTTTTTCTATACTTCTATTGGTCTATTTGGCTATTTATTAATTCTTGGTTCTTCTATTCCTAATATTTTAAAAACTTATCTTTTGGAATCTTAATGTATTTTTTTCAGTTACAGAATTTTAATGTGACTTTTTGGAGGTTAGATTCCATTTTTCAGTTGTAATTCTCCCTGTTTTCCATGTGCTCCTAATCTGTTTCATAATTCCACTAAATGAATCACTATGTTTTTTTTTTTTTATTGTATACTGATCTTCTTGGTTTTCATTATTTGGTCTATGGCTTTAGTGTGCCTCACCATGCTGAACATTGTGGATCAAACATGTGAAGGTTCTTGAAGATGTTATTTCCAAATATGGTGATATTTAGCAGGCAGATAGAATGCTAGACCTTTGTCCTGTAAAGGTCTGGTTTTGGGGGTCTTTTTAGGGATGATCTATTTTACTTCTTTGGTCTTAACTGAAAGTATGGGATGCTTACTCCAAGACCTTTCTACTCTGACAAGACTTGAACTCTGGCTTTTCTTCTCAGCATCATAGAGCAACTTTGATGTTCTCATCTCTGACTAGTCATTAGCTACTTTTATCTGCTGGATTTCTTGGCGTTTCATTCTCCGTATACCTATTAGAAATCCAAGGGGAAATCACATGTAGTGTTTTGAACTTGCTCCTCTGTAATATCCTTCTTTCTAGATCTTTGCCTTACAAATTCCTGATGTTTTCATCATCCCCTGAACTACAGACTATCTCCACAGAATAGAGTAAGAATACTATTTTCTGTTTATATCCTATTTCTGTGCCATGATTCAACAGATGTCCTAAAAGGAGGGAAAGTCAGGTTGAGTGGAGAGTTATGTAGGTGTGTTCCTCTTTTAGGTCTCAATTCTGTAAGACCAGGGTATGCTTTGTCTAATTTTCACACTTTCCAGACTATAGGAAGATAGGCTAATTCAAATTCTGTCACCATGAGAACCAGTTTCAACTTAATATTCTCCCTCTATAACATTAAAGTTTATGTTCTTTTTATAATGTTCTTTATTTTGGCAGTTTTCTTTTGTAATACTTGGGGATAAACAGACAGATTATAATTATGAAGGACTTAAGATTATAACGAAAATTACAATTAAAATAATACCCTAACCTTTTCTGGATCATTTTAAAAAAATATTTATTTTTAGGTGTAGTTGGACACAATTGCTTTTATTTTGTTTATTTTTATGTGGTACTGATGATCAAAACTAGGGCCTTGCATGTGCTAGGTGAGTGCTCTACCACTGAGTTACAATCCCAGCCCCTTCTGGATCATTTTTTATATGTGAATATTTGCTTTTAAATCAGAACAAGATCCACAGTAACATAAGGCTTTTTGCTGTTCTTCTGTTTACTTAGTAGTGCCTTTGTCCATATTTTTCTCATTTATGCTAGAGTTTATCTACCCTCCTTGAAATAACTGTGATTTGGGGGTTTGAGTTTTAGCTCAGTGGTACAGCACATCATTAGCATCTACAAATCTCTGCTTGGCCCCCGGTGCCACAAAAATAAAAGAAAGAATTGTGACTCATATTTGTCTAATAATTTAGAATTTGTAAACTGCCACCATATCCATTATAGTGTTATCAGATTTAAAGAGATTTAGATTTGAACCCAGAATTTCAAAAAATAAATAAGTAAAAATAAACAAAAAACTGTTGAAATTTAATATTTAAACAGTTTTACAGAAAAATACATGTAACTCCTTTACCTTAGTAGACTACTTAAGCTCTTAATCATTTTATCTTCTTAGAACTTAGAAAAAGGAGACTGTGATTATGAAGATAGCAGAATTGGTTTATTCTTTTTTTCTTTATTGCCATGATATCTACAACAGCAAGCCTTTTTATGATTGCTCTTCTTATGCCTTACCTTAATGTCAGTCATGATTGTTAGGCAAACTGTGACACTATTTGATACAGTACTTGAGATGGAAGTACCAGCTGTGCATGGAATTCTAATTTGCAATTTGAAAGTCATTAAAAGTGCTGATTTTTCTCTTGGGTTTCCATCCTGAAGGAATAATGCATGGTCCTTCGGACAAACTTATTTCTGTCAGCCTGAAATCTAAAAATTGTAATAATTGCACTTTTGTATTTTACAGTGTGTGGACCAGTTGACAAAGATCCAAACTGAATTACAAGAGACAGTGAAAGATTTAGCTAAAGGCAAAAAGAAGTACTTTGAGACTGAGCAGATGGCTCATGCAGTGCGAGAGAAAGCTGACATTGAGGCAAAGTATGTATTTTAATATTTCTGAGAAAATTATTATGCAGTTAAATGTTATTTTTGCTAATTAATACTTTGTTCTCTGTTTATATAGCATATAGATTTGTTCTTAGGTTGTGTTGGTTTCATTTGTTCTACATATGTTATGTACTTTAGGTCCCCTTTTCATTTTATATCGACTGTTTTTTTTCTGTTAAAGTGGCAAAGTAGGAATCTCTGACCTTTAAATCGAATATTTAGACAAGATAAATGAACATTGTACTTACAGACTTGAAAACTTATGGAGAGTCTAGTAAAAGCCATGATGATATCTGAAAGTAGGGTTTAAGAGCCTCATTTTATCATGCTAGACTCTAAAATTCAGTTATAATTCAAATCCGTATAATATCTCAAGGTGTCATTGAAGGAACAATGGCACATCAAGTGACCAAGAGCACTGACCTCCTTTTAAAACCCTATACCAAGCACTGTTTTTTATTGTACATATAATTCTCATATTTCTCCTTTTTAAAGTATGCTTTAACAATTTTGTCAATATAACTTTCAGTATATGTGAATTATAGTCCTTTATTTTGAGACTTTTTTTTTTAATTTTATTTTTATGTGGTGCTGAGGATTGAACCCAGTGCCTCATGCACACTAGGCAATTGGTCTACCTTAGAGCCACAACCCTAGCCTGAGCCTATTAAGGAAAGAAAGGAACTGGTAATTGGTAATAGGAGATACCAATCAAGCGATAGAGATTTTTGTAATGACACTTTGAGGAAGTATGATAAATATTGGTGGGGGGGTGGGAAACCTGTGTAATAGAACTGAATTTAGGAGGCTTGTGATCAGGAGAGCTAAGACTTCTGTTCACAGTGCTAATTGTTGCAAAATCTAGGAGTCCAAACTCCTAGGCATGAAATCAGAAAGGTTTGGACAATTGTACAAGTAGTCCAGCAAGGAGGGGGTTACCTCTAACATGTTGTTTTGTTGTCATTGTTGAGACAGGGTCTCTCTATGTTGCCCAGGCTGGGATCAAACTATTTATCCTCCCGACTCAGCTTCCTGAGTAGCTATTATTTATAGGTGTGTGCTAACACACCTAGCTTCCTAAAATGGCTTTTATCTGCAAGAAATTTAAGCAATTTCATCAGCATCTTGGGAAAATTCAGGGGTTCCTGGGAAGTTTATTTAGTATGATGGTTTGATGAATGAATACTCACTGAATACTTGATATTACAGTGTAACATTTAATATTTTTTTAAAGTTTATTGTTTTTATTTTTTTTTATTTTTTGAGCATTCAGATATTTCCCATGCATTCATGGAGTCACCAAATCAATCTTTCCAATAAGATCTGGAGGTTAGCAGATCTTAGTTGGGATTATTGTGCCATTCTGGCTTTTAGGAACTTGTCTTTTAAACTCTCTGGGATTCTAGAACAGAGAAGTGACAGATTTGTAGAGCATCTACAAATGCCTAATTTAGCCATAGGTAGACTGTTCCTGAGAAGTGTGTATTTGACTAGGTCTATTTCATGGAACTGATCACGAGGAACTGCCTTCTCATGTGGCCAAATTCAAAGTGAGACATTTTACTTCAGTGTATAACTTCTCTGGAAAATTGATTCAACTACAGATTAAAAAAAATGGTTCTATGTCTTAATTCAGTTAATATTTATTTAGTCATTATATTGGGCACTATGGGTCACAGATAAGTTAGGTGCGCTTTTGTACCTTCAAGGAATTTAGAGCGTATAATTTAAAAAAGTAACTTTATCATTTGTCTATTCATAGTAAACTCAAAGAAATTACCTACCTAAAGACACTCACCTAGTCACTAATTGCTTAGAGTAGTAATATGAAAACACTGTTATGAAAGCATAGAAAATGGAGAGATTACTATTGCCTGTTGATAAAGGAACCTTTATAGAAGAAGTGATGCTTGGGCAGATTCTTGGGAGAAGAATGAGTATGTTTTTTTCTAAGCAGAGGTAGGAAAATCAGGAAGGGGACTAAGCACTGAAGTAAATATAGTTTTGATGGATGCTATGATAGGCCCATTAGGAGAGACTACAGGAGGAAGAGGGTTAGTCTGAAGGAGATGGTAAGTTCCATTTTGGATATGTAAATTCTGAAGAGCCTGGGAGACACTCTCATGGATATATTTGGGAGGTGATCAAATATCTGTTCTTATGTGAGAATTTGGCACTGAGAATTGAATTCTGAAGGTTATAGGATGTCCATCAATTATAGGGATGCAGTCATATATACAATGAGATATGAATTTGAATTTGGAGACCCAAGGAACATTAACATTTGAAGGATAGATGGTAAAGACTAGTACACAGTATAGTTTCTTATTTGTATAGTATGTGATTTTTTAAAATCCTTCTTTTTTTAAAATTGTCATCTTCAAGGACATTTTATTCTATTGTTAATACCTACCTAAATACCATACAAGAAGTGTATGCAGATTAGTAAATGAAGCAGACACCATAAATTTAAATCTATAATTTATGTTGGACATTCCATGTGTAAGTCAGCCTATTTGGATAATGACTATTAAAAAAGGAGAAATGACAGTGCTTCAAGCACAGTCTTTCTTACCCTGACAGGTACTTTCAAATCTTAATATAGGTAATCTTAGCTTTCCTACATCAAAATGAATAGAAATATGATTAATAAAAACAAAAAATTCCCATAAAACAGGAATACAATTAGGCAGGAAATAACAGAAATATCTTAGACCCCATTTTTTTTTAAAGCAGTGGGGAGGAGTTAGGAAACTGTATATTCATCCCTGAATATTTTCTCTCTTGTTAGAAATGCAAGAGGCAACTTTTGCTGTCCTCTTCACAGTGTCTGTGCACAGATTGGTTGCTTCACCTTCTAGTCCCAAATGGTCTGCAACTCTGCTTCATACTAAGAGGCATAGCTGCCAGTGCATGCATTGAACTCTCCCATGGCAATCACCATGACACTGCAGTTAAGACAAACATTTCAGCTTCAAAAAAATCATGGCTATGGGAGTGTTGCTTGTTCCTTAGCATCTGTTTGTTGACTTTGTCTATATACTTATCTCTAGCCTTTAAGTAAAAGCAGCATACTACTGCTGACTGACAGTTATGGTTCCCCTCCAAAACTTAGGCATCAAGGGAGATAGGTAAGAACACCAGAGTGGGAGAAGATTAAATAGAACAAAAGTTTACAGGACAGAGAATATTAAGGGCCTTCTTAGTAAGTTCAGATTAGCTTTAGGAGGGAGGGGGCACACAAGCAGGCAAGAACCCAAACACAAATCATTTTTAATGAGGGGAGTAACAAAAGAAGGACTTTCTAGAGCCTATAGATTGCATTCTGGTGTTGTACCACCTGACACACATAGCTCTGAGAGCCTTGGTCTCCCCAGGTTGGTTGCCCTGGGGTTTCTCTGACCTTTTGTAAAAGAACTGAAGTGTGTGGAATTATATGATACTAGGAATAACATAGTTTGATGACTCTTTTTTATTAGAATATACTAATATATTTTGGTTTTTTTTCTTGGTCAAATTGTATTTTTTAAGGGGATTTTAAATATGTTAATCCCAGTATTTTTATTTTCCTATAATATTTAATATATATAATATATAAATAAAGGCAAATAAGCATCACTTTTGACTTTTCATTTGTAAATTCACTTTAGAACAGTGTCTTGGAAAAGAGTTATTAATTTTTTTAGTAATTATAACATTTAGTAATCTTATTATGATATAATTTTATTAAACATTCTTTTCTATTTTTATATAGGTCTAAACTTAGTCTTTTTCAATCAAGAATCAGTTTACAGAAAGCAAGTGTAAAGGTGAGTTTTTGAAAGGTGTATTTCACAATTGAGAAACATTACCTTATATTTTAAAAGTTTGGGTCTTTTGAGAATGGAAGTGGGGTTTTTCTACTTTAGAGAAGCATTTCAAAGTCATTAACCCAGTGAGGAACTTTCCTTCCCAGTAATGGGATTTTTCACCCAGGTGTGGACACTGGACATAGCTTGCTTCCCAAGACTACTTGAGGGGTAGGTTTGGATGCGTTACAACTCACGTAGTCTGTATATTTAACTCTTAGTCCAAGAGACAAAGTTCAGGGGCTTTCAGAAGCGCTGTAGTATCATTTCACTCAGACTTAGACCTCTGACCAGGTCTTCTGGGCTGGTGCAAGTGAGTTTTTCTGAGGGGCCCTCAAACTGGAGTACCTGTCAAGTAAGCTTAGAGACCAGAGTTTGTTGCCAGGCTCCCCACCAACAGGAAGTTCTTCTGACACATTTGGATTGTTGATTTTTAAAATACTAGTATCTAAAACCTCCAGATTTACCCATGTCTTCAAAAATAAGGAACCTTTATTTAGAACCGTTATTTTCCCATCTCAATAAACTCAAAAAAATATTTTTCAGTTCTGTAGAAAACTTTGGAATTATGTTAAGTATAAATAACAAAGGTTTAAAAATGTTCTCCCCATGTTTTCAGGTACTATTTCATTTCTTAATAGTGAAGTATAATTTTTATATACATGTAAATGTTTTCTCAACATTGTTATTTTTACTCTTGGTGGGGAGCCATTAATTGCTGTTTTTCCATGCAGTATCAGTTTGTACTGATTTTTTTCCTTTTATTATTATGTTTTAGTTAAAAGCCCGTCGATCTGAGTGTAATTCCAAAGCTACCCACGCAAGGAATGATTATCTTCTTACACTAGCAGCAGCAAATGCACATCAGGATCGCTACTATCAAACAGATTTAGTTAACATTATGAAGGTAATACAGTTTTAATATCTGTGATAATTTTGTTTCATTAAAAACAAACAACCCATGAGCTGGGTGTTATGTACATAGGATTGAATATAGAATACTAACAAGGCTACTTTCTATTTCATTAGAATGTGCTCAATATTGGTGACTGACCTTTGTTTTCAAGTAATTTGGAATTAATTTTTAATGTTTAAAGCCAATTCACAGTAAAGGATTGCATTATTCCTTAGACATAGAAGATATTTGCTAAATAGTGATTATTGATATATAAAAGACAAGATTGATATATAAAGTGTGACATAATTCTTAAGCTGGGAAACTGCTTCTGAGCTATTTCCTGAGACTCAGGTCTTTAGATTCAGTAAAATATTGAAGCTAGATAGAATCTTCAAGTACCTTCTGAATTATCAGAGAAAGGCTGGTATTTCAGCATAGTTTTATTTTTTGTTAGGTTGTACTATTATTTGTTATTTTCTGCAAAATAGTTTTTTAAAAACAGGTTTAACAAAAAAGTATATAGTATGACAATATTTTTATAAAAAGGTGTGTTTTATATTTTTATAGTGTATTGCTTAAGAAAGTCTGAATTACTTATTAACCAGAATTTTGGCTATTTTTTGTTTTTAAAAAACTTAGATTTTTTTCCAAGTGCCATGATTTTATCTTTAGTAGGTGAAATTATGCATTAATATTTGATGATTTTTGAGTTGAACAAACAAAAAATGCTGGTGGTTATATGAAGATGTCTTCTACTCTGGGTTTTACTCTGAAATACTGAAGATTGGATTACAATTTGTATATCCTGGTCTTTCCTCATCAAAGGCTATGTTTTTATTTATTTTGTATTTATTTTGAAACTTCACAGAAGTAAAGGAAAGGGGGAAGGGGAGGAGAAGAAAACCATTTTAACCCACTGCCTCTACTTGCAGGCAGACAGACTCCACTTTGGATTGCATCTCCTTCTTTCCTGTTTTCTTAAGAACCCAAACATTGGATTATTCTATCTTTCTCTTATATTTTCAACACACCACTCTGAAATGTATAGTTCTTAATGACTCTTCAACACATGTATTGCTATAGTTAAATTGCTTGTTTTAGGAAATCAACAATTAAAAATGGGGTTACAACTGGCGCAGGCAGTCTTTTTACTACAGAGGCTCTAGGAAAAGAGATCAGCTTTATCCAGAAATTACAAGTTCCTTGTTTGAAAGTAAAGATGGAACATTTCCTGAGACCTCTAGCAAAAGGCAGGAATGTTGGAGGATGTCAAACTGGACTAAGAAGTAACTTATTGCAAAATTTCTTCTTTCCGGGCCTGAGATTGTAGTTCAGTGGTAGAGTGCTTGCCAAACACTTGTGAGGCACTGGGTTCAATAAAAATAAATAAACAAAATAAAGGTATTGTATCCATCTCAAACAAACAAAAAAAATTTTTTTTAATTTCTTCTTTCCTTTTTGTTTATTGCCTGAAATCCCCTTTTCTGCCATTTGTCCTTTTGCAACTTCTGCTGGTTAGAACATAGGTTAGAATAATGAGACAGGAAATTATTTTATATCCAGATGAGAACTCTGTGTGCCTTTTCCCAAAGAGTATTGGATATAGAGGTTAAATATTTTAGCATCTTATTAGGTGTTTCATAGTGCTTCAGACTTATCTGAGAATTGGCCTCTCCTTCATTCTAGCATGACTGCTTTAGGAAAATGTATTGTTTCAAATAATACATTTACTGAAGATGATTCTTTGCACAGCATTTGATTCCCTATATCCTGTATATGTCTACCATTAGATCAAAGCTGATAATCTACAAATTAAGTATCCCTTATCTGAAATGCTTGGGACCAGAAGTCTTTCAGATTTTAGATTTTTGGATTAGAGATGCTCAGTCTGTATAATGATTTTTTGTGCCTGTTAATATTTATTTTTAGAGCAGCAAGGGCTATATTCAAAGCACAAAATGGGCCCCTGTTACATTTTCCTTCTGTCAATTTCTACTTTCCATTTCTGTGGAAAAAAATGGACAAGATATCTCCAACTGCTTCTTTCTGAGAGAGGAAGAAGTTGGTGGGTAGTAACCTGAAATTTTTATTCTCTATCAGGTGGGGCATGGACAGTTGAGGGTATTCAGCATCAGGGTAGTCCAGAGGTCCGTGGTTGCCATTGGTGGGTAACTGGACAAGTATACATAGGGTAGGATCATGCTAGGATAATAGTAAACAAGATAGCAAAGCATTACTTTTTTGTAAACAATTAGCACAAAAGCAGCTAGTATTTCTGCCAATCTCTGAAAACCATGAAGATAGTAACTCATTAAACTTTAAGGTGTATTGAGGTGTCTTACACCCAGACAAAGCAGGTTCCTGCTCAGGAGATGTGAGCCACCTGGGAAAATAAAATGTCTGAAGTAATCAGTAAGAAATACAGAGCTAAAGGTTAGAGTTTAAAAAGTGGAGCGTCTGATGGGTCTTCCAGTCTTATAGGACTGGAACTGGTCAACTGAAAAAGGGGAATACATCAAGGGCAGGGATAAAGTTCTAATGGGAGGAGTCTTATTTGGTGCTTCCTTCTTGGTATGGTAGGTCTTGCAGTAAACAGGTTGTTTGGTATTTGACAATCTGCACCTATCTTCCAGAGGCTGTCTGGCTCCAGGGAGTCACTCCCCTCTCCAGAGCTGAGTTAGAACCTGAGCAGTAGCTTAGGCAGGGGGGCATGTAATTAAGCATTCTCAGACCAGTGTATTCCTACTGGGAGTTCCTGATACCAGGCTTCCCTGCCTAATGGCTCCACCACTGCTCAGTTTACCCATGGCTCATAGATGTCTCTTGGCAAAGGTGGGATCTAACGTTCCATTGATTTGTAAGTGGAGGCCGTTTAAGGCTTTAGAAACATTAGCAGAGTTGTTAGAAACATAGACAGCATTTAGTTGCTAAACTCTGTCACATTTAATATGCTTAATGCCAGTTTTTATTTTTCATCCAAAAGAAGCCATGACTTTTTAAATGATAGAAACAGTACAAATTTTAAACCAAGATGTAGTTACCCTTTTGAAACACCAGAAAAAGGTTCTGGCTTTCAGATATATACATTGTTAATTCTATTGTAGCATTTCCTTACTTATAATATTCTTAACTGTTATTCTCCAGGGCTCAGACAGCATTTTCTCTTAACACATTTGCTTATGACATGACCAATTCTGTATCCTTAGCTTCCTTACTTGTTTCATTAATCTCTGCGTCTTCACTCTTTTCTTGTACCAGTTGGAGTCTGTGTGTTTTCTTCAATGTTTGAGAAAGCTTCACCTTGAACTGTGAATTTCTCAGCAGCTGTTAATGTGCTTGCCGAGGTAAAACTTCAATCTTGGCTTTCCCAAAAACTATATAGGTATCTGGATCTGGACTCTTACAGACATCTGGTTTTGTGATGACAAAGAGGATATTCTTAGATATTTTTGGATAGTCATTCTAATAACCCAGCCTATCAAAGACCCAGTTTGGACATAGATTTCTGTGCCTTCTTTTCACTTTCTGTTTTGCTTTACTGACTGATTCTTCATCGATAGCATTTAGTTTTTATAATGGCACAGGTGTCCCCTACCATGAATATTTTAAAATGAGCTAATATTAGCTTAAACAGCAGCAAAACTAAAATCTTAGTCTGAGGGTAGCTTCAGTGATAAGAGTGTGCACCAAGAATGTAGAAAGCCCTGGGTTGAATCCTAGCACCACTTAAGTAAACAAACAACCCATTTTGTTTTGTGGTATAGGGAATCAAACCCATGGTCCCATGCATGCTAGGTAAGTGCTTTACTACCGACCTATATCTCTAACCCAAATCCTATGTTTTCAAAATTGAATCTACACCAAAAGAAGATGTCCTTCAATAAACCAGAAAAAAATACCTTATTTGGGGGACCTGTGCTCTGCCAAAAACAAAGAGAAAGTTAATAAACCTGACCAACTGTCAGATTATTAGGTGTTCTTGAACTTCCTTTGAAGTCCCCATGCTTGTTTTTAATCAGCATTAGGTAGATTATGCTTCTAATTTTTCGTTTCATGGAACATTTTAGAGTATTGATTTAATATAGAGGCAGAAGATCCTTAAAAATGTAGTGTGACTAACTTATTTCTTCCTCAGGCTAATTCTGTGGATCTGCAGTATTGGAAAACTCCCATCCATCACTCTATTGGCTTCCATCACTGAATTGACCACAGTTTTAGGGTACCTTATTTAGAAATGCTTATTGTTCTGAGTAGATGTTAAGGTGATAATGCCCTAGTTAGAATCTTTTTTAAAATTATATGGACAGTTTAGAAGCAGAGGATTTTGTATTGAAGACTTAAGTACAAGAGTTTTTTCTATTGCAAAGCTGATCTTTGGTCTTGGCTTTGGAACATATTTCATCTCCTTCTGCCCTCTTAGGCACCAAAACAATTGATTATTCTATTTTCTCCATATAGTTCTTAAATTCTGCTGCTATATTGACAATTGTTGGGATCTTGGTGATGATACCTCATCATGTCTGTCTTGGAGTTACACGCCACTAGTTGCCCTCTGTCTGATGCTGGCAAGTTGTCCTGAGATCTCCTTTTGCTGTCTCCTCTCTGGATCTTCAGCTTTTTGTATCATATGTCTTCTTTTTTCTTAGTACCTTCTTGAAAAAGGTATAGAAAGTAAGCTTTTTTGAGGTACTGTATCAATGAAAACGTCATTATTCTGTGCTTATAGTTGGGTATACAGTTAAAGGTTGAAAACTGTTTTTGCAAATGTCGGAATCCATAATCCATTGTTTTCCTGTTTCCTATATGGCTTGAGAACTCAGAGCCATCCTGGTTCTTGGATTCTTGTATCCGATTTCATTTTTTGCTTTTCGTTTTTAGAAATTATGGACTATTCTTAGTATACCCTTGGATTTCTTGGATTACTTCTTCCTTTTGTTTTTCTCTTTCTGGAGCTCCTTCTATTAATATGTTGAGTCTCCTGGTCTGGTTTTAAAAATTTCTTTTCTCTCTCATTTTCCATTTTTGTTATTATGCTCTATTCCTGAGAGAATTCTTCAACTATTTTATTGAACGTTTAACTTTTTTAAAAATTGTTTTATTGTCTAATTATTCCTTTTTGTTCCCTAAATCTTCCTTTTTTATACAAAATTTCTAAGGAATATGACTATATATTGACTTTTTTAACTCCAGTGCTATCAGTAATACAGTTAACTTTCAAGTTACTTCTGCTTGTATATGCTTATATGGTATCTGTCTTAGTTTGAGGTAGGATTTGTCAAATTGGAGCTTCACTGTAGGTAATCTGGTAGACCATTTATGGGGGAAACCCCAGTATTGATATTCTTAGCTGGTTCCTCTTGAACTTGTCAAACCCCACCCCACCCCCTCACACCCCCTTCACCCCCCTTCACCCACCTCACCCCCCCTCCCCTCACCCCACCCCACTCCCACTTCACCCTACCCCCCTGCCCAATATACACACCCTCCCTGTGCTGTCTTCTGAAGTCACTTCTTCAGATCTCTTTCCTTGGGTTGTTTTCTGAAGAACACTTCCCTGACCTGGTTACTCCTCCCAACCATGAAAATGGTTTATCTCATCTTTGTAGCACTTAGTATAGTTACAGTTTATTTAGATCTATGACTACATGATGAGTACCTCGTCTCCCATTTACCTATACTTTGGGAGTGAGAATGGAGCAACTATTTAGGTGCCTAGCATTATAAGATACTACAGGTGCTTTAAAAACCATTATTTATTTAGTTTTTATAATATATTTCCTAATAAATTTATTTATTAAACTTATTTAACAGATCAACCTCAGAGACTCAGTGACATCCAGTTATTATATTATAGCCAGGACTTAAGGTCTCGGTGTTCTTTCCTAGACACTCTGGTGTTTTCTTACCCCCATACCATTCCTTGTTAGTAAAAAATAATATAATAAGCAGTAGTATATAGTGAATATCATGAATTCTGAGAGAATTATAGAATAAAATTATTTGTTGAACATTGCACATCCCTCCTGTTCTAATTATTCTTAAAATGATGATCATGCCTCTATCTAAATATAAATATTTGGACAGCTTCCCCAAGGCATACTTTTTATTCCTTAAGCAAGTATTGATTAGAACAGATACTAAATATATATTGCTTTGTGTCTGTATATTGTCAGGCTAGTGTTTTTTTTTTAACTTCAAACTAAAATAAATAAAAATCTATTGCTAAACCATGTACCTGAGATAACCAGTTTAATCAGATCTATAGAGAGCAACTTAACTGGCTGCTGGAAAATGAGATAGTTGTTCCTTAAATGTTCTTTTGAATAACATGATCTTGTAAAATATTTTTCTTTTTTTAAGAGTTCATACAATATTTTCTTTGTGGTTTGGATGAAGAAAAATAAGAGTAGAAAAGATAGCATTAATCAATCTAATGAAAGACTTTAAAAGCTTAATAATATTGGGAGCTTATTTCTAGACAAATGTTTTTTGTTCTCATTGAAAGTTAAACATGTCTGGACTAGTTGATAATTGGGCAAAGTAATTAAAAACTTTATCTGACATATAATATCTAGAAAATATGATAATTTGGCATATCTTTTGCAGACTCTTTTTGGGGGGAGTAGTCAATAAAGAGAAAAATATTATTGGTGCTCAAGTCCCTTTTCTGGCTTTTCTAGCTAAGCATTAATTATTCCAAAAAGTCTTCCTCATTCATATTTAGATTGTATAGCTCTCATCTTTTTTATTTTGAGTTCTGGCTTTTCTGGTATCTCTGCCATCTCTAGCTGGTATACTTCTCTTTCATCTAGTAATACTTTTTCACTTAATGAATTAGCATGGAAGTCCCCAGATTTCAAACTTGGCTTTCTGCTTCTCTTGTTTTACATCCTTTTTGAAAGTCCCTTTTCTTAGGGAGAATAATCATTTACCCAGTTTCTGCTAATACTATACAGTTCTTAAATCTGTCTGCAATCTTGTCCTTAATGTTATCCATATTTATTATGCTTTATCCATCTGTGACAGAAACTTTTCTAAATTAGAAGCAGTTCATTTCCTCCCTACTCTCCCCATGGTTTCCACCAGTAATCACCCCATCCTAGGGTTCAGGTGATGAGTACTCTCAATCTAGCTTCCAGGGCTTACAAACTGTAATGTCCAATATGGCAGTCCTTAGGTACATTGTGACTATGTAAGTTAGTTAAAAATGAATAAATTTTGGGCCCAAGGAGGGTGAAGCTGTGGGATTAGGTTGAGGGGGCAGGCCCAAGTGTGGACGAGGCCAGGTGGCTGTTTTGAGGCCCTACTGTCTCTTGGCATTTGCCTCTTCAGTCCTGCCATCTCTACAGCTATCACTACCAAAGGATCATCTGCCCTTTGCTGTGGACAGACAGACACACACACACACACACACACACACACACACACACACACACACACAGCAAGTAATAGTTGAATAGGAGAAGAATGGCATTGAAACAGATTTCCAGCAACAAGTGCTTTGGGGTATTGCAGAACATTTTGAACATGACAGTGTTGATCTGAACTGCAAAATGAAATTTTCTGTCTACTTACCACCAAAGGCAGAAAGTGGAAAGTGCCCTGTACTACATTGGTTGCCTGGTTTAATTTGCACAGAACAATTTTATATCAAAATCTCATTATTATCAGGCTGCCTCAGAACACAGCCTTATCATTTGCTCCCAGATACCAGCCCTCATAGCTGTAATACTAAAGGAGAAGATGGAGAGATGGGGTATCCGCACTGATGGCTGGGTTTTATGTGAATATCACTGAAGATTCTTGGAAAAGTAACTATAGAATGTACTCTTAGGTAATGAAGAAGCTTCCCAACTCATAAATACCAGTTTTTCAGTGGACCCCCAGTGGATGTCTATTTCTGGCCACTTTATGGGAGGTCAAGGAGCTCTAATTTGTCCTTTGAAAAATCCTGGAAAATACAAAACTGTGTCAGCATTTGCTCCAGTTTGCAACCCAGTGCTGTGTCCATGGAGCACAAAAACCTTTAGTAAATATTTGGGAACAGATCAAAATAAAGGAAAGGAATATGATGCAACCCATCTTGTGAAGTCCTGTCCAAGTTCTCAGTTGGACAAGGGAAAAATGACCAGTTTCTTCTAGATGGACATTTACTCCCTGATAAGTTCATAGCTGCCTATATAGAAAAGAAAATTTCTATTGTTTGTAGATGATAGGAGGGCTATGATCATAGCTACTACTCCATTGTAACCTTTATAATCAATCATTATGCAAAATACCTGAATGCATGAAAACTTCTGATAAGAGAATCTCTTCAGGATTATAAAAGTTACAGAATTGCTGAGGAAAAATATTTTGAAACATTGGATTTCATGGTGCCAAAAGAACTTCATTCTACACTTGAATCTCCTGAATAAATATATAAAATCTGAAAAAAAGAATAAATTTTAAAATTCTTTTTATTGTCACAGTAGCCATAGTTAAAGTGTTCAGAAACCCATGTGGCTAGTGACTACCATATTGGACTGTGCAGATGTATTTTCATTGTCTCAGAGCGCTACTGGACAACAGTGCTCTGGAGCTTAGTTTTTACTTGTTTTTCTTCCATTGTGACTTCTTCTGTCCACTATCAACCCTACTGACCATTTTTCTTGAGCTATAATTACATTCTGTTATTTCAGGAGTAATTCCATTTTCACTTGTACTCTAGACCTTTATTTATACCTTATAATAGAACAGAAGTTGGAAAACATTTTCTATAAAGGGCCAGATAATATATATTTTAGGTTTCTGTGTAGTAACCACTCAACTCTGCATTTGACTTTTTACTTGGTGATAGGCGCTTGATGATACAAAAATGAATTGGATATGATCCATGCCATCAGTGAGCCACAAATAAGAAGGTTATGATTCTCTGGAGCAGCTCTCCAGGGGCTTATGGAATATGACACAGTAGATCCTTTTCCTGCTATATTGATCATATTAAGCTTGGCTCCCTGTGACACAAAGAGAGTCTTTTGCCAGTCTTATCAAACTTCAAAAACAGTTGTTTTAAAATATTTTTAGGAGTCAAATATTTTCAGACTCGTATATGGAATCTTTATACATAAAGCAGATGAAGGGGAAAGCTATTTGTTTGTAAAGCTTGAGAGTGCATTCCTCTTTGTGTGTGTTTCCCACTCCTCTCACCTGCCTGTGCCACTTCCCTTACTTCTTTCTGTGGTTCCTGAGGTGTTGTGCTGAATACTACAGTTCCTTGAAATATAGTTTGGAAACAAATGTTCTAAAAAAGGATATTCCAACTAACAAATTTCTTGTAAAATTTTAAGTTTTATCTAGATGATCTTCATTCTAGAGTTTACCAATTAATCTTTTAAAAATGTAAATTAGAACCTAGTAATCTATACCCTGCAGTGGCCAATTCATCAGAACGGGCTTAGACATTGTAGCTTGTCTCTGAGTTGAGTATCTTTGCTGGAGAATCAACAGTGAGTGAGGGATACTGAAGCTGAGCATTCATGGAACTATTTAAGAGAAGCATATAGAGCTGGGTTGTAGTTCAGTGGCAGAGCACTTGCCTAGCACATGTGAGGCACTGGGTTCAATCCTTAGCACCGCATAAAAATAATTAAAGGTATTGAATCCATCAGAAAGAGTAATATATAGGGTGACAAGAGTAAGAACTTTGAAGAAATTAACTTGTTTTAAAAAATCTGTTTTGGAGAAGTATAGTTAACATACAATAAAATGCAATGGTATGTCAAATCCATTTCATGCATTCCCACTTTGAATCTCTTACTTCCTGTGTTACTACAAGCTAGAGAAAACTCTCTGCTCTTAAAGGGCTAGTGTGATTATGTTAAACCTACCCAGATAATCTTTTTTTCTTGCCATTTATGATAACACAATCACAAGAATGATATCTCATCATATTCACTATGTTTTTTGTGTGAATCTGACTACTCTAAGTATCTCATATAAGTAGAATTATGGTTTATCCTTTTGTGTCTGGCTTATTTCACTTAGCGTAATGTTTTCAAGGTTCATCCATGGTGTAGTATATGTCAGAATTTCATTATTTTATAAGGCCGAATAATATTCCATTGTATTTACATACCATGTGTTGTTTATTTATCTACTGATAAATGTGTGTTCCTTCTGCCTTTTAGCTATCGTGAAAAATGCTGTATGAACATGGAATATGTATTTTGAGTTCCGATTTTCAGTTCTTTATACACACACACACACACACACAACACACACACACACACACACACACATGTATTTTTTGGTAATGGGAATTGAACCCAAGAGTTCATGTTGTAGCATGTATTACTATTTATTCCTTTTTATGATTGAATAATGATATACCACGTTTTATTTACCCATTCATTAGTTGGTTAACATTTGGATTATTTTCACTTATTAACTATTACCTATCTGTCTCTTTATTCTCATCTCAGATCTCTCCCTTTACTCTTTACCCTTCAATGAGGGACTCTCTTTAGTTTCTCAACCATACCAATCTCCTTCCTATACCAGTGCCTCCTCACTATCACATTTACTTTTTTTAATTAACTTTTATTTGTTCTAATTAGTCATACATAACAATAATGCATTTTGATGCATCATACATAAATGGAGTATAACTTCTCATTCGTCTATTGTGCATGATGTAGAGTCACACAGGTCATGTAATCATATATGCACATAGGGTAATAATGTCCAATTCATTCTACTGTCATTCACATTCACTTTCTTAACTCCTGTTTTCCTGTAGCGCTGGGAATCTAACCCAGGGCCTTACATACACTAGGCACACTTTCTTAAGTCTTAGGGTTCACACATAGTTCTAACCTATTTCTGTAGGAAAGCCTTTCTCAAACTATATTACATTCCTCTATTTTATATTCTCCTAGCATCAGGTTTTTAAATACTTTTTTTAACTTGTAATTGTATACTTGATTATTTTTTTTTACCTCCTGCCCTTAGTATGCTACAAATTCTTAAAAACAAAATTGTGTTTTCTGCTCACAGCTGTATTGCTTGAGCTTAGCATAGTACCAACATAAGTATCTGTTAAGTATATTAATGCATGAATCTATTTGTGGTGAAACCTATCAACAGTACAGAGTTTTCATCTAATCCACATTCTGTTAAATCTTGTTCACAATCAAATATAACATACTGCCTAAAGAAGAAAAGTTTTAAAGCAGGCAAGTTTTGTTTGATTCCTGATTTTATCACTTAAATAGTTTTGTGAACATAGGCAAATTATTTCCCTTCTGAAAGCCTCAGATAACTAGTATATAATATGAAGCTGCTAGTAAGTATCCTAGTTGCTTTGGGAGTATTCAGGGAGGTAAAGTATAATAAGCATTTCTACCTCGACCCAGTATACAGTAAGCACACAATAAATATAAAAGTATTATTCTCATATTATTATTATAAGGTGCTTAGACATTTATGAATTCAGAAAATTTGTTGAGAGTCTACTAGTACCTGGTACTCTTCTGAATATTTAAGATATACCAGTGAAACAAAGACAGACTTAATAAAAAGTACACATGGATCACTCTGTATATGTCAGGTGCTCATCTAAACTATTTACTACCAATTTTCTGTGAATAGATACTATTATCATTATCCCTATTTTATCAAAGAAGTAATGGAAACAAAAAAAAAGATAAGTATCTTGCCCAGGTTACACAGGCAGCCAGGCAGTGACACAGCTGAACCATGGATTAAACCAGCCTACCTCCCATGTACTTTCTTCTAACCACTTTGCAGTACTACATTTTGTCCAGGGTCATTTCCACTAATGCCTGATGAATGAGGATATTTCATTTCTTTGGCAGATCTACAGTCTAGTAACTCTAAATATTTAAAAAATAAATGAAGCCAGGCATAGTGCACACGCTTGTCATATTAGAGACTCTGGAGGCTGAGGCTGAAGGATTGCAAGTTCAAGGCCAGCCTCAGCAACTCCATGAGATCCCCAGCAACTTAGCAAGACCCTGTCTCAAAATAAAAGTTTAAAATAATTGTGGAATTATGGATGTGGCTCAGTGGTTAAGTGCCCCTGAGTTTAGGCCCCAGCACGATAGATAGATAGATAGATAGATAGATAGATAGATAGATAGATAGATAGGATCCATTATGGTCTCATTTTGTTTAGACTTTTATTTAATCTATGATGACTCTTGGTGATTACCTCTACCTTTTTACATTGTGAAGGTATTTGCTCAACCATCTTTTCCAGAAGTTGATAGGAAGTCATGTTATCTCTGTCATCTTTATGTAAGGCACATTTTTACTTAAAAAAGTAAGGGGAAAACCTTAAAGTTTATGTCCTTGGTTGACAATGATTGAAGGAAGAAAATCTCAAAGTATAAATAGAGTCATCACTTAACTTATATAAAATATATTCTGTACATTTTCCCAATTTTACATTGACTGTCAATAACCTATACCAGTGATTATTAAGTTTTGTGGGTTTTTTTTTTGTCTCAGACCTCTTTATACTCCTAAAAATCATTGAGAACCCAAGGAACTTTTATAGATGTGGGTTGCTTAATGATACTTACTGTGTTTGAAATTTAAATTGAGAAATCTTTTAGACACAAGAATGCCTAGGTACAGATTTCACTAGCTGTCAGAGTGTCTATTGGTCCTCACCTATTTTCTAGCCTCTGTAAAACTCCACTACGTGCTTGTGAGAGGATGAAAGTGGAAAATGCAGATGATGTCTTAGTATTATTTGAAAATAATTCTGACCTTACACATTCTCCCAGCTGACCCTTGTCCTCACCTTGGGTAACTTCTGCCATATACTAAATAATGTTATTACTGTCTTCAGCTAGAAGAAACTCCTAACACTAAAATTGAAGATCTGATTGAATGTGATTGAATGTTTCAATAATAGTACTTACTAAGGACTACCTAAATGCTTTAGATGCTTTTAGAGATGGAACAGAATCAGCCTCTTACTGCAGAGAGCTTAGTATTTACACATTGAATTGAAATGCAGAGGACAAAGTGTTAAGTGAGATGCTCTTACCTTAGTACCACTTGCAATTTATAAACTGAGTTGCATAATACCATAAGATATATTTGACTGCTTGTAATTCTCTTAACATATGATTAAACAAAAACAACAGCATATTTAGAGATATCAACTTTGCATTTTGTTTAGGGTAGCTTACTTAGTAACTTGCTGGAAAGATTTGGGTAAATAGAGAGCAGAGAATATTGCTATCCTCAAGTCTCTTAATATTCAGTTCTCAGAAGTGTTTATTTCTCAACTACACATACTTCCTGTACTTAAAACAGGACTAAATGCACAGTTCAAAATGACCTGGAAAAACCTAGATATGATATACCCATAGAGCAGCTAAGAATTAGAAAGGCAGAAGCTTTATATTTAAACTGGACATTGAAGAAGAAAAAAAGGATCCAAAGTTATTGTATTGAAGATGAGAAGCACCAAGTGAGCAGTGCTAAGACACCTTCTTTATGTGTGTAGTACCTCCCCATTCCTAGGTCATCTTGTATCCCCTGTGCGACCAGCCAAAAGTTCTTTAGATCAAAGTTAGGAAAAAATGATGACAGAAGTGCTTGTACCTCCCTCCCTAAGCACACTTTACTCTGCTTTGACCCCCATATTTCTGATTGGCCTTCATATAACTTGGGAATTCTTATTATCAGAGTATATTTCAAAAGCAGGGATTTTTTATTATCCTCTTTATATTATGCTCTTCTCCCACACCTACCTCAATATTATCAGGACAGAACTTTTTTGGTGGTTACAGAATGGGGGATAATATTTTTATTGGAAATCTTTTCAGCTTTAAAGGAATAGGGATGGCAAATTGATTTTAGTTTATGTGCCTGTTATAATAAATTAATGGCATCTTGTTAGTATACTGTGCCAAGAAGTACTCTGAGATTCCCAGGCCAGCCCCATTAGCAATCGTGGTCTTAGCTTCTGTTGATCATCATGCGATTTACATAATCTGTAGATCTCAGTTGAAACAGGGACTGACTTTGATTGCTCCTTTCAGGAAACACAGAAAGTTACTGGGAGCAGATTCTTTGAAATGGCTGTGTGCAGTTTATTGCAAGCAAGCCCATGTTTAGTGTGCCCCTGACTGTGACTGTGGGAGCAAATCTAAATTTACAGTCTTGATTGTTAATCTCAGAATGGGCTGCGTCTCTCTGATGTATAAAGACTGTAGAATATATGAAATGGAAGAATAACAATTAAAATAAGATTAAGATTTCAAAAATAAGCGAAGAGTAGTGATAGAATTTTACAGACTAGTTAGGCCTATGAATCTCAAGTGGCTGGAGCGTCCCAGCTTCTAATAGTAGAAAGATTCACAACTCTTGTACATATATGCAAAGGGTTACTATGAGCCTGCATCATATCCTGTAGATGTGCTGAAGCAGAAAAATAACTGGACTAATCAAGTCCAGTACTCTTACTTTCATAGGTGGCATCCAGGCTAGTTGTTTCAGTAGGCTAGAATGTACTTTTATAAAAATAAGATTCTGAATTGCTTTTTTTAATCAACTAAAAACTTTATTCCTTAGGGAGATTTGGTTGAAGACAATTTTACTTAAATTTTGTCACTTTTAAGTGATTATACATAAAACATGGAAGATTTAAGAGACCATTCTCTGAATGGTGGGAGTTTTGTTTTATATTGATTTTTTTGTCACTTTTAAGTGATTATACATAAAACATGGAAGATTTAAGAGACCATTCTCTGAATGGTGGGAGTTTTGTTTTATATTGATTTTTGGGGGGGCGGGGAGGGCATTAGTGGGGGTGGAATGCCAGGCCCCTATACCACTGAAATACATCCCCAGTCCTTTTTATTTTTTATTTTGAGACAAGACAGGGTCTTGTTAAATTTCTGAAGTTGGCCTTGAACTTGTGATCCTCCTGCCTCTGCTTCTCAAGTCACTGGGATTACAGGCATGTGCTGTCTGAGAACAAATTGCAGACTTGATGCCTCATCATCTCTAAATACTCTAGATGTTATCACTTCCAAACAAGGCTATTCTACCTAACCATCCACATTAGGGAATCAGCATCATTATATAAATATCATCCAGTTTACATATCAAATCCAAATTCTACCAAATGTTCAAAAATATCTCTTTCTGGTTAATTCAATTGCGTAGCTCTTTAGATTCCTTCCATCTGGAAGAGGTTTTTTTTTTTTTTAAGTTTTTTAGTTTTTATCCTGTCTTTCATAACTTTGACAGTTTTAAAGTATACAGCCTCCAATTCTGTTGGGTGCCTCTCAGGCCATGCATTCTTGGCAAAAATATCTCAGAGAAGATACTGTGTCTTCTCAGTATACCATATCTAGAGGTGTATAAATGATATAATCACCTGTCTCATTCCTGGTGATGTTACTTTTGATCACCTAGTCAATTTGGTATCTGCTGTGTTTTCTTCCACTATAAAATCATCTTTTTTCCTATGTAATCATGTTATATCTGAATGTGTTTCACAAAAATACATAAGTAATGGTATTCGAAGATAGTCTTGGGGAGGTGAGTAAGTCATGAGGGCACAGCCTTCATGGTGGCTTTCATGCCTTTGTAAAGCCTGAGAGAGAGACCCCTCGCTCTTTCTACCATGTGAGGACACAGTGAAAAGGTGTTGTCTGTGAACCTCGGAGTGGACCCTCACTAGACACTGAGTCTGCTGATGCCTCCATCTTGGACTTCCCAGCATCCAGTAGGGTGAGAAGTAAATTTCTGTTGTCTATAAATCTTCCAGTTAATGATATTGGTTACACAATCCAAACAGACCAAGAAATAATATTTTGTGAGGAAACTATGCCAATTGTATTCCTCATCAGACCTCCACCTACCAGCCCTAGCATGCTTTAAGTGAACCTTCCTGAACTCAACCACTTTTATGATGGTTACCAAATAAAGTAATTTTCCATTTTTCATCATTCCTTCTACAATTTTTAGTTGGAACTCTACTATAAGGTAGAAGTTTCTTATTCTCCCCCTCTCATCACTTCATGCATTCATTCATTTCTTAATCATTGTGTTCATGGATTTCTATTTTCTTTCATGGATTGAAATTTGTTGCTCTTATTATTTATATTTATATTCATAGTGTCCCATACACAACCAACAGGAATCTCTTTAAGCTGACTCCTGTCCTTTACTGTGTTCCCATCATTCTTTCTTTCTGGTCTAAATGTTCCAGGCTTATTGTGTACTTTTCTTGTACCATTTCTGGGAAATTATTTATGTATACACTATGATGTTATGATATAAAATATATATTTGATCTCTGCACACATGCCACCCAGGTGTTTAAAACCCTTGAGACAAGGGCACTAGGAGAATCTTTTGTTCTTGTATTTGGTCTTTTTCCCCAGTTCCTGACACAGAACTTCTAAATCTTTTTCTTAGGTAATGGGAGCATCGTTTGTTCCAATGAGACCATTCTTGGTGGGCTCCTGGATGGCCTCAGGATAGGAGATGGTTGCCCAGGGAACCGACCATAATTAGAAAGTTGGAACTTCTAGCCCAACTTCCCTGGAGGGGAGAGGAGCTAAAGATGAGTTGATCACCAGTGGCTAATGATGTAATCAATCTTGCCTATATAATGAAGCCTCTATAAAAACCCAAAGGAGGGGTGGGGGTGTAGCTCGGTTGGTAGAGTGCTTGGCTCACATGCACGAGGCCCTGGGTTCAGTCCCCAGCAAAAAACACACACACACACACACACACACACACACACACACACACACACACACACGGAAAAAAAAGGAGAGAGTTCAGGGAGCTTCTGGATAGGTGAACACATGGATGTTCCTGGCCAATGGTGTGTTTAGAAAGGACATGGAAGCTCCACCCCTTCTCCCACACTTCATCATATACATCTCTTTCATCTAGCTATTCATCTGTATCTTTTGTAATAACTTTTCTAATAAATGCACAAATATATGTAAAGTATTTCCTCAAGTTCCGTGACCCACTATAGCAAACTAATCAAACCCAAGGAGGGTTCTACTAAACTGTTACAAATTTTTGTGTGTTTGATCAGAAATACAAGTCACAACCTTGGATTTGCGATTGGCATTTGAAAGTGGGCAGTACTTTTGTAGGACTGAGGTCTTAACATGTGACATCCAATGCTGTCCACAAGGGCAGTGTCAGAATGGAATTTAGAATTAGAGTATCCTCGGCAGGTGTCTGTTGGAGGATTTTCACACACATATCTAATGTCAGAAGTGTTAATAATACTGACTGGTAAGGGAGAGAAGGAAAAGCACTTTGATTTTTCCTGTTTTTTGCACACACATACAGCTGTATCTGTTTTTATATCTGTCCATGTATGTGTGTGTTTTTGTGTATATAGACGTAAATTTACATTGAGCTGTCCAGTTCAAATCCTGTACTTTTAAGATCCTTTCCTGCCTCTCTCCTTCCCTTTCTTCCCAGGGCCTTGTGCTTGCTCGGCAAGTGTTCTGCAACTGGCTACATTCCCAGCTCTTTCTTATTTTTATTTTGAAACATGGTCTCCCTAAATTGCTCAAGTTGGCCTTGAACTTGATCCTCCTGCCTCAGCCTCCCAAGGAACTGGAATTTCAGGAATGTGCCTTCACACCTGGTTTACCTCCCTGCCTTTCTATTTGTATATAGATGCTATGTTGAACAGTGAGAAACTTGACTTCCACAACCTAAATACTTGACTTATTTGCTGTTTCTGTGTCAGTCCTCTCCTGACCACTGGTCACCTATTTAACCTTTGATTTTTCTCTTCACAAACTTGCTCGTCTTATTCTTTTCTTAATAGAGGCAGCTATATCCTTGCAGGTGCTTAGGCTAGAAATCATCCTGCTGCCCCCCTCCAAACCCCACATCATACCATTGGTAATTCTTTTAAGTAGAACCATTTTTTCCTCACCTCCACTACCGTCACCATTATTATATCTGCAAATACTTAAAGTCTTCTCTTTGATTCTCTGCTTCCACCCTTACCTCAATATGTATTCCTTCCACAATAGCCAAAGTGATCATTTTAAAACCTAAACTAGATTTTGTCACTCCTTTGCTCAAAACCTGCTAATAGGGCTGGGGATGTGGCTCAAGCGGTAGCGCGCTCGCCTGGCATGCGTGCGGCCCGGGTTCGATCCTCAGCACCACATACCAACAAAGATGTTGTGTCCGCTGAGAACTAAAAAATAAATATTAAAAATTCTCTCTTTCCTCTCTCTCTCTCTCTCTCTCTCTCTCTCTCTCTCTCTCTCTCTCTCTCTCTCTCTCTCTCTCTTCTCTCACTCTAAAAAAAAAAAACAAAAAAACAAAAAAAAAAAACCTGCTAATAGCTTCTCTTCTCTTCAGTTTAAAATTAAAAATTTTACGGGGTCCTATGTTGTCAACCACTCTTTGTTTCAGTGTAATTCAATATTGGCTTTCTGACTGTTTCACACCAAGTGCCTCTCACTTCAGGACCTTTGACCTTGCTGTTTTCTTAAGCAAGCTCTTCTTTCAGATACCACATAACTCACTTCTCCCTTACTCCACTCAGCTCCATTTCTCAGATGTGACTTTATTAGTAAGATCTCCCCTGACTAACCAGTATAAGATAGCATCTTATCTTCATGCTTTATCCCTTCACTGTGTTTATTACATTATGGCAACCTCTGACATAATATGCAGAGGAGGACTTTTTGTCTTTTTCTCTCTGCACAGCATTTCTAGCACCTAGGATAATGTGACAAATAGTAGGCTCTTGGCAGTCAAGTACCATATGATCTCACTGATGTGGAACCTAAGAGTTGATTTTATAGAAGTTGATAGTACAGTGGAGGTTATCAAAGGCTGGAGAAGGGGACAGGGTTGGGGAAAGTTGTTTCCTGGGCACAAAACAGTAGTTAGATAAGAGTTAAGAATTTCTGGTGCTGTTTCATAGGAGGGTAACTATAGATAACAAGACTGTACTGTACATTTCGAAAAAATTAGAAGAAAGGAATGGGCTTCCAATGCTTTATTATGCTTCTTAATCTGGGAAACCATGTATTCATCCATGGAAATGCGGCTAATGACATCCTTCTCATGAGTTGTAAATATGTATAAGTGCCTCCTGCATAGTAGGGATTCTTTATTCATTTCTCTTTCTATCTTCCCTCATCTTCCACCATCTTCTTAATCAACATAACTTCATGTATTATCTATATCAAAAAGCTCTTATGTATATTGACCAAATTTTCTTACCAAAATAGTGTAAGGTGAACAGAATTAACAAAAAAAATATAGAATTGTTTTTGCCCTAAAAGTGCTAAAGGCTAATATTAGATTAGTATTTTCCTTCAGTGAGTTTATATATGTGTAAGTATTTATTTCTGACATTAAAATAGAGAAGAAAGAGTTGCCTCATTTGAGTGACCAAGTAAAACCAGTACAAGTTGACAGTTCATGGGGGAGTTTCCAGCAGTAGACTCTTGGTTGCTCTTCCTTCCTATCTTTGTCTTCATATAGACATAATGGGAAGCTTTGGGGATTTTTTTGGTTCTTGCCTGAAATAAAAATGCTCTAAAGTGTACATATTGAGAATATCAACAACATGTAGACCCTGAAAAGTTATCGTTTAAGTGAAAGAAGCCTATGGCTTTTAGTATTCTTATCAGCTTTATGAAAATAAGACCTTTATCTGCTGTTCTGAACTCTCACCTCATTTCCACAGCAAACATGATCAATTGCTGTAAGATATAGAATTTATATGAATCCCAATATTGTAACTATAATGCACTAATAAAAAATTTAAAACCTTTTTAAAAAGAATTTATTATCGACTGTGAAAAGGTAGATTTCAAATCACTGGAATAATAACAGATTATGAAAGAAATGATGTCGAGACTCTATAGAAAAAGAAAAATGTTCGTCTTTTTATCATACCAGGCTAAAGTAAGTGATGGGATTGTTGAAGATAAATTTAATAGAGAAAAACATGCATGAATGTTTACTTGGTCTTGGTGTGGGGATGAGATTTTTAAGAATTCTAGCAAAGGGTAGTATATATGGGAAAATGGTAATAGATTTGACATCCTGAATCATAAAAGTGTGTCACAATAGTAACAACAATATCTAACATATACTGAAGTAAGTGCTAAGCATTGCAATAAGTACATCCAAGTTAAAGTTCCAAGGTTGAGAAACCTGGCCTATTGTGCCACTCTATATCCCTGGTTATTTTTCCCTGTTATCATAGACAACACTGTGACAGATGTTTTGCCATGGTATAACAAATATTACTAGTTTCTCAATCTTTTGTTGCACCTGTGTACCACTTGCTATTCTGCCGCTTAGCAGATGTGTTCTATGTTAGTTTTTTGTTACAGCAACATCCTACTGCAAGATACTACTTCTCTTTTAATTAGGATCAGCTAAAACATGGAGATGCAAACTGCAGTGGCTAACACACCATAGATGTTCATTATTTTTCATGCAATAGCTTAGGTGATTAGCAGTTCATATGATTAGATTCTTCCTCCTGAAGCTATTCAAGAACCCAGGTAGCAGAGTGGCTCTTCCACTTTCCCTCATCACTACTCTGACTAAATCTTGTTCACTGACTTATTTGGGTTCTAGCCAATTGACAGAGGAAAAGATAAACAAATATCTATTCTCTAAAGATCTAGTCTGGAAAGTGGCATATATTACTCTGCTCACATTGTATTGGAGAACTTAGATAGATTGCTGTACCTGACAGCAAGGGAGGCTAGGAAATGCAGTCCCACCATATACCCAGGAAGAAAGAAAGAACAGATTTTGGTGGACAACAATAAAGAGATCCACTATGTATGTTCTCAATCTGATAAACCACATGATAATGTGGGAATTAAAATATTCCTATAAGTCAATAAGAAAAATTAAAATACTCCAAAACAAAGAAAAGCTACAAATTCAGGTTTAAAAAAAATTCAAGACTAATGATTATATGTCAATGGTGGGTTGGTTTTTAACAGAGGCGTTTAATGAGGGAAAGGATATTCTTTCAACAGAAATTAGACCTTTACCTCATACCATACATAAAAATTAATTCAAGATGAAAGACCTAAATTTAATGTTAAAACTATAAAATTCAATAAAGTGCAAGTCCATGTGATCTTAGAATGTACTTTCTCAGATATCACCAAAAGCTCAATCAAACAAAGAAGAAATAAACAGATTATAGAATTAAAAACTTTGGTGCATCAAAGCTCTGTAAAGAAAGGGAAAAGAAAATCCACAGAACAGAAAAAACTATTAGAAAATTACATATCTGATAAGAGTCTAATGTCAGAATATATAACAAAGCCTTACAACTAAACAATGAAAGGATGACCCAGTTGTTAAAATGGACAAAAAATTTCAATAGATTTTTTTTTCCCAAAAAAGGATAATGAAAAGATGTTTAACAACATTAGTCATTAGGAAAAGGCAAACCCAACTATAATGAAATACCACTTCACACTCACTAGAATGGATAGAATTAAAATAGAACAACAATGTTGATGACAAGATGAAGATGACACACACCTGTAATCCCAGCATCTCAGGAGATTGAGACAGGAGAATTGCAAGTTTGAGGCCAGCCTCAGCAACTTAGCAAGACCCTGTCTCAAAAATAAAAAGTGCCAGGGATGAAGTTCAGTGGTAAAGCGCCCTTGGGTTCAATCCCTAGTACCACACCTCCAAAAAAGTAGAAACAACCAAAATATTCATTAACTGATAAATGTGTTATATAACTGATAAACAAAATGTGTTACATCCATATAATTTGATATTACTTAGCCATAAAATGGAATGCAATACTGATTTATGCTGCAAGATAGATGACATTAAAATCACCATGTTAAATAAAAGCAACCAGGTACCAAAGGTCACATGTTGCCTCATTTCGTGTATATGAAATGTTCAGAGTGGGCAAATTTATAAAGTGAGAAAGTAGATTAGTGATTGCCAGGAGCTTCAGGGAAGGGGAAATAACAGTCACTACCTAATGGGTGTGAGGTTTCTTTTGGGGATGATAGAACATTCTGGAATTAGATACTGGCAGTAGTTGTACAACTTAAGATACTAAAATGAAGAAGTGATAAATGGGACATCTCAATAAAAAACAATTTTTAAAAACTAATGACTGAAAATCTTCTATCCCAAGAATCAAAGAAATGGAAATTATGACAATGTTAGTATCAATTCTATTAAAAAGGTAAGTTAAAAATTTGTTAATACATTCATATTCTGTTGTTGTGAGAGTATAAATTGATACAGCATTTTGGGGGCGCTATTGGTACTATATGTCACATGCCTTAAAATGGATCCTATTTTTCTGAGGGGAACAGAGGGAATAGAACGGGGAATGGTTTGGTCAACAGATATTGTGTTATCATTAGATAGGAAGAAGTTTTGGTGTGCTCTTGCATAGTAGGATGACCATTTCAAAAAGCTAAAAGAAAGGATTTTGAAAGTTTTCACCATGAAGAAGTGATAAATGTTTTAGGAGATAGATATTTTTACCTTGATTTTAAAAATTACATGATGTATACATTTAGTAAAACATCATAGGGTATCCCGTAAATATGTATAATTTTTGTTTTTACATATCAGTTAAAACATTAAATAAAAATAAACCATATTTGGGCCTGGGGATGTGACTCAGGCGGTAGCGCTTTTGTCTGGCATGCGTGTGGCTCGGATTCAATCCTCAGCACCACATACCAACAAAGATGTTGTGTCCGCCGAGAACTATAAAAATAAAAATAAAAAAAATAAACCATATTCTTTGCTTCAGTAATTATATCTTAGGAATTTATTTGAAGGATATAAATAAATGTATGTGAAACTGTTTGTCTACATGTGTAATCAAGATGGGATCACTGAAAGTAACTGAAATGTTCAGAAATAAAACATTTAAAGCCCTGGGAGTGGCTCAGTGGTAGAGCACTTGCCTAGCATGTGTAAGGCACTGAGTTTCATTCACAGCATCACATAAAAATAAATAAATAAAGGTCCATTGACAACTAAGAAAACATATATTAAAAAAAGAAAACATTCAATAATTAGAAGTAATTGAAATACTTTATAAGAAGCAGTAGTTAATTTACGATATTATTCATAATGATACCATAAAATTGTATTGAGCACTATTAATTTAATTTAATTTAGCTTTAGGTCTAGTTATACCACTTAAGTACAGATCAAAGTTTGGGTGGCATGAAATGGGAACCTGTAAAGAAATTTCTACAGCTCAATCATAGCTCTGGAAAACCTCTTAAATCTGCTCTTCTTGGCTGAACTGGTACCTGTGTATATGTATGGAAGAGAAGAGTTCAAGTCTCTCTTATGATACATCAAATTTCTTACCTAGGGAAAGTTTAAATAAATGTAAACATAGAATTTAGGTCCTCTACTAAGTTTAAAGCTCTTGATTGAGGCATAAGATACATTGGAAAATGCTCAGGCTTTATAATTATGAAAACCTGAATGTAAGTTTCTCACTAGTTGTGTAGTGTTGACCAAGTAATATGAGTAAAGGTTTAAAAAAACCTTTTCCCTTCTGCCTGGTAATTTGGCCATTTGTTAATGTTTTAAATCTGTTATCCAAGCATATTATTGCTCCTTAAAGAGCGTAAGAACTTTTCCCCTAATTATCATCACCCCATTTGAAATGTTGGTACCACAGATAGATCATGTATCTGCTTATGTATCTTTGGAGGACCACAGATCTTTGTTACATGTAAGCTTCTTTTGCCCCTCCAATTTTTGACCCATTGCCCCTGTTGAAAATGTTTGCTGAAAAGGCTTGGTATATGTTCTATGTCAAAAATGTTACTAGGCAACATTGCTTGGTAAAAATCATGCCTGTTGAGTAAACTGTATCTAATGGGAAAACTGTAAATATTTAAAAGACCATATCATTGAGTTTGCCTGAGGACATTGACTCTGGTAACAGTGTTTCCCTTATAGAGACCTGCAATCTATACCTATAGCATTGTTATAAGAGATTTTGGGCTCTGGGAGAAGAGGCTATTAAACTAGAATGACTTCCAAACCCACTAATGTAAGTCTCATTTTCTTGGACCTGAACCTCACCTGGGGCAGGGAAATGGGGATGTGGTACAAAAAATAACTCTGGGTAGCTGTGTGAGCTACTGCGTAGACTGCTGCAGAGACTGTTCCTACAAAAAAGGAATACCTGGAGCTACCTTCTGGCAGGCTATAATTTTTGTCCTATATCTTTCTATGTAGATTAGTCTTCTAAGGGTAAATGTTTAGTTGAGCCTGAGAAATTCTTCTGGCTATTATGCCTAACTTCTCAAGATTCAGTTTCCTGCTCTGTAAAATGAAAATGTTACCAACCCTACAGGATTTTGTGAAAATTAGAGATACTATACAAAGCTCCTGGCACAGAAGAGCTATTCTGTGAATGGTAGCTACTACTGGGTTCATCCATCATATTTTTATGTAAAGTATGCTATTTTCATAATACCCATTTCCAGTGACTTGAATTAGAGGATATTGTCAGATGTTGACATTTTGAGCATAATAAGTTTTTATTATATAATTGTTTATGTTTAACCCTTTGTCATGCAATTAGAAGTTAGAGTTGTCAGCATCACAGTGAATAATGACTAAAGCCTGAATATTTATCTTCATATGTACTTAATGTGGCAGTTTACAATATTTTATGTACCTTAGAACAAATATATCAATTACAGATATCAATTTTTATTAACTTCTTTATTCTCTGAGTATGGATAACAGTTTACTGTTTCTTGGCATAGCTCTTATTTTTTTTAAAAAGAGGGGTATTTGAGATAATTTTATTTTTTGATACTGGGGATCTAACCCTGGGGTGCTTAACCACTGAGCCACTGAATATCTATATTTCTCACCCCTTCCTGAGGTTGTTTTTGTTTAGTTGGTTACTATTAGCCTTTTCAGTTTTTACTTTGAGACTAAGTTGTTTAGGGTTTTGCTTTGTTGTTGAGGCTGGCCTCAAACTTGTGATCTTCCTGCCTCAGCCTCCCAGGTCACTAGTATTACAGGCATGCATCACCATGCCAGGCTGAGATAATATGTTTTAGAATATCTGTATTTTCCACCCCTTCCTGAGGTTGTTTTTGTTTAGTTGGTTACTTTATTGCTTATCCAGGCTAATTTTTCAGAGTCTCTTTATCCTGCAGTGTGCAGCCACTAGTATCTTTGCTCTTTTTTTATTGTTTTTATTTTGGAGTTTTGTATTCATTCCCATGGTTTCCCCTGTGCTTCATTGCTTGGCAGTCAGCCAGAGATTGGTCCCAAACTGTACTTTTAACACTCACAAACAGTGCACTAGGCCTTTGCCCTCTTTCACTCATGGGTCCATTTATTAGTTGAGGACTGCATTCCAAGTTTAGGTTGTTTTATTTTTACTGCCTTTACTTTGTGCTGTGTTCCTTCATTTCTCCCTTGCAGGTACAAGTGGCCTTCCTGTCATTTAGGGTCTAGTGGAAAACACGGCTTTTATTTCCCTGGATTAGTGTTAAATCCAGCTGTTGGTCAGATGTTCACCCCAACTGGGACCACAGCCCTAGTCCAGCAGAGCCACTGCCCTTTCTGGTGTACTCCTCATTATTTCGCTTGAAATGAGTTTTCACCCTCTGCTTCAAATCAAGTCAGTCCCTCTTGGCAATGAACCTGCTAGTTCTTTGCCAGCTTTATTCTGGTAGGACTGTTTCCATATAGAACAGACAGGAGAACTGCCCTAGGCAGGAATACCACAGATCGTCTCTGTTCTTACCCAAAGTTCAGCAGTTTTCAGTATTTCCAGAGCCTGTAATGGCAGATTTTGACAATTTTATCCAGTTTTATAGGGTTTCATTTTAGGGGGCAGGGTATGCCAACCTATTCACTCTGCCAAGCCAGAAATCCCACCTCAGTAGATTTATTTTAAAATGCAATCTTTGTTGAATTTTCTAGTTCTAATAGATATTTAGATTCTGTTTAATTTTTCTATGTATATAGTTATCAGTTGATTATAATGTATTGTTGTTGAGTTTGGGAGCCTTGGGTGAGAGTCGTTTGTTTTTTGCATTTTTAAGGAAGAGCAGTGATTTTTATTTTTCATAATATATCAGAATATTTCATTCTTAGAATAAATCTTCCTAAACAATGATGTGAAATTCATTCTTCAGCCAGGCATAGTGGCACACACCTGTAATCCCAGCAACTTGGGAGCCTGAAACAGGAAGATCACAAGTTCAAGGCCAGCCTTAGCAATTTAGTGAGACCCTTTCTCTAAACAAACAAACAAATAAATAAAAAGGATTGGGGCAGTGGGGTTGTGTGCTTTCTAATGTGTGAGGCACTGGGTTCGACCCTCAGCACCACATATAAATAAATAAAATAAAGGTCCAACAACAACTAAAGAGAAAAAGAAAAAAATGGAATGGGGATGTGGCTTAGTAGTAAAGTGCCTCCGAAAAATAAATAAGTAAAATAAAATTCACTTTTCAGGGACTGGGGTTATAGTTCAATGGTAGAGCACTTACCTGGCACAAGTGAGGCTCTGAGTTCAATCCACAGTACCACAAAAATTAATTAATTAATTAATTAGACTCACTTTTGGATTTTTATATCTACCTTCATAAGTAGAATTCATCTTTAATTTTCCTTGCCTACTTTGTATTGTTCCAAAATCATGCAAATCCCCCCAAATGAGTTTGGAGTCACTTTCTGTTTTCTGGAATCATTTTTTATAAGCTTAGGATGATCTGCTTGGTTTGTGAACTTTTGGTTGAACATCTCCAAAAGTATCTTGAGCTCAGTGTCTTGGAAAGTGTGACTACAAGGATGTGTGTTATTTAAGATTCCGTCTTCTGATTCACTTTCTTCTTAGCTTTTTTTTTAATATTTTTTTTTAGTTGTGTATGGACTCAATGTCTTTATTTGGTTTTTTTTAAATGTTTTTAGTTGTAAATGGATATAATTCATTCCTGCCTTCCTTCCTGCCTTCCTTCCTTCCTTCCTTCCTTCCGTGTTGAGAATCGAACCCAGGGCCTCACTCTTGCAAGGCAAGTGCTCTACCACTGAGCCAGCCCCTTAGCTAGGCTTTATGAAGTTGGTTGTGATTGCTTTAATAATCTGGCTTCCACTCCCAGTATACCAATAAAACTGTTCTCACGGTGTTAGTAGTAATGGCATTATTACCTTTTACAGTTATTATTCTTCACAGCAGCATTTGGTAATTAGCCACTCTCTTTTTCTCAAACCTTACCTTTTCTTGGGTTTGATAAAACTTAACTGGCTGCTTCCATTTTAACTATTCTTTCTCACTTACTAGGATAACTACAATAAAAATAAAGCAAATAGCATATCATATAGCATACTATTGTATAGCAAAAAATAATAATAAAGTATAATTTGATTTTCTTTAATTTTTTAAAAGGTGTATTTTTCATTTGATATATTTTTCACTTGGTTACTAAAGTAACAAAAGAAAATTTGCAGAGTACAGAAAATAACCCCACTGCATAGCAGTAAATGATTCTATCACCTTGGCATGTCCTTTCTTGTCTTTTGTTCAGTCCCTAGGATTAAAAAAAAAAAAAAGTGTATGTGTGACAATTTGAATGAACATGTGCTATTATTAACATTTTAATATAAAGATTTAATTTTTGTTTATTTATAAGTTAAACATTTTTATTTTGGATATTTAAACAATTCTTCTAACCAATTATGAGAGGAGAGAAAGGGAATGGATTATTGAAAGTTAATGCTAAATGTAGTAATGATACTAAGCAAACTGACATTTAAAGTCATTTTTAAGTTGGGTTGGTTTTTTTTTTTTTTTTTTTTTTTTTTTTTTTGTGTGTGTGTGTGTATGTGTGTGTGCTGGGGATTGAACCCAGGGCCTTGTGCACACAATGAAGGCACTCTACCAACTGAGCTATATCCGAAGGCCTCTAAAGTCATTTTAAATACTTATATTCTCTTAGATGCTATTTTAGACATGGATGATACAGTGACTATTAGCAAATAAAATGATATTTTGTATAACTGCATTTTATAAAGAACATGTTTCTGATCAAACCTGTTTATCACCAGGAATATCAATATGCTTTATGAACGTTCTTTTTAGTATTAACAGTGTGGTGCGTTTTCTGATAAGCATAAACAAACACAAAGCACCATTTAAATATTATTGGAGTGGTTGGAGATGTGGCTTAGTAGTATTAAAGTGCTTGCCTAGCATGTATGAGGCCCTGGGTTCGATCCCCTGTACCATAAATAAATAAATATTGTTCCAAGATTTCAGTCTTTGAAATCTTAAATAGTAATGAGGTGAAAAGGCTAATACTTGGGCTGGGGATATAGCTCAAGCAGTAGCGTGCTTACCTGTCACGCACGGGGCGCTGGGTTTGATCCTTAGCAGCACATAAAAATAAAATAAAGATATTGTGTCCACTGAAAAACTAAAAAATAAATATTTAAAAAATTCTCTCTCTCTCTCTCTCTCTCTCTCTCTCTCTCTCTCTCTCTCTCTCTCTCTCTCACAAAAAAAAAAAAAGGCTAATACTAATGGCAAAGCAGTTTCCTACTTAGTTAGGGCTGAAACTTATTTCCCTTGCTTTTGTGAAATTCGAGCCCAAGAATCATCTATGTGAGGCCATAAATGCCTTTTCAGCTTGAATCTGTACACTTTCTACATGAGGCTGTTATGTTGTCACACTAGGAGCTCCTGCCAGAGGGGCTGTGTAAGCAGGGCACAGATGTGCTCAGAGAAGCCCCCTGGAACTTTACTACTTGCTTATAGAAAGAACCACCAGCCTGCTTCATAGATTTCCTAAAGGTCAGGGAAATTTCTCTAAGAGATCAAAATCTAACAGAGAAACTGAAATGATTTTTACCAATTAGGCAATTTTTAACATCTAAATAAACTTCCATAATTCTTTTAGCAAAATTAAGTTAGAATTGTAGATACCTTAAACTTTGGAATAAGGAATTGAACTTTTTTTGTTTTAGAATTTTAAGCCCATTCCTTAGAAAGTATTTGAGACACACAGTCTATGGCAGCATCAGTCTTACTAATTGGAAAAATAAAATGTTTAGTTGTGATTTTTTTTTTTTTTAGGGAGGAATTACTGTCATTGGTGCTGAGAAATGGATCCTGTGTTTCTTGACCTTCTTTCATAAATGTCCTTAGCTAATGTTTTTTTTTCTGTGATCCAAATACTGTTTAGCAAGCAGAGTTTTTTTTTTTTTTTTTACTGGAGTTGACTTTAGTATAGACATGTTAACATTTATAATAAAGAAAACCAAATTCTTTTTTTTATAGATTCTGAACTTGAAAAATTTGGTATTCTAAATAACTAAATATCAAAAAAGTAAAATTTAAAATTTAAAATACCTTACATTACATATTTAGTAACTCAGACACCACTCCTCCCCTCCCTACCCGGCATAATCAAGGATTGAATCCAGGCTCACTTAACCATTGAGCCACATCCCCAGCCCTTTTTTTTTATATTTTAGACATAGGGTCTCACTGGGCTGCTTAGGGCCTTGCTAAGTTGCTGAGGATGGCTTTGAACTAACTATATTGCCTCAGCTTCCTGAGCCATGGGGATTACAGGCATGTGCCATTGTGCACAGCCTATTATTATTCTTTAATTGTTTCACATGTTTTATGTTTTGTATTTCCCATAGTGCCTCGGAAAACTCAGATTGAGAAGCCCTATCTGAAATGCTTGGGACTATTTTAGATTTTGCAGTTTTTCAGATTTGGGGAATATTTGCATAGATTTTCCCAATTGAGTATCCCTAATCTGGAAATCTGAATTGTTCACCCAAATCTACAATGTTTTAGTATCGTGGCATTAAAAACATTTCAGATTTCATAGTAGTTTGGATTTGGGAGTTTTGGATTAGAGTGCAATATATTGAGTGCACTCAGGGATCATTTTCTCCAGAAAAATCTTCCTTAAATATTAATATTTGTCCAGATGCCTCTCTTCTGTCACCCCTGGTAGTTAAAATTATCCTATTACATGCTTGTTTTTAATACTTGGAGCATTTCTCATGGTTATTTATTTAAAAACAAATACAAATTCAGTTTCAACATAGTTCTTGACACACAGTTAAGATCTCAAGAAATATTTTATTGAATTGAGTTGCTGGGTATAATTACTTAAATATTGTGTTTATCACAGGTTCTTTTATGTCATAGTATCCCAAAATTGCACAGATTTGGCAGATGCAAAGAAATTTAGCTGTCATGTGTACACCATCTGCCTAATATTGTTCCTGTTGGATGGAGGCTGTTGTGGGTCTAAAAAGAATCAGACCACCAACCAGCAATTGTTGTTTCATAAGAGAGCATATAAGAGGATAGGTTTGTTTCCTTTAATGGTTCCACATGTCCAAGAAACGTATATTAACTCTTCTCTAGAATTTCAATGTAAAGAACATTTAGATTGAGCTGGGGTTGTGGCTCAGTGGTAGAGCACTCGCCTAGCACTTACAAGGCCCTGGGTTCAATCCTCAGCACCACATAAAAATAAATAAAATAAAGGTATTGTGTCCCATATAATTAGATAATAAAATTTTTTAAAAGGAACATTTAGATCAGCATCAGTGATATTGCCTCATGAACAAGACTTGATATTCTTCATGCTAAGTACTTTCTGGAGTTTCAGTACTTCATCGTCAAAAATACACAGAAAGGATGCCATGTAAATAATACAGTCAAAAGATAGATATGAGAAAAATTCTATGACTAAATTGGAATGTCAAGAATAGTTCTGTTTGCATCAGTTCTACCTATTGTCTTATCTTCACATTTCTCTGGTTCAGACACCTGAAGACCTGAACAAAACTGTATGAGGTCTTTTTGCCCTCCAGGTCTGTTTGCTCCAGCTCCACATCTGTGCACATATCCTCACTACCTATGGGTCATCAGGACCACTGCTAAAGAAGTGCATTTCTTTGCTGCTGGGGTGGTGCAGTTGGTGAGCTGCTATTTTAATGTTTCATTTTTAACAAAAAAAAAAAAAAAGAGAGAGAGAGACATGTAGAGAAACAGGATGTATGGCCCATACAGAGGATAAAAAAAGGAGTCAACAGAAACTGTCCCTGCGGAAGTTACGGGGGACTTATTAGTTTAAAGATTTAAAAGCACCTATTTTTATTATAGCCAAATAGCTAATGGAAACCATGTCTAAAGAAGTAAAGGAAATTATAAAAATGAATCTCACCAAACATAAAATGTCAACAGAGATACAAATTTTAAAAGGGAACCAAATAGAAATTCTGAAGTTAAAAAGTACAATCACTGAGATGGGGGTGTAGTTCATTGGTAGTGCTTGCCTAGCATTTGTAAGGCCCTGAGTTTGACTCCCGGCACCACGCACTCACATACAAAAGTATAATAACTGAAATAAAATATACTGAATGTTTTTGACAACAAAATTGAGCTGGCAGAAGAAAGAATCTGTGAACTTAAAGGCAAGCATAATGAGGTTATCTAGACCAAGAAAGAGGATGTAATGTCTGCTTTAAAAGAAAATGCATGAGTCAGGCGCAGTGGCACACGCCTGTTATCCCAGTGGCTCAGAAGTCTCAGGCAAGAGGATTGTGAGTTCAAAGCCAGCCTCAGCAACTTGGCAAGGCCCTAAGCAACTCAGCAAGACCCTGTTTCTACATAAAATATAAAAAGGGCTGGGGATGTGGTTCAGTGGTTAAGTGCCCCTAGGTTCAGTCCCCAGGACAATGCATGAAACAATAATTATTAAACATTTTTGATGGGCTTATAATTTATAAAGATATATTTCTATGACAATAAATAGCACAGAGAAGGAAGGGAATAGAGTCGTATGGAAGCAGAGTTGTTGTATGGGATTTAAATTAAGTTTGTATTAATCCAAACCAGATTGTTTTAAGTGAAGATGTTAATTATAATCCCTGTCAACCACTACAAATACAGCTCCAAAATTATAGTAAAAGAAATAAGAGAATTAAAATACAGCATAGAAAATACCTATTTAAGAGACTTAATTAGAAGATACTGTTATTATCTCTTTATTTTATAGATAAGGAAATAAACTTAGAAGTTATACTATTCAAGTACACAATAGACTCAAACCAAGCCTGTCACCAAAATTCCTCACAGTCGTTTTTTTTTTCTTTTTCTTTTAGTCGTCAATGGACCTTTGCTTTATTTATTTTTATGTGGTACTGAGAATTGAACCCAGTGTCTCATACATGCTAGGCAAGCACTCTACCACTGAGTCACAACCCCAGCCCCAAACCTTACATAGTTTTATAGGAAAATTGGTAAGATTCTCTGGTAGAAATGGTTAAGTTTTATTATTCCATCAGACCAGGTATGTAAAGCTCAAGGTTAAGAGTCTTTGTGGAGGGGCTAGAGTTGTGGCTCAGGGGTAGAGCGCTTGCCTAGCACTTGCGAGGCCCTGGGTTCGGTCCTCAGCACCACATAAAAATAAAATAAAGGTCCTTGGCCCTTTTTTTTTTTTTTTTTTTTTTTTTTTAAAGAATCTTTGTAGAGTGATACTGCTAGTAGGAGCTGGACTGGGATTTGAATGCAGATGTGCGTCGTTCAGGCTTCCTCTTGGATGTGCCGTACTGGGGTTGCTGCCTCAGCATCATGTGGTTGTAGCACATGCAGACTGCCTGGCCATGAGCAGTACAGCACATCTTTCGGCATCTGACTTCACTTGCGTGCCAGTGGACAACACAGACTTTAGAAAAGCAGTTTTGAATTTTTTCTTTGTTGACTTTGTAAGTCACAGACAGAGACTTTCCTATTTCCTTCCTCTTTCACAGAACTCTTATGTAGCTCAGAGATCTAAAACAAAACAACCAAGTATAAAATTAGGTGATGTGTTTTTAATTTTACTTTATATCAATTGACAAATTCAGCCACATGTTCAGATATTTACAGTAATGCAAAGCAGCCCAGTACTTGCTTTGATTTTTTTGTTGTTGTTATTATTGTTGTTGTTTTAATCTGTAAGAAGCTACTTTCTCTGCAGGTACAGCTTGGGATCTTCTGAGAAAGATAAACAAAAGCATACAGGCAATCAGTGTTTGCTTCCAACATCAGCAAAGGAGGACTGTAGAATTTCAAGACAGCTCACATTTATCATTTTGATATTTATTTCCTTGACTTTTACCAAAGACTATTTTAGAAATACTCATGGTTCTCAGAAAAGAAGAGTTTGTTTTTCTAGGCTGCACTAAGGAAATTCAGGAGATTTTAGCATAATGCTGACTAAAGACTCTATGACCTTTCTGAACTGAAAATAAGGAGGCCACTGTTCTCACATTAGGGGAAATTGCATCAAATGCTTAGAAAAAAAATTCTCCAAATTTCTAACTCGTCATAATTTTCCTCTTCAAATAAGTTCCAGGGAATTTATACTTTCCTATAAATTAAATGTTCAGTGAAACATCTTAGAATTCTAAGTTTCTCATATGTCTTTAGACTCTTCTCAATTTTTCTTACTATTTTGCATATTTACCATTATGGGTTTTGGTTCTAAACTCAACTGATTTTAGAAATAAAGCAGATAGAATGAGTAGAGGGTAGAGTTAAGGTGTATGGATAACATGTGATGTGCAGCTAGCTAACTGAAAAGAGCATGGCTACTGAAGGCATTCAAATTCAGGTATTTTGTTTTTCAAAAACACCATTGGACTATTAAAATATATTGCTGTTTACGGGTCCCATTGTTTCTCAGCCTAAATATTACAGAATTCTCCTTTTTTAAGAATTTGTATTAGGTAGTCAGTCACAAGTTTGGCTTGGCTGTTTTTTGTTTGTTTGTTTTGTACTAGGGATTGAACCCAGGGATGCTTAACCACTGTGCCACATCTCTGGTCCTTTTTTAAAAAAAAATATTTATTTATTTTTTGAAACAAGGTCTTACTAAGTTACTGAGTAGCTTACTAAGTTGCTGAGGCTGGCTTTGAACTTGTGGTCCTCTAGCCTTAGCCTCTTGAGCCAATGGAATTACAGATGTGCACCACTGTACCCAGTTTGACTGTTTTTTAAAATGTACATTTGGTTAAGTTACCTACCAAATTTTTCATATGGAAAAAAACCAAGGAACTGATATTGTCAGGTTAATTCAGTATTTGTATAAACCTTGAAAAAATGCTTTCAATTTCTGAGCATTTTTTAAAAAAATTTATGACTCTTTACACAGGTCTCTTTGAACTAAAATTTGTGCACATCTGCTCAATTTGAAATTGAACAAGTGTAATTTGAGAACATTCTTATGTCTTAGTTAAATGTCTAAATGCTAGACAAGACGCAGATGCATCTTTACTATGAATGTCCTTATCAAACTTTTATAGTTGTGATACTTTTACATTTAGCATAAGCTTTAAATAGTTCTTCCTTCAAATTTATAAGAATAGATGCAGCTTTTGGATTACATTTTATTCATCTCTGAAATAAAAAATTGTTGCCTTAAGGTATTAGATACACTTAGATAAAGGAATATTGAAAAGCAAACTAAATTTTATTTGCAATTATCTATGTGAATTAAGGGTTGTTGATTTTTTTTTCCTTTTAATACAACCAAAACATACAATTTAGATATGGCTGATATAAGCTACAGTTGTCATTCATTTATCTTTAGTGAGGATTCTTTTGATTGCAGATAACAAAGACTCAACTCAAAGTAGCTTTAAAAATGGGAATGTGTTGGCTACTGTAAACAAATCACAGAAGAGCTTGCTTTTAGGAACTACCCTATCCCAGGACACTGCCCAGATCTCTCTCTAGTCCCCCTTGCCATCTTTACTCTCAGATTTCTCATCACAGCTTTTCTTTATGAGTTGTTTTAATTCCCTCCTAGACAAATATGAATAAATATCTACAAGGTGAGAATAATCATGTGGTGTGAAAGATAGGCCATTTTGGACTTGTTGCGGCTTCTATCCCAGGATGCTCTAATTTAGATCAAGTGCCTCCTGTGCCCAGTAACTGCAGGCAGAGAGCAGAGACATTAAGTTCTGCCTTGCATTACCAGCTTGTCTTAGGAGCTTGCCCCTATGCTCAGGGAAGCACAATCTGTTCTGGGAAGAAGGAAGCATGCAAAGTCATATATTATGCCATGGGATTCTACATCAGATGCTGTACTATAAAGTTTTTTGTTTTTTTTTTTTTTTAAAAAGAGAGAGAGAGAGAATTTTTTAATATTACTTTTTAGTTAATGGCGGACGCAACATCTTTGTATCTGGTGCTGAGGATCGAACCCGGGCCGCACGTATGCCAGGCGAGCACGCTACCGCTTGAGCCACATCCCCAGCCCCATAAAGTTTTGAAAATACTACATTAGACAGAATTTTGTGAGATCAGTTACTTATGTGTCTTTTCTAAAATTTTGCTAATTATAACATCATTAGGCTTAAAATTTCAGTTATGAGGTTCTGTGTGGGTGCATTCTTCTTCAATCCTGTGAATGTTGATCCATGTGTTATTTGTAGAACAAATATTTATTGGGCAGTACTAATATGTCAGACTCCATAATTAGCACAGAAGATGTAGTGATGAACAGATAGGCATGATCTCTCTTCCATGTAGATCCCAAGGAAAGACAGACAAATATTATAAGCATGAGGTAACATGTTATGAAGCAGAAAGAGAAATACCTTCAGGAAAAACAATAGCTAAGAAAAAGAAGAGAGATATCCAGAGTAGATAAGGATCAAGTGAAGTTCTTCAAGATGAGTAAGAGTGAGCCAGAAAGGGAGGGCTGAGGGTAATCAAGGCAGAGGAAAGTTTGTGTGAAAGCTCAGGGAGTATTGGTGGAGCTGAAAGATATGTGTTGTACAGAAAGTGTAATGAGGAAAAGAATTAGAGAGTAATAAGTGAGGAAGCAAAAGACATAAAGCAAGTCAAATCATATAGTCCATGATAAAGAATTTTTTAAAAACATCCTAAATGTGATAGGTATAAGTAGTTTCAAAACATCCTCCTGATTTTAGTGTGCAAGTGGTTTAGTGAGAAGGGACACAGGAGATTGTTATAGTGGTATAAATGAGAAGTAAGAAAAGGACTTTGAGGACTGCGGGGTTAGCTCAGTAGTAGAGTACAGGCTTTGGAAAGTATGAAGTCCTATGTTTGATTTCTAGGCACTGCAAAAACAAACAAAAAACTTTTTTTTTTATCACTTGGACCCATAGAGCTAGCACAAGACCTAGGCATAGTTGGTACTCAGTATTGAGGTCACAAGAACTGTGTGTGTGTGTGTGTGTGTGTGTGTGTGTGTGTTTCACCTTAAAATGCATGTCACTCTTTTAAAAACTCATAATGCTTGTTTTATCATTTGCTGTATGTTAAAAAAAAAAAAAGACTTCAGTGGTTTCCTGCAAACACTTTATTGCTACCCACTACCAGCATTTCTAAGCCAAAACCTTTACGTCAGAAGTTAAATGTTTCTATTTTTTTTAAAAAAAAAAGTTTGTAAAAAGCATGTCTTAAGGTATGAATTTTATTCCAACTTAACACCAGCAGTTTCTGGTCATATTACATAACAACATGGATATTGTATTAAAGATATCTGTGCTGCTTGTATTTCAAGTGCCATCTAGTGGTATGATCACTTCAAAAGGTGAATATTTGCTATTTGGGGACAGAATTTTTTTAAAAAATCAATTTTATAAAAAAAGGTTAATGGAATAGCCAAACATAAGATACCAATGGAATTTAATATAAAACTTTTGTTGAGTATTCTTATATGTAACACACTCATATTTAACACCAAAATACCTTCAGGAAAAAAAATAGCTAAGCAAGAATATATCAAAAATTTAAAGCCTTCATTTATCAAAAGTCACCAATCAAGAAAGTGAAAAGACAGCTTACAGAATGGGAGAAAATATTTGAAAATTACATATCTTGCAAGAGTCTAGTATCCAAAATATGTAAAGAATGCTTAAAATTCAACATCAAAAAGACAACCCAATTAAAAAAATGAGTCAAGGACTTGAATAGACATTTCTCCAAAAGACATATAAATGGCCAATAAGCATATCATCGGTCATTAGAGAAATACAAACCAAAGCCACAGTGAGATACCATTTCCCAACCACTAGAATGGTTTTCATAATTTTAAAAAACAAAATACCAAAACCAGAAAATAACAACTGTTGGCAAGAATTTGGAGAAATGGGAATCCTCATGGACTGGTGGGCAGGTGTAGCCACTGTGAAAAATTGTTTTAACAGTTTCTCAAACATACAAATAGAGGATTACCCTGTAACTCAGCAATTCCATTCCTAGGTATATTCCCGGGAGAAATGGTGTCAAGAGTTAAATGGAGAGACGAAATCTCCAAAACAAAAAAAAGGTTTTATTTAGGAGTAATAAAAAAAAATAGGATTGCAGTCCAGGATACCTGTACACAGGCTAGGATGGCCTTTGATATGTCCAGAAAACAAAGGAAAGGTTAATGGTTTCATTGGGACAGAGGAAATCTATGAAAATGCAGACTTAATGGAGGCGGTTTCACTGGATTAGCCTGCCAGGAAAGTTCCTGGAACAGTCATTAGAAACCTGAGTGTTTCCCATGACCTCTGGACTCTGTTTTAGATATGAATGACAAGAACATTTTCATTTGTGTGCTCAATCTCCATACAGGTGTTCAAACAAAAAATTGTACATGAATGTTCATAGCACATTATTCATAATAGTGGAAAGGGAATGAATTTTTATCAACTAATGAAATGGATAAACAAAAGAGTACATCCATATGGTGGAGTATTATTTAGCTCTAAAAAGGAATGAAATACTGTTACATTGATGGACCTTGAAACATTATGCAAAGTAACAGGAGCCAGGCCAAATATTATATGATTTCATTTATGTGAACTGTCCAAAATAGTCATAGAGATAGAAAGCAAAATAGAATCTGAGTCATTTTTAAAAAATACTTTTATTGTTTTTTCTCTGACCTTCCTTTGGTAAGTATATGCTAATTTATAATTCTACCAATAATGGATGAGGAAAAATGGAGGAGATTTTTTATTGAGTAACTGTTCCAAGAGTTGTGCCTGGATTCCTTGCTTTTATTATTTTATTAAATGTCTGTGCCTCCTCTGACATAAAGTATCTAGAGAAATTGTAACAAGCAGATGAGTAAAGATCAGAAACCAGAAGTTTTTGTCTCCATGTCATGTTCTGTTTCCCTTTCAGCTTTAGCAGTGTTGAAATTTACCTTTTTTAAAATATCTTTTTTTAGTTGTAGATGGACACAATACATTTATTTATTTATTTGTTTGTTTGTTTGTTTGTTTGTTTGTTTGTTTGTTTATTTATTTAATGTGGTGCTGAGGAGCCACAAAACTAGCCCCTGGATTTTACCTTTTGCAGTTGCTTTTTTATTAGAGAGATTCAGCATTTCTCAAGTGATTGTTAACTGTTTACATTATTCTTACTCAACAGTCTATATCCTGTGCATTTATTATTAATAGATTTTAAACTGAACTTTCATACTTTTCTTGTAGACATAGAGGTATTATGTGTCAACTTTATCACAATTTTTTTTTTTTTTTTTTGCTTTTGTTTGCACCTCTATTCTAGGCTCTCGATGGCAATGTGTATGATCACCTCAAGGATTATTTAATAGCCTTCAGCCGGACTGAGCTAGAAACATGCCAAACTGTGCAGAACACATTCCAGTTTTTGTTAGAGAACTCCAGCAAGGTAAAGTACCTTCACTGCAGTGGGTGGTGTTAACCATTTTAGAATTAAACGTGTTTTTGCTACAAACAAAACAAAGAAACTAATGATACTAGAAGAATGCTTAAAGGCAACTCTCTAGAGACAGCATCCTTCTAACTCATCCACAGGGGAACAGAAACATCCTCCTACTTCAGATTGAATACTACAGTATCTTGGTTTTTGACATATTAAACCTTCTGTATGCTGTCATTCTTCAACACTAGTCTTTTCATTTAAAAATACTGATCTGTCAACTTTGCTCACATGTCCCAATGTGTGTAGAAAAAAATATATGTAATTTCTTTTCTTTAGGTTCTGATAGAGTAAATTTTTTTGTAGTGAAACTATTCTTTTGAAAGATTAATTATTCTTGTGATTAGTAAATGTTATATTCTTCCTAATAAATGAAATACATAGTAAATGTTTCCTGACTGAGTGCATACATTTATAAAAATGTATGCGTTTTGTAGCTGCTGCTTTAAAAGATCCTGTTCAATTCTCTTTTTTTGGCAGGGGAAGTGGGAACTGACTATATCTTTTAGAAACCATTTGTAAAGGGATCAGAGTATCCATCTTTGCATGACAGTGTCCAAAGACAGGAAAGAAAAGGGGCACACACTTTTTATCCTCCTTATGTATATATTCTTTTCAATATCCTAGAGTTTTAATGATCTATTAGATAAACATTAGAAATGCAAAGGTGATAGGGAAATATAAACATTACTACCCTGGTACTTTAAGTCTTGTTATATGTCTATTTTGTATATTCTTAACCCCCAGAATCCAAAACAAACAAAAAAAATACAGAAGGATTCATATGTAAAAAGAAGGATGGATGGATAGATAGATAAAAGTATGTGAAAGAAAATGAAGTAAAATATTAATTGCAGAATTAAAATGGGTATCTAGGTGTTCATTATCTAATTCTTTTTATTTTACTATGTGCATATTTTAAATTTTTCACAAGAAGATGTTGAAAAAAAGTCTGTAAAAGCATCTTGGCCAGGCTGGGGATATAGCTTAGTGGGAAAATGCTTGCCCAGCATGTGTAAAGTTGTGGGGGCCAGGAAAAAAAAAAATACTTTTTGATCTTTTTAGTTGTACATGACAGTAGACTGTATTTTGACATATATACATGGAGTATAACTTCCCATTCTTGTGATGTGGAGTTAACACTGGTCTCATATTCATGTATAGACATAGGGAAGTTATGTCTAATTCATTCTACTGTCTTTCCTATTCTCGTGCCCCCCTCCCTTCCCTTCATTCTCCTTTATCTAATCCAATGAATAGCTATTCTCCCACCCACCCCATTGTGTGTTAGCATCCACATATTAGAACATTCAGCCTTTTGTGTGTGTGTGTGGTTGGCTTATTTCACTTAGTATGATAGTCTCCAGTTCCATCCATTTACTGGAAAATGCCATAATTTCATTCTTCTTTATGACTGAGTAATATTCATTGTGTATATATATGTACCACATTTTCTTTATCCATTCATCTGTTGAAGGCACCTGAGTTGGTTCCATATCTTAGCTAATGTGAATTGAGCTGCTTTAACCATTGATGGGGCCACATCACTATAGTATGCTGATTTTAAGTTCTTTAGGTATATGCAGAGGAGTGGGATAGGTAGGTCAAATGGTTGTTGCACTCCCAAGTTTTCTGAGCAATCCCCATACTGCTTTCCAGAGTGGTTGCACCAATTTGTAGTCTATGAGTATACCGTTTGCCCCACATCCTTGCCAACATTTATTGTTACTTATATTCTTGGTAATTGCCATTCTGACTGGAATGAGATGAAGTCTCAGTGTAGTTTTAATTTGCATTTTCTCTAATTGCTAGAGATGTCGAACATTTTTTGTTTGACATCTCTAACAATTATATTTGTTGATTGATTGTGTTTCTTCTGTGAAGTGTCTGTTCAGTTTCTTAGCCCATTTATTGATTTGTTTATTTGTTTTTGTTTCTTTTTTCTTTTCTTTTCTTTTTTTTTTTTGTTAAGTTTTTTGAGTCCTTTATATATCCTGGAGATTAATGCTCTATCTGAGGTGCAGATGGTAAAGATTTTCTCCAATTCTATAGGCTCTCTCTTCACATTCTTTATTGTTTCCTTTGCTGTGAAGAAGCTTTTTGGTTTGACAGCATCCCATTTAGTATTGATTTTATTTTTTGCGCTTTAGGAATCTTGTTGAGGAATTCGGTTCCTAACCCAGCATGATGGAGATTTTTGCCTGTTTTTCCTTCCAGTAGGCACAGGGTCTTGCCTAGGTCTTTGATCCACTTTGAGTTGAGTTTTATGCAGGGTGAGAGGTAGGGGTTTAATTTAATTTTGCTACATATGTATTTCTAGTTTTCCCAGCACCATTTGTTTTTGTTACTATAGGTCTGAGTATAACTTAGGATCTGGTATTGTGATGCCTCCTGCTTCACTATCTTACCAAACTAAGGATTGCTTTGGCTATTCTGGGCCTCTTATTTTTCCAAATGAATTTCATGTCTGCTTTTTCTATTTCTATGCAGAATGTCATTGGAATTGTAATAGGAATTGCATTGAAATGTGATTCTGCAATCTGTATACGGGGTACAAATGGGAGTTCATAACCCACTTGAATCAAATGTATGAAATATGGTATGTCAAGAGCTTTGTAATGTTTTGAACAACCAATAATTTTAAAAAAAGGAATTGCATTAAATCTTATAGCATTTTTGGTATGGCCGTTTTGACAGTATTTATTCTGCCTATCCAAGAACATGGGTGATCTTTCCATTTTCTAAGTCTTAAAGGAAGCATCTTAACTTCATTCCTTCTATGTAGTGCTTAAGTTTATGACCATTTACCAAATCCCTTTTATTCATTGGTCCATTCAGGTTTTCTGCTTCTTTTTCAATACATTTTGGTAACCCTCTTTTTCTAAACAGTTGTCTATTTCAGTTGTTACCAGACTTGATGGCATAAGTTTCTCATACGCTTTTTTGCCTCTGGTTATTTCTCTTTTTATTTCAAATATTGCCTGTGCTTTCTTATTTTGATCTGACATACCAGTCTTTTATTCATCTTTGTCAGAGTCAGCTTTTGTTCTGCTTCCCAATGCTATGTCCCTAAGTTTTACCTTTATCTACATTTTTTTTTTTTAAGTTTATGTTCTTGTCTTTCTCAAGCTTATTTTCCTATTTAGGACCTATATTTTCAGTCTTTCTATTTTCAAGTTCCAAGTAAACCCATTTAAGGCTAAAAAAATTTCTCCCTCTGTGATATGTAGGGCTTTTATTGTTATTTCTATATTAACCCATGAATTATTTAGAAGTGAATTTTACAGTTTGCATTCAGTGCAACTATATGGTAAGGTGACATTTTCCATTTCTAATTTTATTGGAAAACATTTTTTATTCATAATTTTATTCTATACTTTTAAACTTTTTTGAAATTTCTTTTTCCAAGAAAAAGATAGCTTGGGTACAGTACTGGTAGTTTAGAAAACATGGTTATAACAAGTTGCTAATATTATACACACACCTAATTTCCTAGGATTTTCTTTAGCACATCCACATCTCATACTGTGAAACCTATGTCATTGGTATTTACATGCTCATCTGATGGAGAGGAACACAGACTCAGGTGGTTTATATGACTTGCCCAGGGTCACAAGCACATAGTGCTCTATGTTTTTCTACTGTGTTATACTATGCTATATTATTTCTGTAGTTTGTTACTTTAATTTAAAATATATTAAGAATTTATGAATTAGTTTGGATACATAAAGAGATAAGCTTTCATTTTGTGCCTTCCCTAATGTGAGTGTTTTGTTCCCCAGGGATGAGCAATTAATGAGATGCTCTTACGTTTAGGGTGAAAGTGGTGGGAATAAAATTTTAACAAGAATGATATATCCGGGAGAGGCTCCCTTTTGTTCCAAGTGAGAAAAGCTTACACCTACAAGTTTTATGCCTTGTGCTTTTCTGTTATAAAGAGCTCTTGTCAAACTGCTGAAGGCAACCAGGTGATTTGATAACCCACTGGGAAGTTTGAAAGTCTTTAGGTTTTTTACTGTACATCATTATTACTCTGTCTTCTGAGGTAAAAATCTATTTTTCCAACATGTCTAAAATGTAACATATTCCCAAAGATATTTGGGGGGTAAGTCATACTGACATAACACACTATAATTGTTAAGGTGCTGTCTATATCTTTCATCCTCTAAATGAAAACAGCTGGGTCTAGGAGCTTTTATTAAATTTTAATTATTTATGAAGCTTGCTTTTCTCCTTAATATTTTATGAGATGCTTTGTATGTAACTGAAGCAGATGTTGTCATAGATTATTTTCTCTGGGATCATAACTCTAAAACTAGCTCTACTGGCCCTAATAGTTTATGTGTGATTGTTTTCTGTCTATATAAGGAAACTCCTACTGATGAATAACATAGCTCTTTGAACAAGTCATAAAATAACAATGTTATTCTGTATTTCTTTTGAAAGTTAAATTCTCTAATATTACTAATCTTAATACCTTAAAGATTAACCAAAAAAGTAAATTTAATAAAATAGGGTGAAAATCACTTGATCACTTTAGTAGATACAGAAAAAACGTTTAACAAAATTCAACCCCCTTTAGTGGGTTGAAAAACTCAGCAAATTAGAAATAGAAGGGAACTTCCACACCTTGATAGTTTTTGTGGAAAACCATATTTAGTATCATACTGAATGATAAAAGACTGAAAGGATTTCCACCCTAAAATCAGGAACAAAATGAGGATGCCTGCTTTCACTCCTGCTATCCACCTTTGTACTAGAAGTCCTAGCTAGAGCAGTTAGGTAAGGAAAAGAAAAAGAAGGATTAAAATGACCTCTGCTTTCAGATGACATGATTATACGTAGAAAACTATAGAATTCATGTAATTACTACTATAGCTAATAAAATAATTGAGCAAAGTTTGATCTTGTGGGTACAGAATCAAACAGAATAACCCATTGTGTTTCTACACGCTATTAATGATAATTCTTTTCCAAAAAGAAAATTAAGAAAACAATTGCAGTTACAATAGTATCCAAAGAATAAAATACACAGGAAAAAAAAATTTTTTTTAAAGAGAGAGAATTTTTTTTTAATATTTATTTTTTAGTTTTTCGGCGGACCCAACATCTTTGTTTGTATGTGGTACTGAGGATTGAACCCAGGCCGCACACATGCCAGGTGAGCGCGCTACCGCTTGAGCCACATCCACAGCCCAGGAAAAAATTTTTTGACCAAAGACATTGAAGAGTAAAAACTATAAAACACTGCAGAAAAAAGAACTGAATAATTGGATTATAATAAATGTTTGTGGATTTGAGGCTTTCATATCGCTAATTTTTAATATCTTCCAAAATGATCTACAGATTTAATGCAGTCCCTGTCAAAATTCCAGTGACCTGTTTTGCAGAAATGGAAAAGGCACTCTTCAAATTTACATGGAACTGTAAGGAACTTTAAATAACCAAAGCAACATTGAAAAGGATAAACAGTTGGAGGACTCACACTTCCAAATTTCAAAACATACTACAAATAGAGTGTGGTAGAAGCATAAAGATGGGCATATAAATTAATGAAATAAAATTGATATTCTAGAAATAAACACATGTATCTGTAGACAATTGAGTTTTCCACAAGTGTATTATGACCATTCAAAGAAAAAAGAATTATATCTTCAACAAAAGTTCTGGGACAAGTGCAAAAGAACAGAGTTGAAATAAGTCGGACCTCTGCTGCACAAAAATTAGCTCAAAGTGTATCAGTGATCTAACTATAGAAGAAAATATAGAAGTAAGTCTTTATTACTTTGGATTTAATAGTGTATTCTTAGATTTGACATCAAAAGCATAAGACTAAAAATAGGGCTAGGAATATAGCACAATGATGGAGCACTTGCCTAGCATGTGCAAGGCCCTGAGTTTGATCCCCCAACATGGAAGGAAGGGAGGGAGGGAGGAAGGGGAAAGAAAGGAAAAGGAAAGAAAGAAAGACGGGTGGGCTGGAGTTATAGCTCAGTGGTAGAGCACTTGTCTAGCATGCGTGAGGCTAGACACTGGGTTTAATTATCAACTGCATATAAATAAAGAAAGGTCCATCAACAGCTAAAAACAAAAAAAGAAATTTTTAAAAAAAGAAAAAAAAAGATAATTGTACTTATCAAATTAAAAACTCTAACACATTAAAGGACACTATTCAGGAATGTTTTTTAAAAAAAGACCCAAAGATGGAAGAAATGTTTGCACATATGATATTTAAATTTATCTGTTAATGATTTTATAAACAGATTTATATAAAGGACTCTTACAACTCAACAACAAAATAACAATTCTTAAAATGGGCAAAAGACCTGGGGCTGGAGTTGTGGCTCAGTGGTAGAGCATTGCCTAGCATCTGTGAGGCCCTGGGTTTGATTCTCAGCACTGAATTTAAATAAATGAATAAAATAAAGATCCATCAACATCTAAAAAAATATTTTTTAAAAAATGGGCAAAAGACTTGAGTAGACATTTCCTCTGAGAAGATGTACAGGCAATAAGCACATGAAAAAACGTTCAGCAATTGTTGGTCATTATGAACACACAAATTAAAACCACAGTGAGATATCATTTTCTGCCCATTAGGATGGCTTTAGTAATTTTTTAAAAAAAGTTAAACACATAGTTATCATATGACTCAACTTCCGCTCCTAGGAATACACTTAAGAATATTGAAAACTTAAAGTATTAAAACAAAAAATTGTACATGAGTGTTCACAGTAGCATTATTTATAATAGTCAAACAGTGGAAACAACTCAAATGTTTATCAACTAGTAGTTGAATAAGTAAAATATGGCATGGTATATCCATGCAGTGAAAAATTTTTTGCCCATAAAAAGGAATGAACTACTAATAAAACAAACAGCATGCATATTACTGGGAAAAAAATACCATAAAAAATATAAGAAGATATTGTTATTGGCTGAATTGTGGCCCTCGGAAATTTCATGTTGAAATCCTAACCCCTAGTGCCTCATAGTATGACCATATTTGAAGATAGACCTTTAAAGATATAATTAAAATAAGGTCATTTGGGTGGGTCTAATCCAGTATGACTAATGTCCTTATAAGAAGTTGAGAATTATAGGACATTAAACAGGCACAGAGAGACCATATGAAGATACCAAAAGAAGGTGGCAGCTCTAAGCCATAGAGAATGGCCCACAGTAAAAACCAACCCTGCCAGTATCTTGATCTTGAACTTCTTTCCTCTTGACCTGAAGAAATCTGTTTCTGATATTTAAGCTCCCCAGTCTGTTGTACTTTGTTGTGGCAGCTCTAACTACTTAATGCAGATGCTTTCCTTGTTAATAATCAAGGAAAGACTGGGATTGTGGCTCAGCGGTAGTGCACATGCCTAGCACATTCGAGGCCCTGGGTTCAATCCTCAGCACCACTTAAAAATAAACAAAATAAAAGTATCATGTACAACTATTTTTTAAAAATAATAATAATCAAGGAAATGAAAATTAAAACCATCATGAGATTCCATTTAACCTGTCAAAAATAAATGTAGACAAGAATGAATCTTAACAAAACTATGTATTAACAGAAACTCACATGCTGCAAATTGGAAGACCCAATTTGAAGATATTTGGGCACAAGGGAGTCTTGTGGTGATGGTTCAGTTTAGCATCTAGACTATGATTTGTGGTTATATGAAGCTACACATGTGCATAGAGCCATATAAATGAACATACCCAAAGGAGTAAGTGAATAATTGGTGGAATCTAAATAACCTTTATGTTGTATACCAATGTATATGTATACCAATGTCAATTTTCTAGCTTTTTATTGTGTGATAGCTATGCAGGATGCTAACATTAAGAAGTACACAGGAGGGCTGGGAATGTGGCTCAAGCAGTAACACGCTCGCCTGGCATGCACGGGGCGCTGGGTTCGATCCTCAGCATCACATAAAATAAAATAAAGATATTGTGTCCACCGAAAACTGAAAAATAGAGAAAGATCTTAAGAAGTACACAGGACTCCTTTGCAACTTTTTTCCATTTCCTTGACTAGAAATCTGAAATCTTAAGTGTCAGCAAGCTGTACTTCCTCCAAAAGCTTTAAGGGAAAAGCAATTCCTTACCTCTTCGGGTGTCTGAGGCGATGTGACCACATCACTCCACTGTCTGCCTCAGTGGTCAGATTGTCTTCTCCTTTTGTCTGTGTAATTTTCTTAATATCTTTTGTTTTTTGAGAGAGATAGAATTTTTTAATATTTATTTTTTAGTTTTCAGTGGACACAACATCTTTATTTTATTTTTATGTGGTGCTGAGGATCGAACCCAGCGCCCCGCGCATGCCAGGTGAGTGTGCTACCACTTGAGCCAATTCCCCAGCCCTCTTAATGTCTTATCATTGGATTTAGGGCCCACCTAGGTAATCCAGCATGCTTTTATCTCAGAATCCTTAATTACATCTGCCAAAACACTTTTTCAAAAGGAGGTAACATCCACAGATTTCAGGGATTAGGACATGGGCATATCTTTTGGGAAATTACCTTCAGCCCACTACAAATGTTAATATCAAAAAAAGAGGCAAGTCAGGGCAAACCTTCTCATGAAAGTAAAGCCCACCTTGTCAAAACAAACAGAAACAAAGCAGACCCAAACAAACACAAACCTGAATCTAATTAAGCCTCTAGATTCAAAAGCCAATTTAAGGAAAAACAGGAAGTAAAACATTCCCAGGATGCAGTCAACAAAATTCAGACTCAGAAACTCAACAAACAAAAACCTGGGCTTCTTCAACAATTGAATTGATTGCAAGACAGGAAAAAGGAGGAAGAAAGAAATTTACAGTGTATGAAAAGAACATCATCTTAAGCAACATCAGTTTTCCCTCACCAGATTCTCCCCACCACTCCTCACCCCATCTCACCTCTTCAGTCAGGATTCAGTATCACCTTCTTTGCTCTCCCTGTACCCTCTATGTGCTTCCTTAGTGTGCTTTAGCTGTGTAACCTATTTAGTTCTCCCAGCTTCCACATTATAAGCAACATCCAGTTGTGCTCTGGGGACTGACTTTATTTGGATCCTAATTCAAAAAACTTTTAAAGAATAGGAAAATTTGAACACTAATTGATATGTTAGTCTTGTAAATTTTAAACTTAATGTGTTTTCTTAAGACCCCTATTCTTTTAGATAGGATATTGAAATGTTTATAGATGAGATTGAAGTAAGTCTGAGACTTCAATATAATTAGTGACAGAAGAAGTAAATGAATTTATAGATGAAACAAGATTGTCCATGAGAGGATGTTTTTGAAAACTGGGTCATGAGCACATGGAGATACATATTACTATTGTCTCTACTTTTATGTGTGTTTTGAAGTTATCTGTAACAAAAAGTTTAAAGTCTGTAAGAATTGACCTGTCCAGTCTGCCCTTGCCCCACCATCATAGTGCTTGAGGATTTGTTTGGCTAGTGATCCTCCCAGCTTTTCTTCATGATAATGAGTGAGGCTTTGAGGGCTGGATCATTAGCTTTCAGTTATTCTGGCTTAAAATTAGAACCCACGAAAAGAACAAAATACATTTCCCTTTGAGAATACGTTTTCTCAGTGAGTATTCCTTGACCAGAACCTCCCCATCATCCTCACCCCGCCTCACCTCTTCCGTCTGAATTCAGTATCGCCCCTTTTGCTCTCCCTGTACCTTCTGCGTACTTCCACAGTGTATTTGGAACTGTGTAATCTATTTGGTTCTTCCAGTTTCCACATTCTAAATTACTGGAAGATACTAACCCTGTTTGTTGTCATTCCTACACTTAACATTGGACCTGGTAAGCTCTATAAATGAATGATTGAATGGGGGGGAGGCAAGCAGTGGAAAACTGGGATTGCACTTGTAAATAAAATACAAAACACTACATTATCCTCTCAAGTAGTCCATCCTTTTCCCAGATTTCCAAGGTAAAACTACAGAACTTTTTTGAACTTTTTTTTCTTCTGCCCATCCTCAGGCAGAGCTGCTAATGAGGAGTAATGCATTGCACATGAAAGATGAGTAACCAGTGCAGAAAAATGCAATTTGGGTTTCTGCATAATCAAATGTTGCTTATTTCCATTCTTTCCCAGAGCATATAATTCATTTTTGACCATCTTTCTATGCTGTTTATTTTGCTGTTCTATGTATATTCCTTTTCATTCTGTCTTCTGAAATATTTGTTTTAATTAGTTATACATGACAGTAGAATACATTTTGATATATCATACATAAATGGAGTATAACTTCTCATTCATCTGCTTGTACATGATGTTATGATTATAGATCATGTAATCATATATGCACATAGGGTAATAATGTCCAATTCATTCTAATATCATTCCTATACCCATGCCCCCCCTCCTTTCACTCCCCTCTTTCTAGTCCAAAATACCTCTATTCTTACCCCTCCCCCATTGTGAATTATTATCCATATATCAGAGAAAACATTTGGCCTTTGGTTCTTTGGGATTGGCTTATTTTACTTAGCATGATGTTCTCCAGTTCCATCCATTTACTGACAAATACCACAGTTTTTTTATTCTTTAAGGCTTGGTAATATTCCATTGGGTATATATACCAGTTTCTTTAACCCTTTGTCTGTTGAAGGGCATCTAGGTTGATTCCATAATTTAGCTATTGTGAATTGAGCTGCTATAAACATTGATGTGGCTGTATCACTGTAATATGCTGATTTTAAGTCATTTAGGTATAAACCTAGGAGTCGGATAACTGGGTCAAATGGTTGTTCCACTCTCCACACTGCTTTCCATAGTGGTTGCACCAGTTTGCAGCCCCACCAACAATGTATGAAGTGTACCTTTTTCCCCACATCCTCTCCAACATTTATTGTTGCTTATATTCTTGATGATTGCCATTCTGATTACTCCAGTAAGATGGAATCTCAGTGCAGTTTTGCATTTCTCTAATTACTAGAGATGTTGAACATTTTTTCATATATTTGTTGATTGATTGTGTTTCTTTTTCTGTGACTTGTCTGCCAATTTATTGATTGGGTTATTTGTTTTTGTTTCTGTGTGTGTGTGTTAAGTTTTTTGAGTTCTTTATATATCCTGAAGATTAATGCTCTATCTGAGGAGGTGTGTTTGATAGATCTTTTTTCCATTCTGTAAGCTCTCTCTTCAGATGCTTGAACGTGAAGAAGCTTTTAAGTTTGATTCCATCCCATTTATTGATTCTTGACTTTACTTCTTGTACTTTAGGAGTCTTGTTGAGGAAGTCAGGTCCTAAGCAGATGTGGCAGATATTTGGGCCTACTTTTTCTTCTATTAGGCACAGGGTTTCTGAGTGTATTTTAAGATCATGATTAGAATGCAACCTACTGGGAAAAAGTACAAGAAATTTTCTGGCAATATTATTTTGTGCTATAGATAGGATTATCTTGCAGTTTCCTAGTGAATGGCAGTTTGTAAAACAGACTTCTAAGAGCCCATCAAACTTCAGAGTTGGGAGAAACAAGAAATCAATATACTCCCTTCCCTGTTCCCACACATACACACCCATTACACAGGATAGCTTTTCATGTCATCTTGCTCTCTTAAAGTAGTGCATATTGTTTAGTCTTTAAATCTGGGCTAGTTGCTAAACTAGTACTTTCAAATTTAAATTCTTGCGAAAATAGGACACAGAAGTAATAACTCTTTTTTTTAATTTTTATTGTTGCTTGTTCAAAACATTACATAGTTCTTATCTTAAAAAAAGGCATAACATTATCATTTCCTTTTGATCACATAGTGTTGGATGATTTCTCATTTGTATAGAAACCAGCTGAGTAAATCTTAGACTTTAGAATGTAATTACTGGACATTTTAACCTTATTCCAGACTTTAAAGATATCTTATTTTCTCTCTAGGTGGTACGGGACTATAATCTTCAGCTGTTTTTACAAGAGAATGCTGTATTTCACAAACCTCAACCCTTCCAGTTCCAGCCCTGTGACAGTGATACTGTAAGGGGGATTCATATTCTCTTATCATTTTTTTAATTATATTTGTGCTTACATAGTTATCATCCTTGGAATAGACAGGGAGAGCTGAGTGTATCTCATTAATTTTGTAACAACACTATGAAGATGTAGAGAAACCATGACATTTCTTCTGTCTACCATGTAAGGAACACACCCAGTGTCTTTATACTAACAACTTCCTACTGAATAAGATGAAGTTATGAAACAAAAGTAATGAAAATCTGAAAACTGAGGGAAGAAGAAAAATTATTCAACAGATTTATTAAGATGTACATTATGCTTTCTGTACATGAAATTCTTTTATGTTATACCTCTTAAAGAACTCAGTGGTTAAAGTTTAACCAGAGTAGAATGAATAATGTAATAATATTTTGGGGCACAGAGATATTTTAGTTGGCTTTAGAAAGCAATTATGGGCCTTTGATAATTCATTTAAGATTTTAGAATGTTAACATAAACCCCAAATTGGCAACTTTTAGAGAACTTACATTAATTATACATTTTTCTTAAGTTTAAGAGAAATGTTTGCCATTATTTGAATTTCTAAAATGATGAAAAAATATGAATTTTTTGACATAAAATAATGAAATTTAGCTTCTACAAAATGAGAAGTAATATTGGCATTCTAATACATTCTCTAAAAGTAGGCGAACCAAGAGAGAAGTTAAATTATATTCAAAAACTCTTTTAGTAAATTTAGAATCTGAAGGGAGTGTATGATATATTTTCAGAGTTTAATGATATCACTTTAATAGAAATGTATTTGTTGGTGACATCCTCATTATTTTTCTTATATTTTGAATAGCCCTGTTAATAGCTATATAAGGAAATACAGGACTGAGGAATGTAGCTCAGTGGTAGAGCACTTGCCTGGCATGTACAAGAGCCTGGATTCAGTCCCTAGTACTGCAAAATGGATAGAATAAAATAAGAGAAATATTTAGGGAAAAAAAAAGAAATATAGGAAATTAGTATTTGCTTCTTAGATAATGGCTTTTGCCATTTATATTAGTGACCTTTTGAACAAATCAGATTTTTCTTAACAACTCAGTGATATTATCCTATAATTTGACTTCTTTGAAGCTTGGGATGAATGAAGTAGAGCCTTAGAAGAAACAGAGCACGGACAGGTTTATCAAACTTGACTTAAAATTGTGACTAACTAGAGAGTATTTTATTTTTGCCTATTTGCCGCATAAAAATCAATCATCTCACTTTCAAAGGCCAATTGTAGCCCTAAGCCCTTCTATCTTTATTTCTAAACACTGCTAAATGTTCTTAGCTGTTGTGTTCCTGTTTTCCTTATAATTCTAACTCTGTGCTGTGTTTTCTATCCTTGTGCAATCTTTACTGGGTAGAGTTTAAGAGCTGCCCAACTGGTGGATATTGAGCTCTCCCCTGTCTGTGCTTTGAGAATGACCATAGCTGAGGTATATCGGGGTATGGGTCAAGGGTGGGAGGGATGGAATGTCTGGGGTTGCATGTTAATGAAGGGTGGGACCTGGTGTGGGACTGAGTCATAATTGTCTGTATACAGGGCCCCTGAATGCATCAGCAGTAGCTTTCTGATTTTCCCTTATAACCTAGGAATTTCCTTTACTTTGTATAGTAAATAGATTGAGCTTCTCATTTTTCCATTTGTCTGAAACACCTTAGTTTTCCCAATAGGAGTGTGGAAAGAACCCAAGAGCTAATCTTAGCTGTAATAAAGAGGGAACTGTATCCTAAGAAGGAAAAGAGATTTGCTCAGAGTCATGTGGGGAATGAATGACACATAGCTGTTCTGATTGCAGTTCTAATGCTCTTTCTGTTATGCTGTTGTTTCCTGAAAAAAATGTTGGAAACTTAGAAGCCATTAATTTTTTTCATAATAGAAAACAATAAATACCTGTGGTTTTATAAAAATCCTTATAATGATTTTGAAAACGTTAACTATAAAATATTTTATGTATAATTTTTGTTGTGTTATAAATTAAACATTCTTATTGCTTACAAAAAACAAATTTACAAGGTTGGGGATATAGCTAAGTGGTAAAGTGCTTGCCTTGCATGTCAATTCCCAGTGCCAATAAATAAGTAAACAAACAAACAAACAAACAAATTCCCAAGCAAGTATTTTTACTCAGTATGGACCAGTATTTTTCCTTGTGGGAATGGAGCCATTGTTTACTTGCTTCTCTGGTTTTACTTCTTGGAGCTGGTAGCACAAAGCTTGGCATGAAATGAAGAGAATACAAGTCAGTGTTCATTAACTCATTTTGTCTGCCAGCTGAATCTTGGACATGTAGGAAGTACCACTCACCTCTATCTTCAGTGTGTTTCTGAAATTGCTCTTGTTGGTTCTGTTTTGAAACATATCTCAGTTCAACAAACACTTAACCCCTACTGTATGTTCCAGTCATTCAACTAAATGCCGAGGATAGCTATGACATGCTGAACTATAGACCTCAGGCTAGATGAGCTTGCTGTCTTTTCATAAGTTTATTGAGGCATATTTACATATCATATAATTCACCCATTTCAAGTGTGTTCAATGATTTTTAATGAATTTACCAAATTATGTTTCATCATCATAAATAAGTTCTAGAATATTTTCATGATCCTGATATGATCCTTCATGTCTATTTATTGCTAATCCACATCACCACTCCCAGATATAGGCAACCACTCTTTCTAGTTTTATTCTTTTTAGATTTGCTTTTTCTAGACATTTCATATAAATTAAATCATACAATATGTGTAGTCTCGTATGCTTTGCTGCTTTCATTTAACATAATATTTTCGAGATTCATCCATGTTGTAGAATGCAGCAATATGTTTTGTTCCTTTTTATTGCTGATTAGTATTCCATCATATGAATAAACCACATTTTGTTGATCTGTTTATCTATTCATCAGTTGGTGAACATTTAGGTTTTTTCTCACTTTTGCTCTTATGAATAATGCTACTATGTTAATTGCTAGGCCAGTCTTTGTATGAATGTGTTTTCATTTCTCTTGGGTTACTGGGACATAGTAAATTTCTGTTTAAGTGTTTAGCCAACTGCCAAACTGTTTGCAAGAGTAACTGCAGAATTTCATATTTCCATCAGTATTGGGTGAGGATTCTCATTTCTCCACATCACCAACAATATTGATTGTTATTTGTAGGTTTTATTTTTTTTTCATTTAACACTCCACTATTGAGCTTCTTCCCCCCACCAGCCCTGTCTCTTTGGTTATAGCCTTGCTCATGGTTTTGAAATATCTCATGGTAGTTTTTATTTGCATTTGCCCATGACTAATATTGTTGAATGTTTCATGAGCTGATTAGCCATTTATATATCTACTTTGGGAAACATCTATTCAAAACTTTTTTGTTCATTTTTTTATTGGATTGATTGGATTAGATTTTTGGAGATGAATTGAGAGTTATCTTATAGAGATTGAGGAATAATATGTCAGGAAGTTAAGACAGCAATTGAAAACAAACAAACAATAAAATAGGTGGCATTCATTGAACATTTATTTTATGCTAGACATTTTTCTAATTACATGACCTATATTAACTCATATAATCCTCATGACAGCCCTATGTCTTAGGTGCTGTTTTTCATCTCCCCTAATCAGGGTCCCTCAACTAGAAAGTTTATAGCTAAAACATTTGTAAGTATATGACCTGTTCCCGAGATGGCAAATAGTCTTGGGATGAAAGAGAAACTGAAAATACCATAGGCATATGTTGCAACCAGATTTTATGTTGGTAATTCTATATACAGTGTTAGATGGAGAACTATGGAATATTTTCAAGTAGGACAAAATATGGTGAGATCCATTGCAGAATTAGGACAGTATTGTTCTTAATCAAAATTTGAATTAAGAATATTTAGTTGCTAATATTTTCTCTAAGTTTAGGTAAGATACATGTAGGAAAGTCATAGGATGTTACTACTGTAATAAAATATAACTTATTATCATATACTATGTTAAAACTTAAAGAGAAAAAATTTTCAGATAATCCACTTCAAATTGCAGTGTTCTACAAAAGATCAAAACATCCAACTAAAAACATATAGTCACAGTATTAGCATAGGAATTTATTTAAGGCTTGGAATTATTATGCCTTTTATTTGGCTTATCTTTATTTCTGACTGATGGAATTCCCTTTCATGTTATCTTAATATATGATTATTTTGACTCATTCTTTAGAATGATATGCCAAAAGGAACTGACTAGATAGTTTTATGAAGCCACATGTTTGTCTAGCCATAGACTGGGGTATTTATAATATTAACCATAAGATGATTACAAGTAACAGTGACCAAAGGAAAGTGTTGTTTAATGTGACCTAGTAGCTGTCTTGTGCTTAATATTGAAAGGAGCTAACCAGGCATGGTGGCACATACCTATAATCCCAGTGGCTTGGGAGGCTGAGGCAGGAGGATCAAGAGTTCAAAGCCAGCCTCAGCAACTTAGCAAGGGCCTAAGCAACTCAGCAAGGGCCTAAGCAACTCAGGGAGACCTCTCTCTAAATAAAATACAAAAAAACAAACAAACAAAAAAAAAAACCTGAAGATATGGTTCAGTGGTTAAGCACCCCTGGGTTCAATCCCTGGTCCCCTCAGTCCCCCCCGCCCCAAGAAAAAAGAATATTGAAAGGAGGTTTTCTTGTCTATTGTCTATATTTCCATATTGTGTTATTGATTTCTAAAGTGTCCTTTCTTTATACCTCATTACCATTTATCAGATGATAGTAACAGGTCAAAAATTCTTTTTAAAAAACGAGCAGAGTACATCTTTCTTTGCAGAAATGAGTTTTTAATGCAAAATTATTCTGAGGAGGATATGGAATGTGTCCTAAAACACCTCCCAAAATAACAGGTATTCTGTTTAGAATTGACAAATACATTGATTAGAATATCAGTGTTGGAGAGTCCTTCAGCTGTCACACAGGTCATACTGGTGTTAGATATTCATACAGGTGTTATACAAGGACAAGTCCAAGGTCTTAGTATCTAAAACTAGCTGTTTATATTATATATTTTTAAATTTTTTGATTCATTCTCCTTGTATATAAAATGACTATTTTATTGGGTATGAAATTAAACTTTTGACTCAATGCCTGGCACATAGTAAAGAGCTAGATGGATCTTTATGTTTTTCCTTTTTGTTTTAGGTTTTGCCCCTCATTGCTTCAGGAAATATCAAAATATCAAATATAGACGATATTACAAAGATTACAAAATCTTGCAGTACTTAACTTCCTTGTTAAACTGATTACTGCAAGTCCCTTGGGACTTCTGTTCTGTTATTGTGTTACCCAAAGTAAATCTTATTAACCTCTTTCTTAGCATTTTATAAGCCTGAAAGGCAATAGCTGACAGTTACCTCCCTATGACCTGCACTTTTCAGCATCTCTGCCCTGCATAAGTGCCCGCCTTCCGTTAGCAGAACCAGTAACATAAGTCCTTCAAAGTGTTTCTCACAACCTATGAAAAAGCACAAGGTCAACCAGGGATAGAAAAAAAATATGGAAAACTCACGTCTATAAAACTTGGATAAGTATGATCTATAGAGGCAGGAAAACAAGGAAATGTTCTCTCAAGTTTCCTGGTGGGAATGTGAAAACCCTTTCCTCTTTACTTTCCTTGAATTGTAATTAACAAGATCTTCAGAGATAATGGTGGCAAAAAGGCTGACATAAAATTTCTGATACATGGTATTTTCCTGTTATTCTGGCCACCATTTCAGATATTTAACTCTTCCTTCTCTAGATTAACAATTACATTAAGTAAAAAGTCCACTTGCTTGAGGACTTCTGCATATTTAAGGTTTGCTTAAGTGGAGTTTGTTTTGTTTTGTTTTGTTTTGTGATGCTGGGGATTGAACCCAGGGCTTTTAAATGCAAGGCAAGCACTCTACCAACTGAGCTATATCCCTAAACCTTAAGTGGAGCTTTTTATGCATTTATTAAAATTAAATATTTAACAAGAATTTTTCTTGTCTATAAAGAGCCATATTGGGCTAATATATCCTGTAGGAAATTTACCTGGAAATTCTCAGTTATGTAAGCCAGGTGTAACTGGTGAACACCTATGATCCTTGCCAGGCTAAGGAGGCAGGAGGTTCACAATTTGAAGGCCAGCCTAGGCAACTTAAAGAGACCCTGTCTCAAATAAAATTTTAAAAAAAGGTTTGAGGTATAGCTCAGAGATAGAATGCTCCTGGGTTCAATTCCCAGTACCAAAAGAGGGAAAAAAATCTCAGTTATGGGTATCTCTTTCCACTGGTGGTAATTTTGTATTTATATAGCAATGTCTCATAAACAGGAAGGATGATGATAGAGATTCTGTGGAAAATCTTCCCATTCAGTAAATAGGTGCCAGGTATATGTGGCAGGTGGCATCCAAAACTGAAAAGCTGCAGCTAAAGATGCTACTTTGTAGAATCAGCAGTGTTGACAGGAAGGCATTCAGTAGGGGTTGTTCTCATTTCTTCAGACTTCCAGAAAGGGTTTATTTGATTCTCATAGAAAGCCTACCATCTATGTAATAGGCCCTCTGCTGGATTAGTCACCTTTCTCCTGAATTAGTTCCTTCTGTAAGCATCCAGAGAGCTTTGAATAGATGCCTTGGTGATGTATTGACATACAGGGTTTGGGGATTTTTTGTGTGCGTCTCTGTGTGTGTATTGGTTTATATTGGGTATTGGACCCTAAGGCACTTCGCCATTGAACTATACCCTCAGCTCTCCTTTTTTATTTTTAATTTTGAGATAGGGTCTCACTAAGTTGCTTGAACTTATAATCCTCCTGCCTCAGCCTCTTGAGTCACTGAGATTTCAGGGATATAATTTTTGCTTAGATTTGCCCTTGCTATTCTAACTGTTCTGACCTAAGAGAATGGTACTCTTTTATCAGAGTTCTCATCGGCGTTAATGGAATTGTACCTTTTACCTAGTTGTCCAGTCTTCCAGAATTGCCTCAAGGCCCAGATCACAACATTAATTCTCTAGTTTATTCACCTGAAAGACTAGGCACACAATCCAATTAAGCAGTTGAACTGCCACTTTTCTCTGCAGTGAAAGTGCTACTGTCCCAGCTTGATCAGAATAAGCTTAAGACATATCTTTGAGAGTACACTGCTCCACCTCCTCTCCAAGGTGTGTGTAATGTTTAAAATATGTGATAGGTTTTACAGACTCTTACCAAAAAAGGCTTTGGGCCAAATCTGTTTCAAAATTCAGAAATTTTCAGAAGCAATCCCTATACCATCATTACACACTGAATAGGACATGAGGAAGCACCCGATGATCAAACAACACAGTATATTTTTTTGCAGTAAAACATTTCAATATTCATACCAAGTTAAATGAATAAAAGCCTATAAATAACATCTCATTAGTTCAAGACTAACTCACTTTGCTTCAAATGAGTTCTAAACTTTAAAAAAAAAAAAAAAAGATCTTTGTGATTTTCAGAGCATTTTGAATTCCAGAATTATAGATTGAGCCTATTATTGCATTCCAAGCACAAACCTACAGAGATCCAGGTCTTTTTACTTTTTTTGCCCCCCTTTTTCTTGAGATGGGCATTTCACTCTGTTCTCTATGTTGCCCTGGCCGGTCCAGGACTCATAGAGTCATGCTGTCCTCCTGCCTCAACTTCCTGAGTAGCAGGGACTACAGGAGCGTACCAGCATTCCTGACAAAAGGGACCTCTTGAGAATAAATAAAAGTTAACTTTATTGAATATATTAGAAAACATCAAAAATAATTAGTAGATTGGGCTATAATGCCAGCAACTCAGGAAGCTGAAGCAGGAAGATTGAAAGTTAAGTTCAGCTTCAACAACATAATAAGACTGTGTCTCAAAATAAAAATAAAAAGAACTGGGGATGTATCTCAGTGGTAGCATCCCTGGGTTCAATCCCTAGTACTAAAAACAAAAAGAAAAAAAATTAAAAATAAGAATAAGATGGATTGATATTAACTTGATAATATCCACCAATGAACTGAAAAATACAATTAGTACACACACTTTGAGTGAAGGTTAATGAGGGCTGGGGATATAATTTAGTGGTAAAGAACTTGCCTTAAATGAGGATTAATGAGATTGTTCCTGGCATGTAACATTGGTACAACAACCCTAATTTTATCTTTTTTCAAAATTTGGTTGGAAAAATAGTATTTTACTGTGCTAGTGGTTTTCATTCATCACTTTTTCTCTTTCAAATGATCACATTTTGGGTACACATTTGAAAAGTAAGGACTCAGATATCTGTCTGAACCTTCTGTGCCCTTATAGTAACTTTAAAATGAATTTAAATTAAGCTGGTACAATGGCAAATGCCTGTAATCCCACCTACTCAGGAGACTGAGGCAGGAGAACCACAAGTTCAAAGCCAATTCAGCAAGACCTTGTCTCAAAAAATAAAAAGAACTAAGGATATAGCTCAATTGTAGAACAACCTGGGTTCAATCCCAAATAAAAGGAATGGAGGGAGAGGATGGGAATAAATCTTGAAAGGTGTCTGAGGACAAAATAGTTGAGATGTGTTAAAATTGATTTATCAAAAGTACTAGAATGTTAATTTCCTTTATTTAGTTTTTTAAAATTATTTAATTTATAATTTTTTAAAGATCTTAATATTTTATTCTAAATGGACTGGAAATTTTTAAAAACTTAACATTGCTAATTTTTAAAGCCTTCTCAAACTCATTTGAACTAGTTCGGGTTTTTTTGTTTTGTTTTCCTTAAGGAAAAATCAGTTAAATGTCTTATCTCTAATTAAAAACCTTTCCAAAATTTCATTCAAAGGAAACTTATATTTTAGCAGTGTCTTTTTTTAATATTATTGTCTCTGTGTTATCAATATTAGTATTAACCAAATAGTGACACAGTTTAAGCATATACAGACAGCATGGAATCTGAGCCAGCAGGGTCTCAATACAGGCTCTAGACCCACTGCTTAGTGGTTGAGTGGCTTTAAGGAAAAAACAACCCTTTTCTTCTCTTCCTTCTTTCCCTTCTCCTCTTCCCCCCCCCCTACACACACACTCACTGTTTTGAGACAGGGTCTTACTAAATTGCCCACACTGGCCTCTTACTTGTGATCCTCCTACCTTAGCTTCCCAAGTAGCTGGGATTACAGACATGTACCATCTTGCCCAACTGATACATAACCTTTTCTGAGCCTAGATTTCTATACTGATAAGTTGAAAATAATAATTTCTGTGTATTAGGATTGTTTTGAGAACTAAATGAAATTATGTTTCCACCCAAATTCTCAACATTCAAAGTAATCATTGGTAAAATTATATAGATATGGATATACAACTTCATATAAATAGATTTATACTAACCAAACTTGAATTCAATCTCTAGCACTCATTAAATTCCAAATAAGTTTATATTTCAGGAATATTATTAAATTTTTATTGGGACCCTTTTGCTCTTTGGTTAGGCTAAACTCCCAGATAATGCTAGAAAGATATCTGGAGCTCAGAGCAATAGCATTATTTTATTTTATTTTTTATTTTTTAGTACTAGGAATTGAACTCAGGGGCACTTAACCACTGAGCCATATCCCCAGACCTTTTTAAAATTTTATTTAGAGACAGTGTCTCACTGAGTTGCTTAGGGCCTTGCTAAATTGCTGAGGCTGGCTTTGAACTCGCTATCCTACTGTCTCAGCCTCCCAAGCTGCTGGGATTATAGGCTGCACCACTGGACCCTGCTACAGTAGCATTATGAATATAATTTTTTATTACATAATTTTTGAGACCGTTATCCAGAGATCATTATTCTCTCTGGCCAAGAAATGATCCTACTTATTCTAAAATTTATTGCTGGGTTGCTGACAACCTGAGATTCCATCTCCAGACATGTTGATTTATAAGTAAGGAAACTAAGGCCTGGAGAAGCGGGGTTAAGTTAGCCAGGGTGACACATAAATGTATTTTAGATTTCAATGACTGCTTCTTAAAATATCTAATAAGTTCCATAAAGTAAGAGTTTACAGAAGTCACTAAATTTGGAGATTCAGGTTTATTCCTTCTTTATTCATGTTTGAATGGATTTTAGAGTGCAAATTTAAACATACAGCAGATTATATTAGATGACCTTTAATTGGATGAGTGGAGAAAAGATGTCAATTCTAAAGTGAGCTCTGGGGCTGGGGATGTGGCTCAAGCGGTAGCGTGCTCGCCTGGCATGCGTGCGGCCCGGGTTCGATCCTCAGCACCACATACAAACGAAGATGTTGTGTCCACCTAGAACTAAGAAAAAATAAATAAGTATTAAAATTCTAAAAAAAATAAAATAAAAAAATAAAGTGAGCTCTGAGAACCTGTGCTAAAATTCATGGCACTCAGTAAATTAGTTCTCTTTCTCCCCTCTTTATTCTGTTCTTACCCACATAGAATAATTTTGACTCTCATCAGTCAAAAACTCATTCTAATAAAGTAAGTTTGTTCTTTTGTCTCTGAAGGCACAGTCCTAATAATCTAGTACCCTGGCCCTCACTTTGGAATCAGGGCATTCAGTTATATTTGCGTAACTAGCATTTACTAAGGACATTCCTGTGTTTGTGTTAGGCCCCAAACTAGGTGAAACACTGCTCAGGCCCTCAGATTGCCTAAGAGCAAACTGAAGCCAGTGCAGTACTGGCATGGCTTGATGTTGGCCTGATAGTGAAGACTCAGTGACTTCTAACAAACTAATCAATTAATATAATGGGTATAGTCAAAGTAAAAGAGCCCCTTAGTCATCTGGAGAAGTCAGGGAAGATTTCCTGAAAAGGTAGCACTTGAAATGAGACTAGGATTTTGTTTATGAACAACACAATAAATAAATAAATAGGAAAACTATTCCAGCCAAAGGAAATAGAACTCAAAAGCACAGGCTTGTATTTAGATTGACATTTATTTTGCAGGAAAAGAACAATGTGCTTCTGAAACATTTTTACTAATATCTCATGATTTCTAAAATTATTCTATTTCTGAAGATCTCAAGAATCAAATTTAGTTGACCCTCCTGTACCTTAATAGAATTCGTAAACTGACACCTAACCTTTTATAGCATCCCTCTTCAAGTTCTAATTTGTTTGTGTGTATATGTGTATGTTATTCTGAGATTATATGTATGCTTCTTTACAAATAAGCAAATTGAGTAAGTGAGCTTTTCCAGAGCTAAGCTATAGTGCTGTTATTTAATTATTTAATTCTCATATTCTGCTTCAAAAAGATACCAGTGTTCTTTAAATTAGGTGCTTCATGTCTCTTATATGTTACCATACTTTTATATATTTCAAATACATTTTTAAAAGAATAAAGGGAAAATATTTTTAAAATGAACTAAAAATTAAATTAGTCATCATTAAAAAGAAGCAGTCACCTGCAGCTCCTTCACTATAATCAACCACTGTAAATATGACCACTCTAAAAGATAGTGATCTAGGGGCTGAAGTTATAGCTCAGTGGTAGAGTGCTTGCTTCTCACTTGTGAGGCACTGGGCTTGATCCTCAGCACCACATAAAAATAAATAAAGATATTATGTCCATCTTTAAAAACAAAAGATAGTGATCTACACTATAGCCTAAGTGATACGATTTGGGGGATGGTTGGGGGAGTTCCGGGGATTGAACTCGGGAGCACTTGACCACTGAGCCACATCCCCAGCCCTATGTCGTATTTTATTTAGAGACGGCATCTCTCTGAGTTGGTTCGTACCTCACTGTTGCTGAGGTTGGCTTTGAACTTGGAATCCTCCTTTCAAAGCCTTCTGATTCGCTGGGATTACCATGTGCCTGGATGGTAGGATTTTTGATAGTGATGGTGGCTGAGAATATTGCTCTGTGTGTTGTTTAGCACCTGGACTGTGTTTGCTTTGTATAATATTTTATTTATTAAGATATATGTTATAAAGAGCTTTCACATGTCTTCTGTGACCTGACTTCAGAATTCATGAAAAGATTAAATTGCAAGTGAGTCTCTAAAGTTCTTTCCATTTCATTATACCTCTTTTTATTCTAAAAATCCTCTTTGGACAATTCGTATTTAGGAAATTATTTTTTAGCTGGACACAGTGAAACATGCCTATAATCCCAGTGGCTTGGGAGGCTTGAGGCAGGAGGACTGTGAATTGAAAGCCAGCCTCAGTAATTTAGCAAGGCCCTAAGCAACTAAGTGAGACCCTTTCTCAAAATAAAAAGGACTGGGGATGTGGCTCAATGGTTAAACACCCCTGTGTTCAATACTCAGTATCAAAAAAAAAAAAAAAAGAAAAGAAATTTTTTTTTCCTTGCCAGGAACAGTAACACACACTTTTAATCCCAGCTACCCAGGAGGCTGAGGCTGACCTCAAACTTGGGATCCTCCTGCCTCAGCTTCCACAGTTCTGGGATTATAGGTGTGTGCCACTATACTCAGTATGTCTTGTTTTTTAAGTACTAAGTGAAGGCCCTTTGGTCTTACTGAGTTTAATAGTTGCAATCAGGATAACAATATTTTTCTCTCTGTTCTCTCTTGTGTTGTAGAGTCGACAATTAGAATCAGAAACTGGGACCACAGAGGAGCACAGTCTAAATAAAGAGGCTAGGAAATGGGCCACACGTGTGGCACGTGAGCACAAAAACATTGTTCATCAACAACAGGTAAGTGTAGTAGAATCCTGGCCACATTCAGCTTAAGCCAAGTGTCAGACCCATTTAAGGAGCTAAATTTTATTAATGTGAAAAGCACCCATATATGTGTTTTCTGTTCTTTCTCAAACTCAACAATATAGTCAGATCTATCTATTTATCTTAAAAATTCTGTAAATTTTTAAGATAAATAAATTCTTGTAGCAGCAACACATTAATTCACCTGTTTGCCATAAAATTGCCTAAGAAAGACTAGTGATGGTGTATTACAGTTTGTTGGGCAGGGGAAGAGGCATACATATGATAAATTAAAGTAGACTTTCATCTCTCAAGACAAGTTTTTTTGAAGACACAAATGTAAATTCCATGAAAATATATTTTCAAGACTAAACTCAAAGTGCAAAGAAATTATTTTAAATATAGTAGTTTGTTTTTAGTTTGATTTTTAGTATCTATATCCTCTTTCTTTGCCTTCACGTCCAACTTCTTAAAAGAATTGTCCACACTTACACATCCTGACCTCCCTCCTACTTTTCAGCTCATTGTGTTTAAGCTTTGCCTTGCTTTCCTTCTGATCGTTCCTTTCCTTCTAAATTTATCATAAACCAGGGATGTCTGTTGCAAGATCCAAAGTGGACACTTGATCTCTCGTTTTTCTTAACCAGTCAAGTTTCATCATAACTAACTACACCCTTCTTCTTAAAACACTCTTCAGCCCTCTGTAACTCAGCATTGTTCCAATTTTCCCTCTTCCTCTTCAGCCTGTCTAGATTCTTTCATGGGTTGGTCTTTCTCTATCCAATGGTTAAATATTTAAATTCCTTAGATTCCTGAACTAGGCTGTCTTTTTTTTTTTTTAACTCTTTACTCTCCTATGGTCCATCTCATACACTGCTATTTTTTCCACTTTCAACCTAATCATAAACTAATATTTTCAACATTGGGCCTTGCTTGCTGCTGTATCCCACGTATTTTTTTTGCCTACTTTGACATCTTATTTCACTTGTCTCACAGGAGACAGTGTTTTGGTTTTTTTTGGGTTTGTTGTTGTTGTTGTTTGCTTTTTGTGGGTTTTTCTTGTTGTTGTTGTTTTGGTTTTGGTTTTTTGATTATTAAACTGGGAATTGGACCCAAGAGTGCTTTACCACTGAATTGCATTCCCAAACCTTATTTTATTTTATTTATTTATTTGGGACCTGGGATTGAACCCAGGAGCATTTAATCACCGAGCCACATCCCCACCCCTCTTTTTTATATTTTATTTAGAGACAGGGTCTTGCTCAGTTGCTGAGGCCATTGTTGAACTCACCATCCTCCTTATCTTAGCCTCCTGAGCCACTGGGATTACAGGTTTGTGCCACCACACCCAGCTTTGTGTCTTATTTTGAAATAGGTTCTCACTGTGTTACTGACAGTCTTGTTAAGTTGTTTTTGTTTTTGTTTTTTTGCTGAGACTGGCCTTAAACTTGGATCTTCCTGCCTTAGCCCCGAGTCACAGGATTACAGTCATCTGCCACCATACCCAGCTTAAAAAAAAAATTTTAAAAAGCATTTTTTTTTTTTAATAATGTCTCAGTATTCTGGGTATTGGTAGTCTCAACTTGGCAGTTATCACTTTATAATAATCAGATAATGGCCAGTGCTGGTGTCATCTCATGTAAAATAACTAGTTCTTTTTTTTTTTTTAAGAGAAAGAGAGAGAGAATTTTTAATATTTATTTTCTTTTTTTCGGTGGACACAACATCTTTATTTGTACGTGGTGCTGAGGATCGAACTCGGCATCGCGCGCATGCCAGGCGAGCATGCTACTGCTTGAGCCCCAGCCCCAGCCCCCAAAATAACTGGTTCTTAGGCTGGGAAGATCTAAACAGTTGGGAACTAGAATGCTAGGGCTTCTTACACACTTCTGTCTCTGTGTGGTCTCTCCCCATGATCTCTCCAACATGGTGGCTTCAGGTTGGCTATACTGCTTACATGGTAGCACAAAGCCCCAAAGATACAAGTTCCAAGAGTGAAAAAATAAAACCTGTATATTCTTCTGACCTAGCCTCAGAAACATCATTGGGATTGTTGAATCATATTTTATTGAGACAATCACAAAGGCCTGTCCATAGTTCAATGAAATAGGACATACACTCTATTTCTTGGTGGAGAAGTAACACAGATGGAAAAACATGCAGAATGAGAAATGTAGTAACAACTTTTTGAAAAACATAGTCTGCCACAGTATACCTTATGGTTAAAAGTTACGGTTAAAACTTCACATACCTCTGACATGCAAAATACACTCACTTCTTATCCCCCAAAGCCTGTTTTGTTTTTGTTTTTGTTTTTTTGCTAAAATCGGTTCACAATTAATAAAAATTATAAAGCTCAGTAAACTTGAGGAAGGTAAAACACAAAGAAAATCACACCACAGTGCTTCATAGTCAGCTTTAAAATACAAAGAATGTTTAACAGTTGTCAGGTGTGGTTATATACACCTATAATCCCAACTACTCAGGAGGCTGGGGAGGAGGCAATCACAAGTTCAAGACCTGCCTGGACATCTTATTGAGACCATTTAACAACAACAAAAAAAAAGGTTGGGGATGTAGCTCTGTAGTAGTAGTCCCCAGGTTCCATCCTAGTATGAGATATTGGGATGGGGGGTGGTGGTGGTAATTGATTGTCTATGATGAAAAATCAAAAATGTTTCCTTCAAGATCAAGAACAAGATAAGAATGTTCACTTTCACCATGTTTACTCAACATAGGCGTTCTAGAGCAGTTATAGCAAAGTTGCCAGAGCAGTTATAGCAAAGTTGCAGGATGCAAAATAAAAAAAAAAAAAAAATCAGTTGCATTTCTAAATACTAACAATGAGCACTGCAAAAAGGAAATTAATGCATCTCCAGTACCACAGTAACAACAAAAAAAGGAAATTAAGAAAGCAATATCATTTCTAGTAACACCAAAAGAAAATATCAAGAAGGAAAAGACTTGTACACTGGGAACTACAAAAACATTGATGTTAGATTAAAGAGGGCATAAGTAAATGGGAAGACAGTTCATGTTCATTAAGTGAAGGTATTGATAAGATGACAGTAACTCCCAGAATGATATCCAGATTCCATGTAATTCCTATCAAAATCCCATTGGGAACATATCCAGTGTTCATGGAACTGAAGGCAGATATTGTTTGGGGTTTGTTTTATGGGGGCTTCTTTTGATGTGTTTGTTTTGTTTTGTTTGTTACTGGAGATTGACCCCAAAGGCACTTTGCCTCCGAGACTCATCCACAGCCCTTTTTCTTTGTTTCGAGACAGGGTCTCATTAAGTTGCTGAGGCTGGCTTTGAACTTGTAATACTCCTGCCTCAACCTCCCAGATAGCTGCAGATATTGTTAAATGGCACTTAATACCAAAATGTTCATCAAATTCAATGTAGTTCCCTTCAAAATCTGAACAGTGTTATTTACATGAAAAGGCAAAGCCATTCTAAAATTCATATGAGATCTCAAGAGACCCCCAAATAGCCAAAATAGTCATGAAAAATAATAAGGTTAGAGAATTCCTACTTTGTGATTTCAAAGCTTATAAAACTACAGAGATTGAGGTAGTGCAGTTCTGGCATAAAGACATATATATAGACTTTAACTACATATGAAATCTATTTTTATTTATTTTGGAGGGATGGGTACTAGGGATTGAACTCAGGGGCACTCTGCCACTGAGCCACATCCTCAGCCCTGTTTTGTATTTTATTTAGAGGCAGGATCTCAACTGAGTTGCTTAGCACCTCACTTTTGCAGAGGCTGACTTTGAACTTGAGATCCTTCTGCCTCAGCCTCCCAAGCTGCTAGGATTATAGGCTTGCGCCACTATGCCCAGTATATGAAGACTATTTTTTAAATACCAGTTTTCTCCATATATTCAATGTAATACAGGTTAAATACCCAGCTTTTTTTTTTAACTAACAAGCTAATTCTCAAAGATATGTGAAAATGCAAGTCATCTAAGATAGCCAAAACAATTTTGAAAAAGAAGGATTAGATTGGAGGGCTTTCTCCTCCTGGTTTCAAGACGTAAAACTATACTAATCAAGATGTTTTAGCATTGGTATGAGGATATACTTACAGATGAATGGAACAAAATGAAGAGTCTAGAAGTAGGCCCATGCATATATGGTCTGTTGATTTTAGACAAAGGTAAAACAAACTTGTAAAAATGATAAATATATATATAATAACATGCCTTGCACATGTGAGATACTGGGTTTGATCCTTAGCACCACATAAAAATAAATAAAATAAAGGTACTGTGTCCATCTACAACTAAAAAGAAGAAGATAAGAATGAGTTCCCTGTCTCCTTCCCTGCTATTAGCTGGAGGCTGTCTTTAGCCCCTAGAAGCTACTCTTTCTGGTCCTTGCACTTGTGCTTCCACATCTCAGAATCAGCAATGGCACACTGAATCCTTCTGCTTAGAATCTGTAATTTCCTTTCTACCCATCTCTTATCTTACTCTAGCTAGAGAAAATTCTTTGCTTGAAAGATATCACATGATTATATTGGACTCACTTAGGTAATCAAGGATGATCTCATTATTTTAAGGTTCTTAACTTAATACTTCTGCAAATTACATCATAAATACCCACAGTTTCAGACACCAGGGTATTTACATCTTCAAAGCCATGCTGCTTATTACAATGGTAAAACAAGAAAACAACATCTATCATCACCACTACTTTTCAGTGTCATATAGGATTAGTCAATGTATTAATTAAAGAAAACCAGTTAAGAGATTTAAATACTAGGAAAAGGCACATCCATCATTATTTATTAATAATATGTGTACCCAAAATACCAAGACCCAATTGTCAATGATGGTTTAGTAAAGTGAACAAATACAAGAATATATTTTTAGAAATCATTAATTTTCTGAGGTTAGGAATCTGGCTCAGTGGTAGATCATTTGCCTAGCATGAGTGAGGCCTGGGTTCAGTCTTCAAAACTGAAGGGAAAAAGGAAAACTTCAGTTTTCTCATTAATCAGAAATAATAAATTGCAAATACAGTGGAAAAAAAAGTTATTCATCACAGCAGTAAAATACTGATAAGGTAAAGGAGTACAAAATTTAATGAAACTTAGAAAATATATTTGGAGAAGCTTGACATTCTGGCTCTAAAATTTACCTGGAATTCTTTTTATAAACACACAAGAATGAGACTTACCACATACTAAATCATAAAATAATGACCACAGAAATTAACTGTGGTCTAATACAAAAAAATAGCAAATCTATTAAAGAACATATGATAATTTAGAATAATGGTCTTATCAACATACCATTTTTGGCATACACAATTGCTAAATCCATTTACTAAAGGATTTACTAACTCTTTTCCCTAAAGATTTGAAATGTCAATCCAGATGCCATTTTTCAGGTAGGAGGGAAATATAATGATGAACAGTGTATTAAAAGCTTCCAAGAAATTATTATTAGGTCTGATAATGGTATTATGGTTGTATAAAACAATTCACATTTAGAGACATTTATTATAACATGTAGGAATAAAATGACTAAATATCGATTTTTTTTCTTCAAATACTGTAGCAAAGAACAAAAAGGATAGTTAAAGCAAATTTTAACATTTTTTTGAATCTCAGTGATTAATATATGGGATTTATCGTAATAGATGCTCTAAAACTTTCGAGTATATTTGAATTTTTTTATAATAGAAAACATGTTAGCCTGGGGGTATGGCTGAGTGATAGAACATGATGTACTTAGCATGCATGAAGCCCTGGGTTCAATTCCAAACAATACCAAAAAAAAAAAGTTAATGGCATTTTAAATCTTTGGGGAAAAGAGTTAGTAAATCCTTTAGTAAATCGATTTAGCAATTGTATATGTTTAGGGAAAAATACACCATTAGATTTCTTTCTTCCACTATATACAAAATAAATTTTAGACTAAAGAGATAAGTGCTAAACATGACTATTAAAAAACTAGAAGAACCTAGAGTATTTATATAAAATTTTTTTTAGTTATCAGTGGGCCTTTATTTTATTCATTTATATGTGATGCTGAGAATTGAACTCAGTCCCTCACACATGCTAGGCAAACCCTGTACCACTGAGCTACAACCTCAGCCCCATATTTTTGGTATATTACAGATACCTTTTTTTTGGGTGGGGGGGGTACCAGGGGTTGAACTCAGGGGTACTCAACTACTGAGCCACATCCCTATCCCCACACCTTTTTTTAAATTTTATTTAGAGACAGGGTCTCACTGAGTTGCTTAGCTCCTTGCCATTGCTGAGGCTGGCTTTGAACTTGCGATCTGCCAGACTCAGCCTCCAGAGCTGCTGGGACTACAGGCATTCGTCACTGCGCCCAGCCATATACCTTTTTAAACAAAACAAAACTCAGGAGCTATAAAGGAAAAGACTGATAAAATGTGACCACATAAAAATTTAAAATTTCTGCAAAACAAAAGAACATTAAAAAAAGGAAAGGGGATAGAGTAGAAGGAAATATTTATAACAAATAATAGAAAGAAAAGCAGTAAATATCTAGAAAGAAATATATTTTAATAATAATAAAAAGATTAAAAAGTGAATTGAAATAGAAGTACAAATTGCTAGCAACATATAAAATGATTCTCCATTAATTAGAGACCTGAAAATATGGTGAATTACATTTATGGATTTCTGGATGTTGAGCCAGTGTTCCTGGGATGAAACCCACTTGATCATGGTGCACTATCTTTTTAATAAGTTTCTATGTGATTTGCCAGTATTTTACTAAGAATTTTTGCATCTATGTTGATCAGGGATATTGGCCTGAAGTTTTCTTTCCTTGGTGTATCTTTGACTGGTCATAGGTTGATTTTAGAAGGGTTCCCTCCTTTTCTATTTCATAGAATAGTTTGAAGTGAATTCGTGTTCTTTTTTGAAGGAAGGTCTGGTAGAACTCAGCTGAGAATCCTTCAAGTCCTGGGCTTTTCTTTGTTGGTAGGCTTTTCATGGCATCTTCAGTTTCATCACTTGAAATTTACCTGTTTAAACTTTGTATGTCTTGAGATTCAATTTGGGTAGGTCATATTTCTCTAGAAATTTGTTGATGTCTTCAAGATTTTCTGTTTAATTTGGTGTATAAGTTTTTAAAATAGTTTCTGATCATCTTCTGTATTTCAGTGGTGTCTGTGGTGATATATCCTTTTTCATCATGAATTTAAGAAATTTGAGTTTTTCCCTTTTTCTCTTGGTTAGCATGGCTAAAGTTTTCTCAATTTTATTGATTTTTTTGGGGGGGGGAGAACCAACTCAACAGTGAGATCATTTTTTAAAAAATACATTGGCGGGCTGGGGATGTGGCTCAAGCGGTAGTGCGCTCGCCTGGCATGCGTGCGACCCGGGTTCGATCCTCAGCACCACATACCAACAAAGATGTTGTGTCCGCCAAGAACTAAGAAATAAATATTAAAAAGTTCTCTCTCTCTCTCTCTCTCTCTCTCTCTCTCTCTCTCTCTCTCTCTCTCTCCCTCCTCTCTCACTCTCTCTTTAAAAAAAATAAAATAAAAAAAATAAAAAATACATTGGCATAATTTTAAAGATTGGCAAAATTCAGTGTGGGTAAGATACAAGAAAGAGTAGGTACAACTTTGTATAGATAATCTGGTAATGTCTATTAAAATTAAAATGTGCAATTTCTGCTTTTATATTTTTTATCTTAAATATTCCTATATGTGTTCAAGAAGTCATTGACTTGTACAAAAAGTCATTGTACAAAGGGTTCTTTGTACAGAGCCACGTATAATGTTGAGAAATTTGAAAATTCAAAAGGCAAATAGAGTAAGAATAAATGAAACATGGTACAGTTAAATTCTTTGATCTATAGATTAATCAAAGAGAATGAGGTCAGTCTATTTATACAGACATGAAAAGCTTTCTTAGAAACATTGAGAAGATAGTATATCTAATTTTATTTTTTTAAACAAAATTTTGTTTGTTATATATATATAGAAATGCTCAAAAGTGGTTTGGAAAAAATAAAAATTAATTGATGGTATGACAGTTTTACCCCATAATAGATTATACAGTGTACTAAAAAACTTATGCCATTTTGCATTAATTTTGCATTAATTGTTTTGTAACAGTATTTTAAAAACTAAAGGTATGCATGTCAAAACTTGTACAATCCAAGTAAGAGCTATAGATTGAGCCAATGTCAATTTTTATATTCTATTGCAGTAGCCCTACTTATCTGTAGTTCACTATCCATGGTTTCAGTTACCTGAAGTCAACCACAGCCCAGAAATGCTAAATGTAAAAGTTCAGAAATAAACATTTTAGATATTTTAAATTGCCCACCATTCTGAATAACATATGGAAGTCTCATTCTTTCCTACCCAAGATCCAAAACACTTTAACCATAATTTTTACACTACGTACCCTATCCGCCTGTTACTTACTGAGTAGCCAGTTAGATTATCAAATCCACTGTTATAATATCAGAGTGTTTTGTTTAACCTTTTATTTTACTTAATAACGACAGAATACAAGACTAGCGATGCAAAGAAGGCACCATGACATAAAACAGATTAATTCTATACAACAGTTACTAGTATGGCATTATGTAAAAATGTGGATGTGTAACCGATGTGATTCTGCAATCTGTATTTGGGGTAAAAATGGGAGTTCATAACTCACTTGAAACTGATGTTTGAAATATGATATGTCAAGAGCTTTGTAAGGTTTTGAACAACCAATAAAAAAATAAATAAAATAAAAATAGAGTAGAAAAGAAAAAAAAAAACAGATTAATTCTTCCACCAAGAAGCATTGTTGCAGGGCTTATAGAAAAATACATAGTAATTTTAGAATTCAGTATTACCAGCATTTTTAGCATCCATTGAGGGTCTTGGAAAGAATCTCCTGAGGATAAAGGGAAACTACTAATGTAAAGTTATATAAATTTTACCACTGGGGGAAGTTGGGTGAAGGGAGTGTGTACTAGTTTTGCAACTTACAGAGTCTATAATCCAGATTTTTTAAATTAAATAAATAAATGAAACAAAATTACAAGTTAAAGAAAGGATAATAATTTGTTAAAGGAATCATGGTTTTAGTTACTAAAATCTTTCAAATAATCACTCAAGGAACAAAGATGAGAAGGAGGATTATTTTCTGTACCTGTTTTCTCTTTAGGTTCTAAATGAACTTGAATGCCATGGAGTTGCTGTATCAGAACAAAGCCGAGCAGAACTGGAACAGAAAATAGATGAAGCTAGAGAAAATATTCGTAAAGCAGAGGTAAGGGGGCAGCTAACTATGGCATTTTGCCCAACTCCAGTCAGTGTCACAGCTGTGATGTACACCTTTGAAGCTGAGTTCCTACACTTATTAAGTTGAAGGGGAATCACCATCTTAATTTATGTCCACAGTAGTATTATTGAGTGCCTGCTTTGTAGAAAGTATACATATAGCAGACTTTGAACCTGCTGTGAAGAGTTCATAATCATGAAAATTACATAACAAAAGAATTAAGTCACAATAAAGATATTAAAGTTTCACAAAGTAAAATGATAATCAAGTTAATGGTAGAGCTATTTATGTTTATATATAAAATGATAATTTATATATTATAGAATATATAATAACATTTATATATAATTTATATATATATTATATAATTATACATAGGAATATATTTATATAAAATTATATATGTATATATTTAGAACCTAAAAAAAATCTCCCTTATATGGGTGGTTTCTGAATCCAGGGGAATGAACTTGGTCTTCAGTAATAGAGATTTGGTTGAGAAGTGATAGGGCATTATAAAAGTAATTTTTTTTTTTTTGAGTCATGAGATCTTTTGAAAGTTGCATAAAAACTATGGAACCTCTCCCACAAAAAAGAAATGTATATGTTGTGTACAGCATCAGAGTTCATCAACCCCAGGCTAATACTCCTTGCCCTAGAGGAGGAGAGGTCAAAATGAGAGAACAAGAAAGTATTAGCAAAAGGGGGTAGGCACAGGGTAGAGTTTGGCAGTTGAAAGTGATTAGAATAACAGATTTTTGTAAGGAAATGTGATAGAAAGGAAGTAAACTATTGTGGTTAGGGCCAGTTCACAGAGGACACACATGTGTATTCATCTACTCTGCTACAGAATGATGAAGGGATATGGAGGTAGACATTTAAAAAAAAAAAAAAAAGACCAAGACTTTACAACCCTCAAGAGATTATGTTCTTATTAGGAAAGCCTAAAGAATGCCAAAGATAACCAAGACTGTGAAGCACAAGTGCCAAAGAGTGGCCATACAAGTATGCTTCAGGAAGTGGAGGACACGGGGAGCACTGGGGGAGGGGTTGTCAGAGCAGAGGTAGGACTTAGGATGATGTTGGCCAGTGAATAGTATTTAATTTAATTAGTCAGGGAAAAGGGAATAACATAGATCTGTGGCTTGCAACCTCAAGAAACAGAACTTGAACCAAAATATGAAGGTAGGAAGGAGGCAGGTTTCATTTTGATGTTGGGAAATATTTTCTAAGAGTCAGATCTTCTGAGTGGCAGAATAAGTACATAATGCAACACTGTAAGGGCTCAGGATTCTGGGCAAGCATCTGTCAGGGACTCTGTACAAGGAATTCTGGCATTGGTTGAAGGTAATCTAAAACTAGTGATTTTCAAACACCCCTTTATTGCTCTAGAGGTTTTGAAAAAGTGCTTCAGTGGTTGTAGGGTAAGGGTGAGGCAACAGAGGCAAACACAGGGTATATGAGCATGGTTTTGACAGAGCCCCATGGAAGTGATTTGAACCAGAATGGGTTTGCCATCTTCGTGGTCTAAAGAGGTGCGGTAACCTCTCCTCTGCTTCATTCCTGGCATAGTCTGACCCACAGCCTCCATAGTGAGCAGCCATTTTCCTCTCTGAATTCAAAGTCATGGCTAAACCACTACCCTCTGGTGCTGGCCAAGTACTGCTGGCGAGCCCTAGCCTGGTTTGGGAAACACTGGCTTGTGGTAGAAGAGATTATTATTCTATTGTTTTGTTTTCTTCACTCTGGATGAAGCCAGTATTACCGCCTTAGTGGAACAGAAGTGATTACCTTAGGACAAGTCTCAGAAGTTTTCTGAGGGGGTTGTACTTATATTTTCCATTTTCAGACTCCATCCATGGTATCACTGTCTAGTACCTTTTTTTTTTTTGAGAGAGAGAGAGAGCAGAGAGAATTTTAATATTTATTTTTCAGTTTTTGATGGACACAACATCGTTGTTTGTATATGGTGCTGAGGATCAAACCCGGGCCGCACGCATGCCAGGCAAGCGCGCTACCGCTTGAGCCACATCCCCAGCCCACTATCTAGTACCTTAACTTCACTAGTGCCTCTACTACCACATCTTTTATAGTAGTAGTACTAATAGCTGTCAGTCTAAATAAAGGCCAGTTGACCTTTTATTTCCATGAGTATGAGTATGCTAAACTACACTGTTAGCTTAAAACTAAAAATATAAAATGAGATTCCCACAACAGAATATCTCATCTCTCCTAATACATTTAAGTCTGCATTCTCAAAGATCATTTTTGTTCCAAAATATGGAATATGCTAAAATTATAATGTCAGATTATCTCAGTTTTGAGTGTCTGTAAAATGTAATTAATTCTATTATCTTAAAATGATCTCTCAGTTTCCTCATGTTAGAGAATTAAAAAAAAAAAAAATTCCCAGCTAAAATTAGCTGGCAAATAGGAGGGCATGTGTATTGGGACAATGCTTACAAGATTGTCATAATGAAATTTTTTGATAGACTACAAAACAAGAGAGATTGACATTAATTGTTTCTGTACATACCCTTTTTCTTTTCTCTGCCTGTATATCTTTTGCATTGGTTTTTCTGAATTGCATAGTTACTCAATAGCTTTTTACCTAATTATAAGTACCTGTTACAAGAGAGAGAAAGGTGGTTAAAATTGCATTATAGCTTTCATGTTTGGTTTTTAATTCCTGCTAACAAGAGCCTTATTGAGTAATCTGCTTTATCCAGTCTTTCCTATATTATGTCTCCATTCAGTGTTGCTAATTAGAATAAAAGTCATTTGTGGTCTTTTGTAATAGGTTAAAGAAACTTCCAACTAGAAGAAATTCAAAATATAAAAAATGCTTTTCCAAAGACTAGAGATCTTTAATTCTTGTCTGGTTAATTTGGGGCAGATTTACTAACTGATTAATTCAACAACTGCATCAGCTATGTTCCAGATACTGATGAAAATACTATACTCACTGGGCATGGTGGCACACATCTGTAATCCCAGTGACTCAGGAAGCTGAAGCAAGAGGATCACAAGTTCAAAGCCAGCCTCAGCAACTTAATGAAGTCCTAAGCAACTTAGCGAAACCCTGTCTCAAAATAAAATAAAATAAAAAAGGCTTAGGATGTGATTCAGTTAAGTTCTCTGGGTTCAGTCCCAGATACTAAAAAACAGAACAACAACAAAAAATAATACCAATAGTGACGGACAAACTCTTGTTTTACTGTTATGATCTTTGGATTGTCACAGGAGTATTTGTACCAGCTATATCACGTCTTCAGCCTCTAATTCAGGAATTTAAAATAAGACAACTGTTTAAATGAAATGTTAATTTTTTAAATTTTATTTTTATTTTTTGATACCAGAGATTGAACCTAGTGGCACTTAACCACTAAGCCACATCCCCAGCCCTTTTTAAATTTTTATTTTGAAACAGATGGTTAGGGCCTCACTGAGTTGCTGAGTCTGACCTTAAACTTGCTTCGATCCTCCTGCCTCGGCTTCCCAAGCCACTGGTATTATAGGCATGCACCACCATGCCCAGCTAATAATAATGTTCTTAATATGGTATTTAGGAATTCAAATTTTTTGAAATGCCTTTTGTCATATACACACACATTCATCATTTATGTTATTTTTTACATAACTATTTAAAAAGTAATAGCTTAGAGTCTTACAACATAATGATGTTAAATGTAATTCCCATGTTACTACAATGAAAATGGCTATAGAATATACAAAAAGAAATGAGAAGGGAACTAAAACATGACACTGAAAAATCAACTAAACACAAAAGACAATAATACAGGAGGAAGTAGGGACTAAAAAGCTATAAAGCATATATAAAACAAACAGGAAGACAGAAGTAAGTCCTTCCTTATCAGTAATTACTTTAAGTATAAATGTATTAAATTGTCCAATCAAAACTTAGAAATTGGCAGAAATTTGCTTTCTATAGGAGACTCAACTTTAGATCCAAAGACACAGACAGATTGAAATAAATGGGTGGAAGAAGATATTCCATGCAAATAAGAACCAGAAGAGATCAGGGTTGCAGAAAGACAAATACTGTGTGATTTCACCTGGATGAGGCACCTAAAGTAATCAGATTCACAGACAAAAATTAGAATGGAGGTTACCAAGGGCTGGGAGAGGGAGAATGGCAAATTGTTGTTTTTTGTTTTCTTTAGTACTGGGGATTGAACCCAGGAGTGCTCAGCCACTGAGCCATATCCCCAGCTCTCATTCATTCATATATATATATATATATATATATATATATATATTTTTTTTTTTTTTTTAAGAGACAGCATCTTACTGAGTTGCTTTAGGGCCTCTCTAAGTTGCTGAGGCTGGCTTTGAACTCACAGTCCTCCTACCTACTCCCAAGAAATTATTGTTTAATGTATAGGGTTTCTGTTTTGCAAAATGAAAGAGCTGGAAGATAGTGGTAATGGCTGCACATCAGTATGAATGTACTTAATGCCATTGAACAATACACTTCAAATGGTTAGTTAGCATGGAAAATTTATGTTACATACACTTTACTACAATAAAAAAGAAGGTGAGCCAGGCGCAGTGGCACATACCTGTAATCCCAGCCAATCTTAAGGCTGAGACGGGAGGATCTAGAGTTCAAAGCCAACCTCAGCAATGGTGAGGCACTAAGAAACTTAGTGAGACCCTGTGTCTAAATAAAACACAAAATAGGATTGGGGATGTGGCTCAGTGGTTGAGAGCTCCTGAGTTCAACCCCTAGTACCCCCACAAAAGATAAATAAATAAATAAAAAGAAGATAAGGGCTGGGGTTGTGGCTCAGTGGTAGAGCACTTGCCTAGCACATATGAGGCACTGGGTTTGATTCTCACCACCACATAAATAAATAAATAAAGCTATTTTGTCCATCTACAACTAAAAATATTTTTAAAAATAAAGAAGAAATAAATAGATAGATGGATAAATTTAAATAAAAATAAAGGTATTGTGTCCATCTGCAACTAAAAAAATTTTTTTAAAAAGGTGTGTGTGTTCTTTAAAGTAGCTTGTCAAGAAATCAAAAGTTTTAAATAGTAGTCTAGTCTGTTCATGACTTATATTGTTTCAGAATGTTTTTTAGTTTACATTATACCTTTTTTCTGGGTTGGTCGAGTTCTGTTTTTTTGAACAATGAAATGATTAACACAACAAGGAGAAAACTAATGTGAGAAATCAAAAATAGGACATTTTTAGTAACCTCCTTTGGTGTAAGATCTGTAAGAGGAACTATAGACTACATTATCCTTTGTCCAAGATGTTCACTAGACTCTATGATCTGAATTAAATGTGTATTTGAAAACCAAAGTCCAGCCAGGCACAGTGATGCACACCTGTAATCCCAACAACTTTGGAGGCGAAGGCAGGAGGATCATGAGTTCAAAGCCAACCTCAGCAAAAGCTAGGCACTAAGCAACTCAGTGAGATCCTGTCTCTAGATAAAAATACAATATAGGGCTGGGGATGTAGCTCAGTGGTTAAGTGCCTTTGAGTTCAATCCCCAGTACCAAAAAAAAAAATCCAGAGTTCAGTTATATAGTATCAGTGAATTAACAAAAGAAAAATATCAAATTATTCTTTATATAAGCACACTTTTATAGATACAAGTTCCCCCCACGCCTGGTACTAGGGATTGAGATATTGAACCCGGGGGCACACTACCACTGAGCCATGCTCCCAGCCTTTTTATTTTTATGTTGAGATAGGGTCTTGCTAAATTGCTGCAATTGGCCTCAAATTCACAATCCTCTTCCCTCAGTCTCCTGAGTTGCTGGGATTACAGGTGTGTGCCACTATGCCTAGCCCTGTTTTATCTTAAATTGTCATCTCATAGAGTGTTATCATACATGAGTAATTTAAAATTACTGTGCTACTCTTGTCCCTCAGTGACTCAAAAATAGTTAAGACCCTTGATGTAATGTTATAAAAAAAATCCAGTTATGTAAAAAGTTAAGACCTCATTATTACAAGGATAATGAAATGACAAGTTTGAACCTACTATAAAAACAATTTCCAATCACATTGTGTCCAAACTTACATTATGTTAGAGCCTGTTATTGTGCAGTTTCTTAATGTACTCTTAATGTTAGCAGACCTCTTGACTAATCACTTTTTTTTTTTTTTTTTTTTTGGTATGGGGAATTGAACATTCGACCACTAATGTCTACTAAAATAGGCCACATCCCCAGCCCTATTTTGTATTTTATTTAGAGATCAGCCTCCCAAGATGCTGGGATTATAGGCATGTGCCACCACACCAGGCAACTAATCATTTTTAAAATTTTTTGTTGCAAAAATTTTCAAGCATACAGAAAAGAGAATAATAAACATGGACTTACTGACATCTATATTTAACATCTATATTATGTTTTGCAATATTGGCTTTATACATTTATTAGACTGACACATTATTTCTGTTCTGTAAGGTGGAAGTTAGGTCTACCAGCCTAGTTAGAGGCAGGTTAGATTTTAGGCTGGAATGCTTCAGTGGTGATGCCATGTTTTCCATAACATCAGGAATCATATAGAATCAAGTTGTCTGCAGTTAATGATATGAGTAGTCACTTAATTAAGGTGGTGCTACTGGGTCTTTCTACTGTAAAGGTTCTTTTTTACCCCATTGTGTTTGTCGAAGTATTCATTATCTCTGGTGGAGTGAATAGGTATTTTCTCTCTTGAGTATTGTTCTGACCTGATTTTTTTTTTAAATCAACTTTATCAAAATATACTATATATACAGTAAAATATAACCATATTAAATGTATAATTCAATGAACTTTGACAAATATATAGCCTAAATCACCACCACAATCAAAATATAAAATATTTCTGTCATCTCAGAAAGTTATCTTGTGACCAGGTAACAACGGAAGTGTTTTCTATCGTATGGATTAACTTTACTTATTCTGTATTTTCTTTAAATGAAAGAGAGTATGTACTCTTGTATCAAGTCTCTCCCTTTCGATACATATATTTGCTTACCCATTTACCTGTACATATATATTTAGGTTATTTCCAGATTTTTACTCTTTATTTATAAGAGTATACAAGTAATATACAAGATTGGACATGTTTTGATTTCTCTAAAAGTGGAATTGCTAAATCATATTGTAAGTGTGTATTTATAAGAAACTGCCAACGTGTATTCCAAAGTGACTGTACCATATTACACTCCCAAGATATGGGAGTTCCAGGGGCTGGGATTGTGGCTCAGAGGTAGACCGCTCACCTAGCATGGGGACCTGGGTTCAATCCTCAGCACCACATAAAAATAAAGGCATTGTATTGTGTCCGTCTACACCTAAAAAAAAATAAATAAATATTTTTAAAAAAAGATATAGGAGTTCCAGTTCCTTCACCAGCATTTACTATCATTGGTTTTTTTATATTTGGCCATTTGAGTGGATATACAATATATTTCATTGTGTTTCTGATTTGCATTTTATTGCTAAGATGCTGAGTCTTATAATTTTTTGGCCAAACATATATCCTTTTTAGTATTTTACCCATTTTTAAAATTTGGGTCAGTCTTAATTCTATGTACTAATCATTTTCAAATATATGTATTGTGAATGTTTTTGTCAGATCTTGGCTTGCTTTTCATTTTCTATATTGTAAATTTTTAATTTGGGTGAGATCTGATTTATCAGTATTTTCTTATGGTTAAATCTTAAGACATTTTTGGCCCACACTAAAAAGTGTTGTAGTTTTAGTGTTCTGTTTGGGTTATGATCCTAAGAATTATTTCAGTTGTTGAGGTCCAGTTTGAGTTAACAGTCATGGTTTTTCGTTTCAACATAGAGATGCATTTTTCCCAGCAGTTTGCCTCATTACTTGTGCAACTCTACTGAATACAACTGACTATGTATGTGTGAATCTTCCTTTGATTGTGTTCAGTTCCATTGATCTATATGTCTATCCTTATACAGTGTCCAGTCTTAATGACTTTAGAATAATAAGTCCTGGGATCAGTTAGTATAAGTCCTCAAATTGTTTGGACTATTCTCATTTTCATCAGCTTATCAGTTTCTACAAAAAAAAAAGAAAAAAAGATGGCTGGGATTTTGATTGGAATTGTACTGAATAAATCAATTTGATGAAAATTGACCCCTCAATAATATTGAGGATTTCAATTAATGAAGAAATCTCCATTTGTTTAAAAAGTCTTTATTTTTTTCATAATATTTTATAGTTTCTAATGTAAAGGTTTCAGGCATGTTTTGTCAGATTTAATCCCCAAGTCTATGGTTTTAATGTTATAAATTGTTCTTTTAAATTTTTTTTTCTCTTTTTTTTATTTTTTATTTTTTTATTGGTTATTCAAAACATTACAAAGCTCTTGACATATCATATTTCATACATTAGAATCAAGTTGGTTATGAACTCCCAATTTTACCCCAAATACAGATTGCAGAAAATTTTTCATAATTGGTGGTTGTTAGTATGTCATAATAAAATTGATACTTTATATTTACTGACCTGGTATTCTTTGACCTTGCCTAATTTACTTATTAGTTCTTTTTAGTAGATTGCTTAGGGTAATCTCTCTTCATGATTGTGTTATCTACCAATAATAGTTTTGTTTTTTCATATTCAACATATTTGCCTTTTATTTTTCTTGCCTTGATATACTGGGTTGACCTTCTAGTAGGATATTGAATAGAAATGGTAAGTGCCAACATCTTTGCCTTTTTCCTGACAATAGGGGAAGCATCTAGAATTTCATCATTAGATGTAACATTAGTTCTAGATTTTTTGCTGAGTGTCCTTAATCAAATTAAGGAGAAGGTTTTGGTTTGGGTTTTGGGTATATTTTTTTTTCTTCCTTTTGGCATGAATACAAAAGTTGAATTTTGCCAAATCTTTTTTTTTTAACATCTACTTAAGAGATTAATTTCATTTTCTCTTTTATTCTCTTTGAACAGCCAATTATATCAACTCATTTTCTTATGTTAAACCTGCCTTAAATTTCTAAAATAAATCCCTTTGATCATAATGTGTTATCCATTTTGTCTACTTATGTATCCAGTTGACAAATATTTACTAAAAATTTTTGTATCTGGCCAAGTGCATGCCTATAATTCTGGTGGCTCAGGAGTCTGAAGCTGGAGGATCACAAGTTCAAAGCCAGCCTCAACCACTTGGCAAGGCCCTAAGCAACTCAGTGAGACCCTCTCTAAATTAAAAAATACAAAAATGGGCTGGGGATGTGGCTCAGTGTTTGAGTGCCCCTGGGTTCAATCCTCACTGCCAAAAAAAAAAAAAAGAATTTTTATATCTGTATTCGTGACAAATACTGGCCTATAATAGGTCTTTATTTTTGTTTCCCCCCCCCCAAAAAAAATGTGCTGCTCTTATAAAATCAATTAGTAAATTTTCACAACTCCTATTTTCTAAAGGAGTTTGTGTAAGATTTGTATTATTCCTTTCTTAAATTTTAAAGGATTTTTTTTCTTGGCTATAGCTCTTACATTTTTCTGCTTTTCAAATGCCCAGAATTTTTTACAGAATGCTAGAAATTGTGAATGCTTGGTTATTAAGTGTCCAGATTCTCTTTTCTCCTGCTAACTATTGAATTTGTTTTGACTGCTTGACCAGTTACCAGCAGATCAGAGTTGCCCTTTGAGGGTTGTTTGGAGGCTGTATTTAGGCTGGTCTTGAGTCACCTTTCCAATAGAGCTAGTTTAGTCCTAAACTAATGCCAGTATCAAACAAGGTTCCTTAATTCAGTTTAGACAGAACTGCTACATCTCTGAGCCTTGTTCAAGCTCTAAGAATTTTTAGTTCTTACTTCAATTGTAGGTGTTCTTCTTTTTTTTCAATTATTTTTATTTTATTTATTTATTTTTATGTGGTGCTAAGGATCAAACCCAGTGCCTCATACATGCTAGGCAAGCATTCTGCCACTGAGCTACAGCCCCAGCCCCTATTATAGGTATTTTTGTTTGTTTATTTGGTTGGTTGGTTGGTTGGGTGGTTTGGTTTGGTATGGGGGATTGAACTCAGTTGCACTCGACCACTGAGCCATATCCCCAGTCCTATTTTGTATTTTATTTAGACACAGGGCCTCACTACTTGCTTAACACCTTACTGTTACTGAGGCTGGCTGTGAATTTACCATCCTCCTGTCTCAGCCTCCCCAATGACTGAGATTATTGGTATGTACCACCACGCCCAGCTATAGGTGTTCTTTTCCTGGTAGTTATCCTTATCCTTGTGTCTCTTCATGGAGTCTTATCCTATATATTTTCAGCTTATGAATTTTTGTTCATTTTTTGTTAGATTAATTCAGTTGTCATTTTCTAAATCCCATATTATCTAAATTTGGCCCCGTATTATCTAAAGTTGGAGTCCATTCAGACTGTCTTCTGTGTCCCTTTGATGTTACCCCAATAGTTTGAATACTTTCTTTTAAGCACAACAAGCTTTCATAGGCTCACCTTATATTTTCCCTGCCCAGACTTAGAATTAGCTCCAAGGAGATCAGATTTATTTGTTTGTTTGTTTGTTTGTTTGTTTCCTTTCTTTCATTTATTTTTCATTTTCTTTTCTTTAGTTGTAATTGGATTCAACACCTCCATCTCATTCATTCATTTCTATGTGGTGCTGAGGATCGAACCCAGCACCTCGAACATGCTCGGCAAGCACTCCACTACTAAGCCATAATCCCAGCCCTCAGATTTCTTTTAATAGAGAATGAAATTTAGACACTAATGTCTGGGTTATGAAGGTCTGGGCTTATTACTGTGAGCATTATTTATTTTTTGTTCTTTCTTAGATTTATTTTTTTAATATTTATTTTTTTAGATGTAGATGGACACAACACAATGCCTTTATTTTTATGTGGTGCTGAGGATTGAACCCGGATCCCACCCATGCTAAGCAAGCGCTCTACTGTTGAGCCACAATCCCAGCCCCTCTGTCTTAGATTTAGTGCTATGCATTTATTATTGTTTTATGATCATGAGTTAATTTTGATATATCCAATTAAAATTTAAAGTTAGAGGGATTTTATTAAATTTTTTTGAATTTTTTTTTTCGCATTTACATTGAAAATCTCAGTTCTTTTTTTTCTCTCCTTTTTTTTAAATATCTTTATTTATTTTTGTGTGGTGCTGAGGATTGAACCCAGTGCTTCGCACATGTGAAGCAGGTGTCTTCCACTGAGCTACAGCCCCAGCCCCTTTCTTTCTTTTTAAGGAACTGCTTTATCCTTTTATATATATTAAGCAGTATCAGAACAACAACTGAACAAAATTTTTAGACTTCTTTGCAACTCTTTTTGAATGTAGAATATATCTCGATAGCAGTTTCTGCCTTTTTAAAAGTATTTTTTAGTTGTAGTTGGACACAATACCTTTGCTTTACTTATTTAAATGTGGTGCTGAGGATCTAACCCAGTGCCTCACCCCCACACTAGGTGAGTGCTCTACAATTAAGCCACAGCCACAGCCCCCAGTTTTTGCTTTTTGTAATGGGAGTATATTAGACAGTTTTCTGTTAACTGTAACAAATACCAGAGATAATCTCCTTGTAAAGAGAAAAGGTTGGGGGCTGGCATTGTAATTCAATGACAGATCACTCACTTAGCATTTCTGAGGCCCAGGGTTTGATTCCCAGCACTAGTGGGGTGGGGGCCCAGATAAAAGTAAAGAGAAAAGCTTTATTTCTGCTCCTAGTTTTGAGGTTTTAGTTCATTTGTCTCATCCCACCGCCTTTGGGCCTGTGGTGAGGAAACACGTCATGATGGGGAACACATGATGGAGCAAAGCTGCTTACCTCATAACCAAGCCACAAACAAGACAGCAAGAAAAAGGGGTAGGGTCCCATTATCCCCTTCAAAGGCATACCCCCTGTGACTGGAAGACCTCCCACTGGGTCCTACAAGTTTCCACCACCTCCCAATCATACCAGGCTGGGAACTAAACCTATAACACATGGGCCTTTAGGGAGCATTTTGGATTTAAACTATAGTAGAGGGATTAGCTTATAAAAGGCTCACTGTTTTGTATAACAGTTATTAATCTGGGATAAAAACATTAAAACAAAAATCATTTGACAGAGCTGAAAAATGACCCAAAGCATGTTAAAACCAAAGAGGAATCGCCATTTCAAAGAATGGGCCTGTACTGGTGACATTTGCATTAAGCAGCTCTTAAACTGTGAAGGGCAGCACACTAGAGTACAAGCAGAGATCCTTGTTCTTAATGACTTGAGGATGGACATCAGGCAGCCCTAAAATTTGCATGTAAATTACCATCCAATCCTTGGCCAAAACCTGAGTCCTTATGTGAAACATACTCTAAGGAGCTTGCCAGGAAATAACTGGCTGAAAGGCAAAAAAAAAAAAAAAAAAGGAAAGAAAGAAAGAAAAAACTAAGCAGAAATTTTAGCTATTGCTTACTGCAGGCAAACAAACACTGATCATTAGAAACCAGTAATGAGTATATTAATGTCAGACAAAATGAATTTCAGGCCAATAAAAAGATGATTCATAATGATGAAAGGGTCAGTTCATCAAGATACAATAATCTTGGATATTTGTGTAACTAACAATATAACTACAAAATGCATGAATCAAACCCTGACAGAACTAAAAGAAGAAAAGACAAATCTACAGTTAGGAAAGTTAATAACCCCTTTTCAGCAAATAATAGAACAAGGAGATGGAAAATCAGTAAGACTATGGAAAGACTTCACCCTATACGCTACTATACGACTTTACCTAATTGGCATTCACAGACTATTCTGATGCACAAGAGTAGAATGTATGTCTTTTAAAATACACATGTACCATTTAGCTGCATCATATACTGGATTGTTAATCAGTCTCACTAAGTTTATAAAGATTCACATACAGGGCTGTGTGTGAGGCACTGGGTTCAATCCTTAGCACCACATAAAATAACCATAAATATTTTTTATTTAATCCATAGAAAAATTCTGGGGGTGGACACATTTAACTCCATCTCACAGATGAGAAAGATGATTTAACTGAGATCATACTGATTTTGGTAAATTGTTTTACCAATGGTTCCTAATGAAACATGTCGCCTTATCTAAGCAGTCCCCTCCCACACTGACTCTGGGCATTCTGTCCTTCTACAACTACAAAAAAAAAAAAAAAGAAAAGATTCAAAGTAAGTTCTGTGACCCATCAGAACTAAATTAAAAATCAGTAACAGAATGATACCTGGAAAATACCCAAACATACCAAAATTAAATTATTCAAACAATAATTTGTTGTTGCCTTTAAAAACCATCCCTAACTTTATAGCAAAAGCAGCAGTGTTTTATTGCCTTTTACTATGCTGGATGTTAACTGCATTTCTTTTACTGGTTTTTTCCTGATATTACTTAAGCACTACATTCAGCCATAGAGTTGCCTGGAGGGCTGGATCTTTCCCGTGTGTTCTTTCATCCTCACATAGGTAAAATTGGCCTCCCTAACAAAGTTGAATGGCCCTTATCAGTGAGCTTCTGCTTCTAGCAAATGGATTTGGCCAAACCAAATCACAAGGACAAGCCCAGAATCAGTATGGGAGAGGACCACTTGGACAAGAAGGCATGATTCATTAGGAACCATTGGTAAAAAAAAATTTACCAAAATCAGTATGATCGCAGTTAAATCATTTTTCTCATCTGTTAAATGGAGTTTAATGTACCCACCTCAGAATTAATCTAATTGAATTAAATGAAAAAATATGATCATATAATTCCTAGTATATATAATAAAAGGTGTTTGGAGTAGTTTTTTAAGATAGCAAATATAAAGTGGCAAATACTACTACCTACCATTACTGACTCCCTCCTACAAGGCACTATCCTAAATAGCAAGATTGCAGTAGACCATAGTCTTTTGTCCTTAGAGAAATTATATTTCAAAGCAAAAGAACTAAGTAAAAATTAGATATAAAACTGTCAAAAATTTCATAAACTGAACTGTGGTTTAACACTTGGTTGTACTTATTAAATTTTGTATTAAAATCAAGGTACTTGACTGTGTTAATACCATAAGATTATGTGTCCAAAAAGATCTAGAACATTATTTTAAAGGCTTTAAAGGTTCTAAAAATGATTTGGTTAAGTATTATCTGGAATACCATAAAATTTACAGAAAGGTATATTCCAAAGCTTTTAATCAGTTTGCATATCATCAAAATTGATTTGAAAACACTGGAAAATTCTGTTTATAAGCAATTGTTAAAATATAAACAATTGGAGCTGGGTGGTGGCACATGCCTGTAATCCCAATGGCTGGGGAGACTGAGCAAAAGCAAGGTGCTAATCAACTCAGTGAGACCCTGTCTTTAAATAAAATGCAAAATAGGACTGGGGGTGTGGCTCAGTGGTTGAGTGCCCCTAAGCTCAATCCCTGGTACCAAATATATAAATAAATAAACAATTGGAATCTCTTGAGGATTTTGAGGAAACAAACCAAACTAATTCCCCCTGCTCTATGCTCACAACACAGATCACTTTCATGATCCCAAAATATACAGGAATTTTTTTTTTCCCACCAGCCAGCAAGCATTCAGTTCTTCAATAGACACCTGGCAGTGATTTAGTTCGGCTCTGACATTATCAACCTGGAAATGGCATCAGATCCCACAGATTGGCCCCAGATTGCCCCCACTTTAGATACAAATCACAAGCCCAGGTTTCCAGAACTTCTGCCAACTGCCTAAAAGTTGGGATTCCCACAAGCCCCTTGCTTTAGGCCAAATTAATTGGCTAGAGCCATTCATAGAACTCAGAGAAACACATTTACCAATTATAATGGGTATTTTAAAGGATATGAATAAACAGCTAGATGAAGACATATATAGGGCAAGATCTAGAAGAATCCTGAGTCCAGAAGCTTCCATTCCCATGGAGTTGTACACCACCATCCCAACATGAAAATGAGCTTTTGTTCACCTTCCTGCAAGCCTCCATGCATGCAAATGTCCATAAGCTCTCCAAACCTCATTTTATGGAGACTTCATCGCATAGACATGATTGAAGTATGGACAACCACATAGAAATTTATCGGACAAAGGAGTATGATCTAGTGCTAATAGACTGAGTGGGGAAACCAAGCAAGGCCTGTCCAGATTCTTCTTGGTCTCTCTATGCAGCATTCATTCTTACTGGCATGTGATAGGACCCCTCCTGAAATGGTGTCTTATGATCTTCTCTCATATAGGTACACTGATGAATTGGGGGATGGGATACTGAGGGTTTAACTCAGGGACACTCAACCACTGAGCCATATCCCCAGCCCTTTTTTGTATTTTTATTTAGAGAAAGGGTCTCACTGAGTTACTTAGAGCCTTGCTGTTGAGGTTAGCTTTGAACAGTGATCCTCCTGTCTCGCCTCCCGAGCCACTGGGATTAAGCATGTGCTTGGAGGATTTGTAGGATGAACCAGAAAGCAAAACAAAGAAAATATTTGATTGGTTAATGTGGAGCAGTAGCCTCATTTAGATCCTTTCCTGTTAGAAGGTAGATGGCAGTTTTTGACTGGTGAAGCTTTTTTCATTTTACCCTTTACACTGAGTTGGGTTCCTATTTATTTACATAGGAATCCAGGACACTGGAGCCACCTTAGTCTCATAGCCTACCAGTTAATTATTTTAACAATTAACATCAGATCAAAAGTTAATTCCAAAGTAATCTAAATGTAACAGGTAAAATTATGAAACTCTAAAAAGAAACCATGGAGTAAGTCTTCATGACCTTGGATTAGTTTCTTATATTTGACACCAAAAGCCCAAGCAAAAAATGTGGGGGGAAAACTACATAAATTAAACTTCGTCAGAATTAAAAACTTTTATACTTTAAAGGATGCAAAGCCAAGTGTAGTAGCAACATGCCTGTAATCCCAGCATCTCATGGAGGCCCTCAGCAACTTAGTGAGACCCTGTCTAAAAAAAAAAAAGAGCTATAGATGTGGCTCAATGGTTAAGTACTCCTGGGTTCAATCCAGAAAAATAAAAATAAAGGATGCAGTCAAAAAGGTGAACAACATCTCAGAATGGAAAAAAATGTTGCAAATCATGTACTTGATAAGGGACTTGTTTCTCGAATACATGAAAACTCATCATAAAAAGACAAAAATAATAAGACAATCAGCCCAATTTTAAAATGGGCAAAGACTCTGAATAGATAATTCTCCAATGATGTACAGATGGCTAATAAGCACTTGAAAAGATGCTTAACACCATTAGTCATCAAGGAAATGCAAACAAAGCCATGAGTTTCACACCTACTAGACTGACTGGAATCAAAAAGGCAGACATTAATAGTTGTTTGCCATGATATGGAGAAACCATATGCTGCTGGTGGGATCAACAGTGATTCTGCAAGTGAGGTTGTTGCTTTATGACCCAGCAATGTACTCCTATCTATACACCCTAGAGAAATGAAAACATGTACACAGAAAAATTTGTATATGAATGTTTTTTTTAAAAGAGAGAGGGGAGAGAGAGAGAGAGAATTTTTTAATATTTATTTTTTAGTTCTCGGCGGACAGAACATCTTTGTTGGTATGTGGTGCTGAGGATCGAACCCGGGCCGCACGCATGCCAGGCGAGCGCGCTACCACTTGAGCCACATCCCCAGCCCTGAATGTTATAACTACATTATAATAGTCAAAAAATAGAAAAAACCCAAGTGTCCATTAGTTGACAAATACAGAATATTATTTGGCCATTAAAAAGATGGAAGTACTGATAGATGTTACAACAAAGATTAATCTTAAAAACATGCTAAGTGAGGGGCTGGGGTTGTGGCTCAGTGGTAGAGCACTCGCCTCACACATGTGAGACCCTAGGTTCGATCCTCAGCACCACATAAAAATAAACAAAATAAAGATACTGTGTCCGTGTATAACTAAAAAAAAATTTTAAAAACATGCTAAGTGAAAGAAGCTAATCACAAAAAATCCACATATTTTATGATTTAATTTATATTAAATATCTAGAAGAGGCAAATCTATACAGGCAGAAAGCAGACTAGTGGCTGTTCAAGGCAGCAGGGAATGAGTAATAGCTCAATCATACTGAGCTGATTTCAGGGATGATGAAAATGTTCTAAAATTGACAGAAATGATTGCGTCCACTATGAATGTACTATAAACCATTGAATTATAGTCTTTAAATGAATGAATTTATGGTATATGAATTATATGTCCATAAAGCTATTACCAAAAAAGGGAGGGAGGGAAGACAAAAGAAAGGTAAAGATTCTTTTTTTTTTCTGTCTTTTAATTACATATTAAATTTATTTTTTGATGAGCGATCAAAAAAGCTAATTTTTCAAGAATATTTACCAAGGGCTGGGGATGTGGCTCAAGCGGTAGCGCGCTCGCCTGGCATGCTTGCGGCCCGGGTTCGATCCTCAGCACCACATGCAAACAAAGATGTTGTGTCTGCCGAGAACTAAAAAATAAAAATATTTAAAAAAAAAAAAAAAAAGAATATTTACCAAGTGATGTGCCTTTAAGCCAAAACTCTAATTACTTTATAGAACAATCTATATGATACCCCAAACCATTAAATTTTGAACTTTAAAATGGTTACGATGGTGAATTTTGCCTCCATTTAAAAAAAATTATATGCTTTAAAATCTCTTAAGATAACAACATTAATTCAGCCATAAAACCCCACTTGAACAAATCAGAGATCAGGTTGTTTTTGATACCAACTTCCCAAGAAGAAGTCGACTAAAATAGGATTATGAGTGGAATCTGTGAGAGTCGAACAGAGAGCCACCAAGAGAGGGTCATCAGAATTCTCTCATTGGGGGGCTGGGGTTGTGGCTCAGTGGTAGAGCACTTGCCTAGCATGTATGAGTCACTGGGTTTGATCCTCACTACCACATGCATACATACATAAAATTAAAAAAAAAGAATTCTCTCATTGGAAACTTCAAAGTTAAAAGAAAGAGACCACCATTCTAATATGTGAAACAATTAAGCTGAATTTATTACTTGCTAAATAACAGAATGATCTTTTTGTTTTTTAATTTATTCTAATTTGTTATATATGACAGCAGAATGCATTTCAATTCATATTACATATATAGCACAATTTTTTATATCTCTGGTTGTACACAATGTAGAGTCATGCCATTCATGTCTTCATATATGTAGTTAGAGTAATGATGTCCATTTCATTCCATTTTCTTTCTTACCCCCATGCCCCCTCCCTTTCTATACCTTCCCTTTGCCTTATCTAGAGTTTGTCTATTCCTCCCATGTTCCCCTCCTCATCCCCATTATGAATCAGCATTCTTATATGAGAAAACATTTGGCATTTGGTTTTTTGGGATTGGCTTACTTCACTTAGCATTATATTTTCCAACTCCATCCATTTACCTGCAAATACCATGATTTTATTCTCTTTTAATGCTGAGTAATATTCCAAACATATACAGTTTCTTTATCCATTCATCTACTAAAGGACATCTAGGTTGGTTCCACAGTTTAGCTATTGTGAATTGTGCTGCTATAAACATTGATGTGGCTGTGTCCCTGTAGTATGCTGTTTGTAAGTCCTTTGGGTATAGAGGAGTAGGATAGCTGGGTCAAATGGTCCATTCTCCATTTTCCAAGGAATCTCCATACTGCTTTCCAGATGGCTGCACCAATTTGCAGTCCCACCAGCAATGTAAGGGTGTGCCTTTTTCCCCACATCCTCTCCAATACTTATTGGAGAGAGAGAGAGAGAGAATTTTTTAATGTTTATTTTTTAGTTTTCGGCAGACACAACATCTTTGTTTGTTTGTGGTGCTGAGGATCGAACCCAGGCCACACACATGCCAGGCGAGCGCACTACCGCTTGAGCCACATCCCCAGCCCTGTTTATATTCCTAATAGCTGCCATTCTGACTAGAGTGAGATAAAATCATAAGAGTTAGTTTTGATTTTCATTTCTCTAATTGCTAGAGATGTTGAACATTTTTACATATATTTTTTCATTGATTGTATATCATCTGTTCAGTTCCTTGGCCCATTTACTGATTGGGTTATTTGGTTTTTTTTGGTGTCAGGGGTTTTGAGTTCTTTATATAACCTAGAGATTAGTGCTCTGATGAGCATGTGGTAAAAATTTGCTTCCATTCTTTAGGATCTCTATTCCCCTCACTGATGTTTCTTTTGCTGAAAAGAAAATAGAAAAAAGAAACTGCTTTTTCTATTTTTATGAGGAATATCATTGGGATTTTGATTGGAATTGCATTAAATATGTATAGTACTTTTGGTAGTATGGTCATTTTGACAATATTAATTCTGCCTATCCAAGAACAAGGGAGATCTTTCCATCTTCTAAGGTCTTCTTTAATTTCTTTCATTAGTGTTCTGTAGTTTTCATTGTAGAGGTCTTTCACCTCTTTAGTTAAGTTGATTCTCAAGGTTTTTTTTTTTTTCAGGCTATTGTAAATGGGGTAGTTTTTCTTTCAGAGGATTTGTCACTGATATACAGAAATGCCTTTGATTTATGAGTGTTGATTTTATATCCTCATACTTTGCTGAATTCAAACATTAGTTCTAGATGTTTTCTGGTGGAATTTTTGGGGTCTTCTCAGTATAGAATCATATCGTTGGCAAATAGTGCTAATTTGAGTTCTTCTTTTCCTATCCATATCCCTTTAATTTCTTTCATCTGTCTAATTGCTCTAGCCAGTATTTGGTGAAAGAGGGCATCCCTGTCTTGTTCCCATTTTTAGAAGGAATGTTTTCAATTTGTCTTCATTTAGAATGATGTTGGCCTGGGACTTAGCACAGATAGCTTTTAGAATGTTGAGATATGTTCCTGTTATACCTAGTTTTTCTAGTGTGTTGAACATGAAAGGGTGCTGTATTTGTTGAATGCTTTTTCTGCATCTATTGAGATGATCATATGATTCTTATCTTTAAGTCTATTGATGTGTGATGAATTACATTTATTGAACAGAATGATCTTTACAAAACATTCTCTCTAAACAAAGCAAGAGCTGATATGTAGGATATAGAAAAGCATGAATTTTAGGGATTGGCAGACTGGGAATGTTTTAGGGATTGACTCACTCCTAGCATGGGTGGAGGTTTTGTTTGGGGTTTGTTTGTTTGTTTGTTTGTTTGTTTGTTTGGTAAGTTGTTTGATTGGGTTGGAGGGAGCAGTGTTTTTGCTGCTGGAGATGGAACCCAGAACTTGATTCTAAGCAAGTGTTCTACACTGAACTGCACACCTCACCCCCTGCTCCCAGCCATGGTTTTTGGAGATGGCAGACTACCCCAAGCAGAAGTAAAGGCATGAATACTGGATGAGGCTGGAGATGATTGTCAATCAGAGAAGCATGGAGCTGTCATTGGAGGATGACTTTCAGAGGCGTGCCTGTTGTAGCAGAGCAGTCACTGTTTCAGACAGATTTAAAATTGGTTTTATAGTCACTTGTTTAGTAAGTTTTTTTGTAACAAGGACTAAAGAGAGGCAATCATTCCCTTTCTTGAATTTGTAGAAGAGGAACTTTTTTCCAATCCCTACTATTTCTGACAGCTACATCATAACTTAAAAGCAAAAAGACTATTAATCAACAAACAATCACCAAAGGCAGCCAAATCAAAAGGGAAGTTATTGGGGCTGGAGATGTGGCTCAAGTGGTAGCGCTCTCTCCTGGCATGCATGGGACGCTGGGTTCGATCCTCAGCACCACATAAAAATAAAACAAAAATGTTGTGTCCACCGAAAAATTAAAAAATAAATATTAAAAAGAAGTTATTTAAGCTTGTGAGATCATTTATTATTAAAAAGTGGTTATTGAAAGGAAACAGTAGTTTTTAACTCAGTGGCACTGAATGCGTCTTAAGATTAATATCAACTGAAGTAGTATATCTCTTCAAAGTAAAATCTTTTCTTAGAAGAGCAATAGAAGTTACTTTATATAGAATACTCATTCAAAAAAATTATCAAACACTTATCAAAAGAATAGCACTGAATGTCAGTGCTCCAGTCATAAAGAAGCCTAGTTATATTTAAAAGGTCAGCAGTTGCACAGATGAGTATGAAGTAATGGGTATGCTACCACATTTTGAGTGGATCTGTATAACCTGCCTTGGGAGCAGAGAAAGGGGTGTGGAGTAAGGAGGCGGGGTGGTCATGAAGATCTTCAGAAAAAGGATAATATTTGAACTGACTCTTGAAAGGTAGGAACTCACCAGACATCAAAAGGCAATAAAAAGATATTATACACAGAGGGACTGTCATAAACAGAGGCATGAGAGCACATGATATATTAGAGGAACAGCACATAGTAGTGTGGGAGCACAGGATGTGTGGAAAGTAGTGGAGGAAATTAGTTGAATTTGAAAGATGGCTTGTTCCATGTTAAAATTTAGGTAATTCTATATTCAGTAGGCACTCCAGAGTTGTAGAAGTTTTTAGCAGGGAAGTGACATGATGAGACCATGCACAGCCTGTAAAAGATGGATTATAGAGGAAAAGAAAAAGACCAGGAGTTGGATTATAAGGCTGAAAATACTGGATTTCAGGATGTTCTGAGGGGTAGCCTTGTTAACAGGGGGGAGGGGAAGCAGGCTTTATGGCATACTTCCTTTTCCTATTCATAAGTTATATATTTTTTTAATTTTTTATAGCTTTATTTTATTTATTTATTTTTATATGGTGCTGAGGATCGAACCCAGGGCCTTGAATGTACTAGGTGAGCGCTCTACAGCTGACCACAACCCCAGTCAAGGGCTGGAAGTGTAGCTCAGTAGTAGAGCATATGCTTATCTAGCACAAGACCTTGGCTTCAATCTCCAGCACATACCCCCACCCCCAATAGATAGATAGAAAGAAGAAGTATGCTATTGCCATGTTTAGGGGACTGCTCTTGTGTTTATGTTCTTTTCCTTTCTCCTCCTCTCTACAAATGATAAATTACCTTTTATACCCAAGAAGAATTGCTTGTGAATATCAAGATTGTCCTAAATAAATAAATGGGAAATAATTTAATAATGAAAGGGGGGAAATGCCTTGATTTCTGATCATTTTCTTGGTTTCCTTAGATAATTAAGTTGAAAGCTGAAGCCCGGCTAGACCTGCTAAAGCAGATTGGCGTTTCTGTGGACACATGGCTAAAGAGTGCCATGAACCAAGTAATGGAAGAACTGGAAAATGAGCGGTGGGCCCGCACTCCTGCAGCCACCAGCAATGGCACACTACACTCGGTATGGTTTCTTTTCTTGGATATGATGGGCTTTCACTAAAGGATGAAAAAGAAGTACAGGAAAAAGAAGAGAGAAGATAAAAGCAGTTTGTTAATTTTTTTTTTTAATGTGCAAAAAAAGAATACATTGTCATTAATGGAGTTATCAATGATTATCTACCAATCTCATTATTTATTCTATTCATGAAGTAAATGTACTTCTTAGCTAGAAGTAGTAGAATAGAAAACTTAACCTAGTCTTTCTGAAGTTTTCAGAGGTCATCTTTAGTGAAAATAAAAAACATTCAGAGTTGTAAGATTTTTTTTTTTTTTAGAGAGAGAGAGAGAGAGAAAATTTTTTTTAATATTTATTTTTTAGTTATCGGCAGACACAGTATCTTTGTTTGTATGTGGTGCTGAGGATCGAACCCGGGCCACATGCATGCCAGGCGAGCGCGCTACCGCTTGAGCCACATCCCCAGCCCCCAGAGTTGTAAAATCTTAAAGAAGTGTGAGTGAGGCGTGGTGGCAAACAGCTGTAGTCTCAGTGACACAGGAGGCTGAGACAAGAGAATCGCTCAAGTCCAGGAGTTCACACCTTGCCTATACAACATAACCATACCTGTCTCAAAATTAAAATAAACAAATTTTCATCAGTGTGGAGGCTCAGTGTAAAGGTAACTCCAGCTCCCACAGGCTCTCATACTTGATTGTCAAACCTCACCTGCAGTCTCAGAGGGAGACTGCAGGTGAGGTTTGACAGTCAAGGCTGGGGCACAAGCTTAAGTTTTCTTACTTCACATCCAAAGGTCTTTCCACTTGGATGTCATCCATTCAACTTTGGTTTGTCATGTTAAAGATCTAAGTATCAGAAAAGTTCATTGATTTCCCTAATACTACATAGGTGGATATATGATGCATTCTAGTCAGACCTAATTCCTACTGCCACCTTGTTACCTATTACTCTTCTCTCATCCTGTTTATTTCCTTAATGGTGTTATCACAGTTTGTACTTCTCTTCTTTGTTTTCTTTTGTTTATTGTCTGTCTTCCTCTCTGAAATATAATTGCCATATCTGCCTAGTTCATTGCTCTGCACAGCTAAATGTCTGGCACATAATAGGTTCTTCATATTTGTTGAAGGAAGAAATGGAGAAAAAGATGGATACATAGGTGGGTGGGTGGAACAGTAGCAAACTAAAAGCTAAAATCTCCCAAGTTCTACTGTATTTGTAATGTTGTGTCCTTCAGAAATAAAGCATCCTTGATAGAGAAATTGGCCAAAGTTTTAAAACATTCTTAGAAGTTTTGTCAGTTTTTTCACATAATATTCTGATTTTTTTAATGTGCATACACTTGCACATTTAAAAAGGATTGTGTGTGGGTATACATTTAAGAAAACAAGATCTATTGAAGGTTTATTTTTATTTCATTATTAATGGTAATTCAGTCCAGGGGAAAAACCACACATCACCCAAATGACTTTGGGGTTAGAAGAGCTTGCCATGTTTTCATTAGAATAGAGTTGCTTCATGTCATGGAATATTTCTTCCTATTGCATCTTTTAAAAGATATTAATTCCTATCTGTTTTAGGTTACTTTGTTGTATAGTTTATAATGTCAGCAAATTCTGGGCACAAACTTGCTTTTGGCTTCTACAGCAGCAGCACTGTTTCTAACTAATCAAACCCATGACTATCCTTGGACTAGCACCTCTTCTGACTAAACCACCTGAGCTAAACCAGCCATATCGCCTCACATTGTGCTTACTTCCAGGCAAATTGGAGGTAAATAAAACTTGTTTCTCTCCTCAAAGAGTTTACAAGCTGGGAGAGCAGACAAGACTTTCATAGACCTTAGTGATACGTAGCAGTGTGTGACTGGGCCACTGTGTGGCCGCTTGAAATTGCTTACCTCTATCATCAGCACACCTTGGGAAAAGTCACTTCTTTCTGGATTTCTGAGAGAATGTTAAGTTAAATGATTCTAAGATCTCCAGCTCTAAAATCTCATAGTTCTGTGACATGCAGCCAGAAAAGCTCAATACTAGAAGAAGTTTGCCTCATGCAGGAAATGTCATTTGAAGGTAGTCCTTGAAGAATTTTAGCAAGAAATAAAGAGGAAGGGCTCCTGGGTATAAAGGAGGGGAATGAAGGAGATGTGCATCTAGTGGTATGTAGACATCAGCTCATCTAGAGACATGTCGAAGTCTCTGGTGAAGGAAGTATTTTGCAATCTCATCCCATATTTTCCTTCTATCTAGTCAGTCTTGGGAATCCTATGTCTTCCCTCTTAATTGAGGGATTATATTTTGTAGATCTACTGACAATATAAATTAAAGAGAGATTCAGTCACAGAATTTATTAATGAGGTCCCAATATTTATTTAACCTGCTTTTGAATAACATCTCTAAAATAATTTAGAGAGGATTGTATCTCTTCACACTGACAGCTAGCTGGCTGACAAATGTAAAGCAGAAGCACACATTCTAGCATCCAAATATTTTCTTCCATTATAGATGCCAACAAAAGCATTAGTCATCTAGAAAATGTGATTGATATACTGGTAGACATTAACAGTATAACTGAAAATTGCCTTATAAAATATAAATGTTTTTTTCAATATACAGTCTATTTACCTTATAGAATAAGGAAGGAACTATACTTGGGTATTGACTCTTTGTCTTCTGCTTCATAAGTGGTACAGAATATAAAACTGGGAAGAAGAAAAAAAGAATCTCAGAATATGGCAACATTGTTTAAAAGGAGAACAGTAGGCTGGTGTAAATGTTCAGTTGCTGGGTAACTGAAGAGCTTCCTGTGTTTGAATTGCTGCCAGTGACCCAATCTGTCTTTATGTCATTCATCCCTCCTTTTTTTTTTCTTTGTTTTCCCTTACTCAAAATCCACAACCAATTTACAACCTAACTTTTGAAATTATATTAACTTTATGATAGGAAAAGTCATATAACTATATACAAAAAAAAATTAGAAAACAGAATGGGGAGGCAAATGACCAATAGTTCCATAACACTACAGATAGCAATGTGGTATATTTCATTCCTCTTTTCTTTCTTCATTTTCATGTAATTGGCAAGCACAAATTATATATATTTATGGTATACAACATGTTTTGAAATATATTCATTACTGATATATATATATATATATTTAATATATTTATCATAATTAAGTTAATTTTGTATTTTCCAACCTAACATGCCTTGTCACTGAATGATCTTCATAATTATTCTTCCGGTGCCTGTACAGTATTACATTAGGAAGGCATAATAAAATTCACTTAAATGTTCTCTAATATGCTCATTATTTAGACTGCCTCCAAATTTTTGCTATTTTAAATAATATAAAACATTTTTACACACATAATTGGCTTTCCATATCCCTGAGTTCTGCATCCATGGAGTCAACCAACCACTGATCAAAAAAATTGGGAGAAAAATCGCTTCAATTGTGAACATATACAGACTTTTTTCCTCTTATCAATATTCCCTGAACAAAATAGTATAGCAACTTTTTTAAAAAATATTTTTTTAGTTGTCACTGGACCTTTATTTCATTTATTTACATGTGGTTCTTAAGACTCGAACCCAGTGCCTCACACATGCTAGGCAAGCACTCCCACTGAGCTACAACCTCAGCCCCAGTAACAACTTTTTACATAGCATTTACATTGTATTGGGCAATGTAAGCAATGATTTAAAATACATGGGAGAATGTGTGTTGTTTGATATGCAAATGCTATGCCATTTTATATTAGAGATTTGGACATTGATAGATTTTGGTATCCATGAGAGGTCCTGGAGCCAACCTGCCTTGGATACCAATAGGTGATTGTATTTTTCCATATTGAGAATTTTTCCTGTAGTACAGATTTTCAGAGTGGGATTAGTTGGTCAGAGATTTGTAGTCCCTGTTTAATATTTTTTTCTTAAACTTTCTAATTATAGCTAATACTGTGTACTTGTCTTCCCTATCTTTAGCCATTTCCCCCAAATATTGAACAAAAGCAAACAATCAACTTTGTCGTGTAGCCTCCCTAAAGAGTATGACGATAGAATATGAGAAGTTACATAGAAATTCTGACTCCAGTCATTATGAAGACCATGTTAAATAGTATGATTGAAATGCAAGGAAATTAATCTTTTTTTGTAATGGAAAACCTCTCAAATTTATTAGTAGATTAAACATTTTTAACCATTGAGATGCAGTTTAGTTCCATCAGCCCAGGTATTGCCTAATAGTTCTTAGAGTATAGAGGTCTTTGTTTTTGAATATGAAAATCTGTTTTTCGTTTAAGCTAATCCCAATGAAAAGAAACAGCAGATTTTTATGAATGCAAACTGTTGGAAACAGTTTGTAGAATGTGCCTACAAAAATCTTCAGTTGCTTTTGCATTTACAGTATTTCCAAATGAGCAATCGTGATTTTTATTTAACTAAACTCCATATTCAAAAGAGCCTACTCTTTTAGTGAAACTAACAAATCCTCAGTAGGAACAGCTTACTTCAGTAAGTATGCCTTGAGCCAGTCCTTCTTATGAGACCCTTCACTAGGTACTGAGAATTACTAAATTGAATATGTCTATTAAGTTAGTGTCCACAGATCAAGAGAACCAGTCTCACTTAATGACAGCTACAGCCAAAAGGTAGGCGAAAAGATGTACAGAATCTCACTCTGAGGGGATGTATACTATGTTTCTTGACTTTCTGCATAGCCATAATAAGAAGTGCCAATCTAGCAATCCCATTAATGGGTACATATTCAAAAGAAATGAAATCAGTATGTTGAAGGAGGTTATCTACTTTCCCGTGTTTATCACAGTGCTATTCACAATGGCTAAGATATGGAATCAACCTAAACATTCATCATCAGATTTCTGGGTTTTAAATTGTGGCATTTAGTTGGGCTCAATTGTGCATATCTGTAATTCCAGCAGCTTGGGAGGCTGAGGCAAAAGGATTACAAGTTCAAAGCCAGCCTCAGTTACTTAGTGAGTAACTTAGCAAGACCCTGTTGTAAATTTAAAAATAAAAAGGTCTGGGAATATGGTTCAGTGGTTAAGTGCCCCAGTACCAAATAATTAATTTAAAATATGGCATATATATATATATATGAATGTTGTTGAGCCAGAAAAAGAATGCAGTCCTGTCATTCATTACAGCATGGATAAATCTAAAGGACATTGTGTCAAGTAAAATAATCCAGGCACAAAAAAGATAAATATCGCACGTTCTCTCTTATATGTGAAATCTTAAAAAAATTATCTCAGAAGTAGAGTTGAATGGTGGTTCCTAGAGGTTGGGATGATTGGGTGGAGGTATATGGTTAAAGAAAATATGATCATAGTTAGAAAAGAATAAATGAGGAGATCTATTGTACAGCAAAGTAGCTATAGTTAATTACGGTATGTTATTTATGAAAAATATAATAAAAGTAGATGTTATATGCTCTTACCACAAAAATGTGAGGATAAATAAATTATAAAAAATGTATGTACATATATGTTATTACTAGAAGAAAAGCCATCAGAAAAGATAATGAGCTGAATGCAGTGGCAAACTCCTATAATCCCAGTTACTCCTGAGACAGAAAAGGCAAATTTGAAAGCAGCAGAGGCAACATAGTTTAAAAAAAAAGTAATGATATTTATCTCTACATAGTGGAATATTATCAACTTTATTTTGTTTATGATGACTTTTTTAGGAAATTAAGTTATTAATTCAAAGTTCTTAAAACTATCTCATCAATTATGATTTCTATGAAATAAAGGAATTAACTTATTTTCTTACAAGAAAAAAATAAAGTGCCTGACACAGTTTCTTATACATAGTACATGTTAAAAATGTTTATCTGAACCTCAGAATAAGCCATTTACTCTAGTTCTGACAGGTGCATTACTACTCAATGGAGGGAGTTCACATTGATAGAGTGTATTATGACCCAGGTATTCTGCTAAATACAATCATACATTATATATATGTGCACAATTAATTAATGAGCACAAAAATCCTGAGTGTATTTACAATTGAGGAGACACACTTGGGAGAATTAAATACCTCCTGAAGGCACACAGCATATAAATGAAGAGAGGTGACATTTGAACCAAAATATATCTCCCTCTGAAGTCCTGCTCTTTATCAATTCTTTCACCATCTCTGAGTTCCCTTTCTTCCTCTAACTTCTATGATGTTTTAATAGCTGTGCATTCTTTTATTATTTTTTCATTTCTGAAGCATTTGTTGAATAATCATTGAATGTCCCATTTCCAATGTAGTTAATGGTTTTATAGCATCAAGTACTATATGAAAGATGACATTAAAATTCCCAAGTTTTATTAATATTTTTAACAGCTTTACTGTGATAAAATTGACATACAATAATCTGCACATACCTAAATGTGCACAGTCTAATACATACAGACACATGTATACATCATGAAACCATCACCATTATAATGATGAACATATCTATTACCCCCCAGAGGTTTCCTCATTTCCTTTGTAATCTGTCTTTCCCATCTCTCATTAGTCAACCAGTAATCCACTAGTGTTTATTTCTCAACATTTGTTTGGTTTCATTGGTGGATCTATTTGTCTAGTTTGATGCCAGTACTCCACTGTCTTAAGTCCTATAAAGTTATAAAATTTGGGGGAAAATTGGTTAACTTCTCTTAACATTATCTTCTCCAACTGCATCCATTTACCTGCAAATGCCATGATTTTATTCTCTTTTAGTGCTGAGTAATATTCCATTGTGTATATATCACATTTTTTAATCCATTCATCCACTGAAGGGCATTTAGGTTGGCTCCACAGTTTAGCTATTGTGAATTGTGCTGCTATAAAATTGATGTGGCTATGTCCCTGTAGTATACTGTTTGTAAGTCCTTTGGGTATAGTCTGAGGAGAGGGATAGCTGGGTCAAATGGTGGTTCCATTCCCAGATTTCCAAGGAATCTCATAGTGCTTTCCATATTGACTGCCCCAATTTGCAGTCCCACCAGCAATGTATGGGTGTGCCTTTTTCCCCACATCCTCACCAACACTTATTGTTGTTTGTCTTCTTAATATCTGCCATTCTGACTGGAGTCAGATGGTATCTTAGAGTAGTTTTGATTTGCATTTCTCTAATTCTAGAGATGATGAATATTTTTTCATATATTTGTTGATTGATTGAATATCCTCTTCTGAGAAGTGTCTGTTCATGTCCTTGGTCCATTTATTGATTGGGTTTTTTGTTTGTTTGTTTGTTTGTTTGTTTGGTGTTTAGCTTTTTGAGTTCTTTATATACCTTAGAGATTAGTGTGTGATCTGATGTGTGAGGGGTAAAAACTTGCTCCCAAGATGTAACAATGGGTGCCCATCTGATGATGGTCCCCTAAGAATTATGTCATCTAATATAGAAAGGAAAAAAAATTGTCATGTAGTAACATAGGCCTCTTAATTTGTGTAAGCATTCTCTGTGATGTTCACACCATGATAAAAACCCCTAACAATCTAACAATGCATTCTCAGAATGTAGTCCCCCATCTCTAAGCAATGCATGACTGTGATTGGAATCAACCTATACTATCTGTGAAGATAGGATTTGAAGAGGGAAACTGTTTAGGAGTCTTAAGGTGTTCCAAGTAACAGGTTGGCTTTTGTTGAGTAGAAATAAACACCATCCCCCAAAAAATTATAAAATGTTGAAGTCAGGGAGGATAAGTCCTCCAACTTTTTTTTGTACCAAGGATTGAACCCAGAGGTGCTTAACCACTGAGCCATATCCCAGCCCTTTTTATTTTTTATTTTGAGACAGGGTCTCACTAAGTTGCTGAGGCCGACTTTGAATTCACGATCTTTCTGCCTCGGCCTCCTGAATGCTGCATTTACAGGCGTGTGCCATCACACCTGGCTCCCCCACCTTCTTAAAGATGTTCTCAAAGTTGTTCTGGGTTTTCTAAATCATTTTTACATAATTTTTTGTCAGTACTGGAGATTGAACACAGGGGCACACTACCATTGAGCTATATCCCCAGCTCTTTTTATTTTATATATTAAGACATAGTCTTTTTTTTTTTTAAGAGAGAGTGAGAGACAGAGAGAGAATTTTTTTTTAATATTAATTTTTTAATTTTCGGCGGGCACTACATCTTGTTTGTATGTGGTGCTGAGGATCGAACCCGGGCCACACGCATGCCAGGCGAGCACGCTACCACTTGAGCCACTTCCCCAGCCCCTAAGACGTAGTCTTACTAAGTTGCCTGGGCTAACCTTGGACTTGATCCTCCTGCCTCAGCTGCTGGAATCACTGGAATTACAGGTGTGGTGTGCCACCATGCCCGGCTCCAGATATTTTTTGTTACTGATCTCTTTTTTTTCCCCTTGCGCGCGCGCGCGCGCGCGTGTGTGTGTGTGTGTGTGTGTGTGTGTGTGTGTTTTACTATGTATTGAACCTAGGACCTTGTGCATGCTAGGCAAATGCTCTACCTAGCCTTTTTTTTTTTTTTTTTTTTTTTAATAAACAGGGACCACTAAGTTTTACAGGCTGGCCTCAAATTTGTGATCCTTCTTCCTCAGCTTCCCAAGTATTTGGGATTACAGTCTACTTGCGTCATCACACACAGCTGTTAGTGATTTCTAATTTGTTTCTGTTGTACTTTAATACTTGACATACTTGAATCCTACTAAATTGTTTTGTGACCCAGTATATGGTATATCTTGGTAAATGTTTCTCATGTACTTGCTGCTGTTAGGTGTTATGTTCTATAAATGTCAGTTAAGTCAAGTTGGTTATTTTGTATCCTTACTGGTTTTCTGAGAACTCCACCTAATGCCCTGAGCCTTCTGAGGTTTTCTATTCTATTAGGAGAGAACAGGAATTATTATCAAATCTGTGCAACGTCTGTGGATCATTTTCTCTAATCCATTTGGGTGGTTCTATTCTTAGCCACACATACTTTCTTCACATAACATGTACTGATCAGTACTCAGCTGAATACTTGAAAGTGTCCTCTGCAGATTTCCCATGATATCTGTCTATCTCTCTCTCTCCCACCCTCCTCTTCATCACTCTGCAGTCTCAACTCCAGCCACTTTGGCCTTCCTGAATTCCTAGTTCTACTTCATCAGTTCTGGGAGACCATCATCCTCTCTGCCTGGATTCCCTCTCCTATGTCTCAGCCTAGGAACTTTTTCTGGCAGTAGGTCATTACTTAATGTTCAGTGTCTTAAAAACTATATATATACATACACACACACACACACACATATACACACACATATATATTTATAAATACATATTTATTAAATATTTTTAGTTGTAAATGGACACAATACCTTTATTTATTTATTTATTTATTTATTTATTTATATGTGGTGCTAAGGATTGAATCCAGTGCCTCACACATGCTAAGGAAGCGCTTTACCACTGAGCTACAACCCCAGCCCTCTTCCATATATTTTGAACAGTTTTTAGTTAGTTTAGTCCCTGATATTCCATCTTGCTTGGAAGCAGGAATCCATTTTCCTGATACTTTTTCATATATTTCATAACTTTTTGTGTCATATTTGGAATAATGTTCACTGTGATCACTTCTCTGTCCACATGGAGTTCAGAGGTTCTGTTGTTGATTTTCTATAAGCAGCTGCCTTCCCCTGTATTGGGTATTATCAGATTCTTTATCTAGATTCTCTCAATCTCATAGAAACAATAAAAGCTAATGGTTTATTAAGTGCCTCCTGTGCAGCAAGCATGCATTAAGGGTTTTAAATGTATTACCTCATTTAATCCTTATGGTACCCTGTGAATCAGTCATTAACTTCATTAGAAATATGAGATAATTGAGATGGAGAAGTTAAGTAGTTTGCCCAAGGTCACACAGGAGGTGACATGGTCAGCTCTCACACTCAAGTCCAACAGACTCAGAGCCCACTGCTTCCTAGAGAGTACCGCAAAGCCCATGGTGCTCATCTGAGGTTATTTTGCTGAGTACAAGAAGACCACTACTAAAACCAACTCAAAAAGATTCTTCTTATGTGTTCTGGCAATAACAGTAAGCATTTTACAACATCTAAGGAAGGAAAAATACTAGTACAGCTAGAAAAAAATCATTTTGATTGAAGTTCTGTCAAGTGACCGGAAGAAAAAGAATTGAGTGCAGTTCTTTAGATAATAGAAGAAGAATGTAATTTTAGAAATGCTGAGTCAAGAGGGTAGAGGAAGGGGCTGGTGTGTAGCTCAGAGGTAGCATGTAGGAGACCCTGACTTCCATCTCCTCCACCACGGGGCGGGGGTGGGAAGGTGAGGGGTTGGAGCCAGGGCTGTGGCTCAGTGGTAGAATACTTGCCTAGCATGTGTGAGGCACTGGGTTTGATCCCTGGCACCACATACAATAAACAAATAAAATAAAGGTATTGTGTCCATCTACAACTACAAAAATATTTAGAAAAAAATTTTTCTAAATATTTTTGTGAGGGTAGAAGAGGGGAAAAGGAAGAAATTATTCTGAGATGATATGATTTTGGAAGGTGCTGGAGCAGTGCAGAAGCATGTGTTGCTATCACTGCAGCCTTTCATTCCCTTCCATAAGAACCAAAAAATGAACTCAAAATAGAGCAGGAAAGGAATGTTTAGTGTCAACCATTGTTGCCAAGTTAAAATGTTTTGAATTGATTCCAAGTGCCATAGCACAGTACAATATTAACATTTTATATATATTTTTTAGAAATTTGTTCTACCTTCATTTTTATAAATGTATGAGCATTTTTTAATTTTTTGTAATATCCACATTTTTAAATGTTTATAACCTTTCTTAGAGTGTGAAGGGAATGTCTTATAGTAGTTGAAATATTTTTTTTAAGTTAGTGTTATGGAAATTTCTAGAACATCATCCTTATTTTTTGTATAACACCATTCCCTGTTGGAAAAAACAGTAGAATATGAAGTCTGAGATTTGAGAAGTCAAGATCTAAACTTATTTTGCCACTGGCCTGAGGGATTACAAATGAATAACTATAAGATCAGGCACAAGATTACCTCACTGACCTGTGGAGAATTTTCAGTAATAATTATAAATGAAACTATGTCAGGACGTTTGAAGTGGTGGCAGTAAATGTGGCAGGAAAAATGTAGTTTATTCTTCTAGAATTCCCTGCGGGTCTCTAGAATTTTTTAGGTATTCTTAAAATTTAGGAATTCTTAGAATTTTTTAAGAGGAGTCAGTTTAAAAGTATTAGTGATCTTCCTCCTCCCCCTCTCCTCTTCCCTCTCTCCTCCTCCGTTCTTCAGTTGTAGGTGGACACATTACCTTTATTTTATTTATTTATTTTATGTGGTGTTGAGGATTGACCCAGTGCCTTGTATTGCCACTGAGCCCCAACCCCAGTCCATCCCTCAGTTTTCTTTGTCCTGCACTCCCTTGACAGACAACTATGCTTGTGTAAATATTATTTATATTTAATATAGCACAAATGGTGCTGTAGATAAATACATTTTGAACATCCAATACTACTTTAATTAATATGCCTTTTAGCTATGGTGGGTAATATACCTTGAAACTCAGATTAGAAAAATATATATTTTCCTGTGTAACACTGCACAGGGGACTTTTCCTTTTGTGTCAATATACCTGTTTATCATTTAGTTATACCTGTTTATTATTTAGCATATAGTTCTATGACATTAAGTAAACTTCACAGTGTTGTGGCACTGTCCTCATTACCCATCTCATCTTGCAGAAATGACTTCCCATTACTCACCGCAGTTCCTGACAATCACCTTTCTACTTTTTGTCTCTATGATTTTGACTCCTTTAGATATCTCATATAAGTGGAATTATGGGGTTTATTTTTTTGTGACTGGCTTATTTCACTTAGCATACTGTCCTCTAAGTTCATTCTTGTGGTAACATTGTCGGAATTTCCTTCCTTTTTAAGACTGAGTAATATTCCATTGTATGTATGTACCAATTTTATTTGTCTTTTCATCTGTTACTGGACACTTGGGTTGCTTCCACCTTTTGGCTGTTGTAAATACTACTACTGTGAACATTGGTTTACAATTTTCTATTCTAGTCCATGCTTTTAATTCTTTGGGGTTTCTACCCAGAAATGGAATTGTTGGATTATATGTAACTCTGTTTAATTTATTAAGAAAACACCATACTACTGTTTTTCCACACCAGCTGTACTATATACAGTAACATTAACAGTGTACACAATGGTCCAGTTTTCCACATCCTCATCAACACTTAATGAAAATAGCCATCCTAATGAGTATAAAATGGTATATCATGGTTTTTTGATTTGCACTTTCCCAATGATTAAAGATGTTGGGATCTTTTCATGTGCTTCTTGTCCATTTATATATCTTCTTTAGAGAAATATCCATTCAGGTTCTTTGCCCTTTTTGTGTTGTTGTTGTTGCAGGGTTGGGAGGATCCTGGGGATTTAACTTAGGGCCACTTGACCACTGAGCCACATCCCCAGCCTTGTATTTTATTTAGACACAGGGTCTCACTGAGTTGCTTACCACCCTTGCTATTGATGAGGCTGGCTTTGAACCCACAATCCTTCTGCCTCAGCCTCCCAAGCCACTGGGATTTCAGGTGTGCACCCTGCACCTGGCTGCCTATTTTTTAATTGGGTTGTTTTTTATTGTTGAGTTTTAAGCGTTCTTTATGTATTCTGGATATTAATCCCACATCAGATATATAATTTGCAAATACTTTCTCTCATTCTGTGGGATCCTGTCATTTTATTGTCCATTGATGCATAACAATTTTTAATTTCGATGGTCCAATTTATTTTATTTTAACTTTTTAAAAATTTTTTTTGGTACCAGTACTTGAACCCAGGGGTGCTTATCCACTGAGCCACATCCCCTTCCTTTTTTATTTTTTTATTTTGAGACAGAGTCTCGCTAGAACCTCAGTAAGTTGCTGAGGCTGGCTTTGAATTCAGGATCCTCCTTCCTCAGCCTCCCAAACCACTGGGATTACAGGCATGCACCACCATGCAAAGCTATTTTATTCTTTTGTTGCCTGTTGTCAGTCAGTATTTAACAATAAAAAGTGAAAGATACTAATAAATATTTCTTCTCTGTTTGAAACATATTTTACTTTTGATTGTAAAAATGATCTCTATCCTCTTGTAACATGCATGCATGAACAGACAGTCCTGTATAATCAAATAAGTAAATTAACATTTTGAAACAGTTCAATTTTAGGTGCTTTTCCTGTTTCCAGACATTTTTTTGAAGCAAGCAAACTAGCTAATGGTTTTTAATTTTTTTCTAGCTAAATGCAGATAATGAAAGAGAAGAAGGAGAAGAGTTTGAAGACAATATGGATGTTTTTGATGACAGTAGTTCCAGTCCTTCTGGTACCTTAAGAAATTATCCACTCACCTGCAAAGTTGTTTATTCCTACAAGGTTTGTATTAAGATATTGCTGATATTAAATTGTGACAAACCTAAAGATACATGTGACTGTGTCTACCCAGCTTCTCACAGGACGCCTAGCATAATGTTAGTATTCAGTTAATATCTAAAGCAATGAAACATAATGATGAAGAGTTTAAACTCTGATATTAGATTGCTTGAGTTAAATCCTGTCTCACTGCTTATGAACTACATGAGCTTACACTAGTCAGCCTCTTAATTTCTATGAGCCTCAGTTTCCTTATCTACATGATGGGGATAATATTGTAAAATAAATGTGAAGATTAAATGAGAGATTACCTTATAGCAAAGCACTTGGCATAGTACCTAGTTCAGTAAATACAGTATATTCAGTAAATACAGCTCTTACCCTTACTCTCTATTGCCTGCTTGGCATAAACCCTCCATTAGAATGAACCTCAAAATTCATATCAAAAGAAAATTTCACAAAGCAGTTTTTAATACTTTGCCTTTACTCATCCTAATATAATTCCCTCTTGTCCATATTGAGCAGGAAATCTGGATTAACAGATGCCAGAATTTCCAAACTTGGTTTGGTATAATAGTTCTTACTCTCTCTCATCCTTTCCTGCTTTTCCAATTACTTTATATTCAACACAAAGTAAATGGTGTTTCAATTTTCCAGTTCCTTTCTTTCCCTCACTCCCACATCCAGTCTGTCAGCCAGTCCTGTTGTGCCCACTTCCAAAACATATCCTGAATCTATCTACTTTTCACCATATTTACTGCTCTCATCTTTGTCTAGGCCGTTGCTTTCATTGTTATAAGATGGGGATGAGCCCTCATAATTAGGCTTCTTTGACACTAGCTTCCCAACAATCCATTTTCCAGCTAGAATTATCTTTGACACATAAAGGAGTTAATTCCATTCCCTTTTCTAAAAAAAAAAAAAAAAAAAAAAAAACTTTTTAAGCTTTAAATGTTAATTCCATTCCTTTTCCTAAAAAATCCTTCCCAGCCCAAACTCTTCACTGGGATCTGTAATGTCTAGCCTGATCGAACTCCAGGCATTCTCCCCAGCTTTATGTCAGGCCATTCCTCCACTTCACATACTCAGTACATTGGCCCACTCTGGCTGCCTTTCTGGCTTCAAAAATACCAGGTTCCTTCCTGAGTACACATCTTTGCACTTGTTGTTCCCTCTGATTAGAACTGTGTCTCCCAATATCTCTGTTGACTGCCCTTATCTTCATTGTAGTTCAACTCAAATAACCTCCAAAGGTCACCTTAGCCACCTAAACACATAGCTCTTTACTACTCTATCCCATAACACTGTTTTGTTCATCATACTGATGTTCATCATCTGTCACTCAACTACGGAAATATGTTCTGAGAAATGCAGCATTTGGTGATTTTATCGTCATTCAAACATTGTAGAATGAGCTTATACAAATCTAGATGGTATAGCCTAATAGACACCTAGCCTGTGTGGTAGAGATATATTATTTCTGTTCATCAGACCATGACAAACAAAACAACATGAGATTAAATCAAGCACAAGATAAACTCATGCAATCCAGAGATGCAATAAACATGACATGTACAAGGCTACTGTTGGCCAGCATAAATTGTTTTACAGTAAACTTTTTCTTTTAGTAAGTAGAGGATTACACACCAAAATAATGATTAAAAAGTATATTAAATATAAACTAATACCTAGTTGTTTATTATCATTATCAAATATTATATACTATACATAATATGGTGGATTTGTTTACACTAGTGATGCCACAGACATACAAATATATGTTATATTATGATATCATGATGGCTACAATGCTATTTTTTAATTTTTCATCTCCATTTTAATTTTATGGGACCACCATATATGTGTGATCCAGTGTTGACCAAAATGTCATTATGTGGTACATGATTGTATAGCTCTTAGTGCCAGCCAGATTAAGTCTTACTTGTCTTCATATTTCTTTGCCTGGTTCCCCATTAAAGGCTTATGAAAGTATAAACTTTGTGTCTGTACCTTTTCTGTGTCATGAGCTCCTGGGACAATGCCTGGCACACAGTGGGTCTTGTGAAATTAATAAATGAATGATGTAAGGAAGGCATGAGCAAATGAATCCTTCTCTGGCCCCTATACTAATAGAGAAAGCAAGGGGAAAGGTTAATGCTAAGGGATAACAACAGAGGGACTGTTCTGAGAGACTATTTAACTGTCATACACTGGGCAGTCTCACTCCACTCCCCAGTCCTGTGTTGCCAAAAGCTGGCATTATATACTTTTCAATATCAGCTATTCCTGGGTTTTTTTGAGTTTAACTTCATTTCATTATATTTAAATTCATAATACTTACTGTTTTCTTTAAAAAGTTAGGGTTTTTTCCTAGTATACATTGTTTTGATAATGTTTTGAAAATTTGAAATCATCTTCTAAGAAATTTGGGGATATTTTAAAACTAGGGTTCAGAATGTTTTCTAATATCACCTCTCCTTGTTATATTTACTTGAAAGTTTCAAAACTAATTAAGGTCCTTACATGGAGAGAGTTCTAAGTGTCTAAATTGTTTTAAACAGCTAACATTCAGGATGGGGTTGTGGCTCAGTGGCAGAACGCTCACCTAGCACGTGCGAGGCCTGGGTTCAATCCTCAGCACCACATAAAAATAAATAAATAAAATAAAGGTATTGTGTCCAACTACAATTAAAAAATAAATATTAAAAAAAAAAACAACTCACATTCATCCATTGATCTATCACAGTACCTCCATTGATCTATCCCAGATACGTCTCTGTGAAACCAGACTATCAGAATCTATTTAGGGCTGAGTGCAGTGGTGCATGCCTGTAATCCTAGCAATTCAGTAGACTGAGGCAGGAGGATCGTGAGTTCAAAGCCATCCTCAGTAATTAGCGAGGCCCTAAGCAACTCAGTGAGACCCTATCTCTAAACAAAATATAAAAAGGGGCTGGGGATGTGGCTCAGTAAACACCCCTGGGTTCAATCCTCAATACAAAAAAAAAAAAATCTATTTAGTCAGTTAATCACTGAGCTAAAACTGAGTGCACAATATATGATAACTTTTGTGATGTAAGAATTAATATGACACTATCCCTGCCTTCCAGGAATAGACAGACTACAGAGTAGTTAAATAAATTTTACAGACAAGATGGCATTTAAATTAAATCATAATCTAGACTTTTCTAGGTAGAGAGAGGATAGGGAAAGGAAGGATCCTTCTAAGCAAAGGGAACAGCAGATATGAGAGGATAGGGTGTTGAGAACAGTTTACTTTTGGATGTGTAGGAGCACTGAGAGGTGGGGAATAACAGAAGATCTGAAGGCATTTGCTGTCAGATAATAAAGGGCCTTGTATACTAGGCTCAGGGTATTGGTTTTTATTCCGGACTTTAAGGAGATAACTCTGGTCTTTGTGTAGACACTCAGGAGGATAAATTAGAATAGAGAGAGATCAGCTGGGCATAGTGGCCTAGGCCCATAGTCCCAACTACTTGGAATGGCTGAAGCAGGAGGAAGATGGCTTGAAACCGAGGTGTTCAAGACCATCCTCATAGCAAAACTCCATTGCAATGAATGGAAAAAAGAGAAAGAGACTGACTTTGAGCCTAATCATGATTTCTGTGGCCTACACCAATAAAAAAGGACTAAATGAACCTGGTGAGAACACAGAAAAGCTATATTTAATATTCAGATTCAAAAGCTTTAAAAGTATTCCTAACTTTTAACCTTATTAATATCCACACTAAGGAAATGAGCCACAATATAGAAAATGTTTTAGATACAAAATATTCTTTCAGGGTTTGGGATATAGTTCAGTGGTAGAGCGCCTACCTAGCAATGTGTGAGGCCCTAGGTTTGATCCCCAGTACTGCAACAACACAAAAGTGTTCTTTCATTATCTTCTACTTTATAATAGCTCACAGTTTGCTATGGAGTTCTGTAACAGACTGAAACATATTAGGACTTAAGGAGACATTGTGAGACCTTGCATATATTTAATAGCCATTGACTGACCACTTGCTGCCCATAGTTAGAATAAATGAGAAATACAGTCCCCGCCTTAAGTCATTCTAATAGGGAACTCATAAGGACTAGCAGCAAGCTAGAGCACCATGGTAGTCAGTGTGAGATGGACTCATGGAGTCTTAATGAAAGGAAGAAGCAACTGGCTCATTGCCAGTGGTCTGAGAAAGAGAGCTGGGCCACAAGTCATGAGAAGCTACTGCTTCTTTGTTCATTTCAATCTCTTCAATAACCCTACAAAGAAGATATTATCAGAAAACACCATTTATTCAACAAACAATTACTTGAGCATCTCTGTATACAAATACTTTGCTCTTTCTAGGCTCCGTGATGTAGCACTGATCAAAATAGACAAAAATCTGTCTTTATGGCACTTATGTTCTGGTAGAAAAAAAAGAAAGAAAGAAAACTGAGACTCAGATGGTCTCTTGCCCATAGAAACAAGACTGAAACTAGACTTTTATACCTATAATAATCTAATCCATTCATCAGACAGGAAAACTGGAACAGAGCAGGCCAGACAAAAGGAGCAGCCGGGTATAAGCATAGAAGCAAGAGAGACATGGTGCACCTAGACCATAGGGAAGAGTGTGCTGGTTCAGGGTACCCCGAGGCTCAGGGGACCAGACTCTAGGTCTTGATTGCCATGTAGAGGACAACCTTGTGCAACAGTTGTCATTGGTGTGTGGCATCGGCACGGTCATGCTAGTGTCTGCTTCTGCTAGAAGACTCCTGCTGCACTGGGCCTCAATGGCTATTGCACAAGGACAGCAACATATCCTCTTTGCTCTCACACAGGGTAGAGACTAGTCTGGTTGTGTTGAGACTTTTTAAGTCTTGGCATGTAATTTAGGAAAACGGCTTTACTACAGAAGTACCTTTTACTGGTATATTCAGGACACAGTGTGGTTTCAGAGTAGCAAAGAAATTCCATTGAAAAAGCTATCAAGAGTAAATGTGGACCAACACTAATTATCTCATTCAACAATTTATCCAATGCTTAAATCCTGAAATTGTCCATATTTACCTCCTGTTGACTAATGATCTTGGCAGTGTCACATGGCCCTCTTGTATGCTGTCTTTTTTGTAGGATGCTGTTTTTGTATATGCTGAATTATATAAAAAATATCATATAAAAAATATCCTCCAAGCTATTTGGCTTTTTTTATTTCAAAACAGTAATAACTTACCTATCACTCTTCAGACTAAATGTTATAAAACATCTTCTTTTTTTAATAGAGAATCTTTATCATATAAACGTAACTCATTTAATTCCAATTTTGAATTGCATTAAGCCTGATTTTTCTTTTTTACAAAGAATGCTGCACGTCCACATCCCAATAAATAATAAAGAACTAAATTATTTTCCTCAAAAAAGAATAATTGAGGCCAAAATTGACTCTACTGCCGTGTATAACTATAAAGAACAAATTTTTAAAAAGAGACAATTTCTATCTGGTCCCCTCTCATCCTGCAGGAGTTCTGTCTCTTTTCTTTTCAATTAAATAAATCCTCTTTTACACTTAAAAAAAGTAAATAAGTGGGTTTCATATATTGACATAAGAGGTAATTTACTTAAAATCTGGTCCTGGAGTGGCTGGGGATATAGCTCAGTAGTAGAGTATTTGCCTACATGTGTGAGGTTTTGGGTTCAAACCCTAATGCTGAGGGGAGAAAATCTAGTCTTATAGTATTCTCTGATTTATCATCCATTTTCAAGACTGTTTTTGTCTTAAGGAGCTATGGTAGCATCAGAATCTGGGTTTTGATGAAATGTTTAAAGCTTGCGAAATGTGAAGTGAATCTTAGAAACTGACTAACTAACTTTCTTGCCCAATTTTCGCTTGTGTAACTTGGAGATATTTTACACTTTGAAATTGTGAGATTTGAAAAACTATATGGTCTCAGTTGACAATTTTAACTGATCTTGGGACTTGGGGGAAGCTTTTAAGGCTTTTACTAGAGAGCCAGAAGATACTCACAAGCCCACCTGTTAATACGACATACAGGGCTGGGGATGTGGCTCAGTGGTAGTGCGCTCGCCTGGCATGCGTGCGGCCCGGGTTCGATCCTCAGCACCACATACCAACAAAGATGTTGTGTCTGCCGAGAACTAAAAAATAAATATTAAAAATTCTCTATCTCTCTCTCTCTCTCTCTCTCTCTCTCTCTCTCTCTCTCTCTCTCTCCCCTCTTTCACTCTCCTCTCTCACTCTCTCTTAAAAAAAAAAATATGACATACAAGGCTCTTTAGGAAGCAAAGCCAAACAGACTCTCCAACCCCTCTGTGGAGCCTCTGAGAGTCTCCTCTCAGGTTTTGTGGTCCTAAGGGAAAATCTGGTGACTGGTACTATCAGGGACAATAAAGCCATCACAGATTGTGTAGAACCTCCAAGGATCAACCCAGTCTCCATACTAATATTGGAGCATAATCCAAATTTTGCCTGATCTCAATCATGGCCTTTCCCACAATTTTCCTCTTTGGGCCACTATTTTACAGCAATTCCAGATCAACCCTCGGCATTGCTTAACCTCCATCCAATCCATGTACATAGCCCTTTACATTTTCCATGCACCTCCATGGTAGCCTTTGGTAGCACTTCCGTTTCAGTGCCTTCTCCTCTGCCTGTGCTTCCCAAGTCGTCATGGTTCTGTGCTTATTCATCCTACATTAACTCCCCCATCCTCGAGAGAATGGCAGGACTATCATTTTGAAGAAATGGAGGCTGAGTAACTTACCACTAGGTACCTGAGCTGAAGCTTGGAACCCACATCCTTCACTTCCAGCACAGTGCTGATCATTGACCTGATTGCCTCCTGAGGATCCAGTTTTAGTTGCAGTTTTATTTTGTTTCATTTTTTTAGAGTAAAACTTCACCTCATTATGATAGTTTTACAGCATTAAAATTTTTATGTTTCTCAAAATCATTTCAATATTTTGATCTCCAGTTTTTGTTCTGACCAGCTCACATCTGCTCTTTATCTAACCTTTTTAATTTTGTCCATGACCATCCTCCATTGCAGGCTTCTCAACCAGATGAGTTGACCATTGAGGAACATGAGGTGTTAGAAGTGATTGAAGATGGAGATATGGAAGACTGGGTAAAGGTATATTCCTTTGCTCATATCGCCCCTCTTGTGACATTTTTAGGAGTTTGTTTTGGTTCTTATTATGTCCGGTCCAAACCTTTGTGTGTGCAAACCTGTCTTATAACCATGTCTTTTACCCAGGCTCGAAATAAAGTTGGCCAAGTGGGTTATGTGCCAGAAAAGTACCTACAGTTTCCCACCTCGAACAGCCTACTGAGCATGCTGCAGTCCTTGGCCGCTTTGGACAGTCGGTCACACACATCCAGCAATTCCACGGAAGCAGAACTCGTTTCAGGCAGCCTCAACGGAGATGCCAGTGGTAAAGACTGAAACAAGGCACTCTTTATTTGGTCACATTTGACCTAAACTGTATTACCCTAGGAGTAAGCCTTCAGTAGGTTAAAAAGCACTTTCTTCCTGTCTTTTGTTTCCCTGTTTTGATCACAGTGAGTAAAATAATTACAACTTTGAGTGGTGCTCTCTGAGTTGCCATGTGAGCATAGGGGTGGTTGCAAAAGCAGCCTTGACTGTCTTTGTTCTTAACCAGATTTGTCTCTCTCTTGCTTTCTAGTCTGTTTTGTGAAAGCACTTTATGATTATGAGGGCCAGACAGATGATGAGCTATCTTTTCCTGAGGGAGCAATCATTCGTATCTTGAACAAAGAGAACCAAGATGACGATGGCTTCTGGGAAGGGGAATTCAATGGGCGGATTGGAGTGTTCCCATCGGTGCTAGTGGAAGAACTTTCAGCCTCAGAAAATGGTGATACTCCATGGATGAAAGAGATTCAGGTAGCAGAGTGGGGAGAGCTGAATTTTAAAATGTTTAAAGGGATAGAGGTGTGGCTCAATGGTGGAATGTTTACCTAGTACGTTCAAGGTTTGATCCCCAGCACTGCTGAAAAGAAGAAAAGAACAGCTGCTTTAAAACATGATTAAAGAAAATAACTCCCCAGGGTCTCTTGAACCAGGCAAAAGTGGGTTGTAGTCTCTCTGCCTCACCCTCCATGTTCCAGTCCTCAATTGCCAGATGTCTATATAGCTGAATTTCAGAAACCAGAGACTTGACGGTCAGACCCTTGTGGGATATGACCCTATTATGCCTTCATTCTTCTGCATTCTGTGAATCCATTAACCAAAATACTAAATCGTATATAGCATATCAAAGGTTGGTTTGGTGGAGAGAGAAAAGACAAATCAGAGAGAGAATGTGTTATGTCCATGGTTAGTTTATGTGGTACAACTCTAAGGTGGCTCTTCGTTCCATCACACTCAGAGCCCTACCGCATAGCCCAGGGCCTGTCAGAGCCCCTGTCCCACAATAAAGGGGCTGTAAGGTTTTGCTCATCAGTAGGAAACTTGCATTTACAGGAAGTCCTAATTTAGTCAGTTCAGTTTTTCTCTGGGGATCTGTTACAGCAGCCTGGCAGGTAGAAGAATAAAGAAAGTGTTTGCCAATCTTGTTTGCGTGATAATAACTTAGCCTCACGTACAAGAAGCTCAGCCAATTATTGTATCTTCATATGTAAAAACAGTACAATTTGTCCCCTTTTTTGTTCTTCCTTAGCCTTGTTGAATTGACTAATTTATCATATTTTCAATTAAAAAAGAAAAGCTTAGAGAATGGTTTGACTTGGTAACTGTTTGAAGATAAACTAAAATCTGTAATATAATGAGATCTATGATAGGAAACTGTTAAATGCATCATGAAACGGTTTGGGGTAGTTATTTTAGGTCCATTTGCTGACAAGCAAAAGGCTGACAAGCTTTAACACTCATAATTTAGTCCCAGAGAAAAGGAATGTGTGTTGAGCAGCAGAGAAGCAGCCAGCTCTCTTTCCTGAGGCCAATAGCACCTGGTAACCTTGCCTTCTTCTATGCAGATCTCTCCTTCCCCCAAGCCGCAAACCTCCCTGCCTCCGCTACCGCTGTATGACCAGCCTCCCAGCAGTCCTTACCCCAGCCCGGATAAGAGGAGTGCCCAGCTCTTCCCCCGGTCTCCTTCAACAAATGGTAAGGGTCCTCCTGGGCAGGGTCTGAGTGCATTTTATTGCACAACACCACATTAATTGAGCTTTTTAATTCTCTCCCTTAGAAAACAGCCTCCATGCTGAGTCACCAGGATTCTCACAGGCATCAAGGCATACTCCTGAGACCTCATATGGCAAACTCCGGCCTGTAAGTCTCCTAGCTGGCAGGGTTATACAATGCATAGTTCTTCCAAATCCAAATCAGCCCCTGTGTGTTGCCAAACAAGGATGAAATGAATTTGGGAAGGTAAAAAGAGTGATTGAGGGGCTGGGGTTGTGGCTCAGAGGTAGAACGCTCGCCTAGCATGCATGAGTCACTGGGTTCAATCCTCAGCACCACATAAAAATAAAATATTGTGTCCACCTATAACTAAAAAATAAATTTAAAAAAAGAGTGATTTAAAAAAATAAATTTTAAAAAGAGTGGGTTATGTGCCAGAAAAGTATCTACAGTTTCCCACCTCAAACAGCCTCGACAGCTCTAAAGTCTATTCATTTTGGATCATTTAGTTTATACTAGAACACTTCTCACTGACATGGTAAGATCACAAGATAACCACTGTGCAGGTGTATTTCAATTGTATTTCAAGCTCTAGGAACATTGAAGTAGTATAATTGTAACATATTGAAACAATTGTTTTAGCAAGTGTTTATTAAGAATCTATTTTCCGGGGCTTTGGTTGTGGCTCAGTGGTAGAGCACTCGCCTCGCACGTGTGAGACCCTGGGTTCGATCCTCAGCACCACATAAAAATAAATAAACAAAATAAAGATATTGTGTCCATGTAAAGCTTAAAAAAAATATATTTAAAAAAAAAAGAATCTATTTTCCAGGCCTGTTTTTGCCTCTTTGAGGAGCATTGAAATACACTAAATGACCTCAAAGAATTCCTGTTCTCAGGGATATATTCTGACAAATAGTTACCTATGCTCACCCTTCACTTTATTGCCATCTTAGTTCCACTACCACTCCTCTTCAAGGTCATGGCTTTCATACTGGTAATCCAGTGGACCCTTTGCAATTCTGTTTTCCTTGACCCTTTATCACCATTCCTTGAACCACTAGGTTGATTCATTAAGCAGATGTGCTTTGAGTTCCTTATTAATGACTTGGGTCTTAATAAGTTTTTTTTATATATATACTGGGGAATAAATCCAGGGGTACTATACCACTGAGTTATAGCCCCAGCCCTTTTTATTTATTTATTTTTTCAGACAGAGTCTTACTAAATTGCTCAGGCTGGCCTCAAACTTGTGATACTCATGCCTCAACCTCCTGGGTAGTTGGGATTACAGGCTGGGCCACCACACCTGGCAGGGACTTGGGTCTTGATTCTAAATGTGATTGGAAGCCATTGTGAGGTATTAAGCAGGGCAGTGTTGTGATTAGTTTTGTATTTTAAACACATATTTATGGCTACCAAGTGGAGACCAATAAAAGATGGCAGAACTGATACAGGAGCCATTAGGAGGATAGAGCAGTTGTCCAAGCAAGAGGCATTAGTAACATGGGCTGGTGGGTAAGAGTAGAAATGGAGAAATCGGGGCTAATTTTCTTGTCCACCACACTTTGCTGGCTGGCTCTATACCTCCAGCTCTTCCTTTTCATTGACCTTAGCAGGTTTCTCCTCTTCTCTCCATCTCTGCTGATACTTTTCATGGTCCTGTCCCTAGACTGCTTCTCTTGAAGTCATTCAACATATTCTCCCCAAGTTATCTATTCCCATGACTGTGAGAACCAAATCCCAGAATCATGTCTCTCAGTGAGCTTCAGACTTGTGGTAATCTCAACTTATATGTCTGAGACCAACACCCAAAACTCAGCAAAAATTAGTGAATTACCTTCCCTCCAAGACATGTTCCTTCTTCCATTTTGCCTGTCTTGGTGAATGGATCCTCTATCCTACCAGTGCTCTGGTGGCATCCCTCAGACCTTCCTGGCCTACCTGCCAGTCATCACCAGGTCTTGCCAGGTTTACCTTGGATACAGGTCTCAAAACTCTTCACTGTTCTGCTTCCACCATTCCTGGTATCTAGTTCAGTTCACATCAGCCTTCATTCTGATGACTGGAAAGTCTCCTATGTTGTCAGCTCACTTGTCCTGTTGCCCACTTCCAGTCTCTTCTCCAAACTGTTATCTGAGGCATCTTTTCATGGATCTGATATGCCTTACAATCCACCAAAGACTCCCCTGCCTACAGAATAAAGCCCAGATTTATTTTTTTTTTAATATAGGGGTTTTTTAAATATTTATTTTTAAGATGTAGATGGACACAACACAATGCCTTCATTTTTATGTGGTGCTGAGGATCAAACCCGGGTCCCACCCATGCTAGGCGAGCGCTCTACGCTGAGCTACAATTCCAGCCCAAGCCCAGATTTCTTATAACATGTCTCAACAAGGCCCTTCATTTCTTGCCCCACCCTGCCTCTCCAGCCTTCTCTCTTAGAACTGACTCCCAAGACATGCTGAGATGTCGTATTTCCCTAAGTATTGCGCTCTTGCCTTCACTTCCAGGCTTTAGCTTTGGAAAAGGATTTTAGGGCTTCAGTAACTGTTGTGCTTTTAGCCCAGGCAGCAGTGTCATTTGTAGGCTTGATATATCATCCAGAACAGTACCTGCTTCTCGGGGTGGGAAATTTACACTGAAAGTACGTGCCCATGTCCTTGGATAGAGGACTGGTTGGACTTTGCAGATGCTCCAGCCTGAGTCTGGAAGCTGACTTACAAACCAAGACTTTGTTCCTTACTCAGGTCCGAGCGGCTCCCCCTCCACCCACACAGAACCACCGAAGGCCAGCAGAGAAGATGGAGGATGTGGAGATCACACTGGTGTGACTATGGGCTTGCCCTTTGTTACCGCTACAATCAAGGCCAGGCTTGGAGTTTGGCCCATCCTGTTGTTTAGGCACCTTTGCATGATGGTGACTCTTGAACAGAGCAAAACCAAGGCAGATTCTCTGTGACTGGGTGGCCTGGTGAACTCCTCCCATGTTTTGAATATTTTGTGCCTTTTTTTGTTGTCATTTTCTATGTCATCTCTCCTACCATAGCACAAGTCCTAGTGGGCCCTAGAAGCAGAGGAGAGCAGCCCTCATGCCTAACAGTGGTCCATTTTTATAGGAGATTCCAGTCCAGGCCTCATTCCAGGGAATAGTCACAGAATTCTGATCATGTGTGCTCGTACAGTATATTACTGTGGCCACAAGGATGTGGCAAAGATCTCATCGTTCTTCAAGTGGCTTTTGCTCATCTGATTAAGTATTAATCAGATTCTGTTGGCTCCAAAAGGAAACAGAAGGAGGGATTCAGGAGAGGCTGGCTCCTCCCTGAAGTTCGTCCCCAGATGAAGAGTGAAACCATACCAGGAAAAAGTGGACTGCCCGTTGCATTAGCGCCAGTTGCATTAACGCACATCTCTTCCACAACTAACAGATTTAAAATAATAACAGTGTCCTTTGTATTAATATTTATGCCATTCATTTAGTATTAGTGGGGCTAACCTGGAGGGGGCTAAACTAGTAGCCACATCTTGCCCATCACATAGACTAATAGAAAGGAGGCTACGGCCACAGCAGAGATGGAGCTTCCAGTTCTGAAATGAGCCGGTTTAATGTTCTTTTTGTCTTTGGACATTTTTCAACTCAGTTTTTACAGCATATACTCTTCTGACCAATATCTTTAGAACCTGAGTGTCTGATAAATTAAGGACACATGCCTGCTTGTTGAGCTTCTCTATCGGGGAGGTCCCTAGCACTATTTTGTTCGCAGGCTAGTGCACTGACCCAGACAGCCTGGTCGCTGTTGGTATAGACAAGCTGTCACTCATGAAAAATGCAGACTCCAGGTCCTCCCTGATGCTTCCTAGGAAGGAAGAACCTGTGGGCCTGTGGAGGAAACTAGCTTCCTGAGCAAGAAAAGACTCTGACTGCACATCCCACACAAGTGCAGACTGATGAGGAAGAGGAGCCTTCTGCGAGTCCCAGGAGAGCTGGGGATGGGAGGGGTGTTCAGCAGTCTGCAGCACTGGGAATAGCGTGGGGCTCTGACTTTCCACCCATGGAAGGTAGGGAGTGCGTTACCTAGGGACTAAGGGAGGCTTGCCTGTTGCTTTTCTGTTTTTGCTAAGAAATCAGATTTTTTAGAATTTAACCCAAAAGTTGTATTATGCTTTGAAAATCCCATCCCTCTTAAGAATCTTTAGAAACTTGAAATGCTCACCAAACATCCCCGTGGGATTTTTGACAAAATGTAGGGTCAGAACCGAAGAAGTTTTCAGTTATTCATTTGATCACTTCAGTAACGATACCCTTGACTGTTCTCTATGGTTTTGGTTTTTTGCATTTTGTAAGCTGTTGATCTATTTGAGGTCTTTTTATGTTTATCAAACTTATTCTTAAGTTTAAAAGAGCAATTAAAAGGGTGGTTTTTTAAAGATTTTACAATTTGCTGAAATGTTACAATTCTAAAAAGTGCTTATTAAATAGAGCAGTTCAACTTGCCACCCAGTCTTCTACTCTTTCTTTAGCTAGCCAAATTTTCCTTGAATTTGGATTTTTCACAACTTCAGAAAGTTGTTGAAGTCTTTTGTTAGATCTTAAAATGTTTCTTGAAAGAGCTGCTAATTTTATTTTTAAAAACAAAGTTGTAAAAATATGCCTCCTTTTTAAAAAAATAATCCCTCCCTCCAGGACATGTAACCCAGCATCACCATGCACAGGGCAGGGCTCAGAAAGAGTCTCTGTGCAGATGCGCTTTCTTTACAGTGGCTGTAAAAAATTTGTATTTATTATGTATAAAATATTGAATAATAAAAAATGGAATTAAGTTTTCCAAGTTTCCTTTTAAAAAGGTTTGGTTCAACAGGCTTTTCCAAAAATACCATGTTTCTTACAAAGATACTCTTGGGCCCTCCTTTACAGCACTTAACAAATTCAGAGAGCAAGTAAATACATCTTGGGACACAGACCCTGAGACCACTTTTGTGCCAAGTATGATATCCTGGATCCTAAAGATGGAAAGAAATAAGTAATGGTCTTTGCTTTCAAGGTTCTTTCCCAGTGGGGAAAGAAGACGGCTACATACAGTGAGGACAATATTATGAGACATGCTGGAAAGAGGGCAGCAGCATGCTGGTGAGCTAAGGAGGGAGCCTGGAGGATGTGACCGTTGGCTTCCTGGATGTGGTCGTTCTGGATGCTTCTCCCCCACTTTCCCATAGCTACATCCTAAGAAGTAATGAACTGAGTGTGTTTAAGGACATTTTATTGGTCCCAAGAAGGATATATCAAGTATGCAGCACAGGGTGGTCTCCACAAACTCCTCACATCATTTCTCCCACCTCCTGGGTCCTGGGTCCTCACCTTCATAACTGAGATCCTCGATAGTCTCCTGCTGTACAGGAACACACAGGTCCCTCAAGAGGCCTGTGTGAAGGGATGTGTGTGAGGTGTCCAGCCATAAATCTGGGACACAGAATATTTCCATCTTCTGCTTTCCCTGCAGTACAGGCTGCTCACATTTGAGATGGCTGTTAGCACTGGAGGCTTAGTCTGTGACCAGGGGCAAAGTTCAGCTAATTGCCCCATCCCAGTGTCACAGCTAACCGTTGGCCTCCTTCATCTTAGGAACAAGCTTGATGCAGTCAAGCCAGACTCCTAGCATATGACCTGCAGCACTTCCTCTCTGACCCCACCACCCAGCCCATGTCCAAGAGCCACACAGAATCCATGTGATGTCATCTGGCTTCAGCCCTGACGCTGTTAAATGAGTGATCCTCCCTCCAAGCTGCTGCAACCCCAACTTTAAAAGGAATGGAATGAGGTGATTTTTCCAAGAGTTTATCCAACTCTTACTCTGGATCAGTTCAGTTATTCTAAGATACAAGTAAGAATATCACACAGCAGGTCACCATAGCTGAGAACAGACCATGTAGATAGGCTTCTTGGAAGGCAAGCATGCTCACCACTCCACCACCAACACTGTCCAGCCATGGCTGAAGACTTCTTAGAATAACAAGAAATTGAAAAGAAAATTCCAGCAATTGGACTCACCCACTGGGACAAACTGTCGTGCTCCAGGTTGTAATGACATCCCAGGCTGTACTAGTCCCTGCCGAGGGAACCCAGCCACAGTTTTTGGTTTTGGTTCCAGTTACTGCCCAGCCCTCTTAAAGTAGCTTTATGACAAAATCTGGCAGCTCTGAAACCTTTGCATTTGTTTTTTTCATTGTAAAGTTTTTCCTGACAAAAATATAACCAAATAATAGAAATTTTAGATTAAAAGGAAGAGAGCTAAAGTTTGTCCTGAAACCCCACCACTTGACACAACCAATTGAGTTTCCACCTAGGTTCTTCCTGTGTTTGCTTTGTTCCTGCCTGATCTGCCAAGAACCATACGAATGCCAAAGAGCATCTTGTTCCTGGACTATTTTCCCTTGGTCCCAGTGGCCAAAAAAAACCACACATAGTCCTTCTGCCATGTCTGTTTCTGAGAACTCTGATCTGGGAATATCTTCCTGAAGTGTTTTATCCTGAAGAATTGCAGAAATGAACCCATGAGTAGGGTCCACACCCCTTCCACACTGTACCAAACATTTGCCACAGCTGGCTGCTGAGAGGGGCAGGAAGAAATGGGGGGAAGAGACTGTGTGCAAGCCCTGAGCTATCTCAGATTTGCCCTGAGGGGCTGAGGCTCAGCCCTTCACCTTTCTAGCCCTCATTTTCCTCATCTTTGAAGGTAGGAGTGAGAAGGTAATGCCAACTTCCTAAAGTCCAAAAGGATCAAAATAAGATAATGTACAGATGAGCTGAAGATATTATTTCAGAGAAAGCCTAAAATCTGAGGTTGTGTGTCTGAAGATGGAAATATTCACACATTCTCACAAGTGGGTCCATACCTTGTGTCAAGATTCCTTCAGAAACCAGCTCTGTTACTCTGTCCATTCAGCAAACTACTGTACCAGGCTATGTTCTGGGCACAGGAGTTCAGCCCCTGTCACAAACAGGCTCACATAAGGTGGGGGAGTCTCAAGAAAACAGAGGAGCCAGGGCTAGGAGATGACCAAGGGGTAGTAGGTACCAGAACAAGGGCGTCCGTCATTTAAGGCCTCAGATTAGGCAGGACAGTTGGAGGTACTTAGGCCCTCAGAAGAGCTGTGTCCCTGGCTGATGGGGTGGGGAGAGCCTTGGGACAGGAAGTTTCACAGATGGCAATATAGAGCCTGGAAGCCACTGTGATTTGCCTCAGTTCTGCTGTGTGACCTAGAACAAGCTCCTGCCCTCCCTTGGGCATCAGTTCATGTACATGGCAAGTGTACAGGTCGTTCCAGTTTGACTAGGGACCTAAACTCAGGCAGACAGCACCCAAATGCCTGAGTACTAGAAACTCAAGCACTAGGGTTGGGGGTGTGGCTCAGTGATAGAGTACTTACCTGGCCTGCGTGAGGCTCTAGGTTCCATCCCAGCACTACCAATAAAAAGAAAAGGGCTGGGGTTGTGACTCGATGGTAGAGCACTTGCCTAGCATGTGTGAGGCAATGGGTTCGATTCTCAGCACCACAAATAAAGTCCATTGACAACTAAGAAAATATTAAAAAAAAAAAAAAAACCTTGAGCACTGACTTCTGAAAGGCCTAGAGAGGTTTTTATCATTAGCCCCTTTGAGCACCTGCCCTGGGCATCTGTGGCCTCTCCCTCCAGCCTGCCTCTCCTTTCAGATCTGCTCCTCCAGGAAGCACAGAAATTTAAGGTGGACATGTACTCCATGAGGCCACACCATCCCACAGTGTGTGATCAGGCTTGCCCCCATAAGTAGAAGGAAGGCCTTCAGGGAAGCTGGCATCCCAGAGAGCGAGTCCCATCATCTCCTGGGCTGTCTGAGCAGTCTGTGATCTGCTGAGCTGTGCCTTCCAGTGAGGCACTTAATCTGAATGGCAAGTTTCCTTCTCTCCTGTGTTCCTGCCTGCCCCTCACTTTGAAGGACACTAACCCTCCTGGCTAAGGGTCAGAATTGAAGAGAGAAGATGCAAGGAGGGAGCCCAGCTAGACACAAAGCTGGAATCACCCCCACTCTGGTAGTGATGGCAGTTGTGGTGGCTGAAGTGGGTAGGGGGCACGGTGCATCACTGCCCAGGGAGCCTAAAGTCTGACATTTGTATGATGAATGCAGTCACAATGCAGGTGTGTGCAAGTGTGATCTTGACTCAACCTCTGACCCTCATCTTTTCTCATCTGTAAAATAGGTGATAACCATATCACAAGCTGATTGAGAGGAACAAATGAAATTACAGGAAGTACACTGGAGGCTGACACGTTAAGTTCTTAGTAATGGTGGCCACTGGGACATCATTGGTTTTTTCAGCCATCAGTCTCTGGGGGGAGGCTGGTGAAAGGACTCCTCAGAGACCAGACAGCTGGTGACCCCTGCTGGCCACTAGGGACCAGAGCAGTAGGGCTGGGGAAGGGGTGAAGGGAGCCAGATTATTGAACTCACAGAGTGCCTGCATAGGAGAACTTAATGACTTCATAAACATTCCCTGAGGTTTCTCTGAGCCAGGCCTGATCCCAGGGAACATTCTGTTCCCATCCTGGCCTCTTTCAAGAGCTCCATGGCTTATAATGGAGGGAGGCTGATAACAAACAAGAAAGGGTAGGACCAAGCCTGGTAGATGAGCAAAGGGCTGTCAGTGGGGGAATCCTGAAGGACGAATTTTAATTGTGGGCTGGGAGGGACAAGAACATTCTGGATAGAGAAAAGCACATGCAAGTCACATTCAGAATAGCAAGGGAATGAAGATGCAGGCCAACAGGGTGGCTTCCAAAGGCTTAGATTTCAAGCTGAGGGGTTCTTCTGAAGGCAGCAGGGAAAATTCAAAGGGTTGGCAACTTAGAAAGTCACTGGCTCTGGCAAGTAGGGGACTGGGAGGAGACAGTGAATCTAAGGTGGCCTGTAGTGGCAGCAGGGATGGAGAGAAGCATGAAGCACAGCAGCCTCAGGATCTGGTACTATGAGGGGCAGAGGTCACATGCACAGATGACAGGAGGCAGCTGGGTATGGCATCCAGAGTTCAGGACTGCCGTGCCAGGAGAAGTAGGCAATCTGGGAGCAATGAGAGTAGATTTTGCCATTTGGTCAATACCTTTCTGTCTTCGCTGACCTGTGCCAAACCCTAGGCTACAGAAAGAAGTGGGGTGCTGGGTTCTGCCCTGTGAGTTCAGCCTGGACTGAGGCATATTGTGGGGGTGAAATTTGATGCCAAGGTAAATGAAGGCCCAGGCTTAAGCTGCCCTCCTCTACCTGGGCCCTGCCTCTGGGAGGAAAGGGGGCCAGTGTAAAGGCTTGCCCAGTGTACCAAATACTTTGATATCACTCTTGTTTGTTAGGACCCTTTCCACCAGGACCCCATGGGCTGCTTGCTCCCTTTCCAGCCCACTGTGTTGGTTTGGCCTCAGGGCCAGGTTGGACCCAAGGCTACATTTCCATGGCTCTAAAAGGCACTGATTTGGGCTATCCTGAGCCGTTCTTCATGCTGTTTGCATGATTAAGCTAGGCAACCTGTGTCCCTGGGCAGAGGCTGGGCTGGCTCTGCCAAAACTGCTCTATGCAGGAGGAGGAGGAGACCAAACCAGATTTCCCTGAGCCCCCAGCCCAGGTCTCCCTGTACCCCAGAAATGCTGCAAAGACGCAAACAGACAATTTTGTTAGTCACCCTTCCCCCAACTTTAAGAAGGAAAAGTGAGGAGATACATAATTTAAAAAGACTTTTTAAACAAGAACACTGTTTTTAAACAAACAGGCCAAGTCTTTCTGGGCCTTCGTCCCCATTAAATTTGGAGGCTACCCCCATCCTGTGGGCTCTGGAGCCCTGTGAAGCGGAGGGAAGCTGTTCTCCAGCCCAGGCTGAGGGGGCGTAGTCCTAGCGCCAGAGCACAACCTTCCTGCCCTGGTCCACGCTCACCACGTGGCTCCCGGAGCAGCACCAGGCCACAGCGTTGATAGCAGCACTAAGGAGAGGGAGAGTAGGGTTCAAGGGGCAGCAGGAGCCAGGTCTGCAGCCTGGCTCTGCCCCCCAGTATTGGACCTAGATAGTTTGAGGCCCTCTGTGAGCCCATTTCCTCATCTGCAAGTGGGTAAAACACATGTGGAAGGATACCTGGGTGCTGTGAAGGGCTGGGGAGGGTGAAGGTTTGGAGACAGGGGCTGAGAGATGTTAGAACCTGGTGTCAGGCAGGACTAGTAGGAGGGTAGTGTCTGCTCACCAGTGAGGGCCCTGAAGGCTGCTCTCCAGTTTCCCAGTGTCAACATCCCAGATGTAAAGGACTCCATTCGAGGAGCCTGCCAGTGCATAGCTTCTGTCAGGGCTGCAGTGGCCACAGCAGAACAAGAGAAAGGGACTCAGTTAAGGACACACACAAGGACCAGGTGGGGTGTACTCGAGGATGGGCAAGCTCTCACAGACACACCTGAACACAGCTTTGGTCCAGTCAGAACCACATTTGAAGCCATCAGCCCTAAAGACAAACAGGGCTGGGGTCAGAATGGAGATCACTGCCAGTCCTGTCCCCAACCAGGGGCTTTGAGAGCCCCATCTCTATAAGGTGTCAGGTACCTCAGCAGGTCCTGGTCAAGAAAGGCAGAGAACTTTTACAGGAAAAGAGAAACACAGCTGCCCCAATAAAGGCCACAGGGTCAACAGGCAGAGTCTAGTACCTGAACACCTGGCGGATATTGCTGACCCGGAGGTCGATGACCTTGAGTGTGTTATCTCTGGAGCAGATGAGCAGGTGCAGCTGGTCATGGCTGAGGCTCAGGGAGGTGACCCGGCCCTGCACAGGAATGACCTGGGTGCAGCGGGGACCCCTGAGGAGAGAGGGGTAAGGAACAGTCCCCCAAGCCATTCCTGAAAAGAAGGGACTAGGTATGGTCCCCTTCCTAACCAACAAAGTCCAGAGGCAGGTCTCTCCAGTAACTAATCTCCCTTATCCCTACACCCAGCTCCCTCCACTGAGGAACTTGGTCAGATTTTGATTTGAGAAGGAGCCCTTGAAACCCTTGGATCACTAAAATAAACATTGGAAGAAAAGCAATGAAAAGTCTGTCTTGAAACAACTTGAGAGAAGGAAGGGCTTCAAAGGGCAGTCCCTGCACACCAGCAAGACCAGCCTGCATGGGCCCTGCACTGGCTCCAGCTCTGCATTTGTAAACCATTCACCCAATGCTGGGCTCTTCTGTTCAAAAAACAACTAAAAACATTTTTTGGTTTTTTTATTGAAGCGTGGTAGCCAGGCATGGAGGCACATACCTAGACCTGCAGCTGCACAGGAGCCTGTGGCAGGAAGATTCCAGCCTGGGCAACTTAGCAAGGCTCAGTCTCAAAATAAAAGTAAGAAGGGTTGGGGATGTAGCTCAGTGGTAGTGAACCACTGGGTCCAATCTCTGGCACCAGAAAAAAAGTAGAAATAAAATGGAAAAAGTTGTTTGTCCATCTTGGTTGTAAAGCCCAGGCAGTCAGTACTGGACTGAGAAGTCACAAGGAAAATGGCACAGCTTCCCAGGAGCGCTATGCCTCAAGGAGCTGTGCCCAACAGAGGATACCAGCTGGTGGTGCCAGCCCCATAGCTTCACTCCCCCAAGGAACCACCATGACCCTTCCTGCCAAGGAGCAAGAACTCCAGCACTCTGACCCCAGGTCCACCAGCCACCCACAGTCTGCCTGTCACCTGCTATCCCAGAACCGGATCTTCTGGTCATTGTGGCCACTAATGATGATGTGGTCCCCGCACACCACGTCGTTACAATAGGAAAGGACATTGATAGTTCTGGAACCTAGGGACCAAGGGGTAGAGCCCAGGGTCTCAGAGGGTTGTCAGGAGCTAGCACAGTAGACACGTAGAGATGCTGAGGTCCAAAAGGGGCAGTGTTCTCCCAAGACTAGAACCCAGATCTTCCCAGCCCAGGTCAGTCCACCTCTTCTTCATCTACCCAAAGCTTAAAGACATGAAGAAATCAGATAGGGAACACCAATGGGGCACAGAGAAGGATGACCTTGGAAGGTTTCACCCAAAATGTCTTTGAATCCCAGAGCCACTCCCAGAAAGCAGGGTAGGTTCCCTTGTATCTGAGGGAAGGGGGGGATGGGAGGTGGAGTTGGAGCTGAGCCTCACAGTAGGCACGGCCAAGGTCCCACTCCTTCACTGTCCGGTCTCTGCTCCCAGTCACCGCCTGGTGTCTTGTTAGCTTGAATTTGGCAGCTGTCACCTTGTCCTTGTGTCCAGACAGTGTTTCCTGCCCCCATACCAAGTCTGGATCAAAGGCATGGCCAAGACCCCATAATAGCACCTCCCTCATCCTGAAAAAGGACCCTTGACCCTTAGGCTGCCTTCCCAGTCAGGTCTCACCTTGGACCGTGCCTCTCCCACCTTCCAGAGCTGGGCAGCCTGATTGTAAGTAGCTGCCAAAACCTGGGAGCCCTGGAGAGATGGGGAGTGTTAGAGGTCTGAGTCTAGGCCTGGCCAAAGGCAGCATCTTTCAGTCCAGAGAATTATGGTAGGGGTGGCCTTAAAGGTTCCCATGGCCCAAGTCATCAAGGAAGACAAAGGAGCCTCAGGCCAGCAGGAGTGGTATATGCAAGAGCCCAAGGACCCAGCTTTTGGATACTGTTACTGATGGGAGTCTCTGCCCACTGATAGAGTCTGGGGTGTGGGGGGATAATCCCATGCTACTGGGGCAAAGTCCCCTCACCGAGGGGTCGAAGTCCACACTGGTGATGCTGCCACCAGCTCCCTCAAGGGTCTGGTTGGCCTCCAGACGACCTGGAAGGGCAGGGCAGGGGGAGAGCAGGGAAAGGAACAGGTGAAATGAGGTCACTCACAAAATAGAGGAACTGGAACCCAGAGTGGGAACAGGAGTCTCTCTTAAGTTAGAGCACAGAATCACCAAGTACAGTTACAGCCTGGACTGCAGGGGCCTCAGGGGGAAGCTAGGCATTTCCCAGATAGGGCTAGAGAAAACCAGAGAGAAGGGACTGTCCATAGGTCACACAGCAAGCCAGGCCAGACCAGCTGGAGATTTGCCTCCTCTAGGAAGCCTCCAGGGGTTGGCTCTGAGTCCCTAACCCAGTTGTAGAGCACAGAGCTTAGCACAAGATGGACAGTCAATGTTTGTCTCCTGACTTCTGGCAGGTGGAGTGATACCAAAAGAGGTGATGGCCTGGTGAACCCAAGGACTTGTTCCTCAAAGTCTGTCGTTGTAAGACTGATAAGGGACCTCCCCCTCCCCCAACAGAGGCCCATCTGCACTCAGCCCTCCCCATCTTGCAGGCCTAGGGGTTCTTCCCTTCCTTGGAGAGGCATCTTCAGAGTCCTGCTCCTGCCGAGGGGTTCTCTAGCTATTGCTCACAGGAATGTTCCAGGTAGAGGCAAACACAAAGAGGCCCACCCAGGAGCAAGCTGAGAGTAGATCTTTAGAGAAAGTACTGGGTTGGGCTGCAGGGAGGGGTGGGTCCTTACCTCCTACCACATTCCAGAGGTGGATAAGACAGTCAGCCCCACCAGTGGCCAGGAGACTGCTGTTAGGGCCAAAACATACAGCATTGACCTCAGATAGGTGGGCATCCTGTGAGGAAAGGGGAGGTTGGTGACCCGGGCCTTCCCCACATATGCTTGTTTGTGCCCCCTCACAGGCTCACTCTCAATGTGCCTGTGCACACATACAGCCTGCTGCTGGCTTGGTATCCACACCCCAGGTCTCTGCCCAAATCCTGAGTTTCAAACTTAGCCCCAGCAAATATCTTCATTTCTGCCTGGTCCCCTGAAGCAGCCTCCCAACTCTGCCTCCCAACACTCTCATTGGGCCACCTACTCTCTCAGCCTCCCATCTCCCTTTCCAGTCTATGCCCCCATTGTAAAGAGCCTGAGCAGTTCCCACCATGGCCTGTGGAGACAAACTCCTGCTGGTCCTGGGAGTCTTGCTTGCCTGGCCTGCTCGGGACACCCCTAGTGCCTGCACTCCCATATCGGCCCCCACACATGTGGCCCAGTTCCTCCCTTACCAGGACATCTTGAGCCCAAGTAGGAAGTCGGGCAGCCACACACACAGGGATGCTCTGGTATCGCTGCTCAGGGGCACCCCCAATTGAGTGACCTCTCCTCTTCTTGAAACTGCAGGGGTAGAGTCAGGAGGATGTTCACCAAGGCCTTCTGATGTGGGGGCTTCAAAGGCAGCAGCAACAGGAAACAGACATGGCAGTAGCAGAATATGGCCCCAGGATCCAACCAGCCCGTTCCCCAACCCAGGATAGAGTGGAGAATACACAGGAAAGCACAGAACAAGGGCAGGATTGGTGGTTGCAGGGAAACTTCAGGGCTAACGGTTAGTATTGGCCTTGCCACTGCTTGGCTTTGTGACTGAATGAGTTCTTACATTTCTGAGCCTTAGTTTCCCAATTGAGTGAGAGTTCCCATTTGGCCTCAGGCTGGAACTCTTGGTCCCCTGTGAGGACCTTGGATAAGGACAGATTCCTTATGAGCCTGGAAGATAGCTGAGTAGGAGTTAAAAATGAGGTCATACACCTGGCTCCTGCCTCTGGGGACCAAAAGAGATACACACAGACAGTGGGCACCATATGGATGAACAGACGAGGCACATACAGAGACCAAGCCTGGGCTCCAGAAGCCTGACATGAGACTCCAACAGGCCCAACCCCTTCACATACACAAATACACACACTTACTCTAGCAGCCCCTTCACCACATCCACACAGTGGGACAGAGTCAGAGAGGTGGCTGAGGCAGACCTGGAGCAGAACCGAGAACCATGTGCTAAGGGACTGGCTGGTAGGTGTGCAGACAGCAATCATTCATCCCTATACTTTGCTGGAGATCTGAAGACTTATAACCTCTAGAGCCTAGAACAAGAACTTGACTCCTTGAAGATCAGGAGGGTTGTAATCCAGACCAACCCAGGAAAGTGTAGGCAGGGAGGGACTTGACAATGGAAGTCTCTACCATGATGGTAAGAACTACCAACCCCCCCACCCTCGGCAAATGCTCACAAACAAAAGCTCCTGGGAGGCTGAGCTAGGGCATATGGGAGTGGGCAGATGAAGTGGCCTCAGGCTGGGACAAGGCTGGGGGCAGTGAGGAGGGGAAACCTAAGCTTGTTGAGTAATCTCAGAAATGCCCAACTGTACTGGGATGTCTCAGCCCACCAGGGCTGCCAAGAACTTTGGAGACCAGTGTCTCAAGCCCCTCCCCAAGGTTCCTTCACTATCCCAGGACCTAGACACCAGGGACCTACAAGAAAAGACTGAGGAGAAGAGCCTTCAGGCTGGGAAACGGAGCCAGGAGAGAGCAGCCTCAATGACAAGTAAATCAAGACTTGGGGGCACTGAGAGTGTGAGCAAACATCTACATATGTTCTTATGTTCATACACACTAAGGTATTCGCAGCCAAGCTCCTGTATACATATGTCCATGTCCCTTGTGTATACCTACCCATGCACACACCTGTGTTTACATACATACATGCCTAGGACAGATGAGCCCTGGGCCTTGCCCACAGTTCCCTCCTCATGACACCCCTTCACAAGCCTTAAACCCCACCCCAGAGCTCTGGTCCTAGGAAGAAGAGAAAGCAGTGCATGTTCAGTGAAAATGACCCCAACTACCCCAAGCACTGTAGGTCAGACCAGTCCTGGGCTGTACCCCAGCTTCTCCCCAAACTCCTAGCCCCAACCCACCAGCTGGCCCCAAGGTCCTAGAAGAAGACAATGGCAGCCTCAGAATTCTGAGACAGCCAACTGGGTCCTCACCTGAAAGGCCTTTTCCACTTCCCACAAGCCTCACTCTCCAGGGACTCAGGCTTAATAGCCAGAGCCAGAGTCTCTGTCTGCTCTCTGATCCCATCATGTAGAGTGTGTGGAATCCTGGGAGAGAGGAATAAAGCTCAAGAAGGCCAAAGCAACAAGCCAGCCCCTCCCTGCCCAAGCACTGATTACGGTGAAGATGTGAATTCCGGGCGGGGAGGGGTCCAAGTGGGAGGGAGGATGGCGGTGGGCACATGAACTTGCTCCTACGATCACACAGCTCTGCAAGGATCCAGTGGACCCTGGATTGCTGCTGTGTCCACAGGCAATCAGGTGTACCGGTGTGGGGGGGGTGGGTTAGATGGAAAAATAGGCAGACAGTCGGGCAGCTACAGAGTACAGGAGTCAGATCCGGTCCCTCCTCACTCTTACTCGCTGATGCTCACAGTCCGTTTGGCAGCCTTCTTTAGTTCCTGGGATACCCGCGCCTGATTGGCCCTAGTGGGGAAAAAAGCATCCTAGGAGCCAGAAGATTCCAAGGTGGGGTACCAAACGCCCCTGCCTTCAGGTTCCAGCCTGACTTAGTACATTCTCCCCAGGGGGCAGTCCCCATCGCTGCCTTTCAGGCAAGGGCGAGGCCAGACTCTGAGGAGGCTAGCCACAGAACAGGTTGGGGCCCAGCCCTCCTACCGCTCTCGGCGCTCGTTGCGCAAGTTGCACTCGGCTGCTGCGCGCTCCTTGCGTTGCAAGAGCTGCTCCAGCAGATCGCGCGCCTCCTCCTGGAGCGTGCGCAGTGCCACCTCTTGGTGCCCAGTGTGCACGCGCAGCGCCTCGTAGGCCTTCCGCTGCGCCGCATTCTGCTTCCGTAGCTCCTCTACCAAGCTGACCTGCTGCGCCCTCGCCTCCCGCAGCTGCGCCACGCGGGCCTCCACAGCCGCCAGCCTGGAGGACCGGAAGCGCAGGCAGTGCATCCCAAAACGCTTCCATCACCGCCCAGGGGGGACCCGCCTAAGACCCCAGAGACCCCAGAGAGATGTACCCATGGCCGCCAGGTGGTTAAGCCACGTCCCCAGCCAAGCCTTCGCCCTCAGAGCCGTGCAGTTCGCATCAACCAAACACAAGCCAGGGGTCTTTGGTGGTCATGGGGAAAGCTGTTGGGGCCACGCAATAACCCTGGGGCAGAGGAGGGCGCAGTCCCTTTCACCCTACCGGTACTCACCTGCTTTGCCGCTCCTCCAGCTCCGACTGCAGGGCATCCAAGGCTGCACTCTTCTTCACCACCTGGTAGGCCATCTGTGGGGGCGGACAGGTGGTCTTGGGCACCTCTGGAGGGCTCACACCAGGCCTTACGCCCCTCTCAGGCAGGTGAGGCTGGAGGGACAGAGCCTGCCACCACCTTCCACGGCCCCTTCCCAACAAGGCTCAGATGAGTTTAGGATCATGCATAAGGATGCAACAGAGGCTCTAGGCTCAGAAGTCTGACTCCTGTGCTGTGCCACTTATTTTCTCTGTGACCTTAGGGGTGTAGAGACCCTTGGAAAGTGAATCTCCTTAGCAAGCTTCGTTTTCCTCATCTGCAAAATGGGAATGATAGTGCCTACCTCCATAGGGTTGAAGGAATGCTGAATGAGGCAGGGGTACAGATGAGATGACCCTCACCCTACCTCCACAGAGCAACCCAGAACTATTATGAAGAAAAATATTTAAAATAATAGCAGATGGTTATCTAGCATTTACACGTGCCATGCTTTATTCTGAGCACTCTACACATATTAACTCTTTTAATCCCCATAATAACACCATATAGTAAACCCACCAGCCTCATTTTACAAATGAGAACATTGCTACAGAGAAGTTAAATGCCTTGTCCAAAGTCACACAGCTAAGTGACAGTTGATATTTGAACTCAAGCTACCTAACTACATCATGCTACAAGTAAAGTGTTGCTCTACAGGGAGGGTTCAAGGGATGTGAGTTCTATTCCCTGCCTCTCCAACATTTGGCTTTCTTTACAATCCCTGACCAACTGCTGGCCTGCCCAAGCACAGATCTCAGAATACAGAAGCACACAAGGCTAAGAACAGGAATGGACTGTGAGAGTACTGAACCCAGACTGAGTCCTGGAGCTGCCCTGACAGCCCGGAAGTAGGGTAAGAATCATTACATATTTACCCCTGCCTCACTCCACATTCCTTCAACCCCAGAGCCAAGAGATGGGCCAGCCATGAAGATGAAATTTGGTTCCCTTCTTTCAATGCTGAGGAGTCAGTGAGAAAAACAGTTCCAAGGCAAGGCAGTGCCCACCAGTGTGGTAAGAGGAAAATGAGGGCCAGACTCTGAGCACCTCTGGCCCAGCAAATAATCACAAGGAAGGGACGGGGTGGAGGGGTACTCTTATTGCTAACATCTGTTCCTGGTACTTTCTCACAAGGGCTTGGTAAGGATGGACTGAGGTGCGAGACTGAGGCTGTCTACCTGCACTGATATAACTCCCTGTGTGAAGGACTGTGAAGACCCCCTGCACATGCAGACAGGGCCCCTACTTTCATAGCTGGTCCAATTTACAATATTTATAATCCTTCTCACCACTGAGCAACCATTGCCATTCTCGTCACCTATCACTTGCTTTCATTTCTGTTGTGTTATACCACTCAATATTTTTTTATTGGTACTTGTCAAAATTCAAATGATAGAGGTGGAAAACAGATGAGTGGTTACCAGTGGTTAGGGGTGTTTGGGGAAAGGTGAGTGTGACTAAAAAGGGATAGCAAGAAGGATGTCTGGTGGTGATGAAACTGTGCTGTATCCTGATGAATACAAATCTACAAATTGTGATGGCATGTCACACCATTATCAAGTTGCAATCACAGCTCTGGGGGAGAGGCTCTCAATTTGTCTGTAACCCCTTCCCACATTTGTGTTGGGCAGGTGACTTGGCTTACTGTAACTGGACACATGTTTACTGGCCCAGCACACTCTCCTCCCTTGAAAACTCCACAGGGCCAGGTCTGTTCACAGCTGCACTCCCTGTTCCTTGGACATAGCGACTGTCAATAAATATTTGTTGAAAGAATGAAGAAATCACAAAAAGTGGATTTGTGTGGGTGGAGTTTCAAATCTAGATTCCACCTCTCTAAGTCTCAGTTTCCCCCTCTGTACCTACAATGTAGAGGATTAACTAAGCTAATGCTTGCCTAGTGCTAAGTGCTATATTATGGAAAAGATGGTGATTTCATTTATTTTACTTATTTATTTATTTTTTATTTGTGGCCCTAAGAATTGAACCCAGGAGTACTCTACCACTGAGCTACATCCCCAGCTCTTTTTATTTATTTATTTTGAGATAGAGTCTTATAAATTTCCTAGGCTGGCCTCGAGCTCACAATCCCCCTGCCTCAACCTCCTGAATCACTGGGATTACAGGGTGCACCATCACCCCCAGCTGGAGATGATTTTAGATGTGATGTCTCAGCTGAGCAAGAGTCCAGTGTGCAGAAAAGAAGGCTGGGTAGAGTCAGGTCCAAGAGTCAGAAGAGAAAAAGAAAGAGAAAATCCCTGTGGCCATGGGAGCCAATGAGCACACCCAAATGAACACCCACATTTAAAGGGAGGAAGAAAAGGAGCCAGAGAAGGAACTCAGAAGTAAAATCTACAGATATAAGAAGAAAATCAGAGGAAATAAGTAGGGTACAACAGAAGCCAAGGGATGCCGTTGCAGGGGACAGACAGGGCAGTAATGCTAGGTGGAAGTGCCAAGTCCTGCCTACAGACTACATTAATCTTGGTTGTTTGTCTGCAAGTATATATTAACCATCACCTGATGCTGGGCCCTGGGGTTGCCTGGACAAGGGGTGAAGAGTAGGCACGTGAGTGGGGGAATAAGCAGAGTAGGCTAAACCATCTATAAGGGGGAACAGGCTGCCAGGCCCCTACACAAGCATCCACTTCCCTGAAGTCTTGTCTCACTCTTTCCAGCCGATGTCGGAACCCTCTTCATCCAGGGCTTGCAAGGGGCACTCTGACACCCTTCCCAGCTTCATTTCCAGGCCTCATATACTAGGGCTCACTCAGTGCTTGCAGCACTGGACTTTAAGGGATGCAGCAAACACAGGAAGTTCTGCTCACTTCCTGGTTCCCTTGACAGTATCTCCCTGCCCCAAAGTCCTAGATCCTGGCCCTGCCCCATTCTTGATCCTTTCCCAGCTTACCTCACCACAGTCCAGGCGGAGCCCCTCCTCCTCCTCCTTCTGCCACTTCACCCTCAGAGTATCTTGTGGTGAGCTTTGGTCTGAGTCAGGCCCTGACTCCTCCCTGCCAACCAACCAGAGAGTGGTACTTATGTCCCCTCCATTCACCCCAATGCTCAAAGGCTCCCAGTGTCCCATGAAAAGCCTGAAACAAGAGCCGTTAACTTTTTCTTGAGGAAAATGGAAGCCTGAAAGCCACTCAAGGAAAAAGCAAGGATTGAAGAGCAGTCAGTGGTGGAGTGCTTGTCTAGCATAGGAGAGGCCCTGGGTTCCATCCCCAGCACCACAAAAAGGAAAAAAAGGAAAGAGCAAATCTCAGAAATGAGCTTTCATGAGTCCTGTGCTCTGGCCTTGTGTTTCCTTGCCAAGGACCTTCCTCAAAAAACACCTGCTAACTCTGGCCCCAACCCATTCCTTGATCTAGTCTTCACTCTCTTTCTCTTTGGAATAGGGAGCAAGATCCTTTCTGTAGGCATCAGGTAAGGAACAGGGAGATGGAAAAAGGCTAAGGGGGAAAGACAGGAGTGCAGGGTTAGGAGGGGAAAGGGATAGGAAAAATGCAGAGAAAGAAGGAGAAAGGAGATTTTAAAGCAGCTGGCCTGGGAGAGGGCCTGCCTCTCCAGATCCACCCCTGAGTAGCAGCTAGGAGCCACTGAAGTGCTGGGAGAGTATGACCCAGCATGGGGGCTGGGTGGCAGGAGGGACTAGAAACAGGCAGCCTATTATGATCACTGATACATACACTTACCAGAAGCTCTGATGGGTGGCAGAAGTAACATCATTTGGCTTCATATGAAGCTTCTCTGAGAACTTGGCCAACAGCTCAGCTTTTTCTAGGAGATGATTATCTGGGGGAGCAAGAGGGTGAGTTGGGGCAGAGATAGACACCTTCCAGCCAACCCCTGGCATACAAGTTACCTATGGCTAGAAAGGCTACAGGAGTCCAGGGATGCTGGAAATGAGGAAGCTACTTGTGGATGGGTTGTGCCCCTTGCCTGAGAGTTGTTTGTGCATCTCTACAGGACCTTTAGTGCTGGCATAGACCACCATGTCACCCAGGAGAAGACCTGTTCTCCCAGGGACAGAAGGACCCCTACTGCTGGCAACAGGATGGCTGGGTCCTGCCTGATGAGGGTCCTGAAGGATGCAAGGGGCCTAGGATTGATTCACCTCTGCCCCAGACAGGGCTGGCTCCAGAGCATGATGAAACAAAAAGCTGTACTAGCCTATGACCTTTAGCAAGTCACTTCCCCTTTAAGGGCTCTAACTTCACACTAAAGTAATCCTAACTTCCCCAGAGTTGGTGCAAGTTCCCCCAGGTCAAAATAGAAAGTCCTTGAGCAATTATCCAACAGATCTTCTTAGGTTAGGTGGTTAGACCCTGGATTACACACACCCACCACCATCCACGATAACTTCCTCTTTTCAGTTCCGGAGCAGGCTGGGGGGTGGTAAGCCCAGGCCTAGCTTCTCAGCAACCTTCCCTCACCCAGTGCCCTGCTTGTCACCTTGACCGAGGTCGCTGGATTTAGTCTAGTTCTCATACAAAACCCCACCTCAGCTGTAGTAAAGGCACAGCACTAGTCCCCAGCAAATCTTAAAAAGGTTCCATTATGCCTAATTTACATAGAATAAATCTGAGGCTTAGGGACATGAACTACCCAAGACCACAGAGATAACAGGAATTTCAGTCTTTCTGATTTCAGCCTTCTGGGTTGCTCCAGACCCTTAGATTTGGAAGTCCCAAAAAGGGACTGTGGGTGACTCTTTCCTCAAACTGGGAGGTTCCCCTGTCTATCCGAGCCCTTAAGTGAGGCTGCCTGGAAGTAGGGGAGAGCCTCAGGACCATCAAGAAAAAGGCCCAGCACCTGGAAGATTGCAGAGTGATTTCCCACGATAAGAAACAGATTGGGTCTTGGAGACTTACCAAGATTAGCTCCAGTGAGATTAGCAGCAGGGATTGTGGCCAACCCCAAACTTTTCTCACTAGTTCCAGGGCAGGCTGGAACTAGTGAAAAAAACTAAAACTTCCAACCCCAAACATACAATCTCAGGTGACCAATGGTCCTACACACAGATCCACTCTAGTTCATCCCATCCTGAACTGCCCCACCCCTACCCCCAACACACACTCCAGCTGCCCAGAAAGCTCCAAAAGAATCTGACTTCCCAGCTCCCTTAGAAATCCTGCGACCCCTGCTTCTCCCTCAGGCTGGGGTGTGCTGAGCACAGAGAAGCTTCATGTGTCCCAATCATCTATAGGCGGCAGCAAAGCCCAGATTCAGAGTTTTCTCCTTAGAGATTAAGAGTTTCACTGTTACCCTAGATCCATCAACAAGCGGCTGCTCTGGATAGTCCAGCCTTCCTTCACTGGGTTAGAGACTAAATGGTCTGATCTGGTCCTGGGGACCATCTGACAGCGAGAAAAGCACAAGAGACCTGGCAAAAACAATACTCAGGGGCAAACGTTCTAGGAAACCCAGCTCGTGGGGGTTGAGCCGAGCCTTGAGGGGGTATCAACAAGGATCTCTCCGCCCAAGAGAGTTCTAAGCAGAGCCTGGATTGGAAGGGACGGGAATCCTGGCCATTCAGAAGTGGGGCGTGGCAGACAGGTTCAAGTCAAAAGGCCTCCCTCGGAAGCCAGAAGGCGCTGAAGCACTTGGGTCACGGCTTGAACAGCCAAACCCTCTTCCCAGGCCGGGAGCCCAGCCTCCTCAATGGCCATTTTCTAAGATGCCCAAGGGCACACTCACAGGCCGGCACCAGCTCCAGGAAAAGTGCCTTCTGCGTGCGGTCCCGCTGCTGTAGCTGCCGCACAATGTGGCACTTCCAACCCGAGGTGGGGTCAAAGGATGCTTCGGGCCCTGCCATAGCCCAGTCTCCAGCCAGTGCACCGGGCGCCGCGCTCGGTAGCAGGCGCGGCGGGGGCGGGGGCGGGGGGCGGGGCCTCTTGGGGACTCCGGGATTCGGGGTCTGGCGGTGGCGGGGAATCCCCGGGCTGTACCAAGGGCTTGATGGGGGCGGAGGAGCTGAGCGCACCCCTCGAGGAAGCTGCCGCATGTTTGCGCCGCTGGGGCCCCACTAGAAAATTTTTGCCTCACAGGGTGCTCCTCTTGCTGTCAGGGGTAATAAATTGGGACCAGAATCGAGGCCCCTGGGTCAGCTACCCCTTTGCCTGTTGGCGCGCTCCGGAGGCGGGGCCTCCAAGGCCAAGTCCAGCGTTACTTGACGCAAACGCCCGGACCAAATTCTAAAGTGAAGGATGCTTAGAGAACGAGAGTCTTTTTATTTTCTTCTGTCCCGAGGATGCTTCGGGCTTTAGGGACCCAGGCTGGTGTCACAGATGCTGTAACTCATTGCAGGGGCAGACAAGTGTTCCTGCAAGGAACGGCGCCTCGGACCAAGACTCTCCCTAGCTGGGTTACACCCGGACTCTTGGGTGTACGCAGACACAGGGCACCCACAGCATGACAGAAGCACAGAGGAGGGAGAGACAGAAGGGAAGAAATCCTTCTTTCCGGAGATGATGGCTTTTGAGTTGGGTTTGTGAGATAACCGATAAGAGTTGGCCAGAGGAGAGAAAAAAGGATTCTCGGCCGGGGGAGGAGGGGGGCGGGCAGTGCTCAGAGGTTTGACGACATAAAAATTCCCATGGGTTGAGGGCTGCTAGGTCAGGAGTCAGAACTGCCTATGGAGGGGAACAAGGTTTAGGGGCCCAGTTGGTCACAGACAGTTTAGGTCCCTAAGATTAAAGGGATGCAAGCTGGGCGCGGTGGCACAGGACTGTAATCCCAGTGATTCTGGAGGCTGAAGCAGGAGGATTCCAAGTTCAAGGCCAGCCTCAGCAATTTAGCAAGACCCTGTTTCTCTGGGGCTAGGGCTATATTTCAGTTGGTAGAGTGCTTGCCTCACATGCATAGGACCCTGGCTTCAATCCTCTGCACCATAAAAAAAAAAAAAAAAAAAAAAAGATCCTGTCTCAAACTTAGTGAGACCCTGACTCAAAAGGATTGGGGATGTAGCTCAGCACCCTGGGTTCAATCTACAGTACCAAAACCAAAATCAAAATAAATTAGTTAATTAAATTAAAAGGGGATGCAGCTGTTTTAATCTCGGAAACCCCCTTGATCCAAAGAACGCGAGGTTTGTTTGCTTGAGGTTTTATGGAGTAAGTGGCTGAGCTGGCCAGTAGCCCAGTATCCTGAATCAGGGTCCAAGAGTTCACTTGTTTGGGCAGCCTCTGGAGGAGTAGAGACATCTCTTGTGGGTACACTTGACAGTGTATCATGGATTTCATGGAACTGTGATAAAATTGTCTCTGGCCTATCCAGAGCTCTCAGAACACAGGCTTGGGTGAGGAATCAAAAGAGCGCTTCACTGGGCTAGCCTTACCCTGGGGAATACTGGGGAAAGCCCAGAAGGTCCTCCTCTCAGTGAAACAAAAGAGAAATTAGGCAATGTCAGGTAGCTTTCTGGGCCTTGGAGGTGATAGGTCTGTTGAAATTCTAAAGGGGATGGGTCACAGAACTTGGAAAGTAGTAAAGGCTAGTGATAATCCAGGACAGTGCTTTAAAATCACAATAAACCGGGCTCCTTGGGCTCTTGTGGCCTTTGCATATGCTGTGCCTGAACTTTGGAACAACTTCCTCTCAAGTAGTACATCTATTCATATATCACCTCCCCAGGGAAAACTATGCTGTGGTCTATGGAATTCCTCTTGGGATAAAGCCTGAGTCCCAGGTATCCTCATCCCTCCCACCAGCCCAGGTCTGGCCTGAATATTTCACATGACTATTTCTGTTGCAGGTTGGTAGTAACAATCACCAAAAGGCATGCCCAGTCAAAGGACACAGTACCTGTGGAGGCCTAGGTCAGTTAGTGAAAGTGATCAATTCATTTTAGGACTAGCTAACTCTCAGACACTTGGAAAATGCACATTGGAGGGTGTATTAGCCCAGCTATGAGGTGCAACAAGCTGTTTTTATTATTATTATTTTTTTTATAATTTTGGTACCAGGGATTGTACCCAGTGTACTTAACCACTGAGTCACATCCCCTTTTTAATTTTTTTTTTTTTTTGGTCAGGGCCTTGCTGAGTTGCTGAGGCTGGCCTTGAACTTGCAATTCTTCTACCTTGGTCTCCCAAATCACTGGGATTATAAGCAAGAGCCACCACATCTGGCTAGTTGTGTTATTTCTGAATATTATATAATAAAGAAGTGATTGGCTTCTACTGAAAATATTTTCCATCTTTAGAATATGACAGAATGTATTATAAAGTTCACTTAAAATACAGAGCTGAGGTTGTGGCTCAGTGGTAGAGTGCTTGCCTAGCATGCTCAAGGCCCAGGGTTCAATCCCCACCACTGCAAAAAATAAAATTAAAATAAAAAAATAGGGGCTGGGGTTGTGGCTCAGTGGTAGAGTGCTCATCTAGCATGTGCAAGGTGCTAGGTTTGAGCCTCAGCAGCACATAAAAATAAATAAAATAAAGGCATTGTATCCAATTACAACTAAAAAAAATTTAAAAGATAAAAAAAATACACCAAATAAAATAGAAAGAAGGAAAGAAAACCTACAGAACAGGAGAAAATATTTGCAAATAAAACGGATAAGGGCTATTATCAGGAATACATAAAGAACTCCTAAAACTCAACACAGCAACACCCAATTTAAAAAAATGAGGAAAAGATCTGAATAGATATTTTTCCAAATAGCATAAGCAGATGGCCAGTGAGCACATGTTGACATCACTAGTCATTTGGGAGATGCAAATAAAATACAACAAGATGCCACCTTACACCTACTAGGATGGATACAATAAGGGAAAAAAGGAAAAAAGTGTTAGCAAGTATGTAGAGAAAAATGGAACTCTCATGCATTGCTGGTAGAAATGTATGGTAATATGTTTCTGTGGAAAACAGTTTGGAAGTTTCTCAGAAGGGTGAACATACAAGAATCATATGATCCAGCAATTCCACTCCTAGGTATATATCCACAAGAATCAAAAGCAAGGATTTGAGCCAAGTATGGAATCCCACGCCTGTAATCCCAAGCGATTCAGGAGGCTGAGCCAGGAGGATCACAAGTTTGAGACCAGACTCAACAATTAAGCAAGAGACCCTTTCTCAAATAAAAAGGACTAAGATAAAGAAGAATGAAATTTGCTGGTAAATGGATGGAAATGGAAAACATGCTAAATTAAATAGGCCAAACTCAGAAACTCAAAGGTCAAATGTTTTCTCTCATGAAGAAGCTAAAGTAAAATAAAGGAAATGAGGAGGAAAGGATTGGATATCATAAAGATAAAGGGAAGGTCAGCAGTGTATTAGATCAAAAGGCAGAGTGGAGGGATGAGAAAAGGGAAGCAATGCCGAATGAATTTTGTGCACATATAAATATACCACAGGGAACCTCACCTTTATGTATAAGTAAAAAGAACCAATCAAACATAAATAAATAGATGAGCAAAAGGAAGTTTAACAGAGTAGAGGAAGGGGAACAGGGAAGGGGAAGGAGGATGGGAGAAAAAAAGGGGAGAGAAAAGGATGGGATGGTGAACTGAAATTGAATCCCATGCATGAGTTCATTGGGATGAACCCAATTACTATGTATAACTATAAAGTTCTAATTTAAAAATTAAAAAGAAAACTTTAAAACTATTTTAAAAATAAAAAGGGCTGAGCATGTGGCTTTCTGGTAAAGTGCCCCTGGGTTCCCTCCCCAGTAACAACAACAAAAAAAAAAGTTAATAAACCTTAAATGAAAACAGCATAGTATTGGCACCAAAATAGACTGGTAGACCAATGGTGCAGAATAGAGGACACAGAGACAAACCCACATAAATACGGTTATCTCATACTAGACAAAGGTGCCAAAAACATATTAGAGAAAGGATAACCTCTTCAACAAATGGTACTGGGAAAACTGGAAATCCATATGCAACAAAATGAAATTAAATCCCTATCTGTCGCCATATACAAAACTCAACTCAAAGTGGATCAAGGACCTAGGAATTAAACCAGAGACCCTACGTCTAATAGAGGAAAAAGTAGGCCTAATCTCTATCATGTGGGATTAGGCCCCCACTTCCTTAATAAGACTCCTATAGTGCAAGAAATAAAATCAAGAGTCAATAAATGGGATGGATTCCAACTAGAAAGCTTCTTCTCAGCAGAAGAAACAATCAGTGAGGTGAATAGAGAGCCTACAGAATGGGAACAAATTTTTACCATACACTCACTAGATAAAGCACTAATCTCTAGGTTATATAAAGAACTCAAAAACCTTATCACCAATAATAATAATAATAACAACAACAACAACAACCCAATCAGTTGGGCCAAGGAACTGAACAGATACTTCTCAGAAGATGATATACAGTCAATCAACAAATATATGAAAAAATGTTCAACATCTCTAGCAATTAGAGAAATGCAAATCAAAACTACTCTAAGATTTCATCTCACTCCAGTCAGAATGGCAGCTATTAAGAATACAGACAACAGGGCTGGGGTTGTGGCTCAGCAGTAGAGCACTTGCCTCACATGTGTGAGGCCCTGGGTTCCATCTTCAGCACCACATATAAATAAATAAATAAAAAGAAAGGCATTGTGTCCGACTACAACTAAAAAATAAATATTAAAAAAAAAAAAAAGAATACAGGGCTGGGATTGTGGCTTAGCGGTAGAGTACTCGTCTAGCACGTGCAAGGCCCTGAGTTTGATCCTCAGCACCACATAAAAATAAAATAAAGATGTTGTGTCCACCGAAAACTGAAAAATAAGTAATTAATATATATATATATATATATATATATATATATATATATATATATATATATATATATAAAAAGAAAAAGAATACAGACAACAATAAGTGTTGAAGGGGATGTGGGGAAAAAAGCACACTCATACATTGCTGGTGGGCTGCTAATTGGTGCAACCATCTGGAAAGCAGTATGGAGATTCCTTGGAAAACTTTGAATGGAACCACCATTTGACCTAGCAGCACAATTCACAATAGCTAAACTGTGGAACCAACCTAGATGCCCTTCAGTAGATGAATGGATAAAGAAACTAAGAAACTGTGGTGTATATATACACAATGGAATATTACTCATCATTAAAAGAGAATAAAATCATGGCATTTGCGGTAAATGGATGGAGTTGGAGAATATTATGCTAATTGAGGTTAGCCAATCCCAAAGAACCAAAGGCCAAATGTTTTCTCTGATATGTGGATGCTGATTCATAATGGGGGTGGAGTGGGGGATCAAGGGAAGAATGGAGGAAATTTAGATAGGGCAAACAGGAATTTGGGGAAGGGAGGAGGCATGGGGGTAGGAAAGATGGTGGAATGAGCTGGACATTATTACTCTAAGTACATATATGAAGACCAAATTGTGTGACTCCTTTGTGAACAACCACAGATATGAAAAATTGTTCTTTATATGTGTACTATGAATTGAAATGCATTCTGCTGTCATGTATAACAAATTACAATAAATAAATGAATTTAAAATTTAAAAAGTTAAAAATGACAATTTTATGTCATGTATATTTTACCACAATTTAAAAATTCTCACTCAGGGCCACTATGATAACACATACCTATACTCCCAACTACTTGGGAGGCTCAGGCTGTAGTATCATTGGAGACCAGCCTAGGCAAGAAAGCAAGAACCTCAAGGAAAAAACAAAAACAAAAGGAAAAAACAAAAACAAAAGGAAAAAACAAAAACAAAAAAACATCTCAGTGAGATAGTACACATCCGTAACCCCAGCAACTGAGGCTGAGGAGGCTGAGGCAGGAGGATCAGAAGTTTGAGGCCAGCCTGGGCAACTTAGCAAGACCCTGTCACAAAATAGAATATGAAAAGGGCTGGGAACTTAGCTAAGTGGGTTCAATCTTGAGTACCAAAAAACAACAGCAAAAACAGCTCACTCAAAAACGGAATGCAGGCCAGGCACCGTGGTACATGCCCGTAACCCTAGAAGCTCAGGAGTCTGAGGCAGGAGGATCACAAGTTCAAAGCTAGCCTCAGCAACAGTGAGACCCTGTCTCTAAATAAAATACAAAATAGGGCTGGGGATGTGGATCAGTGGTCAAGTGCCCCTGAGTTCAATCCCCGGTCTCAAAAGAAAAGAAAAGAAAGAAATGTACAATCAATTAAGTCAAAAAAGAGGCAATAGGGCTAGGGATGTGGCTGAAGCAGTAGCACGCTCACCTGGTGTGCGCAGGGCACTGGGTTCGATCCTCAGCACCACATAAAAAAAAATAAAATAAAAAAATAAAGGTATTGACAACTAAAAATAAATAAATATTTTTTTTAAAAAAAAGGAGGCAATAGGTGGAGAGAGGACTAGAGTACAACTCAGTGAGTACTTGTAGCATGTGTGAGGCTCTGGGTTGGGTCCTGAGCACTGCAAAAAAAGCAAGCAAGGACAAAAAAAAATGGAGAGAAACTACTTGCAGCATACATATAAAAGTAATAAAATCCAGAACATATAAATAACCTTTATAAATCAACTAAACAGAAACCCACTATAAAAATGAGCAGTGGAGCAGATACAATGGCATTAATCTGTACTCAACTATTTGGAAGCTGAGGAAGGAGGAATGCAAATTCAAGGCCACTCTGGGCAACTCAAAATAAAAGTCAAAAAGGACTAGGATGTAGTTCAGTGAGCCTTGATTTGTTCTCCAGAACTGGAGTGTGTGTGGGGGAGAAACAGTGATTTTTATCAGAAGAAAAACAAGTCATCCACAGAAAATAAAATTGCACATAACTAGTAAAGTATAGCTTAAAATTCAATGAAAGGCTTTGGGAGCCTTGTATCAGCTGTGGATTTTGGTTGAGCCATTAAGACAGGGAAGCTGCTTTTCTGGGAACTCCTGGATGAAATTCCCAGGATAGCAAAAGCCCAGATCATCCTGGCTCCATACCTCAGCTCAAATCCCCAGGTTCAAACAAGGCAGTCAGTTGGGAGATGGGCGGAACCTGAAAAGCACCAAAAAATGTGTTTTTCCCCCACATTCTTATCCTGTTTTTTCCACATTCTTATCCTGTTTTCTCCTTACTATCCCCCTTGGTCTGTACCGCTATAAATAAAGCAAGTCCAGATTTTTCTCTTTGTTAGGATCAGACCCATCAGGGCTATCCACCTGTCCAGCCCTTGCTTTTTAATAGATAATTCTTGTCTTTGTCTTTAATTTCTCTTTTTTTTTTGTAATTTTTTTTTTTAAGTTGCAGTTGGACACAGTACCGTTATTGCTGAGGATCGAACCCAGGGCCTCGAACATTCTAAGCGAACGCTCTACCGATGAGTCAATATCTAAGCCCCTAATCTCTTAATATTACTTTCATAGCTTTTATTTCCCAGCCGGCCCACACATCTGACAGTTACGCACTCCCTCCTCATGCAGGATGCGGGCAGAAAAAGTCATCTTTTATTCTTCAGATTGGCAAATGAAGAATTTTCTTTCTTTTTCTTTTACTTTTTTTTTTTTTAGTTGCAGATGAATACAATACCTTATATTTTATTTTTTGTGGCACTGGGGATTGAATCCAATCTGGGTGTCCTGACACTGCAAGGCACTCTACCAACTAAGCTATCTCCTCAGCCGCTATTTTATTTATTTTTGTGTGGTGCTGAGGAAGCGCTCTACCAATGAGCTACAACCTCAGCCCAATAATTTTGTTTTTCTTAAAATTAGTTGATGCAGGTATGGGAAATGGAGTCCACCATTTGTAGCTGGTCGAGTATAACCTGGTTTATTTGCTCTCTTGGGAGGGCAATTTGGCCACATCTGATAAATACACACACCTTGGATCCAGAAGTTGCAATCTAGTGCTGGACAGGATGAATGGTTACTTTATCACAATACATCCATAAAAAGGAATCCAGGAGCTTGGGCTGTGGCTCAGCGTAGAGTGCTTGACTACCACTGTGTGAGGCCCTGGTTCCTCAGCACCACATTAAAAAATAAATAAAACAAAAGAATTGTGCCCAACTATAACTAAAAAATAAATATTAAAAGAAAATAAGGAAACCAGCACAATCCAAAGGAGCTAGATCTGGGTGTCCTGACACTGGAAATATATGTCTGAGATACTTCATAATACTGCTTAAAACCCAGCAAGTTTATTTTTTGCTTCTGATATTTATGTTATGTTTCTAAATGATAATATCAAAGGTTTAGACTGCTGTTTGCAAGTAGTTTTCACAAATAATACCTTTGGGATTGGGTTGGCTTTATTCTCAGTACATGAGAACACAAATAGCATTGTAGCTGCTTTTTTATTTTCCTAGCTTTGGCTTCTCAGTGATATCTGAATGTGTTCTATATGAAGTTTGATAAGACAAATTTAAATTTCTGTAAAAAAAATTGGTAACAATCTTGGGCAGGGGCTGTGACTCAGTGGTAGTACACTTGCCTGGCATGTGTGAGGCACTGGGTTTGATTCTCAGCACTGCATATAAATAAATAAGGGTCTATCAACAACTAAAATAATACTAAAATTTTTTTTGATAACAATCTTTTTTTTTAAGAGATAGGAGAGAGAGAGAGAGAATTTTTTAATATTTATTTTTTAGTTTTCGGCGGACACAACATCTTTGTTTGTATGTGGTGCTGAGGATCGAACCCGGCCGCACGCATGCCAGGCAAGCAGGCTACCGCTTGAGCCACATCCCCAGCCCCACTGATAACAATCTTAAGGCAAATTAAGAGCTTTTTGTGTTGTTAATTAATTTCCCACCAAATATTATAAGTAATTAATGTAGAATTAAAAATGAAACAGCTTAAAAGTGTGAAATGGTTAAAAACATCTGGGGGTTGGGAAAAGTGAGTTCATCTATAGGTGTCTTCATCTATTCTGTCTTAGTCTGAGTAAAATAAATAAATAAAGTACTTTTATTTATTTATTTTGGTACCAGGGATTGAACCCAGGGATGCTTTACACTGAGCCACATCCCCAGTTCCTTTTTTTTTGGTGACACAGGGTCTCACTAAGTTGCTGAGGCTGGGGCCTTGTACCTGTTGTGAGCTTCCTGCCTCAGCCTCCCGAGTTGCTGTGATTGTAGGAGTGTGCCACCATACCTGACAATTAAAAAAACAACAACAAACAATAATTTATAAATGACTACAACAAAGGCTTATTGTTCACAGTGCTGGAGGCTGGGAAGTCCAAGTTCAAGGCACCAGTAGATTGTCTGATGAGGGCTCACTCTTTCTGCTTCAAAGATGGTGCTATTTCCTGTGGATGTTGCTCAGTGGTAGAATACTTGCCTAGCATGCTTAAGGCCAGGGGTTACATCTCCAGCACCACAAAAAGTGGGGTGGGGGAGATGGTGTTATTGTTCTGCATCTGCACTTGGTGGGAGAGGTCAGGGAGCTCCTGAAGCCCCCCTTTTAAGGGCACTAAACCCATTCAAGGGGTCAGAGCCCTCATGACTTAATCACTTCCCAAAGTCTCACCCTCTTAATACTGTCATTGGGTATTAGTTCTAGCACATGAAGTTTAAGGGGAAGTCAACAGTCCCACCCTACAAAAGCTCCTATGCCTGAGCTCCACACACATTCACCACTGACTATTACTTTAAAGGTAAACTGAAGCTACATTTCTCCTCCCACCAAGAGGAGAAACCTGTGATTTTAGCTTCATTCAATTTTGGCTAATGTGAAAAATGCTTTGAAATAGGCAACAAAGGGGAGAATGACCCCATAATATTCTAAAAGAAGCCCCATCAAAGTGTTGTGAACAAGAGGAACACGAATTTATTTAGAAGATGGGATGTGGAGCGGATGAAGTGGCAAGAGGGTCCTTCACAAGGAAGTTAAACCCTCAAATTGTAGAAGTACGTTTAGTTTCAAGAAGTGTTAGGACTGGGGATGCAGCTCAGTAGTAGAGAGCTTGCCTAGCATGCACAAGATCTTGGGTTCCATCCCCAGCACCAGCCACAGAAAAGGAAAAAAAAAAAAAAAAAAAAAAAAAAACCCAAGTGTTAGAAAACCAAGGACAGCAAGAGGGAAACTTCCTTCCACAGTACTCAGCCTCCTTCCCAGCAGCAGATAGCCCCTCTGCAGAGATCTGAGTAGGTTCCCCGGAAAAAACTTAACAAGGACAGATGGCTGTGAAATTTTCAAGGCACCAAAAGGAACTGGGAAATGAATGGACCTAGTGAAGAAACTAACTGGATGGGCCTCAAGAGGGGAGGGAAAGAGGTGGAACCTCCATTATAAGATCCAATTCCTTGTTGAAAGGATGGATCCATAGGGTAGAGCAAATCAGGCCCAACTTCTACTTTCCCCTAACCCCAATCTTCCCAACTTTCTAAGGTTTTAGGACATTGATTAGGTGAAAAATTGCTGATTTTGATGATATAATTTGAGTACAATGGGTGAAGAGGTACCTGGCCTAGTGAGGATTGTCTCCCACCCATTCTCTAGCCAGAAGTGGTCAGTGTCTAGTTCTTACTTGGAACACATCAATGAGTTGTTGTTGCCTCCAACCAAAGAAAAGAGCCAAAAAAAAAAAAAAAGATAATTCAGATTTGAACATATTGAGCTTAAGTAACTTGTGGGTCAACCAGAGGGAATTGTCTTCATGAAAGGAGAAAAGCATGAGCTGGGGGTTTGGATGGAAGTGAATGAGGTCATCCAAAGAAAGCCTGCAGAAGAAGAGAGGGCTGTGACAGAGACTAGAGGACACCAATATTTCATAGTGTCCCACCCACGAGGGACAAACCTCACAATTTGATGAAGTCAGTTTTATTGACCCTTTGTAATGAGACAGACAACACACCAAAGGACCCCCGTGAGCATTCCATCAAAGATAAAAGGAAAAGTTACTTTCCTTATTATTATTGTAGGTTTGAGAGAGGGACATAATTAGGTAAAGTTTGTTTTTTATTTTTTTACAGTTTTATTTTCATTTCACCCAAAATAGGCACTCATATAAATTTACTTAGTAAAAATTTTCATACATAGGAGTCCAATAACTTGACTAAGTTTGAACTTGTGATATAAAATTCACTACCTAGTTTTTTTTTGGTTTTTTTTTTTTTTTTTTGGTGTTGGTGATTAAACCCAGGGCCTTGTGTATGCAAGGCAAGCACTCTACCAACTGAGCTCTATCCCCAGCCCGCTACCTAGTTTTTAAAGAGAGAATTTTATAGAGAATGAATCCCATTTCTCCAGTTTCTTCCTCAAGGGTAGTTTCTATAAATGAAAAAAAAACAGTTTGACATGATTTTCTGATGATAATTCTACCTAAGAACTTATGAGAATATTATTTCCCTAGATTAATATAGCAGCTTCTTTTTTTTTCTTTTAATATGGACTGCTTCATATGTCATCCTTGTGCAGGGGCCATTGTCATTCTCGTGCAGGGGCCATGCTATCCTCTCTGTATCATTCCAATTTTTAATATATGTGCTGCTGAAGCAATCACAGTATGGCAGTTTCTTGATTGAAGAATTATACTTGTTATTTTCCTTGTTGCCTTCTTAGAAACAAGTATACATTTTTAGTACAACCAACTTTTATTTTTCCATTGCCCCTAAGTTTAAAAATATTCACATTATAATAGTTCACAGAGTTCTACAGTTAAATAGTTTCAGTCATTTTCTATCATAACCAAGGCAGACTCTTTTTTAAAAATTCTTTCAGAATCCATTTAAGCTGTCAGCATCATATACACAGTAAGAACAGCTGCATAGAACCATAAATCTATTTGTCAACCCTTGGATCTTACTATACATACATATAGCTAGATATGTGGAAACTCCAGGGAAGTGCTCCAAAGAGGCAGCCCTCCCAATTTTGAGGTGGAGCTATCCTTCACAATGAAAATCAGTTATTCCCTGTCCCTTGTTTATTGTGAGTTTGTGACTTCTCCTGGAAGAAGCCACAACCTATGTCACAGGCCCACGTTGAGAGCAGGCTGTGTCCTGTCCTACCCATTCCCACTTTTGACATCATTCTGGCAAAGAACATACCCCTGGAGGTGATTTTGTGAAAAGTATAGCAGAAGTTTCTGTTCAAGGAGGCACAGGCAATGGGATTGACAACTGAATTGGCTATAACAGGAGAATGGCCATGTCCATTACCCACTTGGGTTTATCCTTAGCCCAAAATGCTGAAAAAGAATGACACAGTTGATGGCATGTCCTAGTAGTCAGCACAGAGCAAAACTCCCACAGTCAAGGTCTGTGACATGGCAGTGTTATCTCCTGATGGACAGTGGTCCTCTAGTGGCCCATCAGCTTGGTGTGCTGACTGAAGCTGCATGCAGGCCACCATAAAGACCTTGATGTTGATCAGCAACATTATGAGCACTGAGGGCAGGACACAGCCAAAGAAATTAAAATATTAGGGATGGGGTTGTGGCGCAGCAGTAGAGTGCTCACCTCGCACATGTGAGACCCTGGGTTCGATCCTCAGCACCACATAAGAATAAATAAGTAAAATAAGGTTAAGAAAAAGAAATATATATATATATATATATATATATATATATATATATATATATATATATAAAATTAATGAGGACCATATTCTTAAAGAGCAGCAACTTTCATCTTTAGTTCCATCTTGGGACTTTGCAGTTGGTGGTACTGTCTTTACTGTTCCACCCTAGGAATGAAGTCAATCCAAAGCTAAAGGCAAAGACCCAGAAGACAGCAAAAACCATCTTCCCTCTGCTCAGGACCTAGTGACTAAAATTATACACCCAAGTGGGACACAGATAGGTGCCTGTCAACAGCCACAGCCAGGAGGTTGAAGGGGAAGCTCTGAGCATGAGCAACAAGCAGGTGAGGAAGACAGCTGCCAAAGTCAGTAGAGCTCAGGCTGATGGTGATAGCAAAGAGAATAACTTTGACTAGAGAGGGACCAGGAAGTAGTTGGCAGTCACCTGCAGCCACTCAACATGCCCACTACTGTGCCCTCCAGCACAATGCCCACTATATGCAGCCTGTCCACACTTCCAGCAGCATGACCCAGCACCTCCACCTGGCCTTAGTCAACCACATCTGGACAGTAGGTGATATACTCAAGCAAATCAGAGCCATGTATAAAGGGGTCAGCATCAGTATGAACTGCTAAGTGGATGCAAGGTGCTGTTTCCTTGGAAACAATGAAGTTAATATAGGTAGATTTCTTTAGAATTTTATTTATTTATTTTGGCAGCCCTGGGGATAGAACTCCAGGGTACTCTAACCACTGAACTATATCCCCAGCCCTTTTTAATTTTATTTTGAGACCAATCTCACCAAATTGCCCGGGTTGGCCTTGAACTTTGATCCTCCTGCTTCAGCTTCCCAAGTGTGTGGGATTACAGTTTTGGGCCACCCAGACTGGTTAGAGTACAACACATGTTCAGAAACCCCTTATCTCAATCTCTGCCCCTGGGTGTAAATTCTGTCCATTTAGTGAGTTAGATCCCCCAGGCAAGAGTTTCATTCTTGTTTAAACAATTCAAACAGCTGTTTCCAATAGCCTATAATTTTAGAAAACAAGGCTGCTCAGTTAAGTAAGGAAGAAGTAGTCACTTAAAGCAAAGGGTTTTTAGGACATTTTTATGATTGTGGTATGTATTTAGGAAAAATATTTCTTGTTAATTTTACCACCTTCAGGCAGGTGGCGAACACCTGTAATCCCAGGAGTTCAGGAAGTTGAGACAGGAGGATGGAGTTCAAAGTCAGCTTCAGCAATGGCAAAGCGCTAAGCAATTCAGTGAGACCCTATCTCTAAATAAAATACAAAAATAGGGCTGGGGATGTGGCTCAGTGGCTGAGTGCCCCTGAGTTCAATCCCTGGAATTAAAACAAACAAACAAACAAACAAACAAACAAAAAACCACCTTCTATTTGTCTGTTATTTCAGCCTGATGAATAGCAGGGCAGATTTTTATAGTCCAAACTAATTTTGAGGTTTCCAGGGACAAAAACTGAGGAGGGAGCTGCAAACTGATAAGCACACTGAATGTCAGACCACAAGAAACTAAAACAGGAGCCTCACAAACGCAGGGGGCAGGGTGACTGTTAGTACACAACAGGTCCAGGTCTGGTTTGCTGAGCTGACCAATATGGTAACCCTACTGACGGCTATCCACTTAAGCTTACATTAATTAAAAGTTAATTAAGAGGGCTGGGATTGTATCTCAGTGGTAGAGTGCTTGCCTAAAACGTGTGAGGCACTGGGTTCGATCCTCAGCACCACCTTTATTTATTTATTTTTTTGTTTTTTGTGGTGCTAGAGATTGAACCCAGGACTTTGAGTGTGCAAGGCAAGCACTCTATCAACTAAGCAATATCCCCAGCCCCTCAGCACCATATTTTTAAAAAATACAATAAAGGTATTGTGTCCATCTACGACTAAAAAAAAAAAAAATACATTAATTTCAAAATGAATTCAATTAAGTACAAATTTGAATTCATGCATGGCATTTATCCACATGTCAAGTGTTCAGTAATCACAGATTAATGGCTATAGTATTGAATAACACAGATAAAGAACATTTCCATTATTGCAGTAAGATGATAATTGAGAGTGCAGTCTCCGAGGAGTGATGGGGAGGGGGCCCTGTGGGAGTTGCAAACTAATGGGATGTATTCTAAGACACATCCTTAGCAATGCTTGTGCTATCTATGCGAATCCGCCACTCGAGGTTCAGAGCCTGAGGTTCGTTTGCAGAACCCCAGTAAGGTCCCCAAACTCTAATCTCCCAACAGGCGGCGGGTCCTTCTGCGACTCTGACTCTTGGACTTCTGGGAAACGTAGTCATTACAGCGTCCCAGCCCCAGGAAGGTCCTAGCCGCGAACTACAGCTCCCATGCGGCGGTGCTTTGAGGTTCCGGTGGGATTGACTACGGTCTCGTGCCTGCGGCGGTGGATGCTAGGATCGACACCTGAGGTTCAGTGGAACGACTGAGATGCTGAAAACAGGGTGAGGAGGAGATAGTGATCACTCTGTGTCTCCTGTCGCTCCTAACATCTCCGCCGCTCTGGGGCTGTGTGCGCCCCAACCTACGCGGAGCCGACTGAGTCCCCAGGGAGCCGTGGTGACAGAACGGCCACAACCGCTAGGGGGACTGGAGCGCGCAGGCTCTAATCTGAGGAGGAAGAGCAGCCGGAGGGTTCTGGCTTGGCCGGGAGGCTGGAAGCGCACGCGCAAATGCAGGGCCTCGAGGCGTCTGTAAACACTGAAGGGCGCCTGCGCAGTCGGAGCGTCTAGGGATCGACGCGCGGGGGCGCCAAGAGAAGAGCAATTAAGTAGTAATGTAGCGGTCCAGTCATCTTTCTGCAGCCTTTTATGATTTCCCAAACACAGCCCCTCTCATTGCCTCTCCTAATTAGATCCTCACACTGTCCTTTTACAAATGGGACAAATCAAAGAAAGCCACACAGCAAGAGTCCCAGCATCACAGAGAGTAAAGGACCAGGGAAGGACCAAGATTTCAGGGCTCTAATCCAAGCTTTGCCTTTGATTTGCTGTGTGACTTGGGTATTTTTGTTCCCTTGGGAACCTAAGCTTTCTCATTTATAAGTGGATTAGCTTGTTGGGATAATCAAAGGAGATCCAGGGATGAAAATGAAATTCCTAAGCAGTCCATAAAAGCAAAAGATTATTATAGTAAGGTGATTGCAGACTGAGGGACCCATTTCCTCTTTCTACAACTTGCAAAACTGAGAGTGCAAAAAGGGGTAGGGGCTTGCCTCAGGTCTGAGCAGCCTGTGAGCAAGAGTGAAACCCAACCCTCCTACTTTTGGGCCTGGAGCCCTTCCTTGAATCCAAAGGAGCAGTGTGTCTTTGTTGGATATAGGTATAGAGAAATAAACTGTTTCCCTGAGGGCCTGGGCTTCTGCACAATGGCCTACTGGAGGAGTGTCCTGCTCTGTTGAGGTGACCACCAGAAGCAGGAAACTGAGGAGGATCAAGAGAATCCTGGGGGAAAAGAACAGTGTTGCTGAAGATGTAGAGACCTTGCTTCTTAGAACTTGATAAAGGTGAGAGCAGGAGCCCAGTTGTGACAGATGATGTGTCAGTATTAAGGGGACAGATTAAACAGAAAGGAATGGTAGGACTTGGACTCTGTTTTTGAGCTTAAGAGGCTCAGATGACTCCAGTTGGGCCAGTGGCAGCTGGAGGTGATACACCAGCTGGCCTGGGTGGTGAGGAGAGGAAGTGATGCACATTGAGGTGAGGCTGTGGGAGCCACTAGTACAAATGGAAGAGAGGTGGTACCTTGCCACCTGCAGGATCATGCAGCTGCTCAACAGGGAAGTGAACTTTTCTCTGTCTCTTGTAGCAGTAGAGCTGGGCTGTACCCAGCTGTTTCCCTCTGGAGAGCTCTTAGAGGTTCTAGGGATAGGTTGAGGTAAGAACTGGGAGATCCTGAGGTTTGATTGCTGTTTAAACCTCCTCAGGCAAGTAAGGCAATTTGGCTATTTATAGAAATAGGAAATCCAAGATCCTCCCCTCTTTCAAGTATCTAATTCTCTGGGCCTTCACTTGCTTCTGTTTTTCAGCCAGGGAAACTGAGACTAAAGAAGAAAAAGGACTCTCTTAAGGACACATAGGAGTTGGGGGACAAGTAGACTAGAATAGGGATTTTTTTCATCACATAGTAGTAATAATGACATCAAACATTTATTAGGTATCTAATGTATACTCTAAGAAGGGCTTCCTTGGGGTAGCAAATGGAAACCAGAATTGCAGTCAGACCTGCCTGGTTTTTCACCAGCCCTCCCAGTGATTCTGGGTGAGTCACTGCCCCTCTCTGAGCCTCCAGTTGTTCTGTAAAGTGGAGGTGGTAAGCCTTATCCAGGGCTGTCTTGAGGTTTAACTATAAATTAAGTTAAAACCTGTTTAGTGCACAGAACAGCAATAGGCACATAATAAGCACTTAATAAACACTGGCCACTGTTGTTCCTTGGGAAGACAGGTTGAGGCAGGCTGCAAATGGTTTTTCTTCCAGCAGACATGCAGCATCCCCAGGTCTGCCCATGTCCCTAATTCCTCCATACCATGCCCCTCACACTTCTGGAAGCCACGGGGAGACCCAGGTCCCCATATTCTCCTCTGGCCTCAGAGCCTGGCAAAGAAAGAGATGTCTCCAGTGTTAACATCTCCACATGCATTCCCCACACCTGAGGCCCAGAGTTGAGACAATTCTTTCCTGAAGTTGTATGTTACATGCCTGGACAGACCAGAACTGACCCTGGGATCTCTCCAGCCCCTTTAGGGTAGGGGGTTGTACCTGACTTCTCTTCCCTGCAGGGTAGAAGTCCAAGAAGACTGACAGCAGGTTCTTGACCTGTGTTTCCCCTGAGTGGAGCAGAGATTGGGGGCAAGGAGGAATTTGGGTGGAAAACAGGCCTGCCAGACACCCCACCCCCAGCCCGCCCTGCTTGAAGATGGAAGCCTGACACAGTGGTCATTTCAACTTTGATCCATGATTCACTAATAAAATTCTGGTTGAACCCCTTATTTATAGAGGAGGAAACAAAAGTCTAGCACTGCCAAGAACTCACTGAGAGCCTCAGAGAGGAGGGAGGATTCTGGGTCAGTATATAGCTTTCTGACTTCAGGTGAGGGCTCTGCCCAGCAGATGAATTGGAGTGGGCAGGGCTTTACTTCACCTCTCCTTCCCCTAGTTCTGCTTTGAGCTAGACCTCAATGTGGCCACCCCACCCAGGCACATGAGCTCTAGTTGGGGTTGAGGGAGTTGGGAATGTGGAGACATCAGGGAAGGTGGGGGGGTATAGACAAAAAGAAGGCCAGAGCTGACCTGGGACAAGTGGGAGCAGGGAGCTCTTGGTGTGTGGCTCTTGTGGGATTCTGGGGCCTTATTAATCAGACTGAGGTAGCAGAAGATAAAAATACCGTGGGAGCACACTCCTGGAGGAGGGTAGCAAAGCAGATTCAGGAATGAGTCACAGAGCCCTGGCCCTAAATTTAGAAGGTGCTGAAGGAGGCAGCCTTCCCCTGGGGAAGACTTGGAGATGCCTGCTGACCCAGGTCACCAGGGATTCAGGGCAGGAAGGAGTGGTTGGCAGGAGTTCCCTGAACTGTAGCACTCCATCCTATAGCTGAGCCTGCTAGAGGCCTGTTCCAGGGGTAGGTCAAACCCAGAATGAACCTTAACACAGGACAGAGCCTTCAGTTTCATTCTTAGAGTCCCAGGGAACCCACCCACTCAAACCCTTCACACAGTCCTGAGAACCAGCCTCGTCAGTGAGGACATCTCAGAACCGTGCTGCCCACTGGGTGGGCATGGCCAGGCTCCCTGTGCTGCTCGCGCTGCCATTCTGGTAGCCATTTATCAGACACCAAGGAGAGGAGTGTGGATGTAAGAAGCTAATGCCATTGAGTGAAGGTCTCTCAAAGGGGACCCAGCCAGACCTTTTGCAAGCTCCTCTGAGAATTGAGGATGAGGGAGAGGGAAAACATGTCATCGTATCCACTTTTGCCTTATTCTCAACCCTCCAGGCTCCAGATTAACACAGGTCAGGAGAGGGAGAGGAATCAAGGAGGACATGCTTTGGGGACAGATGCCAGACCTGGGGGTAAGGAAGCTCAGGAGATAAGATAGACAGTTGCTCTGGCATTCATTGAGCACTCAAAGAGCCTCCTCTTCCATCCTCCCTTGCCCATCCTCCAGTCCCTAAAACCGGACCCCTGCACTGAGAAAAGTGCTCTGTCCTCATTCTAATGATGGGAATCCTTGTAGTCCACCCATCTTAGAAGTCAGAGAGCTGGCTGGGCACAGTGGCACCTTATAATCCTAGTGACTCAAGAGGCTGAGGCAGGAGGATTCCCAAGTTTGAGGCCAGGCTTAGCAACTTAGTGAGACACTGTCTCAAAATAAAAAAGATTGGAGGCTGGTCATGGTGGTGCACCTGTAATCCCAGTGGCTAGGGAGGCCAATACAGGAGGATTGCAAGTTCAAAGCCAGCCTCAGCAATGACGAGGCACTAAGCAACTCAGTGAGAACCTGTCTCTAAATAAAATACAAAATAGGACTGGGGATGTGGCTCAGTGGTCAAGTGCCCCTGAGTTGTATCCCTGGTACCCCTGCAAAAAAAAAAAAAAAAGATTGGGGATGTAGCTCACTGGTGAAGTGCCCCTGGGTTTAAAAAAAAAAAAAAGTGGGACAGCTGAGACACAGAGAGGTTGAGTAATGTTCTAGATCACACACTGAGTAAGGTGTTTTAACCAGACAGTCTGGCTCCCTGGCCCAAGTCATTTTCCTAGACTGCTGAGCTAGGTACTTTACCCCATCTGTCAGGCCTCTTCTTCCATCCTTCTAGGCCCATCCTCCAGTCCCTGCAACCAGAACCCTGGGAGCAGATCTTTAGGGCTATGCAGGATCCTGCTGCCCAGGTTACCCACAGGCTTCAGGAAAGGACAAGTTTAACTGGCCCGCAACACCGCCATGCAAGACTTCACAATTGATGGCATACTCCTTAACTCTGTGGGGGAGGCCTCTTGAGCCCCACCATTCTGACAGGAGTACATCCTAGAGAGGTGCAGTAGGAAGGACTGTAGCAGAACCATAGGGATTCCCTACCAGGGAAGGCCCCAGGCTTGTGCTAGGACTCCTGCTAACAATATCTGTTTGGACCTGCTGTCTGCAAGAACTGAGTTTGATCTCTGGGTCAATGCTGCCTTCTAGAAGCCCTAGAATTTCCTTTCAGAGGTGCCTGATCCATCTGCTGACCTTGAGCCTTCCCCTGGATTTGTGCTCAGGCTAAGAGGGTGGAGGTATCTTGAGTGTTTTCAGGAAGGACAGGTTGTTCAGTCCTTCTGCAGGGTGGATAGAAACTCCAGTCCTGAGACTACAGCCCCTCTCTGACAGCCCACATGACTTCCTTCTTTTGGTTCCTTTTTAATCTAAAACCTGGGCCCTTAGTACTCTGACTCAGACAGTTTCATCTCCTGGAACTAGAGGGGCTTCCAGGAAGAAGTCAGAATCACATTTTGGGTAATAAGCGAGGTCAGGAGTCCACACCTAAGACCCCCCAGGCTATTATCTTTCCAGAAGAAAGCAGCTCCTCTGGGACACACTGCTGGCCTGAGTGCTGCTGGTGAGTCTGGGAAACTCAGATACACCAGGGGACATAGCCTGGCCCAGGTATAGCTTGATTTCCCATAGCTAGGGGAAAACACACTGGGACACCTAGGATAGCTTCTGTTTCTTGCTGGGCTTTTTTTTTTCCTCAGCTGTCAAATGGGGCTAATGGTCCCTGCCTAACATTTCACTTAAGGTGTGAAGGTGAGACAAAATGAGCCTGAAAGACATACCTTGGTCTAGTGCCATGTCACAGAAAGAAAGTGCAGAGGTGTGTGTGTGTACAACTTATACACCACTATGACTTGGGTGCAATGTGCATATTCCCCTGACACAGCAGGCATCTGAGGTCTGTTTGGGAACTGACATGTGACTGCATAATGCTTCAAGGTTCTGTGACGTGGGTGTGGCAGTGCCTCAAATGTAAGGTTGCCAGATTTAGCAAATTTTGGAGATGTAGTAAAGTTAATCATTGCTTATCTGAAATTTAAATTTTTAAATTTCACTAGGTGTCCCATACTGTGTGTGTGTGTACCTGGCACATGCTATGCAAGCACTCTACCTCTGAGCTACCTTCCCAGCACATTCTGTTTTTTTTTTTTTTTTTTTTAAACTGGCAACTTCACTCTGATATTGTGTGTGACTATGTATGTGCATGTACCTGTGCTGGACTGGCCATGTTTGAGAATGAGATGGTGTGTATTTGTGTGTAATTCTGATAAGACATTGGGGTGATGTATGTGACTGTGACAGTATCACCAGAAGGAGTAAGGATGTGGGTAACTCTGGGTGATGAATGCAGTGGCTGTAGCTCCCAGAGGTTGTAACAGCGTCCTCAGGGCAGTGTTGGCTGTTTGCTCAGTGAGGCCCATGAGGGCCAGGAGACCGCCTTGAGTAAACATTTAGATCCGGGTTTGTACAGTAGCTCCTATTGCCACTGTAAAGAACACGTCCCTCTCTAGGCTAAGCCAGCCTTGGTGGCCTCAGAGTGCTTTGTCCTGGACCTTTCTTGAGGGCCTGTGGAACTGAGGCTCTGCTGTTTCCTAGTGACATCACACAAGTCACTATCTAATCTTCTAGAATAGTGCCCCTAGGATATTGCTTTGTTGCCCTAGACAACTTGGGAATTTGCTCCACCCAAACTAACAGGTAGCATACCCCTGAGGAGGAGGTGGGGCAGAAGGCACCAGTGGTGGGCCTTCTTACCTCCCAGAGGGGAAATTGAAGTAGTCATCTGTCTGGCTAAATGGTGAGTAGAAATGTGTACCTAGGAGCAAGTCAAGTCTTGCAGGACCCCTATTGTACAGGACATGGTCAGGGTGGGAGGCACTGGTGGTGAGGATGGAAACTAAATCTTGAGGATTAGAGAAGGTGGTGACAATGCCAAGGACCCCACAGGCAAATGGAAAGAGTAGTATGTAAGTCAGGAGTCCTAGGATTTTTATTTCTGCTTGACTCTGCTAGCTGGGCCTTCTGTTTCTTTTTTTTGGGAGGCTGAAGCCAGATGACATTAGTCTGAGGGGTTTAGATCTAGTGTGGGGAGTTGGCCAAGGGGTGACTCTAGGCAGATGCCCTTACCCCTATTCCAATAGTTGTCAGGGCCTATGAGCAAAGTCTGGTGTAAATCTCTAAACAACTCACTGACCCCCCAGTCCTGGGGTCATAGTCTAGGGTCTGGACCCAGAGGGGTTCTGCTTTGTGTATGATTTGGGCCCTCCTGGAGCCTCAGCTGCTCTCTCTAGGAGGGGCATAATAAGACTCAGTCTTGCTCAGTGCCCAGGGTAATAATTCCTCTCACTCCCATGAGGAGGCTTCTCAGTTTGCTAAGCACCTTCTTGTACACACTTTCACCTTCTACACCCACCCGGCTCCGCTTAGTGCTGTTCTTTCTGGGGCCCAGAGCAGTCAGACATGACTCTCTGGCTCTGCCCTGGGCTCACAGAGGCACCTCCATCCACCTCCTGTGGGACTTGGGTCTGGGGCAGGGGGCTGAATGGGCAGAGAGCAGGGGTCATGCTCTGCCAGCCCTTTTCACTGCTTAATCTTTCATGAGAATCATACCTAACATGTCAAGGTGTTACTTTAGTGCTTTTTGTTGGAGCCATACATTTTTGGACCAGTGCATTCCTCCATGCCCTACCCTATCCCCAAGTTATATTTTTGAGTGACACTGGCATATATATAGCTCTTCATTTCAGTAATTCTCAGAAGGTATTATTATTCCAGATGAGGAAACAGGCTTGGAGAGAATGTGTCACCTGCTTCTGGTTATACAGCTAGAAAAGGTTTTGAATCTAGGTCTACTGACAGACTGTGGGAAGCAGGGATGGCCTAGGCCTGGGACTCCTTTCCAGATTCTGTCCCTAGGCTCCTTCCCATTCCTTACTCTTCCACTTTTGAATAACAGGCCCTTAGCTATGCTGCTCAGTGGTGTTGTGAGACTCGGTATGTTCTGTCATGTTCAAGGAGATGTAAAGAGCCTCAGAATCCGGGACACTTAAATTCCTAGGGCATGCCTTTGCAAGGGCAAATTAATGAGTAGAATGGAGTGATGCCCTTCTGCCCACCTGCTGGCCAGCCAATCTCATCTGAAATCAAGACCCAGGGATAAGCCCAGGGCATAGCCACCTGAGCCCAAGGGTGCCAGCTCACCCACCTTTACTGACCCAAGACCCAAAAGACCCAAAAGATTTATTCTTGTCTTAATCTGTGTTTAGATGTGAGGGATGTTTTGGTTCTTGCCATCTTGCCATCTGTATCTTCCTGGGTTTCTGTCTCTTCCTCAGATTGGCAGCCTTCTGGTGTGGGAAGTTCCTTTTGTCAGTTTGCCCTCACTGCCTCCTCCTGCTGTCACTCCAGTCTTATCTTACTGTCTGTTGAGATGTGCTGGGTGGGGGGACGCTAAAAATGCAGAAGCCTCCAGACCAGTGCTGCCATCTCTTCCTCATGGCTGATCCTACAGGTTATAGTCCAATTCCACAAACCAGACTTGGGTCTGCTGGGGTCCCCTGTGGCTCTCCTACCAGCCTGGAAGCAAAAGTGTCTTCCTCAAGGCCTGGGGAAGACAGTAACATGGCTAGAATTGGGCCAAGGGCAGGGGAGGTAGATTAGAAGTCAGAACCTGGTCCTCCCCAGCTGAGAGCTAGCTGCTTTAACACCTCATCATTCCAGACTTTTTCTTTTTTCTTTTTTTTTGTAGTTGTGGATAGACAACATGCCTTTATTTTAGTTGTTTATTTTTATGCAGTGCTAAGGATTGAAACTAGTGCCTCACAAGAGCTCTGCCATTGAGCTAAAGCCCCAGCCCCACACTCTTTCTTTTTTTCTTTCTTTTTTTTCCAGTACTGGGGTTTGAACCCATGGGATCTATACCACTGAGCTGTATCATCAGCCCTTTTTATTTTTTATTTTGAGGGAGGGTCTCACTAAGTTTCTGAGTTGCTGGCCTTGAACTTTTGATCTTCCTGCCTTGGCCTCTACTCAGGGGGCCTCTCAGGAGGTTGAAGCAGGAGGATTGAAAGTTCAGGGCCAGTCTCAACAATTTAGCAAGACCCTGTCTCAAAAATAAAAAGGAGTGGGCTGGGGATATAGCTCAGTTGGTAGAGTGCTTGCCTCTCATGCACAAGGCCCTGGGTTCAATTCCCAGCACCCCCCCCACACACACACAAATAAATAAATAAATATAAATAAATAAATAAACAAAATAAAAAGGAGTGACTCCTGGGTTCAATCCCCAGTGTGTGTGTGGGGGGGAGGAGTGTGAATCTGGAGGTTGGAGGTGATTGATAGAGATCTAGAGTCATCACATGGGCCTCTTAGGGACCTGCAGCTCATTGTACACGCTTCAATTTGCTGAATGTCTTGCTGTTGTCTTGCTGTCATGGCTCCCTGTTCACCCCCACTCATTTTTAAAATTGGGCCTGATTTACAAACATCTCAGAGCCCTGAGCACTTCAGGAAGAGACACCTCTATTTGTGAACACATCATGCTGACTCCTTATATTTACTCTTAGTGCCTGTTAGCAAAGCTGTTCTATCCCAGGGCTCTGGATGGTGAAGCCAGGATATGCCTTCTGATTCCCTCCTTGTATAGGAGGAACCAAGGCCCAGAGATAAGCGAGTAGAGCAAGGAGCCCTGGGTAGGAGGAGGCTGAGCTGACTTGTGTCAGATAGCTATGGACTCACTTTGATACTGTGCCAGTGGTAAGCATTTGTTGGACCTTGTTAGGTGCCCATCCAACAGAGCTCAGCAGAGGCCCTTCCTGCTCCTGTTTAGTCCAGGGCCAGTCATGGGACAGGTTGCCACACTCATACTGACCTGACCTCAGAGAAGTTAGCCTTAGTTCACACAGAGTAGCTGCATACAGAGATGGCACTAGGACCCAGGGAGCAAGGGGGCAGCCTCCAGGCTGGAAGGGGTGACTGGAATGCTGGTGGACATATCTCCCCAGAGGCCATGAAGCTCTGATCAGTTCAGCCTGGGAAGGGACCAGGAAGCCTCAGAGGTCTGGGGCCTGATGCTATTTATTGAGAATCTAGTCTAATACAAGGGAGATGTGTGCTGAGAAACGGTGACTTTGAACAACAGCCTGAGGAAGGGGCTGGAGGAGTCCTGGTAAAAGTCCCAGGTGGGAGTGAGACTGGAGAGGAGATTTTGCCCAAGTCTGCCTAGCCTGTGAACCTTGAGCCAAGTGAGAGCAACTTCCGGCGGGGTTGGCACACTCCAAAGGGAATTGGGTTGGGTGTGTATAGGCTTGGTGTGACTCTTGGTTGTTGGGGTTGCAAGTTTTGGGAATCCCTGAGTTGCTGTGGGGCTGTCATCCCTGCGAGTTAATCTCTGCATCGTTTGTGTGTGTGCCCATCTTTGGATCTCGGGTGTTCTAGGGACGGAGTGCCTGTATGTAAATAGGTTGTTGCAGAGGTGCGTACCTGTGAGGGTGGGAGGGGGGCAGCAAGAGGGGGTTCATAATTAACTTCCAGAATCCCTCTCTTAACACCTCGCCTTCCTTCCTCTGAGAGCCCACTCTATCTTGGCCACTCCTCACCCAGCCCCCAAGCCCTGCTTGAGGACTGCACCCCCGCCCCCGCGCGCGCCGGGTCCTCTCCCGGGGCGTGTGAGGGCGGGCACTAGGACCCTGCGGGGCGGGGCGGGGCGGGGCTCGGAGCTCCGTCTGCTTTACCTCCGCAGCCTGGAAAATACCGAGCGAGGCAAGCCGAGCCCGGGAGCCCTCAGCCTAGCCCGGAGGGAGGAGCGCGGGAGGGGGCGCGCGGGGCGGGGGGTGCGGGGCGGGGCCGGGCGGCGGGACCCACTGCTCCTCCCCCCAGGGCCCCCGCGCGGCCCCCGGTCGCCCGGGCAGCGGCGGCAGCGGAGGCACTCGCACCCCGGCCCCGGCGGGCCCCGGCGGAGCAGCGGACACAGGTGAGTGGCCCTGCCGGCCGGCGCCCCACCCCGCCCCCGCGCTCATCCGCGCGCATCCCGCGCCCGCGCTGCTGCCGAGTTAGTTGAGCCGGTCCGGTCACCACTGCGCGGGGCCCCCCGCCAGACCGTCCGTCACCTCGGATCCCCGCGTCCCGACAGGCTTCCGCGGGCCACCCGCACCCGATACGCAGCCCCCGCGCCGGACCCAGAGAGGTCTGGAGTCGCTCATGGCGGGTAGCCCCCATGACTGTCCTGTGCCCGTCCGCCCTGCCCTAGGGGCCAGCCCCTGTCTAATCACACCAGTTCAGGACCCCAGCAGCTCCACCCGCGCCCCCAGCACTCTGACTCCGGTCCCCAAACCGGTCTTGCAGGTCCCAGGAAGGTGGCGTCAGCATCTGCAACCGCGTCGACAACGTTGTCGGAGCCTCCGCGAAGGACCCAGGAGAACCGGACTAGGACCAAGGTGCTGGGCCTCCCCTCTTTCCCAATGGAGAAGTCAGCAGCCTCAACAGAGCTTCAAGGGCCACGGCCAGTCCTGGGCCGTGAAAGTGTCCAGGTGCCGGACGACCAGGACTTCCGCAGCTTCCGGTCAGAGTGTGAGGCTGAGGTGGGCTGGAATCTGACTTACAGCAAGGCTGGCGTGTCTGTGTGGGTGCAGGCTATGGAGATGGATCGGACTCTACACAAGATCAAGGTAGGGGTGCACTACTGCACCTGCAGCCTCCACCACACTTTACTGCCTCATCCCAGGGTCTCCTGTTCTTGCTGAAGGGCCACAGACCCCTGGGGGGTGCATCTTGGCCCAGAAAGAGTCTCCTGCCAGGAACTAGGAGGAGGCATGGTCTACTGGGCCAAGTCTCCATTATACAGATGGGCCAACTGAGGCCTGGAAAGGGGATGTGACCCACTCTGGCTCACTCAGTTGAAACCAGGCATGCCCCTTTTTGCTGAGGAGGGGGACTGCTGCTAGGCCTATCCAGGAGAGTGGTCTCCCCCAGGGACCCCTCTGTCCAGCAAGCCTCCGCTTGGCCCCTGAGTTGAGTCACCCCAGGCCAGAGACTGACCCCCTTTTCTTCCTAATTCCTGGTTCTCAGCCTGAGCTGGGTCTCCTCTCCTATTCTCTGCCTGATCTTTCCTGCCTGATCCCTTTCTCTCTCCCTTCCCTCCGTGGCAGCTCCTTGAGTCTCCAGCAGGGGCTCAGCATTGTGGCTGGCAGATTGTGATTGTCAGATCATGAAGGCAGGGCTTTGATGTCCCTACTTTGCATTGGGACAGGCTGGGGTGGGCTGGGGAAGCAGGGAACCTGTGGTCAGGTCAGAAGCCAGCTCAGAGGACAGTTGCAGACACAGCAGCCCCTCACAGGCACCCTCTCACTCCCCTGCAGCTTCATGGTTCTCTCTCAGTCATGAGGTAGACTTGGGGTATGATGGGTAGATGGGACAGAGGCTGAAGACCCTGGTGTAGGGGCCACAGTAACTTTCCTGACACCTGTGGTGTTGCTTTGAGTAACACATTTTGAGGGTGGGTAGATTTCCCTTCAGGGGGCTTCTTGCTTCCTTTCCCTTGCCCTCTTCTCCCTTTGACCTGGAGCATGTGGAGGAGTACATTCCTGTTGCCAGGGGCCAGGACGATGGTCTTTTTAGGGAGGACCCCTCCTGCCTGGGACCTAATCTTTGACTTCATTTGAGTATACTGCCTCACACCAAACTTGAGCTGTCTGACCTTTCCCTTCTGATCCTGTGCCTTTCTGCCTCATTTTGCCTTAATCATTTACTGCTTTGTCCATCTTGTCCCTACATGATGTGGCTTGCTCTTTCTGCCTTCTCTTTTCTCCTCCACAGCTCTCTGCTTACATCCTGGCCATCTGACTCTTTCTCTTTGTGTTTCCATGTGTGAGGGTGGGAGGGGGACAGCAAGAGGGGGTTCTGTCTGTTCCCAGGCTGGAGGACCCTGGGCTGAGATTTCTCAAATCCATGTCTGAACTGAGGAGCAGGGAAGGATAGGGCAGCTAAGAGGTTCTAGCTTGATACTGCCTGAGGCAGGAGGGACAGATTCTATCTTCCCCACCATCAGGGCAGGGATGTTTGTTGAAGGAAGGTGGAAGGAAGAGACTAAGGAACAAAGCTAATGAAAATTGAGTAAGGTGGATACAAGGGAGCCTGATTGTGACCCGAGAAGGGCTTTTGGCTGGTAGTGCTCAGGGAGGTGGGAAAGTGTAGTTTCTTCACTAAGGTTGGTTCTGGGGGACTCCCACCCTCTGTCAACAGGGTGGAGCTGTCTCCTCCATCTGGCTTGGTTAATCAGTAAACCCAACTCAGCCCAGAGTTGGCAGGTCTGGGGGCCAAGTTGCCACAGTAGACCCCATGTGACCAGGTCAGACTTGTCAGGTGGCCTTCCTTGGGGGTGGAAGTCTTAGAAAAATTGGGATGTTCTGGGCAGGGTGTATACCCTGGCTCTACTTCCCTCTCAGACTGAGCAGAGGCTGGAGGTGCCAGAGGGGCCTTTGAAAGCCCTGTACACTGGGGTACAGGTAGTGAGGCCCAGAGGAGTCAGAAGCCAGCCCAGGGTCACACAGCCAAGTTCTAGCAGAGCTGGCTTTGAGCCCAGATGTGCTAGCCTCCCAGTCCTCCCTGTCCCTTACTTTTCTCCTCATGCTGCCCCCAGCTCTTTTCCCTGCAGTAGAGGAGGTGAGCAGAGCCTAGACCTATGGAGGAGACTAACACCTTGGTTATAATCATCCCCAGGGCCAGCCCCCCTTCCTTTCCTTTCAGCATAGCAGATGGAACTCTGGGAGCTAGGCAAAGGCCTCTTTGAGCTACCCATCCCCAAGATTCCAGGACTCTCAGGTGCCATGCAGCTAATCCTATTTCTGATAAGAGCTCCTTCTCTGAGCCAAGCATGTTTCTCCTTCAACTAATTCACCCTCAGGCAAGTCCTGGGCAGTAGTAGACTTGTTGCCTTGTTACAAAGAAACTGAGGCTAAAAGAGAAGATGTCCTTTGCCTAAGGTCATACAACAGTTGAAGCAACTGGCTCCACAGCCTCTGCCCCTCTGTGCATAGGCTCACATCATTAGGCAACATCTGGCCTTTAACCCCGTCAATAACTCTTTGAAGAATCAAGAACACAATGTTCTCATCATCCCTTTCTTGTTTGATAGATGACAAAGCTGAAGCCTGCAAAGGGGAGTGACTTGTCAAGGTCAGACAGCAGGTTGAAGCCAGAGTTCCAGGGATGACTGGGTCACCCCAGGAGGCTTGGACTCAACTGCAGGTGTTTGTTGAGCTTTGTTCCTCTCCTCTCTCTTCTCTCTTGTCCCAGCCAGCTGCCCCTAGACATGCCCTGTGTTCATAATGGAAGGGGAAAGGCATGTGTGTGGAGAGGTCCATCTACTTATTTACTTGATTGATTTCCTTCTCTTCTTCCTACCCCGGTGTCCAGAGGTCCCTGGAAGCCATCACTTGGCTCTGGGCCCAGCAGTTGGAACCAGGACAAAGGAAAGGGGCTGTTGGAGGCCACTTTCACTCTTCCCTTTTTCTGATTTCCATTCTGGCCTGGCCCCAGGCCTGTACCATACTCTAGGTACTGGACAGGAGTCAGATACTGCCTCCTGAGAGTTCAGGCCTTGTACCAGAGGCAGACACTGAACATGGATCTTGTGTACAAGGCAAAGAGCTGCTTGGAACCTGAACCCGAACCCAGGTCTCTCAAATGCCAGGCTTGCTCCCCCATGGTTCCCTTAGAGGTATAAGAAACGAAAACCTAGAGATTGTGTCCATCATTCAACTAGGGCCATCTGGGGAACCAGTATTAGCTATGGTGTCCTCTTGCCAAGTGTGACTGTGGACAAGTTCCTGCCTATCTCTGGACCGTTTGTCCATTTGTGCCAGTGGGCCCTTCTGACCCCAAAGACCTCTGAACTCAGTGCCTGGGTCAGGAAGGAAGGTGGAAGGACGGGACTAAGGAACAAAGCGAATGAAAAGTGAGACGAGGAGCAGAGGGCAGATAGCAGATGACATGGCCTGCTCAGCCTGGATGCCATGTGCTCAGGGCCCTTTATTTCTGCTGTATGCCTAGCCTTGTGCATGGCTAGTCATGTGAGGAGGCAGAGGATGAGAACTGGGCCTTTCCAGAGTCTGCTAGAGAGGGAACAGAAAATTCCAGGTGACCCTTGCCTACCACACAGGGTACATATTCACAGGCTACTCAGAGGCAGGGCTGGGGCCTGGTGGGAGTTCATACCTAGGACGGGTGCTGGGTGCAGGCTGGGTTGGAGGGCCCTTGAGAGCTTGGTTCTAAAGCAGGTGTGGGATATCCCTTGTGGGAGTGTAGCAGAGAACCTGAAGTTCCTCTTGCCACAGGAAACTGGGCAGTGGGGACCTGTTTTCACTGACTTCCTGTCTGCAGCCCCTCCCCTTCCCCTTTTAAGGAAGCTGTAGTGGTCCCCTTTCAGCCCTGTCTCACTGACCACCTGCCCCACATCACCGGCTCTCTGAACTCAGTGCCTGGACCAGGAAGGAAGGTGGAAGGAATGGATTAAGGAACAGACTAAGGAAGGGACTAAGGGTTCCAAACTCAAGCCAGTGCTCAGGTCTTACTCCCTGCTCCCTTCCCTTCGGTGCCTCTGTGAAACACAGCTCACTCAGGGATCTCCAAGGGCCCTTCTTACTCTTAGCCAGTGGGCCCTGCTGCTTACTCTTACTTCTTATTTTTACAGTCTGAGACTTAAAATTGTGTCTTGGGGAAGGCAGGGCCAGGGCCAGGACTCTTTGCAACTGTCCTACAGGGTATGGTTATTAGCTTCATCAAACAAGCATGGAAATTGAGGCTCAGAGCAGGAATTCTCATGTGTAAGGCCAAACAACTAGAAGTGCCTCAAGTTGGGTCAGAACCAGGTCCTTGGATCCTTAAGGCTGAGTTCCCTTGGCAACTTGGGTCTAGTTATTAGTGTGGTTAGGCCTTTCTCTCTCCGGACCTGTGGCTCAGAACTTATCTTTCCCTTCATCCTTGGGTCACCCTGTGCTGTGTCACTGTGGGAGGGCACCCTGGAGGGCTCCCAGCTGGGCAAGAGCCTACTTCTTACTATGTGACCTTGGGGGGGCCATTTTACTTTCCTGGGTCCATTTTCTTTTGTTCTATTATTTTATTTTTTTCTCCTGGTGCTGGGGATTGAACCCAGGAACTCACTGGTGCTAGACAAGTGCTCTGCCACTGAGCTACATCCCAAGCCCTTTTTTATTTTTATTTTGACAACAATGTCTCACTAAGTAGTCCAGACTGGCCTTAAACCATGATTGTCCTGCTTCAGCCTCCCAAGAAGCTGAGATTATAGGTGTGTGCTAACATGCCTGGCTGGCTTTATTTTCTTATCTATGTGGCAGGGGCAGGAATTAATCTGATTTTAGGGCCTTGGAGTATATGAGTTCAGGTCCAGGCTTGGCCTCTGCCCTCTCTGGGGCTCATTTTTCTCATCTCTACAGAAAGTTTCTGGGCAGGAGCTTTGTAGAGACTTTTTTTTTTTTTTTTTTAAAGAGAGAGTGAGAGAGGAGAGAGAGAGAGAGTGAGTTTTTAATATTTATTTTTCAGTTCTCGGCGGACACAACATCTTTGTTGGTATGTGGTGCTGAGGATCGAACCCGGGTCGCACGCATACTAGGCGAGCGCGCTACCGCTTGAGCCACATCCCCAGCCCCTGTAGAGACTTTATTAACCTTAGGCCAGGGTAGGAAGACTTCTCTGCTAGATACAGAGTACTGATGAATGTTAAGGCCTTGATAATTTGTGCCATGAGGGGGCTTTGAATTCAAAATTAGATCTTGAGGACCCCAGCCCTGCTAGCTCTAGACTGTCTTGGCATGGGGGAAACTGCAGAGGTAGCTCTAGAGCTGTCTTTAGGGAACAGGCTGCCAGAGATCATGCCCTAGGTAGGTAGTTTCCAGACTTTGGAGTAGGGACCTCAGGGAAAGGTCAGAAGTGAATGGAGGTATTAGGGAAGCCCTCCTGCCAGAGGTGCCTGGTTGAGTTGAGGATATAGGGGAGAGAGCACTGGAGTTCTGGCTATGTGGCTCCAGGCAGGTTGTCTCTGCTTAGGCTTCAGCTTCCTCCTCTTTAAACATGGATAGTAGCACCGGGCCACCCTGCCTTCTTTGGGTACTTTGTTCATTCATTTGCTCTTTCAGTGAACATCCCCTGATAGCCTTTCCTTGCCTGGATTTCTGCTGGAGGTGGGGGACAG